>NC_088909.1:63549186-66092687 GCF_037157495.1 Lathamus discolor
CAAATAATAATTAACTGAAAATTATAGTCTGGTCTGTCCAGCATGGTAGAGTACACTCAGGGGAAGCTGACCCTCTGTCTTGTAATGGAATCTGTGGTATTTTTATCCTAATCTTACTTTTGTGTTTCAAAAATTACAATTTTTCTCATTAAAGCCTCAGACTATTGGTTGCTTTGCACCACAGCAGATCCCAGCTTCTTCCCATACTGCATTATTTCTTCAGGTTTAAACTTCCACTTAAATCTTTTCTAATCACTAGTAAATAAATGATGAATGATCTAACACATTTTGTGTTCAGTGATAGAAGTAGAAATTCAGTGTGCTTACAAAATTGACTACTTTTAAAAGCCAGATGAGTATTTAAACTAATATGCACAGCATCTTGAAGCAGACTCAAGTGTCTGTATGCCTGCAATGTGTTATCTGGGGAAACTGTTGCAAGTGGTAGTTTTTCTTTTCCTTCAAAGGAAGGGAGAACAAAGGAAAGAAGCTGACAGGGAATACAGAAAAAAGGATATTAATTTGTTTCTATTTGTTACGCTCACTAATCTGTATTATTCAGAAAGCCCCAAAACCAAAGGGAAGGCAAACATACGCAAAAGTGATTAAACTTTCAGGAAAGCTTTACCTTCTTTGTGCTACTGAATAAATTGAATGCCCCTGTGACTTATGCTGTAATGCAGCTACTTCGCACTGCTTTACTGAACCTGGTTGTAAAGACAAGAAAGCAGCCCTATGGGACTTGCCTGCTGTTTGGCAAGGTTTCCAAATAGCTTAAGAAGAAGTGATTAGTTACACTTCTCTGTACTCTTACAGTTAAGCTAATTAAAGGTTACATGTGAAGAACCACCTTCCCACTTGTGATAAGCAGTACTATCAAGAAACTTTTATTAATCGGGTTGGATCAAGCAGTGTAATGAATGAAATGCTTACCATTTCGCATTTACATATGGTGTTACAGCAGGCAGTACATCAAAGCACACAACACTTTCTTTCCGATGAGTTCTGTTTTCCAAAATTTACAAATATAGCTTGTAGGTGGATATTAAAGGAAATTGATGGTTTCCATACAGGAGAATTTCCCTACAGCCTGTATGCTGGGAGAGCCTTCTTCCTCCTCTGCAGAGCAGTGATTAGTTTTTTGATAGCCAGCAGACTGTCATATCCGGCAAGCCACAAGGTGCAACTTTGAGATGTGAGTGTATGGCAAAGAGCCTGATACAGCTCTGACTTATAAATATGTGGCCACAATGTGCCCTTTTCCAGCAAATTCTTTGGAGATTAATTGCACGGCATCTTGAGAACCAAAAAGACCCTTTATTCAATATTACAACAATTATATACGTAGCAATTCTGTTCACGCACCCAAGGCTACAATGTAATTGGTTAATCGCCGCTGTCCATGCATGCAACACAAACTTGCAATTGGTTGGTTGGTCTCTTGTCACCTTCCTCTCCTCCTTGTTCTCTTTTCCAAATTCCTCCCTTTATGCTCTGCCTGCGCTCTTCTCGTTCCATCCGTCCCACTCAAGGTCAGCTCACTAAAGAGTCAAGGTCACTCAGCATGCTCTGATCAAGCTCAAAGCCCTCTTCACCTACATCTCCCCCTTTTTGTTTTTCTAGAAACAGTACTTGTTTTACCATTTTTTCTAACGTGTGCTGTAGACAGCTCAACAAACATGGAACAATCATTAAAATACAAATAACAATGAACAGTATAAGGCCTGCCTTGATCAACAATACAAACCATGCTCCAAGTCCTAGAGAGCTAAGCCAATTCCCTAATCCAAAAAATCCATAATTTACTTGCAATTTGATTACTCCTTTTTTCAGATCTTGAATAGCTTTATGAATAGATTGTGAATGGTCTGACAGGTTCATGCAGCACATACCTTCGAAGTCTTCACAGCCATGACCTTGTGCTAACAATAAAAAGTCAGTGGCGGCCCTGTTTTGTAAAGTGTCATGTCAGACAGAATCAACGCCCATCAGTAAGTTGCTTAAGGCAATCAACATTGCATTCGTTTGTTTAGCTAGCAAACAGCCTAATTTGTTTAATGTTCTCAATGCTTTCCCTGCTGCTACACCAGGGGCAAAAAAGGAAGCTGCCCACCGTTCTCCCGAATTCCAAAAGTCATCGCATTCCGAATCAAATGCATGCACACTCCGCTTTCCTCGACTAGGGAGATGATGCTGTAAAATAATAGATGTGTTTGGGGTTAATAATGTTAGTCTTCCTAAGCTACATGGGCCACCCTTGATATGTGAGGGAATTGCCAACCACGCCCAATCCCCCCAAATGAAAAACATTCCTGGGGGTAAAGCTATGGGATATTACTATAACAGGATGTATTGGCTGAAGTATAATTTCACCAAGCGCTGCTATTTTTATATACTGCTAAGCTGGAATTAACACCCCACACCAAAGATTGATTCATCCCTGAATAACTGAAAAACACACAATAGTCCATTTGTGCAGACTCTAATAATTCTAATACTTTATGCTCCAGTGTGGCCTTAGGCAGGTATAGAATCCACCCTCTCAATGATCAGCCCTGTCAGCCCCACTCCAGGCCGTGGGCTGGCTAGGTGTTGGCCAGTTCTCCAATGGGATTCCTACAGGGCACGTATTAAAAGGATTTCCCGGCAAGGCAGTTGCAAGGCACAAAGAAACTTGGTGTGTTACGCTGGTCACGGTAATCCATACGTTAGTTTTCATCTGAGTAGGAAACTACATAATTGAGTTCAGCATTGGGAGTCAGAGCAGGACGAACCATCGACGCGTCCATCACGGGCCATGTAGAAACACAAGCATACCCTCATCCCCAGGTTATTAAAGGAAAAGGTCCTTCCCATTTAAAAGTAACTGGGGATTTGACCCATACTATCGGGTAAGATTTGGATAATACATGTTCTGTACCACCACCAAGGGAGATAAAGTGGCGAACAATAGCAGGGTTTTGTTGTCCCTCACTAAGGGCTAGATGATTCAGCATATATACAGCTTTCAGAAGTCGTGCCTGGGGGGATTCCCCTTGTATTCCCCTTTTTTGTTTTTCTAAAACCATTTTTAGTGTTTGATGTGTGCGTTCAATGATGGCCTGGCCTTGTGGTGAATGAGGGATGCCAGTAATGTTTCATGCCCCAAAGACAAAGAAAATTTTGGACAGAGGAACTAATATAACTGGGACCATTGTCTGTTTTGGTTTGTTGTGGTATACCTAAAATGGCAAAGGCTCCATGCCAGTGTCGTATGACATCTCGCCCTTTTTCTCCTGATTCCATGGTAGCCCAGGTAGTATGAGAAAAGGTGTAGATAGAGGCATGAACATAACGTTGACGTCCAAATTCACAAACGTGTGTGACGTCTGATTGCCAAATTTGCAGGGCTTTTAGACCTCGTGGATTTACGCCTATGTTAGGGGAGGTAGCAAAAGGTTGGCAATCACAGCAGGCCTGGACAATGGCATGGGCTTCTGCCCAGGATAGCACAAACTGTTGTTTCAAGGAACGCGCTGACTGGTAGAAAAATGTATTTGATAGTCTCGCTTGCTCAGATCGGCTGGGTGGGGTGGTGGTTTGAAGCACAGCTGTAAGGCGATCAGCTCGAGCATTGCCCTCTGCTATAAATCCAGGCAAATTGGTGTGACTGTGGATGTGTAAAACATAGTATGGTTGCATTCATTGATTGATTAATATCCAAAACCAGTTAAGATAATAAATTTGAATTCGTGGCTTCTTTTAGCCAAGAGCGGTCGGGTCTAGATACAACACCTGCAATATACTGTGAATCAGTGACCAGATTAATTGGCCTATGGCAGTGTTGAAAAGCAAAACTGACGGCTGCTAGTTCTACTACTTGAACTGATCCCTGAACCATTTGTTCTTCGTGGTGCCACTCCCCATTTTCATGCCAGACTGTAACTGCTCTGCCTGTCTTTCCTAAGCCATCTGTAAAATAAGTTGGACCCAGGACAGGTGTCTTCTGACGTAAAATTGGGCGTATTAATTCAGTTTCAGTAAGGAGAGTAAAAAACTTGTGTGGTTGGTGATGAACGATTAGTTCTCCTGAATAGTCTGAAAGAGATATTTGCAGCTCCTGGCTATTACTTAAGGCCCATGTAAGATACTGTTTTTTGAGGGGGACATATATCGTATTTGGTTCTTTCCCTGTCAGTTCAACTGTCCGTAAGCGTCCCTTGCATATAAGCTGTGCTATTTGTTCACAAGTTGTGACTATGGTCTTTGAACATTGATGGGGTAAGAATAACCATTCCAAAATGCATAAAGGGTCATGGTTATTTTCGGGGAGCCACTGCGCTAACAGCCCCTTAAGGTGGCGTGACCCCTGGAGGATATATAAAGTTATGGAGTGCTTTAGACTCACACGGTGAGCTGTTCTAATTGTAATTAAGTTAGAAATAATAGTTAGGGTTTTCTTAGCCTCTGGGGTGAGTTGTCTTGGTGATGAAAGATTAGCATCCCCTTTCAATAATGCAAACAGTGGAGCCAATGTTTCATTATCAATGCCCAACAGTGTGCGCACCCCGCTGATAGAGCCGACAAATTTCTGTACGTCATTTAGCATCCTGATGTTAAAGTTCAGCAGAATTGATCGTGGTTGAATTGTCCGTTCTAAAATTTTCCAGCCCAGATATTTCCAGGGTGCTTGTCTCTGTTTTTTCTGGGGCTATTACTAGCCCCTGTTCTTCCAAACAGATTTGAGTAAACTGAATCATTGGCTCTAATTGTTGTGGCTCAGGGCCAGCCAAGAGAATATCATCCATACAATGATCGCAGATTAGTTGCGGAAAGCGTTGTCTTACTTTTTATAAAGCCGATGCTACATTTAATTAACAGATTGTAGGGCTATTTTTCATGCCCCGTGGAAGGACTGTCCAATGATATCGTTCCACTGGGGCTTCTTGATTGATAGATGGTACCGAAAATGTAAATCATGGGGCGTCTGCTTCATGGAGAGAGATGGTTAAGAAACAATCCTTTAAATCCATAACAACAATATCCCAATTTTTGGGTAACACTGTGGGAGATGGCATACCCAGTTGAACTGCTTCTTGGATTACTGCATTGATCACAAGCAAGTCATGTAGTTAATCACCATTTACCTGATTTCTTTTTGATCACATGTGGTTTAAACCCAGCCACACAGCTCGTTCACTCACTCACACACACACACACACACACACACGGAGGGATGGGGAGGAGAATCGAAAGAATGTAACTCCCCCGGGTTGAGATAAGAGCAGCCCAGTAACTAAGGTATAACACAAATCACTACTGCTACCGCCAATGATAATAATAATAAGAGAAAACAACAAGGGAAGAGAATACAATACCACCTGCCAAAACGAGCCCGACCCCAGAAGAGAGCCTGTGCCCTTCCGGGTAACCCCCAGTTACCTCCCTGGGCATGACGTGCTGTGGTATGGAGTATCTCTTTGGCTAGCTTGGGTCAGGTGTCCTGTCTCTGCTTCCTCACAGCTTTCCCTCCTCTCTGGCAGAGCATGAGGCTCACAAAGTCCTTGGCCAGACCAAACATTTGAGCAGTAACTAAAAACATCAGTACTATCAGCTCTCTTCCCAGGCTGAAAGTCAAAACACAATGCTGCACCAGCTACTAAGAAGGAGAAAAATTGACTGCTACTGCTAAACCCAGGACATCACAAAAGCAGGAGTGTTCCATGGACTTGCAGTAGAACAATGTGATTTAATTGTAACTGCTCCTGTACCAACCCTCTTAATGCTTCAGCCTTTTCATGAGGTAGGGGCCACTGATCTACCCACACCAGTCCTTCCGTTAGCCATGTGAGTTCTAGAGGCTGAAGGCGATCAGTGACCCCCCCTAAAAAGGTCGGGCATCCACACTCAGAGTTACTCCCCACATACTCAATACATCTCACCCACATAGATTAAAAGGACAACTGGCAATATAGGGACGAGCAGTTGCAACCTGCCCCTCCATGTCGATTAGCTGTATCACTTCTGCACTCTGTTGTGATGGTGACATGCCTCCGATACTAGTCAGGTCTGTTTGTGATTGAACAGTGTTCCAAGTGCTTGGCCAAAAATGGGCCCCAATATCCATGACGTCCACATCTGAATCAATTAACCCCTTAACCTTGTGTTGGTTTACCCTTATTTTCTCGTAAGATACACTCTGCCATAGGTCTGTGTTCCTCTGATCTCTGTGCCCAGTAAATAGCAGGTTTGCCTGTGGACCTGAATCCACCTGACCCACGTATCGCATTAGGATCCACGTTAATAATGTAGCCGTGGAAGAGGATTAGTTGGCAAATGCGTTCCCCTCCCCATACATGTACTGGAGGAGTTGTGGTCCAGACCATAGCTTGAATTTGGCCACAATAATCTGAATCAATAACACCTGGTAATACAAACAACTCTTGGAGCGTCACACTTGATCATCCTAACAATAAGTCACTAAACCCATCCCCCAAAGGTCCAGTTAATGCAAGAGGTATTTTATGTACAGATGTGTCAGTTAGCAAGATGTTGGTGGCTGTGGGGACATCCAGTCTGGCGCTGCCGGAGGTGAAGGTTCGTAAAGGGGGACAGTTGTTTGGAACCATTTGTGTCAGGGCGTGGTTCCATCTTGTGCTCTGCTTCCCATTTCCAGATAATGGTTCTCCCTTGTTGTTATATTTGGAATGACATTGATTAGCATAATGACACCCCTTTTTGCATCGTGGGCATAGTCCAAGTTTATTCCCTTCAGCTCCCATTTGTTGTGGGCAGTCTCTTTTAAAGTGACCAGGCTTACCACAGAGAAAACAGCGTTTTTGATTAACTTGCAGGGCCGCTGCTAACGCCCCAGCAAAACTTTCATTTTGATGATCAGTGGAGTCTACACGATTGCAGGCTTCCAGCATGTCTACGACTGATGGATTTTTTAAAGTTTGCAAAATTTTCTTACAGTCTGGATTCGCATTTTCAATCACCAAATTGAGCAGTAGCGCCTCCTTAGCTGCTTTGTGTTCTACCTGCTTATCTGCTGCTTAGTGGAGGTGATCAATAAACTGGGTTCATCCATGCCCCGATGGGTACTTGTAAATGCTTTCGACATCTTTCCCATATCTGGAACCTTTAGCATAGCTTGGAGAGCTAAGTTGGCAGACTGCCGTAGAATTTCTGGAGCCAAACGGGCTTGGAATTGTGGGGTTGGTACTGGTGGTTCTCCCATAAGCTGTGGAATGCCTGCCCCTACCAGAGGATCCCCCAGCTGCTGGCCCAAGTTTTCAATTGCTGCTGCGTCACAAACCTCTCGCCAGTGCACCCTGAAGAGCACCTTTTGCATGGGTGTAAAAATTAAGTCAGCCAGAGCCAATGTATTAAAAGGAGTAATGAGTTCACGTTTCATGGCTGTTTGTAATAAGCTGCGTGTAAAAGGCAATGCCAGGCCATATTGCATTATTGTTTTTCTAAACTCCTTTACCAGTTCCCAGCGCATTGGCTCCCATGTGTTAGGTTCCTGATAACAAACAACTACAAAGAATGTTAAATTCACCAGTTCTCCTTCAGCTGCAGCTTGGCATTGAAGGGGGCCCCAGCAAGCAGCAGGATCATAGTCCCGTCTTCTCTATCGTTAACTGTCAACGGGGGAAGGACAGAGGCAGTGCTGGCAGCCTGCTCAGATTCAACAGGCTCCAGAGGAGGGGCAGGGCTAGAGGCTTTAGTGTAAGATGGCGCCCCCCGCAACGACCGGAGCTACTGTATATTTATCAGGGTCATCGGTATGATGATGAACCCACTTCAACAACTCATATATTAAACGTCAAGCTGTCATTAATGGCACCACTCTTTTGTCCCCTCAAGCAGCAGCATCCCACAGCTTTTCCTTTGCTTGTTCCCAAATGCATAATTAGAAGGCCGTAGCAGAATCTGCCCCTTTAACCAGAATAAAAGGGTCAGCCCCTGCCCCTTTAACCAGAATAAAAGGGATCGAACAGCTTTTTCGTCGTGTTTCACCCCTTGTCTGGCTAAGAGCTTTAACAATAAGGTGACAATTGACTTCTTGTCAGTCAAAAGCTGAGACCCCATCGTCCTGACCGCTCACCTCAACGGTGTTACGTTATGGCATCAGGCAGCAGCTCTCTGGTTCGCTGTTTGCTCGTTTGGTCAGCTCTCTACCGCTGCTCTAACATCCACACTCGTGCCCCACGTTGGGCACCATTTGTGGAGATTAATTGCACAGACTCTGGTATCTTGAGAACCAAAAAACCTCTTTATTCAAGATTACAACAATTATATACGTAACGATTCTGTTCACACATCCAAGGCTACAATGCAACTGGTTAATCACTGCTGTCCACATGAACAACACAAACTTTCAATTGGTTGGTTGGTCTCTCATCACCTTCCTCTCCTCCTCATTCTCTTTTCCAAGCTCCTCCCTTTATGCGCTGCCTGCACTTTTCTTGTTCGGTCCCTCCCGCTCAAGATCAGCTCACTAAAGAGTCAAGGTCAGCTCACTAAAGAGTCAAGGTCAGCTCACTAAAGAGTCAAGGTCGCTCAGCATGCTCTGATCAAGCTCAAAACCCTCTTCACCTACAAATTCCAGATCAGCAGTGGGTGCTCAGGTTTGGGCAGCTCAGAGAAAAAAATCGTATTAAACTACTAAACAATTTGCAAGTGAATAAGACAATTGTTAATCCATTTAAGGACATATGTAAATTAATATTTACAGTAGTAATGGCCCTTGACCCTTGGTGAGTAGCTACTGCAGCTGTTGGACATCCCTGATATAACCAGCAATATTTAGTTTGTTTTGATTTTACTTCTTTCCTCCTTCCCTCCCTTCTCTCCTTCATTAAGTAGCTTAAATGGCTTTCAAAGTATTTATTGTATGCCCTACAAAAGAACAGTTATATGTCCCTGAGACTTCTTGTCAGCATTTGATAATACACTGAGTTTAATTAGAGTTCCTTAGGATGCTGAATAGCCTCTAAGTGTGTAATAGGAAAGCATGAACATTGTAGTTAGGCACAAAGAACACTAGTGAAAAGTAGGTAATTTAACAAAATGCAGTAATATTGTAACATCACATCATAGATCATTCTTTCCATTTTAATGGCTTTAGGGTTCATTTTTCTCTACTTTTTGTATTACTTATTTTTTTGTTATTATGGTTAGTTTTTCCCTGCTTTGCTCACAGACGTGGTGGTGGCCTCTTCTTGGCTGGAGGGGCTTCATGGCTGCTGGACTTCCTCTTAGGGGCTTGCCACTGCCTCCCAGTGGGGTGCTGCCGGTGCCAGCTGGGAGTGGAGGGCCCAGGCATGGCCTCCTCCGGCTGCTGCTGGGGCTCTTCTTGCTCCACAGGGGGAGCACTGGGAGCAGAGGGGTGGCTGCTGGGACCTCCACCAGTGGCAGCGGATGAGGTGCTGGGAAGCTCATCCCTGGTGGATCTTGACGGGCTGCTGGAGGTCGTTGGGCGGGGGGTGAGATGCCCTTCTTGGGTGCCTTCCCGCTCTCTGGCAGCACGGGTGCTCTGCCTGTTCAGGCGATGGCGGGTCTCTCTGCTGCCAAACAGCGCAGTGCCAAACATCTCCTCCAGATCACGGTGGTACCAGGACTGCAAGGTCTGGAAGAGCGCCGGCTGGTCTTGTAGAGAGCTCAGCCAGTTTGGGGTCCAGAAGCCGACCACGGGACCTGTTGGCACCACTTCTGCCGCCCGCCGTTGGAAGTCACGGGGGGCTCGGTGGCTGGCAGCTCTCCTTGCCTGGTGGACAACGGCTGATGATGCTTCAGATGGTGTGATGACATGCTCTACATAGTCATCATCAGCCCGCACCGAGTGCAAGAGGGACTGGATCCTCCTCTTGCAGAGGGGGCACTCCGGCTTGGTCTCAGCCCAACGCAGGATGCACTGGTAACAAAACCGGTGGAGGCATGGCATCACATAGCTGACCTCTTCGAAGCTGCCCAGGCAGATGGGACAGCAGTCTTCCAGCTCCATGGCCATGCTCCCCACAGGCTGCAGTGGGTTGGAGGGAACTGGTGATGTTGAGCTGCTCCCTGTCTCCGGTGCTGCAGCAGCAGGTGTTGTGCTAGGAAGAGGAGAGAGGCCACGGTCATTGGCTGGGTTGGGAAGGAGGGAAGAAATGCCCAGGCCCTTCAAGAAGGAAACCCTGCCATCTGCACAGGGTGAGGTGTCCCTGTGCAGCTCACCTCTGCTGCTGCAGGCTCAGCTCTGGGGTATCCTGGCTGCCTGAACCTGGCAGGGCCGGGGAAAATCCTTCAATAGCTCTGGAGCTGAGCCCTGAGAGCTGCAAGTTGCGACTCACAGAGCACAACTCCAGGACCAAAACGCTGCTCAGCACACCAAGCCTCGCGACGTCGCTCAGCTGGTAGGGTGAGCATCTGCTGGCTGGGAGACTTGGCACCCACTTAAAAGCACTGGGGACATCTGGTCACAATCCATCGCTAGGTGACATCATAGTCCATCCCTTGGAAACATCTCAGTCCGTTCCTTGGAGACAACAGCACCCATCGCTTGAGGTCTCAGAACCCATTGCTTGGGGATGTCACTGGCCATTGCTCAGGGATGTCACAATGTCCATCCAACCCCATGCATCTGTGGTTACCGCAGCACTAAGGCCTACTTCTTACCCCCATGTCTCATGTGCTAAGAACTGGTGTTTCATGCCAGACACTGCAGGTGTGTGTTCAGCATGGAGCAGAGAAGGTGCTGGGGCACCTCAGAGTATATCCTGGTCTCTATGGCTTAGCCATCAAAGCACTGGAGTGGGGGGTGAGAGATAATGGCAGCTCCTGAAACGAGAGGTTCATGCTGGACATAAGGAATCAAAACCAAAATCCATGTGAGAAAAACAGATCACTGGAGTGGGTTGTCCAGAGACATCGTGGCATCCCTACACTGGGAGGTTGTCAAGAAATGAGGGGCCACAGCAGAGAGCACAAGTGTCACCAGGCCAGGCCAGGCCAGGCCACGTGAGGATGGAATAAAGTAGAATAGAGTAGTTCCAGCTGGACAGGGCCTACAACAGTCATCTAGTCCAATTGCCTGACCACGCCAGGTCTGACCAAAAGTTAAAGCATGTTAAGGGCATTGTCTAAATGACTCTGAGGCACCGACAGGTGTGGGGCATCGACCACCACTCTAGGAAGCCTGTTCCAGTGTTTGACTACCCTCTCAGTAAAGAAATGCTACTGAATGTCAATCCAGAACCTCCCCTGATTCAGCTTTGAACCATTCCCATATGCCCTGTCACTGTGTCAGGATCAGCACCTCCCTCTCCACTTTCCCTCTTCAGGAAGCTGCGGAGACCAACAAGGTCACTTCTCGGCCTCCTCCTCTCCAAAGTAGACACACCTGGAGGCCTCACAGGACATGTCTTCCAGCCTTCCACCAACTTTGTTGCTGTCTCCTCAACACATTCTTGTACCTCCACATCCTTTTCAAGTGCTGGGGGCCAGACCTGCACACCGAACTCAAGGTGAAGCAGTGTTGATACTGGATACAGCAGGATAATCACCTCTTTTGAGCACTGGTTGTGCTGTGTTTGATGCACCCCCTTATGCAGTTTGCCCTCTTGGCTGCCAGGGCACATGGCTGACTCACACCGAGCCTGTTGCCGACCAGCACCCCCAGGTTCCTTTCTGCAGGGCTGCTCTCCAGCCACTCCTCTCCCAATTTACACTTGTGTCTGGTGTTTCTCCATTCCAGTTACAGAAATCATTACTTGTTCTTGGTAAATTTCATGCCATTGATGATTGCCCAATGCTCCAATCCATCTGCATCCCTCTGCAAGGCCTCTTATCCCTTGAGAGAGGCAACAGCACCTCCCAGTTTGGTATCATCAGGAAATATACAAACTAGATTCAACTCCTGCCTCCAGATCATGGATAAAAATACTAGACAAAACTGGCCTTAGAGCTGCACCCAGAAGAACACTAGTGGCAACTGCCTGCCTGCCTGGTGTAGGCCTATTCAGTACAACCCCTTGAACCCTGCCTCACAGCTTCAAGGTAGCATGTTCATACTGTGTTTGGTAATTAATGTGGAAAAAGACAACTTCAGCATCCAGCATTTCCTCCCACATTAGTCTGAGGAGAAGAGAGAAAAGCAAAAACGTATTACAAAGTCAAAAATTCCAAGTTTCAGGAACTCCAGGAAGAACATGTAATGGATGGTTACTGTACTTTTACATTCTCTATCATTCAGACTGACAGATGTATCAGTATATAGAGGACCTCAGGTTTCACAGAATCACAGAATCCCAAGGGTTGGAAGGGACCTAAAAAGATCATCTAGTCCAACCCCCCCACAAGAGCAGGGTAACCTACAGTACATCACACAGGAACTTGTCCAGGCGGGCCTTGAATATCTCCAGTGTAGGAGACTCCACAACCCCCCGGGCAACCTGTTCCAGTGCTCTGTCACTCTTACAGTAAAGAAGTTCTTCCTGATGTTAACGTGGAACTTCCTATGCTCCAGTTTACACCCATTGCCCCTTGTCCTATCACTGGATATCACTGAAAAAAGCCTAGCTCCATCATCCTGACACCTACCCTTTACATATTTGTAAACATTGATGAGGTTTCCAACATTAAGAACTAAATGCTGAAATACTAAACTTGGAGAAGCATTTGATGTCCTAACTGAGTTTTCTACATGTTTTGATTCAGGAAGAGTTTATTAATGTTAAGCCTGATGAGATTAATTTCTGGAGCTGTGGTGCCAGTTCAGTTGCTACTTACAGCCTAACAAACCAATCAGCTTTGTGTGGCATCATGTGTGTGGCATAATTATAACTCTGACGTTGGAATGTAAGCTATTTCTCTTTGCCTGAGATACAGTGCAGTACTCAATATTATATTATGGGTACAGATTTAAATGAAAAAATGTGACATTCAGAAATTAATTAGTTATGAATAGGAAAAAAAAAAAGGAAAAAGAAAGAGAAGTCTTTGGAATTAAGGCCTGATAAATATTCCGTAAAATGGTTTTATGTCCAAAGGAAGAAAAGTAACAGGAAAGTATAATTTGGGATTACATGAGGGCTGGATGAGCACGCAGTCCTCCCAGCACTTTTGAGCAATTCATGGTCCTGTGTTTCCAGCCCAACAAAGGCTAGATGCAGAGCCAAAGTCTGTCATTTGTACCCTCTTCCAGTGGCTGAAGTGTCTGCTTATTTTTAATTCTTGAAAACTACAGAGGCTTTGATTGAAACTGGCATAGAATTTCCTGTGCAGAAAAAGCTAATTTTCCTAATTTGGAAAAAATCAACAATCCTATTGTGTGGAATTATGATGACACACCAGAACTGTGTCGTGAGTTTAGGATTCCTTTAGCCATACCATCCAGACTGCAGTTGCTGGAGCCAGCTAACAAGCGGATAGTGCTAATAACAGACTGCAGTCTTCAATACAGACCAGCCCAGAAGAGGAGACACATACTTAATCATCTGCTGACAGAAAGAAATGCTGACAGAAAGAAATGGTTAGATTAAAAGAATACTAGGTTTTGCTCCACATTTTGGAAGACCTTGTGCTTTCCTGGTGGTAGCCCCTTTATGCATCTCTGATGAGCCTCTTCCACTTCAAGAGCCCCTGTCCTCCTGCACCCTTAGGAAGATCCTCAGATCACTGCCTCAGTTAACCTTAGGAACTAGACCTGTCAAGGAGTTTTATTTTCTCACACACATCTGTGCAAAGCTTGCTATAGACAGGGTATTTGGAGAATGTATCAGCTACAGTCTCATAGGCTGGGCTGAGAACTTGCAGATGGAAATGACGTAAATGCTGGCCAAATTTTTGTAGTGTTTCATGGGAACAGCAAAAGGTATGTTCCAGCAAGTCTCAGTAGTCTGCCCAGTAGCAAGGCAACATGACAGCATCACAGCGAAATCAGTGTTCCTTTTCCTGGCAGTGGTTCTCTTTTGTTTGTTTTGCTAAAGAGAAAAATGGTAGTTCTCTCTGGCCTCATTTTTTTGAAGCACCTTAACAATTTCTTTAGAAGTTAAAAAAAAAAAAAAAAAAAGGCTTTGGACTCTGGAAAATTTCAACTCAATTTCTACAAAGTTAAAAGCACCTATCGAAACATTGGGAAGTATTCACAAAGTGTAACTTTCTGAAACATTGCCTAGAATAAGTTAAAATTGTATCCATAAAAAATTAATAGGGAATCATAGAATAGTTAGGGTTGGAAAGGACCTTAAGATTATCTAGTTCCAACCCCCCTGCCATGGGCAGGGGACACCTCACACTAAACCATCTCACCCAAGGCTCTGTCCGGCCTGGCCTTGAATACTGCCAGGGATGGAGTATTCACAAACTTCCCTGGGCAACCCATTTCAGTGCCTCACCCCCCTTACAGAAAAGAACTTCTTCCCTATATCCAATCTAAACTTCCCCTATTTAAGTTTTAACCCGTTACCCCTTCTCCTGTCACTACAGTCCCTGATGAAGAGGCCCTCCCCAGCATCCCTATAGGCCCCCTTCAGGTACTGGAAGGCTGCTATGAGGTCTCCACGCAGCCTTCTCTTCTCCAGGCTGAACAGCCCCAACTTTCTCAGCCTATCTTCATACGGGAGCTGCTCCAGTCCCCTGATCATCCTCGTGGCCCTCCTCTGGACTTGTTCCAACAGTTCCACGTCCTTTTTATGTTGAGGACACCAGAACTGTACACAATACTGCAAGTGAGGTCTCACGAGATCAGGGGCAGGATCACCTCCTTCGACCTGCTGGTCACGCTCCTTTTGATGCGGCCCAGGATACAGTTGGCTTTCTGGGCTGTGAGCACACACTGAAGCTGGCTCATGTTAAGTTTGTCATCAACCAACACCCCCAAGTCCTTCTCTGCAGGGCTGCTCTAATCTCTTATCTGCCCAACCTGTAGCTGTGCCTGGGATTGCTCTGACTCAGGTGGAGGGCCTTGCACTTGGCATGGTTAAACTTCCTAAGGTTGGTATCAGCCCACTTACAAGCATGTCAAGGTCCCTCTGGATGGCATTCCTTCCCTCCAGCGTATCCACCGAACCACACAGCTTGGTGTCACTGGCAAAGTTGCTGAGGGCGCACTCAGTCCCACTGTCCATGTCAGCGATGAAGACGTTGAACAAGGCTGGTCCTAACACTGATCCCTGAGGGGTACCACTCGTTACTGGTCTCCAGCTGGACATGGAGCCATTGACCACAACTGTTTGCATGCAGCCATCCAGCCAGTTCTATATCCACCGAGTGGTCCATCCATCAAATAGATGTCTCTCCAATTTAGAGACAAGGATGTCATGTGGGACAGTGTCGAACGCTTTGCACAAGTGCGGGTAGATGACATCAGCTGCTCTACCCCTGTCCATCAGTTCTGTAGCCCCATCGTAGAAGGCCACCAAATTGGTCAGGCAGGATTTCCCCTTAGTGAAGCCATGCTGGCTGTCACCAAGCACCTTGTTGTTTTTCATGTACCTTAGCATGTCTTCCAGGAGAATCTGCTCCAAGATTTTGCCAGACACAGAGGTGAGACTGACTGGTCTGTAATTCCCTGGGTCATCCATTTTTCCCTTCTTGAAAATGGGGGTTACATTTCCCATTTTCCAGTCGTCAGGAACTTCACCTGACTGCCATGATTTTTCAAATATGATGGACAGTGGCTTAGCAACTTCATTCACCAGCTCCCTCGGGACCCGTGGATGGATTTCATCAGGTCCCATGGACTTGTGCATGTTCAGGTTCTTAAGATGGTCTCGAACCAGATCCTCTCCTACAGTGGACCTAAGGTCTTCATTCTCACAGTCCCTGCATCTGCCCTCCAAGACTTGGGTGGTGTCATCACATCATTTGCCAGTGAAGACGGAGGCAAAGAAGTCATTGAGAACCTCAGCCTTCTCCAAATCCAGGGTAGCCAGTTCTCCTCATAGCTTCCAGAGAGGGCCCATGTTGTCCCTAGTGTGTCTTTTATTTGCAATGTACCTATAGAAGCCCTTCCTCTTATCTTTCATATCTCTAGCCAAGTTTAATTCTCATTGGGCCTTAGCTTTCCTAACCTGGTCCCTAGCTTCCTGGACAACATCCCTGTATTTTTCCCAGGCTGCCTGTCCTTGCTTCCACCTTTTATAAGCCTCTTTTTTCCCTTGAATTTTCCTCAGCAGCTCCTTATCCATCCAAGGAGGTCTCCTGCCCCTCCTGCTGCACTTCCTTCTAGTCGGGACGCAACACTCCTGAGCTTGTAGCAGGTGATCCTTGAATATCAACCAACAGTCTTGGGCCCCCTGCCCTGCAGGGCTATATCCCATGGAACCTTACTAAGCAAGTTCCTGAAGAGGTCAAAGTCTGCTCTTTTGAAGTCCATGGCAGTGAGCTTGCTGCACGCTCTTCTCACTTTCCTGAGGACCTCAAACTCGACCGTCTCATGATTGCTACAACCAAGGCTGCCCTAGAGCATCACATTTTTAACCAGCCCCTCTCTGTTGTTAAGTACGAGGTCAAGCATGGCACCTCTCCTTGTCGGCTCCTCTGTTACTTTCAGAAGAAAGTTGTCTCCCACACAATTGAGGAACCTGCTCAATTTCTTGTGCCAGGCCATACTGTCCCTCCAACAGATATCAGGGTGGTTGAAGTCTCCTATGAGACAAGGGCCTGCGAGCACAAGGCTGTGCCTATCTGCCTATAGAGCGCTTCATCAACAGAGTCCTCTTGATCAGGAGGTCTGTAACAGATTCCCACAGTAATGTCTCCCACGGCTGTTTTCCCTTTAACCCTGACCCACAAACTCTGCTAACTGAGCACCTGTCCCCAGACACAGTTCCATGCTCTCCAGCCTATCCCTAACATAAAGGGCAACTCCCCCTCCCTGCCTGCAGGGCCTCGCTTTTCTAAAGAGCCTGTAACCTTCTCTTCCAACAGTCCAATCATAGGAGCCATCCCACCATGTTTCTGTGATGCCTATTATATTATACCTCTGTAGACGTGCACACATCTCGAATTCTTCTTGTTTGTTCCCCATGCTACAGGCATTTGTATAGAGGCATCTGAGTTGAGCTCCAGATGAAGCCAACGCATTGGCTGGAGCAGCTGAAATATCTCTACATTGCTCTGAGCATTTATTACTGGTGCTGGCAACTGACTGGGAGTGTTGGGGTGGAATGATGCCCCCCTCCCCCAATACATCTAGTTTAAAGCATCCTTGACCAGCCTGGCAAGCCTCCTTCCAAAACCACTCTTCCCCCCTTAGGGCAGCTCCACCAGCCCCCAGTAGATCTGGCTTCCTTAATCAAATCACATGCTCTAAATACCCAAACCCCCGACTATGGCACCACTGTTCTAAATATGTATTAACCTGGCAAATCCGCCTAGCCTTTTAAGGTCCTCCTCCCCTTTATCTTGGAGAATTGAGGAAAAGACTATCTGAGATCCATAGGCCCTAACCACCTCTCCCAGGGCTCTGTAGCCCTTTATTTTCTCCGGGATACTGCTGTCTGTATCACCAGCACCCACATGGACAACTGGAAGTGGGTAACAGTCATCAGGACTTACTACAGCAGGCAGCCTCTCTGCAACACCCCTGATCCGAGCCCCTGGTAGGCAACACACCTCCCTTGAGACTGTGTCAGGCCGACAGGTGGGTGCCTCTGAGCCTTTCAAAGTAGAGTCCCCTACTGCCATGACCCACCGCTTTTCCCTGACAGCACCAGTAGTGATCTTTTTTACCAGTGTATCAGCTGGTGGTTTATGTTGCGAGTGTATTTCCTCATTAGCCCACTGCAGAACTGCAAAGCGGTTCTGGGTGGGGACAACAGATTTAGCAGGAAGGCCCTTGCTTTTAATTGTCCTCTTCCTCCTTTCTTCGGCTTTTTTTTTTTGGTTTGTTGTTTTTTGTTGGGCTTTTTTTGTTGCTGTTGCTGTTCCCCAGCTTCCTGGGTTAACAGCCTTCTTCCCTCCATGAGCTACAATGGACGCTTGAGGCCCCTGCACAGTTTGGGCCTGGAGCAAGCAGCCCTGCTTCCTCTCAGCCACCCTGACATGTTGCAGCCTATTGACAGCATCCCACAGCTCAGCCCCGGCTGCAGGAGGACCTCCACCAGGGAACACCGAGTGCAGCCCTGCCCGTTGTGCACCCTCCCCTCACCAGACCAGTGCAGGCACCCTCTACACCCCGAGCTCTGCACTGCAGCCTCCCCTCTCATCCGCTCTGTCTGGGTGCCTACGCTGGCCGCAGCCAGGGCAGAGCTCCCAGACCAGGCCCCGGTAATAAGGCGAATGCTCACCATCCCGCTCGCCTGCTTCCCGCGAAGTGCCGCGCCGCGCTCCGGATCGCCCGCGGTTCCTGGGGCGGGGTTTTAACCAGTCAGGACTGGTGCCCTTTCGCCTGGCTCCGCCCCCTGCGAGTCAGCTGCTCCCGTCAGCGGAGCTGCCGGCTCCTGGGCAAGGCCTGTCGAGGACTTGAGGCTCCCTGGGTGGCTCTGAGTTGAGGCTCCTGGACGCTGAGTTTTTCCCCTCTCGGGTGCTGAAGGCATCCTCTCTCGAGCTACTCACCTCAGCAGTTCTGAAATACAAAATTCCATCAGCAGATTTTCATGGGCTGAGGATAATATAAAATTTCTCTCTGTGGTTAAGATCTGCCTGTGTAGGTAAATCACAGCGCATGAATTATGCTTATCCCTGGTAGCTTATATGAAGTGGGGTGAGCATTGCACTAGGCAAGGTCAGAGCATCCCAGTGGGAGGTGGACTGCCTTTTTTATCCACTTGCAGGGGTAAGAAGGAACTCCAATTCCCAGACCTGTCCTCTTGGTGAGGCCCAATTTCCCTCCCTCCTATGGCATCCCCACCATCAAAGCTGCTCTTTGCTCCTTCTCCTTGATGGCTTTCTCATGCCTCTGCGCAGCCTACACGGCCTCTTTGCTCTGCCTGCCTGGTCACACCCTTTCTTCAGTATAGCACAGCAGCCCAGATGGAGCCCTCCATGCCCTCCACAGAACCCAAGGCACTGCCAGCCACATCACTGGGCTGCCTGGTATGCTCCCTACCCATTTTATTGCTACCTGGATATGGCGGCAATTATAATGACATTTTCAGCTGGTAAATTCTTCCAAAAACTTTTTGGAGCTGCTCCGTGTACGCTTTACTCAGGGTGGCATAGTAGGAGGAAAAAGGATAAAAGTGAAGAATTTTGGTTTCCTCTGGCAGTAGAGGAGATATAGCTGCTTTTTAGAGGCTCTTAAGAAGGTTCATTGGCCTGCTGTTTTTTCCTTGGGTATGTCAGAGGGAGACAATTTGTTAGGCAGTCATTACACACTGGAAGGGTTAACGTGCCTTAAAAAAAGGTGGTGGGAAGGGAGACTCACAATGACTTCTTTGGTGAGCAAGAAGCTGGAATGCTGCATGGCCAGGTCTGTGTTACTGTATGCTGAAATTAGTTTCCTGAAGGTTTGTCTTTTTTTTTTTTTTTTTTGTTTAGGTTTTTAATTTGTTTGGGTTTTTTTGGTTGGTTGGTTGTTTTGTTTTTGTTTGGTGACTCGGTTCCTCTCCTTCCCACCTCCCCCCAGTTCTTCAGCAACCCTGGTTGTAACAGAGATGCTTCTGTTAAAAATATGTGGCGGACTTGCAGCCTTCCTTGAATTGCCAGGTGACTCATCTGATTTCAAGATTTCATCCAACATGCTAACACTATAAAAGTTGGGAGAATTTACAAAAGTGTCATTTAAGTAAATTGAAAGAGTTTGTAGGTAGAGGTAGTGTTAGGTCTTCTGGTTGAAGTTATGT
The DNA here is from genome assembly GCF_037157495.1 of Lathamus discolor. NCBI lineage: Eukaryota > Metazoa > Chordata > Aves > Psittaciformes > Psittacidae > Lathamus > Lathamus discolor. Next base: position 63,568,944 of record NC_088909.1, read on the forward strand.
GTGGTAACCAGAGCATTGTGGCTGGTTATTCCTCCAGGGACAATCCCCTGTCCCTTGCAGAAATTCAGGACATAGTTGTCCTTGTTTAGCTTTGCTTTATCCAGGTTACTCTAGTAAGAGCCATCCTGCCACCACTGTCTATACTTGTGTATGTGATTACTGTACTTGGAAGCAGCAACAGTTTTTGGTACACTGAAACCTTTTCTAATTATGTAATGCAATAATAAATATGTGAATGCCTGTGATACCATCAAATCACAGCAGCATGCGGTGTAATAAGAGCACCTTGCCACAGTCTTATATATTCAGTTCTTTCCTACATCTTTGCTAGCGAAGGTTGTGTGCTTTTCGTGTGCAGGAGTGATGAAGGATGATTCTGTGAAAGGAAGGCAATACCATTTTCCGTTGATTTTATCCATAATTGAACATGGTATCTTTTAGCAAGGACACAGCTCAGCTAGGATTGCTGACATCCACTTAAGGCAGTGCCTGGTGAGGAAAGCAATTTGGGTTATGATTCAGCGAAAGCGTATGCATGAACACAATTGATGTGTGTTCCCCTTTCTTGTGTTCCAATGCTTTTTAAATACCTTGTATACTCCTTTCATAGTAACATCATAATATATGTTTGAAACATTATTTGGACTATATTTTAGAGACAGACTTTGGAGCCTGAATTTTATGTTTAAAAAGACTGATTTTATTATCCCTTGTGGAAATAACTGAAATAGGCTAAAAATGAGATTATTGCATACAAGTTGCTGTTTCACAAACAGCTTACTTTTCTCTAGTTTGTCACAAACATAAGTCCATTTGCAGCTATGTTTTTATTAATGATATTTCAATGAATTGCTTCATCTAGTAAAGGTGCCTTGGGTCCTATGACTAATATTAACAAATGCATCATTTAGTAGAATCAACAGAATAAAGATCAACTGCTATTTTTTACTGATCTTAGACACTGAATCAGGTGTTTCAGTTCACAATGTAGTTTTTAGGAACTAGCAGCCAAGTATTCAACTCAAGTGCAACACAATTGCTATGTTCAATAAATATGATTTTACTTTTATTTAGGGATTTGTTATGTACTACTTTTCAGATAAAATGCACAAAAAGAAATGGTATTTGTTAACATTTATCTGATTTGCATGCTAGATGTAAGGGAATCTTGCTTTGGGGGTCTGTTGTTACATTCAGTAAGTATCTGGCAGCAAAGTTCATGGGCCATATAGTTGGTGAGTGTAAATTGTCACAGGTCCATTAACTTCAACTGAGCTATGACTATTTATATAAATTCCCTTGGCTGTTAGTGTTTGACTTTAACACTAGAGTCCTCTTCTTTTCTGATACTGTTTATTTCATTAGTTTATGAGAAAAGTTTTTACATCCATCTCCTATTATATTGAAGTTCTCTTTGAGGTGTTAACTACTATTTTCTGATATCCCAGGATCCATGATCTTTAAATGTGGGTGAAGATGTGCAAACAATGATTTTATGTGCCGGAAAGTCAGGTTATTTGCAGATAAACCTTTAGTCAGAGAATGAAGTTGTTTGTTCAGAGCATGGATAACATTTAGTGCAGGAAGCCTGTGTCCTTCTCCCATAAAGTGGGCATGGGATGCCTCCGTCCAGGCAGGGGCTTAATGCAGCAATAAAGCTGCCCTTACCATCCTTTTGCTTCTTGGCTTCAGCAGTCAGGACACATGTGCAGGGGTGGGGTTTTGGTGTTTTATGGTTTGTGGATTTTTTGGTTTGTGGGTTTTTTGGCTTTGTTGGTGGGTTTTGTTGATGGGTTTTTGTTGGTTTTTTTTTTTTTTTGGTTGGTTGGTTAGTTGGCTGGGGTGAGTTTTTTTTAGGTTTTCTTGTGCATCTGGATTTTGGAAATTTCATTAAAACATCGAACCCATTTATGCACTTTACTGTATTTCTGCCCTGTATGGGCAGAAGTTATGGGTGATGTTAGGAGCACCTGGCATTAGTCAAGCCCTTCTCAATAGATGAATAAAATACTGGTTTTGAAAAAATACCATTCTTTTCTTTCATTGAATATTCCATAGTCCTGTTGCCTTCAGTGTCAGTAGTAAAACTTCCCATTGATCTTCTGTGCACAACGGGAGGCCTATGAGCAAAGGCAATTTCATAGCCTATTGTAACTATTACTTTAAAAGGCAGCACTCTTGATAAATTATAATTCATTCTGAAACAAGAGTTTTATTTTCACATTTTCCCTGAAAAGTAGATATAAAAACCTGGCTGGAAATTACCTAGTATTTTTTTATAGTAACGTTAATATAAATCCACTGTGTTTTTTACAGGAGGCATTTTATAGATGTGATATGGCATATGACAAGGGTAGTGTGTTTCTCTTCTCTCTGATCTTCTCTGTGACATGTTTCAGTGGGAGGGAGTGAATATTTGGAGCTGTGAACTCATTTTAGCCATTGAAAAGTGATCCTCTTGTGAGTCAGTTTGCTCCCCAGCACTATGATATGATACATGTCAAGAGTAAGGGTAACAAATTACAAGGGCTGTAGTGCCAGGTTATAAGAGGTCCTCTTTGAGATGCAGTATAAACAAACCATGAATATATATGTATGCTAAAACCAGAAATTCTTGATGTTTTACTACAGTTCTTTATAATGCCCTTCCCTCAAGTCAGAGTGATTTGCTCTTTGATTAAACATAAACCTTTTATTCCTTTTATTCTTTGTATTGTAGGTCATTTAGCTTGTGTGCTTTACGTTTATGAAGTAGCCACATACTGAGCTAAGTAAACTCATAATCTGAAATTTGATGCCTGTCCTTTTTCCCTCTGATCTTACTGTCAATCAAAATTATGCTCTTTACACAGCTTCTGCCATCAGTTTTCAAGCTGTAGCTATCAAAAACTCTGAGACTTTCCTTCAAGACAAGTGACTGTATACCAGATGTTATATTTCTCTACCCATAGCAAATAATATGGCATAAATCATTTATCCTTTCCTTTGTCTGTCACTCTCTAACTGTGGTTTTCTGTGCACTTGGTCTTGCTTTGCCATTCCACTTGTAATGGAATATGGGGGGGGGGGGGAGGGAGGAGTCATAATGTGGTTTCTCAGTATTTAACAGTTTTTAATTAAAAGCTGTTTAATCCCTGGACAATATGAAAGAAGTTAACAATTTTTGTTAGAGGGAAGAGATTAAACTGGCACCATACCACTGAATCTGTGTATTTCTTCTACATTGCCTGTATGGTTAATTCTCCATTTCATACAGACTTCTGCAGCTTGTGTTTAATCAGGCAGTGAAGTGCATGTGTGAAAAAGAACTTGTAAATGTCTTACCATCTTCAAGATGTTTCCAGACCTGTTAAGCCTGTTCAATCTTAGAGACACTCCATGTTGTATATAAAAGTAGTATGGATGTTTTGGTATTACTTGTCCATGCCTGAAATAAAAGGCTCTCCTGCTTTAGCTTTCTATTAAAAAACCTAGATCTTAACTTTATTATTCTGGCAGAAGATCACCTTATGGTCATGGAAAAATAATGGCATTGATCTTAAGAAATGGAAGTTGTGATTTTAGGAATAGAGGGTCTGTCAGATTCTCTATGATTTCATTTTTAAATCCGAACTCTGGTCATACATCTGACAAGTAGTTGGGAGGAGAGTTCTCTCACTAAGACAAAAAACCTTACCCTCTACTCTTAATTGTGTGCTGCTTTCCAGGTGGGCTGCCTGCAAACGCTGCCCTCCACAAAGGTGAAAAAAGATGATCAATGCTTATGATGTTCCTGACTCTATTTTGTAAAACAAACAAACAAACAAAAAAGTTATATAAAAATGGAATAAAATCACTAGTGAGAAAAGATAATGCCATTTTGAAACATTCAGAGCAAACCAACAAAGAACAAAGGTAAAAAAGCACCTATGGCAGTTAGCTTGTAAGAATCCTGCAAGTGGAACAAATTGAACTTTTCTGGATCACTCTTGTGGAGTCAGACATCTGCTTTTACCAGGGTTGTTGCTTTTTCAATTTACAGCTGAAACAGCAGGAAATTGAAGAATCAGTATTTCCACCTATTTTCAGCAGCTTTTAACTCTTGCTCTGAGCAGTGGCTGAATTGTTGTCATATGGTTTGGAGCAGGAATCAAAGTCACACATGGTTCCAAAGACTCCTACTTGAACTGAGTGTGACACTGCACCTGCACTGTTTTATCAGATTCACCCCATGTCGCTTTTTGTTGCGGATGTTTTGCCGTGTGCTGAATGTACATGTAGCTGAGGGTAAGAGTAATCTGTAAGGAAACTGTAAATGCTGCTATTTCTGCAGCTTTATTGAAATTAACTATTTTCCTAAAAAGACTAATGTAATTTTGTCCCCTCAACATTACTATTAGTCAAATGGTATTCTCTGAGTTTCCTGACCTGACAAAGATGCATGTAGAATAACAGCCCAGCTTCCGTTAGAGTATCTAACATCAGGTTACTGTTTACATTTGCTTGCGTCCATGGTAATGGTCTTATCCAGTTTAGTTTAATCAGCAGTTGACTACAACATGGGAGAGGAAAGCATCTGTGTATATATAGTATCTAAGCTGTATTTAAAAGCTTGTTTACAGAAATAAATAAACTGAGCTAAGCAAGAGATCACACTGCTTTTGTCACCAAACCCATGCTGTTTGGAGTGCTATTTTTTATAGGTTTTGGTTGGGTTTTTTGTTGGTGGTGGTGGTTTTGGGGTGTTGGGTTGTTGTTTTTTGTGCTGGCAAGATTGCTCTGCACTAAGGGTCGAAGTGTGAGGTGTAGTTTCAGTTGGATACATTACAGACTTTGTTCTGCAGGATAGGGGTATGAATTTACTCTTGAGCAGGAGGTCAAATAGAGGTTTCATATGCATTCAGCTCCTTATGGGAATTGCTGACTTCCTACTGAGGTGGTTAAGCATCATAAAACACAAGGATCATAGGCACAGACAGAATGCTTTGATATTTTTGTCCCTTCAGGCATGATGCAACTGTTGCAAAAGTAGAGGGGGTTTTACGAGAGTGAAATAATTTCACTGCAGGAATTAATTGATCCTGAAAGACTCCTCCTTTACTTCACCCACCATAATAAAAAACTTACATGTCTTTGTTGGAAGCAGAACTTGTTTCAGAGTTTGTAGACAAAATGTTGCTCTATGAATACTTACCAATCATACTGTGATAGGAAATAAAGGCCAGATCAGGACAACAACTGTATGAGACACTTCATATGACCATGGTTTATCTAGCAGCTGTGTGGTGGATTGGGTCTTGTCAAGTCATTGTGTTTCTGGGAGGAAAGGGAAAGGTGCTGCTCAAGTAGTGATCAATGGTTACAGCTTTTGTCTATACTGTATGAGCAGTCCTGCCCATTCTTCCACTGCTAAAAGAGTTTATACGTTAAGAAATACTGGTAGGATTTCCCTGAAGAGATGAGCTTTATCAGGGAGGTGCACTAAAGGAAAAATGAGAAGAGTCTCCTAAGACAGAATAAGATACTGGAAATAATGGGCCGCACTGGGTACTGGGCGGGTGTTGAGCAATGGATTCATCATGGATAGCTGTTGTCAGGCAGCAAGTTTTCGTGCTAATTTGGCCAGCTGAACTTATGTATTCTAACATCTATTCACTGACTACTTTGCCCTGCTCATGTGGCACCCTAAGGAAGGGTAAAGGCATTTGCAAAAGAAGTGGAAACGCACATGACCAAAACAGGTATAGATATCCAGGGAGATTTAGACTGGATATTTAGAAAAATTTATTCACTGAAAAGGTGATCAGGCATTGGAACAGGCTGCCCAGGGAAGTGGTGGAATCGCCGTCCCAGGAAGTGCTCAAGAACTGTGTAGATGAGGCCCTCTGTGACATGATTTAGTGGTTGGACTTGATGATCTTAAAGGTCTTTTCTAACCTAGCTGAGTCTATGATTAAATAATAGACTACAAGGTGCAGAAGAGTATTGAAGTAATTCTTCAAAAATTGCTTGTATCTGAGAGGTGCCTTGGAGTTTTAAACTGATTGTTTAGCTACAAAAGCTGGTTAAGGTTTTGGGTGTCCTAAGATTATTCTAGAGTCGTAGCCTTCTGTACTATGTTTTATGTCTCTTTTGGGCCATCATGCAGTGAACGACATGATGTGAATCCATCAGGCTAGTGAATCCTAGCACAGATGCTATGCTGTGCCAGAGGAAACACATGGCATAGTGAATATTAACTCTGAGAGTACTCTCACTCTGAAGCCCCTTTCAGTGCTAAGCAGTTACGATCTACAGCTCAGCTGTGTATTGTATACTGGAGCTTTGGGGATGATGTGTTGAGCCACTGAGCCTTAAGGCTAGTGCTTTCATGCCAAAATATTTGTGTTGATGTAAGGGAGTAAAATCTGGCCCAAAGCCTCACTGAATTGAAAAATTTATTAAAATATATGTTGAAAGAGGAATTTGGCATAGACTCTAACTAGGGTAAAGAGGAAGAGAGGTTAAAACCTTGATCACTTTTTATCCTGTTTACCTAATTCAGAGTTTAAATTATTCCATATTTTAATTAAAGCTTGGCAAGATCTCTTCTGATGGTCACTAGAGAAAATGAAGAGAGGTATATGTAACTGGGAGAAGAGAACCCACGATTTGCCTAATTGTGCTTGGTGCTGCTAGATGCCAAAAATGCTTGGGGACATGTAACAAGATCTATGTTGCTGTCTCAATCAAAAGTCTTTTTAATAGATTCACCTGCCAAATCCTATTACTAATAGCATATGGTTTTTAAATTAATCTTGGGGTTTGGTTTACTTCTTTCTCTAATAAGCTATTCACAAGGTGCCTCATTAATACTTCTAAGGTAGTATAGGGAGAATTGCAAGAGAAACCTGCACCTGGGGAATGGAAAAATTTCAGATTTAGTCTTTTGTCTTTTCTCCATTATAAGAATATATTTTGTAAAAATCATTGGGGACAGCTAGACAACTGCTTATAAAATCCTAACCTGTCTTTTGCAGAGAAGATTACCATGAGGATGGGTTCTGTCAGCCATACAGGGGAATTGCATGTGCACGAATCATTGGAAACAGGACCATTTATGTGGACTCCCTCCAGATGCAAGGTGAAATTGAAAACCGAATTACTGGTAAGCTTATACACTTTTATAGCAGAGCAAAAAAATTTGTGAAAGTACCAATTCAAGTAATAATGCTCTCACCCTTTTCAGCGTTATTGGTCAATGACTAGCACATCCTTATATTAAAGTTCAGAGAAGGTGAGCCAGTCACTCACTTGTACAGTTAGCAAAATTTGAAGCCAGGAAGATGAGTATCTGCTGTCCTTAAGTAAAATGTCAGAGCATGAACTTTTTAACAGCTGGTCATTGTTCTTGAGCTTTTTGCATGATGGATTCAAAGAGAAGATTTTTTTGAAAAACAATTTATGATGTACTAAAAAGGTATTGGGTTTTTATTTTCTTGAAAAAATGTATGGTGACTTTTCCCTTTGGTTTCCTCTGCTATTGTGTAATCCTGACAGAATCTGGATTTCAACCAAGAGTCAATCTTCTTTTGACCTGCGCCTACTGATTGTTTCTTTGATCATTGTTTTAATACAGAGTCACAAACTTGCATCTGAAACTTCAATGACTTTTAATGGTCTGTACATGAACATGTTTTTTTTTCACTGGACCGCTGTGAGCTGACATGAGCAGCTGTGACTCTGATGTGAACAGGTAGAGCAAGCAAATGAACCCATGGAATAAACTGTTGATCATAATATATAGCAAATTAACTCATTCCAGCAGGATCTTATTTGCATCTGACCATTTATGGCTAAGTGAATCTGCAATTTTAACATAGCTGGTTGCCAGAAAAAGTTTGACTGTTTGTCAGCTCTGTCTCCTTTAAAGGCATTGTCTTTAAAGCCTTTGAAAGAACACCAGGTCAGGTTTTTTGCTGTTCTTGAGATAGTGATCACATGATGGGACTGGCAAAATTCAGGTGTGGACCTTTCCTTGGGCTGTTGTGACTCATTCCACTCCCTCCTTTCATCCTGTACTTTGTTGTTTTCCCAGCCTGTTTACCTGTTACCTGTTTTCCAGCCTGTTGTCGTTAGTTAATACTACGGATACAATTTTCTCTATGACATAATCGTTGCCCCATTTGAATGTTTTTCAGCATAATGGAAATGTTCAGCTATCTGAAACGGTGAAATCTATAACTCTGAATTAGGTTCATAATGTCCTTGAAAAAAAAAAAAGCCACCAACCAAAACCACACTACCACCAACAAACCCTTCCCCCCCCCCGCCCAAAAAAAAGAAACTAACAAAAACCTAATCAATCAACCAACAACAAAAAACCTCCTAAACAATAACAACAACAAAAAAAAAAAAAAGGCAAAAACTTCTTCCAGCATCAAGTTATACTTCCTTCTGGGATATACAACATCTGGCTGCTGGATCCCTAATACCACTGATGGTTAGATTTTGGAGGCTGGGGTCTGGGACTCTGTCCTGGAGTTGAGGGGAATCTGATGGAACCTTTCTTTTTTAGAAAAACTGTGTGAACCATCATGTAGGGCTGCCCAGTGCCTAGCCAGGCAGTAATGATAATCTATTAACAATATGGAGTTTTCAAACTATATACACCTGAAGGACAGACCAAATGTCTTATGCAAAATAAGCCTGAGGATTTCACAGCAGACTTGTTCCTTCCAAGTCTACTTACACGTAAAACAACACATCAGTGTTCTCTGTTCAAATGACAGGATGTTTTTGAAATTGCAGTAATTTATTAGATTTAAAACCAAACCAAACAAACAAACAAAAAAATTGGCTGAGATGTTGCTTATACTTTTTGCCCATACTTTTTAAGCACAGGTTTTGGTGCCTTTGTGTTCTGGGAAAACTGTGCGTGGGAAACAGTGACACCTACTGCCCAATGCCAAGAACATTTAAGAAGTTTATCGGAACGCGGGGGAATTTTCATTCTAGATTATTTCCCTGCTGTGCTGCGATGTGAGATACATTTCGTTTGTCCCTACACCCCTGATGCTATGCAGTCCTGGCCACGTGCTTAGGTGGGACTTGCAGCCTTCTATTAACAATAGTACATGTCTGGAGAAAAACCTTGAGACATGACTTGAAAGACTGGAAGGCCAACAATAGAGAGTGCATGGACCTGACTCCTGACCAGAGGATGCATGTGGCTTGCAAAGTGTTTCCTGTGCTATTTACTATCTGTTCCTTAACTAAACAAAATAAAAACCTTAGATGCCACCAAACAGTCCTGCTGGTTTTTGCACCTGCCAGTAAAATATGGACAAGATCGTAAATTGTGCACTTTTCGCTCATGCCAGTCTAAGTTCCCTAATACCTTCATAAGAATTAGTTTGGTGTTTCAGATAGTAATAGTGACTTCTTAATTCCTCCAAGCTTATTTTTTGCCCTGCTAGCCTTTGGGACAAGCACATCACAGGCGTCCTTTGAGGCCTGATAACATGTGTGCACGCATTTTCCCCTACGTGGCAGATAAATGGTTATATTCCTGTGTTAGTATTTATATATTAAAATAAGCAGAGGTGTAAACATTACAAAAGGCTGGAGCCAGGGCTGCTTACTGCATGTGTGATGTTTAGGAGTAAGCAGGAGACAGTCTGATAGCAGGTAGCAGCAGGAAGTAGATGATTGAGAGAGCTGGACAAGAGGGAAAGAATTGATTTCTAGGTTGTAAATAGGCAGCTGAATTACTTCAACTGCTAATTTCCTCTTTTTTTACAGTGTGCGTTGGTGGAACATGCAGTCTAGCAAGCCTCACTCACAAATGATGCTTTCCAAATCATCAGTGAATATTTCTCCATTTAAAGCTTGACTCATTCCCAGATACATGACGCACATGCACATTGGTCTTTCCTTTGCAATGTGTAAGGAAACTTTCAGATAAACATTAGTACGTAGATGCTGAGACCTTGGGAGGATTAAGTCCCTAGTTGACTACGACATTCATCTTAATGTGATCAGTATGCTGAGATTGATTGCATTTTTCCCCGAACTGCTGCCTGTTAGGCTTTTCATGTCTATTAATATCTCCCCAGATACCAGTGGCGTACTTCCTTTTGCCTATTAAGCCTTGAAAAACACTTGTCAGAATTTCTACAGGAGGAAGAAGCTAGGTGATCCTTGTTCAGATTTTTCCTAATTAGGAATCTAGGAAATACATGTTAGCATCCTGACAAGTGTATCTTTTCTTTGCTTTTTATCATTTCAAGTTCAAATTAGTCAGGTGCCAGCAGTTTGCTCAGTGCTAGTCACTTGTGTAAACTGAGGTCTACAAGCTCCGTTCAGATGTCAGAGGGACACTGGAATGCTGGATTTGCTTTCTGCATTTGTCAGCTCTCCGTTACAGCAGAAGTTACCTCATTTCCCCACTGCTCAGTGGGCTTTCAGACCCTCAAGAAAAGACAAAAGTTTTAAAAAGCAAATTACACAAAAATTTTTCATGCTTTTTGTGAATTAAGCAGTATTTTTGTTCCTTTGCAGCTGCATTTACCATGATTGGCACTTCCACACATTTGTCTGATCAGTGTTCACAGTTTGCTATACCATCCTTCTGCCACTTTGTGTTTCCCCTGTGTGACGAGCGCTCTCGGACACCTAAGCCACGGGAGCTGTGCCGGGATGAATGTGAAGTTCTGGAGAATGATCTCTGTAGGCAGGAGTACAACATTGCTAGGTCAAACCCCCTCATCTTGATGCAGCTACAGTTGCCTAAGTGTGAGGATCTCCCAAGACCTGATACCTTGGAAGCTGCCAACTGCATAAGGATTGGAATCCCCGTGGAAAGGCTCAGCCGATGTAAGTCCAGGTGTTTCATCACTGGGAAAAAGTAGTATTTGTGACTTTCTCAGGTTTGGTCTGAGAAGCAGTATTTTTATAGTCAGGTTTTTCGTAAAGAAAGTACTGATATACTGGATGCTACTACTTTTTAACATGTTAATACTGACCATAATCTTGCACTGTTGTAAGGTATAGTTAGGATGGTGAGGACGTTTAAAGGATGTTGCTTAGTACTGAAAAGGTTTGGTCAACTGCCCTGGGCTATAAAACTTCATATTCCCACAGCCGATTTTGACTCATATTTACAGTGCTTTTCAGGCTTCCCACATGCCTGCCCCACCTCTGGCTCAGTCTTCTTTGCCTTTCTGAGTGAGTCCCCCCATGCAGCTATTTTTGAGTTATGTTTACCTATCAGTACATGTCAAAAAGACTGGGGGAAATTTACTGGAAAAATCTGTTAAAAAATTAAACTTTTAATGTTCACCCTTTCTATATGGAAATCCACAAGAATATAATCCTGTAAATTAAGCAAGGAGTGTAATTGTCTTTCTTCACGTGCACAGGATGGGTAAAAACATTGATCTCGCTTCTGTGAATTTACATTTGCATCCAGGAGTAGATGACTGTTCCTGGGTCACTAATTATGTGCTGACAATTTTTCTGCCTTCTCTGTTGGCTTGCAATTGATCACTCCAGAGCACAAACCAGAAATAACTGGGTGCAAAAGTACAGATACCCACAAAATGGAAAATTCGGATCCCACGGCTTTCATTTAAATCTTAAAGTACCTGACTTCAAGCACATTTAGCATGCGTGGGTCTATGCATTAAAATCCTTTTGGTCTTCCTGGCTTTTGATTGTTTTGTTATTAGCAATGTTTTGTCAAACCCTGTGTTGCAGATCACCAGTGCTACAATGGTTCTGGAGCAGACTACAGAGGGACAGTCAGCGTTACTAAGTCTGGCCACACTTGCCAACTCTGGGACTCCCAGAGTCCCCACAACCATGATCTGACAAGCACACAGTTCCCAGAGATAGGTGGAGGACACGCGTATTGTCGAAATCCTGGAGGTCAGATGGATGGGCCCTGGTGTTTTACAAAGAACAAAAACGTACGCATGGAACTGTGTGACATACCTTCTTGTAGTATGTATTCTCTTTCTTTTTTCCCCCTACTGTCCCAAATAATATGTAATTTTGAATGTTCCGTATTTCTAAAAGTACAGTTCACTTAAGAAGGTTATGGTTTTGAATGTTATGCAGCACCCTTGTTTTGTGTGGTAGGCAGTATTTTCTGGAGATCAGAGCTTGTAACTGAAATACTGTAACCCTTTTTTATTACATATTGTGTGCTTAAGCTGAGGTAATAATTCGCTGATGCGGTTTGTATTCCAGCTTGTCAAACGCCAGACTCAATGTACTTACCACCTGTATGTTTGGTTTGCTCATGCTACTCAATGGTATCTTGCGGGCAGCAAGGATTTTTAGGTCCTGTAGAGGGAGATACAGCACTATGCTTGGTTGGAAGGAAACTGTGAAGTGCAGAAGCAGAGATACTGTAAAACTTGATCTTATCAGAAAAGTCCGATGCTGTCTGGTGGTGGCTCTGTACTGCACTACTGATAGCAAAAATGAAAAGCAGAGCTCTCTCAGCTTAATACTTGCCCTCTCACTTCCCTGTATTGGTACAGCCTTCACTCTAGAGCTGTTACAGTGGTAACAGTCTTTGGACACCACAAAGCAACTTAATAACCGTGTTTCATTAGAAATAAATGCATGTTTCCTGCAGCGACACATGTATCATGGAAGCCATAGCAGTGGCTGTGTTACATGCTGTTTGGATGTTTAAGAGTGCTCAAAATTGAGGAAATTTCTTATTTCACTTTTTAACAGTAACTTAATTTGACATTTATAACAAATTTCTATGTTGCATGTGACATAGTATAAAGATGTGGTTGTGTGAAAGCAGTAGCCACAAATAGCAAAAGCATGGATTGCAAAAAACGTCCCAGGCAGTTCCAGTGAAAATTTTGGACATCACTATGCTGTCCTAGAGTCTGTAAGTATCAAGAGGAAGGTTCTATAAAAGTATTATTAAGTGGATTGATGGCTCTTTCATATCTCTCTCACTGTAACATAAAGGGAACAAATAATATCTCTGCCAATGAGAAGTGAGATTTATTTTATTCTGCGTAGAAGATTCATTTTATTCTACCAGTGGCGGCAGAACGTGGGCAAAGTACTGATGAAATGGCTGAAGCAGGATGATGACATACTTCAGTGTTGTGCTATGATTTATCGCATTTCTGTCACTGCTTTATATACTGTGATGTAAACTACTCATTTGACTTTTATTCCTGAACAAGATAATGCAGTGATACTTTAGTCTATGTACTACAGTTTCCACAACTGGAATAATCAAAAGTGAACTTACATACACACATATGTTACAGGCAATGCATTACATGTGGGGCTCCTAATTTATTTTCATGCTGTTAATTGCTATGTCCATTGAACACATACTGTTACAGGCAATGCATTACCTGTGGGGCTCCTAATTTATTTTCATGCTGTTAATTGCTATATCCATTGAAACTTGTTTGAAATATTTAATGGAAAATTACAGAGAAGGGGAGGCAGTAATGTGACTTCTCTTTTCAAGTTATAGGCATTTTTTTAATATAGTATGAATAATCAGACTGCAGTTGTTTGCTTTTGTGTTTATTTTGTTTCTTTACTATAAGATGCATTAAAATTACTTATTGTAAACAATGAACATTTCTGTGCCTGACAGGTCCACGTGACAACAGTAAAATGGGAATCCTGTATATCCTGGTTCCCAGCATAGCCATCCCTCTGGTTATCGCCTGCCTGTTCTTCTTGGTGTGTATGTGCAGAAACAAGCAGAAGGCATCTGCTGCTACACCACAGCGCCGCCAGCTGATGGCATCTCCCAGCCAGGACATGGAAATGCCACTCATTAATCAACACAAACAGGTATTTTTTCCAGAATTTGCTTAGGCCACATATTTCTAAAATGTCATGATTTTCAGTGCCTCAGGTTATTGGTGTTCAAATTGAGCTGTATTGTGAGGGATGTGATTTCCGTGCCATGCTGGCCATCTACTTTAGTGAAAAACAGGTCTTGCACTCACTATCTGTATCTAGAAATCCTGGCCTCAGGCAACAGCTTTCAGGACAAAGTATTTTGTGACATTTGTCCTTACCTGCTAATTCCCATTCTGCCTGCTGTCTCAGTAACTAGAAATGTTATTTCTGATCCAGCCTTCAGCCTACAGCTCATTTTCACTCCTGGTAATGACGCAGCTGGTTTGCTTGTTTAAAGCAGGATGCACGGTGGGGTTTCTTGTCTAATCCATCAGCTCAGTCCACTGACTTTCTGAACCACCACTGTGCAGGCAGCTGAGCCAGGGTGCAACATGTTTCTAAGGCTATGTGTCACAGAAGATGGTGAAACAAAAATGGCTTTGAACTCCTGTCTGCAGATCTCAGCTCCTGCATATGATTTTCTGGGTCAACTAAATGATCTCTATGCTAAAATCCTGGTCAGAGCTAATGCTGAATTTTTAATCATAGCATTTACAAGCTGCAAGCTCTAAAAAACAATGCTTAATTTGAAACAGTTGACAACATCTGTTCAGGAAACTGTGGAATATTTGCAAGATATTACCAGTTGCAACAAATTGCATTGATTTTGTGTGATAAGGGCGAGGTTTAATGGCTGAGTCTGGGCTGTGCTGGAAACTGTCTGGTCCATTCTGTTGGCAACTAAAATAAGAGTTTGTTCCTAAATCACCTGTTAAAGCTCCTTTCCAGCCTGCCCTGCTCCTTCCTGCTGTGATGGCCTGTGTGTGAAGCTATGCCAGCTGCATCTGTCCCATCTGGGGACTCCTCCAGCCCATGGAGATGGTCAGGATGGACCCATTAGATCACCATTACAAACTCCCTTGCTTTCCCTGCCAGCTGCACTCTTGGGTTTGCCACCTTGTCCTTCATGTACCAGAGAGAAATTCCTTCTTGCTTCTGCTCCCCTTCCAGACCCTTTTCATCAGAGAGCTAGCATGAAGTTTCTCAGTGGGGATCCTACGTACTGCTACCCACAGGCAGTGGCCATTCCTATAGTGCAATGGAAGAAAAAGAGCATATCTGCTACTGCGGAATCGAAAGAGAGAAGTTTTGTTCCTTCTTGTTTTAGGATGTTTCAGTTTGCCTGGAGGCTGCCAGCTCCTCAGCCAGTGCCCACAGCTTTTCTGATGGATCTCCAGTGAGCACCACTGGGCCAGTCTGTAGGACACGTGCAGCTGCAGCTAATAGACATCACTGTTTGCCAGATTTACTCTGAAACGATTATTCATTTAGCTTGCAGGAAATATGGTTTCTCCTTTGTAAAAATAATTACACTCATCAACTTGCAGCATAATTTAATTTACACTTCTGATAATGGTATAACTCATTTCAAGGTTAACTGTAAAATCAATATATGATGTGAATACACAAAAACCTTAGAAGTCATTTTGACCTAGTTTATCTTCCATTTGGAGCATCCAGTCACTAGGAGCTTTTCTTTAATAAGATACTCCTGTCGTTTAGAAAACATTGTGACATTACTTTGTTTATGTCATTTCAGGCTAAACTTAAAGAAATCAATCTATCCACTGTGCGGTTTATGGAGGAATTAGGAGAGGAGAGATTTGGCAAAGTTTACAAGGGACATCTTTTTGGTACAGCACCAGGTGAACAGACGCAAGCTGTTGCTATCAAGACACTTAAAGACAAAGCAGAACTGGCTCTTCGGGAAGAATTCAAACATGAGGCAATGATGAGATCACGATTACAGCACCCAAACATTGTTTGTTTGCTGGGAATAGTGACGAAGGAACAACCCATAAGCATGATATTTAGTTATTGTTCTCACAGTGATCTTCATGAATTCTTGGTGATGAGATCTCCCCATTCAGATGTTGGCAGCACTGATGATGACAAGACAGTAAAATCCACTCTGGAACCAGCAGATTTTTTCCACATCGTGACTCAGATAGCTGCAGGAATGGATTATCTTTCAAGCCACCATGTTGTCCACAAGGACTTGGCCACTAGGAATATACTGGTGTTTGATAAACTGAATGTGAAAATATCTGATTTAGGCCTTTTCAGGGAAGTTTACGCTGCTGATTATTACAAACTGATGGGAAATTCCCTTCTTCCTATTCGGTGGATGTCCCCTGAGGCTATTATGTATGGCAAGTTTTCTGTTGATTCAGATATATGGTCATATGGAGTTGTCCTGTGGGAAGTTTTCAGCTACGGCCTGCAGCCTTACTGTGGTTATTCTAACCAGGATGTCATTGAGATGATAAGGAACCGACAGGTTTTGCCATGTCCAGATGACTGCCCCACATGGATATACACTTTGATGTTGGAGTGTTGGAATGAATTTCCCAATAGAAGACCAAGATTTAAAGATATACACAACAGACTAAGAACATGGGGAAACCTTTCTAATTACAACAGCTCAGCACAAACCTCTGGGGCAAGCAACACCACACAAACAAGTTCACTCAGCACAAGCCCTGTTAGCAATGTCAGCAATGCTAGGTACATTGGACCAAAGCAGAAAACTCCAGCTTTCCCTCAACCACAGTTCATACAAATGAAAGGGCAGATGAGACCGATGGTCCCACCTCCTCAGCTCTACATTCCAGTCAACGGTTACCAGCCAATGCCTGCCTATGGTGCTTACTTGCCAAATTTTTATCCTGTCCAAATTCCAGTACAGATGGCTCCTCAGCAAATGCCTCCCCAAATCATTCCCAAACCAGGCTCCCACCACAGTGGGAGTGGATCCACCAGCACAGGCTATGTAACAACGGCACCTTCCAATGCATCAGTGGCAGACAGGGCTGTTCCGCTTTCAGAGGGCACGGATGACACACACAATGGAACGGAAGACATCACCCAGAATCCTGTCCAGGAGGAGGAGGAAGAGGAGGGCTCTGTGCCTGAAACAGAATTGCTGGGTGATAATGACACACTTCAAATGGACGAAGCAGAAATTCAATCAGAAGCCTAAGGAATTTGGCATTATTACTGAGAATTTCACGTCACTTCCATGCATGGAGACTGTAGATCCTTAGGCTTAATAGCAGTGATTTTGATCTGACTAAAAGAATGAAAACTAAAAACCCTACAACCGTGTAAAGTGCAGCAGTAATGATATGCCAGGTTTACTGACCATTCCCACCATCATATTTTGCAAATACGATGGTATAGAGTTGCTGAGTTTAATCTTTTTTACTGTTCTACAGTTCTTGAGAGAAGCTGCTTTTCAGTTATGTACTGTTGCTGTGCAACGTATTGCAGAGTAGCATTGCACATCATGTATATCATGATATGTGAGTGTAATGTTAATGAATTATGCTTAAACCAGTAACACAAAAAGGAATCCAGCTATGGTTGCTGAATTGCTCTGAGAATAAAGAAGTGCCCTGGATGTGATGGACAGCTTAGTTAATAGTATTTATCTCTTTGATATAATGGATGCAAGATTGTTATTTGCTTTTTGAGTCTGGAAGAATAGCAAGTTGAGAATACTGATCTGTGTTTGTATTACGATAACCAGAAAAGTAAGGAATCTGAACATAAAATTGACTGTGCTTGGTCAGACCACAGGTCTGTCCAGCCCAGCGGCATGTCATGAAAGGCCATCGATAATGTCCACCCAGTGAAGATGCAAGGGCAGTTTCCCCAGGGTATTTCCCCACGCTCCAGCAATTTGTGGCTTAGGGACTTCCCAAGCCAGAAGTGTTTTTTTTTTCTGTTCAATAACCCTTGATGGAATTTTCTACCATGAATTTATCCAAATGATTCTGAACCCATATAGATTTATAGCATCCACACCATCTTGTGGAATACCATGAGAGGAGAAAGGATGGCTTTCTTTCATCATTCCCAATGAATGACTGCAACAGAAGCTTCCAAATAAAATCGTCTGACTGCATTTATGGATGAAAGTATTCCTTCTCTGCTGTGCATTTTCAGCAGCAAGCAGCCTTAATACACTGTTAACCAAAAATGGGGATATTGTAGGGGATATTGTAGGTGTGCACTAACTTAACAATCCAACTTTAATTGGATATTGGTTATCAAGTACAGAAAAGAGCTCCACATTATATGTTCCTACATTGTTAAAGTGTTGGGTTTTGTGCAGAGTCATAGGCTTACTTGATTTACCACAATTACTGCTGGATTGCATGTGAAACCATATTTTTTCCTGCCTCTTTAGACAAAATGAATCTTTGAACTTTAGAAGACCAAAATAAGCAATTTACTGTACAAAGTGCTGGTTTTGTGCTTCTATTTGCAGGATGAATCATGTACAGACCTTTAAATGTAATTTATGTTTTACTGCATTTTATATACTTTCTTTCATTGAAGTGTTTGGATTTTTGGATGAATGACTTTATAACTTAACCATTTTCAATATTCACATGTGGTGCAGTTTTTATTGTATTGCTGTTTCATTTTGTTAAACATGCAGACAGGTCCACACATTTCATGACCCTTTCTGTTACACAAGCAATACACATTCTTATTGTAGAGCTGTAGCCAACACACTCTATAAGTTGTACATCCAACATGGAGTATTCAATAATGTGATACAAAACATATCATTAAGTATGTTATCTTTATAGTTCCTACAGCCAATGTTTTGTTATGGTATTTTGTGGAAATAGAGATGGCCACAGTTCCTTAGGTTACAGGTTTCATACCTAAGCTACAACTTTCTGTTTTATTACATTGGGATTCACTTTTTAGTTGTGTATCATTGTGATCTACACCCTGTGTTCATGGTATGGCAGCATTACTTATTTCCAGCATTTCATCTGGATTTGGAAATGCACTGGTAGGAATAAATATGAAAGCTTTATTACTTGTGTTAATATAATGCAGCTTTGGGTGCTATTACTAAATAAAGGATAAATAAATAAAACCACATTGGTTATTTACTTTTAGTTCTTTGTTTCTTCTAGGTTTCACATTCTCAGATTAATGAACTTCATTAATCAACTACATTGACTTCCTTTGCTAACCTATTGCCTAAAAAAAAGAAGAGTAAGTGGGCCAAGTTACACCACAGATATGTCAGTGAGAGATGAGGTATAATAAACAAATGAGTGGCAGTCAGTAGAAGGTTCTGTACAGCACTATCTGAGGTTCAGCCCATTTCTGACAGCCAAGGAGCATTACAGCTTTGGGGGCTTTGGATGCAGTTCACAAAACTCCTAATTCCCTTCTTCATGCTTCATAAATTCAAGCCTGTAAGTCACTGTAGTCAGAAAAATCAGGACATAACTCCTATACTGAGTTTCCCATCCCCACCAAGATGTGGTTGCTCTCTCAAAGTGATATTAAAGGATTGGTATACAATTTTCTAGTCCAGCCTTGGTGATAGTACTGCTGAGGGGTTTTCTCCCTTCTGTTGATGTGAACATACTTGCCTGAGCTGCCACAATCAGAGCCATGACAGCGTGCAAACACCTCCTTGGTGGCTCAGGTGATCACCTCTGCACAAATGGATACCACAACCACATCAGTGGAAGTCATACAGATGGGCAGTAACTTGTTGCTCTGCAATTTGCCAGGCAATTCGCTTGTGGTAACTGCTGCAAAGACTCACCCACAGTCAGGATTTGCCTTTCCTCCTCAAGGTTTGGAAGCAAGGTCAAGGAAGAGCAGGGAAAGCATGTGGTAGTAAGTGGACATGGTAAGGCAGTAAAGTGGGAATATGGGAGGGAAGGCTTGAGGTTGTGGCCCAGCAAAACCAGCATAATACTCTTCACTAGGGCATGCAGAGTTATATATTCATGCCTGGGCTAGTAAAGCTGGGGTTTGTTCTGGTTGCAGAACATCTTTTCTAGGCAACGAATACATGTCTGGGCAGCAAGGAGAGGGCAAGGTGTTTTCGAGAAGATGGGGATATTTCAAAAGTTTTCTCTTGCCTCTTGCTAGTTGCCTTCTCTGCTTCAGCCAACATGGTCTTCCCAAGGGGACAGGTGCTGAAAATTAGGAAAAATGGATAGAGCATTGGTAGTGTCCACAGCAGCCCACTGATGAGACAGGAGGCTGCAGCCAACAGAGATAGCCTCTTCCGCGTCTCCGGTGCTGTATGACCCTGGACTTGCTGCATGCTTTTCCTCCCTGCCCATACCAATTGATTTAGCTGTCCTTAATCCCAGCTCTCTGATATTTTGCATGTGTTTTATCTTGGCTCAGACTGTTGTGAAGAAAGACTTCATCATGATTTAATTCCAGCTGGCAGTGAAGTACCATGCAGCAGCTCGCTCACTCCCACCCCTCTACTGAGATGAGAATGAGGGAAAAAGGTAAAAACTTACTGGTTGGAGTAAGCACAGTTTAATAATTGAAATAAAGTAAATGATGATAATACAAAATAAAGGGAGGAAAAAAACAACCAAGTGATGGACAGCACAGTTTCTCACCACCCACTTACTGATGCCCTCCCAGCCCCAAGCAGTGATCATCCCTTTCTGGGTGATTCCCTTCAGTTTATATACTGGGCATAATGTGCTGTGGTGTGGAATATCCCTTTGGCTAGTTTGGGTCAGGTGTCCTGTCTCTGCTTCCTCCCAGCATCTTGTGGCCCTTCTCACTGGCAGAGCACAAGAAACAGAAAAGTCCTTTATCAGAGTAAGCACTGCTCAGCAACAGCTAAGACATCAATGTGTTACCAGCATTGTTCTCAGACTAAAGACAAAACACAGCATTGCACCAGATACTAGGAAGAAAATTAACTCTATGCTAGTGCCTGTGCTGAACAAGTCCCTGGCAAGGCTGCAGATCAGCCCAGCATCAGCAAGCCTCAAGGTGTGCACTGTCCATGAGTCCTGGTGAGGAAGAGGCAAGGAGACAGAAGCTGGAATATGAGGCAGGAGGGGTTTGAGTGTAGCATATTCACAAGTGCTAAGGGAAAGTCTTGACTTATGACAGGACTTTTTTAGGGTTCACGTATCCTAGAGCACAGAGAACCAAAAGTCTGTAGGGTTCAGCAGTGCCTTGGTCAGCTGGGTATCTGCTGTGCTTGAAAACAAGTGTGGGTCTGTTTGCAAGAGCATATGGTGTAGATGGGAGATGAATTTGGGATACCAGGTAACTGTAGCTCTACACATCTCCACCATACTAGTGCAGCCCGGCAAGAACACCAGTCTGAATCATGTTCTGATACTGGCTGAGATCTGGATTATTGCAATGTGTTTTCATCTGATTTACCAGAGGGAAAACACAACTAGAAACAATGCGGTATAGACAGTTGTGTAAGAACCGAGGTTTCACCCACAGTGCTAACTGATCAGTAGAACAGGCTTTATTATTACAAGCTTTGATAGGCAGCTTCATTCCTTTATCTGACCATCACTATTCTCAGTTTCATCTAATGATTTCTCTAAAGGCTGATCCAGAAGGAAATGCTTCCTGTGGAGATATCAATCCTTTGCTTCCTGTATCTGCCGTGGAGACAAACATCATAGTAATTCAAAAGGAAATTACTACACAGTAACAGAACCTCGAACTTTTATTAAAGATAAAAATTAGAATTTGTTTTTCACTTATTATCGAAAGAGTTCATTAGGTGTCGTTAGCTTCTGTGTTCAGTGAAATCATCTCACTTTGGCCATACGGGAATGAAGGGAAGAGGCCTGTTGCTTTCTGGAGGGAGCTCAGGGACAGTTGTTGAGTTGGAGTACCCTCAAAAGATGTCAGCCCTTGAGGTATTTGCGAAAACAAGTATAAGGATGAAACACCTAGCTGAAAGCGCAGTTCTGTCTTCAAGTAAAGCCATGCTTTAATGTTTTTAAGTTACAGTTTCACAGTAACTTTGTTTCTAGACTGGCAAGCTCTACTGAAAACTTTTCAGTTACACAAAATGCAAAGAAAAAAAAAACACCAGCAAAGCCATCCTCTATTTGAGGAAAGGCATTTAATTCATCTTGTAAGGATCAATGTGTGCTCCTGCTCTGTAAATAAATCTGTGAAATGTTAGTGGAATTGCAGGATTCAAGTTTTGGGGATATTCTCAGACACTGGGGAAAGGGTATTAGAAGAATAGAAGAGTAGTAGCTTACAGCATGAATGATAGCATGGCTCAGTGAACAAGGTTCAGTTACATCTTACTAGAAATCTGAATTTTCTTCTTTTTTTTCTTAGCTTTTTTTTCCCAAAGTGACCCTCTACAATCCTTCGGTTTGTCTAGCTTGCAGAAATGACAAGTCGTTAGCTCCTTCAATTAGCCAGATGGCATCTGATCAATCTAGAGACTATCAAGCAACACTAAGTGTGCTCGGCTGACAAGCCGAGTCCATGACATCCTGGTAAGGCGGACCTTTCTCTAGAGCGAAACAAACTGTGTTTACTGTGATAAAATGTAGCGTGGTTCAGCAGGGTTCCCTTGCCAGAAAAATGCTTAGAAACATTTTAACAACTGATATTCCGGTCTTGTCCTGTGTTTGATTTTGAAAAGCTGCAGAGGCAGGACTCTATAGGCACTGCTTTTCCTTGATAGACACATGTTGGGTGCTCCCAACATTGGTTTCCCACTGCAGAAAACTGCGCCCCCGGCTTGCTTTGTGACCTCAAGTAGAAGGCAACCCCTGCGTGTGCATGTGTATCTATATGCCTGGTTTTGGAAGAAAAAACAACCTGGAATATAAGTAAATATTTGACCTCTGAGTTCAGGGTCAAATGAAATGTGTGTGCGTGCGTGCACATACACATGTACATATACATATACACATACATACACACATACTCGCCTATGTAAACACATGTGCATACAGACACAAAACAGCAAGGGGCAATGCATATTCAGCTAATTGCAGTTCCTTAGGGGGTGCTTTTCCCTTTGCCCTTTCTGCAACGTGCAGATATTCCAGGGCTGTGTGAGATCTTCTGAAGCTCTGAATCCAAACCCAGTTCCTCCTGGTCTGAAGTCCTTCACTGGCACTGCTTCCAGTTGGCCACAGTACTAGGGGCTGTGCCAGGAAAAGACTCCCAGGGTGATCCTGAAACAAGGAATGCCCTAGCAGCACTCATGGAGTACCACCCCTATGCTGGACTTGTGGAGGGGATGTCACTGTCACAGTTAAACTCCTGGTGTCCCTCTGACACCCGTGATAAGGGTCTCAGTGCTCTCCCAACCCAGGCCCCATCCAGTTGTTCTAAATGAAAAAACACCACTCTAAATCTTAGCTGAGTACTGCAAGATTGCAGAAGCAGGGGGAAGTAATATAGCTGAGGTTATGGCAGGAGCTGGAAATAGTATGGGGTTCACAGGGCTGTAAATCTCCAGGAGAGTCGGAATTTAAAATAATATGATACCAAGGGAACACAGAATCTGATGTAGCTACTTCTCATTTCTATTGATCTGAAAGAGGAACTTTACTTTATCTCAATTACAGTGTACCTGATGGTTTAACTGTCTTTTTGAGACCTATGTCTAAAACTGGAAATAACCCGTCTGTTCAGTGGGTTCTTTTGTTAATTCAAAGTGGTGGAATTAGGGGGAAAAATTTGGTTAAAAATTACCATAGTCATTAAATTGAACGTTTGCTTCCATACACTGAGTAATAAGTAATCATCATGAAGATTTACAGTATGTGCTTTTGTTGCTGCGTATTTTTTATTTATAACTGAGGAAGACTTTATTTTGTATGAGCCACCATCCATGTTGAATTCCTCCGAATTTCTTTTCAAACTACCAAAGTAATCACTTGAGATACTGGGAGATGTTGTAATCTTGATTCATAACTATCAGTTTCAACAATCTGATGAAGAAATCCAACTCTAATTCTTAGTTTGCTTTAGAGGTAACTATTTGACATACATGACTGTTAACAAATGGAAGGAATTCCTTTCAAAACCACAAAAGACATTGTAATTAACAGATGGGATGGGGGTAGGAAAACAGGCAGCAAACTAAAGAAGTAATTGACCACATAGGGACTGTCTCTAAGTCATTTTAAACCAGAAACATTTCAGGTGCATATCATTAATTTAATTTAGATGTAATATGATTTCAGCTGAGACTGATTATTCCCAAAAGTAGTCTGAGGTTTTACAGCTATGGTAAAGATCTTTGTCTTGCTCTGTTGTTAATCCTATGAATACATTTTTTCATACCTTCGTGTGGTTTGCCATTTAATTACTTTCATATCAGATTAAATTAAATATATATCAAAGATGTAACTTGAAATGTTGGGAGAAATACCTTGTGAAAGAGCTAATAGCCATCTGCCTTTTACACCTAGGAGGAGATGTCATGTTGCAGTTTTTCCATTATCTTCTTTCCACGCCAGATGTGTGTCTTCTTAGTACATCTTTCTCTTACCAGCTCAGTTAGATGATCATTTAGGTACAAATTACCTGAATTTCAAATTATACACTGTTAACACTGAGAGAACTGGGAATAAATAATTTGTTTCTTTATAAAGAGGAGGTAATTCATGCTGTCTTTGCTTCCTCTGTTCCTTGTTTCTTTAATATATTCCTCACCCTTGCCCTCCGTTAGGTATTTCTCAGAGGACAACCACAGCATTCCGTAATGCATTTCCTCTACTTGAAATACTGGTCTCTAAGGCAGACCAAAAGGCACAGTTTATATTTTTATAAACAGATATGTTTACAAATTAACTCAGTCTTGACATGTTGAAAAGCATACAGTGGCAAAAGTATGAGGATTTTGTTGTTCACTAACTTGCAAATCCAAACATTCCCAAGCAAAAGGGTATGTGGAAGCAAGGACTTCAGTTTTCAGTGCCAGTTTGCTGCTGACTCTGCTGTGGCCTGCATTTTTGCATCTTATAAAACGTAAGTGCTGTCTTTTCATCAACATTTTGCCATGTCTATGCTTACAATTAGTGACTATATTTGTGATTTTTTCACCCATTCTCTTATCTGGGTATCTGATGTAAGCAGAACTCTGAACAGTCCTTCGCTGTTGGTGTGCGCTAAGGCTGCTTTTGTGCTAGGAGCTACACCCCATTAAAAGAAGCAAATGCATCTAAACCAATGCGGAATTCACTTCTGGAACAGTCTGGGTGCTCTAAGATCAGGCCTCCTCCTACCTCTGGGACACACCTGGTGAGACCCAGAGCAGAGAATGATGTGAGTCCTTACCCACCCCAACCTAAGGATGGTCATTTTGGCTGACTCCATGCTGGTGGTGCTAAGCCACTGACTTAGTGCTGGAGGACATCAGGGGTCCTAAGTGTTCTTTCACCCTCTACTTTTCAGAAAACGTTAACCTGAATGGTGACTCCTGTTCCTGACATACCTAGAAGAAAATAGATGTAAGGAATGTGCATTATGCAAGGAATGGGTCCCATCTCAGTACCCATATAGTACTGAATCGTGGAAGGGTTACAAGGAGGCTCAGAGAGTGCAATGAAGTCTGAATAGATAAGGATTTAAAATCCCTGTCTTCACAATTTGTGTGGAAATCCATGGGCGTGGAGTATGTGAATGGTGGAAACGCCTTGCAACTTTAGGGGTTGGACTAGATGATCTTTAAAGCTCCCTTCCAACCCAGATCATTCTGTGAACTGTGAACTGTATGGGCATCTCTTATCAGGCAGGAGTCTCATACTGAAAGCCGGTGCTGAACTACTGAAAGTGGTTAATTCTGCACTGAGTCCCCACCTCTGTCACTGGCACCATGTGGGACCCTGTGTAAGTTATTTAGGTTCATGTTGTTGTTTCTCCTGTGAACAACAAGATTTCTGTTGCTTCATAAAGGTATTGTAAGGTTAAGCATATGAAGTACAAGGGAATTCGTACTGCAGACAAGATTAGCAGCCTGATGATACATTATGCTTCAGGCTAGATATGGCACAAAGGCATCACATAAGGCATTTTCTGCATCCTAGATTATTTTATTATCAGGCTGCAGTGTTCTTGGTCTTGGTGCAGACTGTTTGACTACAGACAAACTGTGTGCAAATGTAACACTTATGTGGGTGACATTGGTCTGAAATGAGTAGGTTCGTCTTCAAATGACAAACTGTCTTAAGGCCTGAACCAAAACCCATTGAAGTAATTGGGAAAAACTCTTCCGCTTCAAAGGGTTTTGGATTAAGGCCATAAGAAACATTCATCTTGTTCTTTTAGATAAACACTCCCCAACTTGTAATCACAGTGTTATTAAAGCATGGTTTTAATTTATTTTTTTTAACAGCTTCTGTAACACAGAGTAAACATTGTATTCTTCTCTGAATAACTTAAAAACCCCGTGATTTTTATTTATTTATTTATTTATTTATTTTTAGTGCGGCAGTGTGACATTGTAACACCTTAAATTGTTCTGCGCATCCCAAAGAGTATTCATAATACATACTGTAATTTCTTATAATCATTTTGTTCACTCTCTTGGGAATAACATTTGCCAAAAGAACATGCATGAAAATCTCTCTTTTTTTTTTTTTTTTCCTTAATGGATTTGCTTAGAAATAAGCATACATATTTGCAATAATCTGCTTTTAATAAGTGGGAGTTAATTTACCTACCTTGTTCATGCATTTTTAAGAGAGCTGTCAGATGAGGGGGTTTGGGGGGAGGTGGAGAATTGGGAAGGGGTCCACCTCCAGTCTGAGGTACAGATCTAAGTGTCCGTGAGCAAGGGAGAGTGGGATCAAAGCAAGACTGTGCTCTGCCCCATTCACATGTGTCAAAAACAGCTACATCACAGTTGTTGAGAGTCAGAGGGCCAGGGATCCGAGGGACCACATCCCATTGGGGTCCCCTGTGGCAAGCCTGGCCCCTTCCCTGTTGGCCCCTGGCTCTGGGGTCTTTCTTCCTTTCTTCTAAGGAATGGGTACTTGGAGTCTATTCCAGGGCACTGAGCATAGCAAGGTCACTGTGGCAACTCCACGTGGCTCTAGGGATGGAGCTGGTGGACACTGCCCAGGACTATGGCAGATGCTGGGGGCTGTGTGTGAGTGTGGGATGCTATAGGCCCCATCTTGAAGGCTGGTGAGCATTCACCCTTCCCTCTCCAGAAAAAGCATCAGCAATGAGAAGGCAGTCATCTTCATCTTGTCAGGGATCTGCTCTGTCAGCAAGTTGATAAAAACCAGCTTTCATGCAGGACTGCTAGTGCTTCCTCTCTCCAGAACAGAAGCACAGCCCCACAGACCTCCTCCAGCTGCTACAGCGCTTCTGCTTCTGGCCGGCTCCTGAAACTGGAGAGACGTGCCATAGTGGGGGGAGAAGCGGCATTTTGCTGTCCCAGACAGCATTTGTGTAAGTTCCATGCAGGTTTTAGATTAACTGTTTTTTATAAAAACCATTTTGAATGTTCATTGTGTGGGTTTAATACTCAAGGTTTATTAGACTAGTCCTTAATGTAGCAATTTGGAGCAATGTATCTTCCACATTTATCTAGTTGCCTTGCTTTCACTTGCAGTTTCTCAAGACACTGTTATTAGTGTGTGTTCGTGTGTACATACTTTCACTTAGTGTTTTTTCCTGAGTGGTTTTCTGTGAATACTGGGTTGGAAGTCAAGATTTTATGTTTCTGCTAAACATTGCAAAGTTGTGTCAAAACAATTAAGGTAGATATTTTCCTAAGGAAGTCCTTAGTGTGCATTATTCTGCAGAAATGCTAGACCTGATTCCCCAAGAGTTTTTCACAGCAATTCCAATAAAGCCAGAATAACTTTAAACTTGACCTTGAAGTCAAGTACAAATGCTTTAAATTCTTATTTGTTTAGATTCTTGCTGTACGCATATGCATGTGCTGACCTTTGTACTGTCTCAGAGGCTGAGCAGGCTATTGAAGGAATACATTCTTTCAAAACTGACCAATAGTTCCTAGTGTTTTAGGAGCTGTATTAAACAAACTGAACCCCCTTACATAACTCAGTCGAATAAAATCCTGCCTTGGAAAGGGTACACTTTCCGCACCTTTTATGAGGGATTTTTCAAATAATGCTTTTACAAGTTATTTTGAAAATAAAGCAATATCACAGGAAAAGGTTCAAGGAAAAAGACAGTGAGCAGTAAGT
This sequence comes from Lathamus discolor, assembly GCF_037157495.1. NCBI lineage: Eukaryota > Metazoa > Chordata > Aves > Psittaciformes > Psittacidae > Lathamus > Lathamus discolor. Next base: position 63,596,855 of record NC_088909.1, read on the forward strand.
CCCACTGTTTCAGGGACTGAATCCAGCAAGTGACTGGCAAAAGATTTCTTATTTTGAGCATTAGGTTCACTTCTCACTTGGCATTCTTATAAATGAAGGAAATTGCAAATTATTAACTTGATCTTTTGCTTTTATATATCATAACTGCTCCTTCCAGTATAGTTTTCTACACTAATATTGATTAGAAGGCCCAAAATGACTCGGCTCATTTAAGAACTAACCTCAAGAGTATTTTTCTTTTCTGTTACATTGTTTTGCTTATACAATGGCTCCCATCCCTGCAAGTTGAAGCCCCATTTGAAAGAGCAAGTGAGAACAGTGAGCCAACCTGGCAAGCTCTGTGACACCTGTGCTGGTTTTGCCGAACTCAGGGGGAGATGCCATAGCACCAGTACTTTGGAATGAGTCTTGACTGTCACAAAGTTTGGCATTTCTGGTTGATATTGACATAATCCGCAAAACCTTCCACTTTTGAAGTCTGACTTGCCATTAGAATAGAAGATAGTAAAGAGAAACTAGGCTGGTTCACTATTGCAATTCAGTTTCCACCTAGCAGTGATAATTTTTGTCTTGACTTTCACTTATCATAGTAAAAAAATAAAAATGGTGAGGAGGTGGAATTTCAATAGCAGGACTTCAAAATACATCTTTTCTAAGGGCCCATAACTGTTAAGACAACTTCCAACTCAGTCCTACAGATGTCCAGGTTGTATAAAAGTCATGGTAGGTAACAGAAGTGAGATTTTCGGTTTATGCTAAACAGGAAAAGAGTTGGCATATCAGAAATAAAATAATGCTAAAAGATATGATAGAAGACTCTTTCAATAGAGTAGTGTTTTCTATTAATGAGTTCACCTTCCTGCTCCACCAAACCCGTGTGTAGGGTCTCACTTTACAAGAAAAAAGGATGTAGAAGAAGGGAATTCCTTTTTACGTTTGACATTTACACTTTGTGGTTCTTTTCTGTGTAAACCCAGATCTGGTAAGACTTGTAAGTATATGTTTAAGATAACACACAAAAACAATTCTTGGGGCTATTGTGACTAATGCTGATTATAGACTTCAAAAATGAGAGCTGTAATGAGAGAGTACAATGTCTGAAGAGTTGTTTTAAAAATTTCATTGTCTCCATTACCTTGGAGTGTTACTGAATATGTATTGCTAAATATTGCTGCCAGTGCGGAAACTGCGTCTTATTAAAGATAATGGTCATGCTCTCTTAGACTTCCCTGTTTATCATGCTATAGGTGGCAGCACCGGCCATTGGTCACATAAGCAGCTGGGGGAAAATGGGCATGTGCAGATAGAGACAGCAACAGCCTCTTTAACATTTTCTTTTTCTGCTGGAGTCACGAGGGGATGTGAATAGGGTATACTTCAACCGTAACTGCAGCTTTGGCTTGTGATTTCTAGGTGGAGGGTGTAGGCATTTTCCCTATCAAATGAAATAGATGTGTGGGTGTCTTTAAGTAATTACTTCTGAAATGTGAAGATACAGGTTAGGGAACAAGGGAAAAGTTTCATTGAAACTATTTTCCGTGAAAATACAGAGATGTTTTGAATATTGTTATATGTCCGCAATAGGCAAATTTTTACAAGTGTACTTGCGATAGGTCAGAGTTAAGTAACTGTAGAAATAATGAAAATGTGAAATCATAAACCACAGAAAGACTTCTGAGAAACGTGCCAGCTCTCTTCACAAGTATGAGATGGGACAGGAGAGATGCATAATGAGATGCTTCTTTGCTGTACTTTTTAAATTCAGTTTGTGTATGTACTTTCATGTCATTGAGAACTTCTAAACTTGTCCTCTACTGTGTTCCACTAATATAATTGTGCATCAGCATGCCTTGATTTACCAGTAGGCACTTAATAAATTTTCTAATAGGCCAAAGTTTGTGCATTTTTCTCAGAAGCGTGAGTCTACCACAAGCAACCTAGAAATGAGGCACAGTTGTTAAAAAAAAAATAAATAAAAAAATCAGTATTTATATGTTGTCAATTAATTTCACAGTGTTAAAAAAGACCACTCAAAACCTCAAGGGTTTAATAAAATGAAGGGCACTAGATGAGGCAGATGCTTTTTGGAATATTTGGAGTTGTGATAGTGAGACAGATTTGCCCATATGCTTTATTTCACACTTTCTCAAAGGTTTTTATTGATTTGGTTAAAGTGTTGTATGAGCATAGCATTGCCAATAGCAGAGTACTAGGATGTGTTACCCATGATGGCAATATAGCTACGGGCTTACTTAGTATCCTTTGTTACGTAACAAAACATCTTGTGTTGACAACCTTATGGAAAAATAGGTAATTGAGTTGGTCATTTACTGCCTAGTTTATCTCCTTTAAAATGAAGCCTTGTACTTGGGTAATGCATTTATTTGAGCAGTGATTTTGATTTACCAAGACACCAGTCTTCCAGTGTTCCACCTTTGCACCTTGTCTCTCATGGTCATGACAGTGGTCTTGCTATTGCAGATGGCACTTTGGTATATGCTCTCCTTTATTCCTAGTCCCATAAATTTAATTTGTAGCTAAGCACATATTTTGTAATCCACATAAAATCTATTACATTTTATGTTTCTTCTGCAGTTTTTCTTGTATCTCCAGTTGATTTACTTATGACGCATTTTTTTCAGCATTTTCTTCTGTTTAAGTAAAGGATTCGTGTTTCTGCATCTTGATAAATTTTTTCTTTAGTGACAAAGGACCATCATGTTAAGCAGTTTCAGGACAGATGTCAAGTATAACTACAAGACAATAAAAATATAATTCAAAGAAATAAAAGAAAAAAAAAACCCCAGTAGCTATATGCCTCTACAGCTTATGTCTGTAGTTTTTATTATTTATAAATTGTAATACACTTACAGCATTGTCAGATTTGCTTGTACATCTTGGTTTAGATCTGTCTTGTTGCTGAAATACTGTGAAATAAGTGGAATATGCTTCTCTTTTCTATATATTCATGTCCATTTTAGTCTAGAAAAGATTACTCATAGCTCATGTTCCTGAACTTCATTTACATCAGAGATAAGTGTTTGATGTTCCATTTTTCCAAAGTAATAATTAAATACCACATGATGACCTTAGTGACACTTCTGTGGCACAGAAGTGTTCCCCTTCAGGATTATCACAGAAAGAAGCAGTAAAGGCGTGGTGCCTGTCAACCTCCAGAGATTCAGGCTTTAGTAAGTACCTATGTTTATATATTACACCAAACTAATCTTCCAAATAAGTAGATATTGACTCATTGATGTTTACTGCAAGTATAAGCATTTTTCACGCCTACATTCACAAAGCTTTTACTTTTCCCATTTTCCATGACTGGGTTTTGCATTTAAATGACATCATTCTCTACGGAAGGACAAATGTAGAAACATACAAAGTTTCTTTTCTTTTTTGCTCCTTTAAGTCAGTGTTTTCATCCCCTCCTCCTTCTCCCCTTTGAAAAAGCAAGTAAATATTTATTTTGGAGCAAAATAAAGGCAGTCTCCCTGCCACATTTTTTGTTTTTGTGGGGATTTTTTTGTTTGGTGGTTTTTTGGTTTTTTTTTTTTTGCGTGTAGGATCAGGAGCGGCTATATTGACTTTTTTGGGTTTTGGTCTGGGGTCGTAAAATACTCATTCTGTAGACCTTTGCCTTGTCAAGTAAGCATACACCAGCTAAGAAAAACAAACCATTTAAGACTGTGCTGTTTGGATTCTGTGCATTAGTATTTCATGCTCTCAGTTGTTGACCATGAAATATCTGTTCATGTGCGGCAAAATGAGTGTGCAGAAGAATGAAATCCCCTCTTCCCCAAGCCCTTTTACAATGGGGATATATCAGTGAGTCCACTCCAGCTGAGAAAGCTCATTCTTTGTGATAGAAAGTCTTTGCCAATAATTCTAAGACTTCCATGAAATTTCAAAAATAAGCTGGATGGAAAGCTTAAACTCTTTGCTAAAATCTGATTGAATTCTGAGAATTATTTTGACTATTAAGTTTAAATCTAGTTACTGTGGCTCTAGGTGATTTTTGTGCTTTCTCTTTTCTGTTTGTTCAGTAGATCTCCAGAAGGCAGTATTCTCTTCCACATGACTAACCTTAGCAAACGCTTTTATTAATAAATAATTAAAAATGTTCTAATATTATGTTTGGTATTAGAGCTTTAAATTTGCATATTATGTATCTGTTTCTTTATAATAATTGTGAAGATATGACTAATATCTAAAATTTAAATTGTGTTGGTTTCCAACATTTCACTGTAGCATTTCATTCTCAAAACTTGCTTGTGGTTTTGACAAATTTTTGACAATTTTGACAAACTTAACCCTTCAGACTTATATTTTCCATCCTTATTCTGTGTTGTAAAAAAAAGTAGCAGGTGCTAGAAAAAACAGATAAATGAAGTAGAGACAAATTCCTAAACTAATTATAAATGTGGTCTGCATAGTTTAATGTAGGCCACTGTGGTAAATAGTGGTATCTCTAAATGGCGTTTCACAGAAAGACTAACACAAGAAGCCTCATATTGGAGTTCAAACTCTGTACTTTGTTTAGAAATAATTTAAACCTTTATTTGAACACCAGTCTAAAAATTCATGTTTTCCTAATTTGTATTTTTCTGTTTTAGTATAAACATTCAGCATGGTTGCCTCAGCTGAATAGACTAGATATTCAACCTGTTGCTTTTGGTTACTGTCATTGCACTGAAGACTTGCACATATCCATATTTTTCCATAGAAAATTGGCAGCTTCCATATTAGTTCAGAGCTGATTTGTTTCTTCTCCTTTCTCATTCCAGAGGATTGAATTTTACCAGGACACCGAACTGTGGTTACAAAATGCAGCTTCCACTATGTGCTTTGTAATTCATCAGTGTCTTGTAATTTTGTACATTGTTTTCCTGAGAACCATAGTTCAATGACCATTTGGAAGTAAGTTTATTATTTATATTTAGTGTGTTTGGTGTTGTTCTTTTCAATATGAAGATATTGTGGGTTTATGCAGAAAGTGTAATGCAAGGTTTCTGTTTGCTTTCCTTCATGTATCAGTGGCTTTTCTTGTTCTTAATTGTAATTAATGAAAGTTTATCTGTGGTATAAGACTGTAGGTCAGTGCCCAGATTTGTAGGTCTCTTTCAGATTTTTGAATAACATGAAGCTGAAACTAATGCATAAATGTAAATTTTCACAGGACTTACAAATTTGTATGCTCCTATTAAGTGTAAGTTTGGGTTTTGTATATCTCTGGTATAGGAGCTCCACACAAACATTTTCAATACTCACCTAGTGTTTTCTCATTTTAATTAATTCTGAAATGCATTTGCTGCTTAAATGAAATATTGAGAATCCAGCTTTGATGCATTCATTTCTTCCAGTGCATACTTTTGAGTGTCATGTAAAGATGATGATTTATAATGAAGTTCATTTAATGTGATTAATTTCTTAGTAGTCTCAGAGCACTTTATAGTTGGAGAATTATACTTCAAATTAATTTAAAAATTAAACAGTAAAGTAGTGACAATCATCTGCTATTCATCAAGTGTAAAAAGCTCTTATCTAAGAAATAATTTATAACTGTCTGAGAAAAAAACACCAAAACACTTTGTAAATATGCATTACTGCCCTGTCGTTGCATAGACTTGTACTAACAAGAATCTTTAACATTGAAGCTCACACCACGTCTGCTGCAATAAATAATGTTTTCTGGCCAAAGCCATATCCATGGGGGCATAGGTGGTCATACCCTCTGCCTTATGTACACACCTTAGCTGCAAAGGAACAAAATGCCTTGTGGTTTCTTGCAGAAGGACTAGAGAAACTAAGTCACCTCCATGTCCTCTCTGAGGCAAGCAATGACACCTTGCACACCACCACTGCTTTATGTACAACGGGACTAAAGAAAAGAAATGGCATGTTAAGTATCAATGCAGGAACAAATTGGAAAGAAAACGCCTGGCAGCAAGTAAGGGGGTAGAGAAGAAAAGTTAAGCGTTATCTATAGTGTGAAACGTAAATATGCAAAACTGACAGGTTTTCCAATGGCAAAATTAATTTTGTACTACCTTCCACTCCTGTTAACACTGCAGAATCAACATCACTGGGAGGGCACAACCCAGCTCTCCTCCCTTTTTTCCCTCTCAACGAGACCGTTTGCCAATTTTCAGTTAGGTCTGTATGTGTGTTCCCTCTGACGGCATCAGAGGTGCACAGCTATTACTGATGACATAATCTGTAAGCTGTGGGTCTGTTTACATGTTATTAGCCATCTGATTTGTCTTGCAGAATTGTTATTACTGCTGATTATGTACTTTAGTTCCTTGAATATGGCTCCATTAACATGGCTACCAAATTGTCCCATGACTCTGACTGACCTCAGAAACCTATATTGACTTTGCTGTGTCAAGGGTATTTAGATTTAATTTTTAATGGATTGCAGGAACTAGAGCATTACCTGGTCTCATATAATATCTGGCAGAATTCTGAAACTCCACACCTGGAGACAGGAAACTTACCCTTCAAAAATCAACCTGGAAAGGATGATTTAATAGGACTTTGACATCTCAAAAAAAAAAGATAAAAGTTTACAACTTTAGTTGTTCAAATCTTGTAATTTTCAGTGGTTAGTGCTTTTGCACTCTTAAGGCTGGCAACACAGAAAAATCCAGGTGTTCCATTGTCTTACCAATCTATAAGCTGTCCAAATCCACATGGTCCGGAGAATGGATCTGGGATCTGGAAGTGATGGTGAAGCAGAAGATGTGTCATAGCACCTACAGGTGTGAAGACCAGGTCTGAGACAAAGCAGAAAAGTCACTTGGGGAGATATCAAGAGAAAAATTTTGACATCAGTTTGACATACTGAACTACTATTGTAGTTCAATATGGAGTGGACGATTTTAACCATAAAACAATCCTGTTTGCAACAGATATACAGTAGCAGCAAAAAACAAATGGGAAAGTGAGCTTGCGTGAATTCTTGTTATAAAAGAATTCTGAAGGAAGAGCATAATTGTACTTTGTCAGCACTTCAATTTTATAGTCTCGTTAATTTGTTTGTGACTGAAATGTGACTTCACTTCTGCTCCTATTAGAAAAAACATCAACAATGACCAGCTACAGGAGGTCTGGGTTTGGTAATGATGTGGAATATTGTACTGGAGCAAATGTTTCCATAGGTTTACATTATGAAGAACAATATATAAGCTTTGTCCCACATTAAGGAGCAGAATATTTGTGTCAGAGTAAAATTGGTTCATGGCAGCTCTTGCATCAGTGTGACATGGACTAGGCCTGTATAGAGAGGTTGTAATTCAGCACCTTGTTATTTGCAACCTTGCTATTTAGATTACAAAGCTGATGGAAACGAGGGCACACACCAAAGGTGGTGAGAGCAGCCAGCCAGGGATTTAAGCCAGTATACAGCCTCCTACTGTACATGCTTGAGACCAGGGGCTGGGGCTGCATCTTGTTTCTTGTCTGAGACCGCTCACGACAGTGGGGGTAAGAAAAGTGGCCAAGAAGAAGGATAGGCAAGGACATTATGCCACTGATTCAAGGCCCAGATTTGCTGTAGCAAAGAGCTCTGTGAAGGTATAGGGATTTTTTTTACACAAGCAGTATATATTTCTGAGTTTCTTTGTACTGTGATCGACCCACATGTAATGAGATCTTGACACAGCTGAAAGAATGACTGCTCTCCTCCACAAGTGCTGATGTCCCTCTGACAGGTTCAGCACGTCTTACTGCGCAAAGGTGTTGTAGCAACATCAGAGCACTAAGGGCATTTAATGGAATTTAAATATTACAGTTTGAAGGAGATCAGTGCCGCAGCATGTTAGCACAGTAGCTTGCCATGTCAAGAGGCTTTTTGTTAAATAATTGCTCAATTTGTTAGTCTTGATTTATTGGTCTCAATTTGTTGGTGGAGAATTCTTGACCAATTGAAATATGCCATGCAGCAGCATAAGAGAGTAGCATCTGCTCTAGACAGAAGCAGAAATAAGGCAAAGTCATGTTGCATCTGAAATGAGGGACTGGGAGGAGAGCAGGATGGAGCAGTCCCCAAAATGTTTGCTGGGTTAGACTGCACCCAGGTAATTCTAATTCACTTTTCAATGAGTAAATGGTGCTGAGCTCCTCTGTCATCTTATTTTGTAGTATTCATATGATGAAAAATTATCAAAGCATAGCCATAAATAAAAGGAAATAATTAGTGCCCTCACACGTAGTTTCAAAGCGGAATATAGAGATTATCTTTATTGACTCACATTAACGCTAAACAGAGCTGCATGGTTAAATCCTCCAACATTGCTGTTATTCCAGCAGATTCCCACTGGGGTTTCCTACATGTTAGCATCTATGTTTTTCTGTGAATATAGTTTCGCAGATGTCTATAGATTAAAGATATGTGATTTAGGTTAGAGTTTAGGTTTCCTACAAATGATGTATTGTATGGCAGGAGGGGAGAGGACAGGAAGAATGTTTAGCTTCTATTTCAAATTCTGATGGACTGCAAGTGGACTTGGAACACAAAGATGACCTAAACCCCTTGCAGAATAGTACTCTAGAGTTCACTTCTGAGCTGTGTGTGAGACAACACAGTCCTGTTTAAGTTTCTGTGGCGAAAGCTGTTTTCAAACTTTATTTGTGCTTGCTCATTTTTCAGTTACACTTAATTGACATTATATTGGATAATGGAAAAAGTTAAATGTGATCTTCCATCATTTTGGTAATGTGTTGTTTTTTTTTTTTTAATTATTGCCATTGGTTTGGGATTTTAATTTGCATTTTAATAAGTTTAATTAAGCAATCAGTGAATATTTATTGTTAGAACAATTAGTTTGCAATTTTCAAAAAAGTACTGAATAAAACCCCATTGATTCCAACCAGTAGTCCAGGTGAGAATTAATAATGTTGAGAAAGGAATTTTCAAAGAAGTATATTATCTTTCTGTATAAATCTGAACATGAAGGAAGATCTTAAAATAGTTTGTAGCAAGGAAAATAAATCAGTGCTTCAAGATGGAGACTGCACAATCCTCAAGACATACACAAAGATAAGCCACTGAGTTGAGGCTGACTGATCAAAAATGTTTGACTGCAGGTTGACAAACCAGGTTACTACTTACAGGCAACAGATTTTTCACGTGGGAAGCAAACCATGTTCCTCACATTTCTGCTTACACAGGAACACAGGAAATGTTTGAGCTTGTCTGCAATTAATAATTTTCCCACGAGATGGCACAAGAAATCAATCGTTTTCTTCCTGTAACAGCAGTGTTATTTTCTGTATTTTGATTCTGACAGACAGGTGTGTCCTAAAAGCTTACTAAACAATTATAATATAATGTTCCCAGATGAGAGTTTGGAATTTGTTTTTGTACATTAATAACTGAGAGATAAGCATGTGGCAAGGGGAGCACTTCTTCTTATTTGTTGACTGGGGAACACAGAACAGTGTTACTGTAGCTGAATTGTTTTTAACTAATATACATAAATATTCATGGAACTCACATGAATTAAATTACAAAGGCATCTGTAACACCATGAGGGACTTAGTGCTGCAATGAGCACTTAATGCTCAATTGGAAAACAATATCTAAAAAAAACCTTTTAACTCAATCCCTCTTCATGTGGTTATGATACTAAAATTTAAAATAAATCCCTGGTGGAGTCCACTGAAATATTAAGCATAATGAACTTATAGGAAAAAAAAAAAAAAAAACCCAACCCAACCCAAACGAAAACTCATAAAAATAATGAGAAATAACAGTGGGGTTTGATCAAGCTTTCTTTGGTCTATCTGAGGTGAAGTAGCCAGTCTGAGCTACTAGCTGCTAGTAGATAGTAGGCTACTAGCTTGTCTTTAGAGATGTATCATCACTGGACTATTTGCAGCTGCCAGTACCTGGAGTATTGATGTCCACCTCTGTGTTCTCCAGATTGTAAAAGGACTGCCTTCTCTTACAGAAAACACTAAAACATGAATATTTTTATTGCATTTGTTCTTCCTACTTAAATGGCGACACTGACAGTGGCGGAAATCAACCTCCCTTTTGTCCTGTACTTAGATGAGGTCCACTAGCAAGTTACTTCCTTGTTTCCCAGTCCTTCTGGTATTGCTGGTGTGATTGCAGGGCCTGAATATGAGACAAGCCCTTAAGATACTGTTCACAATCTGTGATTTAGAGCTCTTGTACTTTATGGTGGTTTGTTTAGTTCCACTCCAGTGTACCAAGACTGGGCAATGGCACGACAGAGATTTTTATCAGCTTGTTTTGCAGGGCTAAGTGTAATGTAAGCGTGAGTATGTAAGTAGGGTGGGAGGAATACAATTTTTTTTTGTTTTTTCCAGAAGCCAGATATTCCAGTTTTAAAAGTGTTTCTCATACTGAGCCATCTAAGGGTCATTGACATCATTGATACTACTAGGAGTGACAAAGGTTCTTACAGAAGTAAGTCAGATCATAGCAGAAGTGCATCTGTCGCTCTAGGAATTAATTTGTCATGGATTACATTTGACCACTATGATGTCATGTTGTGAGACAGATGTCATGTTCTGGGATAGATGAGTAAGATATGAAGACTTACAGTCCTGAAGTGACATAATTCATTTATTGTCCTTTTTTTTTGACATGAGAGAATTTAGGTTATATACAGCTCCTCCAGTGTGACACATTATCACATGCATTATTACAAATATGCTCAATTATGTTAGTTTTAGGTAAATTGCCTTTCTAAAGAGGATTACTGAAAAAGTAAATGCAGGACTGCCTGAACCAAAGCAAACACAGTGAAATGTTTCAGTTTATTGAAATCTCTAGATCTTTTGGATTCCTGAATTACAGTACATTAATCACAGAGTCATTAGAAAGGTTTTGCTTTATTACAAAACTTGAAATTCTTTGAATTCTTTAAGCATAGTCCTTCTGTTATGATACATATACAATAAAGTAATTTTCAGCCCTGGACGAAAAGCCAAGACAAAACCTTCTTGCCTCAAGAATGGCACTCGGTGCTTCATTTTTATTTAAATGACAGCTGGGATAAACTTCATTCTCAATTCAGTGTTATAATACTGTAGTACGTTGGACTTGGGTGCCTCTCTCTACCTACTGGGATCTCTAAGAACTTTACAAATCCTCCTTGGGATGGGGAAGTGAAGTGACAGTGGTCACAATAAATGGAGATGGATTAATTTGTCTTCCTATAAATCAAGACAACCCCCTCTGTGTGTTTTCCCACAATATTTATTGTCTCCTTTTGAAGATGGTGACTTGAAGAAAACCGTTTTTTTCAGACATTCTCTACAGAGTCATAACTAAACAACTTTATTATAAAGTATGCCATCTTGCTCTATATTTCAGTATTGCAAAGGCTTCCATTTCTAAACCAAGTTTATAAACCTTTTTATCAGGATTTTTATATCCTGCTTAATAAATAAAATTGATTACTGACTACAATGACTGATGCAGTTTTCTGGGACTTAAGAGCTTCTGGATACCTAGTTAACACAGCCTTAGTGAACCATAGTACTCCTCGAAATATGCCATGTTTAAAATACAGATTACCTAACTGAGTGGTTGAATGCAACTCAGTCTTACCCCAAATCTCATTCTTCCACCAAACTGTTTTTTATTATGCTGTCTCTTAACATCTTTGTATGTCACAGCCCCGCAGACCCTCTTGCTATAGTTATTACACCAAGATCTGGTTTCTTCCAGCCACAGGCTTCTTGCTGTCTGTTTAAGATGTGGGGGTTGTTTGCTTCCCTCTACTACATTTACTTTAATAGGTAGTCACTGTGGTGGCTGAGCTTTGGTGCATTCATGCTGAACTCTAGCTATAAATGGTTTACAACATGGTGTGGTTAAGACTGGAGATGTGAGATACTTTGATGGAGAAGGTTGGCCCACAATTTTTTCACATTCTGTAATGTTTCTTTTCCAGAACCTGACCAAATTTTATCCAAAACCTTCTTTTCCCACATTGCCATTTTTGACAACTGGGGGATACAAAACCTGACATTTTCTTTGTTGTGACTGATATTTTTCTTTTTTTCCCCCCCTTTTTTCTTTTTTATTTTTTTCTTCTTCTTCACTAGAGATAAGCAATAGAGAGGAATGAATTTCGGGGAAATGATGTTAAGTGAGAGCAGCAGGGTTTGCATAGTTAGCGTAGGAGATGTGACTTAGGCAAAAGCAAGAAAGGGGAACTCAGAATGAGACCAAGCAAGCCAGCTGGAGTTGTGAGTTACACTTTCTGAGAATAACAATATCCTCAAATAAACTAGTTCAGTGTACAGTGGTGGGGTTTGGGTTTTGGTTCTGGTTTTTTGTTTTTGGTTGTTGTTTTTTTTTTCTCTGTGTGTGTGTAAGCCCATGTTTATTTCTTCTCCTCTGTATTTTGAATGTGCAATCAAGTACATCTCCTCAGTGTTTTCCAGAGATAAGGAGGTTTTCTGGAAGCTGCTTTCAGGCTCACAATAAAGCACAAAGGTACTTCAGAAGTCTTCAAGCAAGCTTGAACTAGGCTGTCCGGAGTATGGCCATCACCAGTTAAAGCCATAACAAAAGAGGTTTGAAAAGATATGGCTGCTTTCTTTGTGTTTTCAAATGAAAATACTCGCTGGATTTCCTTGTGCAGGAGTGTTTAACCAGAATCCTTAGGGGGAAACTGAGCAGCCAAACCAGAACAGAATAAATTCAACTAGGTTAGAAAAGACCATTAGGAACATCAAGTCCAAACATTACGCCAGGACTGCCAAGACCACCACTAAACCGTATCACTGAGGGCCTCATCTACATGGTTTTTGAGCATTTCCAGGGACAGTGATTCCTCCACTTCCCTGGGCAGCCTGTTCCAATGGCTGATCACCTTCTCAGTAAAGAAGATTTGCCTAATATCCAGTCTAAACCTTCCCTGGTGCAGCTTGAGGCCATTACCTCTTGTCCTATCACTCATTACATGGGAGAAGAGACTGACCCCCACCTCACCACAACCTCCTTTCAGGCAGTTGTAGAGGGCGAGAAGGTCCTCTCTGAGCCTTTTCTTCTCCAGACTAAACAACCCCAGTTCCCTCAGCTGTTCCTCACCAGACTTGTGCTCCAGACCCTTCACCTGCTTTGTTGCCCTTCCCTGGCCCCACTCCAGCACCTCAATGTCTCTCTTGTAGTGAGGGGCCCAGAACTGAACACAGGATTCAAGGTGCAGCCTCACCAGTGCCAAGTACAGGGAGATGATCACTGCCCGGGCCCTGCTGGCTGCGCTGTTTCTGATGCAAGCCAGGATGCTGTTGGCCTTGTTGGCTGCCTGGGCACAAGCTGGCTCATGTTCAGCTCCGTTAATCAGCACCCTCAGGTCCTTTTCCACCGAGCAGTTTTCCAGCCACTCTTCCCCAAGCCTGTAGCATTGCCATGGGTTTGTTGTGGCCCAAGCGCAGGACGCTGCACTTTGCCTTGTTGAACCACATACCACTGGCCACTGCCTATTGGTGCAGCCTGTACAGGTCCCTCTGCAGGTCCTTCCTATCCTCCCGCAGATCAACACTCCCAGCCAGTCCACAAATTTACTGAGGGTGCCCTTGATCTCTTCATCCAGATCAACAATGAACAACACTGTCCCTGTCACTGAGCCCTGAGGGACACCACTTGTGACTGGTCACCAGCTAGATGTGACACCTTTTACCACCACTCTTTGGGCTCAGCCAGTCAACGAGTTTCCAACCCAGTGAAGAATCGACCCATCCAGTCCATGAGCAGCCAGTTTCTCCAGGAGAGCACTGTGACAGTGTCAAATGCTTTACGTAAGTCCAAATAGACGATGTTCACAGCCCTTCCCTCATCAACCAGGTGGGTCAACTTATTGCAGAAGGACATCAGGCTGGTCAAGCAGGACCTGCCCTTCATGAACCCATGCTGACAGGGCCTGACCCCTCCATTTTCCAGTACATGCTGTGTGATCTCACTCAGGATGATCCACCCCATGACCTTCCCTGGCACTGGGGTCAGGCTGACAGGCCCATGGTTTCTGGGGTCCTCCTTCCTGCCCTTTTTGTAGAGAGGCATCACATTGGCCACCCTCCAATCCTCTGGGGGCTGCCCAGTAGACCAGGACTGCAGATAGATGATGGAGAGTGGATTAGCAAGATCCTATGCCAGCTCCTTCAACACTTTTGGATGTAGCCCATCCAGCCCTACAGACTTGTATACTTCTAAGTGGCGCAGGAGGTTGCTAACCATTTCTTCCTGAATTATGGGCACTTCAACCAGCTCCCCATCTCTGCTGTGCAACTCAGGGAACTGAGTACCCTGAGGGTGGCTGGTGTGACTATTAAAGACTGAGGCAAAGGCATCATTAAGTACCTCAGGCTTTTCCTCTTCCTCAGTCACTAGGTTTCCCTTAGCATACAGTAGAGGATGGAGGATCTCCTTGACCCTCATTCATTGCTAATATATTTCTTCAAGTACTTTTTATTATCTTTCATGGCAGTGGCCAGATTTAGATCCAGCTGTGCCTTTGCTTTTCTAACTTTTTCTGTATATAACCTAACACCATCCTTGTACTCCTCATGGGGTGACAGTCCCTTCTTCCACAGGTGACAAACTCTTTTTTTCCTGGAGTTCAAGCAATATCTCCCTGTTCAGCCAAGCTGGTCTCTTCCCTGCTAGTTTGATTTTCAGCACATAGGGACTTGTCCTTCAGTGATGTTTCACAAGGAATTCTGCCAATCAGCATTCTAAACAGTCCGAAGCCAACCCTCTGGAAGTCTAACATAGAGGTTCAGCTGGCCTTCTTCCTCACTTCTCCAAGGATTCAGAATTCAATCATTTCATGATTGTTTTGTCCAAGACGGCCTCCAACCATAATATCATCCACCAGTGATACTGGGATACTACTAGGTGGATGAATAAATAATGGGTAGATAAATGAGTCTCAGATTTTTTTACTATTGTGATCAATAATTGAAAGTAGTCATTGTGAAAACTTTATTTGTCTTATCTAGTGCTGAGGATTCATGCCATTAGAGGTATTTTCTTCTGAAGTGATTATATGGATAAGAACATGATATCTGTATCAATTCCATCTGTAGTTCACAGCTGTAGATTGTGCAAGCTGGGTGTTGTTTTGGTACAGAATATCCTGGACTCAAGGCAGTTCTGAACATTAACCTGTTATCTAAGCTTTACCTGCCCTTATGAAGGGCTTATTAAAAGTAAAAAGACTGTAACATTCTACCGTGTTCCAGTAGGGATCAATATAAATCAGTTACACGTATTATATTTCAAGGTCTGACAGCAGAGCTAGCAGAGAGGAAACACAGTGCTTGCACTGATGAGAATGTCCTTGGCAAGATAGAGGGAAGCAGGGGCTTGCTCTTCACAGGCCTTTCCCCTTTGCACCACGTCAAAAACAAATTCCCTTGTGCTCTTTCACCTTATGCTACAAACTACCACAATGCTGAGACCTGCTACACCTGGGATCGTGCTCCTTCCCTGCCTGTTGAGACGCAGAGACTGACGTCTGTCTCCCATATCCCAGTAGGAAGCTCTAACTTAAAATCTATTCTGAAATGATTTTTTCTCCAGCCGCTGCAAGAAAAGTACCAATCAATAATCAAACTCTTTTGTGCTAAATAACATTTAAGATCTGTTATGCAAGTCACTCAACACATGTCTTAGTTTTATCAGTTGGTAGAATGATGATTAGATCTTTGGGGATAGATCTGGTGAGAGTGGTGGCCCATTCTATGAGAAGGGAACCATAACCGTGGTGGTGGCAAATTGTAGACTGACCTGACTTCTGCACAGTTGACTCTCTAACATCCTCCGTGTTTAATCTCCATGTCATATCATAAGACAGAGGTAAACCCACAGCCCCAGGCATTGTGTGGGAAGAGGTTTTACAGGCACATAATCTCTGGCACCCATGCCACAGCCTTGGCACCCTCAGCACTGTTCCTGCTGTGGCTCCTCTGTGGCTCCTTGAGCCCTGTGGAGTCATGCAATGCCAGGAGAGCTGGAGACAAAAAGCAATGTCTCTCCTTCCCAGGCCGCATCTCTTGTATTTACATGTGGTCTTCCCTTGATGAGACACTGCACACTTTCATTTCCAATCCAGAGTTCCCCTTTACAGGAAGGGGTCCAACGGGAGAACATTTGAAGGTGATGAAACAAACTCTTATCCAGGGCCTGTGTAGGCAGTAGACATTGTCATAATTCCCTAGCTCTTAAATTAATGACAGGTCTTTAAATGATGGCAAAATGGAAAAAAGCCCTTGAGTTTCAGAGTCTGCAGTGGACTCAGAGCTGCAAAGACTGTGACTTCTGTTTCTTAAATGACACTGTGGAAGTAACAGTGAAAATAAAGATATTTGAAGCAGTAAACCATAAACTACATTGAGTGGGAAGCAGACACGTATACACTAAGATACTATACATATATGTGTGTGTGTTGACATGTGTGTGCCTGTTTATATATATACATACTTCTATAGTGCGTGTTTCAAGCAAACAATTCAACACCAAGAAACCCTGTTCCCTTCTTAGGCAAAGCATGTTGAAGCAGGACATTTCTCTCTTTAACTAGAACTAAAACAAAATTCTGCTTTGGAACAGATTAGACTGTTTTCTCTGTTCCCAGACATTGTTGTGTTTTCTGTGTAATATTTGTTATTCCTATTTACATCAAGTATTCCTCATCACTTCAGAAAGCTATTTGAAAAAAAACTTGGGTGAAAGCCATCAAATAGAAATACACTTTAAGGAAAAATGAACATTAAAAGTGCTATAGAGAGTTTCATCCTCTTAGAACAAAGTACTAGTAACAAAAAACCTATTGGGTTTATGGCACTTTCAGGAAAGAAAGACAATGTCTTTTGTGTTACTCACATTTATCTGCCAAGAGTCTTTTATGAGAGATCACAGGAGACTTTCTTTCAAGGCTGTAGATTATACAAACAAACTATTTTGTGTAATCTTAGAGGTGAACTAAATGGGAGCTCAAACTGCTGAGTATCTGAAAATCAGGCCGATTTTGCTTAGGTGCTTCACTTGCATTTTCTCACACAATTGAAACTTTGGCTTGAATCTTTTCCATGTCTTGTGAGCACTGCTGCAAATCTGAATCTGTCTCAGAATATTTTTTTGTGTAGTTTTTCATCTGCATATCTTAGGATATTTAGTCATTATTTTTGCATTTCATGGGAACTCAAGCGGTAAGTAACGTGTGGATTGTAGGACGCTGCTACTTTTACATGTCCTTTAAGCAAGTCAGACTGTGCACACAATGGATATAATGAGACGAGGTGAGTTTCAGCAGCTGCAAAAAGCATTTCTTTCTACTTATACTCTTTCTCCCTTATTATGCAGGTCATATACCATGCATGGTGCAGAGTCATTGATGTAATTGCCAAGTTTCCAGCATCATGTTATGATTCATCTATGAAGACACAGTTATCAGAAAACCTACCAAATAACAGCCCTATTTTAGACCAGTCTAAGACACAGGAGATTCAACATTATTTTATTGCACCTAGAGAATAGCAAATCTGGATGGTCCTGGCTTTTCTGAAAATTAGCATCTTCTTTTACAGCAAGAAAAAGATCATCTAACAAGAATTTAAGGCAGTCTAAAGTATTTTTTCCCCCAGATAGACTGATTTACGTCAACAAACAAGCCAACTAGCTATAAATGTTTTTAATTTTTGTAAAAAATTTAGTTTCTTAAAGAATGTTATAATGCTATTGTTTGGTAAGAACCAAAACCTTTTGAAAAGCATATTAATAACTTAGCCTTGAGACCTATATGTAAGGGTAGCAAAACCCCTATAATATGAATGTTTATTTAAGCATTTTATGTCTTCATATGTTAAAATTTGCCAGTTGTGCAGTTCTAAGGTACCTGGTGATTATTCTGTATGGTGGATGCCAAATTGCTTTTGAATAGCACTGGAATTCAATTAAAATAAGCACAAATGGAATTTTAAAAGCATTTCAAAAGCATTTCTATTAACCAGCAGCACTATCATAAATGTGTTGGATATATAATCCATTTTCTGAAGTTAAAACATGTTTTAGATACTAAATGAATGTATCTAGTCAAGTGAGAAAGCAATATCTACAGAAATGGAAAAGGACGGACTGTTTCTGATCACCAGGTTTTTCTACTGCTGGTGCCTCTCAGGTTCTTCTTTCTAATTTCATAGGAGCAGAAAGTTCTAGGTTTTGTTGTTGTATTGTGGTTTTTATACTTCATTCAGGACCAAATGAGCTGCATAAACTGGAGAAAGTGTTTTCTCTATAGTGTCAGAAGAGTTTCTCACAATCTCACTTTGTTTAGGGGAGCTGCCTGGTTCCACAGTTTGGTCTCTGTATCTTTGGCAGCAAACAGGTATTGTTTCTTTCTTGAAAAAAGTAATTTAGTGAGCTCAAACACTTTGTGTTTTAATTTGCAGTTCTGTGTGTGGTCTTCTCACAATATTGATATTCTGAATGTAGAGATGCTAGAAGTGAATTACGTTCAGCCTGGTGTGTTCTTGAGACTAATGTGTATTAGATGCAGTTTAAAATTATTTCATATGTTCTGAATTTCAGGCTTTACATACAAGCAGAGATCTGCAGATAATGAACATGTCAATTCTGTATCTGGACGATAAAACAAAATCAGTTCTTACGAACCTGAAACCTTCTCTTTGACAAGAATTTTAATTTAAAACCAAGTAACTTGAAATTATAAAGTTATGTTTCAAGATAAAACTGCAATGTTGCACTCTAAAATTTTCAAAATCTTTTTATTTGGTATTTCTGATGCTTCAGGCCATCCACCTGAAGCACGCACATCATCAGTTTGAAATAGCATTTTTCAGTGCATTTCATCTGAGAAGTTCTTCCTGTGAAACTGCATTGTCTTATGCTACTTTGATTTACCTGAGCATAATATACCTTATGCAAACAAACTATGTGCATAGGATGTTCCTCATGTTTATAAATGCACTTTTAAAAAACATGCTTCAAAACAAGGACAGCGTAAGTGTATTTAATTTGGCAAGTGTTTTATGTTGGTACACAGGAGGAACATGGGAACTTTCTCAAAAATACAACTTTTTCTATTAAATAGATGGCAAGATATAAAGAAGAGGCCACTGGTTTAGAGGCTGTCCTTCACCAATGAAATGTATAACCTACTTGGCATCCATTCCTGATGATTAATTTACAAAGCATTAGCATGAAAGGGCTGTGTGAAACCATATATAAGGAATGAAATATGTTTTGATGAAAAAATGCTTTTGATGCCTTCTGACCACTATGGTTTTGGCAACTGCAAAATGCAAGTTTTTAAATGGAAATATACTTAACACAAGGCAAGTCTTCTGAAGAACAGCAGAAATTACACAAAAACAATTAGAATGAAAATAAATAACAGCAAAAAGTATTCTTTTCTTATAAAACAGCTAAGTAAAAATTATGTTGAAAAATGCTGTGGTTTGTTCTCAGCATTTCATGTTCCAGGTCCCAGTATGCAAGGATGACTGGGGCCTCTCTTTTATAGGCTGAAAACTCAGCTTGAAAGAATGTAAGAATTGTTTTGAGCCTAAAAGTCCCTTTCCCCCAACTCCGTTTGCTTGCTAAAATTTGGCATTTGGACAACAACAGTGGTTTGAATATTTTCTAGTGTGTAATGACAATTACCTGGGTGCGACCTTCTGATTCTTGATCACAGGGCATGAGAGCAGAGAGCAACTTTGCTGGTGTGTTTAGGGGTTTGGGATGCTTGACCAATGTATGATACTTTACAGATACTTGTCCAAATAAAATCTTGTTTTTTCACAAAACAGAGAAACAGAAGCAATGGTGGTTAGCAGCAGATGCCCAAGATACAAAGAGACACCTCTGGAATTAGCCCTGTTTTCAAGTGATGTACGGTTTGCACATCACTGGTGCTTTTGTGTCCGTTTGTTACTTTGTCTCATAGCATCTTCAGCCTCCTGTAGCAAGAAATTCAACCACTGAAATTGTGCATGTTTTATGAAGAAGTATCTTCTGTTTGTTTTGAAATTGCCACCTACTAGCTTCATATGAAGTTCATCAGGTTTTGAGCAGGGAATATTTATTCAGTATATCTCCACTGCTTGTGTTCATATGAAAATTATTATATTCTCTGACTGGTCTGTTATGTGCCTTGCATAAGCAGGCAGTATGGTTATGCCTACCTGGACAAATATAAGACCCTCAGGTTTAGAATCTGTGTAGTAAGAGAAAACTATGTTTGTCATTAAAAAATAAGTTTGTCATTAAAACTGTTTTGTGTAAAGTAAGGAGACCAAGACCATATCTGGCTTCTGAAATTTCCAGCAAAATAGTTGGGTATGTGGCAAATACCATCTAGCATACTAGTTCAACACCTAAATGCATCAATTTTGCCAGCATTCAGACTTGAAAACTGGGTCTCCATGAATCATTTACTTTAATGACTCTTAATTGCCTCAGATTTAATTCTTTTTTAAATGACCAAAAAGGGCGTTATCCACTTTAAATTCCAAAGGTTATCTGTATTCAGTGAGTTAATGCTAATGGAAATGCATATTATGTGGTAATGACTGTAATTATTACATCTAAGGACTCAGGAATCTGGTTTTTGCCTGGTTTCCTGAGGAAATTATGATTATGCAATTTCTACTTGTCTGTCTTCCTTTTTGCTTAAGTACTTTGAATCTATTGGCCAATTTTTACGAGTTTTTGAGGAACAGAAGTTTAGAAGATGTTTTCCTATAATGTCTGTTGAAATCAGTATCCAAGAAAGAGAGAGGGATGGTGGGAAGAGAGAGAGATTTGAGTCACTAGAATAGTTTTGAGTTTTCTCTGTGAACATACAGTGTTTGCAGAAATGATCCAGTCAATCAACATGCATGTGTAGACTGGCTGGTGTTGTGAGCACACTCTTAGCTTCAGATGAGCAGTTATGATATGCCCCATCTCTGGCCTGTTAGAAGAGATTCAGGAGAGCATCATGAAAGAAGAATCTTCAGAAAGTAAAAAGTTCAGATAGTCATGGATTTTATTCCTTTTATTGCTTAAAGAGATAAAGAGCTTAAAGGCCATCATGGTAACATGGTGAGGCATGGAATGAGTAATTGAGGATAAATGTTTAAAAAAAAAAAAAAAAGGCAAATTGTATACTATGACTACCAAGAACTGAGATTTCAAATAATCTCCTAAAATAATGAACCTCACATCCGTTTAGTATAGAGATATTCACAGCAGTTTAATTTCTGCATGGATGGGAAGACATTTTCCTTCTAAATGAACTTCTTTCGATCTATAAAATCGCTTGGAATAGGTACTTTCTTATTCATGTATATAGTTTTAAGATTATGGGGCCATTTTCTCCATACTTGTGTGCCTATCTGAAGAGAAACTGGAAGCTCAAGGTCACAGGCAGGTCGTCTATATATTCTAGTAAAGCTTGGTATAATCAGAATTGACTTTGAGAGCAGATTTAGGTATATGATATAGCTCGTTTTTCCGTACTGCAAGTATTTTAAATATCCAGGATTTGAAAACATGCCACATTTTGAAAAGTCTGCTTCCAGCCTCTTCCTGAATTGAACCCCATGGCTAAGGCAACAAGCTAAGAGGTAATGGTATCTAGAAGATGATAATCCCCTGACGGATGCATCAATACAGCAGACTTAAAGCAGAGAAGGCAATCCTACCTTACTACACACCAGAAAGCTCATCATACAAATCTGCTACTAACATCAACAGTGTATTCACCTTTCTGCTTAAGGGCCACCAGTGGAGGAACCAAGGCTTGAAAAAGAAATGTAGGAAAGCCTGTAGAAGTCATCTTGTGGACCGTTTCAACAAAAACATTTGCTTTAGGGAAGACAAAAAGGGTATTTTGGGTTCCCTGTGCTCTATGTGCCCAAGATGCAGACTTCGTAAGTATTTTTACAAAATCAGAGGTATGAGTTTTGTAATGTCAAACCACATCACATAAATTTCACTTGCTCAACAAAATAAGCTCACAAAACTGATCTGCAACAATATGCTTACTATATAAGCAATCTCTAATATGTACCTTGCAGAGTAATAGACTTAAAACCATCTTTTGCTAATGAAAGATTGGTTTTAATGTATACACCATCCAGAGTACAAGCACAAGCACCAATGACTCTTTTCTTTGGAGATGCAACCTCTGCTATGTGAAAACTAGCCAGGCCCTAACCCAGAGTATTGGTACAACTCACCATAATAGTTCAGCAGTTCTTTAAGCGCAAAGATGCCCAGGTTGTACATTTATACTTTTAGGATTAGGCCTTTATTTCCAACATAAGAAAGGCTGGAAATACTCGACTTTCTCTTCCTTAATAAATCAAGGTGACAAGGAAAGGTGCTGAGATAGTTACTGGCTTAACAAGAGAGGTGAGCATCTGTGTACAAGGGAATTTGATGAGCCACTGACATGACAGACACCCTTTTGGTCTTCTCACTGGTAGTGTTGGGTATGTCCCTCTGAGGAGACATGGCACAGCTGTACTGAAAGATGGAGCTATCTATCATCACACCGTAAAACCTCTCTTCCTTTAGTCACCATGTTACTGTGTTTTAGTATAGTCTTTTGAAGGTGCATCCACTAGCTCAACCTGGGGGAAAACTGAGACTTTGTCTCCTTGCAAGAGTGGACATTTGGGGCTTAGCTCAAGCCTGGACCAGAGCAGCACAGCGTCATTGTGCTACGAGAAGCAGAGGGCTGTGCACTGCTGGGTGAAGAGCCACTAAATCAGGTGCCACCCTAAGCTTGGACATTGCTGCTGTGGCCAGGCTGCATCCTGCACCAGCGCACTCTTGCTCACTGTAACAAGCTCTGTGATTTCTAGATGTACCTTCAAAGTCAGTAACAAAGATGTAATGGAACTGGAAAGCAAAGGCTCTCAGGATCAAAACTGAGACACCAAATTTCTTGCTAAATTCTGCTGCAGCCCACCTCTTACTGGATACAGGCTATAGCCTCAATAAACTATTCTGGTACCTTTTTAAATTCAGTGAGGTCAAAGATGATCATATTTTTCTTTTCATATTTTCTGTCTTTTCCTTCCCTTTTAGACTTCCTCAAGATTCTCTTGAAAAGCTTTTCAAGGGTAAGTGAAAGTAGACTAAAATTATGCTTTGAATAGAATGGCATGAATCATACACACAACTATTCAGATGAAATTTTAGTTGTATAGGCAATTTTTTCCAGTCATGTCATCTTCTACTCAAGAGCCAAATGAGAAAATATTTGTGCATCCTGTGTTCTTGATATATAAAGCAATGTCACTGCTGATGTAAAATGGGATTAAAATACAGTTTCAATTTATTTTATATGGTCTGATTTCTTTACAGAAAATGCTTAACTTTCCCAGACATTACTGTGTGCATTGTGGAAAGTGAAGGTAAAACCCTACAATATATCTCTTTACAGAAATAATCATCTACAAAGCCTATCCCATTCAGAAAATGTATCAGCAATCCATGTATGCTAAGTGCTTCAGAAGCCCAACCATGTACAATTGATGATAGCAGCTGAAAATATTTCCACATATCCTCTTGCCAGTCTAGAGTTAATGTGTCAATTATGTGTTATAGATTTGAATTTCAAGGGGCTTATTATAATTTCATAATAAAAACATTTCTGGACGGGATTATGGAACATAAAATTCAGCTCAGGATTGCCTTGATATATTATGAGTATGAAAAAGTAAGTCTAATCAGGTTGATCATTTCTTTTCAACATGAATTGTTTAGAAAAGGGAAGAAATGTTTTGCTGGGTAAGGCGAAACAGGCTGCATTTTAAGAAAGATTTTTCTAGCTTCCATTCAACAGCATGGAATGTTGAAAAATAAAATGCGATTTCATAAAGGAAAAGTTAATATGTGTCATATTCATTGCCTTTGGAAATGCTCAGATAGTTCAGAATATTTGTAACCATCAATGAACTCCATGCCTGTGCATCCCAGCTGTACTTCAGTACAACCAGCTGCATTTTATAGTGTGAATTAGATTTGAGTCTGTCTCATTTTCATCCATGCACTAAATTGCGGTCTGCAGACCGAAACTAATCCACAAATATTTATTTTGAAAATGAAATTCACACACCAAAACCTAAAGGTTGAAAACATACACCACAAAATATTAAAACACCTAGGATGCATGTGCTTAGTAGAAGCATCTCTGACAAAAGGCTGGTTTCTAGCTATGTGCTTAGATAGATACAGGGTCTTTAGTATATGCAATTCACACTGCACTTTAATATGTATGATCTGCTTTGCCACATCTTAGTTATACTTGAATTTTTAAAAATGTGTTCAGACTTTAGCGTGTGGATGAAATATGAATGCCAGCAGGAATGCAAAACCTTTTTTTTATACACACTTCCTTTGAAGAGTAGCAAGGTCACTGAGGTAGAATTTAATATAAAGGGATAATTAACATAGGACTATGAAATGTTGTTTGTCCATGGAGGTACGCTGATTGAGACACTTACTGGGTTTCTAGTAAGTGCTGGATGCTAAAGGTCAGTAAAGATCCTTTTTCTCATTTAACACCTTTGTTGCTGATCTCCCTCTAACAAGACGTTGCAGGCTACTCTGTTCTCCTGATGCCTGCATGTCAAAGAGGTGGCCTAGGGATAGATTTCACTTCTAAATACTAATCAAAGTCAGGATTATTTGCTTTATATAAATAGTGTTTAATGCTTCCACCATGTAAGTTCTTGAGCACAATTATTGGTTATGTGACATTTTACAAACATAGGCTGTATGTCATGATTTTGCTCATCCAGTCATTGCGGAAGACCTATGCAAGACCACACGTAGAGTACTCTGTACAGCATGTAGCATACCCACAGTGACTTTCACAAATTCTCTCTCATGTCCTTAATGTTATCAGGTTTAGAAAACAGTTTTATTTGATGTTAAAATGTTAGTAAGACCAAAGGAAATAAAAAGTTGGAATTTAAAAATGCAAGATCTAAACTCAGCAGATTGCTGCTCCCTCTTCTCTGGGTATTTTGTTAATACAATAATGCCAACATAGAATCATAGAATCACAGAATCATAGAATGGCTTGAGTTAGAAAGGACCTTAAGATCATCTACTTCCAACCCCCTGCCATGGACAGGGACACCACGCACTAAACCATGTCACCCAAGACTTCATCCAACCTGGTCTTGAACACTGCCAGGGATGGAGCATTTACCACTTCTTTGGGCAACCCATTCTAGTGCCTCACCACCCAAACAGGAAAGAACTTCTTCCTTATATCTAACCTGAACTTCCCCTGTTTAAGTTTATACCCATTACCCCTTGCCCTATTGCTTGTCCTGATGAAGTGTCCCTCCCCTGCATCCTTATAGGCCCCTTTCAGATACTGAAAAGCTCCTATGAGGTATCCATGCAGCCTCCTCTTCTCCAGGCTGAACAGCCCCAACTTTCTCAGCCTATCTTCATACGGGAGCTGCTCCAGTCCCCTGATCATCCTCGTGGCCCTCCTCTGGACTTGTTCCAACAGTTCCATGTCCTTTTTATGTTGAGGACACCAGAACTGCACACAATACCCCAGGTGAGGTCTCACAAGAGCAGAGTAGAGGGGCAGGATCACCTCCTTCGACCTGCTGGTCATGATCCTTCTGATGCAGCCCAGGGTATGGTTGGCTTTCTGGGCTGCAAGCACACAAAGAGGCCAGCTCATGTTCAGTTTCTCATCAACCAGCACCCCCAAGTCCTTCTCCACAGGGCTACTCTGAATCTCTTCTCTGCCCAACCTGTAGCTGTGCCTGGGATTGCTTCAACCCAGGTGTAGGACCTTGCATTTGTCTTGGCTGAAATTTGTGATGTTGTCATTGTCCACCTCCCAGGCGTGTCAAGGTCCCTCTGAATGGCATCCCTTTCCTCCAGTGTTACCAACTGAACCACACAGCTTTGTGTCATTGGCAAACTTGGTGAAGGTACACTCAATCCCACTGTCCATGTGGTTAACAAAGATGTTGAACAGGAACAGTCCCAACACTGATCCCTGAAGGACGCCACTTGTTACCCATCTCCAGCTGGACATTGAGCTGCTGACCACGTCTCAGGGGCTGTGGATATCCACCAGCCAAAAGTCACTGCACCAAGGCAACACAGAGGTAATTTTGCAGGGTATTGCAATGTTGAACACTATTTCTTGAAAGTCATCAGTGTCTGGAGAAGAAAGTATAGATAAAACAATAGTGATCAGCATGGCAGGGACACAGTCATCCTGAGTATTTCACCAAGTGTCCTCGCAAAGATGATGGATTCTGCCTCTTCGTTAGGTACTTCTTCCATGTCTCGGAGCAGAGCCTGGAAAAGCTGGGTGACATCGGTGGAAAAGTGATGGCTGGTATAGCTTGCTGCAAGGAGACAGGAGTCAGCCCCAGTTGGAATTTTGGAAGGGATGGGTCATGTGTGACCCAAAGAGGCAAGAATAGCTTAGGCTGATGTATGGGAGGAAGAAAAGCTGCAGCAGATATATAGTTGGTGAGAAAAATGAGCAGATCAGAAGGAAAGGCTGTGAATGAATGTGGAAGGTGTGTTGCGACATTTATCAAGGACTGAGAGAAAGATCTGTCAGGGCTGAGCTGGAAAAATAGTCTGGACGTCATTTTTAAGAGCAGCAGAATAAAAATGTTTTCATATAATACTACTACCATAGAGAAAAAAAAATTGAAGCCCAATTGTAGGTCTAACTAATTTGAATCAAATTTCTTGCAGGTCAGCTTACTTCATATTACAACTGTTACATTATCTCCACATGAAGCTGGCTGAATTTGAGTATGTTTCTGCACTGATGTGGAACAATGATCAGGAAAATGAAAGGAGTCTGTAGTAGAAGGAGTATTGCAGCTGGTGAAGTTGTGTGGCGGAAAAACTTGTGGAGCATTTGTTAACAGTCTTGATGTCCCATTGGAATGTTATTTGCCATTTATAACCCATATGACAGCCCCATATTTAAAAAAAATTTAAGAAATCAGCTCTAAGCCCTATTCCTTTGCACTATGGGATGTTCTCCTCTTAATTGTGTGACGCTCACTCCATTTAGGAAACATGTGACACCTGTACAGAGGGAACAGGTTTGGGAATATTTTTATCTTTGTTCTTCTCTTTTGGGGCACAAGAGGAGTCATTTATACTGGGATGTCTGTGGAAGTGACAACAGAGAATGACATCATTATTTGTTATAGCCAGTATCCTAGCATACAGCAGTAATTCTATTATTTCTCTGTCAATTAGCAGTCTTTGTTTGGATTTGAATCCCAGTGAATTCTTAAAATGTATAAATTTGTTATGGAGCTTTAATATTGACTTGTGCTGCTTTTTTCTAAGTATTCCCAGAAATGCACTCAAATGGCATTGTGTTTGTTATGCTCCTGCGTTTAGTTGTTGGGTTTTTTTAAGGAGAAGAAAATACCTGTTATTTCCCACTCACTTCTTTTGTGATTACCATTTGTATTATTCAGGCTCATACTGACCACACAGTAAATAATGTTCAATTACATTTGATCACAAATAAGAAAAAGTTTTCTCTGGCAATTATGTATTTTATTAGCACTGTTGAAAATGTAAGAAAAGTACTCGCTAATTCGCTAATGCCCTGGGATCCCACAAAAGCTAAGATTCTTCCCCATGTTCATGAGATTTAAATATTGCAGTATTGGACAGAGGGAAGGAGTGGCTTACTGGGAAAAATTAATGTTGTCAGGAAGGAACAATTGTATTTATTTTTTCTGTAACTGGGAACAAGGAATATGAAGCAGCCTAATACATTAGCTTTGAAGGGGTGGAGAAACAATGGTGACTGTAGTTTGGAATCACAAGTCAGAAGAAAACCTTCTAGAAAAAACCTTTGATAGCTTGAAAAGCTATTTTCACTGTTAAGATATTATAATATCTAAATAAATTCCAAGATTCCCAGAGACCTCTATTCAAATATCTAAAGAAGGATTTTCTGGACTTTACTGTGAATATCCAACACATTTTGTAGCTTCAGTGGCATTTTAAATCAGATGGGTCATAGAAAGTTCTGTGGGAAAAATCCATCACTTTTTGTCCAGCTGTTTTCTTTTGGAGACAAACCTCCAAAAGACCTAATGATGTCCTCTTTTCCTAACCACTGGTACAGCTTCCTGTAGGTGAAGTTCAGTAATAGGCGCATGAAAAATATCAATCTGTCCATTTTTCATTCATGCTGGGAACAATCATCATGGGGAAAAGATGACCAAAGATTCCTTTGACGATGAGTTCAGCTTTCATAAGTAAAAAGCACAAGTCTTCCAAAAAAGGAAATATTTATCCTAGTTTCTCTGATTCCTGTAAGAATCTGTACTGTAAAGTGGACACAGTGCACCTAAACAGGCAGTTCAATATCTAATCTAGGGAGAAGAGCAATATTTATATGATCTTTGCATTTCATGCCAAAACTCTTTCCAAATCAGAAGAAAAAATCTGTGTGGGTCAGAATTTGTGAGGCAAAGAACAAAACCTCAGCTCAGTACTTTATCTAGAGCAATTATATGCATCTGAGGAAAAAATAATCCTTAAAAAAAAAAAATCTCAGCAATCAGTATAACAAATTAGAACAAAGTCTGCCTTCACTGCATTGGCAGTCAAGACAGACTTTATAGGCTAGTCAAGTTTGCTGTTTTGATGTTGTTATCCATGTAAAGAAGTTCTTCTAATGATAATTATTAAGAAAGGGAGGTCTGAAGTGCTTAATACTTTCAGATACCCAATAAAATAAAAAAGGGTATAATTGCTTGTATTTTCATTGTTCTACTCAAACAGAGGTAGGTATGCACATTTATCAATTTATTTGTATATTTAAGCCTTAGCTCAAATACTCCTACTCCCATTTTCAGATTCTGAAAGAATTGTGTACACCCAAAGCAGGAGTAAAGCTAATTCGAGCTACAGCTGGAAAGGGGCTCACAAATGATTCCTCTCAGTGCTAGAGATCACATGTAAATTATGACAAATGCCTCTTGCAAGAAGCTGTGGTCTTGATTTTCTCATCAGTAAAGTGGGATACTAAAAAGAGTATGATTCCCCAATACCTAAGAGGATGTTTTTAAGATTATTTATTTGCAATGGCTGGAAATACAAATCCCTGTATTTTTATTAAGATATGGATCACTTGACTGAACACATTATTTTCTTCTAATATACTGTAAGACTGGATTTATTGGTATCTACTAGTCTGTGAATTCACATCCTCTGTAACAAATACTCATGTTCATTTTTAGTTGCTGTGCTTAGAATTAGTGTGTTCGTATGTATGAAAACCAAACAAATCTCAAGCTGTTGCCAGATACCTGGTTATTTCAAAAGATAAAGCCTCAGCGTTTCACCTAGATCATCAGCAGTGTCTCTAACAGCCTATGCAGAAAGTCGTAATTCTGGGAGAAGAAAATTAAACTGCCACTGTACTTGCCTCACCAAGTGCTTGTGGACACATCAGGAAGAGATGCAACATGCAGAGGCAGGGCTTCTTGCTCCCATTAAACATTTCAAACATCTGTCCCCAGTGTTGAAAGCTCTGTGCTGGCATCTGTTGAATAGCAGATTATTTGCAGGGTTGTACGTCATGGGTTTAGCTCATCCTAATTTTGGTAATCTCTTTTATTCCTGCATGCCTGCCATGATCTGAGATCTGCTGACACAGGATTTCTGTGGTTTGTAACTTCCATCTCAAGACAAGGAATGTGGCTTTAGGGCTTGTACTGCTTTATGCTCTCCTTTTTTGATGTTCATTCCCAACTGATTAAGTTAAAGCTTGACAGTTGTTTGATATTCAAGCAGTTCTTTCTGTCAAAGGCTTATTGACATTGCTTACTCTATGGTGAGTGGAAGCAAGTCTCCAACTCTCATCAGGGGACTGCGACCCAAGAATGCCTCACTTCTAATCAGAGCTGTCACAAATACTAACCATGGCTTGGGCATGGTAGGTCATGTCTTTACATGAAATCTACAAATTTCTTTCATTCTTAGCAAAATAAACATTGAATCTCATGAACATTTCAATGAACTGATTTGTCATTTTGCATATAAAATGTTTTTTTCATCTACTGGGCAATAAATGTTACTTCTGTGTTAAGGTGTCACCAGACCCCTGAGGGAGTACCTGAGCTCCAAATCTGCATGTTTGTTGACTGATCTGATTGCTCTGCTTGGATGGAGCGCCATGAGACGCATGGAGACATGGTTTTCAATAAATACTACTATCTTTATAACCCTGCTTCCAGTCTTTGTATGTTCTTTATCTGGTTTTGTAATCTTACTGCATTCTTAAGCAGCTCTTTTGTCAGAAGTTTGGTAATCCTGAGCTAAAGGCTCTCTTATAAACAGAAATTCTAATTGTCCCCTGGGCCAGTTTGCAGCCTTTTCATGTGGCTTAACTGGGTGATTTCCACAGTTGGACCCATTTAGGGAGGGAACCTTTCTTGACAGATGAGGCTTTGTAGTATACATTCAAGGACAAAAAAAAAGTGTCACGGGGAGACTGGGGTCAGAACACGTTTCCTTACACTCAGGTTACAGAGGCACCAATTGTGGTTAACTTGCAGGGTGCTTCCCAAGTCAGCACATAGGGGACACAAACCCATGACTGTGACTCCTAGGCATCAGGTTAATGCAAAAAGCAACGGGAAGAATGTAGAAATGTGTCTATTAGTACCGTCCGAACACCACAAATGCAAGAAATTCAGTTTTACGCTTTAGATGTCCCAAAGCAATGCAGTAGGGTTGTGATCTGTCTGAAGCACTGGTGCACTACAATGTGTTTAAAGATTCATTGTTCCAAAGCCTACAAAGACCTTCACATTTGCCAGTTACCCTATAACTGCTGTAAGAAAAGCTAAGTCAAAAGAGTACAAAATAATTTCCGTGACAGAGTCCAAATGGTTATGAGATGCCAATGGTTACAGAAGCAAGTGAGCAGCAATGAAAAAAGAATAAAATCTACCTACCTGCTGATCAGATCCAAAAGTTTCTTTACTTGATATTTTCCAGTAGGGAGCTGGTTATGATACTTCACACCTGCATGACTTAGTCTGAGGTTTTGAGGTCAGTCATTGCCTATCTATTTTCCATTTACAGATGGTAGAAGGGATTTGGGAAATCATGCTTTTTTGGTCATGATCCAAAATGTGCCTGTAACAATGCCCTAGTGCTAAATCAGGTAAAAGTTTCAGACTTCCAAACTATTTAATGCCCCTTCCAGGAAAATGTTAGTGACTCTCCTCATAGATAGGTGTGGCAATCACCTGCCCAGACAGTAAACAGAGTCAGATAACAGCTGCTCTGGTGCTGGGCTAATGGTTAACGTAATGCAAGGCAGAAAACATTTTTCTTTGGGTGTGGTAGTGCTTAAATGCCAGAATAAAGCATTTTATATAGCACGTTTACCACTTCCTAAATGTGCTTTTTACTGTCAAGTGATCTCATTAACTGAGTGTGATGACTATAACATATCATGTGGTCTCACACAGTAATAACTAGTGCTGACTGTAGGACTGAACCAAATTTTTCCTATCTACTTCAAATCTCTTTTGAAGGATAATATGACAAAACTTAACTTGGCTTAGAGTCTGCCATTCTGGCTATAAAGAATTGATTTTTTTTTCAAACGCACAGTTGTTCTGTTTATGTCTTTGCTATGCTAAGAATGTTGTCTTCTATAAATTTCACAACAAGCAGAAGTATGGGAGATGAGAGAAATGCTAAAGATGAAAAAGATCAGCTGGGAGGTGGCACGAAGCATAAATGCAGGGGAATTAAATATAATTTGAAAGCTGGACTTCAGTGCAAGTAAACAGTTTGAAGGAAGAGAATGAACATGAATTAGAACAGATATGGCTTTGAACAGCTGCAAAAGAAAGACCCATGAACAAGGGATATGAGAACCTGAAATAAGATTGAAGAAGAAAACAATCCAGTAGGTAAAGATGAGAATAAAACAAGGAGGTGGAAGAAAATGAGGAAAATGACATGAAAAGAAGATGAGAAGAATATCAGCTTTGAGTTTATGTTATTCTAATAAATTTCTGCAGAATGTTGAGTGTTTTTAGAAGTTCCTGGCAGTAAGGTCAAAGGAGGAACTGAGAAACATGTAAACTCACATGAAAACTCACATGGGCTCCCAACAAGCCTGGGATTTCCATCTGCTGTTGCATTTAAGAGTCTGTCTAGAGAAAGCAAAGTGAAGATCCTGAAGGTAAGTACACCAAATCCTAAGAAAACCAGATGAGAGAGCAAATGAAGGTCTTCTCTGAGAGACTTTTAACAACCCAAAGTCTGCTCTCTGTCATCAGGCTAGGAACTGTCATGTAATTTCAGCAGGGGAGACAGGAATATGGCAGCATGGAGGGGAGCCACTTGTGCTGGGAGATGAAGTGGTATCTGAAGTAGTGGAGAAATCAGTTTGTTCTTTCAACTTGTGGTGCATTCTGGGCTGCCCTTTCCTTACAGCCATCAGAGACACCCTTCATCCTGCCAGGCTCCTGGGTCTTTAGTAATTCATCCAGTGCTCAGAGAACCACCACCTAGGAGCTGGCTTTTTGCTCTAAGCATTGGTCTTCTGTAGCCACCATGGCATTCCCCTAAAGGAACCAGATCTTAATGAATTCATGACCTTTCTCACGCCATATGACTCACTAGGCTGTGAAAAACTTAGCGGGAGCTAGCCTTTCCCATTCAGCAAATATTTTTTTTCACCAATTGTTTCTTCCTGAGCCCATACCACCAGAGCCTAGATTTTCACAGAGCCCCAGAGGCTGGCTTGTGGAAGAAATCAAGGATGCTGCAGAAATAAGCCTCATATAGGTATTGCAACAGGATAGTGATGTTCTCCATTTTGCAGTTAATAAAACTATTCATAGGACTGCCCACAGCTAGGAAATACAGGAAATGTAAGAAATACAGCAAGCAAAAGAGGCTAGACTAGGATCCTAGGCCCAGCCAAGGCAGCTTTCCCCTGCATTTGTGGCTGTGGTTTGGACAAAGGCACTGCCGGGCTGCTGCAGAATGTAGATGTGTGCATGTGTCCAGGGGACTTGAAGAGTAGAGGTTAGATGGGGAACCTCAAAGGCCTTGATATTGGATTAGGTTCTGCTAAAGATAAATCATACTCTGGGTTTAAATACCCTGCTAAAGTAATTAAAGTAAGCAAACATTTTCAAAAGACAAAATTAACTTCAGTCTGCCTTGTAATCGTCTGGTGTCTGGGAAGTGTCAAAACATCCTCCATCTGAGACCAAAATGTAACAATCAGCCTCTATTTTTACTGTTCATTCCATACCACAAACGATTGAGAAACAAAAGGTGAAAATGACATTGGAAACTAAGATCCAAAGTTGGTAATTTTGTAGTTGAGGAGGAGAAACAGTGGGGGTGATTTTATATAAGCCGGCTTGCCTTCCCCAACATAGCTTCATCAAAGTGCTTTATTATATTATCGCTCATGCTTTTGTACTGTTTTCTAATATTGTACTGACTTGTCTGATTCACTTTGAAAACTAAGGCTGCCTCCCTGTGAGACAAATCCAGGCCTCATTAAAATTCATAAACAGGCAGCCAAAAGCTTTGAGCGCTTTTCCATTGACGCTGAGAAATGGAAGTGTCCTTATTTATCCTGATAGCATATTATTTCAAAGGGTGTCCACATCCATACGGAACTGCATTTTGATTGATAACATTTAGGGCTTGCTATGAAAGAAACTGATTCTCATTAAGGAGTTCTGTGACACAATCTAGTCAATGGTATCACAAATCAGCACTATTTCAGTGTTTAATTGCATTCTTTTTCTACAAAAAAAACCTTCACATTAGCATTAATTGCAAATCTATGCTGATGCATAGCAAAGGTCTGATCTTCTCAGGTAGCATGTGTGTGTACCTGGGACTTCGCTGTATATTGTCACTGCTGATTGCATGATCTTTCCCTCATTCTAGGAGAGTAGTGGGAGAAGGGGAGAGATAATTACTTGTTTCTGCTACTGAGTCCAGCTGAGCTCATGTTACACAATTTAATACCAGTTGTGAAGTATATTTGGGCACTGCATTGTTTTGGTTTGTCATTCTGCCAAATATGCACTAGGAATAACAATTTTTCTACAAAATCGTTCTCAAACTCAATTAGAAAAAAAAAAAAATCATGTGCTTTAGTCAAAGATGAAAACTGAAATACTTTGACACAATATAATCTCAAAAATAGAAGAATTTAAATGTATTAATTGGCAGCCACACCAATGATAATCAATAAATAGGCCTTTGCAGGGCTTCAATATGGAAAACATTTTAAACTTCAGAAGATAAAATCAACTGGGATAACATTTGCTTAGAAGTGTGCATAAATGTCTGTAGGATATACTCTTCATAAAGACTCCATATGGGCAAAGCTAGGATTGCAGATACACTATATGAAACATCAGTAATTGATCAGTTGGTTTTCATTTTAGTGTCTTTGTAATTATTACATGAATGTGACATATAATATAGATATCAACATAACCTCCAAATTAAAAACTGACATATATCTGTAGCTTAAGGTTATTCTGGAACTAATGTCTTAGAACCAAAATAATTCTTGGGTTTAAGCTCAATTCATCTATCCAGGGAGTTCTGGTTGTATGTCCAACAGGAGGTTTTTTTCTGCTATCCACTCAAGCTAGTGCATGTTCTGGTGAGAACTGGCATACTTGCACTTATCTACAGCAGTGGAATATCTTTCTAGACAGATAAAGATGGCAAAAATTATAAGATCAGTTCGTCTACTGAGATGGCCACTTTTGGGTAATACAGTTTACATGATAGAAATGTAATTATATATGTTTACATATATTTTCAGCAGCATAATTCCAAAACCACAAGCCTGTTACTCTAGCTTTTTAGATCTCTGGGGTCTGCCCTGGCCTTCCATGGTGGTTTGTAGATAAGCAAAATATTTCTTGGACATCCTCCTTTAGTGAAATCTAAGAGGTAACAATCCAAAGTGCTAAACTTGAAAGCACAGCATTTACACTGTTGCTGATGTTCATAGAAAATGTGTTGTTTACTGCCACTCAGAAAACACAGAGTATATTTGGGGAATATCAGCTTAGAAGAGACTACACACAGGATTAAGATAATTTTTTTGAGTTTTACCTTCTATAACAAGACTTAAAGCAATCGCATTACAGTGTGAATTCCCCAGTAGATGTGATGGTGGCTTGCTTTAGTAAAAAGCCTAGTAAACATATGTTACTGATGACTTTTATTAAATGTGCCTTCAAAATAGCAGAAAGTACATCACTACAGCACTTTGTATGTGAAAACTGTATGCCTTCTAGATTTGATGTATGAACTCCAACCCACTCAACAGAATTTTTCAACCTTGTGTTTGGTAAATCAACAAGAAGATGGTGACAATTTTTACTAAATGGGCTTCCAGCCAGTTTGTCAGACAAGAATGTTTGTACATACTTATCATAGCTGGTAGCCAAATTTGTTCTGGTTCTTAGTCACAAAGTTGTGATTTCCCAAAGAAATCTTGCTATGAAGGCTATGAAGGCTATTTAATCAGAAATATTGGTGTGATTTTGATTTTTGTTAAACGCATAAAAATTTCAGCATTTCACCTGATTTTGTCTAGTCCGTTCACTGAAAGGCTGAAGAGAATTCAGGAGGCAAAATAGAGGCACTCAGTTCAGAAGTTCTGGATTTGACCCAGACACATTACTCTTAAAATTATGTAGCCTGGTAAGGAATGGCCTTTGCAATGTTCTTCACTCTGCCTGCCTCCAGAAAGTTCAGAGATCTTTTGCTTTGATATCTGGGATGAATAATACTCTGCTTTGGACCAACCAAGTTGCTCTTTTTCCATGTAATACAGCCTTGTAAACATAAGTTATTTTAAGTCAATTGTGTATTAGCTCTGTGAAGTCTGTGAATACTTGATGAAATGCTTTTTCCTTGCTGAAATATTCATGAAGCTAATTTTCAACAATCAACAAAATCGAGTCATGTTTTTTAAAAAGAAAACATCTTTCCATATCTGCATGTTGAATACAAATCACACACCCCCCCACCCCCCCCACCCCCAAAATAGAAGTGATCAGATTCACTTTTTGTATTTGCTCCTGATTTGATGAGAATTTGGAGTTCCAATCAGAGAGCAAGTAAATAGCTCCTTTATTAGTACTTTCATTTCAGTTATCAGCAATCCTCTTTTGGGAGTGAGTACATTGTACTGAATTTGGTACTGAATCTGGAGCACAACCCTGACCATTGTGGACACTAACATTTCTATGTAGATTTCATTTAATCTAATTCTCCAGTATCTCAAAATTTTATGTTTCCTGTTTTTCTCTCTCACACACAGGTCTCACTAGTTTCCAGCAAAGCACTCTGACTAATCTTTTCATACTGTCTAGGAGAAAACCTGAACTAGTATTTACTAGTATTAAGTCAACTGAAGTCCATCAGATCACTGCAATTTGCGTAATCACTATTTTGGGGTGGTGTTTTCAGTTGCATGACATACCAAATTCAGGCTGAGGAGAAGATTATCTTGTAAAGGATTCTTTCTGTATGTCATTTTTGGCTTTGAACTCAGGAACATACTTAGAACTTTCCTAATTATGAGATCCAAAAAAAAGATCACAAATGCCTTGAGGATAGTTCCTGGAGCACCTCTCATTTAGGTGAGCAATGTGGAGGTTGACACAACTTCAGTTCTAGAAGGTTCAGCTCTAAAGAAGGATGCACAATTGTAGTTGCACAGCACGGTTTGGAAAAATGCGCAGCGGCAGCCTGGCAAATAGGCAGAGAGGCAAGAGACAATCTCCTTATCCACCCAGCAGTGGAGACTTGCCATCCTGTGAAAAACAACCCAGGACCTTGCATAACATACGTAAGCTCTCTACAGGGTTCGTGCTGAGAAGCAGGCATTTGGAAAAGCCACATGGAGAAAATCACAGCCTTCCTGCTGAGCAAATTGCTCCCTAGAACTATCATGAAGGTTTCCAAAAAAGCAACATGTTGAAAATCCTATCCATGCAGGGGGCTAAGGCACGCTTTTTAAGCACCTAGTTCTTCTGTTCTGCTCAGATTCCCAGTCTGGGGCAGTCCCCAGAATCGAGAGACAAGTGGCTGTTTAGAAAGGACTGGGCTGGAGGGGGAGGAAGATGGTAGCTGGGTTTGCCTTAAGCAAAATAGTGGAGTGGTTGGAGTGTTTGCCTAGGAAAGACAGAGAGGAATTACTTGCCTTCCTCAGCCTGAGGCTGTCAAAAACCTTATCTCCTATCTCTTTTCTAGGAAAGTGCTGTCAGCACCAGGCTGGCTGTGAAGCTTGCTGGAGGCTATCCCCACCCTTCCTGTGTAAGCTTTTCTCCTGGAAAACAAGAAATACAAGAAGCATTAGGAACAGGAGAAATACTGTCAGAGGATACTGTAATGTGACTTGTTGCCAAAGGTTAGGTGAGCTCTAAGAGTGCCTACTGTAACATTCATCTCCCAGAGGGCACCAGAAGAAACACAGCTTGTTATTGAATCCTTGTTACTTTGTCAGCAGCTAAGTTTGGCACCAAAAAGATGGGCAGTCCTGGCCATCTGCGTGGTGCTGCTGTAAGTACTGGGAATGTGGGAATCAGATGAGGCACTGGTCAGCGCCAGTTGGCACCTGAACTTGGAAGGTCCAGAGCTGGAGCCCCAAACCTAAACAGAGGTGTCTTGGGTGTTCTGTGTAAATCCTGAGGTGGTTCTCATGTGGATCTTGATGTAACTCGTCTTAAGAACTATGTGATTTTAAATTCATTCAAGTAAATGCTTTTTTAAAAGAAAGGGTATTTTACCCCTTCCCGCCCCCTTCCTCCTTCCCTCCCTTAGATTCAAAGCATTTTGCTTGTAGAAGAAGCTAAGCTGGAACACAAAACACTTTGGGAAATACAAATAAATTATGGTCACCATACAAGCAGCCCTCATTAAAAAAAAAAAAAAAGGCAAAAAAAAAAAAAAAAAACAACCCAGAAAAAGTTAGTTGTGAAAGGAACAGGTTAAACAAGACAAGGATAATGCTAATTGTCCCTCTTGAGACTTACAGTTCATATATGATATATCTGAACAGGCTTAGGAGGGATGGGACCTACTTGTTCACTGCTTGCTTAAATAGCTGACTGTTTTCTCACTTCACAGGATTTCTGGGTATCACTCATTTCTCTGTGTAGATAAACTGTTCTTCTGGCTAACTTGGTTCTTCCATAACAAGTGAAATAGTTTGGAACAGACACCCAGCACAGCATAAACCTGACCATGCCATAAGTATAAACATAAATTAGAAAAAGCACTCCTGGTCAGATGGAGTAAGGTGCATTTTAGTTTGTTGACTGTATTAGGTCTAGTGGAAACAAACAGAAAATACTGGCATGCTAACAGAGAGTGATGAGAAGAAATAATCTGGGCCTTTCAGGGGCAGTAAAAGTGCAGTAAGGCAAAAGGCTTTCAACACGTTCCTACAAGAAAACTGTCTTTCTTACACTGAGAAGACAGGGGGCTCTGAGGTGTCCTTCATCCATTATGGATCCACAGCTGTTCTTTAATCATATTTTACTTAGTGTATGCCTTCAGTGCAAGATGTAACGTGCATTCCACAGCCTGACAAACCTGTTTGTGTTCACTAACCAAGCAGTGAATTGCTTCCCTCAATCCCTCTTTTGAATGTTTTGGTTTTTGTTTGATCTTGTGTTTTGTTGGCACACTTTTATGATGCTATTACTACAAGTGAGTACAAATGTCCTTATTACAGAACTAATGTAGGTAGCATTGTCAGTCTCTGGATACCAAAGTCTTGTCCACATGTGGAAATTAAGATATACGTTAATGTGACGATACACTGCTGTACAACTTTTCCATATATCTCTATATTTACATACTTATCCTCCATTAAAAGTGTTGCTTATTTGTTTTAATTCAGCATCCTTTGGAAACTTTTAAGTTTCCAAAGCTTTTAAGCTAAAAAGAAAAAAATACACAGTTTCTACTTTCATTGAAAGTTAACTAGGATTGGAGTAAAATGTAAGTTTTAAATACATTTTTTCCAAGCATTTATGAAAGGAATAATAGGAATGTCTCATTCAAGTTTAATTTAATTGCCTTTAGAAGTAGATTTAAAAAAAAATATTCATTCATTGATATGTGTTCCACATTAAGTTACTCAAGAATAAATCTGGAGTATTTATTCTCAAAATAACTATATTTGCATAATTCCATGTGATATTTTGGGGTAGAACAAATTATTCTGTTTTATATACTTTAATCTGGACTACTTCCCACATAGAAAAGATTTGATTATTTGGCCCAATCTTGCTCCATCAGGAAGACAGATAACTGGTGGAATCCTGATAGATGATGTCAACTGTTAGTTGACTGGTTTCTGAAGGAATGCCTAATCCTGTTCTTGTCATCTTCATTCTCTCAATCTCTCTTGGTATAATCCAGGGTAATTTTGCTTGTATGAGACGTCAGGATTAGGCTTTGTGATTAACTGCATCTCTGAGCTGCCTGCCTGAATCCAGTTTGCATTCTGTGGGCAGCTTGATGCTGCAGTACACAGACTATAATGCATGGGATTTCGGCCTTTGGTTCATTGTTCTCTGAACCTTTGTTAAAAATCAGCCATTTATGTCCTAATTTAGAGTCTAGTCCATATTCTGCATATCTTCTGCATAACTCATGAAGAGGACGTACTGTAGCATTGCAAAGAATGACTAATTCTTTCTCTATTATGATGACTCACTATCTGTTGTTCTAAGAAACGAGCTTCTCAAATCATGGCTTTCCCTTCAGTTTTGGGTTTTTTTTTCTTTTATCCTTTTTGTTTTTTCTCCTTTCATATTTACTATTTATCAGTCTCGGCAGATAAGAGACTTCTACATTTTTCGTATAAATTTTCCTCCAGTATCTTCCCTTAAGTATTGTCTGTAGAATTTTTACCTCCTACATGAAGATTAAGAAAAGATCATTCAAGTATTTAACAAGATGAATAATTTAGCATTTGAAAGACATACTCTCTCAATGCTACAATTAAAGCAGAGTTGCTCCTTACAATTATATGTAAAGAAATTTTCTATCTAATGCCGTTGATTAATCGTGTCTTCCTTTTTTTCCCACTGACTAGCTGTCTAAATTTACATGCGTTCTGCATTTACCTTAAGCACAGACTTCCAAAGTTTTGCTGTTACCAGCTATCTATAGCCAATTTATTACAGAAACAAACAGCTAGGTGTTGTGCTTTTGATAAAATTTGGGTAATCTTGAGACTGAAGTAATTTTTTATATTTAATATTTCCTTTGGACTGATTCATGGCCAAGGCATGCAGCTGAGATGTTTCAGTTTGCAGATTTTGCTTCCTTTCAAATTTTTCCTCCATTTTATGGTATACAGAGCAGTTTACTGTTCATTAAGCCAATGTAATAAAATTATTGTATCTTTTGGCAATGTTAGCTACTTCAAACAATAGAATTATTTTGAAAACACCAGCCAGCAGTACATTCTGGTGCCACACATTTCAGTTTTGTGAAATGATTGTTTTTGTTTGCTTTGGGTTGGATCAGTGATTTAAGCACATTTAAAAAATTGCCTAGTTATAACTTATTTTCTTTTATTTATTATATTTTTAATGCTTGTGTGCCTTGCAATGCCTGAATTGGCTGAATCATTAACTCTTGGTGAAGAGAACTACAGATTTAAGACCTAGTCTTTCTGTTGAATGGATGCTGGCATGAACTTAACTTTTAAAATCTGCCCCCTTGGTAGCTATGACAACTAGTGATAGATTGTGGGGTATTACAAGCAAATATGGAAAAAAGTAGTGAATAGCATAAAGGCTAAGAAAAATTTATCTTCAAGGTTAGTTACCATCTGTTTCCTCAGTGCATTTCTCTGCAGCCTCAATAGTAAAGACACACTACAAGCACCTTGAATTTAGGTCCAAGCTTGTTCACGTCCCAGATGCTGTGTCCTTATTATGTGTGAGAGGCTGTAAAGAGACAAAAGAATTTAAAAAAGAAAAAAAAAACCAAAACCAAAACAACATTATGTGAAATGAGGTTTTCTTTTAGGGTCCTTGGTTTTTTTTTTCTGGATACAGCTACAACTTCTCTGTGTGAGGCTTTCTTTTCGGTACAGAATGCAAACGCAGGCTGCAGGCTATGGGGACTTCATGGTCCACCTGGACTGGTAGCTCTCCCTACTCAACTGCTATTCAGGTTCGGGAACTGAGGAAACAGTCCTCAAACGAAGAACAGTCTTTGCAGGGTGCAGTGACTGTCAGCCTCCTTCCTTGAACTGGAAAGGGGAGGAAAGGTGTGTTGACCTTCAGCATGTGAGCCAAGATCCTTCAGGCACTTACAATCATGGAGAGAAACCGCAGAGCTAAAATCACCTATTGGAAACCTCTCTCCATGATTCAGATCTTCCTTGGGATGTTTCTGGCCTGAGAAAAAAAGAGCCCCTGGGCCCATTCTCAGGGCCTGGTGTCAGCTACTTGTAAAGAGACAAGAACTCTAGAGAACAGGTCCGTTTGGCTTGCAGATCCCTCCAGGACTCCTTGGAGTCAGGCAGTGCTCTTGGAGACAGAAAAAACTTACCCTTGGAATACTGAGACGCTGTTTCATGCTTTTCTGCTGAACACCTGATGGAAAGCAAGAAAGCAGTGCCTACTACTGCAGAAAGGAGAGGCAAAAGAAGAGTGAAGAAGCACAGAGGACTGGCTTTGTTGAATAATTTGCTAATCTGTAGGCAGTATTTATCAGCTGAATAAAAAACATCTTTGTGTGCTAGTTTTCCTGATAAGAGAGAACCTTTATCAAGTGTGCCTTCATTTGCTGTAGCTTCTTACTTAGACAAACTGGTATCAAGCCAGTGAAAATAAAATGGGAGACACAGCCTCAGTCCATGGAGTCAGCCACAAGCCAAAGGAGTCATTCTAACCATTGGAAATCACCTGAAGAAACCATACCTGAAATCCCAAAAGCAGCTGGGGCCTGCAAGTGCTGCAGTGGATTTAGGGTAGGGCTTAGGCTGGTGCAAGGCAGCACTGAGCAGCAAGGTACAGAGTATTTATCATTACCAGCAGAGCAGTGTTGCCGTGAAAAAGGGAAAATTTAAGGAGAGGGTTGAATTAGGATAATAAAGGTGCTTAGCACATCATTGCAGAGCCTCTTCTTGTGCTCCAAGGGCTAGTGACAAAAAATCACGGTGCTTATTTGAAAGTTTTAAAGAGTAGCTGGTGTGGTTTGTGTCATGGTCTGTAAAGTTTATGGCTGGCCATGAGTGTTTCTGGCATACAGGCAGAGAACCTGCACAGCTGCAGCATTTGCTGTTTGTATGCAGATGTGCCTGTGGTGCTTCTGTCTTTCCAATCTACTCTTCCTAATGGAGCCTACAAATAAGAAAAAGCTATAAAAACCCTTGCATATCACTCTTAAGTGTGATTTGTGAGAAAGGAGGTTTGTAAATCCTGGTTTAATCAAAAGTTAAATTTTAAAATCTTGATCTTTGAATCACAAGGGCATTTACTACGAATCTATTCCATTTCTGAACTCTTTTTGGTAGCATACTAGGCTGTGTGAATGACAGAATGACTTTGTCAGGAAAATTCCTTCTGATCTGCTTCTGCATTTCATGTTGTCTTCTACCACATTTTAAAATATTTTTTGAGCTGAAGAAGGTAAGGTGAAAACATTGAATAAGTCCGGGGTTATAAGCACTTAGAAATATTTCAGTGGAGAAAATACAAGCTGTAGAGATGCCCGAAATACACATTCTGCCTGATGAGTGTGCTGGAATTCTTTGGGTGCACTCTAAATTGGCAGCCAGAAGTGAAACGAATACAAATAATTTTATTCAGAAGACAAAGCTGTGTCTCACAGAAGAAAAAGAAGAAACATTGGTCTTAGAACACCAGTGGATTTTTTTAATGGATATGTGTTCAGTATTGACCTGTTTTTTCTTTTTCCTTCATCTTTCTTATCTCTTCAATGTTCTTTGATAAAATTGTAAGACAGAAGCAAAAGAACAAAATATTATTGCTTGTGCCGTTAAAAAATAATAAAATTTCTTTGTAACATTTATCAAATCCTAACATTTTTCTTGGGCGCTTGGTGCGTTCTTGGCAGCCCATTTTCAAACTAGTTTAGGATAATCCAGCATAGTCCTGGACTATGACATTTTTTGAGTCAGCTCAATCTGTGTCTTAAATGAAGGTTTAGGTAGTGTGGATGTCAACACGATATTCCATGTGTTTACATGCACTTCTCATTCAGTTGCAGGATAGATCACATCTTGGCATACTGAACATATTTCTTCTGTTAATGCAAACTAATTCCATATGTCCATAACAAAGATCCACTTGCGACAGTCTCATCAAAATATTGAAGGTAGTCTGTATGGCTCTAATTATTTTCTTTTTCTATAGAAGAAAGCTTTGAAGTTGCTGTCTATGTAACCAGGTCTCAAATATGCATGATAACTGACCTGAATTAATAAAATTAGGCTTATTACTCACATTTTGGTGCTAAAGTAATTTCTTTTTATGGCATATACTCACAAGTCTTGTTATAGTACTAATGTAGGAAGTGGTAATTTCACCTTTTATCCAATATTATGTAATTTTAAACATCCAATTAATGTCCATATGTTCTGGTTGAGTCTACCATATCTGCATGAAGTTATCTTTCAACACACATTCTCTCCAATAGCCAGTGATACACCTCTGTAAATTATCCTGAAGGAAGAAATTGGTTACTTCTGAATGAATAACTTTTAATGATTTTCTTTTGCCACCAGGAAAAAATCATTGGGAAAAGGCACCCTCCTTCAGTTTAGGGGACCAAAACACAGTGGGAATTTCCTTAGGAGAAGTCTTTCCCCTACTTACATGTGTAATTAACTTCTGTCTTTTGTATCAGGCTTATTAAGCTCACTGCTGTGTTTTGAAATTATGCCTTTAGACCTTCCATAGAATTAATTATTAC
This sequence comes from Lathamus discolor, assembly GCF_037157495.1. Lineage (NCBI taxonomy): Eukaryota > Metazoa > Chordata > Aves > Psittaciformes > Psittacidae > Lathamus > Lathamus discolor. The sequence continues at coordinate 63,640,911 of NC_088909.1, forward strand.
CTCTTTGTCTCTGCTTGTGGTCTGCAAATTCTACCCTTTTCAGAGGTTTGAAATAACAACTTTTCCAAAACAAATTTATATAAAAGCTTTCGTGATATCTAAAATCCAATGACTTTCCTTCCTTTGGTTAATTCTCTTGTGCTTTGAAGGCTTGCTTTTTCCTATTTACAGACAAAAAGGAGGCCTAGAATTATTTTGGAACTGGAAGCTGTTGAAGAGGTTGCTGGACCCTGTGGTCAAAGTAAAAAGCAAGATTTTCTGTGTTTGTCCTTCTGTGTTCTCTTACACCTTGATCCCCAGAAAGTTTTTTAAGAAAAAACAAACAAAAAACCACAAACCACAACCAAATAAAACAATGTAGAAGAGTTTAGGCTGAGGCTTTTCTTTCCTGTTTTTGATAAAAATTCTTCATTATGTTGGTGCTGATACTTTTCTTTAGGAAATTACTGAACTGTAGCTAATATGTATGTGTTTTAACATTAAATATTTTTAAAATGCTGAAAGAATGACTGTAAAGCTCTTTAACTTCAAGTGGAATTTCAACTGAAGGGTTTGAAATGCAAGGTAATTTTAAACAAAGCTAGAAAAACACAGTAATTTTCAATCTACAAATTGCTGGAACTTTTATTGCTTATTCAAGTAAGGCAGAAAAGTTCATGGGATCTAGACACTTAACTCCGTTGGGCTCCTCTGTATAGTTAATAATGAGTGTTCTATATGAAATATTTTAGTACTTTCTGTACCAGAATAACAGAGGTGCACTACCTGTATCTGGCCTGAGATATAGGAGTTCAGAAGAACTGAAGTTAGGGTCTCTAGGGTATGTGTTGTGTAAACTTAGTGGTGAATTATGTCACTCATGAAGTAACTAGAAGTAATGTGTCTGAAGTAAGTAGTAGTAATGTATCTGAAGTAGTTGGTGGTATCTCAGCATCATTGCCCACCTGGCTCCCTCCAACAGATACTGGGAACATCTTGAAAATCCCACAGGTGCATTCTCTTGCTTGTTAAAGCAAGGTGACCAGAGAGTCCTTGATGTCTTACCAAATATTTGGTATTTTCTTTCACCAATTCTGCACTTCTGAAAATTATTTTTGTCTCTTAAAAATATTTGGGAATATGAGGAAGCAAAAGATAGGTTCATAGAGACAATAGTGGCTGCATCCAGCCAAGATGTACTTACCAGTTAGTCACTAAGTCACCAATGTGATTTTGTGCCTTGGGTAACATCAGCCTAAAACAATCTGAAGCAGTTTAGCCATGTCAGGGTTATGGACATACTTATGTCTCTCGCTAGTACTCTAAAAAAGGCATCTTGCTTATTCTTCAGTGTTAACCTTTCTGTCAGCTGTCAGTAAATATCTGTTGGCAAATTTTTCAAAACTTTATTTTAACCTACCTGCTCCACCTGCATCTTCCGGCTTAGTTAATTATTGCTGTTTCCTCATTTATTGCTATCTGGATCTGCTGTACTTGTCTTTTCCTAACAGGCTGAAAACCAAAGGTGGAAGGGAGAGGTCACTGTTGCCTACACACTCCTTTAAAAGTGTACAGATTCTTCCTTTATGCAAAATGGCTGGCCTGATCTCACTGTTTTAATTGTTCAGATCTGCTTCTCCTACATTATCTGTCATAAGTTATCCCCATTGACCGTAACAAAAACTTTTACGGAATTTAATGATGCCAGTTTCATTCCTTTTTTAATGACTCAATCCACAAGCTACCAGATGTTATCCACCTGCCAGTACTGAAGCCAACCTGATCTCTGCTAATCGAGAGCTTTATGCAGTTTTCCAATCTGTTTGCCAAATCATTTGAAGGTATTTTTGATATTGAAACAGCATGGCAAATGGCAAGAGACTTACTGGTTTGTCTTCATTAAAGGTGTCAATATTTCAATCAGATTCATTCAGTTTTAACTGCCCTTCACTTAAAAACATCATTAAAGATTCTAAACAGCTTAGGAGAAAATATTACTTCCAAAAGCTTAAAAATCTCAGCTGGGAATCCATCTGTGCCTGTAGCTTTTTTTCTTGTTGCCAAATACTTAATTACCTGGCTAATTTCCTGATGCAGAATTTGTGTCTCCTGTCTAAGATGCTACATCTAACTGGGGGGGGGATTTTCTCCATCAAGAGTGATGCAAATAGGTATTTCTCTCAGTGGAAACACAGTCTTCGTGCAATGTGTAAGTTTATTCTGATGGCCTTAGTGTTAGCCAACTCGGTTCTTGTGCTGTACTTTTGTTGTATTTTTGAATTCTCAGCTGCAATTTTTTCTTTCTAAACCATCAAGTCTGTTTTATTATTTTTCCAAAGAAATCTCTCTGTGTGAATTGGATGAGAGACTTGCTTTTACTACATTTTGATGTTCCTGAATAGTTTTGTCCAGCTCTTTTATTTATTTTAATTTTTTTTGGTAGGTTCCTCAGTCACTAATCAAATAGTTGAAGAGCCATTTTTAATGACATCTGCGTGGTTATAGAATATTTGACTTATGTTGTTGGTTGCTGTCTAAGAATAACAGTCTTGGCTTTATTCTGAAGTGGAAAGGAACTTGGCATGGATAAACTGAGATGGAGGCATACCTAGTTCTGTAGGTCTGTAGTTCAGAACCTGTGAGCAAGTGGTAATTATCAGGAATAAGTTACAGTTAATTCATGGACAAGTGAGTGTGAGTTGTGGTATCTGAAGCATAGGAGCATTGCCATTTTAGGGAATGTTTCATCACAGGCAACATTCTAGTGTCCTGTGCTAATTACTTATAACTGTGGTGTCTCCTCTTCTTCAGGAGGAAAGGAAGTATCAGAAGAAGTAAGAGTGAATCCTATTGAGCTCAAAGGAGTGTTGTGAGTTTTGGCTGTTTCATTAGTGCTTTGGAAAGTAGTTTGAAATCTTTGACTAGTAAGTGGCACTAGAATGAACATTATTCACGTTGAGATTTTCTTCTAGTGTTTCAGAGCCCATAGTGAGAAAACAGTTGTATTAACGCCTAACAATCCTGTGGAAAATAAAGCCAAACCTGAATGCTTTCATTTTAAAACAGATTAGCCAAAGGAACATCAGAAATGTGTAACATCTGAAATCAGTGGTCCAGATGGGCTTTCTAGAAGTTTTGTAGATTGCACGGTGCTGATGGAGCAAGGAGAAGGATGGAGAAATGAGAAGGGGAGCAAGAGATGTTCAATGTGACAGAGATTGACTTGGAGTTGTCCCGAAGGCTGTCAGGGGAAAATATGTTCATGCCAACGCTAGTGTGGTATCAAGGCAGTTTTGATTTCTGAGGAGTTCAGAGCGCTGGGTCCTGTTTTAAGGCCCTGGGATGGGGTTGTGGTAACAATGTGCATTTGCTAGCATACAGCAAGATGTATTCCCAGTCTTTTCCTGAAGGTGTCCTACATAATTTGGGAGCAGAGCAAGTTTTACTCTGAATCGCCAGCAACCTGTTTACTCATGTAAATAAGGTCAAATTTGAAAAGATCAATTAGCCTTTTATGACTGAAATGTCCCTTCAGTATTTAATAATATGCAACCACAGAAGCTCTAAAAGGACATCAGAATTACAGGTATGTGTTTTGGAGTCTGCTTTCCATTAATAAAGATGCCATTTGCTTCCTGACTTGTCCTTAAACATTAGAATTGCCAATAAAGGTTGTGGAAAAGCCACAGAACTCAGGATTTTTTGCTAAAAATAGAATCTTTATGTCTTTTCCCAATAAGGATGTCTTTAAAAAAAGCCAGTGGCAAAGCTTGCAACTGAATGTCTGTGTCACAAGTGTGATGGCACCACAAACCACAAATAATAATCCTAGCAAATAAGGGAGGATAATAATACTTTCTATGCATTTCTTTCTGCTTTCCCTTTGTAGGCTGATGTCATCATTACGAATTGTCAGTTCCTGGGATCACAGCTAACGCTCCGGTGGTTTTGTTAGGAAGATAATTCATGTAGTGGCAACAGCTAATTGTTCTTTGGATTTGTCTTTCATTGTAGAATTTTATGAATAAGTTTGTAAGTGAATTTGAATGCTATCTGAGTCACCTGGGTTTGTCCCCTGTTGCTGCTAGCTTTATTCCCAGGTTAAACCATCTGTCTAGTAAAAAGTACCTGTTTCCAGAATTAGCTAAGGGGCACTAAGAAAAGCAGTTGACACTAAAATAGAGAAGTAAAAGTACAGTACTGGCAGCCTCAGGTTTCAGAAATGCTTTTGTTGTGTTATGGTCAGCTTTTCCAAAAGCTGCAGTAGCCTCTGGTGACCTGTCTGCAAACACTTCCATTACAAAGAGTAATAAGTGAGGCCATCCTCTGTCAGTTCTTTTTCAACATGCTCTTAAGAAAATAGCAGAATGTCTCATCAGCCAAATGAAAAGCAAGGAGAAGTATAAAGGAATGTTACCAATAGGCAACAATGTAATTGCTGAATGGGGATGATACTGCTTACAATTCTGTTTTTCCTGCAGTTGTCTTCAATCCCAGAAGCCTTGTTTTCAGCAGGATCAAAACCCTGCACTACTCAACAGTTTTCCCTTTAGTATATGAGGTAATTTACCATTTCAGTTGGCCTTGCAGTGACTGAAATATTTAGGGGATTTGTGTAGTGACAGAAATAGATAAGATGTTTGAGGCAAACAGCTTAGTTCTGTTTTGGAAAATCTCCATGGGATTTAAGAGGATGCACTGATGTAATACAATTGGTGGTTTTATTAAAATTCTTTCTGAATAACATCTATGGTAAAAGTATAGCCTATTCCCATTACAAAGTCTTCCCTATCTCCTACCACCCCCCTGCATAATATCCTTCCTGAATGAGTCAGAAACCTGTCTAGAGATGTGAATAATACAACAACAACAAATACAGAAATATTTTTAAAATTTATTTATTGTCTTTATAGTTCTTTTTAGCTGTGAAAATCACCAACAAACAGATCTTCCAGTGTAAGCTAAAGCTTCAGGCAGTTTCAAGTCATTGTTTAAAAATATGTTAGAAGTAGCAGATTATCTGTTTGTTTATATACTGTTTCTAGCTTGCTTAATCACAGTTCACAAACAAAAGTAAGAGTACTGACAGTCGATGTAGCACTGCGTCCAAGCACATCTATGTCTATGTGCATACGTAAAAACGAAGACGCATGCATTCACTGATAAGGAACTAGGTTGCGCACACACACTGGTAAAAGATTATTATTAATGATGCATTCAAAAAACTAAGAAATAGCACAAACTGAACGTTGCTGGGGCAACCTTAATTTGGTTTCCTGGTGTCTTTGCTGTAACTGAAGCTGTTTGGAAATTTTTCTATGCAATGTTTTTGTCACAAAATGCCAATCTATCAATATCAAGACACTCTTGTGCACATTCCAGTTTTGGGAAGTCTATTCTCTAAGTCCAGACTGGAATATTTATGATGAGAGATTCAATTCAGGGCTGGTTCAGACCAGTTTTGTAAACTTGGCTTGTTTCAGAAGGCAGCCCTATCTAGGTGACTTCCAGGTGACTTTCCAGGCCTGACCACTATTTTATTTCCTGGTTTTCTGACTTGAGGCTGTAGAACCATGTTGCAGAAATGCTGAATGTCACAGTTGCAGCTGTAGTTAGTGGAAGACAAGTTCTGGAAATACAATACTAAATAATTATAAGAAACAGGTTGCAAACATTTGAAATTGCTTACCAACTTTGTCTGTGCCTCTCTTCTTGATCTGTGAAATGATTCATTAACATTTGTGTATCACTGTAGCACTATTATGGTAAGCACCACAGAAAGCCCTTAAGGGAATTTTATATTCTTTTTTGAAAGCAGACATGAATAGTGTTCAATGAATAACGCATTAGGCAACAGTGTATTGAACAAGGAAAGAATGAAATATTAAACATCTACAGGGCACTGTCCTTCCTAAGTAATTTAATGAGGCAGAGGTCTTGTGAGAAGAAACCTCTGGGTGACTGTGTCACCATACATCAGGACAATACATATGTAAAACAGAGGTTGAAGTAAGGTTGCACAGACAGCCTTAATGCTGGGATTTCCTAAATCCTGAATGCTTAACTTCGTTATCTTTTAGAAAAACAGTATTCAGGTGGGCTTTCTGTGGATAATACATGTATAATGTGCAGAGAAATTATATGCCAAATGTTAGGCAGGAATATTTTGTTGGGATGAATTTCATTGATCTTCTTATTTCTAAACAGTCAGTAACTGAATTATATTTAATTAATATATTCATTAAAGTTACATATATTGGTCTATGCAGGAGTCAGACAAGCAATAATTTGTCCATTATTATGTTTTCAAGGCCTCCATGCAAAGCTGGGATACGATATTTCCTGTACACACAAGATTAGCCTATACTTGTCCCCCGTGCCTCTCTACCACTTGCTTGCTGGAAATTTGCACCATCTGTGGCCTCCTTTGAGCCAACAGAACTATGGAGGGATTCAGGGTGGAAGTAGGGACAGATGAGAAGGAGGTGAGGGTAGTTCAGGGAGTGAAGTTGCCTTTTTAACGTAGGTGTTAGCAGCTCTGTCTCTAAAGTTTGCCACCTATATGAGAACATCACATTGTTGATGAGTTACAGGAGTATGCGTAGCACTGCTGAGATCTTCCAGATCTGCAGCCTGATTTCTTGATATTTTGTGAAGGTAGGCATTCTCTCTTTTTTTGCTGATTAAAAAGTAAGAATTCCCTTTCCCATCAGTAATGAGGAAAACCAAATAAAATTCCAAACGTAACTCCTCAGTGCACTGATGGGACAGGGGCCAGAAGAAAAAACAAACAGAAATTCTCATATTCTTGAACAGTAAGATCCACACAGCACTGCAAGAAATATCTTCTCATTCTCCAGTGTGTACAGCCAGAGGTTTCTTCAAACTTCTCACAGCCAAGATCCTGGACAGCCCATATAGCTAGCTCTTCTGCAGAATGCCCAGACGCCTTCATCCTGAGGATCAAAAACCTGAATGACAGGGTTTTCCTCAAAGAACACAGCTTTATACCAGCCAGCCCCAGAGTAGTATTGCTTCTTCTCTTTATTTAGAAGAAATATACGCCGGAAGATGGGGAATCAGTGTTCAGACATTTATGGGGAATGAAAACAGAAGAGAGAGAGAAATAGTGTTACATTAAGCATTACCTCCACTACCACGGGAAAAGCTCTCCTGAGCAAAATGATATTTATGTGAAACTGCTATTACAGACTATGAGATGCCTCTGTCACCCCAAAGTAAATATGTTTAAGAATGAGTTGTCTGTGTTCAGCAGAAATACATTACAGGAGGCGAGCAAGGATTTCTTTGCCTTCTGTGAAGGCATAGGTTATACATTACACTCTTTGGAATGTCCATAAGAAAGTTACTTAATACTCTGAGCAGTACTTACTGGGAAAGGGAAGGCAACTATTATCACTTGAACTCCCCCCTTGGGGGTTGCTGTGATGATAACTTTCCTGTTTAAATTTGGGAAATACATAGCGCACAAATGAATGAACTTCATTGTCTTTGAAGTTTCCTATGTGAGTCATGGTGAAGATTCTACATAATTACATTAAAATTATGGGGACAGGAATCAGCATGCAAACAAGCCATGGGCAAACATATAGTTACGTGATTCTATCAGCTATACAAATGAAAATTAGCTCTCTTTCCACACTACTTGCCATACTCTCTGTAAGTGTTACATAAGTTAGTGATAATATCTAAATATGTGTTCAGAACTTAGAAAAGTCTTGCCAGCAGAATAAATCAGTGTAAAAGCCTTGCAGGGAATTTGCTGAAAGCCAGTATTAGTAATTCATTTAATATCAAACCTGCCAAGCATGCCTATTTTGGGGGCCCAAATACAGAAGCTTAAGCCAAGCACTCTAGCAAGAGCACTTTTCTGCCACTGTTCAGACAACTTGCATTGGCTCACAACCCTGTCTTAACATTTCCAGCTTAGCAGAGAGGCACATTAAACAGACAGTGATGAGAGACCTGGCAGAGTGGCTGGGAAGTCAAGAGGTATTTAGAAGAGGCTTGCTAAAGGGACAGATGTATGAATATCCCTAATAGAGCTTGTCTAACACACACCAGTGCTACGAGGAGCCTGAGCAAACTCAGATTGCACTGCGCACTTTCACTCCTGGCTAACCTGACTGTTAGATGACTATTAAATGTTACTGATAGCAAACAAAAGCTTCCTTTGGCTGAAGTTTGAAGTGGAATGAAAAGTATTTTGTAACTGTCACCGAAGTATTTCTCCCCGTGGAGGGCAAGGAGGAGGGGCAGAGGGAAGGAAGTCTTGCAGAACAAGTTTCATCACTGACTACAGTCCTTTTATTTATCGCTGTTCTCTTTTCCTTTTTATAAAAGGAAGTCCAAGCCTTTCCCTGTGGTAAAGTACGTTGTGTTTTGTGATGGGCATCTGGAATGTGTATTAAATGTACAGTTTTTCAAAACCAGTTTCTGGTGTTCTGCAGCTTCTCTCCAAGTTCAAACAGAATGGCAGATACCAAAGGATGAAGTACATGTGCATTCTTCTTTCATCTCACAGATGATTATTACAAACAATACACAAATTTCTATTTTATTTATTAATAGTGTCAGCAGACCAGACAGATTTTCGAAGTGCATTCAGGTTCCTTTTCTAAAATGACTTCTAACTCCGCTCACCTTAATTTGGGGTTGCCTCTACTGCAGAAACAGCATGACCAGAATCTGTATGTTGGAGTGGCTAGAGCCAGCATCCCCAAGCCCATATTTAGCTTCCAAAGGAACGGTCTGATTTCCAAAACTGCTGAGCAGCCAGCAGCCCTAATTGGAGTCCATGGGAACTGTCAGATGTTTAGCGCATTTGAAGAACCAGGTCGCTTTTGTAAGCAACTAATTGTTGCTGTAAGAGCCCAACTTCAGCACCTAGATTTACAAGGGCTCAATGTCGCTTTGCCCAGAAACCTGTCAAAGTCGGGCATCTGGCTTGCTCTCACCGCTGACTTGAGTGGAGGCCCTGACCACTGTTTGCATCCTGGGAACCTCCCCCCCGCAGGATGGGGTTCACCCTCTCTGTCGTTCTAAGATGTGTTGGAGAGGTGCCCGACCTGCGGCTGAGTGGTGTGCAGATGCTCCCCGTGATTCAGAAGCAGAGGCCCCACGAGGCTCTGGTGACCATGCTGAGTGCAGTCCATTCACAAGGCCACCTCCTTGGACCCCACTGGCTGCCTCTGAGCAACCTGGCACTACCAGAATCACCACAGGAGCCCCCCCATAGCCTCTGACGTGACAGGGGATACTACAAAGTGTTTGCTCCATTCAAACAGCATTCCTGGAAACTCTGAGGCTTGATTTGCTTTATTCTGCTCTCTTCTGAAAAATATATAAAAAAATAATAAACTGTCGACAAATCCTGCAGAAAGCCCCCCCGCTCTTGGTTCAAAGACCAGGGCTCCCATGTGGTGTGCCACTTGATGAAGGGTGTGAAACAAGCAGAGGACTAACAGTGCCACAAACTATTTTAGTGCTAAAATGAACTTTGTGTAGTAAACACGGGCAGGCTTAAGTTCATTTCGTACCTAAGAGGGTAAATTTGCAGAAGTTCTTGTAAATCCCCATTGCACAACAGGCTCAGAGAGACTGTCGTCCTGAAGTAATAGATATTCCTCAACATTGTGAAACATAAATAGGTGTCTTATTCTGACTTTCCACATCAGCAAGGATCAGTGCAGAGTGTTTTCCTCTTTGTTCTTATGTTTAAAATAGTACACAACAAATGTAAGCAAGTTTCTTAACTCCTGGGTGGGGTCTGGTTTCCTAACTCCTGGTGCCGCGCCAAGCTCTAATCTTGGGCACACAGCATGCATAATCATGTATCTCCCCAGACATTTCCAGGTACATGGTGCTGCTTACAATTCACCCGAGATTACAATCTGACCTGTGAAGAACGTTCTGGACATGGAAGATACAGGACAAACAAGTCATGCGAAGGAGCAGAAGCAGCAGTGGCATTCCTGGTGCTGCAGGCCCCAAGTGCTGCTCACAGTAACAGGCCCTGAGTGATGATTGGCAATTTTTAGAAATAGTGCTTTTATGAAGCTGTGTTAGTATTATGAAATATTTGCATCCCTTTCATTACAGCATCCCCACAACCTTCAGAAAGTAGGGCAAGCTGACGGGCAGCTTTCAAAGAAAAGCCGCACTGGGTGTAACATCAACACCGTCACTTTAAATTACAAAATTAGCTGCCTTTGTTTAAATTAATTTAGCAAGGGCTGGGAATATCTGATTGATTGTCAACCCCACAGATGCAAGGCAGCTCTTTGGCTTTAACTGAGGCTCATAGTGACTGCAACTGCCCCATGGCTCCTGAACGTGCCCTGCCACTGCTTTTCAGCCCACGCTCAGCACTCTACTCCTTCAGCATCTGGCTGGTAGGTGAGCCTAGGCCACTTGTGCTACTTCTGAGAAGGTGAATGTTACTGATCATACTAACAGCACCTGGGAGAACTGCTGTTGTTCCATGTATTTCCAAAGCACTTTGTAAGCAGCTAGCTAGACTTTGTGGCTGCCTGGCATGGAATGGAATTGCAAGGCGCTTCATCTGTCAGGTCCCTGAGGTGGAGCCAGAGAGAGAGGTCTGGAGCTCTCGCACACATGGTGGCGTAAGAAGTGCATCAGATCCAGTGATCTTTCTGCCAAAGGGTGCATTGGATCAGTTCACTGAACCAGCACAGGGGCTAATACACCATCTGTCTGAGCTGCTCAATGGCTGGTCGGGCAACTCCTGAGAGCAACACAGGGTATAAGCACGAACAAGAGAACAAATGTCTAAGGGAGGACAAGGAGCAGGAAATCATTTGAACAAACCTCCCAGGTGCATTCATTTGGCTGCAGTGTGAATCTGCACATAGAGCAAATCATGTGTACATGCGGAGCCAAATATCCTCCTTGTTTCTCCTGCACCAGCCTTTCTTGTTGGTGAGACATACTCTCCTCCATAGGTGGAAAACACCTCACCTTTCTAAATCAGCTCCCATTTTGATTAAAATATTATTTCTGATACTATTAGAATACTATTTCTATTAATAGGCACTAAAAGAGGCATTGTATTTGCAATACTCTGTTGTAAATCTGCAGACTAATACGTCAGCATAGAGAAGAAGGGAGGCAATAAATTACGTAGGATTTGTACAGTCAGCCCTACAGGCTGAATCACATTTGTTGATGTTTTGATAGAAAATACCTTGCAGTTGACAAGCTGTATTTAAGGTACAAGTTGGTTCCTGTGGTTTATGGATAGTTGTTGGTATGAAACTATCCCCCTTTAACATCCTAAAGTTTTTAAGATGTAGGAGGTAAAATCCGATATTCCATCACTGTTCACCTTTTCCCTTTCCCATGCCAAAGTGCAGCCTCCCCCAACAAATTTTTTTGACTGTTCTGCAGTGTCACAGTATGTTCTTCTCCAGAGAGCTGTGGATGGATTTTGTTCACAGGAACGAAGGCAGAAATGTGTGTTTGTGCTTTCTGCTAAATACAGACGTTAAGCCTACTCCCCCTTCCTTTTCTTCCTCATGGCACACACCGTCATTGTGAGATGACGCAGAAGCGCATCACCACAGAGTATCATGACTTGTCAGGACAGACACCACCTCTAGCTTTGTTTTAATGGCTAGCCTATGACTGAAATGAAACTTAAAAGCTGCTGTACTGATGGCAACTAGCAAATATTACTGGGAGTCAAACTTACAGATAGAAAGCTGTCAAGAAAAATCACTCACCTACTCAATATCAAAGAGTTGTGTCTGTGCCAACAACAGTGAGACAGCGCCAGGGAAAATGTGTTGCAGTAACATTACACGTTGCTTTTCCGTGCAAAAATACTGGACCAAATTCAGCCTTCGGTGTAAGAGAAGGCAGTTCTGTGAACGCTTCTGGTGCTGTACCTACCTGTTTACACCCATGTGGCCCACAACTATATGCTTCAATTACATCAAGGGATTATGAGGAATTTGCTTAAATCTGCCAATCTGAACATAGGAAAAGAGAGACAGGGCAGAGCAACACAGACAGGAACAGGGTCCTTTTCCAGGCCTGGACTCCCCTGAGTGCTAGGTTATGGGGGAAGCTCCCAGCTCCTTTCAGCTGATGTTTCATTTCCAAACAAGATGCAGAGGGAGATCATATGCAACTTCTCAAAGCATGTTGCCAAGCACAAGTCCCCCACTCTCCCCAGGCAGCTGCTGTCACCCTTTCTGCCTGCAGCCTGACGGGCTACAGGCTTTCCTTGTAGCTGCACACGGTTTTGTGATGCTAAGGCTGGATTTTGCCCACAGTGCTGTTTATTTCCAGGCTTATGTTGTACCATATCTTTTTTTCTTTAAAATGCATTTCTCTTAAGCCAGATAAAAGCGTTATCATGAAGAATAATGTGGCAAGCCAGTGGGACTGCAAACTGGTTAAACCTGAATGTAAACTGTTCTGTAGTGAATATTGCTGGTATGTGGGCAATAAGCCTGAATAATTTTATTAATTAGTTATATGCCAGTAACTGTTTTTAAAGGACACACTATTTACATTGTAGGTAGTAGAACATGTAATTGCATGCTAAGGATGTCTGTTATTTTATCGTCATGAACTCTGTAAATGCAAGACAATATTTGTGTTAAAAGAGCAGGTGACCTGATTTTTATTATAGCTGACACTCGACTTTTTTGGAGTTTCTTAGCATTGATTTTTTTTCAAAGCTGCTTGTATGCCCAATGTAACAGCCATTTTTCCTGCACCTTTCTTTCTTAGAAGAAAGCCATATCTCATACGCTGCTAAACACAGCTACATGTGTTTACTGTTCATATATAAGTTCACTATAAAGAGAGCATGAGGAAGAAAAAACTATTTTAAATCTGTAGAAATGCTTCATGCTGCTGCAGCTGTTGGTGTTATAAGGCTAACTTACTTGTTTATTGTGAACTGCCGCTACTTGTCACAGTTGAGGTTGTTTCAATGACCTTACTGTGAATATCTATTAGTACAGATTGAACTTTGAATCTTAAGGGTTTCTAATATCTGTCTGGGGGATAATTGCAATACTTGTGTAATGCTTAATTTGTCTACATTTTTAATCTATGTTCTCTGTCTTAACTCTATTGTTAATATAGTTTTGTCCTGGGAATATGATACAGTAGGTATAATGAAATAACCGGTTGACAGCTTTGCGTTAAGATTATGTATTACAATTTGATATCTGCACTGAGAGAGCTAATGGCAGCACTGGAGCTGGAATTGCTAATACCATGCTGTGCACACCTTGAGCATGTATTTGCACAGCAAGTGCCAAAATGTGTTGATATTGGCCTTTTGAATGAATGAAGAGCTAGAAGAAGGGACACAGTGAAAATTAACACAGCAAAGGAAAATGGATTAAAAAAGATGACAACAAGAAGCACTGCCTGAGACATAGGCTTTATGGGGCACTTTCAGAGAGCTCCTAAGGGAGAAACTGAGACAGCATAGAGTCTCAGCACCAGAAGATCTCTGATCTCTGCTCTGATATGAAAATCTCTTCTGCATTAATCTTATTTTAGTTAGTTACTCTAGAGAATGTGTTTTATTACATTTAGTTCATACCTTTTGTACTTCGATGTTATCACCACTTTGTTATCCTCCCAGACAAGCTTCCTATCTAGGTGAGATTGTGATGCCCTTGCTCCCTAAGGAATATAACAAAATCTGGTCCCTCATCAAATGTGCTAGAGACTGTGGGCCCTATATGACATTCATATTACTAGTGTGCCTTAGCTCTTCTGCAAGTGATACTCAGACACTCACTTTCTGCTGACAGAGGGCTTTTCCCATACTTTCTGTAACCTAAGGAGAAAGTGTAATGAGATACAAGTTGGGAAACTACAGCTTGTAAAGACAACCTCTTCTGTTACTGGACACTTCATGAGCTTCCTAATCAATGGATCCTGCTCCAAACCAGGAAACCAGCAACTATTCTTGTATTTTACAGTCAGATTGCAGAGGGAGTTAGTTATTTCTCAAACACTATAGACTTCATTCTGCCCTGCTTTGACATGCTGCCTCTCAAGAGTCAAGAGCCATGATGCAAAACAGGTCTTTATCCTTGAGCTGGTTAGACAATGCATAGTGATTTATAAGTCTCCATTTTGATGTACATGGTCTTTTATCTCAAGTGATAAAATCAATGGATTGAAAAGAATAATTCTGAATTTAGCTTCCTGGAGTCAACCCAAACCCAAAAATATCTCTGACCACTAAATTCTAATTTACTCCTGAAGCAAAGAAAGAACCCAGGAAATCCTGAAACCAAACATTTGCACTCCCAAAGGGTGCTGCATTCGGAGGGCTGGTCTCCAGCAGACAACGGCGTGATTTTCTCCACCTCTTCCTCTGCTAGCAGAATACAGGAGGACTGTGCAATGCCTTCCTGTATTATCATTCCAAAGACATGTCAAGGAAAAAAATGTGTAAATGTCAGCATCCTAAGACATACTCCTGTTATGAAAATATTGCATTAGAGAGGTGAATTTACACATGCAGCCTATTGCTGTTGGTAACTGGGCTGAAAAGAGTTGATCTTTTAGGAAGCAGGTGGGGTACAGTGAATAAATAATGTGTGCCTGCATAGTGGTGGATCCCAAATCTCAGTCATCTCTTCCACAGAGGAACCTTCCCAAGAACTCTTGATATCTCTCTGAAGGTTACTAGTGCTCTATTAGAAGACTAAATGCCTGGGAGCATTCTTGATTATAGTCTTTTGGCTCTAGTTTACCAGCATAAATCTCGCCTGGATCTGTAGAGTTAAACCTACTCACACATAAGTCATGTTTTGTGGCTGCTATGAGGCACAAGATTTTGCGGTGGGGAACAGAGAGTGGGATGGAAGATGCAAGGACTTCCAATTGCAGCCCCTACACACGAATTCCTTGCCATCATGTTTAATTACTAGAGGACACAGTATAGGTCTGTCAGCCACAGGGAAGGTACTACAGAAATGCACATGGCTATGAAAACCTCCAGTGGTGACTGCTTGGTTGTTAAGCTGAAGGTTTTGTTCAGCAGGGCTGATTTCCACTCCCACAGCAATAGTGCTGGCCTAAAAAAAGGAAGTTTGCTGTATGCAAATTAGATGCAAATATCTAATAAGCTTATTAAATAATTGGCATAGAATATCACACATGGTGCAGCATCAAACTTGGCAGCTACAATCGTCCCTACTGTACTGCTAATACTTCACTGGTGCTAAACTGGTTTATACCAGCTGAGGATCTGGCCCACGTAGCATATGGAATTTCCTGGATAAGCTACTACTCCCTATCATACTTAATAACTGATAAATACAGGCCAAATTTATATTGTATGTATATGCTGAATTTATTGGATGATCTTTCTCATTCTGCCATCAGTTCAAGCAGCCCATCAAAACAGTCGTTGCAAATGCACAGTGTGCTGGAGTCAGAGCTGATCACATGCTGGCATTTAGTTTTCTTGATAAAGAATAGAGGAAATAACGTAAACAAGTATGCTTGATTACTTTCCCACCCCCGTTCATCCATTTCTGAATCATGTTGAATTAACAACACATTTGAGACAAAGATACTGAATTTTATTAGCAAAGCTTGCTCACTGGTGTCATTATTAAATGCTACATTATTAGCTACTTGGGTATAGCATACATTCTTCCTGCATGGCTCCTCAGAAAATAAGCAAAAGCAAAATTGTTTTGTGGCATACTGAAACCAATGCTGGCTTTATGCAGCAGATGTTCATCTAGCCACGCATGTAGATGATTTCATAGATGGGGCGACTGTGCTCACCAATCACACACACTGCTTTTTTTCCTCCAGCACTGAATCATCATCTCTCCTTAACTGTATTTTTTTTTAACTGAGAAAGTAGAGCACTGTGCAAACAGTCGTGACCTTTCCTGTCTTTAACCAACATTTTTTTAATGCTCCAATTCCAGGCTGACCTCCTTTTTCAGAGCTATCTTTGGAACTCAGATAATACTATGAAAATACACTTGTCAGCTTCACGATTAGTGCTTTAATGGTGATTTTCTTTCACTGCTTATTTTCCCCCTGCTGTTCATATTATGGCAATTTCATTTTTATGAACACACAAAATGGTAAAGGAAAATCCAATTTAGTTCTTTAAATTTATGTCTATTTTGAAAACATTTTTGAGAGCTGCACTTTATGTGTGTATTTAAAACTAGAGAACTTGCAAGACTACTTGAAGCTTTTGTTTGGTCTAAGGAGGAGAGTAGGAGTTCCTTGCTTTGCTGTCACTATCTTGAAAAGCTTCAACTCTGCACATCTAATCTAGCTGCAGTACTAATACCAATAACACATGGTTCACTGGAAAACATTATCAGCAATATGGCTATGTTTAAGAAACACAGACATCTAGAAATATTCAGAGTGTTAAGGTCAAAATTACTAACACGCTCCTTGTGGGGATGTGAGAACATGCTGTGTCTGGTAGGCTGCAATATTGTGCTATCACGAAACTAACCCTTTACAATATTTTTTCTAATTTCAGGCCTCACCTCTGTCATCTCATGGTGCTTTTCTCCAACACAGCTGTCACAGGGGTGTATAAAAATGGCAGTTCATCATTGCAGGGGGTTCCTGAATCACACATGCCGTTACATCAGCATCCTCCCACTGACTCTAGCTCTAGAATATTGCTTACTGGCATGGTGGATAGGTTTGCAGAAAATACACTCGGGCAGGCTGTATACGTTCAAAGCTCTTCTGTGTAGACATCAACCACTCCACGAGTTTGTTGCAGGCCAAATGGTGAATAGAACCAATGGAGTTCGTATATATAGAAAAGTATATATACAGTCTAAGCAATGCTTGATTTAGGCAAGGTGTGTCACTTGTGCAGCCAGGTGTGGAGCTCTTGTTCCACCATCCTAGCTGTTTTGACTCCAACTTCTTCCCTCTTTTTCTCTTCAGTAACCCAGTTCTCTGGTTTTTCACCAATGTATTTAGCCTCTTTATTTAAATTTCTATCAAACCTAGACCTATTGCAACGTAAAATAAAACTTATAATGTAATTATCCTTATTCTTCAAACACTTATCTGAAAAACAAGGAAGAAAGATGTCCAGATGAGAGAAGAAGCTGGGCAAGCTGATGAAGTAGCAGAATGCAGATGGTAGCATAACTGACTCTTCAGGATTCAGTAACTCCAGCCCAGTGGTAATGACCATGCACTGAATTTTCCTAGTTGAATGACTTCACGCCGTTCTTAATGCCTCTTGGGACATGCCTTTTTAAAAGCCTGATGCGCTACATCCCATTCGCAGCTGGCATTGGGCAGGAAGTCACCTCACTCCAGCCCTGCCCACCACTATGGCTCTGTACACACCTCAGGACTCAGAAAACAAAAATCTGCTGCATAGCTCTCCTTGCACATGCCAAATAGCGTGGAAATCCTCATAATAATGTGTCCAGGATAATGCTTCATTTTGTCTGTGCGGCAGCAGCTCTAATACCTGCTCTGTAACAGCAGCCAGATGCTTTGAAATTCTGTGTGATTTTAGAATCACTGAATCATAGAATGGTTTGGGTTGGAAGGGAACTTAAAGATCATCAAATTCCAACCCTCCTGCCATGGGCAGGGACTGGACCATCTTGCCCAAGGCTCTGTCCAACCTGGCCTTGAACACTGCAAGGGGTGGAGCATTTACCATTTCTTTGGGCAACCTGCTCCACTGCCTCACCACCCTAAATGTTTTAGGAAACATATGCTAGCCCTCGACAAGAGAAACCTGTTTCTTGAAGTCTTTTTGCCCAGTAAAGTCCAATTGTGTATAGCACATGTTACTGCAGCTTGATCAACAAACACAGACGTCTGGTAACGACCAGATTTCTTCAAGCATTTTGCAAAAAGAAATAGACACTGCTGGCATCTGTGCATGGGTGATAATCAGATACTTAAACAGATCCCAGAAATAGAAATACACACCTGATATTACTCTAGAGAGCAAACAAAATTTTAAAATTTAGAAGCTCAAACCCATGCTATTCAGAGCTGTGCCTCTGTTATACAGTGAGGGACAGGACACAGAAGTATGTCAGACAAAGAAGCTGCAGGGAATCTTGTGTTGATGTCCTTGAGTGCTATGGAGGTGTTTCTGTCTGTAAGATGGAGGCTAATTTCCCTCACTCCTAAGTCAAGGACTAACTTGCAGCTTCCAGCTGTTGCAGTTTGCTGTGAACCTGATAGGAAGCTGGGTATTAGTGACTCCCTCCAATCTGGAGCAGCATACAGATATTTATATGATAACTGGACAAGTTTTATGTCTCTGACAGTCCCTTTCCCCAAATGACCTGCTGGTGACCCATGGCAATAACCACAGACAGATCAACTTCAGACACACCAAAAAGGATGAGTAGGCTTTGAAGTTGTGGTGAGGAATATCAAAAACAGAAAGATGGAAACTTGCTTCTTAAGAAGGAAGTGCAAACACCAAATTGGCTTGGCTCCAAAGTTCAGTCTGCAGTAAGAACACCAACAACTTAACCAGCAGCAAGGTAACAGTAATCAAGACCTAGTTTATGGCTGCCCAACCCACAAAGCATCTGCTCTAATGAGCCTGTAATAAAAGCCTTGGTGCTTCACAATGGGAAACTGAAGCTCGCTCTGCTTGGATGTGAAACACCTACCACCTCAGCCCACAGCCAGCACTGAGCACACAACACGTTTGGCCGGGTGAGGCCCAGCCTTCTGTGCCAAGCATGGCCATTTCAAACAGTGACTTAGAGCACTGCAGCTTGCATCTCGCATGCTTCAGAGGAGTAGAAAACACACTATGCTGATGCAGTGTTCACTGCATAAATCCCTGTTAACAGCCAAAGTATGAAAACTGGCAGTATTATACAGACGTGATGGTCACGGGTAGCCATGCAGAGGGCAGGTAAAGCCCTATCTAATCTACATTAAGTCAGCTTTCATAGAGTTCATCCAACCATGACCTACAGAGAGATGTGTAATCTCAAAAAGCATATTTTTACTCGTTAGCCATGAGTTGTCCTTGGGGTTAAAACTTGACATATGAAGATGAGCCTGATCTCATGTCTTCCACTGAAAAGGTGTGGCTGTTGCTCTATAGAGGGCAGGAGTTAAACAAAAAATATTGACAAGTATGAGATCTGCCCTACTCAAAGGCTGGTTGTGCACTAAAGAGTAGCGGAACATGTTCCTGGATAACAGATGACAAGTCAGTCATTGCTGTACCAGGGCATATTCTTGTCAAAATATATGTGCCTGCTGTAATAATGAAGTATTCTTTAATGTGTAGTCATGAGCCACCAGATTCTGCAAGGAGGAACATAAGACCCTTTTCTTTCTTGCCGAACCCTGTATAGCATAAGACTCATAAGAAAGACTCCATATGAACAGCTAAATACTGCCCTGACTGGTAGTCAGTCAGGGCACAAGTGCTGACACTGATGGTTTTTTGTGTTTTTTGCACAAAACTGTGGTGTGATGAATATTTGGGTTTTTATTGATTGAAACAGATTTATTGCAAATAGAGAAGGAAGGAAGGAGATGGAAAAAAATCCTCCAAACAGAAAATGGGAGGAAAAACCCCTCTATATTCCCGGTAATCTGTAAATTGAAATACAGTAATACAACAAATGGTATTTCTACATCCAGTGATACAGCTTATTAGAGAATTTTTTGGTGTTTTTTTGTTGAGTTTGGGTTTGTTTTTTGTTTTTTTTTTTTTGTTTTTTTTTTTTTTTCAGAATGCCTATGGCTAATTCTTTTCAAATTACAGAAAGATACAGGCAAGATTTATGATCGGAATAAATTGAGAGAATTTGAGTCATGAAGCACAACTGTGCGAAGTGAACATGCAGAGAATATCCCAGTTACATACTGAGAAAATTGAACTGAAAACTAAATTACTGTGTCCCATCACCTGAGGTCAGATTGTAGCGTAAACACCCCCAGTTCTTGCTGCCCACTGGTTCTCCTATACCATGTCTTTGATATTTTTACTCCAGGCTCTTCCTGCACTCCAAAAGACTGGACTGGTTCTCACAGTCAAGTTCTGTCTCCTTTAACTTGCCCAAAGTAGTGCCATTAGTCAGCCTCGTTCAGTCCAGCCCCGTTAATCTGTGCATCCAGTTTCCTTTTGGCATCTTTATTGACCTCCATAACCTGTGTTTGCTCGTGTTCTTCCTATGCCTGTTTCCTTGTTTTACTGTCTCTCTCTTTTTTTAAAGATTACCTGTTGGACATGTCATATGTATGCGGGAGCTCCTGCCTCCTTTTCCCATTACAGTGTGATCTTTTACTACAAAGTGGTTTTTCTGTTTGAGTCACAATCTGCAGATCTACATTGTGCATTTACTACAGACACCATACACTCTTCATGGTTTCTCATCTTCCTAGCCACCTTACTGATGCTCTCTCTAGCCAATAAAAACTAGATGTTCCCTTCCTACTAATGCTAAACGTCAAATATAACATGGTCTTTAGCCCTTTCTTAAACTAAGGTTTTTTTAGTTTGAGCTATCAGGATTGATTGCTTTCTTGATTTTAACTTCCAGCTTGTGTTATCAGATGTTGATTCCACACAGCTTCTTTTTTTCCCTCTTAAACTTTCAGTTACTGCTATTTCCCTTCTTATGTACTAGGCACAAGCTTTATATTGCCATAAAACGTTTTTTCACCAACCTGTGAAAAGGCAAATATGCCTGAAGAAATGCATTACATATTTCAGAAGCATACATGCAGATGTGTGAGTTTTAAGAGAAAGGTTTGCAGAGGGTATTGCACAGCAACATGCAGAATACGAAATAAAAATGTTGAAGAGCTAGCAGCACTTGCACGTTTTGTGGTGACTTAGGATTCTAATCTCTTGCTACAGAAAATAAGACAAATCAGAGACAACCAGAATAAAAGCAGCCCTACATCAAAAATCAATCTTTGATGAAGTCGAAGCCTGATCCACAAATTAACCAAAAGCTTAAAATGGCATTAAAAGCTGAGCGGAAACCATAGAAAGAACTTGAATGCTAGATTAATTTGATTATGCTGGCCTGAGTCAGAGGGAGGGCAGGCAGCCGTAAGGGCTGGAGCCCATACACTATCTTCTATATTACAGACATCCATCCTAAAAATGACCCTACTATGAATCTCCTGATGGACAGGTTCCTCCTGAGCAAAGAGAGGACTTTTTTTAGCACACCGAACTTGGAAGAGGGCATTTGGGGGTCTTTCCATGGTATGCAAATGTCAAGGTCTCTCGCTCTTTTGATTAATAAACCTCTGTGCCTTTGAGATGAACCTTTTCAGAGTAGGCGTACTGCATGATCTCAGCTCAAACCAGCTCATCTTTATCCAAAGCCTGGTTTCCTGCAAGCAAGTTCATGCTATACATGTCATAATGTTTAAATTAGTAGATCTACAGATGGGCACTAAGTCCATCATACTTACATAGATATTGTCAAATGGTATGGATCTTTGTACAACTTCAAAATGAAGGGCAATTCAAGAGGAAAAGCTTACACTTGCTGCTCTCTCAGTCATGCTGGACAGAAAGCATTGGAGTAATTCTGGCATACGGCTGTCTGCTTGGACTGTCTCACCGTAGTATCAAAATCAGCCCATGCATTGACACAGCTGTGTACCTCTGGACAATACGGATTTTGAAGTCCAAGATAAGCAATTGAGAACTAGGAACAAAATGTCCTCTGTTATCTCAGTAGAGAAGATGAAAAAGTCTTGGGACTGACAGTCTTCAGAAACAATAACAGCTCTCTACACTGAGACAGTCTTTTTGTCATAAACATTTTCTCTCAGATACATCTTTTCATTGCCAAACTCTAATAGCTACCTCACTCCTGAACAAAAGAGATATCTGAGCTGGAAAGAAAAGAGCCTCAAAATTCCTGGTCCTGCAGTCCATTAGGGATTTTTTCATGGCCATCTATGTTACCTTTAACACACTCAGGTACTATTGACAAGTAGCAATATCAGTAACTAGTTAGACACTAGTGCAAAATATTATTATCATCTAGTGGAAGATTTCTTTTCCTTCTCCCTTCCACACCTCTGCAGCAGAAAGACAATGTAATAGTTGTGACTTTTTCGTTCCTATCCAATCACAGCTAACACAATCAGTGAAATAAAATCTGAGCTGGTAAAAGTAGAAGGGAAAGAAGAGAAAAACGTGTCAAACTACTTAGCTAGGAACTGAGTTCTTGTACAGTCCTGAGAGGGTCCAAACCCAAACCCTCAAATCTGAACTTCCTCAGACCTTGGAAAAACAAGAATCTGTATGTGAACTCTGTGGCTTGGCCTCTCTCTTAGACCCAGCCTACCTCATGAGTCAGATCCAAGAAAGCACAGAAGAATCACTACATGCCCTACAGTATCTGAAAAGAAAATAAATGAATCAGTTAAACCAGAAAGAAAAACAAGTGTGACAGGCTTACTCTCTTCTGGGTTTCCTGTGTGTCAAATCCTGCTTTGAAATACAGGGCCTGAAAATAAGTTCAGTTTGTCAGAGCAAGCAGAACCTTGTTGTTATTCTTAAAAAGACAAGGATGAAAACATACAACACTGGCTTTTAAAATGCATACCAGACACACTGGGGAGTGGAGGAGGCAGTAATGAGAAGCAAGAGTAGAGAAAGCAAAGCAGAGAATGATAGGAGTTTCTTTTCTTCAACCTGCATAATGTTTTCCATGTCTTTATTTTCCTAATTCAGCAGTTCTAGTGCCCATAATTCATAATATTAAATTGCAGAGTGAGAACAAGTTTGTGTGAGATGAGCTAACTTCAGGAACGCAACTCATAATTATGAATATTTGTGAAGTTCTTTAACGCATGGGAAGGTCTTTTTTTCTCTGACTGCCTGCAAAGTATTCCTCTAATGTAAAAAGGACATGTCCTGGAGTCTTTGCCCATGTTGCACCCTGCCCTCATTCATGATGGACACAGTGGAGCTTAGCATTCCTGCAGGGTAGCGCTAAGTCTCCTGTCAGCATCAACACTTAAGAGTAGGAAAAGCTGAAGGACCACTGAGATGGGGTATGCTGTAAATATGCAGCTTATTGTCAGTGAAGATGGTCAGAAGTGTTCCAGGGGAACATGGCACGTGCCCTGAAAGGATGATTAATCAGAACATTCTGTGGGAATGTGTCTGTTTTAACAAATCTCCTGACAAAACACAGGCACCTTTCCAGACTTGCCTGCCAGGCAGGTTTCAGTCAGAAGCCTGCCCTGTTTCATGCCAGCTCGTCAACCCAACTCCTTAGCAGTCTGCCCAGCAGCCTGCTGGGGAGAGAAAATGCCAGGCCTTCAGACCTCCCAGTGCCAGGATAGCCTGTTGAACAAACTGCTTCAGTGCTGGGGGAACCTGGGCTTGCAGCCTGCCCAGCACAAAACCAGATTTAAAGGCAGGAAAGATAAGGGCTGCCTGCCCTGAGAAGGGCAAGAAAGACGTTTGCCTAGGACTTCTGCAATGGGAGCAGTAAATGAGGGGTGAGGAAAAGTAAGGCTGCAAGCAGGACAGCAAAATATCCATTTTGTTTCACCCTGGTTAGTCCTATGACTGACCCTATTTTGGTGGAGTTCCACTTCTGGATCCAACACCCACTGAGGGGGGAAGCACTAAATGAGCTTAATTACCTGAAGACTACTGATCAAAGTGTCTGTATATGCAAATAAGTGTTTCAATCTCTTTTTCTTGTAAAGACAGCTTAACTTCTTTCTGTGCTGTAGAGGTGAGAGCAGCTAAGCCCCTTTTTTCTCATACAGTGGGCTTTACCAAGCCCAGTTTACTGATGTGTATTGCAGAGTGGCTGCACTGCACGTGGATGGCAGACCAATTTCTTCCCAGCAGCAGAGGACTCACCATGCACCCGTTGCACTGCACGGGTGATTGCCCCCAGAACCATCCAAAATATCAGCAGCAATTCAAAGAGTTCCTATGAGTTTTTTTCTTTTTTTTTTTTCCTCAAGAACAAGTCAGGAAAGAAAAGGGAACTGGACATATATTGGGTAAAGCATTCTGGAAGTAGTAGTCTATGTTTATTTGCAACTTTGGGACTTCGAACTGTCTCTTTCATCCTTTAAAGGATGTGCTCTGGTTGTGTAATGGAAGAGAAAAATGATCTCCATGAAAGCTGATGGGCAGCAGCGGGCTTCTGTCAGCTTTCAAATACTCAGCTCCCCATTGCCCGTTGCCTGCTTGATCCCAAGCATCCTGTAGGAAACCAGTTCACAAATTGTGCAAGCAGGTCATCCACAGCCTGGGGTAAGAATGAGGGCTGAGAACCTATGGCTGAGAAAATGGTCTTGCTAAACACTTTTTTTAACCTTTCTTTGTAGTAAGTTTTAGTATTTTCTTCCTATTCTAAGAACTGTATCTGAAAAACGATAAACAAAAATGGCAAATTGGTGATTTAGATGAGAAGTGGTTTTGCGCATTTTACTGCATTCCTGATACTGGCTACTGGAACTAACAGCAGTTCATGAGAATTGTGGAGAGAAAACTAAAACAGCCTTTTGTTAGAGAACAGTATGTCTATCTGGAAGGAATCATCCATGCTTGTTCTTCTTGAGGACATGTATTTAAGGCTAATTTGCCCAAGCAGAGTTTAGCTTAGGTACACTAGGCAGGTATACAGCTATACTAACTACCACTTTGCTCACTTTCAGATCAAAACTGTCTTCCTAAGCTCATATACCTCGAGATGGTGTGTGCTGTGCATTCTAGACGTATACTCAGTTTAAAAAGGCTCCTGTTTGAGAAGACTGCTTGTACCAAGGAAATAACATTTTTCTTTTCACATATTTCAAGCCAAATACAACTAAAATAAAATTAAAAACATGTCGTTGTCCTTAGAACTTACAGGGACTATGAAGACAAATTCTAGGCTTATTTTCACCAATTACACGGAAAGCATTTGTTATTTGACCTAGAAAAAGAAAACAGTCTCTTATTCTTTCCATGTTTATTCTTAAAGACCCTCATGAAGTTTTGCTTCATTGATCTCTTATTTTCCTCAGAATTTTTCAGAGGCCCTTAGAGAGAATATTTAATTTCTGGATCTTTTTGTATTTCTCATCACCAGCAGTGAAGCCTGGTGCCCTTGACCTGCTTCTGGACCATGGTTTTCTCACAGCTTTGTAAGAAGTTCACAGCTAGTGTTTCAGATCTCAAACACAAACCCATGCAGCTACCTCAGGTTTTGCCCCTGGACAAACACCAACTCTCTCAGCCCTGACCTTCTCCCTGTCTGGTATCTCCTTCTCTGAACAGAAGGAGAGGTGAAAGGTACCTCAGAAGCTAACAAATATCCAGAAAATTTTCCTATAGGATGTGTCATCACTAGCAGATGTCAGAGACAGATTCCACCATATTCCAAAGGGAGGTTAGGTGGCTTGCAAGTGTGTGCGCTATGTGCAGGCAATAATAATCAGATGGTAGGGAAAAATACCCATCCCTTTAGTTCGTTGCCCCATTCCTTCTTGGCCTGCCACTGCTTAGCTTTTAGAGTTAATTCAAATAATTTCTTAAGTTGCTCTAACATAAAAGTATTTCACTGGAATACTGGAAGGCTATCAATACTAGGTAAAGCTAGCTTGCCAATAACACTGCACGCTTTCTAAACCATTACTTGACTTACCACACTATTTCAAACCTTTGCCTTTGTTTCAGACAGCTCAATGTAAAAGTAGGATTACGGTCAAGCTTACTGGTTTCCTCTGTTGCTATGACTTGTGTTAGCAGCAGCTCTGAACTCATAAATGAATTAATTTTTCTGGAGAGAAGATACTTGTAACTCTTCAAGTGTTTCAACCACATAGGTATACAGGACACTACATCAGAATTTTCTTTAGTTCCAAATTAATTTCACAGTAGATTTTATCCCTGTTTACCTGTCCTAACATAAGAGATTTGTACTGAATATTGTTGAGGGATTGGTATTTATGAATAAAGAACAAAAGTATGATAATCAAAATAGATTAACACACTAGACTTCCATCTCCTACCTAAAAGAGAGGTACAGGCATTGACAGATAAGATACTTCTGAAACAGCTTTGTTTGCAGACTGCTGAGCCTTCCTGGCTTCATTGGACTACATATTCTCCAACCCCACTCTCTTACTACATTCAGATCTTTTTCTGCATTTGCCATCTGTTTCTTGCATTAAATACAATGAAGAAAACTAAGTATACATTATTGTGTAAGTCTCCATCATACTTATTTTTAGAGAACTATTTTTGAGCTAGCTAATAAGTAGTTTTCTTGCATGTGGTACTCTATGGGGGAATCAGGGTGATTCAGGACAGAATGAATACATGTTTGCACAAATTCGTGATGACTATCTATTTATCCTGGGTAACACATGATGTTCTTCAGGGTTGGGTCCAGCCTGCCGAATGCATAAATTGTCCTTGAAGTAGTGAAACACAGATACCCTTCTCCCATGGTGAATGTTCTGATGGCTACACTATAAAAGGCAAGCTCACTTTTGCTCTTTGTGTCTGTCCTGGTGACTTTTAAACTCTTTTTCTACATATTAGGCCACCTTTTACCCACCCGCCTGGATGCCAGTTCTAGAACTCTGCAGTCCAAGAAGCTGTCAGTACAGCAGTGATATACCAGCAGTGTTCAGTAGAGTTTTTGTGAATGTCTTTCAGATGAAACCCTGCGCTGGGCTTGAGCAGTATAGCTCCCAGCCTCCCAGCTTCCCAGCTTCCCACATTTCTAGGTCTCAGTTGGACTCATTGCGTCCAGTTCTGGGCCCCTCTGTTCAAGAAGGACAGGGAATTGCTTGAAGGAGTCCAGCGCAGAGCCACAAAGATGATTAAGGGAGTGGAACATCTCCCTTATGAGGAGAGGCTGAGGGAGCTGGGTCTCTTTAGCTTGGAGAAGAGGAGACTGAGGGGTGACCTCATCAATGTTTACAAATATGTAAAGGGTGGGTGTCAGGATGATGGAGCTAGGCTTTTTTCAGTGATATCCAGTGATAGGACAAGGGGCAATGGGTGTAAACTGGAACATAGGAAGTTCCACGTTAACATCAGGAAGAACTTCTTTACTGTAAGAGTGACAGAGCACTGGAACAGGTTGCCCAGGGGGGTTGTGGAGTCTCCTACACTGGAGATATTCAAGGCCCGCCTGGACAAGTTCCTGTGTGATGTACTGTAGGTTACCCTGCTCTTGCAGGGGGGTTGGACTAGATGATCTTTTTAGGTCCCTTCCAACCCTTGGGATTCTGTGATTCTGTGATTCTGTGATCTGCACGAACGGCATCTCCTTGCTGCATGCATAGAAGGAAAAGCTTCAGTCATCTGAGCATGTTATGAGTGAGAAGGAATGATGGCAGTGTTATTTCTAGTCCTCCAAGGTACCAAGTAGCTGAGCAGAGAATCTCAGGAGCAAAACTTTTAATTAAGCCATCTGCCTGACTTTAAATTATGAAGTTCATGCAACAACATCTGCTGAACAACCAGGAGTATGCTTTTCAGGGACCTCTGCTAAGTGTGTTTTCCAGACACACTGCAGTCCTTGAGACCAAGGGTCTAAGATTAAGAATTATACTTCGTTCTCTCATAAGGCTGTAATTAGCTTGCCCAGTGCTTGCACAGCTTTAGCGTACAATAACCATAAAACAGTAGCACAGACATCCCCTGCAACAGAACAAAGGCTTCTTCTTGTCTTTCTGCTAATCGTTGCTGTGTGACAAACTTTTTATAGCTCTTGATGTCTTTAAGTTTACTACTCAATTTTCACTTCAATAGAACACATTTCTAACTATTTTGCAAAGCATAGTGGCTTCAACAAATGACTCACTGATGATTACTGTCATAGGAGAGCCAACTGCTCAGTATTTTAATACGCATTTTACTATTCTTAGTTGTTATGGTGGCTGTAAAAATCTATTATGCGATGTTTGTTCTCAGCATCATTCCTCAAAGCATAACGTCATAGCAAAATATCTGTCCCCAGTGTCTGTCTGCCTTTAGTGGTCAGTCATGCTAGACTTCCACACAGTGTGGTGAAAGTCAAGTGAGGTGCATTTCTCACAGATTTTGTGCTGTTACTTAAGTATGTATTACTCACAAATGTAAATCATGAAAGTCAGAGAATGAGTAATGTGAACAAAGATTAAATGGCAAGCCCAAGTCTTGAAACGTATATAAGAAATTACTCCAAAAAAACCACCCTACTGGTTTCTTCACACATCTATCACCTTGGAGTATGACAAATGTAGCAGAAAAGCAGGTGACTGGAAAAGTAGCAGTGAACAGTGTTAGGTCATATCTAAAAAAAAATTCTGCTTAAGAGTTTTGACTTTGTTTTGGGTCTGCTGGAGACCAAGCAGTGAATTTTTTTACTTGTATCATCATTTTTTAGTAATCTCATTTAGATGACTAACTGAATCAAGCTTGTGTTTACACTGCCATTTGGGTAACTTTTCTGCAAGACAATGTTGCTTTATTTGAAGATAAAATTGCTCACACCCATGTGGACAGAAAACTCTGTTAACAAGGAAAATGTGAAAAGGGGGGGGGGGGAATGCTCGTTTGCTTGTGTTGTGGGGTTCTGTTTTGTTTTGTTTTTTCTGTGTCAGAAAGCTTCATTTGCTGGGGCTTTAGACTAGAACCTCTCAGCAATTGCTTCAGTCACTGTAGACCAGGACAACCTCTGGACATCAGGGACTTTTGGCTTCTGTCTTGTATGACTGGTCTTACTTCACAAGAAATCATCATTTCACATCAGAAATCCTGCAAATTATTGGCCTGTATCATTTAACTGATACAGTTCAAATGTCAGCAGCAAGGCAGCTCTGAAGAACTATGTATTTGAAACCCCCTCGTCCCCGCAACCTCTGAGCAAGGTGCCATGAAGCTGAAATTTAGCATGCCGCCTAGTGAACTCATTTCACTGCAGGTTGAAAACAGCTGTTCCTGGTGGCATTGCAAGGTCACTTGTCTCTCTCTTGTGCTGTGGCCGTGAGAAATTGCTGATCTCCCTATCTGTGTGTCATCTCTCCAGTCCTTTAAACTTACCTGGGTGTAAGGTGTGCCTTGCCGTCCCAGTTACTGCAGGGTGCCTGCTGCTTTCTTTCTCCAGCACTTTTATGTGGTGCGCTCCAGACTTCCTGCTCATCGTGTCTGCTGCTCAGTCATATGTGGAGGGAAGCTAGGACTCATCCTTTTCTTTTTTTTTTTTTTTCAGGGATATTCATAGCATTTCCCACTTTCTATATACATACTACACACTTCATAAAATGGCACATGCTCACATTTTGATGGCTTTCCAGTGATTTTTTTTAATCTATTCTTCAAAACGAATGGCAATACATGTTTTTACTTTCCACAGTATTGGCAGTGCAACCTCAGATTTTCAGTAACAGCAGTGTTATACTCATTAGTGGTATACGTGTTCATTAATTGAAGGAACCTTTTGAAAATACTTCTGTGTGTTTAAAATATCCATGTGAAATCAGATACTTCCTTTGGTCCTGAAGATATTGCTGTTCTCTAGATTGCGCCAGAATCCAAGTAGGGTAGGGTGCCAGTGGCTATGCTGGTGGAATTGCTATCTGCGTCCTAAGAAACTGGACATTTTTGTTTGTCTCTAGACTCCTCTAAAATATTTGAACACCATAACCTTCTTACTTTTGTGTTTTACATTGTAGCTTTGCTAGAGAACATGAAAGACATTCATAGTCATCGAGTTTGCTTTTGCACTTTTGTGTCATGTAAAGGTTATGAATGGCCCATCAATTTTAAGCTGGCTGTTGCAGCGCAAAAGTATCATGTAAATTTTCTTTATTTAGTCCATGCACTTATTGTGCAATTTCTGGTGTTTCCTCACATTTAACATCTCCAGTAAACATTGCTTCACTTATGTCTGCCTAAGTAACAATGTGAACATCTATTTCTCTTGGGTTTTCTTTTAGCAAGAGTACATTACAACACAAATATTTTTCCAGTACAGTTTCCACAAACGTTCCCTGACGCATGGAAATATTTTGATTAATACTTTGAACTGCAGTCAAATGACTTGCCTTTTTCTTGAATGTATTTTATTTCTGGCTTTGATCTTGATAGAATCACGGTACCATCTATTTTATGGAACTTTCACTACTACTCAGGGCAGAAAGCCCTGGAGGAGGACTTGGTTAGTATTAAACATTTTTGAGTACTGATCACATTGATATATAAAAAGATTGGTGAATATAGTTTCCTGTGATTCAACTGCTATGTAATAAAACTTCTACAAAGAATGTAATGCAAGGAAACAAGGATTATAGCAGAAGCTTCTGTATCTTCAGTTATTTCCAGTATGTGCGTGTTTATTCACACACACATGCACATATATAAATCATTAAAATATTAAAAAATCTTAAAAAGTATTTTATTCTTATTTTGTTTCAAACTGTACGTTATTTCAATGATTATGCTGCACTGTGTGCAGACTATTAAAAAGGTAAGGAATTAAAGCCTTTCTTCTTTGGAGGCATTGGGACTTTTACTGTTGATTTCAACTGATTCTGAATTTCAGGCTGGGTCATACTGCTGTGGAGACTTATGAGACCAATAATACACTTAAACAGAATCAATTTTATTAGACCAATTAAAGCTCTGCCAACATCTGGTGGATCACAAATTAGAGATGTCAAATGGAATTGGTACTAAACATTTGACTTAAGAATTCTTAACATTTTAGAAGAGTAACCCAGAATGCACACTCACCTAATAAAAGGAGGGCTCTTAAACTCAGGAGTTACGTTGGGCAGCACCCCAACCAATGACAAGAGCCCTCAGCTGCAGATCCACTGCTCTGAGGAGGACCGACTCAACTGGCCCACCAATGGGACCCCATTTATATCCCAGTTGAATCTGATCTGCTGTCAAATATGCTCATGTTAGTTCTCTCTGGCTGAGGGGCGATCTTACCTTAGCCCCATACAGCACCACATGTGCTTGACGAGGGCGGCCTGCGCAGGGGGGCAGTAAGCATTACTGAACTGCAGTCAGCATTACATAACTGAAGTCATCCTTATGTTATTTGAGGTCAGCATTACACAACTGAGGTCAGTCCCAGCCCACCGGCTGGAGGGCCTCAACCCCAGCTTGGGTGGGAGCATCTACCACACGTACTCAAACAGAGCTCGTACTACAGAAAGCCCAAGAGGCACAGACACAGGTGAATGCAAAGGTTAGAGATGTTAGAGATGACAGGCGTTAGTTTCTGTTTTATTTTTACCAATTACTTCTGAAATGCCCCTTTCCTAGGCACTCTGTATAGTACTATGACCATATAGGCCCAGCAATACTCATTGAGCCAAAATCACAGAGTAGTGTTAAGAGGGTTTAAGTCATATAGTAATAAATACCAATGAAGCTAAAGGAGTTGAAGCTAATATCATGCCGCCAGAAAGTAAGTATAAATCCTGCCATGCTGGTCAGCTGATAGTTTAGCTAGAGATCTTCATGACGTATTTCATCCCTCCAGCAGGAAAATCAGCAAAGGTGGATAATCCTAGAAGGATTCTCTTTTTAGAATTTTCCCAAAAGCCTTAGGTTCCCCTTGTGCAGAATGCAGCTGAATGGCTTTCATCTGCGCTTTTTTACCTTGTACCTCAGGAGAGGGGGAAAAATGCCTATGTTCCTCTAGCCACATCAGCATCCAGCTATCTCACCTTATCTTTGGGTCTGCTGAGCACCCACTGTAAGGTTTGGAGAGTAAGAACAGCTTTTGCTATAGAAGGTTTTGATTCTCCCGATCTCCACCCAGTAGAAGTAACATAAGATACAGAAATTATCTTTGTTACTAATCTGGGAGAAAGATCAGGTCTGGTTTTATGGCTGATTATAATTAGTGACAAACATAAGCAAATAGGCAACCAAACTCCATCTGGAATATCATTTCCAGGACTGTCCACCCACATAGGAAGGATATTATTGCCTTGGAGACTTCTTTCTGTATTTTAAGAATCTAAGTTATGACAGCAGATTTGAGTTACTGCATTTATTTTTTTCTAGACACGAGATTTAAAGTTGTTAGAAGTATAAGCTCAAGATTTATTGCAAATATTTTCCACGGTTAAAATGGCATGTACCTTTCCACTTAAGAAATTGCCTGAAGTTTTGAGTTTGCCTGTAGTTTTTGACAGTCCTAGGAACTCTCCATGCATTGGATTAATACCAGGTGCATAGTGTGTGACATCACGTGTGCTGCACAAGTTTCCTCCCATAGGCTCTCCACTGTTCCTAAGACCTGAAGTAGACCACCAATATCTATAAGCAGCAAGGTCTTTAAGCTCATTGGCAGAGCTTATGCCTGACATTTCCAGTAGCATGCTGACTGCCTTTGTACGTATTTATACCCACTGGCAAGCGGAAGCACTTCAGAAAAATTGACAGTACAGCCCCCATATGGAGGCAGCGGTCTGTCTCTGGGATGCAGGCTGCTCTTGAGTCCCCGCTGTAGTCACGGTGGGCTCCATAGTCTGTCACCGTTACAGGGCTCCATATGTTGGATATTAGAAACAGGGAGGGGAGAGCAAAATTGCTGAGAGTAAAGGTTATTAGATTTGCATAATAAATAATCTTGGGAGTGAATTTAAGGCACTTAGCTCTATTGTAGAGCAATGGTATGGGTATGTGTGATAAAGGATCAACGGCTGAGATAAACCTAAAAGTATTCCGTGCACTCTGGTACCTGAATTTGCTTTCTTTCAGGTTTGCTTTACTTCAGACAGCTGTCTCTGTTGACATATAAATACGGGATGACAGAGCAATATAACAGGGCTATGTTAGTGAGGACTGTGCTATTTTGGTGAAAGTATGTAATAGAATAAAGTAGGGAATAATGTATGTTCTTGCACTAGGGTTTAATAAGGAAAATTCCCAGTTGTCTTTGTAAATTTTACTTGGGAAGGAAAAAAGGGAGTGACAAACCTCCCACGAGGAAAAAAAAAAAAGAGAGGACAATACTTATCACACGCTTAACAAACGTGTGTGCATTCCAACATGTTCTTAGAACTGGATTTCTTGACGGGCACGTGTCATTACCTAAAACGGAGGCTAAGCAAGGCTCAACGCAGCACCCGATTCTGTCTCCGCTCTTCCCACCCGGCCGCAGGGCGAAGCGGGGCTCGGAGCCGCGAGACCACGGGTAGCGCCGGAGCCGACCGCCCCGAGCAGGCGAGAGGCAGCGCGGGCGAGTACCTCCAAAACGCGCAGCGGCTTCCGAGCGGCATTCCAGCGCGGCCGCCTCGGGGTGGGGGGCAGAGGTGGAACAGGCGGAAAAAACAGTCGCAGCCCTTCAGCCCTACGGTGGCGGAACCAAGCAGCGGCGGCGCAGGGTGAGAGTACCACCCGCGGTACAGAGCGCCGAGCGGCGTGCCGGCAGGTAGCGCGCCCGGTGAGGCTCCCGGCTCCTTCCTCTCCCTTTTAGGATTATTATCACTATTTTCCGGGAGTCAGAGCTGCGGCGCGACCCGCGGTAGGTTACCCGTATGCGTGGCTCTGTAGCAGGTACGTGCCTCGGGAGCGCGGCTGCCCGCTCTTGTGCAATCGCTCCGAGACGACAAGGCTCCCGCCGGGGCGGGGGGTTTGACTTTTACACCCGTACAGACACAGCCGGCTGACGCCGCGCTCCGCGGCACCAGCACGGCAGCGAGAGCCCTGCCGAGCTCCGTTCTCCCCGGCGGAGCGGGCGGCGGAGCTCAGCCCCAGCGCTGCCGGGTAGGGGGCGCGGCGCTGCGGCGCTGCGCCTCTGCGAAGACTTGCGCGGTGCGAGCACCCCCCCAGCACGCCGCCGCGGGGCACCGCACCGGTTACGTAAGTGCCGGCGCCCCCCGCGCCGCTCCCCCTGCTTCGGCCCCCCCCGCGCCGCCCCCCGCCCCGCCGGCGGTTATGCAATCGCCAGCACACAGACCTACTGTACCACACACCGCCCCGCGCCCCGCCCCGCCCCGCCCCTGGCCGCTCCCATTGGCAGTCCTCCGGCAGAGCCCTGCGTTGATTGGGCTGCCGGGGCCGCCAGTCACGGCGCGGCGCGGCTGGCATGCGGGCTATGAGCGCCGCTCCGCGCAGTCCTGACCTACTAACACACATCCCTCCGCGCCGCCGCCGCCGCACGCTCCCGCCTGGCCGCTGCGCTGCTGCCTGCACAGCGCGGCGCGGCACGGCACGGCACCGCACCGCATCGCATCGCATCGCACGGCACCACGCCACACCGCCTCTCGCCTCGCCCGCGGCCCGGCGCGGGGCGGGGGATGCTCGGCGCTGCGCGGTGCGCTGCAGGTAGGAAGGAGCGTACGCCCGCTGAGCGGTGCACGGTATGAAGTTTGGGTGTCCGCCCGGGCTGCGGCACCCGCCGCACCGCGCCTCGGCTGGGCTGGGTCGGGCCGGGCCGGGCCGAGCCGAGGACCGCTGTTACATAATACGAGCCCAAGCCGGCTCCAGCAGCCGCCGGGCGGGGAGTGGTCGGCCGAGCGGGCCAGCTCTGCTTGCTGCCGCGGAACTCGCGGAGGGGTGTCGGCGCGGGAGGCAGCCCGGCAGATGTCCGCCGAAGGATTCCATTGCGGAGAGGGAGGTGGTGGTCATTCCCGGCGTGCCGTACTGCCCCCCGCTCCTCCCCACAGCGAGCCGCGGGCAGCGCCGCCGGAGCCGCTGTCCTGCCCTGCATAATGCGCCGGCGTGGAGCGGCCCGCCGCTGCGGCCGCCGTGCGGGGCGGAGGGCTGGGTGCTGCCCGCCGCCCGCACCTCGCTCCAGAGCCACCGCGAGCTGCGTGCCGTCGGAGCCTGCCGGCGAGAACTTCCCCTCCCCTCCCTTGTCGGGCGGCGCTGGGGGATGTTGCCCGCGGGCGAACGGGCTTGATGGCAGCGGCCGGGCCCTGTCCCCACGCCGTGCGGGGCCGCGCCTGCCCCGGCCCTCTTGGTCGCTTCTGTCGCTGTTTTTCGGGCGCTCCGGGACCGATCGCATAATAGTTCTTGGAAATGTTGCATTATGTAACCACAGAATTTACTGGCAGGCGGGCTGGGAAGAGGGAGCTAATTATGCGATTTTATAATCTCCCTACAAAGAAACTAGGACAATCTCTCCCTGAAAAAAAAAAAAAGACCCAACTCAAAGCCCGTAACTGTAACAGATTCGGCTGAAGTGCGCTTAATAAGGGAAGTAGACAACTGGGTAAGCGGGGAGGCGAGGCGAAGCGAGGCGCGCTCGTCGGCTGCGTGCCGGGTGCCTTAAAACGAGATTTGTGTTGGTCTATATTTAGCTCCATCGCATTTTAGCAATTGTGGCTTCATGTGCTATTTCTGGTCTTTTCTCCAGAGCTGTGCGTGTAGACGTTCGAGGCCATTTGCTCGGATTTTTAACTCCACGCCTTCAGAGACGTTTTGAGATAAGGCTGTGGTTTTTTAGGAACTCATTTCGCCCAGACGCTGAGACATTGGTACGGGCTTTCACTTGCCGTTTCTTTAATAATAATAATAATAATAATAATAATAATAATAATAATAATAATAATAATAATAATAATGAAGGAACTAATTTAAGGGAAGGAAGGCGTTCAGGAGGTGTCAGCCGCGCCGGGGGGCAACGGTGGAGCCGTCCTTCTCGTGGCCTGACCGTGGCGGGCGAGCAGGGGTCCAGGTGCCGCCGTCCCCGGGGGCAGCCGCCCGTATCTCCAGTAGGTCAGTGTGACAGACCCGGCGGCGGGGAGCGGAGCGGAGCGGGTAGAGCCCTCCCTGCGGAGCCCGGCTCCGCGCCCGCTTTCACCCTCTCGGCTTTGCACCGCGTGCGGGGGTCGCCGCGTCCCCAGCGGCTGTTGGGAGCCGTTGGTGGCCGTTGGGGCGCGGCGGCAGCGGGCGGGCGAGCGAAGGCTGGGGGCGCTGGCGCTCCCCCTCAGCCCTTTGTTCTGGGCTGGGGCGGCGGCGGGCGGGCGGGTAGATGGGGTGGGGTGGGGGGACGGCGGGTTGATTGCGCGGGGCCGTGCTGAGGGGGGAGCCGGCCGGGCGCCATGAGCCGCCGGGCACGTAGGGGGTCGGCGGGCCGGGCCGGGCCGGGCTGCCTTTGTGGCGGGCGAGGTGCGGGGCGGCGCTGCGGGGAGGAGGCCGCCTCCCTGCAGCTCACCTCGCCGCGCTGTGTCCCCAGCTCTCTTGCCCGTGTGCCCCCTGCCTTGTCCCACCATCGCCTGCAGGCAGGGAGCGCCAGACAGAGCCCCCCCCCCGCTTTCCCCCTCCCTTTGCTGCCAGGTAGGCATGAGGGAGCCTAGCACACACCCCCTCCCGCCACCCCAGCGTTCTCGTGTTTCTCCTTTTACGTAAGGAGCAACAACAACAAAAAATGGCCATTGCCCAATTCTGTTATTTTGCCAAGTCATTCAGGTATTGCAGTGGTAAAAGCCATGGCTGGACGTCCCGTACTTTGGAGTCAGCTTGTGCTCTGTCCTCTACAGCTTGAAAGTTGCTGGTGATAACTTGGCTTTCACAATGAGGTTATTTTTATTTATTTGTTTTGTGTGTGTATGTGACTAAAACGGCCCTTTAAGAATACAAAACCAACGTCACTCTGCTTGTGACCAAAACCTCCAGAGCCCTGAGTACCCTGGCTGCTGTATTTTCGTTCAGTATACCTGCCATAGGTAGTAACAGCAAAGTATTTTAAAAATGTGATATTCTTAACAACATGCATAAACTTTTCTGCTACTTGATTGTTGGGGTCAAGTGCAGCTTTGATCGTGAAGCTGTCTTGGCATTACTGTTGTGTTAAAAACAACTGTATTTCACACACCCCCCCCTCCCCCCCCCCTTGTAACTTGAATGATTGCACTCGATTTCACTGTGTTTGCTCGTGTATGTGCAACCTACTTTGAGTCATCTTTGCCCTCCTTGGTGGTTAATCCAGAGCCTCATTTAAAATACTGCTATGTGCATCACTTTTACAGACCTTATTCAATCAAAATTTTGACTTTGATGGGAAACTTGAATGAATAAGGATTCGGCTTTTGGCCCAAAGACCTGATTTAAACCAACAAGTTCAAGGATTACCGAATAAAGATCCTTAATAGCATTGGCAGTAGCAGTTATTGTTATAAGAGTTCTCATGTTACAGATGTCTTTGGCTATTGAAATGCAATGCACTTTAGAATGATCTGCCTCTACTTTAAATTTTGATTTATGTTTTTAACTCATTCTCCAGATGATTCTTAACTAGCTTTTAAAATATTCAGCTTCCTGGGTTTGACCTCAAAGGCTGGAGTTTCTCCTTGATTTTTTTTTTTTTTTGTTTGGTGTTCAGTTTTTGTTGCTTGTTTGTTTGTGTGTGTGTGTGTTTGTGGTTTGGGTTTTTTTGAGGTTTTTTGGTTGGGGGTTTTGTTGTTTTGGTTATATATATATATACGTGTATATATATATGTATATATATATAAACTGATCTGAATGATGTCAAAAAGCTTCGTCTTCCCCATAAATTGTAAGTACTAACATGACCTCCTGACAGCTTATTTCATCTTAAGGAGGAAGAGTATTTGCCATGCTTTGGCTAAAATTTATAGGATGGACATACATACCTTTTTTCTGTTGCAGTGAAGTCTAAGCAGTCGGAGAAGTGTATTAATACCATGCTGCTTTTTTCAATCCTTTATCTTGAAATAAAACTTATAAATAAAATAAACCTTTAGCTCATTTTTAATTGACTTAGTTTAACAAATAGTTATGCAAACTATCCTTATGCAATAGTTTTTTCCAGACAGCAATCGTGCTGCTGTTATAACATCACTATGATGCAATAATATGAACAATAAAATCCTCTGTTTGAGTCTTATTACACACTGTTAAGCAATGTATCTGACTCATCAGCTTAATTGACTCTTCTAGGTGACCTTGTCATGATCATTACAGCCAGTTATGAGATATAAATGTGCTTAGGATATGTAATAGGAAAAAAATGCAAATAGATGGCCAATTTCTACAGTCTGTTCTAAAAGAAAATGTCAGCTGATTTCCATGTTACAGTATTTTACAGCGTTTGAATATAAATACAAAAAAAAAAAACAAACCTGTTGTGGGTTTTGTGTGGTGGTTTTGTTTGTTTGCTTGTTTGTTTTGTTTTTGTGGTGGGTTTTTTTTAACAAGTTATGTGTAACTGTCTAATACTGATGCTAAGTATGACTGTCAAAAATACGATTGTGTAAGCTAGGGCATACTTGGGCTTGGTTGAAAATGTGATAGAAGCAGTGTTCTTAAATTTTTTGTATTAAAAGGTGAATCTGAAATCAATTATTATTAAAACCTCCTTAGATATCCTGTTTTTTTTTTTTTTTGTAATTCGCGTGTTTAATTGATCCATGTCCAAATCAGCATACTGAGAGACTGAATCTGGTGACAGACATTACACAAATCTATTTTCTCTCAGAAAGAGTGCTTTATTTGAGAGAAGTTTTCCCCCCCCCTTTTTTTTTTGAGTTGCTCTGTCTTGGTGTAATTTTCAGTCTGTCACAAAGTATTTGAGTTATTAACTGTTTTTTATGATGCAAAGGTGGCAGCACAGCAGTTAGCAGTGCAGGTGCCAGATCTGCAAGACCACCTCTTACAAAGGGAGTACAGCCCAATAAAGAAAATGGTGCTCAGCATGGGCAGTGGTCTTCCAGCCTGGACCACCTCACAGAATTGGAGTACTAACGATTGCTCTTTCTCTGTTCCATTTTCTGTGAGTTGTAGATTACAGTGTTTTACAGGAGATGTTTGGTTTACATATTTGTATTTAAGTTGTTATATAACAAGGTGCATGTTTAGGGCATCAGCTGGGATTAATTGACATAATTCTGCTGCCTTTAAATAGCCCTATATAAATTTAGGTCAGCTAAAGGTCTGGTCCATGCTTGGCATTTTAAGAACATAGTTCAGTAATAGAAAGCCGTTTGTTGTCAGAATAATTAACATTTGGTTATGATGGTGTGGGTTTGTTTTTTTTTTGTTTGTTTTGTTTGTTTGGTGGGGTTTGTTTTGTTTTTTGTTGTTTTTTTTTTTTATGGCTCTTAACTAGAGGAATTGAGCTCATATTTCCAGAATGTTGTTACTATTAAGTTATGACTTTTCCAAGTCTAGTTTTTTCTTGCTGTCAAATAGCTATTGAAATGAGGAGATGCATACTGTCATATAGTACTGTAACTTCAGTAGCTGTTGTTTCTATTAGGATTTTATTAAAAGCACTGGAAAGTTGTGTGATAATTAAAGTGGCATGATTTATGTACACATACTACTTATGTATCTATAATGAAATACTTACACAAGTTGTGTATACATTTTCTTTGCTTCTCAGTTTTAAAGTTTTAAAATGGCACTTTGAATAACATTCTTTAGCTTTTGTTTTCCATCCCTTAAATCAGAGCAGTAAACAATTTGTTTCAGAAAAATCAAACAGATCTGATAGTATCATATTGTCTTCCGAAGGGAATGGGAGAAAATATAGGTCAAATTTGCACCTATTAAGCTCAACTGACCTTTTTGAGCAATAGCTACCTTTAACATGTTTTGTACTTTCCAAATAATAATTTTATTTGCATAATTTGTGTAATTTACCTTTGGGAAGCAGCCTGTACTTTAATGAGTTATTTGTAGTTATTAAGATAAACAGTAACCTAAGTAATTTTCCTAACAATGAAAGCCTTTTGTAAAAATTGCACGTGTCATCGTATTTCTGGGTACAGCTTGGAGGTGCTTAATACGAAGGTTCAACAATGTTCTAAGTTCCATGACAGACTTACTAATTTTTCTATATATTTTAAATAGATTTGATTTGTTGTAATAAATTATTTTTTTATATTCCTAATGGACTATATTGTGTAGACATCTCCCGTTTTTTTCTTTCAGTAAGATGATCAACATTTTAGCAAAAAATGGGTCATCTTGTGCAAAGCTATCATCATCAGTGTTCCACTGACCTAATTACACGTTGATCCTGAAACTGTCAGCACTTAAGGTGCCCATGAAGTTGTTAGAATAAGGGAACTGCGTACAGGATCAATAATTCTGCATTGCTCCATGCTGTTGTAATGGATTCAGGTCTCTACAGGTACAACTATATAATAGCAGTAAATGGTGGTCACATTTCTATTGTGAATGCTTTTACCCTTTGTGACTACAGATAACCTGTCCATCATAGCATAAAATGCAGTCACCTTTTTTTTTTTCTTTCCAGAAAATTGCAACTTTATTTGTTCTGCATTACCTAGACACTCTTGCCTGCAAATCCATCCTAGGGATAATGTCACTTTTCCAGTGGAGCCAGTATTAAAGCTTTTCTTCAACAGGAATATAATTTTGCTACAGTGTTAGATAAAAAGGCAAGAAAAAGTATATTGAAGGATGTTGGTGGAGGTTAGAATGGGGCCATATCCTCTGTTGGATTATGATAGACTTGAGGGGTGCAGGGTTTCTGTGAAAAGCAGTAGATGTAGAGCAACTCCACAGTATCTTCCAGTATTTCAGCAGTGTCGAGGCACGCTGTGTACGACCACCTAAGTTTGATCTCAGCCTCCTGTCTGCATGCGCAATGAGGATATTTTTCTGTACCTTGTAAAAGTCTCAAGATGGGTACCAATTGTTTCTAAAACACTTTGATGATAAAGTGCTGACTGTATGTTTCAGGTTTTTAAGGTTTGGAATGCAAACTGGTAATTTTGGTATCTGTGAACAGGTTAGACACCAGCTCTTCTGGTATGGAGACAGGTTTTCAAAATAGATAACCTATGACAGAGTGGTAGCAGTGATATAGTTAATGATACCTATGCAAAACATGGAGGGCAACAAATAAAAATATGCACAGACATACCAGTACACTCTTTTATTGCTTTTTCTGTAGTTTGGCATATAGTGGTGATGGTGATAGAGGCGTGGTTCTTCTCTGAAACCAGAAGTTGTATTTGGCCATTATTTTCTTCCATTTTTGAAGAACCGAGAAATTTAACACATGGTGATGCAAAAGTGAATTGTGTTTTGAGCATGCAGCTCCTAGAAATTTGATTTCATTTAGTTTCATGGGGTTATTATCCAAATGTTAGAGCAATAGAATTAAACAATTAGCTATCTAATTCTAGGATATGTTTGAATAATTAAATACAAAAAATAATGCACAGTTACTCTTTGGGAAAGCACACACACGTGAGGAGGCCCATGGCCATTGTCTAAAGCAGAAAAGACTTATGTAATTAAAGTACACAGCAGAGAGAGAGAAAAGATTGTGGCAGTGTCCTTCAACCCTTTGAAACATTCCAGTTCTTACAGTGTGAATACACA
Organism: Lathamus discolor; assembly: GCF_037157495.1. NCBI lineage: Eukaryota > Metazoa > Chordata > Aves > Psittaciformes > Psittacidae > Lathamus > Lathamus discolor. The sequence goes on from NC_088909.1 coordinate 63,682,213, forward strand.
AATCCCCAGCATCAGATTCTTAGTGTACAATTTTGACACAATCAGATCACTGAAGTACAAAGTCCATGGATAAACAAACTTGTCATGGTTTCTGCATACGTAATTTCTTGCTTCAGTAGTGTGAGTTCTATACAACAGCCTCATTAATACTTGGATGTGGGGTTGTATCTTGCTTCAATTGAAGCCAATGGCAAAATTACTGTGAGAGCAAGACTGTGTCTGTGATTAAGTTAATAGGGTCGAGTGTTATTACATTGTTGAATTGGCACTCAATGCCATTAACATCAACCAAACAAAAAAATCTAACAGTGACTAATGTAAGGCAATGTTAAATGTTGGGTTTAAAACACTTAACGAGGAAGTGATAAAGCAATTGAAAAATTAATCATAAGGGAAAATACTGGAATTTGAAAAATAGAGGAATCATTACAGCTCATTAATTTATGTGTAAATACTGATGTTTTCCAGTGGAATTATAAAATGTGAGTGAACTGAAATGGCTAGTTTCATTGAAGGCATTTTGCCATTGTCATCAGATGGAATTTGATTTGTTTACAGACTCAGCATTGGGCTGATCCGCATGGAGAAGAATAAACAAGGGCTTTGACTCCTGTTTGTAAAGAAGCAATTCCAGTTACCGTGATAAAAGTGCTCAAGGAAGATGTGGAAAGAGCTGAAGATGTATTGATGTTCTGTTAGTTCACTAAAGTAATGGTTAGAACTAACTACATAAATAACAGACCAGTAAGACTATGTCAGTGGGTTATACGTATGTCTTGACTGCTTTACTGATAGACTGTGGCAGAGAGCAAAGTTGAATACTGCATGCGAAAACATGGTCGGTTTGACACACAGTGGTATTTGCTGTAGACTCGCGTGCTACTTACGTTCTGTCTCTTTGTGCTAGAAACAATGTGTACAGGAGGGATGTGGGCTAAACCAGGAGTTATCAGTGCTACAGTGAGCAGATTGTATGCTGGGACAGCCCACGCTGCTGTCCCAGCGTTGAAGTCCCATAGAATAAGGGACTTGAGCTCTGCAGGCTGTTGGGTTGTTAAGTGCAGCTCTGTGCCAGTGTTGTGCTGCAGATTGTCTGTGGGCATGCAGTTGAGTTTTTACTGGTCCGTAGAGAGTCATACTGATGAACTATGCCAGTAGTCTACATTAATTCTGGGGAGGGGGTGAGGGGGACACAATGACCTAAAAAAAAGCAACAGCTTTTTTTCTGATTATTATTAGTATTAGTAGTATTTTTTCTAGATTGCGGAGTTGGACAGACACCAAAATAGGATCATTTTGACCTTGAGACCATACAGAGAAACAGAAAACCATATTTGTATCCTGATATAGTCTTGTTCAAGACTAAAGATACTCTTTTTATATTGTCAAAATGGAAGATTGGAATATAAGAGGGAAAGAAAGTTGTATTCAAACTGTGTGGGTATAGTTTCATTCTTCTAAAAAAAGCACAGCTCCTACATTTGTAAGTATTTCTGGTGCTGTTGCTGGTGTTTCAAGTGAGTGTAAATATTCCAGGGTACATGGCAGATAAATATATAGAAAGTAGTGATGTATGCCTATTAGTATCCCGTTTCTAAGAGAATCAATACTATTATTTGGATTTAGGCATAGTTCTGTAGTACTGCACAACACAGCAAGATCTCCATATTGATAAGGCCCTGAAATTTACACAAAAGCTGGTTTGAACCCTTTTGAATTCAGTGAGAGTTGGCTGAGATGAGATGCATACTTACGGGACAAGTAATGAGTTCATGGGTATTTGGTACATGTTATACTGCTTCCTGCTGTGTGTCATAGAAGGTGTGTGCATTTCCTCAGAAATGCAGTTGTTAATGATAAAAGTGAATACAGTGATTGCAGTGTATCCAGACAATTACAGATCAATAGCTGTGCATTACCAATGCTACAGGATAATGAAATGAAATCCTAGTATTTTTCTTCTTTTAATGTAAAGTTATTTTGCTGAGACTGAATATTCTAGAAATGGCTCAAAAATTCAGGTGGCCTTGTCTTTTTTTTTTTTTTTTTTTTTTTTTAATTTTTACATTATGTGTTCATTAATAATTCTTCTTTTAAATATATTGGGTTTCACTGGGTTTAAACTGGTATGCATATTAGTTAAACCATTGGTTACATGGAGCAATGAAATGGACAAAATGGCTATACAGCTTCTTCAGCAAATCACATTATACTGAATATTTGGACAAACGTGTTATTTTGTCGTTCAGCTTATTTTTTTTTTAAACCTGATCCAGCTCCTATTTAACTTGACAGAAAACTCCTTTTGACTACAGTTTGAGTTTTGGATCAGGATCTACCTATGTATTTGCCTGTACATTAGAGATACATTTCTTCTCTACAAACATGGCAATTTATGGTGCTGCTTTTGCGCTAAAATGTTAGATGCTGTCTTTGGTGTGGCTGGCTTCTAACTCTATGTTCCATTAAGGCTGTATTATCGGAGGCAAATAGTTACATGTCAGTAATTAACCATGGATTTTAGGAAATTCTACTTAGCTGTTTTATTAAATGTGTTAATTTTTCACGACAGAAGAGTTGGCATGGTTTGATGGAACAGAACCCAGCTTGAAACTTGAGTCTTTATGACCCTGCTTAATTGTTATTACATCACTCACTCCTTTTTACCTTCTGGAAAAGACAAGAGAAACTGGCAGAATACAATTCATTAATTCTTTTATAACTTTCCCAACTGATAATGTTAGTTTCATTAGTCATTGTGAAGACATTCCCAATAAATAGAGACATTAATCTGAAGTGGCAGATTTTTTATTTTTTGTTACAAAACAAGAATCGTTGCTGACTCGATAGTCAGTTCTGTAAAAGCACTTGGCATACTACATTTACCAGGAACATGACTGACTATGGAAAAATGAGATATTCAGAAGCTGTATCTCAGATCAAGACCAAATGATCCCATGAGAATAAACTACTTTTACACTAACTAAATAAAACATAGGGAAATTTGAATGCTGTGTTCAAATCTAATGATTAAAATGTCTGAAGCTAAAAGTTAAGCTGGTTTTCCTCTTGGTATGATTTTTAGATGTAAACTTTTAATGCATACACTTTTCTAAAGGTGCATATGCCTCCATGGTATTAAATTTCACTTTGATGTAATAAGGCTATTTTTCAAACGCAAATTATTAAATGTTACTTCTGTTACGTATTCTTCAATCTTGATTTTAAAGTTTTCTTTTTAATAGGCTATATTTTTAATAGTTAGATATTTGCCCAAATGATGTGTATTTACTAGTTTGAATTGATATGATTGATCAGTAAGGCATTTTAAAATTCCAAGTGTGTGTGTGTATAAACATTTGTGTATGTAGATATATGTATATTTTAATAGGATTCAAAAACAATAATTAAATTCTTAATAGCTTTAATGGATAGTGGTGTTATTTTAAGACAATAGAGAACACTTCAGCTTCTCTAAATCAGCTTATGTTATTTTTAATCCATGAAGGACCCAAATAAATAGCATTTCTAAGTCATACACCACAGCTGTTTTCAGAAGAGATGCTTTAATGTGGAAGAACAAGATACTTTCCAGTGCTGCTCATTAACGTGCCTGGTGTCCTTCAGTGTTAACTGCTGGAGATTTAGATTGGCCAGTGATATTATGGAAAGTTCTGTGACAACATTACTGTCAGATCAAAACTCAAATATTTTTTACTTGATTTTTCCTTGGATCATATTGCATTTGTTTTGTTTGTTTTGGAAGCGAATCTGCTACCTTGGTATCATAAAGCTTCGAGTATTGGTTGGTTGAGGGTTGAGTGGTTTAATGTACCGAATGCTAGTCTGAGATTTTTATTGAACTCTGCTATTGCGTGATCTGAACCAGCAATTCCTAAATTGTAATTAAATTCTCTATTTATTCCAGGTTTTTCAGAAGATCCCCATTGGATCTCCTACGAGAATTGGTTCTAGATACTTCTGTTTGAGAACATGAAAATAACAGAAGAATGTGTGTGGATTTAAAATTACTGTATTTATCAAGTTGTGGAGTGAGAAGTAACAGGGAAATAGCTTGCTCTATTGCTTTTTGTAGATCTACTACAAATTGTTTCTGATGCAGCTGAGAAAAATGCAGACCCTTAAAAAGGAACACGGACCTGTTGACACAAGTAGCAATGTGGACAAAATCATAGTACTTAAGTCTTCTTTAGCAGAAGTGTCTGAAGAATTGTCTACAAATGAAGATATACTACTTACAGAAGCAAGTAGTGGAAAAAGTAAATCTTCAGCTTGCCGGAGGAAGCGAGAATTCATTCCAGATGAAAAGAAAGATGCTATGTATTGGGAGAAAAGGCGGAAAAACAACGAAGCTGCCAAAAGATCTCGTGAAAAACGACGGCTGAATGACCTTGTCTTAGAGAACAAACTAATTGCACTGGGAGAGGAGAATGCCACTTTGAAAGCGGAGCTGCTTTCATTGAAGCTGAAGTTTGGTTTAATTAGTTCTGCAGCCTATGCCCAAGAGATACAGAAACTCAGTAGCTCAACAACTGTGTATTTCCAAGACTATCAGAGTTCCAAATCAAATATCAACTCATTTGTAGATGAGCACGAACCATCTATAGTTGGTAGCAGTTGTATTTCTGTCATTAAACATTCTCCTCAAAGCTCTATATCCGATGTGTCTGAAATACCATCCGTAGAGCATACTCAACCAAGTCGTATACAAAGCAACTGCAGAAGTCCTGAAAATAAATTCCAGATTATAAAACAGGAGCCCATGGAGTTAGAGAGAGAGCCAAGAGAGGATAGAGGTTCATACAAAGCATCCATATATCCAAGCTACATGGGAGCTACCTTTAACATGTACTCACATTCTCCTCCACTCCTGCAAGTTAATAGGTCCTCCAGTAACTCCCCCAGAACATCTGAAACTGATGATGGTGTAGTTGGAAAGTCATCCGATGGAGAAGACGAACAGCAAGTTCCTAAGGGTCCAATCCATTCCCCAGTTGAACATAAAAATGTTCATGCAACAGTTAAAGTTCCAGAAGTGAATTCTTCAGCTTTGCCTCACAAGCTTCGAATTAAAGCCAAAGCCATGCAAGTTAAAGTGGAAGCAATGGATAATGACTATGATACAACACAGAAGTTGTCATCCCCCATTGACATGTCCTCAAAACGACATTTTGAGCTTGAAAAACATGGTGCACAAAACTTGGTGCATTCTTCTCACACTCCTTTCTCAGTTCAGGTGACTAACATCCAAGACTGGTCTCTTAAACCAGAACTCTGGCATCAGAAGGAACTCAATGTAAAAATTCAGAGTGGTTGCAAAACTGGAGTTGTTGAAATAAAAGACAATATCTACAATGTCTCCGAGTCAGAGAACCTGTATTTGAAGCAGGGCATAGCCAGCTTATCTGCAGAGGTTGCTTCGCTTAAAAGACTTATAACAACGCAACAAATCTCTGCATCAGACTCTGGTTAAGTTACTACTGAATAAAGGCTTACTGTTTTAAAGGATGTCATTTGCAGTAGATCAAAATGTTTTGTATTATGCTGAATTTTCACTGGACTTGTGATGTCATTTCACTGTAATGTTCACATAAGGTCTGATTGGTGTCTTTTTGTGCGCAAGTTATTATGAAGACTAGGTTGTGTTATGATCACTATGCCTTGTGTATAGTCAAGTAGCCTGTACAAAGGCTGTATATAGTGAATTTTATTTTCTTTTGTTCTTCTACTATAAAGCGTGCAAGTTGCCAGTTACAATAAAATATTGGTGACAAACACAGAACATCTACTCCAGTTCAGTTGATTTTATGAACGTGTAAATAAGTTGTTAATTAAAAACTGGCTTTTTCTTACACTGTGCTCAACTTCACTTACGTGATTGGTTTTTACAGCCTAACAACCAAATTGCAATTTATGTGTGTAATCCTTCTGGCCACCTTTTTCCTTAACACATTTTTTAGAACAGAATAGAAATAAAGTGAATATTTATAAATAAGACAGTACCAATTTATAGCCTTAGCCTTCTTTAACTTATTTATTAGTAAAAGTTAACCAAAAACCACACAAATTCAAACCCAGTAACTGGGTCAGTCTTGGATGAGACAGTATTGAGTTTCCTTAATGGTTTATGGTGACCAGCCATTTTTTCAATATTGTAACTTGGTGTTTTAGGTGATGTTAGTTAAGTTGGATATGTGTATCTACAAAGTTTTCAGAGCCTTGCAGTGGCAGAATTGGGCACCACCATCTCTGTCAAAGGGTGGCTGGTGTGCACAAGGGGTGCAGGCACAGGAGGAAGTACAGGCAGCGGTTATGCAGGAGAGCCTGTACCTTTTTGCATGCGTGGTTTTTTCCAGAGCAGATGGTGAACTGCCTGCAGGAAACGAACGAGGCTACTTCAGCTGTGAACCCTGAGCTCAGCTAGACAAGTGTAACGGACAGGCAGGAGCAGAGTGAGGAGATCTTCCACAATCTATCTTAGTTCCCAGTGTGGGATGTAATGCAGTGACACAGGCGTGAAGTATTGCCGTCGGTTTGGCCTTGGTTTCAATGGCTTAGTTATCTGAACTGGAATACCCTGGCTTGTTACAGGGCATTTTGTGAGAACTCCGTAAATGTATAATAGAGACTACCTGAAGAGCTGCGCAACTGAGATACAACCAGCCCCTTACAAATCGTGCAGATGATAAGTTCTTCACTTGACGACTAGACAGGGCTGCACTGCTCTTGGTGTTTGAAGAGAGCCATGGAGCCATGGAACCATGGAGAGTAGCATTGCATCACACGTCTGTCCTTGGTGTGGCTTACCAAAGTCTTTAGTTTTAAACTTAAGAATAATTTATAAATAGAGCATATACTTGGCAGAGGTTCTTGTCATGATAATCCCCCTTCTGTTAACATACTAATACATCAAACTAACTCGTAAGCTTTTTCTGAAAAGGCTTTTTATTAATTGCCATACTGTATAATGAATGGAACCTTTCCATGGACTTGAAATGCTAAGAAAGAAAACAACATATAGGTATTGTTTTTTAAATTCATACTTGACTTGAGAGGAAGTTTGTCAATTCTTTGGGGATATGAAGAGGAGTCTGAGTCACTCCCAGTAGCTCTGAAGCTTGGTCCAGCAGTCAAGGCAACGGCAAGCCTCCCTGACGTGAGCAAGGCCAGGATCTGATCCTGCACCTTTTTAGTAGCTGGTGGTGATGCACAGCCCTGTTTGGGAGGACCTTGGCACAGAAACCACTGGTACTTTCTGAGCTTTTTTGAGCCCTTCAACTGCTGTGCTGTATTTGTGGCATTCAGAGTTAATGAACTGTTATTCTTTTTTTCATGCCTTAATAATACAATAGACCCCATAGCTGGGCTCTGTATGTATTTGGTAATTAATATAGATGACATTTCAATGTTACTGAAAATAAGCTCAGGATTATTGCATGAAATGTAAAAATTTGCATTGAATGATGGGGATATGAGACATGAGGCAGTGATTGCTACTGTCTCCTTGCTTGCTAAGTATCTTCTCTAAGCAACAATAAAATTCTTTAAATATTTTGCATATTATTTATCACATGTAATGTGTTAAAGGAGAGGACTTAAAACTCTTCAGTGTTGCCATCTGTGTAAGCCTAGATCTGTTGGTTTTTTTTCCATTTGTTAGAGTTGTTTGTCATAATGGAAGAATGTTGTCCTCTTTCTAGCTCATTATATATTTTGTGTATCTGTTTTGTGCAATTAATACTTAACAGTAATGATGTAGTTAATTTGTTGAAGGATGTCATTGCAAGAAAGTTATAGCATGGAGCTTAGGAGCACAATCAGATGTTATTTATACTCCCTTTATACCTTAGTGTTATGCTTCATTTGAAGAAAGAAATAAATAATTTGTCTTTTGTTCAAAACCAGATGTAATTAAACATGTTTTTCTATTACGTTCATCATCCTAATCCAACAAGAGGTGTTAGCTGCAGTTAAATCTTCCTGTGCAAATCTTCCTGTGCTGAAGTTACTGTTTCTGCAACTAATAGTTGGTGCATCTTCCACATGCGACGTGAAGTGGCACAATGTGGGAGTGTGGGTGGTAGATGCCAACCCCATTTGTGGCTGCAGTTGCAAACTGGCCAGATGATACCCTCAGCTGCAGTAAATGAGGTGTTGGTGGCCTGCTCACCCAGAGACCCTGGCCCTCCTCACCCATCTCTAGCTGGCTTCAGGACATGGTACTAGGAAGGATAGTTACACTGAGTGGGGGGAGGGAGAGAAGGCGGTAGGACTCTATATGTGTAAAATGGGAGATTGGGAATTGGATAATCATGACCTTCCAGCTTGCCTTCCCTGCCCTGCAGGAAATAGCCTCTGTGAAAAGAATCCCCTTCGCTGGTATAGTCTCTCTCCTGGAGACTGGAGAATTGATTTGAGCACAAAGTGCGTATCACATCCTCCAAGTTATAAAAACTCTTCCAAGCTCAGTGATTAACTGACAAAACAACATAAAACATAAAGTTCTCAATCAGGGTAAGTGCTGCTGAGCAACAACTAAAACATCAGTGTGTTACCAGCTTTGTTCTCAGACTAAAGCCAAAATACAGCACTGCACCAGCATGACTGAAGAAAAATAACTGTACCCTAGCTGAAACTAGGACACTATGCTGGACTAGGCTGGCTAGTCCTGAACTATGCCGGTGATATTTGTTATATGAAGGGCTCCATAGAGAGTTTTAAGAAAAGTCCATGGCAAATAACTGGTCATTAGCCGGGTAAGTTTTTTCCTAGTGACATCAACCAGTGACTAATCAACAATGCGAAGAGTGTTTATCAGGTCCTCTTAAATCTGCCCAACTTCGTTATGTGTAAACACAGTAATATGTCCTCATGTTCTCTCATCACCTGGATTTTGGTAGGTACAAAGGCTGGATATGGATAAGCCCTCACATCTATTGATTCATTTTCTGAGTCCCCTCAACTTTCTGCTTTCAGAAAAATTTACATATGGTGTGGGATATACTTAAATTTTATTAAGATTCGGTACAGCCAAATATGCCCTTGTTCCTGCTGAAAATAGTGCACAATGAATTTAGCAGAAAAACTTACAGAGAATACAATTATTATGGCCCTTATTAACACCATATTGTTTTTAAAATAATTTTACAGTTTGTTGCACAATAAGAGCTTGGAAACTACAACAATTTTTGGTATTTAGTGCATGGGAATGAGTAGCACGTATCGTTCCATTACAGTGCCAAATCTAAAGTTAAAAATACTAGGCCAAATCCTAAGGCTTCTAACTCAGTGATAGCTACTGCTTTTCTTATGAAGTGGACTTTCTATGTGTGCAGTAAGGGATTTGTTCAAGATGAGTAACATTACCAAGACATAATCTTTGCACTTCACTTATGGCACAGGCTCCTACTGATTTTCCTACCTCTAATTCCCTTCTGACACAACAGTGATAGTGAGTCACTTCATTCATGTCACTGGAGTTCGTGTACAAAAGAGATGGCAGCCAGATATTCAGCTATTGTTTATTCAATGGCAGCTTTAACAGGACGCGGTGAATTGTAAGCAAAATCTCAGAGTGGAGGTGCAGTGTTTATTTGCATGAAAGGGAAAGCATCAGAAGACATTTGGGTTTAGGATTCAAGAGAACGCCAGGAATGCATCTACACTTTTTATTACTTGAGCAGCTATTGCCTGTGTACCAATGCCTCTGATTTATGTTGCGGTAATTTCTCCTCCTTGAACACTGGAACTCCACAGGATTACAAACAGAAGTGCTTGGAAGAGCCAGATGCAGGGCCTGCAACGTTGCCTTGACCCTCTGTAGGTTTTAATCGGCTGCGTGCAAGCACCATTACTGCTTACACTGCGTTTGAGATAGATGTGATCTGAGAAAGCCTGCATCAGTCCCAAAAGTTCTAGGAACATACATGGCCATCAGATGCTACTGACATTCAGATAACATTGTCAATTTTTCCTCCACTGTCCCTCGTTCCCCCCATAAATGGAGGCAGTAGTTACAATTTTCCCTGCTACTCAGATTCTTGGATGTGCAAGAATCTGATGCATCAAAGTTAATAACTTACGTATGTAAACAAAATCAGCCTACCCTGGTGTCTGTCTGTGCCAGACTGGCATATACTATGTCTACATTTTTGAGGCATGATTCTAAACATGTTTCTTTCTAACAATTTGGGCCTCTAAAAATGCTCTTACGTTTTGTATATAAATATACCAAGGACGTATTGCATTGATTTCAATGCGATTCGTGCTATGCGGCCCTAAAAGCCAGTATATTAATGGTTTGTGTAACGATCAGAAAATACCAGGGCATAATATTGTATCAGGGAAAATAGATGAAAAGATGGTAAAATATGAGGGTCAATTTAGCAGAACACACTGTTGCTTTCTCTGGGCCTTGTTCCCATTTGGAGATACTGGAGGGAGTTCAGAGGAGAACAAAAGTACAACAACAAGCTCCCAAGGAGTAATCCGTGACTTAAAAGTAGACACAAAGCTAGACGTCCACACCACACACATCAGTAGCCGATATATGTGCACAATATATTTAGAAACCATTCTCAAAAGGCTGCGGGGGTGGTGTAGAGAGCAGCATCAAGATGGAGAGAGCCCCTGGGTGGAAACATCTGCCCTTCGATCAACTAGAGAGAAGAAGTGCTGGAGCTGGGCAGGTGCTGTGATGGCCCAGCTGATGGACTGGTCTGGGTTCGGCCACCCTCCGAGGCACCCTCCACACTCACAGACGTGGTGGTGGCCTCTTCTTGGCTGGAGGGTCTTCATGGCTGCTGGACTTCCTCTTAGGGGGTCGGCCTTGCCTCCTAGTGGAGCGCTGCCTGTGCCAGCTGGGCATGGCCTCCTCTGGCTGCTGCTGGGGCTCTTCTTGCTCCACAGGGGTGGCACTGGGAGCAGAGGGGTGGCTGCTGGGACCTCCACCAGTGGCAGCGGATGAGGTGCTGGGAAGCTCATCCCTGGTGGATCTTGACGGGCTGCTGGAGGTCGTTGGGCGGGGGGTGAGATGCCCTTCTTGGGTGCCTTCCCGCTCTCTGGCAGCACGGGTGCTCTGCCTGTTCAGGCGATGGCGGGTCTCTCTGCTGCCAAACAGCGCAGTGCCAAACATCTCCTCCAGATCACGCTGGTACCAGGACTGCAAGGTCTGGAAGAGCGCCGGCTGGTCTTGTAGAGAGCTCAGCCAGTTTGGGGTCCAGAAGCCGACCACGGGACCTGTTGGCACCACTTCTGCCGCCCGCCGTTGGAAGTCACGGGTGGCTCGGTGGCTGGCAGCTCTCCTCGCCTGGTGGACAGCGGCTGATGATGCTTCAGATGGTGTGATGACATGCTCTACATAGTCATCATCAGCCCGCACCGAGTGCAAGAGGGACTGGATCCTCCCCTTGCAGAGGGGGCACTCCGGCTTGGTCTCAGCCCAACGCAGGATGCACTGGTAACAAAACCGGTGGAGGCATGGCATCACATAGCTGACCTCTTCCCAGCTGCCCAGGCAGATGGGACAGCAGTCCTCCAGCTCCATGGCCATGCTCCCCACAGGCTGCAGTGGGTTGGAGGGAACTGGTGATGTTGAGCCGCTCCCTGTCTCCGGTGCTGCAGCAGCAGGTGGTGTGCTAGGAAGAGGAGAGAGGCCACGGTCATTGGCTGGGTTGGGAAGGAGGGAAGAAATGCCCAGGCCCTTCAAGAAGGAAACCCTCCCATCTGCACAGGGTGAGGTGTCCCTGTGCAGCTCACCTCTGCTGCTGCAGGCTCAGCTCTGGGGTATCCTGGCTGCCTGAACCTGGCAGGGCCGGGGAAAATCCTTCAATAGCTCTGGAGCTGAGCCCTGAGAGCTGCAAGTTGCGACTCACAGAGCACAACTCCAGGACCAAAACGCTGCTCAGCACACCAAGCCTCGCGACGTCGCTCAGCTGGTAGGGTGAGCATCTGCTGGCTGGGAGACTTGGCACCCACTTAAAAGCAGTGGGGACATCTGGTCACAATCCATCGCTAGGTGACATCATAGTCCATCCCTTGGAAACATCTCAGTCCGTTCCTTGGAGACAACAGCACCCATCGCTTGAGGTCTCAGAACCCATTGCTTGGGGATGTCACTGGCCATTGCTCAGGGATGTCACAATGTCCATCCAACCCCATGCATCTGTGGTTACCGCAGCACCAAGGCCTACTTCTTACCCCCATGTCTCGTGTGCTAAGAACTGGTGTTTCATGCCAGACACTGCGGGTGTGTGTGGCTGGGGATGGTTCAGCATGGAGCAGAGAAGGCGCTGGGGCACCTCCGAGCATATCCTGGTCTCTATGGCTTAGCCATCAAAGCACTGGGGATAGGCTTTGCCCAGCACTGCTTGGTGGTAGGGTAAGAGATAATGGCTGCTCCTGAAACAAGAGAGGTTCATGCCGGACATAAGGAACCAAAACCAAAATCCATGTGAGAAAAAACAAGGCCCTGCAGTGGGCTGTCCAGAGACATTGTGGCATCCCTAAGCTGGGAGGTTTTCAAGAAATGATGGGCCACGGCAGAGAGCACAAGTGTCACAAGTCTGTGAAGGGATGCTTGCTCCCTAGGGTGCAGTGTCTCTGCCCAGCTTACCCCTGTCACACAGTAGCGTAGGCCAGCTCTACCTGGAAAGGACCCACGTCCTCTTTAGTTCAACTCCCTGACCACTCCAGGGCTGTCAAACAGTTAAAGTCTCTTATGAAGGGCATTGTCCGAATGCCCCTTTTGAAGGCACTGATGGGCACGGGGCATCAAACTCCTCTCTAGGACACCTGTTCCAGTGTCTGATCACCTTCTTGGTAAGGAAATGCTTCCGAACGTTAACGGGCCAGCTCTTCCCCCAGCTCAGTGTGCACATGCTCATCTCACAGCTGAACAGCTTATCATGAAGGGTGCTGTGTGGGACAGTATCGAAAGACTCAATAAAATGCAGAAAAGCCACATCCACTGCCTTCCCTTCACACACTGGGTGAGTGACCTTATCACAGAAGCATCTCAGACTAGTGACACACAGCTTTCCTTTGTGAACCCATGCTGACTGGGACTGATGATGGTATTATCCCTCAAATACTGTTCAGAAGCATCCAGTAGGATCTTCTCCATCATTTTTCCACATACTGAGGTTCGACTATGAAGTCTGTAGTTCCGTGTGTCTTCCTCATGCCTTTCCTGTAAATTGGAATAATGGCGGCTGGCTTCCAGTCACTGGGGACCTCCACATACTCCACAGACCTCTGGTAGATGATTGAGAGGGGCCCTGCCCTAACATCCACTACCTCTTTCAATGCTCTGGGATTAAGCCCACCAAGGCCCCATGGACATAGGAACGTTCAGCTGATACGACTGGCCTCTTACAATTTCCATGTCCACAAATGGAGAGCCACTGTTCCCACAGCTGTGGTCCTCCAACTCAAAGGACCAGACAGCCCAAAGTCTGTCGTTAATATTAAGGACTGATGCAGAAAAAGCATTGTGTGCCTCCGCTTTTTTTGCGTCCTTGTTTGCCAGGGGACCATCTTCATCAAGCATGGGTCCAACGTTTTCCTTGGACCTCCTCTTGCTACTGACATGAGCAATAAAATCTTTTCTTGCTTTCTGGCACAACAAGAGCCAGTTTTAACTCTAGATGAGCTTTGGCCTTTCATGTCATCTCCCTGCACTCACGAACCAGAACTCTGTGATCTCCCTGTGAAGCCCGGATCATCCAATCTCCTTTTCCTCCTGAGTTCCAGGACAAATTCCATGTTGAGCCAAGCTGGCCTTCTGCCCCACTTGATTGACTTGAGACACAACGGGACGGACTGCTCCTGTGCTTTGAAAGAGTGGTTTTTCAAGAGCGACCAGCACTTGTGGACCCCTAAGCCCTCAAAAGCAGATTGCCTGGGGACACTGTGAAGTAGCTCCCCGAGTAGCTTAAAGTTTGCTCTCTTCAAATACAGCACGGCAACTGTGGTGAACTTTTTTCTCACGACAGTGAAAATTTTAAACCATTTTGTGATCACTGTGGCCAAGACAACCTCTACCGTCACATCTCCCATGAGTCCTATCTGTTCACAAATTACGGGTTTAGGAGGGCAGCCATCCTAGTTGGCTCGCTGAGTACTTGTGACAGTAAATCATCTTCAGTCAGCTCCAGGAATTTCCTAGACTCGCTCATCGTAGTAGTATGGTATTCCCGTGGGAAGCTGAAATCTTCCGTAGGGACAAGGGCTACCAATCTGGAGGTGTCTCTTAATTGCCTATAGAATAAACCATCAGTGCTAGTGTTTACAGGTATGGAAGTGAGGTACAGTCTTTCCGTTTATGCAATAATCTACCTCAATTTCTGGAACTGCAAAAGGTTTGATTGCAAATCCTAGCAACACAGTGAGAAATACACGGAAATGAAAAAGCACGTCTTGTACCTGGGAGTCCACTATGGAAATTTCTGTGTCTATACTGGGTCCCTGGTATGTAGTTTATGTAATAGCTAGGCACCAGTCTCTTCAGGTATGGAAAAAATCAAAGTCTGCCCTGTAGATGACATCCAGAGGGAACAATAACTCATCTACGGTCTGAATTCCTTATAAACAACTCTGTTTTCTCAGAAGTTTCTTATCTTCTGAAGAAGTGCAAATTTATGGTTGAGAAGGAAAGCGAATTCCCTACCTAATAAAAAAAATGCTACAAACTCCTCACTTTTATGTATTATGATCATGCTTGATGTGATAAACAGATAAGTAGCATGTCAGATTGCACAAAGTCAGCTAGCTCTCAGAAGATTACAAATAGGAAATGATATAATGAATTTGAGTAGGAAGAAAAGCCTGGTAGCCTCCTGGAGCCATTTTATCACGATCTGTTGCAATCAGTCCATGTGACTTTGCTAACCTGATGCCTTCGCTCGCTTGCTTTCAGGAAAGTCTGCAGTGTTTGTTCATGTTTATTTTTCTTATAATCCTGCTCACGTTAAACTCATGCAAAAACGCTCCTTAATGAAGACAGTCTTTCTGGTCACGTGTGCCTCAAGGGATTACAGAGACTCCATGACAGTTTCCTCTCTCTACATCACGTCTTTATCTTGTGGCTGGCAGCACAGTTCTTTGCTGAAAGAGCATTGGAAGGTATCAGGATGGCAATGGCCTAGAATAGACTGCTGCTCAACGGTGGTTCCTGCATATTCCCCAGTTACTGACTAAGATGATTTTCCCTCCTCTTGATTCCCACTGGTAGACCTCAGAATGCTTCCTTCAGTATCAGCAGCCGTCTAGCTGGAGCTGTTTCTTTTTCCCATCTATCGCAGTTAGCTCAGATTTTCTATAAGTTGCTGAAGCTATCTCCTGAAATAAGGAAATAATGGGGTCATTAATTCTATCTCATGAGCAACCTTGGACTACTATCTCGAATTGGCCACTTCTCTTGACTTCGGCATTCTCGTTCAGTTTGAAATCTTTCTTCCTTCAGTTACCTGCATCTTTATTGTGTCTATGCGTATCTCCTCGAAAAGCATTCATGGGTATCCAAGCATAAACGGGTAATCCTAACTAAATTTAAAAAAAAAAAAAGAAAAAGAAGAAAAAACGTAGAACTGAACCTAAAGAAACTTGACCTCCTTGTTTACCGCTGCCCTCCAGACTATCTCTCAATATCAATCTGGATTTTCTGGTGTTTCTTGCATACACAGCATAATTTCCATCTGATCTTTTTTTCCCAATCCTGTCTAGTGAGATAATCTCAGTTCTAATACCATACTGTGGCCTTAGTTTGGCATAAATTTTCTGGCAACGTTGGGTTTTTTTGTATATTTACATCAGATGAAGGAAAGAGGATCCAGCCCTCAACAAGGATCTCATCTGGTTATGGCAGGATCTTTTTGTACAATGTCATAGAGGTGCTGGCAATGGAGAGAATGTAAAAAGGCAAAGCAACAACAGTGTATTCTTCATCATGTAACTGTGGTTCGATAGCTCAGGCCATAGTAGTTATTTATTACACAAGTCTTTCCTGTATAATAAATGTGCTGTAATTACTAGCTTTCAGCATTATGCTCTTAGATTGTTTGCCTCAGCTTTGCTAGTATTTTCTGCACCATCTCTGAAAATGCTTGGCTCCCAAAACTAGTTAATTACGTTGTAGTTACTTCATACGAAAAGACCTTTTTGCTGTCACTTGGATCCTTTAGATGCCTGTGATATTTGTTATATGAAGGGCTCCATAGAGAGTTTTAAGAAAAGTCCATGGCAAATAACTGGTCATTAGCCGGGTAAGTTTTTTCCTAGTGACATCAACCAGTGACTAATCAACAATGCGAAGAGTGTTTATCAGGTCCTCTTAAATCTGCCCAACTTCGTTATGTGTAAACACAGTAATATGTCCTCATGTTCTCTCATCACCTGGATTTTGGTAGGTACAAAGGCTGGATATGGATAAGCCCTCACATCTATTGATTCATTTTCTGAGTCCCCTCAACTTTCTGCTTTCAGAAAAATTTACATATGGTGTGGGATATACTTAAATTTTATTAAGATTCGGTACAGCCAAATATGCCCTTGTTCCTGCTGAAAATAGTGCACAATGAATTTAGCAGAAAAACTTACAGAGAATACAATTATTATGGCCCTTATTAACACCATATTGTTTTAAAAATAATTTTACAGTTTGTTGCACAATAAGAGCTTGGAAACTACAACAATTTTTGGTATTTAGTGCATGGGAATGAGTAGCACGTATCGTTCCATTACAGTGCCAAATCTAAAGTTAAAAATACTAGGCCAAATCCTAAGGCTTCTAACTCAGTGATAGCTACTGCTTTTCTTATGAAGTGGACTTTCTATGTGTGCAGTAAGGGATTTGTTCAAGATGAGTAACATTACCAAGACATAATCTTTGCACTTCACTTATGGCACAGGCTCCTACTGATTTTCCTACCTCTAATTCCCTTCTGACACAACAGTGATAGTGAGTCACTTCATTCATGTCACTGGAGTTCGTGTACAAAAGAGATGGCAGCCAGATATTCAGCTATTGTTTATTCAATGGCAGCTTTAACAGGACGCGGTGAATTGTAAGCAAAATCTCAGAGTGGAGGTGCAGTGTTTATTTGCATGAAAGGGAAAGCATCAGAAGACATTTGGGTTTAGGATTCAAGAGAACGCCAGGAATGCATCTACACTTTTTATTACTTGAGCAGCTATTGCCTGTGTACCAATGCCTCTGATTTATGTTGCGGTAATTTCTCCTCCTTGAACACTGGAACTCCACAGGATTACAAACAGAAGTGCTTGGAAGAGCCAGATGCAGGGCCTGCAACGTTGCCTTGACCCTCTGTAGGTTTTAATCGGCTGCGTGCAAGCACCATTACTGCTTACACTGCGTTTGAGATAGATGTGATCTGAGAAAGCCTGCATCAGTCCCAAAAGTTCTAGGAACATACATGGCCATCAGATGCTACTGACATTCAGATAACATTGTCAATTTTTCCTCCACTGTCCCTCGTTCCCCCCATAAATGGAGGCAGTTGTTACAATTTTCCCTGCTACTCAGATTCTTGGATGTGCAAGAATCTGATGCATCAAAGTTAATAACTTACGTATGTAAACAAAATCAGCCTACCCTGGTGTCTGTCTGTGCCAGACTGGCATATACTATGTCTACATTTTTGAGGCATGATTCTAAACATGTTTCTTTCTAACAATTTGGGCCTCTAAAAATGCTCTTACGTTTTGTATATAAATATACCAAGGACGTATTGCATTGATTTCAATGCGATTCGTGCTATGCGGCCCTAAAAGCCAGTATATTAATGGTTTGTGTAACGATCAGAAAATACCAGGGCATAATATTGTATCAGGGAAAATAGATGAAAAGATGGTAAAATATGAGGGTCAATTTAGCAGAACACACTGTTGCTTTCTCTGGGCCTTGTTCCCATTTGGAGATACTGGAGGGAGTTCAGAGGAGAACAAAAGTACAACAACAAGCTCCCAAGGAGTAATCCGTGACTTAAAAGTAGACACAAAGCTAGACGTCCACACCACACACATCAGTAGCCGATATATGTGCACAATATATTTAGAAACCATTCTCAAAAGGCTGCGGGGGTGGTGTAGAGAGCAGCATCAAGATGGAGAGAGCCCCTGGGTGGAAACATCTGCCCTTCGATCAACTAGAGAGAAGAAGTGCTGGAGCTGGGCAGGTGCTGTGATGGCCCAGCTGATGGACTGGTCTGGGTTCGGCCACCCTCCGAGGCACCCTCCACGCTCACAGACGTGGTGGTGGCCTCTTCTTGGCTGGAGGGTCTTCATGGCTGCTGGACTTCCTCTTAGGGGGTCGGCCTTGCCTCCTAGTGGAGCGCTGCCTGTGCCAGCTGGGCATGGCCTCCTCTGGCTGCTGCTGGGGCTCTTCTTGCTCCACAGGGGTGGCACTGGGAGCAGAGGGGTGGCTGCTGGGACCTCCACCAGTGGCAGCGGATGAGGTGCTGGGAAGCTCATCCCTGGTGGATCTTGACGGGCTGCTGGAGGTCGTTGGGCGGGGGGTGAGATGCCCTTCTTGGGTGCCTTCCCGCTCTCTGGCAGCACGGGTGCTCTGCCTGTTCAGGCGATGGCGGGTCTCTCTGCTGCCAAACAGCGCAGTGCCAAACATCTCCTCCAGATCACGCTGGTACCAGGACTGCAAGGTCTGGAAGAGCGCCGGCTGGTCTTGTAGAGAGCTCAGCCAGTTTGGGGTCCAGAAGCCGACCACGGGACCTGTTGGCACCACTTCTGCCGCCCGCCGTTGGAAGTCACGGGGGGCTCGGTGGCTGGCAGCTCTCCTCGCCTGGTGGACAGCGGCTGATGATGCTTCAGATGGTGTGATGACATGCTCTACATAGTCATCATCAGCCCGCACCGAGTGCAAGAGGGACTGGATCCTCCCCTTGCAGAGGGGGCACTCCGGCTTGGTCTCAGCCCAACGCAGGATGCACTGGTAACAAAACCGGTGGAGGCATGGCATCACATAGCTGACCTCTTCCCAGCTGCCCAGGCAGATGGGACAGCAGTCCTCCAGCTCCATGGCCATGCTCCCCACAGGCTGCAGTGGGTTGGAGGGAACTGGTGATGTTGAGCCGCTCCCTGTCTCCGGTGCTGCAGCAGCAGGTGGTGTGCTAGGAAGAGGAGAGAGGCCACGGTCATTGGCTGGGTTGGGAAGGAGGGAAGAAATGCCCAGGCCCTTCAAGAAGGAAACCCTCCCATCTGCACAGGGTGAGGTGTCCCTGTGCAGCTCACCTCTGCTGCTGCAGGCTCAGCTCTGGGGTATCCTGGCTGCCTGAACCTGGCAGGGCCGGGGAAAATCCTTCAATAGCTCTGGAGCTGAGCCCTGAGAGCTGCAAGTTGCGACTCACAGAGCACAACTCCAGGACCAAAACGCTGCTCAGCACACCAAGCCTCGCGACGTCGCTCAGCTGGTAGGGTGAGCATCTGCTGGCTGGGAGACTTGGCACCCACTTAAAAGCAGTGGGGACATCTGGTCACAATCCATCGCTAGGTGACATCATAGTCCATCCCTTGGAAACATCTCAGTCCGTTCCTTGGAGACAACAGCACCCATCGCTTGAGGTCTCAGAACCCATTGCTTGGGGATGTCACTGGCCATTGCTCAGGGATGTCACAATGTCCATCCAACCCCATGCATCTGTGGTTACCGCCGCACCAAGGCCTACTTCTTACCGCCATGTCTCGTGTGCTAAGAACTGGTGTTTCATGCCAGACACTGCGGGTGTGTGTGGCTGGGGATGGTTCAGCATGGAGCAGAGAAGGCGCTGGGGCACCTCCGAGCATATCCTGGTCTCTATGGCTTAACCATCAAAGCACTGGGGATAGGCTTTGCCCAGCACTGCCTGGTGGTAGGGTAAGAGATAATGGCTGCTCCTGAAACAAGAGAGGTTCATGCCGGACATAAGGAACCAAAACCAAAATCCATATGAGAAAAAACAAGGCCCTGCAGTGGGCTGTCCAGAGACATTGTGGCATCCCTAAGCTGGGAGCTTTTCAAGAAATGAGGGGCCACGGCAGAGAGCACAAGTGTCACAAGTCTGTGAAGGGATGCTTGCTCCCTAGGGTGCAGTGTCTCTGCCCAGCTTACCCCTGTCACGCAGTAGCGTAGGCCAGCTCTACCTGGAAAGGACCCACGTCCTCTTTAGTTCAACTCCCTGACCACTCCAGGGCTGTCAAACAGTTAAAGTCTCTTATGAAGGGCATTGTCCGAATGCCCCTTTTGAAGGCACTGATGGGCACGGGGCATCAAACTCCTCTCTAGGACACCTGTTCCAGTGTCTGATCACCTTCTTGGTAAGGAAATGCTTCCGAACGTTAACGGGCCAGCTCTTCCCCCAGCTCAGTGTGCACATGCTCATCTCACAGCTGAACAGCTTATCATGAAGGGTGCTGTGTGGGACAGTATCGAAAGACTCAATAAAATGCAGAAAAGCCACATCCACTGCCTTCCCTTCACACACTGGGTGAGTGACCTTATCACAGAAGCATCTCAGACTAGTGACACACAGCTTTCCTTTGTGAACCCATGCTGACTGGGACTGATGATGGTATTATCCCTCAAATACTGTTCAGAAGCATCCAGTAGGATCTTCTCCATCATTTTTCCACATACTGAGGTTCGACTATGAAGTCTGTAGTTCCGTGTGTCTTCCTCATGCCTTTCCTGTAAATTGGAATAATGGCGGCTGGCTTCCAGTCACTGGGGACCTCCACATACTCCACAGACCTCTGGTAGATGATTGAGAGGGGCCCTGCCCTAACATCCACTACCTCTTTCAATGCTCTGGGATTAAGCCCACCAAGGCCCCATGGACATAGGAACGTTCAGCTGATACGACTGGCCTCTTACAATTTCCATGTCCACAAATGGAGAGCCACTGTTCCCACAGCTGTGGTCCTCCAACTCAAAGGACCAGACAGCCCAAAGTCTGTCGTTAATATTAAGGACTGATGCAGAAAAAGCATTGTGTGCCTCCGCTTTTTTTGCGTCCTTGTTTGCCAGGGGACCATCTTCATCAAGCATGGGTCCAACGTTTTCCTTGGACCTCCTCTTGCTACTGACATGAGCAATAAAATCTTTTCTTGCTTTCTGGCACAACAAGAGCCAGTTTTAACTCTAGATGAGCTTTGGCCTTTCATGTCATCTCCCTGCACTCACGAACCAGAACTCTGTGATCTCCCTGTGAAGCCCGGATCATCCAATCTCCTTTTCCTCCTGAGTTCCAGGACAAATTCCATGTTGAGCCAAGCTGGCCTTCTGCCCCACTTGATTGACTTGAGACACAACGGGACGGACTGCTCCTGTGCTTTGAAAGAGTGGTTTTTCAAGACCGACCAGCACTTGTGGACCCCTAAGCCCTCAAAAGCAGATTGCCTGGGGACACTGTGAAGTAGCTCCCCGAGTAGCTTAAAGTTTGCTCTCTTCAAATACAGCACGGCAACTGTGGTGAACTTTTTTCTCACGACAGTGAAAATTTTAAACCATTTTGTGATCACTGTGGCCAAGACAACCTCTACCGTCACATCTCCCATGAGTCCTATCTGTTCACAAATTACGGGTTTAGGAGGGCAGCCATCCTAGTTGGCTCGCTGAGTACTTGTGACAGTAAATCATCTTCAGTCAGCTCCAGGAATTTCCTAGACTCGCTCATCGTAGTAGTATGGTATTCCCGTGGGAAGCTGAAATCTTCCGTAGGGACAAGGGCTACCAATCTGGAGGTGTCTCTTAATTGCCTATAGAATAAACCATCAGTGCTAGTGTTTACAGGTATGGAAGTGAGGTACAGTCTTTCCGTTTATGCAATAATCTACCTCAATTTCTGGAACTGCAAAAGGTTTGATTGCAAATCCTAGCAACACAGTGAGAAATACACGGAAATGAAAAAGCACGTCTTGTACCTGGGAGTCCACTATGGAAATTTCTGCGTCTATACTGGGTCCCTGGTATGTAGTTTATGTAATAGCTAGGCACCAGTCTCTTCAGGTATGGAAAAAATCAAAGTCTGCCCTGTAGATGACATCCAGAGGGAACAATAACTCATCTACGGTCTGAATTCCTTATAAACAACTCTGTTTTCTCAGAAGTTTCTTATCTTCTGAAGAAGTGCAAAATTATGGTTGAGAAGGAAAGCGAATTCCCTACCTAATAAAAAAAATGCTACAAACTCCTCACTTTTATGTATTATGATCATGCTTGATGTGATAAACAGATAAGTGGCATGTCAGATTGCACAAAGTCAGCTAGCTCTCAGAAGATTACAAATAGGAAATGATATAATGAATTTGAGTAGGAAGAAAAGCCTGGTAGCCTCCTGGAGCCATTTTATCACGATCTGTTGCAATCAGTCCATGTGACTTTGCTAACCTGATGCCTTCGCTCGCTTGCTTTCAGGAAAGTCTGCAGTGTTTGTTCATGTTTATTTTTCTTATAATCCTGCTCACGTTAAACTCATGCAAAAACGCTCCTTAATGAAGACAGTCTTTCTGGTCACGTGTGCCTCAAGGGATTACAGAGACTCCATGACAGTTTCCTCTCTCTACATCACGTCTTTATCTTGTGGCTGGCAGCACAGTTCTTTGCTGAAAGAGCATTGGAAGGTATCAGGATGGCAATGGCCTAGAATAGACTGCTGCTCAACGGTGGTTCCTGCATATTCCCCAGTTACTGACTAAGATGGTTTTCCCTCCTCTTGATTCCCACTGGTAGACCTCAGAATGCTTCCTTCAGTATCAGCAGCCGTCTAGCTGGAGCTGTTTCTTTTTCCCATCTATCGCAGTTAGCTCAGATTTTCTATAAGTTGCTGAAGCTATCTCCTGAAATAAGGAAATAATGGGGTCATTAATTCTATCTCATGAGCAACCTTGGACTACTATCTCGAATTGGCCACTTCTCTTGACTTCGGCATTCTCGTTCAGTTTGAAATCTTTCTTCCTTCAGTTACCTGCATCTTTATTGTGTCTATGCGTATCTCCTCGAAAAGCATTCATGGGTATCCAAGCATAAACGGGTAATCCTAACTAAATTTAAAAAAAAAAAAAAGAAAAAGAAGAAAAAACGTAGAACTGAACCTAAAGAAACTTGACCTCCTTGTTTACCGCTGCCCTCCAGACTATCTCTCAATATCAATCTGGATTTTCTGGTGTTTCTTGCATACACAGCATAATTTCCATCTGATCTTTTTTTCCCAATCCTGTCTAGTGAGATAATCTCAGTTCTACTACCATACTGTGGCCTTAGTTTGGCATAAATTTTCTGGCAACGTTGGGTTTTTTTGTATATTTACATCAGATGAAGGAAAGAGGATCCAGCCTTCAACAAGGATCTCATCTGGTTATGGCAGGATCTTTTTGTACAATGTCATAGAGGTGCTGGCAATGGAGAGAATGTAAAAAGGCAAAGCAACAACAGTGTATTCTTCATCATGTAACTGTGGTTCGATAGCTCAGGCCATAGTAGTTATTTATTACACAAGTCTTTCCTGTATAATAAATGTGCTGTAATTACTAGCTTTCAGCATTATGTTCTTAGATTGTTTGCCTCAGCTTTGCTAGTATTTTCTGCACCATCTCTGAAAATGCTTGGCTCCCAAAACTAGTTAATTATGTTGTAGTTACTACATACGAAAAGACCTTTTTGCTGTCACTTGGATCCTTTAGATGCCTGTGATATTTGTTATATGAAGGGCTCCATAGAGAGTTTTAAGAAAAGTCCATGGCAAATAACTGGTCATTAGCCGGGTAAGTTTTTTCCTAGTGACATCAACCAGTGACTAATCAACAATGCGAAGAGTGTTTATCAGGTCCTCTTAAATCTGCCCAACTTCGTTATGTGTAAACACAGTAATATGTCCTCATGTTCTCTCATCACCTGGATTTTGGTAGGTACAAAGGCTGGATATGGATAAGCCCTCACATCTATTGATTCATTTTCTGAGTCCCCTCAACTTTCTGCTTTCAGAAAAATTTACATATGGTGTGGGATATACTTAAATTTTATTAAGATTCGGTACAGCCAAATATGCCCTTGTTCCTGCTGAAAATAGTGCACAATGAATTTAGCAGAAAAACTGACAGAGAATACAATTATTATGGCCCTTATTAACACCATATTGTTTTTAAAATAATTTTAGAGTTTGTTGCACAATAAGAGCTTGGAAACTACAACAATTTTTGGTATTTAGTGCATGGGAATGAGTAGCACGTATCGTTCCATTACAGTGCCAAATCTAAAGTTAAAAATACTAGGCCAAATCCTAAGGCTTCTAACTCAGCGATAGCTACTGCTTTTCTTATGAAGTGGACTTTCTATGTGTGCAGTAAGGGATTTGTTCAAGATGAGTAACATTACCAAGACATAATCTTTGCACTTCACTTATGGCACAGGCTCCTACTGATTTTCCTACCTCTAATTCCCTTCTGACACAACAGTGATAGTGAGTCACTTCATTCATGTCACTGGAGTTTGTGTACAAAAGAGATGGCAGCCAGATATTCAGCTATTGTTTATTCAATGGCAGCTTTAACAGGACGCGGTGAATTGTAAGCAAAATCTCAGAGTGGAGGTGCAGTGTTTATTTGCATGAAAGGGAAAGCATCAGAAGACATTTGGGTTTAGGATTCAAGAGAACGCCAGGAATGCATCTACACTTTTTATTACTTGAGCAGCTATTGCCTGTGTACCAATGCCTCTGATTTATGTTGCGGTAATTTCTCCTCCTTGAACACTGGAACTCCACAGGATTACAAACAGAAGTGCTTGGAAGAGCCAGATGCAGGGCCTGCAACGTTGCCTTGACCCTCTGTAGGTTTTAATCGGCTGCGTGCAAGCACCATTACTGCTTACACTGCGTTTGAGATAGATGTGATCTGAGAAAGCCTGCATCAGTCCCAAAAGTTCTAGGAACATACATGGCCATCAGATGCTACTGACATTCAGATAACATTGTCAATTTTTCCTCCACTGTCCCTCGTTCCCCCCATAAATGGAGGCAGTTGTTACAATTTTCCCTGCTACTCAGATTCTTGGATGTGCAAGAATCTGATGCATCAAAGTTAATAACTTACGTATGTAAACAAAATCAGCCTACCCTGGTGTCTGTCTGTGCCAGACTGGCATATACTATGTCTACATTTTTGAGGCATGATTCTAAACATGTTTCTTTCTAACAATTTGGGCCTCTAAAAATGCTCTTACGTTTTGTATATAAATATACCAAGGACGTATTGCATTGATTTCAATGCGATTCGTGCTATGCGGCCCTAAAAGCCAGTATATTAATGGTTTGTGTAACGATCAGAAAATACCAGGGCATAATATTGTATCACGGAAAATAGATGAAAAGATGGTAAAATATGAGGGTCAATTTAGCAGAACACACTGTTGCTTTCTCTGGGCCTTGTTCCCATTTGGAGATACTGGAGGGAGTTCAGAGGAGAACAAAAGTACAACAACAAGCTCCCAAGGAGTAATCCGTGACTTAAAAGTAGACACAAAGCTAGACGTCCACACCACACACATCAGTAGCCGATATATGTGCACAATATATTTAGAAACCATTCTCAAAAGGCTGCGGGGGTGGTGTAGAGAGCAGCATCAAGATGGAGAGAGCCCCTGGGTGGAAACATCTGCCCTTCGATCAACTAGAGAGAAGAAGTGCTGGAGCTGGGCAGGTGCTGTGATGGCCCAGCTGATGGACTGGTCTGGGTTCGGCCACCCTCCGAGGCACCCTCCACGCTCACAGACGTGGTGGTGGCCTCTTCTTGGCTGGAGGGTCTTCATGGCTGCTGGACTTCCTCTTAGGGGGTCGGCCTTGCCTCCTAGTGGAGCGCTGCCTGTGCCAGCTGGGCATGGCCTCCTCTGGCTGCTGCTGGGGCTCTTCTTGCTCCACAGGGGTGGCACTGGGAGCAGAGGGGTGGCTGCTGGGACCTCCACCAGTGGCAGCGGATGAGGTGCTGGGAAGCTCATCCCTGGTGGATCTTGACGGGCTGCTGGAGGTCGTTGGGCGGGGGGTGAGATGCCCTTCTTGGGTGCCTTCCCGCTCTCTGGCAGCACGGGTGCTCTGCCTGTTCAGGCGATGGCGGGTCTCTCTGCTGCCAAACAGCGCAGTGCCAAACATCTCCTCCAGATCACGCTGGTACCAGGACTGCAAGGTCTGGAAGAGCGCCGGCTGGTCTTGTAGAGAGCTCAGCCAGTTTGGGGTCCAGAAGCCGACCACGGGACCTGTTGGCACCACTTCTGCCGCCCGCCGTTGGAAGTCACGGGTGGCTCGGTGGCTGGCAGCTCTCCTCGCCTGGTGGACAGCGGCTGATGATGCTTCAGATGGTGTGATGACATGCTCTACATAGTCATCATCAGCCCGTACCGAGTGCAAGAGGGACTGGATCCTCCCCTTGCAGAGGGGGCACTCCGGCTTGGTCTCAGCCCAACGCAGGATGCACTGGTAACAAAACCGGTGGAGGCATGGCATCACATAGCTGACCTCTTCCCAGCTGCCCAGGCAGATGGGACAGCAGTCCTCCAGCTCCATGGCCATGCTCCCCACAGGCTGCAGTGGGTTGGAGGGAACTGGTGATGTTGAGCCGCTCCCTGTCTCCGGTGCTGCAGCAGCAGGTGTTGTGCTAGGAAGAGGAGAGAGGCCACGGTCATTGGCTGGGTTGGGAAGGAGGGAAGAAATGCCCAGGCCCTTCAAGAAGGAAACCCTCCCATCTGCACAGGGTGAGGTGTCCCTGTGCAGCTCACCTCTGCTGCTGCAGGCTCAGCTCTGGGGTATCCTGGCTGCCTGAACCTGGCAGGGCCGGGGAAAATCCTTCAATAGCTCTGGAGCTGAGCCCTGAGAGCTGCAAGTTGCGACTCACAGAGCACAACTCCAGGACCAAAACGCTGCTCAGCACACCAAGCCTCGCGACGTCGCTCAGCTGGTAGGGTGAGCATCTGCTGGCTGGGAGACTTGGCACCCACTTAAAAGCAGTGGGGACATCTGGTCACAATCCATCGCTAGGTGACATCATAGTCCATCCCTTGGAAACATCTCAGTCCGTTCCTTGGAGACAACAGCACCCATCGCTTGAGGTCTCAGAACCCATTGCTTGGGGATGTCACTGGCCATTGCTCAGGGATGTCACAATGTCCATCCAACCCCATGCATCTGTGGTTACCGCCGCACCAAGGCCTACTTCTTACCGCCATGTCTCGTGTGCTAAGAACTGGTGTTTCATGCCAGACACTGCGGGTGTGTGTGGCTGGGGATGGTTCAGCATGGAGCAGAGAAGGCGCTGGGGCACCTCCGAGCATATCCTGGTCTCTATGGCTTAGCCATCAAAGCACTGGGGATAGGCTTTGCCCAGCACTGCTTGGTGGTAGGGTAAGAGATAATGGCTGCTCCTGAAACAAGAGAGGTTCATGCCGGACATAAGGAACCAAAACCAAAATCCATGTGAGAAAAAACAAGGCCCTGCAGTGGGCTGTCCAGAGACATTGTGGCATCCCTAAGCTGGGAGCTTTTCAAGAAATGAGGGGCCACGGCAGAGAGCACAAGTGTCACAAGTCTGTGAAGGGATGCTTGCTCCCTAGGGTGCAGTGTCTCTGCCCAGCTTACCCCTGTCACGCAGTAGCGTAGGCCAGCTCTACCTGGAAAGGACCCACGTCCTCTTTAGTTCAACTCCCTGACCACTCCAGGGCTGTCAAACAGTTAAAGTCTCTTATGAAGGGCATTGTCCGAATGCCCCTTTTGAAGGCACTGATGGGCACGGGGCATCAAACTCCTCTCTAGGACACCTGTTCCAGTGTCTGATCACCTTCTTGGTAAGGAAATGCTTCCGAACGTTAACGGGCCAGCTCTTCCCCCAGCTCAGTGTGCACATGCTCATCTCACAGCTGAACAGCTTATCATGAAGGGTGCTGTGTGGGACAGTATCGAAAGACTCAATAAAATGCAGAAAAGCCACATCCACTGCCTTCCCTTCACACACTGGGTGAGTGACCTTATCACAGAAGCATCTCAGACTAGTGACACACAGCTTTCCTTTGTGAACCCATGCTGACTGGGACTGATGATGATATTATCCCTCAAATACTGTTCAGAAGCATCCAGTAGGATCTTCTCCATCATTTTTCCACATACTGAGGTTCGACTATGAAGTCTGTAGTTCCGTGTGTCTTCCTCATGCCTTTCCTGTAAATTGGAATAATGGCGGCTGGCTTCCAGTCACTGGGGACCTCCACATACTCCACAGACCTCTGGTAGATGATTGAGAGGGGCCCTGCCCTAACATCCACTACCTCTTTCAATGCTCTGGGATTAAGCCCACCAAGGCCCCATGGACATAGGAACGTTCAGCTGATACGACTGGCCTCTTACAATTTCCATGTCCACAAATGGAGAGCCACTGTTCCCACAGCTGTGGTCCTCCAACTCAAAGGACCAGACAGCCCAAAGTCTGTCGTTAATATTAAGGACTGATGCAGAAAAAGCATTGTGTGCCTCCGCTTTTTTTGCGTCCTTGTTTGCCAGGGGACCATCTTCATCAAGCATGGGTCCAACGTTTTCCTTGGACCTCCTCTTGCTACTGACATGAGCAATAAAATCTTTTCTTGCTTTCTGGCACAACAAGAGCCAGTTTTAACTCTAGATGAGCTTTGGCCTTTCATGTCATCTCCCTGCACTCACGAACCAGAACTCTGTGATCTCCCTGTGAAGCCCGGATCATCCAATCTCCTTTTCCTCCTGAGTTCCAGGACAAATTCCATGTTGAGCCAAGCTGGCCTTCTGCCCCACTTGATTGACTTGAGACACAACGGGACGGACTGCTCCTGTGCTTTGAAAGAGTGGTTTTTCAAGACCGACCAGCACTTGTGGACCCCTAAGCCCTCAAAAGCAGATTGCCTGGGGACACTGTGAAGTAGCTCCCCGAGTAGCTTAAAGTTTGCTCTCTTCAAATACAGCACGGCAACTGTGGTGAACTTTTTTCTCACGACAGTGAAAATTTTAAACCATTTTGTGATCACTGTGGCCAAGACAACCTCTACCGTCACATCTCCCATGAGTCCTATCTGTTCACAAATTACGGGTTTAGGAGGGCAGCCATCCTAGTTGGCTCGCTGAGTACTTGTGACAGTAAATCATCTTCAGTCAGCTCCAGGAATTTCCTAGACTCGCTCATCGTAGTAGTATGGTATTCCCGTGGGAAGCTGAAATCTTCCGTAGGGACAAGGGCTACCAATCTGGAGGTGTCTCTTAATTGCCTATAGAATAAACCATCAGTGCTAGTGTTTACAGGTATGGAAGTGAGGTACAGTCTTTCCGTTTATGCAATAATCTACCTCAATTTCTGGAACTGCAAAAGGTTTGATTGCAAATCCTAGCAACACAGTGAGAAATACACGGAAATGAAAAAGCACGTCTTGTATCTGGGAGTCCACTATGGAAATTTCTGTGTCTATACTGGGTCCCTGGTATGTAGTTTATGTAATAGCTAGGCACCAGTCTCTTCAGGTATGGAAAAAATCAAAGTCTGCCCTGTAGATGACATCCAGAGGGAACAATAACTCATCTACGGTCTGAATTCCTTATAAACAACTCTGTTTTCTCAGAAGTTTCTTATCTTCTGAAGAAGTGCAAATTTATGGTTGAGAAGGAAAGCGAATTCCCTACCTAATAAAAAAAATGCTACAAACTCCTCACTTTTATGTATTATGATCATGCTTGATGTGATAAACAGATAAGTAGCATGTCAGATTGCACAAAGTCAGCTAGCTCTCAGAAGATTACGAATAGGAAATGATATAATGAATTTGAGTAGGAAGAAAAGCCTGGTAGCCTCCTGGAGCCATTTTATCACGATCTGTTGCAATCAGTCCATGTGACTTTGCTAACCTGATGCCTTCGCTCGCTTGCTTTCAGGAAAGTCTGCAGTGTTTGTTCATGTTTATTTTTCTTATAATCCTGCTCACGTTAAACTCATGCAAAAACGCTCCTTAATGAAGACAGTCTTTCTGGTCACGTGTGCCTCAAGGGATTACAGAGACTCCATGACAGTTTCCTCTCTCTACATCACGTCTTTATCTTGTGGCTGGCAGCACAGTTCTTTGCTGAAAGAGCATTGGAAGGTATCAGGATGGCAATGGCCTAGAATAGACTGCTGCTCAACGGTGGTTCCTGCATATTCCCCAGTTACTGACTAAGATGATTTTCCCTCCTCTTGATTCCCACTGGTAGACCTCAGAATGCTTCCTTCAGTATCAGCAGCCGTCTAGCTGGAGCTGTTTCTTTTTCCCATCTATCGCAGTTAGCTCAGATTTTCTATAAGTTGCTGAAGCTATCTCCTGAAATAAGGAAATAATGGGGTCATTAATTCTATCTCATGAGCAACCTTGGACTACTATCTCGAATTGGCCACTTCTCTTGACTTCGGCATTCTCGTTCAGTTTGAAATCTTTCTTCCTTCAGTTACCTGCATCTTTATTGTGTCTATGCGTATCTCCTCGAAAAGCATTCATGGGTATCCAAGCATAAACGGGTAATCCTAACTAAATTTAAAAAAAAAAAAAGAAAAAGAAGAAAAAACGTAGAACTGAACCTAAAGAAACTTGACCTCCTTGTTTACCGCTGCCCTCCAGACTATCTCTCAATATCAATCTGGATTTTCTGGTGTTTCTTGCATACACAGCATAATTTCCATCTGATCTTTTTTTCCCAATCCTGTCTAGTGAGATAATCTCAGTTCTACTACCATACTGTGGCCTTAGTTTGGCATAAATTTTCTGGCAATGTTGGGTTTTTTTGTATATTTACATCAGATGAAGGAAAGAGGATCCAGCCTTCAACAAGGATCTCATCTGGTTATGGCAGGATCTTTTTGTACAATGTCATAGAGGTGCTGGCAATGGAGAGAATGTAAAAAGGCAAAGCAACAACAGTGTATTCTTCATCATGTAACTGTGGTTCGATAGCTCAGGCCATAGTAGTTATTTATTACACAAGTCTTTCCTGTATAATAAATGTGCTGTAATTACTAGCTTTCAGCATTATGTTCTTAGATTGTTTGCCTCAGCTTTGCTAGTATTTTCTGCACCATCTCTGAAAATGCTTGGCTCCCAAAACTAGTTAATTACGTTGTAGTTACTTCATACGAAAAGACCTTTTTGCTGTCACTTGGATCCTTTAGATGCCTGTGATATTTGTTATATGAAGGGCTCCATAGAGAGTTTTAAGAAAAGTCCATGGCAAATAACTGGTCATTAGCCGGGTAAGTTTTTTCCTAGTGACATCAACCAGTGACTAATCAACAATGCGAAGAGTGTTTATCAGGTCCTCTTAAATCTGCCCAACTTCGTTATGTGTAAACACAGTAATATGTCCTCATGTTCTCTCATCACCTGGATTTTGGTAGGTACAAAGGCTGGATATGGATAAGCCCTCACATCTATTGATTCATTTTCTGAGTCCCCTCAACTTTCTGCTTTCAGAAAAATTTACATATGGTGTGGGATATACTTAAATTTTATTAAGATTCGGTACAGCCAAATATGCCCTTGTTCCTGCTGAAAATAGTGCACAATGAATTTAGCAGAAAAACTTACAGAGAATACAATTATTATGGCCCTTATTAACACCATATTGTTTTTAAAATAATTTTACAGTTTGTTGCACAATAAGAGCTTGGAAACTACAACAATTTTTGGTATTTAGTGCATGGGAATGAGTAGCACGTATCGTTCCATTACAGTGCCAAATCTAAAGTTAAAAATACTAGGCCAAATCCTAAGGCTTCTAACTCAGTGATAGCTACTGCTTTTCTTATGAAGTGGACTTTCTATGTGTGCAGTAAGGGATTTGTTCAAGATGAGTAACATTACCAAGACATAATCTTTGCACTTCACTTATGGCACAGGCTCCTACTGATTTTCCTACCTCTAATTCCCTTCTGACACAACAGTGATAGTGAGTCACTTCATTCATGTCACTGGAGTTCGTGTACAAAAGAGATGGCAGCCAGATATTCAGCTATTGTTTATTCAATGGCAGCTTTAACAGGACGCGGTGAATTGTAAGCAAAATCTCAGAGTGGAGGTGCAGTGTTTATTTGCATGAAAGGGAAAGCATCAGAAGACATTTGGGTTTAGGATTCAAGAGAACGCCAGGAATGCATCTACACTTTTTATTACTTGAGCAGCTATTGCCTGTGTACCAATGCCTCTGATTTATGTTGCGGTAATTTCTCCTCCTTGAACACTGGAACTCCACAGGATTACAAACAGAAGTGCTTGGAAGAGCCAGATGCAGGGCCTGCAACGTTGCCTTGACCCTCTGTAGGTTTTAATCGGCTGCGTGCAAGCACCATTACTGCTTACACTGCGTTTGAGATAGATGTGATCTGAGAAAGCCTGCATCAGTCCCAAAAGTTCTAGGAACATACATGGCCATCAGATGCTACTGACATTCAGATAACATTGTCAATTTTTCCTCCACTGTCCCTCGTTCCCCCCATAAATGGAGGCAGTTGTTACAATTTTCCCTGCTACTCAGATTCTTGGATGTGCAAGAATCTGATGCATCAAAGTTAATAACTTACGTATGTAAACAAAATCAGCCTACCCTGGTGTCTGTCTGTGCCAGACTGGCATATACTATGTCTACATTTTTGAGGCATGATTCTAAACATGTTTCTTTCTAACAATTTGGGCCTCTAAAAATGCTCTTACGTTTTGTATATAAATATACCAAGGACGTATTGCATTGATTTCAATGCGATTCGTGCTATGCGGCCCTAAAAGCCAGTATATTAATGGTTTGTGTAACGATCAGAAAATACCAGGGCATAATATTGTATCAGGGAAAATAGATGAAAAGATGGTAAAATATGAGGGTCAATTTAGCAGAACACACTGTTGCTTTCTCTGGGCCTTGTTCCCATTTGGAGATACTGGAGGGAGTTCAGAGGAGAACAAAAGTACAACAACAAGCTCCCAAGGAGTAATCCGTGACTTAAAAGTAGACACAAAGCTAGACGTCCACACCACACACATCAGTAGCCGATATATGTGCACAATATATTTAGAAACCATTCTCAAAAGGCTGCGGGGGTGGTGTAGAGAGCAGCATCAAGATGGAGAGAGCCCCTGGGTGGAAACATCTGCCCTTCGATCAACTAGAGAGAAGAAGTGCTGGAGCTGGGCAGGTGCTGTGATGGCCCAGCTGATGGACTGGTCTGGGTTCGGCCACCCTCCGAGGCACCCTCCACGCTCACAGACGTGGTGGTGGCCTCTTCTTGGCTGGAGGGTCTTCATGGCTGCTGGACTTCCTCTTAGGGGGTCGGCCTTGCCTCCTAGTGGAGCGCTGCCTGTGCCAGCTGGGCATGGCCTCCTCTGGCTGCTGCTGGGGCTCTTCTTGCTCCACAGGGGTGGCACTGGGAGCAGAGGGGTGGCTGCTGGGACCTCCACCAGTGGCAGCGGATGAGGTGCTGGGAAGCTCATCCCTGGTGGATCTTGACGGGCTGCTGGAGGTCGTTGGGCGGGGGGTGAGATGCCCTTCTTGGGTGCCTTCCCGCTCTCTGGCAGCACGGGTGCTCTGCCTGTTCAGGCGATGGCGGGTCTCTCTGCTGCCAAACAGCGCAGTGCCAAACATCTCCTCCAGATCACGCTGGTACCAGGACTGCAAGGTCTGGAAGAGCGCCGGCTGGTCTTGTAGAGAGCTCAGCCAGTTTGGGGTCCAGAAGCCGACCACGGGACCTGTTGGCACCACTTCTGCCGCCCGCCGTTGGAAGTCACGGGGGGCTCGGTGGCTGGCAGCTCTCCTCGCCTGGTGGACAGCGGCTGATGATGCTTCAGATGGTGTGATGACATGCTCTACATAGTCATCATCAGCCCGCACCGAGTGCAAGAGGGACTGGATCCTCCCCTTGCAGAGGGGGCACTCCGGCTTGGTCTCAGCCCAACGCAGGATGCACTGGTAACAAAACCGGTGGAGGCATGGCATCACATAGCTGACCTCTTCCCAGCTGCCCAGGCAGATGGGACAGCAGTCCTCCAGCTCCATGGCCATGCTCCCCACAGGCTGCAGTGGGTTGGAGGGAACTGGTGATGTTGAGCCGCTCCCTGTCTCCGGTGCTGCAGCAGCAGGTGGTGTGCTAGGAAGAGGAGAGAGGCCACGGTCATTGGCTGGGTTGGGAAGGAGGGAAGAAATGCCCAGGCCCTTCAAGAAGGAAACCCTCCCATCTGCACAGGGTGAGGTGTCCCTGTGCAGCTCACCTCTGCTGCTGCAGGCTCAGCTCTGGGGTATCCTGGCTGCCTGAACCTGGCAGGGCCGGGGAAAATCCTTCAATAGCTCTGGAGCTGAGCCCTGAGAGCTGCAAGTTGCGACTCACAGAGCACAACTCCAGGACCAAAACGCTGCTCAGCACACCAAGCCTCGCGACGTCGCTCAGCTGGTAGGGTGAGCATCTGCTGGCTGGGAGACTTGGCACCCACTTAAAAGCAGTGGGGACATCTGGTCACAATCCATCGCTAGGTGACATCATAGTCCATCCCTTGGAAACATCTCAGTCCGTTCCTTGGAGACAACAGCACCCATCGCTTGAGGTCTCAGAACCCATTGCTTGGGGATGTCACTGGCCATTGCTCAGGGATGTCACAATGTCCATCCAACCCCATGCATCTGTGGTTACCGCCGCACCAAGGCCTACTTCTTACCCCCATGTCTCGTGTGCTAAGAACTGGTGTTTCATGCCAGACACTGCGGGTGTGTGTGGCTGGGGATGGTTCAGCATGGAGCAGAGAAGGCGCTGGGGCACCTCCGAGCATATCCTGGTCTCTATGGCTTAGCCATCAAAGCACTGGGGATAGGCTTTGCCCAGCACTGCTTGGTGGTAGGGTAAGAGATAATGGCTGCTCCTGAAACAAGAGAGGTTCATGCCGGACATAAGGAACCAAAACCAAAATCCATGTGAGAAAAAACAAGGCCCTGCAGTGGGGTGTCCAGAGACATTGTGGCATCCCTAAGCTGGGAGCTTTTCAAGAAATGAGGGGCCACGGCAGAGAGCACAAGTGTCACAAGTCTGTGAAGGGATGCTTGCTCCCTAGGGTGCAGTGTCTCTGCCCAGCTTACCCCTGTCACACAGTAGCGTAGGCCAGCTCTACCTGGAAAGGACCCACGTCCTCTTTAGTTCAACTCCCTGACCACTCCAGGGCTGTCAAACAGTTAAAGTCTCTTATGAAGGGCATTGTCCGAATGCCCCTTTTGAAGGCACTGATGGGCACGGGGCATCAAACTCCTCTCTAGGACACCTGTTCCAGTGTCTGATCACCTTCTTGGTAAGGAAATGCTTCCGAACGTTAACGGGCCAGCTCTTCCCCCAGCTCAGTGTGCACATGCTCATCTCACAGCTGAACAGCTTATCATGAAGGGTGCTGTGTGGGACAGTATCGAAAGACTCAATAAAATGCAGAAAAGCCACATCCACTGCCTTCCCTTCACACACTGGGTGAGTGACCTTATCACAGAAGCATCTCAGACTAGTGACACACAGCTTTCCTTTGTGAACCCATGCTGACTGGGACTGATGATGATATTATCCCTCAAATACTGTTCAGAAGCATCCAGTAGGATCTTCTCCATCATTTTTCCACATACTGAGGTTCGACTATGAAGTCTGTAGTTCCGTGTGTCTTCCTCATGCCTTTCCTGTAAATTGGAATAATGGCGGCTGGCTTCCAGTCACTGGGGACCTCCACATACTCCACAGACCTCTGGTAGATGATTGAGAGGGGCCCTGCCCTAACATCCACTACCTCTTTCAATGCTCTGGGATTAAGCCCACCAAGGCCCCATGGACATAGGAACGTTCAGCTGATACGACTGGCCTCTTACAATTTCCATGTCCACAAATGGAGAGCCACTGTTCCCACAGCTGTGGTCCTCCAACTCAAAGGACCAGACAGCCCAAAGTCTGTCGTTAATATTAAGGACTGATGCAGAAAAAGCATTGTGTGCCTCCGCTTTTTTTGCGTCCTTGTTTGCCAGGGGACCATCTTCATCAAGCATGGGTCCAACGTTTTCCTTGGACCTCCTCTTGCTACTGACATGAGCAATAAAATCTTTTCTTGCTTTCTGGCACAACAAGAGCCAGTTTTAACTCTAGATGAGCTTTGGCCTTTCATGTCATCTCCCTGCACTCACGAACCAGAACTCTGTGATCTCCCTGTGAAGCCCGGATCATCCAATCTCCTTTTCCTCCTGAGTTCCAGGACAAATTCCATGTTGAGCCAAGCTGGCCTTCTGCCCCACTTGATTGACTTGAGACACAACGGGACGGACTGCTCCTGTGCTTTGAAAGAGTGGTTTTTCAAGACCGACCAGCACTTGTGGACCCCTAAGCCCTCAAAAGCAGATTGCCTGGGGACACTGTGAAGTAGCTCCCCGAGTAGCTTAAAGTTTGCTCTCTTCAAATACAGCACGGCAACTGTGGTGAACTTTTTTCTCACGACAGTGAAAATTTTAAACCATTTTGTGATCACTGTGGCCAAGACAACCTCTACCGTCACATCTCCCATGAGTCCTATCTGTTCACAAATTACGGGTTTAGGAGGGCAGCCATCCTAGTTGGCTCGCTGAGTACTTGTGACAGTAAATCATCTTCAGTCAGCTCCAGGAATTTCCTAGACTCGCTCATCGTAGTAGTATGGTATTCCCGTGGGAAGCTGAAATCTTCCGTAGGGACAAGGGCTACCAATCTGGAGGTGTCTCTTAATTGCCTATAGAATAAACCATCAGTGCTAGTGTTTACAGGTATGGAAGTGAGGTACAGTCTTTCCGTTTATGCAATAATCTACCTCAATTTCTGGAACTGCAAAAGGTTTGATTGCAAATCCTAGCAACACAGTGAGAAATACACGGAAATGAAAAAGCACGTCTTGTATCTGGGAGTCCACTATGGAAATTTCTGTGTCTATACTGGGTCCCTGGTATGTAGTTTATGTAATAGCTAGGCACCAGTCTCTTCAGGTATGGAAAAAATCAAAGTCTGCCCTGTAGATGACATCCAGAGGGAACAATAACTCATCTACGGTCTGAATTCCTTATAAACAACTCTGTTTTGTCAGAAGTTTCTTATCTTCTGAAGAAGTGCAAATTTATGGTTGAGAAGGAAAGCGAATTCCCTACCTAATAAAAAAAATGCTACAAACTCCTCACTTTTATGTATTATGATCATGCTTGATGTGATAAACAGATAAGTAGCATGTCAGATTGCACAAAGTCAGCTAGCTCTCAGAAGATTACAAATAGGAAATGATATAATGAATTTGAGTAGGAAGAAAAGCCTGGTAGCCTCCTGGAGCCATTTTATCACGATCTGTTGCAATCAGTCCATGTGACTTTGCTAACCTGATGCCTTCGCTCGCTTGCTTTCAGGAAAGTCTGCAGTGTTTGTTCATGTTTATTTTTCTTATAATCCTGCTCACGTTAAACTCATGCAAAAACGCTCCTTAATGAAGACAGTCTTTCTGGTCACGTGTGCCTCAAGGGATTACAGAGACTCCATGACAGTTTCCTCTCTCTACATCACGTCTTTATCTTGTGGCTGGCAGCACAGTTCTTTGCTGAAAGAGCATTGGAAGGTATCAGGATGGCAATGGCCTAGAATAGACTGCTGCTCAACGGTGGTTCCTGCATATTCCCCAGTTACTGACTAAGATGATTTTCCCTCCTCTTGATTCCCACTGGTAGACCTCAGAATGCTTCCTTCAGTATCAGCAGCCGTCTAGCTGGAGCTGTTTCTTTTTCCCATCTATCGCAGTTAGCTCAGATTTTCTATAAGTTGCTGAAGCTATCTCCTGAAATAAGGAAATAATGGGGTCATTAATTCTATCTCATGAGCAACCTTGGACTACTATCTCGAATTGGCCACTTCTCTTGACTTCGGCATTCTCGTTCAGTTTGAAATCTTTCTTCCTTCAGTTACCTGCATCTTTATTGTGTCTATGCGTATCTCCTCGAAAAGCATTCATGGGTATCCAAGCATAAACGGGTAATCCTAACTAAATTAAAAAAAAAAAAAAGAAAAAGAAGAAAAAACGTAGAACTGAACCTAAAGAAACTTGACCTCCTTGTTTACCGCTGCCCTCCAGACTATCTCTCAATATCAATCTGGATTTTCTGGTGTTTCTTGCATACACAGCATAATTTCCATCTGATCTTTTTTTCCCAATCCTGTCTAGTGAGATAATCTCAGTTCTAATACCATACTGTGGCCTTAGTTTGGCATAAATTTTCTGGCAACGTTGGGTTTTTTTGTATATTTACATCAGATGAAGGAAAGAGGATCCAGCCTTCAACAAGGATCTCATCTGGTTATGGCAGGATCTTTTTGTACAATGTCATAGAGGTGCTGGCAATGGAGAGAATGTAAAAAGGCAAAGCAACAACAGTGTATTCTTCATCATGTAACTGTGGTTCGATAGCTCAGGCCATAGTAGTTATTTATTACACAAGTCTTTCCTGTATAATAAATGTGCTGTAATTACTAGCTTTCAGCATTATGCTCTTAGATTGTTTGCCTCAGCTTTGCTAGTATTTTCTGCACCATCTCTGAAAATGCTTGGCTCCCAAAACTAGTTAATTACGTTGTAGTTACTTCATACGAAAAGACCTTTTTGCTGTCACTTGGATCCTTTAGATGCCTGTGATATTTGTTATATGAAGGGCTCCATAGAGAGTTTTAAGAAAAGTCCATGGCAAATAACTGGTCATTAGCCGGGTAAGTTTTTTCCTAGTGACATCAACCAGTGACTAATCAACAATGCGAAGAGTGTTTATCAGGTCCTCTTAAATCTGCCCAACTTCGTTATGTGTAAACACAGTAATATGTCCTCATGTTCTCTCATCACCTGGATTTTGGTAGGTACAAAGGCTGGATATGGATAAGCCCTCACATCTATTGATTCATTTTCTGAGTCCCCTCAACTTTCTGCTTTCAGAAAAATTTACATATGGTGTGGGATATACTTAAATTTTATTAAGATTCGGTACAGCCAAATATGCCCTTGTTCCTGCTGAAAATAGTGCACAATGAATTTAGCAGAAAAACTTACAGAGAATACAATTATTATGGCCCTTATTAACACCATATTGTTTTTAAAATAATTTTAGAGTTTGTTGCACAATAAGAGCTTGGAAACTACAACAATTTTTGGTATTTAGTGCATGGGAATGAGTAGCACGTATCGTTCCATTACAGTGCCAAATTTAAAGTTAAAAATACTAGGCCAAATCCTAAGGCTTCTAACTCAGCGATAGCTACTGCTTTTCTTATGAAGTGGACTTTCTATGTGTGCAGTAAGGGATTTGTTCAAGATGAGTAACATTACCAAGACATAATCTTTGCACTTCACTTATGGCACAGACTCCTACTGATTTTCCTACCTCTAATTCCCTTCTGACACAACAGTGATAGTGAGTCACTTCATTCATGTCACTGGAGTTCGTGTACAAAAGAGATGGCAGCCAGATATTCAGCTATTGTTTATTCAACGGCAGCTTTAACAGGACGCGGTGAATTGTAAGCAAAATCTCAGAGTAGAGGTGCAGTGTTTATTTGCATGAAAGGGAAAGCATCAGAAGACATTTGGGTTTAGGATTCAAGAGAACGCCAGGAATGCATCTACACTTTTTATTACTTGAGCAGCTATTGCCTGTGTACCCATGCCTCTGATTTATGTTGTGGTAATTTCTCCTCCTTGAACACTGGAACTCCACAGGATTACAAACAGAAGTGCTTGGAAGAGCCAGATGCAGGGCCTGCAACGTTGCCTTGACCCTCTGTAGGTTTTAATCGGCTGCATGCAAGCACCATTACTGCTTACACTGCGTTTGAGATAGATGTGATCTGAGAAAGCCTGCATCAGTCCCAAAGTTCTAGGAACATACATGGCCATCAGATGCTACTGACATTCAGATAACATTGTCAATTTTTCCTCCACTGTCCCTCGTTCCCCCCATAAATGGAGGCAGTTATTACAATTTTCCCTGCTACTCAGATTCTTGGATGTGCAAGAATCTGATGCATCAAAGTTAATAACTTACGTATGTAAACAAAATCAGCCTACCCTGGTGTCTGTCTGTGCCAGACTGGCATATACTATGTCTACATTTTTGAGGCATGATTCTAAACATGTTTCTTTCTAACAATTTGGGCCTCTAAAAATGCTCTTACGTTTTGTATATAAATATACCAAGGACGTATTGCATTGATTTCATTGCGATTTGTGTTATGCGGCCCTAAAAGCCAGTATATTAATGGTTTGTGTAACGATCAGAAAATACCAGGGCATAATATTGTATCACGGAAAATAGATGAAAAGATGGTAAAATATGAGGGTCAATTTAGCAGAACACACTGTTGCTTTCTCTGGGCCTTGTTCCCATTTGGAGATACTGGAGGGAGTTCAGAGGAGAACAAAAGTACAACAACAAGCTCCCAAGGAGTAATCCGTGACTTAAAAGTAGACACAAAGCTAGACGTCCACACCACACACATCAGTAGCCGATATATGTGCACAATATATTTAGAAACCATTCTCAAAAGGCTGCGGGGGTGGTGTAGAGAGCAGCATCAAGATGGAGAGAGCCCCTGGGTGGAAACATCTGCCCTTCGATCAACTAGAGAGAAGAAGTGCTGGAGCTGGGCAGGTGCTGTGATGGCCCAGCTGATGGACTGGTCTGGGTTCGGCCACCCTCCGAGGCACCCTCCACGCTCACAGACGTGGTGGTGGCCTCTTCTTGGCTGGAGGGTCTTCATGGCTGCTGGACTTCCTCTTAGGGGGTCGGCCTTGCCTCCTAGTGGAGCGCTGCCTGTGCCAGCTGGGCATGGCCTCCTCTGGCTGCTGCTGGGGCTCTTCTTGCTCCACAGGGGTGGCACTGGGAGCAGAGGGGTGGCTGCTGGGACCTCCACCAGTGGCAGCGGATGAGGTGCTGGGAAGCTCATCCCTGGTGGATCTTGACGGGCTGCTGGAGGTCGTTGGGCGGGGGGTGAGATGCCCTTCTTGGGTGCCTTCCCGCTCTCTGGCAGCACGGGTGCTCTGCCTGTTCAGGCGATGGCGGGTCTCTCTGCTGCCAAACAGCGCAGTGCCAAACATCTCCTCCAGATCACGCTGGTACCAGGACTGCAAGGTCTGGAAGAGCGCCGGCTGGTCTTGTAGAGAGCTCAGCCAGTTTGGGGTCCAGAAGCCGACCACGGGACCTGTTGGCACCACTTCTGCCGCCCGCCGTTGGAAGTCACGGGTGGCTCGGTGGCTGGCAGCTCTCCTCGCCTGGTGGACAGCGGCTGATGATGCTTCAGATGGTGTGATGACATGCTCTACATAGTCATCATCAGCCCGCACCGAGTGCAAGAGGGACTGGATCCTCCCCTTGCAGAGGGGGCACTCCGGCTTGGTCTCAGCCCAACGCAGGATGCACTGGTAACAAAACCGGTGGAGGCATGGCATCACATAGCTGACCTCTTCCCAGCTGCCCAGGCAGATGGGACAGCAGTCCTCCAGCTCCATGGCCATGCTCCCCACAGGCTGCAGTGGGTTGGAGGGAACTGGTGATGTTGAGCCGCTCCCTGTCTCCGGTGCTGCAGCAGCAGGTGGTGTGCTAGGAAGAGGAGAGAGGCCACGGTCATTGGCTGGGTTGGGAAGGAGGGAAGAAATGCCCAGGCCCTTCAAGAAGGAAACCCTCCCATCTGCACAGGGTGAGGTGTCCCTGTGCAGCTCACCTCTGCTGCTGCAGGCTCAGCTCTGGGGTATCCTGGCTGCCTGAACCTGGCAGGGCCGGGGAAAATCCTTCAATAGCTCTGGAGCTGAGCCCTGAGAGCTGCAAGTTGCGACTCACAGAGCACAACTCCAGGACCAAAACGCTGCTCAGCACACCAAGCCTCGCGACGTCGCTCAGCTGGTAGGGTGAGCATCTGCTGGCTGGGAGACTTGGCACCCACTTAAAAGCAGTGGGGACATCTGGTCACAATCCATCGCTAGGTGACATCATAGTCCATCCCTTGGAAACATCTCAGTCCGTTCCTTGGAGACAACAGCACCCATCGCTTGAGGTCTCAGAACCCATTGCTTGGGGATGTCACTGGCCATTGCTCAGGGATGTCACAATGTCCATCCAACCCCATGCATCTGTGGTTACCGCCGCACCAAGGCCTACTTCTTACCCCCATGTCTCGTGTGCTAAGAACTGGTGTTTCATGCCAGACACTGCGGGTGTGTGTGGCTGGGGATGGTTCAGCATGGAGCAGAGAAGGCGCTGGGGCACCTCCGAGCATATCCTGGTC
Organism: Lathamus discolor; assembly: GCF_037157495.1. Lineage (NCBI taxonomy): Eukaryota > Metazoa > Chordata > Aves > Psittaciformes > Psittacidae > Lathamus > Lathamus discolor. The sequence goes on from NC_088909.1 coordinate 63,724,576, forward strand.
TCTATGGCTTAGCCATCAAAGCACTGGGGATAGGCTTTGCCCAGCACTGCCTGGTGGTAGGGTAAGAGATAATGGCTGCTCCTGAAACAAGAGAGGTTCATGCCGGACATAAGGAACCAAAACCAAAATCCATATGAGAAAAAACAAGGCCCTGCAGTGGGCTGTCCAGAGACATTGTGGCATCCCTAAGCTGGGAGGTTTTCAAGAAATGAGGGGCCACGGCAGAGAGCACAAGTGTCACAAGTCTGTGAAGGGATGCTTGCTCCCTAGGGTGCAGTGTCTCTGCCCAGCTTACCCCTGTCACGCAGTAGCGTAGGCCAGCTCTACCTGGAAAGGACCCACGTCCTCTTTAGTTCAACTCCCTGACCACTCCAGGGCTGTCAAACAGTTAAAGTCTCTTATGAAGGGCATTGTCCGAATGCCCCTTTTGAAGGCACTGATGGGCACGGGGCATCAAACTCCTCTCTAGGACACCTGTTCCAGTGTCTGATCACCTTCTTGGTAAGGAAATGCTTCCGAACGTTAACGGGCCAGCTCTTCCCCCAGCTCAGTGTGCACATGCTCATCTCACAGCTGAACAGCTTATCATGAAGGGTGCTGTGTGGGACAGTATCGAAAGACTCAATAAAATGCAGAAAAGCCACATCCACTGCCTTCCCTTCACACACTGGGTGAGTGACCTTATCACAGAAGCATCTCAGACTAGTGACACACAGCTTTCCTTTGTGAACCCATGCTGACTGGGACTGATGATGATATTATCCCTCAAATACTGTTCAGAAGCATCCAGTAGGATCTTCTCCATCATTTTTCCACATACTGAGGTTCGACTATGAAGTCTGTAGTTCCGTGTGTCTTCCTCATGCCTTTCCTGTAAATTGGAATAATGGCGGCTGGCTTCCAGTCACTGGGGACCTCCACATACTCCACAGACCTCTGGCAGATGATTGAGAGGGGCCCTGCCCTAACATCCACTACCTCTTTCAATGCTCTGGGATTAAGCCCACCAAGGCCCCATGGACATAGGAACGTTCAGCTGATACGACTGGCCTCTTACAATTTCCATGTCCACAAATGGAGAGCCACTGTTCCCACAGCTGTGGTCCTCCAACTCAAAGGACCAGACAGCCCAAAGTCTGTCGTTAATATTAAGGACTGATGCAGAAAAAGCATTGTGTGCCTCCGCTTTTTTTGCGTCCTTGTTTGCCAGGGGACCATCTTCATCAAGCATGGGTCCAACGTTTTCCTTGGACCTCCTCTTGCTACTGACATGAGCAATAAAATCTTTTCTTGCTTTCTGGCACAACAAGAGCCAGTTTTAACTCTAGATGAGCTTTGGCCTTTCATGTCATCTCCCTGCACTCACGAACCAGAACTCTGTGATCTCCCTGTGAAGCCCGGATCATCCAATCTCCTTTTCCTCCTGAGTTCCAGGACAAATTCCATGTTGAGCCAAGCTGGCCTTCTGCCCCACTTGATTGACTTGAGACACAACGGGACGGACTGCTCCTGTGCTTTGAAAGAGTGGTTTTTCAAGACCGACCAGCACTTGTGGACCCCTAAGCCCTCAAAAGCAGATTGCCTGGGGACACTGTGAAGTAGCTCCCCGAGTAGCTTAAAGTTTGCTCTCTTCAAATACAGCACGGCAACTGTGGTGAACTTTTTTCTCACGACAGTGAAAATTTTAAACCATTTTGTGATCACTGTGGCCAAGACAACCTCTACCGTCACATCTCCCATGAGTCCTATCTGTTCACAAATTACGGGTTTAGGAGGGCAGCCATCCTAGTTGGCTCGCTGAGTACTTGTGACAGTAAATCATCTTCAGTCAGCTCCAGGAATTTCCTAGACTCGCTCATCGTAGTAGTATGGTATTCCCGTGGGAAGCTGAAATCTTCCGTAGGGACAAGGGCTACCAATCTGGAGGTGTCTCTTAATTGCCTATAGAATAAACCATCAGTGCTAGTGTTTACAGGTATGGAAGTGAGGTACAGTCTTTCCGTTTATGCAATAATCTACCTCAATTTCTGGAACTGCAAAAGGTTTGATTGCAAATCCTAGCAACACAGTGAGAAATACACAGAAATGAAAAAGCACGTCTTGTATCTGGGAGTCCACTATGGAAATTTCTGTGTCTATACTGGGTCCCTGGTATGTAGTTTATGTAATAGCTAGGCACCAGTCTCTTCAGGTATGGAAAAAATCAAAGTCTGCCCTGTAGATGACATCCAGAGGGAACAATAACTCATCTGCGATCTGAATTCCTTATAAACAACTCTGTTTTGTCAGAAGTTTCTTATCTTCTGAAGAAGTGCAAATTTATGGTTGAGAAGGAAAGCGAATTCCCTACCTAATAAAAAAAATGCTACAAACTCCTCACTTTTATGTATTATGATCATGCTTCATGTGATAAACAGATAAGTAGCATGTCAGATTGCACAAAGTCAGCTAGCTCTCAGAAGATTACAAATAGGAAATGATATAATGAATTTGAGTAGGAAGAAAAGCCTGGTAGCCTCCTGGAGCCATTTTATCACGATCTGTTGCAATCAGTCCATGTGACTTTGCTAACCTGATGCCTTCGCTCGCTTGCTTTCAGGAAAGTCTGCAGTGTTTGTTCATGTTTATTTTTCTTATAATCCTGCTCACGTTAAACTCATGCAAAAACGCTCCTTAATGAAGACAGTCTTTCTGGTCACGTGTGCCTCAAGGGATTACAGAGACTCCATGACAGTTTCCTCTCTCTACATCACGTCTTTATCTTGTGGCTGGCAGCACAGTTCTTTGCTGAAAGAGCATTGGAAGGTATCAGGATGGCAATGGCCTAGAATAGACTGCTGCTCAACGGTGGTTCCTGCATATTCCCCAGTTACTGACTAAGGTGGTTTTCCCTCCTCTTGATTCCCACTGGTAGACCTCAGAATGCTTCCTTCAGTATCAGCAGCCATCTAGCTGAAACTTGACCTCCTTGTTTACCGCTGCCCTCCAGACTATCTCTCGATATCAATCTGGATTTTCTAGTGTTTCTTGCATACACAGCATAATTTCCATCTGATCTTTTTTTCCCAATCCTGTCTAGTGAGATAATCTCAGTTCTACTACCATACTGTGGCCTTAGTTTGGCATAAATTTTCTGGCAATGTTGGGTTTTTTTGTATATTTACATCAGATGAAGGAAAGAGGATCCAGCCTTCAACAAGGATCTCATCTGGTTATGGCAGGTTCTTTTTGTACAGTGTCATAGAGGTGCTGGCAATGGAGAGAATGTAAAAAGGCAAAGCAACAACAGTGTATTCTTCATCATGTAACTGTGGTTCGATAGCTCAGGCCATAGTAGTTATTTATTACACAAGTCTTTCTTGTATAATAAATGTGCTGTAATTACTAGCTTTCAGCATTATTTTCTTAGACTGTTTGCCTCAGCTTTGTTAGTATTTTCTGCACCATCTCTGAAAATGCTTGGCTCCCAAAACTAGTTAATTACGTTGTAGTTACTTCATACGAAAAGACCTTTTTATTGTCGCTTGAATCCTTTAGAACTGGAAGCAAATGTACTTCTTAGACAGGTTCTCTAGAGTTGGGACAGAAGACGATTTGGTTGGATTTTTTTTTGAAGACTACATAGATGCACTTTTTTTCCTCACTGTCATTCCAAGTACTCTTGATTCAGCTGAAGCCACAGTCCTAAAATATCCAAAGAGCAGCATATGCCTGCATATGGCAAAATGGTGATTTTCCTGAACTGCAGGAGATTGTCTCATTAGAATTTGAAGCAGGACCATTTGTGGTTATTAAAGCATTTAGGTAAAGGCAAGAAGAAATAAAACTACAGTTGCCAGTAATTTTTATTTAAATACCAGGATGACAACAAGCCAGAGGGCAATCTGCAACTCAGTAAAAAGATTCCCAAATCTGAGATATGAAAAGAGGGACAGGGTACTGGAATATAAAATATTTTTCTTGGAAATGATATGGTATGTGTTTGCCTGTCTATTTATAACATGAAACATGACCCAAGCACATTTTTCCTGTGCAACATGTGAAGTATTGCATGGGTTTTGAATACATATGTAATGATGAAATACACTCAAATGCTGTTATGAACTGACCCAGTTTTCTCTCAAAACATGTCAAAACCCCTCAGGAAACAGTACTCATAATTAATAAACGGGTTTGTATAACAGGTTTTAAAACCCAGTTGGAAAGAAAATGTTTTGCTTATGGTGCTGAGTAATTTTTGTAGCACTGAAAGTGCATTTCTGTAGCACTCCAAGATTAATTTTTTTTTTCAGTTTGTTGCAGGAGACTGCGTCTGTTCAAAGCTTCTGCTAAATTTATGCCTTAGTACATTTCTGAAGCATTCACTGGAGAAATGGGAGCTTTTCTGTTCTTGTCTGTAACCATTTTACCACTCAAAGGTTATGGGAAAGAACATTAAAATGGGGTAAAGCACAAAGAATATGCAATGAAATCAAAAGAATTTCTCTCAGTGCAGCTGATAAGTACAGCATCAGGCAGAAAGTTAAGTAAACATACAGTCATAGAAAAAAAATCCAACACTGGGGGAAAGACTCCTTTGGTTATTCTTATAGGAAGAATAATTGCTAGATGGCAAGACTAATTCTCACAAGAACTTTGTTGCAAACTTTGTACTCAACATTTGGAGCTTATCCTGTCTACCAGAAAGTACAAACCACATGCAGCATGAGAGAAACGTTTCAGTTTGTATGACAAATGTCACTGGAAAATGGGTTTTGCTTTTAATTGTAAACACATCAGGAGGAACTAGTTCTTGATCATTTGCCAAATATTGCACAAGTATTTAGACTAATAAATAGACTTCTATAACAGGAAGTGTACTGTATATTTTATGTGTTCCCACAATTTTTAAAAGAAAGTCTCATCCCTTCTGTTTCACAGATGTTTCTAAAGAAAACTATATAAAATAGCATATATTATTATAAAAAAACCCCAACATTTCAATCACCAGCTAAAGATTTAGGGAACACTAACAGTACATTATAAACATGATTATATTTTAATTAGAGGATTTTGCTCACTGATTAGTCTTTCAGACCCCAGGTTAAAGTCATGCCTTACTGAATAATACATGATTTATAGTTAAGAAAATAATCATGGGGTCTATCATCTCATTATTTTCATTGTGTAAATTACAAAGTAAGGCATATTCCAGCTGTTAGGAAAACCAACTGGTCTAGTTTCCTACAACATTATTAAACCACATGGATCAGACCTATGAATGCACAATGTACCAAATACTTTGTCTCTTGCTGCTGTTACCAAAGCTATGATATGCGCCAAGATCTAAGAGTTTTGTTCGGTAAACTTAGCTCTGGACTCTCCCTTTTGTATCCGAAATGTTGCAGGAAGGAAGCAAGCCCAAACAACATTTACACCTTTTAGGCGCAGCAAAAACTCTCTTAGTAATGTTCACTTTTCATCCTGCTTAAAGGACTGATAGCATGGAACAAGCAAAAATTGTTCCAAACATGGAAAGAATAATTCTACTTCTAACCCTCCAAATAAACTGCATGGGGGGGAGGGTGCAGTGGGGTGGTAGGTTAGATCAAGGAATGAATGATTATCTATATTTATTTGGGTTTTCATGGGAGAAAGATGTTCTGTGGCTAACAGAGGTAACTTCAACTGAATTCTGCAGAAATTTGGTGTCTCTGGGGAAGGTACAGGACAGTACACAGACTGCTCAGTAGGTTCTTGCAATGAGTTAGTAATAACACTGATGCACACGGCCAAGTATGCGAATAGTGAAAGATTATTCAAAATTGGTTTCTAACCAATGAGTCTGAGAATGTTGAGAGTGCAAAGTGGGCCAGAGTGACCATGACATGAGAGCTTCTAAAAAGAGATCACTTTTAAAAACAGAGGGAGCAGTGCAAAAGAAAACCAACAGACTGAAAAAACCCGCAGAAATCAGGAAGACAACTCAAAAACCTAGGTGCTTTAGGAGAAGTAGCAATGAAGTGACACTAAGGACACAAAGCAGGGGAATGTAGGAAGGGTTAATTTGCTCAGTGATGGGTTTCACTGGCACCAAGCGTGAGCCAATATACAGACGGTGGAAACTAGGTTCAGTTACGTAAGCATGTATGAAGGTCTGAGATAAAAGATGCGCTAGATACATCAACAGGAACGAGAAGCATATATGCACACCAGCACTGTAAGACTGAGAGAGGAATCACTCTTCTGCTACAGGAGAAAAATCAGGCACAAATCATAGATAATGCACGCAAAATGTAAAGGTTTAGTATTTTTGGATTAGCACTCTCTAACGAAGTTAATGCAAGCATATGGCCAAGACAGTACCTGTAAAGGACAGCATAAAAACACTTCAGTGAGCGGAATACTTTCAAATTTGCAGAGAACAAAAGAGTTTCAACTTCAGATTCTTAACAAACTCAAAGTAAGGATTTGTGAGATTCTTGCTTAAACAATCTTCTGAAACTATCTCAGATATTGTAGTAGCTGTTCTTGAGAAATGTGAAAATTTCTCTGGGGATGCTCTCAGGAAAAAAAGGAAATACATGGCTTCTTTTAAAAATGGGAGGCAAACTGAAAAATTATGGATCAATCTATTTGTAAATACTTGAAAGTTAGTGAGGAAACAAGTGAGAACAAACAGAAGTTCACAATGAACACATTAACCTATCTTATTCTACCACAGGGGCACATGCCAGGGAAAGAGATGGTATGCATCTTGACTACTGTAAGGGTCTTCTGTCTCACATGGCAGATGCATAGTCAGCTAGAGAAGTGTGATCAAGATGAAATTGCTAAAATGAGGATGCAAAGGCAGTAGTAGGACAATACCTCATGATGAGTTGACAGTGTTTCATTGCTAAACAAAAGCTAGACCAAGTGGGATTTTGCAGTAGCCTGTTCCCAGTCTTATGTGTTAAATATTTCCATTAAAACTATGAAAATGTAATCATGTATTTATTAAATTTGCAGATAATTTGGAGCTGAAAGAGACTGTCTGTAAAATGGAAGACAGGTCTGAGATTCAAAATGATGTTGGTAAAATTGGAGAAAGGATATGCAAACGAATGGGTGATATTCAACAGTAAATGAAAGATAACACGTTCAGACAAAAATGCTCAATCCCACAATTGCATGATGAGCAGCAGCTGACACGACAGGGTCACTACAGACCTCCATGGTGGGGACCTGTGACTTGTAATAGATAACCAGTTGATCATGATGCCCGGTTACCATGCTGCTGGAAAAAAGCCCAAACATATTGGGACATATAAACAGGAGAATGGTTTACAATATGCAGATAGAAATTCTGCATTGTTAAGGCTTTGGGTGCTTTCAGTTTTGAACACTAACTTCAAGAAGAACATGAAGCAAAATACAGAATCATACTATCAGTCCTTACTAAGAGAGGGCAAGGTGGTTGTATTATTGTCTGGCTTTCATTAGATGTTTTACTCTCCTCCCCATCTCCATTCCATCAAATATTTTATTTATTGCAGCTTATCACTGCCATTGCAAATAAAAGCTCACAAAGTGAAGCTTAATATAATTGGATGAAAAGTTTTCTTTTACGCAAAAATGGATACGTAGCCATTACGATTTGCCCTGCATCTGACTTTAACCACTACTGAAAACTTAATTATACATGAAAATAACAATACGTGAAAATGTCAGGTAGTTCAGCTATCTTTGCTCATCAAATGCTTTTTGAATTATGGGTGTACTTAGGATATATGTGGTTATTATAATCACACTTTTTTTTTTGAAGGGATTATTTCACTTATAAATTATTTTCATTATCTTTTAGAATCACTATCACATCTTGACCTGTATCCAGTTCCTACCTAATTAAACACTTCTTACCAGTATAATTCTTACCGCTATGCAATAGAATAGTAGTAGTAATAATTTGACATTTTAAAAAAGAATTGAGGTGAATGAAGACTCGATGCTGTCTTGAAAAATCTTTAGCTCAGTGGATCAAAATCTGCACAGAGATCTAACTAGGAACTTGATTTAGTTCAAAAAATGCTGGTAAACATTTCACATTTATAATGTGAAAAATCTGTACAATCCAACAAAGATGTCTTTGAAACTTATTAGCTAGGCTGCTGTAGTAAAATATGTGTGAATTTTGAAAAATATAATTCTTAAGGAATTTGAAATTCCTTTGACTGGATGCTACCTTTTTTTTTTTTTTCCTGAGCCTTTTCTTTACTTTGATTTCAGGCAATGAATCACAGACACTACAGCTGGAAAAATCCAGTTAAGTCCCATCTACCATCACTGCAAAAGAACATGTTCTTCACTATTTTTCCAGGCTAATCTAAAAAATGGTCAAATTGTTGGATTTTTAGTAGTAGTAGTTCCCTTACTTATAGGAATTCCTTATTCTCATTGATATGAACTAATTCATTTTCCTGATGCAGTTTAAATACAAGTTTTCTCTTCCTAACTGTACCATGTACCACCGTAAACTGACCTGCCACAGATTCAGTACCCTTACGTTTCTTGCCACTTTCACATCTGTCACCACTTTTCAGTTGCTTTACCTTTTGAGGAGCATGGCTTTCTCAGGGTGATGAAATGAAATCTTCTAAAAATGAATCAGCTACAGATCCGTAGTCACTTTCAAAAGGAGGAGACTGGAATTGCATTGCGTGTTTCTAGTAACAGAGATTATGAGAGAATATATCTAATCTAGCAGAAATGCAGAAGAGGCAGAAGAAATAGTCAGAATTCTGATTGAATGAAACACAAAAACCTAAGGAAACACTTTATTTTTTCAGGACAAAATAAAATCCTGGACGTAATGCTGTTGAAAGGAATATATCCGCTGAGTTCAGTTGCACCAGGATTTGACTGTTTATCTTGAAACATATTCAATACTTTTAATTTTATCTGAAGACACTGTAGAGGTTTTCTACTACTTCGTCATAGAGCAGAATGAATAAAAATATATCTTGTATGAATTGCCCTCAAATAATCCGATTGCCTGCTTTGATTAAAAACCCCAAATTAATATATTTACAGTGTTCCGTAGTAAAAATTTTCAATGTACATAAAAACTGGATATGTATTTTCTGTTTAGCCAGTTAAAAGATAGCCTTCCCCCCCCCCAAAAAAAAAAAAAAATTGTGTTATTGCTCGTCTGCCAAGTCTTGTGAAAAGAGTTATTTTCTTTGGAAATCTTTGGAACCTCCTCAGTGTATAAAATAAAATAATTCAGTAGCATTACAGCATAACAAAAAATATGCCCAGCAACGTTCAGGCACAACTGGGGGACTGAATGTGCGCATGGTAGGAAACCATTTAAGGGAAAAAAGCACCAGCAAATGCATGTTATTTTGCTTGTGTAATTTGTCATTAAGAGAAAAATATGTAGGGCAGAGGTGAATGCTTAATTTTACAGAAAGTTCTTTTCTGTATTATTAGTACTTACTAGAAGGGAGAACTGCAGGTCCTACAAGCTCTTTTGGAATTTTCCTGCAAGAGGATGAAAAAGCATCCATTCCTTTGCCGTTACAGTCTTGCAGGGGTATTGGGAGCTGTCGAAATTAGATGACGTTTACTTCTTTCCATCTGACCTCATGGAAACCCTGTCACCTATGATTCCTGTACACAAGGTTTTCTTAGAGATGCAGACTAAGGGAGACAACAACGTCACCTACAAGCTCCCTGAGAAATTTTATGAGTCATTTATGACTGAAAAGCCCAGCATTGCAAAAAATTAATTGATCTTGCACCTTATCACTTGAAAACTTTCATGGGGTGAGTTTGAACAGCACAAATCAAGAGTCTGAGTAAGTTTCCTAATTCTTTTCCCTCCATCCTTGATGTCTCCTACACGGATAGCTATGCTGCCTGAAAGAAAAGGATTTTTTCACATTTATTGTTAAGTTCTCACAAATGAGATTCCTTCCATGTGAGGAAATGACCTGAACTGATCATACAATGCTATTCACATTATTTTTGAGAATCTTGCACAACTACATGAATAACCTGTTACTTCAGAGAAGTTCATTGCTCTACCGAGGGCAAAAAAAGCAGCAGTCTATAAGCACAGTACTTTGGTTTGATTGTTATAGACACTGTACACAAAATGTAGCATTAAAAGTGGTTTCAAACAGAGTAGAAAAAAAACCCGAAAGATTTTTCGATGGATTTAATTTCTGCTATGACACTGCTTCAATATTACCATATGGAACCACTTTTATCCAGATATTTTATCCTGTCTTTTCAAGTTTCATGTTTTCGTTTCTAAACTGTAGGCCCTCCAAGATGGAAACACTGAAGCTTAGTCAGTTTGCATGACTTTTGCCGGAAAGGTGGAAAGTTAGCAAAAGGCACATCCTTGGCATTCCAGTGATGTCACTGACAAAGTCTAGCTCTCTGTAACAAGACACAGAGATAATACATAAGGCTAGCTGGCATATCTTTCACGACAATTAATTTCCTCCAAGGCCAATCTTAGAAATGGCTGGGCCATTCCAGGTTAAATTTAGCCAAAGCATGAGGCGGGCATTCAGCATGGCAAATTTTAGTCTGAATGGCTACATTTATTACAACTGTAAACTGCTTTATGATGTGGGCAGGTGGACAAATGTAGGCGGCTCCTACTATAACATGAAATAGCTTTCTCCTTTTGGCCTTCACATACAGAAAAAACCAGTGGGTCTGGATGAATAGTTATGTGCCAAAGCCAGATTTCAAGTAGTTAAGTATCTCTGATCTATTGTGCAACCCACAAGCATGTGTGGAACTGCTTGTAAATTTAATGAAGTGCTGACTGAAAGAAGTTTATGCCTGGCTTCCAATTAGATACTAACAAGGTAAGCTTAGGTAGCATAAACTCTGCCTTATTATGAAGATGGAATATGTGAGCTCTAAGCAACCTCCCAATGCCAAACTTTGTAACACTGACAACACTTGTTTTTTCCTTTTTCCTTTTAACATCTTGGCTCAGTTCACATCTTCTTTGAAATCAGTGTGACTTTTCCATTTATTCCAATGGGTTTTGGATTGGGGTCTTAGATGTGCAGCTGTGGCGAATACAGGGTAAGCATCCAAATACCGCACAAAATGAGTAACAGGAAGTGGTTATAAATTCATCTTGTACAAGAGTCTAACCCAGGAGACAGAAGAGGATACCTATTCCTTTTTCTTAGCTCTCTCAAGTCATATGTAAGTGGTGGTTCTTTGCCTATTTGGGTCTAGTTGCATGTTCCAACTATCTCCCGGTTTCAAGGTTAGGCAAGATCTGGGCATATTTGTCCCTCTGTTAGAGAGGAGACAGAATAGAAAGGGTATGGAGTATACTTCACCTGCATCTTTTATGAGGTCCACCTGCATGATGCGTCTTCAGTGTAAGCACTTTGGCCCCTGTTACTCTGCACAAACAGTGTATTCATCAATTTTCTCAGGCATAAAAGGCGAATTTTACTGCTAAATTCTTAAAAAAGTGAGCTGGGTGTCAGGATACAGAGCATTTCAAAATCCAGCTTTCAGGACACCTAGTTGCTCTGCTGTGTTCTAAACGCTTTTGGAACTTACATGCCCACAAGAACAGCTGGATGCTTCAGAGCAGGATATCCAAAAAGCAATGTGAGTGGCAAACAGTCTAAGCTAGCCAACTGGGAAATACTGAGGCAAACAACATATTTTTTAAATTTGATACTGTTCATAAGGCTTCTTGGTCCCATAATTATGAAATAAATTGCTTTGCCACTTACGGGGATATTTACAATATACATATTTCAAAGGTTGCAGCAGCTTCTTTATATATTTTTTTTCCCCCAAAAATTGCTCTGTCTTCAAATTCTTGTAATTAATCTGTTTTTTACCTTTGTTACTAATTTTCTATTAATAGCAGTGTAACAGTTGGTTACATTCTATACTGGGAATGGAAAAGTAGCTCAGCCGGCACCACCAAGCATCCTGTAAGTGCATTTTTTCTCCAAAACATGCTCTATCTGACAAGTCTGACAGACCACATAATAAAGTCAGTAAGAAGTTTTCAGTCAGTCCATGACATTGAAGTCTTAGATACAGTAAAAATTACTAAAAAGATGCAAAATCTGATCTCAGAGAAATGTCACTTTGTATGTCAAAATTAATTCGAATAAACCTGTAAATGGTACTTCAATCGATTTTCCCAGTAATTAATAAAGATTATATATACCATCTCTTGATTAAAGCTTATTTATTTTCTTCCTCTTTTCATTAAGAAAACCCACCTCCCTTCACTTCTTCTTCACTATTTTGTAAATTTCAGTTTTGGTACATACAACAGTTCAAAGTGGGAAAGTTTAGAAAGCGCAGGTTTATGACACACTATCTCTAGAAACATCACTCTGTATTTGAAAGAGAAAATTTTAAAGGGGAATTTTCTTCCAGCAGAATTAAATAATAAATCGCCTTACTCTTCATATATCCCTGTGCACTTTCCCCTTTCAGCTTGTTACCTAAGCTTTGCTATTTGAACAATGGTTTTCCTCTTCTGTGGCCACATTTTCTTTTCATATTTGATCCTGTCAGGAAGTTCTAACTAAATTTGTGACATCAGTAATTTCCATGGCAACAGACTGACGCTTTAAACATAGGATTGTGATGAATTCAGCACATGATAAATTAAAAGGAAAACAAGACTATGAGCAAGTAAGATTTTATTAGAGCACAACTGTGTTCTGCTAAAAGGGTGGAGAAAGAAATACAAATACTGTATACACTTCCATTTTTAACATTATAGTTCTGTGTGATGGCCCATACATTGTGGTTATTTATTTCAGATGTTCACAGTATTTGATGTAACATCTGTGGCACTCAGATGTTGCCAGAAGTTTCAGACATATTAATTAAGTTTTTTCTTATGTTATCTCATGCAAGACACAGCAGGTTTTCATGACTACTTACAGCTGTAACTAAGCTCAGTAGAGGTAGCAGGTTCTCATCACCTCTGAAAAATCATGCTTAAAACATATCAGGTTGAACTCTGAAAAACGGGAACACAGGCAACCACTAGGAAATACGGCTGTACATTGATGTGTCTTATTAAGTTTATGTCAAGAAATGCCATAGGTTTAACATATGAAGAATAGCAAAACTACTTCTTTTAAAAGTATTTTTAATGCAGCACAATTTATGAAAAAAAAAAAAATAAAAATCCTGTTTTCTTTAAATGACATTAACTGAAATCTGTTACTACGAAGTGGCTTGAGTATAATGCAAACACACACATGGATGTAGATTTCTCTTGGGTCAGATTCCTACTCCCCATTTTCCAGGCTAAAGAGCTACCAGTTGCATTAGAAATTTTACTAAAAATCTCATTTCAGAGTCAAAGCAGTGACATATCCTCAGATGTTTCATGCTGTTTCTGTCCCATCCTATACTGCACAGCTGAACTGAAGCTATACCGACGAGGGTCATATAACTGAGGAACCAGATGCTGTGGTGATATCAAGACTACAAAAGCTTTACAGTATTGTATGTTCCTGTGAAGTGGCTACTGGAGGGACTGTCAATTTTAGTCCTGCTCTGCCAAAGATGCATGAATTCAAAGAAGTACAGCATACCTCCCTTAACTTTTCCTGACAGAGGGTGCAGCATGAGGGAGGAGAAAGATGCCACAGCTATTCTGCATCTCTGTTGCAAGAAATATAAATCCTAATTACACTGGTGTGTTCAAATAGAAAAAAGGTTATGACGAAACCATTTTAACAAAACACAGAATCCCTACTTTATGTAGATTAGATTAATACATGGATTAAGAGTAACATCAAGAACTCTCCCAATATACCAAACTGTATTAAATGTGTATTCCAGTGCGCAGTTTACTATCTCTGCTGAACACCCTGGGAATTTCTTTCATTAAGCAATTTTAAAATACTACTTCAGAACATGAAAACATCCCATTCTTGTTCATATTTTTACTTCTTCCACCTATTGTTAACTGCATGTACTACAGGGAATTGGCGTGTTTGAAAGACTTCGATGAAGGAAACCATATACTTTTTACTTTTTTTTTTTTTTTCTTCAGGTATGGTGTTGAAGCAGCACAAATACTGTAAAGTTCTGAAAGTTATAGGCCATTTCTGAAGTAGCCAATTGTGGGCAATATTAGCCTCACATTCTGACTTGGAAACTTGGTTTAGGTTTTTTTAAGTCTTCTACTTTACTGAAGTGCTTAGATACATAGACACAATTTGCTGTGTTGTGCTTAGCAAATGAAACATACTTCACAGGGCATAAGGTAAGTGGAACCTAGTTTCATCTTCCAGACAAAGTGACATACACAAAAAGATACAATCTATAAAGAAATGTAGCATATACCATTAAAAAAATAAACCATGACTCTGAAGAGAGGCTAATTTTTGTAGATACTTTTTCTTTGATGACTAATTTTCACAAATTGCAAAAACTGATCCCTAGATGAGATTCTAATTTTGAGGAACTACAAAAACATGCCTCTAAAGAATGTTAAGAAACCAGAAATATGAAAATTGTTGTGCTGGAAATGGTTGTTTACCAGCATTGGTAAATAACTCTGTTTTCAGTGTGTGCTTAGGCACATAAAGTACTAGCCACTCAGTATATATTTTTCTTTTATTTTCACATAACAGTTACTAGGTTCATTGCTCTTGATCCTAAGGTTCTTGCTTTCTTACATAGACAAATGACTTAAATGGGGTGGTTAAGTAGAAAATGGGTTACAATAAAACCATTTTGACAAAACGCAGAGTCCTTAGCTTACATAGATGCCAAATTATCTGTATCCATATCTTTTATTCACGTGAGATATGAAGACTGTATTTAACCTTTTGTTCTACCCTGGAAATTCAGGTCATAAGGTCACTCAGATTCTTTGATATGACAAGAGTCCTTCTATATGACAGATAAGCTTTCAGTGAAAATGCTTGCTCAGCTTATCATACTGTCTTAATTGCATCAAAATGTAGAGGGTAAAGAATGCAGGAAAATACAGTTAAGGTTAGAATGTAAAATATAACCTAATCTAATGAAACTGGAGATCAAAAAAGTCCTCAGTATCTTCCCCATATGTGGTGAAAATGAATGTGAGGCATTTCTTAGAATGAAATATATTCAGTAGATCTCTGCATGACATACTCTTAATCATAAAAGACTAAAAAAGCAAAGAACATAAATACATTTTACATCATAACAGCTTAAAATTTATCTTCAAGTGATTTGTCCGTAATGTGTCATATTTTTCAAGCAGTAACCATGCAATGACTTTCTTAAAAATTGCTTCAGCTTTTACAAAAAGGTAAACAGTATCTTAAACTTCATGTATTATCTACAGTACATCCACTGTAAGCTCAGTTATTGTGTTCTGACATAAACCACCTAATAGGAAAAAAAAAGAAAAAAAGAAATTAGCTGAACAGAAGGGAAATATAATTATGCCATTCAGAAATGTAACATACATATGAACTCCTAGCTTGCTCATGAAGAGTAATAAACAATTACATCTGATAAATACAGCCTATGAAGTGCTTTTGATTTTTCTGTAACATTTTATGGCTTGAGCATAAAAGACCAGTTTTCTCTTATCTCCTAGTAAGGACCTGGATTTCATGACAAATGTATTGCCTTTAAATAGTACAGAGTTTCTTTGTAAGTTCTTTTCACTAGAAATCACATCACACCAGGACAGAAGCATTAAAGTATTTTTCATCCCCTGACTGCAATGATGACAGTCATTTTTGTTTCATTGCAAGTTCTACTGAAATATCCTTTACTGCTTTAATTCAAAAACTTTTAAACAAAACATTATCCAGACGAATTGCCCCTTTATTTAACCAAGTGGTTGCTTGGAAGGAAACCCCACTCTCTGTATTTAGATACTGTTTTTATTAAAGTAGTAATACGTTGTTCCAAAGTGCTTCCTTCTCTGGGCTAGTAACTAGTTCTACTTCTTTCTTCTAGATAGCATAGATTTGACAGGATTGTTTTACTGCCTCCTTAGCAGCAGCCAATGCAGCTTTTTACCACACATACAGGCACCCACCCTGATAAAACTGGTAAATTTATTTCATATTACAATTTCATATCGACTATCTTAAATCAAATGCAAATTATAGCAGTAGTGTTCTACTTGGTTTCTGTGCTTCTTGTGCAGCTTTCACTGACTCCCCTATACCATATGAGAGCTCACCTTCTCAGCTGCCAAAGCAAAGATCCTCTAAGACACAGTTAACAATATAGTTGGCTCTGGAGTTTTTCAAAAGGACACAAAGATGTAAGGGGAGTACTGCTTCACACAAAGGCTTGTCTAGAAGCCTGACCATGAAGAAAGTAAATGATTTTCACAACATTTATAAATAGCTGAACAGCATACATTCACTTCAAGGAAAGCATTCAACAATGCTGCAGTTTGATGGCAGTTTGCCTGAATGCATCGTTATGTAAACAAGCCGGTGAGTATCTGTTCTGTTGAGCTACCTCAAAACTACAAGAAAACTTTTTAAAAGCTTTGGCAAAAGAAGACCTATATTGCAATCAAAGACTTGGAGTTGTAATTAGACACAAATATTTCAATTTTTAGCAATCTCTGCTGTTCATCAGTTCTCTATTCCCACTATCTTTGCTTACATAAAATATCACTGAAATAAATACTTTTCATGCCCTTTTGGGATAAGCTACGTGCCTTTCCCAAGAAGAAAACATTCTACGTATTTTTTCTTACAGACTATCTGCCAAATTCCTGTTATAAGTACCTAAGGTCCTCCTAAGGCTCTGATCTTCCAGTATTACATGTTTGTAGGTCTGTGGCAACTACTGCCAATTTACCCAAGCAAGAGGCCTTGTTCAGAACATTTATGTTCCTGCAATTGTTTTAGCATTCTGCCTTGGTTGTGATCTGCAGAGAAGGGGCATACAATGTGGTTTATGCTGCCTTCCATGTCTGGGAAGCAGGTAAGTAGTAATCAAGTAAGAAGTCCCTTGTGTAGTCGGCTTACATATGCCAGGATGACCTACATCAATCCAATGCATTTGTCTCCATTTTCAAGATGCAAGACCATATGCACAAATAAATGGGGTTGACATGAATGCAAAGACAAAATCTGTCCTTTACTCCAAAGCATGAGTGACACACAGATACATTTTCATCTACACATGTTGGAACAAGGTAGTAAGTGCCATGTAAGCAAACTTGTAAGCATACCCAATTAGTCTGAGCTTAGTAAGAATAATTTCTGGAAAGAAACAATTAGCTGTAAACCCATCATACAGTTTAGCATTATAATCTCAACACTGCACTGAGCAGAAAGAAAACAGACAATCTAAGGAAACAGCTGCCTGCAAAACATAGTGAATAGGCGTGGTGCCAGAAAGGGGAACATGCTGTGTGTGCTACACGCTTAATAATACATAACAACGGACTTGTCTTAACAGTATCAGTGTTTGAAGAAGATCAAAAAGGCTTTAAAAAAAGTTAAAAATCAAGATTGGAAATGCAGGTGTGCTAACTGGATAACATAATAATCAGAAAAAAATGTGCCATTAATAAAAAGGAAAGATATGAAAACTACAAGAGACAAAAGCCCCTGGTGGGTGGTATGAAACTGAAACCACCTTTAAAAACCAACTTAGAGAACAGGTAGCTAAACGGATCTCGCTCTCAAATATCAACAGCCACTTTACAGAGACAAGTGATTCAGCTTGAAAAGCCAAAATTGCGTGCTCATTTTTCCATAGCACGTGTTCCCTTTTCACTTTGGTTAAATGCTGCCACTGACTTGCTCATCCAGGAAAAATGAAACTATTCATTGCACCTCATCTACATGCACAATGTAATAAAATCAAAGCCACTTAGAACCAGCTGAGATTCCTTCCCATCTTTACTCCTGCTGCATTGTACATACTGTCTGTACATTTTCATTGTCACTTGTAAAGTAGCAAATTAGTATAACAGTTATTCTTCTGTCTCATTTCAAGTGTCTTATTATTATTTTTAGTAAGACTAGAAGCCTAACTGAACATCCACAAGTACTTTCCCCCTCCCTAGTTTTAGGTACCTAATTAAGATCTTAGAGGCCACACTCATCCATTAAAGAGTGAGATTGTAACCCTGAAAGTGAATCATGGCAGGTGCCCAGCGCTGAAGCATGTTGAATAATAAACTTCTCCTCACTAACCATGTAGGCCATCCTCTGATTTCTGCAAATATAAGCCGTGTTGCCTAAGTTGCAACAGTACTGTACCAAAACCAGAAAAAGGACTCCATTCCCCCACCCAAATTCCCCTCCCTTCAGGTTGCATTTTCAAACAAAACCTGTGAGCAAAGCTAAAAAAGCGGCTGCACTTTTCCCTTTTCAGTCGCAGTCCCGTACAGTGAGAACTTGCAACCTGATGTGAATGTGGCTTTCAGGGTAATTTCAAAAGTAAAATTAATTAAGGTGAAGGACCTTCAAGTTTTTTCCCTTGGATGAGATTATGATTGACTGACCATATTAAAAGTTAACAGCTGAGTACAGAGAACTGCTGAGCTGTTCTCCATCTACACTGGCTCTATTTTCATTCACGCTCACATTGCTTCTCTGGGCATAAGGGAGGCTGAGTCAAGATTTATACAGTTGTGCTAAATCAATTTATTTTACTCATCACCAAGTATCAATATTTGGATTCCTGTGTGCAGCAGGAATCAGGTTACCAGCAATGTCATATGCTATTAGGTTGTTGCTTAACAGTTCTGTTCCAGTTGCTCCATTTTTTATTTTTTTTTTTCTTATTAGTATATATGGGTAAATAATAGTTTGCATGTCAATAGACCTTCCCTCTGTAACTAAATGTGCTTTCCATGTACTACTTTGACTTTAAAGCTGTGTTGCTAGAACTAAACTTCAGTGAAAAAAAAACCAGCAAGAGAATATGGAAAACTTCACTTGCGTCCAAAAAGTCTTGATTCATGCCTGTATGTCAGTTCAATGAGAGGAACTAACTACACAGAATTACAAAATGCACTGTAGTATTAAATTATCAAAACACACTTACATATTGTGCAGTTTTAAACATACAGAGAGACACAGTTCAAAGAACAGAATGACCCACTGTAACTGGCATCTTTTCCTTGTTGCCAAAATTTAAAATTTCATTTGTAAAAACATCTACTCTGTACCATGCAAAAAATCTTCAGGAGTTCTAACTTTGTTATGCTACAATTATAGTTTTATTACTATTCTTCACAACTATTCTGTTTTCAGAAAACACTGAAGAGGTAATCAGAAATGGAAAATTTTTGTATAGCTGTAAACACGCCTTAGCAATGTTGAAGTGCGAAACTGCAGCAAAAGTAAACAGAAATTAATTTTCACTTCTTACACTAAGAAAATAAAACCAAATAGTGATGTCGTACAAGAGAATTGTACTTCTAAAATTCTTTCAGCTTTAACCATGACTGCGGGTGCTTTTACAACAGACAAGGCTATTCTGTTGGGCTTGATTCAATATACTGACCTCTGCTCAGGAAAGCATCCACTAGTTCTTGAGTCTGGGAACCACTGCAAATGACACCACATCCGCTCTCAGTTTCAAGGCAACGATATCGTACTGTAGTCAATCTAGTTCTGCTTTTTATTGTCTTTTTACCTTATTCTGTGTCTTTTAGAATGGTGCTGTCCCTCTTTCTGTTGACATAATTGGGTGTGGTATTTCAAAATTTGTTCTCATAAAATAAAATGTTCTTTGACTGTGAATAAAATTTCCAGGTCAGGCATTCTTTATTCCTTTCTGCTGGCAAAGACTTCAGCATACTGCAGGCTGTATTGGCACAGGCTGTTAATCACAAGCTATAGTCCTGTTTAAATAGTAAAACATAATAAACGCAAGGCGAGAGTCTGCCTGTTTCTCCCCCTACATTTGCCCTTCATGGTGCTCTAGAAGAACAAAGAGGTCACTATTTTTAGGCTTTCATTTCTCCAGAAGAAAAGCAGTGGAAAAGCTGCTGAGCAACTGCATGAAGGAGAGGAATGCGGTAGCTGGCTTTCGCAAATAACCAAAATGGCTGCATCTGACCCTCTGCTCATAAGTGGAACAGTTCTGTTCCCCTGATTAAGTGACACTGAGTTTTGAAAAAGACAGGACATGGCTCACTGGCATGTTTTCAATTCTCAAAGCCCAATTTTTCCAGGTTAATAAACCTGAAGAAGACAAACCTCACAGCTTTTTAAGTCTCATTACTGTCCCAGACTAATCACAGCTATGGCAACCTTTCTCAAGTCCTGCATAAGGAGTCAAGTGAGTTCATTTAATACATATATATTCTGGTCCATGTAAATGTTGTGGTATTGACATATGGATAGGTGAAATTCTACTGTCCTGTTGAAACACTCATAGTGGTCTTGTAACATTTGCGTCTGCAATTAAAGATGGCACCTATCTCCTATGTCCATCTTAACCACTTACATCCTTTGACTCGCTTCATGTCAATATGCCTGTCAGTGTGCATGGACGGCAAGCAGACCCCATGGTGGGGTTTCTAAAATAACTAGACCCAGTTCTGAATACCAGGCCGTATTAGTTTGACACTTACTTTTGCGAAGAGACAGTTTTACTTGGAAAGCAATTCCAAGTGCCTAGAAAGAGGAGGGTGGGCAATGCACTGAAACCAAGCCAGAAGCCTTTTATCTCAACATGCAGAACCAGGCGCTACCTGCTGTTGTGGTTTTGACCCCAGCCTGTAACTTGTACCATGGCTACGCTATTGACTGTCACTAGATGTGGTCAGTGCTGACGCCATTGCCAGGCCTGGCCACGGCCGCAGTAGTTAAACAGAAGCGAGTGCAGAGGGGCCCGTGCACACTCACTCTGGTGTCACACACCCCAGCACGTTGCCCACGAAATGGGGTCTAGGCAGGTCCACCACAATAGATACGTGGTAATTTCCACCACCACCACCAAGAACTCCCAGTAAAACTGAACGGCGACTTTTCCCAGTGTGAGACTTTTCCATCTGCCAGCGTATTTCACGGCGCGAGCGCAACATCCTGGATCTCTTCCGGCTAACGAGCCTTCCCTCGCCACCTGCAGCTGGGAGAGCTCGGCCCGGCCCGCTTGACACCACGGCTAGCACGGCCTGCCCAGGCCCAAGCCCTCGGCTGGGCTGGGCTGCGCTGCGCTGCTCCGCGCCGCGCCGCGCCGCGCCGTGCCGCGCCGTGCCGTGCCGTGCCGTCCCACAGCCCGCGGCGGCCCCGCGGCCCGCCGGCTGAGCTGAGGGGCCTCGCGCCTCGGCGGCGGCAGAGGCGGCGGGAGGGGAAGGAAGGAGGGAGCCGGCGGTCACGTGGGTGGCGGGACCGGGGCCGGCGGTCGCGAGAGGCTGAGGCGGCGCGGGCGGCACCATGGCGGCGGCGCTGCGCGGCCTGGGCCTGCTGCAAGGCCGAGTCAGGCTGGCAGCCACAGCCGCCGCGACCTCCTCCTTCCGCCGGCCCGGCCAACGGGCGCCGGTGCGGGGAGGCGCCGCTGCCACTGTCCCCTCGGCCGGGAAGAGCTACGGCTCCGAGGCGAAGGAAGAGGAGGAGCTGCGGATACGCTACCTGGATGACGAGCACAAAGGTAACGAGGGGAAGGCGGCAGCGGCGCGGCTGCCCCGGCTCCGGGGTGACCCCTGCGCGCCGCCCAGGCACTGCCGGACGGCCGCCTACGGTGGGGCAGGGAGGGGGTGGTCCCGAGGGAGCCACTGGCGGCCGGGGGCGGGAAGGGAGCGGCGGCTCCTCCTCCTCACGCTGGCCGCTGGCTTCGTCGCTGGGTGCGGGTTGTGGCCGGCCCGGCAGGTGCGGAGCTGGGTCGGCCTGGGGTCTCCTGGTTTTTCCTTTGCAGTGTGCTGCGCTGTTCACCCCTTCATAAGCAGACATGTGTTGGCCACTTTAATGGGAGACAACGAAGTTTAGCAGCAAACTGCTTGAGTCGTGCTGCTTACCGTACCTCTTTTATGCTTGTGTGCAGGGCAGACGAGGGCACAGAAGCTGCTTCAGCCTTTTCTGTTCTGGAACCTGTGGCTTCATTACTCTTGCTCATCTCATGCTGCTTTCCTAGTAGCCATCTTACTCTCCTTGTAGTGCTGCCAATTGCTGCTGACCTTGTCCTGCTTAGCTATACCAACAGTCTTGTTTTAGTACACCTGCTTAGACAAAGAAAGTGAATCCATGCTTCAGAGTGATCTGGAGCCAGTGCAACACAACATGGACACTTTGTGCTTCCTTTTCTGCTTTGATGCTGAGCACATTTTAGAGCTGTTCTTCCTTTGGAGGTGTTTCATCTCCCTTGGTGTTTGTCACTTCCTTCCAATTTAGAATCCTAGAATCACAGAATGGTTTGGGTTGTAAAGGACCTTGAGATCATCTAGTTCCAAGCCCCCTGCCATAGGCAGGGGTTTGGGTGCAGCAGGGCTAGGAATGGTGGGGAAACAGTGAGTGCAAGCTGCCTTCCTGAGGACTATGGTTTTAGAGCCCTCATGCTGTACCTACTTTTATGGAGAGGGCCACAGTGTAGAGCTCTATTCAGCTGCAGCACATTGTCATTATGTAACTACTTTGTCTTGGAGTAACCCTATATTGAGATGTGCAATTCAGTTTGTGTCTTTCAGCATGTTAAGTCGGTTATTCTGGACTTGATGTGAATTCAGGCAAGCACCTGCAGGTTGAGTATGCATATATGTAGTTTTATATACATATGCAGAGAGGTAATATTAAAACTTTGAATTTTAGCATGATTCTTTTTCAGAGGAGAGCTGAGGTTCTGCTTTCATCCAAGCAGAGGTTTTTCTGTCACTGTTAAGGGTCAGTAAAGTTGTTGCTGTCAAAAGAAGCATGACCAGCAGCAGGTCGATGAAGGGGATCCTGCCCCTCTACTCTGATTTGTGGAACCTCACTTGGAATATTGTGTACAGTTCTGGTGTCTTGAACATAAAAACGACATGGAGCTGTTGGAGCAGGTCCAAAGGAGGGCTACAAGGATGATCAGGGGACTGGAGCACCTCCCATATGAAGACAGGCTGAGAAAGTTGGGGCTGTTCAGCCTGGAGAAAAAAGAAGGCTGTGTGGAGACCTCATAGCAGCCTTCCAGTATCTGAAGGGGGCCTCTAAGGATGCTGAAGAAGGACTCTTCATCAGGGACTGTAGCAATAGGACAAGGGGTAATGGGTTTAAACTTAAATGGGGGAAGTTCAGGTTAGATATAAGGAAGAAGTTCTTTACTGTGAGGGTGGTGAGGCACTGGAATGGGATGCCCAAAGAAGTGGCAAATGCTTCGTCCCTGGCAGTGTTCAAGGCCAGATTGGAGTCTTGGGTGACATGGTCTAGTGTGAGGTGTCCCTACCCGTGGCAGGGGGTTGGAACTAGATGATCCTTTCCAACCTTAACCATTCTGTGATTCTGTGATGCAGTCTGATGCTGAAATCCACTTCTGTCTTAGTGATTTTTCTGTTCCCAATTGTTTCCAGTTCCTCTAAGGCATACTTTTTTTAGCCATGTTTCCTCAACCAGCTGTGGAACTTAGAATTAGTTTTAAACATTAATTTTGGTTTTTAAAGGTTATTTTAAATCGAGGAAGAGGCAAGGCAGGAGCAAAGAAGAGTTTGTGAAATGTTAGAGTGGTTTGTTTAATTTTGTGGTGATTCTTTTTTTTTTTTTTTCTGTGTGTGTGTGCTTTTCCAATAAGTGATAGAAAATACTTGAGTACTACCCAAGGTGATGATTTTTATTTCTACTGTTACACAAAAAACAATAGAATTAGACACTATGTTCCAGCTGTTAAATCAGCAAGGAATCATTGCTTTTGTAATGTTTATGAAGGTGTTATGTTGTGTGTATTTATCCTAGGTTCATTGCTGAGTGTTTTTGAGGCAGATACTGTAAGATCAGTTGGGCAGAGAATTAAAGGAGGCTTTTGAAGAAAAAGTAGAGAGGTAGCTAAAGTTTTGAATGTCAGTAACCTGCCTGTTTTTTTCCCTTGAAAAAATCTTTGTGAAGTTATTTTTTTCTTTCCTTCTCACAATGTACTTCTTTGTTAACTGTGGCATTAAAAATGTTCCAAAACATGGAGGTAACATTTGGAGTGTTAAATCAGTTGTGGCTATCATAAAGAGGAATGTAATCAATCTATTTTTAATTCATTAAATCTTTTTAGGAGAAGGGATTTTCTTTGGCTTTGCCTTTCAGAAGAACATGGAAAAAAATAGTTTGTTAGTAAAGGTTAAAAACAAGAGCCTTAGAATTAAGCCTGGAGGAGACATAAATTTCCTATGTCTCCTTCAGCAGCACAAATAGCAGGCCATGTTTCTGTGAAAGAAGCATGTCTCTGTGTCCTCTCCATACTGGTACTGCTCACCCTCCACCTCACATTGTGTGACAAGTTTGTCTGTCTTTATCTGCTTACAACCTGTAGTAGCCCTGCTGCATTAGGGCATTAACTCCATATCATTTCCTGTGTTCTTTTTTACTCTCCTCTAACCTACCATTCCTTTTTCCACCAGTTCTTATTCTAGACCTTCTCAGGTGGGGCGCTGGTGCTGTTGCCTCATCCATACTCTTCCATTACATGCTTCTTGACCATACACAGCGACAGATCTAGTCTCTGGAGCTACCTTTTACAGCTCACACATTCTTGTTTATGCTGTGGTATGCTGTTGTCCGTGCCTAGTGTTTCTGTGCTTCTTGGAGAAGGTTGTGTTGTCCAGGGGCTTTTACAGCTGAGGATGCTGGGAGGCAGGAAAACTGTATGTAGCTGCTTTACACAGAAGCATGTATCTTGTAGCTCTAGACAAATCCTTCCCTGCAGGCAAAGTACCAAACTGTCCTGCTTCATAACACTTTCACCTGATTTGTATACCACATTTTTGGGAACTTGTGAACATAAACTGAAATGAGACTATATTTGAAAGGGGTAGTTATTAAGAGTTATAACTCAACACCCTTCAGCTTCCAAATTTGATCCGAACTAGAATACAAAAGATGTGAGAGTTTTAAAGAACATGATTGTAAACTGCCTGTGTATTCTGAACAGGACGTTGCAACTTGTGTAGCTTTTTGTATCAGTTTTCTGTGAGTATAGGTGAATGTCAGTGCATTACTATTTTTCAATTAGAGACATAGCTTTTACTTTGAGATTCTAGGGCTGAAATATACTACAGCTGTTGGCATTTCAGAACTTTTAACCAAGTTGTTTTACTGATCCCATTACAAATTTTAATGAACTTAAGGGTTTTGCACTTCAAGTTACAGATGGAATCAGGAGAAATACCTCTTCAGTCTTGACTCAAGTATTGTAGTGTCACTTGCTGGAATGCGATACAAATATTTGTAAAATTCAGATTTTGCAGTAGAATGACTCTTTGTGCTTATATTTTCCAGCTGGTTTTAGTTGAGTTGGAGGATGTAAGACAGCTTTTTGTCATCCTCAGTTACAATTTTAACATACATAGAATAGACAGAACGAATGCAGTCTCAGTTGAAGTTGTTTGTTCGGAGGTTGGAAACTGATCACTAGCTGATAAATTACATAAGCTTTCCCTTCTTTTATTCTCTTTAAATAAAGAAGGGGTAAGCAGATGATATATACTAATTTAAGAAGTGCAGGAAAGATTTTTAAGTGGTGTTCAGAGATAAAAAGGTGCAGATACGGGATTTTGAAAAGTGTTTTGGCCTTTTTAAAAAAAAATACTGCATAGTATACATCTGTATAATTTTGCACTCAAATATTCCTTGTTAAGGTGATCAGTGGAAACTACCAGAAATGTACATGGTACACTCACCATAGATTCTTGTTTTGCTTAAAAAAACTATTCTATAATAATAAGCATGTAAGTCAACTTCTCTGCCTTGGTTTATCTCAGTACTTGAGACAAGCTTAAAAATAGCTTAGCTCTCTTTGATTCTTCCTCTGTTTTTCAGTGCATATTTGGGTTTTTTTTTATTATGAAAAGGTACATTTGGATAGATCATTTGTGTGAGTGTACTTACTACAAATAAATGTATTACCATAAGTACTTTCTATACAGATTTAGTGAATCTTTCTAACTGAGACAAAATTACTAATGAGTGTAAAGTCAGGAATTTTTTTTGTAAGTAAATGTTAAATGTGTTCCCACCAAACATTGAAAATGAGTATTTTTTAAAAACTAAGAAGTACAAGATAAACCAGATAAAAATCATAACTTAAAACAAGATTTCCTGTGTGCTGATATCAGCTGTAATTAAACCATTATCTAATCACTTCACTTAAATTGGTCTACCCTGTTTTGTACAATATAGAAAGAAATACGATCTTCTCTCTTAGCAGTTTTAAATAATGATAGCATCATGTATTTTTGCTGTCGCCCTTCAAAGTACAAGAACTTTTCAGTATGAACTGCATATATGCAAATCCCAAATTTAGTCTACACTATGAAATGAGGATGTTTTGGAGAATTTAAGTAGCAAATACCTGGGCAAATACTGAGTTTCTAGAATTTCCTTTTTTTTTTTTTTTTTTTATATATATATGTATCTTGTAGATTGATGGCAATACCGTAGACATTTTTGTTTGATGCAGAGAGCCCCCTTTTTGTGCTTCATTCCTCATCCCTGTTCTAGTCTTTTGCCTTTCTTCCGTTACCCCTGCATTCTCCAAGTAAAAAAAAAGTCCAGTTTGATAAGACCTTATCTGAGCTGCATCCATTTAATAGGATGGTATGCTGGTGTTTAGAATTCAGAGAATTGTAGTGTGTTCAGGAACTAATTTTCTAAAAGATTGCTATAGGATTGGTAAACTTACCAAGATAAGCTTCTCAGAATTTTATTGTTTGATAATCATGCCGGTTAAGATGAGGGTGAAATAAAGACAAATAAATGGTATTTCTGCTGCAACATTCATACTAGTGCACATGTAATCAGTCAGTGAGACAACTGATCTCTAAGTGGGCTAAGGAAGCTGTGAATGTGTGATTGGAGCTGTATAGCAAACATTGAGTGCAGTTTTTGTGTATTGGGAGAGAATTATTACATATATTTTTCCTTTTAAACAAAAGGTAAGGTTTCCCATCGGTAGCATTCTTTCTATTTGTGACTTTCTCTTACCTATATCAGAGCTGCTAGTCTTAGGTGTGGTAGCACTTCTTACTTTCAGAATTCTCTGAAGGCAAGCTGTCTAAAAAAGAAACCTAGTGCTTTACAGTTAAGTATCTTTCCTGATCGCATATCAGCACTTCGCACACTAACATGAAATCTGTTCATGCAATTGTGTAATTATACATTCAGCCTTTGTAAGCCCTGTTTCCATGTGATGGTATTAGGGCCATACTTTCATTCTTACAATAAATGTAATTTCTTTTGAACACTGCACTTTTTAACATTGGGAAGTGTAAGCTGATTTATTTTCTTTCAAGAACTCAGTATTTAAGTGATTACACTAGCATTTTTTGCAATCCTCAATGTTTTTTGTTTATCATTTCAAAATAATAATTTACATAGATAATATATATTTTACTATACTGTAACAGTGATACAATTTTTCTTCCCCTCCAGGAATTGTGGTGCTTGGATTAAATAGATCTCATGCCAAGAATGCACTTAGCAAAAATCTTTTAAAAATGGTAAGTTAAAAAAATAGTTTTTAGTATGAAGGTGAAGTGTTGGTATTAAGCACTTTAAAAAGTGTTTGATTATTCCCCTTCCTCATTTTCTCTGTAGATGTCAAAAGCTGTGGATGCTTTGAAATCTGATAAGAAAGTACGAACTGTTATATTCCGGAGTGAAGTCCCAGGGATATTCTGTGCTGGTATGCAAACTTTATTTTCCTGAGAAGCTGAAAATGTGTATCTCATATTGCACAAAAAAAGGCCCAGATTCCAAGGAAACATGTCTTTTGTGTATATTCATATCAGTAGCAAACAAAATATTTTGTATGATTTTCCTCAGTTACTAACAAGAACCAAATACTGGTTTTATTCTTTCTGTGTCATAAAGTATTTAAAAATATGTAACAGATTATTCATGGTGCTGAAAAGTTACTTGATTGAGCTCCTAGAAAGTCTTGCGTGTACTTCAGAATGAGGACCAAATAGTGCTGGAGGCCTGTGTGGGAAGCTGTATCAAAACTATGTTTTAAGCACATTAGAATTAACTTTTAATTGAAAAAAATACTTAGAATGTATTATGAAAGTAACTCTCACTTCATGCTGCATGGACTTTAAAAATACAGTTAAAAAAACCCCAAAACCAAAAAACCAACATGTGTCTTGCCAAGCACTCAGGAAAACAAAAGCTCTCAACTGTGAAACACTGGGAAAAAGAATTTGTCAACATGTCAAAATCAATTGAGGCAACTGTCTTTTGTGGATATCAAGTGAATAGTTTCCTTATTTTTAGATGTCCCATCTAGTTCTTACTTTGCTCAAACTTAATTTAAATCTGCTTGAAACCGAAAACAAAAGTCAGTTTCCTCTTACTAATACACGAATAGAACTGTCAGGAAAGAAGAGATCAGGTCTAAAATCTTTCTTTTCACTTATGAAACCATTAAACTTGTTAGCCACACATAACGTAGTTAATTCAGATTTAAATGCAAAATAGTTTTTGCAATTTTTACATATGTAACATACCTAAGTACTTTTAGTTGTATTTTAAATTATTTTTGTTGCTTTTAATTGTGTTTTCCATCCAGATACAGTTTGTAACTTCTAAGACTTGTGAGAAGCATTGTCTTGAAAAAAAGGAAGTATGAATTCAGTATTTAGTAATAACTATAAATAAGTTAAATATGCTTGTATTAATATATTAGTATATTTAATTTAAAGGTTATGTCTTGGTTTAAAGGAACAGCTTTTAAAGATCAATTATTAGTAATAATCATCTCAGGGAAAAAAGTTTAAAAGCTGTTTTTTTTTAAACTGATGAAGAATGCAGCATCAGAGCAACGTGCAAATGAGGTTTTAAGTTACGTGTTATGTACTTCATATGAAAAGGTGGTCATTAGTTGAGATTTGTTGTCAACTGTGTATTTTTTTAGGTAACTTTTTATTTAACAGTCATAAATTTTATCATAGTGTTATAGGGGAAATAAGAGAGCACAAATACTGATTTTTGAGGTAGAGGATCTCAGTTGTGCTATTAATACTGTTCTTCTCCAGCATTCTTTGTTGGCTGACTTTGCAGAGCTGTTTTGGTATTGAGATTTAACGTAGGCATTGTTGCCTGTTTGTCTGGCTAAAAAAAAAAAAGAAACTTAGAGAATGACAGCTGGTGCAGCTGACTGTAGAAAAGATGCAAGGATGTTTATGTGTGGTCATTAGGATGGGACATAAACCCTGAAAAGATGAGTCTGAAGGACTAGGTCTGGATAGCAAAGCCAGATTTTAAACCAGGGAATAGAGATAGGGTGTGGACCAGGTGTCTGTGGTTAAAACAAACAAGTTATGTGAAAAAGGAGGGTCCTAAGAAAGAAAACTCCTGCAGCTGAACCGGCGAAATAAAGGATGTTACAACAGTTATAACTGAAACTCAGGGTGACCCAGAAGACTTGAGGCAGTTTGTCAATGAAAATAGGGGAGAAAGAGCTCAGTGGCTGGATGAGTTGCTTCTATAGATCACTGTAAGAGTGTCTGTAAAGAGGATGAAATTAGAGAAAGCACAGTGGGACATGAAGAAAACGGGTAATGGCTTAGGGAAGTAGGATGGAGGGAGGAACACTGGATGTAACAAGGCATTTTCTGGAGGTTACTTAGGAAATTTGGTAGAACAGAAGAAAGCATTTTCGAACTGCAATATTGCAGGACAATGTGTTGTTTCAAGAGCACTTAATTTCCTTAAAATAATGCAAGTATCATCTTGTGAAATGTCACATTTTCTAATGTGTTCTAGTGCAGTTGAGTTAAGATGGACTCTGAATGTTTGCTTTATTTTTTGTATTTCCTCAATTGTGTTTTCTTGCTTGCATGTGTGGGAATGCATGGTTTTTAAAAATACATTTTTATGATGATTTTTTGGACCACCATCTGATGTTTTACAGACCGCAGATTGAGAAACTTTGTCCTAGAATGTAATTCCCTTTTATGTGAGGAATGAAATCCAAGATCCTTAAATCTTGCCATTCCTCAGCTATCAAAAAAATCTATGAAAGCCACAAGCCAAGTGTCTTGTTTCCTTCTAAGGGCTAGTTCACCAAACATGACATCCAACTGTTTTTCACAAAATGACGGTGTGGTTGATTAAAAGATTTAGACTGTTGATGACTGTTGTGGATTTGAGCATGTTTCCAAATCATGGAATTTTCACATGTCAAATGGATGAAAAAACCCAGGAATTGTATAAAAGAAAATAGAGATGTGCCAGCAGTCATATAATTTCATTTCTGCATAAAGATTTGCTTTGAATCTTTTTACTACTGTTGTCTTGGTTCTTTCTTATGCTCTATGCATCCATGGATGCAGAAAGTTCTTCATGAATGCTCTAGTGCTAATCAAAAGGGAACACTCAGAAGTCAAAGAAAAGCTTGGCTGGGGTTAAGGATGCATGATGTCTGTGAGGCCACCTTCTGCTTCCATGAGAGGTGCTCTGGCTGAGTCACTTTTTAGCCCCTTTCTTTCTCTGTCTAAAACCAGATAAATAGAATACTGGCAGTTCTGGCGTGAACATACGCACTCAGTCCTGGCCTGTGTAAGCCTATGCTGTGCACCTGCCCAGTTCTGCAGCAAAGGCAGGTGAGTCTGTACAAGAGTCTATTTCCTGTCAGTGTTCAATCCTTGAGGGAGGTACAGTCTCTTCATGGGATGAGGCAGATGTCTGTAGGTAAAAAGTCTGTTGTCAAGTAGTTTAGAGCTGTGCCGTGTCAACACAAAGGCCTAAGTTACATGGACATAGACAGTTTGAATAGCTTAATTTTTAATTATTAATGTAATTTTAACATATGTATAATAGTGATATTGCTCAGGTAGCTTTGTGAGTAGATTTTGAGGGTTTTTCACCTTAAAAAAAAATAATGGAAGTGTGTGTGCATAGTACTGTTTGGAGATACAGTGCTCTGAGGAAAGGAAGCAAGACCGTTCACAGTTCATGCAAAACCTTGTGTTGGAGTGGCAGAGTGTTCTGGAGACATTCTTACAGCTTCTGTTCTTAGCTACATGAGATCTGAAAGAAGGTACAAGTAAAATATATTGTCCAAGAGCACAAGAGCAACTTTTTGTTTTTTAGATGGCGTTCAATAATGTTTGTAGTCCAAAGAGTTGAACAACCTAATATTGCACCTTTGAAGCTTTTGTTGTTCAGTTTCCTAAGCCTTTGAATAGAAGGCAAAATAATACTTATACAACTTCTAGTTATTGTTGAATTTTGCATTTGGAAATGTTTTGGCAAACTGAAGCCTGCTGCATGATTCCAGATCTTCTCCTACCCCCTTTGTCTCTGTGTTTGGTCACATGAGATAGTGATCAATTTTGCAATTACAAACTGTGGATATTTGGGATCAGGTAATACTCTTTTCTTTTTAAACAGCTTTATTTGTTGGTGGTTAGAGTAATTAAAGAAACAGTTTCGTTTTATATTCTTTTCATTCCTCCTTTTCACCTGCTGTTCCTTGTACTATGGTTTTCCATAGGACCGTCATGTTCCTCCAGCCCTCTTTGCATGTCCTGTCAAGAAGGCACTTGTATGCATTTTAAAAAAAGTATTCCTCATGTGTTTGTTTCAGGCAGTATCTTATTGGCTCCTAGTCCACTGGTCTATTAGCTCATACTCATAAATAAAACCGCAAGCTACTGTATACAGTTTAGAGTAGTTACTGTTTTATTTTTTTCCTTAGTGGCTGGTCAGCCGAGACAGTTGCTTAACTCCAGCTGTCCCTGTCCAATCATAGGTAGTTTCTTTCCCAGAAGTCCTTACTTGAGTTGTGAGTCTCCGTGCATCCGTCTGCCCTCTGTTGATACTCAGAGAAATTCTGCCATCTCTGATGAGAGGAGAATGACATGCCGTTAATTCCGTGGAGGAACAGATCACTTCTGGATTTCTTTTTGCATGGAAGAGTTAAAAGGAGAGCTGTCAGGGGCAAGAGCCTCCTACTTCTTGAGATATTTTGGTGACTGTGTTTAGAGTATAATTGTTATGAACAGTCACTTCAGTATTACTTCTCCAAAGTGAACTGCAATAACTGAAATAGAGGTTGTGAGATTGATGAGTTACGTTCTTTGTATATGTGTACACAAAAAGAAAGAGAGCTTTGGGACAATTTTTAGTTGTTCTTTGGAGATCGTATATCAGAAATCTTTGAAATGTATCAGAATATGGGTAATTAACTTATGTTTTGTTGTAATCAGCTTTCAAGACAATTTGAAAAATTTGGGTGTGGGAACTTCTCAAACCTCTTTGACCTAGAAGTTGCTGCAGCTTGGCCAATAAAGCTCCCTCTTGGAAAAGCAAAAGTAATCCTTCTGCGGGCAAAAATTCATCCTTTGGGTCTGTGATGTGAGTAAAGCCAACACAAATGCTTTTCCTGTTGGCATAATTTGTGTAAATCAAAATTTTGTTTCCAGCGCAGCTGAACTGGCTGTATGGTGTGTGGTTCCCAGCTGCCATTTCCAACTGGTGTAGTTTTTCTGGCAGAAGTTTATGAAGGAGACAAGCCTGCTACAGCAGAGCCTTGAAGGCTTCTTCACTCATGAGGTTTTCATATGGAGGAGGAGAGGAGTTTCATAATAGCTCTCAAATACTTGACCTACTCTTATTTTTGTAGAACTATCAAGAGTAGTAGGGAAGTGTTACTGTGGGTGTAGTTTTCTTTTTCTCTCCAGTCTCTGTTAAGCAAGCAAGGAGAGACGATATATTTTTCCATAGCAGATTTTGGTCCTCCAGATTCCAGCTCCTGCACAGGACCCGAGAAGAGAGTTAATATATTACTCCACTGTTCCCTTCTCAGTGTTTAGATCACATATGAAAATATTCTGGTGTCTTCCAGATATTTTTGTTGCTGTACATACATTTCATTCCCCCAAATAAATGATTTTAACAGTAGACTATAGCTAGGTTCTTTCCTCTTTTTTTATTCCAGACTTTAATCAAGGTTCAGATTCACACTGATGCTAGCTGCTGGTAGACTGCTAAGCTCAATGACAGTTGTATTCCCCCTAGAACAATATGAGTTATGTGAAATCTTTCAGGTTGGTCAGCCACGTGACAGCTGTCTTCAGTGTGTGTGTGCACAGTAATCTGTTCAGTTTGGAGTCTACAGCTTGCATTTGTCCAACATTGCTTAATTATACTTACTAATTTTGTTTCTAATGTTGTTTTTCTGAAAGAACTAATAGCCATCATGATTTTTTATTTTGAGCACCTGAGCCAATAAGGAATGCAGTTAGGGTTGTGGTTTGATCTTCAGAGCGGACCTGCTGAGAAGGACTTGGGGGTGCTGGTCGATGAGAAAACGAACATGAGCCGGATTCAGTGTGCGCTCGCAGCCCAGAAAGCCAACCGTATCCTGGGCTGCATCAAAAGGAGCGTGACCAGCAGGTCGAAGGAGGTGATCCTGCCCCTCTACTCTGCTCTTGTGAGACCTCACCTGGAGTATTGTGTGCAGTTCTGGTGTCCTCAACATAAAAAGGACATGAAACTGTTGGAACAAGTCCAGAGGAGGACCACAAGGATGATCAGGGAACTGGAGCACCTCCCGTATGAAGATAGGCTGAGGAAGTTGGGGCTGTTCAGCCTGGAGGAGAGAAGGCTGCGTGGGGACCTCATCGCAGCCTTCCAGTATCTGAAGGGGGACTATAGGGATGCTGGGGATGGACTCTTCGTCAGGGACTGTAGTGACAGGACAAGGGGTAGCGGGTTAAAACTTAAACAGGGGAAGTTTAAATTGGATATAAGGAAGAAATTCTTTCCTGTTAGAGTGGTGAGACACTGGAATGGGTTGCCCAGGGAGGTTGTGAGTGCTCCATCCCTGGCGGTGTTCAAGGCCAGGTTGGATGAAGCCTTGTGTGGGATGGTTTAGTGTGAGATGTCCCTGTCCATTACAGGGGGGTTGGAACTAGATGATCTTGAGGTCCTTTCCAACCCTAACTATTCTATGATTCTATGATTCTATGATTCTGTGATCTCCTAGTCCTTGCAGAAAAAATTCCAATAACAAAAACTGGTTTAAATGTCTTTCTTTTGGAAGTACCTCAGATAACTCCCAAGTGCTCCTCTGCCTTTTACCTTGAGGAGGAATGCTGAACTTCAGAAGAAATTGGAAGGACTGTGCATTTTTGAATGCTAGAAAAGCCCATCTGAAACAAAAGTTTGTTCTTGGCCTTACATGTGGCAGAGCTGCTGTGTTCCTAATTGATCACTTACATGATTCTGGTATTGGAATGTAGTTTGTATGAGTTCAGCGTGCTGTTTCATGTATGTTATCCTGCCTGTGTTTACCATAACCTTGTGGCTAATTGTAGAACAAGGTACTGGAAGATGATCGAAAAAGATTGCTTGTAGTTAGAGCAGCACATGGTGGCACAGTAGATAGCTGCATGACTAGTTGATGCAGCAAAAATAAATAAATAATGTATGTCTTCTAGTTGCAGAAGAAATACAAATGGGAGGT
The DNA here is from genome assembly GCF_037157495.1 of Lathamus discolor. NCBI lineage: Eukaryota > Metazoa > Chordata > Aves > Psittaciformes > Psittacidae > Lathamus > Lathamus discolor. Next base: position 63,759,154 of record NC_088909.1, read on the forward strand.
TTCCAGGAATTTTCTGAAAAACTTCCTTTCAGAAAGAATGTGAGAATTTAGCTATGTTTGTTTCTTTATCTCCAAAAGAGTGATCCATTCTTGTTGAGGAGACAGGCACATGGGTAGGGGTAGGAAGTTGGGTGAAACTGGCAAGATAGTGCAGTCTTTAAATCATCTCTCATCTGCAATGAAACTTTCAGCTAAGAATCACTTGTCCGCCTTCTCTTTGGTAGTTACAATGAGTTGTATAGGAAAGTTGGTTTATATATATATATATATATATATATATATATATTGGTTTTTATATATATATATATATAATATATATGTATTCAGTTTTCTTAAAGTTACTCTGTAGTTGGGAATAGAATTTTTAAACCACTATATTGGGTTTACATGGCAAGGTTTTTGTGGCAGGGTGTGGCCTCCGTGAGAAGAGACCAGAAGACGTCCTGGTATTGGACACCATGAGCTCCAGCCAGCTCCAGAATGCACCCATGGTTTTCCAAAGCTGAGCCCCTCATGGTGCTGATAGCACCTCTGCATTAACATATTTAAGAAATAGTAAAAACCATGTGCAGCATCTGTGAGAGAGAGAGGAGTGGAAAAAAAAGTGAGAGAAACAACACTACAGACACCAAAGTCAGGAAGAAGGAAGGAGAGGAGGTGCTTCAAGTGCTAGAGCAGAGAACATGTTGAACTCATTCTCCTGCAGCCCACGGTGCAGACCATGGTGAGGCAGGCTGTTCCCCTGTAGCCTGTGGAGTTCCGTGGTGGAGCAGATCTTCTCCTGCAGCCTGTGTAGAACCCCATGCTGGAGCAAGGGAACATGCACTAAAGTAAGCTTCAGCTGATGAAGAGCTCTCTCAGGAGCAGGTTCTTGGCAAGAGCTGTGACAGGCCTGTGGAGAGTAGCCTGTGCAGGAGCATATTTTCTGGCAGGCGTGACCCAAGCGGGGTGATGCACACTGGAGCAGTCTGGTCCTGAAGGACTGCACCCCATGGAAGCCTATGCTGAAGCATTTCTTGAGGAACTGTGGCCCATGGGTAGGGACCTATGTTAGAGCAGTTCATGAAGAATTCTATCCCATGGAAGGGACCCTGTTCTGGAGCTGGGGAAGACAGTGAGGAGGCAGGAGTGGCAGAGAAGTGTTGTGGTCTTACTGCACCCCCCATTCCCCATCCTCTTGGCACTGCTCAGCAGTGGTGAAAGAGGTAGAAGAGTTAGTAGTGAAGTTGAGCCAGGAAAGAAGGAAGGGTGGGGGAAGACGTTTTTATATTTGTTTTTTGTGTGTTTCTTGCTATCTTAACTCAAATTGGCAGTAAGTTAAATCTGTCATTTGTAAGTTGAGCCTGTTTTGCCCACCATGGTAATTAGTGAGTAATCTCCCTGTGCTTATTTCAGCCTGCAAGCTGTTAATTTTATTTTATCCCCCTTCTTATTGAGGAGAACTGAGAGAGCGGTGTGGTGGGCACCTGGCAGCTAGCCAAAGTTAACCCACCACATCCAGTTCTTCTGGATTTTCAAAAAAAAAAAAAAAAAAGCAGAGCAAGAGCTTTTTTCTTGAGGAGCTATGAAATTGTGGTTGGACATGTCATAGGAAGTCCTAGAGGAACTTGCTTAAAAAATGGGCTGGATACAAGTAGTCAGAAACCTTTCTCTCCAGTTGAGTGAGTAGTGACCAGTACTGTGTAATTAGTACTGTACTAATTACAGATTCTAAAGTGGATTACCTTCAAAAGAAGAAACTAAATCTGTAGCTGCTTGGTTCTTTCTTCCATCCCTTGCTTAAGATGTAAGATTCTGTTCATCAGGCTTGTGCAGGACATCTGTTTAGATGCCTCTTCATATATTGTGTGCTCTAAGCAGTTGTCTATGAAGTATTGTGTGTCTGTTTCCTCTAGTTTGTAAGTTCTGTAATGATAGCTTTAGTTTAGTTATTTCTTCAGCGCCAGGAGCAATTAATAAAAACATTATATTTCTGTCTAAGAGAGACCATTCTTCACTGTTTGAAGATTATTTGAATTGAAAGTACTTTCAACCACTGTGTACTTTTCTCCTGTTTTTCTTGGGCTTTAGTGGAAGTGGAGACAACTTTATTCATAGCTAATATTGCCACAGCATAAAACTTAAAGTTTCTGGTAAATGGTTCAGCTGGGGTGCTAGATATTTCCATGCAATTTTTCTTCCTTTTTTGGTCTTGAATGAGCTGTAGACTGTAGCTCACTGTAATTTGTGAGCACAAAGCTGATGAGTAACAAATTAAATTATCAGGCCATTAGTGAAATTATAAAAGGCAGCTAGAGAGCCATCTTTTTAGCAGTATTTTCCCTGATTGGTGTAATTTTGAGATTTGCCTTTTCAAGCTGATGAAACAGAACATCTGACCATTCCTTCTCTTGTGCAGCTTGAGAAACTGGTTAAAAAATGGAAATGTAAAGGATTCGTGTCTCTTAATAATATAAGCATTCTTCTTTCTCCTTCCCCATTAGAATGGAAGCCATCTTGGACTTGTGATTTGTGTTATTAACGTAAGATTTACCTAAAACCCCATATCTGTCTGAATTGGTCCTCTAGTTGCATGGTAATTCTTGCCAAGTAGAAGCAACGTTTTTGTGGACAGTGGCTTAAGGCAGGACTTTGTAATACAAACCAACACAATGGGCTTTACCATTCTTGGTGTCATTCAGGTGGAAAGTATAAGAGCAGAATTAAAGTGTATCATTGGCTGTTGGAGAACATAGTGACGTTGTAAGTTTTAATTGCTGAAAAAGTAATTACTCTGCTTAAATAGTTTAATAAATTGTTTGGGGCTTTTAACCCATTAGAACAAATGCACACAATGGATGTGGCATTTTTTAAGTTTTTTTTTTCCATTGGAAACAACAATATTAAAAATACTAAATTCTAGGTAAAAGATGTATTTCTGAGAGAGTGGCATTTGGTCAGTTCTTTAGTTTAACTGGTGGAGGGTAATGGGAAACAAGGATGACTGTCCCAAAGCTCTTAAATTATCTTAAAATGTGAAAAAAATTGATCAAATTAGCATGCCTAAAACTAATAAATTGAAATACTAAGTATGAAATATTTTTTTGTTATGTTCTGGAAAAGTAGTCACAAAGCATAAATATACTAGTGAAAAGATAAATTTATTTGTTTGGATTCTGTGTGTGGCAGTCAGAGTTGTACTCCAGGGTATCTTCTTTTTTGAGTAGCTGTGCAGAAAACCTAGGGAGACATATGCCCCATCCCTGGAAGCATCAATTCCAGGTTGCCTGGGGCTTTGAGCAACCTGATCTAGTGGAAGGTGGGTTGGGACCAGGTAATCTTTAAGGTCACTTCCAACCCAAGCCATTCTATTATTCTATGATAAACTTGACCATTTTGAGTTCCCTTCCTCCAACTAGTACATACTAAGTTCATTAAAAATTCTGGAAGTGCAGCTTGCTTTTTTAATGGAAAATAGAGAGTTTTGAGGCTAACTTTAAAGCTAAGACTTCTATAAGCAAATGTCTGAGTGTCATTTCTTTAAATGAGAATAAATGAAACCATATAGCTCATAAATAAGCAAACTAAATAGGATCCTTAACAGCTGGAGAACTGCAGTTTTGTGAGATGTTTGAAACTGACACAATGCCCAAGATCTTCTGGTTACTTATGGAAATAATACACAAATCTCCTGAGTAAGAATCTGTAGCGACTTGCTTTGCAAACCTGACACAAGCAGAAGCTGTGGAGACACTTCTTCAAGTGTGTCCCAGAATTTAAATGAAATCGATGTCTTGTAAACATGATTATGAAGCAGCGAAAGGCACCTCTCTTGGGTACCTACAATAATGAAATGTACATGGAGATGGAGGGCTTACTTAAAGTGCTATAATGAATTTTCAAATAGTGAAGTCTTTTCTGGAGTGGATTTTACCAGAATAGGCTAAATTAAAATGGAAATGATACCAGATGGATGCAGAACATTTTATATTGGGAAAACTATGTTATGCAGTGGATGTCCTTAGGTAGTTGGACAGTTTGTTTTCCCAGTTGCTCCTATAAAGAGGCTCTGCTTTCTGGATATACAATATATCCAAGTTTTATATATCTAATCGGAAATAGTTTTGGTCTGTATTTGTCATCTTTTTTTTAATATGCTTCTCTAAGATTTGATCTACAGATGCCTTTCGTGATGTAACCGGCTTATTGCTGCTTGTATGGACTGGAAATAGATCTCCGATAGCTATATTATGTATCTACTGCCACTGCAGTGCATTAAATTTTGCTTTAAAAATATGTTTTACGGTATTTTCATCAGGTTTATATAAACGCACCTGTTCTAGGTTACCTATGTAGATGACTTCTTGAGTTTCACATGCTTGTCGAATTTGACTTTTGGAACTTGTCCTTGTGGCACTGCTTCAGAGTTGTGTTGAACTTTGTGTTCAGCTACTTGCTTAAATGCATTACAAGTTTTTTGTTTTTTTTTTTTTTTTTTTGCTATCCTGTATCATTGAAGCTTGTAATTAGATGACTATCAATGTACATGACACCGTGGAAAAAATTTTGGTAATTACCTACGTGTGTAATATAGAGATGTGCAGATGAACTTGACTGTAGTAAAAAAGACTTAACTGGAAACTTGCATAACCATTACCAGACATGTTCTGGTATCTCTGTGTGTATCAAAGTGTGCTCGAAATTCTCCTGTTCAGGAAACCCCTTAATCTGGCATAATGTATTGTCTTTGAGCAAGCTATAGGCTGTGTCAATTCCTGCAGGTGAATTAGAGCTAGGTAACTGTTGATTTAATATCTGAAGTTACAGGAATATCTGTACAGTCTTCACTGGTATCTTTAGGCTCTATGAAGTCACAGGGCAGTTCAAGGGGGTCCTCTGATATCCTTGTATGTATCAGCTTCCTGTAGCTCTCCATAGGTATTTTGACTTGCTTCACTTGTGGTTTATCTATGTGCTAACAAAGGCTTTGAGTACTAGTAGTTTTATCTTAAAAACTCGCACTGGGCATGGCTGGGATGAAGTTAATTTTTTAAAAGCATCCCAAATAGTGCTGTGTTTTAGATTGCTGACCAAAACGATGTTGGTAAAACACCAGCTGTCACAGACCAGTGTTTGTGCAGCATCAAAGTCCCTGCTGTTTCTCACTGCCAGTGAGTCACCTGAGTGGGCAAGAAGCTGGGGTGGACAGAGCTGGCACAGCTGACATGAATTGAGCAAGGGAATATTCCATAACAAATAACACTGGGCTCAGCAGTAAAACTGGGGAGTTGTTTTTCTTGCTTAAGCCTGGCGAGGCATTGGTCTGCTCTTGGAGGGTCACACTGCTTTTGTATCATTTGTTTTATCCCTTTCTTCCCCCGTACTTATTAAACTTCTCACCATGAGGTGTTTCCCTGCCTCTCTTGCTTTTGCTGTTCCATTACTCTTCTCTTTCCTGTTGGTGGGGAGTGAGCAGGTAACCGTGGCAGGCTTACCTGCCAGCCAGACTCAAACCCAGTATAAAACTCCAGTTTTGTATGACCAGAGCAATGAAATAAATTATCTGTGGAAGCTCAAAAAACGTCCTATATGGTAATGAATACCAGTGCTACTATAATGTTACCATACTTCTTTTTAACTTTGCTAATGGGATGCTTGAAGTAATTTTAAGCCTGTTCCAGCAGGTGTTGCAGCCCTAGAGGGTTATTCTTCTTACCCATTCTATTTTCAGACTGCAGTGGTGAATTCTAACTAAAAACTTAGTATTTAGGGAGGTATTATTTAGCTATTTTTAACCCAAAAATATCTTTGGCACTCTTCAGGTACAAGCATAGGTTTTGGGAAAAGATTTTTTCTGTACTTCTAGTGCTTCGTGATTGCCTTTGTGTGCAGACTTTAAGAGGCGCCTTATGTGGATTGTTATTCTCACTGCTTAACCTGAGGTCAGTAGCACTTTTTTTTTATGGGAGTCTGGAATTGCAGCACCTTAGGGAATTACATTTTAGATTACTGGTTTGAGATACATTCCTAAATTAGAGAATGCTGTTTGGCTGTCTTTTTCTATTGGGCTGCATCACCAATGTGCTTTTGCTTTATGTCTTTCATTTTAAATCTTGGGATTGAGAAAAAGTTCTCTGTATGTAAGAGTGAAGCTGTTTATTTTCTTTTAGGCTTTCTTGAAAGATGGGTTAGTATCCTAACCTGCATTAAGACAATTCAGGAACTTCAGCTACCTTTCCAAGCTGCTTGTACTTCTCTAACGAATGTATTTTAGATGCCAAAGACATCTTTGCATATTTTGAAATAGAATTTTGTTTATTGCACATTGAACACGGAGGACTTTATTAGGCATAATTCTGTCTTTTAGTAATACCAAGTTGTTCATGTTTTGGTGATGATAAGAGGGCCTGTAGGGGTGTTGAGCAATTTAGTTGATTCCAACATGATACCAACCTCATTTGGACATGATTATGGTGGAATGTTGCTATTTTAGTTAATGTCATTCTCAAAATTTTAATCGTCTTTGAATCCTGGTTAAAAGAAAACTATCAAATCTTTATTATGTTTAAATTCCATGTCTGTCACAGAATCTCCTACATCATCTCAAAAGCTGCAAACTTAGTTTCAGATGTTGGTTAAAGTTTTTGCTACTATTTCAGGACATGCATATGGATCCATTTTTTCTAAGAAGTTACACTAACTCATCTATGCTTCATATAAAATGGTTAAAAACAGTGTGGTTTTAAAGTGGCTAAAACTAGGTGAAGAGCACTTTAACAGAAAGCTACAGGTTATCAGTTTGCTCAGACTGACTTCATAAGGATAACTTTTGGCTAGGTCTCTGCTACCCAGGGCATTATTGGTAAGTTCATTTGTTCTTAGATGATGAACATAACTCCTTTTTAACTTCTGTTATGAAAATCTGACCATTTGTCTTCCCTCTGTAGTGTCCAAGGTCCATGTCTTTTCCATAAGTCAAATTGAGTAGTCACCTCCGTTCGAAATATTCATGTCACATCTGTGGGTATTTGACATCTTGATTTGTGAAGAAAGGCTGCTGGTTTTCTTTACAGATCCCTGAGGTAGGTCAGCTAACTAAGCCTTTACCGTGGTGTACTAAGTGCCTATGGCACCTGGTTTCTTTATTGGTGAGGGAACTGAGCCTGCTTTGCCATTTATATCCTTAGCTGAGAAAACGTTCTGACAAAAAATCTGATCTCATGTGCTTGGTGGTAATGTGTGCTGGAAATAGAATACATGTGCGCAACACATGGCAAAAATAGTTATTGCATGGTAAAGAATTATTTTCCACTTGCTTTTGAAAAGAATAGAATGATCATGTAGCAGAAGTATTTAGACATATATGAATCTATGGCATTTTCATCTTAACAATATTTACAACAGTTACTTTCATATCTTCTTCCTTTCATAAATGCCGTAGAGCAACATGCGATGCAGCTATTTATGTGTGTGCTAATTGCCACAAATGCGAAGAAAAAATTCAGTGATTAATTATATATATATGTATATATATAATTTTTTTTTAACTTTCTCTTCTCTTGTCTTTGCCTGCTACTTACACTGGTTTCCTTCAGTGACACCTTTGTTGTAAGTGTACTGCAGTAAAAGATAGCCAGCGTCTAGATTGAATTTGCAGCTCTTTAAAGCTAGAGGAGAACAAAATCCATATAAACCTAGCATAGAGTTGCTTATATATTTACAATTGCAATACATTCATGCAGTGATGTAAGAAAAGGTGGAGCTCTGGCTATAGTGAAAATGGTATGTATTGTATGTAGTTTAGTTTTTTTATATGCAGTCAGTGGACATCTGTACTTTTCAAAATGTTTTCCTTTGTAAGAGTAATACAAGTAACATGAAAAACTAAGAAATTCTGAAATTTTTCTTTAGGTAAATTTCTCCTTGTAAAATTTTTACTTTTTTTTCCTATTTAAATGGTGATAGCATATGTATGTTTTAATAAATATAAATATACATACATGTCTGCTTATACAGATCAGACAACTCTTTACTGTCTTATCCCAAAAGAAATTTAAAAGAAATGCTGTGACTCTCAGGTCCTGCCTGTTTTAGTCAGAAAACAGTCCCCCAAAAGCTATTTAATGATACTAAGGTGCAGATATGTAGTTGTCAACAGTGTCCAGAAGTATTTTTCAACTTGATGTCTGTAGTTAATAGTGAAGCAGCAAGGTTTTATAGGATATAAGAAATTTAGGTTTAAAATATGCTATTGTTGGTATTTTAATATTTCTTTGTGGAGTTCTGTCACCAGCTGGAACTTACTGACTGCGTATGAATGGACATGGTTTTTAAGTGATTGAGCTCTGGGCTCAAGTACCATCAATATGTGTAATTTGCTAAGCCCCTCCAGATGGCAGGTGATAGTCCAGTGCTGGATCTCCTTTCCTTTTCTTTCTCTGCAGTAATTTGCTGACAAGTCTATTGGACCGTCTTTTAAAAATAGATCAAATATCTCTGAAGTATTTTAAAATAGCAAATACTTTAAAAATTGAGTTGAGTTTGCAACATTGGTACTGAAAATATGCTCAATGGATGGGAAGTATTTCTGTTTGGAAGCACTTTCATTTATTTTTCTGAGGCAGTTTGAAACCTTTGGGGACACTGGGAATAAGGGGAAGTACTTCTGCGCTGCTTCACTTGATGCTTATGAGAAATAGAATTGCAGCTGCTGTTTTCCTGTCTGACTTTTGTATGAACAAAGCCTAATTAAGACATGCTCCTGCTCATGGCTTGAATGCTTACTAGTCCTTACTTTCACAAAGTACCGTGTGGAATGGCAAGACTTTGGCCTTCAGTGATGGCTCAATATTAATATGAGCCAGAGATGTTTGTGCAGGTATGCTAGCCATTTTAATGCATTTTGGATTTTGAGTTCAAGATTTAAAGCTTTTTGAATAGACTTAAAGTGGCCAAAGCTGAGCTCTGGATCTTAAAACAGAAGAAAAGTCTTAAAGGTTAGAGATTTCCCATAAAAGTCCTAGTTCTTCTCACCTGTTATAGCTTGAGAAGGTTCCCAGTCAAACTCAGTAGTTACCTCATCTACGCTTTCTAAGGCCATTACTTCAGGTCTTACCTCACTTTTGTTTTCAGCCTGCTATATGCAGAGGATAATCATCTTGTAACTGGGAGTCATGATTATTGTTACAGATACTCTTCACAAGGCATGTTTATTTTAGTGTACTACATGTATTATTTACCTGCTTCTTTATATGTCCCACTGGAAGTAGTGTCATTGAATCTTGACCTGCTGAAATTTTCCAACTAATATACCAATATTACTAATGCTGATCACTGTAAAAAACAAACAAGCAAACAACCAACCAAAAGGCAGCTAACGAGATACCGGGTGATGCCTTTCAGAACAGGGAATGGGATAGAAGGTAATGAAGAAAAATGCTTTCAGCCATGCCGTCATCTACATTCAGGTGGTAGCATAGTTCGAACTGTGGTTTTTCTCAGGAAGAACTCCTCCTTTCTTTAATAGAATTTATGCCTAAAACTTACTTCAGGACTTCTTTAGAAGAGATTCTGACTTTCTCTTTTTTACCACTTTTGTAGCACACTTCCTCCTTTTCTATTTATGGGTCATAAAACTGGGTGTGCTGATAAACTATTTTTGCAATTATTACTAATCAAAACAGATAAACCCTGCATTTTCAATTCCTTTTAACATTTAAAAAGACATATGTGCAGTGGTTAAATATATGGTATATGCAAAAGACTTGAGTCAGTCATCTGTAATAGCGGAATGAAGATGTCGTTTTCTGATTAATTTACTAGAAATCAAAGTGGAATAAACAGCAGGTTGCTCAAAATTTTGGGCGTACTATTTATTATGTTCAACCTGAATATCACTACTCATTTAAAGAAGAAGGATGAAGAATCTTAGCGCTAACAAGTTTAGGAATGCCTGCTTATTAATCAGAAGAAAGAAAATCGTGTCACTTGTCTGGCAAATAACTTGTACTAGCAGACTCATGGGAAAGCTATTGCAATTGATACAGTTGAGATGTGGTATTTTTTAAATGGTATTTTTTGAGTAGTAGTGGTGTTAGAACAGCCATACATTCTTATTCTATTGCTTTCATTGTTTAAAACCCAAGAACTCTGGTGCTGATCTCTTCAGAGGATTTTCTTATGGAAGGTGCAAAATAAATAGAAATCATGATTCCACCATTAGTATGGAGCTAAATAGTGTGGTAAAAAAATGAAGCTTTTATGGTTGTCTAGTTTGAACTTCATTATTCTGTATAAGAATTCAGTTATGTTTCATTACCAGAAAGTAAGTGCACATCATATTATAGGCACAATATAGAAGTTCTGTTAGCAAAGGTTGAAAGTGTAAATGAAAAATGGTTTGGGGAAGTCAAGTAGTTGCGTTTTCAGACTACCAGAATGACTGAATTAAAGAAGTATGTCTGTAATGCTTATTGTGGAAGTAGAAATACAAGTGGTAAAGGAAGTAGCTTTACTTTTTTTTTTTTTTTTTAAAAAAAAAGCTTTAAGTTCTCTATTGAATAATAATTGAAACACACATTGTTTTTATTAAATGCTGATATTTATCATGACCATGATGTGAGGTGGGTACTCATGGTCTTGCCATGTTTAAGTAGCTGGGCTGTTGTATGAGGGACCATTTGAACACCGGATGAACAGGTCTGTCATGATTTGATCACACTAGAGGTCTGTGTTTGTGGTTCCTAGCCACTTACTGGGTGACCTTCACTGCAGCCACCATGGTCTTCTCCTTTTGAATCAAGGGGTTGATTCTCCTCCCACTTGCCTGTCTTCTGCTAGTCCTGAACTGTTAGCCTGACATAGGTCACTAAAAGTGAGGCATAGCACAGAATCAAATATTGACTTAACATGCTGTTTGAAAACAGGTAACTGTCCTGTTCTTGTATCTTTCTACCAGCCAGTATTGGTCTCTTTCATGGACCATGGGGGAAACCACAGGAAGCCCTGTTGTGAGAGTTATGCAATGTTTTGGCTCTATAAGAGGATACTAGGGACTAGTGAGTGACTGAGGCAATTGTTGGATGATGGAAGTTGTCACAAAGAAAACTGGTCGGTGTTTGGGAGAAAATTAGCAATTTTTTTTTTTTTTTTTAAGAGGTGAGATTGAGATCCTTATAATAATTTTTTTTTTTTTTTGTCCCTTTCTGCAAAGAAAGGTGAATTCAGGAATGGCTTGTGAGATATAAGCTGCCTTTAGTATGGCAGAAAAGTTTAACAGGATGAATATTGCTGGGTGCTTCTAAATTTAGAGCTGGACAGAGAGGATGGAAAAAAAGCCAGCTGACTTTGATCTATATCTGGTTTGAATTTGCATAGGCATTGAAAAGGGATTGTAGAACATTTGTATGTAAAATTAGGATCATTTATATTTAGGATTCCTGTGTTTGAGGAGGAAGGCTGTCTGAATTAGCACCTTGGCCTTTTAAGAAAAGCTTGGGATTCAAAAGCGTAACAGAAAAAAAAAAAAAAAAAGTAAAAATCTCCAAAGGTTGTACTTTCTGAAATAACCCATTTATGGGAACTGATTTAGTGCTTCGAATCTGCTGACCTGGGTGTAACTTACTGCAAGATATGAGATAACTTACAGCAGTGGAGCTACAAGACTGCTACTTTTCCAGAGAATGCTCAGGACTGGCATCCTGCCAAAGGCTCAGATATACAGGAATTGTAGACATTTTGTTTGTTCTTTGTAGTTGGATGATTTTCAGGAATTTTTCTCTGACACAGACAGGATAAGTGCAAAGCGTGCAGATATCCAAGCCATGCTGGTAAATCATGACAGCAGATCTTACATGGAAGAATATCAGTATCAGATTTTACTTTAAAAATCATATATCCACATTTAGAGAGTTTCAGGAATTCAAAGTATTGCATAAAAAAGTGTAATTTTATTTAAATTACTTCCTTATGTAGAAACACTCATAGCATCCCTTGTGTCACACTGTTTTTCCCTTTACTAAAATGACTGCAGCCAGCATCCTGCTCAATTTGTTTTGAAATTTAGAATACTTTTTATCAAAGTTACATTTTATCTTGTAATCAGTTCAGGTGGTGTGTGCAAAAATTTGTGTCTGTACTGGTGTGCAGTAGGATTTACGGCTGCTGTTCATTAAAGCAAATGGTTACTAGAGCAGTTAACTCTTAAGCTATGAAAGGTGAATTATGAAGTCTGCTGCTTTAAAAAACTTGTGATGACCGTATGTTGTGAACTAGTTTCTTAAATGAAATGTTATTTAACAAGCAATTAAGAAAAATGTATCATAACCTCCTTAATATGTTTGTGCAACCATACAGTGGCACAAACAACCAGACAGGGAGACACCCCAGTTGGGTAAGTGTAAGGGCAGGGTCTGTTTTTTAACCAGTGACTGCTTATAGCTGTTTGGGGTTTCAGAACCAGTTTTAAGTGTATTATTAATTCACTCTTAGGCCGAAGTCCCATGGTAGTGCATTTGGTTTACTTTTTTGGTTCCTCATACATTACATACTAAATTTCTTCCTAATCATCATAAGCATATACGTACTCTCACTTATATTAATTTTAGATCTTTCTGGATCTTGACAGTGTACAGACTTTCTAAGAATTTTCTGCATCTGAAAAATTGAATTCTGAATGCTTACATACAACTTTTGGAGTACTCCATTCCCTTTTACGTGAGAATATGTTCTCAGTGTCTGGATGGACACAAGTGGTGTCCCTCAGGTGTCTGAACTGGGACAAGTACTGTTTAAATCTTCATCAGCAACATAATAGGATTGAGTGGATAGTGGGGATAGCGAAATAGCGGGTTTGAGTGACATAGTGGGATTGAGTGTGCTGTCAGCAAGTTTGCAGATGACACCAGGCTGAGTGGTGCAGTTGACATGCCGGAGAGTCAGGATGCCATCCAGAGGGACCTGGACAGGCTTGAGAGGTGGGCTCCTGTGAACTCCATGAGGTTCATCGGGGCCAAATGAAGGATCCTGCACCTGGTTCAGGGCAACCCCCAGTATCAATACAGGCTGGATGTTAAGGGACTGAGAGTACACAAGAGGAGAAGGACTTGGGGGTGCTGGTAGATCAAAGATTGGACATGTGCACTTACAGTCCAGAAAGCTAACCGTATGCTAGGCTGTATCCAAAGGAATGTGGCCAGTAGGTCAGGGGAGGTAATTCTCACCTCTCCTCTGCCCTGGTGAGACCCCAGCTGCAGTACAGCATCCAACTCTGGAGTCCTCAGTACAGGAAAGACGTGGACCTATTGGAGAGGGTCCAGAGGAGGGTCACAAGAACCATCAAAGTGCCGGAGTACCTCTGGTATGAGGAACGGCTGAGAGAGTTGGGGTTGTTCAGCCTGGAGAAGACTCCGGGGAAAACCTTAGTGTGGCCTTTCAGTTCTTGAAAGGGGCCTATGAGAAAGATGGGGAGAGACTTCTTATGAGGACCTGTTGCAGTAGGACAGAGGGTGGTGGTTTTAAACTGAAAGACAGAAGATTTAGGCTGGATGTGAGCAAAAGATTCTTTACAATGAAGGTGGCAAAATACTTTCACAGGTTGCCCAGAGAAGTGGTGGATGTCCCATCCCTAGAGACATTCAAGGCTGGATGTGGTTCTGAGTAACCTCATTTAGTTGAAGATATCCTTGCTCATTGCAGGGGGCTTGGTACTGGAAAGCCACCATCTATCATATCTGAAACGTCTTTGAAGAGTGACTGGAAGAGGGCAAATATTTCACCCATCTGCAAAAAGGAAAATTTGCGAAACTACTGACCAGTCAGTTTCACTTCAGTCTCGGGGGAAATTATGGAGCAAGTCTTTGTGGAGGTCATTTCAGGCACATGAAAGACAAGTGGCTGGGAAAACCCAACTTAAGATTTACCAAGGGTAAATTGTCTTACCAAACTGATTGCCTTCTGTGATGAAATTACTCAGTGGATGAGAGAAGAGGTCCCTTCCAACCCTTGGGATTCTGTGATTCTGTGATTTTAACAAAGCATTTGACATATTCTCCCCTAGCATCCCCGTAAACAACCTCGTTAGATATAGTCTGGACATACAGATTGTGAAAAGCAGCTCACCTGCCAAGATCAAAGGATGATGTAATGTTAATGCCTTAAAGCCAAACTCTCAGCTGGTTATAAGTGGAGTTCTTGAGGGTTAGTGCAGGGCCTGGTAGTGCTGTTCAGTATCTTTGTGAAGATTCTAATGGTAGGATTGAACCCTCATTGGGTTTGCAAATGGCTTCAAAGTGAAAGGAGAGTTAAGTGTGTGGGAAGGAGAAGCCACCATTCAGAGGGACCTTGACTGGCTGGAAAATTGGGCCATCAGGAATTACATGAAGTTTAACAAAGATAAATATGAAGTCCTGCACCTGGAATGGAATAATCTTAAGTAGCAGAACAGGCTGGGGCTGACTCGGTAGGGTATAGCTCCACAGAAAATGACCTAAGGTTTCAGGGAGACAGCAAGCTTAACATGATCTAGCAGGGTACTGTGGCAGTAAAGAAGGCAAATAGTGTCCTGGGCTGCACAAGGAGGAGAACCATTAGAAGATCAAAGCATGTGCATACTCTAGTCAGCACTTACTAGGCCAGCTGAAGGTGATGAGAGGGTTGGAGATTGCTGAGGGAGGAGGGATAACTGGTTTTTCTGTGCCTGGTAGATAGAAAAGTACTCTGTTTGCAAGCATGTATACAGTGACAGAAGACGAAGTAGTGGGCACAAGTTGTTTTCGGAGAATTGCATCCAGGAAAAATAAATATATTCTTAATTATGAAGAAATTAATTATGAATTAAGAATAGGAATGGATTCCACAAAGAAATGCTGGAATTTACCCTGCCAGCAGTATTAAAGACTTGAAATGACCCTGAGTAACCTAATCTAGGTCTGTGTGTTTGGCAGAGTGTTGGACCAGGCGATCTCCAGAGATTTCTTCTAGTCTAGACTTTTCTGTTATCCTAACAAATAGGTGATAATCTTCTTTGTTACTTTGTGAAAGGTGGTCCAGAATAGTTAGTATTTATGAAGCATGTCTCTTCTTAATTTGTCAGACTGGACTAATTTTTATTCAAGAATACAATCCGTAGTAGCTGTAATAGGCAGAGATTGATGATCCGAGTATCCTTCATCTGGCTGGGCTGGGAGATGCAATGAAATTCTTACTGGCATGCATGTGTATTTTGTCTGCAAAGCATAAAACTTCTTTTTCTTTCTTTTTCTTTTTTTTTTTTTTTTTTTATCTTTCACGCAGGCAAGAGGTTTCAGTAGTGGTTGACTTTGTTTTGTACTGTGATTTGTCAAGCATGTAGCTTGATAAATGGTAATTGAAAGCAAACTTAATCTACATGGTGACATTATTAATTTAAATTGTGCTTTTCTGTTTATTTAAAGGATTTTAAAATATATTAATTTGAACTGTGCATCTGTCAGCAGAATAATATGATTTACTTATTTATTACTGTGGTGGATGTATTTAACAAACGCTAATTCTGTTTAAACAAATTTTTGCTTGCCTCAGACTTGACACTTTAAATAAATATATTTGTTTCATGATATATTGCAGTTTCTGTTTAAAAATTGGGAATTAAGTTGTCCTGCATGTATTTCAGGATGTAAAAGTTTCATATCTGAAATTACTGGAAATTTGGAGAAGAAAAAAAATCTTTCTGAGTTTGAATTTAAGTTGGCTATAGTGTTTGTCCTCAGATATGTACTAATACCTCCCTTTTGAGGTATTCCTAACCTCATAAAAGTTGATAGTGGTTCAGCTAAACATGGATTTCTTGCATACATGTCCCTTTGAGGAAAGATATTTACATGTATCCTATGTGTTGTTAATATTATTTGTTTTTGGCTAGTAGCTGCAAGTTAGTCTGTAATGTATGTCAGAGTTGGCTATTTGCCTCAGTATTTTAACTTAGTATTTTAAGTGTTTATTTTTCTGTGTAGAGAAGGAGGCTATTAATTTACAGTCTGCTTAATTTTGTGTAGGAATAAGCTGTGGGTCCATAGCAGCTCATAAGTTTTTATTTGGTAAGGTACTGTATATTTTTTACTCTTAGTTGAAAGCATTTGAAGTTTCCTTCATAAACTCCTTAACCTGTTTCTTTGGGTTATTAAGCTTATTATAGGTGGTGCCTGTGTGCTTTACAGTTTCCAGTGTTCTTAGTTTTTTGCAACAAGATACAGAGGAATTGGACAGAGTATGCAAAAGGATATCTTTGATACCCTCAGATATTACTTTCTTATTGAAATTTTGGTGTGCTGACAGAATTGGTTGATCTGTGTTTAGTAAGACCAAAGGGCAAGCTCAAAATAACACTGCTACAATACTTTATTCTGCCTCAAATGCCTGTGATGTGTCACTTCCTTTCTCTTCTCAGGGAAAAGGCAATTTGGGAACCTTTTGACACTTGGTAGAATGACCTCAGTGTTCAGTTTTGGTGTGCCAGATTTCTAAAACATGTACTTTTAAATAAAAATATTTATTGAGTAAAGTTAAAATTTTAAGTATGATGTATAAGTATGTTGTTTAAATGTTTTGTGGTGGGTTTTGGAAGTATGTGTTAAAGCATAGTATGGAACAGCACTGTACAATAAAGTTTCTAGGCATTTATGGTATTTGGAAAGTGAGGCTATGCAAAGATGTTGGAACAGATTTTTCAAACACAACACTTAGCTTTTCAACAGTATATAAATTCTGTTTAGAAAGTGTGTGAAAATATCCAAATTAGGCAAGAGGCATGGGGTCAGAGTAATCACTGTAAAACTTAGTTACTTTTGGTGTGTTCTCTAAGTTAAACAGCCATCCTTGTCTTGTAAAAATTTTGTCTTAGCCATGATCTGATTCAGTTATTTTATTACAATTGATAAATATCGAGAGGCAATAAGCAAGCAGCTCTGGATGCGCCAGGGAGTCTCCGCTCCACCGGAGACGCACACCGGGGTCTTTGGGGTCTAGTCTCTTATACTTCTTGGTCCGGGGTCTCAGCCAATCCCTTCTTCTGTACCCGGATGCCGACGTGGCCCCTTTCCATTATTCTTTTCTTGTTTCTGGGGTCTTTCTCCGATGAAGACATTGCTGGACTTCTTGGTAATACATTAACGGGGAGATGTCTTTCACATGCAATTAACCACCATCTTAGCCCCATAAATTCCATTCCTTATCTGGTTACTTATCCTGTAACAGGATGTATCTATCTCTTAGTTATGTAACCCCCTTAAAGCATTCAAGGAGTTAATCAGAGCACTCTTTAAACAGCAAGCGGTTCCAAGCAGTTAAACAAAGCACCCTTTGAAAAACAAAGCGGTTCCGAGCAGTTAAACAAAGCACCCTTAGAAAACAAAGCGGTTGAGTAAGAGGGATTATTCCTTGGTTTCTTCTTCTCTCTCATCATTGTATTGACAGGAACATTTATCATAATCATGATCATTCCTATATATCCCACACAAGGTACAATGGTCACAAGGGGTTCCGATTCCACATAAAGTGCAATGGCGACAAGAACTCCTAAATTGCTGACACGAATCATTCCTGTATACCTCATACTTGTCATACAGATACGTAGGCAGAAAAATTCTGGTGAATAACATCAGTATGCCTATCTTGCTGGACTGCCCTTGGCTTTCTTGAATAAACATTTTCTCTGGCATCATTGTGAAGTAGAAGTCAGGCACATGCTGCAGAAACTCTCTGGACTGACAGTGTACAACAGTTGACCACTGAGTAGCTAAATATTTAAAAACTTGCAAAAAGAGTTAATTGATTACATCAGGGTTTTTATACTTACGGGAAGTAAGGGAAGGAATAACTAACCTTTCTATGTTCTTCCAATATTGAGGGGGGAAATGAGAAACAGAGTTTTTTTGTTGGATTGGCAAACCTCAGTAGAAGTGTAGGTAGTATGTAAAGGAGCATGCATCTTCCTCAGTAGTTTCAAGAGTTGATCTTCAGTTTACAGACATGCTGCTAAGCAGGTTCCAAAAGTCTGCTGTTTGTACTGGTGTTTGGTAAGCAGGGAAGTGCTTCTCTTCTACCACCTTGTGAATTTGGAAGTGGTGCTTCTGTGAGTTAATTTGATTCAAGAAGAGTTTATTCAGGAGTGGGGAGTTACCTGTCCTCATCCTAATGTGGCTGTATGAGGATGTGGCTAATTGCGCTGTCAGTGTAGTCTTTCACTGTTACAAATCTTTTGTCATGTAGTAACAGCTAGTAATTTGAAAATGGCCCTCCATTTAAAAGGGAGTTTGCGAAGTGCTGGGAGCAGAGAGGTGAGAATTGCAGAGCATGACCCCTAGAATCACAGTTAGTTTTGACTAGCTTTTGCTATGTTTTTGTGCGGATGAGAATCAGTTACTGCGACAAAGCATCGAGACGCCAGAAATCCTAATACAGCGAAAACAATGATTCATGCTTCAGTACAAACCGGATGGATGTGGGGACATAATTATAGTTTACAATCAAATCTGCAACAGTTAGTTTGCCTCAGCTCGCTGGTAGCTCAGGTTCCCCCTTCTTTATGTATTTGGGTAGAAGAGGTTAGAGAGCCTCACGTTCAGTGTGGTGTGCAATCACTGATACACGGTACAGCCCCCAGAGTGTTGGGAGTGGATGTTTGGAAGCAGATAGGCCAAATATATCTGCACATTTCAGCTGTGGCCCATGGGAAAGTTGCAGAGGTTCTGTCAGGAATTTTGTGTTTTGAAAATCTTAGCTACTTTGTTGCTCTCAGTAGTTGAGCAAATACAGTTTTAAGTTAGTTTAAACTAGGAAATTTGGGGTGAGAGGAGGAATCTTTGTTTTCAGTAGCTGAGAGCAGAAGTCTCTGGTTGAAACTTTTTCTTCATGGCTTCAGAAACTTAACCTTTCCTACTTCTGACTTAAGAACAGATTTTGAAGAAAACTGTGAATAGTTCCCTGCTATATGGATCTAGGAATTCTGCAAGAATTCTTTGATCAGTGGTTGAATCTTACAAGAAGAGCAAAAGTATTAAATATATGGCAGGTCCATCTCCTATGAGCCAGAGGATGCCAACATGTGTGTTCTATGTAAAAGTCTTAAGTTACTATTATTATGCTTTGGAGATCAAAAACAGGAAAGATTTCTTTCCTATTTTAGTAGGAAACTTTTTCCATTTCCTTGACAGTTATGAGGGAGAAATACTTAAAAATGGAAATATAAGACTGCAGAACTTGGTTAAGACACTAAGATCAGTTATTGTACTAGAAATATTTTTTCAGCATTCAAATAATTAAGCTTAAATTTGCACCTACCTTGTAATCATCCTTTCTCTGTTGAAAATTTAATAAATTTCTTTAAATATCTTCAAGTAAATATATATTCTAAATGAAAGAAGTCTGCAGTTTGTGTATTTTTTGCATTAGAATTTGGTTTCTATTTTAGGTTGAGGTTTTTTGTCTTTTTTTTTTTTTTTTTTTTTTTTTAAATGCGTCTGAATAAATCAAACCCTGTGAATTGCCTTAATCCTGTCCTGAGAGTACATTTTCTAAACAGTAATACTGGTGGTATTTTTTAGAGTCAGTGTCTCTCTTTTGAAGTTTTCTTTATATATTTCAAAGTGTATGCCCAGTGAACAGGATTTCAGAGTGTGGAACTTTTGAGCCAGATTGTTCAGCCATACAGTTTTCTTGTTCACAAAGCACACAGTTTGTTGTTCTCATATTGGCAGTGTTTTGGACAGAGTAGCAAAAGCTAGACCCAGACATTAACAGATATTTATTTACACACTTGCTGATAAAGCTTTTACAGCAGGTTTTGTCATGAAGTTTTATAAAGCTCCTTTTAGCTACTGAATCTTGTACAAAAGTGCGTTTTTGAAACTTGCTTCAGTTTTATATGATTTGGAGTTCTATCCAGATTTATGGATGGAAATTTTGTTTGCTTTTTAGGTTCCTGGCACAATTTCTGTATGCATTCAATGTGCGTTACTAAGGTAGCAATTGCAGTTTTGCTGCAGTGCAGTTGACCACAATAATTCCTGTTTTATACTGCCTGCTCAACTAGCCTGTCATATTGTCTTCAGTTGTGGCATATCCTAGAAGGCTGTTTGGAAGCTTTTGGCAAGGTGTCTGATACTGTAAATTAAACCTGACATTATTTAGTGGGAACCATGTAAATGCAGTCAGGACTGATGCTTCATTGTTTTTATATTGACATGCACAGAAGAAGAGCTAAGGTTTTAGTGAAATTAGGAGCTTGGCTATAGTGAAAGGAGAAGAGATGCAGAGTAGCTTTGTTGTGCATGTTACCTTAATCCAGTAGCTGGATGTCTGTCAGAAAATGTCAGATTGAGATACTGATTTTCTCAGAGCTAGACTAGAGTTCTGGATTTCAATAGTGCTGTCAACAAAAATATATCTAAGTGTTTGATGAAGAAGATTAAGAGGGTCTAGCATGAGTGAAGTCCAGAAATGTTAAAAGGGAAGCGTATGACTGCTTTATTTAAAATTGAGTTATGAAATTAATGATGCTTTTTCCTGAATGGGTAATATTTTGATTCTCAGGGTAGAGAAACATAAAGCTGTTTTTTTGCATTGGTTGTATACCATGTTTAGCCTTTTCAGACATATGCCAAGAGATTATAGGTTCATTTTTGCCAGGTGGAAAAAAGATGTGCTAAGTTGCTGTGGGAATGTTGTACTTCTTTGGAGATTAAATGTGATTATGCAAATTTAGAATTTTTCATATATTCTTCATCTGTAAGGAAGATGGGCTGCCTATCTTACTCTGCATTTACCTATTGTATTATTCCTGTCTGATTCTGTTTTTCTTTACGCATTCATGAAATAAAATGTTGGGTTTATGTATCAGTGAATTTTTAAAAACACACTTTTGTGAACATCTTTACTTGTAGTGTGCTTTATAAAAAGAATTATTTTCATATAGTCACAAAGAAATAGATTAAAAATTTACTTTTTTTTTAAGAACAAAAAATATGTAACTTTTTCAAAAATTCATTTCAGTAAAGTGGGTTGAAAAATAGTAGTAGGTCCACTGTAGATTCTTTTTTTATTTAGATAAATGTAGTTTGTTAATGTAAAAGCATGAACCCTAGCTATCTTGTTATCTACCAATAAAATAATAAGAGCACAATATATAACCCCCTGAATTTATCAGAGTTTGTGACACAGTTGAGAAAATAAAAGCATAAATGCTATTATCCATGAACTATTCTAGTATAAGAGGAAATGTCACCACAAAGAATATACTTAGTGAAAATCTGGTGGTGGGTAATTTGATATTTTTGGTTTTTGTTTTTCCTTGATAAACAGTCCATGTTTTCCTTGAAATCTGTGGGAAATGAGTGTGACCAATTTGAACTGTCCTTTTCTCAAAGTAGACTTAATTTTTTTGGGCATACAGGAATATTTTACTTGTGAAAATGTATTTATGTTACCGTTTACAACTTGCTAACATGTATGTGAAATGTCACTTTCAGGTGCTGACCTTAAAGAAAGAGCAAAAATGCACTCAAGTGAAGTTAGCTCTTTTGTCTCAAAAACAAGAGCAACTATCAATGAAATGGGTATGTAATATCTCCCTTGAACAATGTTATTTCAACTGTAACCTGAGAAGGGCTAGATCAGAGGAATGACTTAAGCTTGCTTGGTTGATTCTTGACAGGTATCCACAACTGTTTATATTGATGAATATGAATCATGGTACATTACTTCTTTTAAAATGTTCCTAATTGAGTTTGGACTTCTTTTCAGAATGCTAGAAAAAGCTAAGTTTCAGCTGGAAGAGCGGTGATGTGCCCTGTTCTTTTCATAAAGGATGGATTTGTTCAGTGACATCCAAATACTTTAGAATTTAATTTTTACTACAGCATTCTTGTAGTTGGTATAATTAATACAGTCTTCAGTACATTTTAGAAACATGTTAAACATCAGCTGTTGATACAAAATTAGCTACTAAAGCCTTCTAAAATTTTGTTTAGTATGCACTTGTTCTGGTGTAGTAAAACCTGTTAATAGTTTTGGATTTGAATTGTGTTATAGCAGTTTTTAAGGATAGTAATTCCTTTGTGAATTTTACATTATGAGTTCACCATCACATCATTATGTTTCTACATCTCTGGTGATTAGTTTTAATATAATTGTTTTTCAACAGGCCATTGTGAATTTGTCGAAAGAGGTCAAGTGAGCCAAGTTTGAGGCAATTAATTTTATACAATTGATGTATACGTTCAATTTATTTTGTCACTTGAAATTCTGGCTCAAAACTGAGTAAAAAGTAATTTCTTAGAGAATGTTTTTAGATGCAGTTCCTTAATAACACTGTGTCAGATCTTGGTTTGGCAGAATGTTGTGAATGGAAACCAATATGATTTTGCAGGTAAATGACAGCTAACTGAACGAGTCTTCCATTAAGTACTTAATGGAGATAACTTGTGTCCTCAAATTAATGTGTTGTTTCTGAGGCCAAGCAGATCTTCAGTGCTTTTTAAATAAATACATAAAATCATGAAGTATCAGCAAGTGAATACATAATTGATTTCCTGCAGCTGATACTGTATTTCATGCTGGCATTTGCCCTGTATTGGAATGCTGAGCAAGAGGCAACAAGTTTTTCTAGTTAGTTACTTTGTAAGATATTTTGGAGGCTTCCTTAGCTCTAATATTTTCTGGTTTGGACTGAAGTTATTGAAAATACTTTCTGAGCTGCTGTTAATGTTTAAGAAGGGCCAATGTGTTTTAAGATTTTTATATGATCGGGAAATACATATTAAAAAATGAGCTATTTTTGATTTTTTTTTAACATGCAAAAATTTCTGAAGTCAAAACAAGTATTTGGATTCATCATTCTGTGCCGAATGACTGGAAAAGTTACACAGTGATTTGATGCTTTGTTTCGCTTCAGAATTGAAAAAGCTTTAAGACAAATGTTTGATTATCTCCAACTTCATTAAGGTTCCTGTGAGAATATTTAACTACTGAATATGTGAGCAAATTTTTAGTGTTATCTACAAGGTTTGCAGTATGTCATTATGCTAAAAGTGAATTACTTCCAGCTTTAGGAAACCAGTGTGAGTACTTTCATTCATTGATCTCTAGTCTCTTTTTCAAGAAAGGAGCATGAAACTGTAAGTGGAATTAATATTTGAGAATCTAGGTCACTGAAGTACCTAGGTAGGAGGGTTTGTGAGGGAATGTGCAGCATTGTTGGAAAAGAATTTGAACATAGCACTTGAACAATATTATAACAAAACTTTATCTTAGATGGAGTGTCTTTCTCCCCTTCTGCTTCTCCTCTTTCTCCCCCTTCTCCATCCCTCCTTCCTTATTCCCTCTGTCCTGCCATTTTGCCAGTTCTGCTTTAAAACACTAAACAGAACGGTCACTAGAAGATTCTTTAATGGTTACATGATATTTGACCATCTCCCAGTTCATTTTTGAAAGGCTTTTTTACAGCATTAGAGAATAACATTGAGATATCACTTATAATGTTGTTGGTCAATTTTCATATCATGTATGATTGGACATACGTGCTATAGAAATAGCTCTTGTTTTTTGGTCACATAGTGTATTCCAACAGTATAGATTTTTGAGGCATTGTTGGGTTTGAGCACATGCCAAGAGTAGATGTATTTGTAGTATGGTTCTAGTATTTTAATGAAGGGTCTTTGCAGAACAATTTAAAATGTGGCTCTAGTAGAGAATATAAAAAAGTGGATTTTATAAATTAGGTGAATGCACAAAGTGTCATGCTGTGTGACGCCCTTACAAATAGAAGTGAAGATTAATTTTATAGCAAATCAGAGGTTCTCAATTCTTTTTGTCTTCTGAAAAAGTGATCTGGTATTACAGAGTGTAATTTTTGTAGAACTAATGGAATACTGTATTTGTGTTTGCTTACTACAATGAATCTGTATATTAAAAATAGTAACAACCAGAATGTTGTGAGATGGTTAAAAAGGGGAAACAATTTTCAGATTATTAGTTGCCACTACAGAATGCTAGATGGCCAGTGAACAGTGTTTCCAGTCTCCCACTTTATTCTTTTTCTATCCAAGTTTAATGCTGTAATCTCATTTAAGATCTGTTCTACTTTCTGCTTTTCAGAAATAGGTCATGTTTTGATAATTGCATTTGTATTCAGATGTGTGACCTAGTAAGGAGATACTTCTTTTTAACAGTATTTTCAGAAAGACCACTAAGTTATCTTTCTAGAGAAAATACTCAAAAGGTTAATTATATCTTGGACAACTTGATAAACTTAGCATCTTAGAACTGGCATGCTTTGGCTTTCTTTAGTTCCTGTATATTTAAGTACATTTAAAATCCTTTAAATTTAAAAACTAGTGGTTTTGTAAAAAGCTATAGTATCATTTTGGAATACAGCTACAGAAGAGAATTTTCTGGAAATTAAAAGCATACTGCACTTGTTTTTATGGGATTAATTTATAACTTCTTGCTAAATTTGGGTGAAGTATTAAGACTGCAGTAAATATCACTTGGTATAAAAATAAGCACTTAAAAAAAGAGCTGAAAAAATTGGTATCGAGCCATTGGTTGCAGTACTTAGAGCTTTAAGTTGAGGGCGGGAAAAATTAAAACAGCCTCTATTTTTAGCAGTGGTTGCTTTTGCTGAAATTATACCAAAACTGGGGCGGTTGTGGAGGGTTTTTTTCTTTTTTGTTGTTGTTGTAGGGTTTGGGATTTTTTCAGTAGTAGGAATTATAAGGCTACTTGTCCATTACTATATTCTGTTTGAGGTTCTTCATCTCTGATGAAGAGTTGGCTGTACCCTCTGAAAAACTGGGAGAGAAAAGCATTAATAGATGTCTTGCAGCAGTGTGAAACAAAACAGTCTTGACTGAACAAAATCACATGTTACTGACTACCAGAAACCTTATTTTTGATGATTGAGGGTGGGGTGGGGGAGCCATCATTGTGGGTCAGATCTTCAGCATGTATTTTATGGTATGACTCCCATTAAGTCCATGTTCTTAATACTGGCTGTGGGGTCTGTGCTGTAATACTGCTATTGTATACATGTCATCTGTTGGGATTTCAGTTGGAAAACAAACTGAGGCCAGGCATAGAGCAAAATGCGGTAACCACTTCCCTGTAGGAAAAACCTAGTTTAACAGAAAGAAAAAGTGACACTGCAGAAAGAATTTGATCTCGGCAAAAACCACAACAACTTGTAATTACTCAGAGCGATTTTTGGCTGCAATCTCTAATATGTGAGAAACACCATTGGTTAGCAAAGCTGTTCCAAAGAACATAGCACAAGTATCTGAATCCCATAAATGGAGAAAAAAAAATTGAAGGTTTCTTTGTTTAAGACATCTGATTGGGTTTTGAATTGTAAGTCCTGATACAACTTTAATAAGTAGTGATATCTAGTAATTTTGTTTAGACTTAATTTTCACAGATGTGATTAGTTTTTACATAGTCCAGTTTGAGTGAAAGCATCTTGAATGAAAGCACCTTGTGGTCAGTTACTTGCATTTATTTCTAATTGTGTGCACTTTATTTTATTGAAAGCAGATGCAATTTTCTATTTACAGATTTTCTTATTTTTTTTTTCTTCCTTAGCAATTTTCTGTCATTGTGGTTTCTTTCAGTCAACACCAAACTTTTGATTTACCTAAGAGAGTGCTCTTACTCATCATTCAGGAGAGCAGTCTCCTCTCCAGAAAGTTCTTTTTTTGACTATATAAGATCACACATCCTTGGAAATTCTTAGGTTGTGCTACATTATGTGCTACATTTTGGATTTGAATGTAGGCTGTCAAAACTTGATCTCAAGAGGTCCCGAGAGTGAGATAAGGATTATATAAGTCTCACTTGATTTCCGGTTTGCTAACTACCACCCCACCTTCCGATTGTAAAGTCTCAAAAACAGGCAAGAACTGATCACTGATGAGGTCAGAGCAGTGCCTTATTTTACTATTTGAGTTCCTGCAGCTTCTGTGGACCTTTGGTTAACACTAAAAATCCTGATTTAGTAACGAACACTCCAGACCTGTTTACTACTCTAATTAGTGACTGCTTATGTAAGATTGACCAAATCTTCCTGTGTGTGCTGGAGGTAAGTCTGGGCAGCAGTGATGGAGTGCTCTAGTTCGGAAATCCAGTGGGAAGAATTGTGGCGTTCTCTCAGGGAAGAGCAGATACAGGCTGTAACTTCTAAAAGCATTCACTGGGAAGCTGTATGGAATATCACAGGTGGTTATAAAATCTGAGAAAGGAAATACTTACAGATAGCAGTGCCATGCTTAGCAGCTATCCTTAGGCATCTTGGTTGCCCTACCTTGCTGACACTGTGAAAGGGAGATTTTGCACAGTGTTTCTCTTGATGTGTTATGTTGCCTGTTCAGTTAAATGTAGAGCATAGCTAACACAGTCCAAGACTTCTAGCATTCTGAGCGGTTACTGAGCTCTTGGTTGTTTTCCAGTTGTAGATTTACTGCTTCTCTTAACATTGAATTAAGATACTCTTTGACTAAGTATTGTCTGTTTCCTAAATAGACAGTACTGTCTTTGCAGAGCTGAAATTATGGGTTTTGTCAAATTGCATTGGATTGTTTTTAATTAAAAAACACAATGCTAAGCTCTGTACCATTATAGAAGCAATGAATGCAACATTAAACTTCTCCATCAAGATGTTTGTTAGCTATTTGTATGACAGCATTGCTTCCACAATTGTTAATACACTTTTTTCCTCCATAGTGGTAACTTTCTAAAAACTGTAATAAAAAATGATGAGAAATGGAGTACTGGAATATTAGGATGAGATCATAGTCCTTCCTTATAGAGCTGAAAATCAGGGAAGGAGGTGGCTTTACATTGCCGATTCATAGCTTTGATATCTGGCACTGCTGTACAGCCTTGAAAAATATTAACATAGCCTCATCTGTAGTTCAGTTTTCCTTCTGGTAGTAATTCCAAATGCTGTTCTATGAGGAAAAGAGAATGCTCTCTGGATGTGTCTCTTTAATTTTCTTCACACAAGAAGAAACTGTACCAAAAGTGTGCTGCTAACTCAAATGGTTTATTGAGATGATCATAGCCAGTTTGCACATTGTTAAAACCTGCCTCCAGTATGACTTCATATCCAAAGCTTCTGTTCCTTGTTCAGGGAGCTACATTTTGCACTGTGAAACTCTACCCTTTCCTTGCCATGTGCAGGTTCGAAATTGTGTGTTTCAGCATCTGAATGAGGAAGAATAGTTTGCTAGCTTTTGCTTTCCTTGCTTCAAGTCTCTGGCTCAGTTCCTAGAACAAATTGGTATTCAAAGGGCAGCAACTCCTGGCATGGTACCGAAAATATTATGTTGCTCTTCTATCGAAGAAATCCTAGGCTCATTGCTTGGGCCCAGCATTAGACTTTGACTTCAGAATAGCATGTTGAACTCTTGTGTTGAACATAGCTTTTGCCTAGGTATGCACTGCTTTTAGAGATTATAGTTGTGCTGTTGTTCAAATTTTATTTAGTGTGCTCTCTAAGAAAGAAACAACTTACATAGAAGTAGAATGTAAAACTGTGACTGAAATGATTTCTCCTTGGCAGACTAGGGATAATGAGGGCCTCCTCCAGAAGGAAACTGGAGCACTGGCTACCTTGGATTTGGAGAAGGCTGCTGTTCTCAGTGACTTCTCTGTCAAGCGTTCTAGCCACGCTGCACAAACCTTGGGAGGTAGATGCAGGGACGGTGAGAATGAAGACCTTAGGCCCACTGTGGGAGAGGATCAGGTTTGAGATCATCTGAGGAACCTTAATGTGCACAAATCCACGGGACCTTTTGAAATCCAGCCGTGGGTCCCGAAGGAGCTGGCAAATGAAGTTGCTAAGCCACAGTCTGTCCATCATATTTGAAAAATCATTCCTGATGACTGGAAAAAGGGAAATACAACCCCCATATTCAAGAAGGAGAATATGGAAGACCCAGGGAACTACCGACCAGCCAGTCTCACCTCTGTGCCTGGCAGGATCATGGAGCAGATTCTCCTGGAAACCATGCTAAGGTATGTGAAAAATAAGAAGATAGTTGGTGACAGCCAGCATGGCTTCATAAAGGGCAAATCGTTCATCACCAATTTGTTGGCCTTCTATGACAGGGCTACAGAACTGATGGATAGGGGCAAAGCAGTTGCTGTCACCTGCCTGCAATTGTGCAAAGTGTTCGACGCTGTCCCGCACGACATCCTTGTCTCTGAATTGGAGAGACATCAATTTGATGGATGGACCATCCAGTGGATAAGGAGTTGGCTGAATGGCTGCACACAGAGAGTTGTGGTCAACAGCTCAATATACAGCTGGAGACGGGTAATGAGTGGTGCCCCTAAGGGGCTGGCATTGAGACCAGTGATGTTCAACATCTTTGTCAGTGATGTGTCGGTGATTGAGCACACCCTCAGCAAGTGTGCCAATGACACTAGACTGTATGGTTCCGTTGATAACGCTGGAGGGAAGGGATGCCATCCAGAGGGACCTTGACAAGCTTAAAAGGTGGCCAATGACAACCTCATGAAGTTCAACCAAGCCAAATGCAAGGTCCTGCACTTGGGTCAAGGCAATCCCAGGCGCAGCTACAGGTTGGGAGAAGAAGAGATTCTGAGCAGCCCTGTGGAGAAGGACTTAGGGGTGTTTGTTGATGAGAAAATGAACATGAGCCGGCTGCAGTGTGCGCTCGCAGCCCAGAAAGCCAACCGTATCCTGGGCTGTATCAAAAGAAGTGTGACCAGCAGGTCGAAGGAGGTGATCCTGTCCCTCTACTCTGCTCTCGTGGGACCCGTCTGTGTACAATTCTGGTGTCCTCAACATAAGAAGGACATGCTGCTCTTGGAGCAAGTCCACAGGAGGGCCACAAGGATGATCAGGGGACTGGGGCACCTAATGTTCGAAGATAGGCTGAGAAAGTTGGGGCTGTTCAGCCTGGAGAAGAGAAGGCTGCGTGGAGACCTCATAGCAGCCTTCCAGTATCTGAAGGGTGCCTACAAGGATGTTGGAGAGGAACTTCATCAGGGACTGTATTGATAGGACAAGGGGTAATGGGTTTAAACTTAAACAGGGGAAGTTCAGGTTAGATATAAGGAAGAAGTTCTTTACTGTAAGGGTGGTGAGGCACTGGAATGGATTGTCCAAAGAAGTGGTAAATGCTCCATCCCTGGCAGGGTTCAAGGCCAGGTTGGACAGAGCCTTGGGCGACATGGTTTAGTGTGAGGTGTCCCTGCCCATGGCAGGTGTTTTGGAACTAGATGATCTTAAGGTCCTTTCTAACCCAAACCATTCTATGATTCTGTCCTTTTGTTTTGTGATTTCAGTGCTTGAATATGTGCTGTGCTATTTGTGTGTGTAATAAATTCTTAAATGTACTTAGTGAGGATAGGAAATACAAGAAATAATTTCTGTTTTCTTCTATCAAAAGCTTTTCTTAATTTGTGCAGAAAATAGACTCTATCATTTAGGGTTTACTTCATTATTGTTTTAACTGAGGGCAGAGGACGACTACAAAAAGAAACAGTAGTAAATATGAAGAAACTGAAGAATCTGTTTATCAAACTGAAGTCTACCACTGAAGAAATATCCAAACTATTTTATATAGTACAAGAAGAGAATCATGGCAGAGTTGGCTACTGATTCGGAGAAAACTCCAGGAACAAACTTGCCAACAAAGTTTTCAAGCTGACAAGCAGGTATTCTTTATTGCGGCGCCGGGGGACACGGGGGATAGCTCCTCCTAACGTGTGTCTCCCAGTTGCCACACACGCTGTCCTTTTATAGTCACTGGGCATACATACATATTCATGAGGCTACGTATTGATTACATCATTTTCCAGAAAGCTCCCCGCATGCATACAGAATTGTGGTGGTGGTCTCTGAGGGTCGTTAACTTCTTCCAACAATCTTCATCACTTCTGGCAGCCTTTGAAGCATGCGCAGTAGATGTTTATACCAGTTTAATTGGTTCACAGAATCACAGAATCACAGAATCACAGAATCCCAAGGGTTGGAAGGGACCTAAAAAGATCATCTAGTCCAACCCCCCTGCAAGAGCAGGGTAACCTACAGTACATCACACAGGAACTTGTCCAGGCGGGCCTTGAATATCTCCAGTGTAGGAGACTCCACAACCCCCCTGGGCAACCTGTTCCAGTGCTCTGTCACTCTTACAGTAAAGAAGTTCTTCCTGATGTTAACGTGGAACTTCCTATGTTCCAGTTTACACCCATTGCCCCTTGTCCTATCACTGGATATCACTGAAAAAAGCCTAGCTCCATCATCCTGACACCTACCCTTCACATATTTGTAAACATTGATGAGGTCACCCCTCAGTCTCCTCTTTTGCAAGCTAAAGAGACCCAGCTCCCTCAGCCTCTCCTCATAAGGGAGATGTTCCACTCCCTTAATCATCTTTGTGGCTCTGCGCTGGACTCCTTCAAGCAATTCCCTGTCCTTCTTGAACAGAGGGGCCCAGAACTGGACGCAATATTCCAGATGCGGCCTCACCAAGGCTGAGTAGAGGGGGAGGAGAACCTCTCTTGACCTACTAACCACTCCCTTTCTAATGCACCCTAAGATGCCATTTGCCTTCTTGGCCACAAGAGCACATTGCTGGCTCATGGTCATCCTCCTATCCACCAGGACCCCCAGGTCCCTTTCCCCTTCACTACTTTCCAGCAGGTCAACCCCCAACCTGTACTGGTACATGGGGTTGTTCTTCCCCAGATG
Source organism: Lathamus discolor (assembly GCF_037157495.1). Lineage (NCBI taxonomy): Eukaryota > Metazoa > Chordata > Aves > Psittaciformes > Psittacidae > Lathamus > Lathamus discolor. Next base: position 63,789,881 of record NC_088909.1, read on the forward strand.
CAAGACTCTACACTTGCCCTTGTTAAATTTCATCAAGTTTCTCCCCGCCCAACTCTCCAGCCTGTCCAGGTCTCGCTGAATGGCAGCACAGTCCTCTGGTGTGTCAGCCACTCCTCCCAGTTTTGTGTCATCAGCAAACTTGCTGAGGGTGCACTCAGTTCCCTCATCCAGGTCATTGATGAAAATATTAAACAGCACCGGTCCCAGCACCGACCCCTGAGGAACTCCACTAGTCACAGACCTCCAGCTAGATTCTGCGCCATTGACCACAACTCTCTGCCTTCTTCCTTTCAACCAGTTCTCGATCCACCTCACTACTTGATCGTCAAGCCCACACTTCCTTAGCTTATCTATGAGGATGCTGTGGGAGACAGTATCAAATGCCTTACTGAAATCAAGAAAAACTACATCTACCGCTCTACCATCATCCCTCCACCTAGTCACTTCCTCATAGAAGGCTATAAGGTTGGTCATACATGACTTCCCCCTCATAAAACCATGTTGGCTGTTCTTAATGACCCCCTCATCCTTGATATGCCTAGTGATGGAGTCAAGAATAAGTTGTTCCATCATCTTTCCAGGGATGGAGGTAAGGCTGACCGGTCTATAATTACCCGGGTCCTCCTTCTTGCCCTTCTTATAGATTGGTGTGACCTTTGCCATCCGCCAATCCTCAGGCACCTCGCCCATTTCCCACGACTTACCAAAGATGATGGAAAGTGGCCTAGCAATGACCTCCGCCAGCTCCCTCAGCACCCGTGGGTGCATTCCATCCGGACCCATCGATTTACAGATGTCCAGTTTGCATAGCTGATCCCTAACCCAATCCTCATCTACCAAAGCAAACTCCTCCTTTGTCCTGACTCCTTCTGGGGCTATAGAAATCCGGGGCCCTCGGGGAGAGTCTGCAGGAGTAAAGACAGAGGCAAAGAAGGCATTCAGCACCTCTGCCTTCTTTATATCCTCTGTCTCCAGGGTACCCACTTCGTTCAGCAGTGGGCCTATATTGCCTCTTGTTTTAGTTTTATTTGCTATGTATTTGAAGAAGCCCTTTCTATTGTCTTTAACCCGACTAGCAAGATTGAGTTCCAAGGAGGCCTTAGCTGTCCTAATTGCCTCCCTACATCCTCTAACAACTGTCCGATATTCCTCCCAAGCGGCCAGCCCCTCCTTCCATAATCCATAGATTCTCCTTTTCCACTTGAGTTTGCCCAGCAGCTCCTTGTTTAACCACGCCGGTCTCCTAGATCCCTTACTTGACTTCCTACTCATTGGGACGCTCCAATCCTGAGCTTGGAAGAAGCGGTCCTTGAATGCTAACCAACTATCTTGAGCCCCTTTACCGCCTAGTACACTTTCCCATGAGACTTCCCTTAGCAGTTGACTGAAGAGGCCAAAGTTGGCCCTTCGGAAATCCGGAACTGTGGTTCGTTAGCACCAGAGACTCCTATTCTCCTACTTATCAGTTAGTTTAGCTGTAACCCATCCTGGACACCTGCCGTTCCCAGATACTCCTTATCCCTATGTCCTGTTTTTCTAGACTGTTTTTCTTAAAACTATGTCAACTATAACAATTTATCTCGTGTGAGAATTCTCAGTATGCTCTCTAGCTGTACTCTAGTTTTTTCTCTATGTATCCTGCACTTTAGTAATTTTCCATTGCTACTGTTACAAAGCCATCAAACTTAACATTACTTAAAACTGATTCTAAAGGTTTATATATTCCATTTTGTGATTTTCTGTCCCCCTTGTTTCAAATCCCCCCTTTTTCTGTCCTTTTGCAAATTCTTTTGCAAGATTTTATATATTACCATTACCATCAAAAGTCTTTTGAAATAATTTCCCATTTCTACTTGGTACTTAATTTCACTCCTTTTCCAGTCTTCATAATTTATCATAGCATTTACAATACCAGAGAGAACATTGTATCATACCACAAGTAATCAATATTAAAATAATTAACACCAATATACCTGCAACCAGTTGCCTCAACCAGGAGAGATCAGGTAACCATGAAGTTAACCCTTTCCATATTTTTTTAAACCCCAGGAGGTGTCATCCATGGCCATTTCATGAAATATCTTAGTTTGTTTCCAAATTTCCTCCAAATCTGTTTCAATTCTGCCACTTTGGTCGATATAGGAGCAACAACTTTCACTGATTATGGAACAAACCCCTCCTTGTGATGTCAATAACATGTCTAGTGCCGTTCGGTTTTGTAATACCACCTTAGATAGGCTAGTTATCTCTCGTTCTGCCTGGATTATATCAATGTTTTTATTTTCCATTTCCTCCATTTCCATGCCCCATGTCACTGGGCATACATACAAGAAGACTTTAGCTAAAGAGTTTGATTAGAGTACCTCTCTTTCATTCCCATTAGTTTCTCAGGCTTTGTTCCTATTATCAAGAATATAAAACACACTGCCCTATTACCTCTCCATAATAACATACCAAATAGAAAATCTTAAATTTAAGAACATAATATTCCTGCGTTAGGTATTTATTTATTAATTCAAGAATATTTCTTCTGGGTCATTCTTAAGAGTGAGTGAACACTGGGGGAAACTGTGAAATTAGTGGGATTGAGGGAGATGCCTAAAGAAAACCCTTTAGATACTGTCATAATAAAGGGAAGATAAACTCTACTAATATCTTTTGCTTAACTAGGCAGTGTGCAGCAATCGCTTTCATTTAAAGCAGAATTTCTTCACAGGTACTAAAAATAATTTTTTAATGTAGCTCTTTCTTGCAGCCAGTTGTCTGTCTGAACTTTGAAGGTATTAAGGCAAAGATAGTAATGTTCAAATAAATCTGTCAACAGTAACAGTCTATTAATCTCCTTATCCAAAGTGGTAGCTAAAAGCCTTTCACAGTTGTAACTAACAAATATATGGAAAAGAATTGCATACATCCAAATGCACATGTAGACCATTCAGACTTAAAAATGTGGTCATGTTTTTGCAGATCGAAGTATTTTAAAAACATAAGTAAATATTTAAGTTACTTTGAATAACCACTTTTCATTCTTGTTGACCTAATGGCAGGTAAATCTTTGTAGCATTTAATAACTTGCCTTGAAGAAAGATGGTTTGACCTATCTTCTTTGCCTTCAGATTCATGTAAGAAGATTTGACAGTCTCAGCCATTTTTTATGTTGCTACATAACGTTGGTTGGTTTTCATTCTGTTACAGAATGGATGAAAGTGCTTGTTGAAGTATTTGGTTTCTTTTATCTCTCTTTTTTTTTTCCCTACAGAAAGGCCTTTTTTTATGAGGGTGCTTGCAATTGAAAATGCAAGCAAACTGTTTTAGTCACTGACTTGGTAACAGGTTTTACAAGGCAAGGGAAAGCCTGAAACATGACTGACATCGCAAATCTCATATGACATCTTAATGTTATGATTGTTCTTCAGGAAAAGATCCCAAAAGATTAAACCAAGATATGGTATTGTGTTGCAGTTATTTTTCTGATTCCCTATGATATAACTGAACTTAGGTGAAAGTGTAATTTTGTGAATAAAATGTTCCTAATGTAAAGAATATGTCAGTTACTATAATTGCCCAGGGGCTGCCTCTACTTGCCATGCAAAGTGCATAGTTTATGCCCTTTTATTTTTTGAAAATAATTAACAGCATGAAATCTACTTGGAGGTCCCTAGCCAGTGGTGTCTATCTCAGGGACTAATACTGGTTCCAGTCCTGTTCAACATCATTAATGATCTAGATTATGGTGTCTCAGCAAGTTTGCTGATGATATAAAATCAAAAGTTGTGGTTGATGCACCAGAGGGTTATGCCATCATTTGGAGGACTCAGTGAGCTGGAGAAATAGGCTGACAGGAACCTCATTAAGTTCAACAAAGTAAAGTGCAAAGTCCTGCACCCGAGGATGAGCAACCAGTACATGCTGGGAGCTAACAATCTGGAAAGCAGCTTTGCAGAAAGGGTCCTGCAGGTCCTGGTGGACACCAGGTTGAACATGAGCCAGCACCGTGCCCTTGCAGCAAAAGGTATTAATGATGTCCTGGGCTACAGGGGGGACAACTGTCACCAGCAGGTTGAAGGAGGTCTTTCCTCTTCATTCAGCACTGGTGAGGCCACACCTGGGAGTACTGTGCCCGGTTCTGGGCTCCCCAGGACAAGAGAGAGGTGGAATTACTGAAGGTAGACCAGTGAAGGGCCATGGAGGTGATTAATAGACTGGAGCATCTGTCCTATGGGGAAAAATTGAGTGAACAAAGATTGTTCAGACTGGAGAAGAGAAGGTTCAGGGGGTGATCCTCATCAATAGGGATAAATACCTAAATGGGGGTGGGGGGTGTTAAGATGAAGGTAGACCCAGAGACAATGGGCACAAACTGAAACATGAGAGTTTCAGGAAACATTTACTGTGAGGGGCACTGACGCAGGTCACTGTTATGTGATTTAAAGGTTTCTCATGCACTGCAGTCACGTGTAGGCAGATATTTGCCACGCTTTCTTAATCTGTTTTAGTTAGATAATGAATTATGGAACTTTTTATAAATCCCTCAATTTTTGTAGCAGACTTTCCTCCAGTAATATATGTAATACAGTATGCAAGGTATTTTTAAACTATTCATACTTCTTGCTTTATGTTTTATGAAATCCATTATTCAAAAGGAAAACTGCTACACATACCCTGTGAAGTTGGTAGTTGTAGTAAGCTGTTCCCTAATCGACCTTATTTGTCAAATAATCAGAAATTCATGTATGGAATAAATAGCTTGGACAGCCTATTTCTTCATTCTCTGGGAGCTCTTTTGTATTGTTGGAGACCCAGTTTTTGAGAGGAGTACTCTCACTACTTTCTTTTCTGTCAGTACTGGGAAATAAGAATTCTTAAGACTAATGGCTGTCTGTTGGTAATTAAAGCCAAATCAAACTTATGAATCTAGTTCAGTAGGTGCTAGAGGTAGTGACTAGCTTCTGATATGCATCTGAATAATTGTTCTTTCCAAAGACAGATTGCCAGAGGTCACTGAAGTAAGATGAAATGCAAGGAGTTTTTTCAGTGTCATCCAGGTACAGGAGGACAACAGAAGAATAGTAATGGCAGTTAAGATGACTGTTGTTTTAGTCTTTCATATTGAATACTTGAAAAGACATACTTTGAAGCAGAGCCTCATTTGAATGTTCCTAAATACCGACTTCTGACTGCTGTGGTTAGCTGAATTGAAAGCACTTGTTTTTGTGTGTGCAAGAGTATGTCAAAAATAGAAGTTAATTATATCTTCAGATGATATGTAATTTGTGCATTATTAGGGATTGAAGAGGCTTCCGAGGACTTCTCTTTCTTGGGTCATGGGAATCATGAAGTGCAAGTGTTGCTGCAGTAACAATGCAGACCTTTTGCTTTAAGAGAAATTGAATCCTAAGACTGTTGGATTTCCAGATCTTTAATGATGGCTTCTATACCCAGCTGTAGGAAGGAATACTGCAGGTGTTGTGCAGGAATACAGAAAGGCTGCTAGATAGTTACAAAGAAAGTATCAAGTGTAACTGAATTTCCTCTCAGATAGTGTCTTACATATCTGTAATTTTTTAAGAACTTTTTTACTGAATTAGTCAGAGGATTAAATAGTCGTGTACATCTCAGGTCAGTAGAATCCAGGCAACTTCTGCTTTCTGTTTGACGAGTGTCAGTGCCTGCAATAATATGAATCAGCTGTGTGGGCTTTGTGACACACATCTGAGAAACTATTTATTGGTCGAATCCTCCAGACCTGGTGCCTGTATTCATATGCTGGTCTTTCAATTCATCATATAATCATCTCTAAGCAGACGGGAAATCCCCTGTTAGTCACCAGTATCGGACATCATGTGGAAAGTTGCTTAAAGATGAAATAACAGTTACCTGCTTCATAACAGTTGTGATTCTTTGGGATTGCTTCCCACATTACATGTGGTTTTATGTGCTTAAGTGTAAAGTCCTTCTCCTGTGACAGTCTGTACTGATGACAAAATCAAGGAGAGTTTATTTTACTCTACTCTGTCTTTCAGTAATGGAGAGGAAAGCAGGAGGCATCCCAAGTCTGCTGGCCAGCCTTATCTAAAGCTACATGTAACATATATATTTACCAGGAATGCATTCCTGAAGTTGAGCTGAAGATCCACAGTTACTATGAAGTAGGAAGCAGGCCCATTTCTTTATACTGCTTCTATCATATTTTCTAACTTTTCTGACTTTTCTTTGAGCTTTTATGGGTTTATTGGACTTAATTAACTGTGTCATGTTACTATGTTTAGTTTCTCTTATTGAAGTTTTTTACATAACATTCATTTCTTAGTTCTTCAGTTTCCCTCTTGGTCACTTCATCTGTATCATGTCTTGAATGGCCATTAAGTGTCTTTTTGTACAGGTGGTATCACCTTCTGTCATAATAGCTTATTCCTCAAATAACTTAATACACAAAAATTGTTTTGATCTGCTTGTCATATTGTCTACTCTTCACCCAGTCAAACCTCTGTTTCTACTTCTGTGATCTCAAATATAGCGCTGCATTTTTGTCTTATATCTGGCTCTGTCACTGACTTAGTACTAATGTATACTGAAATGGGTCCTTCTTTTTCGTTACTCTACATAGAACCTTCCTTTTCTGTAATATCATTAAGCATTGATGTTATATTAGAACATGAGTATTGGCTTTTCTTTGGACACTTGTTTGTTATGCAGAATGGAAGTGTATCTACAGAATATGCAGCATGTTTTACAATATAGTAGATCTGTGAAGTAATCCTTTATGAATTCATCACATGAACTGGCTTGTTACTTAGTGCATTTCATATTTTAATGTCCATACTTTGATGTACCACAGTAAAGTGCAGTTCTGTAAACTACAGTTTAACACTGCTGATTACTTAGTCTTTCTTTTTAACTATTGCTAACAGCATCCATCCGTGTATGTGGTCTACTTTTCTCTGTGTGTTTTATACTCTAGTTTGTTTTGTTCCTTTTATATATATTTACAATTCCTTTTGTTGACTTTACTATGCAGCTCATGATTGCACATCGATAAACCCCTTTCAGATCTAGCACTAATGGTTAGTAATACAATTGCCTGAGATTTATATCTGTTTACAGTGTGACAAAATGTGGAATGTTAGCAAATAAAACCACTGGGCTTCCTGGCAAAGCTTTAAATAGGTTGGGGTTTTTTTCGTATCATTCATGGCAAATGAGCCTTGCCATGTAGAATCATTGTGGAGGTCAACTTGTCTGTTTGCATAATTTATTGTTGTAAAAATCTGAGTGCATACGACTAAGTTAAGTCTACAGGGCATGATTTGTCAAGCATGATCTCTGTTTTTGTTATGAGCTGAACAGTTTTGGCAGTTGTGTATTAAAATTATGCAGATAAACATGAACAAGTGCCTCTTGTGCTACAAAATTTGAATATTCCAAGAAACTTTACCCTTGGTAACAAGTTCTAGTAGCTTAGAAACTGTTTACAGTCAGGAGCAATTGCTAATTTATTTCTATATTGCTTTTTCTGATGCTTCACAAGAACATGTTAAAAGAACTAATTTCCTTAATTATTTTGATAGGTATGCATAGAGCTATTGCAAAGAAATCTGTATTTTGCCTTTCATTCATTGTCAACTGACACTTCAGATGATCCTTTAAAATTAATATCCTTGGGAAGCAATTATTCTAACATATGGTATCAAACTGCTTTTTCTCCCTTTTAATTATGAATTTTAGTATTTCTTGATAGGAATGCTGGTTGTAATTCCTGAAAGCAAACTGATTTGTAATGCTCTGTATGTAATAGCCTACTGAAATTGTACCATAGCTAAATTTGGAAGTTACTTATCATAGGAAAAGTAGTCTGCCTTAGACTGCTGCAAAAGTTGTGTAAATAGTGCTCCACATACCTATTCTCTGAGAAACGGAACATAAATGCAGACAGTAACTGCTGGAAACTACAATTAATAATGACTATGCCGTCATGTTCAGGCAAATTATTTTTCATTTACTGGTGGCAAAGGCAGATTCCTTTAAATACAAGCTGCATCAGCCTTGAACTTGGATTGCAGGACTTTTTGGCAGATTGGTTATGGTGATGGGGTTATGAGTTTCAGTCAGCAGTTTGGCCCTGCTGGAATGAGAGTTGTCTTTCCATATAACTAAGAAAAAGTAAGTTGAGAAACAGGAGATTTTATTCCTGTTCCTCTGTCTCCTATGCTTTCTGTGGATGTGTATATATATATATATATGAGATAAAACTGATGGTATATTGAAAATGTGAGATCTGAGCATGACTTGAATGGTATGGAATAAGGGGTGGATACCGTGGGGCAATATATAATTGCTAACTTGGGCTCTTCCAAGTGTCTGCAAGTGCTTGATTGTTGCAGATAGTAATCAGTAGTCTCTTTTGACATTGGAATTGGCTCAGATAATCAGTCAAGATCTAAACCAGCACCCAAGGGACTTTGATTTAAAGCATCTGTTATAGTCTTGAAAAACACTGATATATTTTTGCTCCTTTCTTGAAGACAATTGGATTTTCATTAGTTGTTAATCATAAAAGGATTTTGATTTGCAGCTGAAAGTAGCCTGTCATTTAGTTTGATATTTTGTTTTGTTACCCAGTGAGAGACTACCTGTTTGTATACAGATTTATTATCATGGTAATGTACATTAACATCTTGTTGGTAATTTTTTTTTTTTAATTATCTGAAGTGTATCTGTCAGAAAGGAAAAAGGGAAGCTAGGTAGCACAACTTCTAAATTTAGAACTAATTCGCTAAAGAAAGGAATTATTATTTGTAATTAATGCATTAAATTAATCATTTTTGGTCCCATTACCCTTCTAGATTATAAGAGGAGAGGACATTCTCTCACACCAGATTCTCATTTGTATTTTGGCAGCAGGTTTTTTTTCTTTTTCAGTTCCAAGTAAGGCTGAATGAACTGGTCATTGAATTAAGAAGCTGAAACATTAAAACAAAGAAAATATTTTTTTTAACGTCTGAAAAATCCCCAACTATTGCTGTCAAGAGCTGGCTTAACATTTCAACAAGCTGTAGCCCATGTGTTCAGCTAATGAATTGCTTTTGACTATCTTTGAAGTAGCAGCAGTGTACTACTGAAATATTGAGTGTAGTTTAAAACTACAGATAGCTTGTGGTAAATGTTATGTTAAATCTAATTAAAGCTGTAAAAAAGTTTAGTTCTCAAGTGAAAAATACCTTTTTTCCCAAAATTTCTTTGAGTTTGTGGTGAAGAGGGGAGAACTTGTTGGAGATGAAGAGCAGTACTTTAAGATGAATGTTTAAATTACTTCCCCGAGTCAGAACAGATGATAAATTAAATACAAACCTGCCATGGTCACACAGGCTTCTGGATCTCTGCTACCTGTCACATATACTGGCAGCATGTGTGTCTGAGACTGAAAACTTTTCCAGGTACCATTAAGCTGTTAGCTGCTGCCTTATTGGAGAAAAGGGGCAATAGTGGTGACAACACCACATCTGGGAATATTAAGACCCAGAGAGCTTCCAGCTATGCTAGCATCACAGCTGATAATGGTAAGACATCTGTATTTCAACTGGGGCAGTTTGTGTATGTGCCTTTTTAAACTGTTCCTTTTTTATTTTTTGCCTAGCTTTGCTATGTATGTTTTTAGAGTTTACTCTTCAGATTTTTGTCAGAAGTCAGCAGAACCTTAGAGGAAAGGGCTTGCAAACCTATTTAGCCACAAAGTGATATGGAAGGAGGGTCATTTTATTTTTGTCAAACTGTTGCTGAGCAATCACATTTTTGTCCCCCTTAGTTTTGTGAGTTTCTTCCTGTATCATGACTGTACATTGAATAAAATGTAGTTAAATGGTATTTCAGATATGTTCTTTATGAGGCCAGTGTTAAATTAATAGGTACTTTCTTTTTCAGCTAATCTGCCTGTACCTACTATTGCTGCAATAGATGGAGCTGCATTAGGTGGTGGCCTAGAACTTGCATTAGCCTGTGATATAAGAGTGGCAGGTAGGTCCGAATCCTGTATATAGAACATGGATGTTTGTGTTGCAGATGGCTTGACTAATCCTTGTTTTGGCAACAATTCTATAAAACTTACTTTGTATTTGATATTGTTTCTAACCAGTTATTTTAAAGGGATTTAGCAGAAACCTAAGTACTTGCTAATGTTAATTTCAAACAACTTATAACTGATAGCTGGATTGTTTTTGTTACATGTTTTATTTTATTCTTATGACATTTGTTTTATTGGTATTGCTAGAAGGGTTATATAGTGGTTTGATACTTTATTTAGTAATTTAAGTATTCTCTTCTGTATTTGAAGTATTCTAGATGGAGATTTGATTTTTATCTAAACAGGCTGCAGGGAAAAAGCAGAAGTTGTTAGTGAGAGTATTATTACACAAGCCATTAAGCTGTTATGAAAGAAAAGTGGCAACAGCTCTTGAAAAGAGGAACCTTGACCTATCCAGCTGTCAGAACTGTAAAGCCATTTGTTGAAAAGTAAATGGAAACTTGCTCCTGAACAGTTGCCAGTAACGTAGGGTCTATGAAGGTGTTTGACCCTTAGAGAATATTCTGTCAGCTAAGGAATTCATAATAATAATCAGACACAGAACTCTGCCCCTTTTTGAGATCTCAGATAATAACAATCTTTTTATTTTAGTATTTTACATTTTGCAAGTAAGTCTCTTACTGTAATTGATTACTTGCTATGTAAAAATTAACAAGGTACAGAACTTGCTTTGATGGAAGTAGTTGGGTCTTTTACCAAAGGTTAAACCTATTTAAAGATTTTCATAAACAAATGCTTTTTAAGTGATTTATTGTTCTTTATGAAGGAAATGTAATAAATCAACAATCTTGTAGATCATTATTACACATTTTGCTAAGTTTTTCCATATCAATCATAATAAGAACTCATTTACATTCTGTTTTTAGCCTCTTCTGCTAAAATGGGTCTAGTTGAAACGAAGTTGGCAATCATTCCAGGTGCAGGTATGAATCTTTTGCTTTTGTTACCGTGGATAACTAAATAACGCATACTCTTGGCTTTTGGTTTTGGAATGATATTTATGAATTTCTGCTTATTTTTGTATTCTTGTTAATGATCATGGCATGTTTTAAAGCTTACTGCTCCTGTTACTTAACAAAAATCAATAAAAACCTGTATTACTCAGTTTTAGGGAATGGCATTTGTGTATTATGCTTGTAACCAAAGTCTTCATTAACTAAGTCAGGATGTCTTAATCAGAAGGCTGAATAATTTTTGAAGGGTCAGACTAGGAAAAAAGATACAAGTTAACTATGTACAAAATGGTAATTTAAATAATCGTCCGCTTTTATGTGACATCTGGTACTTTAGGATTCAAATTCTGTTTTCATGCTGCTAGTAAATGGGTTGTAAAGAGTTAAAAAACTGGAAGTACATCTGTAAATAAATCTTTTGTCTTACTAACATCTTTTGAGATTTTTGGGGTCAGAAACTTATTTCTCTTTGGAAGGTAAGTTTACTGGATTTTCCTGGTTTCACAGTGAATGAAAGTTATATAGTGATTAATGTTCAAGAAGGTCTTTGTGTTATGAAAGCTTTTGTTGTTATTTTATGAATAAATTGTTGTCACTTAAGGTATCTGCATTTCTGGGAAAAGGGAAGTAATGTGAAAACAAGTGCCTCTCTGTGACCCCGATCTAACTTTGGTCTTCATTTCTGGAACTTCTTGGGGAACTTTGTAACCTTTCTTTTCTCCTGTCTTCTTTCTGATGGCTGGAACCTATTTTGAAAGCACTGTATCCAATTTTAGTGGATACCATTGCAGCTGATGTGGAGAGGGCAGTAACATTACCATAATAGGAGGACTTGAAAATAAGTTCTAGTGAAGAAAAAGACACAAAATAATGTTATTTATTGGCATTTTTTCCCCTTTGTCCTTCCACTCCGCCAGCTTCTCCGGAATTCTGCAGGACAGTATTGGAGACACACTCTCTAGTCATAGAATCATAGAATCATAGAATAGTTAGGGTTGGAAAGGACCTTAAGATCATCTAGTTCCAACCCCTGCCATGAGCAGGGACACCTCACACTAAACCATGTCACCCAAGGCTCTGTCCAGCCTGGCTTTGAACACGGCCAGGGATGGAGCATTCACAGCTTCCTTGGGCAGCCTATTCCAGTACCTCACCACCCTTACAGTAAAGAACTTCTTCCTTATATCCAATCTAAACTTCCCCTGTTTAAGTTTTAATCCAAGAAATTCAGGTTGAGTTATCCATATCTTCTCAGAATTCAGCTTATTTAAGTTGTTTCTTGTTTTCTTGTCTTTAGTTAATTACAGATGTTTCAAACTTATAATGCTTTCACCTTATAATGCTAGGTGACTGCTTTCATTCAGAATATTTTATTGCTATTGAAAGATTGAGGTTTGACTTCTGTTTTTTTTTTTTTGTTTTTTTTTTTTTTGTCATCCTAAAGTAATGATTTGGGCATATGTCTTCAGCTCGTTGAAAAGATGACAGATTTCACCATGTTACAATGCTTTTTAAGCTTAAAACATTTTGGGGTATGCTCATTGCCTATTTTTTTCCCTATTACTATCAGCCTTTCTCAGGACAATTTCTGCTGAATGTATTTGACTTCATCACAATTTTTTCCTGATCAGCCTGTACTTGCCCTAATCCTGTTGAGACAATGACAGTGTTTCAACCCTTTTTGGCTCCTGTCATCCAACTAATAACTGATTGTGCTTTGTGTTAGGAGAAAGTGAAGAATGAGTGAAAGAATTCTGCATATTGATTTAGATATGTCTACTTCAGTGATAAGCTTCATGCAGTAATGGAATATTTTCTTATAGTGCTTACTTCAAGCTGTTCTGAGCCAAAGCAGGACTGGGCAGCGGAGCTGAAAAGAGAGCTGTATCCATTAAGAGGCCTCAGTAGGTTTCTGCTGCCATCTGGTACATCTGAAACACGCTAAAAAAGTGTGTTGCTCCTTCAGAGTAGGTTCCTATAGCATGGCAAACTACTGCTGTTTTTATTATGCTCCATCAGTTGTCATGTGTATGTGAAAGATGCAAAGATTTTAACTTCAGTGATAATTAACAGGGATATCTGGTGCTGTATGAGAAACTTCTTTATTTTATATTTGCCGTTTCTAAAACTGCAGGAAGTTACACTCACAAAGCTATGCTAGAAGGACATTACTGGAATTTAATAGTATTAAATGGATGATATTAATGGATTCAGGGCAGATCAGGTATGATATTTTGGACCTTGTTGTATTTTGTGTTTTATTTCATCCTTTGAAATAGGATCATCAGAAGACCCAGTCGGCTACTGTCTAGTGACTGACCAGATTTAACCTAAATTTCGCAGGTGTGAGAAATTTTGCGTTTGAATATGCACAAAAGTACAGCAACCTTCTAAAGCCTAGGGTTGAACAGCAGTTGGTTGGATCCCAGTTAATATACCAAAATTAATTGTTCCTTTTAAGTCTGCTGAGGGTCTCAACCAGGTAGGCATTTGTAGAGCGTACCTTATCTGTGATGTCAGGTTGAGTCTCAGAAAATTGATCCATTGCAGACAGCAGAGCAAGACCAACAGTGCCTGCTTTTACACCACGGCTTTATGCACAGACCAGCTGCTCAGGTTGTGAGGGAGAAGGGTGATTCTTCTGCCTTTGGAAATTTCTGTCCAGTTCTCTCTGCTATGAAAAAAACCTTAGCTGCCAGACTGTGAGCTAGGGAAAGCAGAAAAATCTTAATTTCCTTACTAAACAATAGGATGTACTGAAGTGGAAAAAAAGATTTGGAGAAATAGAGGAAGTGTGTAAGAGAGAAAATGGCTTGATAACTCAGTGCTGGTGAAGTTACCTGAGAATGAATATTGATGATTTTTGTTTTTTAAAGCAAGTCTGACCAAGAAATATTCAGTGCATAAAGGGTTTTGTGCATCACAGCAAGCATATGTCATAGAATTGTTCATGTCAGAAAAGCCGTTTAGTGTCATTAGGTCAAACTGTTAACCTAACACTTCAAAATCCACCAGTAAACCCTGTCCCTAAGCACCCCATCTGTGTGTATTCTAAATACCTCTAGGGATGGTGATTCAGCCACTTCCCAGGACAGCCTGTTTGAGTGCTTGACAATCCTTTCATTGAAGAAATTTTTCCTACTATCCAGTCTAAACCTCCCCTGCCACAACTTGAGGCTGTTTCCTTGTCCTGTGACTTGTTGTGTGGGAGAAGAGACCAACACCCACCTCACTGCAACCTCCTTTCAGATAGTTGTAGAGAGGAATGAGGTCTCCCCTCAGCCTTCTTTGCTCCAGATTAAACAACCCCAGTTTCCTCAACGTTCCTCATAAAACTTACGCTCTAAGCCTTTCACCAGCCTCATAGCCCTTCTCTGGACCCACCTCAGCATCTCAATGTCTCTCTTGCAGTGAGGAGCCCAGAACTGAACACAGGATTCGAGGTACAGCCTCAGCAGTGCTGAGTACAGGGGGATGATCACTGCCCTGGCCCTGCTGGCCACACTATTGCTGATACAGGCCTTGTTGGCCGTCTGGGCACACGCTGGCTCATGTTCAGCTCCATCAGTCAGCACCCCCAGGTCCTTTTCCACCGAGCAGCTTTTCAGCCACTCCTCCCCAAGCCTGTAGCGTTGCCATGGGGTGGTTGTGGCCCAAGTGCAGGAGCTGGCAGTTTGCCTTATTGAATCTCATACCATTGTCCACAGCCCATCAATGCAGCCTATACAGATCCCTCTGCAGACCCTCTCTATACTTCAGCAGAGCAACACTCCCACCCAACTTGGTGTCATCTGCAAACTTACTGAGGGTGCCGTTGATCTCCTCATTGATGAAGATATTTAACAGAACTGGACCCAAATCTGAGCCCCGGGGAACACCACTTGTGATCGGCCATGAGCTGTATTTGACTCCGTTCACCACCACTCTTTGGGCCTGGCCATCCAGCCAGTTTTTTTTTACCCAGTGAAGAGTACAGCCTTCCAAGCCACGAACAGCCAGTTTCTCTAGGAGGATGCTGTGGAAACCAGTGTCAAAGGCTTTACTAAAGTCTAGGTAGACAACATCCATGTCCTTTTCTTTCATCTGCTAATTGGACCCCCTTGTCACAGAGGGAGGTCAGTTTAGTCAAGCAGGACCTGCCTTATATGAACCCATGCCAGCTGGGCCTGAACTCCTGTCCTGCGCGTGTTGTGTGATGGCGCTCAAGGCTACCTTCTCCGTAACCTTCTTGAGCACTTAGGTCCAGGTGACAGGCCTATAGTTCCCTCTATCCTCCTTCCAGCTCTTCTTGTCACATTAGCAAACCTTCAGTCAGCAGGGAGCTCCCTGTTTAGCAAGGGCTGCTGGTAAGTGATTGACAGTGGCTTGCTGAGTACTGCACTCTCTCCCTTCCGGCCGCATAGACCTATGTGTGTCTTAATTGGTGTAGCAAATCACTAAACATTCCCATTTGGACTACAGGGGCTTCATTCTGAATTCCACTCCTGTGTCTTTAAGATGCCCTTCATGCAGAATGTCCAGCCATCCTAGATTCCTTTGCCCATCAGGACTGCCTCCCAAGGGAGTGTGTCAACCAGTCACCTAATCAGGCTGAAGTCTGCCCTCTGTAAGTCCAAGGTTGCAGTTCTGCTGACACCCCTCCTTTCTTCTCTGAGAAGTGAAAACCATGATTTTTTGACTGCTATGCCCAAGTCAGCCCCCAGCAATCACATCACCCACAGGTCTTTCTCTGTTCACAAACAACAGGGAAGCAGGATGCCTTCCCTAGTTGGCTCCCTCACCAGTTGTGTCAGGAAGTTATCTTCCACACATGCCAGGAACCTCTTAGACTTTTTCATCTCTGCTGTGTTGTATTTCAGACTATCTGTTCATCCCTTCTCTTCTTCAGTTTTCTTCAATATGAACTTATATTCTGATGTCCAGTTGTGGTCTAATTGGACTACAGGACAGTGGTTGCAAAAAAAGACTCCCTAGAAGTTTATTAAAAAACTAGGTGGCAAGATGAAAGGAAAATTTTATTGTCCCCAAACAAAAAGTTTCAGCATGAACTAACCTATTCTTGGACATGAAAGCATGAGCACAGCAGGAGATATTGTAGGTGCCCTAGCTGTTGAAAATATTTCAGTCTGAATACTCCTCTCACTGGATAGCAGTGAGTGTGTATGAGAAAGGATTTAATGGAAAACCAGACTGTATTAGCTCTGCGGTTTAAGAAAATGCTTGTTATCAGCCAGAGTGGCTTTCCTCAAAGCTGTTAATTGCTAAAAGAAGTTTAGTTTTTGGATCTGTTAGTTAAAATGCTATTTTAACAACTTATTTTGTGTAATGCTGCAGTCTGTACATAACTTGGCATAATGTATGAAGAATCTTTTTTACACAAAAATCATGTTGCTTCTCTTTGTTATTATTTCCCAAACTGAAATAAAAAGAAAGTAAACCTCTTTCATTAATTGATTATAGTTTCTGGTGTCTCTCAACTTGCAAACAAAGTGTATTGTGTGTTTTCCTTATCTCCTAAAGTAGTCATTGTTTACTTTTAAAAGGAGCATGAAGGTCTCTGTTACAGGATTTATTTTAAAGCTAAAAAAACTATTCTATTTTGGATGAGAAAAGTATCAAGGGAATTACTAGATCTGAAAAAATCATTCAGAAGGTGGTCTTGCTAGCAGCAGTAGTTGTACAATTCAGCCAAGTGTAAAGGTTAAATAAAATGTCAAACATTTCAAGTTGACATCTGATGCACCTTACAGTATATTATTAGCATATTCTTTAGATTTCTGTACTTTAGTTTCAACAGTAATAGGAGTATTTGCATTTGACAAATACTGAAAAAAAGTGTCACCATTTGTGGGAGTGTCTGTGGTAGGACTTACAGGCTTTTGCACAGTTAGTGTAATTTTTCTGCATGTAGGTGCTACTTGATAGTACATCATTACAGAGATACTCAGAAAAATGTGCTTATTTTGTGTAAATTTGTGCATCTTAACTATACCTCTGAATTCCATCTTTATTTCTCCTTCAACAGTCTACTCATGTCTTCTGCCTAGTTCTTAGGTGTACAATTTTTTCTCACTAGGCAAGGACAGCAATTGAGTCCTCTTACATTTTTAAAGTTCAGCTCAGTCCTGTGACAACTGACTGACTGATCAGGAAAAACCTCCAAAGTGAAACAGTTAGTTTTGAGTTTGTTTCTCCCCCCGCTCTCCCACACAGTTAGTCCATAAGTTCTCTTGTGACTTATCTTACTTCTTCTGTTTCCTTCTCCCCGTCTTGTGTCAGATTTGTAATATTGTAAAGTCCTGAAATTAAATACTGGCAGAAGACAGTTGAAGTAAGCTCCTAAATCAACATCTTCAGCATTTCATTAATATTTTTTCTTAAAAATTTGTGTACTGTGGAACAACCAAAAAGATGCACTTTTTTCTTCTCTACAATTAAGAAAAAACTTCTATTTTTTTTTAAACCAGTGACTTTTGAGCATTTACAGTGCTAGTATAATTTGATACAGTAAAAACCCTGAATTATGGTACTCTAAGAATATTTATCCACATTTTCCTCAGTCATCTGAGTCTAGATAGCTTTATTTGCATTTTAATATTTTGTAATGTTTATTTTACGCATCGTGTTAAGTAAACGGCCTGAAGTAAAAAAATGCTTATCGTGTAGGAAGCAGATGTTTGAACATCCATTCTTTCCTCAAAGTAATTAAACACAATATATAGATTGTTACTAGAAGGGGGTAAATTGGTTCTGCTTCTGTAAGTTATGGAGAATTGTGGTTCTTACGTTTTCCTTTTTTTAAATAAAAATAAGCTGGCTTTCATTAAATGACTCATTTTCTCCTGGGCTTTATGATCTGTTGTAATGGTGATGATGTTGAGGTGAAACTTCAAAATATCATGTAATACTAACACTGCAAAAACTAATGTTTTGCAAATTTTATTTACAGTCTCTCTAATCAGAATAATTTGCAAGTAGTGGCAATGTACAACAGAAGAGAAGATGGGAGGAGAACTCCCATGTCATCAGAACTATCACATGTATCTACATGCATAGAGTGCTTACCTTTGCAGGGTGGTCCACAGAGGAACCTGTGCCTATAATCCAAGGCTATCATCAGTGTCCCAAGTGACTGCAACTGTATAGAATGTTATTTGAAATGTCAAGTTCAGTGTAAAAATTGGTCGCTGCTGATATTCTAGTTGTTTCTGCTAGCAGAGATTGCAGAACATTTCTTCCTGACCTAAATTTGGGGCTGTCTTGTGTACAAGTCAGGATTAACAATCAGACATTCAAGAACTTTTGGTATCGTAAAAAGGAGCACTGCATTCCCATCATGTTGTCTAGTTAAAGTTAGTCTGTTGATGCTGCAGAGCAAGGTGGAAATAAAACATGGGCAAAAGAAAGCCACAGGAGCCAAGCTGAGTATTAGACCAAGTGTAAGAGGAGGGAGAGGGAATTTGCATGGTCTTGCAAACCGAAGCATGCAAAGTCAGAGATTAGTATATAATACACTTATGGAGAAATCAAACTTTAGCAGCAGACAATGACTAAATGTTCTTTAGACCTTTGTCATGTCTTGAGGGGTATAAAAATATTGTTCTTTATATCAATATTGAATTTTGGAATACTGTTTTTATTAAAATTATTTCTTACAACATGAACGATGTTATCAACTATTTTCCTCATTCTTAGAAGAGGACAAATAGATTTGCTTTCATCAGTTTGAAAATTATTTTGTGAGATAGGTGGATTTCTCATTGTTGAATGACATTCAGAAAAACTAAAAAAAAAAAAAAAAAAAATAACAGTTTGCTTTCTTCCATCCCCCTTAAATCGTGTAGATTCAAGCCCACTTCAGGTACTATTTCAGTGATTGTGGGTTGCACTATCACATTTATATCTTTTCCAGACCATTTCTGTACCATTGGTGACTAAGGAGTGATGCTTTGAAAAGAAGCAAACCTGAACTTTGCTTCTGCAACTTGATTTTCTCACCATGTATAGAAGAGTATGACACTAAACATAAACTACAATTCAGGCAGACTGTAACAATATGAAAGGAATTCACAGTAGGTTTCATTACATACGTGCAAAATGGTATGTATTTAGTTGGAGTACTCAAGTGAAAACAGCATGGAGAGAATAAAATGAATGGAGAAAAGAATGATCTAAAATGCTGCTAGTTAAAGAAACCTTTTTTTTTTTTTTCTTTTTAAAGCCAGTTAAAAATTTTAAATTATTTGTACATACTTTTGCAACTAATTGGGTAAATGGGTTTTGAATTCATTCACAAGGATCCATCAGAGTTTGTAAATGTTTTTGATGAAATGATTTTCCCCTTGGACAAAATTTGGAATTGAAGTTGTACAAAGCCTAATGCACTTTGTACATGACCACCCTTTTTTACCTTGTAAAAGACTGCCCTTTTCATCCCCAGATAATGTCCTGAAACCAGCAGCTAGGGTCTATCTCAAGCTCTCTTGTCCACTCAAAATAGTGAAAAAGACTTCCAATTGCACACTTCGGTGTCAAGTTTTTGTATTACTTTCTTTCAACTTCTCATTTTTAAACATATGTGAAAATAAAAGGAAGTTTGAGTAATAATAAGCAATGTTTCTGAGGAAAGGTGGGGCATGAGAAAAATAAAAATTTGCTGGCTATGGAAAATAGAGTTGCATAAAATTTTCTTTTAAAAACTGGCATACTGAGGTTTTGGTTTTTTTTTTTTTAATTAAAATCTAATTTCGAAATAAGTATGAGACAGATAGACTCAGTATCTACTGTGTTGTCTTACCTGTTCTGGTGGACTAAGAGCTAAAAGAAAAATCCTGAGCTTCCAAGTTCTAGACTCAGCTTCTTCCATAGTCAGCATCTCTGAATTTTAAGGTTCTCCAGCTTTCTGCTTGATAACCTTTCCATGCTCCTCTCTTGACGAGACTCATTGCTACTTTAGCTGATTGTCCAAGATAAAGTATTTTCTCAATAGTGCCCTTTCTTCCTGTAGCTTCACTTTGGTGAAAATTAGTTTGGCAAACTAATACAACTTTATCTCTAACTCGTCCTGTCTCTATGGGTTACCATAGAGATAGGTAATGAGAAGTGGTAATGAGAAAGAACTCCTTTGGGGGATTGTTAAGAAATGCAGAAAAATGGGCAGGGGAAGGTAAGAGTCTAGTACAGGAAATTATTAACCTTAAAGAATCGGTGGTAAAGGAAGATGAAAATGCAGGACACAGTAAGTCTGGGTTGGGAATTCATTTTCTAATTTCTGTAGATGGTGAGGGAAAAACCAAGTTTTATTTTGTAGTAACAGAATCAAGAAGAAATCTATCATCACTAAAGTATGTGTGTATGAAAAACATACCGGGGCATTGGAAGATAGCAAAATGAGTGAAGAAAATTTTTCATACTATATAGGCAGTTTTGGAAGTCTTAGTTGCTGTGCATCACTCCTGTCTCTCTACATTGACAGCCCAGGAAACATAAACTTCTTATTTTAGTTACTGGTTTGTCGCTGAGTAAGATGTGTAAAAAGGGTGATGAAAATATTCCTTGTAGTGTTAAGAAGCTTGTTAATCTACATAGTGATAGACACAATTTAATGCTAGATGATGGAGACATTGGACGTTAACATATGTTGCTGATGATATTGCCTATCTCTTGGTAGTTTTCAGTAGTTCTGTACAAGTGATGACCAAATGCATTTTTCAGTTGCAGAAGCTGAGATAGAAAGTATGTGTAGAAGACTTGCATGGTTCATCCAGGTGAGAAAAGCAACATTCATACAGAGGAATCACACAGCTCACAAGCCACTCTTTAAATCGTTTTAAGTGACTCAGCTTCTGCGGGATATCCCCCCACCCTGCCACCGCACTTCATGTGTTTTTTAAGATTACATTTGACAGCACTTAGCTGTGATACTGCCACAGTTTTTATGTATATTTGGGATGGAGTCTGCAAGAAACCTCATATCCGCACAAAGAGAATGTGCAAAGCAGAGACAGAAAGGGCAAAAGAGGAGAAAAGATGTGCATATTAGAATCATAGGATAGTTAGGGTTAGAAAGGACCTTAAGATCATCTAGTTCCAACCCCCTGCCATGGGCAGGGACACCTCACACTAAACCATGTCGCCCAATGCTCTGTCCGACCTGGCCTTGAACACCGCCAGGGATGGAGTATTCACAGCTTCCTTGGGCAACCCATTCTAGTGCCTCGCCACCCTTACAGTAAAGAACTTCTTCCTTACATCCAATCTGAACTTCCCCCCTTTAAGTTTTAACCCATTACCCCTTATCCTATCACTACAGTCTCTAATGAAGAGTCCCTCCTCAGCATCCTTAGAGGCCCCCTTCAGATACTGGAAGGCTGCTATGAGGTTTCCATGCAGCCTTCTCTTCTCCAGGCTGAACAGCCCCAACTTTCTCAGCCTATCTTCAAACATTAGGTGCTCCAGTCCCCTGATCATCCTTGTGGCCCTCCTCTGGACTTGTTCCAACAGTTCATGTCCTTTTTATGTTGAGAACACCAGAACTGCACACAGTGCTCCAAGTGAGGTCTCACAAGAGCAGAGTAGAGGGACTGGATCAGCTCTTTTGACCTGCTGGTCATGTTTCTCTTGATGCAGCCCAGGATACGGTTGGCTTTCTGGGCTATGAGCACACACTGAATCCGGCTCGTGTTAAGTTTCTTGTCCACCAGCACCCCCAAGTCCTTCCCTGCAGGGCTGCTCTGAATCTCTTCTCTGCTCGACCTGTAGCTGTGCCTGGGATCGCCCAGACCCAGGTGTAGGACCTTGCACTTGTCACGGTTAAACTTCATAAGGTTGGCATCAGACCACCTCACAAGCGTGTCAGGGTCCCTCTGGATGGCATTCCTTCCCTCCAGTGTATCAGGTGAACTGCACAGCTTGGTGTCATCGGCAAACTTGCTGAGGGTGCACTCAATCCCACTGTCCATGTCAGCGACAAAAATGTTGAACAAGACTGGTCCCAACACGGATCCCTGAGGGATACCACTCGTTACTGGTCTTCAGCTGGACATTGAGCCATTGACCACAACTCTTTACATACAGCCATCCAGCCAGTTCTTTATCCATTGAGTGGTCCACCTATCATATTGATGTCTCTTCAATTTAGAGAGAAGGATGTCATGCGGGACAGTGTTGAACCCTTTGCACAAGCCCAGGTAGGTGATGTCAACTGCACTACCCCTGTCCATCAGTTCTGTAGCCCCACCATAGAACGCCACCAAATTGGTCAGGCAGGGTTTCCGCTTAGTGAAGCCATGCTGGCTGTCACCAAACACCTTGGTTTTCATGTTCCTTAGTGTGCCTTCCAGGAGAATGTGCTCCAAGATTTTGCCAGGCACAGAGGTGAGACTGACTGGTCTGTTATTCCCTGGGTCATCCATTTTCCCCTTCTTGAAAATGGGGGTTATATTTCCCTTTTTCCAGTCGTCAGGAACTTCACCTGACTGCCATGATTTTTCAAATATGATGGCCAGTGGCTTAGCAACTTCATTTGCCAGCTCCTTCAGGACCCGCGGATGGATTTCATCAGGTCCCATTGCGTTGTGCACGTTCTGCTTCTTAAGATGGTCTCGAACCAGATCCTCCCCTAACACTGATCAGGAAGTTACTGACAGAGAGACAAGACAGGTTGGAGTTACAAACCTGAGGACTTAAGAAAGCTTAAATAAATGAGGAGAAAGAAATAAGACGTAAAATTTCACTACTGATTCTCTTAAGTATTTTATTAAGAAGAAAATAATCAGTCTTAGAAATATTCATGTATCTAGTTTTCTCTTGTGTCTATCTTTTCACAAAACTCCCACAGGATTTTTGAAATTTAGATGATGGGTATGTCCTTCCAAAACTTAGTTACAATTCTTTATGTCATTATTTGGTCAAAATTTCCATTGACATCAGTGTTTGCCACAGTAAATACTACAGAAACTGTAATCATCCTTTAGGATTTGTTTCAGTAGTAATGAATCCAGAGGGAATCTGGAGGAAAAAAGAAAACCCAAACTTTTGAGGTTAAATGAGCAGTCAGTTTCAGTCTTTTAAATTCTAGACCTTTTGTTTAAATCATCGCACAAGTGACCCTTACTGTGCATAGCACACAGAGGAGTTCCAGTTTAGTCATTGGCATGTGTTAGTAAGGACTTTTGTAAGCAAGGAATTGCTGGCTGAAATTAATGCATTACATTACTTATGTCATGTTGAAGTCTGGCTTATGAAAGAATGTTGTGCAATTTTTAGCAGTTCAAGAATAGTTTTCTTATTTAAGTTTACTTTCTGCACTTCGCTTGATTAGTGAATGAAAAGCAATGTACAGGAAACAACAAGCTTTTGAAAGTTGAAAAGACAATGAAGTATCTTCTACTGCATATTGTTATTAAGATTCCCTTCTTCAGTATGTCTCCATCTCAATATAGATGTTACTGGAGGTGAGAAATTCAGAGTGAGGCTCTGGAGTACCATCTGGACTGTGTAAACCGGGGCTAGTATAGATGCAACAATGCTTGATAAGTTCCTAAAAATCATGTTGACAGCTGTTGAGCTCATCCATACTCAGTGTGTTTTTTTAAAAAGAAGCTAAGGAATTTTTAATCAAGGAAGATTACTGAGCAGATTACTGTGTGCTGAATGTTTAAAAATAGACATACTTTTATTAGTAAAAACTCTTTGTTTAAGCCTGAAGTGTTAATTTTTTCCACTGAAAGTGTAAAAGCTGTTTTGATTTAAAACAGTATTAAATTATTATGAAGGAGAGGGAAAGAGATAAGGAGATGGAAAGAAGATAATATTTATTATTTTTAATTGGAATGTTCTATTAGGATGTCAGCTTGAGTAGTTTAAGTGCATGTAACTTTAGGCTTTACTGGATTTCAGACTGGCTTTTTGATGGGAGGGAGGTTTTTCAGTGACCTGTTAGATTGGAAAATGTCTGATGTAAAGAAAAATCTCTATGGAATGTTTTTGTGTGAAGTTATTTTGGTAATCTGCTCTCATAGGACCAATTGCTAGTCTTTTCCCACCCTAATGAAACTAGGTCACTAGTTTTTGGCACTCATCCAAGCTGTGAGATTTATTTGGTGTTCAAGCACACTGTCTAGAAATAGTGATGCAATGTCAGCAAGGCCACTTTTCATTTCATGAACATAATTTCCAGTGCCCTGGAATTAATTTATTCACTGACCTGTTAATAACTGCAATCTGTCACTGGCTTACAGAGGCAGAGGAAGTGTCTGGAAATAGTCATGATCACTCTACCAGGTGATTAGTTACAGGATTTCTGTTCAGTGTAACGTTTTTTGGTTTTGATCATGTAGAACAGTCTGACTGTTAATGAAAACAAACCAGCAACTTAATCAAAAGGAAAATGCTTGTAATTACTAAACACTTGAGAGAGATAACTGACTTGAAGTGGATGTTTTACGCAAGATTTATACTGTAACATATCTGAAACATTCTGGTTACCTTTGAAATAGTGTAGGAATTCAGCATGTGAGATGATACGTAATTATTTGAAAAACACATTGTCGTATTAGTGTTTTTAAAGAAAAGGAAAACTAGTAATTAGAATTTATTGTCATTCCAAGTTTATGTATCTCCTCCCTCTCTCCTCCCCATCATTTTGGTAAAATCAGGATTGTCTTTTGCTACAGGCGTGGCATCAGGCACTCAGGGCATTAGGTTGCTCTGGATAGTGAAATAGCTGTTAGCCCTTTTCTACTTAACATGTTCCAGAGGCCTGGAGAATCAAGCTTGCTGCTGCCATTGAGGGAGAAGGGTTTGGGGGTCAGAAAACAGTTCTTGCTACGCAGTGTCACTACTGGCTTTTTCCTAGCAATGCTGCTGCTATTTTAAATGTTTCTTTCTGCTGTAAAGGAGCAACAAACCTAGCTGTACCATTCCCCGTGGTACAAGCTGCATAGCATCCAGAACCTTAAACCACTGTCTAGTATAATTATATTTTCCTTGTAGCAGTAAGCTGGCTCAGATTAAAGAATCAGGTACCATCACTGCATGTAGTAAACCCTGTTCTTGGGTAAATACAGGAAAAGGCTTTTCTAGGCTTGTATAAAATTAATCTTTGGGCATAGATTAAAGCTTAAAAATGGGAAGGTTTTTTTGTTTGTTTTGGTTTGGGTTTTTTTTATGGTCTTGGGTTTTTTGGGGATCTGATTTAATACAGTTCACGAGCTTCTGAGTTAGGCTACCTCATGTGGTATTAGAGACATTAAAATTTTTGATGGAACTGTCAGCAGACCTTAGCGCTGATCTACTATTCCTGCCATTGCAGTCATGAAAAGAATTACCGCATTTTTTGGTGTTGAGTTTCATGATCAGTAGCATTTTTCTTGAAGCTTTAGTTCCAGAAGACAACTTGTAGCCTGGAGTTCCATGGCTGAGCAGTGGTAGCTGAAAGCACGTCCCTTTATGATTTATGAAAGTCAGTGTAAGTGAACGGTGAAATTTATTTGTAAACTGTTGTTTTTGCTTACATTTTTTCAAGGGTGGAAAAATGCTAGAAATATTTTCAGCAGTAACTCATAGGTTGAAACAGAGTCTTTTTGAAAATTCCATTTTATTCAGTGTGTCTGAAGCATTTAGAGGCTCTAACCACTATTTGGGGGTGCAGTTGTGGTATCCATAGAAGTATTATCCTATTTTTCTTCAGAAGAGAATTTATGAAATTAAATTGTAAGTTTTTTGGTTGTTTTGTTAAAAATAAAATGCTTGCCTTTTCCTTTTTTTTTCTTTTTATAAAAAAAGACAATATAGTACAGGTAATAGCAGATTTCTCATTGACTCTTGCTAATCCTAGTATTTTCTAATGTGAAAAAGGCAGTAGCTGCAGCATACTCCTCATTTTAGTGATATTTATCTTACCAGACTGCTAGCTATATGATTCCCCTGTATGGAACAAGAAGAGGTCTAGCTGCTTTGTATAATGCCTAGTTTTGCAGCATATAGAATGCTAGCAAATTTTGATGACTTGGCTCATTACATCTTTTGATATCACCTTTGATTTTGAATTCTTTCGTGACACAGTAAATTAAGCTGTTCCCTGTTAAGTACATCTGCTCTCTGTCCCCCAGAGTCTTTGTCATAAAAAAAAGAATAAAACCAAAGTAAATTCCTGGTGACTCATTTTCTGATATGTGATAAAACAGAAAAACAATCCTGGGAATGTACAATGAAAACCAACATTCTGATCTAGTAAATTATATAGAAGCAGAACATACTTACTTGTTTTTTCATGCCAAGCAAGCTAAATGAAAATGATTTTGATACATCTTCCACTGTTTCAGACACCTAAGTGACCTTCTTTAAAGCATGCTATTGAAATATTTAGAATCATAGAATAGTTAGGGTTGGAAAGGACCTTAAGATCATCTAGTTGCAACACCCCCCCCCCCCCCCCCCGCCATGGGCAGGTACACCTCGCACTAAACCATCCCACACAAGGCTTCATCCAACCTGGCCTTGAACACCGCCAGGGATGGAGCATTCACAACTTCCTTGGGCAGCTCATTCTAGTGCCTCACCACCCGCACAGTAAAGAACATTCTCCTTATATCCAATCTGAACTTCCCCCCTTTAAGTTTTAACCCATTACTCCTTATCCTATCACTACAGTCCCTAGTAAAGAGTCCCTCCCCAGCATCCTTAGAAGGCTCCTTCAGATACTGTAAGGCTGCTATGAGGTCCCCACGCAGCCTTCTCTTCTCCAGGTTGAACAGCCCCAACTTCCTCAGCCTGTCTTCATAGGGGGGATGCTCCAGCCCCCTATTCATCCTTGTGGCCCTCCTCTGGACTTGTTCCAACAGTTCCATGTCCTTTTTATGTTGAGGACACCAGAACTGCACATAATACTCCAAGTGAGATCTCACAAGAGCTGAGTAGAGGGACAGGATCACCTCTTTTGACCTGCTGGTCACGTTTCTCTTGATGCAGCCCAGGATACGGTGGGTTTTCTGGGCTACGAGCACACACTGAATCTGGCTCATGTTCATTTTCTCATCAACCAGCACTCCCAAGTTCTTGTCCGCAGGGCCGCTCTGAATCTCTTCTTTGCCCAACCTGTAGCTGTGCCTGGGATTGCTCCGATCCAGGTGTAGGACTTTGTGCTTGACCTGGTTAAACTTCATAAGGTTGGCATCCTCCCACCTCACAAGCGTGTCAAGGTCCCTCTGGATGGCATCCCTTCCCTGCAGCTTATCAACTGAACAGCACAGCTTGGTGTCATCGGCAAACTTGCTGAGGGCGCACTCAATCCCATTGTCCATGTCACCAATATGTTAAACAAGACTGGTCCCAACACCGATTCCTGAGGGGCACCACTCGTTACTGGTCTCCAGCCGGACATTGAGCCATCGACCACAACTCTTTGAGTGCAGCTTGTTCTTATTATATCCGTTTATTAGTACATAGTGTGATTATGATTTCAGTGGTTGGGGTTTTGTTGTTGGTGTTTCCCATTTTTACGTCTGAGCATGCAGTAAAGAAATGTGTTAGTGTTCAGTGAAATGAGCAACTAAACTCATAGTTGTTTTTGGACATTGAAAATTGCATGTTTGGGAAATCCCTCAGCCTGAATCAGTAGTTCACCTGTGCTATTGGAAGCCTAAAATAAAGCAGTTTAATTATCTAAACATTCATGTGAATGTTCTTCTTGGAAATTTTGATCTTCTAGGTGTTCACTGTATTTTGTCATTTTTCTTCTTTTTGTTGAGTTTGACATCTGCTTTGTTGACTGTTTCAAATTAATTTCTATGACATTTTGCCAAAGGTTTGCACTTAGCAAGAGCACAAGCCAAGGTGTTTTTCTCTTCTATTATTAAGTCACTTTTTTACCCTTGTTTTCACTGGGGAAAGTTCTTTTAAAAGTGTCTCTCAGCTGTCTGTTTTCTTGTAAAGGGTCAGCAGGTGATGTGTCTCCCAGCAGAGCCAGAATAAAAATAGGTCTTGTAGAAAGTAGATGAACGATAACCAATTAAAAATCTTGAAAGCGTTCATAGCTTTGGACATCTTATTTGTGGAGTTTTGACTTTATGCTGTAGGACTCTGTAAGTCTCTCCTCCAAGATCATCAAGTCATTCTCAGGTGCCTTAATCTCAAATACAGCTAAAATTTCAGTGAATTCACGTCTGCTAAATGGAAGGAGAAATTAAAACAACTCTCAAGTCACATTTTCTAGTGTATATGAATGTGTGAGGTGCTGGGTGGATATTAGCTGAGTCAGATGAAAAATTTTCATGGTAAATTCATCTTACACTACAGACTTCTGCGCCATTTTTATTGTAGTAGAAGCCTCAGTGTAGCAATAAAAGTGGGAAAAATTGTTGCCCTCTTAGGAAAGATCAGTGAAGGGTAGCTACTTTAGTTAAAAAGCTGGTATTTTTTGTACATTTTCTACAACCTTCTTTCTGCAAGAGTTGTAGAATTCTACCGTACCTGGGTTCAAACATAGGGAAGCTTAAATTCTAGCTTCTTTCTGTGTACCCTCTGAGCTGGTAGAACAATTCTGAATTCAGACATCCAGACACCAGGCACTAGGTATTTATTGTAATCATCAAACAGAGGCATGTATTAGCACAAGGACACAACTGTTTCTGAGGTTTTGTATCTTGGAGCAGGAGCCAACCTTTCTCTTCAGACAGTTCCTAGAAGGCTGTTCTTGCAAGCAGAGACAGGATGTGGGGTTGAGTTCCCTGGTGTCCTGTGCCCTGGAGCGTCTGGCTGGGGCTCTGCTTCTGTATTCTCACTCTTAGTGCAGGAGTTGTAGGTACACTATTGTGTCCTGTGGTGTGTAGATACTCTGATGTCCAAAATGCTTTCGATAATGTAGGTAGTATAAGTTGAATTCCAGGCATAATGTCAGTGTTACAAGGCATCAAGCACTGAAGGTTTTACGGGAATTTTTTGTCAAGTACAGAACATAGTACAAGTTGGTGTTTTTACATTGTTTCACATGGATCGTCCTGCCTTGTTTTTTGTTTTGTTTTGTTTTGAACCAGTTTGGGGTGTGTTTTGGTTTTGGGGGAGTTTTTTTAGTTTTGGGGTTTTTTTAATTGTTTTTTTTTACTTAGAAGGGACAGGCAATTTGCAATTAAATGCACGTAATTTGTGATGGCAACAAATTCATGCAAATGTAACAATTGTGAACAAATATAGCAAATGACTATGTGGCCATTTGTGTAGGCAATAC
The DNA here is from genome assembly GCF_037157495.1 of Lathamus discolor. Lineage (NCBI taxonomy): Eukaryota > Metazoa > Chordata > Aves > Psittaciformes > Psittacidae > Lathamus > Lathamus discolor. The sequence continues at coordinate 63,819,138 of NC_088909.1, forward strand.
CAAAACTTCATAGATTGTCTTAACAATATGATGTTATTGTAATGCAATCAAAATGTGCAAAGGTACAACGCAGCTCTGTGCATAGCTGTCATAAATATGGCAAAGAAAAACTGAGAGAAGCAGGTGTGATTCAGAAATAAAATTTACTAAGTGTAAGTTGTATGGGCTTAGCCAGTAATTTCCAATGAATTTTGATACATAACAGCTCACGCGAAAGATTAGAGCAACTCTATGACAAGTTGTAAGTCATAAAGTCAGAATAAGTGTTCATATTTTTGATCTTATTTTTTTGAGTATAAACTTTGCTTACCAGTTTGGTCTTCATTGTACATGAAATTAAAAAAAAAAAAATCAAAGGGAAAAAAAGTTTGCTACAGAAGAGAAATGTGATCATTGGAAGACCTAAAGCTCTTTGCTATTATGATTCTTCTTGAAAAGTAGGTGGCAGCTACTGATCTTTCATTGAAATTCCTGAAGTTTTGATGCTGAATTAATGTATTAATTGCCATGAGTTTGACAATGAGCAAGGCAATATACAGCTTGTATGTTAAATTTATTTCAGTGGAGGGACTTAATAGAGAGTTTTAACCCAGATATATATTTCGGCTGTCAGTTCCTGTGGAACTGGACCCAGAGAAGTGAAAGATTTCTCACTGCTTCTCCAAAGTTTGCTATTGGAGGCAGAATTAGAGTGACTGAATTGTGATATTTTAGTTGTTCATAAGGATGTTATGCCTAGCCAGCTTTATAGCTACTGCAGGTGATCAAAAGTCTTCATGCTGAATACTTGGAAGTGCTACCTATTTTTCTGGATCTCATCTCTTCAGCAAAATAGGAGGTCACCCACTGTGACCGTAAAAAAACTTGACTTTCTCAATCTTGGATGTGTGAAAAAGGAAGAAAGTAACACTGGGAGTACAAAAATAATAGTACATGCAGCATAGGAAGTAACTATTGTTGTCCTTGCTTATTGTTGATATGGAAAAAATAATCCTCTGTGAATAAAGAAGTCTTGGAAGTGTCAAAGGTTCCCATGGTGGAAAAGGCTGATAATGTTGCCTGTTCTGAGCTCCTCACACTTCCCCATTTTAAAATAAGTTAAAACACAAGTAAATTCTTTCCACATTCCATACAAGATGTGTCCTAAATTAGAATGTGGAATGCAACATAGTGTATTTACAGATTTTCTGATTTCTTGAATTTCCTGCAATACATATGTAATGTCTCTAGGCACAGTTTTTCTCTTGTTCCTGGTGAAATGACTCTGGCCTATACTAGAAGTTTATCTTTACCTTTCTTACTGGAAACCTAAATTTAGTTTCGTATGCTTCAGTGTCTTCAAGCACAACATTCATACGCTTTTCTACTCCTAGAGAGGAGGTGATTGTACATAATGTAACCAATGACAATCACAAAAATTCTCTATTGTTTCCTTTTACCCCCCACCCCCAATTATTTGCCCAGGAAAAAATGTGTTTGTTTAAAAACAAGAAGAAAGAGAGAAAGAAAAATAAGTGGAAGCTATGTTTTGCAGTTGAAGAGACATTTCTCTTTCTGGTGGATAGAATATAATAATTGTTAGACTTTTATCTGTTTCAGGTTTGTCAGATGATACACATTTTAAAAGATCTGTGTAGATGTCCATTTGCCCATCCTGCCATGCAGGAGACAGCTACTGTATAGGAAGAATCTGGTCTTCAGAATCCCTGGTTCTGGACATGGTCTTGAACAGCCTTCTTGATCAGGGATGTTGGACAAAATGATCTCCAGAGGTCCCTTTCAACTCGGTGATTCTGCAATTTTGGCAGTTGGATGAAGTATTGAAAGACAGGCAAAACAATGTTCTTTTTTTGGTTCTACTTCTCAAAATCAGGGTAAAGTGCGCTTGCATATTGTACTAGCACAAGCTCTAGTACAACATAGACATGTTAAATATGTATGTGAGTCTAAATCTGGTTTGTTTTGTTTTTTTTTTTTTTTTTCCTCACCCCCTCTCATCTCCTTCACAGAAAAAGGAAGTAGGACTTTCAAAGTAGGGCAACAAAATGTCAGCTGGTGAAGTGTGATGGGTCAATGGAAAAATCATTGACTTTCCTGAAAGCATAGTTTGTAGAACAAAATATTATTGCAGTCTCATGCTATTTTTCTAATCTGTTATCTTTTTCATTCTCTTATTTCCTGGCATTACAGGACTTCATATCATCATCTTTCACAATTTCATTGCATGTATGAGGTGGAGTTTAGTCTTTTAGAGAAAGGTGGGTTACTCTTTTAAACAAGGGTGTTTTATGATTTCTACCTTCTTACTTTGTGGATAGTAAACTCATATTTTTTTATTGACGGTAGTAGACTTGGTTTAGAACTTTACTTGTACTGTTGCTTAACCAAGTGTAAGGTATGTAAGGTAAGCGTGCAGTTACTGGGTTGGTGCCAAAGGGAGTTTGCTTTAGGTTGTTAGATCAGGAAGCCAACTTGACTAAGAGAAAGGAAAGTGGCATTGCCCTTACAAATAAGCGTAGAATAATAATGAAATGATAGTATGACTGTGGTTAAGGTGGAGATGAATTTGCCTGTTCAGTTGCAGACTTTTTCCTTGCTCTAGAAGCAAAATATGTTCTGAGATTAGTTTTAAAGCGTCTGTGTCTTACTGAAAATGGGATTATTGTACAGTCACATTTAGGGAGCAAAAGATTTACAAGGTAGTGTTTCTTTGCCCAGAAGGTGGCAGGACAGAAAATCTCAAAGGAGGAGTGAGATGCGTGGTACTATAGGCAGTTCCTATTTCTGGGCATTTGAGGTTATACATTTTAAAGAATTAAATTATTCCAGTAGTTAATTTCAAGGTCTCCAAACTTCCACCGAACTATAGAGAGACTTAGGTAGTGCTAAGAAGCATTTTCAGATTGGTAGTGGATTTCTAGAGGCAGTTCCTGTATGTGGCTGAGGAAATGTTTATCTGAGCTGAGTGTTAATATACTGTGGCATGTCTGACCTCAGTGACTGGGTTGCATTGGCATATTTGTTCCAGGCTTTGCTGGGTCATGTTGGGTTGTTTGTTCTAGCTTTTGCTCCTAAATAGGATTGAACACTGAGTAGGAATCTTGCTTCCAACGGTCTTATGCGTATAGCTACTGTCTCTACCGATGCCAAGAATATGTGGAATTACCTTGACTAAAAGATTATCTTTTGAAAATAATATTGAGAGAATTGCTTTGTTTAGAGATTCAGTGAAACATTTGGAGGCTTTTTTGTTTGTTTGTTTATTTAGTCTTGTGGAGGGTGTGGTTTACCTGTTGCAGAGTTTTCATCATTCCCTGAAGCAGCTGTTGACAGAAGTAAGGTTCTGCATTGGGTGAACAATTATAACTGAAGTCCATCCAGAATGCCTAAGTAAACACATACGAGAAAAAAAAAAAAACAAACAAAAAAACAACCCTAACACAACTGTCAGATTTTCTTTGATGAAAGAATTTTGTTTTCTTACGTATATGCAGATAGTCTAATTCTGTCAGATACAGCGTTACTGTTAGGAATTTACATGAACACATCAATAAGCACTTACCTTAGGGGAATTTCATTTGCGAAGTCATAGATCCATCATTTCTCTGTTTTGTTATGTGGGTTTTTCTCAGAGAAATAAATGCTTATTATTATAATAAGCATTCCCAGTATTCCTGTATTGTATTTATCAGATTACAGGTCTCTAAAAGAGTGAAGGTAGGCAATATTTCACAGGGAATCTTCAGTGCACAGCTCTATAGATTGTAAAGGTTGGCACTAATGATATATTTTTAGTATATTAGATGAGAGAATCACTAAGTACAGACCAAGGGTGGAATTATGTTTGGTCATGTAGAGCTAGCAAATCTGACTAGACTTGAGATGAGGCTTTTATTGAAAGAGAGGTCTGGCAGTTTCCTCTGCTGTGTACATGGTCCTTACAGTCCCTTTGTCTACAAAAGAGTGATGCTGCTAAAATTGAAGTAACTTCTGGGGAAAAGTTGAGATGATGTTGATTTTACTTCCTGGTACTTTCCTGATAATTTAGAATTTAAGTAGGCTAACATAATATCTTTAAAGGATTTCAGCCATGAGAAGTCAGCTTTAGCAGAGTATAATGACAGTTATTTTTTGAAGTAATTGCAGGTTATGAAAAGTGAGTTGTATTGTTAAAGAATTTGAAAATTTGGTTTGCATAAAACTTGTTTCTGATTTATTTTCAGTCTTCAGATATGCACGAAATATAGTATGAGTAGAGATATTTTTGCCTATTTTCCAAATATAAAATAACTCCAGACTAACTGCACTACTGCAGAAGTGGGATATTGGGACATAAACTATCTGCGGTGTAGCACATTGATTTTTGAGTGTCTGATTGAAGTAAATTGCATCAATCACCGGGGTGGCAATGTAGAAGTATGGAAGTGGTGTAATAGTAGTAATCATTTCCATAATGAAAAAGTCAGCTTTAAGAATGTGTGTAGGAGGAAAATGTTTTCCAAGAACTAACTACATTTGAATATCATTTCTTCAAAATAGAACACACCTCCATATGACTGATATTTTCATTTTTAGTAATCATTGACATTCATTGTTAGAAGTTGCCTGTGGTTCTATCTTTTGAACATTGGCCTGTTAGGTTTTATTTCTGCTTACAAAAAATTAAAAATAATATGCCTTATTCTGCTTTTCATTACATTCTATGATAAGTCAAATATTTTCAGCACTTTTATATCAGTTATTTTCATGGTCAGTCAGGCAGTTATCTCTACATCATCATTCTCTCTGATTTACTAAGCTGTTTTAATAGTTAAGAGGACTAGTTTGTAGATTTCTTTGCCTCCCAATCAAGTATGTGGCTGATTTAATATAATAACTAAGTCAAAAGGCAAAACTTTAAAATTTACAACTTTCAAATGAGAATCAAGCAAATACAATTTTCTGCAGGCATTAAGAAAATGATTTTTTTTTTTTAATGGCTGATTTATTTTATTAAAAAATATTCAAAAAAGATACAAACCTTTCTACTTAAGTAAGTTAATCTGTTACAATTTGTGATTAAGGAAAATCCAGATTGATTAAATAATGCATCACACTCTCCTCTATCTTTTGTGGGGAAATGAGATGTTCAATATGAAACTAGGTGTAATCTGTCTTGGTAGAGTTGGTAAACATAATGTAGTGTTGTTGCAAAGTCTTGTTTCGTAATGCCCTGCCATTGTACCTGTAGTTTAACAATATAGAAGCAGGAAGTACATCAGTTTGAAAATGCTGTGCCTTAGGGAAAATGCAGAAGCTTGTTAGAAGCCCTCTGCTTATTTGCTTATTCTAGATAAAGTTCATGTTTACAATATTGAGAAATAGGTATCAGAACTGTACTTTTAGTGTTCTACTCAGTCTTCTTAGAAAGCAGACGTCTTAAGCTTCATTGTAATTTGTCATATCACTTTGCAGACAGGATAATTGAGGATAAATATCTCTAATGTAAAGCTGATACTCTTTGTTTGTGTTTGTTATCACTAAAATTGTGATTGCTTAAACTTGCCCTGTGATGGTAGGCAAATATAAATGATTCCAAATAATTGGAATGGAATTTTACTCAACTAAGGACTCTTAACTTTTTTCCTGAAAGGGAGATTTTAATGAACTATGTAACCTAGGTTAAATTCGTAGAAGCTGCCACCATAGTTTTTGTGACTATTGTAATGAGTCCAACCAAATTTAGGCTTACAAGATAACTTAGTAAAGAAATCAGATAATATTATGGTGAATCAAAATAATTTTGGTGGTTTAATACTTAATGTCTACTGTAACTTCAGCTGTTCCCTAATTTAGGGTTGTGCCCTAAGATGGATGGCTCTTTCTGTGGACTGCTACTTACTGTACTACTTCTTTTGAATTACTTTAAGTAGAAATGATGAGGAGTAAGTAGTTCAGTGAATGCTCAGTGAAAGCACAGGAGAGGTAGAATTACATGAACTTCATGACTGTGTTTTGTGCAGAAAAGAAAATGGAATATATAGTGATTTAGTTCATATTCACTTTGAAAGACACATAATGGAGTATGTTGCAAAATATTAGGTATTTTTCTTCGATATTTAAAAGTTTAAATTTATAATGCTGCTGGATAAAGTTTGGTCTTCTGCAACAGCTTAGCTAATATTCTAAGTATGAAAAAGGATGAGGTTGAAGGGATTGGTACTATACCCTAATTTCATTGTAAATGTAAGCATTAATACTTTACAATTGTCGTGCTTTAAACTCAGCCACGCAGTCTCTCTCTCGCTCCCCTCTTTCCAGCCCCCTGCTCCTGGAGGGATGGGGAGCAGAATCGAAAGAATGTAACTCCCACAGGTTGAGATCAGTCCAGTAACTAAGGTATGACACAAACCACTACTGCTACCACAAGTAATAATAATGATAAGAGAAATAACAAGGGAAGAGAATACAACCTCTCACCACCCCCTGACCGATACCCGGCCCGACCGAGCAGTGATCTAGCCCTTCCAGGTAACTGCCCCCAGTTTATATAGTGGGCATGACATGTTGTGGTATGGAATACCTCTTTGGCTTGTTTGAGTCAGGTGTCCTGTCTCTGCTTCCTCCCAGCTTCTCCTCCTCCCTGGCAGAGCATGAGACTCAGAAAGTCCTTGGTCAGACTAAACATTACTGAGCCACAACTAAAAACATCGGTGTTATCAGCACTGTTCCCAGGCCGAAAGTCAAAACCACAGCACTGCACCAGCTACTGAGAAAGAGAAAAATGACTGCTACTGCTGAACCCAGGACAACAATAACTTTTATTTTCATCTTGTGCAAAATACTGTGTATATGCGCATGTGTGCATACACTCATGGTTTTAGGTGAATGATAATTTACTAGGTGCTTCACACGCAATTTTCATTTTCTGTTTTATTTCTTAACATGTATTTTTCTGGAAAAAATTTATATAATTACGACTTGAATTTTTATTTTTGAAACAGTTTGTGAAAAGGTGTATTGAAAAATGTAAAAGATGATGACACCAGAATTCTTTCTCAGTGTTTTGGGAAACAGTAAGTTACATGAAGTATCTGGTTGCTAATAAAGGAAGTAGAATTTAGTGAACAAAGAACTCTAGCCAGCAGAATCAGCTTATATTTGACGAAGAGAAAGTTGAAATAATAATTTTTTTTTTCAGTTCTTGACAGCTAAACATTCTTAAAGACAAGCAAAGTTTTTACTAGTGGTGAATGATATTTGTATTTCTTTAAATGTTTAACTGTTAAAATTTAAAAGCAAAAATAGTTGAAAAATTGTTCCTGATGTTTGTTAAACATCCTTGTTTATCTTTTTTCAGCCCTTTTTTCCCTTTTTACCATTTACAGTAATTTGCATTTGCTGTAATTGAACGCAGGATGTTAGTAGTTGTATTTCCCATTAGTATGGCATACAGGTTGTTAGTTTTCATTTGAGCTGTAATAAATGTTCATACTGCTGATCACTGCTGTGATGTTACTATTTCACACTAACTTCAGGATTGAGAAGTTTTATTCAACATTTGAGGGTATGAGGGAGAAACAGATAGCGCCACAGCTCACAACAGTTAGTACATTGAAAAGATAAAGTACAAATTCTTTATGAGCGTCAGTGAAGAAGCTAAAAGGTTTTTATAGTAATCTCAGAAACAGCAGAAAGTGTTTTCTCACATTCTAGAAGATCTAACAGGTTAAATTCTTCTTTATTGAAATGGGGGAGCTGAAAAGTTACTGTAAAGGCTGAAAAATGGAGCACTGTCAGTGTCACCAGTGGAACATAGCCAATGTGATTGTGTAACCTGAATAGCTCTTACTTCAAGCCCAGTTTTTTCTTTTTTATCTTCACATTCAAGAAAGAAGGCAAATGTACTTTTAATGACTGTGGCAGAGTAAGAAGTGAAAGCACAGACTGTAATTGGTAAGAGAAACTTGTCATATGATAGTGAGATGGTCTTCAGCATGGTATGTGCTAAAGCAATATGAAGATGTGATTAATTATCCTTACACATACATTTAATTTTGCATATTAACCCAGAAGTAGAGAGGTGTAGGAAACATCAGGAAAAAATTTGCCACAGGCATGGATTGTGCTGGGTTGTTTGCAATTGTCAAGCATTAGAAAATTGAGAACAGTTAATTTATTTTAATATAAATAATTAAGAATTAGTATAAATCAGAAATATTTTTAGATGCTGCAGTTAATTTTGCATTCACTTATACACAGCATTACTCATAGTATGAGATTTGTCTCCAGAAAAGGCCAGGCTGTGTCATCAGAAGTCATGAGCACACAAATGTGAATAGATTAATGTGAAAGGAACCTTCCGTCTTTTGAATTTAGTGTCTCCATGCAGGATCAGCCATTCCAGCAGTCTTCCATTTACTATGGGGATTACACAAAACCGATTTTAAGGTTGTAATGTGATGATGTGTTAATTTTGAACATCTGACACTCTGTAGGATGACTATGGAGTCATCGTATGGATTTCATACTACTTTCAGGCTTTTTATAAAATCTGGAGTAGGGTAAGAACAGCCAAATAGGTTTTGGTTTGCACCACGAAATGAAGAATTTTAACAGAAATACAGAAGTAAATGCACTGGGGCTGGAAGGCAGCTCAATTAATAAACAAACTGTGAAATGATGATGTATCATATCAGTATAATTTATCAAAATAACACATCTTTTAGGAAACTATTTAAGCACTTAAGTGTGGTTATTTCAGGACTCTTGTTTAGATTTCTACTAAATACCTTTTGTGTTAGAGCACTTCTTTGATCCTACCACACTTTTCTGTGTCAAGCCTTCTGGCCAGTTAAGTATTTGTATCATACTTTAATCCTTCTGTTGTGGAGGAGTTCATGTGGAATAGTTTTTCAGATGCTTCAAAAATGTCTATTATATGAATCCCATTGTCTCGGTGGAATAAAAACTGATTGAACTGTGGTCCCTATCAGCCTCTTGTTTCATAATTGTATGAATCAGTGTTTGGGTATTATGTTATTCATGCTATGAAGCTAGTGCAGTAGAATTAGGCTGTTAAGTTACATGTTGGAAATATAAATTACGTATTTGTACCTGAACAATTGGTCTGCAATGATGTAATGGAAGGCAGTTGGTTAATGTGCTATTTGTTTAAAGTTCATTAACTCTAAATTTGAATGTGATTTAAAAAAAAACGAAACACCCCAACTACAAATTATTTGACGTCCTAATTTATCTCTGTGATATTTGAAGAAGTGATATAAAGGAAGTTTCCAATTGTTTTTATGTTTAAAAAAGAAAAGACTTTCTTAGATTACTGCAAGGCTGACACACTAAGAACAGAACTAGGTAATTGAGAGAATTTGCTACAGTCTGTAATAACAAAGAGGTCCTTTCAAAAATATTTGGTATTGTTCATTTGTTCTGTTGTAGCACATCTGGTTATGGACTACAGGCCTGTAGTTTAAGACAAGGTGCAAATAGGAACAGAGTGGTTGTCCCTGATGGAAAATACTTACGATATAAAGTGTAAATGTAGAAAAGATGCAATGTACATTTTCAAAGTAGAGGAAAACCATGAAACCATATTATTTGGTGTGATAGGTAATAGTTTTAGTATACTCATGATGCAGGCTCTTCCATTTTTGTTAGATGTTAGCATAAAAGAAAATTTGGATTTGAAGAGGACAGTGCATGTCTCCAGAAGGCAAGTTTCCAGCATAAAGTGTATCAAGGAAGAAGGCACAAGGGCGCTTATTTCGCAACATGACAAGTGAGTGGTGGAGACTGGCATTACTGCTGTAGTTTAAAGACCAGATTAAACCTTTTGGTACTGAATGACACTTCATGGGTAGGATGAAACAAAAACCTAAAAGCATTACACTGGTATTTTTGCTCAATAGAAGCAGAGAGGAGTGAACAAAAGATGCAGAGGCAGGGATGGCAAGATCAGGAGTAATAGGTACTGTCATTGGGCATTCCCAATTCCAGGTGCAGAAAAAAATAATCTTTCTACAGTACTCTGTCATGGTTTAAACCAATCCACACAGCTTGTCCACTCACACCGCTCCCCCCCCCCCCCCCGACCCTCCACTACTCCCAGAGGGATGGGGAGGAGAATCAAGAGAATGTAACTCCCACGGGTTGAGATAAGAACAGCCCAGTAACTAAGGTATAACACAAACCACTGCTGCTACCACCAATGATAATAATGATAAGGGAAAATAACAAGAGAATACAATACCATCGCCGAATGAGTTCGACCCCCCCGAAGAGAGAGTGTGTCGTTCCGGGTAACTCCCAGTTACCTTCCTGGGCATGACGTGCTGTGGTATGGAATACCTCTTTGGCTAGTTTGGGTCAGGTGTCCTGTCTCTGCTTCCTCCCGGCCTCCCCTCCTCCCTGGTGGCAGAGCATGAGACTCAGAAATTCCTTGGCCAGATCAAACATTCGAGCAGCAACTGAAAACATCGGCGTTATCAGCACTGTTCCCAGGCCAAAAGATCAAAACACAGCACTGTACTAGCTCCTAAGAAGGAGAAAAATGACTGCTATTGCTGAACCCAGGACAACTCTCACACTTTGCTTCGGATCTTTACAACAAACATTATTTGATTTGAAGAATAGTTGACTAAGCTGCAAATGAAGCTGAGTGGGGATACATTGTGGAAATAAGGTTTTGAACTGGCAAAGGAAGTGTAGGAAGCCCCTGGAAGAAATAAGAGTACATGTGATAGAGTAATTGAGCTTATATTGTGGATCTCTTGTGTGTGATTTGCAGTGGTTAATATGATTATACAGCCCTTTTCATGGCCTCCTAGTTTTTCTCTGATTCATTCATGATAAGTCACAGATAGGGGTGTTACTAGAATTCTTTTGTTCCTGACAAAGTCTTAGGTTCACAATTTTATAGGCTGGTCTTGCTTTCTCCATATTGAAAAAAGAATAAAATTTTAACCAAACAAAATAAAAATATACATTGTTGTTGAATCTGAAGTAGGCTAAACTTCTGTGAGCTTGTTATTTCAGCTCACAATGTTCACATAGACTAATAATTCTTAATTGTTGATTGAACTGCAGACAAGTTGAAGAACTAACTGAAGTCTATAAGCTCTAATTTAAACTTTAAGTTCAAGGGTGAACAAGGGTGTAGTTTTCCACACAGCATTCCCCAGCTTATAGGTGGGGCCTATTTGAGCAAGTGAGGCTTTAGAATAAAAACGCTTGTATTGCCTACTCCAAAGGTCTGTCTAGCCTTGTATCTTGTCTCCCGCAGGGCAAATGTATATAAATGGTACCTCATTTTATTATTTTCCCAGTCTCTGTTTTTTTGATTAGGGATTTTCTGAGCTGGATGTAGTCTATATATTTTTAATAACTCTCTGTGGGCTTTCCTTCCATGAACTTGTCTGATCTTTCCTCCCCTTAAGCCCCTGCTTTGTTACAAGCTTTGTTCAGTGCTTGTACCTCTAAGCTGATTTTGTACCAAGGGATTTGTAGATTCTAATGTAACAGTGACCTGGCAGTTAACTGATGTTCTCATGATCTAAGTAACATTTAAAAAAAAAATGACCGTTACATCATTACCAGTGTCTGCAACTGTGGATTCTCTGAGCAGTAAGGGAAGTGGAGATGCTGACAAAATTCACGTGTTTTCTTGATTTTCTGCTCTCTCACTCTTTGCTCCTTACCTCACTCACACTAGCTAATTTGAGTCTCTGTGTTACCTGACAAAGAACAGTTGCTTTTTAGAATTCAGGTTCTGGTGACCTAGTCATGATGCACGTTTTCCCTGATGTGGTTGGTTAAACAATTTAAATAGTTACTTGTAAGGGTGTCAGCATATTACAAGCAGCTGTGCTGAGAGAATAGATTGCTGTACTACCCTGAGTTGCCTGTCTTGCTGTCCTGCTAGTAGTCATCACTCATTTAGATCTGCTTGCAGAATAGCTTGTGTAAACCCTTCTTTATGCCAGTCAAAATAAAAGGGCTAGCAAAGACCTGCAATTTAAGGCATCCAGGCTGATTTTGACCAAAACAGACTCAGGGAGTCTAATTCTGAGCCCAGGGATCAATTGCAGAAGTGACCTCACTGGTGTTTAAATAGAAGAGATAACCTCTTTTACTGGCACAGCGGGACCTTTCTGATAGGCTAAAGCTAATATGATACAAGATGAACTTCCCTTGTGTGTTCTAGAACAATAAAATAACTGAGGTTAGACAGGCACTCTTAAGGTCATATGCCCCAATTCCATGGTGAATTTAGATCAGGTTGCTCAAGGCCTTTTCTTGCGAAGTTTTCTCTGTCTTCAAGGTTAGCTGTTATTCCTCAACCTCTCTGACCAACTAGTTCTGTGGTTTGACCACCCTCCTTAATGAAAATTGTTTGCTTCTATTTCTATTTATTCACTGGCTGCAAGTTGTGCCTTTTGCTTCTGAGTCTTCTGTGCATCAAGTTGGTCTCTGTCTTTTCTGTAGTTACCCTTTAACAAGGTGAGGGTAACAACAAGGACACTGTGGTGAACAGTCGAAAACATCTGAAAGTTTGTGGTAAATTACAGTCTTTGCTCTTCCCTCATCTACCGAGTCAACCATGTCACCACCAGGTAGTCAGGCACTGCCTCTCATGTGAATACAAGTGACTTCCAGGAAGTTTTGCACTGTAGTTTTCCCATAGATTTAGGTTATGTTAGATGGCTTTAGTTCCCTGGATCCTTGTTCTTGAAGAGGGATATGCCATTTGCCTTTTTCTAGTCTTCCTATCAGGTACTTTACTTGATTGCTATGACCTTCCAAAGAAGAGATTTGTGTCACAGTGACTTTAGCTGGCTTCCTTAGTGACCCTTGGATGAATCTTATCTTGTCCCTTGAGACTGCAGTGTCCAGTTTGCTCATCTGCTCCCTGAAATAGTCGTCCTCTACCATGGGCAGTACTTCAGTCCCACAGACACTACCATGAAGCTCAGGGTCCCTAGTGGGCCTGAGAGCAGACCTCGACAATAAAGAACAAGGCAAAGAAGTCATTGAATAATATTTCAGCCTTTCTATGTCTGTTGTCATACCTTTTTTTGCAGAACACCTTTTCTATAAGGAAAGACTGAGGGAGCTGGGTCGGTTCAGCCTAGAGAAGAGAAGGCTCTGGGGGATCTGATCAGTGTGTGTAAGTATCTGAAAGGAGGCTGTCAAGGGGATGTGCCCAGGCTCTTGTCAGTGGTGCCAGGTGATGGGATGAGAGACAACAGGCATAAACAAAACCACAGAAGTTCCATTTGAACATGAAGAAGAACTTCACTGTGAGGTTGACTGAGCTTTGGAATAGGTTGCCCAGAGAGGTTATGAAGTCTCCTTCCCTGGGAATATTTAAGAGCCATCTGGACACAATCCTGAGTAACAAGCTTTAGGTGCCCCTGCTTGAGAAGGGATGTTGGACTAGATGACCTACACTGGTCCCTTCCAACCTCAACTATTCTTTGATTCTGTGAGATGTTGCTTTGTCTTGTGCCTTATTCACCACGCATCCACCTACTTAACTCGGTTGATATTTGGTGCTCGCATACCTACAGAAACGTTTGTTCCTCTCCAAATCCAGCTCCTACTTCCATTTGTGCTCATGTGGGTAATGTTTCTATATTCCTCCTAAGTAGCTTGTCCCCACTTCTACCTTATGTGCATTTTCTGACATTCTGGGTTTTTTTCCCCATTTTCCTTTGAGATGGTGCATTTACTGCCCTTGTATTTGCAAAGAGAATTTATCATGAGGTTTTCTGCGTACCCATTTTTTTTTGTTCTTTATGAATGCTGCTGGAATTTCACCTGCTTTCAGTTGGAGAAATACCTGGGTTTAAGCAAATAGTTCAAGAACCCGAAGTCTCCGTTCATGAATAATTGACTGTGTTCCATAAGTACAGCTCCACGGGAATGTAGTATTTGAAGTACTTTTTACTTGTTTTGTTCAAAAATACTAGAGCTAGAGTGCAATCCAAAGCCTTATAATAACTACCAATTTATACAGAAGATGAGATTAACCTTTCTGTTTTTAAAATTATTATTTCTGTTTAGTCTGTTCATATAATGCAAAGGCAGTTGTTCAGGCAAGTCTTATTGTTCAAACAGTATGCATGGCATTCACGTGTTTCAGGTGTGTATTTAAGGCGTTTTCATTCTCCTTTTTTTTGGATTTGAGACATTCCATTAAAAATAGGCAAGCTCTGAATACCTGGTTTGTAGCTAACCTTTTTCTTATTTTTTAATCAGTCAGTCGTTCTGTGATGATTAAATTTATTTTTAACAGCAATTCAGAGAGTTGTAAAGGTTGCAGTTAATATCCTTGTTATAGTGACTTTATTTGCAAATGTGTATGTAATTTTATTTCATTGAAAGAAATTTATAAAATGTTGCACTGTTCGTGAAGATTTATTTTATGACAACAAAATGCAGAAGGCTTAATTACAGCAGCCTGTAGACGTAATGGATATGTGTTTAACAGTTCAGGCCTCACTAACCAGTTTAATGGGCTGATCAAAATTCTTTCATAATGTTATTGTGTTTGAAGCACTTATTGTATACAATAATTCTGTATTTTTCATTTCGTATGCTATATTAAAAAGTACAGAGCTTTTTTGCCTTTTTTTTTTTTTTTTTCTGCTGGTGTCTTAAATTAGGCAACTCTAGTGGTTTTTAAATAAGGAGTTTAACTGCATCCAAAACCATTTAATCATACCTTTCCTAAAAAGAGCTCTTTTGCTAATATTGTCTTACAAGATTATGACTTGTCTGAGAAGGCAAATTGCTCCCTTGGTGTAAAGCAGTTTAGAAGGAACAGATACTATTTTTCAAATGATTTTATATAATAATTTACAGACATGTAGGATGTTCGGTGACAGTTTCAGGCTTTATGTGATGAAGTAAAATGAGTTTTAAACTCTGATGACTTCATGTTGAACAAAGTGAAATTTTTGCTTTGATCTTCAGGGATGTAACTTAAGACGTGTATAATGACTCAGTTGTGGTTCAGACTGTGATGGTTTTAGTAACTTGTTGGATAGTGCTACGCGCTGAGAAGTCTGTAGGAATAAGTGAAACAATTTTTGTGTAGTAGCTGCAGTTCAGGTAGTTCATGTTTTAATTATTATCCGTACCCTTATAATGGGTTCGTATTGACAAATATATTCTTTTATTAAAAGCAACTGCACTATGTTTTGAGGCTTTTAAAAATATATGTTCTCTCTGTAATCTAGTTAAAGCATGTGTGTGTTAGACTAATTATTGAAATCCCTTCTCGATGATCTTTAAGTGGTAGAGAACAAAACATAGTCATGCAGTAATCATTATAGCAAATTGCATTTGACATGTACCAAGAAAAAAAAAAGGAACAACCTCAGTCTGCTGTTGTCATTCTGTGGCTTCTGGTGGAACCTAGAATGTAATTATTCATATGCCAGTCAAAAGACTCTTTTATTAGACTTTTTTGAAGTACTGCAGCAGCCTCTCTTCGGCAAGGTAACTTTAGAGATAACAAAGAACTGGTGGCCAAAATTTTACTGCTCAGTAACCCTGTCAGTGACTTCTGAATCAGGAGGTAAATGAACGATAAAATACTGACATCTGCCTCTGTGAAATTCAAATTGGTGTTTCAGCATTGGCAGTCCTGACACTTCTGACAGCTATCCATTTTTAATTCACTTTTATCTGTGAGATTTAAAAATAATTTTAGAAGTCACATTCAGAGATACAAAATATACTGCAGCAAGGATTGTAATGACCAAGAGAAAAATCTTGGACAGGTAGAGGAATCAAATAATATACAACTATCTAAAGCATGCTCTCAGTTGTTGATTTTCTGTAGAAACTACTTTTACATATGGTGCAGATGAATATATGCAGTATGTCTATTATAAATTGTAAGAGTTATGTGCAGTATCTCTGATGAAATTGATACTGTTGGTATTTAAAATAAGTGATTGCAGTTATATAATATAAATTATTGCAAGTTCTTAAATGAGTGTGACATATTTTAATTAAAATTACCTAATTCAATATACTGTCAGATAGCGTTATCAAAACTAGAAAGCGCTGCATAACCAGCTAGTAGGAAAACTGATTTCTTAAGTGGCACAAGTCAAAAAAGTATTTCTTCAGTGAAAGGATTTCAAAGTTGAATGATTGTAGGGAGGGTCATGATGCTTTAGAATTAAAATTAGGGTTTCAGAAGTTATCTGTTCAAATGGAGAAAGTGCAGCAGTTTTGTGAAAGAATTGTAAAATGGTATCAGATCAAATGCACTGAGCTTTTAGACTTCTCAGCACAACTCCGACTTCTGCATCCATGAGAGTCCTGACCCACACATCCGTCTCAACGGGCTCTCAGTTGTGCAGCTTGAGCATCCTGACCTGTGCGGTCTCTCTAAGGGACTCCATCCTGTGCAACGAGTGCTGGGGTCTGGGATAAGCAGTAACATACAAGGCTGCCTTTAGGAATTAATTCCTAAGCAGAACTGGATTGAAATGTAGCATACCATCAAAGATTCTTATTCAAAGATGGTTCCTAACACCTCCTCCCCTCCACATTTTTTCTTTCTTTGGTGATAGCTAATACCCACCATTAGTTATCCAGTTTAGTTATCCAGGCTGCTTGAGTAAGGGCTTTTCTTCTAAAGTGTGCTTGCTTCTGAAATTCATAGTAGAGCCTGTAAGACTTCTTAGGTCTACAGCAGGGAGTTTGGGTGAATGGCACCTCAGCCATGACAAGCCTAAATACTGTATGCTGTGGCTTCGCAGGGGAATAGATTTTGGAGGTCATGAAGTCCTTACTTCAGCCTGGTCATCATTATACAAGTTGACAGGAGACTAGGAAGGCTTGAGGATGCTCACTAAATTGTCACTGGGGGCTTTTGTTTTACTTGGATGTACAAAACTAGACTTAGAAGATGCAAGGTAAACTTGATATCCAAAATCAAGAGAGAATTATGACGAGTGTTCCAGAGACTCTGTGTTTCAAAATGCATGTATTTCAAAACAGAGGAATTTTCAAAATGTTCTCTAATGAAGTGTCAACAGAAGCTAAAAGTTTGAAGAGAAGGTGTTTGACATGCAGGAGGGTATTGGAGTGTTCAGAAGCTTGCAGATGGATGACATTTTATCATCAAACTGTGTTACCGCAGATTGTACTGAATAGGAAAATGCATTTTGTATAACTTATTCTGGAAGATATTTAGTATCTCCTGTTAACATGTATCACCATGCCCAAAGTTATCTTGAGCCTGCCCTTCTAAGTTTCCATTTCCATTTGCTTTAATAATAAAATAACTGGAAAGCCCCCAGTGCTGACAAATTCTGTGACACATATAGAATTTAAGTAAGAAATGTCATCATAGCCAGTATGTACATGTTTTTAACATAAATATATTGCAAGATTGCACTAGTGGCTTGATATATTTAAGTATGACGTTAGCATATGTTATTTTTGTCTTGAATCATAGTACGAAGTTTTGGAGCATATTGTTACATCTCAGCTTCAGAAATGAAAGTAAAAAGTTTAGCTGGACACAAATTGTATATCTTAAAGTAGAAAAGAAGCTTTCTAAAATAAGGTTTTTGAGGAAACTTTCTAAGGAGCTACTCTGCTCAGGAGAATGACCTATAACTGTCAGGATTTGTTGACATATTTTCAGTTCTCCAGTTGGAATTCCCTTGTACTCCATTTGAGGACTTTCATGTTATTTGTTATCAGTAAAGTTCGCATTTTGAAACAGACTGTTGTTTTTCTTTGAATAAGACCCATGGTGCTGTCCAGGAGAGGGCATGATGAAAAGTTGGTCTTTATTGTTGTGTTGTAAAGCTTCAATTCAGTAAATTGCTAAGGCAAGTAATTGTTTAGCTGATTTCCATTAGATGTAGATCCATACATCTCTTATATCTCATGCATACACTGAATCACTTCCATCTCATGTCATGCACTGATGTACTTTTCAGATTGAAGGGATAATAGCCCTTAACAAGTACAGACATGATGTTGCATTTCTCTGTGTAATGTTCACTAATTCACTTTAAGCATAAGTCATTGTTTCTCTGTGAATAATAACAAAAAAGATCATTTCCTCTTGGCACAAAGTACTTCAGGAAGCCAGAAGGAGCTCTGTGCAAACCTAATAATTAATGCTACGTTAAGGTTATTTAAATGTGTGTATACGAATAATGGGTGTATATATTATATATTTGTCGCAGCTGTGGTTTTCTAAGTTTGGAAAGACAACATCATGTAGTAGATTTTCTTATGTTTAGATTGTGCTGGTGTTTCAAAAGACATTTTGAAAGTACACTGCAAGTGAAATAATCTTTGTTTCACTTTTAATGAATTAAATAACTAGTTGTTATTCACTCTGCTTTAACCTTCTGTATCTGAAAGTGTTAAAATTATATAATGAAATAATTATATTTGAGTCGGGGTGTTTCACAAAATAGGCTGTGACACTGGCTTTGTTTCCAGCGTTGTGTGTGATGAGGAGAGAATAGTGTGGTTTGGTTTCTCCTCTATGAAAAAGAAGGCAGATTATTGCAAGAAGCAGTACTGTGGAAAACAGCATAGGAGGGGACCATTATGTAAAGAAATTGAGACTCAAAGAGAAGTCTGAGTGGATTTTGTGTCTTCCTGAGTGCTTTAAGATACTGAGGAGATTAAATTCCTTGGGAAGCTTTGCGGTTGCTTGCCTTAAACTACAAATTAATGTTATTCAGAGCCTTCTGTATCACTTTTTTTTCCAGAATATTCGCATCCTCCAATTTCTTTTCCTAAACGAGAACAAACCTTGGTTAATTTTTCCTGAAGAACACTTAAAAGTGATTAAGAATGTTATATAGTGATTACTTGTCAGGTCTCATTTTTAAGAAATAAGCTTAAATATCTTTTGTTACAGTGTGGATTGAGAAAATTAGCTATATTAATAATTATGTTAATATAAAATTATATTAATTAATAAAAAATCTGCAGTAGATTTATAAATGAGTTTTAAGGTTTTACATCAAAATGTAAGTAAAAGTAAATGTTTACTATTTTCATCTATATTGTTGAAAGCACAAGATAGTAATTGAAATGACAAAATTTATTTCAGGTAATGAGGCTGATAACATCACTATAGAGGCTTTTAATCAGGGAAAACCCATCTACTGAGAATCAATGCTATTCTTCTAAATATTTACTGTAACATCCATTATGAGCTAAATATTTGTAGGTGTGGATTTCTGACAAAGTACTGTCTTTTTTTTTTTTTTTTTACTATTAATGAATATGAAATAATCTTACAGATTTGTGATCAATACAAATAAAACTTAGCAGTTTAATTAAAATTTACAGAAGTCAGGAGCAATATGATAGAGTGTCTTAAGAATTTGGGTAGTAAGCCTGTAAAAACATCTTCAGATGGGACTTGTTCAAAACAGTATTGTGCTGCATCACAGCATGCAGCAAATAAGCTAAAAGGAACAAAAAAGAAGATCTTCACTTTTAAACATTCTCATTTGATTTTATTTATGTCAGATTTCTTTTGTGTTGTGTTTTGTGTGTCTGTGGCCTTACAGGTTAGCATTCGTAAGCTGATTTGAGGTTAAAAAAAAATGAGAGTCCGGGTGAGACAGTTAGGAATACCCCTCTGACTCACAGGTGTAGTGAAATTCAGCTGGAGTGAACTTTCTTTATGCACAAACGATGGTGTGAGTGTTTTGGCATTGCTTGAAGCTCTGATGTGGCTTTCATTATAGTACAGGTAGGATTAAAAGATATTTTCTGTAGATAATGTCACCTGTAGATAATGTGTATTACAAGATGTAGAGCCTAACCTTGCTCAAAAGCATAAGGAGCATGGCTTTTCCTTTATTTTTGTGGCGTCTGAATAGTTCTCAGAAGCTTGATAACTCAGGTTGTTCAACTTCTAGAAAAGTGACTAGTGAGTGCATGTGGCAGTGTTGTACAGCTGTGCCAGATTCATTGGACACGACCAAACCAACTGTATATGAATGTGCACAGATTCTGAGGCACTGGCTTTGCTGCATGTGTGCAAAACCATACATGATTCATCTCACTTTTATTTGTTGTAAATTTCAGCATTTAAAATCTGCCAGGACTGCATGTATCTGGGCTTCATTTAATATGGTGCTTAAAAATAGCTTTAAGGGCTTAAATGCAGTTTAATGGGGAAAGAGTCCCTGAAGCAGATCCTCTGCAGTGATGCAGATTTCACACTGCCTACTGAACTGCTAGCTAACTGCTTTTTATTCTTAATGAAAGATGCGCTCTTAGATCTTTGTTTCTAGCCCTTCTGTTCATCTGAAAGTCATACCTGTGTGCTGTGTTTATAACATCTATTGAATAGTATTAAAAAAACCTCAACTGTACTGAAGCAGTCATCTTGTCTTCAATCACTTCAACACTTTGAAACACATGAAATGGTACTCCTAAGAGGCATATATTGGCGGGCTGTTTTATGTTGAGGCCTGAAAAGGTGTAAAACATTACAGGAAAACTTGTGATGATTAGTATTACCGTCAAGTAAATGCAGAGATCCAGTGAGTGTATACACACTTATACATCTTTATATGTACAAATATATACATATATATATATATATGACTAACTCAATTAAGTTCATAGTACCAGTATTTGCTTGTAGAAACTTTTCTTTCTTGGAGGCTTCCTGAGATTCTTACACACTGTGTAAGAATTCTTTAGTCAACGGTCTTGGGATGGGTTTATACAACTGAGAAGTTCCAGTCAGGATAATTTTAGTGGGAATTTAGGTGGAAAAGTAGGCTATTAAAAAAAAAACCCGCAAAAAACCAAACAAAACAAACCAACAACCAACCAACCAAAAAACAACCCACCAACTTTTTGGTCTGGAAATATTGTAGGTCTTTACACAGGACTCTATGTTTACAGAGGTATCTTTTCGTATCCAAAATTTGTCTAAGTGTACCTTTAAAATTAAAGAATCATGTAATACCTTGGATTGGAAGGGACCTTTAAAAGTCATCTGTCCAACTCCCTGCAATGAACAGGGACATCTTCAACTAGATCAGGCTTCTCAGAGCCCCATCTAGTCTGACCTTGAACACTTCCAATGATGGAACATTGACAGCTTCTATGGGCAATTTCTTCCAATGTCTTGCCACCCTCATAATGAAAAATTTCTTCCTAGCATCTAGTCTAAATCTGCCGTCTTTTAAAACCATTCCCCCTTGTCCTGTTGCAGCAAGCCCTCCAAAAAATTTCTTTCTATATTTCCCATTACCCCACCCATATAAATACAGCTCAATATATGGCTAAATAAGGTCTCCCTGGAGCTTTCTTTTCTCCAGGCTGAACAAACCCAACTCTCTTAGTCTTTCCTGCTAGGTGAGGTGTCTCATACTTCTGATCATTTTTGTAGCCCTCCTCTAGATACATTCCAACAGCTCCACGTCCTTCTTATGTTGGGAGCCTCAGAACTGCATACAGCAGGTTGTGTCTCATGAGAGCAGAGCAGAAGGAAATAACCACTTCCCTTGATCTGATGGCTACACTCCTTTTGATACAGTCCAGGACAGAGTTGGGCTTCTGGACTGCGAGCACACACTGCTGGCTCATGTTCAGCTTTTCGTCCACCTCAGGTCCTTCTTCTTGGGTCTGCTCTCAATCACTTCATCCCTCAGCCTGTACTGATACCAGAGATTACCCCAGCCCAGATGCAGGACCTTGGCACTTGGCCTTGTTGAACCTCATGAGGTTCACAAGAGCTTGCTTCTCAAGCTTGTCCAGGTCACTCTGGGTGGCATTCCGTTCCTCAGGTGTGTCAACTGCACCACAGCCTGGTGTCACCTGAAAACTTGCCGACGGTGCACTTGATCCCACTGTTTATAGCACTGATGAAGATATTGACTACTGGTCCCAATACAGGCCCCTGAGTGACAGCACTTGTCACCAATCTCCACGTGGACATTGAGCTGTTGACCACTACCTTCTGGATGCGACCATACGACCAATTCCTCATCCACCGAAGAGTCCATCCAACAAATCTGTATCTCCACAATTTTGAGAAAAGGATGTTGTTTTGGACCATGTCAAAGGCCTTACAGAAGCTCAGATAGTCAACATCTATAGCTTTTCCCTTGTCCACTGATGTAGTGACTCCATCATAGAAGGAGAAGGCCCCTAGGTTGGTGAGGCAGGACTTGCCCTTGGTGAAGCTGTGCTTGCTGTCTCAAACCACCTTGCTGTCCTCCATGTGCCTTAGCATGGCTTCTAGGCAGATCTGTTCCATGATCTTCCCAGGCACAGAGGTGAGTGTGACAGGTTGGTAGTTCTCAGGGTCCTCCTCTCTTGTCCTTATTAAAAATGAGTGCAGTATTTCTCTTTTTCCAGACACGAGGGACTTCACCTGACTGCCATGACTGCACAAATATACAGAGCGGCTAGGCAACTACAGCAGCCAATTCCCTCAGGACTCTGGGATGTATCTCATCAGGTCCCATAGACTTAATTATACGTTCAGGTTCCTCAGATTGTCATGGAGCTGATGTTCTCTTACAGTGGGAGGGACTTCCTTTCCACAGTCTACAGCTTGTGGTTCATCCACTCAAGAAGTGTGGGAGCAAAGGTTGTCAGTGACTGAGAGCAGAAACTCAGAAACTGAGGCAGAAAAGCTGTTGAGACTTCCACATACTGTTTATAGATTTTTCTGATTTCTAACAAAATTCATTTGTTTATGTTCAGGCCTGAGCAGTGTTTTCCTTATATTGAGAGACTGAATTCAAGCTCCAGGGCCATTCTTTTTGGTCCTGGTGACCCTATTGCAGTGCCCACCACATCATGGCATATGGCTGGCTGTGGAGCACCCCAGCATGTTGTGGAGGGTCACGGCTTATAGGGAGTGTGAGGAAGAAAGCTCAGGACTTCTTTAGCATGGAATTGGACTTCAGAAGGAAGCAGAACTGGAGAAGAAATGACAATTTGAGAGGAATTCCATTTGTTTTTTGTAAGTGGAAGAAACTGGTAGGTAGTCCTGGAACAGAAAGGACAAGTTGTTAAGGCACCAGCAGCTAAGCAGGAGGAGGTGAGAAAAGCCTGCTGAAGAGCCATAACACCAGGGAGGGGACTGGGACTGACCAGTCAATAAGCAAATTGGAAAAAGAGCAGGGCACAGTTTGAGTGTCCAAGTGGACAGATGGTACACAAAAAGTGATAGTTGGATGGGGATGTATCAGCAGTGATTGTGCTCACTAAAGCACAGTCCGTCACAGAGATGGGAATGGAGCCAGCATTTTTAGCAGCTTATCTGTAGTGGAAGAGGGGGGTCATTTTAGAATTTATTTAAGTATGAAGCTGTGTTAATTGCTCTGTGGACACAAATAGTTTATGTTAAAATGGACTCAACTTGAATTGTCTTAGTTAATTTTGAAATCAAACTCTCGTATTTCAGTATAAATCAGTCTGCTATTTCAGAATGCTCCCATACACGCATCCTGCAAGTCACATTACTGTTCGTCAGCACTCCCAACTGTAGCATGTGCTGCACTCTACATGGTATTCAGAGTTACTGTAGGAAAATGTTATTGTTATCTTTTAGCAGCAGACAAATCCAGGACCTTGCAGCTGTAGGTAGTATACCTTAGCTGTAGGTAATACACCTTCCTCAAAAAGTCTATCTTATATGGTTCCTCATATGGATCCTCAAAAAAAGAATGAGCAGGAGATTATCACCTGTATAATCACTTAGGAGATTATACAGACGTATGTAAAATGTACTTTGGAAGAATATGACTGAAAATGTAACGCTCAAAAAGTAGCTACTATTATATGCGATCTTGCACAGAACAGCATAGTATAGCTTGCAAAGTTTTAAACCAGCTGTTTGTCTCTACGCATTATTCTCTATATTCCTTCATTTCATGGCCATGTGTACTAGTGTTATTTGTTATTCATAATGATATTTTTTTAAAGACAGAAGCTTGCCCAAATATGTTGTGTGGCTTGCAAACGAAATGTTCCCTGCAGACATTGCTACCAATGTCAAGCCAAATTTAACTCTGTATTCCGAAGCAGAGATGTTAGAGGGGCACAAAATAAGGTGGGTTTTTTTCAGTTCTGGTTTGGTTTGTGTTTTTTTTTAATATGAGCAAAACACGTTTTTCCATGGCTTTCATTCTTAGGTACAGCTGGCTTGCTTTGGCCAAATTAAAAAAACACCTCACAATAAGAACTGCTTGCTGGCCAATACTGGTAAAGGGAAGAACAAATAAAAAACTTTAGTGATTACACACAAATAAACATAAGACTTTTTATTGGTAAATTTTATGTCATATTAATAAAGATGATACTACCATCACTGCCTGCAAATAGAAATATAAATGCATCTTAATGCTAAGATTCTTTAAATTAAGGATTAGATTTTAGATGGATTTAATCTTTTATAGCATTTAATATAAGAAATACAGGCCTGTGATAATCTGTTTACCCTACTATATCATACAAAGGAAATTAATGTGGATGTGGAATTAAAACTGATTAAACAATAGTGTACCAGGTTGTTTGACAATGCAACAGAAAATTAAAAATATGACACAATAATTCAGGGAATTCACTAAATACCCTATTTGGCTTTGAATCTCTAATTTACATGAAAAAGATTACTTTACACTTGAAGTAGGTAAATTGAATGAACAGTCCATTTTCTCTTCTTGACCAGAAGAGTGTGAGTGGTCAGGATAACCTGATATGGATGTGAGGAAGCGTGAAAACAAGGTAGACTATTAAGTATAATCCCAGCAATAACGGTAGGTACTATGGTAATGTGAACAAGATATTATGATTTCCTGAAATTGAGGAGATGGGTGAAATGCAGTCTGAACTCCCTTTGGTATTCTCTTCACACAGAAGCTTAGAAATATTTTATTAAATATTAATAACAACATAAAAGACCTTTGGTCTTATTTTCATTTTAATTAGGCAAGATATATATGCCATTCACTTTGAAGCCAAATGCTGCTCCTTTGTATTAACCTGCAGGGGGTACTGGAAAATTGAACCAAGTAGCATTTAGTTATTTCTCCTACTGCCATGAGATAATTAACATCTACTCTTTTGCAGGCTCTCTTAATGTTACCTGATCCCCATATACAGGTTTCATATTAACTTCTAGAGTTTGAGTGGTGTGATGTAAAATGCTGCCTCAGCCTGTTTCTTATAAATAACCAGAACTCAGGAAAGTTATTAACCTTCAACTTAGACTGCTGAACCTACAATGGAAGCTTAATCTCGCAATGAAATCAGACTGCAGAAACAAAATGGACAATAATTTCAGGAGGGAAACAAAACTGTGTGTAATATATGGAATCCATTTTGTTTTGTGGTGAATGATAAAGGCATCTGAAAAATGTGAGGACGGTAGGTGGTATGGATAAAAGGAACAAGAAATTTTCTGACACATAAAGCCAAGGCAGAAATTAATAAGAAACGAAGAAAAAAATGAGAGAAATCACTTCTCTGAAGTCTTTAGGCTTCTAGGCTCTTGGCCAGCTGTTTACCCACCCTACTTACCTCTTATATAAATGCTTCCCGCTCCACATCTAAAGCTTCAGGGTTTTAAATGGGGCCTTGGAGCTTCTGATCTAGCGGCCAGGGATCCTGGAGCCTCTGTTGGGAGAACCTTGAAGAGCTGCCAGGCTCCTTGGCCAGCTTTTTCCTCTAGCTAATGGTCTTGGGCATCCGCTTTGGCCAGAGCTTGGTATACTTCAGCCAACTGGCCAGGTAGTCTAGTGCTTCTTAAATCTTGGGCCCAACATATTTTGCTTGGTTGGTCTAACTATAGAGCTATAAGCTTGCCAGTCCTGCAGTGTGTGGGACTGGACACTTCTAATGGGTAAGTGTCCTCAGGCTAAAGAGTCTGGTGGACTTAAATGTTATGCATATTAGTTGACAGGAAACAGAGCTGCTTTCAGAGGAAACCCACCTGTGTTCTGCTCAACAAAAACTAATATGGTTTTAGTGAACGCTGCTTTTTCTGATTAATTCGTATTTTCCAATGATTATCAGAAAAACTCTTAACAAGTTTGACTGTCACTAGAATGCCCTATGACTGAAATTGTCTCCTCTGAATGTATGCATTATGAAACATGATAAATTGCATCATCACATTTCCTCATGGATACCCTTCTCTGTAGAATAGATGGTTCTTCCTTAATTAACCAGAACTCAGCATTTTGCATAATGTTTTTGCATTGTGTAGAATGAACGTAATTCTTTATTTTCGGTACATTTTTCAGCCTTGTTCTGGGGACATGACTATTCATTTTTCCATATGAAAGTACATGAAGGTGATAATACTTCATCTTACTGGAGTGTTGTGGAAATAAATTTCAGTAGTAACCGTGCCACCCATGCTGTGGTGATGCTAAAAGGTGGTTTTTTTTTCCGAAACTCCTGTGAGGTGAAGGAGTATGAATAGCTTTGTTTTCTCAAAAAGCTAAAACTCCAGCAAACAACAGCTTCCTTCATGTCCTGATTGTCCTTAATTTTTAGAGAAATTAACTTTGTCAAGTGGTCAACAGAAATATTACAATTCCTGTTTTTCCTTTTTCAAGAAAAATCACATTAACACAGTTGTGATGCACTGAGATGTTTTTCCTGTGTCGTCTGTAAATTGTAACAGGTATAATTGGGTTTGTAAATTCATAAACTTATGCATCTGCTGCAACACACCATCTTAGGTTCCACCCCTCAATTAGAAAAGCCAATGTAGCCTTTCACATAGTGGTTATGAGTAGTGAACTGGAATTGTCCTAGTAATGACCACAGAAGTTACAAAACACTTTCTGATGTATCTC
This sequence comes from Lathamus discolor, assembly GCF_037157495.1. Taxonomy (NCBI): domain Eukaryota; kingdom Metazoa; phylum Chordata; class Aves; order Psittaciformes; family Psittacidae; genus Lathamus; species Lathamus discolor. The sequence goes on from NC_088909.1 coordinate 63,845,987, forward strand.
AGTACCCTTCTTCTCAAGATATGCACGTGATGTGTTAGAGCTAACTGAAAATATCAAACCTATTTTGTACTGTTAGAGCAGTTGGTTTGAATTCGAAAATGTTAATATTTGATCAGAAGAAATCCCTGTCTTTGCACCTGTGAAGCTGTAAGAGTATTAGTTGTTACAAAAGGGGACAAAATGGGTAAAAGGAATACTTTTGTTAGTACATACAAGTTTTTGGTTTTTTTCGCGCCAATAAATGAAACAGCCACAACCTCCCCGACTACTCAGTTATGAATATTACAAGTGGGCACTTTCTCTGTTTAAGAAGTATTATTACTCAAGAGTTTTGAGGCATAGAAAATGAAAAATATTAGACTTAGCTTTTGTTTCTTCTAAATAATTAAATTTAATTACTCTAGGGTTTTGAGGCACAGAAGATAAAAAATATTAGTCTTTTATTTCTTCTAAAAAAATATGCAAAACCAAGTGATTATGTAAAAAAAAAATAATAAAACATTTCTTCCAGAGGTGAATTTAGGATACTCATGAAATGCAGATATGGATCATTTCTATTGTAATGTATAAAAGGCAAACTGTAATATATACATTGTACTGCACGGTTGCCATCATGGCACTATAGAACAATGATGCATTTCTTGGAAAACATAACTAACCCAACTCCTGAACTCAGGATAGTGTATAAGGATGAATGAAAACATCCCACACTTCTCCAAAATTGAAGCACAGCTTTCTAATTTCACTGTGCCCCCATTTTTAGCTGCCAAGGGTGAAAACCTTGAAGAAAGTAAGATCATTGTAACAGGCCAAGGTAATGTGGAAAACTAAATCCATTCTACTTACGTTCAAAGTTGAATTTGAAGCAAATGAAAAACATATAGCTCATATAGGTACAACTAGTGTAACTCAAGTTTTTGATTTGGATAGTTTGCCTATTTTGAGATCTGTTATTACAGAATAATAGTAGAGTCTAATTATTTCCATTTCTTACTCATTTATGACTGTATTATGTAAAAAAGAAAAATACCTTCCAAACTTATAATGAATTCATTGTATGTCTGGTATTTTTCTTCAATTCCCAGAAAATTCAACAAATGAAATGACAGTTGAACAGCTGCACAAGGTAGTTCACCACCAAACAAGTTGGACAAAGTCCGATATGAAATACTGTTTCTTCATTTCACAGAACCTCTCTGGCTCTGGAGACTTATTTGAGCCAACTATTACAAATCTCTGAATTTCAGAAATAGTAGATTCATGTCCTTCTTTACCTCAGTTTTTCACCACGTGTTTTCAGGTTATGACCAAGAATGACTTTTTTTCCTCTGATTCTCAGACACAGCTGAAACCAAGCTTAGAGGAAAAATTGCCCCTAAAGCTATTAATCTTTTGTATCTTTATCCTAACAACTCTGTATTAATGATATTTATATTTTAATATGAAATTGAGTCCAAGAAACAAATGTTAATCAGATGAATGAGTTAATCTGAGTTTTGTCTTGACAGTTAATTCTTACCATAGAAGTTTTGTGAAATTGTAGAGAAAATAGGAACAGTGCAGTGTACTTAACCTATATGAGTGTTTTAAGCAAAAAAGTACAGAATTCAGTCTCTCAGAGGCCTGACCTAATGCTTTTTTTAACATTATTTTGCATCTGGGTATCAAGAAATATGAATGTGCTGAAATTTAAATTATCAAAACTAAAAAAGGATGGAGGAAGTTAGTTTCATTTTGATCTTCTAGCTCAATATGCTAAGGTCATTAATAACTGTCTGGAATGTATTAGCCATTGAATTAACAAATAACCATTCCTAATAGGAATGGCTGTTTGTTAGTTGATTATGAATGCAGTGAAATTCTTCTTTCAGCTTGGGACTGTGAGGTCCTTATACTAAGCTTGTTGGCTTTCTTGATTGCATAGAAAAGTAAAACATACTTATTGGTCTAACAGAATTTGGATGGTCCTAAGAAATGTTTCTATCTGTTTCTAGAAAAAAACACAAACAAGACAAAATGACAAACAAGCTAAAGGAGGCCCTCATTTTCCCTGTTTCTAGGAAATATGGTGATCTTGTCACAAAAAGGAGATACTCAGGAGCTTTGCTAGGGTGGCTGGAAACTCTGCTTCCAGTTTTGGTCATCTCTTCCAGCTCCCTGAAACTTCAGGCTTCCTTGGTATACTTGATTTCCCAGTAGTTTTTCCTTAAAAGACTGTTCTTCCCCTCATCTTCCCTTATGTGTGCCTTGAGCATCAGCTGTATGTAGTTCTGTGGACAATATTTCTTTATTCTTTGGGGGGCAAATAGTTGTATCTGTCCCATCCTGCATGTTTGCATGAAAACACCATTGCTCTTGTGTATAGGGAGCTTAAATGATCTAACATAGAGTATTCTGGGGAATCATGACTGTGTTTAGTCTAATAACTGGGGGAAGGTTTTTTGCACAATTTGAACCTACGAACTTGGGCTCACAGGTGTGAGCCACCTGGCCCGTTATCAACCAGTAAAGAGAGGATGCGTGTATTACCATGGCTGGGGGATTATCAGTGCAAAACAGTTAAATTCCATGTGTACAGTCTGAGTAGCATATAAGATCATCATCACCTTAATGATCTCCTTTTTATTGATTGTATTTTGTTTTCATCAGTTCCAAAACCCAGGGGTTTCTTAGCTACAAATTCGTACTAGTATGAAATCATAGAATCATAGAATGGTTTTGGTTGTAAGGGACCTTAAAGATCACCTGCTTCCAACCCCCAGCCACAGGCAGGGTCACCTTCCGCTAGACCAGGTTGTTCAAAGCCCTGTCCGGCTTGTTCTTGAACACTGTCAGGGATGGGGCATCCGTAACTTCTCTGGGTAACCTGTTCCAGTGCCTCACCACCCTCACAGTGAAGAAGTTCTTCCTAATGTCTAATCTAAATCTCCCTTTTTTAAGTTTACAGGCATTTACCCTTGTACTGTCACTACATGCCCTAGTAAAAAGTCCCCTCTCCTGCTTTCTTGTAGACCCTTTTAGGTATTGGAAGGCTGCTGTAAGGTCTTCCTGGAGCCTTCTCTTCTCCACGCTGAACAAACCCAACTCTCTCAGCCTGTCCTCATAGGAGAGATGTCTCATCCCTCTGATGGTCTTCGTGGCCCTCCTCTGTACTTGCTGGAGGAGGTCCACATCTTTCTTGTGTTGGTGCCCCAGAGCTGAATGCAGTACTGTAGGTGTGCAGGAAGGTAGAATGTACTCATGAGAGTGGAGTGTAGGGTAAAACCACTTCCCTCTACCTGCTGGTCACGCTCCTCTTGATGCAGCCCAGGATACAGTTGGCTTTCAGGGCTGCAAGCGCACAATGAAGCCGGCTCATGTTGAGCTTTTCATCAACCAACATCCTCAAGTTCTTAGCCTCAGGGCTGCTCTCAATCCAGTCTCTGTCCAGCCTGTATTTGTGCTTGGGATTGCCCTGATCCATATGTAGGACCTTGCACTTGTTGAGCTTCATGAGGTTTTCACTGACCCTCCTCTCAAGCCTGTCAGTAATAGTACATGGCTTGAGTAGAAGGAGCAGACTGGAGAAGAAGGATAAGTTATTTTAATTAAGCCTTTTTAGTTAGAGGTAGGACTGTTAAAAACAAGAAGGTTTAGTTAGTAGCTGAACTAATTTATCAATCAAAATCAAGTGGTAAACCCAAAATGTTTTGTTTGAGATTAAATACAATATTTTTTTCCCTAAAAAAGATACTGTAGGCTCTTAAACCCCAAGGAAATAGAGATGCATGAATAAGCAACCAGATGAGAAGGACTGAGATGTTAGTGTAAACTATCTCAAATCATATTTAGGCTTTAAAACATAAAAAGCATAAAGACCATGCTAACATGCTTCAAGCTTATCTTGCTTTTGGTATTTTATTGTATATTTCCACAGAACAACTACAGCTTGCTGTGTGACCATGGAAGTGTACAAGCATGGTAAGATACAGCCCTGCTTAGGGTTAGCGATGGAGGTGTGATAATGACTCAGTTTCTGAACTGTTTCAGTAGTCCAGCTGCAGGAAGTATGTGTGTTACAACCAAGGCTGGCTAGGGAAGAGGGCTGCCAGGTTTTAGGGATAAACTAATCTGAGGCTTAATGTGAGAGCGAAAGATGGAAATTCTGTTTAAAAATACCATTTTTTCTGACAAAGAGAGAAGAGGCTGAGGCCAAGAAGGTAGTGTGGGTTTGTGGTTGCTCATCATGTTCCTAGCCTTGCAGGCAAATGGAGTGTAAAGGGGGGTTCATTCACAATGTCTGCTCTTTTTCTAAAAATTCTATGATTCTCTTTGGATTTCAAGGGTAAAGAGGCCTTTACTAAAGTTTTTTTTATTTTCTTCAGATTTTTTTTAGCTGCTCGCTCATATGCCATGTATTATTCCCTGAAGGACTTAGGCAGAAGCAGAGCATTTGAAGTCTCCAGGCTCCAGTAAGATATTCCTGAACTGCTGTGGATTTGGGAGGGCTCTAGCACTGGCTTTTTAGTTAAGCAGGTGGATTGCTGCTAGAGAAGGGTCAAAGGCTCTGCATGTAGAAGTGCCTTGAGAGGTCCAGAACTGGGAGCAGCAACCAGGCTGTAGTCACACGTAGAAGCACAGAGGGTGCAGCAGCTAGGTCTGGTCATATCAGAATGGTCCTGCCTGAAGAGCAGGATGAGGCCAGCTAGTGGGAAGTGAGTGGTGCTCCCTATCTTGTTGATTCTTAATGTTTGTTATAAACTATTCTTAATGACTTATGTTAATTAAGAGGTATTTATAAATCTTTTTAATAAGTGCAGTGTTTTTGGCAGCTGTCCTAGTTCTTGCTGCTGATACAGATTCATTTCTTCATTACTGCTGTATGCATAGCCTCAAATGTCTCTCTTCCAGGAATTCCGATGCAGGATGTAAGGAAAATAAAATTAATGTGTAGTTTCTTTGATCCTTAAAACTGTAAAGGTCCATGAAAGCCAACTCATCTGTGTGTGATTAAGTGACAGAAGAATCTAATTAGCACTAGCTGCTACTTCTGTAGGGAAAGACTTGCCATTGTGTACAGCCATTTTGCAGTGCATGCTATAGAAAGACTTCTGTATTGTATGTCACAGCAGCAGGTGAGAGGAATGTAAGAGGTGTTTATTAAGATAATTCCTTTCCTTAGTGTTGTAACAGTCTGACAGCTACAGCCTGAGAATAATCGCTTATTTAATCTCTTTCTTTGTTGATTTCCTGTCAGTTATTGGATTTGGGTTTTTTTTAGGAATTAAAAATTGATTAGAAGGTGTTGGAAAAGCTGTAGTTTTCTGTTCATGAAAAATATCTGAGTAATGCCAAACAATAAAATGTTAAAATACCAGCTTGCACTTACTGGGTAGGTCCACTGTTGCACAGGGACTGTCTAGTAGAAAATCTATCCCATGTACATTTAAAGTTGTTAGATATCTTAACACAAAATTATGTGCATATAAAAGTGAAAATTTGAAATGCATTTGGGCTGTAATGTCTTTTAAAACTCTGATTCTCAAAATGTTAGCAATGTGAATTAGGCAAAATTTATCAGTGAGGGAAGAAGAGTTGTTTTATATATACCATCTGTTTGGTCTTTTAATAGTGGTGATTCTGTCTACCCTCCCTCGTTTGATCCTGAACAGCAATATATGGAACTGAGGGTCAGTCAAAAGTAGTAGAGAGATGCAATTTGCTGATAAGGACATGAACCAGTAAGCCATTCAGATGTTCTTCCAGTCTTTCATATCTGGAGGGTAACTGCTGCTCTCAGTATAGCTGAGTAGTGACTGAATCCGATTTGGATAGTGAATAAAGAAGTTTTCTGTGGAGCCTATAAATGGTGATCCTGGCTTTGGAAAAGCAGCCTTTCTCCCAGTCCGTGTCATAGGCTTCTAACCTGGTATGTTCAGATTGCTTTAATTGCAGTTTCTTAGGCCAGTTCACTGATTTTAGTGATTTTATAGACTCAATGCATGTTTATGTTTACACTTGTGATTAATTTATTTTAATTGTTAATTGGTTTAATTGTTAATTTGCCATATAATTTTTCATTATTCTTGCAGATAGGTGATATGCTTACCAGGAATAGTAAATAAAGTAACATCCAGAATACAAATTAACATGTAGAAATAAAAAGATTTCAATTATTCATGTGACTTACAGAATTTTTAATAGCAGCCATGAATATTTCTTCACATATCAACTATTACTGTAGGATAACAAATAGAAGGATCTGTCCGGGAAGTAAAAAGAACAGAATGCCATCCTGGCACTCCTAGATAGTGCCACATATCCTAACAGATCACGCTGAACAAGTTAGGGGTATTTTTGAGTCTCAGAAATAAGTTCTGATTTACTGAAAAGTTTAGGTTTTTGCATTGCAGGTTGTTAGATTAGTGCATGCCATCTTTGAATGATTTTTGCCAGATTTTTGGTAGTATCTGTTTTCAAAACTGTATTATGTTATAGTATAGGTACCAGACTCAGTGCAGTGTGGCTGCAGTGTATTTCTGCCTCAACTGGGAGGGCATACTATCAAGACGAAAAATATGCTTCATATGTACAAGTTCATTTAACATGTATTTATCAGTAGAGAGAGCACTCTGCCTCCTTGGGATTTGACAGCTAAACCAGCAGGATTGTGTCCTTCTACAGTCTTGTTGGCTTTGCTGTTTTCCCTGGGCTCCCATTCTGTGAGCCACCGATTCTCCTTTCTTTAGTGCTGCTCAAGTCAGAGAATTTCAGGGATGAATAATTTCAGAGGTAAATTCTTAAAAAACCATTACTTTCAAACAGTTGAAAGGAGATTAATTTGATAGTAGTCAGGATGGGAGAAAGAATAGGGTTAGGAGTAGGAATTGATTTGGAGGTTTAGCAGAGTGATGGATTTCTTTGCTGTGTGGAAGAATAAAATGGTAGATTTCCATAAGGAGAGCGCTGAAGTGAGGAAAACGTTTGAGTCACTTGCTCATAAGCAGTGAAGACTTCAGATTTAATAGTCTAGTTTTTGCTTTGCTTGTTGTTTCTTTATTTCAATTCTGTTCATTAAAACTGAATTGTCACATTTTGGGACTGTGATCTGACTCAAAATGTAAATAAATGTAGGATATTACTGTGGTAATTAATTTTTCTGTATTTCACTTGCCCTAACTAATGATGATAGTTTTTCTCATGTTGTTTTTTTGTCTGGGTTTTCGCATGAATCAAATTTTAGCTGTTATAGTCAATTCAAAACTGTAAGAACATGGACTGTAAAATTACTTATTTAAAATACAAGTTTTTTGTTTTTATTACTGCTCATAAAGCTCACATGATTTTTAAAGTATGATCATACAGAGCAGCACTGGTTTAAACCTCCTACCTGTTGTTACAGCTGAGTAATGACTTCATAAATACGTGGGTGTAATTTTAAAACTGGAAGATGCCTTCTCTTGGGCCATTAGTTTCTATCTGCAGCAATATGAGTTATATTTTAATGTGCATGTACTCTTGAATTTTGTTGAAGTTCAGTTTCCATTGTTGCATTCCCAAATGACAATAAGACCAAGTTCCTATCTGGAGTAGCAGAAAGGCATGTGGCTAAACTGAATGCTTGTGTGTGCTTGTGTTTGTTGCATTTGTTTACATTTAAGTAGAAGTTAGTAATTAGATGAATAGCCTTAGGCATTTATCTTCTCTTCCTGAAATAAATTCAGTTTAAAGAAAGTATGGCAGGCTGTGCATTGCTAGTACCATGAGTCCTGGGAGTCCATGGGTGGCACTGCAGATCTGTGCTTCTCAAAGCAGTGTTTTGTCTGACAGCGGGGGCCATGCAGTTGGTTGTACCACACTTGTGAGGGAATTGTGGAGTAAGTTTCTTACACCAGATGCAGAATCCCTTTTGAAGTCCATCTTATAAAAATCAGGTTCCAGGTGCATTTTTTGGTTCCATTCATTTCCTGTATGCAGCCGTCTGCTGAGAAACCGTCTTCTATCCTTCTCAATCTACAAGAGGATTACTTATTTTGAAAATGAATTTAGTTTTTCTAAATTACCCAACGATTTCATCTTTCTATATAAAAGCTGTGATTATTTAACTGCTAGTGAATTCTGAAAGTGTATTTACAGTTTCCCTCATGCATCTTAAGCATTCACACATCTTCACGCCAAGTACTACATTCTTCAGACTCAAGCTGCCACCTTCAAGCCACCCACGCGTAGTGGTTTGGTATACCCTAGGTGTTTTTCAGGTAGGTTTTTTTTAATAAACCAGTCCACAGAAGAAGGTGAATAAAACAGAATGAAACAGGTGAAAATTAAGGACTGATTTGCAAATTAAGCTGGCAGTTTTGGAGATGGGGTTTGCCACTGCCTGGCTGGTGTAGGTGCCTGGTCATGCTGCCTCTTTGACCTCAGGTAGGGTGTTTCTGATGTTCCTGCAGGGCTTTCTTCAGCTTGACTGGCAAGCCAGACTTCCATGAGCAACCTACTAGTAGCTTCCTTTGGCAACCTACGGTGAAATCTCACTCAAACAATTTCTCTTCTCAGTCATCACAGAGCCTGGGGTAACCTCTGAGTCAGCCACAGACCACTGTCTCAGCTTATATGGCCAGACACAATAGCAACCTCACCTACTGCCTGCTCTTTTACAGCACTGTGCTTTTTTCCCCTTACAGAGATAATGTTCTGTTCCATTTCTTCTCCATCCTGTTTTCACCTGGTCACTTACATTCTTGTTGCTGTCTTTCTCAGTCTGTTTTCAGTTGTTTGTCAGTTACACAGTTTGTGCCAGTGAAGGGCTTTTCATGTTCTTTTCTGTGGAAGGATTTGGGATCTCGGAGCCCCTAAAAATCTATACCTGCATTTAAGTTAACTAAAACGTGTACAACTTTGCAGGATCAAGGCCTATTCTGGGAAATAATCTGTTGAAAACCTGGTGTTAAATATTGTCTTGGTAGAGCATTTAGGCTTTTAAAATGTGTAATGTTTTGAAAACAGCTAACAATGGATGGAAGGTATTTTAAAAGTGGAAAATATGTTTGTTACACAAACTTTTAAAATATTACTTACCTGGCTGAAAAGTATTACATTAAAATAATATTTTTATATTATTTTATTCATGGGCTCATATTGTTAAGTATTTGGTGTCATGAGCAGCAGTTTTCTGTGTTCTGTATTTCTGTGAGTTTCAGTGGAAAAGAGAAAAATCTACTCCTTATAGCTTTATGCAAAAGAGTCACAAAGATACATTTTAGCCATTTCTTGACTGACTTGAATAGTTAGAAAGTTTGTGGATAAAAGGCTTTGGATTCGCCGCTGATTATTAATGAAACATTAAAAATGCGCAGGAGTCTTTAAAAAAAGAAATCCAGAAACTCATCAGTTAAATCAATCTAATGTGAATGAGAGCTCATGATAGAAAGGATAACATAGAAAGACTCGGCTTTACATGACTTAACAGGATTATTACTGAATTAAAGTTTGGATTTTTTGTCAGAAGAGAATTTTTTCCAATATGTTTTGACAGAGCCTTCAGCAATGAGAAACTACTGACTATAGATACTCTCTGCCAGAATGATGAATCTATTTCCAGTAAGCTAGTTGCTTCATCTTGCTGGATATACTCTTGGGAATTTATCATGTAATTCCCTTAATCCAAACCAGTTGTGTACATATTTTGTAATTGATGAATTACTGACAGTAAATAAATATTCATAAAAAAACAACTATTTGTTAAAGAAATACCATAATGTTCAACATTTTTTATACCAGAACTTATCAGTCTTGCATTTACTGTGTCTTTTCACATGAACTAAAATGTAATCTAAACCTGCTGTTTACAATTATTACAACATTGAATATATACCATCTCAGATAAGAATGCATTTACATTGCAACTGTATGTCAAATACTTTTATCAACACAGTGAGTAATACCAGATCACTAGTCCTTGAAATAACATGTCATTAAATTTGTGAAGATTAAACAACTATTCTTCCATCAAATTCTGCTCTACGTTTAGATGAAATGCCTTGGTTAAGTCATGTCTTTGAAGGTTGGGTGTTATTTCCTTTATCTCTGATTGTAGTTGGCAGTCATTATATGTTCTTTGTGTATTACCGAAACAGAACATCTATCTGCAGTGTACTCTCTTGTCTTTTCAGCATAAATGGATGTAACTTTGGTGTGTTGGATATATTTTGGTGTGTTGTTTGCATCTGATTAATTGGGTCTTACTGCTTTTGTGTATGCATGTATCTTATTCCTACTACTGAGTATATGTGATTGATGCACTGAAATGCTGGCTCCTGTTCTGTGAATATTAATCAAAGAATATGCTGCTCTGCTTAATGGCTTTGCAGTGCGGGAGGCAGACATAGACTAGTCTGCTTTTTTTTTTTTGCTCTTTAATCATTGTTGTGTAAGACACTGGCAAGAACACTTTTCTTCATCTATAAACACAATTTCATGCTTAAACATATCCATTGTTTGGTCAAAGTTATGAAATATTGTTGCTCAATTAAATTTTGTTTTCAACATTTCCTGGTAAAAGCAGTAATAGAAGAGATAAAATAGTAAAAGAAGAGGAGATAATGAAGTATTAAAAAATACTAGGCATACCAGGCGAGGAATAAGCAGAAGATGTGGAATCAGTAAATTCAGCATCATATGGTTTCAGGTCTTACGATTTGGACAAATTGTTATCTTTAACCAAAGGCAGGAATCTCCCAACCTTTCTGCATTTTCGTATGATGTAATGTGTTCAAAGACAGGTTCATTTTTATGGAAAGGAATACAATAGCTGAAGCTTGTGACTCATAAAAAAGCAGTAGTTGAAAGCTAGATCACTGAACCACAAAAGCCTTTGCCTGTATCTAATCAGCTTACTTGTCTCAGAGATGTATTTAAAGTATTTTCAAGAAACATCAATAAGAGAACTCTATGGCTTCAATAAAATTCTTAGTCCAGCATTATCTAGTGGAAATTAATCTATTTTATTAGTTGAACACACATTTATTTGGTGTTGTATTGTCTCACTTTAAACACCACACATAAATATTCCTCTTGCATTTATACATATATTTATATTTGAAATTATAGTCGTGCTTTTGCAGAAATAGCTATTTGGACATAAATTTTTACTTACAGAATGTCTGTATAAATTGAGTACTTGTTTCAGATCCATGTCAAAAAGGTAGAACTTCTGTATTTTCAAAATCCTATCTCCTGGATGAAGGCCATTTTCACTGTTTTAATTTGTACAAGCATCTGCTTCTGTGATTTGAGTCTGCTTTTTCACTTCTGATAATGATTATTCCCACATTCTCATTGTTTGTCAATTCTGGAAAGTTAATTGTTAGTCCAGCTAAGCAACCTCCACATGTCTGGTTAATGTATCTGCTTACTGACCTTCTGTAAATGCTGATCTGCCAAAGAGGTTTTTAACATAATGAGAAAAGCTAACCAAAGTTAGGTGCCTTACTGTGATGATCCACACCTTCCATGGCTTTTTAAAGACCTTGTCTAGTGGTATTACCTAGTGGTATTAGTTTAGTTTACGTATGAATACTGTCCCTAACATTTGCAATTTTTAGCATGGACTAGTCTTGTTAGAGTATATATTCTTTTTGAGAATAGTTCTTCAGAAGTGTTTATATTGTGGTGATTAATATCATAAAAATTGGATTGGATTTGGTAATTACTGGCAAGTAGTTTTCCTTCAGTTTCTAGCTGATATGGATAAGGTAACTTGTCTGCAATAGAACAGAATCAATTATTAATATTGCCTCTTTTCAGTTATTTACATGTCTTTCTGAGAAACAGAGCAATTGATTTATTTTTAGGTGTAGCTTCAAAACTGAAGAAGGCATTAGGAATGCCTTTGTATGGTAATTTAATTTCTGTATGCTCATATAATTGTTTATGGAATTAAAAATATTTGAGCCGAGCAAGGCATCCACATTAGTGGTATAAATGGATGGAAAACTAATACTCGCATTTTCTCTTTTTCCAAACTTTAGGGGGGACACAGAGATTACCTCGCACAATTGGAGTGTCTTTAGCTAAAGAACTAATCTTCTCTGCGCGTATTGTAGATGGTGAGGAAGCAAAATCAATAGGATTGATTAGCCATGTGGTAGAACAGAATGAAGCAGGGGATGCTGCATACAGAAGAGCATTAGCTCTGGCAAAAGAATTTTTACCTCAGGTAAAATAAATTGTTTTGAATTTAGTTTTTAGTTTTTGACAAACATTAAAACTGAAAAAGAACCATCTCTAATAAGAAAAACTGTCATGGAGTTACATATTAGAACCATTCTAGTTATGTGGACTGCAGTCAGGCGTTTTGTGTACTGAGTGGTGTTATTTGATAATTATTTCATGGTAAATCAAAAATCCTTTGTCATGGTTTGGTCTATGTTTGTATTGCATATTCTGGCTTTCAAGTGTTAAACAAAAAAAGGGTACAATTGTGGGATTTTTTTAGTAAAGTGTTCATCTCAATAGTTTATTCTATTGCTGTTGAATGCTTCAGAAGAGAGGTAAAAAGGTCCATATGAAAGTGGACATATCTCAGTGTAGCTTTTATTTTGAAAACATGAGGGTAAATGTAATTTCAGTGTTAAAGCAAAACCCATTTACTAGTGAAAAGTTTGCTTTCTGTCCTTTTTGTAAAAACTTGATGAAAGAATCATGCTTTTATTATCTTTTATTCAAAGCGACATCCTATCTCTGTCTTTCATAAAAAAATTGAAATGGGATTTGCTAAATCCCTGTGCTTTAAAACTTGAAAATTTCAATAAAAAGTTTTAAGTATGACCCTTACAGGAGTGTTTGTGTTTGCTGATGGCTGTCTGTTCCCCTGTTGCCATAGACTGCCAGCTCTTTGTTCAGAGTAGGATAAACCTGCTTTTCAAGTGGAGTCTCCCAGGTAGAAAATTCATAGGAGACAGAAGAAGAAAATAATTAGTAAACCATTTTATTGGATCACAAGCGTAAGAGCGAAAATTTTTCACTGAAGGTGGAAAACGTTGCAGATTAAATACAGCATTAACATTGGGTTTTTTTTTTTGTCTTGAATACCCTCATAGACAAATGTGAGAAATACAGTGAAAATTTTAACATGCAGGGAATCTGAAAGGTATATTTATAGTTAAAACTTCGCATTGGAACCAACTCTAAAGCATTTGGCTTTTCCCAGAGCATCAGGCCACTTTTCTAAAGCAGTATCTGACCATTGAGAAGCTGGTGGTAATGGATAGGCACAGGACTGAGACGATTCCCAAAGATGTCTTGCTGTTCTAAAGCACCTTGGAGGAGGAGGGTGGGAATGCCTTTGCTTCCTGGGGACTTCAGTCGTTCGCAGAAGACTGTCATCACTTGACCAAGTGTAGGCTTTGCAGTAACATATTCTAAGTTTGAAGCTGCATCGGTTAATTTTATTTCATTATCACATCCTTTTAGGTGTCTCCATTGTATCACAACAGGGATACAGGATTGACATTGTGAAAGCCTGTAGTGATGTCCCATAAGATGGCCATTCTGAGCCTTGTTTTGAAGGAAACTAAGCAAGACTGACAAAAGTGGAGATTCTCAGCACCTTTGAAACATAAACCAAACACACTGCTTTAATTAGTTTCTTCTGAAAACAGCATACTTTCATTCCTTCTCCATATTGAAACTGTGGAGACTGAAACTACGTTTGCAAGCAATGTCTATTCTCTTGATACAATTTAGGATATTTGACATATTTACTGTAAGTGTGATGAATGTCCAGAGTCTAGAAGATCCCCATGTAAGAACAGTGATGTGCAGATTCTTCACTGCATTATCTTGTGCATTTTGATGATATGTAAATGATCTTTTTCTTTCATTTTAGGGACCAGTAGCAATGAGAGTTGCAAAACTGGCCATCAATCAGGGAATGGAGGTAAGGGACTGTACTTTCCTAAGAGTAAGTAGAAGTCAGACTCGCAGCAGGTATACTGTGGTAGAGCTGGTTTTTTTCAGTATTGTCTTTCAAAATCTATTTAGTCAAAACTTCTTCAAAGATAAAATGCAAGTTTTGTATGTCTCAGGCTCCTGAGAGTAGGGTTGATGCTGTGTTCTGTAATGAGGCTTAGTAACCTTGTGTTTGTCCAGAAGTAATGTACTCGGCTAATGATTAATACTAGAAAGTAAACACAAACTGCTATGAACAAGTTGCATTTCATGGAAGAAAACCTGAAAGAATCTATTAAGCTTGTCAATGCTCTCAATGTTTAGTAACTAATACAGTTAAAGGCCAAAAGGCATGTTACTAAATTTTAATAGTTTAATAGAGGTTAGTGTTAAAATAAAATCTGGAGTCTGATTTCATACATGATTCTGGTTGCCACTCCTTCTTGAACACTGTTGACGTAGCTCTAAAGCTGTTAAAATCCAGTCCTGAATATGTCTGTACATGTGTTTTACTTCAGGCTTGTGAATCATCTTGCTAAGCTCAGCAGGACTATTCATATTTAAAGTTAAGCACATGCATAAGCTCTGCACCAGGACACCTATAGCTCAACTGAATTTAAGAGTGGACCTCTTAAAAGTCTCGAAATCAACCAATAATGTAATTGCGTTCAGCAAAAGCATACCACCAGCAAGTTTTGGCCTGAGAACCAAATTCAAATACTGTTGTGCAAAGAGTGTGTTTGTTAGGTTTCCACAGCAAGTTATGCTGGAATTTAAGATTTATTTCAGTGGTATCCAAGATTCAAAATGCTACAAGCTAAATTATCTAGCTACCACATATGGTGGACTGGAAGATCAAAATCATGATATTTATAGAATTAGGGACAATAGGGTTAGAAGGATTCGGAATGATCACCTAGTTCAGTCTTGAGGCTCCAAGACAAATTGAGCCAAATGTTCATTCAAGCTGTTGTTACAAACCTTCCATGGCAGAAATTTCACAGTTTCCTTTGGTAGTCTATCCTATAGTTTATCTTCCCTTCACAAATTGCTTGTGGTGCATAGCTACAGTCCATTCAGTAGCCATGCGGAGAGCTGGTAAGTTCTGCAGCATCTGATGCTTAAAATAGGAAGAGAATTAGTGGGGGGAAAATTCATTCTTTTCAGCTGTTCAGACCCACTTACAAAGAAAAAAGTGTTATTAAAACTAGGTGATGAATCGGGATGGTTTTTGTCCTCTTCTTTTTATTTTAAATCACTTTAAACTTGAATTTATGTTTATTTTGTTGTACATGACATTTGAAGATAACTTGTTTCAGAACAATTTTTTAATAATCATGCAATACATTAAATCTTTCCCCCTGTAGTACATGATATGATTACAAATGTGCAAGTAGCTAATGGCTTTTAGTCTAGATGATTTGTAGTGAAGAACATACATTGTTTTGACATTCTATTACATACTAATTGTATTGCCAAATAAGGAAACTGTTACAGAAATACTAACCACTCTCAGCACATGATAGTGTAGCAATTCTATGTTCAAAAGTGGTTTAGTATGTGGCATATAAAAACACAGTACTTGTTAGCTGTCAGGAAATAATATATAATAAATGTACAAATACACTTTTAAAAAATACTGCATTTTTTTCCTCAGGTCGACTTAGTAACAGGTTTAGCAATTGAAGAAGCTTGTTATGCTCAGGTATGTAACTATGATTGCACAAAAAAACCCAGAAAACTGGCTTTGTGGGTGCCTGTTACAAAACATGCAGAAATTCAACTAGAAATTTCTCTATGACCTCTTCTACATTTAGACCTTCCTTCTACTTTGGTTTCATAAGGTATTTAAGGATGGAGGTGTAGTTTAGGACAAAAACATCTCCCTGCCAAGACTGTTAGGGTGAAGGTCATGAAGCACTACTATTCATATACCTCACCAGTCATACACTGCTGTGCATCTGGTCAAAAAACTACCTTGCTTTTGCTTTTTTTTTTTTTATTATTTGTTGTTTAACGTGAAACAACTTGAAGGACTCTTCTGTAACATGTGCCACTAATGGCATGTGTTCTAACCAGCCAAAAAACAAGACCAACCTCTTTGCCAGTGAAGCATGGGAATAATGTATTTGAGTGAGTTTGTTCTTGGACATTGAGACAAGTTTTCAATCATGGAAGTAGAAGCATCAGCATTAGATACTTATTTAAAACATATGGTGATCTGATTGATAACCGACCCTCTCCCCCTTTCCCCAAACAAAGCAGACCAAAACACCAAAACAAAACACCAAAAGCTCATAAACAAACCTGAAAGAGCTTCACAGTCATCTGTTTGGAGAAAAGATACTCTTTCTTTTCCCAGATTGTTTCACGGCCTTATATTGTGGCTTTGAAGTGTCTGGTACTTTCCTGTATCTGACCAGACATTTTAGTTTTAATTTTAGTTTTGTATTATATGTTGCACATTGGATACATTGAAGAACTAGGATTTGTATGAAAATACTTTTCTTGATACTGTTTTTGGTGTCAATAATGAATTGTTACTCTGCTCATTGCAGACTATTCCAACAAAAGATAGAATTGAAGGCCTTCTTGCATTTAAGGAGAAGAGACCTCCTCGCTACAAGGGAGAATAAAAGAAGCTGATGCCTTTAAAATACAGTGAGATGAAAGTATTGCTATGAGGACCATTAAGGTGCACCTGCATCTGCACCTGGAATATCACAACCACCAAAGTAAAATCCAACCATACTGATGTTACAACATACATGAATGTGTCCATACTTGTACTGGGCCCAGCCAGAAATGTGTGTCAGCTCCTGTTCATTACCATTTCTGAAGGCTGATATGTGTATTCGCAAGGTCACAGGTTCATGCAGCATTCTTAAAATTTCATATGTACGAAACTTACCATTCCATGATTGAAATAGCTTTGTAAATTCTTTATATATAAAAAACCTGTATGTGATGTTAAGTATAAATCTGCTGTATCATTTTATCAAAACAAAAGCGACTACTGAATACCAAAAATAAGAAATTGTGCCAAATATGCATTGGAATGATTCTGTATGTCAGTAAAAATTATATTTGCGTATTCTACCTGAATATGTACATTATAAATAAAGCTAAGGGAAATGAAAAGGATTGTTGCTTGGAAAATGTTAAGCTTATTTATCTGACTTACACTATACTAAGTAAAATGAAGTTAATTTTAGCACGTAATGGTGTCCTTTGGATGAAGTCATTGCCATTATGTTCATTCAACTGTATTAAATGAAGACATTTTCGAGGCCAGCCTTTAATTATGCATTCTTGTATGTTAAACCTGGCTTTGTCTTGCATTCTTCCAATGTACCATCTGATCAGTACTGTCTGCTGTAGAGAAACTTTATTCCACTTGCCCCAGATATTTTAGATTTTTGATGATTGTATTAAAGATTGTTGTGCAGGGATGTGACTAATGTGCTGTTAAAGAAACTAGAATCCTCTTCTTCTCCAGAATATTAATTCTGGAGATCCTAATAATGTATATTTATATATAATGGGGATGATACTGAAATGTTCTTTATTCTGTGGTGCCCTCAGGGTTCTTTTCATATGCCGAAAGAGAAATCCAGTAGGTTTCAAGGTGGGAAAACTGTTGTGATTCGTACTGTATGTTCGCTGTGGACATGGCATATACAGCAAATGCCTGGAAATAACCTTCTAGAAAGTATTTTTGTTAACTTGACTGGAAAATAAACATGGCTTAGCAGTCAAAGGCTGTGTTTTTCTATGAAAACAAATTTCTTCATGTTTGATTACTGTTGGCTCACAGAACTTGTGTATGCTCTGCTGTTTCTGCAACATTAACTATGGTCACTGTCCATATCTATGATGATAAAGCAGCTGATCAACATGAAATGACAAGAACTCATTTAAATTCATATTTAGACATATCATTACATGTAAATTGATTATAACTGGTAGAGCACACACTTTGTTGACTGGTAAACTTGCTGAGTTGATCATTTCACGCATGATAATTTGCAAATAATTTACCGGTTCTTGTTTTGATAGTCATATAAACCCTAGAGGGTCATTTTCTCATGTTTTTGAAATGCTAACATGTCATTTTCATTTTTACTGAGTAGGAAATAATTATGTTAATAGGAGAAAAAATACTAAGCCTATGCTGACAGGATTCTGTTTCATAACTTTGATACACAGTCCAGTTACTGAGCTGCCTCTTTTTTTCTAACAAGAACTGATTAAGTAGCTTCTGTGAATGTCCATTTAAAAAAATCTAATAACTTTAAATACTGTAGCATCAGACTGTGTAGATTCATGCCTTTAACTAGTAGTTTTGATCTCAGAAAATAATTTTGCTGTCACAGTGGTCTCTCCATTCCTTTTCTCAGGAGAAGATACTGTCAAACTACAGCAATTTGGGTGCCTTCTTTGAAGTCAACAGCTTGAATATTATTACAAAGTGAGTACCAGTAGGACAATTTTTAAAGGTATTTTCTAGTGATTTTGAAATAATCCTAAGGGAACAATATTTTAGCTAAAGAAGTGTTAATCACTTACTGTCTCTATTATTAAGTGACATGTTATGGTGGCTGCAGTGCTTATAATTAATAGCAGTGTTAGAATTCTTCTTCCACAAGAGGGTCATTTGTAACAGAAATGCTCTTATAAAGGCTTTTCCCTTTGAAAGTTACGATCTGGCAGATCTCCTTTCAAGTGCTTAAGCTCAGCTGTTTCAGTTCCTGGTAAAGCCATGTTTTTCTCCCCAGTACATCATGGGTGACTGAGCCATAGTCCCCGCTTGTTTCCTTAAAGTTTATCTCATGATCCCTAGTTGTAAGCAGCTTTTTCTCCTGCTCTGGCTGAGCTTAAGTGGATAGTGACTATTTCTGCACTTCTCCACAGAGCTGGATATTGAAAAGCTATAATACAGGTAGGTCTGTTGCCTTCACAGAATCACAGAATCCCAAGGGTTGGAAGGGACCTCAAAAGATCATCTAGTCCAACCCCCCTGCAAGAGCAGGGTAACCTACAGTACATCACACAGGAACTTGTCCAGGCGGGCCTTGAATATCTCCAGTGTAGGAGACTCCACAACCCCTCTCAACAGTATAAGTGCAAGTTCAACTTACTAAATTGCCTGGAAGTACTCAGTTTCATGTAGAAATTAATGTGTGGCTTTATATAACACATATCATTTTAGCCTTTAATCTATGAAAGTAATTGTATTTTCAATATTGTTGAAGTAACTCACATTCTTACTTGTTATACTACATTTCTGGATGTTTTCAGGATTTTCTGATGGCATCAGCCACTTCAATGCTTTGAGTAGCTCACCTGCTATGAAGAAATACAGTGTTTTATTTATTATAAGGTTCTGTAATAATACAGTTAAGAGCCCTTGGAGGATGGAGCATTTCCATGAAATTTACAGAGCCATTTGTGCCAAATTGTTGTGGAAATTTGGTCAGTTTATGTGCAATTACTCATAGTCCTACACCAAGGTTCATATCAATGCTTTTCTAGAACTGCTTTTAACCAGCTGCATTCAGAATAGTAAACAGCAGGATATATCATTTGCAGCTGTTTCATATTTTCCTCAGTCATTGCTCCTAGATGCATTTAACCATAATCAGATTCGTTGAACAGAATAAAAAATAGCATGTCTGTCCATCACAGGAGGGAGCAGATTAGCATGCTACTTGGAATCTGGCTTTCGGAGACTAAGTGAGTACAGTAAGGGGTTTGGAAGTAGCGACACTTCACATACCAAAACCAACTCATAGTATGCAAATAAAAAGAGTAATTGAAACAGTTTATTACTAAACTTAGTTTTTCTTCCATTGTCTTTCCATACAAGCAACATCTCTGAAAATGTGTCTACTAAGATAAGAGAGAGGGTTTATTTACTATTAAAAGTATACTTGAAAACCATTGGTATTTTGTGCAGTGGATATAGAACAAGATATGCCTTCATGTCTCATTTATGGGATTTTAGCCTTGTTCTAGCAACTAATGAGCTGCTGAAGAGCCATGGGGCTTCATTGTCTAGTGAGGCTGATACAGTCAGTGTACTCAGGGTGTGATAATAATCATGATAATGTGGTTATTTTAAGATGTTCTTTTTCTGCGCACTTTCAGAAAGACAGCTATCGCCAAAATTGAGAAAAAGGAGAATAAATCAAAAGGAGGCATGTTCAGCTAAAGGTAAGTAAATTCCTCTTGTGTATTTTGAGAGATTACAAAGTCTAATTTTTGTGTTTACGCCTTTTCTTTTTCTGTTGACTTTGCTTTTTCTCAAGTCTGGAATGCAGACACCAGGATGCAGGGAACACTTTTATGAATTTTTATGGGTTGTTTTCACTTTAAGCACTTTCATATTTTATAAGCAAAGCTAGGAAAGTTTTAAAAATTTTCCTAAAAGGAAATCCTTTTTGAAGGATGTAATCAGAAATTATTGTATTATCACCAAAGATCAGGTAACATACCTTTTTTATTACAGATATAAATCGTGTTCACTTTCAACCTTGAAACAGAGTTGAGTAGAAGTTTCTTAAGTTAGGAAGAATGTGCTGTGTTTATGTAATGTATTGATTATGTGTTATAGTATGTATGTGTTTATACTGACATGTTAAATGCATGCATATGTATGTGTATGTGCGTATGCATATCTGTATGTATAAAATTTTTCAGACAGGCAGGCGAGATCAAGCTGCCTCAGGATATGATAGTACTATTCTCCTCCAGGAAGTTTTGCATTTGTTTGTGCAAGAGCACTACCAGCAGAAACCGTAAACCTTGCAGAGCATGTATTGTGACTGCTATAAGTGGCTAGCCATACTTACAGCGTGGAATTTGTCTAACACAGAAGTTCTGCCACAGAAGCAGCAGTCAAATAGCTGTTCAGGGGGATGCACGTATGTTGCCCTTTATCTGGTTGTGCACATCTGGTAGTTAAGGCTGGAATAAACGTAGCAGAAGTTGAAGTGAGCTCTAAATTTCAACAAAGGTGTGGCATCCAGATAGCACATTCCTCCCAGTCCTATACTATCGTTTGCTACAGTTTGGAGAGGCCTCCTGCAATCATGAGCAGCTCATTAATCAGCAACTGTCGTAGACTGTAAGATCAGTCTCCACCCCCCCCCTTAAATAAGCCTAGACCTAGATTTCATCTTCGAATTTTATCTAGTACATAATTCTTCCAAGGACACTCATTCACATGGGAAGAAATATGAAGTATGTTAAAAGAATTTATTACAGAGGGTGTGAACATTCTGTGTCAAAGCTAAATCCTGTTGCAATATTTGAGTTCAAAATACTACATTAACCCTCTAAGGCATAGTTTCTACATGTATGTTTATAAAGTCGTCAGAGTTCTGGCTAGTGACTACTACTCTTTGATTATAATTTCTGAAGCATATACTAATAAAGTTTTTGTAACATTAAAGAGGTGAGAATATGTTGCAGTTTTCTTGTTGCATAATACAAGCACTTTCAGAACAACATGAAAAGTTGAGTATTTTTTTATGGAACTTATACATCAAATTGTTGCTTCTTTATTCTAGCAACTGCTAATTGATTTAACATTTTCCTTTAAGCATAAGGGACTTTGTGATATCATCTTTGGCTCAACTCTTTCTAGCATGTTACAAAATCTGATGCCAGTTGTACAAATTTTTAAAAAATGTCTCTTTCATGCAGCTTAGAAAGACAAAATTTAAAATCTTAATTGTAAGGATAATGTTATGAAGGTTGTGCTTTCATTACATGTAAATATCTAATAAAATAAATACTTCTGTGCACTTGTGTGGAAAGAGTTCAGACTCTCTCTCTTTGTGTAATGAGTCTGTTCTGCTGGGACTGTTGTCTTCAAAGCTGTCTGTAGCTGAACGGTTTTTGTAAATACATAAAAGTATCCCCAGCTAGTGACTACTCAGGGTTCAGTCTGTGGTTCATGTTGTCCTTTTGGCCTGCCTCCTCTTCCAAGTAATGGTGAGAGGAGGAGAGAGCTAGGGAACATGCTTCTGAGAAGCAGTGAGTTTTGGAAGGATGGATAGGAGAGATGGATTGTAGGGTGTGTTCAGGCTGCATGTTTAAATCAAAGTCCATTTCAGCACTGTCATTTCTAATATCTTCATGAGCAGCTCCACAAAGTAGATTTTTCTGTATTGGTTGGTTGAAGCATCAGAGGTTTATACCCTAATGACTAGTAGAAATTATCCAAACATGAATCATAGGCTGTCTGTATAAGGTACAAAAGCAGGTAGGAGCCACAAATACAGTATAATGAGAAGGGTTCTGCCTTTGTTACCAGTTTGTAAGTGAACATGTGGACATAGTCTTTCCCCACTTTGTGTGGAATGAAATTCCTTTCTTCACTTTGGATTCTTGCCCTTTTTTCCAAATCTTAGCTGGGATCAGTGCTTTTTTTAAAAAGTGAAGAAGATATGCTGCAGCCCCTCAGTCTGTCTAATTATTCAGTAGTTGAAGGATTTGCAAAACACCAGAGCAAATCAGTTTCTTCTCTCTCCTTTCACTTAATTGACCTGAAGGCAGAACTCCTGCAGGAGTGACCTGGTCACTGAATGCTGTTAGTTATTCCTGATAAAACTTTTCCACTTCAATTACTTATTCTACAAGTTAATATACTGAGATGTAGAGATAATGACCTATTAGTTTAGAGAGGGAAAGCCTGTCTTGCAGTCCCTCATGCAGTAAGTATCACACTGTTCGTTTAATAGGACAAGAGTCCTGCTCGCTTTCCTGTCATCCCCGGCATCTCCTTTGCACTGTTCGAAGTTCTGTCTGCCAAGGGGGAAGATGCCTACTGTGTCAGACTCCTTAGGTGTGAAAGGTATAATTCATAAATCCTGAAAGACCTACCTAATTGCTACTGCCTAATATAACAGGACTGTGACTTCCTAAAACAAAATCTAAATTTTGGACTTGGGCACCAAAGTCCATGCATAGAACTAAGTCTTAGTTGTGTGTGCTTGTGATTCTGCTTCTAGGCTGCTTTAATCTTTAGGATTGTTAGTTAAGATTGAAAATACTTCCTTAAAGTAAGCAAGGGATATAAGAAACCACCTTAGCCACTGGGGACATATGGTAGATGCCATGATGGAACTGAGTTGCTGTTAACAGATGGCAACGCTTGTGGAGGCTGGCTACCCTTTTTGTCCCAGCTCCCCAAAGTAGTCAGGCTGTCATCAGTTATTCAGAAGGAAACCCCAGCAAGGGGGAGGAGGTGGTGTGGGAGCACCAGTGGCATAGCTGTGCTACCAGGCTGTGCTAAAGCAGCTGTGCGAAGCTGGTTATTCCAGCTCTGCAGCCTGATTCTGCCAACAGTGAAGCACAAAATAGCTGCATACAGGATAAACTTCTGATAATGCTATGTGTGCGTATATGCATAATATATAAAATGTATGGCTATATGTCCACTCTGCTCCCAGCACATAGTTTTAAGTTTGATCATAGAAGCTTTTAAAGCATTGTTTCCATTGTTAGAATAACTCATTAAAACCACATTTCCACAGGTATGTTGTTTAGAGTTACAAAAACATTTTGTCCTATACATGTTTTTATATTTCATATAATTACAGCATATTTATCTGCAGTATTTCGCAAGTATACTTTTGTGTAATACTGGTAGGAGATTAGGTAATAGCTGCTTACTAGCACTGTTGCACAAGAACATCAAATGTTACTGTGATGTTCTGAGATTTGAGGTACTGAGCATGCTTTTGGCTGCTTTGCTCCTGTGACCTTTGTGCTCTTCTGGATAATGCAGCAGTCCTGTAACGATGCACATGTTTTTCTTTACACAAATGCCAGTAACCACTTGAGCAGGGCACTTGATTCCGGTTTTGATGGGTGGTGCCTATAATGGACAACGGTAGTGTTTTCAAGCCAAGTTGGCTATCTTTGTGCTTTGCAGTGCCAAAAACTTCAAAGCTTCTTCCTTTCAGAACTCTAAAGCAATACAAGTTTGTGTTTCTTCATATCATCAAACTTAATTATTGGCAATAAGCAACTGCTGGCAGGAGCGGCGCATCACATGGCTCCCTTTCTGCTTTAGAAAAGGTCAGCATATGGCATAAACACTTTGCTGTATTATGCAGCCTTGTACTCTGATCACATAACACATGCTTCAGAAAGCATTATGCAATGTTACACTCACTGATTAATGACTGCTTGCACAAGAAGTTTTTCATTACCCTGAATGCTAGCATCCTGGGAATGATTAACTTTGTGACATAACTCTCATCACATAAATATGGAAGATTCAAATACAGCCTCAAAATAACGTGTTTCAGAAATAACTGAGCACTTTCTTGCTTAGTAGTGTGTACAGTACATGATTAACAACCGCTTTAAACCATCAGAGTTGAATAGAAAAGCCTATTTGTGAGAACTGAAAATAAGTCTTATTTTTAGGGTTTAAAGTTTTGCCCAAGATGAATTTTTGCACACAGCAGCATCTCATTCGCAATGTTTTTCCTTTGCTTGTGTAAGTTTGAATTTCCTGAGAAAAATCTGTGCCAACTATTTTCAGTGTTCAGCCAGTGAGTTAAACAGAACAAGTTAAATCTAGCCCTTATTTAGACCAGCAACTGCATGTGTGTAAAATGACTCAGTCCAGTGTGTTCAGTATTATAGAGCATAAAGTTTACAGTTGTGTGCTCAATCAGCATGGTTATTGCAGAGTAAATTCCCAATAATAGCTATTTTTTCTGCATGCAGAGTAAGAAAGTAAAATGTGGTCCCAATTGAAGTGCCTTGCAAACTCACAGCCTGGACATTGCTACACATTCACTTCTAACATTTTCATATTCTCTGTATTGATCATTTCCTGTTCAAAATTTTCAGTTTCTTATGTTAAAAAGTATGATAGTAGTGAATCACAGATGTTATAATCTGAAGGATGTACAAAAGAGGAAAAGCCTATAAAAAGAAATGTTCTTCATATTCCTCTATATATGAAGATTCATCTTGGTTTTGAAGTAATGTCAGTTGCTACCAGTTATCTATGTTTCAACAGCTTTGTTGCAGAGAAAGTTGGTTTGCCTGTTTGGAAATGCAAGATCAGTTTTCACAAGGAAATAACTATATTAAATTTCCACTTACTAATTTGCCTTTAAATGTCAGACTAGAGAAAATGACATCTGCTTTTTATGATTCTGTCTCCTGTAAGTAATCCTGCTCACAAACAGTCACGTTAAATAAAGCTACTTAAAGCCCTTATAGTAAGGGGCATAGTTTGGGATGTCACCACCTTAATGCATGTGTGCCATTTCTTTAGAAATAATTGAAAAAAACCTAGAGAAGGTAAATATTGACTTTCAGTATGTTCTCTTTAATTCTTGCCTTTTCCCACATTCCAACTCCTACAAGCACTAGCAAAGGCTGAAGGAAACAGCCTCTGACTAAGCATTAGCTATCAGCATGCCCTCATTATAGCTGAGGGCTCTTATTCTTTCTCAGCCTACGTGCAGAGCCAGTTAGTCTTTCAGCTGTGATGACGAAATGCCATGCATTTCTTCCTGGAATAGTACGCAGATAAGAGGCCACTTGTTATGCTGAGGTTTCAGATGAACTCCACTAAGGGTTTCAAAACACTCTGTCACAATTATATCAGGTTTCTTTAGCAACCAATTCATTTCAGACACTTTTAAGATAAAAAGAGAAGAGATGTTAGTTTATTTTCCCTTGTGGTTTCACTGTTTAAGCCTTTACAGGATATGACTGGATAGTTTATATATGGCCTGAGTTTATTACTAGTAAATAAAACTAGCAGATCAAAATGGATATGTGCCTTTCTTGATATTTACATTATTTGCAGACCACTGTGGATACCTATAACTTGATAGAAGAAACAAAGATCTCGTGTCTGTGGTAGGCTGCTGGAAAGGTCCTGGTGTGCAAACTCAGTTGCTGAGTGTTTGGAAGTCATTCTGGGCCCAGTAAAACCTGAGAGTTTTCAGAAACTTGCAGCACAAAAGGTTAATCCTTTGTCCTGGGTTTGAGTTAAGATGCTAGGACATGTCTGTACAGTAAAAGCCCAGCTGACCTAGGAATTGCTTAGCAGTGATGGGAGGACCTGTTTATGAGATCTTTTTGCAGAACTGGGCCCTGTTTAGGGGATTCTGTGTACTAACAAAAGCAACTTCAGTGCGATCAAACGAATCACAAAAGCATCCAGACTGCGAAAGAAAGAGGAATCTAAGAAGTGTTTGTTTCAAACCAAGCAATATCCTTAGTAACAGCAATTACCATACGTTACTGTGAAGGCAGGAATACATTGCCTGGAATAAGCAATGGGTCACGTACAGGTTATATAGCTCTCTTTGCTCACCCTTTGCTAACCTTTGGACACTAATTGCACATTTAGAATCTGTGATATGCCCCATTTCCGTTGGATCTGAATGCTACTTTAGATAGATGTAGTCGGTAGGATGGAGAATCTTACGATGATAAATCTGAGTAAATCACAGCTTAGATAAGTATGCAATATGAAGAAAAAAAAAAGCAACCCAAAATGTCATCTGTCCTTGATCACTTCCCCTGCAGTTCTCTACACTTACTAGTACCTCATTACCTGGGAACTGAAAGCTAAATTCAGTTTCCTTTCAAGACAAGAAAATTTTCTTTTTCCATTTACATAATAGAATTTGGATCAAGTCTTAAAGTCTGTAACCTTATTTCTTCAGTGCCTTCCAAATAAATGTGTAATTCCCAGTGAGATCACTAGGAATCTTGACTATTCATAATCTGTTCTTTCTTTTTTTTTTTTCAACTGTTCTTCAGTGAAGAGGGTCCGCTTTGAAAAAGTCTATAGAACAGTAAAGTTGTTAAACCCACCACTCTCCTGATTCCTTCCTCTCCCCTCTCGTTCTTGGGCTAATTATTGACTACTGACTCAGGGGAAAAAAGGAAAAAATAAAATATAACCCAAAACCCCAAATTTCCCTTGTGGGTAAATTATTTTGTAATTGTTTACTAGACGCAGGTGATTCTTGCACAGTACTATGAAGATGTCCTATCCTTGCCAGAACAGGATAGACCAACAAGCCTATGTTTCTTCACGATTTTTCTGCTCTCTTATTGTCAGAATGTGAAAGTCAGCCCAAACACTGTTGCTACAGTGATCACTAGCAGGTCTTTTAAGTGTTAGACAATTAATTTTCACAAAAATTCTGATCCACTAAGTATAAGCATGAATTATGGGTATCTCCTTTTTTGAACTGCTTCTTTTGTGAGCTTTGATTTTAATGAAATGCCACGATGAAAAATTTTTTTGAAATATTACTTATTAAATACTACTACTTCCAAAGCTGCTTCATTTCTTCATTTTGGGGGTTTTTTTATAAGTCATCTTTAGTGTCGTTTGAGCCATCTCGCTGTGTTTTTTCTTATTTTCTGTCTCTAGAATATTCAATCTTAATGCCTGTAAAAGACTGGTTTTGGGTTTTTTGGTGTTTTTTTTTTTTTTTTCGTGGAGTATTATGGGTAAAAAGAAAACCACAGTGCCTTTCTTGAAAATTTTGCTAAAAAGATAACTGCAATTCTGTGGTTCAAAACCTTGAAATGTTCTAAGCTGAAATAACTACAATTCGGACTTTGTCATCTGTACTGGAATCACAGAAACAGCAAATGTAATCTCACCAGCACTCATACTAGTGAAACTTGGTTTTCCCCTTTGGCATTTGTCACCTTATCCTCATCCTTCCGTACAGTCCCTCCTTCTACTGCCATGACACCCCATGCTGAGGAGATGGGCTGTGTGCCATCTGGCCATGGGTATGTGCTGTTTGTGGCTGGAGCCCTCAAAGAGAAAGTGTAATGACTAAGTTCCACAAGTTTTTTATCTAGGGGGGAGATGGAAAGGGGGCATTTGCTTGGGCCTTTTTCTTCCATCAAGCTACTTACAGAAAAGTAGTGGATCATTCTCCTCTCTCTCTTTCAAGCACAATTTACGTTGTGTAAGAGTTCAAAAGATACAAGGATGAAAGTAACTGATACTAATAATATTACTGTTTCCTAAGGCTATTATGCATGGGTAGAGCATAGTGATATCTGCAGGGCTGGATTTTGTCAGTCATTCCAGGTGTCAGAGGCATAAACTCCACTGAGGATTGAGAAACTGTGGTGACAGGCTTCAGTCAATGAGCAAGTGTCCAGGTCCACCTTGCACTGAAATAGTGATTCACTGTTGTCAGTATCCAGACTAGCTGGATGCAAACCAGCTCATATTTCTTTACATTCAGCATTCATTTGCAAAACCTAATTGCAGAATAGCTGTACTGAGCATTTAAACAAAAGAAAAAAATTAAAAAAGTGTCATTACCTACAAATCAGAATTCTTACTTATTAAATCCCAGTTAAAATAAGAAAGGGGGACAGTCTGCATTGTGCTCTAAAGGTCAGGAGTTTTAGGCTATTCTAGGTCATAAAAGCAATAGCAATAATACTTGCCAGTCAGCCATTCTCAACTGAAATGTAAACAGCTTACACTGGTAAATTAATAACTGATAAACAGGTATACTGAACACTTAACAGGTTCGTTATGACCTTTCAGTATTGTTATATGGAATAAACAGTGCTTACAAGAAATACTATTGTGACTTTCAGTCTTACTGTGGAGAATGTAAGAGTTGGGGGTGGGCTTTTTATGCCTATTATCTATTCTTCAGAGAATTATTTCATTGCTAGAAGCAGATGGTGATTTTTAAGCCCACTGCTATTTTGGTGTACTTTAAAAAAAAAAAAAAAAGGGGTCCTAAAAATAGACCCAAGTTACCATATCCAGCAAAAATATGTTGTCAGCTCTTTGCTGGGCTGAAAACAAATCTGTCAGCAATTTCTTTGGGTTAAAGTATCTGAGCACTTTTGTGTAGGGCTTTTTTGTTGTTGGGTTTGGGTTTGGTTTTGTTTTGTTTTTTAAAGAAAACATTTTAAGTGGTTTTGTAGCAGAGTCCATTTAAAGCTCTAAGTGTAAACAAATTACCATCTGTTGTTGTAAAGACACTTTATCAAATTGATGAGACCTGCACTCCAGTTAATGTTGTGGATCAACTGCATGAATTAGACTTTAAAGTCTGAATGAGTCTGAAATCAACATCTTTAGCTCTGCTGGAAGATATTAAAAACCAGCCCATTTTCCTTAATTATGAAAACAAAAACGAGAGTGGCAGTTATTCATGCAGAAAAAAAACAGCCCTGGTAACGCATCTTGGTCAAGTAGGTTTCTTACGTTAATTTTAAAATAATGTCTTGGATTAAAAGTGCACTTTGTAGAGTTACCAAATGAGAAAGGAAAATGTTTCTTGGATTTCTGTGCACAGGTGATTGACATAACTGACACATGGCACAGTATGTTCCGAAGTATTGTCAGTATTAGATAGTTTTGGCATAACTGTTGGCATAAGGACTAAATGTAAGGGTTCAGGTAAAAGAAGGTGGTATTTATCTCTATAGCATGTGGATATATCCTAGAATGATGGAAAGCTGAACCAAAACCAGATCTCTAAGGTAGGGATTTCATTTTAATGATCTCACTGCGACATATTTTGTCTGGCAGCAATTGTGTATCTGAGATACATCTCCTTACAATCAAATCCTGTGAAGTATTAAGAATCCTCATTGTTTCTTGGAGGTTGGCCAGATCAGTCATTCCCCAAATCATGACTTTATTTTACTAATTAAGTGGACTGAAATTGACTTGATGTGGAGGTGCCCAGAAAGATTTAAGTGTGCTAAATCATGCCTGCTGGCAGCATCAACCCCTTTCCATTGACTCTAGAGGTGGCTTAGGCTCCACATTGCGGTCTTTCAGTAAGTCAATAAGACGTAAGTTACATGTTTACAGCAAGCAGTGTGGCACTTGTTAGGGAGTTCAGCATATGCTCCAGAGCAGACCTTCCTTCAAACCTCCTGAACTTCATTTGCAGTGCTCAGTTTGAAAAAACTGTTTCTCTATAAATACATTGTCAGTAATGTTGGCAGCCATTGCCCTGCGAGGTAGAATCGTTTGGGCTTGAAACCAAATTGACTGAAGTATGCCTGGAGACGAGCTCTAGAGCATGCAAGTCATCTAAAGAAAGGTGGGAGAGGAGACTGATCACCTTCTGTTGTAGTGTACTGAAGAATACATTTAGCTGCTGTGTGGCAAAGACACTGAACTCTGTGCCTAGACCTGCAGCTTTACCTGTCAGATTCACCTCATGGCGACTAGCACTGAATGTACAGTGTAGTGTGAAATCCTTCCTACAGGAGTCTGATGTTGCTTGCTACAAGGACAGGTAGATTTTATGAGCATGATATGTGTAAAGTGTGTGAGGGTCATGGAAGTGCTGTGGATTACAGATCATTGCCCAAGGAAGTTGTGAATGCTCCATCCCTGGCAGTGTTCAAAGCCAGGTTGGACGGAGCCTTGGGTGACATGGTTTAGTGTGAGGTGTCCCTGCCTATGGCAGGGGGGTTGGAACTAGATGATCTTAAGGTCCTCCCCAGCCCTAACTATTCTATGATTCTATGGTGTGGTCGTCTCTGGTGTAGTATATATATACTTTTCTTTCAGCTTGCTCTTCTGTGTGTTAGATATATAACTGTGCACTGGTCAGTGCCAAGCTTGTGTCTGTGTTTGTTCATGCAGTGGAACTGCACTGTGTCCTGTGCCATCTCTGGCCCTGTACAGCAACCCAGGACTCAATGGGACAAGCTATGAGTTGGAGTGGAGAAAGGAAACCAGATGGAAATAGTCTAATTTCTGAAATAGTTTAGAGTTTTTAGAGGGGTGAACTAATAAAATTTTGTTTCAAGAAAATCCTTTTCCTCCTCTACCTTTCAGCTTTGCACACGCTTGACTCTTTTTGACTACAATTCCCATTTTCCCACTATTATCTTCTTAGTAAGACTGATCCTGAACCTTCTTGTCATCTTCCTTATCCCCCAAATGTTGATCTTTCTGTTGTCTTCCCTGCAACAACAGATTATTTTCCTTCTCACACCACCTTTTTTTTTTTTTTTTTGGTGAGTATTAAACCTTTCCTACACCATTTTGCTATCCCACAATCCTGAGATGAAAGAATCTGTGGGATGATGTAAAGTGTGAAAAAATGCCTGCTCCTGCCAGGACAGTCATGTGATTTACTGTGATGCTTGTGATGAGGCAGCCAGCAGTCTGATATTTAACTGCAGTGATGGGTAACTTCTCTAGGCACAACCAAATGGTCCACAGTGATTTTAAGATAAATTTTTTGTTATGCAAAGTCAGCCACTGTCTTTGTTGGAATTAAAGAAAGAGGAAGATGAAGTGAGAAACTGTTTTTCATGTGAATGTTATGTCATTCAGATCACCTTAACCCAACGATGACCTTAAAGAAGAAATGAAAAAAGTCACAAAACAAATGCATTCTTGGCAGTGGGATTTGCTTTGCAAATACTAACATTTGGCAAGTTTCTACATTTTCCTCGTCAAACCTAAATTGAAAGCTGAGGAAAAGAATCTAAATCAAAGTTGAGGATATATAGTTGCAATGACTGAAACACACACTAGCTGAAGTCAACAGGTTTACATGTCTTAGCAGAAAAGAAGCCAGGAGATCAGATCTACCTCCCTGAGAAGAGGCAGAAGTTTTCTCTTTTTAAGGTTTACAAGGGGTTATTCATTTGAAGAGAACAGGAAATGAGCAGAAATTGAACTACACAGACCTTATTGTACCTGCTGTTTTTTTGTCAAAGTATGTAAGCCGATGGGAGGTACCTTATTTTGTTTGCGTATTTCTGTGCATGTGCGTATACATGCGTCGGATCATGTAAGTGCTTTTCAACAGCTCCATGTCTCCAGCATGTGTCAGTATCTCCAGGTGCATGTAAGCCATCTGAACCCTGCAGTCTTAATTGCATAACACAGCCATGTTACAAAATATTACCACATCAAGTTCGTTTATATTATTTCATAACAAAAAGAAATACTATTACAGAACATTTTTACCCTTAAGGGAAAATTACTAATTATTTAAAACATTGTCTGTGTGTGTATGTTTGTATATAGTGCATAGGGGTATATGAGACTCATTATGAAAAAATGTAGGGGTGGATTAAAGCAGGATCCATGGGATACAGCCCCAAGGTCAGAGGAGTTTCAACAGACAAGAATGTCAGAAGCTAAGCAGAAAACACCAGGGTGGTTGATTATAATGAGCTTATTCGGGTGATGTGGACCTCTTAACTTCAGGGGAAAGTGGCTGTTTTGAAGGGGAAGCAGCTGTGTGAAAGACTGTCATAGGTCTGGTCAGAGGACAGGTCACATCCAGGAGACAGCTTTGGTAGACAGCAGATGTTTGGGTCTCTGAGTGGAATCCAGACACTGACGTTAAACTTCTGCATTCTCTAGACAGCAAGTGGATTGCTGACTTCTAAGACAAATTAATTCAGTTATCTGTCTCCTGTCTTCAAATCCACATTTGTTTCTTGCTGCGAGGCAAGAGTACAATTGCTGGGTGACTGCCTATGCCCTTCTGAGATTTTTAGAGATTAGAGACTTTTTCCAGTGTGTGAAGTTTTGCTTTGTTTTTCTTGAACAATAATAAGAAGACCTGGGTTCTTGTTCCTGCTCATATGATTGCTTCTGTACTTCATCTGCTGACCAAAATGGAGGTCTACCCACCCTCAGGTGGGTGCCCCAGTTTCCTGCCCATGCAGGCTCACTCTTTTCTAAGTGCATTCATGCATGCCCCAGCTTCACATCAGTAATATGCTGGCCAGTAGTGCAGTTCCAGGGGCTTTGGAGGTTCACCGTTCTAGGCCGACGTACCCAGGATGCTTTTCTGTGAAATGAAGAGTTACATCTCTTCAGGAAAACAGGTGGTGGTTTTCTGATTGTCTCACATCAAAGCCCATACCGGCTCCAGCTATACTGAAAAAGAAATTGCGGCTATTATGTTTAGTATCGCCCTGACCCGTTAAGCAGAGTGGATGAATACTGACATACCTGATTTTGACTTAGCTCCTTCAAGACTAGATAGGAAAACACGTTTTCTGTGTTTTAAGACTGAGGCCTGGGCCTGAATGAGATGTCTAAGCAGCTAGAACATTAAAGTTTTGTGTTCTAGAGTGCAATGCAGTCCTGTAAGGGTTCATAAGCCTTATGAACAGACAAGGCCTGAGTGGTTTTTGCTCTGAATATTGTAATGTGAGTGCATAGTTCTCCTTTTGCCTCTGAAAATCAGTCAGAATTTGCTTACGTTTAGGATTTGCAAAATACTGCTTTGGATACATACTTAGGCCTGATTCTTTTATAGACTAGACCTTAGTTTTCAATATCCTAATGGGTGGTAAAATCGAGACAAAAGGCTGTGTGCAAAGTGTGTGGAACTCCACTAGACTACAATGATTGATGCCTGGTGTAACAATGGGAGATGTAGCACATTGTGACAGTGGACCCATAAGACTTTCAAGTTAAAACATGCATCTAGTGTGAAATATAGTTTTTAGCAGTGAATTTTAGGGCTTTTTATTCATCTCTTCAGAATTCTACATTAATACTACGAAACTAACTATAAATAAATAAATAAACTCTACAAGTGGTATCTCTCATGGAGCACCACCAGGAGGGAGTGTTCTCAGAGGGCAAGGCAGGCTTTGAGAGATTGATGAGAGGAGACTGTCCACAATCTCTCATAGTTTCACAGTCCTAAATTCTTGCCTGCTGAGCTGGAACAGGGGTGTTAGCTTAGTGGAGTGGAAATTTCGGTATTAGTTGGAGGAATTCCCCTCACAGGTCAGAAAATCCCTTCTTCGGCAGGTGTAATAAGGGGATTTGGGAGCAAACGTATGCTGCTCTGCTGCCATTTTTCTTGTCTGTTGAGAAAGGGGTCTCTACAGTCCATAGATGTGGCCTAGTGCTTAGCAAGTGACACTAGCAGTCGGGATACACAAGATGCTTCTGAGCTTGCTGGTTTTTTGCATCTGCAAAGAAGGCTAATACTTCACCTCAGAGAGATGAGAGGACTTACTTACTGTATGTCATCTTGAGGCTTTCTAATGCAAAGAGAAGCAGTATACTGCTTTTGCAGTGCAGTGCTGGGAAATAGTCTGTGCTTGTGCTTATTCACCTATTTCTACATAATACAGCCTTCTTGTGAAATACATCATAAGATATATTATTAATGAATGCACAATTGAAACTTCTCCATGATTTTGGGGGACTTAAATTGTGTAGCAGCTAACACCATCCAAATATTTCACATATCTCCGATCGATCTCCTGCAACCATTGTTAGCTTGTGAGTCCCCACGCTCCCTTCTTCCTGCAGTCCCATCCAAACATCTCTCTATCTATCTCAGCTGCCTGTAAGACTGTATGACTGACCACACAGAAGACAGTGCCTTCCAGCAATCTGACCATGCAGGACATATTTTCATTTGGCAGTGGTGCTTCAAAATGCTAACTTGGTATACTGTGTCTGACCCG
Organism: Lathamus discolor; assembly: GCF_037157495.1. Classification (NCBI taxonomy): domain Eukaryota; kingdom Metazoa; phylum Chordata; class Aves; order Psittaciformes; family Psittacidae; genus Lathamus; species Lathamus discolor. The sequence continues at coordinate 63,880,400 of NC_088909.1, forward strand.
TTTGATATTTAGGCTTGGCGTAACACATCTGTCTTTCTTCTCTTTCCCTAAACACAAGCATACTTATGCAGGTAGGAAAGAAGGGAGAGCTCCAAGGTCGGTCAGGTTACCCAGCAATCTGCTGGATGTAATTTGTGAGTGACTGAAGGGAGTTGGAGATGGAGCAGCTGAGAGAGGTCTTGCTTTTACAGTACATACAGTGTGCCAGCACATCCTCGTTTCATTGCCATTTCTCTGAGTAGGCTTCTCTCATAGTATTCTTTGACTTGTTGGGCTTCACTTGTCAATTATCTCAAAATTCAAATAGATTACACCTTCTGGTGCCAAATACTCATATTATCAGAGTTTTCATCCTGGAAAATGAGAACAAAATAGGAGTATACTATAAATAAATAAATAAAAGTATAAATTAATAGGGTTATACTGCATCACTGTAATTGTCATAGAATTGCATATACCAGCTATCAGCAGAGGCAATGCACTTGTGCCTGGGTTTATTTAATAAATATGTAAAGTCAAAAATTGCGCAGACTGTTGCTGTTCTCTTCTTCTCCAAGTCACTTTATACTGGAATTATAATGAACTCACAGCTCAGGTTTATTCCAGAGATTACAAAATGGGTCAAATTGTTCATGTGCCAGTTTGTAGATGTATGCTACTAGATTTCTATTACTGGTTTAGGCTAACACAGCAAAAAGTAGACCCATCTGTGCTCGTGTTGTATGCTAAAATTAACAAATGCTCATTCTTGGGAGTCCAAGCAAAGCAAACACTGTTTTATGGAAAAGTTTTATTGAACTACAGAATGGTTCTGTTGTCATTGGTGCTCCAGTCAGCATGCAACCTCTCCCCAGCACAATAAGCTCCAGGTGGCATAGCGTTGCTTGAGCTGTTAGTACTCTGAAAAAGAGTGTCCTGTACAGAGTGCTTGGGCCTCTTTTATACCTCTTACCCTGTTAGGTAAAGGGCCTGTGTGAATAGCAAATATTGTGTGGAAGACAGTGTTTGGTAGTTTTAGCAGATATCGGTAGCTTTAATATCCAGAGTGGCACAATTAGCCTTAAAAATGCAGTATACCTTAAATTTAGCACTAATATTTCTGTAATAAATTTAGAAGAACTGGCACAAGTACTCTACAAGTGAGCGTAGTTGGAGTGATGATTCCAGGAAAGAATGATACGTAATTTTGTGGAATACATATGAACATACTACATGTATTTATGTATATTTAATATGTTTCTCTTAAATATAGACAATAATGTATTTGTTAATATATAATTAACATATACACCAGTATGCATATTATACCCTCATACACGAAGCATGTTTTAAACAATCTTTATGGAAAGAAAACGGCTTCTGTACCTGGCTTTTAACTATCTCCGCAGGACCAGGAAGTGAATTTGGATGTCACATGTGACTTGTCTAGTGTAATCACTGAGCCTAACGTCTTCCATCAATGCCAGGGCTGGCAGCACAGGAGTCATTCCAGATTTCCTACATAGCTCTGCCAAGTGTGGCACAGCCCTGCCTCTGGGGCTGGAAGCATGGTTGAATTCCCATCATTATCCTCTCAGGCTTGTCTGCTGGAGAAGGGTGCCCAGCAGTGATGTTTTTTTGGTCGGGAATGGATTTACCTAATCTGGCTGGATTAGAGCACCATCTTGTTTCATACACAGCACACAGGTTCTTGATCAGAAACCTATGTGTGTAAGTTACCAAGTTGCAGCTATCTGGCTTCATTCAGTCAGACTGGCATTTTGCAGGGCTAGGGTATCTGTCTTCTGACTTTCGCCAACCAGTCAACAGTGCTTATAACTACAATGTCAGTGTATAAATTATGACTTCAGACAAACCCCAGTGCATAAACTGGGAGCTGCACTGTAATTTTCAGAGAAAGCATGCTTTTGTCCACTGTAAGTATATAAACCAAAATTTGAGTCACTGTTAGTTTGCTTTTTCAGTTATCGTTGCTTCTTTTCACTCACATAGTCTCCCAATAAATAAAGCAATACTCTTGTTCTTCATTCTGCTCGGAAGAAAGGAGGATCATGCAGTTGTGGAGAACTAGTGAAGAACACAGAGAAAACTCCTTACCTTCACCTTGAATCAGTGGTATAACTAATCCAGCTTGAATTTGTAGATTCTTGCCTGTGCCTTAAAATAGAAGCTGGGTGTGGTGGTGGTATTTTACAAGAGTAGAGTATGTACTTCCTAAAAATAAAGTTAATTTATCAGTGTAAGCACTGTGGATCATGTAATCTTCTCCATCTCCAGTGGAATTCAGAGTTCCTTGTTGGTCAGGATGAGGCCATGAAACCCAGGTAGATATTTTTGTCATCTTTCAGTAAAAGAGGCTCTTGTAAAACTGGATTTGCCCTATCTGACAGGGCACTGAAAGTTATATTTCAGCAGTGTTTTACCACTAGATGTTTAGCAAAGACACCGTCTTGGTGTTGCTGCTGTCTAGCATGCTGTACCTTCCGTCAGCTCAACCCTGTCTCCTGCAATGACCCAAAGTGTCATGAAGGGGAGAGCCATGTCGCAGCTACTGTGTGTGATACCTGGAGGTCTTTTCTGAAACCAAACCTAGCTAGATTGCAGTTTTGAAGGACTTTTCACCTTGATACCAAAAGCATTTTAGGAAATGTGGAGATTGTTGTTTGGAGTCTATGAATGTAGTTCTTAGTGTCATTAGTGTTAACTGAGATTAACTTGAAGGCAGGGGGAATGCTGATTTTGCTTTGGGCTGACTGCCAGAGCAGAACTGGTTCCTAAACACTGTTCGTCTCCGTGTCTGAGGCAGGAGTGCAGGCAGATTACTGGGTTACCGGTGTGCTCTAAACCTGCACTTCAAAGCCGATGTACTGGCAGCAGTTTAAAACTGAAGTCTCATTATCCATGGGCATTCTGAAAATGAGTGCCACTTTGTTTGCTTTTGTGACAGAGAGCCAGAATTTGTTTTTTATCATCTGTAGCACCAACTCTGTAGCTTAAAAGTCAATACTTTATTCAAATAGAAAATGTTAATTTGCCACCACACATAAAATGGTATTTTTCTACAGATATCTTACAGAACTATTGAGCTGTGGTTTGTGGCCTTGAAGTCTGGGCTTTTTCTTCTAAGTATACTCCACTCTGTTTTCTGTGTGTCTGTCATGTTGAATAAGTAACAGACAGCAAGCACAGGGGCAGGACTCATGTCCCATATAAAACAAAACAGGCAGCTCTTTGAATTGTGAGACTAGAATGCCATTAGGGCTTCTTTGTCAGTCACAAAGCTGGTGACAGAATCCCGAGATAGAGTTTCAGCCTCTAACTCAAAATACGCTTAGGGTTTTGCTCTTGCATATAATGTATGCCCACTTGGTGTTGTCCATAAAACAGCTACACCTTTCAAATTTCTTGTCGTCCTTCCTCAAGTTCCTTCTGAGCCATCCACCAGCCTCCCTCCTCTGTTCCTCTCTTTGCAGTCCTTTACCAGTGCAGCTTTCTCTGCCTTTCTGCTCCACCCCATCATGGCCAAAGTCCTTCTGGCTGCCCCTGGTATTACTGCTCTGCTCAGCATCAGAGACATAGGCACGATCAGCGACACACTCAGATCTGCCATCTTTGCTCTCGCTGTAGTACTTCAGCCTGTGAGCAGTCCCCTGACCTTGATGTTCAGGCTCTCATAGGATCTACCTGGTAATCAGTCGCATGCCACTTGTGTGTTATGTGCCTGTGTGCTGTGAATGGCAGAGAGAACAGGATCCTGTGAGAGTAGGTTAGCTGACTCATATAATTTTCTGGCCTGATGTTATCTCACTAGATAATATCAGCACTAAGTTTGAATAGTGCACCAAAGTAATTCTACTACTGCAATTAAAAGAAGGATTATTTGCAAATGTTTTTTTAAGTTATTGTGGATCACACTTCTGAGAATACATTAAAAATCTCATTTCTTGTTACACCTTCCTTAATTCAGGGCTTAACTTATCTAAATTTTGCGGTCTATCTGTTCAAAGGCATGGTTTGGCAGCTCTCAAGATTGGTGTGCCAAACTGCTGATGTCTTTTCCAAATCTGAAGTTGAACAGATATTGCTGATGGGCTGATCACTGATGCCTTGCAGCTCGGACAGATAGAGGTTCCTGACCCCCTGAATGGTGATGTATGGAGTTCCCCATCTGCTCGTGTCACACCTCTGGCATGCATCCTGTCAGCTTCTGGCTCTGACAGATAAAAGTGCCCCTGCTCTTTAGCAAGAAACATAGATTTTGTGCTGCATGGCTAAAGAAACCAACTCCTGTGATGTCATCTGCCAACATCTAATTGTCATGAATGTAATCATTTAGAGTAAAGTCTGAAAGATTTTTTTTTAAATATTACATTCTTTTTAATTGCATTATTATGGTTACCTACCTGTTGAATTGAAGAAGTACAGTTGATTTTTTTTTCCTTGCTTTCCCTTCCTACGTATCTAGAGGTTAGTATTTCAGTGAGGATTAACTAAATACATCTCAAAGCCTAGCTCTTGATCTCTCTGATTTCAGGGTTATTTTGTCTGAAGTGAATTCCACTTCTCTGATGTTTTCTGTTTTGATTTTTAAATACAGTGATAAAAGCTAGCGTCTACTAAGTTTCAACTTTCTATTTTTGTCCATTGGTAAACAGTACACCAGATGTGGGCGTGAAGGACCCTGTGAGGCTGAGGGAGTTCTGCTTTTATTCAACAATTTTAACTTTCATAACTGAGAATTTCAGCTCATTTTTTAGGCTGTGTATGTGCTGTTTTGGTTTTTTTAAGAGCTGAGAAAAACAGGCTTACGCAACTTAGTTTGCATAAGTGCAGTGAGTCATTCACGTTTCTTGTTTGCGTGTTTCTGTGTGTGTGTGTTTTATCACTTTATATAACCTTTTTTTGAAAAAGTACTACTATGGATGGTAAGGATGTATTTTGCCTCTAAAGCAAAAAATAAATGTGCCTATTAGGCAGATAGCTGCTTCTTGCTGCTGTCTCCTCATAGGTGCTGTTCTCCAGGAAGGCAGTTTGGTGATTCATCTTAAGGCTCTGGTTCTTCAGTGGCGCAGTTTATCCTGATATATGAAGGTGTAAGGGGAAGGCCAGGTAACTCTGTCTTTTCCCCTTCATAGGCACAGCTGTGGGTAACTCCATGTGCTAATGTTGCTTATACTTATGCATATATGTATATAGGGGCTTCACGTGTGTGTACTTCTTTCAGCATAGCTTCTGCTTTATCACATTGCTCCCTGCTGTCTGGGGAAGAGTGGGGCTTTTAGAACAGAGTACCTCTCTGCATTGTTGGAAGAAATTTGGGTCTTAAAACCCTTCACACAGCTGTTGGACACACAATTGTTGGACACACAATTGTTGAATGTTGCAAGCATTCTCCATTAGGCACGCTTTTAAAGAAGTTCCCTGAAGGCCTCATCTTTTTTGACACTACTTCATAACTTTGTGTGATCAAATGTACTATGAACGTACGGCTGCTTGGAGTTTATTGATTGAATACAATTAGAGGTATGAAGTGTCAGTACAGTTTAAGTGTTAGAATTGCGGTTTTGGTTTTTATGTTTCAGGTGTATTTTCTTTGACATCTGATGGATGATCTATGTAACTGTGGCAGGGAACTCACTGTTGGTTTTACCAGAAAAAGGGAGTGTGGTTGATGATGCAGATACGTGCTCACAGGTCTTCTTGCCCCCGTGGCTGTACTGAAGCTTGCCAGTTCATTTCTTTCCAGCTCTCTGCTGTATTACTGTTTTTTCTGATGTGAGGTACATCCTCTCTGGCTGTGCTACAAATTCCTCCCAGCATGTTTCATACTGGTTACTCCCCTACACAGTCAGAAAACCCTCCACTCTTCTCTACATGTCTGTATTTTACTAAATCAGGTGCAGGGCCTCTTCCTTTCTACAACCCAATTTTTGTTTCCATTAAAGTACATCACAAGTTTTGCTTGATTTCAGTGACATTCTGTGTTTCATGCAAGTAGCATTGTTCATCCTCTGCCTTGTTCATTCTTGTGGCAACACTTTGACCACTGCGATAATCACTAAAACAGAAATACTGTGTTTTCTGTCCAGTGCAGAGCAGATCTTCTGTAGCTGGAAGATAAGCCACTGTTCATCTACTGTCAGATTAGCAGTATCTGGGGTCTGCAGAAGTGCCATGAAACACTCAGGTACTGTATTTAATTTTCTGTGGTAGTGTACTCAAATGGATGACAGCGATGAGAATACCTTTTCCATTAAGAAACTGGATTTACATAAGGAATTGTAGTACCTGTCTACCTTCAAAAATATGAGCAATTCTCATGAATATACTTGCATGTGTAAAATGAGACATACACTTAGATTCCTTGCTGGGCTGATGTTCAGAAGAGCAGCTCTACTGGTTTGGACTCTAAATGCAATTAGCATACCCAGAGACAAAAGTACCGCGTAGGAGTCACATAGATGTTAACTGTTTCCTCCAGCAACTGTTGACAATAAGGCACCTCCTTCAGTCAGCAGATAATAATTGGCATGACATCTGGAGATGAGAAAGATACTTGAACTTGTGGAACACTCTATGAATAAAAAAAAATTATTACTTGCATGCATAAAAATGACAGTTGAGAGTAAATTTTCGTATTTAACCCCCTAAAGAGGTATTTTCCCTTTGCACACAGGTGTGTGGACAGTATCTGCATGGCCATAGTCATTATTCTTACCACTATTATTTCATTGTGTCAAATGGTCCCTTGCATGAGTGGGCAAATAACCAAGTTGCCTACACCTTTATATTTATTATGACCTCAAATACATGACAGGAGAAATGAGAGCCTCTTCACAATAAAATCACATAGCAATTTTTTTAACATTCATTCTTGTGCTTCGAATAAAGTGACTTAAATTTGCTGATCCTTGAGATAATCCTTGAAGTCCTCTGTCCCTAATGAGCAGTATCCTTGCATCCATTTATATGCCCTCGCTGCAGAAGTCTAATACACGCATTGTCCACAGGAGTCAGTAATACAAGTCAGCCGCCTCAACGTACCACATACTGCAAGTGTATCAAGAATTTTAAAAGTCTTACTAGAAGGTGAATGTCTCCTTGAGTAAAAGGATAGCCCTGTAATGGCACGCTTATATGCACTCCGGACACAAATATAAGAGTCTAGAGAAATGGGGTAAACTGAGCATATAAGAGATCATATTGCTTATTCATGGCAATGTACCCTCTCTTCTTAAAAGTAATTGAAGCTTGAGTTAAAATGAAAGTTTCTCTTCCTGCTATTGCCATTTTGCATATTATTTCACAGAATTTAGTGCAGAATCAAAGATTTTACTACTTACTTTCAGAAAGAAATAAGTAATTAATAGGCAGAGCATTAAAGGAAAGAAAAAAGCTTCACAAGGCTCAAATTAATCTTTCTGTGTTTTTCTTTTGCATCCTCATCTGACTGCTTGGGCACCACTCACTAGAGCTAAATTTTTAGCAGTTGGGTTTTAGAAATTTCGCAGGAGTTCAGTACAAAGCAAATTAACTTTCTATAACCACGATAAAGTAGGGATAATTACATTTTAAGTGACCCTTATGAGACATTTCCAGCTGCCTGGAGTAGAAATCTGGGTCAGTACTCCACTAAGCACTAATGCAGGACATCAGTATACTGCTTTATTCCTGATGAAGTAAATTGCCCTCTTTCTACTGAAGTCAAAGGAGTGATCCTGCTTATGGCCATGAGTTTGTTCTGAGCTTGTTTGAACTCTGACAGTGATATGTTTTCTGTGCATAAACCAAAAGGCTTGTTAAGCTTTACATTTTAATGTATTCTTCACTTAGTGATTTGCTTTTGCCTCATGTTCATTTTAATGGGTTTTATTTTAACTATTACCTTCTCTATGGCAGGAAACAGGATTCAATGTATTTTGGATGTCAGTAAGCTAAAATCTGTATGAAACACAGTATGTCCTTCATCTTAACCAGGTATCCTTGGCAAGCTATCGCAACTATTACTAAAAGCATACGGCCAGCAAGTTAGCTTGGTAGCAGAATAGATAGCATGGGTATCAGCTCATTTTAAAGTTTACTTGTGAAGCTGCTTCTGAAAAAAATCCAGAGTGCAACGGAGAATTTCCTATCAGAAGCAATTGAGGAGAAAAACATTGTTTTACATATTACTTGGGTGGATTTTTGGCACTAGTTTATCCTGGCATGGAAAAGCCACCCATGCAAAGATCTTGCAAGGGTATCAGATTCCATTAACAACATATCAGAAAGCAAGTATTCACCATTACCAGCCTTGGTCTGGGTCACAGGAACAGGTTTGAAATAATGCGTATGAGAATTGCCTTTTAGAGGTATATGGGAGGGGAAAAGGAAGCTTCAGGAACCTATTATTGGAGACTTTTCCTTGAACCGCTTTTCATTTGTGAGCCAAATGCTGCAGTAATTAAGCTGCAAAATTTAAGGGAATGTGTTTTGCTTTTAGTGGAAACCAGCATTGGTTTTCTCCAGGCATTCAATCACTTAACTCAGTTGTCTTTTTATATTATTCAAATGTGATACACATTAGTCAAACATAAGTGGTTGAAGAATCATGTTGCAGAATGCCTCTTGAGAAGAAGTATGTTATAAACATTTCTACTAATGGAATATTCGTGTTAATGTAAATTAACTCCATAAGGGTGGTGAATCCTTTGAAAGGTGAACATGAAGTTCCTGCTGCAGAGTGGATGGATGGCTTTTTCATTTGTTGCTTGCACAGCACAAACAGTGGTGTACAGACTTCTGTAGCCAACAAGGACTTTGCAAATGCAGTTTGGTATCCCTCAAGAATCAAGGCCTCTCACAGACTGAAAATACAATGCAGATTTGTGTGATGCTGAAGACAGGAGGGACATTTTGCAGAAATAATTGTAAGAACTGTGATCTGAGAAAAAATGCAAATGAACTGAATCTGTAGAAGAGTAGAAGAAAACAAGTTACTATAGCTAGCTGTTAGCAGATTTAATTAGATCAATAGAGATAGTGAACATTTTGGAGTGGGTGATCAGTTGCCAAGAATATTAGGCATAGGGACCTAAAAATGGCAAGAAAGACTATAGCTATTGTTGTTTCTATTTCCTGTAATCCAAGCTATAGGCATTTGCTTAGAGGCATGAGATCTGACAAATGTTGGAGTGATGCAGGGGACTGATAGCAGACCTCGCCTGGAAAGTGTTCTCGTAGTTATAGCTGAATTCGAGACCCAAGCACTTTACAGAAAGCAGTCTAATGAAGGCTTCTCCACTGAAGGCAACTGCTTTGTAATCCCCTGCAGGTAACCTGTCTGCAAACTCTGAACTTTTGTGTATGCAGATAGATAGATAGATAGATAGATAGATAGATAGATAGATAGATAGATAGATAGATAGTACATACCTGAATGCTGCCATGAGGAAGAAGTTGGGGATGACAGCTTCAAGAATGCCAGAATGGAAGAGGTGATTATGCCGTCCTTTGGAAGACAGTGCAGCAACCAAGAAGGCCATGTCTGTTGTAATAGTTTACAGCTCTATCTCTTTGCTCTTGTGCATGAGGGGACACAGAAGCCCTGGAAGTTAGGGAAAGGCAGAGCCCGGTGAAGTTGTGCCCAGGGTTCCTAAGCAGAAGAGGATTTACCCAGGCTGCCTATTTTGAAGTCCCCAACCAAGTGTAAGAACAACCTGATAAAAAAAAACTTTGTATCTTGGTGGGTTTTGTTTGCTCATTTGTTTTTGCAGCATGTAAATTTATTATCAAAATAATTTATATTGCACAAAGCACTCTTTCAACTGTGTTTTATTAATTCAGGAACAGCAATGATAAGATCTAGTTCTTTCCAAAGAATTTGGTATGCCACATTTCCCAAATGGGATCAGATTACAAAGACAGTTCAGCTCCCAGTTAGGTTCTTCAGTGAAGTAGTTAGATTTTTGACAGCACTCATCATCCAGTGGGTCTGGTGTTCATTTTCAGGAATGGGAGCTGGTGAGCACTTCTGAAAATGTAACCTTTTGTACTTAAATATTTGTGTGTCTTCTCCCAAACTCATTTTCCATGAAGTTATGTGATATTTTTTCAGTGTTATTTTCAGAGTTTGTTTCCTCACTTAATAAAACTAAATAGTTTTGCAGGAGTTCCACTGCATTTCTGTGCAGTTTGATTTTCATATTTTTATGATTATTTTTTTTCATATTTTTGTGATGTTCAGGATATTTAAAACCCAAATGTTCATAAATATGTGCACAAATGAAACCGCAAATACCATGATGACTTACACAGTAGTGATAACTCCAAGTACAAATACCAGATTTAAAATGTAAGTTGTTATTTGTATAGCCAATTAACATGAACGTCTGATGAATCACAGTAAATCCACAAACACATGCTGAACTGGGATTTTTGCACATGTAAATCCGTTTGCCTTAACGCCTTGTTCTTTGGATAATATGACAGTTTTATGTGGCTTGCATCTTTCCAAGAGCTACAGATGACTTTCTTCCAATGGAAATCAGTGGGGGTGGCTTCATCTACCTTAAGTATCCCTCTCTGCTGGATTATTCTTTAATTATTATTTTACCTCTTGAAAGGTCCTCCCATTTTCAGGTGCTCTTGAAGTTACTAGGTTCTAACCCCTGTTGGATTCCTGTGAATACTTAAAAAAACACACAATATATAGCCGGACTGGTATGCTGATGATGCCAGATGGGTCCAAGACACCTCTAAATCATTGTCACCAGTGTCACATGCCAATTTTTTTCTTTTCTAGGAAAAAAACTTACTTTATTTCCTTTCTAGGAAAAAAAACACACCTTACTTATCAAATTGTTAATCAATCGTTATTGTCTTTTTCCACAACTTTATCTGCATCCTGGCACCTCCGCTTTGAGTAATGGTGTACACCGCAGTATTGAACTCTGCATCAGTTCCAGGTTCTCCCTTCATGTTAGTACCATTTGTGGTACAAACACAATTCCAGCACTTCCCAAAGACCTGCTTTTTGTACTGTACCAAAAGAGCATTCATCTCTGCATTAAATGTCCTCAGCAAGGAAAGCCAGTTTCAGTTGTGATTTGTTTTGTTCATTCTCCTTCTCCTCATCAGCACTCTGACTTTTATCACATCACCTTTGTCCTCCTCCTGTTTGTGAAGTCAACTGCTGTAGTTTGGATGTGTTCCTGGACAAGCAGCAACTCTTTTGCTGCCACTGTAGCATGTCTGGCACGTACTGAAATGTTAGTTCGGTGAATGAAGAAGTTTATTTTGATATAGGTAATGATTAATAGTCACAGCAATTCATGAACTGTTAGTGGTCTGTGTCAGATATCTTAGTGGCTTCTATTTCATTCTTACAAATCACTACCTAGGCAATAATCATGGCTAACCTGCAAGTCAAAGTAAACGCAAGCAACAAGCTGTGACTTCTGCTTTTCACTAAGTTCTCTTTAAGTGTAACCTCGTCTTCCCATACCACCCCCGCACCCTTCATCTGTTCACGTACTCATTGCCTTCTTGGTCTGACTCTGAGCTGAGTGGGTAAAGGACTCTTTATGCTGTTGCTTACTGCCTCTTCTCTTAGCACATTGGTCTATATCTTCCTTTTCACTCAGTTTCTGGATGTGATGTGAATGCTTTGCTATTTAGGAGATAACAGCAAAGGTGGGATAAGATGGAGAGGCATAGAGGCATTACACTGATCTTTATTCCCCAGAAGTGATCTCTGGTGCTATCAATTGAGAAGGGTGGGTGGGATGGGATTCTTCAGTTCCCCCCACCTCAGCTGAGCTGCGTCTGTTTCGCAGCCATGTGAAAGGTTTCATTCCTCAGGATGGGCTGTGTGGCCCCTCTCACAAGAGCTCAGATCAGTTTCAGCACATGAAAAAATAAAGGTCTGGTTGCCCAGAGTTGGGGAGAGGCAGCACTGCAAACTTCAGCAGAAAGCTAACCTTTCCTTTTCCACTCTTCTTCTGCCTTTCCCCCTCCTCCCACTGAGCCCTGCAGAGAGAGATTAGCTATCAAACTGTAAATCCCCCAAGTACAGAAACTAGTAAACCTCCTGTCCCCTCCCCAGGAGGACATGTATGCTGACAACAGCCTCATTCAATCTGACACCTGTTTCACTTTAAAACAGGCGCCTATAAATAGAGTGAATGTAACCCTAGGTGGCATTGCAAAATATTATGGAAAATGCGGCTTACAACCCTGTGAAGAAGGGGGAGCAGAGAGAGTGGGGGTGGGCAAAAAGACACTATCTGCCATAAAAACCTGGCAGCTTCATGCAAGGGCTGTTGCTTTTAATTTAAATGCTCATTTCTTATTCTATTTTCAGATCCTCTCTGGGATTTTAGGAATGTTGAGACGTGCTGGTTATAAAGCCCTAAGTACAAAATGGTCACGGATGGCTGGAATGAGGCATGTTCTAATGGAAACAAATCACTTGTCAGTAAGCAGCCTTCAAACTTTTGAACAAAAGCTCAAAAGGGTCAGGGAAAAGACATGTTTGTTGACTTTAAATGGCTGGATGCAGGTCGTCAGGCATAGACTTTAATATTGTTGAGGTAACTCTTCAGTTCTATGTAAAATTGGGGTTTTAAGCAAGGTTAAGTACTCTGATGGCAACCACAGATGGAATGAGCAATTTACTTACATAAACAGAAAGCTTACACATATGTAAATTGAAGTGTGCATACTACCAAAATGTAAAGCACATACGCAACTGCAAAAGAGCCACAGAATGGAGCTCAGCTCTGGGAGCTGCATTTAGGTATATAGAGGTGAATGTCTGTGATAACAACTGTGCTATTTCTACTGACATTTAGAAGATTAACTAGTATTTCTGTAAAGTAAAAGTACATGTCTGTGATTAATGTGTTTTATGTAGTAAAAATAGTGTAGCTTAGCTTTATAGTGATTTGAGGATAAATCCAATCCTGAGTCTGCTTATTCAACTTTCTATAGGCTTTAAACAAAGTTCTGCAATGCCATTGTTGAAAATTTTTATTTGCTTGCAGGACCCATAATGAGGTTCCTGACCACTGGTTCAACCATGATGAGGGATCAGCCCTTCTTGTGTAATATTTTGTGCTGCTGTGTAGAATAAGTCGTGTTCCTCTATAGTAAGTTGTATACAGTGGATGAAATAATCTTTGTGGAACATCATGCTGAATTTACTAATTCTGCTGAATCTTGGTTTCGTGAGAAAATGAGGCTTATGCAATCTTTCTTTGTCATCAATCTGTCTGTCTGCTAGTCCCCCTCACAAGCAGCTTCTGAGCTTGTTCGGTCTTCAACTGGATTTGGAGACAGATTACAGATAATTGCATTTTGACTAGATTAGTGAAAACTGCTTTCTGTCTAGATGAAGAGAGGCAGTGCCTCTGCAGAGGGGAAGGCACATGAAACATAGGTGTCAGCTAAGCAGTCAGAGTGGGGGTCCCTAGCACAGCATACACTGTTCCATGCATACAGAATAGGCATGCACCAGGAATACAGCGGGGACTGAAGAGACAGGTTCGGGCAGAGGTGACTGGGAAAATAAAGCTGATGGGACAAAGACCTGACCTCTGTGAGTAACCAGGTTTCATTTCAGTGTTCATGTAATAATTTCTTTTTCATATGGAAAACAGAAGCAAAAGAAAAGGGAATGACTCTGTGTGGTAAAGTGATACATGTGAGCTTCAAAGCAGAGGGCAGGCTTTCGGTGTTTCTGAGGTTTATTCCGCTGAGTAAACATTATTCTGCTTTCAAAGGGAAGAAACTGAGACACTTTCTTCACGCACATTGGACTTGTTCAAAGGTACCAAATGACTCAGCAGCAATGAAGTACAACATACAGACAGGTTTAGGTAGTTTAGAATTATAGAATTGTTTAAGTTGGAAGAGACCCTTAAGATCATCAAACACAACTGTAAGCCTGACACTGCCAAGTCCACCACTAAAACATGTCTCTAATTGGCACATCCACAGGTCTTTTAAACATCTGCCGGTACGGGACTCAGCTTCTTCCCTGGGCAGGCTGTTCCAGTGCTTCACATTTGAAGTGAAGATGCTGAAGACATTTTTCCTTAATATTCTATCTAATCCTCCCCTGGCACAACTTGGGGCTGTCTCTTCTTGTCCTATGACTTGTTACTTGGGGAAAGAGACTGACACCCACCTTACTACAACCTCCTTTTCTGCAGGCTAAGTAATCCCTGTTCCCTCAGCGGCTCCTCACAGGACTAGTTCTTCAGACTTCACTAGCTTCATTGTCCTTTTCTGGACCTGCTCCAACACCTCAATGTCTCTCTTGTAGTGAGGGGCCCAGAACTGAACAAAGAATTTGAGGTGTGGTCTCTCCAGTGCCGAGAACAGGGGAACAATTACTGCCCTAGTCCGGCTGGCCAAGTGTGCCCAGCAGCTAACACAGTTTCTTCCTGTGTAAACCTTTACCTACCACATGCCCAAGCCATCCCTGAATCTTCTTCCTCAAGGCCCTTGAGCTCAGTAGTACTCACCACTGCTGCATTTTGGGCTGCCCTTTTGGTCTTTTATGTTTGCATCTGCTAGCACTGCAAAAGGAGAACATTGCCTGATGAAGCCCAGCAATTTCTTGATGTCTACAAAGGTTATTGTATGTGTTGCCACGACAGGGAAAACAACTTCCAAATGCCACTGGATATTTTGCTTTTTCTGACGGAAATGAAGGGATGGTTCTCTAGGAGGGTTGTGAAGCAGCAGAGTAACCTGCAGAGAGTTCCACTCAGCATGGACTAAAGTGTTCCTGGTACCTGAGTTAGCTTGTTTGAAGTTAATTTGGGTTTGTCCATAGTATTCCGTCCCACTCATCTTCCTTAGACTTGGCACCTGATAGCCATTGCTGTTTCAAAGTGCTCTTCTTTCCTGACCTGTCACATGAAGGACACTCAGAGACAACTGGGAGGAGTAATCCTGGGAGCCACTCCATGTTTTCAGATGCTACACTACCTGGGATGAAGGTTATCAGCGGTTGGGCTTCTCAGCATTGGTGTGCGTGGGTTTACAAACACCTTGTGTTTCTATTAGGAGCAACCCTTATTGTACAGAGCGGTGCTTCAGTCCTGCTACACCACTGAAGCACTGTTTTGAGGTCAGATGCTCCCTAGTAGGCTAATCTAGGTGCTTGGGTGGAGGAGGGGGGAGGCAGGGACTAAGAATGTCTGAGAAGACCATGGTTAGTTTCTTCAGTTTCCAGCAGCACTGGGAAAGTGTTAAAGGTTGTGGGGGAGAGCAGGGTCAGGTGTACTACTGCAAATTGCTGCTGCATCCTTCCAGTAAGACAAGCTGATTTTCTCTTTGCCCAAATGAGCATCAGATGGGAAAAAAATACTTTTAGAAAACTTCAGCCTTGATAGTACATTTATTTTGGGGACAGAATTATGCCTCCTGCTCATGTGACTTGAATGTAATATGCTTGCGCACACACACACACATAGAGTTTTTGATTTTTATCACATGGCTGCCAAAAATATCATTGAAACGTATAAGTTAAGCATGCCATTATAACACAAAGGCACTTCATTACGATTCAGGGCAGCTCAGGTTTCCTTCTGAGCATATCACCAGCAGGCAGTAATGGAGGAGTACAGAGGGCAAGTAAAAGGAACAGTGCAGCCTCATGGCATTTTTTTCCTAAATGTCAGGCATGGTCAGCATCTGCTGGTGGGTTCCGCAGTGTATGGATTTAGCATCTTCAGTAATTGTCTCTCACAGTGTTGAATTTAACATATATATGGTAATACAGAATTGGCTGCTTTTGGAGTTTTTTTCCAAATTACAGCAGTTGGTCTTATGAATAATTTCTCTCTAATCAGCTGAGTCTCTCTTTCCTCTGTAACTCTTCTTCTAATCTTATTTTCATAACTTGATACTTCTCTGACTTTCAATTAACACTTCATTTACTTTCTTTACTTAGATGCAGTAGGTGTAGCCTTTTGAAATTCTTCCCTAATACGATTTTAGTGTTGTCACTTCAGTTAGGGGCATGGTAATGACTAACCTCTGCTGCTGTAGCTCTGTTGCTGTGTTGTGTAATGACTTTTCAGAAGTTCTGGATTAATGCAGGTCAGTTGACAATTTGGGGCCACATGGCAATATGATGCTTGGAAGAAATCCATTTGTAGTCGGAAAGATTTTATGGGAGTGTTACAGAGGTAGAGGAACATAATAGCTTGTTAGCGAGAAGTCTGTACAGTGAGTAAGGATGGGTAAACAAAACCTGATTAGTATCACTTACGTAAAAAAAAAGCTTAATTTCTTAAGTACTCTTCTCACAATACAACATTGCAGTAGCTCCAGGTAAGGATAGATGGTGCAAGCAAACATGTCATTTTTCTGGAGTGCTCTCACTTACCAACACTCATCCTACCTATTGGCGCAGCACGTACCCTGTGCTCCAAGTTCCCTTGCTAAGCGTGCCAGGTACGGTGCAGCTAAAGAAAATCTTGCTGTGCCATTTGCTCCATTCCATAGCCTGTATGCCATCTGACAGCTGTCAACAGGCAAACAAAATAAGCAGAAAGAGTAAATCCCATGGTTTCCTTAGCAAGTAGGTTTTTTGGAAGTTGATGTAGCAGAGCACAGCAGCTAATATCTCTAAAGTGTGGCTTCTCTTTCTGGATAGAATATAAGCTCTTTTACACCCTGATTTGATTTTTTCTTTAGCTCATTATATAATGAGAATTTAAGATGAGATCACCACAGCAGTTATCAGGGAGTGTCCTGGAACACGGCGTAGCTGGCATGGTGGAGAGGGTTGTTATGAAATTGTTTTTAAAAATAATTCTGGAATCCTGCCCCTCTTTCTGCTTATTTTAAGGTTCATGTGCAATGTGTTGAATGTCTATGTCTTGAATTATGCTGCTGGTGGATCCTCCCAGCCGGTCTGTCCAGTAACTGCTGACTGGTACGATCATGTTTCCGTGTTAAAACTTTAAAAATAATTTAATGATAGCTATGTTTAGTGACATCATTTTAGCACCCATATGACTTAACTCTCCCTCGCACTTTTCCTGAGACCATACAACAGCTGTGTTTTACCCATATACGTCCCATCACTTCAGGCACAGTCAAATTTTTAGAAAGAGGGAATTATACTGTCACAGATCGCTGTATCTTCCTCAGCTGTGTAGGCTCTCATTTCATTGAAGAGATGCTTGAGCTTTCTTTAGTCTTCATAAATCTTTCGATTTCGATTTCGAAATAAATCTTTCGACTTCGAAATAAAATTTCGAAGTTTCCTAAAGGAAAGGCGGTAGTGATTCTTTTTAATAACATTATTTCTTTCAGGGTGCAAAACATACATTTGGAGACAGAGGATTTCTTCTTAAAATGGTGTATTGCCTTTCGTATCACTGAAGTGATGCAGGGCAATATTAGTAGGTTTATTCTATTAATGAAGAATAGTGTTACTGAAATAATAAATGAAATATATTGAAAGGTATTTCTTCCTATTAGAAAGCTTTTGTGCAGAGAATCTCTATAGTCCAGGGACAATTATTTCTGGAAAACCTTCTATCACTCTTCTTCCCTACCTAGGTGCTCTGCTAGCTTCATGCAGCTGTGATTAGTTGTCAATTTGCATGTTAGGAATTCTGTTTATAGTAAGATAAAATGCATCATAGTTACTGGCCAAAGTTTAGTCTCAGCTACATTGATGATAATTCAAGGTGTGTTGGTTAGTAGCACTGACAGACGCAGAGGTGTGAACAGAATTTGCTTGCCTGTTTCTATTGATTAGGGATTTATTTTTCTTGATTTGAGAATATGTTCTTTTCATTTCCATATTTAGTGAAACAGTGTTTCTCATGATCAACATCAGAATATGTTTCCATTCAGTGAGAAAAGCTCTTGCCGCAGATAATGGTGCAATCTCCTGGTGTGGTGGAAGGTCAATCTGTAAAAAATTAATATTGGGTGTGATGTCTCATATGTTTCTAACTGGCATGTAATAAAGAGCCCCCCTGCTATGCCGTATGTTTGTATTTCACAGGACAGCTAGTTTAGAGGATTCTGTCAGAAGTTTTACACTATCTTTACCATGGGAGAGATGTGAGATCTACTTTTCTCCACTCCAGCTCCAGTTCAGGTATAAAGCTGTCATATTTTGTGTGGCAAAGATGTCTGAGCAAAGTCCACTCAGGGCCATGCGTGGACTTAGCCATTGCTGTCTCTCCTTTTGAAGTGCAGGTTGCAGAGTGATCTTGTAGGTAAACCTGGCTGTGCTGTCAGTTTCACCCTGGAGAGGGTGATTTTTTAAATCTAATTTATATGACAGACATACTTCAAAACCTGGCCTGAGGTTTCATCCTGAGGTCCCCAGTGGCAGGTGAAAAGCTGTGGTATTAACAAAGAGAAGAGGTGATAACACAACCTGTGTAATCGATCATCTGATCCTCAGATCTGTGGTCTGTGTCCTCAGAGGGAGGAGCAGCTGCCGCACTGCCTGGAAGGGTGTGTGGTCTGCCACAGCTGGCTCCTG
Organism: Lathamus discolor; assembly: GCF_037157495.1. Lineage (NCBI taxonomy): Eukaryota > Metazoa > Chordata > Aves > Psittaciformes > Psittacidae > Lathamus > Lathamus discolor. The sequence goes on from NC_088909.1 coordinate 63,898,911, forward strand.
GGTACTGTTCCCATCTGGTTATAAAATTCATTCTGGTTAATAATAAATTCAGTTAAAACACAGCTACATAAAAAGTCTGACATGGCTGACAGTGTTGTGTCAGGAAGCCAAAAGATGCTTTTGCTCACAATTTTCTCAGTCTTGTTTTGTAACAGCAGGCAAATTGCCCCTGCCCCAAATCAAAACAAATCCATTGTCAGTCTGGCTTTTGAGATAGACAGATTGTTTGGGGAAGAGGCTATATTTCAGGGTGTGAAATACATGTATTTTATGGTGTCCAGACAGGCCTCAGCCAAGATAGGAACCTCTAATACTGTATGAGCATCTGTGCTAGATGTCACCATTACAGCACAAACTGAACCAGTGTGTCCTTGGATGACAAGCCTTTGCTTCCTGTTTAACCTACAGCAGGTTTGGGAGGTAGCTCAGTAAAAGCAGTTTTCAGAGAAGAAATCGGGTCTTCAGGAAAGAGAGTGAAATGAGAGGGACAAGAAGACTAATGCTGTTGCTTGAGTTAAGAGGATAAAACAGAGGAAGAGATTTGGGGTGTAGAGTAGAGCCTGATTTGAGGGCAAATGCACACTGTTGCAGCTCACATAACAGGGGATGGCAAATCACTGAAGTGGCTCCAGTAAGGGTCCAGATTTTTTGCCTGTCCTCTAGGGCCATAGCAGGTCAAAGCACAATTAGCCAGGCTGAGCTTGTGGGGATGAGGGGTCATCATGCACAGGGCTTTTGCACTCTCCCCAGGTTGTGTCCAACCATGACCAGAAAAGTGATTTCCCTTCCTGATGGAATTGAAGACTCCCTACCTTGAAGCCCCACAGGAGAAAATTGAAAAGCAGATAATGAAGCAGTTTCTCTTCTTCTTTACTTAGTTGTAACTGTGAAGTAATTCAGCTGAAACTCGAGTTAAAAGATTGCAAAACTGGTGTTAGTGAGAAGAAAATGAGGTCAATATGTTTTTCAGTCTAAGCAAGAAGAGAAGCTGGGCAACTTCATGAGGGCATTTGCTCAATCTCTTGTAAAAATTTGAAGAGTCAAGAGAAGACTACCAAAAATATTCTAATAGTATTAACACTTTATTTTATTTCCTTGTTCTGTTCTTGGACCTCCATAGAAAGTAAAACATTGGGAACTGATGGAGTCCAGAAAGCAGCAATGAAAATAATTAACGGGATTCTGTCATTTGCTTTACTGGGAAAGTGCTCGTGGCTGACTAAAACTGCTGTGAAAAAGCCAGTTAACATTATAGATGGAAGTGACATAGAGATCAACAAGATTAAAATTATTTAATTGCCAGACCATACAAAAACAAAGATACATCATGTAACAGAGGGTACAGTACAGAGTTGAAGATTTAGTTGCATTTATTAATCTCTTCTCTAATGCAATCAGTTATGTACATACTGTGAAATTTGAAGACAATATTTCCAAAAGGGAGGGGGGAAAATACTTCTAATGCATTGTATAATTATGATACAAGGCATCACAGAATCAAGCATTTAAGAAAAAAAGCATATATTAAACATGTATCCGAGCAAACTGTTGTAGGCATTGAAGTTCCATGAAGCAAATGGGCACTGCAGGCATTTACCTGCGTTTGTGAATTCGGCCCCATGAGGGCTGATGGCAACTGGGTGATTTCATACAGTAAGAAAAATCAGGGTAAGTTATTCCACTTACTCACCTGATTTGCCTGTGAGACTGTAGCTACCTTGCCAGCTGGCTGAGCTGCAGTTCTAGGTAGGGAACTCTCAGAAGAGTAACTTTTAAAAATGTGGTAGCATGCGTAAAAATAAGTAAATGAAGGGACAGAGCTGAAGTAGCTGCACAAACCAAGCAGGCATTGTTTCATAGTTTTAGCTGATCACCTACTGACTTCCTCCATCGTACTTCAAGACCAGTCACTTCATGAAATAGGATACTAGGGATTGCGTATGTATCCAAAAGCAGCATGAATCCACTGCAGATTGGTTTTGCTGTTTCACAAAGCATGGTCACATACGCAGTCTTGAAAGAAGGTGGGAGTGAAGCCAACGTAGAATTAACCACACTGAATAACTTGCACATTTTCAATGAAGTCTTTCATGTATTCTCTGCTTTTCAAAAGTGAACAAGGGCCAAAACCAGCCACATCACTTGGACTTGGCTATAATGAACTCCTGCTTCTCTGCAGTCTGAATCTGAGCCACTATCCTACACATACCACATCATAAGAAACCACTAACCCTAACCATGAGGCCAGCACATTCATGTCTCTACAATATGTTCGTTACACTCACATTAATAAATGAATATAATGTTACAATGGCTGTGCCATTAAACAGCACCTGTTCAATACAATGGAAACAAGGCACTCCATGATTAAATATATTATCTTCTTGACAAAGAACTGCACAACTGTTTGGCTAGAGCTGTGAAGCAAATGGTGTATTTACATATGAAAAGGAATTTGTGTACATTTGATGAGTGACAGAATAATTGCTATATATGGCAAGGAAAAAGGATGTAAAATACTTCGTATACTCATTACTGCTGTTGCAAGTAAGTGGGAAAGGCCTGCATACAGCTGTGACTGTACCTTTCTTGACCACTTCAGCTAGGCAAAGCGTAGACAGGCTGCTGGCATTATAAAACTAAGTTTTGATCCTGGAAATCTTGGCTGGAAAAGGTCTGATGGACTCTGCTAGAGTGTACTCACATGGGAGTACACACAAAGTGGATGTTTCGTCCACTTGAGATTCAAGGGTGTCAAATGTGGGTCTTCCACCATTGTACTTGGATGACTGGTTCAGATTTTTATAAAATCCTGTCACTGATATTTTTTTCTTTTTTATTCAGTGAATGTTTTGGTTTTTTTCTTGGTTTCATTCACAAGTCTCACTATACCTTTATAAGCCACTCACAACTATGGGTCTTGGCCATAGCTGGGCAACTCCAACCCAAACCTCTGCAGGAGCTGTGTTAGAAAACTTAAAAGGAGCGGGGGACACCAAGGTGATCTCAGTATCTTCAGCAGCAAGTTACAGGATAGAAAAGAAGGGATCAGAGGGTTATAGAAAAGATGCTAGGTAAAGGGAAGGGAAAATTACAGTTCGCAGTCTTCAATCATCTGTGCTACATATACACAAATCATAAAAGGGGGACTTTTCATTGCAAATTTCCCCTGAAATTGCTGCCCTTAGTAGTTACCTGGAGCTGAAAACTAGACCCAAAAGTAGAGATGCTGTTCTTCCCACAATCCAAATCTTACTGCCCTGGTAGGAGGAGGAATATGGCAGCTTTGGTGTGACACAGTAACTGAAAGGGTGAGAAGTAGCAGGTGAAGAGAAGGATTCTGGATGGGTGGGGAAATACAGTAGGTTCTTGATTTAGGAATATCCGTGTTTAGAGCTGTTGATCTGATTTGTTGATCTGAAACCCTCACAGCAGAAACTGATGGCAGTGAGAATCATATTCAGCAAATACAGAGTGCTATCAACTAGTGAGAATTGTAGTTGGCATCTCAAACTGTCCCCCCCAAATTTGCTTAAAGTGTAGACAAATTTGATATTATTCTCACTGAAACAGCTTCTTGTACATCTAAAAATGGTAATAACAACTCAGGAAACATACTCAGGTTTATTAAAAAAAAACCCAAATAAACAAAACCAAACAAACATAAAACCATGCAAAGGACATATTATGATTTAAAAGGCAGGTGAAAGCCTAAAAAAAGTATCTTTTGCTTGTAGGGTTTAAAAGGCATTAGGCAAATGACACCTGGAATCCCATGCTGAGTAAGTAGGATAAACCTAAGTATCAAGTAACCGCCCATACAATGGAATAAGACAAGGTTACAGTAGAACAATGTTGGACCACATTTTATACTATGTACCCGCCTGTGGGTATGAGATGGGTAGGTGAGAGCAGCCAATGGAACTGTGCTTGGGGAGCATGGGGGTTGCTGAATTAAGAGGCAGTGGAAAACCTTAATCCTGCTTCTCAATCTGCTCGTATTCAAGGGTTTGATTTTGTGAGTCTTATTATTCTTTTCACAGTTTTCTTCTCCAGTGCAGCTCCTGGGAATGGAAAACAACGACAGTGTTTTCTGAAAGACGGCTGGCACGGCTGACTCCTCAGAGCACATGACCACAAACCAAACCTAGTACTGTCAAACTACATTAATCTTCACTATGGCTTGCTTAGATTAGTAACCCATCAAAATGTGGTGGTATATAATGACCCTCTCTGTATAAACATTTCCCCTCTTATAACTGATTTTTATATCTGGACAGTGTACCTACACTCTGTGTGAGTAGCAAGCTCCCCTCAGTTTGTAAGAATACCCAAGAAACAGTGATTGCCTGGTGAAGATTTTTAGGCTAGTAAGCCTCTGGAATGAGATCTTGCACAACATTTGTTCTCTCTTGGAAGATCAGAACATTCCTTGCCAAACCCTCACTCAACCTTTAAGTTGAAATAGGACACATTGCCCTTCCAAGAAGACATGGCTAGGATGATACAACTCTTCTGACATAGACAAGGAGGCCTAAAAGAAGCAGGTCCTCCCATCTAAGAGGACGAGTAACTACAATTTTCCTCTTCTTACAAACTCTTGTCAGTAGGTTTGGGCGTTTGTGGTTTTGAACATTATATATAGCAACCATGTGTGGGCAAGCAAGATGATCTACAAGTGCTTTCATACCTGGTGAATAGGACTAGAGCACATAAACATGTTGTTTCATCTGTTTTCAATTATTCCTCAACTTAATAACAAAATACAATATTTATCAAAATAATAATGATAACTGTCATATTCACAAACAGGGTTTTATTCAAACTAGAAACTGTAGGTATGCCAAAAAATGTCCTAAATGTGGGGAAGGAAGAGGAAAGGTTATTTCCCTTCCCCCTTTTACTCTCTTAATTGGGATAAAAGGAGATATGATTGCCCTTAGTTCTTTTCTTTCTATGTTTGAGGGCTTGTTTTGGTGTTTCATTTCTCTCCCCAGTTAAATTTTCAAGGATACTGACATTTAATAAAGCTAGTAGCAACACAAAAGAGAAGGGCAAATATTCTTCCTTCTTTAGATTATTGCAAAGTGCTGATCATCACACAGTTTGTTGCATCAAATGACCATAAGAAAAAAGCAGTGAAAAGAAGGACATTCCAGAAACTTAAAATTTTCCAAGGGAAAAGCAGGGGAAAAAAAAAAATCTTCAAATTGTCAAACAATAAATTGACAAATGGATGTTTTAAAAGTGCCTCAGATCAGCTCTTAAACAATCAAGGTTTGGTCTATGGTCGTGAATTAAGGATTGTTGCATTGTGTTGAGATTTGTATCAGACTCAGTATATGTACACTAAACTAGCTGTAAAGAAGGAAACACTCAGTAATAGGTTTACCTCAGAGCCACTGCCAGGAAAAGTGACCAAGATAATACAGTTTCTCCCACAAATGTTATTCTTATTTTTCTGTTCTGAGTTAGATGAACTTTGTGGACCTACTCAAAATATGTTGCTTTCCTCCACTGAAATGGGTTTGGGCATTTTGTTCAACAATAGAGGGCATTGTGTTTATTTCCTTAGATCATTGTAGATATGCAATGTCACAAATATGCAAACTCCTATTATGTTCTTGTGTCTTTGGCCAGTTTTGCCTTGAGCACACAGTTATTACTAGATGATGATGCACTTCTGTTACTAAACAAATTAATAGAAATGATGTTAATGCTAAGATGAGCCAGAGAGGGCAGCTAAAGGGCAAAAAAGGCACTTTTCTTCCACTTCTTTTTAGGCCAGTCAAAACTGAATTCCCAGGATTTACATGGTGTAATATCAGATATGCTCAGTGCATAAGAAAAAAAACGTGGTCATAGCTCAGTAAGACAGCAGATGTTATGACAGACAGCCTTCAGCTGAGGTTGTCAGAAATTTATGTGGCATCAAAGCATCCCCATCTCACCAGATGTCCTATTCCATGAGCCAGATAGGCACCTACAAGCTGGCTCCCTGGCTGGCTTTTTCTTTGAGGCCCTGAGCAAAAGAGAAAGCTGATTAGCTTGAGATCCAAGCAGACTGCAGTACTAAGCACTACTGATAAATTAAACTCATTTATATTCTGCCCATCAAGATTCTTCCTTGAAAAGAAAAAGTTTCAAATGTGTTGTCTACTCGAGACGTATTACATACTCTCCCCACTGCCCCAGTTTGGGCTTTTGATTGAAAAAGAGGTACATAGCTGGAAAAAGCTAGATCTAGACTTAGAACTACAGTGCATAATGCTGCTTTCTCAAATAATAAAGACTAGGCTCACCAAATTTGGAACGGAAACACAGTAAGTTTCCACCACTTGCAAACTTACCCAGCAACAGCCCACTTACTAGGCTGGTACAAGGGAGTGCAGAGTATGACTGTTACAGAGTGGCACACAAATGTCCATCATATCTAGAAAGTTATGTGTCTTACGTGGTATTGTCATGTATTATATTTTTCAGTCTTTATTCCCCCATCATTTTTTTTACTTCAGAAGTCAGAAACCTATTGACTTCATATTTTCCATTGGGCAGATGCTCTTTCTTTTCCCCTCCAGTGCTTCTCAAGATTAAATTAGATTTTAAAAGACATGAGAGATGTCGTATTGAAAAGCCTGACAACAAAGAACTGCGTTAGTTTCATTTACGCAGATGGTGACACAACAGTGTTATGCACAGGCTGCAGACAGCAGAACTTGGTCATAATATGAACAGGTCAAGGAAAGGTTGTATGTATATGAGAATAATTTGGGGATTTTTGTGTATTTCCTTTTGAGCTCTCTTCTAAAGCTGCTAATGATGGCACCATTTTACCCTGACACCACAAACGTGTTTTAGTAGCGCATATGTTGTACTCCATCTAGAGATCATAATGCCAGTCACTAGTGACCTGAGATATAGCCTAGTGCACTAGCAAGTATCTTTAAAAGTACATGTTAATTAGATTAATAAAATAATTTCCCCAAAAGTAGCCACAAATCAAACCATAAATGCGTAAATATTTCTACAGCCCTACATGTACTTATGCACAGATATGTACTTTTGGATTCACACACTTCCTAGTGATGCAGTGATTCTTCCAGTGGACACAGTAGTGGGATAATTCCATAGACATTAATTTTCAGTTCCAATAACTGATAGTCTATCTCTCCATAGTAAATAAACAGATTTTCAAATTTTTTATCCATGTTTTTTAAAATTATCTCTTAGGATTTACAACTTAGGAGTTAAAAATCTTGACTATTTTGATGCCAGTTTAAAAAGAGCTAGGAAAGCTGTGAATAGTGTGTGCAGTAAATCTGTGCCATGGCAGAAACAATCAGAAGTGTAAAGAGTAATGATTAAACATTTAATCAGAAGCATTATACTTTGTTGTGTTCTCATTCTAGCTGCAGGAAAAGATGCTGTAACAGATCTTTAAATAGAAAACCTGAGGCTAAATTCTACTTCATCCATCAAAAGCAGCTGCTAGGAGATGACCTAATTTTAGTGGCTTATCAATTCCTTAGTGCTTGTTGGTTGATGTAACTTTGATCCTCTGATGCTAGATGACTTTTGTGCTGAATATAGCTGGAATTTAATGTGAATCTTTTGGATGGCTGCCCAGCCAAGCTGCATAATCCAAACAAAAAGAGCAAGCGGTACATGATTCAAGCTACTCACGTGTACAATAATACAAATATATGTATCCTGATTCCTTTGGGCAATCAGCTGCATGTCACCAAGTGCATATTTCAAATACAATGTCCTTGTGGGGTTTTTGGTTGTTGGTTTGGTTTTTGCTTGGGATTTATTATTTTTTTTTTCCGAACAATGCTTTGCCTTTCATTAGAAAAACAACGCAAGATGCAGTGAGAGTCAGCTGCTGCCAAGAAATAATGATAGAGTCAATAATTGCAGGACGTTTTTAATGAATGTTTTCTAAGCAAATCATTGCCATTTCAAAGGGCTGTTATTTCTATTTATGTAGAGATTAGCCTACACGTTATCAGGGAGAGTGAATGGTTCTATGTTTTTTTATAGTTAGTTTTGTAGCATTTTTAAGGGATTTTTTTCTTTTTTTATACTGAAAATGCCTTTGTCTTTCTATCTTACTCTTTATCTGGACCGTAACTTGTTTTCCTTTCTCTCTTTCTTTTTTTGGCTCCTCACTAAAACCATCTGTGACACGCATGCGAGTTGTTGGGTGTGTGAGCAATGCTTCACACATATTTACTTGCCCTACTTGGCATTATTTGCTAGTCATTAAAGATTATGCAGGAGTTTTTAATGTCCCATTTTTTCTATTCTTTTAGCAATCTAAGGTAGGAATAAGAGAGTGGCCAGGCTGTTTGTTTTAGAATGCCTTTTTTTTATATATATTATTATTATTTTCCCTCACAGAGCCCGTGTCTAGAATTTAGACTGGGGAGGATTTAGATTGGGAGGATTAGACTGGAAGGATTTCTGGGTTTTCTTCCTGGCACTGACAATCATGCATTGTGTGAGCTTGGGCCAGTCACTTAGGGCCTGTTTTTCACACTCCAGTTGAAATAAATGGGAACTGCATGAGCTCAGCACCTTTGCAAACCAGGTCATTTATCTCTCCTCCTTTCATTTATGCACTGATAAATATAACAATCTTTGCTTATGCAAACTGAAGGATACAAATATGGGCAGTTAAACATGCAAATCCCTCATTTTGATGCACAATCGTCCATTTCATACAACCAGGGATTTCTATATTTGTGTGCTTTGGTTTCTGTTTGGAAAAATGGGCTATAAATAACAAAATATGTACAGAGTTATAAAGGAGGCACAGCTGAAATCAATATGTTTGTGTAACTGCTTTTCTGTAGTTTCACTTCTGTTAAAAATACCATTAGCTATAATACTAATTTTAGCCTCCTTTATTACTGGATTAAATGTTGTCAACGTGCAGATGCCTTGGACTTTACATGCTAATTGTAGGTTATTACAAGACCCAGTGTTAGCTGTTTGACACATTTCTGGATTTTTAAGTGGGCTTAATTATCCTTTCATGGTACCTGTGTTTCTTGGCAGTAAGGGTGTCCAAAGTGGCGAGCACACAGCTCTAGGTTGCCCCAGTGAATTGCCAGTACTGAGATAGTGCAGGCAATTTCACTGTGCCCTATGGATACCTAGAAAGAGCCAGATCTAGCACAAAAAGCAGGATTAAAAAAACAATTGTAATAAGCAGTCAGATTGACATCAATTTTCACTCTGCCTACCTCTGCTCAAAAAAACCCAGTAATAACAAATTTCTTCAGTAGAAATGAGGGTGACCGTTTAAATGCTATTGTTCTTGATATAAAAATGTCGGTGGCCTGTGACTCCTGGTTCCTGTGCCCTGCTCATGTAAGAACTTGCTGTAAGTCTGAAGCACTGAGAGTCTTGCAGTCACAAGATGCTGTCCACAAGCTTCATTGTTGTTGTGCTGCTTTGAAATGATCAAATGTTGTTGAACATCCCAGTTAAAATAACTAAACTAAACTCAACTATATAAACTAAACCAAACTAAACTAAACTAAACTAAACTAAACTAAACTAAACTAAAATAAAATAAAACAGACATATCAGTAGCTTTGTTGTGGGAAACGTAAATGCTTATGTTTTGCCTGAAGTCTCACAGACCAGAGAATAACAGGGACATCCTACCTGGGGCTTCAAATCTGGATCGTGCTTGCTGAAACAATTCCTCCTGTCTATGGCCCCATCTTTGGCATTGTCCAAGGACTGTACAATGTCCCCTTTCTCATGGAACAGACAAGCTCATCACACAACTGAAATACCGAGGGATATCCATGCATACTGAAGGAAGCCTTTATTCTCAAGACCTTGCACTTTCATATGTCCCCAGTGCACACATCACTTATGGACTGGGTAAATGTTTGCCTTTTTCTTGCATTACACCTCTAGTAGTTGCACGGAAGGATTCACAGCGTGTGTGTAAACCTTGGCTGCATTTCAGAGTATGTGAATTGCCCTGGCCAGAAGATCGGCCGCTCCTGTGGCAGAACAAAGATGTGAACTCACAGCTCTTGTGCTATTGCCCCAGCCTTCCTGGTGTGCCAGTCAGCTTCCCAAATTGAACCTGATAATTACAGTGTTGTGTGTAACTGTGAGCTTTCTGGGAGTCTTCAGTAAAACTCAACCAGCTTAAACATTTACGATCCAGTTTCGTTCGTTCCCACTGGGCTGGACAGATTATTATCTTCAATGGAAATAATCTTAGATGGTCTGTAAGTATCAGAGAACAAACAAACAGCTGCTGCCTCTAGAAAGGAATGATTTATTTTGAGAGTGAGGCTGGCAGCCAGGCATTCCAGAATCCTCATGCTGGCTCTGGACAGATATATCCCGTATTCTTGTGGCCTTGTAGTCCCCATGTAACACAGACAGAATTGTTTTGCCTCCCTTCAATTGTGGGTGTATGTGAAGATTAGATAAATCACCTGAAAATTATTAGCATTAAAGTTATTACCTCCTATAATCGTTAGGAACCTCTTCCTTCTAGTCTGTCCCCTGGCTTCTGATGTTTTGGTTAAAAATTTGTACTGGTGGGATGGTTTCTGTTGTGTGTATGATTCTGTACTTTGTTGAGGGTTTTGTGATCTTTGTTAAAATGAAGAAAGCTCCTACTTTACATGGTATTCGAAAGATTAATTTCAAACTTCATGGTAGTGAGTTGATACTGCTAAATGCCAGGCTTTGCTACTGTCAATATTGCATTAAGTAGTTAGGGCTAATAGGAGCGAAAGTGCTCTGCTTGCAGGGTGAGCTGCAAAGCAGCATCACCAATTGGCCCAGTTGCCTGCTTGTAAAGAGGAAGCCAGCTGAGGTAAGGACGGAGTGGGAACCCAGATTCATCTCATTGACCTGGATTGGCAGCTCTACTCGTCTACCTGTACTTAACCCACATTCTGGATATATCTGGATGTGGGTTAACCTAGTCGTTATATGTCCCTATGTGTTTTTCAGCCCACTTGCCATGTTTGTGAATACAGTGTAAATAGGCTGTGATGGTGTAAATTATGATATTACCTGTGTGAAAACAGGCTTTTAAATACAGCAATGCATAACATAGTTAGAAGATGTGATTAAATATGTAAAAAGACCCTGAAAAGTTTTTGAAGGCCTGCTTGTTCTTCCAACACCCTTGAACTTCTACTTTTCAGCAGTGTGAAAACCAGTTTAGACACAGATTATTTGTTATAGAGACATTAGTACTGAGTGCTGCTAAATGATCATAAATGAGCTGTTAGCAATTTGAAAGCACTCAGATTCTGAAATGTCTATTTAGTGGAACCAATATCCTAACTAATGTTTGCTATGCGTCAAGTGAAAAAATATGTATACAAAATCAGGTCTGATAAAATACATACCAAATTCTACCCTCCTTTCTGATTTTGATGCTTATTCGCACTTATCCCTGAAGTGCCATGTATAAAAGCTCATCTTCATAAACACGGTTTGTGCCGAATTGTGTGCGACTGTTGTTTCTCTGGATTGGCAGTACTAAAACTGAAAATGGAGTTTTCTCTTTCCAAAATACTACTATTTGTTCCTGCAGTCAGACATTTGTGCACGGAAGACCAGCATAAAATACCATTTTTGCCTTTCAACAAATGAACAGATATTGGGCATTTTTTTAGCACTTTCTGAGGAAAACACTGATCATAAGCACACAGCTCCTTTGCTGGAAGCCCATGAAGACTCACCTGTCTAACTAGACTTTTGGAAAATAGCTTGGTAAAAAAAAAGCATATGTTTGTTAGTCAAGAAAGAAAATTAAAAAAATACATTAACTTGGCATGTCTTAACATGTACGACCCGTGGTGTTGGAAACAGTGTTGGTGGTGATCTTACTTCATGAAACTTTAGAAGCAAACTAGAGTTCATCATTCAGTTTTTGCTGTAATTAGTTTAACAGCCACCATCAGCACTGGTTTTGGGCCAAAGCCTGAAAGCCCGTGGTCCTTCGTGGGTAAAATCAATGAGGGGCAACTGTGCCCAGCAAGTGCCAAAAGAGCTCTAGAAGCACGTGAGCAAGTCTGCAAGACCTCTGGGCAGTCATGTCAAAGTACATTATTGTCACATCAGTACATTATTGGGAACAGCTCTGTGTGACTTATCCATGATCACACATGGTTGATAACCATGGATGAACAAGGAATGAACCCAGGTCTTCTGCATCCTTGGGAAGGACTTCAGATATTGCATTGTATTTCTTACCTTTTCCTGACGTTTCAACTCACAGAAGAAACTGGCACTGAAGAAATGGTGTGTCTGCTATAGCCAGTGAGACAGCCAATTACAAATTTCTTTGCAGTTCTTGTGATTTGTTGTGTTTAAAAATATAATAAAAATTGACAGTGCTGCAATACTAAGGTTTGTAACAAAGGTAGTTACCAGGCCTAGGTTTTCACAAGCAGTTTCCTTAGTTTATTTTGTGTTTTTATTTTCTTACAGCTTGATAAAATTCAGGGAACAAGACTTGTGTCATTTAAGAATACCCAGTGTCTTTTTTGGAAGGAAGATCCAGGCTGTGCTACATTGCCGTTAATGGCAATGAGAGTTAAGAGCCCAATCTTTTTGCAGCAGGGGAGATTAGAACATATTGTGAATATGATTTCAGTATATATACTAAGTTCCCCAAGGGTATCTCATCAACAGCAACTTCAAAACTTACTTTTATGCCACTTCCACTCAGCTGACAAGAACACTTGACATTTTGAGAAGGTTTAGAATAGAAAACATTAGCAGTTCGTGTTGATCATGTAACTCATTGGCAAAAACACTACTGTTTAAATATCATGTTCAGTCATCTCTGGATTGCAATCTAATGAGTGTAAAAGAGGAGTACTTCTCAGAAGTGACTTGTTTTGTAACTTATACTGTTACAAACTTGCAAAATGAAAAACATGGACATTTAATTCCCTACATCTATCATTTTTGAGGACAGTGTCCTTTTGTGCCTTGGAAAGGCACACCAAGCAAATGTAAATAAACAGTCATAATTCTGTACTTTCTGTTCAGTAAAATCTCAATGGGAAATTTTCATTGTTATGAACAGGATGAGTAATCTTGCTAATGTCATAGTTACCAAGTACGTTCTAGCTTGTCTTTGAACACCTCCAACTTTATGTATGCATTTAGCCATTATCAAGGAGTAATGTTCCAGGTAATCCTTCACGTAAAAGAAAATGTAATGATGTGCTCTTTCCTCCAACTGACATAATCACTGCTTGACTTTTCCTCTAATTGAACCCACCAGCTTTTAGAATTCACTTTGGCATGGATCAAGGAGTGGGATTGCTGATGTCTTTAACTTGCTTGTTTATTTAACTTCCCAGTACATAATCAGTTGAATAAAAATGACCTTTCCCTAAATATATCTGAGTGGCTATACTATATTATACTAATGACTGCAACATGCAGAAAACCAAAACAAGCATTTTGCCAATATCAACAGAAATGATGAAAACACAGTTTGCAGCAATGTACAAATTACTGCTGCCAGCTTGCAGTTCCCAACTTAACTCTTGATGAAGTTATAAATTGTGACAATGAATATTGTTTCTATCTTGAGTCACTCTGTGGGCCAATTTCTGCTGTCATAAATTGAGACTAAAGCCATTACAATTAGATGGTTCTATTTCCATCCAAGTAAAATCAGAATTTTCCTTCCAAAAATCAAATAATGATGGTGTGATATGGACAAAGGCATACGTAGTGATTTCTGATGCATGGTTTCAACCAGTTCAGGTACAGAGATGAAAGATAACACAGTGACTCAGTCTGAAAGTTAACTTACCCCACAATGTGTGGTTCAGAGCTTTGTTTGTGAACAAGGAAGTAAAAGAAACCTAATTTCAAGCTCCATTGGAAATCGAGGGAAAGCAAACAATATCTGAGAGAGAGACAACAAGGAAGGAATAGGATAAAAATTCATGAGTGATAGAAAAGGTGGGGGAAGGAATGGAGTTGTTTATCTGAATCCTCCCTGAATGTCTTCAGAGCCTGTGTTCCAGACCATCCTAGTTTTAGTTTTTCAAAAACCCTCCCTTTTATTTTAAATAGGGGTATGCTGGAACTAGAAGTATTTATCCAAACCACCCAGAATTTAACTTTTAGGGTTCAGAAAAAATGGAACCTGGAAATGAAACAGCTTTGGTTTGGCTTCTGCAAAATCCAAACCACCTTTCCCTGCCCCCTCCTCCCCATAGCTAGGCTAAAGCCACAACCAGAGAATTAGCAGTAAATATGTAAAACCAGCACACACTAAAAAGAACAACTGCAATTCAGCTACCTCTCTCTATGCAGTGCTGACTTACGGGATATTGGAAACATAAAAGAAATGTTTCCACCCAGGGGTAGCTATGGGAGGAAGCAGCATCATTTTGGGAGCATGGTGCTATACTGACATAACAGCAAGGCTGTCTCCACAGACTCCCACTGACATTACTTCCCAAACCTATCTATGCTAGATAGCTTTTGTCTTGGCTGAGAATAGCTGAAAGTCTGAAATCTTTTCAAGTGTAGTATGTGTACCCTGTTTCACTTCACTGCTTTGCTTCATTACTGTGGTAGTCTCCTTCACTGCAAGTGTTTATAGAGTGCTGTTCTCCAGGTTAGAAAACAAGAATTGCTTTCATTGTTGGGCTTCTTCTAAGCTCCATCGCTAGTTATACATGTGTTTTCTTCAAACCTTTTTTCAACACCTTTTGCTTGGAAACTTCACTATTTAAAGACCTGGGTAAGATCACAGTTAAGCAAAGGCTGTAGTGTCCAAGAGGAAGAATATCCAAGATGAAATGCTTATCTATCTTCTTTTTACCCTTGTAAATTAATGTCTCATTACTGTCGTTATTTGCAGAAGGGATGTTTTTTATATTACGAACATATCTCTTGCACTGCACTTTCAACATTTAATAGCCGTTAAAAGAAATAAATTTTAAACATGTTTTGCTACAGATGAATTTGGATTAACTCCCCCTCAGCCTCTAAATTCCGGTGGACTTTTTTTAACAGTAATTTGCCAGGACATTTTTTAAACTTTACAGAGCAGAGCAAGCTTAGAAATTCTAATCATAATGTAAGCATTTTCAAACAAGAATGTTCCTGATAATATGACCACTAACAAACAAGTTATGTGGAAAAATAAAAAATATCTCAGAAAAATTCCAGACAGTCTTAGTGCATTTGTCATGAGATAAATCTCCATTTTGTGAGAGTAACAGATCTTTTCCAGCTCTTTTCTTCTTCTTTTCTGTAATGTTTGTTAAAGAGTTGTTGCAAACTATTTTGTCTTTTCCAGGTAGAATATGGAAGGTTTGCTGCATGTATCCACGGAGAGTCTTGGTCAGAGTTTTTACCAGAGAGAATAGAATTCACATGCACTTCAAATACTTTCCTGCACAGGGTCAGCTGGATGCTCCGGGACATGTTTTGAAATAAAAGCATAGAATAAAATTGTAAAACATAACAACGACTTCCTCACTGTGGAAAACTTCTGTACAGAATGATGATGTGTACAGAACAGTGATTCAATATTAGTGCAATTTCCTGTAATGGAGAGCCAAATTTTAGGAAGCTGCATAGAAGACAAACATCTCCTGCTGACTCACCCTCATCTTGCTCCATCTTCAAATATTACAGTATCTCTGGTCAGTATCAGCCTTGAGCTGCTGCTGCTGCCGACACATCTGCCCTTAAATTAAAAGATAATTAAAAGATAATTTTTAATTATCTTCTGTGGAAGAGCTTAGGCTCAAATTGTGATGTGAAAACAGGTGATATTCCCACCTGCTCTTTTACACACTTTTTCCTCTGCAAGAAAGGGTGGGATCTGAGCTAGTTTGGGTTGGTTTGGAGTTTTTTTAAGAGCCTGAGTTAACATCACAAATAGACTCATGGATGGGTATGTATCCAATACATACATTGCTCTAAGAACAGGTGGGAATAGCTGTAGAGACTCATTGGTTTTATAGTTCCACTGTTGTTGCCAGAAAATTACATGCTGCTTTTCCTCAGCCCATTTTGAATGAGAAGAGCTGCCAAAAGCCTACCCACCATTTTAATGATCTGAGAGGTGGGAGTTTTGGGGTGACACATCCATCCACTGGCATCTTTGAGGGAGAACTAGATACATCTGATTTAATCTGGAGGGGCAGGCTGTTCAGACTCACTGAAGAAGGCTACTGCTACCAGTAACAAACATGAGTCCTGCTCTTTGCAGATACAGCTATAGCCATTTGCTGGAGCCTCATGGATGGGTCCATTCATTGTTTGGTGGTAGAAACAAGTACAATGCACAAACACTTTCCAAGATGTGCCCATACTTGGAAAATGCTATATGAGACTATGCAGAAGCAGTGGTGGTAGGAGACAGACAGTAAGAGTACAATTACCTCATGGCTTCCCTTTTCGAGAAGGCAGGGTCACTCACTAGATGACTGGAAAGCAGTTACTCCAATCTACAACAGAACTGGTATAAAGAATTGTCAGATCTTTTGTATTCCAAACAGAAGCTAGGGAAGGGACGTCATATATTGCAAACAGGCTGTTTCTTTCTCCAGTCATTCCTTTTGAGATGACAGAAACTACCCCCACCACAGCCTTAGCGCAGGAACATGCTGAGTTAATGCTTTCTATTCACTAATGATTTTGTATTTTGGACTTTGTTGATATAATTCTGCTGCTATCTTAATGCAGATCACAATTTAATCTTGAACTTAGGGAGTGGAAAATCCTGATAAACATCCGGGCTGTTATGAATGCAAAGGACTTTGTAGTAAAGAGTCTCTGACATACATCCATGAGAAGTGTTTGATGTGTTGTAGAAGGCATCTGTCTAAAAAAATGTTTTTCCTCTGGCTTTGGTGAGCAGACTGGGGAAGTAAATGACACAAAGTGACCCTCTTTTCCTTTCCTACTGCCATCTTTCTGTTTGATCTTGCAGTGATGTGATAATGGTAAGTCTGTAACTTGGAAGTAATTTCTGTAACAAGTTATAGCATGAACAGAGGGGTTTTTATTTTCTGCTGCTAAAAGGAGACGTATGATCTGAAAATTGTTTTGAGAGAAAGGAGCAGCCTATTTCTACCTCTGTCACTGAATTGCTGTGTCAAACTGGGCAAGTCGCTTAACTTCTCTGTGCCTCAGGCCTTTGCTGTGTATTATAGCATTCAGCTTTTGTGCTACTAGCAAATGTTTTGCATGGCTTAATCATAAATGACTGCCTGCATGCTAATTAGCCTCAGACAGTGCAAAGTTTATTATCCTTGTTTTCAACCTTTACGCCAGTTCAGGGGTTGTGATGTCTGGTTTTGATTTAGGCTTGGTCATAGCTTGCAGGAGGGAAAGGAAGAAAGTGCTGAGCTCTGCAGAGGAGATGCAGGCTATGGCACAGATTGTAGGCTGGTGGGAATTCCTAGGCTCAGGGCTGTACTGTACGAAGGCTGCCGGCATCAGAGATGCCTTATTACAGCATTTTATCTTGGCCTGGGTTAGTTTAAACAACCAGCTGATTTACAAGCAGCAATATACACAATGCAGGAGAACCTTCCAAATAAGTCCTGTGTCTCACATTGGCTGCACTTGACTTTTGATCACCAGATTTTTACCGTGCTACTGCTAAAACTAGTTCAAGTAACATTAACTGGGGCATGCTGGCCACCTCTCACAGCTGTAGTCTGAAGGTAGTGCATGCTTGTGAGCTCAGACCGGCAAATGAAAAGTCAGGTCTGACAGTCTG
Source organism: Lathamus discolor (assembly GCF_037157495.1). Classification (NCBI taxonomy): domain Eukaryota; kingdom Metazoa; phylum Chordata; class Aves; order Psittaciformes; family Psittacidae; genus Lathamus; species Lathamus discolor. Next base: position 63,916,690 of record NC_088909.1, read on the forward strand.
CCAGTGCTGCATCTGCATGAATGCGCAATCCACTGAAAAGCAATCGACTGGCCAAGCCCTCCAAATACCAGGGCAAAGCTGTGCCAACAGTTGTCTCCCTGACAACCGTGTGAGCACTCTTATGGGTGGAAGAAATCAGTCACAATCAGTCTAGAAGGCAAAAAGCTTGTGGAAATCCCTCTGGTCTCGGCAAGGCTGCAGTTTTGCTGTATGTGAAGAGAGAAAGGTGGCAGGAGTGTCCCGTTCCATGGCAATACTGGAAGCGTAGTCCACAAGTGTGTGCAAAAGCAATGTGATTAAATCAGAAGTATGGGTGCAATACAATGTTGTGTATGAAAACAGGCTCACATCAGTTCTGCATTTTATACACAGGCAGGCTAAAAGACTCCCTGCTGCAACATGGCTGAAGTCTGCATCCCTGGAGAATCAGTAGGAGTTAAAGAAAACTTCCAAATGCTGCACGCATCTGTGAGGGAAAGAAGAAAGCTGGCTTCTCCCAGGTTATCAGCTCAGGAATGAAGAGATTAACAGGCTTTGTGTGTGGTGCAATGTGTTGTTTTTTCATTTTGATGCACCCGAGAAAGAAGCAAATCCCCCTGATTTCCCAGTATGACAGGGCAAAGAAAACCCCATGAATCCCTGCAGCAGTTGCAACAGTATCTTCTTGCCTTCTGCCCTTTGTCCTTCTAAGGGAAAATGTTGGGTGGCATACAACATTTAAAAAGTTAATGATAGGCTAGCTGCTAAAAGCTAACACTTGTGGCTTTGGGTTACAGGAGCAGGGGAACAGTATGGCAGCCTGTTCATACCAAATGTCTGAGAGTACCTTACTCACGGGAAGCACTGGCAGACTATAAAGTGCTCTGTTAATTATTGTTGACATTGCATAGAGAGCCTCATGCTGTTCTCTCTCTGCCTGCTTCGACTTAATTTGTTTGAGAAAGTACTTTTTCCATGCTGCAGATTATGTAAATTCATATACTCTACTGCACTGACAGATGTGTCTTTGTTTTAGAAGAAGCCATTATTTTTTTCAGTGCTGAATGTGAATGGAGCATTTCATATTGGTGGCTTCAAAAAATATTTATACAGTGAAGCTGAACAGCTCAAAATATTTTGCCCTCCTACACTGACATTCACAAGCCTTTATAACAGCGTTATCAAAAGCATTTGCAGTGTAAAGTCTATGAATTGGCCTCAAAGACTCTGTTAGTCAATAAATGACTGAACACACATATTTTAGTCAGCTCTACCCCACACAATGTGTAGCAGAGCCCAGTTAACACAACTGTAGATAATGGGGCAATTATTCCATATTGTAGGTCAAAGACTATCTTATAATGATCCTTAGCTCTCATAACTCCTGCTTATCTGAGGAAACAGGGTGAAAAACGGACGAAATTTCCCTTTCTCCCTCCTTCTGATGGTAAGATATGGCTTGACTCTTCACTGACCCCCACAAGCAGTGCTTGCTCTAAGGCATGCCATGATTCTGGTAATCTGGCTGAGAGTGGTTGCATTGTTCACCTTCCACATTTCACTACTGATGATTACCTAGGTGTTCTTCAGCTCACTCTCCCATTCATCGATTCTTCCTGAACATGCTGGTAAGAAATGAAGCACGTTGCATCCACTTGAGCAGAAAGAAATGCTTCTTGTGAATACATAAATACAGCAAACCTACTCTGAGGTTTCATTATAAATTAAAATGACCCCTCTGCCAATTGATCGTAATGATTTTCGCAGTCTTCACCACCATTTCAAAACCAGGGCTTCCCACGTACTCCTTCCCACGAGGAGCCATCCGAATGAACTACATCTGCAATCAGTGCCCTCCAGCTGCAAGTACAAGAGCATGGCTGACTGACCTCCTTAGTATAGTGACAATAAGTGACATTTGATGATTGGAATGATAAAACCATGTGTATTCTGTGTCCATTCTCAGCATTGTGCTTTTCCATCTTTAAACTCTTAAAATGTTGTATAATTAATAGCAGTGGAAAGAAAACTACTTACAAACCTGATAACTATTGTATAGCTCCATTTGCTTTGGTCAGCCTATCCCTACCCCAAGGAATTAGGGACAGCAGGGCTTAGCACCATGCAGAAACATCCTGATTATCCCCGATGAGCAAATGGTTAGAAAAGACGTTTTGAACAGTGGGAAGTCTCCCTTGCTGAATAGTCTAACAAGGAGCTCAACAGCTGAAAGAATGAGGGTCTGTCCTTCCACACAATCCTGCCTTCCTAAATATGACTTTGTGATGGTGGAATGAAGGTGGACAGCTTTACTCAGCAATGAACAGGAACTCCATCTAATCTGCCTTCTTCATTATTTAGGAGATAACACTCTAATATACCCAATCACTGAACCCTGGGTAGGATGCCATTTCCCTTTAATAGATATAAAAGTTTCTTTCCTCATAATCCTTACACTGCTTGGACACAATCCTTTTTCTACTTGCATTTTTCCATTGCTAGATGATCCTATCTTTTTCTAAATTGCCAGTGAGAGTGTGATCCTTTTGTTGTCCACATGCAGCATGATTTCTGTGGTATTTAAGTATATCAAAATGAAAAGCACCTCATCTGAAGATAATTTTCAGCAGAGATTACTGATTGATTTCCTTTTTTTCTTTCTTTTTTTTTTTTTTTTTTTTTGTAAAAAGACAGTTATTTTGGTTTTGTGAAAAATTTGAGGTTTGTGTATTGAAGTCACTCGTAAAAGATTAAAATGGAAAGAATAGCACGCTTTTAAGCACATGTTCCAGTGTATTTGCTACACTCTTGCTCATAGCTTGCAGCAGGTGAAAAAGCAGTAATGGGTGACCCAGAATGCAATGAAAGAAAGAAATGTGATGAAAAGTAACAGCAGACACGTGTGGTCTTTTGTACCCTATGAAGTGTTAATTCCCTTTAATGATTTGTGGCTTAATTAAAAAACAAACAAACCAACCCCTCAATTTTCACATTTGATCAGCACAAAGTAAAAGAATACTAATAATTTTCATTAAAATGTTATTGAAGAAACAAATCCTGTAGTATTTTGGGGACTGGGCTTGAACAGAAATGAGATAGACTTTGCCTCTAATGTAATCATGCCAAGGGAAGTGGGAATTGATATGACAGATCATTTCAGACTATGTGAAGAACTGGGTTGAAGGATGAGGGTTGACAGGGATGTTATGCTGGCATGTGGTAGCCCTCCAGATGAAGGATGACGTGTATCTGTGCAGAAGGCATTTGTTTTTGATGGCCAAGCCATGACTGTGAAGTAGGCTTCCTTGCTTGTGGGAGCTTATCTCAGATTTCAACAGCTCCCACTGCAACTGAAGAGCATCTTTCTTTGACCTTGACATTTCTGGCATAAATGTTTTGGGGTGTGTAAAATCCCCAAACAAGCACTCTTTTCCTTGGGGAAGGGATAAGTGAGCGAATGAACACGTGATAAGGTGATAGGGACGTTACCTAATGCAAGACTGAGTTGCACATTTATTCGTCTTCCACTGAAGTTGTAAGTGGCCACAGAAGAAAAACAGGGAATGACATAGGCACAAGGTTTGAAGATGCTTGATTCCCAAGGAAGGCTTGAAACTTGCCTGCAGAAGTCTTGCTAGAGCTTTTGAAATTTATAAAAATGCAGTTTCAAAATTCACCTCTGCCTCAAAAGCACAAACGAGGTTTTGCAACCAGCTCGTGAGATGCTCATCTTCCCATTGCAACATGATGTCTCTGACTTAAGAAAGCTTTTCTTCTGGAAAACATCCATGAGTTATTTCGGCTTGCATCCTTATGCTCGGTAGGTGTACACTGCAGTACCCCTTAGGTGAAACACCGTCTACTGAGAACAGCACTGCCACTGTCCCTTACCAGGTGGGACAACAGACCCTGAGCAGCAGCTGCAGGTGGGTAATGCACGCCCGAGGTGTCCAGCTGCATGGAAAGATAGGAGGAACAAGAACTGGCCAAACTGGTTACGGAGGCTCAGTTTGGGGGCTCTCTGATGCTGGGTCTTGTTGAGGCAGGAAATGAATAAGCTTGCTGCTAGCAGGGTGGCTTCATTTGGAAAAAGCCTAGTACTCCCATTTTATCATACTCTCCCACTCCCATTTTTGTCCCAATTCCTTCTCCCCTTTTTACAGTGTTTTGATTGAAAGAATACACTGGCAACGATGAGTGCTGCATTTGAGGGAGGCCTCAGTTAAACTTGTTCCAGATGTTCTCAAACTGGTGTGTCCATGGCACTGAAAAGGAAAATGTGCCTCTGCAGTGAGGAGAAGGCACCCATGTGCCAGGCAATGCACGTGGCTGACTGCCACAGTTTCTAACCTAGTATTAACTGCATTAATTGTGGACATAAACAGTGTTTAGTGCCAACCATGTCACAAGCTGATTGTAAAAAATGTGATGGAGGCAGAGTTTCAAATAACGCTTCACTTTTCATTTCAGGCGCCTTTGTCTCCTCACCTCCTCCCCATTTTTTTTTCCGTCTCGCCCCCCCCCCCCCCCCCCCCCCGAAACTCCTTGAATATGCTTGCGTATTGACGAAAATACAACTGTGTATCGACCGGGAGTGCTATTCAGGTTGTAAATACTACGAGCGTAGCTGCTAATGGCTGGAAGCAGATCGTCAGCAGGAGCCTGGAGCCGGGGCGGGAGGGCCCGCAGCCTGCAGAGCCCCCGTTCCCTGCTCCGGTCCCGTCCCGTCCCGCTGCGCCGCTGGCCGCCGCTGACCCACTTTCCTGTATTCCCCACACTGCACGGACCCCTGCCACGCGCGGGGCTCAAAGGCGTTTGCCCCTTCGCAGAACAGCAGCATCCGCGTCCTCGTCCTGCGGCGCTGGCCCCCCGGGACCGCCGGGCCGGCGCTGCGCTGGCGCGCAGGGAGCGGAGCCAGGGAAGGTGGTGGTGCTGGGCCACGAACCAGCCTGTCCACTCAGCACCGCCTGCGGGACTGCGTGCGGCCCGGAACCCGCTTGCCTTGCCCTGGGTCATACCTGCAGTGGACGTGGTTGTTGCCCTGGCCTTCCCCAGTATTGGTGTCCAACCCCGCCGTTATCTCCCAGTGACACATCTTTAACAAATACGAAGAAACTGAAATTCCCGGGGAGCGCAGAAGGGGTGCTGATGGCGCTCCTGCGCAATGCAGCCCCACCTTCCTGCAAGAGAACAGGTCATCAAAGCGGTTTGGAAGGGCTCTGACTGACTTCGTGACTGACATTTCGGTGCTTTGTCCAAGAAAGGCAATGTGACGATTGTGACAAACCACATCCAGCATAGCGCAGGCTAATTACTGGCTTGGTGTGAGGAGCGCATGCAGGTGCTTCATACCAGACCATAAGATTGGCATGGTGAAATAGTGCTCAGTATGATATTCGGGTTGATTAATTGTGACTTGCTTTTGGATCATATTTTGCCTTCCTGCGTTTCCACCAAAACAGTGGTCTCTTTTTTTACTCTTTTTAGAAGAATGTTAGAGAAAAAGCCCTTTGGTTGCGTAAAAGTTCTGAAAGGGAGCAAATAGTACTCTCTCAGTTTTAAATATAAAATTCTTCCTAAACAGTCCAGAACTAAAATGTTCTGAAATGTAAAATTTTGCTTAAGGACCTTTTACACTAAAATAATCTCTGTTTGGTTTAGAAAGTGCATGCTGGGTCTTAATAAAGATTATTGGATTATTGAAAAACTGCACAGAACTTGTCAGTAAAACATTTACTCAAGTATATAAGCATCACTGAGTATACAAAGTGCATACAAATACAAGCAGATATGAAATGGGCACTTCCGAAGAAGGTAAGGCTGCCCTGGTGCAGCTGGTAAAACAAGGAACAAAAGCAAAACTGCCCAGAAAGCTGTTTCCTGGCAGCACAGATTCTGTAGGTTTGGGGATGTCCGGTGGGAGTCTGTGTACCAGTCAAGCTCTGCTGTCACTGTGACCCCTGGGTAACAGCTGTGAGTTATTCTTCTGGCCATTGCGCTGTTGAAGGTGGTGGGTATGGGTGCTGTTTCTGTTCTAGAGGAAAGCAGGTGCTTGTGTGTTTGGAGAGGACAGGCTGTCTTGTGTGCTTGGCTGTGCTCCATGGCTTTAAGGCATTTCCCACTGAGGATGTCTTGGCTGCTGGTGCCTACTGACCTATTTGTAACCTGTGTTTCGCAGAAGTTTTATTTTGAGTATGGTAAGTGGAGAGTTGCAGGGACATCTGAGCCCTATCTTCCCCCTCCTGCAGAGCAGGCTCCTTCAGTCAAGCTTTCAGCTGTCTGATGGTGTTGGATTATCCTCAGCTAATGTAATTGTGTCCTCCTGTAAGGGTAATAAACAAATCCCCTACTGACAGATATTTCAGCAGCTTTGTTAGAAATACCTGCCAGGTGTAAGTGATAAGGCTGTGGTCCTTGGCAGGACTTTAGGGATACTAGGGTAATTCCTGGGAAAGAAGGATTTTATAGAGTGGTTATAGTTACTTGTTCATCTAAATGGGTTAGGGTGCTGCTGCTTCTCATGTGCCTTTCTCAAAACATAGTATGAATATTGGGTTGCAGATGGCAGTCACTAGAAATATAAATTAGAAGAACTACTGTGTACAGTCAAGTGCAACCCTCTACCATCTTTGCTATCATCTCTTCCTCAGTAGCTGTCTTATATACCAGATAATTCAGCCAGTGCTTATTTCTTTTATTTGTTTTCAAACATCTGTGTGCAAGATGCAGTGAACAGTGATGTGCAAAGATGACAAAGAATTTGCACATTATACAGGGAGTAAATTTTAGGTACCCATTCAAGCAGAAAAGTGAATATTTTGCAGAGTAGTTGGTAGGCAAAAACACCTCAGCTTGAATTTACTGATCAGTTTAAACTAATTTTTAAAACTTTCTTAAGAAGTAGAGATCAGATGAACTGATATTTAGTTTTCTTTTGCACAAAATGTATTATTTTTTACTTTATTAATGATTAAGTCAAAGCTTAGTTACCGCAGGAGTTGGTCTTAGTGACAGAGTTCATGGGATAATCTTATTAAAGGGGTATTTCACATGTTCAGGCCAACCCAGAGACTCTGTGGTTAGGGAAGTAAAAGTGATGTTGAATGAGTGCCACCAAGTGTCCTCTTTCTGTATACGAAAGCCCAGGTTTTAAGTGGTAGAAACACAACATTGCACCACAGTTCTGTAACTTTGAGAGGGAGACCGCAGAGACAGCAAATTCTGTTAGAGTGACAGAAGTTGTAATTCTTATCCCACTGATTAAACTCTGGAGTCCTGATAAAACTGAGATGTCTGTGGTAGGGGCAGAAATGCAGACATAACCCTGGTTACCCATCCACTTCATCTATCTGTTCCATTTTGTGTTTCCTCTGAGAGACTGGTGCTGCTCGATGTTGACGCTGCAGCTGCGGGTTGTGAGTGAACATGGCTGTGCTGCTTTTGTCAGATGATGGTAGGATACACCAGATCTTCCTTTATCAGGGCTGGTATGTGTCACAGGGCTTCCCAACAGGTAACATAAGTTACAGACTTGGTAATTAACATCTCCATTTTGGCCCTTCTCCTGCAGCTATTGATTCCAATAACAACCTTATGAATAGGTGCAGTGGGGAAAGGGCTGAGATTGGGTGTCTTGGGAACAGCGGAATTTCCACAAACAAAAAAATTTATCATTGACAGATGTCCTCCAAGGTGGTTTCCCTGTAGACTAAAAGGTTTTGATGGATCTTCAGACTTTCAGTTTGTACACATGAGTATGATTAAGGAAGGAGCATTTATGTTAGTATATTTCGAGTATTACAACTTGCTGACATTGGGATGATTCAAGCAATGGATACCCAAATGTGCCAAAACTCCAGTTGTGTTTCTCCATGCTGGAAGCTGGGGCAAAAGAGAGATGCCAAAAAGCCATTTTTTGTTGCATGCAATAATAACATCCGCTTGTGATTCTGGAGTTCATTGCCTGAATTTCCATCCTGCAGCCAGAGATGTGTCTAAAGTAGCTACACAAAGATTATGGAGGAAATTTTACCTGTGGTGGGTGGCAAACCAGTTATCTTTCCTCAGCAATGTGAAGTGCCTTTTGTACTGGTGAAACAGCAGAAGGGGGCTAGGCTAGCGTAAGTGGCTAGACAAACAGACTAATTATTGCAGGGTTCTGACAATGTACTTATTTGGAGATGACAGAAATATTTTAGGTCTCAAAATATGCTGAACCCTCCATGCAGAATTTTAACTTTTTTTTTCTGTAATATATTTAAATGTAGATAAACTGATCAGTCCAATGCTTTATGGCACGCATTAAACACAGAGGAATGGCAGGGAACAAAAAGGAGCACCATACATTGCAACGACTCTGGGCAGCAAGTGAGCAGCAGAATTGTTGTGTTTAATCAGCAGCCCATTGTGTGACTCAGGGCTTTTCCATGGAAGTTAATGGGTGAACAGACTTCTGCTGGCACAAATTTTCCATTGTATCCTTCCCTGTCATACTCTGGTTTACAGGTTTCACTATAAATTAACCTAAAAGAGTCTGGTTTACAGCTGTCTGAGCATGCTGTGAAAAACCTCACTTTTGAAGCAGCGGGTAACTTTTATTTGCACGATGAAGGGTAAAACTGGAAAACACAGAAGCAGGAATCAGTGTAGTGGCGAGCTATTTGGAAGAACTTCTGCTTTTTGTATGGGTGATGTGTATTTTGTGGGAACAAATCCAAAAGGAGATGACAATGCTCATTTGGTCACACAACATGTCAAATACATGTTATTGATTTCGGGGTGTTGGTCAATGAGAAAGCATTGTAGTCCTGAAAGTCAACTGTGTACTGGGCTGCATCAAAAGGAGCGTGACCAGCAGGTAGAAGGAGGTGATCCTGCCCCTCTGCTCTGCTCCCATGAGACTTCACCTGGAACACTGTGTATAGTTCTGGTGTCCTCAACATAAAAAGGATGTGGAACTGTTGGAACAAGTCCAGAGGAGGGCCACGAGGATGATCAGGGGACTGGAGCACCTCCCGTATGAAGATAGGCTGAGGAAGTTGGGGCTGTTCAGCCTGGAGAAGAGAAGGCTGCGTGGGGACCTCATAGCAGCCTTCCAGTACCTGAAGGGGACCTCCAAGGATGCTGAAGAGGGACTCTTCATCAGGGACTGTAGTGGTAAGACAAGGGGTAATGGGTTTAAACTTAAACAGAGGAAGTTTAGATTGGGTATAAGGAAGAAGTTCTCTACTGTGAGGGTAGCGAGGCACTGGAATGGGTTGCCCAAAGAAGTGGCAAATGCTCCATCCCTGGCAGTGTTCAAGGCCAGGTTGGACAGAGCCTTCGGTGACATGGTTTAGTGTGAAGTGTCCCTGCCCATGGCAGGGGGGTTGGAACTAGATGATCTTAAGGTCCTTTAAAACCCAAACCATTCTATGATTCTATGATTTTATGATTTGGGCTTTCTAAGCACCAGTGTGGTGAGGTAGGTAACCTAACTGCCCTGTGTGTGTGGGTAGGTAAGGTAAGGTGCTAGAGGTATACAAGCAAGGTGAGAAGTACTTTTGTAGATTCAGATAAATGTCTAAGCTTTGATATAGACAAAATTAACCTTCTACACAGAGCAATCAGGAAATAGCTGTCCCTTTCCTCTTGTGTCCTTGCCAAGAACAATACATACAGTTATCAGTATTCTTGCCAGTAATTCACCGATTATCTCACTTTAGAAGTATTTTATTGTTTCAAGGACAGTTTTTAATATACTGGGGAATATTCCTATCAGGCTGTGGTATCTGGGCACTATCTCACCATTCATACTCAAGAGAAAATAAAAGCTTCTTCTCTGAAATGGCCAACCTTATTCCAGCTTTAGAAGCATTCTTTGGGGAGCTGAGTAAAAGGAAATGGGAAGCAGAAAAGGGTTGCTAAGAAACAATTTCAGATGCTTCCAGGTTTTATGGAAAAAAAGGAAAAGGACAAGCCCACAAAATTGGACTAATTAATCACTTCCAAATGAAGTTATCAGATAGCCATTTTCTATTAGCCAACAATGCTAGCTTACTAAGTAAGGAAATAATAAGTAAAGAGTGGCTTTGCGACCCAGTATAATTAATAGACATGAATAGGGAGGCTCTCTTGAGGAAAAGCTTTCCACAGGGCCTAAATTTCCAGTAAAGCTTCCACTTTCATAGCCTCAGTGGAGAATCACTAAAACAAATTGCGCAGTTGATTGGACATGTTGCATTGGTGAGCATCAGGTGGAAAACCCACAGTAATGGTCTCCTTTTATGCAAGGAGAGTTCACGCTGTCATGACAACTGATGTGTGATACGTGCAGACGTGCCCTGCAAGGCAGTCCCACACTCCCAATCACTTACCCAAAGCTAAAGAGGTTCTTAGCTTCTGCTTTTCAGCTATTAAAAAGGTATAAGAGAACAACCTCACATCTCTAGCTGGTCCAAGATACATCCTTCCTTAATGCACACAGCTTCAGGTTTGGCTTTTTGTGTTAGTTACCATCATTCCTCCATGTTTCTGCTTGGCTTAGCTGGTTATTGAGGTTTGGTTTTCTTTTGTTTCTTAGACTTTTAATCATGTGGGTTTTCTCCTTCAAATATGAAGGACTATTTTAATATATCTTAACATCTGGCTACAAATGGTTGGAAATGATATAAACTGGCTCATTAATAGCTGATGCTCAAGTAAGTACTTTGTGGTTTTTTTATAATACGAAATCTTGCACTCACCACAGTTTGCTGCAAGAAACATTTCCTGTGAACAAGTATATGGACCAAACTGCAGATCACTAGGAACAGTTTAGAAGAGTAAAAAACCATGAGATATCACTCCAGGCGAAATGACCAGTATGGTTTTCGCCCTGTAGAAAAGCTATGCTTACTTTATGTTTTATTTATCTAAGTAACACAGGTATTGACATCATGACCCTATTTTCCCCTGTTCTACTTAATGCAATTATACTTTCATGCATCTTTGTCTTCATCAAATCTTTTGGGTTACAAATCCAAGTTCTGTATGTTGTATTTTTTATTACACAAGATTATGTTTAAATGTAAAAATAATTTTAAATCATTATGTGACACAGAGTTTCCCTCCTCCAACAATTAAAAAAATTCCTCTTTTAACTAATAGCAACAACAAAAAATTATGATGTATGTTTATTTGGTTGAGGACAGCTTTATTAACACCATGTTAATTGAGTCTTAATCCAGCTTCTGAAGTATTTACGCTAAACGCATTTGCAATAGACTCTACTTGTTCACATGTGGGAAGGTAGTTATTTTGACTTCTTTTTTATTATAAATTGGGTTGGACATCCCTTTGACTGTAGGGTGAGAAAAGTTGGCATTCTTCAAAGAGCAGTTTCCTTTTATTAAGATTTTCTGCAGTCAGAGAAACATAACTTTCATTGTGCTTTATGCTGTGCTCAATGAATGACTGATCAATGCTTTGTCAAACCTGGACATGGTAAACTACAAAAGCAACATGATGAATAAGAGCTATAATGTGTTTCAAAATATAGTTCTTTATGGTCAAAATGAAGGGAAATATTCCACTGGGATCTCACTTTCAGGACAAAACTACAAAGTCAGTCTTACAAAGTTTACTGTAAGGTTATATTCCAACAGCCATGTACACATTGACAAGTCAAACAGAAACAAGAGATTGCCAAGGGAACAATGTTCCAGTCAAGGAGCAACTGAGCCTTTTGGATCCCAACATTACTCAAACATTTGGGAAAAATCAAGAGACAGGTGACAGTATCTGATCACATTCATGTGCTACTGACTCTCCTCCTATGACCTGCCTTAATCCATATCTTCAGGGACAGTGTCCAGAAGGAAGAAGGCTGTTCTGTCTCCTTGAATGTCAAGTTCTTGACTGCAGTTCTTTCCTCCTACTTTTTCTTCTGCTTTAATTATCTTTTTCTTTATTTTTTAAAAAATGGCACCTGGATATAAGACCATATTCTTCTTCTTTTAGATGCTGGCTTGGTTTGTGGTTTCTTTTCCACCTACTAACTTCGTATCTCATACACCTCCACAAGGTGAGTACCTGTGTTTACATGTAGAAATGGGACCAATTTATAGTGATCACACTTGTACAATTCATAATCTTTCTCCTCCTTCAGTCCTATGTGTGTCCTTATAGTTCTGAGCTATAGGCTGTGTATCTAGGATAACTCCTTTCCCCAAAAGTTAGGCAACGTGAGCTTGACTAAGTTGTTAAGCATAATGTCACACTAAATAATTAACAATGAATAGCTTTTGTTCTATAGTAACCAAGGTGGGGTTCAGTTCTGATGGTTAATTGAAGCAGGGATGACAATATTTTATGAAGTTACTATCTGACAGCTACTAGTAAATATCTGCCTGGTAGTAAAATCTTGTGATCGATGTCCTCAGGAAATAGCTGTTTCAGAGGTACCCAAGGCAGAAACTCAATGGTTTCTTGAAAATATTGCTTCTGGTTGATGAATGCTGGTGGCCTCGCACCGAGACACGTGGTTCTTACCATCTATTCTGTATGACTTGATGTGCTCGTTGTTAGGTTACGTAATTGATGATGTGATTATGTGAGGCTCCGCAGCCTGGCAGAGGAGTCCAGTGTGCTCCTGGAAGGATGGAGAGCCCCTACAAATCCGTGAAACAACTGAGCCCCTACCACATCTCCTGCGGGCTACCTCAGGACAGGATCATATTCTGCACTTATATGCATATATTTCCCACTAATGGACCATACTCTTCACTATCTAGTGAGGGAACAAGCTGAGCCTGATGATAGCATTTGTGTTTGCATGAGGGCTGAGTATTCCTGTATGTGTGGTTGGCCCTGTAGGCATATACCTATGCTCAGCCTGGCTGTTGGCTGGACCAAGAAACACGGGGTGATGGCAGCCTGACCTCTGTCAGGTCACCAGGTTTGTCAGTCTCTAACGTCCATAAATCTGTTATATGTCATTAGGCTGCTGTTGACGTGGAAATCAATGCAATATGGCAATTCCAAGGTATTTCAGTTGTTTTCAAAATAGCATGTCTGGAAGCTTAAAAAGCAAATCACGTCTGTTCATACCTTTGTTTAGAAACTGTATAGACTGACTTACCTTTCCTGTATCCCCAGAATATGCATCTTCATGCAAGAGCATCCTCTAAGATGCACGTTATTTTGTTTGGTGGATACTGTTGCCCCCTGGAGGCCATTTCTCAATTATCACAATATTAGATTGGAACTTAAAATAGAACTTAAAAATGTTTGCTATTATAAACAAAATATTCCCTTTAGCAATTAAAAATATTGTGCCTTTAATTAAAAGGGTTTATGAGCGTATCAATTAAATAACTGATTTCTTCCTATGCTAATTATTTTTCTACATTTGTTGTTTAGATTTGCAAATTACTAAACAGAAACTTGTAACTGCTTTTTAAGGGAGATGAATATTTAATTTGAATACAGTACTTGGGAAAAATAAGGATTTTGTGAATATGTGTATGTGTGTTAAGCAATGTAGATAATTGACCCAGGGAGTGTGTCTCCACGTGCACTGTAGACAGGTCTCTATGTAGTGCTACTGCTGGTCATGTAAATGCAAGGAAAAAGGTAGTGCAAAGCTGTGAGCTGAGGCAGCCCTGGACATCATTCATGCTCTGTAGCTGCTAACTGTCCCTGATCGTAACCAGTGCTAAAGTCAGGAAGCTCAGGGAGCTGAGTTTTGCTTGGCCATCAATAGCTGGTTCAGCTGATGGCCAAGCAGACACCTGCTCAAACCTCACATACAGCTTTTTCTCGACTGCTTGCCCTCCTGACGCATCCCTGGGATGTCTCACAAGCCTCCTGAGGTGGAAGCTAGATTTCTGCATTTGTGTAAAAAGAAGAAAAGCACCCTTCATTTCTGGGACTGCTAAAGACTTCAAATGCGTTACAACATTTTGGTGGATGACTGTTTGCAACTGAGATCCAGCCTGGACAGCAGTGACTGTTAGTCCTCGGCCATTGTACTGAAATTTGAACTACTGAGCCAGTTGCATTGGTAATAATTCCTTGGGCTGCCTATGCAAAAAGGTATTTCTCTGTGTGAATGGAAGTCTATTTCTGAATACTTAGTTGTTTCTGTAACTAGTGGTATGAATTAAGTGTTAATTTATACACGTCTAATTGTGTAGCTTTTGCAATTAGTCCCTTGTCTACACTTGTAATTAGACTGTTTTTTCTTCAAACATGCTGTACTTCCCAACCTTTTTTCTCTGCTGGTGCTAATTTCTGCTGCTTCCCCAAGCCCCGTGGGGTGCTGCAGTTAGCTCTTGCTATTCTTCACTGACCTTCCTGCTCCTCTCTGGGGTAGCATTTTAGAAGGTAGCCAGCCGTTCCAGCAAAGAAGCAACTCTACACTAGTGCAGGGAGGAAAAGGGCTATCCATGAAGTGAAGCAGGACGAAGGCAGAGCTTGCTACTACATCTTGTGTGTACTGCCTAACCCCAGTGGTGCCAATATTGCTGGTGGTTATTGGACTACGCGCTATAACAGACACTCTATTCTAGACCCCTTCTTCAGATTTGGCTGTTGACTGCCATCCTCACACCAATCCCATGCTGCAGAAAAGCTGGCAGCTTTCTTGACAGCCATACGGAGAGCACTTGTTCCTCCTTGTGAACTCTTCTTTGTCCGGAGGCAGCACATGTCCCTCCTTCAGCTTTTCCTCTCCTCTCCTCTCCTCTCCTCTCCTCTCCTCTCCTCTCCTCTCCTCTCCTCTCCTCTCCTCTCCTCTCCTCTCCTCTCCTCTCCTCTCCTCTCCTCTCCTCTCCTCTCCTCTCCTCTCCTCTCCTCTCCTCTCCTCTCTCTCCTCTCTTTTCCTCTTCCGTCCTCAGGTTCATTACCCCCTCTCTGAGTGCAGTTCACATTATACTTTGTAACAGTCATGTAAAATGTAATCCAATCCTTTGCGCTGAGCTTCATTAGTACTTTATGTAATCTGAGAGACAGTCTTAAAACTGCTGAAAAGCATAGGAACAGTGCCTTGTTAGGGAGTGCAACAGCTTGGTTTGCACTAGTTATTTTCTGTCAGTAGTATCAGTACAACATGTGGTATGTTCAAGTATTGTAATATAACAGGGTAAACATCAGTTCTAATTGTTATTGCTTTTTCTCGGCTTAGGCATGGATAAAGATTGCATGCAACCTGAGAAGTTGAAGCTCTCTTGATATCCTCCCTGACTAGTTAAAAGGATAAATTTTTCCTCCAGTGGAAAAATTCAGTCTGTGACATAGTAAATTTTGAGGATGAGCTGATGGTTTGAGTCTCATCAGATAAGATTATGTACATATGCCTCCACCTTGTTTTTACAGATCTTCTGCATACATTAATGATAAAGTTTAAACAGGAATAAACCAACAGGAATAGTCTATTACTATTCCTTTCACAATTCTAGTTTTATAAATAAAGACATACACAGATAAAAAAGCACTGAGGATGCCCATACAGCAAAAGGAAAAGCCTAAGCCTCCTGGCTTTCTGCAGGTTCCCTCTGTTTCTTCCCAGCAGCTACCAACCTGACTCTCCATACCTAATCCTCCATCTGGGCTTCTCCATATGTTACTTTCAGTAGACATTTATGTTGATTACTTTTTTCCTTTTCCCACTGTCCCAGGCCCCTCAGTGACCATACTTGTTGAGTAAATGAGGTTACCCTGCCAGCTGCACTCCTGCTATAGAGGTGCTGGCACAGTCTGGGCAGACGGGGGTCCTGGCTGAGTCCACTGAGCAGCCACTTTCTAGGCAGAGTTAGGGAAGGAGAACAATGGAGCAGGAGGACATAGCAGGTGAACGAGGGCGCTGCAGAGGCTTTTACCCTGTTAAAAAGTCTGCTCAAGGGCAGGTGCAATGTGCAGCTCGTCCTTCAGAAAGGATCAGCCCCGCTAAACTGTCAGATTAGGTCTAGTTGGGGGACCCCTTAGATCAGACTGATTTAAGGGGATGAAAAAGAGCTTTCAGGGCAGGGGAGGGGGGGATGTTTCATTGGGTTGAAAACAGGTGAAATATCCATCTGCTGTCCATTTGGAAAGCTAAATATATATATGTATAAATACCTGTGCATTATTTACAGGCAGGTGAATTAAAATGATGAAGGAAAAAAAAAAATCAATTTTTTTTTTTTGTTTCAAAATGTCATTTTTTCACTCCTGAGGCTCCCTGTGAAAGGAAAAGGGCTCTGGCTTAGGAATGAAGCTAGAGGAGGGCGACTAAGGTCAAGTTGGATTGACAGCACCATCTGCAAGATAAACTTGCTCAGTTCACTCTACAGTGAACATGATTGGAGAGTCTTTACCAGAATGTTTAACACACAGAGAACACTTTCCCATTACAGTTTTTCGGAAAACTAAATATGCGTTACAGCCCACTGAGGCACTGAGTTAAAATGAAGTGTCTCCCCACAAGACAAAGGCAGTCTTGGGGATAAATAATCCAGGTGTACTGAATTCTGCTATGTACTACTGTTTGTTAAAAAGGGGGCAGGAGGGGGAAGGTATATCTTAAAGCCATATTGCTTTGGAGAAGAGAGGAAGTATCTACTTCTGTTTCAAATATAAGTCTTTTTCCTGTTAAAACCTCCAGTTTTAGGAATGGGGCTTTCACGTTGACCACAGGGAAGATTTAGGCTAACCATGGTAGCACTGGCAACTAATCCCACTTTCTGTTTCTGCTCTAACCACAAATGCAAACCCCACCAGGCCCCAAGGCAGTGATGAGGTGAGAGCTGCCATGGGTGTGTGATGGGTGGTATTTACAGTTACAAGAATACGAATAAAGCGGGCTTCAGAAAGGCGTTAGTTGCCGTCAGTTACAAATACCACGGCAGGAAGGAGAACTAAAACCAGCATGTAGTTTCTTGTGTTCATGATGGAGGGCAAGTATAGCCACAAACGGAAGGTTTGAGAGGAAAAAGGTATTTGTAAATAACAGTGAGGAGGAATTCTGAATTGGAGCAACTGCACACTGACCACAGCACAGCCCTGGGGCCATCAGCCCCACCAGCGGGGCCAGATCTTGGCTTTGTCTGCCACTGCGAATAGGTGGACAGAGGGAGGATGTCACTGCTGCCTGTGTGTGTGCCTGGCAGGACTTCGAGCCCTTTTTTCCAGAGTGCAAGGGAAGGGGAAAGAAATAAGTATCAAAAGGGCTTGCTGACACAAAAAGGTGTCATGCATGGTGATGTGCCAATAGCCCTGTCCTTAAAACCTCTGAGAATCACAGTTCAGTAGTACTGCTCTTCTTGGACCTAACTTATTCAGCCTCT
This sequence comes from Lathamus discolor, assembly GCF_037157495.1. Classification (NCBI taxonomy): domain Eukaryota; kingdom Metazoa; phylum Chordata; class Aves; order Psittaciformes; family Psittacidae; genus Lathamus; species Lathamus discolor. The sequence continues at coordinate 63,933,954 of NC_088909.1, forward strand.
GCAGAGCTGTTCTGGTCTAGGTCAGTATGACTGATGGGGGTAGAAAAACACAAAACACTTTTGGAAGACCCCTTCCCATAAATTACTTCCAATGAATTATTTACAGTTTACATTATCAGCTACACCTTACACAATAACATTGAACTTTGTGAAGACTTGCATGAACAGCTGCATCTTACATGGTATTTTTTTCACCTTTATATTGAAGACACTGGTTCTTTCAGGGCTGCTCACTAGGCAAGTAGCACTTTTTTATTCAGCCATAGGGCAAATGGCCATTACTTGCTTGAAAGATTGTGACTCTGTTTATAGTGAAGTATTAACAATATTTCTTAAGACCTGGCTTACTTTGGCCTTTACGGTTAAGAAGTGTGTGTGTGTAATCTTGCTGTCAAAGTAATTCAGGAATCCATTTATTTCAGAGATATGGTTATAGCTACAGTGCTAATGACACATGACATAGAAATCTGTTTGGTGATACCTGTGAGGGAGAAAGCTCCCTACCTTTATTCTCATGTTAACATGAGTCCTTTAGTAGCTGTTAGATGAAAGGCTCCATCTCAGAGGCTGCAGGTGCTTTGGCAGGTTTAATCTGATGGGGGTATGCTGTTGAGAGTGGGTTTTGCTTACATGCAAGCTGACACAACCGAAGGAGGATTGGTACCTGGGATCTGATAAGACTTACAGAGCTTTCCATATAGATCCTAAACTAGACAAGGTCTTCCGTAAGTGGCTTGGAAGTAGTCCTATATCCCATAGCCACAGCTGGCTGAATGCAAAGGCCATCAAGGACAAAAGTAACATCAGATTTTCCTGTACTGTAAAGTGTGAGGATGTTAACCTGAATACATGTGCGTAGGGGCTGATGACTGGATTAAGTTGGCATGGCAGAAGTAGCTGCAGCAGCTGTGTAGCAGCCACACTTGGGCATCTGCCAGGCTCTTAACCTTTCCCATCTTTTGAACCAAGAGTCAGAGCCCAGATGTTCCTTCAGATCTCAAAACAGCTTCCCAGCAGAGAGGATATACCTATGCTCTCCAATTTGGGCTCCTCCTCCTTGAAAAGACCTGAAGCCAGGATTTACAAATCAGAGGCTGGATCAAAAGAAGCTGGTAATTCACTTGGGAGTGAGCCTGATGAAGGCTCAGTGAGAGAGATGGGAGCACAAGTAGTTACAGCATTAGGGCACTGTTAGCTGGCTTTTCCTAAACTGTCTTGCATATTTGTTATTTATTTCTCACTTGTACAAAGGAGAAGCATCCAAGTGTGATTTGTAATTTGACAAATGTCAAGAAACTAAGTGGCTGCTTTTCTGATTTCTCTTCTTTATATGCAAGGCTTCCCCTTCCCCCTGCTGCTCAGCAGAAGTAAACAATATTCACTCGGCCAAAATTTAGCTTTCCTTCAGCTCTTCATAACATTTAGCTCAAGACAGTTAATACCATTAGTTAGAGATCTCCAATTTAAGTGTCATAAAATACTAATTCCAATAAGGTGCTTGATGTCTGCCTCTGGGTATGCCAGCTCAGGATGCTGCTGGAGTCCTATTGGGCAGGAGTTACCAGGACAGAACAAGAAAGGTGTTTTCTCATGCTAGGGAGAAGGTTAATTAGAAAACTCCTCACATTATTGATGAACTTAGTTTATTTCATTACTTTAGAAGAGAGTCCTCATTATACCTGGAAAATAGCTGATAACCCCAACAGCAAATGATGTGCACAAGACCATGCAAGTTTATGGTTATGCTGCAACAGCACATTTTGCTGACTATTGAGTAAAAGTAATGAGTAAGACTTTGGCCAAGACAGAAGCACAGAATATCCACAGGGCAGAAAGAGCCTTTTTTTTGGTTTCATGGGAGGAAGTCCTGATGATTTCAGGATTCAAGAATAAAAGAAGTTGTTCCCCATTTCCACTAAGCAAATTATGTCTGGAAATCACCTTTCCGAAGATACAATTTTCAAAGCTTACTTGCTTGCTTCATGTTTAAGCTCTACTACGCAGTACTAATGGGCTGCATTCTTTACTCTATCAGTCTATAAACAAATAATTCTTGTCAGAAGTGTTATGTATAAAGTCTTACATGAACTCAGAGTTAATGCGACTTTCAGACACCTTTCTACACCTGCTCTTTCTGAAGATGTATTTTAAAAGCCATTTTCCTGCCAGCTGCTGAGCTGGTGATAGATGGGATTTCATTAGTAAGGCAGATAGATACAAGCTGACATCCTGGTTGAGTCAGTTAATGGAGCTAGGGGTTACAGAAAATCCTTAGGGATACGTGTGCAGGCATGTGAAACCACCAAGGAAAAGAGCAATATAAAGTCTTTGCTGCTTAGAGCTGTGACAGTTGTCCCAGCGGTTAGGCCGGCTATAGAACTACTGGCTGAAGGTAGCAGAGAAACCATCTTGAGCTAAATACATGTCTTTTGTTTTGTTTTATGTATTAAACCCTCCATGTTAATGTAATAAATATACATCTGGCTTAGCATGTTGCTAAGAGTGACTGGAAGGCTGGCAGAGTTTCCTGATTCAGAGATTCTCCACAGCTGGGAAGTCCCACTGGGGTTTTCATGGTGTTCCTCCACTGAGCTGCCAAGCCTGTCTGGGTTCTGGTAGGTCAGGGTGGGGGATCCTCCTGGGCACACTCTGCCCCATGCCAATGGGGCACACAGCAGTGCCTGGGACTCCCGACATGACTGTGAGGTTGCATATGAGTCTCTAGCTGACTCGCATGCTCATGCAGGGGCCCTGTAATAAAAGGAAGAAGAAACAAAGATGAGATCTTGGCTTTACTGGGGAAGGTTTGCTAACACACATTTCCAAGAGACCTCTGTTAAAACAAGAGGGGATTTTTTTGAGTAAAGTAGTTCCTTTTGGCTTTATTGAAAAGTGCAGCTTTTTTGCCAAATGGATTTTGCATCTAGAGATTTTGTCATTGTAAGCCTTTCAGGCAGGGAATGAAAAAGAAATCATAGTTGCGCTGACAGTACCTTTCAATGCTGATGCGGGATGCCTATGATCCCACACAGAAATGGGGATGAGTGAGAGACTCAAGGCCACAATCTGCTCCAGCTATGCAGAGATGCTGAAGAACAATGAAGTGGAGCAGTTGGTTTAGGAAAGTTTCTCAGGGCTGCAGGATGTTGGATATGTGCCCCTATTCTTTTGTAAAGTAATAGCATTAAGTAATGGAGAATGGCCTTCTATGATGGGGCTGCGGAGCTGATAGACAGGGGTAGAGCAGTTGATGTCATCTACCTGGGCTTGTGCAAAGCGTTCAACACTGTCCCACACAACACCCATGTCTCTAAATTGGAGAGACATCAATTTATTAGGTGGACCACTCAGTGGATAAAGAACTGTCTGGATGGCCGCACACAAAGAGTTGTGGTCAATGGCTCAATGTCTGGCTGGAGACCAGTAACGAGTGGTGCCCCTCAGGGATCGGTGTTGGGACCATTCTTGTTCAACATCCTTGTCGCTGACATGGACAGTGGCATTGAGTGCGCCCTCAGCAAGTTTGCCAATGACACCAAGCTGTGTGGTTCAGTTGATATGCTGGAGGGAAGGGATGCCATCCAGAAGGACCTTGACACGCTTGTGAGGTGGGCTGATGCCAACCTTAGGAAGTTTAACCATGACAAGTGGAAGGTCCTGCACCTGGGTTGGAGCAATCCCAGGCACAGATACAGGCTGGGCAGAGAAGAGATTCAGAGCGGCCCTGCGGAGAAGGACTTGGGGGTGTTGGTCGATGGGAAATTTAGCATGAGCAGGGGGTGTGCGCTCGCAGCCCAGAAAGCCAACCGTATCCTGGGCTGCATCAAAAGGAGCGTGACCAGCAGGTCAAAGGAGGTGATCCTGCTCTTCTGCTCTGCTCTCATGAGACCTCACCTGGAGTATTGTGTGCAGTTCTGGTGTCCTCAACATAAAAAGGACATGGAACTGTTGGAACAAGTCTAGAGGAGGGCCATGAGGATGATCAGGGGACTGGAGCACCTCCCGTATGAAGACAGGCTGAGAAAGTTGGGGCTGTTCAGCCTGGAGAAGAGAAGGCTGCGTGGGGACCTCATAGCAGCCTTCCAGTATCTGAAGGGGGCCTATAGGGATGCTGGGGAGGGACTCTTCATCAGGGACTGTAGTGACAGGACAAGGGGTAATGGGTTAAAACTTAAACAAGGGAAGTTTAGATTGGATATAAGGAAGAAGCTCTTTACTGTAAGGGTGGTGAGGCACTGGAATGGGTTGCCCAGGGAGGTTGTGAATGGTCCATCCCTGACAGTGCTTAAGGCCAGGCTGGACAAAGCCTTGTGTGGGATGGTTTAATGTGAGATGTCCCTGCCCATGGCAGGGGGGTTGGAACTAGATGATCTCAAGGTCCTTTCCAACCCTAACTATTCTATGATTCTATGAAAAAGGAAGACACATACTCTTCTGAAAAATGGCCTCTTACATCTCTGGTTTTAATCCTTTCAGTCCAGATAAAATATTGTGCAATGCAGGTGATGGATGTGTTTCATTTACAAAATCAAAAAATGAAAATTCGGTTCCTTCAAAACTTAAACTCAAGATGGGTTGTAAGAGAACAGACCTGGCGCTGCACATGGTGTAATTATGAACAGAAAGTTGTGCGTGTGCTTCTGTGCTTTTATAGATCAGGAGTTTGTAGCAGATTGTGCTCTGGCCCATCAAACCTTCATGCCATTAGTAGAGTGAGAATTAGGTGCTGTGAGACAGTTTCTGCCAGGAGGCTTTGGCAAGCAGAGTGCCCAGCTGCTCTGGGCCTCGAAGCATCAGCCTGAATGTTTGTGACAGCAGAATTTTGATCAAAATCTGAAGCCTTCAGGTTTGCACACATACCATGTCTACTTTGACTTCCCCATGCCCTTTCTCTCCAAACCCTGAAAATTCTATTGCTGAAATCCTGCTTGTCACTGCCTTGCTGACAGAAGTATTTTTGTTTGCTCTCTCACTGCAGATACCTGAAGAAACACCATTTGTCTTTTCAGAAGAAGCTTAAAACAATTTACCCGACTTATTTCACTTTGAGCCATTGTAATCATTTTATGTCTTGGTATAATTTCTTTTCTTCCCCACAATTATACCAGCCTCAAGTCTTACCTTTATGTCATAGTTTATATCTTGTGAGTTGAATCCTAATAAAGACAACTCCAAGCCTTTTTGTAAGCATTATTACTGTTCATTGGATATGTAATGTAAGTATTAAAGTCTGAAGATGTTCTGTCTGCTATGCTGTCAAATGCATTTCTGTAGCAGAACTTACGGCACACTGAATATTTACCTGTAATAACTGTCCCACATAAACTGCAGTAATGCCATCTTAAATATGTTCTTTCATTGCAGAACTAACATGATAGTAAGGCATAGGGTTTTTTAATTCAACTTAAAAAATCTGACTGTTCTGAACCCATTAGCAAGTACTGAAGTGTTTGCAATCATACTGAGCTGAAGGCCTTCTTTCACAACTGTAATATGTTGACAAACACATCCAAAAGGCACTGAGACCAGCCTGCATATATAGGGTTGACTTTCCCTTCAATGTGTAGCCAGTGTAGAGCATTTCTGTAAACAGAGAAGGAAACCAAGCATGTAGACATCTGGGCACAAGGTTCTTAATTTATGGAAATCACTGTTACCCAGCAGAAGTCTGTGAAGCTATGACAGCTCATTCCCTGCAGCAGATCTGCCCTTTGGCTTCTTCAAATGTGTGTTTGTGTGGTTACTGTGGGACAAGCTGAATGTGGCCATCCACACTGATTAATGTCCTCCTATGGGAATAGGACACTACTCTCAAAAGCATTACTTTTGTAAACTGTGTGCTGTGTAGGAACTAGTTTCTTTCTGGCAATGCAACAGAATGCTGCTGCATTCTGCACTCAGAAAGACTATTTCTCACCAATTGTTAAAAGCTTTCAAATTACATAGTGGTAAGAGTCCTATTGCCTGAGAGGAACACTCTGGCAAAACCAAAATACATCTGAAAAACTTCAGCATATGTTCTTAGAGGTCAGAATGTTCCTGTGTTTCTAGCTGTCAGGACTGAAGACTCCAGCAGGTCTCCAGGTCTAGCTAATTCAGACCTCTAACTGGGATAATATTAAATAGGTTCAGAAAAGATTTTGGCATTTCTGCCTACCTCTCCGTCTTTGCAGGGATTCACTATTACTGGTGGGTTCTCTGTAGCAGATCATTTTGCCAGAAGTGTGAACATGGAAACTAATTTGGCCCTGAAAAAAACAATCAAACTCAAAACCAAACAAAACCAGAAAAAGAGAAGGAAAAACAAAAACAAAAACAAAACAAAACATAGTTGTAAGCCAGCGCAACTTATGATGAACTTGTAAAGAAAAACTATTTGCCATCCTTTCTTTAAAAAAAGAACAGTGTAATTTCTCTAAGTTGATTCCTACTCATATTCTTGTTCCTGATGGATATGATATGAAGAAACAGTCTCAAAGTAAGGGAAGAAAGACAAGTCTTTTTGAAAGCAGAGATAGTGACAGGGACAGATTGCCTGGAGAGACTGTGAAATCCCCATTACTAGTGTTTGATGTTTGTCTTATCTAGGATAAGACAAGCATTTGTAGAGAATGACAGAGACAGTGATTTTGCCCTAAGAAAAATAATGTATGTCCTCTTGAAGTCTCTTGCAGATTTCTGCCATCCTCCCCTCTTCTTTCTCTGTGGTTTATGTTCCCTTGAGTTTTCCAATGGTCTCTCCTATTTTCTTAAGTGTATATTATGAAGAACTCACATATAATTGTTGGATGTTTGAGTATAATGAGCTGGTTTTCATTTTCTTTGATTTTCCAACTACATTTTGGTTGTTACATATCTGAAATAGCATATGATTTTGTTAAACCACTAGTTAAACCTTCAGTAACCCATAGTTCAGAACAAAGAGTGCAGTTTTGGATTTGGAGTTGGCAAAAAGCAACCAATCTCATGCTACTGTCCTGCCAAAGAAAGATGTGCTTTTGAGGTTAAGGTCCTCAGAGGTCATTCAGAGGCCAGTGAGCCATCTCCTCAGCCACATAGCATATGGGCTGGATCATAGGGAGGGTATTAACCATAGCATCATCTGGGTGGTCTTCATCCCTCAGCCTGGCTGCTTTGCAGGCTATGCAAATCCTCACCCAGCAGATGAGCAAGGGAAAAGAAAGAAGACTGCTTCTTTCCATGGTAGGTAAACCACACATTTCACTCAGCCCTTCGAATATCTTGCTTGAAGACAAGGTTCTGAGTCAAGAAGCTACAGGGACCAATGTGCTCCTTTCTGATGCTAAAAAAAGTAAGACCCATCCTCCAAAAACTTTGTTTTTCATGGAAACATTAGGATGCCTTTTCCTGAAGAATGCTACAAAACCTCCAGAGTAGAATCTGAGGGTTATTCTGTCTTTAATCGGTATATGCATACATGTATGGGAATTTGCCCATGGGTAAGTAAGCCTACAGGTCAGGGCTGGGTGCTGCAGCTCTTACACGTGTAGTCCTCTGTCATTGTTTTAATGCCACAAATATAACAAGAAGGCCACAGGAGGACTTATAAATCTTGACCCCATGGTACCTTCTGGTAGCCTCAAACAGCATTGCTTCTAAATACAGAACATGCGCGTGGTTTTTCTCACTGCAGGCACAAGTAACAAGCGTCTTTGCTGCAAGTAGAAGAGCAAACATGGGCCAAGGTTTTTCTTCTGTCAGAGAAGGTTGAGATCATCAGTCTAAAAAACCTCTACTAACTGATCTCTTACCTTTTATGCCTGGAGCACCCACTGATGCTGATGGATACTGGTTTAACAGTATGGGTACCTGGGTTTAAAGACAGCAGATGGCCTGAAGTATTGGATTTCACATCACAAAATTGACCTTAAGAATCAGCTATGGAAATAATATAAGAGTTACACTGAACAGAAAAAAAATAAAAAAAAAGAAAAAAAAGATACTTTAGGGCCATCAAGGGCTATATTTATATCTTGTTGCCATGAAAGAACCAGTGTCTGAAATTAGCAGTTGAACGGTTGTGTTTGCAGAGAGTGAGCGTGAATGTGTCTGTAAGGGGGGATGGTTTTTTGCTAATACAGACCAGGGCTCCCCTATAATTAGGGGTGGCGGGTGGCAGGTGGCGAGGCCTTGCCACAACCATGCATTCACTCTGGCTCTTCGCTCAAAAATAGGATTTGGGGAAGCAGGGAGGCATTCAAGGGGATGTCGCAGGTTCTTGGTTTTTGCGCAAGGCGTATATTACATGGTAATACTGAGCATGATTGATATCAGTCTGAAGCAAACTTGGCTGGTTTGGGTGTTTTTTTTAATTCTGCCCTTAACCAAACCTGTAAAGCTGTGGCTTCAGCAACCGGCAATGGGAGGCCAGCTGAGTTGTGTAGACTCCCACAAAGGGTGTCTTGCTTCCGGCAGATGTCCCAGATACCAAGCCATTAGATCCCACCACAAAAATAGTTGCGTAAAATATTGTGTGTTGGCTCTGGCCTGACGGTGATGGGACTGTTCCACTTCTCTGGGTGGTTGGAAATGTCCCACTAGAGCTGTGGCTTTATGTCCAGCAAGCCTCTCTCTGTGGAGGAACAAGGTGTCCCAGAAGAGATATGGGGCACTTTTCCCTTCCCTTTTACAGCTGTGTTTTTAAAAACCAACAGGTGTTTTCTTAACAGACCACTGGCACCTCGCTTTGTGATGAGGAGGGATGGGAGCAGGAGAACAGCTTAAGGTTCCTGACACATTTCAGGAGTGCTGCTGTGCCTTCAGGAAAACAATCACCTACAACCAAACCCTAAGCTGGTGTCAACTGGCAGAGACTGGTGACCACAGTGCTGGGAAACTGATTTATACTGGCTGGGGATCTGGCCCCAGAGAAGAAGCGTGAAGGAAGCGGAGTGTATTACGTTGCACAACAGAAGCGGTGAGGAGCCTGCACGTTCAGGAGGGTCATTAGTGTCAAGGCTGATGTTGGTCTTCTTAATGCCGCTTTCTCTTTTCAGTTTCGTGTGTTTCCCCCCCATGGCCTTTCCCGGCCTTGCTGGGAGCAAAGCTGTGCTGTTGAAGAATTTGAAGCTGGTAACCACTACTGACTGCTGCATACGAATATTTGTCAGAAAACTGTACCATAAAAATCATGCCAAAGCCAACCCCGATTCCACAAAGTGGTCCCGTGTGGACTGGTCAGTGAAATCTCGCAAGCATGCTGGTTTTGGAAAAAGCAAAATGTTCTTAGCCAGAAGAGGCCTTCTGTTCTGTTCAGTGGGTTTCAGACCCGGCTGAAAACTGTCTCTGCCCAGTTTGTCATCCCTCCTGGTTTCATGGGATGTGTACTTTCAAAATGAGCTGTGAAAATGGGCCAAGCACCACACCCAGAGAAACAATAGCCTGTTATTGTCATCATCAGAGTGACAGCAGCACAGCCATTGGCCTCATTAATAATCCGTCTCCTAAACTGGTACATGTGACCAAGCCTGCACTGCCTGACTTGCAGACAGAGTGAACTAAGTTAATTCTCCTTGGGAAGTTCAACGTGTTGCAGCTACACGTGCTGCCCCTATACTCTGCCTCCACTGGCTTGCACCACTTGGGCAATGCAGAGCGTGCAAAACAGATATCAAGTCTTCTGACACAGTTCAGAGAAGTTCACCCATTCACATGTCCTGTCTTTGGTATCTGCTTAGACCAGAGACAGCACGTGCTCCTAGATCATCCTCTGGTATGAAACTTCTGGCTAGCAGTCAGTCTCAGAGATCTGCCATGCTGGAGGCTCCTGCCTCCCATCTTCACTTGCCATTTTAAGGACCTTGCCTCCGTGGCTTTTCCTCCTTGTATTTCTCTTAAACAAAGCATCTCCTGGTGGTAAGTTTCACCATTTCAGGAAGGAGTGGTGGGCTATCATTTCTTAATCTGCTGCAAGGCTAAGCACAGAAGGCACATGAAAGCACATGAAAACAGCAACCTCACTGGACTGTGTGAGGCAGCACTGATGTGAAAATCAGAGCTGCTAGGTGGAATGGAGTTTATCTGGGCTATGGAGCAGCAACATCCCCTACTAAATAAATGTTCTTGCTTGCCTCCATACAGGTTAAAGTGGTACAAAGGGCCAGCAGGAGGTCCTCGTCTAACTAGGTGGTCTCTGACTACTAGGATACCAGTAATATTGATCAGTTTTGTTGCAGCAGTACCTTAAAGTCCTAACTTGGAACTGATCTGCATTTTCAAGATGCTATAAATGTGCAGCAGAAAGGTAACTCAGCTCCTGAGAGCTGGCAACTGAAATATGTAGTGAGCAGGAGCAGGCAGATTCAAGTGGGTTCACAAGGCTGTGGATGGATGCTACCTTTCTGTTTCTAGATTTGCTGGATGACTGAGACAGCACTAGACTGTGGAGGTTTTGGCAACAGCTGTCAGACCATAACCAGGAAAATGAGAAGGTCTTGTTGGTTTCTCAGCTCCTTATGATTCTCTTTAAGGAGCACCCTCTGCCCTGGGACAAAGTGCCAGGCTGTATCCAACACATACACTGAATTCCTCTCTGCTCCTGATATGTCTGGAAGCTGTTAGTTCAGTCAAAATTGAAACTCTTTTTGTCAACACTAGCTACTCATAAAGGCAACAGATGTGTATCAGCATGTTAGCCAGCACAGCGCTTCCCTGTGGAGTTGTTTAAAGGGGACAGTGCCCAGTTCCCTTTTTTGCTCTGCTTTCACCAAGATGTTTGAAGTCTACACCACTGCCTAACAGTGAATCAAAAACAGCCTCTTCCTCTGCAAGCTACTTTGAAACAGATCGTCAATTTCCCTAACAGTGATAAAAACATACCAACTTTTTATTTTTCTTTATTTTTTTTTTTTTTTTAATTTTTGATTGATGAAAGAGAATAGAACAGGTTTGTAGCTTTAGAAGTTTGGTGTCCCAGACCATTCTTACATCTACTTTTGGACTTTACCACCTGCTGTTAGCACAACTTTATTTACTACATAGGATGGAGAAAAACTAAGGTATCAAACAATACTCTTTAAAACATAGTGTAAATCCTCCTGTGTTAATTGTGGTTATGCTCAATGCCTTCTGATGGGGTAGGTTGTGAAAGTGATTTCATCGCTTTTATGGAAGGCAAGGTAGAAAAGAAGGTAAAATTATAGTACAGAAACAGTGTAATATTAAGACTGCACTTTGTGAGACATTGTATTGCATAGTACCTCAGCAAATAAAGTCAAGTACGTGCTTTTAAATATTAGTGAAGACATGGCCTTTAAAGGCTGCTATTGAAGGATATTTCAGTTTCATAAAGCAAGGCACAAAATTAACACTGGTAGGTAGTTATTAATATTTTTTTTTCTTTTGTTTGAAACTTACTTTTAGAATATAGAAATGAAATTCTCTAGTTGAAACAGGTCTGTGCAGTTGGTCAAAAAAAGACAGAAGACTTGAGCTGTTATAGGAAAATGATGAGCCAACATTAGCTATGGTATAAATGAGAGTATCTCAAGTAAGTAATTGAATCTGTTCATAAAGGTGATAAGTGATGAAAATGTCTGCTTGGCTTTGATGCATGCCAGCATCTGAGTTTTCTATTGGTCTGAATGACAATTCACAACTGATGGCTTGCAAGTACCTTTCTATGAAGATTGAAGCAATTTAGGAACTTCAGTTACAATAAGTATCTAAAGGAATGTTACTTAAAAGCACCTGAAATGTGACCTGACTTTTTTTTCTTAAAGCATACAATATGCTTGCTTTTGTAAGCAAGTGTATTAACCCTAAACATGCTTTAATTTGATATTTCTTGTACCCCATCCACCCCTTCCCCTGAATGCTTTGGCATGATGTGGTAAACTATAAACAGCAAAACTGTTTGTACAGTAAATGTATAAAAAAACCCATACCTTTTTTTCAGATAGACTTTTAGATCAGAATTGAAGAATGGCCAAGGGACTTCCTCAGGCAGAAAGATATTCTTGGAACAGTGTGCAAATGACCCAACTTGTTGAAACATGCCAAAACAAGACCATTTGTTGCTAAATGATTGCATCAAATCAAGTTTGAACTAAATGCAGTTTTGCCTGTGGAGAGAGATAATATAATGTAGCTAATATAGAATGGGAAAACAGACTTCAGGAACAAAATTAGTTCCTAACATAGTGTTAGTGGAATCAGTAGATGTTATTCTGGTGATATGACTCACATTGTCGCAGAGAAATGATATATGATAAATGATATGTATATCATTCTCTTCAATATGTATGAAAATGACCTTTTTTAATATGTTAGTAATCACTTTAAATAATGCAATTATTAAATGCCCTATTTCTTGATGAGTGAGATAGAGTGTTGTAAAAGCAGTTACCTAAGATCTTTTTTGTAAGTCTCAGGGGACGTTCAGCAAAGTGGCACACCTGCTTAGTACTCCAGCATTTTCACACAATACCATGGGCCACAGCCTGTGTCCACTTACGACAAGAAACTCCAGTGTAATAGGAAAGCAGGACTTTTAGCCATGGGGAACACATATTTGTCCTGGATGAATTACTTTGAAATTAATCTGAAAACTGGTTATTCTGCCAATATTCTTATAAAAAAGAATACCTCCAAAATATGACTGTGGAGTCCCTAAAAACAGTTTTGTCCTCAGATCAGAATACTTTGACTTGGCTTAAAAACTGATTTTACTCTGTGACTGGTGTCTTTGAAAGGCCATTGGCTTTTGTGTGTGTTTGTTTCTTTGGTTGTTTTTGTTGTTGTGGATTTTTTGGGGGTTTTGGTTTTTTTTTTTTTTGTGACTGAGATGAAAACAAGCAAACACTGCGCAGAACTGCTCAATGTAAAGCAACAGATTTCTTCATAAAGGTCAAGATCATGAGGTGCATCTAGATCATCAGAAGATTTCACTCTGATTTTACTGTCAAAAGAGCAAAGTGAAGGCATGAGGCATATTAAAGACCAGTAATCAAGGAGAGGGCTGTGCTGGAGCCCTCATGTGGGAATGGTGCTTGGGCAACAACACTCCGTCAGCTCTATGGCTAAACACAGTTCCAGTCAACACCATGACCCAAAAGGCACCTAAGAAGAGAAGAAAGCTGTGGTTGAAACTCACTAAGACAACTGGCTTAACCTTCAGTTTATGTACCATTTTCAGTCCACGTCCTCCTACACACAGCTTGAGGAGGACATTAAAGTTAAAATAGGATAACATTTGTATAAGGAACTGTCCAAAGCTTTGAAAGGCAGGGGTGACACAGGTCATATTTATCATATGTCTGTACCAAGCACTGAGCATGATCTTGCATAGTGCCTCCATGAACTGCCAGACCTGCAGTATGGCTACTAGGTAGACTAGTAGCAGCACTGAGAAATTGAAAATGTTTAAGTACTCAGAATTTGAAAGGAGGGTAGTGAAAACTGGTTATTGTTTCACTTCTGCCTCAGTTCCCCTCTAAACACATAAGGATGGCAGAATGTCTCTGGTGTTTCTGCTAAGCAGAGAATAATGCATGTGAAGCATGAAAGAAATGTAGTTTGATGCTGCTTCACACTGACTGTAAACACCTTTCCTCTTCTTCATGGCTGCTCTGCACAGCCTAGCCCTTGGGCTCAGTTTACCTCCTCCTCAGCCTTCCTGTGGCCAAAGTGGCCACAGTAGCTGCAGCGGGTTGCATATGGGGCAGCCAAGGGAGGTGGGAGCCAGCAGCCACGATGGCAACCTGCCCTGGCTGTCGGTGCAGCAGGCATTTTCCCACATGGTTCCTGGGTATGGGTGCTGTGGGCTTCAGTGCTCATCCTCTGTCATCCATCCTGTCACTGCTGAGGGACACTCTGGCTCCTCCTGCACCAATGCAGCTTGCTGTGCAGACAGCCTGGCTCAGACAGGGCTGTGCATCTTCCACTGCAATGACAGCAAAGCGTCATCCACCATATACAATTTCTCATGAGAAGGACCATCCCAAAGATGTCCCTGTAAAGCAGGTATTTCCTGAACAGATGCAGATTCAGGATGACCACAGGTCAAAGAAGAAATCGACTCCTCCTGTGCTTGGCCTTTGAAATGAAAGACAGGTGATGTCCATGGGTAAGAAAAGGAATATGTTTTTTTCTAACTATGCATTTTCACTAGAGGGATATGCTTAGCAAGGTGAGTGGTTCAGCATGAGGGTAAGGGTGGATACTTTCTTCATTTATTTCTGTGGGCTTACTGTGGGGTCTGCAGCTTGCCAAAGGACTATGCAGAAACACAGTGTTTCTATATGTTGTTTTTCCAGTAAAGGACAAAACCATTGAGTTCATGCGGGCTAGACTGAGGCAGAAAGAAGGTCACTTCAGTGCAGGATTATTAAACTTGTCCTAATTTACTCCTTTGAACTGCAGTTTGATCTACATGTCCATAAAAGGTTTCCTGACGGTTTATGTGTGTGCGCGTGCCTGACATAAATAAAAGACACACTGAAAAACTGGAGATATTGAAAAGCAATGCCATAAAATATTTTTACAGCAAACATCTGCATGTCTGGTCTCTTTAGATTTATGTTGATTTCTGACAAGTAGCTTCAAATTTCTCCGTGCAAGAATCTTGTTCTTTAGAGATTCTATTCTGTAAAACTTCTCTTTTAAGTCCAAGTATGAACATGTTGCTGTCTTTTCTCTTTCCCACCCATACATCTGCATCAGGCAGATTACATTCGTTCATCAAGACAGCTAAAGTCACTGCCTTTTAAACTTGTGCTATGTATTACATTCTCTTCCTAGACTCTCATTTTAAATAAAACTTTGTTCTTTATCTACTTGGAGACCACGAAAGGAATAATTTGCTGCAAAAGGACATGCTCTGGGATCAAACAGGGCGGTTTGTGGAAGGGCTACAGCTCCACATCTGAGTTTCGCTTCACCTTCATCCTCTCCCATTTGTGGTTTTCTGGGTCTAGCAGTAATCTGAGCAACTCGTTCTGACAGATTTAGTGTGTTTCATACGGTAATTGGAATCTCACTACTTAAATGTCTTCATTCAAACAGTTTCTCTGATCATGGCACTGAAAGGGATGTCTTATGCTATACATAGCTTTATGTGAATAAAGGAGGTTTATGTGATTATGCTAATAGTTCATAAAATCTGGGAGAAGGAGACAAAGAGTAATTTGGAATTCATTTATTCATAACAGCAGAAGTTAATATTCTTCTTGCCTACAAAAGGGTTTTGTACATTAAGCGTTTGTCCTGGTTTTCTACTACTCTGCAGAACTAGTTTGGATTGCTTCAGTATTAAAGTTGCCCTAACTTCTTTTTTTGTCCTTTTTTAGTCTCTTCAAAATACTGTTTTTCCTTAAATAAATATTCTTGATTCCTTAAAGATGGTATTAAAGCTGTCTTCCACCTTTCCTGCAGTATTTGAATAATTCTGGTCTCTGTTTTGCAGCTAAGCATTTTACTCATACAGAATAAATCGCCGTCCTATAACTGCACATTAAAGATTTAAGCAATTTAGCTTATTCTTTCATAATTTTAAAATTTCTTGTTAATGGTGAATTTGTTTCTGGAACAGGGGCCCAGTGTGTGTGCACGTCTTTTTTATATATGTTGTCTATATTCTTTTGTTGTCTCACTGCTTTTTACTTTTTCTGATGATCCTCCTCTTCACCTCCTGTCTTATCTAAGATTTTTCAAACTTCCTTAAATGTAATTTTAAACTGAGCTCATAAAAGCCTAGCAACAGTTTCAAATTCTTAATTCGTTACTTGGGACCAAATTGTGTACTCCCTTGGCCTGACTTAGTCAAAAGCCTTGCATTTGAAAACAGAAAAAACCTGGCATGTAGCCATGAGAGGATTGAAGAGCAGAGACTATAGGCACAGTGATTCAGATTAATCTCTTTATTAACTTCACTGAAGCAATACATCTGGAACATATTAAAACAGTTTTGCTGTGTGATCTGTCAGTTACTTGTTATCATTCTAGAGAGCGGCTCTTTAAAGCCTTGTCCTCCAGGTTAAATGAATTCAGAGATAGCAAACTGACAAATCGCAGGAGATGCTTTTCCTTAGAGCTGTCTGTGGGGAGAATTTGCAGCAGTATTAGGCCCAGTGCCTCTCATTATTTTATGGGGGAGCTGAAAATACAGGGAAAAATACTGTTAATAAGATTTGTGGATGACAAGAGGAACAGAGATCTGCTAGAGAGATACAAGCATAGAGAAGGCAGGAAATTTCAGAAGAACAGCAATCTGGCCCTCTGCCTTTTTCTTAGTAAGTTATGTTGGCTAATAGGAACCGCTGACCATACCTCTCTGTGCGTGCATGCACTTAGACAAGGATAGAAATAACATAGTTCTCTTTCTTGTTAAACTTTGGTGACCCCTGGTGAGCTTCTTGCATGCTCACTCGACCTGTGAGGAGCATAGCTGGAGAGAGGGCTTTGCCCTTTGCGTGAGACGGGGGCTGGATGAGACCGCCTGTTAGGGCCATCCAGATCCACACGTAAATAGCCCTTATTCCCTGGCAGTATCAGCAGTTTTGGAATTAATGAAGAATTATGGTCAGTCCAACAGGGACACTGAAGGCCACGCAGAAGTGTAGGAGCAGGGACCATGCAGCAGTATCTACAACATTCTCCTCCTGGGGTGGGTAGAGCTTGGCCAAGCTCATGCCACTGCAATGGGCTTGCTGCAATCAACAGCAAGACAGAAAGTACATGGCTGTATGTCTGAAATAAGGCATATTTATACACAGTTCCACATTCTTAAGCACAGCATAAGGAAAATAAATTAATCGACCAATGAATGTACACTAATTTGATCTTACACAGGCCACAAAGATGAAATGCCTTTTTTAACAGTGCACTGTCACAGTGCCCCTACAAACATACTACAACTGCCTGGGTGCAAGCTGAGCTTTTAGTGCTCAGCTGAATGTTCCAGGGCCAATATCCAGCTACTTTAGGTTTGCTGGTTTATGAGCGGAAGACTGTGTTTCTCAAAGTTTTTTTTGTGGGTGATGTGTACTGTGTATCTCCCCCTTCCCACCCCATCCCGCCTTTTGGAGTTACGGATTTCCTGGTGACCCCCAAAGGCATTCATGCACATCCTCTAGCAAGGGCATGAGCATGCTGGCAGCAGATCAGCTCCTTGAGGAAGGAGGAGCAAGGACTGGCTGCATTTAGTGGTTACAGGCATAAACACATGAAATGCATGTACCAGTATGGATAACGTTACAGTGCTTGTGTTAGCTGAAGAGGGTGCAGTCTTCTGTCCCACAGTGGGCTGGAAGTCCAGTGACAGCCCTGAGGGGTTTAGACCACACTATGTGTATGGTTTACAGAGGGTGCTGAGATTGCAACTGGCCAGCAAACCACAGAACGCTGGGTTGAGTGCCCACTGACCTCTGTAACAGCGGGGAAGGTGCCAAGCACCATCACCATCACTGCAGTCTCTCAGGTGAGCTGGATTCACACCTCCCAGGGAGGGAGGGAAGGGTCCTGGAGGCTCCCGGCAAGGCCACCTGGTGTGCTCCGCTAGCCACTTTGTGCTCACAGCACACGGGCTCCCTGATACAAGCCTGCCTGACTTTTTACTCTAGGGAGGTGCAAACCCTCAGAAGATTTATATCAAATGGCAGCTTGCAAATGACATTGAGACCCAGAGCCCGCGGGTGAAGCACAGAGCTATAGCAGAGGCTAAAGGGCTTAAGGGTGTCTCACAAGCAGCAGGAATCAGTTGCTGGATCTGTCTTGGACTGATTTACAATTCAAGTGATAGCTTATGTTCTCAGAGATCCCTGATACCTAATTGCAATGGTCTAAATTGATCAATAGTGCAAAATTTACTAGTGTCAGGAGGACAACCTAATTCAGGGAGCAATTCAGGAAGAAGTGTGATGGGGAAGTATGGGGACAACTCCTTGGTGACTACTTGCACAAAGGTCTGTGAGATTTAGGCACTTATCTGGGGCCTGGAAGAAAAATCTGTTCTCTTCATTATCAAATAGCAGACAAAACATAAATCAGCTACTGCAACTTGTATTTCAGAAAGGTTCAGAAGCTCTGGATGCCTTGTTCTTTCACATTCAGCAGTCACTAATTCACCTTTACCCCTCCTTTTCCTTGCCTTGGGTCCCACACCTGTCCCTGTTCAGACACGGAACGACTTTCAGGCATTCCATGTCAACACTTGTGAGGTCATCATGGTTAACACCTGCGGGTTGTGCCCCTTGCTCTCCTGGAGACAAGGTGTGTGAGACACCAGTGAGTGTCCTGCAGCTGCAGACGGGTCTCTGCTCCCTCCCTTCTAACTTCTTTTCTCCGCAGCAGCAAGATGTCAGAGGTAGAAAACACCTTCCACAAGTTTGCAACATACGGTGACACAGCTGCCAGTGGCAACAGCATGACAGGGAAGAACTTCTCCAAGATGTGCAAAGAGTGTGGGGTGATGGATGGGAAAGCCGTGACCAGCACTGACATTGACATCGTATTCAACAAAGTCAAGTGAGTGCTGCCGGGAGGCATGGTGCATGGCACAGCCAGGTGGGAGGAGGGAACCGCAGGAGGCAGGCAGGCTCTCATGCGAGGAGCAGCCTCTGGGCAGCCTCATCCCACTGCCTCCCAGTGGCAAAGTAGCTTTCTTCTTTTTCTCTCTTTGCCATAGGGCCAAGGGTGCCCGCACCATCACCTTTGCTGAGTTCCAGCAGGCCATGAAGGAGCTCTGTGTGAAGCGCTTCAAGAACAAATCACCAGAGGAAGCACTGCAGGCTGTGTATGGCCTCATTGAGGGGAAGGAGCCCGGCCACGTGGGCACCACGGTGAGTACGAGTTTCGTCACCCACTATGCACCTTGAGCTGTCCCAGGGGTGTTTGTTCCTGCTGCTGGCACATGTGCTGTCCTCACAAGTAGGGAAGAGCTTGTTCGTGACTTGTTTCTTAACACCGGCTGCGTCTTGCTGGGCTCTTTTCTTGCAGAAAACCACCAAGGTTGGTGGGGTCGAGAGGCTGACGGACACGAGCAAATACACCGGGACCCACAAAGAGCGTTTTGATGAAAGTGGCAAAGGAAAGGGTCTTGCTGGCCGTGAGGATCTGACAGACAACAGTGGCTATGTCGGAGCCTACAAGGGAGCTGGAACCTATGACAAGACACACTAGGACTGAAACTACTTAAGGAAACAAGGACTTTCCCTCTATAACGTGGGAGAAGAAGCAAATAAATATCTCATGCAAGCAGCGTTCTGTGCCTGTGCACTCCAAATCTGGCAGGGTGGGAATGCATGGGGTGAGCACTGGATGAGTACTGGATGGTGTAGGTTTCCTGTCTGACCACGCTTTGATCGCAGTGTGGTGGGCTTAAATCCAAGCACAGGCTAGCCTTCTGGAGGAAATTCTATGCACAAGCTAGTCTACTGCCATTGCATTGCTTTGCATTTCCAATCAAGTGAACATTAGGTTAGTCTCGGAGTAGTCATTATTTAACCCTACCAATATGTGATACTTTTTGCTGTGTTTTTTGGTTTGGGGAGCAGTGTGTGCATGCCGTCGTAGAGCTACACTGGGTCACTTTTGAGTTGACTGTTTCTTGTGGCAGACAGCCCATCAATGGTACCTGATCACATGCTGAAGAGCCCTCTTACAGAGCATAGAATTCAACATGTACCTCACTGTGGAGAGGGAAGGGGGACCACTGACACCAGTTTCTGCTTTCCCTTTTGCCTAGTTTAAGTCTTCTCACCTGTTGCTAGCATTTGTCATGGTCACTCATTACTGTTCACCCCACTTTGCAGGCAGCTGGGGAAGAGTTTGTGAGCCTGAAGAAAGCAACTGAAAAGCTGTGGTTCAGATGATCAGAAAGGAGGGAAGGACTTTGTGGAGCATAGCAGGCCTCTGTACTTAGGAGAATAGTTTGCAAGCTCTGCCTGCACTCTAATCTTTTCCCTAACACCTCTTTCTGGTGGCTGCCTTTGCCACCCAGCCCCATCAATGTGATTGCTTACGAGATCTCTTGTGCTCTGGACCTAGAATCATAGTTGCACTTGTTCTTTCCCCTTGGCCTTTCAGCAGGCTGGTAGGACTAGCATGTCTCCTGCCTCTGCGGCTAGATCCGTGTATGTGTGGCCAGTTTTGAGGTGTTCAGTATGGGCTCACATCTGGGACCCACTGCTGAGCAGTGAGGGCTCCTTGGGTGTGTGACTGGCTTTCAGTCCACTGGAGCTCTCCTCCCTGCCGAGCAACTTCAGACTCCTGGATTAGCATAATGGAGATTTTAGGGATAACTGAAACAGCACCTTTGGGACAGTTTTGCCTGACGTTATGGAGAATTATGTAGCTGTACTATTCTAGTCTTACAAGCCCTCATCATGGGCTGTGAAGTTTGTTCAAGGCACAACACTCGCTCAGAGCGCATTGCTCTTTGCCCCATAGCACTAATGAATGTCTTGCTTCCTCACCCAACAAACCAGTTAGGTGGATCTAGGAATTAACAAACCCCACTCACTCATGCACTTTCTCTTACATTGGCCTTATGCACCAGTGACCTTTTAAGCTACTTTATGATCCATTGTGTCCCTAGGTAACTTGTGCGCACAGTGGCTTGGTGACACTGGGCTAAGTGGCAGGAAGTTCTGTAGAAAACGGAGCAGGGGCATTGGGCATAATTGGCAGGGTCTTGGCAGCTGGGGCTGCAGGGGTGTCCTGGGAGGAGATCACAGACCACCCTATACTGGCCCACAGCCTGAGCAGGGCTGGAGCAAAGAGGTGCCACCAGTGAGTGCTAGAGCAAAGAAACACCCTGGGCCCAGGCAGGCAGACGGGAGACCCTGCGTGAGGTATGACTCTAAGGGGGCTGTGGCTGGTGGAGAAAGGCAGAGCAGAGCAGTGCAGTGAGAAACAGTATCTGGAAACAGAAGAGGAACCACAGTGGCTGACCTCAGTCTCCTGTGCTGTACATGGTCCTGAGGCGCTGAGGGGGTGGAAGGCTGGGAAGGGGCAGCAGAGGTGTCTGTGAGGAAGCTGATGTACTTCCCCTCAGTACTTGTTTAACTGCTTGTCTATATTTGTTAATATCAGAATGGATGATTTAAAGTTTCTATTAGTAGACAATAAACTATGAAATTCAAACTCAAGAATGCTCTTTTGCTCAAGACAGTAGGAACAGGATATGACAAAATGGAAATAACAGCATTGGGACATATGTAAAATAAAAAATAGGCCTTATGCTTGCTTTTTAATTTTTGGTACAACTTAGATCTTTAAAACATACTCTAAAGATGGCTGTTCTCAGCAGTGCTGTATTGGTACATCATGTTCTGTGCAACAGTTTAAGGAAAGTACCTGTAAATGGAGAGTAACAGAATGGTGTACAGAAAAAGAAAAGCTAATGCACTCAATAAAATAAAGACAGAACATTCTCAGATAGCTCTTCTTCTGGTAACACAGCATTCCTTATTTCAGTACAGTCAGTGGGTAATTGCAACAAACATCAATACTTTCGAGCTATGACTGCTGCTCCTGAAGCTTTCTCTCATTAGTTCTGAAGTGGATCTACTCATCCTGTTGCTCTCAAGATGTGCCTGCAAAAACACAGCTGAGAGGTTGCAGGACTGGATAATGTTGTCCTGGACACAGACAAAGTTTTTTAACTCTTTCCTGTGCTTTGATGTGTAAGTCATAGGTCACAGTCCCCTGGTCTTCCAAGATGAAGGGCTGATTGATTTCTTCCCCACAGTATACTACTATGTGAGGAACAATGCTAGTGCGTGTTACAGTGTAACCAAAAACATGGGTTTGAGGGTCTCCCAGTATTTTTGATCCACACCTAAATGCTTATAAATACATGATGGGTAGGTATCAGCAGGGTCCTGCTGACTCTTGGTGGCCAAGCAGAAAGATGTACCAGATTCATGGGCCCAGCAGTGTACTAGCACCAAATAATGTAGTTTTCAAGCAAAAGATGTAGGCACCAGCAGTTTCACAGCTGTACCAGTGTTTGGATTTGGTGTGGCGTCTGAATGTCTGACTCCTTCTAGCTGTACTTCAAACACCATGAGACCTTTTCATCTGGGGAAAAGGCAGACAAGGATTGCCTTCAAAAACCAAGCAAACCTTGAGTGTATTTACTCGTTCAGGCTCCAGCTCCCTTGTAACTAAATGGCCCAAGCAATTGCCCACATGCAGTTCTGCAGACACACACAGGGATGTGCTGTTGGGCTTTTTTGGTTTTTTTTATGTGATTTTAAAAAAGCCTATATAGCTGGCACTGAAAACACTGTGACACTATGGGAGCTTTGGGAACAAACTGAGAGCTTTGTACTTGTGCTTGTGTAGTGTGAGTTCTGGTTTGCATTAACTCGGGTACAATGTGACACTGGAGGGTGAATATCTGAGACATGATTCAGTCTGTACTTCGTCCTGTGATCTAACTTGTGCAGTACTCCAGCACCAGCAAGAATCACTACTTGTCCTTTCTATTCCTTATAAGCAGAAATCACAAAAAGATGAGGAATGCCATGTTCACTCCCTACAGCAGCAACAGCGTGAACGGGTAAAAAGGAAGTCATGGTTGACTGAAGAGTTTAAAAATAGTACCTGACTACTGTATGTGCCTGGGGAAGCAGTAATACCAGTGGACAGAGGATTTTAAAATGGCCAAAGACATGATGTATCAATTAGAGCTAACAACACATTTACAAACGAAAAGGATAAAAAAATGCAGTTAATGTTCTAGTGCACTGGGAGCATTCAAAAATAAATCTCTGTGTCATTTTATATTTGCTCTGTTTAAGAGGCCATACTACCTAGAAACCCAGCCATGCTGGGAGAAAGAGGTTAGAAGCCTTCATTTTGGAGGTGGCTGAACTTTATTGGGCATTGCTTCTCTGCACTGTCCTGTGACCATCACAGACAGTGTGAGGGCTCTGGGAGAGGGCTGGCTGCTAGTGCTCCTCTTGCAATTTAAGCACGTGTCTGCATAGCAGTCAGGAGGACAAGGCCCTTGGAAGCTGCAAGGAGAGAAATGTATCTGCACACATATAAGTGGCCCAGTTCGGGGGGTTTACTGGCAACAGTGGGAATCTTGCTGAAATAAAACTACATTCATTATCTAGGTGCTTATACCCAGCTACTGCTAAATTGTCAGTACTGCAGATGAGTAGGGAAGCATTGGCATTTACAAAGTTCTGAAGTACAGTGTTAAAAATAAACCAAGTCAACTTCACTTTGGCAAACTCAGTGAACTTGTTTTCTTGTTTGTCTGGGGTGTTTCCTGATACATTCCGACACTCCACTTTCCCTCCACCCACCAGCTACTTCCTTCAAAGCAGTTTCCTATCTTCTAGAAATACATCTCAACACCAATTAGCAATTCTTTGCCAGCTGGTCATTGCACCACTGTACTGGAAGCACAACATCATACACCAGTCAAATAAAAATCATTTGGTAACACTGGTGAAATCTGCACACAAATTAGAAGAAGATCTGAAGATACAGCTGCAGTAGCTGTGCAGTAGGAACTGCAGCAGTAGGGCAGGGTGTTATTGAACACAGGTAGGAAAGAATATGACAAGAAACTACACACACATGTATGCATGTATGTGTGTGTAATGCTTTTAAAGCAGCCTTCAGGCTGCACAAGAGACAGATACAGAAGTCCTCTGCTACCTCTTCTGCTGCTCAAGCGTGCAGTTGGTCATGCATGTCAGTCAACTCTTGCTGCTGCTGAAACCAGCATAATTCCACTTTAACAAAGCAGGAAGAAAAAAGAACAGATGATATCCGTGCACCCACTGGCCAGTAGAAATGCAGTAGGACAGACAAGCGAGCATCCTTGTGCTGCAGTGTGGTGTGATGATGGCTCACGGCATTTCCCGTGGTATTGAACCCTTCTTTGCTCTTTTTGTTGTTGCTGTTGCAGGTTGTATCTCTAACACGATGGCATAGGGAGCTCACTGACCTGCTGCCACATGAGGTGTTTCAAACTGGCATTGGGCATCCTCCATAAGCATTTTGCTACAGTTAAGCAACGCCTGGACCTAACAGGCTCTCACCCTGACAGTTTATAGCATTTGCAATGGTACACAGACATGGAGAGCTAATGATCTGTCCACATTTATACTGGACTGGTCAGTCAAGTGCTATTTACATTCGAAGTTATGAATTGTAATGGATGGCAGTGCAAGGCTTTCCCCAGCTGGCTCTTGTTTCCTCTGCTGCTCTGGCTATTGAGAAATGTGCACATCCCCACTGCCTTAGGGAAGCAGTGGTTATACTTGGTGCAGAGTTAATTATACACTAAGGAACCCAGTGGGTATTCACCTCAATTAATACATATATGACAGAAAAGAAAAAATACCCATCTGGAGATTGATGCACAGTGCTAACCTGGCTTCAGTAAGCTTTGTGTAGCTGGAAGCCTACATTGCTCTGACTGTTTCATGGGAATCCATGTTGTAATACAAGCCTGAAGGAAGACATGTATGCCATAGGCTTGTCTTTTTTTTTTTTTTTTCCAGCACTGTTCATCAATCTAGCAGGAAACAATTTCTCTCTCTTCAAACTGTCTTTCTGATAGTCGCTGCATGCTCAGCCTCATTCCTTCCCTCCTTTCCAGCTGCGAACCTTCACAGGTTACCTAAGTGCCCAGTAAAGGTGTTTGCACTTGAGCCCCCAGTCACATGTAGTTAGGGCAGAAGGCATTAACTGCGGAGTCTTGCCCATCACCCCTACAAACCACTCCCTGCTACCAGCGACCCCATGAGCTGCCCCAGTGGAGAGAGACAGGGTCTAAATGCAGTTGTGCCACTGTGTTGTGTAGGACCATGGTGTGTAGCACTGGGACACACTGCTGTGTAGTGCTGATACTGGCTCTTGAAGTGGCCCTTTGCCACCGAGCCTGGGACTGCTTTAAGTCTGGTATCATTCTTCTTTACTGTCAAGAATCAGATGCTGGTTTTTGCATTTTTTTTTTCTTTCTTCTTCTTTTGCATGAATTACGGGCTTTCTGTCCTCACTAAACTTAGGGCTGGTACTTACAATTCCCGGCTTAACGTTTCCCTGCCCTATTCATCCAAGATGCCACCTTTACTCTTATCCACGCATGTGTGCCACGTACTCTGTATCTTTTTGCCTCCAATCCCCCACTGCTGGTATCACTTAAAAGATGAGGGGACACAGTTCCAGAAGTCTTCACTAATCATCCACAGCTAGCCACAATATCCACAGCTATTCACCATATAAATCACTGAAGATTTTTCCTCCCATGGAACTTAGCTTCACAGCAAGCAGCAAACAGACAAACAAGTTCCTCTGCCTCACAGAGGCACAGCAGCAGCAGGGAGGAAGAGACGGGGAGTGCAGAAATGCTTCGACAAGTGCATTGGTCTGACAGCATCCAAGGATTGCCACCTCCCAGCAGGGCTAGGCCATGCAGCTGCCACAGCGCTGGGGCTGCTCTCAAATGTGCCCTTGTTGGACCTGCAACCCTGACTGGGACAGTTTCATGGGTGAAAATCACGGGTATTTTTTATGGCCTGATTAGAATTCCCCTTATTCTGCAGTGTTTGAAGCAGGTGGAGATTGTGCTGTGTTTTTTAACAAGTTTGGGTGGGTCTTCATAGGAAAACACGCATGACCTCACATGGTCTGAACGAAGTCCACGATTTTGTAGCTTTGAGCCCTAACCAAAGCTGCATTTTTTTTTGTTTTCCTTCACTGAAAACCCCATTTAACATGTTCTCATCCACTCCTTCTCTGAGTTATTCACACCATCCTCCCTTCCTCCATGCTGCACTTTGCTACCCTTTAACTCTGCTGTGACAATTACTCTGTGGGGTTACACTGTCAAACAGCATTTCTGATATAAGACAATCTAAAAATAAAGACAATTAAATCCAGACAGCCAAAAGACAAATGGTGTAGTCTTGCAAGTGGGAAGGTGGAACAATCATGCCAGATTTCCTATGCAGGAAAACAACTGCAACAGTAGTGTCAGTCACTAACTGATCCCCCTCAAAGGTAAGTACCTGCTTCAGGAGTTGTCTACCTTTCAGACTTTGTTGCTTATTATTCAGATTCACATTCAGTCCCATCCAGCCTTTGGTCTTCTGAGGACTTGAGCTTGCAGGCAAAAACTAGAAGAAAGATTAAGACCTCTCTATTGGTGTCTTGGACTACCTAGAAATGTTGCCTGCACCTCTGAGGCAGGGTTCATAATGTGACTTAAATCATGCACAGCTGATCGTTACTCCTGCTATCTCTAACCCTCCAGATCCAGCGCAGTATGTATGCACAGGATTTCTGCATTATTCCTGACAACTCTAACCCTTCAGATCTAGCGTAGTATTGTTGTATTGTAGCAGTATCTTTGAAGGGATTAAGTGTAGTAACAACGTGCATGTTTTGGGAGATTTTCCTGCTAAGTCAAGTCCTGAATAGCTCCAAAAGCTGTGGCTTCAGTGGGCTTATCTGTCATGTCAGGTACTTTCAGTGTCAACAGGGGAATGCCAGGCTTCCACAACTATCACAGTAATTCAGTAAATACACACACTCAGCAGAGCAACAGCATTTATAGAAAGTACTTAAATATTAAAGGATACTTGTTAAAACAACATGTTTTGTAAAACTGAGTCTTTAATTTCTATTTTGAAACCTAATCTATTTATTTCCATAATACTTTATATTCTCATTGTAAACTTTTATTACATAAAGAGTGAAGTTAAAAATAATCAAGTAACAACAGAACGTGACAGTCTTTCAGAAGAGAGGGGAAGAAATATTCCTCCAAATTTGCTGTACCAGATACCATTTTTTAAGAGAGAGGTTGTCTCAGGGAAATTGAGTACTGTCACTCATTGGATAGTAGAGATTTGTGCATTTTTTTATAACTAATATCCCCATGAATTTATTAATTGCACAGGTAGAGCTAATAATTTTGCTGCAACAGGATTAAAGCAACAAACCACCTACATATAACTATGGCTAACTTCTACACAAGCTGTTCTTGTACAAAAATGTTTCTTAAAAACAAAACAAAAAATAGATCATATTCAAAATAAGTCCCATTTGGTCACATTTGAAACATGGTCTATTGCACTCAGTATCTTCCAGTAGCACGTGGTTTCTGAAGTGTCCTGCACTGGACACCCAAGATTAAACTACCAAAAATCACCAGGTATTTTTTAAAAAATAGACCTTAAACTTGCAAAAAGTTACAGTAATTCCTATATTTCTTATAGTCTTTCCTAATAAAATTTATTTCACACCTTGTCACTGTAATTGCCCACACAGTTTCTTTGCTAAAGAAAAACTATCACTGCATCTCTAAGAATGCCCTGTTCACACAATTAAACACCTGTTATAACCAGTCATATGCAATATATATAGTTAACTTGAAATCTTATTCTTTATATACATTTAAAATCTCCATGTCTAGTAGATGCAATGCATGTAGACTCCTGAGATACATGTGAATACCAGTAAAGTAGCTGCTTGTGAGGAATAAGTGATAGACATTTTGATTATTTATAATACATAAAATGAGATTTGGCAAAGACAGAATAAGGGTAAAAATGGAATCAGAAGTTCATTACACTATTGTTATTACCATTGCTATACTTGCACATTAGTGGAGATGCATGGTGAAGTACAAAAGAGCAATTAGACAAATACTTTTTCCGGAGATGTTCACAGGGATTGCTAACAGGACAAATACCAACATTTAGGAGTGGACAAAAGTAAACTTGATGTCCATATTCCTGTTTTAAAAATATCCGAGCTAGGGATAAAATTTAGCTTTAGAGAAGATATGGTGTGGTGAATTCTCATGTATACTTTCAAGAAACATTTTAAAAACATAGAAATGGTTGCTGCTCAAAACACAACACAAGGAGTTTTGGGATTCTCAAAGAGATACATGGAGAAGGTACCTCTGAAGAAGACTGAAACAGCACAGAGAAAGAAAGGTGCTGCTCTGTCCCAGCTGTCTTTTCAGGAACGCAGTGACGGTGTTCATGTTAAAACCCAGAACCATTGTCTTAGGTATTGACATTTTTTGCTGCAAGATGAGAGTAAGCACCTGAGTTCCCGGGTTTTCTGAGGAAAAAATTACTCCCTGAGGGACAGTTGGGCTTCCACATGAGATGAGGAACAAAAGAAGTTGGACACATTTAAAGGAGAAGATGATGTTAGAAATTCACATCTCCCAATTCTCCTCTGTTTACATTACCACTGAGAACAATACAAGTCGTAGACTTGGGGTTAAAATCAAACATGTTGTCAGTCAAAGCGACTGACACATTTTCACAGTGAATTTCCTTCACAGTGAAAAATGTTTATGCTATTCTTCCTTGGGGAGGGTGAAGGCTGGAATCACTCTTTTATGCCTTTGATGGCCAAGAATATTAATGACAAGAATCTAAATTCTAATCTGCAATCAAACACATGACAGCAAGAGGGCTGAAAGACATTAAATAGGTCTTGCATGACTGCATAATGTAATGCTGATAAAGCTGTAAATAAAATGAAATGGAATGTAGCAAAAATACATCTTCTCTGATGTCCTTGCTGCTGCTCTGGTGCCTCTCCACTTTTAACACTCTATTTCAGGGCTGGATATTGCATAGAAGGCAAGAAAAGGCAACCCTACAGATAAAAGGTTTAGCTCTGAGCTTTGCACGGTGAAAGTGGCAGTACAAAAATCAAAGACTCTTGGTTTTGGGAACTGAGCTGCTTCTCAGAGGCTGCTGGCTGGAGTCAAGGAAGCTGCTGTTCTTCGTGTTGTTAGTGGGAAATGTCATAATAGTAGTTACGTAATCTCAGCTCGACTGCAACAAATCCTGGTCGGTCATCAACACTGTGGAAAGATGACAAGTGTCACTGTGCAGGAAGCAGAAAGCTCTGAAGGTGTGTGGCACTTGTAACACTTGGGCCTTTACCTCAGTGATAGCTAATTTAAAGCTGCTCACTGTATTTGAAGGCTACCAACATGACGCTACAAAATGAATGCCAAGTGGCAAATATCACTACAGAGCATCCAGTCAGTGGATTTAATATCATGCCTGTTACTTAGTGGTTGGTGAAGGTACTGTAAGAAAGAAATGGTAAATCAGCTCCATTTCATTTTCATTTCCTCCAGCAATAATCTACAGAAAAAAATATTTACAGAGCAGTATCTGCCTTATAATGGGTACTACAGTCATACAGAGTGGCTTACCACCACTGAGAGCAGCCTACACATACACTATATGGCTGTACCAACTATATGTACTGTCATTCCTCTGTATCTACAATTCTTTTTTGATTTGGGAGAACACAACTGAACTGACAATGAGCCCTTGCAATAATACATTACATATTGAAACAGTTACACTCCCTGGCTTTAGTTTTTCTTTTTATTTCTTCTCTTTTTCTTTCCAAAACTAAAGATATGTGAATACAAATAAAAAAGCAGCATGCTTTATGATATGCTTATTAATCACAACAAAACCCCAAAACTTTCCACTCTAGAATTGTCATGGCATCTTAGTCAAACTAAAAGGTGGAAATTATTTTATGGCTCCACAGTCTTTCCAGAATACTAGGCGTAATAAAACTAACAAAGCATCAAGATACCTAAAAGTGAAGTACCACAGCTCCTTATAAAGAATCCAGAGACCTTTTCTAGGCACACATATTCTCCAGAGGGTGAACTGGGAGAATAAGTGACATTACAGTAAACTTTGGATACTTTATGGAGACCTTCCTACAGCTAAAAGTCAACAAAATAGTTTAAAATGAAAAATCTTAAAGCATTTTTAGTAGATTTTTGCAATATGCTAATTTAAGAACAGATCAGGTAGGCTTTCTTTTCTTCCTTGTCTGTATTTCATAATTCTAACTTCTGAATTGTTATTGATCAGAAAAAATGTTCCTGACATACTATGTGTGATCTGAGCAGATGCGTTGCCTCTTACTAAAAGGAAGTCAATGGGATCCAATTTTGAATATACTCAGAAATCAGAGAAGAGAAAAATAGGTCAAAACAATTAATTATTGAGGAAAAGAATGAATAATTTGGCAATATGACTTTGAAATTTCAGTAAAGCCTTGGAAATTAAAATGAAACAAAATACAATCCGAAATAAAACAAAAATATTTGCTTAATTTCAGACTTTTTCAAATACTTGTTTTTTTACGACACCCTGTATTTTGTATATAACTATTACAGCAAAATCAGCTGTGCAAAATCAGCTTCTCTTAGGACACTCAGTAACTCAAACAATTTTCACTTGAAAGTGCAACGGATTCCTTAGTTTGGAGGTTGTTTGCAAGCCATACACCAGCTGAAACAACATATTTCGAAATACCTTTCCCCATTCCTCCCCTCCATCCTGGCTATTAAGTAAGTAGACTAAAATATACTTCTATTAAAAGAGAGAGCATCGCATCATACTTACTTGTATGTCCAACACAATTTCATTAGATCATAGACTTCTGTTGGACAGACTTCTGGACGTTCCATTCGTTCTCCTCTTTCAATCATCTGCGCAACTTCACCACCTTTCATTCCCTGGAATCAGGGTGACCAGAAG
The DNA here is from genome assembly GCF_037157495.1 of Lathamus discolor. Taxonomy (NCBI): domain Eukaryota; kingdom Metazoa; phylum Chordata; class Aves; order Psittaciformes; family Psittacidae; genus Lathamus; species Lathamus discolor. Next base: position 63,964,499 of record NC_088909.1, read on the forward strand.
AGTCATTCAATTTGCAAATGATTGCAGCACACATGCTCGCATAAAACAATCAGAGGCCTGGAGCTGGTTTTAGGGCTATCCTTTACAACTCATTTATTGCAACAGATGGGGTGCTAAGGCTGGCCTTGGCCCGTAATATACACCTTTTTATGTAGGAGAAAGGATTGGTTCAAATTTGCTCTGCATTTTTAGAGGAAAAAAAATTGCCAGATAGAACTACTCACCTTATATGGTTTTTGCCCGTAAGAGAAAGCTTCCCACATTAAAACCCCAAAGCTCCACACGTCACTTTTGCTAGAGAATTTGTAGAAATTCATGCATTCTGGAGCATACCACTTGACTGGCCATTTTCCATGACTTTGTGCCTAAAATACATCATAAAAGAAAGGAAAAAATGTAGGCTGGATACAGTAGAAGCACCAGAATTCATATGGACACATGCGTACCATAAAATTTCTGATACAGTTTGCATTAGAAAGAATGGGTAGCAGCTTCTTTAAAATCGTTACAAATTTGCTCCTAAATCTTCTGCTTTCAAAATAATGCACCAAAATGAAATCTATGGTAAATCCAAGCTTAGCTAAATGGCTTGGGGTCATGTTTATAGTGGCATTTAATTCAAAGGTTCTCTTTAAAAGTAAGCTTTTTCATCTAGGGTCTCCACAGAGGGTAGAAGATACACAATCAGCTACACAGAGCGTCATTACTTGAAGTTGATGCCCCATTTCAGAGCAGACTGATCACCTTATGGCACACTTCAGTTTGATTAAATTATGTCATAACACTGTGTTAAGCTATCCCTGCACGGAGCTAGATGTAGCGAAAAGAACTCCACTGCACTTTGTGGAGTTGTAAAGGGAATGGGCCTTTGATACTGATTCTCAAACCTCTGACAGGCAGCTCCGGCTAGGCTACTGGCAGTGATTTCAGATGTTACTGCCTTTTCTGGCAGCAGATACCATTCCCCCAAGAAAGTCATCAGAAGGAAGTATATGCCTGCTCCTCCTCTGCAGGGTTTCAGAGTCTAGCTTACTAGTTTTATATAGCTGATGAAAGTGAATGTGCAGAAGGAAGAAATTGAACTACAAGAGCAATATATCAGAAAAAAAAGAGATGCAGACATGATTAGAACCTTTGCCTCCCACATATGTTTGCACCTTATTATATGTGTCAGATATTTAAGACCCTTTAGCTACACAGAGATCCAATGAATTTAAAACCAAGCTAAACATATTCTGCTTAGAGCAAATGATTATGTACCAGTGATGTTCTTTCAAAAACCTCCCGGAATTCAGTTATTAGTTGATAATACAGTGTGCTAGCCTGAACTGTCATGCTCAAAATCATGTGCCCAAAAGTTCGTATCTGCAACAAATACATTCTCCCCCTTTTATATACGGAGGCACCTAATTTCTACCATGAATTTCAACCTTTTCTGACAAGTTTGCCAAAAGTAAATAAAAAGTAAGCAAATAAAAGAAGGGACAGGCTTTTTCCTCCATACACACCTCCTAGTGTTGATCACACATTTTGAAAATCAGTGACATACTGCCAAGCTATAAAATAATGGATGGTACATATTATTTCTAATTTTCAACTTTTAAAAACAACTGCAACCTTATTGAGCTTTCATGTGTTGTGCAACCCTTACCTTATAATAATTTTCATCAGCACTAAGAGCCTTAGAAAGCCCGAAATCACTAATTTTGGCATAATGTTGGGTGACTAATAGCACATTCCTTGCAGCCAGATCCCTATGAACAAAGTTACTCTCCTCCAGGTATTTCATTCCCATGGAAACCTGATGTACCAGCTCTGTTATATTCTTCTCCGTGACATGTCTGAAAATCATAATTGAATTTTAAGAGGTCAGGAGTTCATTTTCATGACTTTTCATGGAGTTCAAATATAAATCTTTACTATAAACTTCCCCCCATCATATAGGAACCTGATTCACTTATACTTAGATAAGCTTTAACTAAAACAGGCAGCAGAAGAATATTCTGACCAAGATGATGTGTGATACTATCAATAAATAAGGACATGTGAAAATTCTTTCATTTATTTAAGATTCACTGTTTTACCTGAAATATTTGACAGCTAGAAAACATGTACAAAATAATCATGTGCCAGTAAAGAGTAACTAAATCATTAATTACTACATTAACAACATGTATATTTAAAATTGCCCTTAAAGGAAAAACAGATCAAAACAAAAGAAACTGTAACTTTTTTACCCTTTGGATAAATCTATGAAATAGAATCAAACTTACATACCTATTTTTTTGCAAAAATTTGTTCAGTGGCCCAAGTTCAGCCATTTCCATCACTAACATCCATGCCTCAGCTTCACATATGCCTATCATTCGGACAATATATGGGTTATCCAGTTGCTGCATTACGTTTGCTTCTCTCAGTAATTCATCCTTTATGGCCGGATCATTACTCTCATTCTTAAGAATTTTTACAGCCACTGGCTTGGCACCCCTATGAAAAGAACCCAATTCTGTGATTAGCTGCTGAAAAATCTGTGTGCAAATGCATACAATCTTCATCTGATGCTTATGTGCACACTGTACAAACTGTGACAAAAGACAGAATTGACATTCAGAATGAAAAAAAAAAAAAAAGCTGTAACAGAAATGTCTATCAAAAGGTCAGAAGGTAGATAAGCAAGAGTTGAAAGAATCTGAGAAATTTATAAATAGTCATAAAAATGTCTTAGCAGGCCTGAAAACAAATGTAGTGGACAACATCTTCTTGCTCATTATGGCAAGAATGCCATAAAGCTTTTTCTGCAAGAAAAGCTATAAAGGTCTTTCTAAGCACTGAGGTATTTTGGGGGTGAGACTAAAACATGCAGCACTGAAAGGCACCAAGACAGCGCACTGAAATCTGAGAAACTAGACCTATCCCTGCAACCTGCAGCTCATAAATAAAAGCTAAATAAAAGAATGACTGATGAGGTTGACAGAGCTCAAGTGTGAAATAAGATTTGCGAACGCACAAGCTGGGACCAGAGCCCTTCAAATTCCCCCAGGTGCACTGGAATAAGAAGAGTCCTTCCTGGCTCTGAAAACCTTGGTTAAAGATATCCTTGCAGCTTAAAGTGCTGAAATTGTATACATAATCAGCCTATGCACTTAAACAACATAAGGATAATATCTTACTATGAAAATGCATTAATAGTAATGTGCTCCCAATTTTCCCAGTATAAACAGGGTCTGTTCCACTGCAAAAACATGATAAAGAGGGCATAACATGTTCTGTGTTCCTGAAAATCAACATTCCAGCTTCATGAAATAGGCATTTATAATTATTTTAGGTGAAAATCTCTGTGCTACAGGTGAGCTATCCATGTCACTCTACACCATTTCTCAAAGAGCAGTTGTGCAGATGGGACATACTGAGTAGCACAACGGCCCATACAAACTATGGAGGAAGGCAGTGGACTTCCCACCCTACTATCCCTAATAGGAGAGAAAATAGTCTCAAAGGGCACTTCCTCACTTTACAGACAAAAAAATAATGTCTGGGAGGTGGCTATGCTGTAGGCAGAGGTGTCTGCAAACAAGAGAGAGGGGGATTTGACTAGATCTCTAGAGGTCCCTTCAAACCCTAGCAATTCTGTGATTCTGTGAAAATGTGTGTGAGTGCATGTATAAATTGAAACTGGTGAATGCTATTCAAAATTATCCAGGTGCAGTCTGTCACCGCAAATGAAATGCACAGATTATTGCTGCTCTGAAAAACTAAAGGCTAGAGCTCTTACATATTAGACTCCATGAAAACAGAAGAAAACACTTACTTTTTCATCTTATAGAACCCTTTCTTTACAGTACCAAAGTTGCCTGAGCCAAGTTCTCCTTCCTCCAAGGTTAACAATTTCCTGTCAAGAGTGACATTTTTTGGTTTCATTTCATCTGGGTCAGCATATGGACTTTCATAAACCTCAGTATCCATGGGTAAGGCATCTCTCTGATCACCTGCAGGTCAATGAATGAAAAAATCAGACATTATTTAAGACATTTTTGCTGCCACGGCTTTTATGTATTCACCCTTTCTATGTTCAGGATCATCAGCGTGTTTGTCTTAGGAAGGCATTATGAAGAAACCACTGGCAGTCCAGTTACAGGCACTTCAGAAAACCCCAAAAGACAGCAACCTCCACCTGGTGACATGCTCTAACTACTGAGCATTTGCATAATGTGAAACCAGGAGTTTCCTTAATAGAAGGAGGGTTAAAGGCTGGCCCTTCTCCTTAGTATTTCCTGTTAGTTACCTCAGACAATTCTTCACTCAGAACGCTGCCTTGTATGTAGCTCATTCTTAGCACAATCATTAATTACATTTTACAGAAAGTCTGAGCACCAGCTTTGCACTGTGGATGCAACAGCACACAATTCCTTTTTTGAAGTGGAAGATGCAGCTTTTAGAGTCAAAAAAGTAATAATCTCTCACTTCAACATGGAAAAAAGATTTCTGCTAAATTACTTTTATTACTGATGGTGACGTGGCAATTTCAGCTTCCAAGCTTGAGCTATGATAGTGGCTGTACCAATACACAACATGGTGTGACACAAATGCAAGAAAAATGAAATATAGTTAATGAGAGATCTTTAGCATAATGTAGGAAATTGCATTAATGACACAAATTGCCTACCTTTTTCCGCTCCGGTAAGACCTTTTCTCCTTTGCAGTACGTAAGGATTAAAAGGTGCTTCATCAGGTGGGTGGCTAGTAGTTGGCTGAAGCTGTAGCACACCAATAGAGGTTTTATGTTTAGCAATGAATTGGTAAGTTAAAAGCATTCTTTCCCCAAGGATTATGGCACAATGATTGCAACAGCCACACAGGTGAGAATTGGAAAATGAGAAAGGGATCCAGCAAAGTTATTTCATTCTGGAGGTTATTGCTTGAGTAAATATGCAGGCCAAATAAAACATACACTGCTAAAGCACAAAAAGGCTTTGCAAATATTTTAGAGGATTTGAACTGAGAGAATGGGTCATGCACAAATCTTATTCTGCAGATATTAAATTTACATACTTTTTTTCAAATCTAACACAATTAGTCATAGAAATTTCTCTTTAACCTGTCCTTCCTCCCTCTCCAAGATATCTCTGTCCATACCTAGGCCACAGAGAAATTCCTAGCACAAATTTGAACAAAAAATACTTCCTTCTTTCTCTTGTGGATGCTACAGAGTAACTCCACTTGGATGAATATGGGGTAAAAAGTAATTATTTCATGGACCAGATACTAGACCAGTCAGTCTGCTCTAAGAAGGTAGAAACTGACCTAATTCTTACTATATTTGAGCATCCATTTCAAATACAATCCCTGTTTTTATATTCTTCGTCAAAGGAACACTATGGAGCACACAAACCATCCCAGCATAAACCCAGCATATTTTCATGCGGCTTGGCTGAAGGATGAGTCTCGCACTATAAAGTAGATGAGAGAAACTTACAGTCTTCTCTCTTCTGCCTACGAACTGCCAGGAACAGGGAATTACAGACCCTATTTCTGCAGTTTAGTCCCTTTGTTTCTCAGTGGAAAAATTCTACTCTAGTCATGAGTGACCTCACCCTCCTAAGAGTGTTTTGATACCAGAAATTCAAACATCAACACGAGTTTGCTTGGCTTGCAAAGGAAACAAAGGCATATTGTACTTGCAAAACACTACTTGAGTATGCAATTCTTCTTTTTAATAACTGAAGCTTTCAGTGGCACAAGGTCCTGCCTGAAACAGTTGTGGTTTCCAAGTAAAGAGAAATAGAGCTTGAGAAATGTCCAGGAGTCAATTATAGGGTGCAAGAGGACTTCTATCACCTGGAAACTGCATTTTGTAGGAAAAATGCCTGACTTGGATGGTACAAACCTTTTAAATCATAAGGAAGTGTTCTGCCCACTTGTTGGATGAAGCTGAAAAGGTAATACTACATAGATAATGTAGTATTAATAATATAGCAAACCCCAAGTTGGAGGCCAAAATGCAGCAAGATTCTTGCCTAGTGGGATAAGCATGGTGACATCAGGGATGGTATGAATAATGTTTCTGACTTTCATTGCTCAGTCTTGTGGAACAGTGTTGAAAGGCCATCTGCAAGCCACAAGAGCTCTGAGATGGTTCTGAGGTGAGAGAGGGATCAAACTGACCTGCAAATCTCAAGAACAAGGAGGCAAATGAATGGTATAAAACAAGATCTTCAGCCCTAGTTTTGTTTTTCTAGTCTGGTACACTTAGCCAGGTCTGCAAGTTAAGAACTGTTATTTCCAAGACCTGTGTCACTCTATTTCACACACAGGACATTCACTAAATCCCCAAGCCCCACTAAAATTGGAACTCAGTCCTAAACCTCTCAAGTAATAGGCTGGCAGTTTCACTGTGAACACTTGGGACAGTCTTTCTCTACACTGTGTCAGGATCTATAGGAAAAGGCTTATGTTCAGTAAAAAAATATTACTCATCTTTTGCAAAGCAAAACCAAATCAGATGGAATTATACCTACTGAGACCACAGTGATTTCATATATTCGTTATTGCTTCAGAACACATTAAGAATACTTAGGTTTTTCAATCTTACTGCTAGTTACTATGATCCATTCATTATTATTACTGAGAAGAGATTATAGTTTTATTTGATAGCTTCCTGGATGTATTCTTGCTTTCTCTGTTGCCCGTATTTATAGTTTAAAAGGGAGATAATTTGGTATTCCAAAAGGTAATTGGAATCAATTAACTGAGTTTATATAAAGCGATATGGACTGACATAAATACCTGTTGCTAGACAGATATGAGTACAAAGAAATCAGGTGCAATTTGCCACATTGCATGGATTTTACGGAAGCCTCTGGTTAACACTTCTTGGCCAAAGTGTCTGAGAGTAGAGTGGGAATAAAAGGATAAAAATATGACTATCTAAGGAGATGATGAGTCTTTGGCAGTTTCCAGGATACTGGAAGGAAAGTTCTGAAATACTTAGGGATGATAGGATCATGCTTTCAAAGTCTGCTTTTGTATATTTTATCCTTAAAATAATCTTTCTGATAGAAATGCAAGGTGTTCAGAAAATATCACCTGAAAGAGCCTGCATTGCTCTGGGCCTCCTTTGCTTTTTGAAAGGGTTGACAGCACTATCAACTGTCCTCTGCTCATTGTGGGGAGTGCCTCAATTGTGCACCAAAAACTGTAATGGGAATATCTGGTTCAAAACCATTACGTGTCCCACACCACACCCATCTCTAAAAAACTCTGAAACCTTTTCTGCAGCCACAGTTAGGTAAAGTCGCTCAGTTGTAGACGTAGGTGTAGCTGTAGCTCCAGGCTCTAGCTCCAAGCTAACCAATGAAGCATGCAGCTCTGTTTTCTTCTTTTCCATAAACAGTCAAGTGCCGGATGGAGCTTGTGTAGCTATTGTTATATAACAAGGAATATAAATTCATCCCACAGAAGGCTACAATTTCAGCAGATTTTCCTCAGTTTTAGATGAGTAGAAAGATTGTGTACCACCTTTCCTCACTGTAACCCAAGCTTACAAGAAATGAGATACAAGCACTTTGGGAAAGGCCTTTGAAAACGGTAAGCTCAAGATTTCAAATGGCATAGTATGTGACACTTTGTGTTATGGACACTTCTAAACTCTGGGGCAGGCTGTCAGTTTATGCTCTCATACTAGAAAGCTGTTGTGATCCGGTCCTGTTTGCACATAAAGTTTGTTTTTGTTTTTTTTTTTTTTCCTTCTGCTAAGGCTTGATTTTCATTGGTTAAACTTCTCAGGTAAGCTAATCTTATTCAGTTAAGCTCATCTAAATTTGCCATTCTTCCCCTTATTAGGGACTAGCTATGCTAGTGTGGCAAGTTTATAGAAATATGGCCACACCAACAAGAGGAAAGCAGAAGGCAGAGACTTTGCATTGACTCAAAAGGTATCTTTCTAGTAAAAGGAATACCACTTTCTTTGCATGGATAAGGCCTTAACAAGATAACCCTTGAGCAGATTTGATAGAATCTGGTTGATGGAGTGGGACCAAGACCCTCCTATGTTTGTTTAAAAATATGAATTAAATGGCTTTGACTACTCTAAGCCCAATTTTTATAGTAAAGATTACAATTTTATAGTAAAGAACATACTTACAAAGTCGATCAGTACAGCAACTGCAAGCTCTTTTCAGGTTAATAATTCTGATTTGCAAACACACAGACGTAGTCTCTTATTTTGCTAAACCAACCTGAACAGCAAAATACTGCATGATAAAAACCAGAGCCAAATCCTCAATGAGCGTTTGCTATGAAAACATAAATCACCACTAGGTGGCACAAGGTCATTTCAATTGTCAATTTTACATTACAGTAAAACAGCTCGAAAATTTTTGATGAGTACTAAAATTGCAAGCAAATAAACAGGTCGTGGTTTGGATTTTTTTTTAATGCAATTTCCAAGGCTATTCCAAGCGTAAATTTTCCGTCTTAGTGTCTGAAAGATTTTACGTAGGAGAGTGCCTAATTAGCTAAGTCTAAAGTAAACTCTGCATGTTGGGGTTAATGGGTGGTATATGTCTTTTCATGCCTGCTCATTTTTGTTCAAGAGCAACTGGTAATAAATAAATAAATAAGAAAAGACTCACAGGTGGAACAGGGACACGTTATACTCAGCATGTAAACAAAGCTCATAACTGCATGCTTCACAACTACATAAATTGCTGGAGAACACAATTTTCTGCAATAGCATTTTCATTAGTACACAACTAGATTCCCCTTGACTCCCTGATATCACCCTTCCCATTCTACTTGGTCTTGTGACATCTTAAACTTGTGCAAATGTAATTAGCATGAATGCATAACAAGATTTGTGCACACTGGTTCTGTAAGAATATACTTTGTGGTTGTCATTAACAAATTATTCCCTAAATGTGTTCAGTATCATTATGTAAGCAAGCCAATCTTCTGATTAGGAATGATATTTCGGAGTAGAAATATCATTTTGTTCTGCTGTAAGCGACTGTTTTTTTTAAAAGCATTTTTTCACATTTTATTTGCATTTTGAGATCTGAGCTAAAATTTTGGGATGTGAGAAATTACTTAAAAATAGTCCCACAATTTTAAAAACTTCTTTAAAACTACTGCTTTAGTTACAAAATCAAGGCCATACTTATGCAGATGATTAGGAAAAAAGCAGAAAGTTAAAAAAAATCTTCACAATCTGATTGTTATTAGCTAAGACACACATTTATAATTGCAAGCCACATGAGGGGAGTAAAAAAAATAGTGAAATTAGTCAAATATAAGTCCGTTTAACTCATTCAAAAACCTGAGAAGACTGTATGAGGCACCTTTTTGCTGCCAGCCTTTGGAAAGGTGTACGATTTGAGTCTTGAGATAATTCCACCTCCTGCCCAACTCTAGAAACCACAATATTAAAATGTCAGGAAAATAACTAAAGGTATTTTACTAAGCAGATGTAGTATACAAGAACAAAACACTCCCAACCTTTCCCTTGTGTGTGCCTGCAAGTACACATACAACGCATCAGACAAACGTAATACAGGAAATATTCGGACGAAATTTTCTTTCGACTACGTTATTTTCAAGCCATCTTGAATATATCCATATACCTTAAAGCAGTTTTTAAATTCACGCACATTGACATTTCCCCAGATCTTTTACACAGTATGTTTCTCCCGCTTGAGTTATTGAACTTTAGCACACATTTAGCAATGTAAATCAGACAATAACCTTGGTGTCTAAAAGTCTGACTGATTTAATCAAGCAAAATTTGAAGCAAACCTTGGTCTTACAACAATATGGCTATTGAAGCAAAAAGCACACAAACTAATATTAATTCCAAACAAAAATGAACAGGCTTTAGATTTTAAATGTGCACTTACATTCTGTATGAAGATATTTTTAAAACAAATGCAAATATATCTCACTATAATACATTTATTTAATTAAATGTGGCTAATTAGCATTTCTAGGGTAACAGAGAACCTACCTGCCTAATTAAAACTGTGATGACCAAGCATTTAGGCTGATGCTCAGGTTGAAATAATAATTTGAGCCACATTCTCAGTTAAACAACCTTTAAAATGACTTACAGTTGGATGTTCTGAACTTTCAAAAAACCCAATTTGACCTTTTTTTACTTTTTATTTTTCTCAAAAGATAGCTTTTCTAGTGGTTAGGATCAGTATCTTTCCTAACTTTCTTAACAAAATTGCTTCCCTGATGTTGTAAAATTTACTCCAACCACTTCAGCAGTTTCTAGTTAAATTAATCGGACAGTCTGCTTTGGACATCATCCCGCAGATCTTTCTCCAGTGGTCATATACTCTCTTAGCTTCCAAGCAACTTCATATTTGGGTATGCTCTCCACTAAGTCTTTGGAATCTCACCAGTGTATTTCAGGCATTATGATATACAAAAATAAAAAATTACTGAAAAATTGGTGTAGATAGGAACACCAGCATTGGATTGCCCCTCAGAACAGGCCATTCCCCTTCATTCTTCAGCTATTAATCATGTTCTGTCTCAATTTTGCTCCCTTGTTTCTAACCAACCTATTCTCACAAGTCATCATCTTTCCTCTTGCCTGACTCCGCATTATCTCCTGTTGGCCAGCATTCTTCGGCGCAGTGCCAAGAACTGGTGAAGGTATTCCAACTGAGACCTTATGAGTATTGAACAAGCTGGAAACTCCTCATGTTTCCCTTTCTTCTACCAGCATGATGGTTGTTGGTCCTTGTTCCTGTTCTGATTCATTACAGGCATCATCTCCCCTGAAAATCTATTCCTGCTCCCCATCATCCTGTGTTCCACAGCTGGCTATTAGAAGTACAATGCCTTGAACTAGTTTCTACTTAACTTCCCCTTGGTTTTTCCAGGACATTTCTCCAATTCAACACAATTCTTTTGTGTCCCAGTTCAAATACTCATAATCCCAATTCACATATTTTGCCAATTCCTTTTGAAAAACAAAAGCCATGCAGTACTTCAGAAATATCAAAAACTCTAAAAAGTACTATTAATTCTGATGGTGAATATAGATTGTATACCGTCTATGTAAGACCTTGTGATCATATTTGTTCTTTTCAGGATGCATTTTTTGCAATCTAAATCACTGTATTTTAGCCCCTGCATACAAAAAAGAGTTACACAAATGGTCTTTAGTAAGTTACTGAGGAAGGTATTAATGTATGACAACCTGGCAATAGTAATTGAAGTCTTTGAGCTCCATAAGCAGTAATATTAATTTAGAATTTTTCACTTTCTGTTTCTATATTTACACTACAGGAAAGTAACTTAGAAGGCTTGCTTGAGAAAACTAAAGAAAACACAACATTCAGATTTCAGTTTAAAGAAGTTCAGAATGTCAAACATATTGTAACTTTAAACACTATTTTAGGAAAATATTTGCAAAATATGCAGTTAACACACTCACTCATCTTTTCCTTCTATCCATCATGATGACTCCTAAACATAACAACTACTGATCAATCCTGAAATCATTAATGGTTGTATGTAAAATGTGCAAGTGACCAAGCATACTCAAGTTAGCTATTGGTAGAGAAGTTAAAGGGTGGAATTAATCTCATAGAATCACAGAATGGTGTGGGTTGGAAGAGAACTTAGACATTATCTAGTTTCAATGCCCAGCCATGGGGGCTGCAACCAGACCAGGTTGCTCAAAGTTCCATCCGACATGGCCTTGAACAATGCCACGGATGGGGCAGCCATAACTTCTCTGGGTCAACCTGTGCCAGTGCCTCACCACCCTCAGAGTGAAGATTTTTCTCTAATGTGTAATCTATATTCCCTCTGTCACCTTAAGGCTGCTCCCCCTTGCCCTATCACATTTTAACATGTCCTTGCTAAAAGTCCCTCTACAGATTTCTTGTAGGACTCCTTAAGGTATTGGAAGGCTGCTATAAGGTCTCCCCAGAGCCTTCTCTTCTCCAGACTGAACAAGCCCAACTCTCTCAGACTGTCTTCATGGGAGAGATACTCCAGCCCTCAAGCATTTTCATGGCCCTCCTCTGGACTTACTCAAGCAGGTCCACATCCCTCTTGTGCTATTGCCCCTGAACTGGAAGCAGTACTGCAGGTGGGTCTCATGAGAGCAGAGAGGTAGAATCACCTTCCTCGACCTGCTGGCCAACCATATCCTTTGATACAACCCTGGACACAGCTGGCTTTCCGGGCTGCAAGTGCACCCTGCTGGGCCATGTGGAAGTTCTTTTGTCAACCAAGACCACTAAGTCCTCCTCAGGGCTGCTCTCAACTCCTTCACCCAGCCTGTAGTTGTGCTTGGCATTGCCCCAGTCCAGGTGCCGGACCTTGCACTTGGCCTTATTGGTCTTCATGAGGTTGGCACTGGCCACCTCTCAAGCCTGCCAAACTCCCTCTGGATGGCATCCTTTCCCTCCAGTGTGTCAACTGCACCACACAGCTTGGTGCCATCGGCAAACTTGCTAGGGGTACACTCAGTCCAACTGTCCACGTCACCGACAAAGATTTTGAACACCCCTGGTCCCACTACTGACCCCTGAGGAACACCACTTGTCACTGGTCTCCTCTTGGACATCAAGTTGTTGACTGCAACTCACTGGGTGAGACCATCTCTCTCTCTCTTCAAATTCCTCAAAAGCAAGCCTTTGTCATTTCCTGAATGACTGGCTCTTGATTTAAGTTCATTAATGTTAGCCAAGATTAATCACACCCTGTTAGCATGACTGACATTTTCACCTGTAAAGCCATCATCAACAACTGGGGTGGTATTACTGCAATGCACTGGGGAGAAGAGGTTGGTTCATTTACTTCTGTTGCACAGTCCTAAACATCAATTGACTTTGTCAGATACATGGGGTTTTTGTTACTACTTCTTTGATAAGTTAAATACCTATAGTAAGACTTTGGTTGCATAATTTTGGCAATTTTGGTTGCATAATTTCCAATGATTTAACGGGGCACTTAATTTTCAGAAAGTTGTGGTAGGAGAATGGTTGTTCATGGACCCACAGGTACTAAAGTAAATGTAATTGCTTATTTAAACAAAAATATTTTTTTCTATAATGTGGAACTGCATTGAGATAATGACTTAGATGATGAGGCTCTCCAGGGCATAGTGACACAACTAAATTAAACTCCCTATTTCAGATGAGATCAGCTACAGCTGAATGAGATGGTGTTATCTGTTACACCTCAGGTAGCTCCTCTAATCAATGGACCCTAAGAACTTAGGCAATTATAATCACGGATCGGCTTGCTCACTCTTCATGGAGTTGATGAAAGAACTTCCCCCAGTTTCACTGCACAAAGAATTAAACCATTCTGCGAAGTCTGCTGTTAGGTGTGCACACCTAATCTAAAAATAAACTGAACCTCAATTTCCGCTTCAGCCAGTAGATTCTCAAAATGGACAAGGCAGTATCTCTCTTCCTAATGTTGATACAATCACTATAGAACGTGATGATTAATGAGGCATTCTGCATATGATAAATACTGATTTTTTCATACATTATATGTAAAAAAGAAGTTCACAAAATGAAATGATGAACAACTCATGCAAAACACTGATGAAAGCATTAACCATGCTAGAATATGTTAAGCTTATTCTTTTCAACCTACTACTTATATACCTATAAAAAACAAATTCCCTGATGCAATAATATACAAGCATTAGGCTTCTTAGAGCAGTATGTGACTGTAAGCCTTCTCAAATGAATGCTGCTGCTATATCACCACCTACTCTTACCTTAGAAGGGGGTCCAGGAAAAGGAAAACCAACATGATCTGTAAAATAATCACATGTGGAAGGATGCTGAGCAAGGTGAGAAATGTACTATAAGAACATAAACTTTTACACGGGGAGCCATCTTTCTATTTTTTAAATTGCATTACAATGCATTTTCTTCTTACCAACCCTCCTTCCTTTTGTCTCTAATGCGCAGCAGACTCTGGTACTTGCTGCCACAGAGCCAAAAGTATGGGTAGTGCCTAAAGTGATTTGATGGAGCAGAATAAGTATGGGCATATCCTCTCACCATGGCACTGGTGTCTAGTTTGAATGACAGAAGGCCTTAGAGAAAGAACACCACTTCTGGAATAGCACTAGTTAGGCAATGATTGAGTGGAATCATTTTTTTTTAACCCTGACAGTCAGGGCAAGAGGAAGGACAAGGTCTCATTAGTATGTAATATGACACTAAAGAAGAAACAGGACAAAGAATATACTGGACCTCAGGGCACACCCCCCACACCACCGTCCCTTCCCCTTCTCCCAGTTTACCAAAGAATGCCTCTCTGACCCCCCACTTTCAACATCAGGTGTAGCCAATCCCTTGTTCTGCCCTGTTTTCTCCAACATTGGGTGCAACTGCACCCAACTTGAATGCCTGTAGCACTGCTGCTGATATGCTGGCCTTGGCCTGGAACAAGGACAGTTTGAGGAGTGCTAGGATGACCACCTTGTTAGTGTATGTGGGCCAAGTAACACACACTGCCACTTCAAGCAGCAAAGCACATTCTTGATCTGATGTCAATTTAGAGCCAGCCATAACTGGACTTGGGAGCCTCCCTTAAAATACAGGATCTGCCTCTATTCTGCATGGTCTGACACAATTTATTTGAAAAGTTGGAAATTTATATTTTTTTTAATCCAAATTTAATCTGCCTTAATCTGTACCCACCTACACGTCAAGCGGAAAAAAGGCACACATCTTTATCATTACCATGGCTACTTATACATACCAAAATAATAGGAATAACTCACCATTTTCTGAGCCAAGTGGACAGGGAATGGTAAGAACCCTTAATAATCCGTCTGGTTTGTATGAATAATGCTCAACTAACTACCAGAATGAGGGGGGGGGGTGGGGGTGGGGGGGGGGTGGTGAAAGAAAAGAGAAAAGAAGAGAAAAAGATATGAAAAGGTAAAGATAATTGTCTCTTTAAAACTGTGTACATACATATGATTGGTACATATTACAGCAAGTGACCAGGGCATACAGCAGATCTTTATTGCACATGTTCTTACTTCATCTTTACTTCTCTTTAGCAGGGATTCGTTTCTGATGTAACCTTATGGATGAATCTGGAACCTCATCCAGGAATTTGTAAGACTTGGGATTCCACACCCGGTTCTGCTATCTTTGTACCTCTGAGCAAATCACTTCTTTTTATAACTCAGTTCCACCCTCTTTTTTTTTTTTTTCTTTTTTTTCTTCCCCCAAATGGGTATAACTACAGTGCAGAAATTGTCCTCATAAGCAATGTTTTCTTTGGCCCTCAAAGTCACAGTGGGAGTTAAGCAATTAATAAAGGTATAGCACCAACAGTTGTGGCTGTTTTTGTTCCTGGGTTATCCTCACCATGACATTTTATTACTGATATTTTGGCTTTGGTACACTTGGGTATAAAGGAGGGGGTCTGTGAGTGAAAAAGTTGCAGGCATATTCGAAAAACTTGTAAAACAGCATAGCTGCTTTTATATTTACAGTGACTCCAGGAAAGCAATATGCAGGACTTTTACAGGAAAGGCTAAGAATGAATATATACAAGTAAAGACTCATATTTTAGATTTGTGGCTCACTTTACTTGTTTTAATAGAATTTTCAGCAAAGAGGACGTAAGAGATTTCTGCAGGGATTTAAATTCGCTTAGCATTTTCAATTTACACAGTCATTTCTCCAATACTCACTTTATTACCATTTATGGCATAGTCAACTATGAATTCCTTAATTGCTTAATCTTTACCAGGGTTCAGACATATTTTGGTGGTAACCTTCAGCAAACGATGCTTTTTCAGCCCTTAAGGTAGAATATTAGAAAGCTAAAGAATGCAGTATGTGTATAGCATCCTAAACCATTTCCTTTGTGCTTCCTAGAATTCTGTTTCTTCCTGTTATAAGTTCATTAGCAAAAGACTATACCTAGCATAGCTATTATTGAATATGGTCACTTGCAAATGCAAATGGTCTTCCACTCTAGAGAATATTCAGCTACCTGAATAATAATTACGGCGATTTTGAACTGGTCCAAGCTGCAACATCACATGTGAAAAAGATCAAACTCTCTACACTTACATAGCTTTATATACTAACATATATTTTCTTCCTGGATAGAAACCACATAAAGTTTGAAAAATATGAAAAATAACCTGCCAAATGATGCTGCTGTTTAGATGAAGACTGTTGTCACACAGTGTAGTAAAACAAGCTGCCTTACTCAGTTATACAGAAATATGACAACAGATATCCAAGTGATTCAAATTTAACAGACCTGCCAGAGGGTGTCAAATCTTTTCCCATCTGGTATGGAGAGCTTCCCTGTCTTATCTCTGTCAATACGGTAATGCAGTACTTTTCCATCATTCAGCAGACACAGGGCATAGGAACCATTGCTGTCCCTTTCTCGGATACTGTAGAAGTAAGAGAGATTCTCACAGTTATTTTTAAAATCACCCTTTCATTTAAGCTTTTGAATTAAAACCAAATAAAATCAGCACTGCAACTTTTAAAGACATTTTGTTAAGCTTTTAATTAATTTCTTAGCGTCATTTGTTTTTAGACATAATTCCCTAATTTATTTTTTTTCCTCCCACAAAAGGCGAGAGATGACAACAAAAAAATTCAGGATGTGGAGCTCTTTGCTAGGCAGCTACAAAACATTGTGCAGCGCACAAAGCGTTCTCTGAGCAAGGCAGCATTTGAAGGCTTGTGCACTGCAGACCTGCAAAGCCCATGGAAATGTGAGACCAGGAGTCAGCATATGCAAACAGCTACACTTCAGTGTCCTTTAAAGTTGACCTAGAATTAAAAACAACAGATTAGTGCCTTCGCTAAAGCAAGATTTCTCTCTCATATCTCTTATTTTGAAATAAAGAGATGACAGTGTCCTGGGTTCACTAGCTACAAAGGAGGAGAAAAATGGCTACTGGTGAACCCAGGACAGACAGTAAGGGTAGAAGATAAAATACTAAAAAAACATAATGTGAAATAGCAAATAAAGGGAAAACCTTTGTGCACTGAAGCATCTTGTTTGACTGGGAATGTAAAGGAAAACATTTCTGTAATCATAAATTCTTAAAATTTTGGTAAAGACATTAGTGCTTTGTTGCAGATTTCACATGAAATTCACATGAAATTTCACATGGTGTTGGAGTATGTATCTGGTTTAAACTTCAGCAGTAAGAAACCAAAAAATGTAAAGACATTGTCTAGAATTCATAGGTAGGCAGGATGATCCTCTTACAGGAGATCTGCAAGTAACATCTAAGATGCCTCTAAAGAGTGGCAGAGTTGTTTTATGTGTACTCAAGGCTAGCTCACGCTGGGACCAGTGTCTTCTGGTGCCTGTTCCCAGAGTAGATAGGCGTTTTCTACTAGCTCCATCTTAGTTGGCATAGCACTTCTGAGTTTAGAAAGCAGGCTTTTTCTTTTAGTTTAAGTTGCCTATGTTCACTTGCTGCTGACAGTGAAACAGAAATAGAGTTAGCTTAAGATTTTCTGGAATAATGGGTTTGTCTTACGAAAAACCCAGATTCAGCAACACCAAAACATTACTTGTTCCATTGTGCTTAGAAACCTACTCATGCTCCCCTGAATTTTTAAAAAGTCCTGAAAAGAAATATAGCAGGATATGCTCACTAAGGCACTGTAAAACTTTTCTATTAGCAATACTAGTACTTGCTATCACATCTTAGAAGGCTGCAGAGGCAGTAAATTCTGCTCCTTAGCTGACCCACTAAGGTCAACCACAAGGCCGAACTAAAGGTGTTTTGTCTGAACTACTCTTGCAACTGTTTTTTTTCTTTCCAAGCAGTGATTCTAGCTGCATAAGATGTGAACAGGACACTGGCTAAAAAACACAAACCAAGGTCAGTTTTATTTTCTGAAACCAAAGTAATTTGCCTAGTATCTCTAAAGCAACTTGAAACACCACAATCTGTTTTTTCATGACATTCAGATATTCTCTTAGAGTGCTGATTTCCCTTGCTGACTGACCAGTGGAGAGCAACAGGTTCTGCTAAAATGAAGAATGGCTTTTACTTTGTCTTTCTCTGACTTTCTTTCAGCAAATAAGGATGAAAAATATTTTCAGAATATAGGACATTGTTTCTGTAACACAAATGAATGGCATTTCATTGCACTCAGATTTCTGTTCAGCATAGGTAAGATTATAAAAATGCAATGGATTGTTTCCTAGCAAAAAACGTCCTTTGTGTTTCTCATGAGGAAATGGTGGCTCCAACACAATTAGCTCTACTGAAACTGATTCTTATTTGCAAGAGTTCTTACTATTCCAAGTGGCATTGTAAACATTTCTTGACATCACAGGCATCAGTGGGAGAAGAGAGTCCTCATTTCTAGGGACCATGGCATAGATCCAAACAGTCCTATCAGTATTCAGTGCACGATTTAGGAAGAGTTCAGGTTTATGAGAGCATTTCTGAGCAATCCATTTCTCCACTCCAACAGTTGCACTCTGAAGACATCTGCAGTTCACAGTCACAGCAACTTCTGTCAGACACCTCTACCACTGCATGCACAAAAAAATCTCTATTCTAACACTTATGATTGACCAGTTCCCAGACAGAGCCTCATTCTCTTGGGGTTATAGCCCAGGTGTCTTTTTAAACTGTAGCCAGTCAGCTCCAGGACAAACTGGATCCCTACAGAACACAACAACAGGAGGTACTACTATCTTCCAACACACGTCTGAAGAGCAGAAGCATCAAGAGCATTGAAGCAGCAACCAAATAAGGGCCTAAGTCTCAGTTTTGCCAACAAGATCCCTTACTGGTCCAAAAAAGTGCTCTGACAGAGCTTATTATCATAGATCAAACCAAAAACTTTTATTACCTTTGGTGACAAGTATAAGTCACAGGCCATGATTTCCAATTTCATTTTTGTTATGAAGACTGTGATAATGGCTGTCTAGGTTAGACTAAGCCTCCAGAACTTCATTTGGGTACACAGTACCCAAAACCTTACAGTACTGATACTGGGAAAAATGGTATCAGAAAAATGGTACCAAATAAAAGGCTGCTCAAACTGAAAGGTTGTAAACTGAAACCTCTTAAAATTGAAATCAAGGTTTTCACATGTTCTTGAGGATGCTGCCTGTACTACTAAGGGCCATCACATTAGATTAGGGGTCTTGCTTCATATATAGAATTCTCCTTCTATGAAATGAAAAAACCCTGAAATTCCAAATGCACTATCTGCTTCAATGTGCTTGGAAATCACACACAGTACTGATAACAACAACAACAAAATCTTGATTTTAAAAAGCTGTATATAAAAAACCAAAAAAGTATTTCCGCAAGGAAGGAAGCCACTAGTGAAATATCACCTGGTCCTCCATTCATGGCTATTGCAGTGAAATACAAATCTACAGAATTAGAATATACAGATA
The DNA here is from genome assembly GCF_037157495.1 of Lathamus discolor. Classification (NCBI taxonomy): domain Eukaryota; kingdom Metazoa; phylum Chordata; class Aves; order Psittaciformes; family Psittacidae; genus Lathamus; species Lathamus discolor. The sequence goes on from NC_088909.1 coordinate 63,983,918, forward strand.
AGAAACACCTGTAAATGAACAATCTTTTCCTTTCACACACTGAGATTAATCAGAAACAGTGATTAATTTGTTTCTGAACAAATTAATCAGAAAGCACTGATAATGAACAATGTAACTGAAAGTAAGTTTGAATTCATAGATACATGAGAGAAGCACCAAGGTATCCAGATTTTCTATGACATATATTTTAAAAGAGCAATTTTAGAAAGATCTGAGAAACTCAAATTGTTATGCAATGTAATGTAAAAAAGGTTTATTTATTGATTTAAATTTTCATGCAATGTACCTTTGAGTATTTTTTATGTTTCTGTGAATGTAATCCAAATAGAAACCAGTAAGTATTTGGTGTATCACTACAAAGTGTGTAAATAGCTATCTGTTTTTTCATTTGGTAGAATCTCTGTTTTTGCTTGGAGGCAAAAAGAATGAATGTCTCAGTTTTTTCTGCTTCCAAGTGAAAAGCCAAATGATCCCTTTTTTCTAAACGAAAAATAAATCCCTGAGGGTAAAAAAAAAATAAACTGCTATTACAATACGTCTCATTGACTGTGTAGAAAAGAAGTCACAGCATTCTACAGTGGAGAATAATGAAGGAAATAAACTAGTAAAATGCTTGCCGTAGGAATGGTGTGAAATATTATCACTCCTGGATCCAACGGTGTGCTAAAAGTTTGTTCTCAGCCTTGCTTTGCCTTCTCAGTTATAACAGCTTCCTCGATGCCAGAGATATCAACATTCCCCACTTCTGATCAAACTCCAGCCATTCCCTGTTTGTCTGCCTGTATGAATATCTCTCTCTCCTAACATTATTAACAATATGGCTAGTCGTTATCACTTCAAATATAACTGCACATATTCTGAGTTGGAGTGCAATAAGGAATGACCTTGGTGCTGTCCATAAAAGGATCATACGAAGGAAAAAACGGATTGAGTGCAGTCTTCATCTACATTTTTGTTCTCTTGGTTATAATTTCTCTGTTTAGTAACACATTGAAAGCTGTTTCAGAAATGTCAGCATACTACAGATTTTAGGAGCTAGCTCAGGCACACACTACTGCTATCTACAATAGAACCTAAAACTTCAATTCGTGGTCACGCTAGTAAGCTGCACAGTGAAGAAACACCTTTGCAAGAACGACTGCATCACTGCAGTCTATTTTGCTGGCATTACCAGCAATGCTGGCATTATCCTTCCAGCAAAATACACTACGCTCCACTAAAATTTGCTCCTTAATAAGTAGCTCTGCTGTATAACTGCACCTGCAACATGGGATCTTCTTGATACAGCTGTCTCCATCACAGATTGCGTCTTTTTTTCACACCCCCGACCCACTCTGCTGCTAAAGCAGACAGTGTACATATAGCCTTCAGAAGCCACATCCCTGCTGTAATGGTCTGCAAGTGGCACCTAATTGTGCACTTCACCGAAGATCAGCAAACACCTCTCCCAAAGAGCTGTGGGCATCATCCAGGCTGCTGTGGAGTGGAACCTCCAGAAGGATGGTTCATTGTCTGGTTTTTACGGTCATCTAAGCCTAGCAAGTGCTTGGTATTTTGAAGAGGAACTTCATCATTAACATCTCTGAATTAAGCTCATGTCTAATAGGACTGTTTTCTCTTTGTCTGATATTAACAATGTCCAATTCCATTTATGGATGCAAACAATACTGATAGATTTATTTAAGGAATACTTTACAACATCAGATAAATCACCTAGCTCAGAATGTACTGCAGCAGTGGTAAATCCCTAGTGGAAGACAGTAAGATTAATGTACACATAGGCTGCTACATGTATCGAACCCACAGATTTCTGGTCAGACAAAAGACAAGAAGACTTATGGATGACTGCACTTCAAAACTTTTTATTTCTAAATTGTTTTACTACTGCTAACTATTGTGAGAAATAAGGGACAGTTTAGACTCTTGATGTCATGAGATGCCATGATGAGTCAGCAGCTTGGATGAGTCGCCGTGTTAGATTCACGATGCTATTCATATTCAGGAAGCTTTTAAATTATTTCCATATTTATGGTATTTTTAAAAAGCCCTAGATTTGATAATCTTGTTGTGCTGCAAAGCAGCACTTAAGAAATCTGGGTAATAAATGTGTTCTCGCAGAGACTGCTGCACTGGATTTTGTTCCAAGGTAGGTATGTCAGACTGTTAGTAGATTTTTGGTGCACTGAAGTTTTAGAGACCCTTGTAAAAGACTATACAGAAATATTCTAGCCTTTTAAAATGCATTATTTTAATAAACAAGATTATCTTTTGTCAAATACCAGCACCTGCTTATGTTGAATAGCCTCATAGTACATCTCATTGAAAATCTACCTTTCTCCTATTTTCCCAGGCTCCAAGTCCTATCTCAACACCTGAACTTCTCTTAGATATTGAATGTTTCTAAGTTTTACCTTTCAGTCAGCTACCAGGCTTGAATGTATCGACCAACTTGAGAGAAACAGTCCCTGACCAGCTACATTCACAAGCACAAATCCACAGCCTTCAGCCTACAGATGGACAGAAGATACCGACACACACTAGGCAGTGAAAGAGTATGGAATGCCTGGGCCTGAAATGTAAAATGCACCTCTCTAGCACTCAGAAATTTTGCTGCTGCTGTTTCAGTTAGCTAACTAATGAGTGATTTATTTCTCAACACCTACTGAGCAAGCCCATGTTAGGCAAACCGCATGTGCAGGAAACAGAAAACCTGTCCAAATTAGACAGTTCTTATTTCTGATGAGCCTCTCGGTCTACTGAGCTGAGAGCTAGATGAGCTCCAGACAGAAAAATCACCAGTCTCTGACACAAACAGTCATCACATTATTTCTCTTGCTGCTCTGGCTGCTGAATTATGGGGCAGATGAAGATCTAACCCTATTTCTTTCCCAGGAGCATAAGAGTAAAGGGCAGCTAAGTGGTTACTAAGTTCTAAACCTGACAGATAGGCAGTCTGTGCAAGAACAACTAATGCATCATAAAGCACCGTACAGAAGTAAATAGTGTTGTACTAAGGAAGAGGGACTCAAGCTCAACATACTGTCAGTTATATCTTCATACTATCTAAGCTCTATTAGCACATGGCTTGAATTTAGCATTTTCCCCTCTGCGGGGTTTATCTACCTCATGAGAAAGCAGCTGCCTGATTTCTAGAGAACTATGGTAGATAGAAACCCACTGACATATGCAGTCCCACAGAGGTCTGACTGCAGCTCACTGAGCACGTCACTGCAAACAGCACCAGGACATCTCTAGGTTGAACAGGAAAATGATTGGCAGTATTTCCATTTAAAGCTCTAGAAATACCTATAGAAGACTAAAAACAGACCAGAGTCTACAAAAGAGACTGAAAATGTCAAGTCTGCTAAAAAATTACACTCCTTCACTCCAAAGCCCATCCATCTTGTTAAAAAATGATAGCTAAGAGAACCATTTCTCTGAATAAAAATAATAAATTATATACGTATATATTCCCCAAAAGAGAAGTATTTTGACCACACAGAAACCAAAGTGTGTAAGAAAGAAACTGGAAAATCTACAAGTTTTAATACATGACTCAGGTCATTGATTAAATAGCATTGATTTGGTAAGATGTTAATTCAGAAAGTAGTATTTTTTTAATAGAAAAAAACACAAGCCATTAAAAGAAAGGGTTGCTGCTTTGTTTCAGATCACCTGCTCCTGTTTCTAAAATGTAGGAAAAGATATTATGAAAATCACTGGGTAATGAAAAGGAGTGATGGTATGGTAATGCTGTGCTTGTATTCTGTGACAGTGACTACATTCATCAAACCAATGAAACCTCTGTGCTACAGGAAGAATTCAGAAAAGATTAATCTGTGATAAGGGGAATCTTTGGATCCACCAAATTTTGTAACAAAATTTCTAACAAATTTATAACAATTTTTTTTTTTTTTTTACAAATGGCAACAAAAGCAACTGGTAAATGACCACCTGGATGATATAATTACGGCAAATCAGTAAAGTGAAAGAGTGGGTACTGTAGAAGCATACCCATCCTGCACTCACTCTTGGGGTTTTACTTTGGACTAGCTTTAAAAAGGTCAAAGATAGTCAAGTGCTGAAGAAGACCATGTAAGTGGGTGAAGAAATTTCTCTCAGGAACTGCACAGCTCTAAATGATCCTTCCCTGGCTATGAACCCTTAAGCTTCTTTTTCTATCATTATATAAATATTTCCACTGGGCGACAGAGGGAAAAAAAAAATGCTCAGTGAAAACACTTTATCAAATGAGGGTTTTCCAAAGAAAATCTTTTTTTGCCAGAAGATTTTGACTGTCTCTAATCCTCATGAGGTGATGGCTGTTAGTCACTACCCTAAATGACGCATTTGCACTCAGAAAACAAAACATCACGAGGTCGCGTAAATGCAGACAGTGGCAGACAAAAAATAGCATTACTAAGGTAAAAGCAATTCTGTTTGTTGTGTAAGTACAAAACCAAGCACTACCACTGTCCCTGGGAACCTGACAGTTATGGATCCCAACAGGTAGTTTGTATTTTTACCACTTTGGTGGGTCAGTGTATAGGGTGCAAGTGGCCAGACTGTGGCAGCCATGCTGTACGGTCTCTCTGATGAGGCCAGAGCCTGCCCTGGTTCCAGCTGGCCCCAGTGGACACTTGCGCAGGGAACCACCACGACCCTCAGCCATGTATATGGTGTCTCTGCCTCTGTGAAAACATCATTAAGGACAGATGCACACTTGGTGGGGGGTGGTGGAGAGAAAAAGCCAAACACAAACCAGAAGCAGCAGCACAAACACCAAGGGCAGAGAAGGAGGCAGGAAGAGATGCAACAGGCACCAGTGCAGAGTCTTCTGCAGCTTGTGGGAGGGTCCACGGTGGAGCAAGTGTCCACCGCATAGCCCTCCAGGTAAGTGGATGTTTCCTGAAGGATATTTCCTGTGGAGAGCCCATGTTGCAGGAGTGTGAGGATGAAGGAGCAGTAGAAAGATGCTGCTACAGGCTCACTGCAGCCTACAGCCTACTCCCATCCTCCCCTGTGCTGCTTGGTGGGGAAAGGATTCAGGTGTGAAGAGTGAAGTTGAGCCTGTGAGAACTGGGGGTGTGGGGGTGTGAGGGGAAGGTGTTTTATTTATGTTTCTGTCTTTGTTTCTTACTGTCCAGCTCAATTTTAACTGATAACAGAATAACCACATTTCCCCAAAAGGAACAGTTAGTGGTGTATGATCTCCCTTGTCTCCATTTTGACCCATGATGCTCTTACATCCTGTTTACTCCCATGTTCTGTTGAGGAGAGGGAGTGTGACATCATCTTGGTGGGCCAAGGTTAGCCTACCACAGTCAGTATTGTTTATCAGTTATAAAACAAAGTTCAACGGATTTTTCTTGCTATTGAGTTTCTCTGATGCTCCCTTTAGAATTAAACCTAGTATTTGATCAAAACCCAATGATCCATGCTTTTGCTACAGTTTCCCATCTTTAGCTAAGTAGAAACCTAATCTTGGACACACTTGCTTAATACAGGGATGATTATGTCATGTATATCATGCTGGACAGGGCTCTTTCACTGTGAATAAGACACTTTTTAGGCATACTCTCATTTGACTCACTCAAGGGTTCTGTGTAATAACAGTGGTAGTACACAAAAATACCAGAAAAAAAGCACTCACAGAAATTTTCCATTGTTCCTTGGCCCAATGAGGATACGGTGTTCTGACTCTTCCCGTGAGATCCTCCCATGGAACCATGGCATCTTCTCATGGGCTGTAGTGGCAATCAACTTCTCCAGCTGAGGCTTTTGACTAATGATAGCTTGTTCAAGAGCATGCCCCTAGAAAGTGGTAAAAACACAGTCAAACTGTCTTCTGCAGTAAAAGCATGACAGGTAGACTCCCAGTAAAGGACTGCTTTTAGGACATATATAATCTGCCCATATATAAAGAAAAGATCTGGTTGCTATGAAAATATTAAACCAGAAACTAATGTACAGTAATCTAAACATCACAGAGCTGGAATTCTTCCTTTACCTCCGATAAACAGAAAGAAAAGCAAGTAGTATATTAAACTTTTAATATATCAGTATATAACTGAAAATTACACCGTATTTTTATGCTAATAAGACATAGCTAACTATACATAGTCTCAATATCTTGTGACAGTCTACTGAAATAAACTGAACATGCTTTGAACTGTTGAGGTGTGTTTATGTTGAAGATATCAGTACAAATTCTCCAAAAGCAGGCATGACAGTCCCAATTTTAGAGTGAACTATGTTAATATTTTGGTATAACCTATATACCTATAAACCAATCTACAACCTACCAATTCTAATTTGGCCCAGAATTTGAGGGCAAAATCCCCCAGTTTCACCAGTTTTCAGCTTGAGTTCATCAACTTCCTTCTAGACTGGGCTCAGACTCATCAGAAAGAACTGTAAACCTCAACACTTGTAATACATTTCAGGCTTTTCCAGTTTGTGCATTGCTTGATATACTTTATAGAACAGAACACACAAGGTTACTTGCTAGTAACAAAAGAGATGAAAAACCTAGTGTAACTCCATGAGTTCAGAATGGTAATTCATGGCATTCCAAGGTGAAATAAAATTCCCATTGCAGTCTCCTACACTAGTGCTTCCATGTTAGGACGGGCTTCTTCACAGTCATTCTAAGGAAAAAAAATCCAACCTGTCTTCCTCAGCATGGAACATTCCCACTTGACACAGGCAGTACCAAAGATGTATAAGCAGTGTTCTGCAGTTAAGAAACCAAGATCTGTTTTAGACAAATTTAAATAAGCAGGAGGCCAGCTAAGAGGGGAGGATGCAAAACAAGTCACCATGTCACCATGCCTGCCTGCACACCAATGAACAAAAAATTCAGAACCAAAAGCAATAAACAAAACATTTCTGTATCTTGTTCATTACATCTATTTTGGTGCATGTGGAAATCTGATGACACAGATTAGTGCTAGATAGGTAGATGGCAAATAAGGCTATACCAGCCAAAGACATCATAAAGCTCCAAAGTTTTGTAAAATTTAAGGAAAACTATTATGGCCAACTTACTGCATGCACTGGGGAAAAAAAAAAAACAAAAAACAAAGCCATCCCACTGCTCAAAACTCAACAGCTATGGTTCCACTGTGAAAAAATGCCACATAACAACAGCAATAGTTGGAAACAAACACTGCAATCTCTTTTTAATCCTAACTCAAAGACCACTGTATGGCAAAATCATCCTGGATTTACCTGCAAATTCCAAGTTTGTTTGACATACTCCCTGATGAGGTTCTCTTTTAAATCTTCAAAGGGTCCTGTTTTGGGTTCAACGCCTGGTGGTCGATTGAAAGGTCTTCTCAATAGACAGATAAGGCCATCTGCTGCTTCTGAGTGATAGTTAATCAGTTCAGCAGGACTGGCATGCGACTTGCCTCCCGCAATTGCATATGAGCCACTCAGCTCCCTCTCAATGGTATAATGATGAACCTTCCTTCCATGGGCCAAGGATAAGGCAAAGCCACCCAAGTAATTCCGGCTTTGGCGGAGCAAGTATAGTCCATCACTCACTCCTCCTTGCATCAGATACTCTTCTGCTTCTTCACGCGTAATATTGCCAAAGAAGTATGGCAAATGGTTAGCAGGGTTCACTGTGCTGGAAGCCATGTTTTTTTCTTTTCCAAGAAGCGAAAGTATTCTATATCTGAAAAACAGACAAGAGACATGAGTATCAGCTGGAAATAAGAGAATAAATCAGTAACATGGCAATTCATATGTGGTATGTCAGAAGCACATTTTTTTAAAAGATTTTTGGTTTTACCTTAGAAGTTCTCTTTCTAAATCGCAATTGAAGTTTTTCCTTGTTACATAGTAATAGAAAAGTTTCCTATAACTGCACAAGTTACCTTTGACTCCTTGCCTCTTTTCTTCTTTCCCTAGCCATACAGAGGTCCTGACATTTTCACTTTCCTAAACACCTTCATCTATGCTTTGGTCCTGGTCTTGAGGTGTTTCCCAATACAAGGAAATAACTAGGTAAGACAGATTCAGTGAGAAGTTTTTCTTTCCGGTTTTGTGCCATTCTGATTTTGCCTATGAGTAGCTTATGCCAGTATGTGGGCTGAGTATGGACAAAAGTCTTATATTAAAATAGTTAACATTCTTCTCCACAGAGATTTACCAATACTACTACTACTAATAATAATAATGAAAAAATTATAGTGTCTTGTGAACAGTTTTCATTTCAAATACCTTACATAATAGGAAGGCAGACTCCCAATAAAAACACAGGAGACAATCAAGTTCATGATCTCTGAAGAATAATAATGAATATAACATAAATATCTTCAACTCTTTTATTCTTAAACAATAAAACCCATGTTTTTATATATAGATCACAAACACACACAGTGTAACACTATTATAGTTTAATAGATATTTCTTAAAAATATGCACAAGGACTCTACAGAACTCTATAGCTACAGGAGCAGTGCTCTTGTGTCCTGTCTTTCCTGAGTTATCCCAGTCTCTAACCTACACTGTCAACAGAGAAATTTGTTTTCTTTAAGCCTCACTGGTGGTTTACACTGCCTGGACAGCTAAGCATTGTGCTGGAATTACTTTTTTCTCTTTCAAGTTACTGAAGAGAAGACATCAGAATAAAAAAACTGAATTTGGTTAATTCTTGTTTTAGTGACTTTTAAATGACTAATGGATATGGGGAAGAATACCCCAGCAAGAGTATTTGCAAGCATATTTTTAGGTCAGATGAAGTGGTCCACAACTGCAATTACTTCGGCAAGTTCAACAGTTTTCTTTCTCGGAACAGTAGGAGTTTTTCTTATACTTTCTCATATACTTTCTCTTCCAAATAGTTCCTCAGTCTAATCACTGTCTGTCCTGGGTTCAGCTGTTCTTTTTCTCTTTGTAATGTAATGTAATGCAGTGTAATCTAACAGTTCTTTTTCTTCTTCCTAGTAGCTGGTACAGTGCTGTGTTTTGGTTTTAGCCTGAGAACAAAGCTGATAACACACCGATGTTTTAGTTGTTGCTAAGTAATGCTTACCCTGATCAAGGACTTCTCAGTATCCAATGCTCTGCCTGTGAGGAGGGGCACAAGAAGCCGTGAGGAAGCAGACACAGGACACCTGACCCAAACTAGCCAAAGGGGTGTTCTACACTATAGCACGTCATGCCCAGTATATAAACTGGGGGGAGTCATCCAGAAGGCCCACATCACTTCTGAGTTCGGGCTGGTATTGGCTGGCAGACGGTGAGCAATTGTATTGTGCATCACTTGTGTTTATTGTTGTTTTTTTTTTTTTTCCTTTTTAGTTTTATATTCTCTCCCCTTGTTATTTCCCCTATCATTACTATTAGTAGTAGTAGTAGTTTTGTATTATACTTGATATTTTGGACTTTTCTTAGCTCATCAGGTTTACATTCTTGTGATTCTCTTCTCCATCCCGCACGGAGGTGGGGGGGGGGAGGGAAAGCAGGGGTGAGTGAACGGCTGCATGGTTCTGAGTTACCGTCTGGGGTTAAACAACAACACTGTTTAATCAGAGCTGGCCACAGACTGTTACATCTACAGTTTATGTAGCCTAAGAAGGAAGGAACTCCATTTAGGGACAGTTCAACACCCTCCTTCAGTCTAGAAAGAGAACAAAAATCCTCCTATTATTGCCTTTGCATCTGTAAAATTACTTAATCTGAAAAGATATTCATATGAAAAATGCATGAAGTACTTATATTTGTATTATTTGTGTGTGTTAAATTAAACTTTTCCTTAGGAAGTATCTCTCAATTTTATTGACAAAATTTCTATTTTCCTTGTCTTTTAAGTTCAATTGTGACAACTTGATATTGAAATGCTCTTAAGTATACAAAAAAAGTGACAGCCTCTCTTATCTGTAGTGTATTATGCAGACTTTAGACTAACTAGGCAACAATACATGAAAGAATGAACCCTGTTGTTTGTGTTTACAAGATCACTGCACATCTTGTATGGGTTTTTTTTCCCAGTGTGTATATACTAAGAAAAACGTATATATACTGAATATGAAACCTGGGAGCATTAACTGACAAAATACTGCTCCCTATGTTTTATTTAGGTTACTGCAGCTCTCTTTTCCCACCTTGCCCTAAGCTTGGATAGAAGCAGACGAAAGGATCAGAAGTTCAGTTCCTATTTCTATTGCTGTGCAGGATATAGCAGTAAAAGAAATGTGCCCTTCACAGTTGAATTAAAGGTAAAATTTTAGGGAAGCCATCCACCAGTCTGTGGAATCAGCATTAAAAAAATCAAGATGTTTGTGAACAGGATTAACAGACCTCTTTACTTGCAGCTGGCCAAAACCTTTAAATGAGTTACATGAGCACATGTGGAGAGGACTTTATAGAAGACCATGTAAGAAGGGAAAGTCCATAATGCAAAGCTGCAACTAAGGAACAGATGTTTTAACATAGGGCCTTCTGGCACATGGTGCTTTGGACTGGCAGCTCTGCAGCAGGCACAGCTGTGGTGTTTGCAAGGTTCGTCTGTTAAGCGAGGCCTTGGTACTGGTGGTGTGCTTGGAGAGTTGCTCTTTGCAGCTCTCAGGGCTCAGCTCCAGAGCTATTGAAGGATTTTCCCCGGCCCTGCCAGGTTCAGGCAGCCAGGATACCCCAGAGCTGAGCCTGCAGCAGCAGAGGTGAGCTGCACAGGGACACCTCACCCTGTGCAGATGGGAGGGTTTCCTTCTTGAAGGGCCTGGGCATTTCTTCCCTCCTTCCCAACCCAGCCAATGATCGTGGCCTCTCTCCTCTTCCTAGCACAACACCTGCTGCTGCAGCACCGGAGACAGGGAGCAGCTCAACATCACCAGTTCCCTCCAACCCACTGCAGCCTGTGGGGAGCATGGCCATGGAGCTGGAGGACTGCTGTCCCATCTGCCTGGGCTGCTGGGAAGATGTCAGCTATGTGATGCCATGCCTCCACCAGTTTTGTTACCAGTGCATCCTGCGTTGGGCTGAGACCAAGCCGGAGTGCCCTCTCTGCAAGGGGAGGATCCAGTCCCTCTTGCACACAGTGGAGGCAGACGATAACTACAGGGAGCATGTCATCACATCACCTCTGATACCACCAGTCATTATTCACCAGGCGGAAATGCCCGGACACCCAGCCTCCCATGACTTCCATCACACTGGAGCATCCCATCCACAGGCTGCAGAAGGGGTGCCCAGGGATCCTGTGGGCCGCCTCCAGCCTGAGGAATGGATAAATCTTTTTCAGGACCACCCGACCCTCCTTGAGACTGTGCTGTCCTGGGCTGAACATAGGCTGCAGCGGATCTTTCGAAACAGGTGGTTGGAGGCAGCCATAGTGGAGAACACCATCATGGTCCTCCTGACCAACTACGGCATGAATGAAGAGCTGCTGGTCCAGATGCTTGGGGTCTATCTCCACACCCGCACAGAGGCATTTGTGCAACAGCTTATCCGCGTTGCTGTGCGGCGGTGTGGCAGGGAGGCCCGCCATCTGCTAGGCCAGCAGGAAAGTCTCCTGGCCCTGGCCCAGGGACCTCCAGCAGCCCAGCAAGATCCACCAGGGATGAGCTTCCCAGCCACCCCTCAGCTCCCAGTGCCATCACCACTGCAGCAAGAAGCGCCCCAGCAGCAGCCAGGGGAGGCTGTGCCCGGGCCCTCCACTCCCAGCCGGGGCAGGGAGTGCTCCACCAGGAGGCCAAGGCAAGTCCCGAGGACGAGGGGCAGCAACTCTGAGGCCTTTACAACCAACAAGAGGCCACCACCACGTCTGTGAGCAAAGTAGGGTGCCTTGGGGGATAGCCGAACCAGGGCTGGGCCATCAGCTGGGGTATGTGCCAGCCCTCAAGGGCTCCCTACACTTCCCATGTCAAAAATTGTATTACACTACAGTACCTGTTCAGAAAAAGCTCAGTAATGTTGCAGTGAACAAAACTCAAACAGAATTTGCCACAACAATCTATCTGTGGAAATTTATTTTCAGAGAAATATTTCATGAAAGTTCCTTTTCTCCATGCCTTTAGTTTCGGACTTACAAAAATGTTAGGACCTTCATGTCTATAAAGGATAAAGAGCTTTGCAATTAAATTTAAAGATAATATAGTAAAAGTGGAGCGGGGTGGGAGGGGAAATTTGCATTCCCTGACTACAAAAGTTTCTGAGGTACTGGCTGCTGAAGTCAAAATTCACCTTGACTTTGATGTGTTTCAGATCAGGCTGCTCCTCAGAATATTGTTTAGTCTCAGTATTTACTATACACTCTTCAGGCTGAGCTGCCCAGACACAAGTTCTCTTTGGTGGTCTTGTTGTATGATCAGCAATGGCAAGTTTTAACACTGCTGACAATTCAGCACGCTTATGAGTATTAATATAAATGCTGAAAAAAACCTCATACCTGTTCATTAAGAAGTCACAGAATACACAAAAAACAGAAATTATATGTATGCACAGCAACAGGGCCAACAGCCTCTGAGTGAAATTTCTGTAATCTGTCTAGATGTTCCAAACCACTATTCAAAGTGGGGGCATGTACAGTCATACCAAGTTTAACTGAATGATCATATCAGATACAGAAAACAGAGAAGGTGATATACTCACTGGATGCTAAGGGCATCATAAAGACTTCTTATAACTCTGAGATTAAGATTGTGGCCAATAATTCACTTTTGGCACCACAGACCCCTCTATAAAGAGACTGAAGTTTTCCTGATAGAAGCTTTGACCAACACGTTGAATGAAAGAGTGGCAAAAAGGGCAAGACTGGTTTCTTTGACTCTCGTTATCATACCTACAAACTGCCCTTCCAAAAGATAAAACCAAACAAATGTAAGTACAGACACTCTAGCTCTTAGAAGCCTATCAACATGTTCTATGTGTCTGTCAACATGTTCTATGCGTCTATCGGCTGGAACAAAATGTGAGAGAAAAAAATAACACTTTATACGTCTAATGCTGCCTATGCCCTTAATTAGTTAGTCACGTCTCACTGTAATGAAAACAGTGTGCTATCCTGACTCCTTCCACTTAGCTTCTTTAGAAATTTATCTGATGGACCCAAGAGGACAGAAACACTTAGACATGTAGAGGACGGGCAAATGTTCTATTGTCTTAAAAATAACCAGTAAAAGGCGTTTATTTTATGATGCTCTTGAGATACAGCATTCACTGCAGAAGTGCTCCATTTCACTGGCAGTTATTTAAGACTCCCTATTTTGGAAAAGTATCTGAGCTTAAGATGGTTGTTCTCTTTGGTTGGATTTCCTTGCCTTCCTGTTGGGAGTTTAATACCCCTCTAGGATCAGTAATAGCGCAGGAGAAAATGTGTTAGATTCACACTTTTCTCCTCCTGCAAATTCCTCCAGGGGACAAATAATTCTGAGCTTGCCAAGACAGCACAGTTACAAATGTGAGGCTGTAAAATGGAGATTAAGTACCCAAAGGGCTGAACGTAAGGCTTTTACCCTTGGGAAAGCTGAAGGAAGTGCAGCTGGTTACCTGAGAGATGCACTTAAGCTTAACAGTAAAAGAGGGTCTAAAGTGCAACTCTCCCCATAGCCATGACATTTGACTTTTAAGGAAACTACAAATACAAGCAAATATAATGGGTTACCCTACATGAAAGAAAAAAAAAAAAAAATGCATTTGCATATTTCCTATGCAAATACATAGGAAAATTAGGTACACAGTTTCCCTCATCAGTGCCACAGACAGTGGGTACTCCAGACATAGCACAAGAGTTTTGCACCTCACACATTTCCTGCATGCAGGGAATTGGAATATTCTTGTACAACAGAGCAGCAAAACTCAGGAGAATTCACCTGGAAAGCATTAGAAACAATCTGTGTTGGCCATACTGCTACCCTTGGCCTGCTTCTCTTTAATTTCTTACATTTAGACATGGATAAGTGTAGAATAACTGCTTTGTTGAATGGTTTGCATAGCAGCAAGAATAGTGTTACTGAGGTACTGATCTCCACTGTAACAATATAGATTATAAATCGCAGTATGAATCTTTCTACAAAGACCAAACAGGCACGTGGAAGGAGACTTAAGGGCAGATGACTGATTATTCTACTCATCCAACTATTTAATGAGTAAAAGGACTGAAGTGTGACAAAAGATCAAAAAGGCATGTAGTGGTGAAAGAGTGCTCCAGATAAGCTCTTTATTTGCATACTTATTTTTTTTGCCTTTCCTTGGTTTTCAAAGTAGTATTCTGTGAGCAATATATGAAACTATAGAAGAGCAAGTATCTTTTGCATGCAAAAGACAAAACAAAGGCTCACTAGAGAGTGCAGAATGACGAAAATACACTGACTGAAACATTTTGATCTAGCATAGGGTGAAATCTTTTCCCTAAAATTAGTGTTTAATCAGAATTGTTAGAATCAAGATGTCTGCTTCTGTGAACAGCACTATAATTTTTCATTTTAAGATTCTTTTCTACATTTGTATCTAAAAGGTGAAAGTAAACATGCAAAGAATTAGAAATACACATTTGATGGTGACTTCAAGTAGTATATTAAATATTTAGGTACTTTCAGGGTTTAGTATCATCTTAATGGCACACTCTGAACTGATGTAAATTGTGACATAATTGCCATGAAAGTATTATAAACCCATTATTGCCTCACATTTAAAGGTGATATTTACATTTTTATAGTACTTTAACAAATAAAATGGATTTAAACAATTGTTGTGGTCTCATTTCTTCATCTTTAAAACCACCTTCCAGTCTGTCTAGGCAGCTGAATGGTGGTCTTAATTTGATTCATCAGATTACCTTTAAATGTCTTCTTTACCTTCCTGCATAAACATGAAGACTTAATTTCTATCCAGACCTTCGGAGAAGAATTTTTAAGAGAAAATTATGCAGCAATAAAGGAAGAACACAGTAAATGTTTAAAAGTAAGTCATTAGGGAAGGAAATGAAGCAGAATATCATTTTCTCAAATAATCTGAACAAACTAGAGTTTGATCTGGACGCAAAGTGAAATTTTGGACCTATTGAAAAAAAATCTGAAATCTTACTTAATTCAACTGGTAACACTAATGATTTTTACAACTTTTGTAGACAGTGACATCTCCAAACAATGTCCCATTCATCATCTGAAACAGATACCCATATCACTGTCTCAAAAGGAAAAGCGACATACATGAGATCACCAACAGGTTTCTTCCAACATAGTGTTCTTCCCCAGGAAGTGCCTTGGCTGTGTACCGATGTCTAAAGCAGTATGTCTCAGCCTCCACCTACTGTGGAGCTTACAGTCCACAGCAACCTTTCCAGCCCTCATGCTTGGGCCTCTTGCAATCAAAAATCCTCATGCAATCAAAAGACCATCTCTTATCTCTGGATGCTTTTACTGACCATCAAAGCATTATGCTGTACTGTTTTTTTCCCTGCACTTCAGACTTTAAAATGTGCCTTCTTTCATTTCCAAAGGCTTTCCTGTTGTTCTACACACACTCCTGGGCAATGAGGATAGATACACAAAGCCTATCTGTTAGTTTTTAAGCAACTTTCACTCTTCAGTATTTTCTCAGCATTAGCCTTTCGTTAGCACTTTTATCAGACATAGGTGCCAAGTTCCATATTTTACTTCATCAGCAGTTCAGTTTCAGAAGCATTTTCTTTCTTTCAGACACTTCCGATTTCTTGCAATGATTTTGGGATAACTACAGTGCTCCTTCTAAGCTTTTTAAACACTGAGATATATATTTTAAGAGAACAGCAGCTTCGTTAAAGTCAGTCTGGGAACAAATGGGGAGTGTGGTAGCTTTGGGCCTAGGAGACTTTTCTGCTGAGGAGTTCATAATCTGAGTTGAATAATGCCATTAGTGAACTGCAGGATCGTCCAGCCTATGACAGGTTTTGTGTGTTCTCATGATTCTGAAAGTTAGTGGCCTTGCTAGCACCTTCCTGATCTTAAGAGAAAATAACGTTTCCCCCTGTTCATGGAATGACAGAATCACAGAACACTTAGGGTGGGAATGGACTTTAAGATCATCAACAGCGACACCACACTCTAAGCCATGTCATCCAAGACTTCATCCAACCTGGCCCTGAACACTGCCAGGGATGAAGCATTTACCACTTCTTTGGGCAACCTGCTCCAGTGCCTCACCACCCTCACAGTAAAGAACTCCTTGCTTATATCTAAAAGACACTTCCTCTGTTTAAGTTTGAACCCGTTACCCCTTGTCTTATCACTACAGTCCCTGAGGAAGAGTCCCTTTCCAGCATCCCTGTAGGGCCCCTTCAGATGCTGGAAGGGTGCTATGAGGTTTCCACGCAGCCTTCTCTTCTCCAGGCTGAACAGCCCCAACTTTCTCAGCCTGTCTCCATACGGTTGGGTTTCTGGTCTGTGAGCGCACACTGAAGCCAGCTCATGTTAAGTTTCTCATCAACCAATACCCCCAAATCCTTCTCCGCAGGGCTGCTCTGAATCACTTCTACGAACAACCTGTAGGTATGCCTGGGACTGCCCCGACCCGGGTGTAGGACCTTGCACCTGGCATGGTTGAACTCCATAAGGTTGTCACTGGCCACCTCTCAAGTGTGTCAAGGTCCCTCTGGATGGCATTCCTTCCCTCCAGCATATCAATCATACCACACAGCTTGGTGTCATTGGCAAACTTGCTGAGGGCGCGCTCAATCCCACTGTCCATGTCACCGACAAACATGCTGAACAAGATCAGTCCTAACACCAATCCCTGAAGGACACCACTCATTACTGATCTCCAGTTGGACACTGAGCTATTGACCACAACTCTTTGCATGTGGCCATCCAGCCAATTCTTTATCCATCGAGTGGTCCATCCATCAAATTGATGTCTCTTCAATTCAAAGACAAGGATGTCATGTGGGACAGTGTCAAATGCTTTGCACAAATCCAATTAGAGGACATTAACTGCTTTACCCCTATCCATCAGTTCTGCAGCCCCATCATGGAAGGCCACCAAATTGGTCAGACATGTAAGCCCTCAGCATATTGGCCTTAGTAGAACATGAAACTGCCAAACAGCTGGCGTTGGTGCTTCATCTACCAAAACATCATAGATCTGCCCTCTTGTGTTAAAGAGTTATTCATGCAAAGAACTGACACAAAAACTCAAACACATGTAAAATCATTAGTATTAAAAAAAAAAAAAAAAAGAAAAAGTTATTTAATGAATATTTTTCTTTGGACTTACTTTCCAGAATCATTTTTGTCTGTACTGAAGACAGTTAAACAGATGTTCATATGTTATTCAGGGGTTTACTGTGTAGGCTTCTGTAGTGAGCTCATGGGGGGGCACTGATCACTAAAAACCACATTCTTCTCTGATGCTACAAATCTATTGTCTCTCTTCCACAACACCTTCTTTTGGGGACTTTCCTGCCTTTGTTAACCTTTTGCCATTTTATAGTTTCCTCTAAAAGGGTTTTTCTGCTTTGATCTTTTAAAAGATTCAGAATGCTATTGGGAAAAAAATAAAGAAAGTAGCCAGGCATTTATGGATTAGAATTATTCTTTCTCTGGCAATAGAAATCCCATGGTTTTCACATATACTTAAGAAAAACAGGAGGGGAAAAAAAAAAAAGAAAGAAAAAAGTGTGGTGCTTAAGAAAAAAAAACCAAAACAACTCACCAACACAAAAATATCAACACTTCCTTTCACACTTTTATATCCTTGCCATGCCCTACTAGTTGTTCCCTTGCCTCCTCTTCCAGGGAAATCTTACACTGTCACAAATGCAACCACTGCCTCAGGCTAAAGATGTCTTTTGTCAAAACAAGTATTTTTGTCTTAAAACAGATGGCATCTTTTGTATGGAAGCCTGCTCCCTTTTGGGCGAAGTACTTTACTGTGATCAGTAACCACTAAACACCATACAGAAAATGGAACCGCTGGGGATGCGCTAACACCCAAAGGAAATAATTTGAGATACCCCAGGCAGACCCTTCTCTGATTTCCTGCTCTGACAAGGTGTGAACAAACCTCTCTGGGCACAGACAGGCCTTCACAAACTTCAGCTCTGTGCTCTGCAGTGTCAATGGAAGTTTTCAGGGACAACTGTTTCTTCCCAGTGCTGACAGAAAAAAAATCTTGGGTTGGGGTGCAGCTACAAAAGTCTTTCTCAGGGAGCCCAAAACTGCCTCTGAATCCTTCAGGAACTACTGAGCTCAATTACAGGATACATAAAGTTCCAATCAGCTTTTGTTTCAAGTTTAGTGTCTTTCCAGAAATACATTAAAAAATAAAACTGCTCTTTGTAGCACAGAGGCTGACACAGACTGACTGGCCTCATCGTGAGTTACAGTGGCAAAATAAAGCAGGTTCCTCTTTTAGACCTAGGTCATCTGTCATCTGAAACAGTCTGCAGTATCCTGCTCTATATAAGGTATAGAAATTATTGCAGGAACAAAAATAACTGGCTTTTCATACTTCTAGAATAGTCAAGTTTCTACAAAACTGATCTCGTTTTCTCAGTGACACTTTCAAGAGTCTATGAAAATTGTGGCCTGTTACCTTATTCTTTGAAAAGCTCCTGGTAGGAGAATATAGCAAGGTTAATGTTCTGCTTTAGAGGCACTAACTGACAATGGCTCATCTCTTGGGGGCAATTACACCCACAGAGGTCTGGAAGAAAGGATAAGCATTTTTATGTTATTTTTTTTTTTGAAAGGAAGATGGAATATGAGCTCATGCAGCCACACTCCCAACATTAAACATCGGTTTCTTAACATCTATGTAATGTGGGTTGTTTTTTTTTTTTTTTTTTTGTAAGTAGGAGCCAGATCAAAGGAAGACTTCCCTCCAACTACAGCATCCTCCAGTAGTGGAGCCAGCTCCTCCTGACTAGCTTTTGTGAGGACGTGTACATCAGAAAAGCAAACTGCATAGCAAAAAAGCTCCTCATACCAATTAGTGTGTCAACGAATCTGCATTCCAGAAAAGACTAGGTCTGTGTCCTCTCCTCATACAGTCCTACATGCTCAGTACAAACAGTACAGCTAAAGCTCACTTCTCATTGTTATAAAGAATGGATCAGGGTCTTAGTAGGCAGGAATACCTTTTAGGCAGCAAACAACCTCTTGGATTAAGTGTAACCTCACTTCTCACATAAAACATGAGAATGTTCCAGAAACGCTACAGAGAGAGAAGCAGGAGCCTTCTCCTGTACCGCAGAGGAAGCCTATTTGCAACACCTGGACCAGTGAAATACTCTTGACAAGCTGGTTTATCACTCTGGGCAGAGAGAGGATGCACCTGGCCTCAGTGCGTTATGGGCCACCAGGCAGTATTTCCCTAGCTCTTGCATGACAAACTGCCAGGCTGGAAAAACAAATAGCTCATTTTCAGCCTTCTTATGTTGTGCCATCCTCTGTGCAACATCAATGGTTACATTGCTAAATGGTCCATAGGTAACTGTTGCTAGAGATAGTTGTTACACCAGGATACCAAAAAGCTGCCCTCATTTGACAGAACTTTCTCCTCAGGAGTCAGAGGCAATTGGTTTCACACTAGCAACATCACTCCCTCAACACACCACTGCTTCCATGTGAAAACAGCTCTGCATCCTCTGCAGAAAGGGACTGGGTTCACTGTTCCCTTACAGAACTTTTCCCCTGAACTTCTGTACACAGGATACCTGCGGACCAGATCTTTGCTACATGCACTGGATGAAGACTGTCACACAACTGTTGAGCTCACCTGACGCAGCATGAGATTCCTTACCGACTGCACAGGATAACTGAGGACAGAATAGTTACTCAAAGCCTTTCTCACTGCATTCTTAATTCTGGGGTGTCTTGCTGTGTGCGTGACCGGAACTGTTGAGAGCAGCGCTCTTCCTCTTGATACTCACTATAAATAAGTTGTCATTCTCAGAAACTTGCAAGATGGAGCTGTGAAAAAGACAGCTAATTCCATTATCCTATTTATAAAAATGATCCTTACTTAAATATACTGCTTGTTTCATCAACTTTCACGCAAAATACTGCAGAATTCATATGTATTCTTTGAAATGCAGCACTGAAATCTAACACATTATGTCAAAGATGACTATGTTAATGCTGCTTCCTTTACTTAGATTCCCCATATTTCAGGTATTGGAGATTTTTCACCTTATCAAATTCTCAAGGTTTTTTTTTTTTTTGTGTGTGTGTTTTTGTTTTTTTTTTCTTTGTTTGTTTGATTGATTTTTATTTTTTTTTTGTTTGGTTGGTTTGTTTGTTTGTTTTGGCAAAATGACCTTGTTTTCTTGATTCAAGTTATAAAATTTGGGCTAAGCTCCCAGAGCAGGAAGTCATCCATGAACAACTGCCTAGCACACTCACTATCTTCCTTTTCTGTGCTCTCTCTAAACAAAATGACAAAAAGGATTTTTCAGTTTAAGTTTTTCTGTAACGTGTTTTAAAAGAGGGTTTTTTTGGGGGGAAAAGATGTCTTTGTAGCAGGTTTCAAATGCCAGATAATCTAGATTAAAAAACAAACTTTATACCAAAGACTACAAAAATCAAAACTAGTCTGTAAAAAATATTAAAACATTGTTTTAAACTGAGCTCAATTCCTTCGAAATTTGTAGAGCCAATTTTGAAATCAGCACTAGAATTTTTAAAAGCAGAACTACATATTTTAGCATTTTAGCTTTACTAGGACACAGATGTTCCTGGTCACACTGGCTTTAGCTAAGAGACACTACACTGACTTCCACGTGTTCTAGAGGCAGTTGTCTCAAAAGTTTTAGGATTTTTGGTTTGGTTTTTTTTTCTTTTTCTTTTCTCACTTGCTTTATTATTTCATTGAAACAGTAAGAGAAAGACTATCCAAGACATTAGTGGTAGGCTGTGGCTGACGTACCTTATGCAGACCCCTGGTCCTTTTTTTCATTTTACCGAATCTTTTTCTTAAGATAAGGATTTTTAAGTCTTAAAAACCATTTAAAAGCTCTATCTTTTTTGACTTTATGATCTTAAAATACTTAAGTCAACTGTATGCCATTTCCTTAGTACATATTCTACTCTAACACTTCCTGTCTCTGTTTTCCCTAGTTACCTCCAACCACAAATGTTATTCCTGTCAATTCAACTCCATCCCCACCCTGGGAGTTGTCTCATGGATTTGCATGGCTGGATTTACATACCACAGTGCCATAAGCCCTACTTTTACAAAAGCTTATAGCACCTCACATTTTACCTCAGTTTCAGTGATGAAAGATTCCTTGTGTTGCCTCCTTTCATTTTGAAGGGAATAGAAGTTGTTGGATATGTCATTGGACAAATTGTCCAACAGCCAGGCAACTTCAACTAGATAAGTTTTGCTGCTGAAACCTTAAATTAATGGATGAAAATGCAAATACTAAGCAACAACTTTGTGTTCACATTATTTTTATTATGAATAAATAAATATTGATAATTGTGTATTGGTCTATCCTCCACTGCATACAAGAATAGGGAATAATCCTGTAAAGCCCAGGGCTGCTGCTTCTCACAAGAGTGATCAAAAGGTTTACATTAAACTGAAAAAATGAATAATATTTCTCGGTGCAAGAATCAGGAATGTTTATCTGTAAAAGTGTTTTTATCAATGCCAGCTGAGACATAAACCATCAACTCCTCCCCAAGATTTTCTTCTTTTGTCAAATGCAAGCAAACACAGTGTTGTATTGGATTACAGAACTGTTCACCTGTAATAAAATGTTATTTTTATTCCTAAATTGGAAATTAAGAATCTGATTCTGCAAATCCTTAAGGGGTGAAAAGCCTTCACTCTTATGACTGAACCTTACTACTCATGCCCACAAACACCTGTAAAATGTGTTCAGTTTTTTAACAGGCACCCTGAGTGATACAGGCACTCTTGGCCCAGTGGAGTAACTCACTTAGGCATGCACATACTTTAAGTCAAAAAGAAGTAATTTTAAATAGCTCATTGAAACAGTCTTTATGCAACTCACATTGAAAGGTGTTATATTCCTTGTAGTTATGATATGAAAACAGACAAGTTTCCTTTTTCAGCTGTGTTATTCTGGAACTAAATGCATGCAACCAAAAGCAGATTCTGGCACAGCCTGTCTAATGCATACACAACAGATCTCAAGGCACTGATCCAAAAGTCCATAAGGCTGGAAGAAGGATAACACTACCTAGTATCTTCAGCAGGTCCAGATGCAAATACAGTCTCTTACAGTCATGTAAGACTCACTGCTTTCTGCTAAATACTGCATATTGGAAAAGCATTAGGAAGGAAAAAAGTGTGATTTGCAAAAACTAATTACGTTTGTGAGACCACGACCTCTGAATGCAACGTGTTTCAGAAACGACTTTTCCCACTTCCAGTGCCTCTGGCATAACAGATACAAAAGAAAGTATGGGAGACTAAAGAAATGCTCCTATGTATTATATATTTTTTTTCTCAGTATCTTCAAAAGTGCTTAAATCCAGCTTTTTACAATTTCACTTTCAATCTTCAAAACTGTTAGTTTGTGCTGTGACTAGGCAGTGCTTCTAAATATAAATTTCAGGTTTTGTCTTCCTGCAACGTCAGATGAAACTCTGCTCTTGTATCAGAATTACAACACTGCAAATGGGAGAACTGCACACTTCTCCTTTGCTTTGCCAAACTGTTAATATTTTCTAACAGATGCAAAACCAGAACACTTCAACTGTATTTCTCTTGGGATTTTGCAGTCATTCACTTTAATCTTTCAGCAAATTTGAGCATTCTGATTCCAAACCCCTTATTTCAAATTGTCTTCACCAGACTACAATCTTTCTCCCCTCACAGGATAACTGTCAGAATATAAAGAACATTCAAACTTCCTTATTTTCTGTTTATCACTCAATGCTTAACAGAGGGATGAAGAAAAAAAAAAAAAAAGAAGTCACAGTTCCTCTAAATGGACTTGTCCTACAGCATGCTGTGTGCACTGCTACCGTTCATGGTCTCCAAGCCTGTGAAAACACACAGCTTTGCATGCTTATACCAGCTCTGTACCATATGGCTGTGCCTGTGGATTAGGCAGCAGATTCACCCCAAGGGCTGCTCAGGAGATCTAAATTTCTGTGGATAGAAAGCGCACGACACAGGCCTAACAAAAAAGAACATTAAGAAAAAAAAATTAAAAATTAGTTAACTTCCTTAGAAGGAAGAATTTTGTTTTTAAATGGAAATACTTTACAATATATCATGTAAGTTTGCCAGACTGGGACTACACTTGCCACTCTCCTACCGGAGTCAGTGTCACCTAGCAGAAGCATCGCTTATCCTTGCCCAAATTAGCATAACTTCAAACTAATACAGCCAACTACAACACAAACTTTATGCAGCACAGAAGAAAACTGGGTAATGCTGGCAAAACACACAAAATGAAGAGCAATGGCTCTGGCATCAGGCTTGAAATATTCAGCTACTTGAAGTATGTCTACAGTTGTTTTCTTGGAAACAAAATAGGGAAGTTTGATAAGAAAGCGACATATTTTTAAACCCATTTGGCAGGCATCAAATCTTTGACACGTTATGTGCCGTTCATGGAGAAGCCCCGCGCTTGTGTACGCTTGCTTTGTTGGAAACCTACCACAGTCGCGTACCGAGACACAACGAAATCTACTTTTTCGCACTCCGGTTGCAGATTTGCGCTCCTCAAGCGCCAGGCTTTTCAGAAACGCGGCAACAAGACGCTTTCCCGCTCGCTTCCCGCCTGGCGCAGTTCCAGCTGCCCCCCACACACACCTCCCCTGAGCTGACAGCCGCCGCTCCGCCGCCGCCCCTCACGCTCCCAGCGCCCCTTGCCCCTCCGCTCTCTTGCGAGCGCGCCCGCCCGCGTCTCGTTTCTGCCGGGCCGCCAGCACTCCGCGGCCCCGCTCGCCGTGTCCATGCCCAGGGCCGCTACTCACCGGTGCCCTCGGGTCGCTCCGCGACGCGCCGCCGCTCGCGCCCGGCGTCTGCTGCCCCTGCCTCTGCCGCTGGGAGAGAGCCGGCAGGGAGGCGGCCCTCGGGCGGGCAGCTTCGCCGGGCTGCGCCGTGCCGGGTCAGGGTACAGCCGGGAGCAGGGCTGGACCCGCGCTTAGCGCCGCGGGTGCCGTCGCTTCCTCGTTTTCTCTCGCAGCCGCGGCCACTTCCTCAACGGGGTGTCGGCGCGCTCACCCTCCTCCTCAGCGGGCGCAGCTGGCGTGCCCCCGGCCCCTTCTTTCGGGCGGCAGCCCCGGCGGGAGGGCACCGACGCCGGCGGCACAGCACGGCACGGACGGCTGCAGCCTCCATGCGCCTCTGGCGTGGCTTTTGCCGGGGGCGAGGACGCGCCAGCTACCTTCGGACCCCGCGGCACTGGGGGGGGGAGAGGGGGTCGGGACCCTGCGATGGGGTTCCCCCTGGTGCCGCCTGCAGTGGCTCTCGCTGGGACCCCATAATGTGAGTCTCCGTGATAACCCGGCGATGTGGGTCCTTGTGGCAGTGGCTGGCTCTGTAAGATAGGCACAATATTGCTCAGCACCACGCCTGGGATGGAGGGTCAAAGTGTATCAAGTGTGGGCTTCTCCCTACAGGAAAAGGAGTACACTTTTGGTGAATATTTTAACTTCTGTCTTTTGGTGTCCTTTGGTAAGAAAATAACTCTTGGAGGGTTTCCTTTTGGAGCAACACAGGGGCCTACAGTTGCACAGTATCTCCCTTCCTGTTACATTTCATTCCCCCAAGCTCCATACTATAATCAAAAATACTTCTTGTAGCAGCTCCATGTGTGATGGAGACTCCAGTGTGCCCAGACACCGAACTGAAGGAAAGTACCTCTTCAAGGCCTCCTCAGAACTCTGTGTGACAGGGAATTAATTGCTGCTGCAGGCAACCCCTCACACCCAAAGGGCGGCAACTGCCGTTTGCCTGGCACTGTCCAGGGGTGATATGCCCCGGCTGTGGGTCATGCAGAGCTGATGAGTGGCATGAGGAGCCTCAGCTGCAACCTGAGCACTCAAGTATCCTTTAGCTGTGACTGTGCTGCATGACACTGTGTGGTACCGTGATGAGTGTGGTTAAGTGGGAGGTAAAGAAAGCTTCCTTCTTCCCAGTAATAAATCAGTGCTATCACTGATGTGGGACACTGGCCTTATTTTAGAGCAGTGGAACACTAGCTCTCCTTCCACATTGCAAAATGGCCCATACATCCATTACAGTTAACAGAGTTGCCAAAGTACAAAACTCTCATATTTCATACCAGTCAAAAAGGTGTCTGGTTTTGCTTCATTTCAATGAGATTTGTGATGTAGTGGTGATGTGTTTCTTACTGGCACTGCCTACATATTAGAAAAAAGAGAAGAACTTAAAAGAACTTAATTCTTCGACATATTTTGGTGGCACAGTATCAGCATCCAAGTGTGAACAGAGCATAATTTGTAGGAAGCAGCTTTTACAAAATCATTATTGGACTATGAACTGTTTTTTTAAGGAGAAATCTCATCATAGGTGAAAAAATAATCAATACTGCATGGGCTTTAAACTATGTATGAGCAATTGTACTGGACCTGGCTCAGATGAAATTAACTTTCTTCATAGCAGCCAGAATAATGCCGTTTCTTTGATTTTGGCTTAAACAGTATTGGTAGCACACTAATAAGCTGTCTTATTCCAGCACACTGCTTGCAAAACATTGAGGCTTTCTCTGTTTCACATTCTGCCCCTGTCCCCAGCATGTAAGCTAGCAGTGGACAAGAATTTGGGATGGGACACAGCCAAAACAGCTGCACTCAACTCACCAAAGGGGTATCCCATACCGTATACTGAGCAATCAAAACGGGGTAGATGGAGAAGGGTGGAGGGTGAGGAATGTCTTCCAAGCTGGCCACTGCTTAGAGACTTACTGGGCAACCCTGTGTCTGCAGGAGGTGGTTAGTGACCATCTATGTATCATTTGGTTTGGGTTTTCTTTTTACCTTTCCTTTGCCTATTAAACTGTCTTTATGTTAATACATCGCTTTCTTGATTTTGATTTTCCTATTCTGCTCTCAGTCCTGCTGGGCAGGGGCAATTGAGCAATTTGCTGTGTGGGTGCTTGGCTGCTGGCCTGGGTCAGCCCATATCAGAGAAGAGGGGAAATCCAGCAAGGGAAGTAAATATTTTTTGGTGCTGTCCATGGTTTACTTTTTGTTTCATTTCACAGGATATTTAATACAACAATAAAATGCAATTTTATACATTATCATATATTTATATCTATGTTATCATTCTGAAGCCTTTCTGGTCCTGTGTGGCTGACTCTATAGGAGGCCAGTAATTGTCAAGATAAAACAATTCCTCTTTTTGTCTAGCAAAATTTCATCAGAGTGTATCTGGGGTTTTTGTAAAGATTCAGTAAATTTGTGGAATCTCCCACCCAACATGAATATATACAGTAGAAACCAATAGTTTGTGCACAGCCTCCCACTAATGCTGTCTAATGACCAGAGCAACTAACTTCGTAATCCTCCGTGGTTTTGAGGGAGTACCTGAGGGAGCTTCAATGCTTTTGTTATTGCAATACAATTTGAAAGACCTCTGCTTTCAGGAGGTGTGACAGTTTGCCTAATGGCAGGGCCCATCTAATGTTTTGGGAGACTTTACAACTACGTGTCTAAATTTTATGTCAATTAACGCTTTCTGGCAAAATTTTAACCCTGAGGTTGGACTTAACTTTTACTGCAGATGAAGTCCAGTTTCTTTTTCTGATACGAAAACCAGGAATAATTTCTCATATACCATGACACTGTTGCAGTCATCAGATGCTCTGGTGGTTCCATACATGATCTACTAGGTTTTTCTGCATAGTGAAAGCAATTGGCATGACCGCTTGAACTCACAGGATTTAACAGGTGGGAACAGACCAGTACATCTGTTGGTGATGATGGAAGTTTCACTACTGGTTTGTTTCAAATCTGTTTTTTCATCATATCATCAGTCATGATAAAGTTGATTAACTGATTTAAAAGAATATTCCAAATATAATTTCTTTACTATACTGACTCTAGAATCAATATAATTTAGGAAAAATAATTATGTAGCCAAGCTTTTTCCAAACTTTGGAGATTTGGAGTTACGAAGTGTTTATTCTGTTGTCTTCCCATTTGATTAACAGATAATACAAGCAGGTATGTTGAAATAAACTTTTTTAAGCTAAGCTACCACACTGAAGGATTATTATTTGTTTCATTCTCCAGAGAGAATTTTTAGGTTGGTTTCTGGCTTACAGGGATAGTGGAATTTGGAGATGTACTTTTACAGAAGTAGTTTGCAGTGGTGGAAGTCTGCTCCTGTGCAAAGGGTACTACTGCAGCTTACTCTCAAGATAATTACAGAATGGAGCTAAGCATTTTTTTTAAATGCCATCTCTCTTTCTATTGTAGGGAATGCTGTAAGCTAAGATGATGCTTTGTTGTCTGATTGAATGTTAAATGTGACTGTCTTATTTGAGTTTCAAAATCTTGATACTTGGCCATACTTACAGCTAAAGGTCAAGGGTAATGTAATGTAAGCAAGATGGGACTCTACATCTATACAAAGAGAAGAATGCTGAAGTGACTCATTTTGCCTAAGGAATATAAAATCTCCGTACAGTTCATTGAGTTCAGTCATGGCTCGAACAAAAATACATGCTATTTCGGAGTTGTTTATTATCTACTTCATTTTAATTTTGATGGACACAGTGATTCAGTGTTGGCACAATAGCAGTAAACAACATTTAGAGAAAATTAAAACCCAGTACCCTGAAAGCAGTGTTGTGACACAAAAGCAGATTACAGTCAGAAAGAACTGAGCTGGATCAGAAGCTACAAAAAGTAAAAACAATAATCTCATATCCTTTGGCCTATTTCTGTTTACCAAGGAGCAGCAAAGATCCCTAAGTAGCAGAGATCCCATGCCTGAAGGGATTCCATGTATTGTAAATACCAGCCGATTGTGTTTCCACAAGGGTTTTACTTACTTGTAGCTGAATATAACTAGGAAACAGTAGCAACAAAGTCTAGGCAAAACTGAGTACAGTTACACAGAAATAAACTGGAGGGGATTTGCAGCAAATTAATTGACCTGCCTACCTACTATAAGAATCTATAAATTCTTACTATTTCCGTTATATACTAATTTACTGCTTTGACTAGAAATGTTAGTAAAAATATCATTTGCTATATGAAGTTAAGAGTAATAATTTGGGGGCTTTGAGGTATTTTCTGTATCAACTCACACTAAATGTAATGATATCTGCGTTATCTTATGTCTGTATAACAGTAACAATTTAAATACCATAATTTTGCACGCAACAGTCACATTTCTGATGCTTCCCCTCTATTTTTACCTTAAAACAAAAAAATGGATCACGGTCATTATGTCTGTCTGTTGTAAAACTTGATAGTTTTGCTCGCTGCTGATTAAGAGTTGTCTCAGGATGAATTCACTACACGTGGAAGATCGTGAAGTGAGAAGGTATGATATCTACATTTTTAGGTTTATGTGGGACTTTGCAGGTTAAGATTGTGGATTAGCTGAGAAAAGATGTTTTCTGAACTTACATGACTTTACAAATTACAGTTATGTTAAAGTGAAGATGTAGTCTTGGGCTTTGCCAGTCCAGTTCATAAGACTTCATGTACCACATGCTTATGGGTAGTTAGCAGTTCTAGCTTTTGTTTTAATAGCAAAGTTGTGTCTGTTTAAACCAGTATTAAAGAATAGTGCGTTGTTTGAGAAGAATGGCTAAAAGAAGCAAAAGCACATAAAACAGCAAGTTATGATGAGACAAAAAGAAAGTCTTTTTTAAAACCACATTGTTCACAGTGTTGCCTAATCATAGTGCAGCAAATAACCAAGGCAGTGGGTAACAAGGAGCTGATAATCAGATTTTTAAGATGTCTTAAGCAAAATTCTTAAGAAAAAGGTATTAGGAAGAGAATGGGCAAGCTCTGCTGTGGAGAAGAACCAGCATAAAGTTTTTTTAAAAGATAAAATAAAATACATTATCATCTTCTAAGTCTCAGAAGATTGAGTAACTGTGGGAAAAGATTCTGTTTCAGCACCATTTCCAGAAGCATTTAAGTCTGTACAATGCTGGATCCATAGCCTTCTGAGAGCCATCTTGGACTGCCTCAGTCATCAAACAAGAACAGCATTGGAAGCCAGTGTGTCAGAGCTGAGGATTGTGTCGGCTTAAAGCCATATCCTCTGTGGAAGCCTCTTTTTTATCAGTGGTTACATACTGACATACTAGAGCATGGCGAGCACGTTTTCCTGGTCCTGTTCCTTTTGGGATTCCCCCTGGCTGGGGCATCAGTTAATGGATAGGTGTTTAAGCATCTAAAATTTTATTCTAAGACTACTATATATTCATGTGGATAATAAGAGGAGCCACACTTGTGCTAAACCTCAGACAATGGTGAATAGATACAATTGCACAAAAACTATAGATCCTTAAGTGTATGTAGAAATTGAAATAGATTAAAATGTTCCCAGTGGCACCGAATTCCATGTTCCAGAGAGACTGTGATTACTTGGGTACCTCATGTAATTTCTTTATTATGGAGCCCTTCTCTAATCACAAGGACTGGGGGACAGAAAAGAGAGAGATTCTGCAAAAGTCAGTTTGAATTCAGATGTAGTTTTGTTCTGTCTGTAACACTTGCCAGCTCTTTCCTACAGAGCCAGTCACTATCTTTTCACTGCAGTCTAGGAGCTTGTATTTGCTAAAATGTAGTGCTGGTGCAGTCTGCATCTGTGCATTTATGCTTAATCTGTGAAACCCTTCTAGAAACTGAATTGGCTGTTATCCGCAGTGCTCAGAGCTAATGATCCAAGCTGGACCCACACTGCTTCCTGAGGAAACAGTGTTCCCAGTAGCAGGAAGTACTCCTCTTTGAGAACAGGTTATGGAGACACCCAGTAGGTCTCTTTATGAAAGCAGTTTGTAATTGTCACAGATTCTGACTCATGTACAAAAAGCAGATGTACTCTTTCTTGGTTAGTGCTAGCCCTGGAAAAGTTATGATGTATTTACACATCACTGCACCTGAATTAACGAGTCTCCTGTCAGATCTGAACTGACCTTGTATCCTAGTTATAAATATTCTTCCAACCGAACAGCCAGGGGCACCTCTAACTCAGGTTTCACTGTATATGAACCAGGCTATAAAATACTATACAGTACTTTTTATAATGCAAAGTATTAACTATCTGTTCTCATAACCTACTTTCCAATCAGTTGTGAGAACAGTCTTTACAGTCAAAACAAGCACTTCTGTAATATCCGAGTCCTCATGTATAATTTAGTTTTAGTTTATTTGCTGCTGCAAGGTAGCTAGGGCATTCACACTGAAGCAACATACCTGAGAACTTGTATCCCAAGGGATATCTTAAAGTTGCACAAGTAGTATTTTTCAGTTTTCCATCATATTTTGTTTTCAGAGACTTGATTTAGCACTAACTTAATTTTCTACAGACTGCCTCTGAATGAAAACTACATTAGAGTTAAAAAAAAAAAAAAAACAGACACAAAAAAACCCCACAAAAACCTGAACTGTTCTGAATGCTTTAAACACCACTGTCTTTTCCATGATAGAATTGACTTAGGAGTCCCTCCTTCACTGGATTGCAAGAATGTTAACATGTCTTCCAGTCCATAGAAGGAGCAGAGTATGGTTGCTTAAATAAATATGCCATTTATGATGGTACTCATTTCCTAATTTTATACACACAATCGGATTTTACCAGTAAGAAATTGTCCTTCTTACAGTTATAAAATAATATGTTCTCAAGAAGACAGATTTGCTGGCAAAACCAGGAGGATTTAACAATCAGAGGTTACTAACTCCAGAATTTTAGCCTGGTTTTCTTCTTTTTCTTTAACCCATACTGTAAAAAAGATACAAAATAAACACAATATTTGGTAGGGCCTAATAAAATGCTTTTCTTTGTATGTGTGCATTTATGCACACGTGCATATTTTAGACTTCTTCAAAACAATCTTTAATGGTCTGTCTTGAACTAAATCAGTTTGAAAAAAACATGACTTTAAACATACACTTGCCTTTAGAATTATGCAAGAGAGAGAAAGAAATTATGAGAAAGAATTAAATCAGCCATGTCAATTAAAAAATGTTTAGAATGAATCATGAATATGGGACGGCTGAAAGATCTCATTTTCTAAATGTGTGATGCAGCAGGCATAGAAAATGAAAATAAAAAAGTTTGAAATTTAGAGTTGTTTAAAAGGACCAGGTTTCTTTATCCTCTCCTGTGTGGCAAGATAGGGGGGTTTTATGATGGGGTATTGAGCAAACACCACTTTTCTGTATTTAGTGTTTTTCAAGAGCACATCTTGGAAGTACCGTGTGTGAATGCTGTACTTAGTATCTTCCTGTTATAAAGGGGAAAAACAATCTCTTCCCTTCAGAATGTGAACATGGGAAAGACTGTCTCAATCAGGTTTCTGTCAAAGTTGACACGAGTACACGTAAAAAATAATTTCTAACTTCTTGAGAACTGAAACTGCTGGGGATCTCATAGCTTTAAAACAGAAAGCAGAAGTTAACTTGATTTTAATCTCATTTACATTGATTTCATACTACAGTGACCTGTCTATGTCTAGTAGACATAATTTTTTGATTACATTTTGATTAATGCTGTCAATTTTATCCTTTAAGCCTATATTATATGTTGTTTCCACCCATGTTCATAGTGAAATTAAACTCTTAAGAAGGTGCACTGGCAAGTTGAATGAATGAGCTGCATATGAGAAAGGAATATTAATCTAAATTATTTTAAAAACGTAGAGTGGTGCCTGAGTCAGAAAGAAAAACGAAAGTATTTAAGGAGTAGCACTGGTGGGGCGTAATCACACATGATACTGCAGGCAGCCCTCATTGGGAGTGGAAGTAGAAGCACCTAACTGTGTCCAGTAACCTTAACCACATGTTAATAATGTACTTGCAGATGTGTAACGACCACAGCACTTCTAATAGCATAGGAGTAGTAAAGAACTGAGGCATGCCATATGCTATTTTTTTAAAGCTTAACCTTTCTTTCTTTGGGTTTTACTCTCTCCTCTTTTTTTTTTTTTTTTTTAATTTCTAAATGCATGATGAAGCAGGCATAGAAAATTAAAATTAAATAGTTTGAAATTTGGAGTTGTTTAAAAGGACCAGGTTTCTTCAGCCTCTCCTGTGTTGCAAGATAGGGTGTTTATGATAGGGTGTTGGGCAAAATCCACTTTTCTGTGTTCAGCATTTCTGAAGGTGCAAACCTTGGAAGGACTGTGTGTGAATGCTCTGCGTAGCATCATTATGTTTTAAAGGGAAAAAGCGATCCTTGAGACTGGAGACAGCTATGTAACAGAAAAAGTTTGAAAGCACTTGTGTTCAGAAGACTTCCAGTGGCTCCATATACCCACATACTCAGATCTGGGCTGTGGTGGTGGAGTCTCACTGAAACACCTGGAGAGCTGACTCTTGGTCCCTAGTCTAATTCACCTCTTGCAAGTCATACAGCAGTGTAAAGCCCAGTCTGAAGCAAAGCCTGTATTTGGCCTCTAAATGGTGCAGTTGCAAGGGTGGAAGGCATGGACCATGGAAAACAGAAATCATTGAATCCCACCAGGTTTTTACAAAAACACTGTAAACAGATAACATTGCCCTAGATTGTGTTCAGTTATTCTTCCATCTTGCAGTTAGAAGACAGCTCCATGGTGGTTGCTTTGTCAGTCCCACCAGCTAGAAAAGAAAAAGCGCATAAAGAGAACCATGTGTATATCCGTAATTGTCTTTTTCTAAGTTTAGGTTAGCTCAGCTTGGCTTATTCATATTTAAATACTTAGAAATCTGTGATAAGCATTATTTGGAACATACTAGAAGTTCATCTGTATGTATCTATATTGCTCTAAGGCAGTGGTACAGTCGATGCCCCTAGGGATAGCTAATCTACATTTTAATGACTTCCTACATCCACGCACACAAGTGGATATTTGAAGTTCCTAGCATTGTCCTCTTGCTTCTGCTCTCTCTGTCTGTATATAGCCACAACAGATACATATTCTTGATTTGTCATATGTAAATCTTGTAAGACAAATAAATGGGTTTTCATCCTGATTTTCAATACTGTAAATGTCAGTGAAAGGACAGCATGGGGTTTTGAGCAACTGTGCACTTCATTAATGCTTGTTGCAATTATTACTACTTTTGAACTTCTGTCTCCTTAGCAGTGCCATGTGGTGCATTAAACCAACTAAGGAAGAGAATTTACTATGGATTGAACACAATAAATTGCAGAAAAATCTTATGAAAGAGCATCAAATCTATTTTTTACTTACCAAATCAATAAACATCTCATTCAGAAGTTCTAAAACACATCATAATGTGAGTGCACAATATAAGCTCCTGATTTATTTTTTCTATTTATTATTAATAATTATGTAACACTGTAGAGGTGCATGATATTTTGGGGATTATGAAGCAAATCTCTAGCCCTGTTGATGTAAAACCAAACATGTAAAAGAATAATATTGAGGTGTGTGGGTAGGAACAAGGTGAAAATAAAAGAAAAAGTAAAAAGACAAGAGACCTTAGCTAAGGAAGCAGTAGGTAAGAAAATTTATCTGGTATGCGCTGGTACCCATATAAAAATGGTACAACAAAAGACCATCGAGGCCACAAATTTAGATACTTTTAATTATGAAATGCTTGAATTCAGATTCATGTGCAAAGTCAGCCTATTTGTCTGCATCTGTCTTCTGAAATTATATGGGCAATAAGCCATCTTTTCCAGGAACCCTGACTCACAACGTTGGCAGGGTAGACTTGCTCTGGCAGTGACTCATGTTGGGTGGGGAGGAATTCTGCTGATGAGATTCTTATGTTATTTTTCACTGGACTGGACATTGTTTGATGAATAAGGGTTTGCCTGTGAGAGGAGTGCAGTATTTTATGTACATGTAGATGTTTAAAGGACAGTAATCCTGCACTGAGCCTCCTCTGTGAATTCTTTCCACTAGAGGGAAGAGTGCCTTCCTGTGTGTTAGTTTACTGTCATTTCAGAGAGGAAGGCCCTTTCTCCCTTCTCCCTGTCCTCCTCCCTGGAAGGGTGGCTGTGACTGCCTGCACAAGGAGGTTGGGAGGACACCTGATGCCCTGTCAGCCCAGATTATAGCTTACTGCACTGCACATTTTAATTGTAGACAGGCATTAAGAGAAATCTTGATGAGTCACTTATTAAATAACTGCAAATTACCTCATGAACTAAATGAAGCAGGAGCCTTGTGGAAAATTAGTTTGTGTTTATGGAATTAGGGTACTGTACAGCATAGACAACAGTGGAGCATATTATAGTGTTGTGACTTAAGCCCAGGTGGTAACTCAGCACCATGCAGCTGCTTGCTCACCCCCCTCTTCTCTTCCCAGGTGGGATGGGGTAGGGAATCAAAAGAATGTAAATCCCACTGCTTAAGATATGAACAGTTTAATAACTAAAGTACAATATAAAACTACTGCTACTACTGCTACTGATAAGGGGAGAAATATAAAACTAAAAGGGGAAAAGGAAAACCCAGTAAAACACAAGTGATGCACAATACAATTGCTCAACACCTGCTGACCAATACCAGCCTAAACTGAGCAGTGATCAGTCCTTTCCAGATAACTCCCCCCAGTTTATATACTGGGCATGATGTGCTGTTGTATGAAATACCCCTTTGGCTAGTTTGGGTGAGGTATCCTGTTTCTGCTTCCTCCTGGCTTCTTGTGTCCCTCCTCACTAGCAGAGCATGAGAAACTGAAAAGTCCTTGATCAGGGTAAGCACTACTTAGCAACAACTAAAACGCTGGTGCTTATCAGCATTGTTCTCAGACTAAAGCCAAAACACAGCATTGCACCAGCTGCTAGGAAGAAAATTAACTCTATCCCAGCCAAAACCAGGATATATGGTTATACCTGACTTCAGTCCTGACCTTTATGTTTTGGTAGCCTAACTTTGCAACTGTTAAAAAGAACTTAAGCAGACTAAGAAAAACAAATATCTTTCCATGCCATGTATCAAATCCTTATTTCACTATACAGAGGTACTAAAATTCATCACTGAATGGCTTACAGTATTTTTTAATATAGCCAAAACATATCTTTATTCGAGGATTTTGAGGGGAAAAGACAAGCTGTTTCTAATAAAGTTTACATGTGAAATGATGAAAGATTTGATTTTACGCAGACAATGGAATGTGCAAAAAATCAGTCTCAGGCTCGTGGTCTGATGAAGTTATAAGCAGCTGACAACAAGGCCTTCTGGAAAGGTCATGAAACTCAGGTCTATGTAGTACTATAGCTCCATCTACAGCACTTTCCTTGTTCTATTTTTGTTTATATTCCTGTTTCTCAAAGGCTAAAAATATTCAGAGATTATATTTCAGAACTAGAAAGTGAGAAGGGGAAAAGTAAAATAAGTGTTTAATCTTACTCTCTTTTAGTCAAATATTCTTGCCTCATTTAGAAATGTTTCTGAAAGCTGTCCTTGTCAATTTAAGGGTTTACAAGAAACTTGTGAACCCTGTGTTCATATGAACTGTTTCATCCCAGGAGCTTAACCTAAAGACAGGCAATGTTTATATCAGGTAAATATGGGTAACATGAAATGAATGACTAATGACTTAAGTCTTCAACTATTTGAAAAAAATGATATAGCTACATAATGAAAATCTTTACCTCCACAAAGGTATTTAACTGATAGGCCAGTTAGTAGCATCTCAAGACTAGAGAATGATGGGTACTGGGATCTGCCCTCACTAAAAGCAAATGAGTTAAGTTTTACCTGAGACACAGTTACCAAGTGTTACCAAGCTGAAACTATGCCTGTTTTGTGAATCAGTTAAAAAGCATCGTTGTCCTGGACTACCAGCCTAGGACTTCTGGACTACCAGCCTAGTACTTATTGCCATGTCCATCCACATTTTCTCTCCTTTTGATCTACTTTGGATGACAGTGCTAGATTACCTAATAAGGAGTTAGCTGTAGAATGCAAAAAAAAAAAAAAAAAAAAAAAAAAAATAGAGGATTTATTAGGCCTTGGGGTCTAAAAGGACTTTTTGAATCCACACTTTGGTGAATCTGAGCTGACAGCATAAAATATTTACTTATGCAAGTATTTTTCAATTTAGCAAATATCAATGAAGAAAAGTCAGTTGCTGTGACCAGGAGGACCCCCCGAACATGGTTCTGACCTCACTGCAAGTCTTGATCAGACACAGTAGTAAGCAATAACAGCAAACTGTCTTCTCACTGTGCCACACATTCCTTAACTAAGCTCTGATGGGAGAAAAAAATTGCCTTGCAAATGCCAGTGGAGCAGAGAATTGTATGACACAACAGTGCAATTCACCACAGTAAATCTGTCTGCTACTGTCTTATCTTTACAATGTGGCAGCTAAGATAAAGAAGTAGTTTATGCAGAAAAGAACAAAAGAAGCTGTAGAATGGTTCAAACTTCCCTGACAGCAGTGCAACAACTTCTACAGTCCTTACCTCGTACTCTCAGAAAAGTGTGGTTGAGTATGTAATTACAGAGCTGCAGGCTTTTACTCTGATGACAAAGTAGAACGTGGCATTGTCATTTTCTCTACAGAGTGTTTATCCAGTTATTAGGATATTCTGAACACAGAATGTGCCTAATAAAATTCTGGGTGATTTAAAGTGGGAGGCACTATAGAATGGAAAAGGTATTAGAGTTCAGAATGGAAAACAAATAGGAGAGATGCTCAGGAAAATTAATCCCAAATTTAACAGGAAAAAATATAAATAACTAAGTATGGGAAGGCGTGTCAATGGCACAAATGATAGAATCATAGAATACTTAGGGTTGGAAAGGACCTCAAGGTCATCTAGTTCCAACCCCCCTGCCATGGGCAGGGAGACCTCACACCAAACCATCCCACCCAAGGCTTCATCCAACCTGGCCTTGAACACCACCAGGGATGGAGCACTCACAACCGCCCTGGGCAACCCATTCCAGTGCCTCACCACCCTCACAGGAAATGCACACTGCCGGGTCATGTTCATTTTCTCATCGACCAGCACCCCCAAGTCCTTCTCTGTAGGGAGTCAACTGGAGATAGCAGTTCTTCTGAAAATAGTTGAGAGGTTACATTTTATAACAAGCTCAACGAGAATTAACAGTATTATGGAACTACAAAACACCCCAACAATTGTACGGGTATTTATAAGGAGAACAGCCAGTAAGGCATGTGAAATCATACTTCTGCTCTATGCGGCATTACTAAAACTGTGGTTGGAGTGCTATTTTCAATTGTAGGCACATGCATTTCCAGAAACATGTAGAGAAACTGTGTAGATCAGAGATATTTGGAGACAGTCCAGTCCAGTCTACAGAACTGGTGAGAGGTCCAGGAACCATGCCCTGTGGGGCTGTTAACACGAAGAAGAGAAGACTTAACAAAAGACTTTAAAATGATGGTGGTGACCTGAATGTAACAAAAGGGCTATGGAAAAAGGAAAGAAATAATCTGTTCTCTTTGTCTATGAAAAGTAGCTAAGTAAAGAAATAATATGCTTTGACTGTAACCAAGGATGTCCAGGATAGAAATGAAGAGAATTGATCTGGTATGGAGGGCAGTGAGTAACAGGAATAAATAGTACGGGCAGGTTGTGCAATCACTGTCTCTCAAAGTCTTCAGAAACAAGTCTCTGACATGTACCTCATATGATCTTGTGTTAGGAAAGAAGCCTGACCTGAAAGTCCTCTCACTCTTCCTTCCAGGTCTAGTTTTCTACAAGCCTGTACAACGAAATATATTAAATTTTGCTTCTACAGTGAATTTTAGATTAATAGTTCCATGCTAGTTTGCTTTATGTTTTCAGAAGCAACTTGTGGCTTTGTGGGAATTCCTATCCCCAGCCATAGGGAAATGTTTACAATCCTTCACTGTTTCCTCACTGCACATGGTGTAAGATTTTGGCCTTCCTGGGTTCACAAGTCCAAATCAAAATCTTGATTAACTAAAACATATAACCCAGAAAATATTCTCAATATGATATTTTGGAAACTGCTATTCCGGAAGTATGAGATTGTGTAAAATGAGCTGGAAAGATCTCTACCACTGTACATTGGTAACATGTCACTCTTAGCAGATTTCTTCTATTACCATCATATCTTTCAGCAATAGTTGTTCTGATGTCCTTAGCTGAATCTCTGTAAATAAAGGGGATTTGAAAGATTTTGCTTGTACAGCTTCACAACAGTTAAGCGCATTCTGTTATTCACAGTATCACCTGATGCTTTCAGTTTGCCTCAGTTTATTCATTAGGATGTTTCATATAAAAAGAAATTGAAGGATGTGGTTATAGGTAATCAACTTTAATGACTGATTTGTATTAAAAGGCAATATATTAGGATATTTTTAAAGGAGGTGGCTTTTGGACCTAACTAATCAGTTTAAAATAATTCTGGGAGAATCCACAGGTAAATTCACTGAGGAGGATTTCAAGGGTAATGTATTGGTGTGGCTCTTTGACTCTAGGACTTGGACTGTCTCTCATGGGTTTACGCTTATCAGCAAGCTAGCACAGCGTTTGCTGGCTGTTCTCACAGCAGGAATTTTTGGCTCCCTGATCACTGTGTATCACTGAATTTTTATTTTATTTTTTTTTTTTTTTGATCCTTCTCAGTTCCTCAGTTTAGTAATCCAAAGATAACAATTTATATGTGGCTTGTTTGTCCAACATGGACTGAAATGTGAATTCCACCCAGAGTCTCGAGAATATGTTTAAGAGACTATACAAACCCGCTTACATGGTTGCCTAACAACATTTAGTTCTTGGCCATTCTGGAGGCACCACTCATGCCTGATGTGACAGCATGAAAAACACTTTAGACACCCATTGACAATCATACTGAAAACATCCCCTCATTTCACACAAACAGTAGAAGATAACAATTGATGCTGATCGAGGTAGAGGACTACATGGTGATGCTCTGCTGACCTATTGGTTATGAGTTCATGAGGCATTTATTTTCCAAAAATTCACCCACACCCACATATTTACATCATCTGTTGTATACAAGAGTGTATTCCATTGTCTGCAAAATACCTAAACTGAGCTAATGCATGGCTCAGTCTTTTGAAGTGAAGAGCCTGGGCAAATAGATGAATCTCTAGTGACACGATGTGGGGTGATAGAATGAGTGTGTCATGCTTGAAGATAGCCTACTTGAGGAAAATAGTTTGTGATGTGTTAGGATTTAAATTTACACTATACAGTTATACTTTGCATGAAGACTTTATGTTAATCCACAGCACACAGAAAGGGTTAGTGTCCTTCCATCTAATTTCAGACATCTTTCATCGCTTAAATGGAATATAGATTTAGTATAGGTCAGTCACCTGGAATCCAACAAAGGAGGTAGATAGTGCTGAAACATTATTAATTATATAGTAAGATGTCTAATGGAAGTGGAACTACTAATCTGAGTATCTCACTCTTTCTGTCTTTAGACTATGGGTACAATTTAGGCTAGATGTCTAACTTCTGAATGGCTTCTGGAGTTAATGTGAGTTGTATTGCAGCCTGAGAGCTGTGATTCCTTCTTATTTGCAACTGACTGACTGAAAATCTGACGGAAGGCTTACATGTGTAAATAATCCTTATTTACAGAATTAGCAATTTATACTCACAGAATACACTGTTAGAAGAATGCAAAACTAAAGTTATTTGACATACATTTTGACATGTGGGTTTCTGTTCCATAGCTTTCTAAAATCATGTCCTAACTTAGATTTTTATGTACAAATAGTTAAAGAAAGTAACCAAAAGAGAGGAACAGAAGATGCAAACTATTTTCTTGCTCTTGGAATAACATGCTGCAGATAAATATCTGCTTTGATGAAATACATTAAGTTCTTAATATCTCATAAATTATTTTTTCAAATAACCAGGAGTTTTCTTCTTAATTATCATTAGAGAAGGACAGTGATTAAGATAACAAGACTGTAGCTTACTTGAACTAATGAGCTCAACAGATGTTAGAATTTCTTTCAGTGAAGTATGGGAACATTCACAATAATTAAATAAATCTGCATGTTCTGTTAACTACATGCATTTTAATAAATTATTAGGGACATTTATATATTTGTTGAAGTTAAGGATTATCACACTATTTATAAAGTAAGCATATATATTAAATATTGTTCCTTTCATACTGGTATATTTGTGACGGGTGAGTGAGTGGCTGTGTGGTGCTTAGTTGCCAGGCAGGCTTAAACCATAACACTCAGTATTGCTGTTTCCAGTTTACAGGGGAAGAAGATTCCTGTTCAGAGCGTCATCATACACAGCATGGTAGCCAAGGCCACTTCAAGTAATCAGCAGAGTGCTGAGTAAGCTGGAAGGTCTAAAGCAGCATTGTAAGGTGCTCCCGTAAGATCTTGGTGCATTCCTAGCAAATACTTACATATGTTATTCATAAAGGGGAACTGAGTAAAGAGTCAAATTATTCTTGATTCCAGGTTCCCAATCGTGATGTCATTTCCAGTTTTAC
Source organism: Lathamus discolor (assembly GCF_037157495.1). Classification (NCBI taxonomy): domain Eukaryota; kingdom Metazoa; phylum Chordata; class Aves; order Psittaciformes; family Psittacidae; genus Lathamus; species Lathamus discolor. The sequence continues at coordinate 64,024,452 of NC_088909.1, forward strand.
CTCCTAATTTACAACTCCTATTGTGATTCTTGGTTCTGCAAGTTTATTTTGTTCAGTTCATCCCTCCACTGTCAAGTGCCGCAGCTTCTGCTGGGGTCATGCTCTTATTTTGGCAGCCACTGCTTTTGATGCATTTCACACTTTTTGGAAATTAACGTAATATCCAAACTTGCACCTAGAACGCAGCTTTTACGTATACAAGACAAATGTATATGTGGACTGGGAAGAGTACAGGGATGTTGCCCGGGAAGCTAAGGACCAGGTTAGGAAGGCTAAAGTCCAGTTAGAATTAAACTTGGCCAGGGATGTTAAGGATAACAGGAAGGGATTCTACAGGTACACAGCAAACAAAAAACAGACTAGGGACAACAGAGTCCCCCTGAGGAAGCTCTCGGGAGAACTGGCTACACAGGATCTGGAGAAGGCTGAGGTTCTGAATGACTTTGCCTCGGTCTTCACTGGCAAAGGCTCTGACCGCACCACCCAAGTCTTAGAAGGTAGACACAGGGACTGTGAGAATGAAGACCTTGGGCCCACTGTAGGAGAGGATCTGGTTCGAGACCATCTTAAAAATCTGAACGTGCACAAGTCCATGGGACCTGAGGAAATCCATCCACGGGTCCTGAAGGAGCTGGCGAATGAAGCTGCTAAGCCACTGGCCATCATATTTGAAAAATCATGGCAGTCAGGTGAAGTTCCCAACGACTGGAAAAAGGGAAATATAACACCCATTTTCAAGAAGGGGAAAACGGAAGACCCAGGGAATAACAGACCAGTCAGTCTCACCTCTGTGCCTGGTAAAATCTTGGAGCACATTCTCCTGGAAGGCATGCTAAGGCACATGAAAAGGAACAGGGTGCTTGGTGACAGCCAGCATGGCTTCACTAAGGGGAAATCCTGCCTGACCAATCTGGTGGCCTTCTATGATGGGGCTACAGAGCTGATGGATAAGGGCAGAGCAGTTGCCGTCATCTACCTGGACTTGTGCAAAGCGTTCGACACTGTCCCACACGACATCCTTGTCTCTAAATTGGAGAGACATCAATTGAATAGGTGGACCACTCGGTGGATAAGGAACTGGCTGAATGGCCACATGCAAAGAGTTGTGGTCAATGGCTCAATGTCTGGCTGGAGACCAGTAACGAGTGGTGTCCCTCAGGAAATGGTGTTGGGACCAGTCTTGTTCAACATCTTTGTCAGTGACATGGACAGTGGGATTGAGTGCGCCCTCAGCAAGTTTGCCGATGACACCAAGCTCTGTGGTTCAGTTGATATGATGGAGGGAAGGAATGCCATCCAGAGGGACCTTGACACGCTTGTGAGGTGGGCTGATACCAACCTTATGAAGTTCAACCATGCCAAGTGCAAGGTCCTACACCTGGGTCGGAGCAATCCCAGGCACAGCTACAGGTTGGGCAAAGAAGAGATTCAGAGCGGCCCTGCAGAGAAGGACTTGGGGGTGCTGGTTGATGAGAAAATGAGCATGAGCCGGCTTCAGTGTGTGCTCGCAGCCCAGAAAGCCAACCGTATCCTGGGCTGCATCAAAAAGAGCGTGACCAGCAGGTCGAAGGAGGTGATCCTGCCCCTCTACTCTGCTCTCGTGAGACCTCACCTGGAGTATTGTGTGCAGTTCTGGTGTCCTCAACATAAAAAGGATGTGGAACTGTTGGAACAAGTCCAGAGGAGGGCAACGAGGATGATCAGGGGACTGGATCACCTCCCGTATGAAGATAGGCTGAGAAAGTTGGGGCTGTTCAGCCTGGAGAAGAGAAGGCTGCGTGGGGACCTCATAGCAGCCTTCCAGTATCTGAAGGGGGCCTATAGGGATGCTGGGGAGGGCCTCTTCATCAGGGTCTGTAGTGACAGGACAAGGGGTAATGAGTTAAAACTAAAACAGGGGAAGTTTAGATTGGATATAAGGAAGAAATTCTTTCCTGTGAGGGTGGTGAGGCACTGGAATGGGTTGCCCAGGGAGGTTGTGAATGCTCCATCCCTGGCAGTGTTCAAGGCCAGGTTGGATGAAGCCTTGGGTGGGATGGTTTGGTGTGAGGTGTCCCTGCCCATGGCAGGGGGGTTGGAACTAGATGACCTTAAGGTCCTTTCCAATGCTAGCTATTCTATGATTCTATGTCTAATCCTTTGATTTTCAGGATTATTACAAAATTTGTTACTGCATTTGATGTCTTGCAGGAATAGCATTTTCTCTGATGCTTCAGAGGAATTGTCAGAAATTTCGGTAAGGTGCTGTTTATATACATCCATGGTGGAATGAGTGTTAGGTGCCTGGTTATTTGATCCCTTTCCTCCATTCTTCCAGGCGAAGTACATGCTTTGGGCAACAGCTCACATTCCAGATTCGCAGGGCTATTGCAGTCAGTACTGTTAAGTAGTGCTGGATCTCAGTTCCTTGCTTAGTGCTAGATAAATACAGTATTATAGGAGATGCAAGTAGCTGCAATCTCACTGTTAGCAAGCCTCAACAGAGAAAACTGGCAGCGCTCCACACCTTGCTGCGTTTTAGTTGTGCTGATGATGACACACAGCATGGAAAGTTCATCTTGACCTGGCTAAATGTGAGTCTAGGGATTCTTTGATGGCACTGTCTCCTACCTTTCCAAAATACTAAATCCTGATGTGCTGTGCAGTGAGATTATCTTGGGTTCGGTAAAATGTCACAGTTCATCACTGTTATTTTATTATTCTTTTTTTTTTTTTATCATTTCCTTTTTTGTGGCAGATTGATATCTTTGTTATTTCCTTTAGTATTATTATTAGTAGTAGCATATTGTACTTTAGTTATTAAGCTGGTCTGATCTCAGCTCACAGGGTTTACATTATTTCTATTCTCCCCATCCTGTCTGGGGACAGGAATGTAGGAGGGGTGAGCGAGCCGCTGCATGGTACTTAGCTGCTGACGGGGTTTAAACCACAACATCCAGCTACATGACCAACAATGAAAAACCCTTCTCAGCTGTGTTTTTAGGGGATATAGTCTGATCTGAGTGCTACCACATAAGAGAAGGAGAGTTTCTGGCAACCTGGATAGTAATTCCTGTAAGTAGTGCACCACCATGCAGAACTACAACTTCATGTTGAATACATCTGAAAAGAAACACCTTGTCTCATTTCTACAGACTGAGACACATTTTTCCCCTGAAAAAATAATGAAAAATGCCTGTTTTTTTCCACAATTATTTCTAGATAAAAATATTAATTTCATGCCATCTGTGCATTGTAGTATGTAATTGATGTTCCAGATCTGTTCTATAACATAATTTTTGTAAAGCATGTAGAGGAAGCTGTGCCTTACACTTTTCCTTGGGCACTTTGGAGTCATTCTCATTTTTTCTAGGCTTTTTTGTAGAATCTTTAGTCTTTTGATTTTGAATCTCTTTATATTGACCTCATCAAAATTATCTAAGTCATATTTGCACATAGATGCTTACATATGAGCACACAATCTACTTTTTAGTTACATTACTTGGTTTTCATTTGCCAAATGGAACATATCTTTGTAGGTTTTGTTTTGTACACTTCAGAAAGCAAATTAACATTCCACATCAAGAGGGATTTTTTTCTTTTTTTTTTTTTTTTTTTTGAGGAAAATGATCTACTATCCAGATACTCAGCCAAAAAAACCCAAAACATTGTCAAAGTACTCCAGTATGACCATGGACTTCCATGTATTTGGAGGAAAAATTGGAAGTGTGGTGTGCGTGTGCGGGGGATGGCATTATACCTTAAATTAAGTGCCCAGCTGTCATAGTGATGGACACCATGTAAAAGATAGAGGAAATGTCCTGCTTGTTATATTCCACAGCTGGAGTTCAGGGGTATCTCTAGCTGAAAAAGTCATAGGATAAAATAAAAGGAGCCATGAAAGTAGGTTCTGTGGCAAATTTATTATGACATTTTCTTTCTCATGGTTAGGTAGGTCAGGTAGAGAGGCAAACACAGACCATATGATTTTGTTTATGCATTACTCTATCAAGGGGAAAAAAGCTTGGCTAAGAATAGTCTTGTGCTATACGATTGTTGTAGAAAAACCTTCTATATTGTCCCTTTACTGTTCTATGCTGGGTACTTATCTTCCTATTGAATTTGTACTTTAAATGCAACTGCTTATGCTGTGATAGCCACTACAGTGAGGGAGTCTATTTTGAAAGCCGTACTCGAGATAGAGAGGAAAACACTAAGCTTCTTCAACCCAGGAAATGGTCAAGCAGGGAAGTTTTGATAGGTATCTATAAAAGAGTAAGTTTTATAGAATTACTGGCTACGGGTACCAGTTAGAACTGAGAGGATGGGTTCAAAACAAACGCATAGTTCTTCACACATTGTCTTGCTGAGCTACGGGAGGCCTTGCTACACGTTTCTTTAGACTTCAAAGAGCTGGTGCCAGATTAAGATGCAAATGGCCATGCCTATAAAAAAGAAATCCTGTGAAAGATTTTCAATACAAAGATCTTGCTATTTAAAGATGCTATGTCAGAATCATGTAGTCTCTTAGACTCAAGTAGTTGACAGGCATGAAAATATTCAATGTGTTTGCCCTTTTCATAAAGTCTTCCCTCATTGTTTGCTTTTGGCCACTGTTGGAAACAGGATTTTGAGCTAGTTTCTGTGTGGTCTTGTATATTCCTGTTTTTAAAAGATATAAACTAAAATACTATTTCTAATAACAAAGGGAATCCTGACAGTCCTTGAATCATTTTCTTCTAGGACTAGAACTTGCGAATCAGTAGGAGAGCTTGTGAGTAAGTATATACATCCTGAGACTCTTGAAAAACAGAGCACAAATATTGTTTTTGCATACATACCAAAAAAGTTTTTCTTAAAGAAATGGTTACATGTAGACAGTTCTACTTCTACATCTGTCTAGCTCAGTTAAGCTGGTCTGGAGCAGGCGTGTGTGCTACTTTGAGTAGGATGGGAGCATGAAATCTTATGTGCCAATCCTGTCACTGTCACTGGTGTCCTAACTGCAAGTATAACTACAAAGTTCAGGAGGCCTTTTCAAACTCACTGAGGGATGGAAACAATGAATAAATTATGGTGGTTGCCAGCGATACTAAGGAGTCACCTTACTTAGATACATATAAAACATAAAAGCCAAGTTAGGTTAAAGGCTTTTTGCAGCCTGCTGTCAGAAGTCTTCATTTGTAAGTAGCCACAAAGTGCATTTATGCTCTGAAAAATAAAAAAATATCTTAAACCATCTGTCAGCAAATGAATTGCCTATGCAACGTGCTCACTGTGACAGAAAGATGTGTAATTGCTAAACACTTCTATTATATACCTCCCAAAGTATAGAAACTGTCAGCGTCCTGTCAGTAATTTACAAGTTATCTTCATGAACTATGTGTTCTCACAAGCCTTGCAAGTGTTAGCATTTTAGTTATATGACTTTAGCTTTTGACCATCCTGCTGATTGCCATAATTTCCTTTAGTACCCTGAGATTTTCTTGGAAATTCCCAAAACAATAGTTGATAGCAAAAATCATACAAAATGCTTAACATCATGTGACAAAAAAGGTAAAAAGAGAATACGCATGAGATAGGAGAATAATGTAAGAAAAAGATTTATAACACTCCCATAAAAACATATCTGGAAGTTAGACAGAAAGAATAGTTTTGTTTCACTTTCTGGGACATTGGGAACCTTTACTGAAGGCATATTTTATGCTGCTGTCATTGTAGAATGTGTTGCAAGGAAAGAAAGAGACTTGAGCTTGCCTCTGCAATGTTTTTTGCACGCACACTGTCATGGAAAGGTAATGATGTTAACAGGAAAACCTAATTAACTATGCATCAAGCAAAACATAGGAACAGAAGGAAAATTTGACAAGAAAGCATATCAGCTAAGAGTAAGACATGAGTGGTCCCTGGGGGTCCCTCTCTGTTGTTTGTGTTTACAGTTACTTTCCAGTGGGGTGTCATGCAAGATAGTTAATGAGGAGAGAAGGAAGCACACCATGTAATGTTTAGAAACTGACATTAACCTTTGATGTGGTGAAGTGGTTTGAAAACATAGTCATGACCAGATTTTATATGATGGAATATATTCACACATAGTGTGAAAACTGGAGTTCCTAATTATTTATAGGTCATAAATCTCAAAGTATTTGCTTGTTTCTTCTTAGGACACTTATTTTACAGTTTTGGCTTCTGCCTTCTTTTGTCTTTTTGTGAGTTTCTGCATTGTGTGCTTCTCTAACAATGCACCATGATGGCTTTTCAGCTCAGGAGTCTCAGACAGCGAAAAAGGGAGAGATGTCATGTGTAGCTTTAAGCTGTGACAGTGGTAGGTTGGAACTTCTTCTACATCAGTTTACAGTCAACAGCTGAAATCAGTATTTTTAGTATCTCATTTACATGAACCCCAAAGTCTCAGGTAATATCTCCAAGAGAGAAGAAAGTGTGTATGGTACAATAAGAAAACATAAAATATGAAAGTTTTACATTAAGCAAGTTTATCAATAAGTTCTGTAGTTGCTTTACTAGATGCACAGTCTTTTTACCCTGCTAACATTTGCTTGAAACTTCTGATTTCTCTCTTACTGTCTTCTTCATTCACTGTAATTTGATTGTGGAGACTGTCTATCGTATCTTCCCTTGATACTTGTATAATTTTGTTAGGGTCTGGATGTTATAAAATAAAGAACTATTTATACTTTTTCCCTACACTTTCAGTTTTAAATCAGTCTTCTCCTCCTATACTCTACCAACAGTGTCCAAGCTGTGTTCACATCCTACTTGTAGTCTGTGAAGTTGTTGGAAGGAATCTTCAGCTGATCCCTGGAGTAGATTAAAATGCAAAAGCTTTAGAGTAGCTTTTTATGGCGCTCTGGGATGGCAGTGCAGAAGAAATTTTGCACCTCAACTTTGGTACATAGCACTATGTACTCAGAAATCACAGCACTTCTTAAATAATGCATTGTAAAAAAGTAAAAGGTTATGTTGGATTCTTACCTGCACTGTGCTGTCTTTTTGAATTTTCTTCTTTACTTTTCTCTGTACACAGGCTCAGATGCTATTGTCTGTACTTCTGAGGAGCTATTGTGCTATTCTTTGCCACCATCAAGCTAATTTCTAATCTATTTGACACCAATGTCAAACTCTTCCTTCTCAAGCTGAAAGAATTGCTGTCAAGCTGTGGAGGAAATTACTCATCAGAGCTTTAATTATTACCGATTTGGTAAAAAACATGAGAATGAAGGAACTCAAGATGATCCAAGATGAATGAATGAGGGATGTCTTTCACATTTCTACATTATGAGTTGATAGACAAATCATGTTTATCATTAATAGAAATTTTGAGACATTAAACCATCATCCTGAGAGAACTACAGAAGCATGTCTTATGTTGTCAATGTCAAATGGACATTGACAATCTAAATGGACAACCAAGAGAGCGATGACAAGCCTTGTGCAATTTCCTAATGATGGGAATTCATGTCTCTCTGGCTTAGCTGCATGATTATTTCAGAACCACAGAGCAGCTGATGGGTGCTGGAGATGTGTATCTCTCTGATGCTCACAGTCCTAAATATCCCCTTTGTAATGTGGTGAAGAAGCAAGTAAGCTGTCCTGCAAAATCCTGACATAACATTCTTGACACTGCATCCCTGCACTGGAGCGTTCTCCTATAGTTTTGTAACAATTTGTATGTTGTGGCAGTCTGCCTGCCAGTGTGATTTCCTCTTCTGATCAAAGACACAGGGTGGGGCTATAATAGCTATTTAGCTTTTATAGTTTGGAAATTTCTGGGTTTCCTCAGAAGAAAGGAGGAACTAATTTCCAGGAAGAGCCTGCATGCAGCAACAGCCTCCGGCAACTCTGCTGCCGAGGCCTTTGTCTGCCTTTTTTTCAAGGCCAGCCCTGATATCCTTGGCCCTTGCATCATGTTCTTGGGAAACAGACATATGAGAAAGAGCTGGGAGATGTCTCAACAAAGGAGGAAAGAAAAAAGAGGAAAGAAAATTTAAAGACAACGAAACAGTGAAAATTCTAGAGAATGAGAGAAATATCTGGTATAGAGATATCGCAGAAAGCTTAACACAGGTATGCCAGTGTTGGTTTCAGTGGGTATTTTGAGCAAACTTCAGTATTGGTAGCAGTGAACATGAAAATTCACATCATGAGAAAAGGAATAGTTTTTTAATAATGGAGTTTTGTATTTTTCTGTTATTTCTATTTCGTTTAGGCATTGATTTTTGTCTTGTGCCAGATCCTGGCAAAGTCACTGACCAGGTGTAGCTAATAACAAAAGCCAGTAAGTTTTATTGATTCAATAGTGTTGGAAAAGTCAAGAAGGACGTACATATCAATCTCCTTTCTGGTTCTGCACCTATTTCTAGAACTATTCCCAAGAAGACATGTTTTGCCTTGGTATGGGAGCAAAGACATAAAATGCAGGTCTTTTTAGTTCCTGGTATGTAAATGTGGGAAGAGAAAAAGAAAGATAAAAAACTGTGGAGGTGTTTTGTCATCAGTGACCATGAAAGTCTGTCAAAGCATGTTGGGATCAGCTGCTCCAATGTGAAGCAAAAAAAATAGCTGGTGAAGAATCAGCATCCAGACTGCTATAGCAAGGGCTAACAAGATAGCTTAATCAAATGCTAAAGCTGGAGGATGCCAGAGCCCCAAACAGCACTTAGTTCTTATGTTGTCACAAGGAAAAAACAAAAGAGAGTGTCGATGTCTGAATCAAAGAAGAGCTGTTTTCTTAAACTTTAGTAATCTGTAAATCATGAAAATGGCTAAAAAAAAAAACCAAACCCCAAACCAAAACCTGTTACAGCTGAAACCAGGACAATGAGTTCTTAGGAAACAAAGCCGCCTTTGCGGCAAAATCGCATGAAACCAAGCACAGCATTTAACCTCTTCAGCTGTCTGCGATAGGGTCAGACAACAATAATTTCCCCAACTTCTGCTAGGCTCTTGCACAAATCTGTGTGGTCAAAAGCAGACTAAAGTAACCTGTGGTGCAGGTTTCAAAGAAGAGGTCTTAGGAAGAGAGAACTTTTAATCTACAAAACCACTGTGCAATGTATAAAAGGAAGTAGGTCTCAGATTATTTTATGCATATACACAGAAATAAAGACACATATATTTATCAGCATTTAAACAGAGAAGGAGGAATACTGAGGCTGCAAAGGTTTCTTCTGAAGAATGTGGTGTGGAAGCAGCAGACACTCTTCAGTTTAGGGAAATGAGGAGTCAGTATTATTTATGCCACAACCTTTTTTGAAGTGGTTTGTTGATAATAGGACTGAGAATCATGTCTATGCCTCCTAAATTAAACGTTTGCTGGGAAGAAAATTTGGGAGCTATAATTATTACTTAATCTGTGTTTGGCAAAGGACTCCTACTAATAATTCCAGGATGTCAATATAAACACTCTTTGCCATGGCCAAGTCATGTTATGATCAGAAAGATAATGGTGATTGATGCCAACTTGTCTCAATATACAGTGTTTTTGCACAGAATACAGTGTACTGAGATGTTATCATAAACATTTTAAGGCAGAAACAGATGGAACAGGAGCACTTTCACAATCTGCAATGACACAGATGTGGCCACAGGCCCAGGGTGAGAGACAAAATAATGTATTTGTCAATGAGACACTTTGCGTACAACTACTTATCCCAGAGGAAGCAAGGGATTCATTATAATTTCCTTTCTTTGCTGGAATCAGAAGTGAAAGTTCATTTTTCTGTAGTTTATTTTTTTAATGCAGAAAGAATATTTTAAGATCTAGTAAATAGGCTTGTGTGCTTGGAAATGGACAGGACTTCATAATCTCATCACTCATGCTTCAGCTTCTCTTCCGTGAACAGAATAAGACCATAATCACTGGACATCACTCTACAGAGTTATTAAATAATAGCAGAAACAGCAAGAAAAACACTCATGATACGTGGAAGTAAATAGAGATGGTTCATATCCCTTTGCAGGTTAAGAAACTTAGATCAGCTGTGTCCCTTTGGCTGCCTTTCCTCTTTAGTACTTAGAAAGAAGTGAGCCAAGGGAGGATTTGTTCCACCATGTATTATTGACTTGTCTTTAATATTTTCCTTAGAACAAAAAGACTGTTTTCTTTCTTCTACATCTTGAGTTATAGTTGACCTTTTTGAATGAAAAGAAAAAATTGTTTCCAAAAATGTCACTAATTCATAAGTAGCACTTTGGCACATCTTACACTTTTTACACTATTATACCAGAGGACTTACAGATCCCATCACAGTTTGATATGAACTGTGTTTCATTAGCGCATGAGATGACTGTTTGGAAAGAGAATGTAAAGCAATCCATAAAAACAATTGCTTCATTTAATTTTGTCAGCCATTTTCCATGCACGTAATACGTTTTTTATACTGTAAAATACCAGCAGGACTAATATGTCCAGCTTAATTATGTTCAGGATGACAGAACTGAGTTGATATGGGAGAGAAATGTATCGTAACCCTCATACCACTCAAATGAATTGATGTTTATAAACATTATAGAATCCAAAGCTTCCTTGATTCTGTTTATAACTCTTTGTAATGCTTACCTTGACTCAGTCATACAACATGAATGGCTATAAACAGAGATATGCAAAACAAGTGACTCAGTCTGAAGCACAATTGTTGCACGTTTCGTTATGTTTCCCTGTTGAAGCTGGTCACAGAAATATTCATATATGCTTAAAATCTTTACATATGGAAACAAAGTCATTGAAGAGTTTTCATGCAAAATTTTTTTCATGACTAACATGGAAATGTATTATGATTAAGCTTTATCCACCAAACCTAGTAATAGATATGATAAATATTTACAAAAGACTCATTTGTGCTATTCTGTCAATGAAAAGAACTCTGAAATGTTTGTAGATATAACTTTCTTCACTCTAAGGCACTTTTTTGGGTGAAAAGCCAATTTAAAGATACCTGTAATGAATACAGCACTCTAATAAATTACAGAGCTAATTCAAGTGCTTAGCTTTGCTTTGTCCTGATTTGCAAAGCCAGAATTGTGACAGCAGAGAAAAAGGTGGAAGGATCACTGGGAGACCAAATGAGTACAGCACTAGCTTAAATTAACTGTTTGGTGATTTTTGTGTTTTTTGGTTTTTGTTTTTTGTGTTTGTTTTTTTTTTTTGAGAGGATGCAAAAGACAAAGCAAAACAGAAAATGTGAATTTTCAAGCCAAAAATACTGCATAATTACAAGAAATCAGTGAGAGGGCCTAAACTCTTTCTTGTAAAAGATGCAGCCAATTTCAAAAGCTGAGTTTTAGAGCAACTATTTTGATATTAGCAAGTTAGTTCCATAAATCATATGTGCCCGCTTATAACACTAACTACTCTTTCCCCTGTTTTTGCTCTGCATTACCCAAGAAAATATAGAACAAAGCACCAAATACAAAATACTTTAGTTTAACTTTCCAGTGTTGCATAAAATATAACCTCATACTGTCTTTAGCCACATCTGTTGGACTTCACACGGGACTACAGTCTTCACAAAGCCATGCTTAAAAAGACAAGAAAAAAAATCATATATTCTGGATAATTTTTTTTTAACCCAAAGATCAATATCTAGTACTCCAAAAATTGATGTGTCACACTATTTCTTAATCCACGACAGGCAGATTTTCTGGGAGCTGACATAATGGCATGGATTTCACAAGGTTGATATCAATCCTGAGTTCAAATGAATGAGAAATAAAACTAAACCATGAGCAAAGGAGAAGAAAGCCTTTTTGGTATACATGGTTTTCACTGGATGGGAGCGATTGCTCTTATACTAGACAAAATGGAAGATGAAAACTAGATAATAACTAGATAAGGAATATTTTGATACAGTTATAAAAAATATCACGGGAGTCTTAAAGCTGTATATTTGGCCTTGATCCACCTCACCTGTGTCCATGTCGTGAGAAGAAAAGGGTACAGCGCCAGGTTAGTGTTTCAAACATCTTATGGTAAAAGCATCCCACTGGTGGTTAAAAGCAGTGCAAAAATTCCCAAGTGTCCCATTTGAAGCCCCAGAGATCCAACACAGGCATCATAAAGGGCCTGAAGCAAGAAAGCTGGGTAGATAAATCCTCCAGGCATCCCTGGTAGTCAGAAGGGCTGGTTAGAAACAAGCCATAACATCAGCAAGTCTAACATTGTCACTGCCTATTCTGAGGTCAGGCACCACCCAGCAAAGGTTTTGTGTGACTTCAGAATTCTGCATCGGCTCCAAGAACAGTTGTTTTACATCCCTGCGTCTTGCAGAGCCACAGCCTTCTGCAGGGGGCTTCACCTGGCACTGACCTGGCACCAACAGATGCCCTGAAAATGTATTCTCTTCATTTCTGAATCTCATGTTGCACAGAATTTGACCCAAACCAAACAGCCTTGCCCTTCCAAGCACCAGGCAAGTGGGTCCTCTTTCTTCTCCAGTGTTAGCTGTATGCCTGATAGACCTATTAGGAGATATCTTACACTTAGGAACTCTATACTCAGGCTATTCAGCTGTGTCTAACAGAAATTCATGGAAAGCAGTGTGTGCAGAATCAGGTCCTATACAGCTTTATTGCCTCAAAAGGATGTATTTGTGAGATAATGTTGAAATAGATTAATGCAATGTGGAAATATGCACCTAAATGCCTAAAAGCTCTACGACAGAGCAGAGCGATAGCGATTTGTTGCCCATGGACTTCTATCTGTTTCATTCTTTGTTTCTGATTAGTCAGATTGTTATTACTGCAAAAGCTTATAAGCTAATTTACACAACAATTAATAAAAGGCAAGATGAAAGGAGGAAAAATTCTCTACTGACAAAATCGAAGCACGTTAACATGGCACAAGTCCTGTTGATAATATGGTGGCCTGCTGTCTAGGAATACCATCTTGGGGAAAGGTTGTAGGAACTGTTCTGTTAAGTATTTTCTAGATCTTATTTAACCTTCTCTACAAATAATTTTTTTTAAGAATCTCATAGTTATTTTAATTAGTACATTTTCATTTTAGCATTTCTATGGCTACTCAGATTCCTTTTCACAAACATTCACCAGCATATTGCTGTAGTACGTTATTACTAGGGCATTGCACAGTACTTGAATTTCTACTAAACTAAGAGACACTTTAAGGTCATCAAGAGATATTGGACAAATATTTATAATAATGACAACTGTTTAGCACACCATTATATCACGTAACACAGTCCAAGGAAATATTAAAAATATGTAATTTCCAGAAATAAATTTTGGTGCTTTTCTGAATCAAAGTAATTTTCTTTAACCACAGTGCTTCTGGTTAAATATTCATTTGTCTGCTAAATTTCTAAGACAATGTCAGTGCTTTCATTTGTGTGTATACAAGGCGGAAATTAAAAAGAAAACTTTTTTTAGTCTTACCTGGTACTGAAACCTTGCTGAAAGGATACAGTATAACATTATCTGTAGGTGCATCTCCAGTTCTAGTTACTTCTTTGGATAGGGGTATGTATTTAAAAAAATCTATTTATGTAATATATCACACAGAATAAATTAATTGCTGGAGTATAATTTTAACACCACTGGTCTCAACAGAGCTACAACTGAACTGTTCTGTACGTTGCTTTTTTAATCCTTCATTGGAGAACCAAAACCAAAGTGAATATTATTTATGTATAGAATTTAGCAACTGGAAAAAAAAGACAAACAACAAAACCAAACCTGTTCACCCCCAGGCTTATTCTGTTTCAGAGTGTGATATTTACAAATAGATTTATTGTATTTTTCACAGCTGCAGCAGCAGGGGACATACCAGGTTGCTATTATTGGTTAGTCAGGTGCTGAAGAAGTGCAGAAAATGGAACAGACAGCGAAGTTTCACTCTTTGAGCTGCAAAGAAGGTGTGATCTGAAATACGATATAAACCGTCCTTCACAGCTTTCTTTGGGGCCTGATAAGAAGGGAATCTATTCCAGTGACTGTTGCCTCTTTCAGTACAGCTTTCTGTACTGCGTTTGCAGACAGGCTGATGAACTTCAACAGAGTGTCTGAAGATGTTGGGAATCTCACTGAGAAGCTTCCTCTTTCTGATTCCTGAGATAAATGCTGAATTCTATTTCTGGAATTCCTTTTAACAAAAAAGTTAATGTAACTTTTGTTGAACCATGGTGTTCAGTGAAACCTGTCTAAAAGTTTCAAGTAATCAGCAAAGTGAGACAGCCTTCACCATTACATTAAAGGCAGCTCTTTTGGACAGAACAGGACTTCAGTCAGTTGGGGTCAGCTTTTCCCTGTTGCGAAAAGGAGTATGTAAGTTTTACATTATGTTAGGCATCATGCAGGCCTTGAAAGCAGACCCAACAGGCTGGGAGGGAAAGCTTTCAATCTGCTGAGCTTATGCTACTCTTGTACTGAGGGTACAAGAGGGTTTGTGGTTTCTTTTGTGTATTTGATTGTAGAAGCTTGTGTCTTGAGTCCTTGTTTTCAGCTGTTAAGAGACTGCTGTGAAGAGCTCAGGCCATTTCTGATGAAGCTTATTTAATTTGCAGTAGAATGATTGTCACTCCAGACCTCATCAGAGCATTAGATCATGTAAAGGCTTCACTGAAGTATTGATTGATGCAGGACTTTTGGGAACTGCACATCAAATGTGCATGTCTTTTGCAGACTTATGTATGCTAACAAGAACAGGGGAATGGTGTGAGGTGCACAGTGAGCAATGAAGGCAAGGGTACTGAGCATAGGGTAGCCTACCACTAGTAATGTGAGGCCACCACATGGTAAAATATACTGCTGGTTAAACACTGGAATATAATTTGCAACTTGTTTTTATCAGTGTAAACTGTTTGGTTAATGTAGCCTCTTATTTTACTAATTTTATAAAATGACAGATAAAAAAAAGGTATTTTTGTACTGACCCAGGAGATGGGTATTTCTGATGATGCTTTTTGGGGTTACTGTCTTGCTGACAAGAAATCAAATGTGCACTCCTGAACCAAGCTCTTGATCTTGCTGTGTGGAGTAAGAGCAATGCCAGTGCTTCCTGGCTGTTGGGACTGTGATAAGGTCTCCAAATCTACCACTACCGGGCTAATATTTATTTTTAAACAATGCAGTCATATAAGTTTACTGAAATCATTAGGAAGAGAGAACTCTTCACAATATCCAGTTAAACATTTGCCAGTACAGTCTTTGGGTTATTTTGTGGTGAGTGAAGATCAGAAGGTCACATCGACCTTTATCAAAGTACATCCAAAACCAACAGAAAAAGAAGCTGGGATGCTGTATTTTGTCAAATATCCGGACCAACCAGGCATGCAGATGTAAAAAGTTGAGTTACTTGAAGTAAAAAATTGAACACCTATACAGTCTGCTGTAATGAACCTCCTACTGCACACCTGTATGTTCTACACTAGTGAAACTCCACTCTCAAACAAGACTTTGCAGATCAACCTGGGACCTTCTGGTAATAGAAAGCATCGATCTCCGCCCAGAGGAAATGTCATGCTTGTCACATTCATCGGTAATACTCGTGTAGTTCACTGAAATCAAGGTATTTTAAAGAAGTGCATGAATCTCAACACAGAGGCCTCTTGCAGTGAAATACAAGCCATAGAAGGGATCAAACAGCTTCACTCTTGCTTAGAGATAGGTGAAGAACTTCAATGAAATCTTCCAACTATTCCTCTCCCTCTTGTTTTTTCTGGTAGCTGTCTTATCTAGAGAGAATCCTTTGTATTTAACCAGAACAGATTAGCAAACTATCTATAAGGAAATCTTTTCTATCCATCATGTTTTTACCCAAAATTTGATTCAATATACTGTTTGCCTATTTCCAATCTGTATGCACCAACATAGTGCTTCCTGAAATTATATTAAGACGATTTTATAAATTAAAATGTTTAACGTACACATAGCAGTGAGTATAGTGATCAAGTTTATCTGTGAAATGTCAGCAAATTTACCCGAGAAAGAACATTTGCTAAATTTAGTGAGATTGTGTTACTCACAGAATGATGAAGTGGTGGCAATAAATGCAAGTGTATTCTCTCTGCCTATGCCAGCACAATTGATTTGGGCAGAACATATCTGCATTCACCCTTGTTCTAGGACTACGGCAGTGCTAGAGGATGGAAGGGCTCGTTTATTTAGAGCCCACTTACACGGAAAGGTCCCAGTTCTCAACTCTGTAAACTGGCACACCCTGAAATCTAATTTCAGTGAAGTTAGCCCTTCACCCACTCAGTATTTGGCTTTGGCTGTTTACTTCTCACAGAAAGATCTCTGCTAGAAAGGGCAATAGCAATGGTAGCCTTCTTTGAGTTAGCCCTAGGATATTCATAAAACTGGCAAGAGATAAGGCACACCTTTTGCTATCCTATATAGGACTAGTCTATATAAATTTTCAGTTTATTCTAAGAAAATCCATTTCATCATTAGGTGCTGTTACAGAAAAAAGTAGAAGTCTGGTAGCCAAGTTCTATCTTTAACAGAAGACTGTAAAGCCCCGATGTGCAATGAAAATCTGACCCTGCAAGAATTAGTATTTTCGCCATTGCGTATCTGTGTAATTGTTAGGTGGGCTTTCCAGGAAAATTATTTTCTAAGGTACAGCATTTATATTCCCAAATTATTTTCTCAGTATGAATGCAGTCATATTAGTAACTGCATTGCTGTATTGTTAGTAACTGCACTGCTCTTACCTCTGCCAACCTTTAAGGCTGTGGCCTTTAGACATGTCTACATGCAGTGTACATATATGCAGCATGGTATCCAGGTATTCTCAGAGGTCCCAGATGTGCCATTATCAAGTCAGTGGAGGCATTACACTGCACTTTTAAATAGTATCAATTACTTTGAAAGAAGTGCTGAGCTGAGGTGGTTGTGCTGGTTTTGATTTTGGAGATAGCTTATCTGGCACAGGCTGAAGTATCTATGCACAGTTCACACTGTACTCTTCAGACATACTCTAAGTTACACAGAGCCTATAAAGAAAAGTCATATACTTTCTTGCATCCAATTCTACCACCTTTTATCAAGAGAAGTGGCAGAGGACTTAAGTTTTTATTTAGCAGGTGCCTAAACTAATTGTCTGCTTAATCATAATCACAGTTACAGTCCAAGTCTTCTCAGGCCTGTAACGCTTCAAACAAAACCATGTCGTTGTATATTAATAATCTATGGTACAGTAAGAGTGGCAAAGAGAAGGGGAGAATTAGCTTGCATATGTGGTGTAATTTTTAAGGTTTTCTTCATTTTTAATACTAGTTTTCTTAAATAAACATGTTTATGCTGTTCTGAAAATGTTCTAGGTTAGCATTCCTTATTTCTTGTAGGGAAAACAAATACTATATATTCTTTTTATGTTGCACAACATAATAGCACACAGCCCACACAGTGGGTAATTTAAATGAACAGCAGGCCTTCAAATTACACTGAAAGGGCTTTTATATTTCAAGAGGGGAACATTTTTATTACAGTCGTATTCCTGACATACTGCAGGATGCATAAGCTTTTTTTAGTTCTTTCTTGATCTCAGAACAACAGGTAACCAGCTGGGAAAAGTGGATATCTCTGAGATACCCGTGAACATCTTATGAATACAGGTACCTCACATTTTTGATGCCAGAGTATTTTGTACTGAGGAAAAACTGTATTTTGGACTTAAGAACTGTAGCAAGGACTGGCTGTGGGAAGCCTCATCGGGTACGATCAGTGTTCCAGTTTCATTCAGAGCAGACAGCTACTAATGGCATTACCCATCCCAGTGAGAGTGCTTCATGTAATAGGGCTTCCCAAAAGTATTAATGCAGTAGTGAAGGGAAGAGGCAGCTCAGTATTTTCTGTTTGCGTATGACCTTTCATCATTCTTTGGACCTTGACACAGCCTTGACTGCTTCCCTCTTTCTTAGGTACAAGCCTGGCCATTTTTCCTAACTCTAACTGATGGCAGTCCTACCCCACATCTTTAATCTACGTTTGTTTTTTTGCCTTATTAGCATTCTACTTCCTCATCTTCACTGTCTCTTTCAATTTTAAGACTAGAAAAAAAAAAAAACAGAAGCTATAGTTTGTTATAATGAACTTTAGTTCATTAGTGATGCTCTCCCAACCATGGAAATTCATCATCAATTAGCTACTATCCAAATAAAGTGAGCTAAAAGACTGTGAATTTGCAGCATTAAATGGACAGTTTTGCAAGCTGTCCATGACCTAAAAAGAAAACAAGCACATTTGGGTTTATAAAAATACATACATTTAAATGCTACTAAATACAGGGGAGTGTAGATATTTAGACAACAAAATGAGAACTTAAAACAGTTTTGTTAAGCTTTCCATGTGAATCACATTGTGTCTTTATTGTCTACTGATGTGCAGCATACAGATATCCAAGAGTACTATCCATAACCTTCTGTACTTCTGGAAGCTGTCTAGCCACAGCAACTCAAGGTTTCATGAAGCAAATTTGCCTTTGCCCACGCATCTGCAGTAGGACTGCTTCTATATACCTGCTTGACTAGCAGTGAAGATATATCATCAGAATCCAGTGAAAATCTGTGAAATTTATGCCTGCAAATGACCTAAGTACCTTCAAATACCTTGATTCATGAGCCCACAGCTATGTTTTCTTAGTGAATATTAGGAATTTGCAGAAGGGGCTAGTGACCAGAAAGCTCTGCTATGACATCAGTCTTAGCCCTGTTACTGGTAGATTAGATGACCTTGGTTACATTAATTCACCTCTCCAGACCACAGCCTTACCCACTGAAGTACTGTGATAACTGTGTGCACTGGGATTTGCAAAACTGGAAAAGGTTTAATACTCTTCTTATTATCCATGTTTAAAGGTAAGTGAAGGACATGCAAATTCTGCCTACAATCTATTCAAGCAGAAGCTGTATTCTAGAAACTGAAACTTTGGTTACTTGGAACAATGTTCAGAAAGGTAAATAAGTTCTGCCTTCCTCCAAATTAATGGAATTTCTGCCAAGAAATTTTGCTTACCCAAAAGTGTCCTCTGGAAGATTGTTCCTGATACTTCAGCTAACATTGTTTTCAATGCTTTGAATTTTGTAATGTTTGCTGAGCAACCTTCACTTTCCATTCTCTAAGGCAACTAATATCTAATAAAGAAAAATTAGTAAGGATTTTATTTATTTGTTTGCACAATTCAGCTATATAATATGATAAATCAGATGAAAGAAATTAAGTCTATCATGTTGTTCTTTTCCACTATGGCAATTCCATTTTATGCAGCTACCAGGTTTCATTCACTTTGGTCATTAAAAATACACATACTGTGTATTTTTAAGGATATGGAGAGACATTGGGAAGAGAGACTGTCCTTGTAAGGATAAATATGTCTGACCTACCAGCTTCTGCAGTGTGTCCACAGTGACAGGATAAACAGGACGCAAGGAGAGCTGGTGAGAAGGATCAGGTGTCATTGATGCCATGACATTTTATATAGCTCTGCAGATACAAGTAAGTGTATAGATGCTAGCAGAAGCCTTAAAAATGTTAACACATCCAAAAAGAAACATGTAGCAAGAACCATCAAGAGAGCTGAAAAGTCACCAAAAAGTAAACGACAGGTAAAAATATTCCCATTGTTTTCACGGGACAGCAATTAAAATTCCCCCTTCATGACAGGGGGGAATCTGAAGGTAATATTATCAACAGCTTCCTCATTCCTGTTATTTACTCAGTTTTCATATCTAAAAATAAATGCTACCTTTTTGCCTGACTTTGGTTGGTCAGAGTAGGATATCTTAGAGGGGAGGAGGTGGATCCCAGTAACATGAGGTAGCATTAGGCTGCTGCCATTGCTGATGGAAGCCTTCCTGATCAACGCCAGGAAGAGGATGTGTGGAAAGGGTAGTCTGCTCAGCTTTCACCCTGACAAGCCATGTCAGCTAAGCAAGCTGCCCTATAGAAGTCAAGGAGAGCATAACCTGATTGTTGTACAAGGCTGTCAGAGCAGCTATTCTAGCCTGCATGTCCTGATCAGCCTGGGGAGGTTTTAGCAGGCTCAGCCAGCCTTACAGGAACACAGGCACGTGGTTGTGGCATTCAGTGCTCCTGACAGGCAAAGATGAATTTCAGCATTAATCAGGTAAAAGACAGCATTTTCCCATCTGAGATGGAGAAACCTGATAGCCCCTCAGCTATTTTTGGCAAGGTGATGGAACACTTGTTAAAATATTGCCAGAGACACGTAAGATCTCTGTAACGACACAAATGCTGATGAGAGGATTGAATCGATGGAGTAAAGGGCTGACACAGTGGAACAGGGAAAGTGAAGCGGATCAGTTTATCATTGTATTACATAACAATGAAAAAGAAATAGACATGTTACTAATTTTGGTTCACACCAAATGTCTTATTCAGGAAGTAGGTTCTCATAGATACTGGTACCAAAAAGGTTTGTACACTACGTTAAATACTGCTGTAGCATTTAATATTTCATGACAGGGCTAGGAGAGCAAACCAGCAAACCGGGTGATCAGGCATTCAAAACTTATCGGCTTTAGCTTAGCAGATACCACTGGCAGACACATGACTTTACTCCCTGCTATGAACATCCTCAAGAAAGAAGTGAATAACAACAATGCGCACCTCTACATAAAACAGCAATGTGGAGAGTAGTGGAAAGGATTCTTACAATGCAAACTCTCTGCTTCAAATCTAGTTGGTAGAAGTGAAATGTAATTACAGATTTAGACCAGGGTCAAGAAAAGAGCTTGAAAATGTCCTGCTGGTATCCTGTGTATACTACACAATCAAGAGAATTGTTAGCAATGAGCAAATTTTGTGCACCTACACTATAGGGCTTCTAAGCATCTTCTAACACCATTCTTGTCCTTGACATTTTTGCAAAGGCACAAGATTAAACCACTGATACCAGGAAGAGTTTCAAATTAGTAGAATTCATGTCTATTGCTTCTTGTACTGTTACCCTGATTCTACTCTTTATATGGGAAAAGGTTCGGTAGCAATAGGGAGCAGCAATCTAGCAAATGATGGAGGGCTCTTTCCTCCTTACTGCTCACCTCCAATTACTGATGCAGTTGGGAGATTTGAGTACCAATTAGATCTGTGATGTCAAGACAACCTGTGATTAAAGTTTCCATTTCAAATAGCAACAAGAAAGTCTGAAGATAAAGTTGGGAATTGTGACTGCATAGGTAAAAGTAACTTAATTTTCAAATTGTGAAATACACTTTTTATATCTAAAAAGGCAAGACCCTTCTTGAAATGTTTAATTCAATCCAACTATTTACTACAGAATACTTATAGCTAACACTTTGACCAGTTAGCATTAAACAGAGAAAGTAATGGCAAGTTTCAGATTGTTGAATGAGCAGTTCATGAATGGGGATGTTATGTGATATTGAAAGTACAAAAGTAATATGATGACTGCATGGAATCAGTCATTTAGGTACCCTTAAACTCATCAAGTGCAATTGTCAAGCTGGCACTGCCAAGTCAATAAGTGCCATATCTACACGTCTTTCAAATACCTCGAGGGATACTCAACCACTTCCCTGGGCAGCCTGTTCCAGTGCTTCACAACCCTTGTGGTGAAGAAATTGTTACTAATGCCCAATCTAAACCTCCCGTTGCAAAACTTGAGGCCATTTCATCTTGTCCTGTCACTTGTTACTTCGGAAAAGCGACCAACATCCACTGCGCTATAACCTCCTTTAAATAGTTGTAGAGGGCGATAAGGTTGCCCCTGAGCCTTCTCTTCTCTAGACTAAACAGCTCCAGTTCCCTCAGCTGTTCCTCACCAGACTTGTGCTCCAGATCCTTCACCAGCTCTGTTGCCCTTCTCTGGACCCGCTCCAGTACCTCATTGTCTTTCTTGTAGTGAGGGGCCCAGAACTGAACACAGGATTCAAGGTGTGGCCTCAACAGTGCCAGGTATGTCACATGTTCTCTCTGCTGCTCCTTCCTCCTCAGGGGAGCACTCCTCACAGTCTTCCCTTGCTCCAGCGTGGGGTCCTTCACATGGAAGCAGTCTTCCATGAATTTCTCCAAAGCAAGTCCTTACCCTGGGCTACAGTTCTTCATGACCTGCTCCAGCATGGGTCCCTTCCATCGGGTGCATCCTTCAGGAACAGACTGCTCCAGCATGGGTCCCTGGCAGGGTCACAAGTACTGCAGCAAACCTGCTCCAGCACAGGTTTTCCTTGGGGTCACAGCCTCCTTCAGGCATCTCTTCCCCCTCATGCATTAACGACCTTGGTGTCTGCAGAGCTGTTTCTCTCACATGTTCTCATTCCTCTCTGGCTGCAATAGCTATCCTGCAGGGCTTTTCCCCCGTCTGAAACGTTATTCCAGAGATGCTGCTACTGTCACTGTCACTGATTGACAAGCGGCGGGTCTGTCTTGGAATCGGCTGATATTGGCTCTGTTGGACATGGGGGAACAGGGAAGCTTCACACAGAAGCCACTCCTGTAGACCCTTCCCTAACAAAACCTTGCTATAAAAACCTAATATAGCCCTGTAATGGTTTACACTTAAAAGCTACTGTAAAACCTGAATGGGGTTGTCCTCTAAAGGGGTGCAAGATAAACATATGCATTAAAAATTGAAAGACTGCACAGGGTTGGGGTTTTTTTCTGTTTTTTATTTTATTTTCAGGAGCAATGCAAGTAGCTGACATAATGTTTGAATTTTTAAGGCATTATGCTCATACAAATATAAGCTTTTGGCTATCTAAAATATAATTTGTCCTCCTGAGAGCTGTAGTAACATTTGTCATAGCTGGACAGTCTTTGCTGATTCTCAATATTATGTAAATCTCGAAGGAAATGTTAATCCCCATGCTGAAATTCTGCTACATCTTTGCTTTCACTGGTGTTGAAATGCTTGGTACAAAAAAACATTTATGCACAGTGATATGCTGGCACACATGGACAGCAGAGTTACGATCAATGAATGACTCTTCTGGTTAATGTCATTCACCCTAATTTATCAAGGGGTGGGTTTCTTAACCTTCCTCCTTCACAGAGGTTTCCTTCAGTGTCCCTGGATGACTATGGGTCAAATAGAATGCAAGGTTCAGTGTAAATATTGGTCAGCAAATGGAAAGACTGTTCTTAATATACTAATATATATTGTGTGATGGGTGCTTATACAAATTCACAAAGACAGATATACTGTTTTGATATAAAGGGTACTTAACAGTTTAAAAATTTCACAATTTTTCTTAGTAATACTAAATATTGTTCATGGACATGTAACACACCATAATAACTTTTTCTGTATTTACATCTCTATGCAATTTGTTGATGTCAAATCACTATTTTCTGTGTGCATATGCTTGTGCACGATTTAGTAAGACGTATCTCTAGACAAAAAGGAAAAATTGCTAGTTAAATGGGGCCTTTTTTGCTCTTCACAGCAAATATTTTTTTGTTTTCTGTTCTTCTTTGGTTATTATAAATGTTAGTATGACTTTCGCAAGTGATACTGTTAAATGCTAAGCAGCACTACACTCGCTTCCCATTTCAGAGAAAATCAGGCTAAATATAGTTAGCCAGAAATTTTCAGTGACAATAACACTGTGCCCTGTGTACCTGGACAGATATTAGAGACTGGAGTCAATAGGCTATCTCCTTCAATCACCTTTATGGTATCTGACATCCCAGGAGCTAGTGAGGATTAAGCCCTGTCTTGCTTTCCCAATGTATCAACAGCAAACCTTTGCCTGCTCTCAAGTGTTCAGAAGCAAGCCCTGGAGTTATGGCCCTCATGTACACAATAAAGCAAATATGTCTTGCATCATTCCCTTCACCAGGAACCAGCTGAACACTTGGAAACTTTTGGTTCAGACCAATACAGCCAACAATGGGAACTGCAGGTCAAGAAGGTGTCTAAAGGCATTTATCACACTTTAGGTTTCAGTGAGAAAACCTGGGCTGAAATTCAGTGCAATCTAAAGGAGAAGGAAATGGTACTCTATGGGATATGAAAATATTTTCTCCAAACTACCAATTCCACTTACAGACTATAGAAGTAACATGTCCTGCAATTTTGCTGGAGCTTCTTTTCTTTCTTTTACTACAAGCTAAGACCCAGGCAGGGTTTTATTACAACAATAATTTATCTTTTTTTATTTATTTTCAACTTTTGTGTGCAACACAATGCTACCTTACAAAGAGATGAACTGAATGATCACAGTTACCAATACCAGTAGTTCATCTACCTACCCACAGGGCCTGAAAATATTACACTGTAAGATGCACATCTACAGAAGAACTGCATTTTGAACTTTTAGTGCAACATTTCACAGAGCAGCTCTGCTTGTCAGGTACAGCTTTAGTGTTAAAGTATATTAGATAAGTATTCACCTATCTAATAGAACAAAGAGGTAATCTGGAGTCACTTCAACATAAATGAGAACCTTAATTACACCCAGGAAGAATTTTGCCCCATGCAATTAGTATAGACCACTAACTGCCTGATACACTACATGTGACTTTTAATCACATTTGCTTTATACATAAGATGTAATTCTACCAGAGGTAGTCACATGATCTAATGCATTGTAAATGGGCTACAATGCACTTAGCCAAATTTGAAACCACAGTAAATAATTTGGTTATTATATTTTCAAAATTATATGCAGTAGTGACTTGTCAGTTATCTACTTTCTGAGTTTTCCAGGTTTAAACAATGTGCAGGCATTAAAAAGACCATTAAAATGTTATGCTTCATTTACAAAATGGTGGAAGGTGCCTAAGAATCCAATGCAGTGCACAAATATAAAATACAGCCTTTTTGATAACTTGACCTGTAGCTACAGTCATATTACAGGCACTGAGCAGGAATCTAATTACTGCACCAGGTACAGGGCATTATGCTGACCTTAAGCTGTCCTAGAAAATCACTCAATTTATTATTATTTTTTTAAGATAAATTTCCTCTTGGACAAAAACTCCATATAGTTTTCTTTAAAAAATAGTATGCTAGGATCTTTTATAATATCCTACATACAAGTCAACCGTTCATTTTTGAGCCCCACTTGGAAATACAGTATGGTAAGATAACAAAGTATTATTACAGATATATGGTAACAGCCATTTTTAAGGATAGTTGTAACAAAGTATTATTACAGATATATGGTAACAGCCATTTTTAAGGATAGTTGTAAGGTAGAACTAGCTTTCTTTAAGACACTGCATAGCTAAGGAAGTAGCTTCCCAAGTATACAAGACAAGCGCTTCATTTTAGCTAGGGTGCAGTTTAGTGAAAACATTCCAGTGAAAGAGGTTAACAGGACAAAAACCATCCCAGTTGTTGCTCTCTTCTGGCTGCTCTCTGCCAAGATTATGTTCTGCCTTGCAGAGAGAAAATCTTTACAAGGGAACAATTGTTTTATATCTTTAACTTTTACAGGGAAACTCATTTTTTGTGAGAAGACTTTCTCATTTTTTCATGCTGTACATGGCCATGGATTGAATTTTGGCTCAGAAGCTGTCCTTCCAGTGCACATCCAGGTTTGTGCTAAATGTGCATTCTAGCTTTAGGCAGCTCGTATTTTGCTAAGGATGCCTCTTGTTCCTTAAACACCCCCTGTAGCTCAGTATGCAGCACAGAAACCTAACACTCATGTAGCTTGCCTAAGACTTTTCTGTGAGAGAAGCTTGTAATAGAAAGTCTCAACAGGATTTTGTTCCCTTGTTCTCTGCATTTCCCTTCCATTTGGCAACACATGAGGCATACTGCCACATATTTTGGCGCTGTAATTCTTCCCTGTGAACAGACCCTGTCCACTTTGCCCATGTTAACATCGTGTTTTACAGCAATGTAACCTCCCTGCAGTGAAGGGCAGAAAAATCTTTTCTGTGCTGTGCCACTGCTGGCCTGCATGGGACTGACCTGGGTTTAGGTGTGTGGGATGCGCTGCTGGGCCCACGTGTGAATAATCTCTAATTATGATGAGGCGAGGCATGTCTGGGATTTTTAAAGTCTGCCTTGTCTGGTACACCTGAGCAACCCTGTTGAAAGCAGCAGTGATACAAAACCATTGCTAAGGGTAGGAGCTGCCAAGCTAGTTTTCCGCAGAATTAGTAAGGGCATTCCCATACAACCATCCCTTACAGTGTATTGAAGTGTGGTGATCCAGTTCTGTGCTTATGCTCAGAAAAAATCTCATGGTGATTTCAGTGGGACAGCCCTAGTGGAGCTGGACCTTGTGTTTGTCACGGCAAGTACACACCTTCAACCTGTGAATGAAACAACAGGCAATACTGATACTTGTATTTGAAGTAAATTCAATTTTGGAAAGAATGAGGATTTTGAAAAGGTATGTTGTAGAAAAGTCTAAATATCCTTCCTGTTGTAATAGGGTTTAAGAACTATAATCTCCCAGATTTGTGATGTAAAATAAGTGAGTAAAAGTCGTGGCAAATCATAGCTAAAGCTCCTAGGTTCTCCTATTTTTTAGGAAAATTAAAAGGCACATTCACAGTAAGGACACAGTTACTGAGATCTGTTACCTCTGAAAATCACTGAGAAGCCATGTTATATCTACAGAAGCACTTTGTAGACTCCTTAAATGAGTGGGGCCAGATTCTGCACTCATGCTACAAGGCGCAGTACTGGGAATAAACACAGCCTAAATCCCCGTGTAATATTTTAAACTTTAAGCTTTGTTGTGTTGCAGCAACTATAATACCTTGACTTCTTGCTTTCAGGATACTAATTAGCCAATTCTCCAGGCACATGGGATTAAGATACTGCTGAAAAGTAGAGACAAAACCAAAGGCAGGGTTTTGCTGCAGGCTGTAGGAGCAGGCCTGTGGCTGGGAGAGGCAAATGGTTTCATCCACAGCTTGCTGGCTGAGAGCCTGTAGAAACAGGTGTCAGGATTAGCTGGTACCAGAACCACGCACCCATGCAAGTCACTTCCTCAGAGCAATGTTAGCCAGGTCATCATGTATCCTAATATACTTACACTTCTGTAAGACGTGCATGTAGAGGAGACATCTTTTAATTTCTGTGTTTGGCAAAAGTGTGATACAATGAATATATCTTTCATTAAAAAAAAAACAAAAGAAAGTCATCCTTTACCAAGAGTGACATTTAAAAGTTATACCTGGCTGTTGGGAGATAGCTACTTGACTTGGGCTTCTCTCAGCAGTCACAGCAAGCCTGAAAACTGAACACTTTCCATGATGCTGTGCTGGGGTGCTGGGTGTCACTTGTCCTTTGCAGGGAGCGCTCCTCGGCATGAGCCACTGTATGTCACAACTCACCCCAGCTATGTGCTGCAAGCTTACAGTGTGGTGGTACATCCCCTTGCTACTGGGTGATGAAGGTAACATCTTCCCACACCTTCCCTGGGGATTCACAGAGACACCTTGTACTTAGACTTCCTTTCTGCAGCAGAAGTTCAAACATCTCCAGTGGACGACACTTCTAGTCTAGAAAGAAAACCCCTGAGTAGTTCTAGGAGTTGCTTTAAAAGTAAACAGCTGAAGGAGACATTAGATCTTGTCTCTGAATTCTTCATCAAAGAAGCACCATTACAGGTGGAAAATAGAATGTATTTTCTTAGTTTATGATTGTCCCTAAGCCTCGAGAACCCTATTTTTACACTGCTGTCAGGAAAAAGAAAAAAAAAAAAAAAGAAAAAAAAGAGTTGTGTCTGTTTCAGATTAGTGAAATTTTGAGGGTTGTGTCAGACAAAACCTATTTTTATGACTTGTTTTTCATACTTGATGTCTACTGTATTTTTGCAAATAGACATTGGATGTAAAGGGATAAATTTCTCAGCTAGTATATATCAGCACAGCTCCATAGATTTGAATAAGGCTATGCTGGTTTAACCCCACCGGGGATTTGCCTCACAAAAGGCTTTGTAAGCTTTTTAAAGTTAAAGGAACAGGCTTGTTCTGTGTTTAGGTGCTGAAAGAAAGGGAAAATTATGAGCACAGAGTAATGTAGACTACAGCTTTAAATGCTAAACTACAGAGTATTTGGAGTGCTTAAAGACTAATTGTAAAAATATACTACATTTGTTGAGAAAGTCAGAAAATTACAGGCTAAGTACGTGTACTCTTTACATATATATATATTCCACAGTTACTCAGTAGGTGGCAGTTAAAAGCCTAGATGAGCTTTGCAGTCGCCATTTAGGCAGTAGCATCAGCAGAGGCTGGAGTCGGTCCATCCGTGAAAGCAGAGGGAAGGAGGGAGGCTGTGATCAAGCCAACAGAAGCATTAGCCACCGCAGGGGCGCTGGGGAGAAAGCGGGAGAGGAGCAGAACCGCCAGAGCACCGAGCCTCTGAGCACACTGCGGGCAGCAGCCAGCACAGGGCGCAAGGAGAGGCAGCAGGCGCCGGGGCTGCAGCCATCCTGGTTAAGTCAGGGTCTCCTTTCTGGTGAGGAAAGCCAGCGCAGAGGGTGAGGAGCTGGTGTGATGAGAGGCAAAAACTGAAGAGCATTTGGAGCTTTCTGTTCCTTCACAGGTAATTCTTTTTTCCTTGTTTTTCTACATCACCTCCTACAATAAACATAGTTTTGCATTGAGATTAGAGCTCTTTATTTACTTTGGCCAAAATCCAGAGTCCCCACTCAGGCAAAATTTCCACTGAAGTCAATAGAGTTTTGTGTGAGTTATGACTGCGAGATTTGATCTAAGCATGTATTTTATGCAGAGAACACGGCATGCTGTAAGATGGGGCTGACAAAGAAGGCAGAAGCTGGTCATATACATACTGGCCAGTCGAACAACATAATTTTTTTTATGTGCTGAGATGCTAGTAGTGCCTTCATAACCTTTTTCTTTTCAAACTGTCCTTCGCTAAAGCTTGATGTGCCGATTTTTGCCTTAGTTTATACCACTGTCACTGCAGTGGTTTAAGGACAGATTATTTTTTAATTATTATTATTATTAAATTAAAGCTACCTTATGTGATAAAAGAATAAGAAAAGTGATGAGTTTGTATGAAATAACACCAGGTGTTGCTTTCTTTGAAACAGATACAACTTCGTAGCATTCCACTGGCAGGTGGGCAATATTTCATTTTTTCAGTAAATTGTGCCTTTCTCAATTGAATGAAACAAAATAAATCATGAAAGGCCATACTCAAGAGTCTCCGAGTGACTGAATTCAGGTCTGATAATACTTCTTCTTTTGCTATCTTCCCCATGAAATGTGGAATGCTGTGTATGCTGCAGCAGTCAGTCACAGCTGGGTGAGCCCAGAATGGAGCAACCAGATTTGATGTATTTTATATTTAAAGCACTTTATGAACATCTTATTTTCTTGAGTTCCTAGTCATATATGAATGCATATATGCCTGTTTATAAATGCACCCTTATATAGGAATGTAATATGTGCATCTCTGTACCTATTCAAGTAAACAAAGCTGTTGCAACTAATTGCTGTTACACCTTTGCTAGGGTTTTCGGTTTACTGTATTTAGAATGTTTGCAGGTGTTACAATTTTTAATTCTGGGTCAGAGGCATATTTTGGCTTCCTCTCTGTGTGTGCCCATCTGCCTCCCTTGCCCCTTTTCTGACTGATGGAATTCACTTGTGTTCAGCAGCTGTCCCCCGGGGTCCAGCTGTGGTTACTACACGTAGTGGTGCCCAGTCTTCCTAGAATGGCATCCATGCCATCATTCAGGGGTTATGATGGCTATGTGGTATCCCTCCAAGTTTCATGCTCTCTTACACTGCACACCACATTTCTGAGGCTCTTGCGTGAATAACTGTCCAAACATGAGCAGGTTCAAATATGCAGTTGCCAATCAATGGTCCCATGGAACTAGGGGAATGATTGTGATGTACAGCTATTTGTCTTCATCCCTGGGAAAAGAGAAGAATGAATGGGTACAAATGAGCTGTGAATACACTTAGGCTGGAAGGTTTCAAACTGTTAATGCTGCAAGGTTCTGATAATACCTTCTCGTTGAAGTAATAGAAAATGAAGACTCTAAACATTTTTCAGTTGGAACCTGATGGAAGGGTTTGCGTGAAATGGTTGCCTGCAAGGTCAAAGAGTTAGATTTTGTAATCCAGAGGTCTCTTTCAGTACTAAACAGCATTCTTACTTTTCATTGGAAGTTGTCTGCATTTAAAAGTCTCTTTGCAAATGGGTCAAGGTCTTTGGAAGCACAGTTTTCCACACATCTCACAGCAGAGAAAATGAAAGCATATTTCTCTTCTTGGTTGTGCTGCACTGCTGTTTATACCAGCAGGCACATAAGCCCTAATGCGTCTGCTGGTGTAAACAGAAATATTATTCTGAGATGGTCATTAGGCTGAATAATACTACCTTCTCACAGTGCAGAACATAGTTCTGTGGAAGATGATTTGAATTCAGAGTCATGGCTCCTTCTGGCCAGTTGGTCAAGATGATATTACATTGGCACTACAGTCTCTGTAGTACCAACAAAAATAGTGGATAATATATAAACTGATAGTGCTGTTCCTGAAATTGTCACTAATAATGTTTTTAGTTTCTTTTGAGGATCACCTGGTAACTTTCTTTTTGTGCTAACCAACATACCTGCCCATGTAAAGATCCCACCATCATGTGTGAAAAAGCAGACTCACACTTTCATTGTCACAATGTGCGTGCTTTTGCCTCAAAACTTAGCTGACTTTAAAAGCTTGCAGTAAACAGTATGATGGTTCAAAGATGGTGCTACAGAATGACCACAGTCAATTTTGTATTTCCTTTTCTTGTACTTCTTTCTCCTTATAACCTGATTTTTTTTTTTTTCCTTTTTTTTGCCTTTTTTATGGTTTTGGTTTACATACTGCATTTTGCTTTCAATTCACAATATACCTCAGTAACTGATCTGTAATATATAATTTGAATGTTACACTTCCCACACTGTGAGAGTGTCAGGCCATTTGTACACTTAAACTGGAACAGTCCTGACTGTGGAAGATTTGGTTTGACATGTAGAGCTGATTCCAAATGTTTATTACTTTGCCCTTAATGCTTTGTATTACTAGACTTAATGGAGCAATTATCAATATTACATAAAGAAAAATGGCAATTCTGTGTAACTTGAATACTTAATATTGCCAATATTGCTTTCCCTTTTAAATGAACAATTTTCATGAGTGTACCAGGGGAAAAAAATTCTTGGATTTGGTTTTTTTTCTGTCTGTTTTGCTTTACACACACAAAGATTTCTAAACATCAGTGAAGAGATACTTTCACTGCCTTTTTGTTGTTGCATTAAAATTACAATGTAGATTAGATTATCTTATCTAAGTGCTGGAAAGTCAGTGGAAAAGACCGTGTGACAATGCAACTGTATGTATGAATTGAAACAGTACATACTTTATTCTCGCATTATGGGAAAACAAATAATTTGTTTTCAATCACAAATAGTGATTATAATTCTTGAAATGAGTATCAGAGGAAGATGAGCAAAATGTCAAAAAAGGATGTGTCAAGTCTGTGGCAAAATTCACTTTTTGGCTCATACAGGGGTCAGGAACACTTCCGCATAAGAAAAAAATATTTGAGTTGAATGGTAGACTTCTTTATCTGAGATGAAAATCTGTCTTTAATTTCTTTGACTGAGCAGGGCTGCAGTATGGTATGGAGGCAAAATGCAATCACCGTCACCCTAGCTGCAGGTAATGGAATTTATTTTAGTTGAATTTGAGTAAGTCAATGAAATTATGACAGCCTTTTAGCCTACTCATTTAAAATATATATGTAGTAAAGCACCCATATGAAATGAGCAAATAAATTGCTGGACTGAAGGTGTTTCTTTTCCAAAATGTCCAATAATTCTGACTTAAAATTAATGCAAATCTCAGAAAAGGAGACTTATCTTCCTTTATTTATTTTGATATTCCTCCCTAGAGATTGAGAGTGACAGCTTTTATCTGTTCTTACAAAATTAATAATTTAAATAATCAAATATTAGCTACCACCAATAGCTAAAATATTGCTGTAAACCCAAATAAAACCCTTTGTTTTCGCAATTTGTTCACTCAAACATTAAAATGCTTAATGCTTAATAAGTTACTGAGAAAGTCTTATTTAATCTTTAGAATATAGGTTTTAGAATTTTGTCTACTGCTGCAAGAAAAATAAACATGAATAGAGAATAAGGTACTCTAAATGCTAAACCTACCTTTCTTCAGAATAGAAAGTACTGAAAGCTGGGCAGTGAATAAGATTAATATGAGATTGTTTTCCTGTTTAAAAATGATTTAAAAAATCAGCTACAAAAGTATTCAGTTTTGTGAAAGTCCTGAGATTCAGATTTGCAAATTAATTATTAAAAAAATACACTTTAGAGTAAAAAGAAATTGTTATTTATTTATTTTTCCAAAAGACAGGTCATAATAAATTGCACATCATAGCAAATAGGTTCTTGTGAACACTCAGAAATTCCTGTCAGAAAGCTGTCATTCCCCACAGCTATACTTTAATTTCTGGTTTTCAAATTTCCTATTTACAGAAATATATCTGTGGAAGTGCAAGCTTCTTGCTAGTATCAGGAGGCCAATTGACAATGGGAATGCATTACTTATTTACTTGTCAGGGATGCATCTGGTTTCTAAAACCCACTGCATTAAGCTATTTGAAAGTTATTGCCCAACAAACCAGTTGCAAAAGGTATTATGCTGGCTAGTACGGCTTTTGGAGGACTTAACCAGGCACAGGTCATCAAGACAGACACTCATATTCTGAGTTTAAGACACACTGTTTTGCATAGGTTATTATTCAATCTGTGGAAGAGTATTAGAAGTGTTCCAGTGATCTGCACAGCAGTCAAGCTCTCCTTTCCAGCCCAGCAAAGAAAAATAATGATAGGACTTATATTCAGAAGTTGGAAGCCTTGGATTTAAATAATTCTCCTTCTGTATCAGATTTGCAAAAATATTCTCAAATTAACATTAAGGAATTGAGGACTATGGTGGAAAGGCAAAAGGGACACTGGTCTTTGTGCCTCTTCCTCTGCTGAAGGAAACCAGTCTTTCACGGACACATGGCTCTTCTGTGTAAATACACACATTTATGGGATTTTTATAATGAATCTCACATATATCAACATCCAAAGTTCCTTGAGTCTAAAGATTATTTGGGAATTTTTTCTTCTTTTTTTTTTTGTTTGTTTTTGTTTGTATTAGTTTTTTGTTTGTTTTTAAGTTTGTTAGGTTTTTTTTTTTTTTTTTTTTTTGTGTGTGTTTTTTTTCTACTTTGTATACAATTCTAACTTTCTCCATTCAGGAAAACTTAAAAGCCACATATTTTTCTATGAGATGCAGAACAAAGAGTCACCAGTTTTGGACATTTGGAGAGCAGAAGTTCACGACAGCATGTAAAGTCATAGATAATTGTCAAAAAGAGTATTCTGCTATTGAAAACCACTGGGGCTGAAAGGTCAAACTGAGTCTCTGATTGTGAATTTACGTGAGTGACAAATTCCAGTTAATAATCCTGCTGCTGTACTCATTGGTAAAATGTCCTACGTGTTCAAAGGTGAACATATGACATTGTAAGTTGAAACTTTCCATCTTTGCTCAGGTAAATTAAACCTATTGAAAACTGAGCAAAACCTACAGTATTTGGTTGGTTAAGCTAACAATAAAACTCAAAAATTCAGTTCCATCAGGAATTGAATACAATGCTGATATTTTAGCATTTTTATTTCTATATGTGAACACACAAATACTTAAATACACATACACAAAGGCTTCTGAGCTGTTTCTAACAGTTTTGACCATAAGCACTCGAAAGGTTGAGATACTGGTTTTCCAAAATGCTTGAACAGATAAATAAACGAGTATCTCCATTTAAGTCAACGAAGTACCTAACATGTCTAAAGCAAAGCCTGAATTTAAACAGCAACTGAATTATGAAATTATCCTTTTTATAATTCTAGGATTAGCCAATCCACTAAATAGGAAGTGATAAACAGTAGGACACTTGTCCACCCTGTGTAAACAGGGCATAAGACTGGTGTTTCTGCAAGAAAAAGAGATTTCTTTTCGTGTGGTATGTTCAGTGATGCTGAATCTTGGTTTATGGTAATGGGTCATTATTACATACCTGTTACTCAAAGGTCAGTCAGAAAGCTCCTGGGCAACAGCAGCAGATCTCTTAACTGTATTCTGAACTCTAAAGCTCTTCATTGGATCAGGTCCGCTACCTTCTCCGTTTTCTGCACACGAACCCTCAGCAGGGACTTTCATCACCAGTCCTGCATTCTTCAACAGGTAGTACCACTTTGGTTAAACCTAATTTCAGAAACTCAGCATCAGTTTGATAAAATTCTGACTATTTGCTAAAGCAAAGCACAGCATCTGTGACCACAGAACAGTATATGGGCTGGATTCTGCCTTCTCCACATAGAGATGTTTTTAGGACAACATTCCACTTCTCTAAATACAGAACAAAGCTGTATCAAATTATTTTGAAAGATTCCTGTCTTTTCTATTACTCTTTTATGCTAGGCCAGCTGTATGAAGGGAATCTGCAAATCCTCTTGGAGAAACTCTCTAAAAAATAAGCTTTCTAAAATTGATATCCTGCATACTACCTAGACTGTACCTGTAGTGTAGCATATGTGTTTGTAACATGGTGAAGAAGCTGTCCCAAAATGCAAGAAACACTTTAGTCAACATCAAATAAATTGAGCAATTTTTTCTTCCCTTTTTCTTTTCTAGACATTTGAAAGCAAGTGATGTGATCACCTAGGCCAAACTTCCCCCAGAGCACACTCTTTGCTGACATGCAGGGCAGTTTTAGCAATCTGATCCATGCCAGTCTCTTCCAGTTTTGTACAGACTGAGCCACTGTTTTCAGTTCAGTTAGGAAATTCTAAATGATAAATTTGCTATACATATTGAAAACATTTAAACATTGAAAAGATTTTAGCTCTAAACCAGGAATTGTTTCAGTTGAAAAAAATTGAATTTGCAGTTTGAGTTTGTGCTTCCTATAAATGTGTTGAATAATAAGAACCTCTAATTTTGTCTCTTGCTTTCAGAAGATCAAGTAAATATTACAACAGTGTGTCTGATAAAACCAGCAGGTTTATGACGTAGAACTTTATTTTCTGATGCCATTTTCTCCGTAACATAATCTCATCTGCTTCCTTCTGGCTGATGATACAAAATATTAAGTTAATATTGCTTTTCTCGTCAACTATAATTGAGAGCAACTCTGTAATTTTCAGCCATAGCCTATTATGCCATCTATTTTTGCACTGAAAATAAATCCGGAACTCCGAAAGCCTCAGTTCATTCAGATCTTTTTTTTTTGACCACGCTTGGTAACTTCTACACAGAACATGAAGTTAGGTTATCAAGTTGCTTTCAGTGTCCAATAGTTCAATGCTGTTAGGCCAACATGACTTGTTTTATTGAAAAATTCCTGTTGTTTTTACCTGCAGCACCTATATTGACCTACCAAAAAACTGCTGAATTTCTTAACCTTTTCTCCACTGCAAAGAGCCTTTATATCAGATGAATGCTATATATGCAGACTTTGGGAACAATGTTCAATTAGATCACAGTTAAGCACAGATTAAAAAAAAGTAATTGAATAATGTACACAATTTAAGCACTTTCTTGAGGACTTGGCTGAACTGGGACCTGCAGGTCACATGCACAGTGCCCGTCTTCCTTTTCATGCTAACTTTACATGACACTAAATCTTTCATTCAGTAAACCAGTACGTTAGTGCTTGGCCATTCAGCACTGTCAATCTTGAAGTAGATATAGCCTTCACTGATCATGCAGTGTTGCCATTATTTTGAAACACCATGCTGTACCATCCTCCAGTGTTAACTGAAATCAGTGTTAACGATGGGCAAGATTCAGGGGCCAATTGCATAAAATTTGGTCCTGGAGGGAGTCCTATAATGAGCTTTTAGACTAATGCAAAAATCCAAACTATTGCTGTGAAACAACAGCAAAACTGATGCTGCAGTCTGAGAAGTTTCTGGAAGGAACTAAGGTATCTAATTACCAGGATTTCATCACCGTCAGTATAATCACCTTTCCTTTGAAGAAATGAGATGTTTTTCAGAGAGTTATTAGATGGAACAGCTGTAAGAAAAGACCTTTTCTTAGCAATAAAACAAGATACTTTGTTCAAACTGCACTGGAGACTGAAAAAACCCAGAGAAATCTTGGCCAAATTGCTTAATGATCTCTGGCACTGGCACAGATACCTTGAGCAAAATACAGTCAATTGCTGTCTTCAAATTCCACTTCACGCTACTATGTGAAAGGCTTTTTTTGCATTTCAAGACATCCTGGGTTTTTCTGTAGAAAGCTGTGATCCAAAAATATCTGACACACCTCCCTGTATTTTTGTTTTTTAAAGGAATCAGAAAGGCTATACCGATTATGAATAAATAATATTCAACCAAACATTTGCTATCCAACAATCTCTGGCTAATATCTGCTAACAAAAGTATAGAGACTTACATTCAAGTGCAGGGAAGTCACCAATATATAGATAAACATTTTGAAAACAAAGCATGACATCTCAGTAAATGGTCAAGCTGAAATTTTGATATGGCAAGGCAAATTCAGGAAGCGGTTTTAGTCTAAATGCATCAAACAATTTTGATTACCGTTGTTATTATTGTCAATCCATGCGTAACTACTCAGATGACTTGGCCTGTCATTCTCCTATTTCGTGTATCACGCAAAGCAAAAAGAGAAGGTATTTTGAAGGGATAATTATGTCTGACCAAGCCTTTACTCAAATATCAATGAAACAGGCATTACCAGTATGATAATATTCTTCTTTCTTAACAAACATGGCAAGAACAATGTCTGCATTAAAGCCAGAGCTGACATAAATCAAAAGTGCTGCAGCATGTATACAGTCATGACTTACACTTGCTGATCATCATGAAGCAGACTTTCAAAGAGCAATTTGTTCAGCATGAAATAAGAAAAAAAATGTGCTTTGCACATGGACTAGAACCTTATGTTGCAAGAAAAAGCTGGTTTAACTGTTATCATTTTGTCTTCAAATATGTCCAATTTTCCATTGATTTGAAGAGACCAAAGCAAAGCAGGCAAAGAAAAAGAAAGAAAAGGAATGAAAAAGTGAGGCTTGTAGTAAAAGATGAAGACATTGGAAGTAGGAAAATTCTCATTCTTTAAGTCCATGTTCATTGTCAGATACAGTGAAAATACTTGAGAAATGCCTGTTTATATACATAATGAACAAGTAAAAACTCTTTGCAGAGCTCTCTTTCCTTCTCGTATGTAAATAATGTGTACCTTTTTCACCTTTCATATGGTGAAATGCCCATTAAGCTTTCAACCATGCTGAAATCCATCTTATTTATTGCTACATTTGGTATTATTCTTCACCTTATATCTTGTACATTTGCATAGTGGTGTCATCACTGGATGGCCTTATGGACTGTTAATTTAAATTGATGCAAGCTTTTGAACTAAATGCACTGCTTCTATTTTACTGGATTTTCGTAACAACAGCAATAGCAATATAAACAGAGACATCGCTAAAAAAACCCAAACCAAAACAAATAAAAACAGTGAGTGACATGAGATTATTTTACTTGAGGAATAAGACCTTTCAGGAAATTAACATACACCATGTGACAATTGCTGTATTGCTCATCAGACTGACATCTCAGAAGGACATCATAAAACCTCAAGAACTGAATCATTTAAGGTGCAATCAAAGCCCCTGACTCCAGACAGCAAAGGTAGTATCAGGCTGTTTTATAGAACAAAGGTAAGCCGTCTTCAATGTAAACCCATTAGTTCCAGTCTTCCCCACTACAGACGTACACTCTTCCTCTCTGCAACAACTTACTATGTATTTAAAGACTGTTATCATGCCATCTGATGTTCCCTGAGAAGCATTTTCAGTGCTTAATACTTTATGGCATCAAGTGCCACATTTGAATTTGTTTTAAATTTTGGGCAACCACATATGCAAGGTTTTTTTGAGATTTCTGAGTATGCTGAAAGTATGAAATTTAATATAGCAGACGTACACCCAGCTAGCATTTAAACTTTCATTTCTCTACTCTGTATTTTCACTGCTTTTCATAGTAAAAATTTTCATAGTGCATTTTTTTCTCATCATCCCATATTTCTTAGGCTACATATTATCTGACTGCAACACTTAAGCTTCTTCTGAGGTGAAACAGCCATGGTTTTCTCTCTTACCTTTTTGCTTACAAAAATTACTAAGCTATAATCCTATGAGTAATAATTTAGTGCAGCCACCCACAACTCTAAACTCTATGACTATTCTGATTTATTCTTAGTGGAACATTGTCCTGCTAAGATTTCTGTGTTCTCATTTCTTGCTAGCTACTTTGGTTTTGTTTGTTTTGTCAGCAGCATGAGCCACTCACCCATTTTCCTTGTTCCTCAGAGGGTTTTTCCTCTTACATAAACACATAACACTGGTGTTTTCTGAGAGTACTCTTTTTTCCATTTCTTGAATTCTGCTTTCAGAGATAAACAATTTTGCTTCATTGCCTCGGGATGAACACTCTTGTTTATCAATCTTTCCTATATTTAAACAGGTCTCTGAGAGTGACAGCAACTGCAGGGTAGGAGAGATAGAAGTTCAGCTTCCTTATGCCTGGAGCCAGACTGGGGAGGCAGAGCTGTGACAGTTCTTCATGGTTCCTCAGGAACAGAATCCCCAGTTGCACTGGTTGTTCTGCCTACAGTGTGCCAGATGAGGAAGTACAACTCCTTCATCCCACACATTATATAAAGACAGGTGTTTTCAGCTTATTCAGATATTAGAACAGAATAGGATACCCTGTACAAGAAGGATAACAAAATCAGGGTGTGCTTGAACAGCAAACTTAAGACATCAGTGCAGCATGGATAGCCACAGCTTTAGTCTAACAGGCACAGGCAGCAACAGCATCAAAATGCAGAAGCACAAAATTAGTGTGGGCTGGCAACTGCGAGCTGGCAAGGTGATCATGGGGGCTCCACTCAGATCCATACCTCTACAGCATCACTGCTATTTTCCCTGTGCCAGACAAGTAAAGGCTAACTTAAACCCCTGCCCCGCAATTGCAATCACTCCTCTGCTGAGGTGAAGAAATAGCTTGAAGGCTTTCCTTATTAATTAAGAAATCCCTCTGGATTGTTCTTGATCAGCTGCTGCCCAGGCAACATTGCAACAGGCAAATTCAGTCACCTGACACCATTAGGGCACTCGAACAAGGTTCTGTATTAAATTAGCCCATTTTCCTAAGAACAAGTAAAGGTTCAGCAAATTTTGCAGTTTATTCCACATGTACTTTTTACACATCTAGCTTTGGTCTAAAAAGTAACAATATCCTAGACTCTCTTAAACTTGTAGGGTTCAATTTTTTATTTTTTATTTGCTTAAATCTCACTAAATATAAACAGAGACTTGTACACGTTGTGTACCTAACAAGCTGTTACTGTTAGGAGGATAAATTCATCTTCACATTTATTTCAGTCAGTTCTGAAACAACTACAGCTTGCAACTGTGTGAGAACTTTACCATTTCTGTTATTGCATAATGATGACAATATTTCTGGTCCTACTGTTTACAGCTAGGCTTTGTCAAGAGGAACTATCTTCAGAATCACAGAATTTTGCAACCTTTAGCATGTGCATTTGCCAGCCTTGAAAATATAAGCCACTTGAAAATGTTATGAAGATGTCTGCACAACTTTTCTGATGTAACACATCTCCAGTCAGATTTCATCTGTGAAATAAAGATTAGAACAAAAAGGCAGACTGTACATGAACAATCTCAGCTTACCAAAATGTACTCTGACCTGAAATGCAAGCAGGAAAACACACTGAAGTGGGACACATCCTCCCAAAGAGTTAGAAACAAAGAATCCTCGGTGCTGTGGCTGAGTAAGTTACAAATACATCTTAGATGTCACTCAGGAGTGTTCAGTTGTAGTGAAGATAAGATTCCCAAACTCCTGAATAGGTGTCATGTTTAGAGTAATTGCCTGTCATACATGTGTATACTCATGTGTTTCAACAATGGTTTGAGGAGGGTTTTTTTAGGGACACAAGAAAAAATCAGTTTCTACTATTTTTGGGGGCCCTTGGCCTTGCTGACGTACCATTTCCCAGCTGCAGCTTTTATTTCTGGGCATATTAGTCCAGTAGGACGAATACTGAAACTCATAATGTTCATTTAAAATAAACAATGAAATGTTGAAGATGATCTTTTGTTACCAGTCCAGTAGCAAAATTGTTTGGATTATGGATTTTTTTGCAATTTTTATATATTTGCAGTTATGGATTGCAAACCCTAAATTTACTACTAGAATAAATCATTCTGTAATCCACTGCACTAAATGATTACAACTAATATGCCGTCACTTACATCACATTAATTTTTTGCATTGGGAAAGATATCATGATGTGCACTCTCCACACATACCTGTATTAATATCTGTCTTGGGTTTTTTTGTCATTTTCTCTCCTAGATTTTTCTCTCTATCTGAGCAACAGACACACTGAGAAACATGCCTGAGCAAAGCAATGATTACAGGGTTGTTGTGTTTGGAGCTGGAGGAGTGGGCAAAAGTTCTTTGGTCTTGAGGTTTGTGAAGGGCACTTTCAGAGAGAGCTACATCCCTACTATCGAAGACACCTACCGTCAGGTGATCAGCTGTGATAAGAGCATCTGCACTTTACAGATAACTGACACTACAGGGAGCCATCAATTTCCAGCCATGCAACGTCTTTCTATTTCTAAAGGACATGCTTTCATTTTGGTTTACTCTATCACTAGCCGACAGTCCTTGGAGGAACTCAAACCAATCTATGAGCAAATATGTCAGATTAAAGGAGACATAGAAAACATCCCAATAATGCTGGTGGGGAACAAAAATGATGAGAATCAAAATCGAGAGGTGGACAGCAGCGAAGGAGAAGCCA
This sequence comes from Lathamus discolor, assembly GCF_037157495.1. Taxonomy (NCBI): domain Eukaryota; kingdom Metazoa; phylum Chordata; class Aves; order Psittaciformes; family Psittacidae; genus Lathamus; species Lathamus discolor. The sequence goes on from NC_088909.1 coordinate 64,065,336, forward strand.
TGGCTAAGAAGTGGAAATGTGCCTTCATGGAGACCTCTGCCAAGCTGAACCACAATGTCAAAGAGTTATTCCAAGAATTGCTAAACCTTGAGAAACGCAGGACTGTGAGTTTACAAATTGATGGCAAAAAAAGCAAGCAGCAGAAAAGGAAAGAGAAGCTGAAAGGCAAATGTGTGGTGATGTGAAATTGCACTGTCAGAAGTCAATCATGCAATCTCACCTGTCTGACAATACTCATATAAAACCTGCAGATAGCAAACAACCATGGAAGACCCTTTTCATTAGTATCTGTTTTAAAAGAAATATTTTGAATTAAAAAAAAATTATTTACTGTAGTTACTATGAAAAAAAACCCCAACAATTAAAATCATGTACTCCACCTTCTAGTGAAAAAAATCAGGAAGCAAGAGAAGGATGGGCCAGAATATCTAATTTTGTGATTTACAGAAGAAAAGAAATTTCATCCTTAGCATAATGCAAAAGTTTTGGAAAGTCAGCTTCATATTACTTTTGTTTCATGTAACTGCAAGAGACTGCAATGCATAATGTTGGAAGAAAAACAAGGAAATGGCCGTAAAGAAACCTAGAACTATAAAATGCATGCTGAATGGTGTTATGACATCCTTTTAAGAATGTTACGGACAATTCTGTGCAATTTTCATTACGGACTGCTGGGGCACTGTGCATAACGCAGTACGGGATCTGACAAATAAACAAACTATTTCACACTGAAAGGAAGTGTGAGGGTAGCAGTTAAAAGGTATGGATATTCTCTCTACCCTCGAGCATGAGATTTCTTTCCTGTATGTTTCAGTGTTTGAACTGAAAGATGATGAAAATCCAGCCCCTATAGGAGAGATGCAAATCATCCTTTCTGGACCCATCACTTCGAGAATCACTTTTGCTTCTGGCCTCAATGTATTTCAGAAAAGCAGATGTTTTCCTGTGGAGAATGTCAGATTGTACAGAAATGGTGTACATAAACAAACAGAAAGCTTCCCCAGGGAGGACTGGCTGGGAAGTCCCCTGCAAAAGCCTCTATGGGAAAGGCTCCCTTCAAATGCTGCTGATGGTTAATAGTGAATGAAAGGAAAGTCTATTGAACTGGTAGTACCCTTGGAGAGGTGTCAATATAGTATACAAAATTTTTATTTAAATTACCAAATAGCTGAGTGAAATGTCTTTACTATATTTCAATTAGAATGCTTTTTCATTCATGCACTACTAGATCTATTGCCTTTATATTGTCTGAAGGGGTATATATTAACCATTTAAACTCATGATTCGAACTGCTGTGACTACAGAATCAAATCCTGTATCTGGAATTAGGGCCCACAAAGGACCCTAGGAGAAGATTTCCTGGGGTAAGTAGTACAGGATTTGGCATGTTAAGACTTGCAGTCAGTACTGCGTTACAATGCAATACGAAGTTCAGAATAGAAAAAGCTGGTTTAAACCACCTTTTCAGGGGCAACTGCTCTTTTCCAAACCTTTGGAAGGGGAATAATATTACAAAATGTGAGCTTTTCCAGATCTCTCTCCAAAGCTTTTTTAAAACAAAGATGAATAAGTAAAATATGTATTCTAATGATAACAAAGACCATCTAACATAAAAGAAGCACATACAGTTTTTAAAAGACACATCAAAGTTGTATAAGCTACAATTTGCACCTTAGGAGCTTCTCTGAAATAATAAAACAAACCACCCTACTTTGGTGAATGTTTATGTTGAAATCATACTATGGGAAAATTCAGTCAAGTACTAGTATTATTAGTATGCATGCTGTTGCATTATAAATATCTTCTAGGAGCTGTTCAAATGCAGTATTTGCATTAAAAATTGTTACCTTGTTCATCTTAGAGTTATTGCTTGCTTACCTTCAACATTTCAATCAAGCGTGCAGTCATTTTGCAGGTAGAGTATACATTCCTTTGAGCAAGAATTGATATTAACATTGTCTAGAAAAGAGCACAAATTTTATCATTCACTCAGAAAAAATTTTGGCACCATTAAAATCAAGTGTAACACTACTGCTGATGTCAAAGAATACAGAATTTTGTGTGCTTTATTCATTGCATCAGAAAATTAGAGAAAGCATGAAAAAAAACCCTAAGGCTTTTACTTAACAGTAAATTCCTGGCTCTTACATGATGCTTTTTCTCCATAAAAATCAAAGCACTTCACAAAAAAAGGACAGCATCTTAACGCCTCAGGTGGTGAAACTGACGCATGAAGAGAGTAAGCAACTACACATAGGTTACCCAGCAGGCTAGCTGTATACCCAGGAACAAAACCAGATTTCCTCAGTCCCAGGCCAGTGCTCACTCTGCATTTGATCTGACTGCCACTTCACATTCTTGGCTAACTTCCAAAGCACGTAAAGAAAACTGGTATGGCTTAACAGCTAAGTGCATCTTTTTCTTGTCAGTCTGTCAAAAGATCAAACAATATTTACAGATCAGGGATGTGAAACATTTAAAACCACTACATTTCTTAGGTCTTTTATAAATATTTAAACATCTGTTTGTAAGCAGACAGCTGACAATGCTCATCTTCGCAGCAATGGATTCCACTAATGAAATGGAAAATCAAAAGAATGATCACACTTAAGGAGTAATGGGTCATATATAGAGGTCAGCAGTACAGAGGTCTCCTGCTGATGCTAATACACCGGTGCCAAAGGTCATCATGCATGACACATGCTGAAGCAGCCAGCATGGAATAATGACATAAACTGAAAGAAAAAAAAAAAAAGGCCATATAAAGACAAGGATCCTTTTAACATTATTGGTCATTTTAACTGAAGGAATTTTTTACGTAGTAAAGAATCTTGCAGAAGTAGAATATAGGGGATCTAATTACTCATAAGCTAGAACTGCAAGATATTTCAGGCTGAAATTTGGCCCTGGACTTTCTCGGAATGTGCCTCATAGCAAGTGAGAAGTAAGTTTATGGCAAAGGTGGAAATCAAACAAGTAGCTGTCAATGTCAGGCTTGAGGACCATTTCCTTTAATTCCCAGTTGATTCCTCACCTGCTATAAAATAAGCCATGAGTTATTTCATGGACTTGCATGTATCAAAGCAAGGCCAATACAGAAGCAATATTACGTGACCACAGATTCGAAAGAGAACGCATTTTATACCCTTGCATTGTTGTCCTAGTTTATACTACTAGTTTTTACATATCTTACATACTTGTGAGCTGATTTAAAGCATTTGTTTTGCTATTACTTATACAATTATTTTTTTTAACACAGAAAAAAAAACATTTTCAGTTAAATACAGAAAATATACAGCTTTATTACATTTTGTGTTTGGGAATGTGATATAACAAACTCTTTAAAATATACAGGAAAAACATTGCATATTTAAGCCATGTAAGATCTACAGTGAATTTTGGCAACCAGAAAATATGATCTAGACAAAATGACTCTTTACAATGCATGTCTTTTCTATGTATATGTGAAATATTAAGATATATAGTTATCATGAAAATGTGTTGTTGCAATTTCATTAGCAAATATTTTACTCAAAACCTCTGGATATGAAGTAATTTGTGCCTACAAGTTTCTATGTTTCTGGTGACCTGAACATACAAAATAAAGTTTTAAATGGAAACACAAGTTTGGAAGAATCCTTGTTGGTGCCTGCATTGTTTTTATTATGTAAGTACATTAAGTATGTAGTTTTTTAAAGTTTCATGCAGTAAAATTTTCAAAGGCAACTCTCTAAATAAATAAATAGCTACTTACATGTTAGGTAGTGTCCTAAAGTCTTCAGCTGTACAGATCAGAGTCCTGAAAAGTCCTGAGAGAACTGGAGCAGTATCATCTTATCTAACATATACCTTTCTTTTATTATACTGTGCAGACACCTACACTTCCAAAGCAGTCTGCCTTCATAAAACACAGATTATCCATGGGTGTATCTTTTGGCCATCAAAAAGCAAAACAGTTCTGCAACCTAGCCTGTGTTTTATTATTTATTTTAAAATAACAACAGATGAAACTCGATGCTTGTGCAAAATTGAAACTTATTATATGGATCCTTCTATTCCTCCTCATTTCTATCAAATTCCTGATGTTTTTGCAAACTACTAAACTACTGCATATTATGTTGCCACCTGTTAAAAAAAAAAGGGCAAATATAATACTTTGGCACTTCTTGCAAGTCACGAGATGTGGTAACACTTGTTCAGTTAAATAATCATTTCTGTATGTAAGGGAGGGATCAACAAACAAGCTTGAACACTCAGGCTCATTGGTAGGCATTTGAACCAGTGATGAAACATTGAGTATTAAATGCAGTTTTCATATCACTCTGAAATAGTTGGACATAGTAGTCCACAAAGCTTTTTATTTTTAGTAAAAGACACCCTAGAACTCCTAATAAATACTATCATTCATTTTCATCTAATACACCGTCATTTACTATGCTTAGCCCTGATTCTGACACAGCCCACTGTGGAAAAGTGAATGTGCCCAGTTACGTCCTGGGGTTTGTACAATATACTCAGTAACTGTTTTTCAGATGTTTGCCCTATAGTATTCCACAGAAGCACCACAAAATTTGCCTCCCTCTGAATTTTTTGTCATTTGTTACTACTCCAATTTCCCACGGGAAGTATTTTCATTGTTACCACATAACCTGATTAAATTGTGAATATGTACTTGTCATATTTAGTTCACTGGCATTTTAACTGGCGTGTCCCACACACCTTTTTGGCATATTTTCTAATTAATTCACAGGTTTATTTCATGCAGCAAATGGTGCCTGAAGTCCAGCTCTACTAAAACTGCAAAGATAGGGAGAGAAGAGTTTAAGCACCTTTGAAAGTACACACCTGGATGCTCCTTGTGAAGGACACAGACTACTCTAAACCAGATGGATATGGGGTTTAGAGAAAGTATTAAGCCTCTTCAGTTTCCTATAGTTTACCTTGGTCAAGCACCACTTTACATAATGAGTCAGAATGGACTTATTGAAAATCATAATGGAACTGAAGCAGAAAAGAACATTCGTTGTTCAGTCAGATGTATTTATTCCTCATTCAGATGCCAAGAAAAGGCACAATAGATCCTACAAGTACATCTCTGTCTTGATGTGGTTAGTAGGTCAAGAGAGGTTCTCCTCCCCCTCTACTCAGCCTTGGTGAGGCCGCATCTGGAATATTGCGTCCAGTTCTGGGCCCCTCTGTTCAAGAAGGACAGGGAATTGCTTGAAGGAGTCCAGCGCAGAGCCACAAAGATGATTAAGGGAGTGGAACATCTCCCTTATGAGGAGAGGCTGAGGGAGCTGGGTCTCTTTAGCTTGCAAAAGAGGAGACTGAGGGGTGACCTCATCAATGTTTACAAATATGTGAAGGGTAGGTGTCAGGATGATGGAGCTAGGCTTTTTTCAGTGATATCCAGTGATAGGACAAGGGGCAATGGGTGTAAACTGGAACATAGGAAGTTCCACGTTAACATCAGGAAGAACTTCTTTACTGTAAGAGTGACAGAGCACTGGAACAGGTTGCCCAGGGGAGTTGTGGAGTCTCCTACACTGGAGATATTCAAGGCCCGCCTGGACAAGTTCCTGTGTGATGTACTGTAGGTTACCCTGCTCTTGCAGGGGGGTTGGACTAGATGATCTTTTTAGGTCCCTTCCAACCCTTGGGATTCTGTGATTCTGTGATTCTGTGATTCTGAAAGCTGTGGATGACATCATCTGTCACATGAAAGAAATACAAATACAAACTGTATTTGTATTCATTTCAGTAAAAAAAAAAAAAAAAAAGCAGGAAGAAGTGTTTTTCCATACGGGCTGTATGGCAAATATTTTTTTCTGTATATAAGAGGAGAAGGATCATTTTACATTAGCTTTCAGAGAGAGATGGGGAGAGCGTGGATGTGCCAGTCACTTAACATATACCTCCTTTACAGCAACTTTTGCTCAGCGTTGTTGTAAAGATCCTTTTCATCCATTACTTCCCTTCCACATCTGGTTCAGCTCCTGCTGCAGGTCAACTTGGTCCTTAAAAACAGACTATTAATTTATCCAAGATTAGGCACTCTCAAAATTCACAACATAATGGCGCTGTATGCTTAGGCATATTAATTTAATTCCAGATTTAACCTGTGGGCCACCTGTCACTTGCACAGTTGGATCATTATAATAAAGAGGTAGGAGAAATATAATTTGGTGGATAAAGTGGGAAATGGTAAAGCCAAAAGTTTTTACATGAATTTACTATTGCTCAGGGACTTCTGAGATCAAGGAGGGCTCCTAAATGTATTTTAAAAACAAAAATCAATATTCTGTAGTCACGCTGAAGTGCACTAACGAGCACTGCTGTTAGGGACATCACAACAGTAGGTTACACAGGAGAGAAATTGCTCAGGGATCAGCAGGGAGAAGGGCAAGTGCAGTCCTCTTTCCCACCATGTAGGAAGGGGCAGATATATTTGTCAATGAGAGGAGATGACCTCTGCAACCGTGACCAACCTGCAGCATGAACACCATATCCTTTCCTTCTACAAACCTCACACCTGTCATGGCTAGTTTTCCACAGTGAATTTAAAAATTGACTGGAACAACAAAGTTGAAAACAGCAGCAAGGGAGAGCAAGGTAGTTTTATAGAAGCACATCTCTAAGAGTCCAAATAATAATCTCTTTATATATGGCTCTGTGAAGACCATGTTCACATACCAATGAATGGTAAAGGACTGTATCAGAAGAAAGAGGCAGGATTATGCACAGTCTAGGGATGCTGAATATAATGGAAGGTGAATATGTTTAATTCCAATGGTAATGTTTAGGAAGGATAAAGTAAAAGAAGAAAAAAGTCAACTGAATGTACTCGGAATTATCCTAACAATACAATCCATTAGGTCACAGAACAATCACACAGAGAATGTAGAACTTGATATGAACATTACAAAGCTGGGATAGGGTAAAAAAGGAATCTAAAATTCTGCCCTCCTTTTTGCTGCCCAAACCATATTTATCCATCCTTGCTCTCCTGTTTCTTTCCAAACTCAAACCTGATTTTAAGGTTAGCCTCATTCAGCCAGTTTGATCAACACCTAATCTCCCACCTAAGCATTGTCTTTTGCTTACCCAGTGTCCAATGCTATATGACATTTTACAAAAGCCACAAATAATCTCAGTATGGTAGAGAACCTTTAAAATTACTTAATTAATTACAAACAGTTCAAAATAATTTGACAATTCCAGTAATTAGAAGGATACAGTAACTCTGTTAAATCATCCCATACAAAAAAATAATAATAATAAAAAAATAATCCTTTCAGTTACGTAACAGCATACAAAGCATGCCCAGATTGCAGAACTGTAATACAGCATCAAAGCCAGATGGATGCAAACACAAAATTTTATTACTGGGATGGGGGTAAAAGAAGCAGCAACACCTCTGTTTGGCTGCTTTCCCTGCTTCTCGCTGCAGACAAAATGTTCCCTTGTCTGCTGGAAATTGTTTATAGAGCATAGAAAGAAGCAAGGCCACCACTTGGGCAGAGGCACTGATGTGTTTTTTCCCCTGCTATAGAAGTAGATGTTGCTGCGAGGGCAGCCTTGTCTGAGAAGGGGAGAAGAGCAGACCCTGGGGCCAGCACTGCCCCGAGACGCGCAGTGAGGCTTCAGGTTCCCTCTTTCGCAGTAGGTAGGGATTGGGACAGGAAGCACAGCCAATCATTTCTGACCTGGCATACACTGCCAACGCTGTGATGGTCATAGCAGAGGTTAATTTATACAGCTGAGCTAGAAATTTATGGAAATACAGTTTAGCAGATACCTCAACAGATGCTGATTCAAATGCCTTGCACAGAAGCAATGTAGCAGCTACTAAAAAGAACAAAACCATATATGGTCAACAATTAATAGGTTAAGAATATGTACTTACTGAAATATTTCCTCAGTACAAAAGGCACTTAGAGTATTCACTGATTATATCAGTGGATGCACAGCTCCACTGTTTCTCCCACTGTTAAGTGTAGCCTGAAGCAGGCCAAAATTTGTAGGATTGTAGGTGTGCGATAAGTGTATATATGGTATGTTAGTTCAGGGCTATAAATAAGTGAGATTTGTGAGGAGATTAAAGAAGAATGTGACTTGAAAGTAATACCTTTAAGTTTTATTATCATAGAATCATATGATTTATTGTATGGCCTCTCTTGGCTGTGTTTTTAGTTACAGCTCTGCATCTCTACAAATTATTATAGTCTAAACATTACTGTGTGACTTACGTTACACAATACCACTTTAACCTTCTTCTGGGAGATAGATAATTTAGTATAAAAAATCAACATTGCATTGCAGTCAAGCATATTATTCTGTACTATACAGATGTAGTAAGTAATGTATTTTTAAATGCAAGCTAGTTGTTATAACAGTATTGTGTTTATTGTGATTTCTTTAGTCTGTCAGTCGTGTTTCTGTGAGAGACTGATCTGAAATCAGACTCCACTGTCTATTGTCTCAAAGATTGGTATGAGAAGCTAAGAGAGGTCTCCACCATGACTGAAAGATGAGAGGGAAAGAAAACTCTTCCATCCATTGCCTTGAGAACTGTTGTGAGGAATTGAAATGGGACTCCACCAACCATAGCCTCAGAGATGGGTGGGAGGAGTTGAGATAAGACTCTTCTATCCATTGCCTAGGAGAAGGGAGTGAGGAGCTGAATTGGGACTCTACCATCCATTGCCTAAGGGATGAATGGGAAAATGCTGAGATAAGACTCTTCTGTCCATTACCTCGAGGGCTGGTGGGAGGAATTGCTGTTCATTATCCCAAGAATTGCTGCAGACACCTGCAGCTGAAGAGCCTGCTGCAAGACCAGGGAAACGTCCACCAGGAACAGGAATACGTGACATGAAAAACATAGGTACGCCCCCCAACTCATTATAAAAGGGGAAGTAAGACATCACCAAAATGGGTGCCTTCAAGGTGACACCAGAAGGACGCCTCCATGAGGACACCCACCTCCGATGAACTCTTGGGGGACACTGGTCCAATACCAACTATGAACCCTGAAGAACTCCCACCATCGACGACAACAGCGGGTTGCCCGGACACTGCTGGGTCCATGGTGGTGACTCTCTCTCTCTCTCTGCACCCCAAATCCTTGCTTCACTTTCTGCCTTTTTTCCAGTCTATCCTATTGCTATCCCCTTTATTGCAATAATTTCCCTCTTTTATAATAACTGTCTTTTGTAATCTGTAATGAAAATACCAATTATGGTACTTGACCTCGTTTGCATCTTAATTTCACTCTTGGGATCACTAACTGAAACATAGTCTGGCACTGGGCTTTTCTCCAGTCAGACCCTGACAGTTTCCTCAGGAATTACTGCTCTTCTGCTGGGTCTTTTAATTTGAGCTAGTTTAGGAAAAAAACTTTCACATTAGGACCATTTTCAGCAAGACATTTTTAAAGTGCATTCAATGGCAATTAGAGTTTGGAATTCAACAGAAGAATTTAACAGTCATTTGTAGAGAAGGTATTAGTCATCCCATTTCCCACACGAATATGTTTTATGGTTTGAAATGTCACAAAAATGGCTATTTTAGAACACAAACCAGAAGCTTGAATAGAAACAGCGTTAGCTTCTTTCATTTTAGCATTCAAATATATGGAAGTATGTACATTTTCCACTTTTTCTGAATGCCAGAGACCAAATTCATTCTTGTATTAGTTTGCAGTAGATTTGTCCCAATGTTTTCCCGATTGTTTTCAAGTACACTGTGTTTAGTATGGTAATAACGGAGTTGGTGTTGTTACAAAAAGAAGGTTTTTTGACTCTGTGGTGTTTTATGGTTGATGTTTTCAGTATAGGGAACTACCAAACCAAGAGAAAGATACACCTGTAAGTAAGTTACAAAAGAGGACTTTTAGGAAATGTTTTCCTTTTTCTAACTCATTCTTTGGTTGGTCTGTAGCAAAATGACTAATATCCATGTGTCAAAATTCCTTAAGCATTAAACTGGAACAATTTTTTTCTTTTTTTTTTTTTCAAGGATGCAAGAAACTTATGGAATATATGAAATGAAAATTTTATTTCTCTATGTTCTTTTAGTGCAGTTTTATAAAATAGATGTCAATTTTTGAAAACCTAACATCTCTTCCAAACTTACGACATAGGATAAAAATCTGTTCCCCTGGGACACATCAAAATTTATCCCTTTGGTTCTCATGTTCTCATTTCAAGATACTCCAGTGTCAAATAAAATAACTCTTGATTAAAAATAACTCCTACTTTATTTACTAAGCATTCTGGTGTTGATAATGGCTGAAACTCCACCACAGAAAACCCACAGGAACCACAGGGGGACTCTGGAAGGGCGGTCTCCTAGTCCTCTGCCTCTACATGAGAAGAAATCTCCTCAGTTCCTCTGAATTTGGTTGCTTTTAGGTCACACATGCTGTGCCCCAGCATAGACCCTTATGATAAAAGCATAGGCAGTTAATTAGCTGGCAGCTCACATTGAGTATGCCAGGCACTGCTTCTGCACTAAAGCTGGCAAGGAGAGCATTCACAACCCCAGCCATCAGATGTCTCTGCCCACTGTCTTCACCCTAACATCCATCACATACTATCATTCTACCCCTTTTTTTGGAGGCTGTAGGCAACTTCCTTTTCACAGGTCTAAGGTAATGGGATTCATCATCGTGCATACCAGTGCAGACACTGACTTAGAGGAAGAAAAATTATTTTTGGCTGTGGACATGAAGTTTTGTTTAGTCAGCAAGGTATGACATTATTTATGTACGCTTTGCAGGAGATTTTCTTTTTAGAAGAAAAGATCTCTGGTGGTCAGTTTTATCTTTGAAATTTCGAGAGAAAAGATCGTGTTAGATGAAAGCTTTCTTGAGCATTCATTTAAAGCCAGTTTCCTGTGAAATAAATTTGGAGTTTTCTTCTCAGTCTAGGAACATTAGTTTGGTATATAAAACTATCAACTTTTGCTTTCACATGATCATCTTTGCTTACTGAGCGCAAGACTAAACTGACAAATGGTCTTAATTGCATCATGGTGTGAGAAAGGGAGCAAGCAATTGAAGATCAAAAGTTACTTGCAGGGGATGATGTTTTGCCTATTGATTATGATTTTAATCTTAATTCCACATCTGTGTGAAAAGAGACAATATTCCCATTAGCATTTCTGCATTGTAAAGAACAGGGCTGAATCCTTGAGGGAATTTTAGAGGAAAATAGAGCAAATCAAGTTCACTAGGCTCTGGCTTGAATTTGCTTACTGACTGGACATGTGCATTTGTTCTTTGATAAAGACTGACTATTTTGAAGTAAGTATATAAATAGGTACCACTCCACTTCTGTTCTATGACTTTGGCCAAGATTAGAGATAGAAATCCCCAAAATTAGTGGAAACAGCTCAGCATATCTAATTTTTGGAACACCATATTTCCAAAAAGCAAAAGCAGACATTCCTAGATATATTGGGAAAGCTTTCAGTGGTCTTGACACATCCAGAGAGCATTCAAAGAATGACCACAAATGAATCTGAATGGTGATGTTTCTGAGAATAACAGTGACCAAAGACCTTCGATAAAAATTATATTCTGAACCTTTTCCACTCATTTTCTTCTTCTGGAATAATAAGAGGTTCAGATATAAGCAATTTCTATTTATACAGCTGAAAGAGATATATACAGCATAATGTTTTTATATGACTGTTTGCATCAACAGACCAACAAGAAACTTTGTGCTGCTTAGCACATGGTGAAAATATCACACAAAGACCTGGTTAGGGCTTACAAACCAGTAAATGGTCAAATATAACTGTGGGGTTTTGTCTCAGTCTAGTGCTTTCTTTCCAGTGGAAAGAGAAATGGCTTTAAGAAACCATCAAAAGAAAGGCAGAATATGATGAATGGTTTTACACAGGCAGGAAAGAAACCAACATGCAGAGATTAACAATAAAAGAATTCACAAGTGAATTAGACAGACAGACAGAGGAGGTGCCTCTGTTCTTACTCAAATCACTGACACTATTCTGGATTTGCAAAGGTTAGACTAGAACAAATTCTAACCTAGGAAGTAACACTGATGGAAATGCATTCAACAGTAAGTGAAGTTTTTCATATTTGATGGAATTTTGGGTAAAAGATTTAAATGCTTCATGCAATTGTGGAATGGGAAGTAAAGTGGAAAGCTGTAATCTGAATATGGCATTTTAAAATAAACCTGGAACTTAGTGATGGCCGAGGAGACTAGGTTTGAAATATGGGGAACTTTACCTATAAATCGTCTGCCTCTGAAGGCTGGAGGTACATGATGTCTTCCACTAATTAGTAGGCTATGTGGACTGAGAGAAAGATCCCAGTCTAGTTCAAACAGCAAACAGATGTCCACATTTCAGGAGCCATGTCATTTTCATTGCCTCTTTGACTAGCATGAATTATCTTCACGATTTAACTCAGTTTTTGAAAATCCCTTTTAAAAGTAAATGCTGCCTGTTCAGTAGTAATATTTTCTCTTTAATAATAATGAAAAAAATTTGTAATCAGAGATTTTTCTGATGTTTGTGCAGATGGGATGCAAAATAAAGGTTCAATTATTGGAAAAAAAAGTATAACAAAATTGGAGCTTATAGTTTGTTAAACCTTTTTGCAACTGACTATTTCAAGATCAAAAAACACATGTAAGATTTATCACACAAACTTTGAGATATGCTTACCAATGGTGTGCTTTCTGTATGTTAGAATTTTGTAACTGGTATGCATGCATTTGTTTTTAATTTAGCTGTATTAATGGTTTATAAATGAAAGAACATCTTTAAAAAGATAGTACACTAAAACAACACTCCTTTTTCATCACTTCAAGTAATTATAAGCCCTTTTCAGTTAAATAATGAGGCTGGAGAGCAAGGCAAAAGGTATATTTAAATCTGAAAATATTAAAATGGGTTTGGCCATTACAAAAGTGGGAGATTTTTGCAATCCAAAGGCTAGCTGAGAAAATAATTCAACAAGGTACTCCAGTCCAGCAAGCCTTGGAAAGTATTGGTGGCAAATTCTCTTTCTTTTTATGAAGCAGAAAGTGGAGAAAATTACAGCAAATGGAGTATTACCATCTGCAATAACTGTCAATCAATAGAGAAGAAATGATAGAGAGTAAGATAGCAAAAGACAGTACGGGTGAAAGTAATTGCGATACAAAGAAGGAAGACAAGCAAAATAAAGATAGCATGCTTTTAGGAAAAAGAATAATGGAAAAAAAACAACAAGACTTCAACAAACTAGTGAAACTTCAAAGTATTATCTCCACCTTCTGTTCCAGATTAAGAAATACGCAGGCCATTTGAAGGGTCAGAGAAGAGCAATGGGAATAACAGGACATCTAGAAATCCTGATCTATGCTGAATAGATGAAAAAATGGTTTGGGCCAGTACGGAAGAGCTATATGGTAAAAGCTGTATTAGATTCCAACTATGCTAGTAAATGAAGAAGGGAATAAACTCTGTTGCACATCCACTTTCACAAATTTTTCAGTAACCTGAGCAGGGAAGCACCAAAAAGGAGGCTGAGTACAGAGACTGACTGAAGGATCTGTATCCTTTTACCTTCCTCCTGAGTGGCCAAGCGGAGGAAACGCCAACTGATGGGAGAGGCATGCATACTACTGACATTGCTGCTGTGGCCCCCAGGCACATCCTGAAAGCCCACACCAGTCTGATATTCTATTGCTTCTGTGATCCATAACAGTCACTGAGTACCGCTCACAATCATCCTGGCGTAAATACAAACTAATATTGCCTTTCTTATGCACTGCTTTCCAACAGGCATACTGTTACATTAATACTGTTACTAGTAGGAAAAATGGTGGTGGTGAAATACATACAGTATGCTAACACATGATGCACTAAATAGGACACAGTAGCGGGTGTATGGAGCAGCAGAAGACACCAGCAGGAGGACTAGTGGACAATGTGTTGTAGTGACTGGAGAGAACATTAACTCCAGATGTTGTGGTCAGTAGTTATGCTTTAGAATATATACAGAATTAAAGAATTATAGAATGGTTAGGGTTGGAAAGGACCTTAAGATCATCTAGTTCCAACCCCCTGCCATGGCAGGGATGCCTCACAGTAGACCAGCTCCAACTCTCTCCAACCTTGCTTGAACACTGCTGGGGTTGGAGCATTTACCACTTCTTTGGGCAACCTGTTCCAGTGCCTCACCACCCTCACAGGAAAGAACTTCTTCATTATATTGAACCTGAACTTACCTTGTTTAAGTTTGAACCCATTATCCCTTGTCATATTGCTACAGTCCCTGATGAAGAGTCTCTCTGGCATCCTTGTAGGCCCCCTTCAGATACTGGAAGGCTGCTATGAGGTCTCCATGCAGCCTTCTCTTTTCCAGGCTGAACAGCCCCAACTTTCTCAGCTGTCTTCATACAGGAGTGCTTCATCCCCACTGTCATCCTTGTGCCCCTCCTCTGGACTTACTACTACAGTTCTGATGTTTTTAATTAAAGGCTGTTACCTTTACATGTTGTGTATGCTATTTTGATTCATTATGAAGATGAGTGCTGTTATAAATGCTGAGCTGAAGTTAGGCACTGGCTATTTTAACTTCTTTTATTCTTTAAAAAAAGCACAGCTGAACCGCCAGTGGCATTCTTTCCCAATAGAATCTAGACATTGCTAAAGACAGAGAAAGAAAATCAGCCCTGAGACGGGTATGCTTAATGCTCTTTTTTTGTTAAGAATATTTGGTTGTTGCATAAATTTTGCCCTTTTGTATTCCCCTTTAGTTAAAAGGAAGACTAATTTTTCCTGGGAGATCCTCAAAACAGCTCTTGTTTTCCATCTTTCTTCACCTGTTCCTGTGGCTAAACATTCTTGGAAAAAATAAAACAGCCAATGTTGCTTTCTTTAGGCGTTGTAGTTCTTCTGTTATGATTGTTGTATATGTGGCAGAAAAAAACTGTCTACCATTTTCTTATGGGATTTTGTGTTTTACCAGGTAAGACTAACACCCTAAATACAACTTCTTTTACATATCCTGCTAAAAAAGTATATGATCCAACAAGAAAAACTACAACCAGTATATAATCATTAATGTAATATGTTCTCTCTTATCCTAGAAATTTTATTTAAATTTGACACAAAAATATGTTCTGTGAAGTCAAAACATAAACATTTGGATACTATAATGTTAGGGTTGTTCCACTGCTTTCTGTGAGCTATACTTAAAAAAAAAAAAAAAAAAAAAAAACCCAAAAAAAAAAAAACCCCAGCCTATTATAAATATTAGGATATATACTTGAAATTTCAGCTCAGGCTGATTAAGAGCTTCTTCTGGCATTTGGACATAATTACTATGATGTGAAAGAAAAATCCCCACCTGGTAACAGAGGTTGCCATGCTGACAGCTGTGTGGGCAGGAGAATTCTTTTTCACTGCATTTTTTATCTTTCATTTTCAACTGTGCTTTCATTTCATCTGTACTGGAAAAAAGTGCATCTGGCATAGGATTACTTCTCAGGGTTTTTTTCTTGTCTTACTTTTCCAGATATGAGGAAAAATAGATTGGCTTTAGTCATTTTATTAAACACAAACATGTTTGCCAGCAAAAATGATGTTGGATTTATTTTATGAGAAATCTGAAGCGTGGTCAAATAAGACTCTTAGTACTCTACAAATTACTTTAATGCGATATGAACAATATGATTGCTATAGCAAGCAGTCTCAAAGGGAGATTAATCATTATAGATCCATTGAAAAAAGAAAAAAACCCAAACCAAACTGCAAAGAAAATTCACCTAACCCAGAAAAACCCAACAAAATACCACATTTAGAGAGGTAAGGGTCTGTCAAGATGGTTAATAACTGGGTGGCTTAGATTTTTCTTAAAGTACTTTCTGTTTATATTTGTTTTTTATAATCTTTAAAACATTCTGGAAAGGGGAATTATGCCTACAGGGAAAATACCAATGGAATTTGAAGATGTTCATCCTTCTTTTTCTTTTTCTTTTTTTTTTTTTATTTTGCTTTATTTCTGTTGACTGGAAAAAATAAATTTTATTTAGCTGGCATGTTTTACACGGGTTCTCTTTTCTCCTATTTAAGGAAAAATTCTTGGTGAACAAGAAAAGTGAAAATCTTGAATGCAGTGCCATTGGTTCAGCGCTTCATATGTCTTCCACGTTTGAATATTAGCATGTGCATTCAAATACACGATACTTTCAGAGGCATACTACTCCACTGGAGACTATACTAAACAATACAGCATATAATGTTGCAGATTAAAGACTTGTTGATTTTGTGAACAGTATTTTTTTCCTCTAGAGAGTGATAAAAGATTATGTTAAAAAGTACATTAATCTGATACCCATTTCAATTAAAATTAATTTTCTGTGGCCCATATTTATTACAGCTGACTATTAAATATAATTATCCACCACCTTTGAAAGTCAGTTTGCCATGAAAAAGTAATATTTCATTTAGAATGACAAATTTTTTATGTACTGAGACTTTAGAAAAAAGTAAGGGCTGTACCACAGTTCCCTCAACATACATGAGACAAAAGCAACTTGCTGTGTGTTTTTGCGTGGAATATCATCGGTACCTAGAGAGGCAGAAAAATATTAATGTCAAGGTTTTGTTTCATTTGTGTGTGATTTCTTTTCCGAAGAGCTAGAGCTGTTTTCTGACATCCACATTGTTCTTCTGCCTATCTAAAGGATGGATAGCCAGACCATATGCTAAATTCATACACAACAACAAAGTTGAGAAGAACTTTGCAGAACTCAGGGTAAAGAAGATGAATGTGCAGAGCCTTCTCTGAGAGTTCCAAGGACCTTGCTTTCTTATTCACTGCTTGTGTGTCTGAGAAAAAGGAAATTGCTTTTTCCAAATTTGGTAATATTTGACTTTGCAGAAATAACTACTGCTTGAGATATCACCTTCAAGTATAAATCAAACCTATTGTTTAATTCAGACCTTCTGGTCACTGATTTAGACTGCAAGACAATATAGCATCCAGATACTACTGCTCTAAAAGCAGTATTTTTTTAGAATATAGGGCAAAAAATGCTGGTAAAACATTTTTAAATGAACTGTGGAGTTGTTTCATGAATATTTTTGTAAAGGTCATTAACTGATAATCAAGAACACTATTGATAACTTCAGTTGCAATTTTCTGCCTAGGTTAATGTAGATTTGATGTTCTGGCTCTAATGCAACACAGTAATACTGTAGAACTGTTCTCAAGATAATATTTAAAAAAAAAGTCTTTCACAAAATCATAAAAAAATCCCTGCCAAAACCTGTAACACTTAATAAAAAAAGATTTTTTGCATAGATTAGTTAGGGACAAATTATAGATGTGGTAATTGTATCCAACAATTAAATTGCCTTCCTAAATTTAGATTCTACCTTCTGCCCAGCACGGCATATAGTTGACCACGCAGAAGTATGTGAGCTGTATATGGGGTAAACGACCCAAGTCAGCAATATAGACTTCTGGGATTATTCTTAGTCACAGAATATACACGGCTAACAGCTATTACTACTTTTGGAAGAATGCCATGTTGAAATACTTTATTAGTTTTAACACAGATTCATACATAAATCCCAATTTCATGTTAGCAATACAACACCTACTATCACAGCAACCCAGCCTTGGTAATAAGGAAACTAATATTTGTGTTGTTTAGCAACCTGTTTCCACTGGTCAATGATGTGACTTTATGTTAGTTACTTGACAGATTTCTTTCACAGTCTGCGGTAGAGCCAGTTTTCCTGTTGTGAGGGTTCCTGCTGAACTCCTTTGCTTTTCTTGGGGATGTATTTAATGGGAAGCCAAGACATTGCACTGTGGGTGCCAGTTTTCACTTGATGATCTAACAGTTTCTCTACATAATTATAGAATCATACAGTGGTTTGGGTTGGAAGGGACCTTAAAGATCATCTAGTTCCAAATCCGCTGCCACAGGCAGGACACCTTCACTATCACTGATCTCCACTCAGATATCGAGCCAACTGCTCTTCAAATTGAGGAAAAGTACCAAATCTATAAGCCAATTCCTATCCAGATGGCCTCAACAGGATATAGTTGATCTTGAGAACACAGCCAAAGGAAGATGAGAAGTTGAGGGATGCCTGCTGTGATTACCAGGACAAAAAGATTTCTTCATTATGAGGGTGGTGAAACATTGGAATAGGTTGCCCAGAGAAGTTGTGGATCTCCCATCCCTGGCAGCATTCAAAGTTGAATGGGGTTTTGACAACCTGGTCTAGTGAAAGGTGTCCCTGACCATCACAGGGGTATTGAAACTAAATTATCTTTAAGGTCCTTTCCAGCACAAACTATTCTGATTCTATGATTCTGTGACAGCAAGTGCTGACTGGAGTAGGGAAGTAGCCATGGCTCTGGCACAGAGATTTCAGCTGGGAAATGTCTGGTGATATCTTCCGGAAAGAAGGTGCAAAGAGAGGCAGCTACACCAGAAATAACAGTGAAGCTATTCACAGTACACGAAAGCTTTATATCTAGTTATTTTCTAAGAGCTCATTTACTGACAGATGAATAGACACATTTATAGAAACTTTGCCAGAAAAACACTACCACTTCAAGTCATGTCCATGCCATCAAATCAAGTGAAGAGCTCACAACATCTGATATATGAAGAAGTTTGTGACCAGAAAAGCATAATGCTAAATGTCATGAAAAAGATAAAATACATCTGAAACCTGCAGAGAGGCAGTAGTAACACTCAAGGACACCCAGTTAGCTGTTCCAAAGTCTTTGTGAAATATACTGTGTAAACATAATTGCTAGCACCCATCTAAGTTTATTTTTATAGGTTTATTTTTACAGATTTATTTTTACTTAACTGATTTTAGTTGGTTGAGGTGATCTGAGAAAATACAGTTATAACTAATACCTTTCCTTTGATCTGCATCTGTGTTTCCTGTGTCCAAGGCAAAATAGTGTTTGCTCTTCCAGGAAGGCAGTAGCAGCCATTACTATGTGACACAGCAGTTAATTAATATATTTTCTTTGCCATAAATCATGTGGTAAGCCAGTTGAAGTTGATGGGGGAAATTATATGACACAGGGTTATCTACAGTGCAAAATCTTTACCTTTCACCACTATCTTATATTACTAAGGGTGCAATTCCTGTCCTCAGTGAATGGACTTGCACACTGAAGTTGTCAGGGATATAAACTGTGATTAACTTCAGAAATAACTTCACATAGGAAATCATGTGTAGAAATCTCAGCACAAATATAACAAGCAAATGTTGAATACACATACTGGAAACACTGGTTTTTGGAATAAGTAAGATCTTTTCACTGATGAGAGGGGATCTGATGAGTACCTTTAGTTCTTACTGTGAATTTTCCTGGATTTTTTCACTCTATGTCAGCAGTTAGAAAACTGCTAGCATCACTTTTCAAGTATCATAGAAAAAGTTCAGTTTATTTTCTCAAGACAGATTAGAATGGTTTGTTGCTTTTCCACTAGTATCTTTATGATGTTTTTCATTAACCACAAACTTTAAAACCAAAAGCAAATTGCCAATAAAATTAATAATAAAACAGTAGAACAATTTATTAATAAAACTATATCCTGCATGTGCCAATCAATATGTTTAAAAGTTGATATGTCAGGAAAAAAAATTAATTTTATAATATTTTCTTTTACCACTTTTTCAAGGCCATTCTAATAAACTCCTCATACTTAATTGGGTGACTTACTGCCTTACTTCACAGATTGCTTTTATAAAAATACTGTAAAATCCATAGCACTAAATAACATGATAATCAGCTTAGTTTAGATCCCCCCCATATTTCAGAATAACTTATTTCTATAAGCATAATCATAGAATCATAGAACAGTTAGGATTGGAAAGGACCTCATGATCATCCAAGATCATCTAGTTCCAACCCCCCTGCCATGGGCAGGGACACCTCACACTAAACCATCTCTCCCAAGGCTTCATCCAACCTGGCCTTGAACACTGCCAGGGATGGAGCACTCACAACCTCCCTGGGCAACCCATTCCAGTGCCTCACCACCCTAACAGGAAAGAATTTCCACCTTATATCCAATCTAAAATAATACAGATCATAAGGTTTCATTTTTTAGCCGAAATAAGTCAGCTACATCTTTAATAAAAATCACTCATTTTTATACATTTAAGATTAATTTTCTCCTTGCAATGGTCTTTGAAATGAAAATATGGTGGCACACGTGACACTACAATTTGCTCATACTGCTGACTGTCTAGGTACATGCTTTAAAGTACAGTGATGTACCTAAGAATTTTGACTTAGAATTTGGAAGCATGTAATGAATATTGCCAGTAGTCTACAAGAACCACCTCAAGATCATAAGCTTTATGGTAGAGTAACTAACTGAAGAAAAATCCAAGCAGTCTAACAAGATAAAAAAAAAAGCCTTTAGAAACATAGTGCTTTTCAAATAAATACTAATGTTTTGGAGGGCAGTATGGGAGTTGCTAGTGTTAATCTTTTTCCCAAATTTCTGTTTTTCATGTTGTGTATAATTTTTATCTTTAAACGCTTAGAACAGAGATCAGAAAATTAACTTGTAGTGAAAAAAAATCAGGCTTTTTATGCAATTCTGGGAAAATAAAAGACTCCAAAATAAAACTTGGCATACTTGTAAAAAATAAAACAAAAACCACAAAGAAACAAACACAAACACCCCAAAAGAACCCCAAACAAACAAAAAAAGTGAGCATCATTTAGAAAAAATGAGAGTGCATGCATACCAAAGATGTATACTTTGCACGTAGCTACAGCATCCCTCAAATATTTAGCACTTTTTACTGCATGTAAGCAGAGTATAGAAGTCCAATTACCCTTCTTCACTGACAGTTGCGAAGGGCAGAGGACAAGATAACACAAAAAATATGTAACAGAGGAAGGACTTGTATGGATGTAATGTAGTGACTATGTTAGTGCTCTGATCACTGAACTTGATTTTACTGAACCCCTTGCTGTGAAGACCGAGGCAAAAAAGTTGTCGAGTACCTTGGCATTCCCCATGTCCCGGGTGACCAGGCCTTCATTTTCCTTCTGGAGGAGACTCACATTTTTCCCTGTCTTCCTTTTATCACCAATGTACCTATAGAAGTTTTGTCGTTGCCCTTAATGTCTTTGGCCAGACTGAGTTCTCTCAAGGCTTTAGCTATCACTGGTTGCTCTGATTATTTCTTTATATTCTTCCCCAGCTACTCATTCTTGCTTCCACCCTCTGTAGGCTTCCTTTTTATGCTGGAGTTTGTTCAGGAGCTCCTTGTTCATCCATAGGCCTCCTGAAGTTCCTGCCTGACTTCCTCTTCAGAAGGACGCATTGCTCCTGAGCTTGCAGAAGGCAATCCTTAAATATTGAGCAGCTTCCTTGGGCCCCTCTTATCTCCAGGGCTTTATCCCATGGTACTCCACCAAGAGCTTGCTACATGCCTCCCTTTCTGTCCTAAGGACCTCAAACTCCACTGTTTCATGGCCACTGCAGCCTCCAGCCTCACTTTCCCCACCAGACCCTCCCTGTTGGTCCAGCATTTTCCCCTGCTCACTGGTTCCTCTATCACTGGTAGAACAAAGTTATCACCAGAGGGTTCCAGGAACTCCTGGATTGCTTATGCCCTGTTGTATTGTCCCTCCCATAAGATACCAGGGTGGCTGAAGTCCACCATAAGGACCAGGGCTTGTCAGTGCAAGGCCATACCTATCTGTCTACAAAGGGCTTGATCCTCTTGGTCTTCTTAGCAGACCCTCACTGTAATGCTACCTGTCCCTGGCTTCCCTTGAATTCTGACACATAAGCTCTTGGTCAGCTCCTCATCCATTCCCAGGCAGAGCTCTGATCACTGACATAGAGGGTGACACTATGGAAGTTTGCATAGTTGCATGAGTGCCTACTCAGGAATGGGTATCTTCTACTAAGCAGAAGAAATAGATGATACATTGGGCAGTTAATGGCTTCAGCTGTATATGAAACCAGTCAAATGGTGAAATAACTTTGTTTACAGTCCTGTCTGTGAGAACCAGATCTTGCCTATTAGGAGCAGCTGTTTGCAGTTGCAGCTCTGAAACTGGCAGCAGCAGGCAAGCAAGAACAGCATATAGGCTGCAAAAGTCAGTGAGATAGACATGGTGGGTGGAGAGGGAGAAATACTAATACTGTTGTTGTGGTTTTCAAAATTCTGGTCCATTCAGTCAGCCACTGGCTGTAACATCAGGAGTGTGGTTTGAGGGTGCTGTGGTGCAAAATCACAGATTGGTAGGCACTTCTGGAGGTCATCCACTCGCACCTCCTGCTAAAAGGAAAGGAAAAATCAAGGATATATCACGATGTTCAAAACCTTTTCCAGTCAAATCTCCACATCTCTTAGAAGGTCCCCAGTAGCAGCTGCCACAGTGGCTAATTTTTATTGGTTTTTTTTTTATATTGTACCTGCTACCTTTCACCCTCTCACTGTGTTCTGCTGCCCCCCTAACGGGTCTGGCTCAACACCCTTCCAGACAGTAGCTGAAGATAGTAATAAGCTTACCCTGTTAACTTTCTCAGGGTTGAACAAACTCAGTTCTCTCAGCTTCTGCTAGTAAATTCTGTGCTCCAGTTCCCCAGCATCTTGGTGGACGAACATCCTACAGTTTGACAATATTTTCTTTGTACTGGGAGGCTGGAAATTGAGCATAATAGTCCAGTTAAAGGCTTATGAATTCTGAATAAAGGAAAATAATCACTTCCTTAAATCTGCTTCCTATGCTTTGCCAAAGCAGTCCTGTATACAGTTAACCTTCAGTACTGAAAAGACACGTTGCTAATGCATATTCAATATATGGTGCCCACTATGACCCTGACAACTTTTTCTCTGAAGTCTCCTTCCAGCAGTTAGCCTGGAGTACTGAGTTTGTCCACCCCATAGGCATGATTTTACATGTGTCTTTGTTGAATTTCATGAGATTCTTGTCTGCCCATTTCTTCAGATTATTGAGATTACTGATCTCAGTTGGTTCCTTTGAGCAGCACTTGCTTTCAGTTTATCAACTGCTCTCCGCATCTTAGTCTCATTGTGAACCTCCCAAGGAACTACATACCATTATGTTAGTTATTAAGGATATTAAGCACCATTGGTTTCAGTATGAGCCCCTGAGGAATGCCACTTAGTATAACTGCTTTCCAGGTGTTGGCACTATCCTTTGACTGTGACAATCTAGCCATTTTTTAGCCCACCTTGTGGTCCACTCATCCAATCTGTACCTCCGCAACTTGACTGTGGATATTATGAGAGGCCAAACTGAAAGCCTGACTAAAGTGAAGGTAAAAAACATCTGTTGCTTTACACCCAGTGATGGAGTCAGCTAACTCATCACAGAGGGCAGTTGGTTTGGTCAGCACAATCTGCATTTCATAAATCCAGGTTTCTAGTCTTGTTCCTTTTTTAATACAGACACTTTTTAGATAGAGACCTTTTGTCTATACTTTTCAGGAGCATGTGGCAGAGCATACCATCAAAATCTAGGTACTCCAATATTTCCTTCTAACACACCAACTAAGCTGTGTGCTTTGAGTGTGCCCTCATAGCTTGGCACACAGGAAATATGATGCTCTCGAAGGTGTCTGCAGCACCAATTTAGACATATTGGTTAATACACCCAGGTATGCATGACAAAGGAGTACTTATTTCAGTTTAGGTAGAAACTGCCCTTCTCCAAGTTACTTGCGTGCAAACTAGATTTAGGCTTCAAATGACAGAAGCGGTTATTTGGGTTTTGCCGGAAAGAATTATGTTCTCTCGCTCTTCATTAGAACATATCAATATTTATTCTGATATTCATATCTTATGCCATTCCTGTTGCCTTAAAGAGTGCGTTATTTTTATACATTAATGTAAACCATGAGGTTTCATAAGGAGAGTGATCTCACATCCTTTAAGAGTTACTTTTTTTACCTCCTGACTGTTGGATGGTTTATTTTCGGCATAGAATTCAGAGCAAGACACACCATGCAGCTGAGAACAACATTTAAAAAGCATATAATCATTTTCAGACTTTCTTAAATTGCACTTGGAGCCCAGCCCAATGCCTGAATATACTTTTTCCTTTTTTTTTTTTTTTTTTTTTTTAGATTAGATTCAATTAACAGCTTTTTCTTTTTTTCCAAGTAATGCTGGTTTTCCCATGCTTGCTCTGAATGGGGTATCTTGTTGTAATACTCTGTAATTTTAATCCTAGTCTATCAGGGCCCCCAGTTTAATTACAAAATTGTTTACATTGTTGTATTTTGCCCGATTAGACTGTGCTGTTGGCATATACATTTAACATTTTGTTAGAATAATTGAATTAGAATGTTTTGCAGGGTTAATGGTTCTCATTGTTAAACAGAGCATTACTTTCTACATCTGCCATCTGTAAAAGCTCACTAGAAAAACAGAAATTGAATTTCATCTAGCAGTGAGATAACCCTTTCATTAAAATAGTCTTCCTAGAGACAGAATAAGATTAAATGTGGGGTTTCTAGTTTGAAAAGGTTTTATTTCCGTGTTTTTCAATTCTGCTTGATCTAATTTGTCGGAAAATTCTCATTGTGTTTTATGGAATCCAAACAAGTGAAATAAGGAAGCTTTGTCAAAGGAACCTGTCTTCTGGTTCTGCAATAAGGATCCAGGTTACTCAGCACTTTCAGACTGTAGACTTAGGAGTCAAAATCTTGGAAGCCAGTAGGCTAAGTATTTACCTCTAGAGTCCTTGGCTCCCAGGCAGAGCCAAGATTTTACAGGCTCCCAGAGATTTCAGGTGTTTGGTCCATTGCTGGAAACCTCTGAATATAAAAATGCCATGGAGCAGCTATACTATTACTTAATATATTTCTGAAAATTATCCTGGGTTTAGCCAATAATTGTTTTTTAGTCAGTACCTCTGATACTGGAAAATTTCCTAACTGGCTCTGCCTGCAGCACGGAATAGGTAGAAGGCTGTTGCCCTTTCACCTAGCAGAGTCTTCCAAATTTGTAGTTAATTCTATTCAGGGCTGTTATTCGGCTAGAACTTTGCCACTTTCGTGGCTTGTTTGTGCTTTCCACATTTTGAGATTGTTTCCTGAAAAACAATCTGTCTTTTCACTCACATCCCTCCTCACATCACCATATGTAAGACCATTGCTGACCTAATTCATTTGTGATTAATGAATTCAACTCTGCTTCAAGATTTTACATAGGTCTACCAGAACAAAATGTCACATAATGAGATTGTTCCTACAACATGTTTGTGCTCTTTCTAACTTGACTGAAGTTTCATTTTGCTGAGGTGAGCAGCTCCGCAGAGGCACCTTCGGCACCGGAGCGTGGGGAAACGGCAGTGTCCACGACCCTGGTCTCTGACCGGCCGCAGCCACCAAGGTCGGCCCAGGCCCTCGCCGGGCCTTTCCGTGCCGCCGGCAGCGCTGCCGATGCGGCGGGTTCAGAGGGGCCGTGCCAGGAGCCCGGGCACCGGCCCCAGCAGGCGAGGAGCGCCCCTGGAGCTGGCGGGGGAGCGCGGCGGCGAGCGGGCGCTTCCGCGCCAGGGCCCGTCCTGGGGGCTCTGCGCTGCCCGCCCCGGCGGTGCCACCGCCCGGGCGGAGCTGGGGCGGGGGGAGGCTGCAGCGCAGGCCCCGGGGTGCAGGGAGCGCCGCGGGTGAGCGGGCGGTAGGGCTGTACGCGGGGCGTCCTGGCGGAGGCCCTGCTGCAGCGGGGCTGAGCTGCGGGACCCTGTGAAGAGACCGAGGGACATCAGGGAAGATGAGAGGGAGCTGGGCTGCTGGCTCCGAGCCCGAGCTGTGCAGGAGCCGCAAGCGTCCACCACAGCACGTGCGGAACAGGAGGACGTTAAGCCGGGAGGCTGGGAACTTGTCAGCAAAATAACCAACAGGACAACTGAAGGCAAGGGCTTCCTCCAAAACCCGATGTCCGCACCCAGACCGGCTTTCACAGCTCTGCAGGGGACTAACGGGAACACCCGCCACAAGGACGGGCAGCCAGTTGCTGCACCAACAAACAGGGTATAACTCCCAGTGCACCCGGGAAGAAGCCGCAGATGTAGTAGAAGGTGACTCTATTTTGAAAGGCACAGAGGCACCCGTCTATCAGCCTGACCCCATCCCAGGGGAGATGTGTTGCCTACCAGGGGCTCAGATTAGAGATGTTGCTAAGAGGCTGCCTGGTCTACTAAATTCTACTGACACCCACTCCTAGTGATCCATGTGGGTGCCAGTGATATTGACAGCAGTAGCCTGGGAAGCATTAAGGACTACAGAGCCCTAGGAAAGGTGGTCAGGGGCGCTGGGGCTCAGCTTTTTCATCGATGCTCCTAGTCAAAGGTGAATCTGGCAGGTTAACAAATGCTTAGAAGGGTAGTGCATAGTCAGGGATTTGGTTCTGAGAGCATGGGACTTGCTTTGGGAAGCCAGGTCTGCTGGAGGCTGATGAGGCTGGAAGGGGAAAGAATGGGAACAGCTGCTTTGGTAGGAAACTTGCCAGGCTGGTCAAGGCTATTTTAAACTAGATTTGTTGTGGGAGAGGGGCACCGATCCATCCAAAGTTCCAGGCATTAGCCGGCATCTGTAATGAATGCTTGGGTGATGCAGAACTACTCCAGCCACTCCAGACAATGAGTCAGCTTTATTTGGAACTCAGCTAAGATGTCTCTATACAAGAGCTCATGGTATGGGGAATAATCAAGAAGAATTAGAGATGTGTGAATGTCTACAGGGATATAATATCACTGGCATCACAGAAACATGGTGGGATGGCTCCTGTGACTGGAGTGTTGGAATGGAAAGTTATAGGCTCTTTAGGAAAGACAGACCAGGCAGAAGGGGAGGGGTTGTAGCTATTTAAGTCAATGATACGCATGAGGGTATTGAACTCTGCCTGGAGATGGGTGATGGGCCAACTGAGAGCTTGTGGGTTAGGATCAAAGGGAGAGCTTCGACTGGGGGCATTACTGTGGGGATCTGTTACAGACCACCTGTTCAAGAGGACTCTGTGGATGAAGCGCTCTATAGAGAGATAGGAACAGCCTCGTGCTCACAGGCTCTTGTCCTCATGGAGGACTTCAACCACACTGGTATCTGTTGGAGAGACAGTACAGCCCAGCACAAGCAATCCAGGAGGTTCCTCAGATGTGGGGAGAACAACTTCCTCTTGCAAGTAGACGACCCAACAAAGAGAGGTGCCATGCTTGACCTCATGCTCACCAACAGGGAAGGGCTGTTGGGGAATGTGACTCTCCAGGGCAGCCTTGGCTGCAGTGATCATGAGATGGTGGAGTTTGAGATCCTCAGGGCAGTGAGAAGAGAGTGCAGCAAGCTCATTGCTCTGGACTTAGAACCATAGAATCATAGAATAGTTAGGGTTGGAAAGGACCTTAAGATAATCTAGTTCCAACCCCCCTGCCATGGGCAGAGACACCTCACACTAAACCATACTACCCAGGGCTTTATCCAACCTCAAGAGAGCAGACTTTGGCCTCTTCAGGAACCTTCTCGGGAAGATTCCATGGCATATAACCCTAGAAGGCAGGGGGTCCCAAGAATGCTGGTGGATATTGCAGGGTCGCCTGCTACAAGCTCAGGAGCAATGATGCAGCCTGACAAGAAGGAAATGGGGCAGGAAGCCCAGGAGGCCTCCATGGATGGATCAGGAACTGCTTAGGAAACTCAGCAGAAAAAGGAAGCTTATAGAAGGTGGAAGCAAGGGCAGGCAGCCTGGGAGGAATACAGGGATGTTGTCCAGGAAGCTAGGGACCAGGTGTCGTGGTTTAAGCCCAACACTTAACTCAGAACCACACTGCCGCGCCTTGACATGCTTGAGAGGTGGGCTTATGCTAGCCTCATGAAGTTCAACTAAGCCAAGTGCAAGGTCCTCCACCTGGGTCAGGGCAATCTCAGGCACAGCTACAGGCTGGGCAGAAAAGAGATTCAGAGCAGCCCTGCGGAGAAGGACTTGGGGGTGTTGGTTGATGAGAAAATGAACATAAGCGGGCTTCAGTGTGCGCTTGCAGCTCAGAAACCAACTGTGTGATGGGCTGCATCAAAAGGAGCTTGACCAGAAGGATGATGGAGGTAATTGTGCCCCTCCATGTTCTCATGAGACCCCACCTGGAGCACTGTGTGCTGTCTAGTGTCCTCGGAAGGACATGGAGCTGTTGGAGCAAGTCCAGAGGAGGGCCACAATGATGACAAGAAAGCTGGAGCACTTCTGTGTGAAGACAAGCTGAGAAAGTTGGGGCTGTTCAGCCTGGAGAAGGCTGCGTGGAGACCTCATAGCAGCCTTCCAGTACCTGAAGGAGGCCTACAAGGATGCTAGAGGGGGGCTCTTCATTAGTGACTGCAGTGATAGGACAAGGGGTAATGGGTTAAAACTCAAGCAAGGGAAGTTCAGGTTCGAAATAAGGAAATTCTTTACTGTGAGGGTGGTGAGGCACTGGAATGGGTTGCCCAAAGAAGTGTTGAATGCTCCATCCTTGGCAGTGTTCACGTCAGGTTGGAGAGAGTCTTGGGCGACAAGGTCTAATGTGAGGCAGCCCTGCCCTTGGCAAGGGGGTTGGAGCTAGATGATCTTAAGGTCTTTTTGAACCCAAATCATTCTATGATTCTAAAAATTAGCATGAGGGGGGAAAAAATCAGTTTCCCAATAGAGAGACAGAAGTAGTATCTTACATGCAAACTTCTTCTGAAGGCCTAGGACTTGGGTTTGCCTGACCTCACCTCGTTTCACCTCTCCTCCAAGGATTTCTGAAATGTTTATATGGAATACAATATTTAGGGGTTTTCTTTTGTACTGCATCTACCTAACACACACTCTTCTAGTGTTGCAAAACCAAGTACTTTATTTTGATATAGATGTTCTGTATAGAGGTACTACAAAAATTCTTAAATGTAGAAAAAAAGACATCTGGAAGAAGGCCTTTTAATTCTCATTCTGCGATCTAAACCATGCTCTTTCTCACAAGCTGCAGCTGCTCCAATTAACGCAATTAAGAACTGTCCCTGTAAGTATTCTATGTGACAGCACCAGAACATATGAGTTCTGAAAGCTTGAATTATCTTCTAGTTTCTAGACTAAATGTTGTTTCCTGTATTTCTAACCTGTCTTGCCCTTCTGTTTTGAATTTATCTTTCTAAAATATAGGTTGTCAGAAGTGCACATCATACTAAAAATAGTCTCACCTGCATTTAATCCAACAGCTGTAATTTCTTTTTATCTACCAAAACCCAATGATGTACACACATACTAAGATCTACATTTTCCCTCAACAGTCTTTCACAATCATCTGCTGATTGACCGTTACAGACAGACCTTTCCTTATTTCATCATTTCCAACAGATGTGTTATTACCTAACAGAATTACTTATTATTAGTCTCTAAGATCTTGTGTAACTGCATGTTAAAAGCCTAAACCAGATGTACCCAAATCTCGCATATTTAGGGCAACAACAGCATACAAATAGAAAGTATGACCTTTTTAGCTAATCCTGTGACTGTAGCAATGTACACATCTCAGTATTGGCTGACTACATACTCTTAATGTAAGCATCAAATTTTAACTGTTCTGAAACTTCTTTTTAGAAATGACAACCATCATAAAATACTGACACAAAAAAACCCAGCCGAAGACGAAGTTGAATTCTGGGACTGATGAAAACACATTTTCTACTAAATAAATCTAAATATTTAGTCTTTGTGTTAAAGTCCCTAACAACAGCTAAGAAAATTATATGTCAGTGTTTGCATTAACATAGTGTTGTCTACCTTTACCAAAAAATTTTTTACTGGAGACAAAGTCCAGCAAGACAATAATGATTTTATGGAGGCAGCAATTTTCGGGGAACATAGCAACTCAGTGAACATGATGAACTTTGACATAGGCATAGTGCATTTCACATATCAGTAGTCAAAACCAGACAACTCTAAAGTAGGAACAGGCTAAAAAAAAAAAGAGAGGAAAGGGTGTAGCCAAATAAAACAATCAGACAGTCTTCTGCCAGAATGAATTCCTCTGCCAATAGGCAAAGAGATAAAATTTCTAATGTATTTATTTAATTATTTTGTTATTTATTTATTTCAATGAGACTGTATACTGAAATGCAGAGAGATATTCCCGTTCCATGGGGGAAACATTTAGCATGAGGAAGCGTGAGAGAAACACTGTAAATCCCCATTTAAGAAAGTAAAAGAAATAATGAATAGGTGAATGTAAGATTGCAGGATATTGGGATTATATGATATCATGCAATTTCTAAAAAAGCTTCTTACAGTATCTTTATAGCTTTTAGAATTATTTGTTTCTATAGAAGTCAAAACTTTACAGAAGGAATGAAAAAAAGCCAAAAAAAGAATTAAAGAGCATAGTATCAATTCCCACTCAATTTTGATCATCCCCTTAGAATTAACTGTAGCTTATCTAGAAGAAGCAGCAGGAGGTAATAAATTTATCAGTTTTAATCTAATCCAGCATGTGGGTAAGAATCACACTAGCTTGTAGTAATGGAAAACAAACAACCTGTTTTCAGATCGGACTTCAAACTGAAGAAATGTTTTTGTCTTATAAGTTTCAAAATAATTAATAAAAATAATAAAATAAAATTATTATCAATTTTTAGCTGAAGTAAACCCTGTTCCACACCAAGACGTTTATGCAAAATATGAGGCAAGAAACAGAAACATTATGCTGATGTATCATGGAAGTTACCCAAGTATTCTTACCCAAGTATACTTCATGAAACCCAAGTGAACTTTAGGCTTATGAACACAAAGCTTGTGAATAGCAGAAATAGAGGGGACAATCACTTTGACATGCTGTGTCATTACAGTTTCTTTATGTAACATGGCCCCAGCTCCTGAGCACTTTGTGGGGTTTTTGATATGAATGAGAACCTGTCCAGCTCTTTTCTGTCCATCATTATTCGTTCTGTTGTGCTTTTCTGAAATGTCGTGAAGATATTCCTCCTGAGGCAGAGAGCATAAAAGCTCTCCTTTTGACAGCAGAGGTGCTGGAGTAAGCCTACAATGTGCCATTAAGAAGTCACCCACTTTAAACTTGAAAAAAGCAAATAGCTCCAGCTAGGCTGCTGTTGTAATGTAACATAGTCCTGCTTCACCATGTAAAGGAAACAAGAGTGCACCTTGGCCTGTAAGTAAATGCCACTTTGTAAGCACTTAGAAATATTGAATGACTTGCTGACATAAAAAGTAACAAATTCTTGAAGTGATAAAAAAATGAATACATTATGAAGTGGAACGGTAAACATATTCTGTTAACGAAATAGTTCAGCTATATTTAAACCTAGCAGAATCGTATACTGTATTATTATTTTATGCCACGTGAAATTCGTTAGTTTCAGTTTTAGTTTGATTTGCTATTGATTTTACATCCTTTTCCAAGCTAAATGTTGCCTTTGGGTTTGATACGAATGAGAATACATTCATTTTACATACATAAGAAATCTCTAATAAATTAGAAATTAGGGCTCCATTTCAGCTGGAATGAATAACATCCTGTTATTGTGCACTAGGCTACATTTCCTCATCAAAAACCTGTCACTGCATTATGGAGGGGGGGAAACGGTTGGCGATACTGAACATATGATTTTCTTTTTTTCCTCTTTTTAGTTAAGTGTTGTTTCATTCTTTGCTGTTATATGGCATTAAGGTTGCAAAACAGAGACATTTTATGTAGTAGATACTCTGCAAGGGAACAATATTTCTACTGTTCTGCTTCACCCTGGATGCAATTCCAAGGAATGACACTTTAAGCAGCCTAACTGGTGAAACAACTGCAACTTCAGTGGCTGGGAAGTCTTGCAACCATAGTGATAAAGATCACCAGCTAATAAACTGCTTTTCCTTCAATAAAAACTGAAAGACCTTTTTTACTAATTCTTAGCCAGACTAAGTAATTGCCTGAAATATCAAATTTGTTGTACTCTGGATCTCAACCAAAGCTGGATGTCTCCCAGCTTGAGGTCTGTCCCATTTTCACTGTTTCGCTTCATTATCAGTTCAGAATGAAGTTCCTTGCTAAAAGAGTCATCCAGATTTCAGAATTTTCATGAGTCTGCATAGTGTAAAAAGAGAACACTGTGGTCTGTATTTTTGCATAATTTTAATTTGAAAAATGACATCTTTTTCTGATCTGTTCAATTATATTGGATGACTGGGGATTTTTTTTGTTTTTTTTTTTTTTTAGCTTAGCAGCTATTTAATAAAACGCATTTCTCGCTAGTGAGCTTTTAAAAAGAACCAAAGTAAGTAAACTCCATAATTTGGATGTTTGCATACTACTAAAGATACAAAGCTCGTTCTCCTCAAGCTGAAGCAGTACACAGTGTCCTTTTTCAAGGAGACACTCAGTCTTGTCAGAAGAGTATCCCAGATCTGGTCCTAATGCCCCAGCTGATGCCACCTGAAGCTTTTTCATGGCACTGGCAGAAGAATTGCTGGGTGGGATTTGCAAGAACTCCTCCTAAACTTTAATCTTTCCCTTCCACTTTTCCAGAGTGTACATGCTTCTGACCTGCCCTCTAAGTTTAGAAAATGTCTCTGTGCACACTTTCAGTACCTAAGGCCCTCATGCTCTGTACTTCAGAAAGCAATGGAGGGACATTTCTCTTCTCAAAGTGCTATTTATTAATTAAATTGGAAAAAAAAAATCAAATTATTTCTCAGTTACAAGAAAAAAGAAAAAAATGTGAAAAGAAGAAAGTGGAAAACTAGAAATATCAATATATAGGGTTTTTTTAAAACATTTTGGATAGAAATTAACATAAGTATCTTGTCTTGAAAATTACCTAAAATAAAAAGTTAATGCTTTCTCTGTTTATGCTTCTGTCTGCTCTCAAACACTGGTACATTGTTTTGGTGGCAATCACCACAATTAATTACGCTTTACAAACATGAGGGAACTCAGAAAATGTAGCAATTCTTGACAATATTCTGTAAAATAACTATTAAAAATTGCATACTAGAAGACACAATACTAGGAAAATTCATTAAAAATAAATAAAATATCTCCTGCTGAACAGATGCAAAGCTTTTAGATCAGAATTATAAAAAATAATCATCTAGCCTAATTAAGTTCAGTCCTTTTTTTTTTTTTAAGGAGTTTCACAAGCTCATAGATCATTCTACCTGAAGCCTTCTAGTTATTTTTCTGCCTTATACTGCAAGGTTAAAATAAATACTGTATAATTCATAATGATTAGTTTTCGCTCTAGAAAGAACAGAAAGTGGAGACATATGGCACCCTCATAGAAATGTTAGCTTTGAGTTAGAGTAATTGTAGTTCTTTCATGCAGTTTTTCATTTTAATTTAGGTAGCATTGCTGCTTTATGTCTGTAAAAAAAGCACTCTAAGTGTGATGGTTATAGCAAGATTCAATGCATACTACTGGCAATTTTGTCTAGTTTAGAGATAATAAGGACAGGTATAATTTTCCCATAGAATGGAATCTCTGCTATTGTATTTTTGAGATAGGCATGTTTGCTAACTGTTAGTAGAAATATATATAGGTACAAAACTACCTTAGGGAAGTAAAGAAGTACCATAATTAAATCAGTTTAATTTTACTTAACACCTGCCAGATACAGTCCATTTGTTGCTGAATACAGTTTGA
Source organism: Lathamus discolor (assembly GCF_037157495.1). Lineage (NCBI taxonomy): Eukaryota > Metazoa > Chordata > Aves > Psittaciformes > Psittacidae > Lathamus > Lathamus discolor. The sequence continues at coordinate 64,099,004 of NC_088909.1, forward strand.
TTATATAGTATAGTAATATAGCATTTTAACATTGAAATGTATATTTTATTTCAATTTCATTATGGTTTTAATAAAATAAAACTATAACCACCAGTCCTGAAGTACTTATTCTGTTTGCATTTGGAGTTGAGCTAAGATGCAACATTTTCTTGCATCAAAAAGGGAAAAGGAATTAGAAAAAATACTTTTAGCATATTATCATTTTAGGAGTGAATCATTTGATAACAAGCTGTTCTGAGACAATTGGTTATGAATCAACACAATCAACGCCCACTAATATGCTTCAGTATATTCTCTATATCCAGCTATTGTTGTAAAAAAGCTCAGGAATGGCATCTGCATGTTTCAGAAGATTTTTATTTGTGGTTATTAAATTACATTTCCTAATTACAGTGGTCTGAACTGGAAACCCTTTAGAAGTTGGGCTTCCCGTCATCTCTGATTATTCCTTGAAATATCTTCTTATAATAGCTGAAACACGAAACACCTCAGAGGAATTTGTGGGGAGGTGTTTTTTTAGCTTGCTAATTAAGTACCTCTGACTGAGATAGTGGCCATCAGGGTAATACAAGCATTGCCATGAAATACAGACTGCAGTTTTATCTGCATACACTATGCTCCTCACCTTCTAGATGTCTCCTTTCTTTCAAAGGAGTAAGTTTGCGTTTATCTGAATCTTTAGGAAGGGATCTTTGCATATACATGGGACTTCTGGCGCAAAAAGGATCTGTGTATGCCCACAGCAGTACGTAATTCTGCAAGGAGCTGACATGCCCAGACCCAGGGATCAGGGATGCTGGGATGGGGCAAAAAATGCCTCCATCACATGAAACACCTCTGTCAGGCTAGTTGAACAGCTCTGATGGGTTGTGAGCATATCCAGATGCTGGACTGTCACTGAATGGTTACACTCACAATCCAAACCCACACACTGGACTGAGTTTGATTGCAGTTTGGCTTTCTGGGCATATGGTTTCTTCACCTCACTTATTGTCAATTCTCAGAGCTGCTGAGACACTGGATTATGCACAGAATTTACAGTTCATGGTTACCAGCCTGGGAACTGTTTATATGAAGATCCTGTATCTCAGCCTTTGCAACAGTTCCTTCATCACTCTTAAAACTGTTTTATCCATATCAGGTTCTCCAGGGTCTCCTGACACTTATCTCAAAACCTTCTGTCCTTCCAACAACTTCATTTTAAAGACAATAAGTTACCAAAATGCCTTCCCAAGTAAGCTGCCACTGGGTCATCTGGCAAAATAATCCATCTCAGTTTGATGGACTTCCTTTAAACATATGCTATAGAGTACTCTTTCAGAGAGTAGTCATTAAGAGAATAACCACTGCATGATCACAAGCACAGCATCCATGCTGTATGCGCATCTGCTGGGCACAGTGTCCACTTCCCTATTGTACACTGGAAATGACTGCAAAAGCTGAAAGTCAATTGAAATTTCTAAGTTGTAACATTATTCAGAGAGTGAAAAAAAGCAATGACTCACTGAGAGGATTCCACTTAGCAGTTAAGTAAGTAGGCTATTTTGCATATAGAAAAACACCAATTTAAATCATTGCAAATTGGGCTACTTTAATAATGACGTTTTCAAATAATAAATGGTTTGAGGGTAAGCATGAACATTCCAAACATCTTGAAGGCAAATCCTCTCACTGTGAATAAATGAGCTTTTTGTCCAATACGCTATATAAATCAGGTTGAAGATGCTTCAAGATACTACAAATTTTCCTAGTTGTGCTTTGTTTTTTTTTCACTAAGATGCTTGGGTTCGTGGGATCAAAGAAACAATTCCTTAGTTCTACTTCAAAGAAATACTGTAAAATGTAAAACATGAAATATGAACAGGCTTTTTGTCTCCTCTTCCCCCACACATCCTTCTCCCTTTTTGAACAAGAAGCAGTGCTCTGCTCCTCAAGCTTTTATGTTTAGTGACAGTGTGTATAGCCTTGTCATCTAACACTTCTAACACATTGTAAGTACCGCCTTTGGGTTGACACAGTTAATTAGGTTTTCTGTGTTAAACAGTGCTAGTCTGTCCCTCTGAACAGTTAAGATACAAAAATATGATAAAGAATAAACTGGAACATGAAATCCGAAAAAGGCCATGTCAGAAAATATTGTCACATAAAGCCATATCTCAGCTACAGATTCGAGCAGGATGAATTCACTGGAATCTTAGCAGCCATACAGCAAAGTCATTACTAGGAGACTAGTTCTACTTAACTTTGACTTTTGTACAGATCTGCAAAACAGCTCTGGTTAAGAAAATATCTTATAAAAGTCTGCTGGTGCAGAGGGCTTTGGGAATACAAAAGAGGCAGCAGGGGCCTTTTGCTGTGTAAAAGATAATGAAGAGTTATCTTTAGCACAAGAAAGAGGTCTGACTTCTTCCTCATACAAGTTTTACATTGAAGCAAGGTCACTGAAGGCAACTGGAGTCACATCTATGCAGTAATTTATACAATGAAGTAAAATCTCTGAACTAAGCTTTTAAAATGAAGACCTACAGGTGGGGAGCTAGTATCCTATTAGAGAAGAAGAGAAAGGAAGGCAGAGAAGAAAAGAAATATTGAAAGGCTATCACAGTGTAGAAAGGTACAGATTTATAAATCTTGGTACATGTGTATTAAAGGATAGGCAATCTTGGGAAGGATAACTCCCCTACCCTATGACTCAGATTCAAAATGAATCATATTTGAGATCTGGAAAAGTGTGGTTAACTTTTATTCTGTATTGTTTTTCATTTTCTAATCATACCAAATTATCAGGTTTGGCTAGTCACATTGGGGAAATGACAGAATATGAAAATAGACTCTTCTCAAACATCTCCAGGGTAAACTGGACAGACAAAAACAGTAAAAAAGCCTTTGCTTTCGTCTTACATGATATTCAGCTTTCATGGGTCTGTGTACCTCAACTGAACCCCTGACCTCCTGAGAAGATGGATGTGCTTCCTTCACTGCACTTTCACCCAAGCAAATTGTAACTGTATATCACAAACAACACATTTATACATCTGATAAACATTACATTAAATGTGTTTACTTATACGAGTGATAAATTAAGTAAAGCTATGCAACACATAATGAAATAATTTATTAGGAAATGCTAGAAAGTCTTTGAGTTTAATGAAAATAATACAAAACGAGGATACAAAATGTCAAGGCTGTTATTAGTACCTAGCCCTGTTATTTGGGATTGACTATGCAGCAGAATCCCCAGAACCAACTTTTGAGCAATGTTATTTTCTTTTGTTAGCTTCAGCTGAAGTGCAAGCCTGGTCCCTTAGAAAAACATAAGAACAGATTCAGCCAGCATCAAAGTGGAAACCCTTTAGTGGTGCTAAATTTCTAACACAGAAGCTGAACCAGTTAGCTGAACATAGCCTTTGAGTTGAACATAGCTGCTTAGAAATACCTTCTTTTTTTTTTTTATGTCCGTTTTCCTGAGGACATCACTAAAACCTGATGCACTATGACACTGTAGGTACAAATGTAAGCTTTCCTTTGTAATACATAGCTTCTACCTTCTGAAAGGTACAATGCCTCATTTGAAAGACAAAAGCCTTTTTGTCACAATGCACACTATCTAATAGCATTTTGTATATAGCACTAACATCAGCTTCTCAAGGTTGCATATTCAAATCAATCCTTTTCAGTTTAAGCTCTCTCCATTTGCTGAATTCTTCTGAGTAAGCCTTAAATAATTGGATTCTACAGGGATTCTTCGTTCTATTTGTCATTAAATTAAAAAAGAGGAAGTAAATATGTTTGCTGTGCTACTTAGAAACATAAGCAAGGATAGTCAATTGTGAAAAATAATGCCAAGCAAGAAGTAAAGAAGCCATTGTCAAAACAATTTATAATGTTAATCCAAGCACAACACAAAAGCATCATGAATTAAGTTTTATTAATTTTTTTTTTAATCTGAGAAGTCACGTTTTTACATACATACAGTACTCTGTAAAATTGCTGTTGATACTGCATCAACTTCTGTGGTCCTTGCGTTAACAAATGACAAAATAAGGCGTATATTCCTTATTTTCTGTATATTACTTGTTCCTGTAGCTGAGGCTTCAGCAAGCAAGAAATGTGGCATTTGGGCTAGAGGGTAGCAGTTTGTTCAGAGTCTTAGAGCAAGGAACAGAATCTCTTTTAGCTCTTTAGCCTCAGCCTAACTTTCAGACCACAAAACCATCCCACCTGTAATAGCATCCAGTACACTGAAAGGTATTACTTAGATAACAGAAATGAGAGTGAAAGGCATGAATTTCATGGGGGGAAAAAAAACGCTTCACGGTCCAGCACCATCAGCTTGCCTTTACCCAGTAGTACGCTGATCTGTCAACATCTTTTCTTTTTTGATTTTTCTTCTTCCTTTCCATGAGACTACATTACTAGAAAATATGATTATGTTTTTAAAGCAATGCATTCTGAAATTTATGCTTTGGAAGAAAATAAGAAAGGATGTGCTATATGTTTGTGTTTGTATGCTATAAATAGAATTATTTTTCTTTAAATATATAATTATTTGAAATCACGTCTGTTAACATTCACTCCTACACCGTAATTTTTTTTAAAACCAAACACAAGAAGGCCTTCACTGAAAAATATATAAAATAAACTACTTCACAAAATTATTTCATAAATTGCATGCTTAAAGAAAAATCACTTTGCAGGAATATGGCACTAACATGGTTACACTTGTGGAAGCAGTGAAAAACGTGCAGTCTTCTTCTCATATTCACATACTCTTTTATCTGCTGTTTTCAAGCACTACATACTTAGAAACCTCATAGGTCTTCTTGCTCAGAATTTAACAAAAGCTATTCTCAGCTGCTTGAATACAAATGAAAGAGACATTAGATAAGATGCTTAAATAACAACTGGAGCACAGGCTACAAATTAGGTCTCTTTTTTTCCAAGTCAGTCCCTCAGCACTGAGGCAAAATAATTAGGTTCACTCTAATTTTTATTCACTGACTAGAGGATATGTAGCATCTATATGCAGCACAGAAGCAACAACAGTACAAGAACAACCTTCAACTTGTTGGTACAGACATTTGTCCCTGGAGAGGAAGACCCCTCAATGCCCTTCAGACTCAAGTCTGAGCTGGGTTGTAGGACTCCCACACCCTGGGTGAGACTTCTAGCTGATGAATTTTTGAGAAAAAGAGGAACCAGGCATGCCAGGCAAGGAAAGACTGTGGGAGGAATAAGTACTGGTTCATTCCTTTCATACTCCGTGTGGTGCTTGGTTTATGTCTGCTCCTCTGTTATCACAGAAAAATACCTGTGGCTATGATAAGGGTAAAAAGCAAGGCAGGTGCTTAGATATTGAGAACAATAAGGCCTGGGGTGCTCTGGGCAGTCTCAGAAACAGAACTTCGCTGTAAATAACAGAGAGATGTATTTTAATCCCAGGAGGTTAGGGTTCTGTTTCTGACCATGCCCAGAATAGTACCATATTGGTTTCCACATTCTTTAGCCTTCTGTAGTGATTTTAGTGCTAGTTAAAATAGAGCAGTCATGGGAGATGCACCTCAGGAAGGGGACAGTGACGCCTTTTGGTTTTAAAACTAGTTTTAAGGCCTCTAATTCTTTTAGACTTAATGCTCCTTGTATAGTGAACGAATTCTCAAAAAAGTGGTTCAAGTTATCCAAGTCAGCTGCTTGCAGCAAGACATAGTGAATATTCACTGTAAAGAGAGAAGTAGGCAGGAATTAGGTGTCTAATTCTTTGTAAATTTGTAATCTTAGCTGCCATTACAATAAAGTATGTTGTCTAAATAGCTGTATACTTCTTTCCAATATTGTGAAATGATAGAGCAGATATAATTGCACTTCACTTGTGTTTGAAACCTCACTATCCAATTGATGCTACAAAAGGACCCAAAAAATTGAACTCTTGCTTAAACTGCTTCTCCTCAGATGCTTGTTGTTACAGTCTATTAAAACAGAGTTATTTCTGATCAGCCTTTCCCAAATTAACTCATGGCTGAAATATAGAATAGTTTTCTGTAGAAAATGAAAGACTGCTTTCGTAGTATTTGACGAAACGTTGAAACAGTTTGAACTCCAAAACATAACTGAAGAATTTAGCATTATGAACAATGAACAAGGCTTTCTACAACTGTAAAGTGAAAATCATCTATCAACCCCAGAGATCTTTAAGTCACAGGAAACTACTATCATTTGTTCAGAAAACGATCCACCTATAGAGGAATAGTGTTTTGGATAATTTTTATTATCTTTACTAAAGAAAAATCAAATTTTTAAAGGCTTTTATGAAAAACAAAAGAAAAAAAAAGGAAAAAAGAAAAGAACAACAGAAAAAAACCCACAACACTCAAACCCTTGTTTTCATTCATGACTGATGCAGAATGAAAGTTTATACAATAAGGAAAATATATCCAAGTCATGGCTACATTTATGTCTCCAGAACTTTTGTTTATTTTTAGCTTTAAAAGGCAGTTTGAACATTTCTGTGTAAATGATAATATCTTGGTAAAGTTCATGCTCAAGCTCAGTACAAGTAGAAAGCTAGTATGAATATCCGGTACTTTAAGCCAAAATTTAAGACTCAGTCCATTAGGATGCAGTTTGGCATATGAATGACTGACCTAATTTTGAAATGAGCTGTATGTATGTAATATTCATGAAGCTCAATGTTTTTATAAATAAGCCTTCTCTAAAGAATGTTTATTGTTATTAAACATGCTCAAAGTCTTTCTCAAATGGATTCAGTACACTAGAGTAAGCATAAATATGTTATGGACAGACAAAAAGTCTATTTCAGAGAAATAAAAAACTCTGGAAAGCGGCATCAGGAGAATACTGGGAGACTACTCTAGCCACTAAGGAGAAAATATGATATCCGAGTCCCTCAGCTGTCAGCAGTTGCATGAAAGTCTGAAATACAGCTCTCCCTCCCTCTCCTCCCCTCATCTTTTCTGATTCATCATGCATCATCCAGGGTGGTTTCAGCAAAATAAAACCCTGTCAATGGATAATACCAATTCCTTAAAAAAAGAAACAAAAAAAACACGGCCAGCTGGCCAGGATTATAAAGGTAAAGCAATTAACTTTTTTTTTTTTTTTTTTTTTTGTTTCCCAGCTGTGAAAAAATGTCTGTCAGGAATCAACATGTAAATCTTTCAGACCTCTGTCCATAGCCTTTAAGACTGATTACATTATGCTCGAAATTCCGGTTTACAATCACAGAATCCAGATCAAGCCCCAACCTGTGACTTGTCAGTGCAGACACAACCACAAAAACATTTTCAGTTCCAAGTACTGAAAGGCCACATGTGTCTCAATACAGCTTATAAATATCGTCATCTTTGAGAGAAATTATCTTCCCACACAGACCATTATCTCCAGTTCTGCTACTAGAAAAATGATGTGTACTGGATTTATTTCAGTCACAAACACACATATATATGAGAACATGTAGACTACTGGGTATTTAGGCAACTCCTAAAGTCCCTGTGAGGAAGAGTATCCCTTTCTATTTGCCCTGGGTAACAAGAGGATCATAAAACCTTTCATCCTGTTCTTGCCCCAAACAATGCCTTCTCAGAAGCATAGATCCACAGAGAGTTAAATAAGTCCAACTGAGAAGACCACCTCAGAAAGCAGTGTATACAGACTTCTACTCATCAACATCTTCAAGGGCTGTTTCTTTCCAAGTAATGGTATTAAACAAAAAGGGAAAGCAAGAAACTGCTAACAATAATAAACAGGATCACCACAGGTTTTTCAGGGAAACCTGCTTATGGGAAAAAGAATTATCTATCCTAAATTTCTAGTATATAAAAAGATAATTGGCTTACATATTACGTTTGCTGGACAGTTGCTTATCTGCAATTCAGCCTACTGGATGCTCAGAACATTTTTTGAGGTTTTCTACAAACATTCAGAATGATTTTGACGATACCTGAAGAGAATTAAATCTACAACATGATATATTCAATGACCTGCCCATATGAACCTTAGCATGATAAAGTTGGGCAAACACAGTGAGGATCATATGGGTAGCTAATACCCTTTGTGGTTCTGGGGGTTACAAGTTTTCCAGAGACCTGTTATTGCTCCCAATGATATCTTGATTAAAGGCTCTCTTAGATTAATCTGACTGGAATCAGGGCCCTGACCGCTTCCCGCTCCAATGATGATCTGGCAATTTACAGTGTTTCTGGAGGATGATAAATCTGTGATGGAATAGCTGAAGTATGAGCTAATGAGTCCAGGAAAATTGAAAGGAAAAAGGTGTCATAGAGAACGTTATACCAAGTAAAATCATAAAAGTGCATCCAGGAATATAAAGGGGAAAAGGAATTCCAGTTAGTCTGTATCTTCAGAACAAATACCCTTTTGCTGCCTTCAGCCTGTGAAAGAGAACACTGCATAAATATCCTTATTAAAATTATTTTGTATCACAACATCGTATCTACTCAAGTGCTACAGGCTGCTCTTTCACAGCTACTAGTTATGAGCCTGTGGGGGAACAGAGGCATTTTTTGATGTTGTTTCTTTACAGCAATGTACTGCTAGCTATACTGCTTTCAGAATAGAAAACCTATCCATTCACGTTTTACAGAAATGCACATGCGTACACATTGGAGCAAGATCTGATCTGCAGGGGTGGAAAACTAGGTTGTGCAAAGAAAATTCTCACCTCTGTGACTGCTCCCCCATCAGTCTTCCCTGCACCCAAGAAGAAAAAAGTGTTTTCTGAGCTAGTCACAATGAATTTAGTTTAATCTATGCATCTAGTAAACAACAGTAATGACCTTGTGCTCCACATGTGTGTGTTTTAAAGCAGTCAAATGACAGCACCAATAGTATTAATCTCTCTGGTAATTATAGTGATCAAAGAAACAGAGAAAAATTGCATGTTTCAGTGGGGAAACTGATGGTTAATTTATTTACTCCCTGGGATGTATTGAGGGACTAATTAGCTAAATCATGGAGGGTTTAAAGATCTTTGTGTTTCCTAGAAAATGTTTCATTAAAAAAATAATGAGATTGTATGTAAAGGATGTGTAACATTAGAAATGTATGGACATTGTGGTTTCAGGCTCTTGGTTTACTTATTAATTTATTTTTAAATGAAATTACTTCCTGCAGCTGCATTCACATAATGACCACGAACAGCAGAGGGAAGTGAAGGCTGCAGTGCTGCCCATTTTCACTTGCTGTATCCCACTACAACCTAGTCTGTATCCGAAAGGTTCCAATTCATCTGGAATTGCATTGACTTCTGCTTACACTCTACTGCCTCTCCTGTCTGTCCTCAAAAACCAGCTTTGTGCACAGCTAATACCAGCATCCAAATTATGTGGCTCTTTCACACTGCTCATTCTTGAACCACACCTGTCAGTTGTTTTGTAGAATTTCAGACGGCACAAGCCAAAAGAACATCAGTATCACTACAACAATTTATCACCATCACCAAGATCACCGCCCAAGTTCAGTGTCCAGAACTATGCTCAGAGCTGATGAACTTGCTAATATTGATATGATTTGGGAGTTTACAGAATCACAGAATCATTAGGATTGGAAGAGACCCCTGGAGATCATCCAGTCCAACCCTTCCTGCCAAGGTAGGGCCACCTAGAGCAGGTTACACAAGAATGTGCCCAAGTGGGTTTTGAATGTCTCCAGAGAGGGAGGTTCCACAACCGCCCTGGGCAGCCTGTTCCAGTGCTCTGACACCCTCAATGTAAAGAAGTTCTTCCTCACATTGAGGCAAAACTCCTTGTGTTTTATTCTATGGCCGTTGCTCCTCATCCTATCACTGGGCACCACTGAGGAGAGTCTGACACCATTCTCCTGGCTGGCATCTGCCTTTGAGATATTTGTATGCATTAATGAGATCCCCTCTCAGTCTTCTCTAAACTAAACAGACCCAGATCCTTCAAGCTCTCCTCATAAGGGAGATGCTTCAGACCCCTGATCATCCTTGTGGCCCTCCACTGGACCCTGTCTAGTAGCTCCTAGTCTTTCTTGTACTGAGGACCCCAGAGCTGGATGCAGTGCTCTAGATGTGGCTTCACTAGGATTGAGTAGAGGGGGAGGATTGCCTCCCTTGACCTGCTTGCCACACTCCTCCTGATGCACCAAAAATGTTTCTGAGGGAAACTGTGAGAGTGTAACAAGCATCAGGTACTCACAGTGCCCTGAAGCTGGTGCTTTACACTTGTTCCAGACTACTGCTAGTTATTCCCATCTGTAAGATTCACATTCATTAAAAAAAAAAAACAAAAAAAAAAAAACAAACAAACAACTGACACTCAGCACTTATACAAAGACTGCTCAAAATTTGCTGACTCTGTAGGGGTCACCTTATGCTGTGCTGCAGGATCAGGCCTATCTGAATTGTACCTACTAATTATGCTGCCTACCAGGAAAGCAGGAGGTACACAAAGCTGAGTTAGCAGGTTTTATCCACCATGAACTCCTTATAGCAGAGTGGTATTGACTTCACGGAGATATTTTTAGGTAGTATATGTCCCCACACCAACACAGTAAAAGGTTGCTACAGTGAGTACTGACTAGAGCTGGGCAGATGATATAATTTTTTAGAGCATCAGAGTAAATATTATTTCCTTGTCCAGCTAAGGTAAAGCTCTGTTCTCATTAGCTGGAAAAAAAACCAAACCCAAAACCAACTAAACAAACAACCCCCCCAAAAAAGCCCAACCAGAACAGATGCTGGTTTTTGTATTTTTGTATTATTTTTTTTTTCCTAGGGAAAAGCTAAATGAGCTTTACAGCACTTAACCAGAAGTGAGAAGCTGGCTCCAAAAGCACACTATGATTGTAGCATTGTACACACTTTAGTGGGGTTATACTTACTTTACCAGTCTTCTGCTTTAAATGCTGTCATGTAAAATGAATAAGATGCTGCTGCAAAGAATTTGTTCTCAAAACTTGCTCTCTAGCAAAACTATAACAGCTGGACAGACATCCACAAATCCACTGGGGATGATTCATAGCCGCAGGCAACTGACCTGATTTTGCAAGCTGAAATCTGGCAACGTAGCAGTTGGCTGCTTCTGCTGCTAAAATAGTCACTGAAGTGAATAGGGAAGATGCATTTTCAAACCAAACCATTTGGACGTATTAATTCTTGAAGAGAAAACCCAAACAGGCATTTTACATTGATTTTAAAACTGCTTTTTAATTAATTAAAACCCCATACCTTTGTTAAGATATTTATGTGTTGCAGACAAGAACTGAATGCTTGCAAACACGAGCCTTTTGTGAATCCAGAAAACATTCAAAGGCCTTTCCTCCCAAGTAATTAATTAAAGATCTCAGAGAGTGTGGCACAAACTTCAGTGGAGTAGAAGATCAACACAAGATACTGTTTATGTAGTTTAAACTATCAGCTAAGAACTTCAGCAAGTGCTAGGGAACCCATTAGAATTCAGTTGGTGGCATGAGAAATCAAGACTTCATAAAAAAGCAGTTTGTTTTGACAGGTGAAATAATACTGGGTTTACCTATAATGTATGAACCGTGTACTGCGTAATTGACAATTGCTGGAGTCAATGTAAAAGGTCTACTACAATGATACTATTTAGGGATGGGTATGATACAAACATGAGTAATTTTTTTTTCATGTTTAGTGGCTTAGTGTAACCATAGTGGTTCTACAGCTTTGGTGTTTTGTTTTTTGGGTTGTGGGGTTTTTTTCATGGTCTTTTTTTTATTTATTTTTTTTTTTTGCTATAGTTTGCCCTACCTAAATTCTTTGTATGATGTGGGAAAGGTAGACTGCTCTTTGTTACATATGTTTGTTAATTCGTCTTTGGCCAGCCTTGGCAGTTGTAGAAAACCTGGAGGTGACTGTAGCAAAAAAGGAGCTGTGCGGGTCTCCTACATCAGAAGGCCAGTGACTTGCAGGGAAAGAAAGATGTTGCTGTCTAATAAGAGGGGAAGGCTCTGCCTGTACATGCTCTCTTATCCCACTGTGGATGGGGTAGTAGTTCCGCTGGTTACACATTTCCACACACCTTCTAGATTTTTACTTTAGGGGCTTTATGGGCCTCATCCTTCTATTCTGCTTTTCAGCTCCTCTCTCTAGTTCAAGTGGGCTCCTGTGCGTTAAGTCTAATCCACGATTCACGACACACTGGCACTACAGGATGGCAGCTACATGAAAAAACATAGGGAAATTCTTGTTACTGGGTTTTGCTTTTCTCATCCTTCTGCATTTAAAAATAAATGTAACTGTGATATTGAATGTAGTGGAGCCTGCTTTCAATTGCCAAAGAAAAAATACTCAGTTTAGTACTGAGATGTTCTTGCTTTTCATAGCTTACCTTCTAGGGCATAAATAGTCCTCTTGATATAGTTGTAGTCTCCATCAAAGTTCTAGCATCATTGGCGGTAAACTCCATTCATCATTTTGACTTAACCCTGAGATGCACTCTACTTCTTTCCATGTCAAAAGCATAGTTTATGTACAGAGACTTACCTAAGAAGTCCACTGATTTTTATTGCTATGCTCAGACATTCAAACTGTGATTTATGGCTTTGAAGGCCACAAGGCCCCTTGAAAACCGCAGTCTAGCCTTTGCTGTGAACTTAGTAAAGAACGTAAAAGACCTTTTTTATTCTGTGCAAGTCCTTCCTCCATCTGGAGCTCTGAATTTTACAAGGGGATAATGTCCTTCTACACTATAGGGTAAACAGCATGACATCACTATCACCATGAAATTGAGTCAAATACCAGAAAGATTCTTTCAGGGCTACCTTGTTGGTAAATAAACTCAGTAGAGCAACAATCCATTGTTTGTTCATTTGTGTGTTTTTCTCACATGGCTCACCAAATTAAGCTGGAGATGAGGGGGTAAAAAAGAGTAGTGGGCAACTCTAAACTAGAGGTCAGCACTTAAATTAATAAAGCACTTTAATTTAATAAAGAACTGAAAATAAGTAAGAAAGGCTCATCTACTGACAAGAATCTGCTTATTTTGTACAAGAAGTCATAAGCCCGGAAAAAGTAACACAGGACTTGACAAATTAACATGCAAATACCTCAAATATGCTTTTCATTGTTTTAGGTTGAATGTAATTGCCCATGGTAGCCCCCCTGACAGCAATGAACTAAACTGTGTGTCAACAGTTACAAATCTTGCTTTGATATCCCCTGCGAGGAAGAATGCAGGTGATAGGCCTGTATGTATGTTAGATTTATTTTCATATTTTTAGTTTTCTTTTTTTTTGACAAGGAATTAGCAAATATATAACAAATCAGTTTCAGGGATGTGACTGTTTTTCATCATTGAAGATTTAAGCCTCAGCAGAGCTCCTGCCTTTTCTATCTCATAATCAAAAAGCAGAATAAGCAGTATAGTGATACAGAGAATTTTTACATAACCTCCAGATAGTCTTACCCTGTTCTTCTAACTAATCTATTGCAGAACATATAAATTGAAAACAAAGCAATTACTAATATTCAGAGAGCTTCTTGCACAAAAGCCAAACAATCAGTCATCTACATGCTTCAGGCACTAGCTTCCTCACTATCTTTAGAATCAGAAAATCCGAGTGGAACATATCCAAAGATGAAACTACTTTCATGCCACCCAGATGGATCTGTCTCCACAACATCAGCCTGTCTGACTGCTGAAGGGAGTATTTAGTAAATCTTACCCAGGAACTTAGAATGAAGTCCCTAGTGTTAAATAGCACTTTCTTATGTAACTGAAAGTTCAATTAATTAAACTTCACAGAGAAAATTATAAAAGAAGAAGAATGCTAAATGTAGGTTAATCATGAAAGAGAATAAAAGGAAAACAAATAAATATGCTCACCCTGGAGCTTTTTTATCTCTTTTTTCCACTATCAGGAGGGATTAAGTCTCAAAAGCCAGGTAGCCATTTGCATGAGACAATGGCATCCCATAGAAACTGACAGTAAATAAGCAGGCTTGTTCTATTTCCACAGCTTACCTTAGCAAGTCAGACAGTTACTTACAGAAAAGTGCTGTGCACATTTTTACGGGTGCAAATCAAGATTCTCTATCAAAAACCATGGCTCTGTATACATGCACACGAAAAATATCTGTGGCAAACCCCTCAGTATTCTGGAGGGCTGAGGGAAGGGAATGCCTTTGGTCCTTGAGCTACGCTGTCTGTAGCAATACAGCAACATGAATGAATGCTGTGGATGTGTTCTGCATCACTTGCAACCCATCAAGGAAAAGAGTGTAAAATCTATCCTTAAGCATGGCATATCCTGTGGCAGCCATTATAGTGTTCACAGGCTAGTGAGATAAAACATTTTTACTGTAGTAACTTATAACTTGTAGACTGACAAAGAGACCTAAATCCACAGTGAGAGATATAGAAATTATGTGAATTAAAAACACATTAGAAAATAGAAGTTTCTTGCTTCCAACAGCTGTCTGTTAAACATATAAAATGTGATTACAAATGTTTCTTATTTGAAACAAAAAAAAAAAAAAAAAAAAAAGAATCTGGATTAATTTTACCTTTTTCGAATAGTCTGGTGATTAGAGTTTCCATTTAGCCACAGCTGGCAAAATATGTTGCAACTTACTACAATCACCAATTGAGTTCTTTCCCAGACTAAAAAATTAACTTACTTAATTTTGATCATTTTTTAATTATTGTAAATAAGAACAACCTGTGAAAGTTGAGTGTTAGAAAATTAGAAATAACTGAGATGGCGGAGCTGAATTTAGTGTTTGTAAGAGGAATGCCATCAGTTTTCTAACAGGTTCAATGACTTCAAAAATCATGAAGTGGCATTTGTAAATCTGAAATAATTAACAGTAATTTTTCAAGTCTCAGTGTTAAAATGATCTGTTCTATCAACCCTAACAGGCATAATAATCAAAAAGACAAAGCCTAAATTTGTCACCAGTGTAAAAGTGGTGCTGCCTCTGAAATGACTTCCATACCTTCAGAGTCATCATTTATTTAGCTGACCTAGATTTCAGCATTAAAAAATGACAGCACAAACAGCAGAGAGCTTAACCTGTGCAATCCTACTCAAGCAAAATAAAAGACAGTAAGTCACCAGCCACAATCAGAAAAGAAGCAAACAGGTCAGCAGCAGCACCCTTTCATCTTAAATCACACCCTGGTATCTGCAATAGAAGGAAAGGCAACACCCTTCCTGATTTTATTAGACAAAAGCTTCTTTTTTTCCTGGTAGGTCTTTTATACTAGTATTTTTAACTTTTGATGACTTCAATGTCAACTTAATTTCCAAAACCAAGGAGGGTATGAAAATGCAACTTTATTTTATTCAAATTCTCAAAGTCCAGCGTGAAGCTGAATGATGGATTTCAGATTATTTTTGTTCCAACTTTCTGCCCTGATGCCTGCAATCTTCAAGTGAAAACATTCTAAGAGAAAAAAGAAAACAACCCCAAAACACACTTGGTAAAGTCTTAATATTTCATAAGAAAAAGAAATGAAAGATAATCTTCTTATAAAGAGGTAACGCTTTGGGATATGCTATAAAACAGTCTTTTTCAGCATCAGCCATGAGATTTTGTTCATAGCAGGCTTCCTCAGTGTCTCACAGTCTGTTTGGAATACTATAAAAGCCAAAGTTCTTTTGATAAGTGGATAATCCATGGAGTAGATTAAGGCTCTCCTAAGAGGATGCAAATTCCTTTGAGTAACAAAGACATGCTTTTGTTAGAATTATTTTTGAAGGGGATCTCTCCAAAGGTCAGACACATCTTTTGAATATTTTGTTCAGTAGTGAGACAGTGGAAAGCTTATAATGCATAAGCTTGAATATGGTCAATATATTTACAGCTGCTTAGAAGAAGCTATGGGTGTCTTCCATACCTGATTGCACTTACCTAGTTTGCGCAGGACCTGTATATTCCTTGTTATTCTGCCCTGAACAAAGATTTCTAGGCAAGCAGGGGTAATCGTTATTAGAGTAAGTGTGATGAAAGCAGAAAACATAGCAAACAAATGTTGACAAATTTATTACAAAGTTGCAGTTTCTTTCTTTTGAGTGAAAAAAAACTCTCAACCTAGGAATTCCCTATATTTTAAGGTACTAGGTTGAAAAGCCCTTTTGGAGCTGGTCCTAACCATGCTACAGCCTTCATTTAGAGACCTGATTCTCCCCTTTCACATGCAGACATTCACACAGTGGAAATGGAAAGCGGAAATAAAATATTAGTAGTGACAGCACAGCAAGCCCACTTCTTGCTCACTTGACCTAATTCTAAACACTGAAGAATTAGGAGGGATCAGCTACATTGGCAAAGCTGACTGTGATGCTGCTGTAGGGCCCAGAAAGGTTCCCTTTCTTTTTGGATCTTCTCTTGTAGCTTGCTTGCACTCTGACACAGACTTCTTTGCACAACATCTTGCTCCTCCCCTCTGGTAATGAATCAGTACCTGCTAGAAACAAGGTGAAATGAAGTCCAGGAGCACAGCTTGTCAAATAGAAGCAAAAGCATTTGACACACACCCTGAATATTACCGTATCTATAGGATATAAAAGAAAGAATAAAAGGTTCTTACATGAGTAGAAAAATATGACTAAATCAACATTAAAAGAAATCCACTATGTAGGCATGCGTTCTAGTCTTTCACCACGAAGTCCTAGGAAAACATTTATACAAATTTCCTAGCTTATCTTGCCCCATGTCCCAGGCTATTATTCTGATGTTCTCTGGAAGATTAGCCAGAATTTTGGAAGAGTATTCCCAGTTATTGCTCCATAAATCTGAGTGTAACATTTAACTGCAGAAGTTAATTCCTTGGTGCTCCAATTACTGGCACATAAATGCCTTTTGGCCTGGAACCTAATCAATTCATCTACATCCTTCCCTTTCTTTCTTTTTTTTCAAATCATAAAGAAATGAGAGGAGAAAAAAAAAATGCTGAAGGCACAGGTAAAACCTGAAGTTTTCTAAATGAAAAGCACTGATTTTCTAGTTCTTGCTTCTTGTGTTTTCCAGGAGAAAGTCCATCCACACATTCCTGCTGCCTTTATTTGCAGATGAAATGGGACCTACAGAGCAATGTTGAAAACTATAGTGAGGAACTTCAAACCAATTTTTTCAGAAAAAGGCATAGTAGAAAGAATTCATCTACTAGTAAAAAATAATTGTTTCAAGGGTTAGGTTTTGGCATCTGCTGTTGTTATTCTGTGAATTGAATTACTACATTTCCCCTTATAAATTAACTAAAACAGTGAAATGAATAAGAAATCACTTACTGTGAAGAAGTGTGGCAGCATCTATTCCTATACTTGCCATGGTAATCTTGTGCTTTTGGATACATGTTAAACCACACAGCAACAGGAGTGGTTTTGCTTTTCTTTGTTTGTAGGTTGGTTTTGTTTGTTTTTCCTAAAAACCAAACCATTAAATTGCAGCTGTTTTTTCCAAGCTGTTTCACTTCATGCTGTGCTGCTTTGAATGCTGATCACAACAGACTGAACGTGTGTTACAGACACATAGGTTAAGGAAGCACTTACCTCTCATATGAGAACACTAGATATCCTATCTGAACAAACAAATTTGCACATGGAAGGAAATTGGAGCTCAGGAATCATCATTTGAAGTCTGACATATCTCTTCGGCATGATTCACTGCTGTGAAGACAGTCAGGGTCAGGGGCCACCATTCTCCCAAAAGTCAAGAAAGAAACCATTCATCTGAGCAGAGCTAATGAAATGCTGCCTCTCCATGCCTCTTTGCAGCCTTCCTTCCCCTCAGACATACAGCTGTCCTGCCTCAGGTGGGATGTCTGCACAGCAGAAATCCATCCTGCTCTCTGCAGCTGATTTGCTGTTAGGAAAATCCCCTATGGTTAACACGGATGACATGAGGAAAATCAGTTTCTAGTAGGTCCTACAAGAATCTTTCTACTCTACCTGGCCCTTTCCCACAGCTCACTGCTGCCAGAGTATTTCCTGAGTGGTTTCTATATAGAGGAGCTTCTGTGGTACAAAATGGTCTGCAACGTTTCCTCACCAAGCACCTTCCTTTGCTTATTTAGCATGTTGATTTGACCAATCCCTTTCCCATATTGGAATTTGTTTTTATGAAGGAGTTTCTGTTTTGTTTAGTGTTTTCTCGCTGAAAGTCCATTTCTGGGTGCACACCAGAGTTAATGAAAGTACTGCTAAAACCCACAGAAGGTGAAAATCATCTGCACTGATAATCAGTTCCCATGTTCTGCCAGCCAAAGTATATTAGTCTGATTTCCTTCAGAGAGAAAGCATGTGACAATAAAGAAAGAAGTTCTGACTACAGAGGAAATCTAAAGCTTAGGAACTACTACTAATGGCAGATTTATCCTGAGACAAGGGAAGCATCATGTGAGCCATAATACTGGAGTGGCAAGTGCCACCACCCATAATAAATATGATATGTTGCTCCTTCATTCACACTGGGTTTTGTTCAACAAATCCTGTGCATCAAACCAGGGTGGGAAAAGATA
This sequence comes from Lathamus discolor, assembly GCF_037157495.1. NCBI lineage: Eukaryota > Metazoa > Chordata > Aves > Psittaciformes > Psittacidae > Lathamus > Lathamus discolor. The sequence goes on from NC_088909.1 coordinate 64,117,492, forward strand.
AACATATTTACCGTTCAGCATGTCAGTAGCATTGTTTCTGTAACAGTCTCTCACTGCTTGAGAGCCCACGGGGAAGTTTACTACAGATAAGCTTTGAAATTCTGAGGTTTATTATTGTAAAATACTTCTATTATATTCAAACAATTTTATCGGTGTTATTCCATTGATTATAGTTACATTAATGAGCTGCAAAGCTACTGAACTCTCAGGTGGAACTTCATAAATACAGGAATTCATTTTCCAGAAGAGGAAAATACTTGAGTGTGTGACTAATCAGAAACATTGAATGTCAACCTAACCTCTCTCACTTCAGTGTAAAGATAGCTAGGCCACAGTGAACACTTTGGAGAATTTGAAGGACACCGTATATGCTCATGACGCTAAAACCAAAAACACTTAGACACAAAGGATGTATCAATGGAAATCAAATTGCATGCACAGCTTCACACTGTGGTTTTTTATTATTCTGCAAATTTCTTCATGGCCTTTGACATGAAGGATATAAATGTGCCCTATTCATTGTGAATCCCCCCATGAAATCACTGACCAGCCTATGCCTTTGTTGAATCTAAATGAAGACACCCCTGACAAACTCCAGTTTAGTATGCCAGAGTGTGAAGGAGGCAGGCAGCAAGAGAGTGACATCATCAACAGAAACACATAGCGAACAGACTTGTTCTTTCCACCTCCTCTAGCTCACGTCCTCCTCTCTTACCTCAGTGGTCAGTCCACCAGCTCCAAACCTAGACTTCTGCCTCGTCACCCAGAAATACCAGCTGCAGTTTACAGATCAAGCAACCATGAGCTCCTGCGGTGGAGACGCTTCTGGACACGGGCTGCAGAAGCATAAGCATAGATGTGGAGATGAATGGCTGAAAATAGTGACCTTGCCTTGCAAGGGCTGCAGCAGAAGCAGCTGAACATGCTAGGGTGGTGTGTATATAGCTCCTGTGAACAAACAGTGGGGTTTGATTTCTTCACAGACACACCTGAGGATAGCAAAGTTCTTGAACTCTACTAGCTTTCCCGTGAGCCGGAGACACATGCTGTACCTGGGGGTAAGGAGAGGATGGTCTCTGGACCCCCTAGGTCCAGAATGATTTCTGGACTGAGCTGTGGACCCTTTCTGAGACCGAATACGGAGAAAGACACTGCAGGAAAGCCCCCGTCTGAGCTTGCCTGAGAGATGCCGAAGAAGGAGCAAAGAGGTGCAGTAAGGCAGTGCTGAGCCAACAGCTGCCTCTGCAGAACCTGTAGCAAATCTACAACAGCTGAGTTCGTGGTCACCCCTCAAGGCCAGCTTTGAAGGAAGGGGCTCTCACTTCTGATATGTTGCTTCACTACTGAGCCGGCCTGCACCTCTGTGCATGCTCACCCTCGTGCAGGTGGGAGCAGGAGCACTTCTTTTGGGCTAGCTTCAGAAATAACTCATGGGATAACAACTCCTGATTTTCCCCTTCTTCCTAAATACACTGTGCATGTTTTAACTAAATATTTAACTAAATACCCGGGCATGTTTTAACCTGGGGAAATCTCCTGTTGCCTTTTATACTGTCCCAGGTGTGGTGGAGCCAGTCGGGCTGGTGAGGCAGGGAGCAGACTGCCTGTGGCAGAAAGTCTTTGTACTACAAACCGCTCCTCTTCATATGCAACATCTTGCTGAGCTGGAGAGATGTAGTGGGACATGCACTGGGAAGGGGCAGAGGGGTGTGCAGCGACGACTGCCCAGGAGGGTTGGCTGCCATGATGGAAGGGGTCACTGTGGGGCTATGGGTTGCGTGTTTGGAGGCGGCAGAAGGGTGCGCAGTGAGGACTGCCCAGGAGGGACGGCTGCAGTGATGGAAGGGGTCATTGTGGGGCCATGGGTTGCAGCCTGCCATCAGTGCGCATGGTGCAGACGCCATGGGGAGGTGGTGTTTGTCCTTCTGCTGCCGGATGGCAAAGTGGCCAGAGTCCAGAGCTGCCTTAAAGCAGGCCTCTGGGCAGCTGCAGCTGCCCAAGACAGGGATGAGCTGATGCAAGCAAGGGAAAGACATGCAGGGTTGTTTGCAACAGTGCAGTCAGGGCTACACATCCTCTAGGTACCACTGAGAGCAACATGCATGCTTGGAGGAGATGAATTTGATTCTCCACATAAAGCAGAGTAACTACGTATTTACTCTAATTTATGCCAATATACCTGCATTCTTACAGATTCCTCCTGATAGCAGGAAACAACTAACACATGATGCATGTTTGTGAGTAGAAGGCTCACTACCCTCTGCTTTCTTCAAGTAGTAAACACTCACAAATGTTACATTCTGATTTAAAAAAGTGAACTGCGTCAGTTTTAACAACTGTACCGGAGACATGCTGCATTAAAACAACAGAAAATAGGCTCTGCACTTCCCTAAAAGAGCTTTCTAAATTACATGGATTATTTGGCTTATGTATTGTTATTGCTATTTGTAATTAATGGAAGTGTACCTTTTTTTCACTAATGGAGAACAACCACTGCAAAAAACACTTTGATTGCACTATACTTATTACACATTTTAGGAACTAAATGTGCACTTAACATGTAATTAAGGTTACACAATAAAAGCTTTGTGAATATTGCAGGTGGAGAGTGTCCTCTAGGTATCACATACTGCCATTATACAAAACTATTTGCTCTGAGGAATGTCTCTTTGAAATGATAAAATCATTTTTCTGAAGAAAAAAAAAAAAGGCAAAAGAAAAATCTTTAATGCAGCACTTCTGTGTTTCTCCACAGCCTTCACACCTCCTTGGCAACCTCTACATGCTCAATGAACACTGCATGTGAGCAGTAATTAATAATAACTAAAAAATGAATAATGTATGGTGGTCTGAAGCTTCTCCCACTGTTGGTGATATGAGCAATGGAACCAAACGGAAAAAACATCTGCAGAGTAAAAACTACAGAAGAAAAGTCTGAATGTTTTTGTCTGGGAGTTGCCCTATTGCATGGTGATATAGAGAAACGTGTGAAAGGGTGCTTGGTCTGTGCTGTACGGAGGGGACTCTTGATTTTGCCCAGTTTCCACTTTTGTTCCACTTGGGCTTACACACTCACGTAGTACTGACTTTCAGGCTTTATGTAGAATCATTAGATGCCAGTATCCTATAGAATGCAAAGGGTATGTGTACAGCTACCATGCTCTTTGCTTCCTGTTCTCTCTGAATGGAGCCACGCCAGCCTCACAGGCACATAACTGCTGCCCTGGCAGTACCACCAGAATAGTCACATTGCACAAAAAGTGCTATGAATTTATATTTTGTTACCTGCCTAAACAAGTGTTGAGTGTTTCTCATTTTGTGATATTTGTCAGTGTAATTTGAGCTTCGATATATTTCAGTTTCAAAAAGAGGAAAGAAGACCAGGTGGCATAAATAAACCTTAGGTTACTTGCAAGTTCTTTGCATCATTAAAAAAAAAAAATATTCACAATCTCAAAAGCAATTAATTTTTTTGTGGAAGTAATAAATACTAAAACCTGAGGCTCAACTATTTAATCAGTGTACTACAAACAGTCTTTGAGTGATGATTCATCTTCCAGGCATATGGAATTATTTGTAATTATACATAAAAAAAGAAAAAATAATTTAACAATTAATTTATACCCTTTTGTTTTTAGGATTTTGGCTTGACAAATAAGTTTGTAATTCATAAACAACCTAAGACCAGAGTTTAAAGGAAACAACACTGACTGGAGCGGTTTTGTTGTGTTTTGGAGAACACAGAGTACCATGTATGCGCCATGTGCTCATAGAAGTAATCAAATTCCTGGTAATCTCAAGGGAGAGAGAAATTCTTCATAATAAAGCCATATTCTGGTATTATGTGAACAAGTAACAAGGGAGGGTTGGATGTCCCTTGGAAGCAGGGCTTCGATGACATCAGTATTTCTCTTTAAGTCACCCACTGTGACAGCTGTCCCCATGTTAATCATGACTTAGGCACTAGTCTGGGTAGATGCTCCTTTCATCCTATCTAGATTTGCTCTAAACAGAGTTAGCACCTATTACTGCAGATGGCTGATCCTGGTTTTACATTTCTTACACTTTTTCCTGGTGGAGCTTCACCACTGGCCATCAACAACAAGAGGGAAGAACAACCGCACTGCAGCAGCTGCAAGCAAGATTTTTTAATTAGCCGAGACCTTTGAGAGTCTCATAATAACACTAATTACAGACCACAGGCTGCAGCTCTCACAGCCACTGTTTAACACATCTCTGGATTGAATGATACAAGTCACTGTAGATTAAGTTCTTTGCAGGTAGAGGAAAAAGAAAAAGAATTATTTAGCTCACCTATATTATTATAAAAAGATAGAATTAAAACTGATCATTCGGGAAGTATATTCTGGGTTTTAATGTATTATTAATTATAGAAAAACAAAAGCCTGTTTTATCCATTCAATTGGAGGGAATCTAAAATTTGCATTTTACTCAATTTTAAAAAAATTACCTGCATAATATTAATTTAAAAAGCAGACTGCAAATGATCATCATTAATTTTTTTTCTGAGGAGAAGAACAGAAACCTGGATGACATAACAGATGCAATTGCACTTCACACTAATTAACTGCGAATTTTCATCAAAATTAATTAGCATCCTATTTGGCACACAAGGCTAGATAAAGCATGGCTATAAAACCAGGTTTTAATGATGATGAACAGAAAGGAATTTAATGTGCTGCACTGGCATTAGTGGTCTGCCCCTGAAGACCAGAGTTTTGAAAGATTATGCTAAATTCCTGAAACTTCGAGTGTAACATGTTTTTCTTTTGTCCTTTTTGCAACAACTGAAAGGAAAAAAAGTAGACAGGGACTGTTCATACTTAGCTCTAATCTGCAGTTTAATAATTGACTTCTTTCACTTCAGATTTTATGACAAGGCTTCTTTTGGGGATGAGTAGCCAGTCCAGTCTGGTAGGTTCAGTGAGATAAGCTAGAGTGCAGGGCAAGACATCAGATAACCCTAGTGAATGCAAAGACTAATGTTTTTGACTAGTTCTTCATCTATTCTATCCCTTGATCATCAGTGCTCTTCTAGTTTCACCTGCTTACTTTAAGACTGTCATATATATGAATCTCATAAAAGCTAACATTTGAGGCTATCAGCCTGCCATTCTGAGCGGTGCAAAAGTGGCCTTCTGACTTATCCCCAAGGCTCATTTTCAATACATTATTCAGAACTGTCAGAGAGAGACAGTGTAAAAATGACATTGTGGCAATTCCAGACTATTTGTCAGACAGTAAGGATCTCATGCGGGTGGGTGAATTGGTAATGAACTCCCTTTGACCTCATGGCCACAGAGTTACGGATACTCATCTGGTTGATCAAGGGAAGCCAGCAGATGTGGGGATTTGGTGTTTTTTTTTTTTTTTATTTTAGCAAAGCTTTATCACCAACTGTATGCAGTTTAGCAAGAGCGAGTGCTGAATTATACATATATACATCCTGGGGGATGAGAGGCGGGAGAGCAGCCCTGGAGAAAGAGATCTGGGCGTTTGGGTTGATGGCAACTTGAATATGAGCCAACAGTGTGTGCCCTGGCAGTCAAAAGGACGAACCATGTCCTAGGATGCATCAAGCAGGGCATTGCTAGCCATCTGAGGGAGGTGAGTGTCTCACTCCGCAGTGCTCTGGTGCAGCTCCACCTCAAGCACTGTGCGCAGTTGTGGGCACCTCCGTGTAAGAAGAACTTCAGCGTATTAGAGAGGGTTTCCAGAGGAGGGTGAACAAAATGGTGAAAGGTCTCATGGGCAAGATTTGGGGGGAGCAATGAAGACTTTAAGAAAAATAATTTAAAAAAAGATCAAAAAACAGTGAACCTCTGCAGGCTTGACTCCCGGCCCCAGCATCCGGCTACAAGCCACCATTTGAAGGATGAGGCCCCTCCCACAAATATTTCTTTCAGAGGGATACATTTGAAAGCTGTAAACTTTAAAAATCCCTCCTTAAAAATTCACAAGCAGAGCTTGTGGTTGAGCATTTTCAAGTACTATTGTAAAGCAGTTTCTGGTAGTGTTTAAGAAAGATTTGACCTGGAAGTAAACAAATTACAAGCCATTGGTCTGTGCTGGGCACTGTGGGATATTAAGCACATTTCTCTACAAGCAGGTACTGAAGTAACAATAATGAGCAGTTCAGAGAGAAATTAACAGGAGGTTGAGGGAAAAGGAAATATTCTACAAAAATTCTAAACAGAGTGTCTATTTCGCATCCTGGGATTCGGTGGGATGGATATCCTCTGAACACATGAGCCTTGCAAAGTAATTTTGCAGAGCTATTGAAAAAGGGGTGGAATTGGAAAAGATCTTTGCATTGACAGCTTCAGCCTTCCTAACTGTAACTCTGTCCATTCAGCAGCTGGAGCAATTAATGCAGAGCAGAACTGTGGTGGACATCTCTGCCTGCCTCCCACTTGCAAGGGTGGCCCAGTATCTCCAACTACATGCTACTCAGGTCAAAACAGAAAGAGAGGATGTTCTTTCCCTAGCATCCCTGAACAGGAATCCTTATTTGTCACAGGACACCATAAGAATTTCCTTACTCCTGGCTTTGTAACAGAGAATGTATTTTGCAGGCATATGAGGAGGCTGAGAAGAAGATTGATGCCCCACAAGGGACTAATATGGTCACTATTAGAGGAATACATGTATTTTTTTAATATGAAGACAGTTCAGTAACCTTTTCAGCAACATCCATCTTAGTTCATAATTTGAAGCTGTGTATATAAATATCAATCTGGTGCCTGAAATTATTTAAAAATTTGATTTATAGATCTAATAGTCCTCTTTGGTGGATATTTCTGGCTCCAAACGCACATCTAAATCTCAAATGCATATCTGCACATGCATATGTGCGTATTGGTATATGTATTATATCAGTCGTAGCAAAGGTTAGGCTAAATCTTCTTAAGTACTGAGGCTAAAAGCTTATGTGTCCTGATTCCTGTGGTTCATTTGCATTCCACTTCGAATGTATCCAATAAATTGTATTTTCTGTGAGCTTATTTTACTTAAACTTTTGCTTCCTTAGGGTAAAAAAAGAGTACTTTTTAACAGATGACTAACATAGCTTCAGTCATCTTATTTCTAGCCATGCTATGTTTTCCTCCAAGCAGTCAAAATAAAATTATTATGAATAACTAGCACAATTGAGCCTTGAATAGTCTGAATAATTTCATTTTAATTTTAAGAATTTTTTTTAATGTCTGTCAAAATGAGATAAAGATGTCATTATAGCCAATATACACGTAACTATGCACACGCATGCATGTATGCATTTGACTGTGCATGTTCACATCTGTATTACTACTTCTATGCTTAAATCTAAGCAAGTGCACAAATTATTACTTGATAGTAACTATTTTCTGAGGGCAAGGAAGCATCAACCTTTACTGTAATTCAGTTTTTCCCTAGAAATCCTACAGGGTATCAAAGTCCGTAAAAGAGCTTGCTGCATCAGAAATGCAGATAAATTTTATGCGGCTGTTATTTACAGAAATGACAATGAAACGTGCAATGAAGACTTCTGGTAAGTTTCATCTTTGTAAAGGTTTATAGTCAAAACATATAACCAAATAAATGCTCTTGTAGAGTTGCAGAAAGAATTTGGAATTAAGAATCTGGAGTGAAACACTTTAAATCTCCATGGGCAGCTTAACCTTAAACTCCAGAATGTGTGTTGCACCATTTTGCTTCCATATGTGAGGTTCTCCAGCTCTTTTAAAGTTCAATTCAGATCTCAAGCTCTGGTCTTCCAGGGAGGTAAGATTAACTGTGAAGACTGGCGCTTTAAATTGTGCTGTCTGTGTACAAACTTAATTTGAGATAAGCCCTCAACAGCAAAAATTTTAATTGTGTGAAGTTTACAGGATTGAAATTTCAGGAAAGAAACTTTCGTTGAACCCACCACTTCCCTTACTTACCTGCTCTTAGAAAACCTAAACTACAAATTCGTTCACCAGGATGCTTTATTCCAAGCTCTGTTGAACCTTTTGGTGTCTTCTAAACCTCTATGGTTAGTGCTTACAGTGTTGTTCTCCTTGTTTAGCTACAAGCAGAACTTAAGACCACATAGACTACTTTCAAAACCAGCCCTCCATTAAAATTCTTTCCATCAATAGATCTACAAAGATCCATTAGTGGATGAAAAACAATGGCTTATTATCAGCTTCCATGTCACTGTCAAATAAATCGAGATGCATTGATAACTCCGCATAAAACATACAAAATAATTTAATGCATGGAGCAAGAGACAGGAAGAAAAACTGAATTCTTATCCACTTGAACTGTCTGATGAAGCTTTCAGAAAAACTGATGGAACGTGATGTTGCAAAGACCTCTTTATTCTCAATGGAGGCAGTCTTGGTTAGCTGAATTTAGTACAGCTCTACTCCCTGAATTTGTATATCTGTTAGGCATAATCTCTATCAACACTAGAAAATCTACAACTGCCTAAATGCACTATCAATTGTACATCTGTATGTACAATGAATATACTTGCATGTACGATAACAAACCTGAGAACTGTATGTCACTCCGTGAAGAGGCTGCACAAAATACTCAGTAGTCTGGTTAGAAAATAGCTCATAGCACAGGTTGGTTGTCTTGTAAAGAAGAAAAACACCCCACCATAGTCATTGGCATTGTGGGTGATAAGCTTTGGGTAAAAGGCAGTCAATTTGAGGTTTTCTATATTGTTGTAATAAAAATGTTAGAATACTCCCAGGTGTAAAAAAGCAAGTTCAATCTTCATTATATAAACTGTTTAGAGAAAGATTTCTAGAATCAGACCTTCCATGCACATAGCATATATGACATAAATTACTGGATACTTTAAAAGTGTTTTCAGCGATTTCCTAGGCTGAAAGTCAAAACCACAGCACTGCAGCAGCTACTAAGAAGGAGAAAAATGACTGCTACTGCTAAACCGAGGACATTATGGTAACTGGTCTACAAAGAGAAAAGATATCTGTGTAGTGATGCTCAAAGTTAGTTTAATAGGAACCTTTCTGGGTTTTGCTTTGAACTTGCCTACTCAGGACTCCCCTGATCCACATCCTCACACTAGTACTTTAGTTCTGATCTACTAACCTCTCTAGCTATGGTCTTTAAAATTATGCTGGCCTTTGCCCAAAGCCTCACTTGCTCACTGTGCCAGTGGTGAGCTATAAAGATGGTTTAATGGCCTTTCCTGGTCCAAATCTAAATGTAGCTCAATTTTATTTTGACTGTACTAACTCCTTCCAGTCTGTGGCACAAAAAGGCAGGTAAACCTGGCACTTCCAGCATGGCTGTGCTATGCATCTCCAATGGCTGCGGCATTTGAGCGTCCTTTTCACAGGCATAACTGTGTATTATACCAGGATAAACACAAGCACTCCTAATAGCCCTCATTCTTTTAGTCTTAAACATTGCAAAGTGATTGCTATCCTAGACCATAGCCCATTACTCCCTCAGATACAGCTCTAAACCGAACCCGAACAGGAGTCTTTATTCATGTGCTTACCTGTGCTTTATAAAAATATTTTCTATTTTGACTTAAAATAATCATTTGCAACTGGGAAATTGATAAAATATTATTAAGGACAAGAAAAACTTTCATCTTTCAATGTTTTCTTCTAACGAGCTCTTGATAAACAGGCTATTAAAATACACATACTAAGATGAAAAAAAAAAGAAACACTTTAAAACTTCACACGTAGTATTGTAATTAATGTTAACAAGAACATCTGCCAAACAGTAATGGATATTTTAAAGCTGAATTTCCACAGAAGATACAGTTACCTCTATATTTTCCTGTGAGATTGCTTGCAAACTTGTGAGGGGGTTGTGGTGTAAAGTCATAGAAATACTATAAGGAAAACACACAAAAGTAGATGTGTCGATTAGTATGTTAAAGGGATGCTGTGGTATGATATAGAAAGTTTTCGACAATGCTGTCTGCACAGAAAGATTAAGCTCTTTAAGTTCATACTAGAAAATTTAGATTGCACTCCATTATGTTATATAATGTATGATAACAGAATTCTGGTATTATCACTCCACTAATCCTGTCACCTTGGATTCTCATGTCTGGATTTATGATCTATTTATTGGAGCGTAATCAAATCCATTTCTGTTGAGAAACTGTCTTCATGCAGAAGGAATACTTCTCATATTATTTTTGGGAGCATGAAATTTTATTACCAAAATGGTCATACATCTTCCTACATTCTGCATAGCAGAATGCTCTGATTTCCTCTGCAACTGTTAAACATGAAACATGATACATTTCTCATATCCTTTCAGTTTTCATGATGCTTAGGCTCTTCCATCCCAAGATTAGTTTTAATGGTAGGGCCTCATTTTGCAGCTCCAAGATGGAAACAAAAGAAGACAGCAGATGGACTCTTGCCAAGTGGCATGTTTGTTTCCGTGGTCCATATTTCAAATGTGGCAAACTTGAGAGTGGGTATAGGTCTCATGTGAAGACTCCATGGACTTTCTTCATTCTCCTAGTTGCTGCTAAGTTATTCTCCCCAGATTAGAGAAGAGATGATCTTTTATGGATATGCACTTATGGTATGCCAGACGGAGGAATAATTCTGATTTTCTTGTTGTTGGACTGGAGAGGTGGGAAGTCTGAGTAGCTTCTCTCCCCACTGCCTCCACAAGAAGCCTAATTCACCTACATCTAAAGTTAATAACTGTTATCCTCTCCCTTAAAAACACAGTAGATTCCATTGTAAGGTACGGAAGTAATATTGAGAAGTCTTCAAAATAAGAATGATGGTGGGTCAACGTTCTGCTTCAGACTGTTGTTATTTTAGTAGACAATTTTGTTTTATTTTAGGTAGGCAATGTTTTTACAGTACCAGTGGTAAATCCTACCACAAGCCAGCCCATACATATAGAAGTCTTTGAAACTGTAATTTCTCTTCTGGATTAGTCCCACACATGTTCTATAAATAAATTTTGTGCAAGGTTATACTTTGAAACTAGATGTAACTATTTGCATTTGAGGAGCTAAATTTCCTGAAGGTACAGGCCATTAGAACTTCACAAGTGTCTAACTCCAGAAAGCAGTGTGAAACTGTGTGTGGAGGGAATCTATGACCAGTGGTGTACAAAAGTAATCACTGAGCCAGCTCCACAAATTATACTTTACTCACTAACTTGATAAGGAAAAAGGAGACTACAATGCATACATATTACAAAATGAGACATATTTATAAAAATCCCAAGGCACACGTAAATTCTGCTAATATAAAATGTCTTGTTTTTTTCTTCCAGATCAAAAGTTTTCCAATTGATTCTTGACTAAGTTCAACATAGCTCAGAGAGAACCTTATACTTTTCTGAACAAACTCTGACTGATTATAACCTGGTCTGTCTAATATTTTTGATAGATTTGTAAAACTTTTCTACTAAATAAGCTATATCTTGCTAATTTCCAGGGTTTTTGTGGAATTACATGAATCCTTATTCTTCAGCAAGTTCGCCATTAGCTTGGAGGAGGGACCATGATTAGATAGGATTTCTGGATAGCAGCAGATTAAATAAAATTGGAATTAAGTTCAATCCAGGATCTGAAAGTCATAGAAAAAATAAGGAAATAACCATATGTGAGGTGCATTCTGATAACTCGAACATGTGAAACAGCTTTTGCTTAAATACATTTATATGCAAGTATCTCTTGATATAAAGACATACTTAATAAATTTTTAAATAACTTTACAACCAATGTCTTAGGCCCTGGGGAGTTGTGTTTAATTAAAGGACAACTTAGTAAAATATTTGTTGGTTTTCTTACAGTTTTCCAGTTTGCTATTTGAGTGAGGTTGGGGTTTTTTTTTTATTATTCTATTAGGAAAAAAAAAAATCAGAAGTTTGTTTGTAATAAGCTATTTCTGAAAGTGTCACTTCATAATTTTCATTGGCATTGAGGAAAAAAATTGCAAAATTTAAAAACCGCATGTCAGACAGAATCAGTGTCAGTTTATGTTCTGGATCTGCTCTCTGATTCCTTGTTAGAATCAGAAAGCACTTTAGCAATTTTAAGGCATTTCCTGTGACATCAGGCATTAATTGCATTGTGGTAGGCTGCGTATGTTATTAAATTAGATTAACTTGGAACACCTGACTTCATTCTTGAGTATCAAAACAGTAACTTCAGAGATACTGAGGCAACATTCAGATATTTGAGTATTGTTTGGATACCTGGCTGAATGCCTGCATTGAGAGGACCTATCACGAAAGAGGAGACAGATCATATTGCCATGCACAGGCACGTGTTCCTGCACCCGAGGGAATACATTTAACCAAAAGATTCTCTGTTCACCTGGTACATAGTGTTTGCATCAATGTTACATAATCCTAGAAATACAGGCACTCCTTTTAAGGCAGTGACATAGGTATGCTTTTTTTCACCAGGTTTTTCTTCCACCCTCATCAATCTGGCTGCTGTGTGTCTGAGCAGTAAACATTGTACTTTGCTCAAAACAGACAAAACATTCACGGTACTCCTCAGTGAAAAGTAAGACTTTTAGTCTCGGTTTAGCATATAGCATCAAAAAGCAATGAATTCTGTAAAGTACAATAAGAAATTATCCAAATCAGATTGTTACTGTTAATTAAAACTTATTTATAAGAATTTTTTAATCACAGAAATTAGTAAAATTAGCACTAATTAGTTCTCTTTACATGTCAATAGTTTTTCAAGGTGACCTTAAGAGAAAACGATTGAAAATATTTGGGGAGTTAATGCAGTGTCATTTGACATTTTTAAAAGCAGTACTTGATAGGTTTACGTAGATGTCTTTGCTTTAAACTCACTGGCTCAGTAAAAGCAAAATCAGTTGCTGTATTGTAATCTCCAGGGTGTTAAGAGACACACATTCTGGACATAAAAGGAGCAGTGCTTGCTCACTGTTTTCATTCTGCATGGGTAAATAGGTCGCAGATGTTATATGCTGTTTTCACACTTTTCAAAAAGCAAACTCAAAATGCAAGGTCACTCATTCAGTTGAGTGCCCATATTAAAAATATTATAAAAGTACTAGTCCTCCAGTTTTGCATATAGGTATTGGAAGTTTTAATAACACTAAACAGACATAATGTGTGAGACAAAACTGCTTGTACGATATATGGCCATTCTTTACTGTTCTAATAATACAGAACAGTAATAACACCCAACCTAGCTAGCCTATGAGCTAGCTTTAGTCCTGCGTTTCAGGCTTGAGGAGGTGAAAACTCAACAGAGTTAGCTATAAAACTAGATTCATTGTAAAGGTGTTTCGTTTTGTTGCTTTTGGGGGGTTTTTTTGAAGGGACTTTTTTTGCATGAACTTTGTGAGCAACTAATTGAAGGTAACTAAAGTTACCACAGCTTAATGACATGCCACTTGTCAACTGAGCCAAAATAGCTCACCATGTCTACGTCCCTACTTACCTGCAAGTAAGAAATAAAATGTGTTTGCTCACACCATCATTTTCTCCATTAGCCTAATCCATCACCAGTCTCTGGAAGGATCATTTCACAGCCACAGCATGGCTTTTTTTTTGTATGTGATAATCTGGGTTCAATATCTCATAGAATGAATTCTTCATTTAAAAACACAGAAGCATCTGCATTTTTTTAGTCTCATATACTGGTTCCTAATATTTGCGTGTGCATTATGGATATCTTTGAACACTATGTTTTTCCCCATTCTCACAGGTGCTGAAAAAACTTGGCTGTGCATTCAACAACACCATCTGTTGAGGGAAGGCATGTTATGAGAGAAAGCGAATGTATGAAAGACATTTAGAAAAGTAGAATTCACTAATGTAAAAATTTGCAGAAGAGTCTGTAAAAATAAATCGTAATCTATTTACAATGTGTGAAATGAATATATCAGTCCAGGAGAATGTATTCCTTAGTAGCTGAAAAGCAGTAGTCCCACTTTTCAGACATCTGCTTTATTTGAAACCACCTAATAAATTAGAATCACTATCCTCTGAATAATAATAATAGTAATAATAATAACAATAATGAATTACATATAAGAAACAAGCAGCCTTCAGGAATATAGCAGGATATTGCCCATTTCTATCAACAGCATAGAAGCAGTGCCTTTGTAGAACTGGATGAAGGTTTAGAAGCCCCAGAAACTGTTTGCCTTTCTTTCCCCAAGTGTACCATTAGCTAAATGCAGGTTACTAACTCTCCCTGCAAATCTTTTGTAAAGATAGAACAGAACTCAGTCCTCTACCATGAAAATTCATAACTCATGATGGATACTAGAATTTGCAGTAATCTTTTTGAGATACAAGTCAATGACTCACTAGATCCTGCTTAACCTCACAAAGTTATTGGTGTTTTGTTGTTATAATGAAATAACACCTCAGGCAGTGATCAGTGTTATGCTGCACAAAAAAATGAAAAGGCAGGACATGATCCAAAAAGCTATTAATTTGGAAGCTTGTCTAGTGGAAAACAGCTCTCAAAAGTGTTACAGAGCTGTTGGGTGAGATGGGGAACCATATTAAAAAGAAGACACAGTAGTCAGTCATAGGAAGAAGATCTAGTACAGCCACCATGAGTAAACTGTGTCTAATGAATTCCCACTTGATAAACAGAACAGAAATGCCTACGTCTAGTTTGAGTTAATGGCACTAATAGAGAAATATTGGTTTTTTGTTTGTTTTCTTGTTTGTCTTTAATCCACCAGCGCTGTCACAGTGAGTACAGCTGTTGGAAGACAAGGAAGCTTGGTCTCCATAGTGAGCATAGTGAGGTAGACTGCCTCTTGAGCAGTTACATGCCAGCTGCCTTTGAGCAGCAGTGGTATCAAATTCATTGCAGCTGGTAGGACCTGATCAGATATTTGTCTAAATGGACAGTCTAACTCACACCTTACACGATCCCATCTACGTGCTTATTGGCATCTGAGCTAGCTGTCTTGAAGCTTCAGTCACACCTTTCCCGACAGAGTAGACTTATCCTCTGTCAGATGTGGAGGCTTACTGGTTCAATAGTGGTTTAGGCATGTTTGTAACATCAATCTAAACAAGATTTTACTAATGGGCTTGTTATCATGAATAAATGCATAGTACTAGACATTTGATGAACTGCAGTGGCATTGTCCCGTATTTTTGGAAGGCTGATTTTAACAGAACCTTTCAAGCCACCACAAAGGCAAAGGCGCAGCCATGGAGGTATTATTGCTTTCCAGATGCTCTACTAACAAACTAAAGACAACAAAATATTCTGAGTAAACTGGGTATTTGCTCAAAAGGAGCTATTACAGTAGCTAATGCAAGATCTCAACCCCCTCCTCCCCAGTAAAGTATATAAACACAGTAAATATAAACGAGGAATTATTCACACAGGATAACTAGCTAGCAAAGACAAACCAGTCCTGTTTCCTGGGCTGGTTAGTTCTCATGTGGTAAAATGCCACTTGAAATCAGATTTTGTGTAAACTAATAGGCTGACCTTGGTCATCTCTTTTTCCAAGCTGAGAATAGTTGACATGTATAACACAACAGCACTGTCATGTTTGTTGTCACAATATAGTCAGTATCAACTGCACTGGAAGGTATTAAGGAGGTACTTCATATTTTTATATATATGTATATGAGTTCAGCTACATGAATTTCTACAGGTCTCCTATGTTTAATTATTTTACTGATTCAGTGTGATTTTTTAAAAAATTTTAATTGTCTCTTTAAATTTATTTTTCCGTGACAATAACAGCAATCAAGAAAATGATAGTGTATTACACAGATTACTCATCGTCATGTGACAACCCAGTAAGAAATAAAATCAAGTCACTGATGTGTCAAAGAAGCATCATTGTTATTTTTATATGCATTTAAGCAAATAGTTTTCAAAATGACATTTTTAAAATTGAAATTGCTAATGAACCATTTCTTTTAATAATTCTTAATTAGCAATTGTTATATTCCATTCTCGGTGGAAGGAAAATTAAAGTATAATGTATTTCTAGTTTTAGGACTTTTTTAATTAAAAGGTTAACCATAATTTCTATAACTGTTTTGAAGCATAAAAATGAAAAGAAAACAGCAGAAAAAGAAAAGTCATCCAATGTTTGATGTTTATTTGAAAGACACGTTTGCCAGAATACAAAACAGTATTACACCTACTGCCTGACCATAGGCAGTAAAAAAACCTTTTCACCAAATACTGTCCTTTGTCTTTTCAAAGTATCCATTGAGCAGAGTAAAAAGAAACTTTTTTTGCTGATCTTTCCTGTTTTCCATAGTATTTGTTAATTTCAGTCCACAAAAAAAAAAAAAATCTAAAGCAAAACAAAATTCTCCTCTGACACTCTACTGTACTGTTTACAACAGCCAGAATTACACGATTTTCTCCTTTGCTTTTTACCAGATCAGTGTACTGAAAGTAATGGCTTAGGGGCTGGTGAGTAAACAACATAAACAACAGACAGCAATTCATGCAGGAATAATGGGTGCCCAAACGAAAGGAGGCCTTTTGAGACATGCAAAATTCACAGACACTGTTGCCTTTGGCTCTTAGAACTGAACTGTAGCAAGACTAGTTTCCACTCATATATATATCATATATTATTAAATGTTGGAAAAATACTTTTTTCAATAATTCAAACTGTGTGAGTGCACTGGAAGCATCTCAGACCCAGTACCTGTTCAGGTTCAGCTCACCAAAAACCACGGACACAAATGTTTCAAGGAGCCTCAGGACAATTCAGAGGGATTTGGAAGTGCTAACACAAGATGAGCTGCTGTCAAACTGCAAGGCAGTGGGTGCCCACCATGGAGCTATTGCTGCCACCAGTGCCACTGAGCAGGGCTCAGGTGGGAGCAGTTCAGTGAACCCATAGTCCAGTACAGATAGCTGATGCTCATGTTGAGGTGGTGAGGCACTGAAACAGATTGCCCAAGGAAGTTATGAATGCTTCATTCCTGGCAGTGTTCAAAGCCAGGCTGGACAGGGACTTGGCAACATGATCTAGTGGAGGCATCCTTGACCATGGTGGGGGGGTTGGAACTGGATGATCTTAGGGTTCTTTCCGACCCAACCCATTCTATGGTTCCAGGATTCTATAGGTGTACATGCAAACAAGCACTCAGCAAGCAAACCTATATACTATATTTTGTTTTTCCCTTTCTGTAAGCAACAAGAAAAATGTGAAAATGAGGACAGTAATACAGACTTACTAGTCACACACAGATTGTTCTTGGCAGCATGAGTTTGTGCCAGGATAAGAAGCTAGCACAAATTGCAAACATACTTCTCCAAACATGTTGACTGTTGTGGTGACTCTTTGATAATTTGTACTTTTTCACAAAAAATTTTGTAAGTCTAGAAAACATAGTGGGACTGTGTGTGATCCAGGGCATGAAGCATTAAGCATTTTCCTCCTTTATTTCTGTCACAAACTCCCCTATGTCAAGCTGGGCTCCAAATGCTCCAGCGCCTCGTTCTTGCAGAAAGTTGACTGGCCTGACAGAGAGGGCACTTCTCAATTTGATCACAATAAAATATCACTGCATAGGTGAGAAAATTTCCACCAGCTTCACAGATTATTGGATCCTGCACTTGCACAGATTTTTGAAACATTATTGTAACAATCTTCTAATACCTAAAGAGGGCCTACAAGAAATCTGGAGAGGGACTTTTGCAAGGCAATATATAGTGACAGGATAAGGGAGAATGGCTGACAGAAGGCAGATTTAAATTAGATGTTAGGAAGAAATTCTTCACTGTGAGGGTGGTGAGGCTTGCCAACAGGTTGCCCAGAGAAGCTGTGGCTGCCCCATCCCTGAAGTGTTCAAGGCCAGGTTGGATGAGATTATGAGCAATCTGGTCTAGTGGAAGGTGTCCCTGCATGCCACAAGGGGGTTCGAAATAGATCATCCTTATGGTCCCTTCCAACCTAAACCATTATATGATTCTATGATTCTAAGTCCATTAACTTCAGCTGAGCAATGTGTACATATGAGGAAAAGCAAGCATAAATTCCCTCTATTCTGATAAAACTGGAAGAGGAACTTCAGATGGCTATACATCCAAAGCACTAATAAAAGTTTTGGATAAACGTAAAAGCAATGCCGTCTGTGAAATTCTGATCTGAGACTAGGTTTTATGAAGCCTTTAAAGGATGAAAGATAAAAACAAACATTGGCTTTCTGTTGTTGGGTTGTTGGTTTTTGTTTGTTTGTTCTTTTGTTTTGTTTGGAGTTTTTTTGGGGGTTTGATTTTGTTTGGTTTTGGTGGGGTTGGTTTTGGTTTTGGTTTGGTTTGGTTTGGTTTTGATTCATTAATAAATTGATGATTTTGTGTTTGTGTAGATCTGTTCTGATCAAAGTCCAGACATTAAGAGTCTGCACCTGTCACACATTGAACTTATTTTCTGTGAGAGGCTTGCATCTAAATCCCAGAATGCATGTAATGTCAAATGGACTAAAAGAAAGTAGGACTTGCCTGCGGAGCTCAGAAAGTTTGCTACAGAGCACTTTCCAGGATAACTGAGATTATTCTGTTTCTGAAGTAAATATATGTGACGACTTAGAGCTGTAGATAGTAGATTACTAGCATGTCTTCCTAATAATTCAGTGGGCAGCATGGCAAAATGTTAAAAAAGTCTGCAACAGTTTTGGATTCAGCACTTTAAAATCATGTGCATTTCTCCCTTATTGCAGGTAACTCAGTGGCAGGTTCAGTCAGTAATCTCCACTCCCTAAAAACAGTCGCCCGTATTCAAAATCTCTTCCAAAGCTCTGCAGTATCTCTTTCACCAATTACAGCTTCTCAGACATCAACCCACCCCTTCCTACCCAAAAATAATGCATGTTTTAAACAAAAAATCTTGCCAGTCCAAAAAAGTAGCACTGTTTAACATGGGCATCTGTATAACTATTTTTCACATTTTCATGCCGAGTAGTATTCTAAGATCACTTTCACAAAAATGCAAATACAAAATATCAAAGAAAATACCAGGCTGCCCCTCGCTTCATGCCCCAGGTTGTAGAGAGCTATGGCTATTATAGAGGACTGAAATCACAACCATCGTAGTCACTCTCTGGCCCACAAAGCTTTGGTATGCTTGTTTTCAAGGCAGCAATAAAATTATCATTTAGAGATGAACTGCTAATCCTTCCCAGAGCTTAGTCATCTGAATCAGGCTGGTACAAAGGCTTCCCCATCCACTGCAGGGCAATCATTTAGGATTAAGAAAAGGTGGGAAGGGTGTGGGAGAGTGCTCTGTGGGGTTTTTTTTTAACATTAAAAAAGAAATTTTTTGGAAGGCAGAACAAAGCTTAGGCCTTTGTAAAAACAACTGATGGTAACAGAACATGCCTCTTTCCCAGCAATTGAATTGCAAAAGCAATCAGCTAGAAGAAATTGTTCTGGCCTCCTTAGTGTGAGGGGATTTAAATCTGCAGCACCTCCTCTCTACAACTCTGTTATTTCAAGGCTTTGGGATAGTCAAAACCTACAGGGATCCCCACCCCTTCTTGTGGAATCTGTGGCATAGCACAGAAGTTAAAATTCATGAGGCTAAAAGAAAAATAAGCAAGAATGAGTAACACTGAAACCTGTCACTTTGGGCAACTCAGCTGGGAATGAGATGTCGTGGCTTTCGAATCCTTCTTTCAGGTCTACGCATTATTTACAATAAATAAATATCCAGACTGTATTTAATTAACCATATGTGGAAAAAAAGCCCTCTCGCTGTCAACTTATCTCTTCCTCTAGCAATCACATTTCTGAATACAGATGAAAGTATTCATCAAAACAGAGCTGCAGCCGTGCTGGACCAGCTCAAAGGCTGACAGATCTGATTGCCAAGATCCGATCCCCAGCACCAGCCAAATGCAGATGACCAGGAAGAACAGAAGAGTTGGGTCTGCAGAGACTGTGTTTCTCTGTATGCTTTCACAGCCTTCAGAAATTCACAGAGTCAGGGTATGGTTTGTATGTCTTCATTAATCTTGAAAATGGCTCCTAAAATTTCTTCACCCCAGTTTTGCTTAGGTACCTAAATTCTTCTGTGGCTCTGGTCCTAGATACCCAGCTAGGTTCATCTATGTTATCAGGCCAGTGCTTGCCATGTGAGGGGCTGTTCTTTTTGATGTGAATTTTCCATATGTTTCTTCCTTAGAGTTTTATGGGATGCCCTGGAGTACTCCAAAGGTGAACCTCAAGAGGTTTTGCTCGGGGTGGAAGCAGACTGGAGATGTGCACCTGGGACACGGAGAACTCACAATATGCAGTGTGAATGCATTTAGTGCTCTGCACATCCACAGCACACATCTAGGACTGGGAAATGGCATGAGCATTGCTGCTGGCAAAGATGACATGGATGTGTCCTTCATTCTATGCACCATTCTAAATGCAGGTCCACCAACTGAGAGCCTAGGTGATCTACTTATACAGAGCTCTTTAAAACCCCCACCTATAAAATCTGGTTTGTTTCTATAATCCCCACAGACATTGAGCTTCCAACAGAGGAATTAGAGAATGCTAGGAAAAACGGGGAAAAGTGCAATGAATCATGGTAAGACCTATAATTGCAGAGAAGCCTAAGCAAGTAAAAAAGGAAAGATTATTAATCAGAGGACTAGTTTCAACTGAAGTTGCAATTAAAATTTTAATATTAGACTACTGAGAGAGAAAGTGTTCTGGGAAAGGCAATTTTAGAGATTGTAAAACTAATTCATAATAATGTTCAATTTAAACAATCCATGAATAACTTCAATCATCTTATTTTAGAAACGGTTAAAAGTATGCTAAAAAAAATAAAAATAATACAAAAAAAATAAGACTTCCAGTCTCTGGATGGATCTGGAAATCTTACTGTTCACTTTAGGGTTTGCAACGTAAACAGGTGCTCTAGTTTGTGAGGGTAAGAAATAAGCATGTGGCTGTGGGATCCCATTTCAATAGGAACTTACTTTCAGCTGGGATGGGGTAACTCACTGAGCACCAATCCCAGCATAATGTATCCTAGCTATCTCAAACTGTCCTTGGGAGAGTGAGATGATATTCGTAGAGCACCACATTAGCAGCATTTAACTTCTGATGTGCTTTCAAAAGAACCTGGTATAACTCAGTCCCCGTTGTATTTGCAATGGATCATATTAATGGAATAAACTGAATTAACATTTCAATTCCCATAATAATATTTGTCTAGCAGTTATCTAACATGTTTCAAAAGCTTTTCTAATCCAGAGGCTTTTATTGTTTCAGTCTCCAGCCTTAATACCCCAGGCAGGATGAATACACTCCCTAAGAACAGTGCCTTCCCTTCAAATAACAGATAAATGCTATCGCTCTGTATTTCATATATTGAAGTCATAAGTAGTGACCTTTGTCAGCATAGCAGCCTGGACAATTTATTCTCCAATATTTTCTACTTTACTGAAAGTTATTTTGAGATCATACGAACAATATGGCTTAACAAGCAACCTTTGTTAACTAAAGACACTAAAGAATCACCTTCTAAGGACCCATAATGATACTTCAATTTACCTGTAGGCGCTATATAATAGAGTAAATCTCCAGTGACAAGCTGCAGAGCATCAACCAGGCAGTCGTGGAATTGGAGAAATGGTACATAAATCAGTAACTCAGACAAGTTACAGTAGTTAATTCTACATTAAAAAAAAAAAAAAAACAAAAACAAAATCAAACAACAAAACCCCAACAAACCTCCAAACCGTATATATTTACCTATCCAGAATCCCAAGGGTTGGAAGGGACCTCAAAAGATCATCTAGTCCAACCCCCCTGCAAGAGCAGGGTAACCTACAGTACATCACACAGGAACTTGTCCAGGCGGGCCTTGAATATCTCCAGTGTAGGAGACTCCACAACCCCCCTGGGCAACCTGTTCCAGTGCTCTGTCACTCTTACAGTAAAGACGTTCTTCCTGATGTTAACGTGGAACCTCCTATGTTCCAGTTTACACCCATTGCCCCTTGTCCTGTCACTGGATATCACTGAAAAAAGCCTAGCTCCATCATCCTGACACCTACCCTTTACATATTTGTAAACATTGATGAGGTCACCCCTCAGTCTCCTCTTCTCCAAGCTAAAGAGACCCAGCTCCCTCAGCCTCTCCTCATAAGGGAGATGTTCCACTCCCTTAATCATCTTTGTGGCTCTGCGCTGGACTCCTTCAAGCAATTCCCTGTCCTTCTTGAACAGAGGGGCCCAGAACTGGACGCAATATTCCAGATGCGGCCTCACCAAGGCTGAGTAGAGGGGGAGGAGAACCTCTCTTGACCTACTAACCACTCCCTTTCTAATGCACCCTAAGATGCCATTTGCCTTCTTGGCCACAAGAGCACATTGCTGGCTCATGGTCATCCTCCTATCCACCAGGACCCCCAGGTCCCTTTCCCCTTCACTACTTTCCAGCAGGTCAACCCCCAACCTGTACTGGTACATGGGGTTGTTCTTCCCCAGATGCAAGACTCTACACTTGCCCTTGTTAAATTTCATCAAGTTTCTCCCCGCCCAACTCTCCAGCCTGTCCAGGTCTCGCTGAATGGCAGCACAGTCCTCTGGTGTGTCAGCCACTCCTCCCAGTTTTGTGTCATCAGCAAACTTGCTGAGGGTGCACTCAGTTCCCTCATATTTCATTGATGAAAATATTAAACAGCACCGGTCCCAGCACCGACCCCTGAGGAACTCCACTAGTCACAGACCTCCAGCTAGATTCTGCGCCATTGACCACAACTCTCTGCCTTCTTCCTTTCAACCAGTTCTCAATCCACCTCACTACTTGATCGTCAAGCCCACACTTCTTTAGCTTATCTATGAGGATGCTGTGGGAGACAGTATCAAATGCCTTACTGAAATCAAGAAAAACTACATCTACCGCTCTACCATCATCCCTCCACCTAGTCACTTCCTCATAGAAGGCTATAAGGTTGGTCATACATGACTTCCCCCTCATAAAACCATGTTGGCTGTTCTTAATGACCCCCTCATCCTTGATATGCCTAGTGATGGAGTCAAGAATAAGTTGTTCCATCATCTTTCCAGGGATGGAGGTAAGGCTGACCGGTCTATAATTACCCGGGTCCTCCTTCTTGCCCTTCTTATAGATTGGTGTGACCTTTGCCATCCGCCAATCCTCAGGCACCTCGCCCGTTTCCCACGACTTTCCAAAGATGATGGAGAGTGGCCTAGCAATGACCTCCGCCAGCTCCCTCAGCACCCGTGGGTGCATTCCATCCGGACCCATCGATTTACAGATGTCCCCTTCTATTTTGAAATGGATACATAGAAATATCTCCAGACCAATGATCTAGCATGAGTCAGCTGTTCTGTGGAAAGTCCACAGAATGAAACGTTTTTAGTTGATAACCCTTGTAGATTAAAATGCTTATGTAAGAAACCTGCAGGTAATACCTGAGAATTTGTGTGCAACACTGTGACCAAGTATTTTGAAAGTTATTTTAAATGTGTTATCGACATCATTGATTGCATTTTTCTTTATTCATTTACATGCTTAGTTTTGTTTTCCTTAGGCTTGAATTGCAGCTAAGACTTTGTTTCTGTAGTTTGCAAAAACAGTGTAGTTGTGTGCAGCACACTACCTGTGTGTTGGTACTGTGTAGGAAGAGACAAGGATCCTGGAAGCAAACCCAGCCTTTCCTGCAGAGCACCACAGACCATAGAAGAAATGTCTTAAGCTGTTTCTCCTGTCGCTTCTTCACTTCTCTTCTTCCCAAAGTAGTACATCAACCTGCACATCTCCTGAAATAAACTAGTCAAAGTAATTTATGGACTGTAGCTTTCTACAGATTAAGGAGGAGTATGAGGTACTACCCTGAAGTCTCAACAGCATCGTATATTGCATGTATGTATAGAAAAGAAACCTACTGAATGGGCCCAGCCAGAATCAGTGGGTACTGAAGATACTAGCTATAAGAAGGGCTCATCCTACATGCTCACCTAGGCAAGTCCATTGTTGCCAGGACAAGGATATCCTACTCCACAATAATAGTTATGTAGGAGTAAATTTACACAGCCTTTGTAGCTGGCCACAATAGTTTGTTTGCCTGAGTGCCACCGGTCTAACGGTACTTTAAGAACAATACTTCATGTGCAGGCATAGGATACTGAGAATGCACAGCAGGTCCCACCCAGGTCAGCCAAACAAGCCAAGCAATGCTGCAAAGGTCCTGTTAGAGAGCCTATCAGCTATAAAAAACTAGCTTTCTTGCTGTGAGTGACAATGTCATTCCAGCTACCCCAGCATGTGTACTTCAGTCAACACTTGGCCACTAAACGTAGTTTGGCCTATAAGCCTAATTCACGACAGAGCATGTTGGTATGTCTGATCCAGGGATCTCTTCATAGACTCACCTCCACAATCAATGTTTTCAGGTTCAATCTGATACATCAGAAACAGGGATTCACTGCAGGTTGGTAAGGATTTCTATTTTCACACATCTTTTAGGAGGTTGATTTAAAAAGGCAGTGTTGAAACATCATCGTTATTTTGAGATTTTTAAAAATGCGCAATTAAATTGTATAAACCCAGCAATTTCCACACATTCATCAGTCTGAAGTCTGAGTTTGCCAGATGCTTTACACCGGTGCTTTCAGTAATGATCTCTTTTCCAGGTCAGCTGCAGCTGTACAATGTCTCTGAAAAGAAATGCTCAAGGGCACTTCTTTGAATGCTCTACTGAAACAACACCCACTTGTCTTGCAGTTATTAGTTGCTCACTGTTTTACCTCCTCATGATGGCAATCCACAAAACTGTTGCATAAGCCTGTAGTCTAACCCACACCTGCTTCCCTTCAGCTGTGAATCAAGCCTGTGGTTCTGGCTCGTGTTCATTGTTCTGCTGCTAGGCATCCCAAACAAGCTACCTGACTACTAAGCCATCATCTCTGATGATAAGAAATGTTTGAACATATGAGACACTGATTCTATGTATTTACTTTTACTTTTGTATATTCACCTCTCACTATAACCCTATTTTTTACCTTCATTGCATTTGTAAACCTATGTAAAATATGCGATGGCTTTTTCGGCAAATCAGCCAAGGCTTTCATTTTGCTGGCTTCCCTTGTCTTCTGAAACAGCCCATGGTCATTCAGGCTAGGTCTTATCTGGAAACCACATATCCAGTTACTTACAGACAGATGATTTATCTCCCTCTTAGGTCTTCAATTTATTACTGTTCTCCCATAGCTGCTTTCCTGCAAGTCATTATCACCAAAGAAATTTTAGCTCTGAATGTATTGTTCTAGTCTGTGCCGTTCTTCAAATCTGCAGCAATAACTCAGGGTAAGTCTGACCCCATGCTACCCCCTCTACTGATGGCTGTGCTCCAGGCGAGTTGAGTGGGGCCGAGCAGGCAGCCTCAGAGAATTGTCTTAAGATTTCTTGCTTCACACTGTCGTTCTGTTGTCCTTTTCCAAGTCATTCAGCAGACTTCCGTAGAGGAATTTTGATTACCTTTTTTTTTTTCTTTAAAGAAACTCAAAAGGACATCTAGATTCAGTGCAACATTTGCCTTTCTAAGACACATCAGACTCTGGCTGGATAGAAAAACATCCACATTCTCTCATTACCTCTACAAGGTACAAGGTTTTCAAATGAATGAATGAATGAAGGAGTCATGAGAACTAGACACTTACAACTCAAAATATTTTTCCTATTGGACTGTAGAGAGACTTGCCTGTGAATATTTTCAAGCTTATAAATGACCCCGTAGAGCTGCTAAATATTTTGAAGAAAATCATCATGGAAGCACAAACAGATTGAACGTGTGCACGGGCTCTATGCATCTTACTTTTCTGCATGGAGAGGCACCTCTTTATATGTGACTTCTGCCAATCACAAAATTGAAGCCTGAAACCACATTTTTTTCTGACAATTAATCATTTTAGAACCCCTATGAATGTATTTCAAAATGGAGTTTAGAGACAATGAAGGTAAAAAGTAACAAGAGTCTGAAATCCTATCTTGGTCATATGCTTCATATCCAGTTCCCAACTTCACACCAAATTCAAATAGGAAAACATTAAAGCTTCAGAAAGTCAGAATCCAGTTTTGGCTATGAGACCATAATGGAGGCCAAGTAAAAATAAAACTCAGATATAAACACTGTGCAAAAGAGAGCAGAAAGCATACAGAAAAGCCTCTGATTTACAATCCAAACCACTGCAAGACAAATCAGAATTTATTTTTTTTTTAAAGAAGGGGTGTTTTTCTATAATTATAATATATCTGCTAATGGACCTTCTCAATCAGAAAACCATTATCACAAATTAAAATTTATTTTTATTACTATTATTTGTGTTATCTCTTCTTGCTATTAATTTCACATTATAATTGTATTTCTATGAGCAGACTAAGTATTTGAGTGCATGGGCTAAATACTTTCGTTACTCTGTTTTGAGGCTGAACCAAATCAGAAGCTAGCTTAATATGGAGAAAACCTAGATTTGTTCCACAAATTGTCAATGTAAATAAAAATTACAAACCATACAAATTAAGTTAATATAGTGCAAGTTTAATAATGGACTACAGTTAAAAGACATTTGTTACAAAAACTGAGTTGATGCAAAAAAAAAAAAAAAAAAACTAGAATAAATATTTATTCTTAACTGAATTCCAGAATACTTTTATCCCAAGAGTTTAATAATGTTTGAGATATTTACTAAAATGTAATATTCACTATCAGCAAATTAGTGAACCTGGATTCATGAAAACTCCTTAGTATGTGGGTGTTTAAATATAAAAGTATGCCTTTTTACTCATTCTTTACAGCTGTCAAAATATTCATATATATATGTATATAGAAAACTGTTTCAGAGGAGTTTAAACTGTTTTCACATACAAAGGGATACAATGACATGTCATTTTCTTATCTGCTTTAGTATTGTAATAATTTGCTCATAGACAGTAAAAATGCATATATTAAAATGTTGTTCGGGTTATTTTTTAAGTTGAAAATAAAGCCAAGGTGAAACAAGTAGAAAAACCTTAATTTCAGTGTGAAGACTGTGTATTTTTTTTCAAATGCTTATTCCAACCTGTACAATTTCGTGCAGGAGTTTTAAATATACATGTAAAGGAGTCACACTGGAAGCACACATTTTGCAGCCACTGCTAAACATAGTGCCCTATTTTCACGTACTGCCTCCATCCCACTGTCTCCTCAGACTGCATGAGCTGGAGGTGAAAGTGCAGGAAGCCAACAAGGCTTGTGCTGGGGTTAAGTTCCTTGGTGACTACAGAGGGCATAGCTGTTCCCTCTCCCACTTTTTATCCCATTACTTGCCTACAGCACTCCCATCTAGCTGCACCTACTCATTAGCTTAATGTAATCTCTGCTGTACAGCTCCCACCATTTTATTCCATAACATTTTTTGGTCGAAATCCTCAGTATTCATGATATTGTCTATCTGGGACAGCTATGGGTTACAAAGCATCTTTCCTCCATCCTTCCACAGATACCTTTTGTCTTTACTTTGAAAAGTTCTTCATGATTGACCAGAAACAGTACTTCTGCCCTTATTTTGTTAGACATGACCTTGGTCTCCTTCTCCTGCATTTGTCCCCTTTCCCCTCTCCACACTCTTTGAACAACTTTATCATTATTCCAACCATAACTTAACTAAGCAAATGACATACAACTATGTTAGACATCTTGTTTCATTGCTGCTTCATCTTCCCAAGCCATTCCTCTCCACACTTCCATCTAACCCATCTAACGTATCGTGTGTGATTAGACCAGACAATGTCCTTCTCACTGCCTACTTTTGTCTCCCTAAATTCAGTTCCTCCAAGAAACTTGCTTGCATATCTGACTTTCTCACTCTGAATGTGAAAATGCCCTATTGTCTCAAAATTTAAAACAGGTTCAATATAACAAAATGGAAATCACTGCCAATTGAAACACAGCTATGCCAGAAGTATTTATTCAAAACCATTAAATACTTTTGTAAATGTTGAAATCCTTTTTCCCCCAGTGCCTCAAATCATTTTTGGAAATAAACTGTTGAAAATAGCTTGAAAATTAACACACACACACACACACACACACCCCAAACAACATACATGAAAAACATGGTTTCATTTGACAGCAAAACTGAAACACCAGCACAAAATGAAAGAGCATAAAATCAGAGATACTTACTTGTTACAAATTGCTCATATTTCCAATGAAAATACATTGTTGGAGTTGGAGGATTGTCTCCTCAACACTTCTGACACATTTAACCAGCATCCCACTGTGTGCTTTTCACGTGAAATGTTGTGAGCTGTTTGATGGTCTGATAGTCTTTTCCTCATTCTCAAGCATGTGTCTGAATTTCTCTAAGAAATCAACTAATGACCAAGAAGCATTTTACTAATACAAACTGAAGCAATATCTCTGTTATTAGTGAAAGGATAGCTTTTGGAAACACAGGATGATCAGGTTCAACCAGTTACAACCCAAACATTTTGTAATTTAACAGTAACTGCTCCCTGTACGGCAAGTAGTTTTAACATACCCTTTTATTGGGTCACCCTGCATGTATGTGTGTGTATCTACAATTTTTGTATATAAGGTTAGAGAAAAACTATATCCTGCTGGATCAACAGGCTGGGAGAGGCAAGACTTCTCAGTTTCACATCTCCAAGTCCAACCAGCTGTGTGCTCCCAGGCAGATGCACACAGAGTACATGTGTACACCACACTGTCTGTCTGTGCTCCTTGATGGGTGTTCTTTAGAGTAGCTTTATCATATAACTAAACATACATGTACTGAAACATATACATACGCACAGATACAGATACACAGATACACATGTATATACATGTGACTACATTATTTCCTATCCCTTTCATGTACTTTGGAGTTCACATGCTGCAGATTCTATAATGCCACACAGCACTTGTCACATTGTTTAGCTAGAGGTCAGTCCATCCTCCTTGCCCCAAAGGCTGAGAGGAAACAGAAGTTTTATGAGGCAAATTAGAGATCAAGTGTTCTGATCTTGGGCAAGTAGTGGCTGTTTCTCCCAATTATTATCAAAGGACGCATCAAAATAGATCAGTCTGTTCCCTGATGTCTTAGCACTTTCTTTTTCTGCTTTTATATTTCTATACATCACAGAATGAGGTAGAGATCAAGAACTCTGGAAGGTTTAAAGAGGGACAGAACATTTCCACTGTTAGACTGTGCAGGCTTAGAACAAAGTTTGAAAAAAAAAAAAAAACACATGGCTCATATTGCATTATGAAAGTTAGAAAGATAAATGGGAGATATGAGGCCAAATAAACATGCAGATTCTCTCACATCTAAACATGGAATTTGGACCATCTATGCTAGACCATGTAGCGTTGGCATCCACTGAGGGCAGACTACTGAACAGAGGTGATGCTGCATGGCTAGGCCTATGTTCATGTGGTGAGGTAACAGATAAACACAACTTAATTCCTAAAGTCTGGTAATACGCTCATCAATGAACCAAGTAGAAAATTCTGTCTTTAAAATAGGACTTAGAATAAGCATGATGTTTTTAAAAAATTAAATCTAGGGCAAAGTGCTATGTTGGGGAATTTTTTAGTGGTTTAGGATCTTTTTGTGAGTCTCTCTGACAGAGTCTGGATCCCTGGAATACCGCTGAGTTCTTCATGTTTGCAAATACATGTCTACCCATGCTGACCCAGAAATGCTAGCACAAGTCTAAATTGTCTCAGGCTGTTTAGCTTAATGCTGTTTCTCATCATGTCACTCCTTGTTTCCACCAGTCATATGTTTCAAGATTTGCACCTTGTAGTCCAAGATGATGTGGAAAACAAACTCTAAAGATGTGTTTTCAAGGCAGAGTTTTTTGTTTTCTCACACTACCTATAAACTCACGTGCTGTCCTACCGTTCAGAAAATAATGAGTCACCTCCTCATTTCTTTACAGCCAGTAGTAGTCACCTGTGGAAACAATAGAGAGGAGTTATTTTTGATGCTCCAAGAAAAGTATTTCAGAACAACAGAAAATCACCCATGGTTAAACTGGTGCTTGAAAAGCTTACGGAAAAATCTTTTCTGACAGCTATTTCATTAGAAGCTTAAGCAACTTCTCAAAACCACCCGCATCTTTGTACAAAAGATTTGTTTTGCAGCAAGTTTTCTTGTGGATCATGATTAAAATTCTTCTCCATTCTGTATATCGTACACACAACCTTGTAGCATGCACCCACATACAGCATTTCTTAGAAAGAAGGGCCCACGGAGAGGACACAGTTGCCATAGCAACATTTTTGTATTCTGAAATGCTATCATGCTGCATTTTTTTCAGCTTAAGCTTTTGTGGACTGCAAATGCCATCTTTCCTCATTCAAGCTGTCAGTTAATCTCTCAAAATTCATTCAGGATTACTTTCATTTTGTGGTGGAATTCCTTAGTATTAAATTATAGGCTGCTCTACTGCTACTGTGACTCAAACAATGGTTGCAAGTGTCAGGAGCACAAAAGTTGTCTTCAGCTTCATTATAAAGTCCTTTGCCTCTAAATATTAGTATTTTCTGCTGCTACTAATAAGGGTTCAGAAACATCTCTCCTGATTCTGAAATAGACTTCCAAGTAAACTGAAGTAGATCTCTGAACTTTTCTACCCCAGCACATCTATAAAGTATTAATGGTGAGCGAGGAGTCTTGAGAGATTTTAAAGTATTTCAGGAGGTTGCGATTTTAATCTTCACTAATCTGCTTCACAAGTACAACTCCATTGAGTTATTGTGCTGATTTATTATGATGATCAGCGAAACTTAGCACCTGCAGTAAGCTTTGATCGTGTTTTAAATAGCCTTTCTGAGCTCCCTCTTCACCAGAGGAAGTGAAGCCTTGAACAATAACACAGGCTGCAGTAACACTCACCGTAAGCAAATCATCAGACACTGGGAGGGCAGATATGAAGAACAAGAGGAACAATTGGGTAAAAGAATATTAACAGAGAGGTGAAACAGTGGTGTGCATTAGGTCTGTGCTCTGCAACAGGCATTCTTTCATGACTGTTAAGTCCAGTAACTATAC
Organism: Lathamus discolor; assembly: GCF_037157495.1. Lineage (NCBI taxonomy): Eukaryota > Metazoa > Chordata > Aves > Psittaciformes > Psittacidae > Lathamus > Lathamus discolor. Next base: position 64,148,537 of record NC_088909.1, read on the forward strand.
AAAATCTTGTGCTCTATGACCTTTTCTGATGGAACTTCATGTTCTCCTGGCTTTGTCATCTTCACCCATTAGAGACACTGCTGGCAATTACCAGAAGAAGAAGAATAGTGATCTTGAGCTCAGTATGTCTGTGTGTAGGGAGAAAACATACTGCCTGCACTGTAGGCATGGGATTGTATCTGTGTGATCACTGAACACAGAATTCAAGGGCTTGCGCTTTCTTCCCAACTTCTGCAGAATGACCTTATGACGCACCAGAGAGGTTGAGCTTGGATCGATATCCCAGGATCAGACTGACAATCATGAGGAGAAATAGAAGAGCTCAGTATAAAACTGGTCATCTCACAGGGAGAACATACAGGCCAGATACTTGGAAGTCATGCACAGATCAACTTTCTACTCATGTAAGGCAATGTGGTCAGCTGTTCCCAGCTGCAGGTGCATACAGTGGCATACAGTGCATACAGTATTTTTCAGCTAGCTTAAGATTGGTTCTAAGCTCACATAATTGCATTGTAAACTCATGGATGTGCAGGCTGAAATTACTGCAACTGTAAGGAAGTTACATGTTAGTCCAGTTCTTTCCCATACAAACTTGTCCCTGTTCATACTACCTGATATATCTTGCAGGCCTGAGCAGTGCTTCCTCAGGAGTAAGAAACCAGGCATTTTAAGCTTGTCTAGGAATTTTCTGATTTGTTTGTTTCTCGTTCCACAGCTAATCAGTTCATTCAATAGTTCTTCCTCTATTCAGCCAAAGTTTACTGAAGAGCTCTCATCTACACCTCACAGGCAATTTACACTTTCCCCAAACCCAGCAAAACAGGTCACAAAGGTCACTACTTGCTGCACCATTCCAGAATGAGATTTCACTGGAAAAAATCTCAGGGTTTTGTGTAGACGTTGCCCATTGCTGTGTATAGGTATCCTGTGCTTCAAGTACTCACGTGGGGTGTTCCTGTGATAAGGGAGTCTGCTTTTTTAGGGTCTTTCACAAGTCTGAATTTTACTGGGGGGGTTTATGGGTACAATGGAAGACATCACATCACTGCCTTCAGCCACTGTTGTATAACCACAGGCAGATGACTAAATTGTTCCCTAGCCCCTGGCAGTGGTTCAGCTAATCTGCGTTCCATTTTGCAGCATACTCTTTCTCAATCAGCAGATATATTTTCCTAAGGAAGACCTTTCTGTATATGAATAAAAACTTAAACTTTGTACCATCTACTCAGATTTTTAAATACGTGTTCTCTCCATTGTTACTGCTGCTCTGAAAGTCTAAGTCACAATACCTAAAATAAGCAAAAATATTGTATTATGTTCTTTAAAAAATACCTTAAGAATAAAATGCAGATTATAGTCTTCAAAGATCATTAGGAAAAGTGGTCAACACCAGATAAATTACATATGCAGTATTAGGCATTAGAGTGTAAATAAATACTGGAGATGAAATTCCCTTTCTCTCTTCCTTAAATCCTGAGATACTACCCAAGGAAAAAGCTTGATCCATCAGAAATTTTCATTTCCAAAGCCTGCTTCTTGGGTCTGCAGTGTCCAGAAATGGACATCTCAATTTCAGTCCCTCCATCAACAGAAGCCCTTTACCTAAGGCTTTGGGAATATGCCTCTTATTTTTAGTACTTGTAAAGAAAAGTTGAAGAGGCATTTAGGGGTCTGAGAGGATGTGGCAAAACTGAAGTGAAATCTTCAGTGTCCTCAAAGCATGGTTTTCTCTTGAAAGTTATTTCACTTACTGAGATGAAAAGCAGTGAAAATTATTTCTGCTTATGCAGTATCTTGATTACTTGCCACTTTTAAAACACTAATAGCATCTTATGTCAGTCCTAATGCAAGCAGAAAGGCTCATGAGAACAGGGTCACATTTTACTAGTTATGCTGCTGTCTCATACATATACCAGCAGACATTAACCATGCTGCACTATGGAAATTCAAAGCAGTGATAGCAGTCTGGAAAAAAAAATTACTGTTATTTTACAAGGAATTTGATCTGGAAAAAAAGTTGTAGTTAAGGTCTCTGTAAATAGCATTCTTGAGGACCTGATTCGTCACCTATTCATGTGAGGTCTTAATGTTTTTTTCATGTTTCTCTTGTGTGAGTTCCTGTTGACCTGAGAGAATTGACACTGAAGATTGCAGTTCAGTTCTTAAACAACTTTGTGTTAAATTGAAGTTCACTCACAAGAAATACAGTCAACCGAAACCTTTTAGAACTGTGCATTTGTTTGGAATGTTCTTTTATAAAATGTTACAACTATTTTTCTGACATCAAACAGAACCTGAAATAATTTCTGATTGGATGGAGAGAAAGAATCTGATACCTTTTTCTGAAAGCAAGCAAAAAGACCTTTTCCACATTGCTTCACTATACATATGGAGAAATTGTAAAGACCTCAAGTGATATAAAATTCTCTCCAGTAACATGTTATGATTAATAGATTTCACTTTCAGCAAAACTAGGAAAATGTACAAATCTCTACACTTTGAAAGTTATTAAATGGGAAACTGAGCCAGTTACAGTTATAAATGAATCTTTAACTTAATCTCTGGTTTTCATCATACAGAAGGACCATCAGAACATTTCTTGATTATGATGAGATATTTAAGCATGCATTTTCCTTTGTTGTTTTTTTTTAAAAAAAAAGAAAGAAGACAACCACATAAGACAAGGTCTTCTTATCCAAATTAATCTGATTTTCTAATGAGTCCTGCGCAGAAATACAAATCAAAGGTAGTAAGAGAAATGTGGAAAAAACTCAAAATAGTCCATGTATAGGTTCTTTTGAATTTATTGATTTAGCTGAGGAATACTTTCATTAACAAAATCCATGTTTTTATGAGAACGCCACAATAACTATGGTACAACTATGATTTACACAGAAGCATGGGAAGGATATGTATCTTTCAATAAAACAAAGCAAATTGAACATGACAGTGAAAAATGACACATTATTATTGTCTAGAGAGAGAATTTGCGAAAATTCTCTGAAAAATAATATGTCTTAATAAAGCAAGGAAAAGTTACAGTTTATACAATATTTACAATAAATCGATCAAAACAAATGTGCATACAGGTGTTAAAGTATATAATTTTATTGTAATGACACATACATGCTCTGTTGGGCAAGACTGTTAGTAAAGAATCCTTGGGCTTATTTAAATAGGCAATGCAAAATCAAGGTAGAGGAGGAAAGGGTAAGGGATATGTCTGCATTCACACATGACGATATACATTTTTATTGTTGTTCATTTTTTAATTACAAGTTTTAAACCTCTCTAATTTGTCATTTGAGCTTAGTCCACATTTTCAGTTTTCACCCAAACATTAATGCCCAGAGCTTAAACTTTTAAATGACAGTCTATGGTCTGGCTAATGCAAAATAAAGCTTCCACTTTACAAAGTCTTCCTCACTAGATTGTGAAAAACCTGTCAAGAAGATATTACTGGCAACCCAACAGTTATTTTTACTATTGCTACAAACATTCACAAATGCTATATTTGCAGAAGGAAAAAAAAAAGCAATCCTAAAAAGAAGGGGAAAAACATCTTCAGACTTTCTGTCACATTCAACATGTATAAGCTTGTTGGAGAATATTTTAGAGAATATTTTGCATAACTATTGGACAGCCCAGTGAAAGAACAAATCTGAGATTTTTTTAAAATTAAGATTATGTCTTCATTTTTTCAATCTTTATTTTGTACTTTTATTTTTTTTCTGCCAGATGTGAGGTTGCTCTGAACATTGAAAAGAAAAACAAATCTAAATATATGCAAGACAAGTGCTCCAGAAGGGGAATACAGAAAAACTGCTGGACACACACTAAAATGGGAAAAAAAAAAAAAAAACAAACCAAAAAAAAAACCAACCAACCAACCAACCAAAAAAAAAAAAAACAGGAAAAGAAGAGATAGTAAAAAAAGCCCTGTTGTAAAAAACAGAGACTCAGAACTGCACATGGTGTATATCGGTACAATATAAAAAGGAAAACCGTAAGTGTGACATATGTAGTACAGCTTAAGAACTACACACTAAATACTAGCTTTTTCCCATATGGCATGTTTGCAATCACCAGATGAAATCCTAGTTGATAACTCTGAAGGCTTATTGCATAACAGGAACTGATTTGTTGATGAAAGCCAACAAAAGATTAAGCTGAGATTTTCAGGGTCAACACATTTTGCATCTATTCAGATCTGTTGCAATTTCAAGTGCTTTCTTTGCAGATCTACAGCAGACAGCTATGGCTAAGCTTTAAAAATGACAAGGGATTAGACAAGCCCGTAACCCATTGCGCTTGTTATACCCAGGCCTTTGCCTGAAGTACTCCTACGCTTTCACTGAAACTACAGGGCCAAGAATTGTGGTTTTAGTAGCCAGTAGATGAGTTTAATCTATTCAAAAGTAGATTTTTGTCATTTAAAGCTAATCCATGAACATTCAACTTCCTAGCTATATTTAATATATACAATATCCTTTGCTCAAAGGGAAATGCTTATACTTTGATGCAAAATTTTGCAGTAGGTTAAATATGGATATTTTCCTGATTCTAGTACTAAAATAAAAGAAATTACATTTGAATATCTGGAAGGCAAAAATTCATATGTACACAAACAAACTATGGAAATGGAGCCACTGATACAATCTTTTTGCAAAAATGGTGTGTGCTTCTGCATATGAAGCTGGGCAAAAATGCTTCTTACTGAGTCATAGAGCCTAAGAAAACCTCATGTTTCAAAGCTGCTAAAAGTAACTGTCAGTTTTACTGAATAGTTTCAGTTGTAAAAAACCTACAGAAGGTCTTGGTAAATGTTGAAGCTATTCATATGATCATTTTGATTCTTGAGAGATCATTCACATAAAAAGGACAGAACACTGGTGGTAAGATATCTTAAAGTATATACATATACATACAAATAAAATTATAAGTATATATATATATAAAATACATGGAGTTATGTTTTATATATATGAAAAAAACAGGTTTTCAAGGTTAGAGTTCTGACCATATATTCCTATGACTTATGTGTTTATATCATATACATATATGACTGAAGCATCACAAAATTATTAAATATTTTAAATGAAATATGTGGACATGTATTCAAACCTCTAACTTTGAAAGCTTGTTATTTAGCTATTTAAAATGTATTTCTTGGCTTATTATCCCCACTCTGCATTTATTTACAAGACATTAGTGAAGTATCCGTTCTCCCACATGCGCTATGAACTGCAACCAGGAGGTATGAGAAATGAATATTTCAGACCCTACAGAGAGTGTAAATTCTGTCCTTTGAAATATCTGTCAGATGGTGCAAGGTGTGCCGGTGGGAATTTGAAGCACATCTGAACTTATTTACAGGTATTGTTCTAGAAGGGACAAAAATCTAAACAATTGTGCGGTGGACTATATATAAGCAAGCTCTTGAAAGGCAAAAGGATCCGAAGGTTATTAGCTATGCCTTAGGATTTTGTCCCTTGATACATGCTAGATTCACACTGGGCTTTCTGGAAAGAGTATCTGAAATTCTGACCTGAAGACGGACTCTCTGCTGTGTGGGAGCTCTACTCAGTCAACATGCTCTCCACAGCCTCCTCCTGAATAATAAATAAAAAGCTCCCATTAGCCAAAATTTGAACCACAAATACAAAATACCAACCAATTGCCCAAGTTTCAACTAATTCCACACATTAGTTTAAGTAGAGCAATATGCAGGCACGCATTGAAAAAGACTGGAAGAATCCATTTTTACATTTCAGATGCATACAGTAGTACTTGCTGTAGAAAGGGAACAGCACTCTTAGAAGGTGGTTGTCAGTTTCTGTTTTGCTAATATGTGTACAAACATGCAGATAACTAATTCTGAGGAAATAAGATGATAGATGATAGATAGATAGATGATAGATAGATAGATAGATAGATAGATAGATAGATAGATAGATAAATTGCCTCATCTCTCCTTCATACTATTTGAACCAGTCTTCACAAAGTATGCTTTTAATTTCAGTTACAAAAGCAATTTGCAGTAAAAGTAGGTTATAATCCTGCTTCCTCTCCACAGGGAGATCATAAGACAGACTTCGCTTGTTACATAAAGTTTTCTGCATTCTGCTCCTGCCTCCAGTGCTTGCATGCGCTGTACTCTTTATCAACCTCTCTAAAAATTATCTGCATTTTAGGTACCTCTGGTAATGTTTCCAAGTCACTAGGCAGAGATGAAAACCCTAGTATTATTCAAGTCCCTTGTTTTGTGCAAAGAGAGGTAATAAAATGAAAGTGTTGAAATATATCACCCAGAAGAGCTATCTGTATACTTCTTTATTGAAAAGTGGAAGAGTTCATTAAAAAAAATATTCTATTTTCCATCCACAGGCATTCATTTTGATTTCAAGATTACTTATCTTCTCAGATAACTTTTAATCCTCCAGAATATTACGTGTAATATACCACTTATGTGAAGACATTAAAGCTTTACAGCTTTAATACTGAAAAAAATTCCCATGGCCCATCTTTCATTTTATAGCATTCGTTTGCTATACAAGAATTTTATATCAAGGCTCTCTTGCACAGAGGTGGGAGCTGTACACTACACAGTGAAAACAGGCTGACATTTTCTCCTTGTTCTCTAAGTCTTTGTAAGTATGGAATTTAAGTTACCTAATATAATATTTTCACATACATACATTTCTAGACAAAAACAATGAAATCAACCTTGAATTCAAGAAAAAAACATGGAACACAGCTATTGTGAAACATCTGTGATCCCAAATCAGTTTAAAACAATTTTCTGTTCTATGCATACTGAAGTGTGTAGTTTTAAATGTCCTTACTAGATTTTTATCAACTAAGACCAAGAAATCTTGTCTCATTGCAAAGCAGAATAAAGTCTTGGCCTACTGAAGCCTACAAGCAGAGGAGAGCTGCAAATTGAAATGACAGAGCTCTGAGCATCAATTTTGAACAATCTGTAGGATCAAAAGTAGACAAAAAAGAACAAGCTTCTATGAAAGTTTTCAGTAAATGTCTCCAAAATAACCCAAACCACTTACATGACCTATGTGGAGATATTCTAGAGACCTCAACTATACAGAAATACCTGAGCAAGTGCTCAATAAATTAATAAAGTGACTGGTATCTTCTTTCATGTGTTGAAGAAAAGTACACTTATCACCTGTCACTTTTATGTTTTTCTTACAGACATACTACTGAAATTAGGAGTTAACATTAGATAAACTTAAGGACATTCACCTGAATGGTGTTACGGAAGCAGCTTATAAAATATTTTCTGAAAACAGAGGCTTTTCTTTCATCTTGAAATTATTACTGAAGATTAGTTCTGCAGTACACGGTGTGGGGAAAATGTGGAGAATCTGACTGCATATAATTTTCTGAAACATGTTTTTCTCCCTAAGGCAACTTCTATTTAGAGTTAGTTATTTTATTACTCCTTGTTAGCCAGATAGTAGCACTACAAAAATAAGTTTTCTTGTATACCAGAATTCCTATGCTGCATCATGTAATAATTTTATCTAAGTATGCAATCCACTACTGGCTCAGAATGCTCTGGGAAAACATGTCCCAACACAAGAGAGATACGGACTTGCTTAAGCAAGTCCAGAGGAGGGCTATGAAGATGATTAGTGGGCTGGAGCACCTCTCTTTTGAAGACAGGCTGAGAGAGTTGGGATTGTTCAGCCTGGAGAAGGTTCCAGGGAGACCTTCCAGTACAAGCAGTCTGGAGAGGGACTTTTTACAAGTACATGTAGTGACAGGACCTGGGGGAATGGCTTTAAACTGAAAGAGGGGAGATTTATGTTAGATGTTAGGAAGAAATTCTTCCCTGTGAGGGTGATGAGGCACTGGCACAGATTGCCCAGAGAAGTTGTGGCTACCTCATCCCTGACAGTGTTCAAGGTCAGGCTGGATGAGGCTAGCAGCCTGGTCTAGTGGAAGGTGTCCCTGCCCATGGCAGCGGAGGCTGAATTAGATACTCCTTAAGGTCCCTTCCTGTTTTATGATTCTATGACTCTATGTAAAAGCACTGCAAAAACACAAGGTCTCAGTGTTACCTTACCAGCTTGCAACTACTGGCAGCATCAGGTTTTCCTGAATTAGATGAACTCATATCTTTGTGCTATTTGAGTCTGCTCGACTTCCACTAATCTGTCTAATGTATTTTTGTAATCCATAATATCCTATAGTAGCGAGTGTCACCTTTGAATTATGCCTTATGAGAATACCATGTTTGTTTCATATTCATATTACTGGATGTTGGCTTATAGCGTCTGTGTTGCAGAAAAAAAAAAAAAAAGTAATTAATTCTTGATCTCTTTCTGAATAGTACTAATAACTCTGTATCTCTTTAACAGACCTGTCCTAAACCAACACCTTTTTCAAGATTCCTAATCATTTGAGAGACTTACAGAACAGCAGCCATTACACAGTTTTCTTCAGAACTGTTGCCTTGTTTTGGATTTGATGGAATATTCGATTTTCAGATAATGGCAAAGTTCATGCGGTGTTCAGGCTGGAAGATGGGCCTTGGTCGTACCCCAGATTCAGATATACTGCACGGGTATTTTTATCGTCTGTTGGAATTCTTATAGATAGAATAGCTACAATTTAGCTACCAGCATCTCAAAGCTTTAAGTGAAAGAGCATAGTGTAAAAAGAGCATGCAAGACTTTCAAGAGCTAGTTGCTAGTTTCAGCCAAATACAATAATGCAAAATACGTAACTTTTAACTTTAAACTACTTTTATGGTCCTATGTCTAAACACAAGTCCAGTTTTAGGTTCTTTTGTGGGACTTAAGACTCTTTGGAAGCTGATTATTATATAGCTATGAGTTATCTGGGTCTTGTTCATCTCCCAGTGATGCAAAATGTGTCAGAAATCTCAGCAGTTCATAGTCCACCAGTGTGAAATGGGTTATCTCTCTGCACTTTCTTACTCATGATGCTGTTTTGTGGAGAGTATATGACAGGTATTTATTGTCCCTAAAGAGATGAGTAAGTGAAGAAGACTAGAATAAGGAAGAGACATGGAATTCGTCAACTTCTCCAATCAGAAACTGTGTTTATACAATTCAGGTTTATAATTCATGAGACTGTAAAAGCACTAAAATTAGCAGCTAGCATCTGCAACCAACAGTAACAGATGCTAACCTAAATCATGGAATCATAGAATCATAGAACAGTTAGGGTTGGGAAGGACCTCAAGATCATCAAGTTCCACCCCCCCCACCATGGGCAGGGACACCTCACACTAAACCATGTCACCCAAGACTCCATCCAACCTGGCCTTGAACACTGCCAGGGATGGAGCATTCACAGGCTCCCTGGGCAACCCACTTCAGTGTCTCACCACCCTAACAGGAAAGAATTTCCTCCTTATATCCAATCTAAACTTCCCCTGTTTAAGTTTTAACCCATTACCCCTTGTCCTGTCACTGCAGTCCCTGATGAACAGTCCCTCCCCAGCATCCCTATAGGCCCCCTTCAGATACTGGAAGGCTGCTATGAGGTCCCCACGCAGCCTTCTCTTCTCCAGGCTGAACAGCCCCAACTTTCTCAGCCTGTCTTCATACGAGAGGTGCTCCAGTCCCCCGATCATCCTCGTGGCCCTCCTCTGGACTTGTTCCAACAGTTCCATGTCCTTTTTATGTTGAGGACACCAGAACTGCACACAATACTCCAAGTGAGGTCTTACGAGAGCAGAGTAGAGGGGCAGGATCACCTCCTTCGACCTCAATCCCACTGTCCCTGTCAGCGATGAAGATGTTAAACAAGACCGGTCTCAACACCGATCTCTGAGGGACACCACTCGTTACTGGTCTCCAGCCGAACATTGAGCCATTGACCACAACTCTTTGCATGCGGCCTTCCAGCCAGTTCTTTATCCACCGAGTTCTCCACCTATCAAATTAATGTCTCTCCAATTTAGAGACAAGGATGTTGTGTGGGACAGTGTCGAACACTTTGCACAAGTCCAGGGAGATGATGTCAGCTGCACTACCCCTGTCCATCAGTTCTGTAGCCCCATCATAGAAGGCCACCAAATTGGTCAGGCAGGATTTCCCCTTAGTGAAGCCATGCTGGCTGTTACCAACGACCCTGTTCCTTTTCATGTGCCTTAGCATGCCTTCCAGGAGAATGTGCTTCAAGATTTCACCAGGCACAGAGGTGAGACTGACTGGTCTGTAGTTCCCTGGGCCATCCATTTTCCCCTTCTTGGAAATGGGGGTTATATTTCCCTTTTTGCAGTCGTCAGGAACTTCACCTGACTGCCATGATTTTTCAAATACGATGGCCAGTGGCTTAGCAACTCCATTTGCCAGCTCCTTCAGGACCCGCGGATGGATTTCATCAGGTCCCATGGACTTGTATACATTCAGGTTTCTAAGATGATCTTTAACCTGATCCTCTTGTACAGTGGGCCTAGGGTCATCATTCTCACAGTCTGTGTGTCTGCTTTCTAAATGGATGGTCTAGTCTGACTTGCATATATATTTCGCTTTCTATGTTCTTTTTTCTTATCCAGGAAGTAAAGTGAGATCATGATAGAAAAGATAGAAGCAAATAAGTTGGCACAAATTTGAGTCAATTCAGTACACCACATTACAAATTCAGCAAATTTTTTTCCAGATCCAAGCTAGCTCAAAGATACACATTAAGTCTCTTTCTTCACAACACAGTTAATCTACAACTTGGATAGTAATGGATAATTGAGATTAGATCAATTTTAACCTTGGAAAGTGGACATGCTTTCAAAGCAAAAGTGTTCTCGAAGGTAGATGTTTTGACAGATTCTTTGAAACAAATATAATTTTCCTGAGGTGATTTCCCATAGTTGTACTTTTATTCTTTAGAGAGTATTTCTGGCTGTAAAGCAGAACGTAATACAAAGAATTTGTTTCTTGTCTTTGAAGAGAGGGCTGCTTTATCTAGCATATTACAGTTGAGAAAGTACTTTCTAATTTAAGTTTTATCTCAATGGCAAAAGAATGAAGCATTCATCTCAAAATCCAAAATAATTTCTTTTTAATTACTTTTTTAAAAACAGAAAACTTTTTACTTAGAGTTAACCCTCTTGAGAGAAGCTGCTATCACAGTCTACTGAGATAAGAAGTGTCAAAATGAGGATGTTTAAGTCAGGTGTCAGGTATGATTAAAACAGGACAGTGTCTTGGATATCATGTACAAAATTCTTAGTAGCTGTTCTGACTGTGCAAGGCTTTGCATACACCTACAAAAGCTCTGTTGGGATAATTTGTCTCTGGAGTGGACATTGTAGTGAAAATACCTTTAAACTGTTCTAACTTATGACTCGAACTGCATGTTATAGGAATAACTATAGCAGGAGCCACCAGAGTGGAGGACAAGCCTTACACAAAGCAGTGCAAGTGCAGCAGTGGCCTGACCTGAACTGGCTTTAGTGCCCAGTAACTCCATGCAACACACCCCTTCTCTTATCCTGAGTGATAAGATAACATAACAGACAGAGCCCAAAGTTATGGACTAAATGAACCCAATGGACATTTTGTGGACCCCTGTAGACATTTTACAGACATTTCACAGCAGTAGTCCCTAGCTTAAGTCAATGATATCTCTGCATTATATCAAAGGATGGGAAGGGCAGTGGATAATGAGAATGTGTTGGGTAGTGTGAAACCTGAGCATGACATAAATGGTATTATATAAGGGGTGAAGAATGTGTAGGTTTTTGGCTTTTTCTTCATAGTAACTATTATGGGGCTAAGTTTTGGATTTGTGCTAAAACCAGTGTTGACATCACAGCAATGTTTTTGTTACTGCTGAGCAGTGCTTACAGAGGGTCAAGGTCTTTTCCGCTTCTCACACCACCCCACTAGTGAGCAGGCCTGGCGTACACAAGAAGCTTGTAGGGGACACAGCCGGGACAACTGACCTGAACTGACCAAAGGGATATTCTGTACCGTATGGTGTCAGGCTCAGCATGTAAAGCTGAGGAAGGGAAGGTCCTTCAAAGTTAATGACATTTTGTCTTTCCAAGTCACCATTACACATGCTGGAGCCCTGCTTTCCTGGAGATGGCTGAACACCTGCCCGCCAATGGAAAGCAGTGAATGAATTCTTTGTTTTTCTTTGCTTGCCTGTATGGATTTTGTTTTACTTGTTAAACTGTTTTCACCTCAACCCATGAATTTTCTCACATTTAGTCTTCAGATTTTCTCCCTTCTCATACCAGGGGGAGTGGGCAAGCAGCTTTGTGAGGCTGTTACTGGCTGGGGTTAAACCATGACAACTTCCAAAATCTTTCTTCTGACATTTCTTAGCACTTCTAGCAATACAAATATTTCTCAAATGTATAAGCAGCTCATATAGCTAATATACTGTCTAATTATAAAGAATGAGAAAGAGAAACTGAAGACTTGCTTGTGTTCATTAAGTGAGCTAAGATACACACTGAACTGCAAGGTTTTTTTAATAACGTAATGCATGGAAGTAATGTGTATGCATGTGCACACACAGAGACTGCTTTCCTGCTTCTGCTGATGGTTGCCTTTCAAGTTGTACTATTCAGGTCCCACAACAGGTATGTTAAAGCACTTCACATGAATTATGATACGTTCTCAGATGCATATTAAATATTCACCCTTTGAATCCTCCTAGAATTTGAGTTCTTTCAGCACTCTGTGTTCTTCCAATCAAGGGACACCGGTTTTATGAAACCTGATGAACTGTTTTCTTGGAATTCAAAATTAGAATAACACATACTATGCCTAGTAAGACATTGCAGGCAGTGTGCTTTTCATAATCCACAGGCAGGAGAAGAAATTAAAAGTGTGGATAGTACACTCAATCTATTTGAGGAAATTGCAATTGATTCCTGGAAGTTTGGTGAGAGAAAAAGAGAATCTGACACAAACCATGATCAAGCAAGAGTGTATTAAGATCAAACTGTTTCGGTATGGAAGTTAGACATTGCCAATAAACAGGCTCCAGCATATCCTTTGTGAATATTTTTCTAACTTTGCTAATACTTCCTCAAAAGGGAGGGTCAAATCTCTTCTGTAGGTGCTACATTATAGCTGGACAAACTTTTGTGTTATTTCCCTAGGTGTTTCCATGGAGGAACCAGGACATGCATAGATACCACGAGAGGTATATTAGAAAGGGTATTCAGTTTGCAGCAACACATCAACTATTCAGAGTTAATAATAAACACTCAAGAAAGACTTTAGCAAGAAAATTAAGTGTGTTTAGTGTCAAAATTGCAGAACAATATGTTCTTGAGGAGATTTTTTTACAAATACAGTAAATGACATCTCTAGGACTGTCAGCAGATAAAACATGAAAACGAAAAGAACAATAATATATGGTGTAGTTTACAAGAATGAGCAATAGGTAGTCTTTTGTACAGTCTTTTGCATTTATAGGCAATGCTATTGTCTTTTCCCCTGGTCAGTTATAGGAGAGAAAACAAGCCTCTTGACAACACGCATTTTTCAACTTGAAGCAAAACTAGAGCAAAAGTATCTAATTGCTCTTTCTGTACTCTTGGCATAGCTAGCAATGCTTTAGTTATTTAAATTTGAACATATATAAAGAGGAACTTCAAGGACACCTCAGCTGACAGAGCACTCACCATATGCATCCATTCCTTTTTGGTTAGCTTGTTAACAGAAAACTTTAAGTGGTGTGATCAGCTAAAGCCTTCTCAAACAACATGCTGCAGAGCCTGCAGGCACTTGGGCAGAGGAATGTTAAGGTCAGGTCCTTTATGCCTGAGCTTATACTACAGTCAACTTTCCAGCAGAGCTATATGCTCCTGTTTAACATGGTCAGTTGCCTTTGTCCTGACCAGCTGGGTCCAGAAACAATTCTGGACTTTGTAATGACTCTTTCTCTGAAAGACTTGTGGCTTTCTCTAAACAGCAACAGCCAAAAGTTGAAATTTTTGCCACATGTATATGCACAGGCAATGTATATATTCTGTCTGGTATAAGCTGATGTGGAAGTGAACGGAAGAGGACAGGCACAAAAGCAGAAAAAATAATGAAGTATTTCTATTACAGATGAACTGACAATACTGAAAGTGACTGAAGAAGTAAAATCTGAAAAAATTACATGGATTTATGGCAAAGCATAGTCTAAATGGTTCAACAGATATGCTGGCTTTCCACTGACATTAACTATGCTGACACATCAGAAATTGATATGTCAGAGTAGAGACGACAGATAGCTCTGGTGCCTTTTTACTTTTAAAATCAGATAACTTGATAAGCAAAATATAAAATAAAAAGAAGTTATTCTTAAAGCAAATTAAGCACATTTCTTATTTAGAATAAATGTCATGCAGTTACGTAGGTAACAAGTACAATCTAACAAACACTGTTTAAGAAGCATGAAAGGTGTTAAATTATCATATGTAGCACTCAGATACATTAGGTCTATTTAAAGTGAAAAAGAAAGCCCTTTACTAGATATTTCAACTTTTCAGGGTTGTTGCTGTTTTCTTCCTACTGCTAACACAGCATAATATGCAACATTGTAAAACAAAAATGCATATTACATCACAAGTGTTAGGTATAAAGTAAAGAATACAGACATATTTCAAGTGCCAAGAGTGGGGTGAGAACAGATGCACACTAACAGCTAACCTATTTATATCATAGACCATAGCAGATACCACCAAAGTGTTTTTTCCTATGATATCTGTGAAAAAAAAATGACAGTCTGGTAAACTGAAAAGAAAAACCAAACCCAACCCCCAAACAAACAAAAAAAACAAAAAAACAAAAAAAAAAAACAAAAACAAAAAAAAAAAAACATCCAACCAAAAAAAGGGCCACCAGAAAGAGCCTGAACCAGCACAGCTGTTCTCTGGAAGATACATTCACTTCAAGCAAAATTAATGGTAAAATTCAGAAGGAAATAAATATTACATCTGAGGAAGCAAAGAGATAAATCTACCTATCTTTCATCTCAGACAATACTTTCATGTACATATATAAGGAGCAAGAAAAATAACAAAGCAGAATTTCAAAATTGTTTCAGCTCTGTTGAATAACTAACAGTACCTACAGTGTTTAGCAAAGATGGGGTTTCCTTGTAGTGCCTCTTCAGCATAAAGGGAATATGCTCCTTTGAGGCACTGGCAACATAAAAGTCCTTTTATTCTGTTCTATATTCTCAGGCCTGTCTTTCTAAGCATTAAATTGATTTAATGAAAGTAAAACTAGCAGCTACCAGGGTTCTGCATTTCATTATATTCAGCAGCTCTGAAGAGTCTCAGATCATTAGCTGTTCAATTGTTGAAGCCTCAGATATGGAAGAAGACCAGTCCTGGATGCAGACAAGCTTTACTTGTTTGCTGTTTCTGAATGACAGTCATACTTTAGTTCCCATCTTCATTCACAAGAAAGCCTGATTAGGTGCTTAAAAATTTCTTATTCAAATGGAAAAATAAAAAATATAAAAAATCAGCACTAAACCTTTGAGGGGAAAAAAAAATAAAGTATAAAATTCTGGAAAATGGTCACGAAGCAACTTTCATGCTACTATTCATGGTGACTTCATTGATTACTCTGTGGAATTAATCAAAATGGAAGGATTTTGTCCTGTATTTTTCCTACTAGTAATATCTGACTGTATTTCATTGCGCTGCCTCCAGTACAATCAATCCTATGGTTAACTAAAGGTCCCACTCAGTGACAGCTGAGGGAAAATAACCCTTAATTCAGTGAAAGTATACACAATAAAAGCAGGGGGCTTATTTTGTTAGATATCATATTACTACCTCAGAAAGTCTACCTTCATTCTATCCCCTACAGGAGGTCTAAATTATGGAGTCAGATTCTGTGAGCAACTTTAGCAAGAATTCATTATGCTTCCAGCAAACTCTGAGTGTACTTCTAAAAATTTTACCATGTCTTAAAAAGTAGCAAATCTTTTGCTACCCTACCTTTGTTTTTGCAGACTATTAATCTGCCCTCCTTTGCAACAAAAAAGTGACTTTAAATATATATAAACAATTTCCTTAGATAAATAATGGTATCATCTCATGGCTTCAAGGTCAGCTATAAGAGGATGTATGTAAAGAGGTAGCCTTGGTTTGCGAATAGTGTTAGGAAATTCACTGTTATAATACCATAATCAACCACAAAATTTTCTCCAGAAGAATGTATACCTAATACAGGGTATTCAAGGAAGGGTCAGAAACAGGAAAATTACTATGTAAAACTGAGGAATACCGACAATCCCTGATTTCAGCTGGTGCTTCAAGTGTATTCACTGCTATACGCAAGTTACTGAACTATGCCATCTGCTTTATAGAATCCTTTCTTCTATTAATGTTCCCAGCTGATATTATTTAATTTCATTTTCTTACTCTTCAGTAAATGTTTATCCAGTAAAACATATTATGATTAAATCGCAAGAGAATAATTTCCCTGGATTTATTTTCTTTTTGCTTGATTTACTAATCTTAATTAAGCATGCAGTTGTCCAGTCCAGTACTCTGGACAAACCCTTCCAAATGAATGTTATTCTCTTGGACACAAACATCTAGATGACTGAACTTTTGCTTCTAAGCATCTTTACAAAATGCTATGTGGGCTGATTCATCACAAAAATACTAATGTTTGAAGACAAATATTGGTGGTTCAGTGTCCAAACAATTCTAACTCTCCCAGCAATAAAGTGGATCCAAAATACTGCACAACATATCTGTCACAGCTGAATATTGTTTCAAGCAACATGCATTTAAGAGACTAAGTGTAAGACAAACCTATAAACAAGAAAACAATCAGAATCACACACATTTAACAATTGCCTTTTACAAAAGACTAGAAAAGGAGATACTAGCGTTTTATAACCTATAAACTCAGTGAAAAAGCTCACTGCCTAACCTTGAATAAGGTTTTATTCGTAGGAGAGAAATACCAGCTTCTCTTGCTCATTCACTGCAGCTGGTGATGCTTTAACCACTGGCCAAAACAAAATAACTGCTACAGGATTTTTCTTTTTTAATAAGGTAAAAGAGCTAATAGGTTTTAAATTTTCATTTTTGCATCAGGTAAAAAATGACCTAAAGTATATGAAAAAATGCTGCTCTTCGGGGTTTGCACCACTGCCAGAGAAAGGTAATATCAGAAAGTAGCTGCATCTTAACATCTCTATCAACCTCTCACTTTCTCCGAAGAGATTCAGGTGAATCCACATCTGATGAAATGAAGATTTGTTCCTGTAATTAAAGCACTGGACTGGAAGAGCTGTCTCTACCACAGAATCACTGTATAGCCTTAGGCAAGACTGTGCATTTCAGTCCCACTTGTAAAACTAGGATAGCATATATTTTCTCCAGCCTTTTTAGCCAGCAACTGTTAAAGAACATTTGTTTGTTGCTTAACACATAAAGGGTGTTTCTAAAGTGCCATTACTCCCCAGGTTCATAAAATTTAATTGTAGCTTCTCTGAAAGGTCCCAGGCTCCATTCTTGCAATAAAGGCAAAGGCAAGGTTTCCCTTTTTTATGCCATCATTATGGTTAATTACAGTACGCGCCTGCATTGCTAGAGAACCATTTCCACTGAATAACAGTTCTACCGGGGGAAAAACACATCTTTTGTGTTGATGTTGCCACCTGTTGAACTAGTACACCGCAAGTGCCAGTTTTTGTCCCACAAGCCTACAGATGCACAGAGACCTTACTATGGGGCAAAGCACTAGTGATCTAGCAGATGTTGTCTGACTGGAGGGCAAAAGGACATGCCCACCCCCTAAAACTTGTTCAGGTGCATTTTCATTTCATTAAAGGTACATGCTGAACTGATCCAGACTGTTTCAACACTCTGGAAAATATTTCTCAGATACTTTCATTTCACAAAATAACGCATTTCAACTTGCTGGTAAGCTCTGGATGAAAAGGTCAGAATATTAAGGAGTTTTATGATCTGGAAATAACAGGTTTTGACATTTGCTGTTCTAGACAAAGCTGCAACTCTTATTCCACCATGATGCATGTATTTCCGTTCCATTTCCCAGAACTGAAGCTAAACAAAAACACATTAGAACAATGCTTTCACAGAGATGGATATTTTCAGCAGCATCGAGCATCAAGCTTTTGTGCAGTTCAACTCTCCAAACCATGCATTATTTTTCTAGCAATTTGGGGTTTTTTAAATCTTGTTGATTGTGAAAAGACATCTTCTTACCTCTTTTATCACAAATCAAACTTGCTTAAGACTGATGACTGAGGTTCTCAGGTTTCTAACTACAACTTTAGAGAAGGCTGCTTGGAGACCTCATAGCAGCCTTCCAGTATCTGAAGGGGGCCTACAAGGATGCTGGGGAGGGACTCTTCATTAGGGACTGTAGTGACAGGACAAGGGGTAACGGGTTCAAACTTAAACAGGGGAAGTTTAGATTGGATATAAGGAAGAAGTTCTTTACTGTAAGGGTGGTGAGGCACTGGAATGGGTTGCCCAAGGAAGTTGTGAATGCTCCATCCGTGGTGGTGTTCAAGGCCAGGTTGGACAGAGCCTTGGGTGGCATGGTTTAGTGTGAGGTGTCCCTGTCTGTGGCAGGGGGTTGGACCTAAATTATCTTAAGGTCCTTTCCAACACTAACTATTCTACGATTTTATGATTCTAACTAAGCTGTATGCAGTTCAACGGTTTCATAGTTTAAGTACTTGTAATTTTGTTCTCATAATTGAGTAATATGGACATGTATGAAAAGAATAATAATAGAAAAAATGAAACATTCAAATCTTAGCAAGCCGCAATTCAACTGGAATATAGCCAAAACTTTGGAAAATTGTGCATCATTCCATGTTCATCAGTGTAGTGGCATCTAAAATTCATGTTTCATTTAACCAGCTCCACTTCCCATCATTGTTAGATCCCTTATATACTTAATTCAAGAAAAATTACAATGTTTTCTTGAATTAATTTAACAGCCTCGACCCTAATGTTTCTTTTTTTATTTTGCTCTAATACATCAGGTTTCAGAATATGCTTTTACATAATATAAAATGCAAATATCACATTAGAAAAAAACCCTCTGTAACTCCTGCCTAAAAATAAAAAGAATTAGATCTTCTATGGTTCCATGCTCTGTGAGAAAGCATAAGGACAATATTCACTTATTCTTTAGTGCATATGAGATTTCTGTCATATATCTTTCATCTATCGTCAGGTCTGCCAAATCTTTCAAGAACTCAACAT
Source organism: Lathamus discolor (assembly GCF_037157495.1). Taxonomy (NCBI): domain Eukaryota; kingdom Metazoa; phylum Chordata; class Aves; order Psittaciformes; family Psittacidae; genus Lathamus; species Lathamus discolor. Next base: position 64,167,765 of record NC_088909.1, read on the forward strand.
GAGACTTTCTTGAGTAAAAGCAGCAAAGAGATGCATATGATTTATTATTGACAGTGTCATTATATTTCTTCATTCAGATTTTGTTTCAATTGATTTATAATAAGCTAAAAATCTTAAATACAAAGGCAGATTTTCTGCTGTGCCTGGATTCTGAAACATAAAGCAGCACTAAATATTTAGGTTGTAAGCTTGACTGAATATTCATAATTTTTTTTCTAGCCAGGGATCATTAATAAACAAAAAACATTTGTTACCAAATAAATTCCTTCAATATCATTTGCCAAAAGACTGCAGAACTGATTTGCCTGTTTCTCTGTAGCAGAGATAAAGGAACGATTTAATTATCCATCTGCCATTTCTATGCTGAATTTCACAATTGCATCTGGTAAGAAGGAGCATCAGCAGCTCAGACCAGAAGTCCACCCCTGACAGCTGACACTACCCCTGCATCCACTCAAATCTGCCAGAAATCTACAGCGTGGGGCGCCAAAAGTTATGGATGGTGTCTTTGTGTTCAACAGGTCTGGGCACAGTTTCTTCTGTGTGTAGGAGCCTCTTTATGTATGTGAATGATTCTGTGATTCTAGTAGTCATGCACCTCAATATGAAATATCAGAGGACAGATCATGTCCTCAGTGTAAGGCACGTAGGGGACAAAAAAGCATTCCTACTTTTCATGTTAGAACTTAAGTGTATTAACACTGCTTTGTGGAGATGAACCTCTTGAACATGGCCACCGTAAGAAGAGGGGGAGTATTCTAGAATTTAAAATTTCTTTTTAAAAACCCTTCAAGCACCAAACCTGAAAACTGAAAAGATGTTAAAATTTTGGAAACTGAAAGTAGATGCAGATGAAGGCATCCAGGAAAATTAATTTTAATGACACCACTGCACAAGCTAACAGGAAAAGACAGAAAAAAATAAAAATAAAAAATTTAAACCCCAAAACATTCTTAGCCCCAGATAAAGAAGTGCCTGCCATATAATGGGGGAGAAAAAAGTAAAGCCAAGTGTTGATATTTCCATCTGGTTCTGAACTGAAAAACAAGACCAGGGATTGTTGCATAGAAGCTGTCATTCATTTTGTGAACAATTGAAAATCCCCAGCAGTCTGCTCAAAACACAGACCTTGATCCTGTACCAAAAAAAAAAAAGGGGCTGGTTCTGAAACATTTTTAAAAATCTATTACAAATTGTTTGACTGCACAAGTTTCTTTTTGTTCTAATTTAGGTCATGACACAAAATTTGTGAGAACTGCATTAATCTGGGTTTTAGCTGTGAGCTCTTTCTCCTAGTAAGTATATGTATGGAGGTGGTAATTTACTCCTCTTCTGCAACTAATATGCTCCTGTTTCACATTTTTAATTACTGTGAGGCATAATTGTGAAGATTAGAAACTAGTATTAGGTTGAAAGACAGCAAAATGAGGATGTCTGTAAACCCTGTGCCCTCACCCTGGAGACCTTAATGATTTCTTTGCTTCCACTTGTTGCTGAAATACCCCAAAACTCAGCCATGAAGCTGCCCTGCCTGCACGTTCATTTACAGGATTGATGAGGAAACAAAAATATTCCTGATTTGCCATGACATAGTTGCTGAAGGTGTTCCAAACCCCCAGTCCCTTCCTGAGGGGGCTCTCACAAAGTGGAAGGGTTGCAAACAGTGGAAGAGCTGAGTTAACCCTGGTGGTAGCCTTCTTCTCCCAGTGGCAAGAGCTGCATTAGTTTGTGGAGCCTTGTCACAAGAGTAAGCATTGCTTCAATCACCAGTATTAAGCTATATGAAAAGGTGAATAGATACCAAGTAAAGTGTTTATCAAGAGACCATATATTATAGAAGACCACATAAGGGTCTCTTCCATGTCAGAAGAGACAGGCTTTGCCAAAATCCGTATCAAGTCAGACATTTTTTTTTACCAAACTTTCAAGCTACACAGTTCACATAGAAATTCCAAGCATTTTTTTCTCCTCTTTCCTGTATAGTTCATTACTAATTCTTCCCTAAAATTTCAGCATGCAGTTTCTAATGAGTTCTTATTCCATTAGACAAGATTTACGTAAACAAAAGTACAGTAGGATACCCTCCAGCACTGTGGATAAAGGAGTGGACTATAACAAAACTTCATTTAGAAAATACAAAGCTCATTATTATTGTGGAAGCACTGTTTTATTCATTATTAAGCACACCTGCATACTTTGCCTTCACTATGTACACAATGAACTATGTTTTGATAACCTGTTTTTTGCTCAGTCCACTTTGGCTGAGATCACTGAGATGTGATCTTTTGCCATAAAACCATTCAGTCAATATGGAAAAGATCAGGAAAGGATCATTATACGGTAAGAGTTCAGAGTCAGACTGAGCTGAACACATGGCCAGAAGAAAAGTGTCTACAGCTTTTTATCACTCTTAAGCATGTTGAAATCCTAAGAATTTTTATTTTCTGTCACATGACATGTAATGGTATTTTGTGTTGTCAACCAAATCACAGCTGAAATGAAAAATCCTTTTAAACTGCTATGTTGCACAGGTATTTTGTAATGTTTTGTTAAGGCAATGTGTGCAACAAAAGCGCGTAGATAAACAGTTTATTGAAAAATGCATTTATAAGGATGCTCAAATGACCGCAACTTGATTGAAGGGTGCACAATTAACCTTTTTGTAGAGGTTCTGCGTAATTTGTGCAGTATGCATCATTCCAGCGCCATTTAAGTGACCAGCAGAGACCTTATATACCTTCAATTCAGAGCTAAATTCACCCTAAGCAAAATGGGTTTATGAAAGATCCCATGAATATATGAAAGCTCATTTTGTAATGGGTGAAGTATCTGGTTGGCCAATATCTTCCGCTTTTGGAAGAACAGAGACTACATAACAGGAACATGAAGGTTTTATCTCTAGCCAAGTTTCAGCATATGTAATTGAACATTATGCAAGCTTTCCAAGACAGTTAACAGCAGGAGTTTCTTTCCATGCCAAAAATGGCTTTGCCTTAATGAAAGTTGCATGCTGTTGTGCAGAGAAAGCGTTGAAACTAATCAAAGTTGGGTAATTTGAAAGATGTCAGACAAAAAGACCTGGCAGCACTTTGGGAAAGGAAGCACTGTAAATAGATACCGAACCATCTGACAGACAGTTCAAATGGGATGACTGAGAAAGGCAGCATAACTCCTCATTTTGCCAGCTAGACCCAACTGTGTAATTGCTAATGTTGTTCACAATCTGCTTACCTAAGAAAGGCAATAAAAGTATTACTTATGAAACATTAACTGCCAAAAGCATGTTGAAACCACCCGTACACTGAACTATATGTCAAGATATTTGACTAACCATGCTATCAATATGAATATATAAATCTCACTTCAAAATGTAGGCTTTTCTTCTTCCTTTTTCTGGATCATTTTCAGAATCACTTTGAAAGGCTGAGAGAACAATTAGTTTGTTGTGTACAACTGAATGTTTTGAGCAGGAATATTTGCTAAAGTTTAGCTGCAGAAATTTTACACTGTGAATGGACAAGACTTTATACCTGACCTTTGAAAATCCAGTGATTTTCAATCCAGTGATCACTGGTAGTGAGCAGGAGGCAACTTTCCCTGTTATGATGAAAATCAGGCTGGTAACAAGGATTTACCAGATAGTATGCTATTTAAATTGCAGCCAGGCCCAGAGGCAAAAACTGTCCTGGACATTGTACAGATTGGTACAATTAAATTATATTTGTCCAAAGACCTAATTAAGTGGGGGAAAAAAAATCTGGATTTCTGCCTAAGATCTCGGATTCTATTTCTTTTTCCTGTTTCCTTATAATAATTCAGATTAAATTATGCGTACTTTGTGACCTTTGTCACTCAACCAAAATTTATTCTGTACAATTTAGAGACATGAATAGCAAAGCCTGTCTAAATAAATGGATTTCAGGTCAAGTAGTAAAATATTCTCACCTTGAGACTTCATCACTTCAGGCCTGTCCTTTATCCTCAGCCAAGATAAAGCCTTGGGGGGGAATTATTTACCTGTCAGGTTGCATAGAAAGTAAAGCTTAAATAAATTCACACACTCTGAACTTCAGACAAACCATACTCTGAGGATACTGTTTGTGTAGCCTGAATAACACAGCTTAGGTCAGATTTAGGTGTTTGAGAACTGATGGAAAAACACTGAATAAGAAAAAAATTCTATTTTTATTTATTTATCTTCCCCTTTATTTCTCATGTATCAGTTTAAAGGTCTGAAAATACAATAACCAATGACAGTAATATCCATTCATTTTAGGAAGGAAATGACCTCTGAGGAGCTTGAATTTTGTTTTGTATCCTTGCGGTTTAAAAACACTTTTACCACTCTTTGGATGGATGCTGGAAACAAAATGAGGTTTGACAGGTAGGACAAATGTTATAGTGTCTGCCTGACATTTAGTTTGATTATGAAATGAGTGTCTGCGAATTGAGGATCAGCATCACAGCATTACAAGTTATTTTAGTGGGGAAAAGTAGAGGACATTAACAAAATGAAGATACTGCAACAACCGGCCGACTCCTACCACCACAATGATTTCAGGAAACATTGAACACAGCAGACATTGTATCAGTAAGACACACCTAAAGTCTAATGTAATATTGCCATGGATTGCAATGCTCTCAAATACTATCAGATAGATGGGGAATCCACAGTGCCATTTTAAGTTGCCACGTCTGCATGTTTCCATATAAAGAAGTGGAGGAAAAAGGGAGAAACTGGTATTCTTTAATATTAGTAATCTGGCATATGATTTCACTTAATAAAACAACAGTCAAACTGTAAAGATGGAGCTACTGGACTAATTTAAAAGTGATTGTATTTACAAAAATTGAAAGAGTCAGGATGTTTGTTGGCTCATGAATTCTTGTTTATTCCTGTTTGTATTTTACATTACCTGTCCTCAAAATAAGATGCTTATACTAAACCAAAAGAGTTTTGTATAACTACTGCTGTAGTGCATACAGGAATACTTACACATATTGCCATTAGATGCTTAGAACTCACAAGCCAGAAAGGCACATGCATCTGATTCACGACATTTTTCTCCATAAAACCAAGTTGGGAAGTTTGTGCTGTGGAATCTACCACCTGGTGGTGGTAACACACAGAGCTGCAATGGCAAAAGCTTTCTACCCCATTAGCAAAACCAAGAATTTCAGTGATGATAATTTCACACTAATAAACAGTTTTTCAGATAGCTCTGTATGATGGAGTCTCAAGTCAACCATTATTTCTTATGTCCGTCAAGTTCCTAGAGTCTGCTCTTGTATATACTGTCATTTGACCATAAGGCAAAAAATGAGACCAGACATCACCCACGTTTGCAGGAGAACACCATGTTATTAACAAAAGAAAAGAAACAAGATTGAGTCATTAGGCTCAGGAGTGATGGATGTTACCCTGCCAAAGACCATGCCAATCTCCTTGCCAGTGTCATATGGTTTCTTTAGGAGACTGTTTAGTAGACTCAGAAATCTCATTGTCAGAAGTTTGTTGCCCATCCCGTTATTTCTATGTATAGTTTTCATGTGCTTGCACTACGTGAAAAATTTTGCTTTTAAGTCCCTTCTGAGCATCTAACTTTATGCATTATTAGCCGTCTAGTTTCAACATCTGACCTGATTCTTAACACTTTTCACATTGCATTGCATCATTTAAACAAAGGACACATTTATATCACATAAGTCAAGGACTTCAGCGATTTGGGGCTGAGTAAGGCAAACTTATTTCTTCCAATATTACTCAGATTCAGCAAGTCAGTCTGCAGACTCCTAAACAGCCGCCAACATGAGAGTGCTTCCGTATGTAGGAAATTGACTGAGAATGAGATTGCGCACTGATTTTGCAGTGTAACAACTGTTTACTTAATGGATTAGAAAGTCTAGTGCACTTTATTCAGTCTTACAAACCCTAGTATATCAGGAAGCTAGAATATTTAGCTGTGAGAGAATTTAAAGCTAAGTCACAAATTTCTTTGATGCAATTCTTTTTGACCAAAGATTTTTCCAATGTGTTCATGAAAAATCTAGGATTTACCACATTTATTAGCCTCATACATTTTTTTCCCTGAAGGTGTCTTTGTTGTAAGAATTTTCTGCATCTTCTTTATTTTTTCCAAGCACTATACAGTCTTCTTACAGTAAATGTTGCGGCAGGCAAAGTATCGTTAAGTTAGTGTATTTTCAGTGGTGCTCAACAAGCGAAAACAATGCAAAGGAAATAGTTTTCTAAGACATAACACAGAAACGCAAAACGAAGGACTGATGAGTGGGGACCTATTCTGAGAGATGAATTGGGAATAAGTTAGGAATCCTCTATTGCTGCAACACATAAAACTGAACTGTTCCAACAATTCTATTCTTTTTAAAAAAAATGAAACCAGAATTCATCTGTATGTACAGAAATTATAACCCACTAGCCAGAAAGAGTCTACATTTCAAGCCAAGTCTTGCGTCTTGGGCCTTCCTCCACTCCAGGTGCATTGACCAGCTATTGCTTCTTCACTGTCAGCATGAAGCAGTGCTGCGGCAGGACCCTCCTTAACCCTGGCGGTGTTCAAGGCCAGGTTGGACATAGCCTTGGGTGACATGGTTTAGTGTGAGGTTTCCCTGCCCATGGCAGGGGGGTTGGAACTTGATGATCTTAAGGTCCTTTCCAACCCTAACTATTTTATGATTCTACAATTCTACGATTCTGTGACCCAGATGAGGCAATCAAAGCCCTCCGTGCATTTCCATACATTCTGGTTATTAAGTACTCTGTATTTTCACAAAATCTGAAAAAAAAAAAAAAAAAAAAAAAAAAAGAAAAAGCTTAAAATTAGCTTGGAGGTTCTGTTATCCGCTATGTTGTTTGACAAAGGTAAAAAAATTAACAAACTTGAGAAACAGGGTTTATCCTCCTCATTGGAGCAGGCAGAAAATTTAGACAAGTAAAGCAGGTGGTTCCTCGAGATTTTCTTTGACAAAAAAGAGGTTAAATATGAGCATACACAGCAAATAATTTGATTTTAAGAGACATCATTTGTATGTGTCATTCTCTGGTACACATTCATCTGTTCTAATTCAAAAAAAAATTTTGTAAAATGTCAGAGAGTCACCATTTCCTTTCTTGTGTTCCAGTGCATGTTAATTGGACAACATTCCATGTACACTACACAGGAGCTCTTGACAATTCAAAATGCATGTCTTTATCTTTAGGTCTATAACATTTTCATTTATTGAAACCCATTGCCTAGAAAAGTTGTTATTAATGAAAATTTCAGGTTAGTGGCACTTCTGTTGATTCATAATTGTTTCTTTTATGCCTCTTATAATTAAAATTGGGTACAAACTCATTATGCCACCACTTGTACAGGGAGACACAAAACCATACGTGTGTTAGAAAAGAAGCAATCATGGTTCTCGTAAAGTATATACAGCATCAGTGAGGGTGATTGTGACTGCATATGTATGTCACCTTACACTGAAATAAAGGTAGCATAAGGCAAATTGATTTGAACAATCCACTAAAAGACAGAAAGATATCTGTTTTGTGAAAGAACAGTCCACTAACAAAATTGGAAATGTGCCTTCCTAAGGAGAAAAGTATTAAGAAGAAAGACACTCTAAAATACTGAACTTGCCATTTTTTATTTTTTTTTTTTTTTTGGCATGGAACTGGAATGTTAATCTTGAGGAAAACTCTAACCATGTTTTACATTTCTTCCCTTAAGTTTTACTGCATAATTTACCAGATGATGGCATAAATAACAAGTTTTATTGCACAAATCAATTAAGCTATGTCAGAGCTACAGAAATCATCAAAACACTTGAAATATTTAGACAAGTTCTGTTATTTGTGATTCAAACAGCTGTACAACAGTGAAGTCAGAGGATGCGCTAGCTAAGAGGTTCCTGCAAGCTTCCTTCAGTTGAGAAATCCCTGGACCTATTTCTTGTTTCCCAAGCAGTAACTACACTTTTTTGAATAACTGATGGTGCGTAACTGTATTCCAGATTTCTGTCAGAAATACTAATCACCGTGTTATTATAGTGCCAAAAAGGTTAATTAAAAATTGATTACCGTAACAGTCAAATTTTCTCCAAAGCAGGGACAAAAGATCAAGTCAAGTTCTTGATTTCTTGTTCATGGTTTAAATTGCAAAAATATAAACCAGAGAATGTCATGTATCTATAGCAAGTCTTCTAAATATCCTACTGGTTCTTTATTTTCAGTAGAACCATTATGCTTAGTCAGTTTGTTAAAGAGAGTGTTATTTTGCCAGTGAAACCAAGAGAGGAGATAGCATTTTCATTCAAAGAGGCAATAACAGTCTATGCTGCCAGAGGCATGTGTATAAAATCTCTGCTGGGACAATTACACAATCCTTTCCAGACTTCTGGAAATATAACTCAGCCATTTGATTAACTGTCAGACTCAGTAATCAGTTCCTTAAAGGTTTATGAAGAGTAAACTAAATCACTAGTAACATTCTATATTAATTTGGCAACTTTCACTACTCCCTATCACTGGAGCACTATTAAAAAACAAACAAACAAGCAAACAAAAAAAAAAAAACAACAATAAAAGAGGATAGGGCATCACTCAAGTGCAGCACAAGGATGCTTCATGTTACACATTTGCTTGTTCTAAGGGTGATAACAAGAAAGAACAAGCACCAGATATGAATTCAGGAAGTTTATCTCAGCCACAGGATCCCATTGACTGGGATCACAATGGCCATGGGAAGGAACTTGTAATATGCTTCAATATTTGCAATGATTTGCAAACAAATAACCTTTAAATCGATAATGTTTTGTTAGTAGACTACAATGAATGTTTATAAAATTGTATCAAGATTTTATGTTATACAGCTAATCCAAAAGCTAGATTTGGGGGGGGGGGGGTGAGGAGTGGGGGGAGGAGGAGAGAGGAGGAGAGGGAAGAAAAAAACTTTACATAAACCAGGTATAATTCTTTATCTTGACAAACAGTCTTTGGTGTCTGTAGGAAAAGATCAATTAAACAACTTTCTTTCTATATAGAAGCTCACTTTATGGAGACAATTAAACCACAAAATGTACCTTTTAAAAGGAGTGCTAAATTGGTGTTGCTAAATTTGAAAACAGATAGAACGTCTTTCATTTTCCTAGCATCTATTTAAGTAATACCTTGCATCATAATAGATCTGCTGTCAGAAAGCAAATTGATTTATTAAGTGGTTTTCACGGGGGACAAGGTGGGAGCATGGATATTTACTGCATGTCTGCTACAAAACGTGGTAGGTACTTTCTTTTTGCACTACCCACTCCTGTGGCAGTATTCTCTAAAAAGACATAATGTTAGAATCAGATTTTTGCTTATTTTAAGGTAGATGCCTAAAGACATGATACATTTTCTAACAACAGTTCCACCTTTAATGTCAAGATATAAAACAATAGAAGTCAGCACTCAAATTAGTGTTAAGGATCTAAATCTCTCTTTGAAAGAGTTGTCTAGAAATCTGTAAGACAAAACACCTGAGTACTGCAGAATCTGCTTAAATATGTACAGAAGGCTTATTTCTATCTGCAGTTATAAAATGTAACACCTTTCTAACAAACTCATAAATTCATATAGAATTTTATTTTATTACCTCTATTAATATTGGTGATGACTCTCAGGGTTCTAAAGCCAGAAACTTGGGATCACAACCTAAATACCCCAGAAATGCATTCTTCAATGTTACCTCTTCATTTTTGTAAATGCATTTGTAAAACTAAAAAAAAAATAAAATAAATTAAATTTATCAGCCTAGGAATTTGTTTAGATTTGGGCTGACAAATTGTTTTAAGTGTCTAAGACAAAAAATAAAATTAAAATCCTGTGACAGAAAGTTCTGACCAGCAACAGAAGCGAGACTAATACTACTAGCTCAGAACCCTGAAATAAAATCTGACAGATGAAAGACAATTAATTATTATCTATTGATGCGTTGCCAAGTATATTATTATAGCACATAGACATTTTAAAAATCCCTTCAATGACTTGTCCAAACAATATTCCTGCGAGGTGACGTCTCACTGGGATGAGGAATACATGATTAAGAAAAACCATTACATTTCCATTTATTTTCAGAAGCATGACTATAGTCAGAGGCCTTGCTGTCAACAGCAATTTTATCATTTATTACTCAGCAGGGCTCCATGTGGTTTGCCACAGCACTGAAGTAACACAATACCAATACCTTTTTTCCCTGATACTTTCTATATGCAGTTTTAAAGAAAATACCAGAACTGTCTCCTATGTAAGCCAGTATTTGTTCTGTTATTTCCAACCATGTGATTACATTTACAGCCAGTAAGCAAAGTTCACACCACCTGTTTATACCAATCCCACTGCTTTCTAAGTCACTGCTGCAGCCTGGTGATACCAATTCTGAAAGTGTTCAGCAAAAAGTCACTGGCTAAAAAAGAGAAATCATGCTTTGAATGACTGAATTTCCATTTTTAGAACTGCATTTGCTATTACATGTAAACTATTTTTATCTAATAGATGACATAATTTCTCATAGTTGAATACTGAAGAAGGAAATTTCTCCATTGCTAACTCAAAGACAGATCAAGGCATGAATGAATTTTTCACAAAATGAATTGTATCACTTCAGTTTTATTACAGAAATAAATACTCCCTTAGTGTTTACCTTTAAATTTCTCCCACAGTTTCCATCTAAGGCTCTTCTTCCTTGCTGTTCATTTTATTTAAATACTAAGATTTTTTCTCTACTATAATAACAATGTGTATTTAACTTACTGCTACATGTACAATAGTGCCCGTTTGGTTGTTAAAAAACAATCATATTTACCTCTTGATAAATCAAAACCTAGAAGTATAAGAAATATAAAATACTCCAGTAAATCCAAAGGTTCTGACTGGACGTGCATACTTAATGGCTTTAATTATTGACAAACTTTGCTACATTGATGTGTTACATAATGTGAAATCATTATGTATTAGGAAAGATAAAGAATGTGGGTATAAACAGAAGTTATTTCTAAGCTGTGTACATCCAACAGCACATGTTTAATTGGTTTTTCCACACAAACCCTTTCTACCAGTAAGCCATGCTTCCCTTTTACGTGCAGATTTTCTGCACTGCCTGCGCACTCTTACTTGCATAAGCAATGACACCCTCTTCTTCACGGCTGGGACCATTTCAGCTTCTAGTTAGGTGGAAGTTACAATGTCTACTATTCTCCCATCCTCTTTTTTTTTCTTTTTATGCTAACTAGGCATTGCATCACAGTTTTCTTTCCACCTCCACCATGATATTTTGGTGCCAGTTTTCTGCTCTTCTTTGTCAAACACATGCATTTGTGCAATATTTCACCACATCCTAAAACAAAATACTCATGAGTCACTCAAGCTTTTCCCTTCTCAGAATAAACACTAACACCATTAAGGTAGCAGGGACAAAATAAAAAGTAAAAACCAGAAGAAAGATAGAGGCAAGAAAAGAGAGAGAAAGACATAATTTTACATGCTTGATGCTTAATGTTGTCATCATGGCCAGGCAGGCAGAAAATAAGCAAAACAAAATCCTGTGGAACATGCCAGAATGGTGAATGATCAGGGACAACTCGAATTTAAACAATGATTCTTTATCCTTGTCAACACTGCAGCAGCCAGAAGCCTGATCCAAACATCTCAAACCTAGTCACATACTGTATGTGGAAAGGCTGAGCTTTTTCTGCAAGAACTTTGTCATATATATTTTATGCCTTGAATAAAGCCGACTATCCTTCTGCCTTCAACAGCATGCCTGTACATAACAGCTAAGCAGACCAGAAGATGAACAGCTAAGGCCAGAGGAGAGACAAGAGGAAAGAAGAGAAGAAAGGAACAGAAAGGAGAGAAAAGGAGAGAAGAGGGAATGATAAAAAATATGTTGTAACTACAAGTCTTCTTATGCTGTTAAACAGCATACCATATGTGACCAATCAAGGTATCTGGAGCATGTACCTCGCTGCCTTTCTTTTCTCTTAATATTACTACATAAGTTGAGGACAAGACCAGCTTCTGAGTAGGCAGAGAGTTAATTTGTAAGCAAAATGAAAGGGGTTTTAATTTCAGCTTTTTTTCTCAGTTGCTTTGCACCCCTTGGCACCATGTGACAGTATTGTATGGACAGCTGTACCATTCTTCCAAGCCATACCGCAATTAGATCAGCCACTTCCGAAAACTGTCATTCAAAAGAAAGATCCAATCTTGCTTTGTTAAAAAGATACAATGATTTCTTTACACTGTCATATTTTATAATTGCATATGGATCATAAACCCTGAAAACCAGCCATTCTCTCACTCTACTGTTCTGACTAGAAAAATTACAATGTTTCATCTGCATTATTAATTTCTCTTACGTGCAATCAAGACCTATTGGGTTTGCCTGGAGAATAGCAGGTCTTCTAAATACTGAAGAGCACAAATCCGTCTTGCCTTCTACCCACTCTCCAATAAAGGCAGGACTGTTGCCAAAGCAGATGAAAAGAAATACGTGCATTAAGATCCTCCAGGGTAAAGACATCTATAACGACCCAGATGGTAAAAAATCTTTAACTAGAGACATGGCAGCTGTATATGAAAATACTTTTCCTATTTGGAGTAATAGGAAGATTTTTTAAAAAGCAGCATCAAAAAAATCTGCTATATGTTGGAATCAGATTCTTATAAGTGATATTCATCATGCAGCAGAGGACTGCATGACCTGGCAACATTTCTGTTGTGCTACTAAGAAGCCTACTGAAGTCTTTTCTTGCTGTATCTGCAGGTCTGAACTGCATGTGCAAAGGGCTGATGGAACCTTTGTCTCATGAAATTGCAGTGTCCTTTGTCTGAAGTGAGCAGGTGTAACTTTCTGAGGACTTCAAAACTCACAATACTGTGCTAGAAAGTGGTACATAAAAGTGTGCTGTGTGGTGAGAACCAGAGCTCAAGAAAAATGGGTGTACTACTGAGTGAACAAGATTTTAGAAGTGCTGAACTTTACTCAGATATCACTGACTTAAGGAACCCGAGAGAGCTCTGTGCCAAAGAGCCTGGAGCAGCATTTCCTCAGTATAACAACACTGCTGCTATTCTACAGTTTTCTCTTTCCTTCCAGCCACACCTGCAAAATTAAAAAGGTTTTCAACATTTACTGGAGAAAACTTCTGCAAAACACCTGGGATTTCAGTTAACCTTATGCAATCGGGTGCTGTGGCCTGAGTGAAAGGCTGCAAAATTTTCAACACGGATTGTTGAAAGTACCTGGGGGAAATCAGGTACTCCTTCACTTTGGTTTGGTTAGATACACCGGGGGAAACAACATTCCTTTTTCCTTCATCCCATGTACCCTGATATTTGAGCCAATACAGACATCAGACGGTGAAAATACGAAAAGCAAGCAACACTCTAACCAGGCTGTAGTTTGTATCTTTTTCATTTAAACTGATAAAAAGAATGGAGCTGGCATCTGCAGTGCACATAACATCAACATCTCGCTTTGTTCAGTGGATCAAAACTTTTTCCTGGAGCAATTACATTAAACACACCAGGACAGGATAACCTCTGCCATCCCACAGAGACAACGGGTAATGAGGAGCGTGAGTCCCACTGCACTTATATAATCCTTCATTTTCCTCTGAGAAGAGAAATAAAAAGATCATGCGCATCGTTTGGTTTTCTGCATTGTGCTTGGAGTGGTGAAGAGCTTTGATTTTTTTTTTTTCATTTTATTGCTCCTGTGTGTCCATAAACAGCAGTATAATTCTCAGCCAATTTTGATTCAGATTGTCACTGTGAGTGAATACGGGCAATCTGGTGCATAGAGGCTGACGTGGGAATCTAAATTAGGTATAAATTGGTAGGCTAAGTTCGAAAGAAGCAAAGATCTCCCTGGAATTGGCACAGAGTACCTAAATTAGGAGCCATTTTCTGGAAGAACAACCTTCTCTGAAGACAAGGGAATCAGACATCCTTCTCTGATGTGTATGGCTGCAACACATTGCCAGTTTATTTTTCCTCCCTTTCTTAAATAAAAGTTCCTCATCTCAAGAGAGCAAAAGAAAAGGAATAATTTGCTATGTGGTATGTTTGTGTAAACTGATAATTCTATCCTCAATTATTCTGTTAACCAGACCATATATTCTCTACAGTATTTTTGGATCTGTTAAAGAAGGTTTCCTCCATCTAATGGGTCCAGTTCGGTAATGCTGAACTCATGGAAGTGAACTCTAAAAGCTGTCTGTGTGAAAGGATCTGTGTTCCCAGGATAGCACCACCCCACCTCTATCCCAGTCACAACTACCACCGCAAGTTACAAACGCTAATGTAGCAATGGGGAGCAATAGCTGCATGAAGCCAGTTGGTCCAAAATATCCCACTTTCTTGTGTAGCAAACGCAAAGGGATTTACTGTAAGAAAAACAGAGCAAGAAATATTGAATAAATCCTGACTGGATGATCCTCCCAGAAGGTTGAAAGTGTCTCAGAGTTATAAGGGTCCTGATGGGACGGGGAAAGCAGTCCTACAGCTTTGATTTTTGTTTCTCTTTCTATTCTCCGAAATGATCCATCCTTGGCAATGGCAATGCAGGGAAGCTACACTCGCACAAGGTCACTGCTAAGGAATTTAATTTGACAGCACTAGAATAATAAAAAAAGCCCTGGTTCACTGTGAATGGGCTGTTCATGTAAGACATCCTGCAGTACAGACCAACAATGATCAGCAGGTAGGATCTAACTCGTGAGCCTACCTGCCCATATAACTAGTTCCTATAAAGCACACTTATTGCAGCAAATACTATTTTTTCCTCTTCATGTTGACTTTCCCCTTATTTCTCCAGAGGGATCTGGGAAAATGAAATTAAAATAAACAAACAAAAAACCACAACCCAACAGTCTGTAGGTTTAAAAAATAGCTGCAACATGCTTGGGAGAATTGCAACCGCGTAGCTGACCTTGAAGACTGAAGTTCAGCAACTCCCCTGGGACATCAAACTTTGAAGAACTGCACCTTCACTTAGGAAAAGTGCCTCAGTAATTTAACTGAATCTGCTTATTTTCATCTAGAGACAGCCATGATTTATGGCACAGTGCCTCACTAGTATGAAGTCCAAATGGCTGCACACATCAAGGAATGCTAAAACGCTAAAGTCAAATTTTTTCTTCTCTGGGGAAGATTCCAGCCATTTTCAGCACTCCAGATAAGATCAGTGCTACTGCAAACAGTGAAAAAGCTACCTTACTTTTTCAGTTTTAGATAATGTTTTAGATAATGGAAAAAAAAAAAAAAAAAAACAAAAACCTTAGAATGCAAAAACTGCAACTCTAACCAAAAAGTTACCACCAAGAACTGCTGGTGTTCCTTTCTTTTATGGTCACCACTATAAATAAGTTACTATTGGACTGGATAAATTCCATCTCTGATCCTCAGTTTTTTTATCTGTGGAATAGACATTTGCTGAGAATAGTGAGGTAACAAAAAGAAGATATCTAGGGAGTGAGGAGCAGTTTCCTGGTTTTCAAGCTGGGATGGGAAACAAGGAGTTACTCACGAAATTCAGAGCACTTGTATGTTGATAAAAGATGCTGCTTCAGCTGGAAGAAGGCAACACACCACAGCCTGTTCAAAGGAACAAGTACACAGTTGTATCAGAGGGGAGTAACACTCAAGTCAACATCTTTTTTATCCTCTCTTCTGCCCGCCCTCATCAGAAACCCCATGATCCTGAGGTACCCAGAGCTGTCCCAAAATACGTAATGAAAGAACAGCAGTGCGAAAGCAGTATCTGCACTGCACTGCACAGTGCAGATACTGAATCTAGTGCTACTAGCTTTACAGATATTGACATTTTAATAACACCTTTTGCAGAGTACATGACATTATTATTGAATATTCTAACAGATGGTTAAATTCAAGCACGGAAATTTAAATTCCTGCCACTGTTCCAATATTTCAAAAGAGACAATGTATTTTTTGCAATGTCTTCTCATTGAAATTTAACGAGGAAGAAAAATAAATATGCAGATACACACTTGCTAACTGGCACCACTGGAACTCTTGGGAACTCCCCACTAAATCTGTATTCTGACCATAAAATGAACTAAAATAAAGAAGGTGATAGCTGTATAAGACTGAGTATTCAGTTTCAGCTGAAGGTTGTCCCTGGAGAACTGCAGCAGTGGTAAAGGAATTAAGCACAAATGTAAGCAAAAAGAGGTTACCATATATAGAGAGATTTACATGCAGGACCAAATTTAAACCAAAACAAATAATGGTGTGGTTTTTTTATGGTGTTACTGCATCACGTTTATATGTCAAACCCAAGGACAGTGTGGTAGGTTGATGCTGGCTGGATGCCAGGGCTACACCAAAGCTGTTCTGTCACTCCCTTTGTCAGCTGGACAGGAGACAAAAAGGCCCATGGGTCAAAATAAGGACGGGGAGAGATCTCTTACCAATTACCGTCATGGGCAAACAGACATGACTTGTGGAAATTAGTTTAATTTATTACATTCATATCAGAGTAGGATAGCGAGAAATAAAATAAGTCTTAAAATTTCCCATCAACATTCCCTTCTTCCTGTGACAAGTTCAGTTTCCATTTCTTAATTTTTTTTAAATTCATTCTCAGCTATTCAGCATCAGAGTTTCTATGAAGTCTGTAATTCTGTTTTTCCAGTTACTCTGGGCACAATAATACTTGTGATAGAGAACTGCAAAGTACATTTCCTAAATTCAAAACTCCCATTTTCTGGAAGAATTAGATTTGTAAAAGACATGAGGAAACACTAACTCCTGAATTTTTATTCTTTACCTTTAACTAATTCATTTTTATATTTTCCCCAGACTTTTCAGCCTAAATTAAGTCTTGGCTTCTACAGCTGTACAGGATGTCATTTGGTTTTCCTGAGAAGTGAGCTTATACCAAGTTCTTGCATATACAAAGGATCAAGAAGGATATTCAGCAGCTGAATTTCCTTAAAAAAAATAATAGAATGCACTTCATAGAAGTAGTATATGTTTTTAAAGAAGGTCAACAATTCCATTTTTGTTTATAGACTTCTGTGGTTCAGATTTAAGAAACATGATGAGGCTGGACAACATAATTTCAAAATGCTACTGATCTTTTAAACCTATTCCTACCTATTTCTCCTTTTAATAGAAAATAATTCAAATTGATATTCTTTTCATATTTTTTATTTTTATAATCAACTTTGGCACAAACCTGCTCTTCACATAACTATATTATTTGCATAGGAAATGGGAGTATTACTTCATACGTGACCACTTCAGCAGCACTCTAATTTTTTTTGTTTTGTGTAACTAAAAGAAGGCAAAAACATGAGCAGCATCAACAGCATCCTGGTTTTTTGGAAGTAGGTCAGGTAGTTAAAGTACTTAACATCACTTCCCTTGTACTTCTTTCCTTAGACAACACGTTTATGAATTATTTAGGAAACCTAAGAAGTAGTTGCTGTAGACACTATGCCTTATGCTTACAGAAGCAGTTAGCAAGCTGGACAGTCAGTTAGGCAACCCTGATTAATGCAGGATCTTGTTTACATATATGTAAATACCCTGTAGCTTCCAGCAGCTGAAGATACAGTAGTTAAACTATAACAACTTAGTCCACTGAATAAAACTTTGTTAATATTATAAAACATTTCAGGTAAGAACTGTATCTTTATAGGAGCTCATATACTAAATAAAACCCAGATATCAAATCACACAAAAGACATTTATAACCTTGCTGTCTATTATAAATGCCTGTGATGCTTATATTTCCCCCTTAAGTATTCCTCCTTTCCTCCACTTTTCTCCCTTTTCTGCTCCTCAAATACAATATTCCTAACATTTCTCTGGCTGGATTCTGTGGCCAACAGTCTAACAGATCAACAACACAGACAGATCAAATGCATTGCTATCATTGGTTCATTTAGTCCCCCTACTCCGTTTCTCATCTTGCATCCATTGCAGCACAGAAGCCAAGCAGTCTGAAGAACAGACACTCTTTACTACATTAGGCTTATCCACTACTTTACCTTCATTTTCTATTTCAAATTTTATTCTCTGTCATTTAGAAATAACTTTGAAGCAAGAAGCTTTGATGCAGATTAAAGCGCAGACTTTGCACAAGTCTCAGGACTACGTGGTCACCAGTTTTTCTTCTTCATTTTTGCAAGTTTTTACAGAGCTTCAATCAATGTTTTTGCTGAAGCAGGAAGGTCTTGCGTTTACAGGTATACTGAGAAGAAACAAGCATGTTACACATGGTAATCAGGACAAACAGTAATTTCAGAAATCTCATTTCACACTACAGGGTTTCAATTAATCATCGCCATTCAAGTATTCATTGTGATTGTCTTCTGCTTTTTCCAGGGAACTAAGCACATATTTCTTTCCTATTATCATCACAGATTTGTTTCCCGAATGGTGAAGTTAGTGCAATCTTCCGGAAGGCTACATTATCCTTTACATTGTCGTATATCAATGAAGTGGTTGTCAAAGTTTGGACGTTTCTGCTGCTTTAAAGGAATTGGTAGATTGCACAGTGGTGTTATAAAGAATTTAAAGTAGGAAAGAGTGTAGAAGCAAAGGTAAATCATGACAAACTAAGATAATACAGTACCCTCCATGAAGAATGTGGTACACACAACTCATGTTAAACGAAGTGATATAACATACAATTTGTTTGGAGAACCTCAAGGGTATAAGCAGACTTTAAGTCAAGGAAGAGACTAAGACTGTGCCCTGAAGATGTACTTGTCGAACCGTCATCCAGAAATAAAGATTTGGGTGGTATCACATCAGTTTTGTTTATTGTTACACTCACATAGCATATGCAGCACTTGCACAGATGTTGATACTGAAGCAACCTTTTAGAGATGCTGGCAAACACTTGGTTCCCATCATGCTCACGCAGCTCTTTATGTTCCACCCTTCCCACAGCAGGAGAAAAGTCTTCATTCTCACTATACTCAAAATGCGTTTTGAAGTCTTCTTTTACATTGCAGGATTATCTGAAACCACGGTTTCTGCAAGGTGATCTTCATTTCATAGGATGTCAACTCAGATGCTAATAAATTGATCTGCAAAAACTTCACTTGTTAGCATCAAATAACTTACAGATGCAAAGCAAACAGGAAAGGACAAAATAATTCTTTTTAAAGATAAGGGGTAGTGGAAGTTCGTTCATATCTGCACTCTTTGTCACACCCCAGCAGTGCTGGGAATCTGGGCATTCCCCTGCTGCTTCCCTCCACCTGCTCCCACTCTGCAGCTGAGTGTTTGCTGAGACTCAGGTCACTACCTGCAGGGTTTCAGATGACAGAGATTTCCACATTGCAATGCTGCCTCATCAAAGCTCTTTGGCTGTTTGTTCTGTCCTAGAGAAATAAGATCCAGATATGCTCATTTAATAAAAAACTTCTCCATCTTGGAGCCATCCTGAGCTAGTCCAGCTAACAAATGAGCCTCTTCTAAGGTCTTAATTCTACCTACAGACATGAAATTCACACTAAGACGGACCACTCACTTTTCTCTTCCCCTAGGCCGAGTTCACCTTCACAAGCTGTCATCCTAATGATCGAGTCTCAGAGCTCATTAATTCATTAATTGTGTTTAATAGGTTGCAACCAGTGTACTTCCTGCACCATTTGAGACAACAAAAATGGAAAAACACCACATCTTTTCCATTATTTTAAAAGATTATTTTTAAAATGTGGAAATGAGATGACCTCTCAGATTCCACACACACCCCTCCCCCCCCCCTCAGTGTATGCATTTTCAGTAAAACAGTCACTCTGTTTAGAACAGAGTGTCAGAGTTATTGATTTTAACCCATATTTTGTTGTTGTCATCGCTGTTAGAAAACCAGATTTTTTTTCCCGGTAAGTTTTATTCCAGGCAGTGTTAGGCTGTCTGTTGAAACACACAACAGTTACTGCCCACACAATACCTCTTTAGCAAGAAAATGAAAGCAATAGCTTATAATAACTTGCCTGATTATAAAAGCACAAGGTGTGTCTGGATTAAAATCAAGTTCCTTTTAAACACTTGCTGAATTGTGGCTGAATCTGAAGTTGATAGCTCCATTGAAATGAAGGCTAGGCTTTAAGGATACATAAACGTCAAAAGTTTAAAAGTAGTACACAGAAAATTAAATTCTGAGAGAAATACGGCATTGTGATATTTTCTGTTGAAGTCCATAATCCTGTAGACAAATGGAACTATAGCATCCACAAATTTTGTTCAGTGTTTGCGACCAACAGTTTCTAATTTAATTGCTAGTTTTAAAACACATAGATCTAAAATATTTTCAGAAGTATACTATTTTCCATTTCATTCTGCCCCTGTGATCAGCAAAGCTACAGGTAATACAGACATGGATGAGTAGGCAGGTCTCTTCCTTTGCTGCAGACACTCTGCAGCATCAGAATCGACTGAAATTGTGACTTGAAATCCACCACTTAAAGTCAAATTAGCTGTAGCATTTCAGACCACTTTTAAAACTGGTACTGTATTTGTCTCAGCTAGGTAAATTGTAAACCCTTTTAATGCAACAGGTACTAATTGCTCACAGACACGCTCAAAGTCATGTGAATGATGGTCACATGCAAAGAGTTGTGGTCAGTGGCTCAATGTCCAGTTCGAGACCAGTAACGAGTGGTGTCCCTCAGGGATCCGTGTTGGGACCGGTCTTGTTTAACATATTCATCGCTGACATGGACAGTGGGATTGAGTGCGCCCTCAGCAAGTTTGCCGATGACACCAAGCTGTGTGGTCCGGTTGATATGTTGGAGAGAAGGGATGCCATCCAGAGGGACCTTGACATGCTTGTGAGGTGGGCTGATGCCAACTTTATGAAGTTCAACCATGACAAGTGCAAGGTCCTCCACCTGGGTCAGAGCAATCCCAGGCACAGCTACAGGCTGGGCAGAAAAGAGATTCAGAGCAGCCCTGCGGAGAAGGACTTGGGGGTGTTGGTTGATGAGAAAATGAACATGAGCCGGCTTCAGTGTGCGCTCGCAACCCAGAAAGCCAACCGTATCCTGGGCTGCATCAAAAGGAGCGTGACCAGCAGGTTGAAGGAGGTGATCCTGCCCCTCTACTCTGCTCTCGTAAGACCTCACTTGGAGTATTGTGTGCAGTTCTGGTGTCCTCAACATAAAAAGGACATGGAACTGTTGGAACAAGTGCAGAGGAGGACCACGAGGATGATCGGGGGACTGGAGCACCTCCCGTATGAAGACAGGCTGAGAAAGTTGGGGCTGTTCAGCCTGGAGAAGAGAAGGCTGCGTGGAGACCTAATAGCAGCCTTCCAGTATCTGAAGGGGGCCTATAGGGATGCCTGGGAGGGACTCTTCATCAGGGACTGTAGTGACAGGACAAGGGGTAACGGGTTCAAACTTAAACAGGGGAAGTTTAGATTGGATATAAGGAAGAAGTTCTTTACTGTGAGGGGGTGAGCCACTGGAATGGTTTGCCCAGGGAGGTTGTGAGTGCTCCATCCCTGGCAGTGTTCAAGGCCAGGTTGGACGCAAGCCTTGGCTGGTATGGTTTAGCATGAGATGTCCCTGCCCATGGCAGGGGGGTTGGAACTAGATGATCTTAAGGTCCTTTCCAGCCCTAACTATTCTATGATTCTATGATTCTAAAACACTTTCTCCTACAAGGTTACAGCCTGTGTCTTTTCCAGCAGCATGAAGACACAGCATTAAAAAGGCACAACTGAGCTTCTTTTGAACTTCAGGGTATGATACAGGTAGGTTCAGATCTCACACGAATTCCGTTTTCCGGGTTTATCTATGCCAAATCAAGACAATGGTTTATGGGGCCTTAGTTTGTTTATAAGTTTTTTTCTGTGCTCTCTACATAATAACATAATTCTGGAAAATATTTCATCTGTCCCTCCATGATGGCTGAAGTAAACAAAACACACAGGAAATACAGATATTACCAATGAAAATGAGTCACGCATAGAAGCTTACCTCCTAGGAACACAAGAAATGCTATGCTGGGACAGACTGCCACTCATTCTGTAGTAGTCAGAAGAGAGCAGTTGTTTTACAAAACAAGATGCATACCTTATTGACACATTACCCCACTGTCTGGACTTCAGAAAAAGAAGAGTCCTCCTGAAGGTTTTCCTCAGCTCATCATTAGTGAGAACATTTTGAAACTCAAGAACGGAAAGACTCATGGAATCATAGAATCATAGAACACCAGGTTGGAAGGGACATCAAGGATCATCTGGTCCCACCCTCCCAGCCAAAGCATGACCTAGACTAGGTGTCCCGACACCCTGTGCAGCTGAACCTTACAAGTGCCCAGTGCTGGGGAATTCACCACTTCCCTGGGGAGGTCACTCCAGCGGCTGATTGTTCTCTTCGGGAAAAGCTTTCCTCTTGTCACCAGTCAGAATCTCCCCAGCAGTAGCTTGCACCCATGACCCCTCAGCTTTTCCATGTGACTTCTTTGTAGGCACCCCTTAAATACTGGAAGGTGGTGATAAGATCTCTAAGCCTTCTTTTCTCCAGGCTGAACAAACCCAGTTCTCTCAGCCTTTCTTCACACTGGCTTCCCAGCCCTTGGGTCATCTTTACAGCCTTTCTTTGGAACTCTCCAGACTGTCCACATCTTTTATGTATATCAGGAACCAAAACTGAGCACAGTATTGCAGGTGTGGTCTAAGGTGCGCTGAGTAGGCTGGAATAATGCATGTTTGTTTCTGCTGGCAATGCCCTGATGCAACCCAGCAAACCCTTGTCTTTCTTTGCCACAGCAGCACGCTCTTCACTCGTATTGAGCCTTCTGCCCACCAGGACCCCCAGGTCCCTTTCCACAGAGCTGTTTCCCAGCCAGGCAGATCCCAGCCTGTGCTGAACTCTTGGTTTGTGTTTACCCAGGCGAAAGACCTTAAACTTGTCTGTTCAACTTCATAAAGTTCTTGTTAGCCCAATCTTCCAGCCTATCCAGGTCATCCTGCAAGGTGGCTCTCGCTTCCAAAGTGTCCGCTTCCCACTCTGTTTGAGGGACCTGTCCTTCATCTCAAATATCAAATAGAGGAATATTCACTATTCTTCATTTCTGCCCCTTTTCACACACTCAAGACTTTACAGTAAATGTAGCTTAATTTTGCCTCTCCTTAAACTACTGTTATTTAAAATCTAAAGTTTAATCTGTTCACTTTCTGCCTTTGCTGGTTGGTCTCTATGTCACTACATTTTCTAATCCATTTCAAAATTCCATTTATAGAAGGATGGTCTCTTCTGCAGCAGCCTGTGGAATTCAGTACCCCACAGCAGTCATTTACCAGACACAGGTTTTCATTCAGTGAATACTAAAAGTGGAAAGCGTGAGTCTAAAAGTGAGGCTCACTGGCCAGGTGGTAATGACGGAGCAGCTCCAGAGAGCTCAGCAAGTTTGAATATCACAGCCTTAGTTTAGGTGCCTCATTACAAAGCTAGGGGCTAGTAGCCTTAGACACTCTGTTCGAAATATGGTTCAGAACAATGAAAGTTTCAGTGTTTCCATTTTAATTTCACAAAAAAATCCCAGGTTTAAATAAAAATCAGAAAGTACAAAAGGGTACTTCGAAAAAGTAGTATCTCTTCCTGCTTCTTTGCTGATCTCCATGGAAAACAAATGTATCTTTTATCTCTCAGTGTGAAAAATCCCAAACCCTCTTCATGCATTTAAATTCTGACATAGGCTGAGATGATTCCTGATAAACTGACAGTCAGGAGACCAGGACAATCGCTGTTCTGCTCTTGATCTTTTTCTCTGGTGAAAATATAAAGAGGAAATAAAATAGTGGTAGAAAGGAGATAGATTTTACTCTTCTTGCTTTTGCTGCTACTGTAGTGACACCTGCTGTCCCATTCTGCATTTTTAAATTAAAATATGCTAAAAAAAATGGTAAAAGTGGCAGTCCCAGAATCTAAGAACCTTCACATAATAATGGTGGTTACTTGTAATAATATTTCCCCAAAGTTCACGATACAATCTGTCTCACATAGGCTGGTACATTTTCGTGTGTGGTGGGTTGACCCTGACTGGACACCTAGTGCCCACCAAAGCCGCTCTATCACTTCCCTCCTCAGCTGGACAGGAGAGAAAACACAACAAAAGGCACACGGGTCAAGATAAGGACAAGGTGAGATCACTCACCAATTTCTGTCCTGGGGTAAACAGACTCAACTTGTAGAAATTATTTTAATGTATTAACAATCAAATCAGGGAGGTATAAATAAACTAAATCGTAAACAAAACTTCCCGCCATCCCTACTATCTTCCTGGGGTCAACTTCACTCTTCATTTCTCTACCTCCTCGCCACCAGTAGCACAAGGGGATGGGAATGGGGGCTGTGGTCTGTCCATCTCAAGCTGTCTCTGATGCTACTTCCTCCTCAGGGGAGGACTCCTCACACTCTTCCACTGCTATAGAGTGGGATCCCTCACATGGGACACAGTCCTCCATGAACTTCTCCAGCATGTCCTACCCATGGGCTGCAGCTCTTCACAACCTGCTCCAGTGTGGGTCCCTTCCATGGGGTGCATCCTTCAGGAACAGACTGCTCCAGAGTGGGTCCCTCATGGGGTCACAAGTCCTGCAGCAAACCTGCTCCATTGTGGGCTCCTCTCTCCATGGGGCCACAGCTCCTGCCAGGGGCCTGCTCCAGTGCAGGCTTCCCACAGGGTCACAGCATCTTTTGGGCATCCCCCTGCTCCAGTGTGGGGTCCTTCATGGGCTGCAGGTGGAATCTGTTCCACCATGGGCCTCCAGGGCCAGCAGGGACACAGCCTGCCTCACCATGGTCTGTAGCATGGGTCAGCTGCAGATCTATCTTGGAGCTGGCTGGTATTGGCTCTCTTGGGCACAGGGGAAGATTCTAGCTTCTCACAGAAGCCACCCCTATAGCCACCCTGCTACCAAGACCTTGCTGTGTCAACAAAACACAGCAGGTTTGCTATCCAGCCTGAGGAACTGGCAGGAAAGTTACAATAGCAGAGTGCTTTCCCTGCCCGCCTGTCTGTCCCATATATCACTGAAAGCTGCACCCATGTTTACTGCAAGGTAAATAATACCAAAAATTCTATAGTTATCCTATACAACTGCTATGGCTATGGCAGACACCTACCCTGAGATTCGGTTAAAATGAAAATTACTGTTTCACACAGTAGCTTAGTTTCTCATCATGCTTGCTGTGACATAAGTCACAAGAAGAAAAGCCTCAAGACTTTGCACTTTTTTCCTCTTAAACTGTTTAATATTCCTTTAACGGCCACTCTTCGTGCAATGACCCTACAGCACTGAAAAAAATTTATATAAATTTTCTCAGATTGGAGTACAGAAGAGGGAAGTAATGGCCATATTAAAAAAAAGAAAAACAACCAACCAACCAATCAGCCAAACAAACGAAAAAAAAAAAAAAACAAAACCCAAAAAACCCCAAACAAACAAAACGAAACACAAAAAGTGCTGAAGTCTGCATGAAGCCCAGCCTTAGCCTAATGAGTCTATATATGTAAATATATATGTAAATAGGGATCCAAAACCCAAGGTCTCTACCAGTCTGACAAAAACAGTAATTTCTTGCTCCCACTCAAGCAACACAGTATAGCGTGCTACCTGCATTTGCAACACCTTTGTGGCCTCATCATCACTTTTAAACATTCCCAAATCAGACACGCTGTGTTGACAATTCAGGCTATAATGCTTGTTCAATTCATCTGTGCTTTCCATATACCAGTGGCAATATACTGCTACCTTCTACACTGAAGTACATGCAGAACTATTTTGATCATTTTTTCAGAGCAGAAGATTTTAAAAAAACCAACAGCTCCCAAGGTTGAGATAAATCCTCACCTGCATCTCCCATTTAACAAGAGGTTTCACTTCTAGCCATAATGTGAGCAGAGAAAGGAGCAGACTATTCTCCAGTGCTGCAGCCAATAGCCTGTACATGCACTGTAAGCAGACTGGTAATTTAACAAGAAGAGGAAATGTGCAGGCATGCAAAATCATATTTATGCTATCAATCGGCTGAAGTGAGCAAAACACCTCATCTGCTTGAGCAACAGGGTAACCAAGAGGAAGAAGAGCGTTCCTGCTGGTAGGAATCTGCCCAGATTCCTGGTGAACTGATGTTCTTAAAAAACAAACAACCAAAACAAAAAAAAAGAACAAAAATAAACAAAAATACAAAAAAAAAAAAAAAAGTCACCAACTGATGTCAAACTTGAGACTTGCCAAGAGCAGAAGTAGGAGCCTGACTAAGGCTGTCATTTTAACAGATTGTGGCCTTGATGTCAGGCAGTCTTAGCTGCATTTCATGATGAAACCATGCAGCACATTTCAGGTGAAACACACCCCTTAGTCACCTCCAACCCGGCGCAAGTATGAGCCTCCATACAGCCGGGTCCTGCGCTGACACCCAGCAGAGATGAAAACAGGCTTGAAATAATCAGAGAATCAGAACGGTTTGGGTTTGAAGGGACCTTGAAGACCATCCAGTTGCAAGACCCTGCCATGGGCAGGGACACTTTCCGTTAGACCAGGTTGATCAAAGCCCTGTCCAACCTGGCCTTAAACACTGCCAGGGATGTGGCAGACATAGCTTCTTCGGGCAACCTGCCCCCATGTCTCACCACCCTCACAGTACAGAATGTCTTCCTGATGTCTAGCTTAAATCTGCCCTCCTTCAGTTTAAAGCCCCTTCTCCTGTCACTACAAGCTTTTGTAAAAAGTCCCTCTCCAGATTTCTTTTAGGCCCCTTTTAGGCGCTGGGGGCTGCTCTAAGGTCTCTCCCGAGCCACTTTTTCTCCAGGTTGAGCAAGCCCAGCTCTTTCAGTCTGTGTTCATATGAGAGGTGCTCCAGCCCTCTGATCATCTTTGTGACAGACACCTCAGCAGTACAGCCACTCAAGAAACCGCTCCCTGGGGTTCCCCACAGCAGCTCCTGGTGCCCACACATTTCATCCAGCGTCCTCCTTCCACCTCAGCTCCAGCACCAAAACTAGTATAACCCAACTGCAGCAGGACTGCTGTCGCATGCACACCTGCAGGTTCAGGCAGAATACCTGCGTAGCCTCAGGAGATGGAAAGGTCTCCCAGGAGCCTGGAGAGGGAATGAAGCTGGGGTCTTGCCCCTGGCTTGTGCTTGGGACAATGCCATTAGCACCCTCAGGGTCTTGACGTAGACTAGGTCTTGAGTCTTGAGTCAACCATTTTTTTCTGCGTATTCTTCATGGAGAAGCCAAGTAACTAGAGGGGCATTTTTGCAGTTAACTAGTAGGAACAAAATATATACTTCTTCAGGAACCCATTAGGTTAGGATGCTTTTTCTGAATCATCCTTTAAAAAAAAGCCCTAAAAAATTAGCACACTAAAAGCCTGACTCTTTCGGAATATCACTAGGTGGCATGAATTATATCTAAAGGCATCAAAAAGGTTTTATCAAGCAACAAGAAAACACAATAACACAGGTGAATAAGTGAGGGTAGCAGAGTGTACAGCCAGGGCTTCAGTGCTGACCCCTCACAAAACAGTAGAAAACTTAGACCAGCCCAAGACTTCTGCATTATGCTCCTCACCTTCTCTATGTTACTGTGTGACATGCAGGCAGTACATCTCAGCAATAGTGCTATTATCTCACAGGAATAACATGTAGAATAGGAGAAGCTCTGTGATGAGGGTTAGCTACTGAGAAAAGAGGAATGCAAACATTGTGAAAGACTTCACAGCAGCACAGGATGAGCTCAGAAGTCATCTGGAACCTCAGAGTCTAGCAGGAGGCACTTAGTGCCTGAGCCATAGCAGCATGGTACCTGTAACATCAGTTCTGCCAAGAACCTTGCTTGAGCCATGGAAAGGTACAGCTCCCCACATCTTCTTTCCTTTGATAAATTAAACAGTTAACAAAACAACATTGATACATTTAAATGACCTAACTACAGTAGGAAAAGAGGCAAAGAACAAAATCACACACAGATTTTATACTGCCAAAGGTGTAGCCATAGATTAGAACAATTCATCAAAAGTGATGTTCAGAAACAAGGTACTGCTGTTCCCAGGGCAGTACCGTTAATGGAACTGTAAGGAAAGACCATACCAAGCCTACCATCTGCTCTGTATTTCTCCAAGAAACGTAGGCTGATGTTTATAGTTCTTAGCAAAGCTCCAAATGGATGGAAAAGAAACAACTGAACAGATTTAGAATACACAAGATGACAAAAGAGCTCCTTGATCCACTGAAGTAAGGGAAGAAGGGGGGGAATCTTTTATATTATAGCAATAAATATCACATTTTGAGAGGTTACTTCTAAATTAATCCCTGACATTTAGTTGAATTAAACATCTATCTTCAGACTTTTGGAATCCTCTTCTATGGGGACACCCACAGCTTGTTGAAGTTATGTAATATCTAGAATGAGGAATCAACCTGCCATGTCTCAGCCTTTTTAGTCATCAGCTGCAGCTGCATCTGGAAGAGCCATGCACAATACTGTTTGCCAATTTCTCTCTATTCTTCACATGAGAAGGTAATGTTATCAGGGGTTCTTTCAAAGAGTTTCAGTTTTTAAGAAAGCATGAAAGTGCAGGTGAACATCAAAATACTGAATTGCTAATTTTAATTGATTTCACCTACATAGACCTTCCGATAGTATCTCTTGCGGAATGTCTATTTCAACCAATTTCCTGGGGTTTTGTCAGAAAAAAATGTGAGCAGAAAAGTTTTTAAACAAGTTATAATGAATTGAATAAGACTTCAAGCTCTTTTGTACACAAGCTGGAACTTGTACATGGCTCTCAAGCTCTTCCTTTCCTGATTTCACAAGTCCTCTTTGTGTCTCTCTAGTCTTGATCATAATTACTGTTTTCCCTTCCAGACATTTTTATACAGAAGCTATGTATTACTTCTGGTGCCTTCCACACAGCCAGAGTATCTGGCAGAGTGCAGATCAACCCTTTTTTCAGCTGACTCTCATGAACTTTTCAGTCAATTGAAACAAGGACATTCTGATGGCTATAATAAGGCTTGTCTGGAAGTATGGATAAAGATGTCATATAGCTAACCTATAGCAGAGGCAGAATAGAGAGATATGAAAACAAGGTGGCTGGAAAATACTTTGCTGAGCAATCACTCTGTTTCCTGACTTCATGTTCTGGGGCCCCCAAAACAAGAAGGATGTGAACTTGTTGAAGCAAGTCAGAGGAGGGCCATGAAGATAAACGGGGATGGAGCACCTCTCCTGTTGAGGCAGGCTGGGAAAGCTGGGCTTTTTCATTCTGGGGAAGAGAAGTCTAAGGGAGATATTAGAGCACTCTTCCAGTAACTATAAGGTGCCTACAAGAAATCTGGAGGGAGAAATTCTTTACTGTGTGAGTGGTGAGGCAGTGGCACAGGCTGCCCAGAGAAGTTGTGTCTGCCCCATCCTGGCAGTGTTCAAGGCCACATCGAACAGGGCTTTGGGGAACCCGGTCTGGTGGGAGGTGTCTTTGCCCATGGCAGGGGAGTTGGAACTGGATGATCTTTAAGGTCCCTTCCAACCCAGTCCATTCTATGTTCTCACAACGGTGCTGTAGTGCCTGGTATTAACTAGAAATGTGGGCACTGCTGGGAAGACACTTTTTTTTTTTTTTATCAGGGAAGCTGAATCTCACACTGTTTGGTCAGCAGTATTTCAGAAGGCAGCCTAAGAAAAAAGTCACTGCTTGGATATTGTCAGCTGAGAAATAGTGATCCTCCGAGAGCACTGATGCAGTTATTACAGCTTCTGGAAACAGAGAGAATGCATGTTTTCTGGAAGCCGTATGAGGCAGACTCAAGCTCTGCTCCTTTTCTAATACTAGGAAAGATTTTCTGTAAACAACAGTGAATTCAGATTGAAAAGAAAGTTCTTATCAACAAGATGACTAATGATAAACCATTTACGTTTTGAGTTTGGTAGATGGGATTTATCATTGCTGGCAAAATCCTCCCTTCCATGCACTGCCTCATTTTTATCCAACTGCAGAAAAAAGTTTGCTAAGGTCTCCTAAAATGGGCTTCAGTTATACCCTAAGCACCAGGCAACCATAGCGTAAGATGCATTATTAAAAATAGCACCTTCTTTTTATTTTTTTTTTTCTTTGCAAACATCCTTTCCTTTCCTACATGTATTTTTCAGGCATACAAACATCTTGGTATGGGCTTCATCTTTTCTGCATACATAACATCAGCTTTTTCCCAAGGGATTTATACCTCAGACCATTTGGCAACAGAAATTTCATGCATAACATGCACCAAGATGCTATATTGTTACCAGTTATATGCCAAGATATTTTATTTCTTTCCAGCTACCCCTTTTTCCTCATCACTTGTCATTCTCAAGCTAAGTAGTATGGTTTGTGACTTGGGAAAACATTTGATTCAAACTGCAACAGGTAACCTGAAGCAAATAGCAGTAACAGGGTTCAGCCCTTAAAGATACTGATACAGCCATCATAGAGAGTAAGACTGCTTATCAGAGGCCTAAATTTCTTAAGAGATGTTGGGAATAGGAATAACAGACAGCTGGTCATGACATGTTAGAAAGTCAGATTGAAATATGTCACGCAAGTACTTCTATTAGGATACATAGAAGAAATTACTTCTTTTTTATGAAGAGCAACACACTATATGACAGGAAAAGCTGTATCCAAGGCCTGGTTGTTCCTGACTGTAAAGTTCTCGCAGGATAACAGTAACAATTCAGTTAATGCAATAAAGAAAAAAGTTCAGTGATGCTTCTTGTGCCATACCAGCTCCTGCTTTAATAAATACTACCAAATTCTACATCTCCACTAAAGTGCTGTATCTCTTTACCTCTGTTGGTCAAGATTGTACATAGATTTCACCTTCTAGTTTCTTGCAGATGTTGTTATACTTCTGTATAATAACACTATTAGGAGGCAACAAGAATATCCCTTTTAATCTGTAGCACATTAAGCATATCATGGTATAACTGATGAAGAATGTACCAGGAGCAGGATACAAGCCTGAAGCTGGACAGACCAGTTTTAACTTCTTTTACTCAACACATTCCAATACTTGTAGCTCTGCAGAATAGAGACTAGGATTACAGTGTAACAATATTTAAAGCGCTAATGGGACCCCATGTTCAGGAGTTCCTACTTATTTGGCTGTCTCTCTTGAGACAAAGCAGCTTTGGGTGTTCAGATGCATGTATATATAGTCCTTTGAGTTCCCAGTTTGGAGAGTCTCTGAAAGATAACATCCCAGATATCATGTAAGGCACACAGTAAGTTTAAATAAATCCAGAGGACACACTCTGTGAAGTGTTGAGGACTACCAAAACAGGATTATCCAGAGATGCCCAGTATTTCAGAGAATTGCAACCCCTCTTGCCCCACTTTCCCCACCCCTCTTCTCTTGGATCAGAGCGGTGACCCCTCTTTCCATACACTTTAGATCCTCAGGTGGAAAACAAACAAACCAATCAACAAACATTCTTATTAGACCAAATATTCGAAGAAAATCAGTGGTGAAGTACTGCTTAACCACAAAGATCTCCACAGAAGAGATTTATTTTAATCCCACAGTCTAAACCTAGCAATAAATCCATAACCATGGCTCTCATTACCAACTATTTGCCACTAGATGGCAGAAAAGCTCAAATATTAACCTACTCTTTGCTCTTTTGCTATAATATGGGCAGAATATACTGCTAATAAAACGCAATATTTTTTTAATGCATTTTCCCCCTGTGCATACTCAGTGACCACTGATTTCTTTCATACTGTTTGCATTCAGTTCAGATGGATGAGTAAAGAGTATTCAGTTACAGTGATGTATTTAGGGAGACCAGCTATGGGTGACATTATTGTGAGGATCTGTTACAGGCTGCCTGACCAAGAGGAATCTGTGGACGAAGCACTCTACAGACAGATAGGAACAGCCTCACACTTGCAGGCCCTTGTTCTCATGAGAGACTTCAACCACCCTGACTCTGTAGGAACGACGGTACTGCCCGGCACAAGCACTCCAGGAGGCTCCTCGATTGTGTGGAAGACAACTTCCTTCTGCAAGTAATAGAGGAGCCGACAGGGAGAGGTGCCATGCTTGACCTCGTGCTCACCAGCAGGGAAAGTCTGTTGGGGAATGTGACGCTCCAGGGCAGCCTTGGTTGCAGTGATCATGAGATGGTGGAGTCTGAGATCCTCAGGACAGTGAGAAGAGCGTGCAGCAAGCTCACTGCCCTGGACTTCAGTAGAGCAGACTTTGGCCTCTTCAGGAACCTGCTTAGTAAGGTTCCATGGCATATAGCCCTGGAGGGCAGGGGGGGGCAAGACTGTTGGTTGATATTCAAGGATCACCTGCTACAAGCTCAAGAGTGCTGCATCCCAACTAGAAGGAAGTGCGGCAGGAGGGCCAGGAGACCTCCTTGGATGGATAAGGAGCTGCTGAGGAAAATTCGAAGGAAAAAAGAGGCCTATAAAAGGTGGAAGCAAGGACAGATGGCCTGGGAAGAATGCAGGGATGTCGTTGGGGAAGCTAGGGACCAGGTTAGGAAGGCTAAGGCCCAGTTAGAATTAAACTTGGCTAGGGATGTTAAGGATAACAGAAAGGGATTCTATAGGTACGTAGCGAATAGAAGACAGACTAGGGACAACGTGGGCTCTCTCCGGAAGCTATCAGGACTGGCTGCCCTGGATTTGGAGAAGGCTGAGGTTCTTAATGACTTCTTTGTCTCAGTCTTCACTGGCAAATGCTCTGACCACAACACCCAAGTCTTGGAAGGCAGACACAGGGACTGTGAGAATGAAGACCTTAGGTGCACTGTAGGAGAGGATCTGGTTCGAGACCATCTTAAGAACCTGAAAGTGCACAAGTCCATGGGACCTGATAAAAACCATCCATGGGTCCTGAAGGAGCTGGCAGATGAAGTTGCTAAGCCACTGGCCATCGTATTTGAAAAATCATGGCAGTCAGGTGAAGTTCCCAAAGACTAGAAAAAGGGAAATATAACCCCCATTTTCAAGAAGGGGAAAATGGAAGACCCAGGGAACTACAGACCAGTCAGTCTCATCTCCATGCCTGGCAAAATCTTGGAGCGCATTCTCCTGGAAGGCATGATAAGGCACATGAAAAGGAACAGGGTCGTTGGTAACAGCCAGCATGGCTTCACTAAGGGGAAATCCTGCCTGACCAATTTGGTGGCCTTCTATGATGGGGCTACAGAACTGATGGACAGGGCTAGTGCAGTTGATGTCATCTCCCTGGACTTGTGCAAAGTGTTCGACACTGTCCCACACAGCATCCTTGTCTCTGAATTGGAGAGATATCAATTTGGTAGGTGGACCACTCAGTGGATAAAGAAGTGGGTGGATGGCCTCAAGCAAAGAGTTGTGGTCAATGGCTCAATGTCCAGCTGGAGACCGGTAACGAGTGGTGTCCCTCAGGGACCAGTGTTGGGACCGGTCTTGTTTAATATCTTTGTCACTGACATGGACAGTGGGATTGAGTGCGCCCTCAGCAAGTTTGTCGATGACACCAAGCTGTGTGGTCCGGTTGATATGCTGGAGGGAAGGAATGCCATCCAGAGGGACCTTGACACGCTTGTGAGGTGGGCTGATGCCAGCCTTATGAAGTTTAACCATGCCAAGTGCAAGGACCTGTGGCTGGATCTGGGCAATCCCAGGCACAGCTACAGGTTAGGCAGAGAAGAGATTCAGAGCAGCCCTGCGGAGAAGGACTTCGGGGTGTTGGTTGATGAGAAACTGAACATGAGCTGGCTTCAGTGTGCACTCACAGCCCAGAAAGCCAACCGTATCCTGGGCTGCATCAAAAGGAGCATGACCAGCAGGTTGAAGGAGGTGATCCTGCTCCTCTACTCTGCTCTCGTGAGACCTCACCTGTAGTATTGTGTGCAGTTCTGGTGTCCTCAACATAAAAAGGACATGGAACTGCTGGAACAAGTCCAGAGGAGGGCCACGAGGATGATCAGGGGGCTGGAGCACCTCCCATATGAAGACAGGCTGAGAAAGTTGGAGCTGTTCAGCCTGGAGAAGAGAAGGCTGCGTGGAGACCTCATAGCAGCCTTCCAGTATCTGAAGGGGGCCTCCAAGGATGCTGGGGAGGGACTCTTTATCAGGGACTGTAGTGATAGGACAAGGGGAAATGAGTTAAAACTTAAACAGGGGAAGTTAGATTGGATATGAGGAAGAAGTTCTTTACTGTAAGGGTTTTGAGGCACTGGAAGTGGTTGTCCAGGGTGGTGTTCAAGGCCAGGCTGGACAGTTTAGTGTGAGGTGTCCCTGCCCATGGCAAGGGAGTTGGAACTAGATGACCTTAA
Organism: Lathamus discolor; assembly: GCF_037157495.1. Lineage (NCBI taxonomy): Eukaryota > Metazoa > Chordata > Aves > Psittaciformes > Psittacidae > Lathamus > Lathamus discolor. The sequence goes on from NC_088909.1 coordinate 64,202,131, forward strand.
GGTCCTCTCAAACCCTAACTATTCTGATTCTACGATTATAACATCTGTAAAACTGTTATTGTTGTTCAGTCTAAAGGCTGACTATATTGTTTTTTGTGTACAAAACCCCCTCATAATTCTCATCTATTTCTACTGAATGTATTCATCTCTAGTATTTATGCATTCTAGGGGATATTTTTCATTTAAAATCAGTTCCATCCCTGGGTAAAGAAACAACTTTTCATCTTTTCAGGAACATGCTGGTCTCCAAATGTATGGGTGAGAGATTTCTACATGAGTTTAGCAATTCTGCTTAAAGTAGTCCTATAAACATGCATGCTTATTAACTGTATTTTTAATCATAAGTGAAAGCAATATTAAAATTTGAGTAACTCACAGTTAATTTTTCATATATGTTCTTTCTGCCCTTATTAACACCAGAAAACCAGGACTGAACAAAAACCGGCATATATATAGTACTAGTGAACCATGACAATTTCCATGTTGCTAATGACAGGGCACATAAGCTTGCTTTTCCTCAGTCATAATCCATTTAATGTTTTTGTCTACCCCAATTCATAGTATATTTACTTAGCTACAAAGTGGTGACACATTCTTTGTCCAAGGAAGCTGTGAATGCTCCATCCCTGGCAGTGTTCAAGGCCAGGCTGGATGGAGTCTTGGGTGGCATGATTTAGTGGGAGGTGTCCCCGCCCATGGCAGGGGGTTTAGAACTAAATGATCTTAAGGTCCTTTCCAACCCTAACTATTCTATGATTCTATGATTCTATGATCTTGTCATGGTTTAAGACCAGGCCATAAATCAGAACTACACAGTCTCCCCACCCCCAACCTCCCTTCTTCCCCCCAACTCCCAGAGGGATGGGAGGGAGAATTGAAAGAATGCAACTCCCATGGGTTGAGATAAGAACATCCCAATAACTAAGGTATAACACAAACCACTACTGCTACCACCAGTAATAATAATGGTAAAGGAAATAACAAGGGAAGAGAATACAATACCACCCCCCGACCAATAACTAGCCCGACCCAGCAGTGAACTAGCCCTTCCAGGTAACTGCCCCTAGTTCTACATCCTGAGCATGTCGTGCTGTGGTATGGAATACCTCTTTGGTCAGTTTGGATCAGGTGTCCTGTCTCTGCTTCCCTCCGGCTTCCCCTCCTCCTTGGCAGAGCATGAGGCTCAGAAAGTCCTTGGTCAGACTAAACATTTGAGCAGTAACTAAAAACATCGGTGTTGTCAGCACTGTTCCCAGGCCAAAAGTCAAAACCACAGCACTGCACCAGCTACTAAGAAGGAGAAAAAATGACTGCTACTGCTGAAACCAGGGCAGATCTAAATTTCTGAAACTGCCTGTCAGTGTCAGAGACCAAGGGAACTGAAAGAAACCAATGGCAGTGAGATGCAGTGGACTGTTACACAGAATAGCCAGGAAATTTCAGTCACCACCAATTTATTTTACATCTGGATAAAAGTGGTGTCTTCACTGTTAAATCACTTAGGAAAAGACTGACATGTTATGATTGTATAGCAGTATTGTGACAGAGTTTAGAGGCCCAATGAAGACCCAGTGTCTGTCCAGACTTATAGAAATGCTTTCATATCCTCCAAGATTTCAGTATAAAATAGGACACAGAATGTAGGATGTCATTTAATTCACCAAAGGTAACACCTGTATCCTACTCACATAAATAACCAAAAAAGCTTATTTCACAACGTTATGTGCCTCTTCTCACTCTAGTCACTGGATTTAATCCCTTCTTACTGGTGGTAGACTACTAAACTTATCAAATGCAAACTCCCATAGCGCCTTTCATAGCTAAGCTCTATGTTAGTAACCATTTTTCCCCTTGATAGCAATAAAAGCCACTGCCAGTGATGTCCCTAGCTTAAACTTCCACAGCTTTCCACAAGCTGAACCCTTCAGCATAGGATGCAAAAGCCTTCAGCAGGAGCCAAGGCAGACTACCTTCTTACCTTAGATACAGCATTAAACAAACCTAAAGTCTAGGAATACAGTGTAAATGTAAACATAAAAGCCATGGGGCACACTCCTGTATAAGCAAATCCTTGAAAGTCTTCTCCCTAGGCTAGAAGTAAACGTTAAGGGGTAAAAGATGAAGGGAAGGAGATGAAGCATTCACAAAACAGCAATGCCAGGGGACATGAAACCAAAAAGCTGCTGCACAGAGGCCTCTGAGACCCTTTGTTTTCATTTCATCAAACATTTCAAACAGAAAAGTCTAAACATTAGTAAATGTTCGTGTTAGGAGACATAGCACTAGTTTCTTTCCCTGCCATTGGAGAATGTATGTCCATTCTAAAATACCACCCTTTTATTGAACCAAATGTTTCACAGAGCCAGGCACACCCAGGATTCTGTTGGGCGCTTCATGAGGGCAAGTAGATAGAGAGGTCCCTGACTTACTCAGCTGCACTGCTATTCCCCAGCACAGCTACCGGATCCCCACCTACCCCACAGGCTGCAGGCAGAGAAGGGGTGTACCGCTTCCCCCGCTGCCGGAGAAAGGAACCAGAAGGTGGAGACACTCTACCGCAGTAGAAGCTCAAGCCGCTTATGTAGCAGGGCAACTGCAGCGTGGCTGGGGACAACACAGAAATACGCTTGGGAGGGGAGTAGAGAAGGGAGGAAGACACACACTCGCACAGTTAATACTCAGAAATTCAAGAACAAGTTAAAGCCAATAAAGTACACTTGATCAGCTATCAGTACGGAATAGAACTGAGGAAATTATTCAGAATGCTCAATTTGTCCTGCAGTTTTCACTGCTTTCCTTTCTGTGAAAAATGTTCAGAACATCATTTTCAGTACATCTTTAATGACTAAATGACTCACGGTACTTAAAGAATTCTCATGAAGTCCTGATGTTTTCTTTGTATCAATTGATTAAATAATTTCTATATATTTGTCTGAAGATTGAATTACAAATGTCACAACTAACCAGCACATTGAAATTTCCTTACTTTCAAGTTTCTTTTGAAGCTCTGAAATGTGCTTTTAGTGAGTGAAGTTTAATTTGCAAAAAACATTTCTTCTCAAAAAGCATCTTTGCTTCAACGTATACTTTGCAAAGGAACTTAAAGACAAGGGAACATAGATGATGAAGAGCCCATCTCAATTATTTTTCTTCCACCCTGAACATAAAGCATGCCTGAGTCACCAGTCAATAAGGTGGATGGATATATATGTGCACAGTAATCTTAAAGGGCAATTTTAAAGAGCAATACAAAACTCTTTCTGCAGATTTTGAACAGGTTTTAGGTAAAAATATGTTTCTGTAGCAATAGATTTTGCTTCTACCAGACTTGGTTCTCTCAATTTGGCTCACAAACCATGATCTTGGTAACCGTGATATACTGCAGAAGTTGTTGCAGCCACAAGTTGGAGTGAGAGGGGTGCCAATTGTTTTTATAATAATTTTTTATTGGGAGGCACCTTAAAATGTGTAGATACATATAATTTGTCAAACTGTCAACAGCCAGCAATACAAATCATAGCATAAACCATTGTACACTGCCCTCTGGAATATTTTCAGCTAGATGTTCATACACATTTTTTTAACTTTCCCCACTTTAGTTCCCTGCTATTTCTCTGAATTGTGGTCATGCTATTCAGTTACATATTGTAGCTGAAAGATTTAAAAAAACAGAAGGTGGAGGAGAAGAAAGCATCTCAGACGGAAGACCCAAGCCCGTTAAAACCATTTTTCTAAGATGTCTGCATGATGCCGATCAGTCTGGAGTCAGCTAGGCAGAAAATGTGCTTCTCCTGAAGGCATTTCAATATTCACTCAAAAATAAGAAACAGTGAGAAGTGTGGTACAAACAGATAATTGTCTGGGATCTCCATCATTTTCTCCCAGCAATAACTGGAATAGATAGAAAATTATGCTACCAAAATTTACAGCTCATCAGGAGAAATCTATGCATGAGCTAAATGCTCATTGCTCCTTACCAGAAGAGCTGACATCCCATGTTTGCAGAATGATAAAGCTATGCAGAAGTCAAAAGATTAACTTCCTTTTCATACTAGGCAAACTTTTGCTGCCAATTATACTAGTGTGAATGAAAGTAAAATCACTGCCCCATTGGAAGTTATGCCACATTTGTCACGGTGAAGCTCCTGTGACAGCTCTTCTTTACTGACTCTTTAGCACTGTTGATTCCATAATGGGCAAAATTTCTGTCAATTCAGTCAATTCTGTTTGGTTTTGTAACTGAGACATAGTCAAAGTCTGTGTGTTTTGTAAAATGAAAGTTCAAAACAGAGGAAACAGAAAAGAATTTTCTTTAAGAAGTCAAAGTGAAGCTGGCAGACACAGAGAGGCCCTGAATTATTCCTGTTCATTTTGAGGATCGTTTCCCTGGTTACTTAAAAGAATGCCACAACTTTTCTTGGTGTATGCAAGCAGCAAAGTGCCATCCCTCTTAGGAACCAAGCTCTTCTACCAGCTGAAAAAAATAGTAACCTGACACTGAACAATGGAAATACTGCTGCTTGGTTTAGATATCAAACTTCCCTAGATGCTAAATCAGACCATGAAGTGAGGCAACCCTTTCGTAGGTCCCAAAGGCATCTACGATGATTGGTGTTCACGTGAACTCCTCAAAATGTCTAACATTATTTGAAAGCAAATACTTCCACTAAATATGTGATCCACTTTGTTTAGGTGCTCTGGATTGACCTGCCCAGCCCTCCACCTCCCCTCTACAGTTCCAGCAGTTACTTAATAGTAATAAAAATGAAGCTTCACTGTCCAACTCATGGGCTGTTGTCTTTTGCAGACCATTCTCCATTGTTCCCATTCAATACAGCTTGCAGGAAGCAAAAATGCACACCCACTCAGCAAATGGGAGAGAAGGAGGACTGTAGTACACGGCTACAGCCACACACATACACTTTCTCCTTGTGTCAATATGATGGTAAGTTCCACTTGTCCTGGCTGCAGCACCGCTTCCTGAGTTTTTATCTTTCCACAGGAGTCATGAATCAGGGGTGGGATGTTGCTTCATTGCAGATCAGAACACGCAAATTGCTTTTGCCCCATGGGTCAATGCAGCAGAAAGGTGAAAATGGCATTGCCAGTCACTCAGGTGCAACACTTTCTGTAGCTGAAGGTCCTATCTCCAAGGCTTTACAAGCCCACCCCTCCTTTGCTATCACATGTGCTCTGAAGGCCCCAGTTGTTTGACCATTTCTGAGCAATATTCATTACCCCAGTCCTGTTCATCACCTCTAAATCAGACATATATATGCCTGTTTACCTGCACAGAAGTAAAGCTATTTAGGCAAAATGAGGACATGGGGATAGTTTTATCAATTTTGCTTTGAAGCATACTGGAAATACTCTACCCACATCCACATAGAAGAAAAGCAATGCAACTTGCAGCTCACACTCAAAGTTTTGCCCTGATTTAGCTCTCTCCCTTTCAAAATAAACTTAGTGGGGTCTATTCAGACACCAGGTTTGACTTGTCATTACACTGGTGTATAAAACAGTTATGTATCAGGAAAACGTATGTCCAGGATTAAGCCCTTTGCAATTTGCACAGAAAACAGTTGCTGCCTTTGCAATATGATACACAAATGTTCTAGGTACTAGCACTTAGGTGGCAAAAACAATCTCTGGTTAAAGGCATTTCAAGCATAAGCAAACTGACTGCCTTGCAGCCTGAAGTACACACTAATTTTGCCTGTTCATATTTGCTGATTCTGTAGTTTGAGCTATGAGAGGAAAAGGAGAAAGAGACAATGGAATAAAACAGAACTAAAACTAGAGGGAAAATCTGCTCCACCCTGGCACATGGACATTTCACTTTTTCAAAATGTACCTGGTGGTTCAACACCAGAAACAAGTGGTTCATGAGGCAGGCCCAAGCTAACACAGACAGTGGAACCTGCTTTCCTCAGACGCCTCCTTTCTGCGTTCCCCAGAGACAGCCTAATGTGCAAACCTCTCTGGGTATTATTGTTGTGAGTCAGTCAAGCAGTCACTGTGTGTCATTCAGTGCACCAGCTGTCGCTGCACAATAGCATTCGTTCCACTGAACAATAAATTAAATCTCCCCTGAGTGCTAGCTCTAGTCTGCTCTGAGGCTTGCTATCACTTAACATGTGCTACTCCACACTCTGCACACCGCATGCAGGAATTCAGGGCTGGTGATGCAGACACAGGTATTCTCACGTGAAATCCCTCATGAAATGCAGGTTTCCCCCTTCTATGCCTTTAAATACCAAATCTGTAAGACTCTGTGGTAAAGGATCAGCTCACAGGCAGGTGGAAGGAGAGACGCAGAGAAAAGATAACTGTTGATAGCTCTTGCTGAAGCTGCTCTGCAGGGGGTGGTGACTAGCAGCTCTGCACTGTCTACGCTTCCTGGACCCCGGTTAAGAAAATAGCCACATTTTGTGTCAAAACCAATGGATGCGTATTTTCTCGGCCTTTGCACTGAAGGGAAAACTGCTTTCCTGCATCAAGGGCTGTTACATTTCTCACTTAAAAAACCCTCTGCATTTGAGAATTTTGAATATCTGAGAAGACGCATGAAAGTACACATGGCCGAATGTCACCCCTAGCTTATTCCAGAACTATGACCAGCTGGCCCAGAATTACCATCTTCATCCCTTACTGCATCTCAGCCTCTTTCTATTCATATTTAGTGTGGCTTGAAAATGATTAGGAATTTGTTATGAGGCATCATTCAAAATTTGGAAACAGAAGACAACTACTAGGTAGTAATCATCTTTTGAGGTAACAAAAAAGGTTGAGAACTTTAAATCTGGAAGGGGGAGAAGGGGTGAAGCTGCTCTTTTCAACTTTTTTTTTGGTCTCAGAGCAAAAGGGATTAAAACAGCCAACATTCCTGTGGGATAGAAGTACCACTTCTGATCAGCTCTGCAAGCCAGCAACCAGCAGGGGACTCTATGCAGACTGCAACAGGCCTTGGAAAAAGAACAGGACTGTGTTCAGTTTCCTGCAAATTGTTTTGCTTTTGGAGGCATTGCTTAACTTTCTGTGTCTATTAGTCTTGAATACAAGCTCCTCAAGAGTAAAAAAACTGTTCTCCTTTGTTCAGCACTTTACACTGTTTACTGGCTACTGTCCCAAACAATAACCAGAATGTTGAAATCATTATGGTCATCACTAAGTACTTGCAAAATTACCACAGGCCACTGTGCAAGTGATCACTGGCTGAAATATGAGCTTTCCATGCATGCTTGCATATCTGATTCAAGACAAAACATGTTCAACTGAGGCATGTTGTGGTCTTGCAAAAACACAACTCCTTGAGTTTGTGAAAAACAAAAACAAAACAAAAATAAACTGATCTGGGAATGTTCATCTCCATTTCCTTTTATCCAAAACATGATACCTCAGTTTTAATTTGGGGATTGGTTATTTCAATTTTTAAAAAGCGTTTGGAACAAGAAGGACAATAAACTATTAATGTTATTAGACAGATCTGTTACCTAATTTTCTGCAGGCACTTTGCTAGCTCTGCTGGTTAATAAAATATTTACCATGAAGAAATCCCTAACAAGAGATAGAAACATACAACAAATGAACCTGTTATTTCCAGCTGGTTTGAACTCTGAGAGGGGAAAACTGAACCATTTTTCGAAGACACCATATTTTATATTTAAATTAACTTACATGTAGGTTACATGTAGGTCAGCTCAATTTGAGTTACTCTGTCCCAACCTCCTGCACATCTTATGCCACTGCCTATCACGTGAAGAATAAACCTATACAATCTGGTGAGTTCAGGGCACAGATTTTAAGCCTTTTTTTCCCATCCTCATATACTGAAATAACAAGATATGCTGATGCTTGTAAATCAGGAGGCTAGTTTGAAATTTGTACTTCTCACCTTCAATACACCTAAGTTAACATTTATGATTACTTTTCACAACTCCTCTGATGGGCACAGCTAAGTTGCCAGGCCTACAGCAATGGAAAACATCGGGCATGCTGCGCAAGCAAGAGCAACACGATGTTGTGAAGCTGGGAGAAAGCCCCTGGGCTCCTAGCTCACAGGCAGTGATACTGGAGCTGGGGACAGTGATACTGGAGCTGGGGACAGTGACTGCTGCTGGTGAAGAAATGTGGTGTTGCCAGTGCCAGACAAGGCAGCATGGACCAAAGACAATTTTGGCAGCCTGGGTTTCCCATCTTCAGACAGCCATCTCATTCCTTGCAGCTGTATGCTCTGCAGCTGCAGAGGGATTTTTGCATGAGAGTAAGGATAATAAATAGAGTGAAAGGGAGGATGCTGAAAACCCGCTGTAAGCTGTGTCTTGGTATGACCAACACAGTCAGTTATTGCATCACACTGCCCGGGTTGCTAAAATCATGCCGGTGTGCTCCCACTGCACACACAGCATCTCTGAGCCCTCGGAAAGCCAAACTCTGCTGCAGCAGCAATGGGGACGTTGGGGCACAGTGACATGGAGTGCAGACAGGGTTTAGCCTGGGAGCTTACCATCCCTCCAGAGTCCCTTTGCTTTTCCCACCCACTGGTAGGCTCCTCTCTGCAGCTTCAAGCTCAGCCTTGTCCCCAAGGCTCAGAGGTCTCCTTGCGTCCAGGGGACTTCTAAAAGCCCAGGCACTTCCCATGCCCAGATGCAGCTGGATGCTTCCTTCTAGCCTGCTGCCAAGACTGTGGGTAGGACACACGGAGACTTTCCTGGTGGGCAACCTCTGCTCATGGAGATAGGTTTGTAAATAGCCTCAGAGAAGGTATTCAAAATACTCTTCATAAGAAGTGACGAAAATATGAACACCCATAGTGTAATCTACCAGCATGATTCTGATCAAAGTCATTGTTTTGTCAAGGTATTGATAAGCAGTTATCCAGCTTAGCACAGCTGATTGATTGTCTGAAAGGTCATTTTCAGAATAACCCTTAGAAAAGACACGAGAGGAACACATGCACTACAGTCAGGGTGGTAAAACTGTGTCAGGTTAGCACTAAGATAGATTTTCACATTTGTGGGATCCATCAATAGACAGGAAGTGTCAGGATTTACTGATATAGAAGCTGCTTTTTTTAAACAGAGTTACGGAAAATTGGCTTGAACTTCAGAAGCGAGATATACAAACAGCATGATGGCAGATGACATTTAACAGTGGTGAATATGAATTAACATACATTGAAGGAAATGCTTTGCTCAGAGTACTGAGTCCTAAGTTATTTGTAATGATTCAGGGAAAAAAAAGATTCTTTTTCTGTGGATAATGCAACAGACAGATTGTTAAAAATGGTAAAAAAAGTAGAGAGTGGATTATATTTTCATTATATTTAACCAGTGCACTAAAATTTCACCTGAAATAAAGTTCTGTTCAGTACATTTGGAGTGTAACAAGAGCAATAGTTTCAGAGATACAAAAAAAGACAGACACTCAGGACGATTTAGGTGGAAAAGAGATGAAATGGAAGCTGTATCAAGGATGCATAACTGAGAAATGTCTCCAAGGACGTACTCCACATACTTTTGTAGTTCTCAGTTTCCAGGTAGAAATGGACCTTCTCTGCCTATTTTGCAAAAAATAGCGAAGAGTGTTTTTTAGGGTTTTGGGTTTTGGTTTGTTCTGTTGGATGGGAGTTTTTTTCCGTTTTTTTCTAATATTCTTCACTGGGATGGAAACAAAACCTTCTGGAAAGTAAAAGTAACCAAGATCAAAACATTCAGTCCCATCATGGGCAGATACAGGGACAGAGAGCACCTATGTACAGAGGGCTACTCTGCCTAGCCAAAACCTCAGGCCTTTGTTCTAAGAGCCCCACATTGCCATGTAAAGGAGATCTTTCATTCTCTTTGGCTTTGATCAGAAATTTCTCATTGCACTTCAGAGAATTGTTCTGTTAAAAAAAAGCCACATCTCTTACATAAAATAAGGAAAGGGTTTTGACAGACTGAGACTGAGTTGTGACTTTTGCTTCTAAAAATTCCTGACCAGATCTAATAACTACAAAAAGAGAGAAAGATACATCGCTAAACCTAGAAAGGAATACACTTAAAGGAAAACACTTCATTTACATAGTAAATTGTTATCTAAGGAAATCCTGTAAATATTTTCAAGACCAAGAGCTAAGGGTAAAGATAATGTCCCTGTTGAATTGACTTGCACAGGTTCCAGGACATCAGAAATTAACATAACATCTCCTCTGCTTTCATGTAGTCAAGACTTGTAGTCCTAGCACAGCTTTATTCAGCAGTTTGGCGTCAGTTTTGTAACTGCGGCATCTCCCCATGTCAAAACCCAGATTTTTACATTTTTTATAATTAGCTTCTTCCCTTGTTAAGTTCTTGCCTGCTACTGTATAAGACAGCTTGCCCTGACCTGCAGCAGAGCACCACAGGCAAAGCTTCATAATTAATACACCAGAAAATTAACTAACTTAGTGCTCAGTGAAGAGATTTGTTCTCAGTAGCATGATTCTGAATAATCACTTATCTCTTGCTTTCATTGAGTGAAGAGTTTGCAAGCATCAGCAGCTACTGCAGGCTTTTACATCACTGATCTGTCATTCTTTCATGGCCATACCATATGGACAATAATAACTTCAATGGAGCATAGCAGATGTTAAGGACACAGTGCATGGCTGGGAATGCACAGATAGACAGAGTGGTTTTGCATTAATTGAGATGGTTTATGCTAAAATTTTTGTATAGTAACAAAAAAATTTGTATATATCAATATATATGTGGTGAACATCTGCATTGTGTTTAGCTAGATTGACAAAGAAATCAGATGACATTACAGAGAAATATTTCTTAAGAAGTTAAATGATTTTCTGAGACTGCCTTTCCAAATAAGTAAGGAAAGAAACAATAAAAGATAATTTCTTCTAATCAGATTAGCAAGAGGTTTCATATGTAAATACTCAAAAAGGGAAGAGATCCTTTTAAATCTCCAACTACATAAAAATTAAAATCTTTGCAAAATACATTCCACCATTTGTTCAGGGAACAGAAGAGACACTGCTCTCCTCACTGCTTGAGAAATACATGCTGGTTTTTTTCAGTACTAGCATGCAGAAAGAGGGATGCCTGAGCACCTCCTTCAGTCACCAGCACTGTCTTCAAATAGCATCCCTCTCCTCGTTCTTCCAGGGTCCTAGGAACAAGCAAAGTGACACAAGAAAGCCTGGGTCCACAGATGTTTTTGATAGCAGCACATACATCCTTCTCTCTCTCTTTTTCCATTGCTTATTCTATGAATTATGATCTAAAAAAATAATGGTGTCTTAGTGCTTCACAAAAGGAAACAAAAACCTTCCAAAATAAAAAGGAAACTTCATGCTGCAATAAAGACAGCATAATTTTAAATGTACTCATGCAGACATATGCACACAAACAAGTGACTTTCACAGCTCTCGAAGACTAATGCTTGTCTAACTTGACCTTTGGGCTGGCCCAGTACCTCTGTTTTTATGACTAATGCAAATTAAAGAGCATTCTCTGAATGCTGAGGAAAACTTCTGTCCCTGTGAACTTCTCTTGGGTTAAAGTACTGTCTGCACAGCTACTTGATAGCATCAGGGTTATGAGGATTATTCTACTTCCTTGTAAAGTTAAAAGGAGTTAGAGTAATTGCTGTTTTCCACCTGCAAGCTCATTTTTACACTAGTTTCACCTGTTTCTCTTCTCATGAGAGGAGTGAAAAAAGCTTTTTTCTACTGGAGCTGAACTCCATCATAGAACCTGAAGTCAGTGTAACAAATTTACAATGCAGAATCAGAAATTTTGTAAGTTAGACAAAACAGGAAAAAGATGCTGTACTGAACCCATGAAAGTTTCACAATAAAATAAAATGCAGAACTGTTAATTATGCAAAACATCAGGCTGAGCTGTGTAAAGCAAAGGGAAGGAGGGAGGGACGACGGGAAGACCTGCCATACTAAAACTGTTCCAAGGTAATACAGGTAGGAGAGAAAGAAGAGCTTTCCTTGTACTGCCAGGGTTACAAGTGTGGAGAGGACTGCTAGACACTCTGTTCATATGAGTGGGTTCTACATATTTTTGGGTTAAGTAAAAAGGTCCACCAATGGATTGTAAATACTAAAACCAGAGAAATCAATCACTGCAGAAATCACTGGGGAGATGGACTGAGTGGAAAGCCATGACTTCGTGTATTTTAAGTGAAGGAACTACTGAAACCTGTTGAATGTGTATTCTTACTGAAATTTTGATTTATTTTAAAACTCTAAAAATGTAAAAATACCCTGCTGTCTTGTGACACAGGGAAAATCCAGTACTTTTAAGAAAAATGTCTTGCACTTGTGGAAAGACCTTGAGAGCACAAAGAATTGATTTCCCATCACCAGAATGCAAGCAAAATGGGACTCAAGGCATTTATGTCTTTAATAGTACCACTGTATCCTAAGGGTTACTCTTTTCTTTCCCCTGAAGCACAGGTAAAATATCAGTTCTCCCCCGGAAATATACTCCACTTTTGAAAGAAACCTGGTAATTCTAGGAGCCTGAAGTCCTCTTGTGCACATGAGGTCAAAAGTATAGTAATGTGTGCTTCTCTTCACAGCTTCATCTTTGAGCTAAACTCAACAAATGCATATATACCTAAACACAACTTTATCATTCCATCCCCACAAAGGCCTAAATAAACAGGAGGATATAGTGCTGCAATCCCCAAGCACTGCTGATACACAAATATATTGCAGTCACACATGAGCTAGATGACCTTAAGGTCCATTCCGACCCTAAATATTCTATGATTATATGATTATATGTATACAAGCAGCCACCTTGTTGCTTAAACATAGCTGAAACAGTGCACAGAAGCATCCCACAATTAAGCCAACTGATACGTCTCATAACAAAAATTCAGAAATGTGCGTTGCCCATAAGAGATTATGTGCAAAGTACTGGCCTCGAATTTATGAGAGTTTGCCACTGAGCAGTTCTAGCTCTGAAAACAGGCAGAGCATCCACTTCCCACGTCTCCAGTCCATAACCTAACCATTCAGGCTGAATGTCAACTGTATTTTTCTCACAGCAAGGTCTCTTAGTTGCTCAGTGCTGCTATCAACTTGTTACAGCTCCATAAAGAATTTCAACACAAATGTCATTTTGAGCAAAACTGAAGAGAACTCTTCTCGCTGTTTTTTCTGCTTCTTTCACAGATTACAGTAGCTACATTCAGACCAGACATTCCTTCTCATTATATCTTTGCCCTTTTCCATTGATTAAAAAGAAGGGATGCTCCCACATGTGTCTCTCTCACTACTGCTCTCACCACTCAGCAGCATGACTAAGGGGCTACGGGGGAGAGCAGCAAAGTGATGCTGCTGACTTCACCCCTGGCTTGTTCATGTTGTCTTCATCCTTTTCCACCTGGTTACTTGTAGCCTGTAATTTTGTGAGCAATCTGGGTGTTCCCAGCTCTCCCCTCCATGTACTTTCAGGGTAATTAGTCAGCTGTTCCTGCCTTCCCTCTTCCCAGAGGATCAGAGCTACCTAATGAGCTAAGAAGGCAGAATACTGCACTAATGACATTTGCAGAGGATTTTAAGGAAAGAAGAGTTAAGGAGGAGAAATAAGAGAATGAAAGCACTTACAGAGGCTCAGTGTAAGTCATCATGACTCATCAGTACTTCGCTGAGAGAGCAGTGGCAAACTGAAACACAAAGAAGAGAATTTCAGGTCAGAATCTGCGTCCCTCTTGCAGTAAACTAACAGAAGAGAATGAAGGAGGCTATCATTGATTTTAATTAATGGTTCAATTATATGACCAAAACACCAGGCCTATATTAAAAGAAACAGAAAGGCTGCTGCCCGTTTCAGCATATCTGTACTCCTCAATGTACCAAAAGCACAGTTCAGTGTTTTCAGAAGAACTCAGTTTGTTGAGGACTAAATGACTTTTTAAGAGAAAAATTACAGCACCCAAAAAACCTAGCTAGCTGTAACTAGTGCTGCTGAAGTTACTGCAGAGTTTAGAAAATGTCCTACAATTCATCAAAGTTGTGTAAAGGCTAAGGGAGAGCAGGGGAGAAGCCATTGCCAGTTTATGGTTCTTTCAAAGGATGCTGCTGCCTCTCCATGAGGGTCCCCCTACAGGGAAGCAGGCAACAAACTACACACTCTCTCAGTGAAGAGGCTTTGTTTTATGGCTGTTAAAGGCTAAAAGCTGAACTGTTATAAAGGGCTGAGTCTCACAGAAAAGTATGATCTGCTCCACAGTATTTTCTGCTTTCCAATATCCATAACGTTCCATCAAAAATCATAGAGAAAGTTAATCCCACCAGACAGCAGCGGCTCTATTTAAATACCTGTACCTAAAGCTTATATGCAAAGAAGGAAAACATGGTTTTAAAACTGGCCAGACTGGGGAGGTAGGTTTGGTGGTAAGAAGAGTGCAGTGTGGTGAGTTGTTTATAACCTTCAGTTTTCACCTGCATCTCTAGATGCACAATGGAATTATACTACTTCATTTGAGTACTGGGAACCTCACAGACTCATTAAAAGAGTTCAAAACTCACTCAGAACCAGATTTCTGCACAATTGACTCAGAAAGTGGGTAATATTGTGAAAAAAAAGCAAGCAAAGGCCACATAAATGCTCATAGGACCTATGGAAAATAGCTGTATCATTATAAATATTACATCATTATGAGACCTTACTTTTGTGAGAGTCTAGCTGAAGATACACTATCCATTGTTTTTATCTCTTTTACTCTCTGCGTCCTCTGAATCATATGAATTATTTGCTTCCAAGTTGCCAAAACACCTTTCTAAAAATTGAGAATATTTTTAGAACAAGTTATGTTTTTCTAACAGCATAATAGACATTTTTTATCACAGCTCACATGAAGAGACTCTGTCTGACTCTACACAAGCATTTGGAAAGTTTTTAAGCCAGCAAATTTATTCATCATCTATAGAAGATCTAAGTTGGATGAAACATTGCAAGAAGCCTTGCTTAAAGCTAACAACTTCAGAAGATTCAAGAAAGCTTTTGGGAATCAGATATATCAGACAGGTCTTACTTCCCCTGCTGTATAGGACAGTGAGATCAAAGTAAGTGAACAAAAAAAAAACCCACCCCATTCTTACTTGGCAGGTTCTTTATTAAGCTAATTTTTCTCATATGTTTGAAGATCAATCAAGTAGCACAGACTGATTCAGAAGGTGTAATCTTGCATCTCAAAATTCCTCACAAACAGCATTTAAAAAGTAAATACATGGGTATATCCCATATACCCATTATTTCGCATGTATAGCACTGAAGCACGATGTGGGCCTCTTGATTCAGGGTGCCAGCAAGTTAAAAGTTGTACATGCAGTCAGGAGACATGATTTTTCTTATATAAATTCAATGCAGTAATTTTTTGGCTGATGCATATGAGGGGACAATCAGCAGAAATACGAGCATGGGTCCAAGTGATGGTGACTAGGGTGAAAGCCACAGTGTCTAGTGATGTACATGAATGAGAGCTAAAGCCATTTCTACTATCAGGACTTACACAATCTAGAATAGCAAACCTGAAAATCAGCAAGCTGCAATTTTCTGAACTGAAAGTTAAAAAGTGAACTCCAAAGAGCAAATCTTAATCGCGGTCGATGCCTTCTCAGCTGAAACTGAAAAAAACAAAATAGAAAGGGGACAAATTTTATAATAAATATCCTAAAAGTGGAAATTCTGCACAGCATTCCGCAGGTAAATGGCATGGTTGATGTTAGAAGTAAAGAGTCTCTTTTTTTCTGTAGCTCTTTTTCTTTGAACTCTTTTCTTTTAACTTTCCTAGCAAAACTCAGGCAGCAACACTGCACAGCACATCCCACTGATTTCTCACAGACCAAATTTTGCCAATCTGGACTTTAAAAAAGTCTTTACTCAAGGCATTCAGCCTGTGGTCTTTCTTCAGAGCTAGGGAAGAAACTTCAACCCTTCCTTGTCATGAGCTGGCTATTCTGCTCCAATGACAGGTAGAGATGGGGCCAGCAGTTTAATATTTCTGACATTCAAGCCCTACAGCTCCAGCCCCATGCTGTGAACTCAGACAGTCAAACATGGTTCTTGCTCTGATTTGATGCCAAATAGCTTTGCCTTCCTCTTTGTTTTCAAAAAGTGTTTTGTGGGTTTTTTTGTTCATTTGCAGGAGGAAACAATGAGATTCTATGGGTAATGAAGATAATTTCACTAGCTGTATGCCTTTGCTGTCAGGAAAGTTAAGAGCAGTGGATTAGTTATCTGAAGAAGGCAAGAAGCAGAGCATTTGCTAGCTTAAAATATCAGATGCCCAGTTCCCATACAGCTAGAACAAAGGCATCTACACCTAGATGACATCCATGAAAACAGTGTCACAGGGAGGACGTACGAACTTACACCAGTAGTACAGGAAAATTCAGTCAATAACTGAACATTTTTTCTTATTAAAACCAAGTTGGTGAGTCTTGGCATCCGTTGGAAAAAGAAAGAGGTGGGGAACTATCCTTTGGTGAGATTTCTTCCTAAGGTACCTGATACTCTTACAAGGTGCCAAATCCAAGTTACACATGACCTGAATGCTTGGACTTAGATACTGTGCAAAGGTATCCCCTGATAGAGTCCCTAACCTTGTGCCTATTGAGAAAGCTTCTCAGACTAATGGGCCTCCAGCTGCTGATGCTGGATCTGGGTATCAGCACCCCACTGACCATCACAGCTGCCTAGCGTGGTATTCAGATACCACACCCCGGTCTGTCCTTGCTGCAGTCACACCTTTGTTCTGTACAATGGGCATGGGCAATAGCACTTCCTAGGACAAGCAGGAGGCTGTTTTTAAGAAATTGGGGGGGGGGGGTAAAATGCTTGGGTATTTGTTAGGAATAATATATTTGCCCTTCATAGTGTTTATGGAGGTTGGCTACTTGCGCTAATTGTGAAAAACAAAAAAAAAGTCAACTCTGAATTGTTTATTTTTGTTATTGTGAATGAGGCAGAATTTTCATCCAATCATTTCTGTCATAAAAGTCTAAGTGGGAAAGTCAAATTGCTCATTCTCTCCTTTATCCCTGCAAATGTTTATTGTGCTTTAATAAATGTCAAGCCTGGAAAACTGAGTGAGACCATGAGGCTTTATTTCAAGACTATTTTAACAGCTACTGGCTTCCCATTTATGCTGATTTCTCACTCTGTAACAGTGGTATTTGGCCCCTGGTCCCGCAAATACATGAGTCCAATTGCAACACTGTGCAAACAAGGAGCTCCATCTTATGCAGTACAATCATCAGCCCCACTGCTTCCTGGACTGCAGCCCTATTTTGTAAGTCAAGAGCACCACTTCAGAGACCCATTTTTGCTGAGGTTTTCTCACTGGCACATCACACATGGATTGCCTGTGCATGCCAGGTGTACACTCTATTAGAAGGGCAAACCCTACTTCTTTGGGGTTTTTTTCAGCCTGTCCATATACAGCCTAATTTTCACAGGTAACGGGCAGGCTGGATAATGTGCCAGATTATTATTTTTTTTTTAATGATATACATTAGAAGGGAAAATAAGCTAATGCTTAAAAAGTGCTTTGAAGATATTAGTATATAAATTCTAACTAATATTTATGTGGAATGCAAATAGAAGGTATGTTATAGTACTCAAACTCCTATTTCCGGTAAGGAGCAACAGCTCTACACAACGTTCCTGAATGGTGTTTTCCTTGAGCTCCAAAATCTCTCTAGCGCTCATCTTTCAAAAGCTAGTCTGAATTAAACAGGAACCATTCTGCTGGGTGATCCTTAAAAACGTCTGAGGTGCTGTTGAGATAAGCATCTGAACTTTCTTGTGATTCTTTGAAACTTATCCAAACTTCTTGAGATTATGAAACTAGGTTGGAAATAGAGTAGATACGCACTTTTTCATGTCTTGTTTCTGTTTCTTCCTGCTTCAGGCTAGACCAGGAAAACCATAAAAACAACAATTATCTAGGCAAGCCTGCCAAGTTTTTTGTTTTTCCCAGGAGCTTGCTGCTTTCTGCCCTTTCATATGGGTCTAGTGGAAACCCCAGCTACACGCTGCTGCTTTTAATGACAGGCTTTACAATTGGCATGGGAGGGCGAATGCAGCCATGTTTCCACATGTGATCAGATAATGACTTGCACTCTGGAAAACAGCAATACCTCATCACAACCATCAAAGAGTTGCTATTGGTTTCAAATTGGTCAAATTAATAAGAAACAGAACTTTTTACTTAATGGATGTGAACTTGATTACTTTATGATTATGAAAATACTATGCTTTTCTAAGCAAGTTTTCTTGTTTGAATGGTTTCTTAATACTTCTGACTCCTGTGTCACTGTGGGAAAGATCTACACAGATTATTTATTACAATAAGAAAACATGAGAACTGACTTTCCCCCACATGAGGCTAAGCAATTCCAAGCCAGGGAACACAAAGGTCAGCCCAAAGGCAGCACAGAGCATCTGGTGACAAAGTCCTTCAGCTTTTAAATAAATAATTAAATAAACATCTTCTCATCTCAACACTTCTTTCGCTTCCAAACAGATGAGGCAAAACAAGAAGCACATAATTGTTGTTTGGGTTTGCTACTTCTTTTTCATCTTAAGTGACTCTCTGAGCTAGTCAGCTGACCAAACTACACATTTTACCGCTGGTCAACCTGGGAGAGCAAATGACCTGAGATTTTGTTTGTTTTTAACTAGAGTTTGACTGAGGTTGAGAAGCCTAAATATGTCAAAAATACTGTATTTCTGGATTATATTCAAGAAAAGACTCCAGGTGTCTTTTTTAAAATCAGTGGATTTTGACCTGATTGCTGCCAATCATGCCTTTGCAGAAACCAGGACTTCTCTTTCCTCAACCAGCCTTTTTCTCTCTAAGTGCAAGGGCTGTGCTCGTGGCTAGTTTTGTGGAAAGACCTGGTGTAGTGATTTAGGCACTTTGTCTTCTTTGGATTTAAGTATTTAAGTCTCGACTCAGACTAGTTCAAATGAATTGCTGATTATGACAAATTCTTGCTTCTTACTTGAGCTTTTACTGCCATTGCTAACATTACACCCATATACAACATTGTTGCAATGTCACCGCTTGGTGCAGCAATGGAAACTACTGTACATGTACGTCTCTGGTTATCCACCTCTCTGCTGCTTGGTCTTACTCATGATAATAAGAATGACCAAAATCAGACTATCCTGCAGCAGTCTGGAGAGCTACAGCAAACAAAATTCTGGTATAGACATGGCCTGTCAATAAGACACTCAGAAGCCAACTTTGCTAAGTAATAAATTAGGAACATGTATGATAGGTGTACACCCAAGTGTAGTTTAGCTCTTAATTTAATAATTGAGCAGGTTGATTGCAGTATAATTGCTTCAATCTTCCTCTTTAAAATCAAGGTGAAAATGCTTAGATTCACAGCTGGTGTGTGCATGATGATGGGAACAAGCAGTTAAGTCATTAAGCTACAGATACTTAGTTGTATTGATTGCTTACATTCTGCTGCTCAAAGTCTGTGCAGAGAAGCAGCGAGGTAGGGGAGTGAATCTGCAGTATTCTAGTTGTTTGCTCTGCACTGTTTTCCGGTTACATATATATAGTTACCAGAGTGCCTGAAATTTTCCAAGTAGAGAGAACTACCTCACACATAGGTATATTTACAGTGCCTTAACAATATCTCTAAGGGGGTTTAGAACAGAATTGCTGAAAAAAAATCACAGTCTAGTATATTTACATTGATTCACTTAGGAAAAGCTTCATACACTAAATTAGTGACAGACTGTTGTTTGGAAAGCAGGGTAAAAAAATACAATATGCGTTTAAACAACCTGAAAAAAAGTCTCACCTTTATCACAGCTGATATTAAGCATCATTGATAGGCAGTGTCACAGTGAGATAGACACAATATAGCTTCATTAATACTGATTTTTTTTTCCTACATTATGAGCAAAGAGTGTTCACACATAGTCAGACTTCTCCTCCAGTCAGGTTATTTATTATCCTTAGGTATTCATTGTAGATAAGAATGGCCAGACTCTTACCATTTTAATTTCTACCATATACTCTCTTCTGTTCACCACACACAGTGCAAAAATAGCTGTTCAAATTTCAATAATGTACATTTGTAACAACCCTCCCAGAAATTACTGAGCTTTTGTTCAAGACTAGTCTGTCACTAATGCACATAAAATTGCACTGCGACATGGCCCTTACACAGTCATAGCCTCAGGTAGTGCAGAACGGTATGGCTGTGAAAGGATACAATATAATGCTTCTTCATGAAAATTAGCTGAGCATGAAACCATATGCAGGCTTCAATCATCCTTCTTCTGCCTCTTTGGACTTTGTCTCTCTTCACTTAATCTTGTATTGATTCTGCATTTCCCAAATGCAAGGACTGCATTTTTATTAAGTCATACATTCAGAGTAAGGAAAGGGAATATTTATTCTATATGCCTGTATCAATTTTAATATTTGTATTATATATGAACAAATATTTAAAAACCTACAAGAGCACGAGCCTAAAAACCAGCTTCTCACAAGTAAGGCTGGCCAGGAAACAGGCTGGCAGCTATGCCAGAGGAGGCTTGTCCTCAGCATTACCAACATTTGCTCCTTTCCTAGAAAATAACCCTCATACAATAACAGCTCTAGTTTACCTGCTTTTGCTCACCAACATCAACACAATTCAGATGAGCAGGAACTGCTGTATTTAGCTACATAACTCTTATCAGAAAGGGTCTTGCTGGAAGAACCAAAGAGTAGTAACAAGGCAACCTGCAACAGCTTGAAATGTCAACCTCTCATGCATCTTTGGTGGGTGAACACAGAGACTCCAGTCTCCATCATATCGAGTCCAGGGATTTTCAAGTACGTTAAGCAAACATTCAGATGAATATGGAATTATAAAATATCATGAAGGTACTCACACTAAAACTTTGTTTGAAGTGTTTTGGGTGGGTTTTTTTTCTGAAGATAGATAAGTCTACCATTCAACAGAAAGTCTCTTAAAAAGCATTCAGAAGGGTTTATCACAAAATATGCTGTTCACTAGCACACACTGTGCCCCACTGCACTTAAATACTGTATGTTTTCTGTTTGAGCAACAACTGAGCATCTATAGTTTCCCAAGTGTATTTTTCCTTTATTGAGTACATCTATACTGTTGATGTTTTTATATATTTTGATAATACTGCCTCTGTGGTCAAAGGAGGTATTTATGTACTCCCGCAGTATACTGAGCAGCTTCCCCATGAATCACTTTCCTCCCTTGCTTTGAAACACCAAAGAATGATTATGACAGCACTGGGAAGGTGATGAATTCAACTTCTCCTTCATGCTCGAGGCTGCACAATAAATTGCGGTACAGTTAGTCACCATAGTGGGGAGCTGGCAAGTACATCAGGGTTTTACATAATTACTACCTCTTTCATTGTACTTCATATCCTCTGAACGACAGTTCACTGTCTTTTCAAAAGAGTTCACTCTTGTTTCAATTAATTACCTAATTTCCTCTTCTTTTCACCCTGAAAAAACTACTTTGCACTGGTAACATGTGTTCATCATAGATTACACAGACCCAGCATTATAAGACTAAGGGTTTGTAATTAACCATGTTGCTATGGTTATAGCTTCATACTTCTTCAAAAGATCTTTTTGTGTAGCACCATTACCTACAAACCTCTGAAAAATAATAATAAAAATATTTTAGTCTGTCATAGCAGGGAAGGGCAACTCTACAATTTTCAACAGTCATGCTCGTATTTAACGTGAATATGAAGTAGTCAGGTGAAGAAGCTGAGATAGATAACACTTGCTAGAAATTGCTTCACATACAAGCAATTCTCACATCCCTTTTTAGTGACTTGCTTTATACTATAGCCTACACCTTCTTTTAGTCCTGTAACAATACACTTTCAAACTGATGTGCAAGTATACAAGCTTCAACTTGTGGTTTTCAGAACAACCCAGAAACCATAGTAGGTGGCAGCATTCGTGAACACGACCCATGTGACACTGACTACTGTGGCTCAGTCTAAGACAAGGGCAATTGCTTCAGCTCATATGGGATAAAAAAATTAATGATGAAGATGTTGATGGTGATAGTGATGACGATGACTAGTTAGAGAAGAAAATGCACAATTAAAATCCAAAACTTTTCATTTCAATAGGCCAACAAATCAGATCATACTTGCAGAAAAATGCGTGCCAGCAGCATAGCACAGCTCAGTACAAATGAAGAGGAAGCAGTGACCATTGATTTGGGGATATACCACAAGGTTTCCTACCTGAACTTTTCACTTTTGCAGTTGTACTACCAATTAAAGTTCAGCCAAAGAGAAGATACCGCATAGTGACCTCTTGCAGATGTGAAATGTGCTGTGAGTGGGAATAATGACTAAGTTAAGAGATCGTTATGGCTAGCCCCTGAATTGAATGAAATTGCGTCACAGTCACAATCCACATGTGCATTGTGGAGACAAAGTACCAGAAGAAAGGACTAACCAAAATGAGAAGTTTTGTTCTTTAGTGAACACTTGAAAGATCTAAGAAGGAACTGTAGAAGTCTATCACTTACTAGTGGATCTTTGAGGTAGACAAACTTACATCACAGAAAGCTACATAGTATGTGCATGTTATCAATGATCAGAGATCAGAATTAAAAGCAAGGTGAGAAAAAAACTGCTCAGTGAGTCGAAATTAATTGCTAAGCAAACTTCACATATCAGGCTCCAGACATATTTATATGGTCACTCAGGCTTACATTTTTACCTCCGTGTTTTCTCTTAGTGCTTTAATACTTAGTTCTCTTAGTGCTAAAATAACTACTTTAAGTTTACATTCAGTTTGAAAACTGGAATCAAAACTTTTTTAATATGTGCCTATGTTATATGTGCCTATAATCTGGTTATATACGAAATGTATGTGTTCAAAGTACATTGGAGAAGCTATGCAATGAGGATGGGCTCTTTTTTATCTGATTCTTTACTTCTGAAAAATTGCAGTCTTACTTACTTTGAAAACTCTACTGTCCAAACCAGTGCAAAACACTGATGTGTTTTTTTTGTTGTTGTTGCTCTTGGTTTTGTTTTGTTTTTCTTTATGATAGAAATTTGTTGAGGTTTCTGAGCAAGTGGGGCAACTTTAGGTATTTCCCATTGTTACGATAATTCTTGCTGAACTTTAAAGATGGTAATATGAATAACTGTTCGCAGATGAAGTGGTTCAGGTAGCGTTCTCAATAAAGTGGAAATACTGACTTTCTCTGTGTCAGAGGGCTGACAGAATGAAACAGATTGAAGTGAAAGATCAGAAGGAAACCAGGAATACAAACAAGGAGAGCATGGGATGCAGAAAATAATTTCTTCTGAGACAAATAATTAAGCAACTCTTTGGGCAGAGAAGAGATTCAGAGCAGCCCTGCGGAGAAGGACTTGGGGGTGCTGGTCGATGAGAAAATGAACATGAGCTGCCTTCAGTGTGTGCTTGCAGCCCAGAAAGCCAACCGTATCCTGGGCTGCATCAAAAGGAGCGTGACCAGCAGGTTGGAGAAGGTGATCCTGCCCCTCTACTCTGCTCTCGTGAGACCTTACTTGGAGTACTGTGTGCAGTTCTGGTGTCCTCAATGTAAAAAGAACATGGAACTGTTGGAACAAGTCCAGAGGAGGGCCACGGGGATGATCAGGGGACTGGAGCACCTCCCGTATGAAGATAGGCTGAGAAAGTTGGGGCTGTTCAGCCTGGAGAAGAGAAGGCTGCATGGAGACCTCATAGCAGCCTTCCAGTATCTGAAGGGGGCCTATAGGGATGCTGGGAAGGGACTCTTCGTCAGGGACTGTAGTGACAGGACAAGGGGTAATGGATTAAAACTTAAACAGGGGAAGTTTAGATTGGATATAAGGAGGAAGTTCTTTACTGTGAGGGGGTGAGCCACTGGAATGGTTTGCCCAGGGAGGTTGTGAGTGCTCCATCCCTGGCAGTGTTCAAGGCCAGGTTGGATGAAGCCTTGGGTGAGATGGTTTAGTGTGAGGTGTCCCTGCCCATGGCAGGGGGGTTGGAAGTAGATGATCTTGAGGTCCTTTCCAACCCTAACTATTCTATGATTCTATGATTCTAATAGTTTACTGGCCTTTCAGCAAGCAGAGCCACTCTACACAAAGAATTTACTGCCTAAATTTTGCGAAGGGCAGCAAGGAAGTGAGGCTCATAGTTGGCTGAAGCACAGTGACTTTCTGACATGTGCATTCGCAGAGAGCATATCCCAGAACAAGCAGTTCTCTGCCTTACTGTGTTTTGCAAACTTTTGCCAAAATGATTTTAAAGTTGGTAATAAATGGAAAGGTAGGCTATGGCTTCTCTTAGGTTTGCAGCAGTCCAAGAGAAAGCAAAAGAAGGTGTTTATATATCAAAACTCTCTGATAAGATGGTATTACAGTCTGCCCATTCCATTCCTGCAAGGAATTTTCCTCATTTTTTGTTCCATTTGTAACTGTTGGAGGGCTGTGGCAATGAGCAACAGCTTGGCTCCATTAATAATGAATTCCACGCTCTTTCTCAGGTACAAAACCTGTGTGGTATTGTTTGCATGTTAGAAAAATTTCACTGGACTCTCAGTCTTATCCTATCTCCTACTGATTGGCTAGGGAGCTCAGGCAGAATCATCAGTCAGATGCAACACCGTGCTAGTTATCTTCCAACTGACTGTGGAGAGCCTAGTTTGATGTCACAGAAAGGTTTCAAACGTATATAGCTGGGGTAAAGAAGCTAGCATATGTACTTGGGTGTATTCAAAATCTGAACTATTCTAGCTGAAGTACAGAGTTTGCATTTTCCAAGACCCTGTTGTCAAAGAGTGACAGTCACAAGAATACTGCATGAAACCATAGTCTTTCTATTTCTTTTCTAATGAGCAATAAATGACTACAGAAACAAGTGGGAAGTTTTGATTTGAATGGGGGAGCATGGCTATTAATTCTTTCTCTGAAAATATAATAGATGTTTTGCCTTTGTCTTTCTTAATTTTTTGATCAATTTCTATGGAATGGGAAAGAAAGGACAGCAAGGAAATCACACTAGTATGAGGTACAGTTCAAAAAGTACTTCTAAGAAACAAACACGTATATTAAGCCCAGCTGGGGAAGAAGAGAGGACAACATTAACTGAGTCCAGATGCTAGCTTTCATTAATGTTAAAGGAGTTGCAACTGCGACACAAAAACAATTACTGCACTTGACAGATAGCATCAGCAACCTTATGTATATTGTCAAAACACTGCCATACTGAAGATTCTCAAATATCAAGTAAAGTATCTGCTTTTTGAGCTGACATCATTCCTGCAAATATTTACACACTGATGGTTTGAATTTCTACAAATCATAGGGAACAAGCTCTCCTCATCCTAATCTCAGATCCCATCAAGAGTAACTAACCTCTTCTGAGGAGAATGAACCTGTTTTCAAGTTCAAAGACCCACCACATTTGCAGTGACAGATTTCACAGCCAGCAATAAGTCATACAAAAATGTAACTAAAACTTTGTTAGTTAGTGGGGAATTTTAAGTCTTTGTAGATGCTTGTACTCATTGGTCTCAAATTGAATAGGTCATTTTACACGCTCTGTAGCAAAGTTTTCTTGCAGTATTGTGGAGTTGGATTCTAAGAGTTGGATCCTAAAAGTTAGATCTTAAACTCTGTGATGCTCAGTATTGAAAGCCACTGCTCTGTGTTAAGTGTATGGTTGTAAACATAGAGAAACAGCTTTATAATGCTCCTTGATTTTTCTGCTTTGATCCAATTGTATTTAAAGCAGGGTTAGTGCAGCCTTGTGTGTAGCAGGGAGACCACGGTGTGGCATGTTGGGACATGAATCTCCTGGGTCTCAGTGTTATGTCTAGGCCTTTTTTTAGGTCCAAGTTACTGAAGAGAGGACCCAGATCATTCCTGGGGAGGTAGGTGGACATGGAAACTCACAGCAGGTCCCATTTCACTAAAAGGAAGGGGCTTGTACTGAAAAGCTGCAGCAGCATTACAGGTCAGCCACCAGGGTTCCTGGTTCAAATGCCGGGAGAGAGGCTGGCATTCATAAGTTGTAATTCTCCCTACAACATGTATTTTCTGATAAACAGAGGCAATACACTACTGTTATTTTCCGAAATGTGATTTTCAGCATTACACTGCTTACTGCTGTGTTTTATAAACATAGCATGCATGAAAATTGCTGGGGAGACCAATAGGGAAAATGTAAGTTTTGAAAACCCTTCCAAGTAACATAACATGAACATAGTACTTTTATGTTGGAACACATTTTTCCCACAAACAGAATGCTGAGTTTGGGACAGTGTTGCTTTAGTCATTGGTCATTTGCAAGGGAAGCTAAATGCCTTACACAAATGATTGTACAGCATGTGGCTGTACAGCCTGAGGGACACTGATATGTTGTTGCCACAAAGGAGCCTGAGATCTGGGAATACAGTAGACCATCCAAAGACCACTGTTATTTCTATGGCCATGGCAATGTGGGAAGAGGCTGATAGGAGTTGACTTTGGTAGAGAATCATAAAAGAATCCTTGAGAACCAATGCTTAGAAAATGTGTTGGATTTTTGAGCACAGTAAACAGTGATCTGGGTGGGACTGATCATCTAGGAGGGAAGCAGATGGCACTGGGGAATCCTGGCAGAGGCAAGATCACATGCTAATGAGTCCTTTAAAAACAAGAAGGGGACTGCGAATGGGCAGATGGAGCAGTGTAAGGGCTGGGAGTAATATGGGCAAAAGGGGCTTCATTTTAATTACTATTTTTTTAATTGAGAGTATTACAAACATGAATCAGGTGGGACTGTGCAGCTGTGAAAGGACATCTGGGACAGGATAAAGGATGGCAGAGATTTGGGGAGAAAAAGAGGGACATTGCTTTGTGAGGGTGCTTGACAGCACCAGTTCATATCTGCCCAGGCCTGGAAGCCAGCTGGGGACTTCTCTGCCTCAAAAACGCTTCGGTTATCCCCTGGGTGAGTATACTGGGCCAAGTGCAGTGCCACTCAGACAATGCTTCTCTTCTGTATTTGTCACTGGGCAGTCTGTGCCATCCTTCATGTAAATACTATGCATGTGGTTTCTGTGCACTTCAGTCTATGAAAAATAAGCACAGGAGGAAAGGTGAAGTCAGGATCACTTTCTCTTTGTGCTTTTCAACTATGCATGTTATTTAAATGTTGCATTCCAAATGTTATTTAAACATTTGAAAATGTTCTATTTTAGCACCTTGTTTAATACTTAGTAGAAGCAATCTGTTGTTATTTATGTGCTAGCTTTACTTGCCTTGTTTATTTAGAGTTTTAAGCATTTTAAATCAAATACAACGATCGGCCGTGTCAGCCACAGTGACAGACATAAAAACTGAAACTGTCATGAACTTAAAATAGCTGTAAATTTGTTATACTTGTGACTACAGATCTTAAAAAATAAAAAGTAAATCTGGTCAAAATATGTTGGCCATCATGGACAAGAAAGGGCTTTAATGTGGTCTTTTATGAGTTCTTAATTGAAATGTAGGTGGCTCTGAAAATTAAGAAGGTTGTTAATATATAGCATATTTCTGTAGAGTTACACATTGCTGCTGAGAATAACGTAAGTTTTAGAACATCATTTTAAAGAGATGTTCATGAAGTGATGTGTAGGCAGAGACTTCAGAACTCTGCAGTCTGCAGCAGTCATGCTGATGATGGGTACTGTGCACAGGCTGATGCATTGATAGATTTTTATAGACATGCATACATACGCACTTTTCTTACAGTAAGTAAGAGATGGTCATCACTCACAGTTACTGTTACCTTCTGAAGGGAGCCTTATGAATCAGTTAAGACCACTTAAGCTGAAGTTTTGACACAAGCAATTCCTTTTGCATTCACACAGTAGTGATAAACATCTTTAGCGGAGCAGAGTAAAATCAAGCTGATCCTTCGAATATCAATAGTTTCATAATAGTTTATTTCAGCCAGGGCCCATGCCTGGTTTTGATGCTATACCCCCTAGCAGTATCATAGCTTCTCCTTATTTATAAATATTTACTTTAATAACATGCAATTAGAAGAAGCGATTCATTTTCTCCAAGGTGACACAGAGTTTGTTTGAATTGCAACTCCTTTATAAAATATTTAAGCAGTTACACTGAAGAGACATAAATTGTTGACCTCATTAAAGAGAGATTTACAAATTATGACACAGAGGTCAAGATTTGCTCTGACAGTGTTTGCATCTGAAACTTGGTTAAATGGATGCGTAAGTTCTCTGCTTTTCAATTTTTACTGAGTCTTGACATTTTGCCGTTCCATAACTTTCCAACCCGTTAAGACCTTGATGTTACAACAAGGACTCAGAGAAGAAAAAGGGAGAAGTATAAAGAAAGTTGCTGCCTGGTTTTCTGTGGGTTTTACATTAAATTTTGTTAGAAGCAATGCTTTTTAATAATTCCTTGTAATTCTTTTCTCATCTTGACTCCCAAAGCACATACTTTGAAAACTAAGCATAAAACGGCTAAGAACACTTTTATTCACACACATGTGGGGTACATCTGGCTCTGGAAAAGTTTAAACACACACACAGGATCTCATGTGTTCTCTAATCTCTTTTAGCTGGCTGTGTCATCATGCCCGCATCTGTTATCTTACACTAATATGCAAGTCATGGTTGTTGGCCCAGTAGGATTCATGCCTAGTTAGGTCCTATGGCTTAACTACAGTTTTCAGAAGGGATCATAAAAATTAAATTGTCAGCCATGATACCATTACATGAGATGAGAGAGCATCAGCTTTCCAGCTCTGATGTTACAGGAGGGACCACCAACTTCAGTGGGCATCCTGGGTTTGCACACAACTTTCAGCAGCTACTCACTGTACATAGGAATCTATGCATTTGTCTAAGTCAAGTCCCAGTCACTGCAAACAAAAATGCAAACATGTCTACAAAACACCAAAAAAACAAAGGTTTCCTTCCTTAAGATCACTCTTCATCAAAATGATTAAAAAAAATAATCACTGTTTTCAAAAAATTATAAGAAAGGGAACATCAGAAGTCTTATGCTTACAGCAACACCAGCTATATTAAAGTTATTCCAGATTGGTGTTTATCTATCTGACATGTTCCTCAAAGACTTACAATGGGTCTTCATTGAATATGAAGGGTTTTATCCTTTGTATTTTAGCATTCCACTTTAAAGTTTTTTTCTAAATATCCCCTGCATATTTGAAGCTTAATATCAGTCTCCTCTCCAGACTAAACTAATACAAACACATCATTAACTTTCTGGTTTTCATATTTTTAAAATGATTTGTGTTTCTCTCGATTAGATTTCTGCATTAGTTCATAAGTTCTTGACATTCAGCATACAAAACTAGAGAGTATGCTTGTGTGGACCTCCCAGATTGCAATCCCATACAACTTACTGAATGAATACCGCATTTCATCATTAAAATCGTACATAAAACCCTTAACAGAAGCAGAGCCAACACAGATCTCTGAAATCCCTTGTAATCCTTCCTTAAATTCAGCAGTTGTTTTCTCCCTGCACCACCCCCCACCCCCACCCCCCAAAAAAAAATAAAAATTGGTTATGATTTCTGAAGTACTTCTGCACTCATCTGAATTTCTGTGCCGGTCATAACTCTCTATTGCCTTTGGGATGCTGTGTGAGACAGTGTCAAAACCTGTCCTTAAAGCCTGTCATGGCTATCAGTTCTCACAAGTGCACAAGCCTAGTTACAAGTCATAATTTTGTAAATTTCATGCTATTTTATATTTCTGACTCGGTTACGCTGTAGGTATTCCTATGCTAATATTCGTACCACTGCCTTTCAGAAAAAAATGTATCATCTGGAAATCTAGCCTTCAGTTTGTATAGAATACTTTCAGATTGCCTCTTACAGCTATAGCTATGGAATATGCAAATCCTTCACGACAATCAACAAAGAGTTTACGGAAAACTAGTAGCAATTTTATAGTGTTAGACTGTTCATCAATAGGGGAGGTTTATAACTCTTGTAAAGGATAGAGTTCTTCAAAGCAGTCTTGTTATTTTTGTTTATATTACAGATATTGGCTTAATTGTTAATTATTTCTTTTTCAGGCACAGACCAAGTTTACTTTTGCAATTATACAGCTTCCAGCATAATCTTTCTTCAGATAGAGAACCTTTTTTAGAACTGGATTTTTTGGAAGCTGTTGTGGGTTTGGGTTTTTTTCTTTTTTCAATGGTAATAGTTCTGTGCTCCCATTTTAAGCCAAGTTTACTTTGCTAACCAAGGAAAGGCCTCATCCACGTGAACTAAGAGTCACCTCAGAGGTGTTATAAGGACAAATAACATTAACTTCTATTCACAAGGAACAGCAAAATTCTCAGAGCAGCTGCAGCAGGTAAATATGGTCTCTGGACTGCTTTTATAAAAACTATTTCTCTAAATGGGTGACAATGCAAGGACTATCCACATCCTACCTAGGTCACATGAGGTGAAAGGTTTGCTCAGTGAAGCTCCACATCCCAAGTGAAACAATAAACTGAAATTCAATATACCTCTTTTTGACAAGATTGAGTTAATGTTGCACTGACTAAATACCCATTTCTCACACTCTCCATATTTTGGGGCAAAGAATCCCAATCTCAGCAGCATTAAGCAAAAAATACATTAGGAATTAAAACCTGCCAAGACAACATGAAAAATTGCATTTTACAGATAAAAAGGGAAAATGTGGTACTGATTTCTTATTTAGTTAAATTTTACTGAGGGAAATTCTTTTTGCGTCACTGCTCTCTGATATTTTTTGCCTACTTTCTAGCTGAGGAAAGTTTTATATTGACTCCAGTGAGAGTTCTTGTCCAATTTAAGTTTCCTAGGGGCTTTACAGTTTATTTGTCTGGGGTTTTTTTTCCATCTTCCTTTTTTCCCATTCTATTACTATCTTTTTTTCTACAGTATAACACCCTGTACCATAGCAATACAGTAACCAAGCTGCACAGTTCATACCACTTTTTCTACTAAAACAGAGCTGTACCTGAATGAAGATTCCAGGAAATCCTGACTCCTGACATTTACACAGTAACAAATTTGCAGTGAGCTTTTTCAGTCCTGTTCTTGTCTTCTTACAGATGTAAAGCTTTAGGGTAGAATGTATTTCACTGTGGCTAGTTGTTTACATGCTGCAGAGGGGAGCCCTAGTAGGGAGGGTAGTGCCTGCCCCAAGGGAATAGGCTGTGCTTGCGGGCACTTTTCCGAAATGCCACAGCGGAAAGCATTGTGCCTCCTCTCCTGCCAGGAACTGAGATCCTCTTTCACGAGAAAAGTGCCAAGTGTGTTCCCTCACTTGCTGGCCCAGACACACAGCAGAACCAAACAAGAGGCTATGCTGCAGTCAACAGTCTTAGAGGCATTGCTGTTTAATGCTAAGAGATGAGCTCCTGGGGAAAAGTTCTCAGCTGTGTCCAGGGACCTGTTTACCTTCTCATATACAGATGCACGAAATTGCATGGGTTCATGTGACTGAATGAAGGTTTGGTTTTCTATATCTGTAGTATCTGGTACGTGCAGTACAATTCTGAAGACTGTGAAGGAGAAAAATGAGAGTGGTATGTAGGAACACCATGCTCCAGGAGACAGAGGAAGCAAAAAAGGCAACAGAAAGGAAAACTTTGCTATCAACATTTATCTGACACCAAACGCTGAATTCTAGCTGACAGCTAACACCTTTAACGACCATTGTCTTTAACTGATGAAGACAAGCATAGTACTTTCATATCATCTCAAGCAGCAAAATACAAAAAAATACCTGAGCTGAGAAACTTGTCAATATCTTATTTAAGTATCAATATTAACATTATTTAAATTACTTAACCTGGTTTTAGATCCTGTGTAATATTAGTAAAATCAAATGCATGAAACTTGTGATTGCAAACAAGATTTTTAAAAGCAAAAAAGGTTTTGTAGCAACAAGAAAAGTTTGGGTTTACTGTAACTGAGTAGCTGGAGCTCAGCTCTCCTGCCGTTCACACTTGTCTGTCTTAAATCATTTCCTTATGATGGCTACAAAAGCATTAGTAATACATGACTGAAAACAGTCCTTTGGAAACCTCACACTGAACCCTGATATACCATAGCCTGTTGTCAAGTACCCACCAGCCATTAAACTTATGTAAAGCCTCTCTCTCTTTCAAATGCAATTGTAATACATCTAAGTAATTCAAAGAATCTAAACAACAAAGCAGGTAACTTAAAATTTCCTACCAAAGCCTCACTTTCAGAAATCCAGAGTATAATGTGCAGAGCCACAGCTATACCCATGAATTCTGATAATCTCCCAGCTGCCCTCATGCCAGCAAGAATTCCCCTTCACATTAATGGAAATACTACTGTAACATACTGTGTATCTTGTGTTAAGACGTAAATTGCTCTACTGAGTGCTAAGCAATTATGCTGGGAGGGCAGTCAGCTTGTACAATCCATAAAACAATGTAGACATTTAATTACAGCAAACCAAAGGACATCATCTGTATCAAAGAAACTTATCAATTCATTAGAAAATGTGAGATTTACAAAGCATGGAAATAATAGGACATCTTAAATCTCCCTAAACCAAGCGAAAAAGAAGACATCTGGTTAGCCAGTTCAAAGAGGAAAAGGTCTGTGAACCGGGCAAATATTATCACAGTACAAATAGTATTACACCAAGCAGAGAATGGTCCTAACATACACGGGAAGATGCCACCTCCCCCTCCTTGCTCAGAATCCATCGTAACACACTACTGACACACACCATGGCTTTTTTGGAGTCCTGAGCTTTTTGAAGTGCTAAATTCCTGCTACTCTGACTCAGCGTTTGACACTGCCAGGCTGTTGATATACAATACCTGCTCTGGTACACTAGCTAGTCAGAATGGCACCATCCTTATCATTGCTTATTTACTACAGCCCTAGGGCAGTGTTTAGCTCCTTGTGAACATTTGTTTTCATAAGACAGCAGACAGATATGTCTGCCTGTCTGTATCCTTCCCTCTTTTAGTTTATGGAATTAAATATTCCCTCCCTGGAAATTCAATTTACAAGTGACGAAGAGTTTTTCTAGCTTGATTTGTGAAATTGGTTTGTTTCAGTTACTAATTTTCTGGGCTTTACATCTCATTAGATATAAAGATAGATTATAATGCAAAGTTTGTCTGTGCATGAAAAGACTCCTGGAATATATCAGTGGACCTGAATGAACCTAAAGACACATGAAAAAGAATCTCACTTCCAATAACATTATACAGAGAGATGCATGAATACGTAGCACCATGACTTTATGTTTTAGTACAAAAGATGACTATACCGCATTACTAATGCCCAGGTGTAGCTTGCTGACAAGCTGTAGCATTACACACAGTCGTACACTCAACTAAGGAGACTGTAATTTATAAAATAATAATGGTACTGTGCCTTTAAGGTTTCTTCAAGTCTTCTGGTTTTGCTGCCAGTACTCAAATACTCCTGAAATGTCTGCAGTGGGATGATTTGCTATGCTTTGCCAGAGCAGGAGAAGAATCTGAAGAAGGCTTTTTGGCACAGGTTCAAGATAAAAACATGTTTCTTATATGCAGTATCTCAATTCCCTGCATGATTAACAAACCACATTTAGCATATGCTTCTGATGTTTTGAATATCTTTCCAAAGATGTGGTCATAACAATTTTTATACTCTTAGGAAATAATGAAGAAATTAATTTAGTAAAAACTGCTATATTGGATTCCTTAACTGTCAACAAGATTGAACCCCCTCCCTAGCAATTTTGAATATCTTGAAAAACGCGATTGTGGTAATAGCTCTGATAACAAGGCAGGAAATGCTAAAGGGAATACTACTAATAGCACTGTGTAAAACTCAGAGTTTTATTTTTGTTCACATTATGTATTATAATAAAGGGAACCATACATAATACGCCAGGATTTTTACTTTAAAGACGGTGACTTCAGAGCCAGCTAAGTATAAACAAAAAGGAGGAAAAAATATTTCAAAATTCTGCATACATGTAGATCCCAAAGTTGGGTTTGTTTGTTGGTTGTTTTTTTTTTTGTTTGTTTGTTTTGGTAGGGTTTTGTTTGTTTGTTTGCTTGTTTGTTTGTTTTCTTCCCTGTAAAGTCCCCTTGGTAAGTATTAAATAGAATCAAGAATGTGCAAACCTTAAATTTAGCTCATCAATTATCACAACAGCTGAACCACTCCATAGAGGGGCAGGTGCCATTGATAGTATACACATTTCTGCGCTCAGAGCTATGCTCATGGAAAGCATATACTGTACATTCCAGCTTCGTGATGACACAGCTGTACCCCAGGATAAGCATTTCTGCATTGTGGATGTCCCTCATCTGCCAAGACTGCTGATGCCTGTGAGCACTAGGTAGAGCTGGCATTGTTACCAGCAGAAATCCAAGATGGAGTGCTACGTTCCCTTACACAGGACTGGTGTTTGTAAGCGCACAGCCTCCTCATTCCTGACAAACATTCCCGTCATAAAATCCATAAATGAATGGATAAAGTCCATAGAGAAGTCCAGAAATTTCCTCCATGGCCCAGGCATGGATTGTGACAACTTTTCACAAGCAGTTAGCTAAGCCTGCTGCTCATGCTGCTTAGGCTTGGTTGTCTAAAACAGGAGACAAGAGCAGAAGTCATTGTATACAGGAAGAACAGTACAGAGGAACAAGGATAATTTTAGAGTGGACTCAGCATGAGGGCAGGAAGACACACCAGTTCTGACATTGCAGAGCATGAGTGACACGCGTCAGCTGGGCACCTCTGCAAGAGCTGCACTTCCAAACTGACAGATGTCATCAGTGTATCATCACCATTGTGACTGCTGTTCCAAAGATATTAAGATGAAACTAGTTCTAGGGTCTTCCAGCCCTCCAAAGGCTGAGTCATCTAGATAGAGGGTACACCCTCTCACAGTGAGTCATCTCATATGCCCAATCCTAGGGGTTTCTCAATTTGTCTTTTGACTTGTAACTGAGCACTTGTCTGAGCTAGTTTTCCTCGCCATATTCCAAAGGAAGAGAATGCTTTTGTGCAGGAGTCTCTGCTGGGAATTTAGGTCATCAAGTATTCACTAGGACTGGTCCCCCTGCCAGAGCATGCCTTTTGAGTTTGCCACCCCACAAAGATGCTCTCAGCTCTTTGCAATAGCCATTTCATCTTACAGTCACTGAAGGGAAGGGGAAATCCCAGTCTGAAAAGTGTTGCATGACAGCTGCCATAGCTGGTCATGGCTTCCTTCTCAGGCAGGCTAATTAAGGAGTCTTCTCCAGTTCAAAATAATATCAGAGGAACACACAGAGTGGACAAAAACAACAGCAGAATTTTTTAAACGGGATATAGTAAATGCTCTTGAAGAAAAGGCCTTCCAGGCTTATTATTGCTCAGCCCTTTGGCTGGGTGAGTGACAAGCAAAGAGGGAATGCTACTTGCAAGGAAGCCGTCCTCATCACAGAGCCAGCAGCAGGAAAGGGAGCAATCTTGGCTTGGACTGAAGCAGGATAGCAAGGGGAAACAAGCACTGTAACCTGTTTACAGCTTTACCAGTTTTTACAAAGGACTTCAGGAAGAATGTTTTCTTCCTCCTGGCTCCAGAACATTAATATAGTCTTACAGCTGTATTAAAAGGAGAGTGACATTGGAAAAATACAAGGTTGGCCATAGGTTGCTGGGGGGAGATGGGTGAATCGTATAAATCTGTGGCTCCCCAGGTGACTCTAGCATGGAGCACTCATGAAGTGCTGTTCTCAAACACAACTGGTCTGAGCAGGAGGTGTAAAGCTGCACTGACTTGGCATGTGGAAGAGGTTCCAAGGGGGGAATAGTTAAGGGCGAAAACATGAAGTAGGACAGTTGAAGCAATGTTTTTTATTTTATGTTTGGAGGAGGTGGAGAGTGTCTAGTCCTGAATGACTTCCATAGACAACCTAAACTGCCCAAGATCTCCTTCTGCTGTCAGTTTTGTTTTCTTCACTTTGGTTTGATGCCTGCCATGTTCGGAGTGCTTTTGTTCCATTACAGGTTTTGCCAATATCATGTTCATCTCACAAAAGGGAAAAGAGTTTAGGGCAGTGCACCTGGGCTTAGCTCACGTGTTTTACATCAGACACTGAAATGGAATAGAATAACCCTGAACTTAGAAATTGACTGTTGGGAATGCAAATGTATTTAGATGGTTCCAGTCTACGCATACACCTGAGCCTGGTGCTGGAAATTTAGAAGTCAAACCAATTTTTTATTGTCCAATTGTCATTCAATCTTTAAATTGCTCCTAGAACAGCAACTTTCATAATCTAACGCTTGCTGAAATGTAGCCAAACTGCATGTAGTTTATCTTCCCTGCAGGTGAAATGAGTAAATCACACAGAAATGTCTGCAGCACATTACTGTGTGGGGGGGGGGGGAATGTATATAACTGCTTTTCAAATAAGACAGGTTTATTCGTCTTTGGTAATAAAAAAAAAAATAAAAATCTATTTCTGAGCATGCACTCATTGAATTCAATGACACATCAACATGATGACTATGTTATTGAGTGCAAAATGTCACTGTGACTGGAGCAAGTAAAGTTTGTTATGTCATTTTACTGCTGAGAGCTCTATGGAACTGCAATCTAACAGTATTACGTGGCTGAACTGCACGAGGGAATCAAAGAGAAGGTATTTCAGACAGAATTTTCCTTCTCTATGAGTTTTTTCTTAAAACACAGATACAGTTTTGTTCTTAATACTCAGTAAAAGAACCTGTAATACCTGTGAAGGAATTTGTCTGGCAAAAATGTAAACTTTTCAGAATCTGAACTCTACTGTACTATTCATGGGTCACATCTTAGTTGTCTTTTCACACTGGCAACTCAAGTAGCAGTGCAACTGTGACTTACATTCAAGTCCAAAACTGACACTTGCTACACTATAGGGGCTTTTAAGGCCACTTCATAACTTTTATTGGAAGAAATTTTAAAATTAATTCGTTTTTCACCAATTCCACCCTTGCCTCACTTTCGCATTTCATTCAACTCAAGCTGTTGTTGTTGGGCACATTGTGGAGTTCAAATGCTGCAAACATAGCACCCTGGTAAGGCTGCTGGGGCTCTGCAGGAGCACTGGGTAGCCCCAGGGGGGCTCTGCCCCAGCTGAGCTCAGACTATTCAGGCAGATAAAAGCAGCAAATAATTGGGTTTACTGCCCGTCTTCCTCCCCAGTGGAGCTACATGGCAGCAGAGTGCAAGTCCCCTTTTAGACAAGCATTGCTATCTATGCAATTTAATACAGCTACACTTTTGTTTACCAAAATATCACAGAATTCATCTCTGATATGTATTGCATCTATTTCCTTTCTAAATGCAATTCCTAGATAACTCTTACCACGTGTTCCTCTTGCAGTTTCCATATAATTAAAAAAAAAAAAAATTGTCATCCATTTTAAATTTCAAAAACATAGGTAATCCACAGCATGGTTTTCTTCAAATATAGGCACAAACACATCTACACATGCTTACATTGACACAGTCTCAACAATTCCTTAACTACATCTGAAGAACTTTAACTCATTATTATTTATCTGTTCTGTGCTCTGGATAGCACTATGGTATTAATTGCCATACCAGCCTGTTGTCAGCAAAGTCGATAACTGCTGTCAAAGACATTGCACATGTGCTATATATGTCATGTATTTTAAATTATAGGGGAGTTAAAAATGGGATAGAGGTCATCCTGGACAATTGCTGATTTTTCAGGCATGTATTGACTGAATAACTTGCAGTGGATGAGCTAATAGGAAAATATTTGATTCTACAGAGCTTAGTGGCTTGCTATTCCTTGGGAGCAAGAGATGTTTCAGTGAGATCAATGTGTCAGAACACTCTTTTCAGCTTAATTTTATCCTTTAGTTTGAGACTGCAGAAGAAGGCGGCTGTTACTGGTATGCTTTGGAAGATACTATTTCAGAGGATCAGTTTTGGCCAAAGCAGTAGTACTTGACACATTAAAACAACCACTAACCACTAAGCAGCTGGCTTTTCTGTAAATTTAGTTATTGATCCCTTGGTCTTAACAAACTAGAGCACCTGTTGCAATACCAGAATTGCAACACAAGTACTGCTGTGATACATGCTACCAAAGCTACTTTGCTCCACACCTATTTTTTATTAAGCATTTTTATTAAGTAAATTGGTGCTGATTCAAGTTGTTATCAAATAGAAAATATTGTACAATTATTTTTACCCGTGCCTACCTCCAGTAAAACACTTAGGCATATGTCTAACTATAAGCATGTGAATAGTCACACTGATTGGAATAAAAGGAGTTTCTCAGTGAGCCTGAAGAACTTTATGGACCCGTTCTGTATCTCTTTATGATACTGCTATGTGTCCTATATCACTGACAGTATCATAAACCAGAAATGAAGGGTCTGCATGAAAAAGAAAGAGGGTCCTTACTTCTAAGGTGAACATGGCAGCTGTTATACAATCTCTGAGTTTCACTGTGCAATGGATAGAGATTTCAAACACACATGCACATACATATCTCTACTGTGTTCATGGCACAGGACCTGCATTTGCTTTCCTCCAAACAACCAGATCCAGAGGACAAGACTAGAACAGACAGGAATGGCTATGCCCTTCAACCTTTCCCTGCAGGCTGACGTTAGGCAGAATTACCCTACCTAGGAACATGTTATTCAATACATGCATTATACTCCAGAAATCATATGAAACAGCTCACTGACATTTCAATAGGGTTTTGGTGTTCAGAAGACACCTGCCCAAATGTTAGTCCTATTGTTGCAGTAAAGTGCAAATGTCCCACTCAGCATAAATAACCCTGCTGAACAGACCTTACACAAAAGCAAGGCACATATAGGAGTGTAGCAAGAGAAGAACAAATAAGAGTAAGAGCACAATAACAGTATGACAGTGTCAGAGAAAAAAAAAGCATTGGAAATGTGCTCATAAGGTCACACCACCCTTCCTCCCCTCCCTCTATTCAAAATATACATAGACTGTTCCTCGCTGTTGTTTGTCCAACTTGTTCTGAAAAAAACCTTCAATGATGAAGACACCACAGACACCCCAAGCAAGTCATTCCAGCACTGCACTGTCCTGGACAGTGAAAACAGACTGTTCTGTTGGGTTTTTTACAGCAGCCTTTTACGTATTTTGAGACCAGTTACATGTACT
Source organism: Lathamus discolor (assembly GCF_037157495.1). NCBI lineage: Eukaryota > Metazoa > Chordata > Aves > Psittaciformes > Psittacidae > Lathamus > Lathamus discolor. Next base: position 64,241,342 of record NC_088909.1, read on the forward strand.
AGATTAGCCAAGAGCCTTGATTCTGACTGAACTAATGATTGGTTTATGTTTCAGGCAGTTATTGATTGCTGGCTCATGTTGTTTATTTTCAAACACTCTCCTATCTTCTTTCAACTTAACATGCTCCCTGAGTGTAGCCAAAGTTTCAGGGCTTGCACATTCAACTCACCTAATTGCTGACTCCTGCCTGTCCTCACAAATACGCACATTCAGGCAGGAGCAGCAGCATGTGTGGATCCTGCCAGATGTTGGTACACTCATTGCAAGTCCAGAGGAAGTACAACACAATTTCATATACCCATCTGTGTATGCTGATGCTTTTTCTTTTTCCCAAGGTAATCCCACTGCAGTAGGAGTCTTGAGAAACAGTTGTTCTCCCTCTTAAAAGCCTGCAGAAAAATCTAATCTTCACTTGGGCGGGCATCAACATCTATATGAAGTTGCTGGAATATGGTAAGAGCATTGCTTGTCTCAGGCACCACTGGCTGAATGCCAGAACACCAAGACAATGGGGCAAGAATAGGGAAAGTGAGGCACCAGCTGTGGTTCAGCCTTGGGTTGATAATCTTCAGGTACATCACTATCCAAACACAGATCCTCAGGCAAAATACAGTTAATGGAAAATTTTCTAGTAGTCTTATCAAGATTCACCAAGGCTCATCAACTTCCATTATGAGCAACATATTCCACAAGCCACCCCCACTTCTGCTGACTCCCATCTCCCTCATTTCCTAGGACTCATACCCCAACTACTCCATCAGGAAATTTCCTCCTCTTCCTCCAAGGCAGCACCCCCAGAGGGAGCATTTAGAGCATGCAGAGAAAAGCCCTCCCTGCTCTGGCCATGCCTCCCACCCATAGTAAGAATCACACCATGAAGCTTCAGGACAGCCAGTGCAATTCTTGCAAAAAACCATCATCTGAACTTATCTTCACCAAGTAGCTCAGCTTGGGAAAAAAATTAGAGGAGACTTCACCGTATGCATTCCAGACATGAAGGGGGTCCTCTCTTTCACGTAACAGATCTCCCCTCCAAAGCAAGGTCTTGTCTACCCTGGTAATATTTTGATTTAAGTACCTAGGTGGAAAAACATACCTTCCCCATCTTATTCTTGGAAACAGCAATAACATTTTTGATTAGAAATTATCTGAAAAGGAAGCCAAACTCAGCAAGGCTTCTGCTTTGGGAAAGGCAATCCTTTCAATTGCGAATTTAGCAGGCTCTAAAATTTCAATCCAAGGCTTGACAAAACCGTGGAGAATAAAGTTTCTTGAAAGGTGAATAGGCAGCCTCCCATATAGATAAATACTAGATTGTAATGGTACTCATTATCCCAAATAAAAGCTATAAAAGAAGCCTGTTGTTCTACAAAACCCTAGATTCAGCATTCAAAGGCTTTTTATGTGTACCTTACACATGCAGATCTTCATGTGGTTTAAAGAGTTATTTGGACATCAGTTATTCTGAAATGTACTGCATGTGTATTGGCCTGAGCGATGAAGCAGGTGGCAGTGGTTTGCTCAGAATTCAGCATACACAAACCTGATAATTATCTGGTGTGATCCTTGAAGAATCCATAGCACAGAAACAAATAGCAGTTATTTCCTTGCTCACAGTTTCTGAGTTTCTGAGTTCACCACCTGAGCAGCCCAAAGTGACTAGAGCTGGGTTCCCTCCCTCCTCACACTCTCCATCAGCTGCTGCTTTTGTCACCTGTTTGGTTTCTGCTCGTCCCTCTCATGCATCAAGCAAGCAGGCTTCTTTCAGCCACTCTCTGCTATGACACAGTCAGTCAGTGCCCTGACCTTTCCATTGCAGCCAAGAAGCTATGGATTGAAAATGAGGTCTGAGTTTTCATTTACTATTATATAAAATAGGATTGTTTGTTGCTTTCCTTTAGTCTCCTTCAGTAGAACAATCTTTTAAAGAGATCTGTATCTGTCGAATGAATGAAAATCACTAGGACCTTACAGGATGATACTATTGTAAAAGTTACTAAATACAAGGTATGAAAGTCTATATTACGAATACGGGAAATAATCAGTATTCATAAAACCTGAATCATTGTATTTGGAAATAAACTATCTAAAAAATGTATGACAGGGATTGACAAGTTGCATGTGGTTGTTTTGGTCCTCTCTGCCAAGAATGCATGAGCATGCCTTCTGCATGCAATTGTCCCATGTTTACATGCAGCAAATAGAGAACATAAAAACAGAGAAACTCCAATTCCTGTGCACAAATTTGTCTGAAAAATGAGTAACAGCATTAGTTGTCCTAAAATGAATACATAACCCTTAAATTTATAAAACTGCCTTGCTTAATGTATAAAGCTGGCTTTTAATGTAGCTGTTAGACGAAGTCAGAGGTATTTGGATGCATTTGTGAGGTTAAATATACATTTCCTCAAATTTCTCTATGTTTAACCAAGACTATAGCTATCTCATCAAGTTCTTTTTAAAACCATGTGTTCTTCATTTCTCTCTTGATTACTGAATTATTTTGAATGCTATGCATTCTGAAATGCACAGACTAAGGAAGACTTCCCCCTCCCTCAAACACTGGAGTTGAGAGAAGCAAAGACTTTTGCGAGACAGTTCTTTGACTGGGTGTGATATACACCCAGTGTCTTTTGCTATGTTGGCCTCAGACAGCTACTGGGAGAAAGGAGAACTGTGAATTGAGTTCTTTGCTATGAAGTTTGCACTTCACCTTGTGGTGAAGTTCTTTCAGAGAAAGTTATCTCTCTGTACGTATGCAGAACAACTCCAGGCTTGGCTGATGCGCTTCTCTTTCTTCTATATTGTTTTGTACAAGCATGTTCCAGGATGTATATTACTTTGTTTTGTTATGCAGGACAATCATTGCCTAACCTGGTACAACCCTGGGTCAAGTTTGCCATGCCAGCTGGCTTTCAATTCCAATGCTTGAATTAATGGCTCTTTAAATATTGACCGAGGGGCTAGTGCAAGACAGAATATTTAACTCTATGGCGCTAGAATATTTAACTCCATGATTATCATGTGGACACCAGCTCAGTTCAACTGTGAATAGAGTATGCCTAAATAATGCAGCTAGCATTGACAAGATACACCTTCAAAGACAAACCCTTAAGCACTTCAGTACAACAAACTAAAAATAAACCTAGTGAATAAATTATAAAGCATCTTAAGAAACTATCCTCCCAAAATGTGCAGATAAACCAAAACCTACAGATGAAGAATACTTGAATCTTGACACAAATTAAACAAGTGGTGGACATCTGTAACATTCATTACACATAATCACAATTATGTACTTCTTCCCTGAATAGTCTGTATGCCAGGCATATATAACAAGACACAAGAGAGAAAGGCTGGGGACAGAAAATATATATCCAGGAAATTAGTTTTGATAATTCATATACATCTATGGTATTATGCTGTTATTGAATAACCAGTTCCCTAAACAGCTCAAAGTTTCAGGAGCTTTCTGATGTGCCGTTATAATGTGCTTGCAGGCAAAAATATGTTCTCAGGAAAATGGGAGGTGGATGGCTGAACGAGGCTGGATCTTAGAGTAACTAAAAGAGCCTAGACTTACTATGCAGTTTACTCCCAAATGCCTTTAGTTTGACTGAAGAGTACTTTTTAATAGATATGCACAAACATAGTAATTTATCTTTGCAGACCATCTGGATGAACAGATCTACACTGTCATTTAAAATGTTCTTTATGATCAGTTATTGTACCAATAACTTACATCAGTACAAGGGGATATTGTGCTAGTACTGGTAATTATCTGGAGATTTGGTAGAGGAAGAGAAAGCAGCCCAGTTCTTCTCTACCTTAATCTGATTTAAATGGCAATAACCAACTAAAATAAAGGGTCTTGCAATGGTGTAAAAGTGGTGTAAATAATATGTGAGAACATGCAGTCACCACTACCAGCACAAAGGAAATTCATTTTGCTTAGGAATGTCATTCAAAGGCAGGGGAAAAAAGGGAACAGAACATTGTGACCAAAATCGTTAAGATAATCACCCTGCAACAACAGCAAACATCTCCAAACTGAGCTCAAGCAAAGAACAATAATCAAACATCTGCTCTTGCAGATGTTATCTATAACATCTTGGCAAATTAAGACACTCCATTTCTGGGGGCTAGGTGCTCCCTCCTGTGGAGCTATCCACTCTGTACAGCAGAAGAGCTCCTGCCTGTAGGGTCCCCCACTGGCCAGCATCCCATGGGGTCTGGCAGCTGCCTGTTCCTTGTCATGCTGGTGCAGACAGTGGTGGGAGCCACCCAGGGGGCAACGGATGGGAATCCTTCTGCCCCAAGAGCCCCTCAGGGTTTCTCAGGTTGGCTTTACAGTAAGGAGATCCTGTAGACCAGGAGGCAGCAGTGCGGATGGGGTCTGTGAGGAGGGGCCACCCACCACCAGCCTTCAACAACTTCAGGATGGGGTTCTGTGGAGGTGAGGAAGGCAGGAAGAAGGAGTGAAGCCTCTGAGGGCAAAGGAGGAAACCACACAGGATGGGGGTCAGCATCCAGTGCTGTGCAGCAGGGAAGCACCCTCTGAACCCATTTGGAGCAGGATAATTGATTTTCCCTGAGAAGTTCAGAAAGCAATGCATTATCACAAGGCTGGGTCAGAAGAGCTGGTAGCCGGGAGAAAGCAGTCCTGGAGGAAAACCCCCAGATAGATGAACTGCAAAAGCTTCACCCATCTGGAGAAACCCAGCCTATTCCAGGGAGAGCAGCATCAAGAGAATAGTGAGAAATTTATCAGCGGGGCACAGCAGAGATGCAGAAGACCTGCATTCATTGAACACAGCAAGTCTCAATGCCCTAGGAAGCAGGAGAGTCTCTGTCACTAAAGAAAGGCACTGCAGAAAGCAAAGTGGCATAAGGATGCTGATGCATAAGGGAGATCTGATAGTGAGGACAAGTTAACTTTAAACAAGCCCATCCTTGAAAGAGTTCTCACAAAAGGAATGTTTCAACATCAAAAAGAACAAAAACCAAACCAAAACAAAACAAAAAAGCAAAAAAAACCCAGGTTGCAATTCCTGGCATTGGAGCTGGAGGCAGTGGATCTCTGGGAAGGGATTCCCATGCTTGAGGCACATGCGTTGCTCCCGGGGGATCTTGGTGGCTGGCTACAGAATGGACCATGGGTGCCCTACCATACCTATGTATGGCAAACCTGGAAATGTAGGGAACGCACTTGGGTGTGTGACATGCTCAGAAACAAAACAATGATGAGGTCACACGTACCTCCTCCAGTCCTGCAAGATTGTGAAGAAATCCTGGAAGCACAAAACTAGTCCTAAGAAATGTGATTTCCAAGCAAGTGAATATTTTGTTAGGCAGTGTGCAATGACAGCATTTCCAAAGTGGAATTAGAAAAATACACACTTGTTTCCAGTCAGCTTTTCTAGTCTTCAGTACCTTGAATTTTATAACTGTTTTCTGCTTTTTGAAATAGTGCTAGAATATACCACCCTTAAACCTTAAAGAGTTCATCTGCCTTTAACATGGCTGTGCGTACTTCGCAACAACACAGTGTTAACATCATGCACTTGGGTGTACATACTGTGACCCCAAAAGCACCCTGTTCTGTTCCCTCACCAGAAAGGCAGAGTTTCTGTCCAGTCAGTGAAGTCTCCTGTGTCTCCCAGTGGGGCATCATGACATAGAAGGTGACAAAACCAAAGAAATTAATGCAGAAATGCTTCCCAACACCTAAGCAAGAGTGTTTGGGTGTGCTCTGGGCATCTCTCCATGACACTGAAAGGATCATGCCACTGGAACAGTGACTAGGCTTCAAACAATGGCCAGCATTGTTCTTAGACTACACACATACATTTACTGTATAATAGAGTGAAAACCTGGCATAAAGACATACCATGTATTATTGCGTTATTAACAAGGTTACGCTAACACTGATAAAAATATTAATCTATTCATCTGAACAGGCAAAACAGAAAAACATCAGAAGAAGGAATCCACCCTAATTCTTCTTAATGGAGACATGTTCCCTCCTCCCCCCCAGCCCTTTACATGCCCTACAGAGTGGGGACAAAAATTTTCAAACCCATGATACCAAAAGAATTTCAGGCCATGTATCTGTTTTTACTTAGCAAATACTTACCCAGCTATTTCAGACGTTTTGAAGAGGCATTTCTGTTCTCCTTTTTAGCAGACCACTTGCAGAATGTATTTGTACAAATGTTGTGATCAGTAATTTGATACATAAGAAAACAGTCAAGGTAGTTTAAATTTAGATATAAGCATGGAACTGATGCAATTTTCTTAATAAAATCTATGTAAGTATCTATACAAGGTTTCTTCTTAATCTGAAGAAATGGAACTGGCACCCACAGAAAAAAGATGAACCACGTCTAACTTGCACGAAACAGCATTACAGGTTTTCTATTCTGACTGCTAGCCCAAAACCGTGATTTCTGATTATATGCTGTGGGCTCCATAACGCAAGTTGCTAAAAAACACTTCCAGAGAATATCATTGCTAGTACCAACACCATTCTGACAGCAGAGTTGATATTTGCTGATGATGATGCTGTGGTGTGCCCGACCTTATCAGAGATATCTTCTTAGAAACAGAGTACCAGAAATTACAAGAAAGAACTTACTTTCTTTGTATATTCTGGACTAATTTTGTCACAAAAGGGGAGTAATGTTGGCTTGTGCAGACATAAATATATTCTGAACTCTCTTCCCAAGACAATTTTCCTCTACTGAAGATATCAATCTAAACTAAGAATTACAGTGGACAGTCTAATTTATTATAATTACTATATTTTTTTCCCAGGCTGTCATTACGCAGTTTTTTTTTTTTTTTTTTTTTGTTTATTTTTCTAGAACTCTTCTGGACCAGAGCCATGAATTTACATAAATAATTCTTGACAAGCAGCGCTTGCCACATACACATTGGCTTCCCTGTTATGTAACCAATATTATTAATACAAAAGTTAATTTTCAGTGGACAAAACCCATGTTACTGTTTTCTTATCACAGCGAGCATAAGTCTAAAGAGATTATTTTGGATGTTGCACGCAGGCACATTGCTAAAACAAGGCTGGATTCAGACTCATGGCAAGAATACATGTTTACACATCCAAAATGTATTACATGTGAATATTCCCAAATTTGTTTAGAATGCATTCTTCCCATTAACACTGCTGCCAGTAAACTTGTTTGTTAGAATACTTGCAATGTTACTACACAAAGAGAAGACAAACACAGACAAGTCAAGCCTATTTTTATGTAATCAAGTATTTATGGAAATTTTTTACCATGTTAATGAAAACCCCTTTATTTAGTTCTGGGAGCATTTCTAGATCCACACATATTATTTCTGCCAAGTCAGGTTGTGTGTACCTGTAATACAGCAATACGGAAGAAGCAGAAGAAAACTCATGTTTACTTGTACTTCTGATGTGATTTGGCCAGGTCTCCAAAATAAGGCAGCATTCCTCTACAGAGCAGCTTTGTGCAAATAATAAACATTTACTGATTTTTTTACTTTTTTTTATTTGCTTACTAACAAATTATGGCAGACATGGCAAATTATAAATATGATAAATTATTAGGTTTTCTGATTTATATATATGTGTGTGTTGCAAAATCTCTTCTAGACATCGGCAGCACTCAGGTTAGATCTATGCAGGAAAACATTGAAGCTGGAGATTATGAAAATTAACAAAATTAATTTGTTAATTAGTAACAAAACTTTGTAACAAAATTACTACAAATTTGCAAAATCGGCTGTTTGAGAAGACATGGCAGTGAAGAAGGTTTGAAGGAGAATGTCAGGGCTGGAATTCTTTAAGGGTCTTTGCACCACTCTTGTTTGAAACTTTAATGATCATTTACAAAAATCAGGACTGTGAAGACAGCCTGGTGATGTTATAAGTTGATGCTGTGAGGTATGCTGCGATGGTGGCAGATCCAGAACGTGTTGCCAAGGCAGGTGATAACAACGTTGTCATACAGAAAGAACTCTGAAAATTATAAAACAGGATGAAATTCAATAGTTGAAAATGGCAGGTCATGCACATGGGATCAGTGACATCGTTTTGCTGCAACGTAAATGCCTTTTGTTGGATGTGATTCAGAAAGACATGTATACATCTTAGCCCATGGGAGGAATCACAGGTGTAACACACACACAGACAGACTGAAGGTGGCACCAGGATACACTGGATGTAACATTTCCACCAGAAATAGGGAAAGTCATGCCAGTTTAAAAATTCCTCATCTGGGGTACAATGTATGCCTCAGCCACCCACGCTCAGAGGAAGTGTAATAGGATAATGAAAGAAATTAGGAGTCTTTCCTTATTATCTCCGACCTTAGAAAATGTTTGCCTTGCACTGTAGTGAAACAGAAGTTGATAGGAGTTCTCTGCATTGTTCTCTGCAACTGCTTCAGATTGAATGCACTTGAAACAGGGGCCATGTTATGAACCATCAGACCCATTGGTTTCTGGAGCAAGCTAGCAACACTAGCAAGGCTGGAGACTCTCTGATTTGGAGGATTTCTATCTTCCTATTTACATAGTTTCAAACATTATTCTTCTGCCAAAGTGTTCAACAGAAGCAATGCTAGTGTGCTGTGTGATAGGGTGGCACACCACACCAGGTGTGGTGATTCCTTTGGGATTTCCTGGTAGGTCATGGAAAGGAGTGTTTGCTGGTTAGCACAGCTATTCAGTTTCCACTGGTGAACAGGAGGATGCTGGATCATAGAACCATTGAATTGTTTAGGTTAGAAAAGACCTTTAAGATCATCAAGTCCAACCTTTACCCCAGGACTGCCAAGGTCGTCACTAAACTATGTCAGTAAGGGCCTCATCTACATAGGTTTTGAACACTCCCAGGGATGGTGATTCCACCACTTCCTTGGGAACTCTGTTTCTACAACTGACTACCCTTTCAGTGAAGAAATTTTTCCTAATATCAAGTCTAAATCTCCCCTGGAGGGAGGATGGATCCAACCCTCAGACTGTGTTGTGTTACTGCGCTATCAGAGCACAATATGCATAACCACTCCACACCCTGTATTGTGTAGGGTGGCATTCATATGTGAGGAATCATTTGTATGAATAGAGCAAAAACCTAAGAAGAAAATACACATAACTTCAGAATTAATATCTAAAAAAAAAAAAAAGAGAGAAAATGTACAGTCAATCAGCCAATGGTAATTGTAGTGAGTCAGAGGTAACGTCATTAAATAACAGTATCAGACCATTGTTGAATGGCACCAGAGAGCACGTGCATGTCTTGCCTGTTAGAGCTATCCCAGGTTCAATGGCACAGCTTTTCTGCCTCCCCCCAACCTCATCCCACATGTCATCTCTCTGAACAGTAATAACAACGTCTGTTCAACAGCTTGGAAGGCTCCAAATCCTCCTTCCTCCCAGGAAGAAAAGAAACAGGGCAGCAAAGCCAGGAGAGTGGTTTTCCAGCAAATGGAAAGATGGCCATTCTTGCTGGCCGTGGAGCCAGGCAAGAGGGTACCTCAACAACAGGGGTTGGGGTGGGGTCTCAGGTGGACAGTAGACAGTGGTGCATGGGAAGCTCTGCACTCCTCTGCTCTTCACCACTATGTGCCTCACTCTTGTCATACTGTTTTTATTTTACCAGGAGAGGTTTTTTACCCAACCTGCTTCATTTTTCAAGAGGCCATGTTCTCTAAGCATGCCTGCACTCAAGAGAAAAAACTCTGAACAAAACAAGTTACCTTCTCCTTTGCCACATACTTAAATTTGTCCAAAACATAAGGATGATATTCTCAAAATCCACAATTAGGGCACAGCCAAAATCTTAACATGTTTTTGAGAGAGTTCATTCCTGGGTTGCCACAACACAGCACAAATTAATGCGTTATAGCACTAAAAGTTGGCATCCCACACTACTCCTATCCCCATAGTGGGTTTTTTAAGATGACAGCTCACACACTCCAAGTTCTCTCACAAAAGTAACGGAAAAATCACGTAGTTGGCAGCAGGTTTCTTCCTCAGATGTAGAAGAGTGTAAAGTGAGTATCATTATGTACTGTAGGTGGTTACAGGAAGGCAAGGAATTGCTAACGGTCTTGCATGCTGTCAGGGCTGAGTGGTAAGCACTTATACCTTCAGTCAGTAATTACTCACAGTCTTTGCTTTCTTGCCATGAAGTAACTAAGCCACAGCCACTGCATAAACCAAAAAGTACTTTTGAGAAGCTTTGAGAAGCAATGCTACCTGTTTAAACTACCTGACCTTCTACATTACCTCAACCTACCTGTAGAGGATGGTGCTGCCTACAGTTTTGGATTTATCCTCTTAGAAGGCCCTCAAGTCTCTACCATTCATACAACACAGTCCACTTAGCTTTTGCTGAACAGCTTTCTCCAGTCCAATTTTCAGATTTCAGATTTTCTTTTGGAATAGGGTCCTTAAGGGCAAATTTTCAAATTTTCCTTTGCAGTTAAAAAGCCCTGCCCATTTGTAAATATAAGCGCAGAGCATCTGACTTTCCAGGCACACAACACACAACAGGTATTCCTGTCGGCATTGTTCATCAGATATCACTTACAAATCAGGTTAAGCATCAGCCACACAACATAGGACATAATTTTAGGGAGAGTTTCTGAACCCCTGGCCTAGAAAAAGACCAAAAGAAGGGTAATGAATCTGTACTAGCTTTACAGAAAGCAGTACTAAATAGAAGCTTTCTCTGAACTCTCAAAAAGCTACCCATATCAGGGAATTCTGACACAGATTTCTCTTAGCAGGCTTCCTAAAAGCTCCCCGGAAAACCTACTTTCCCCGTTCTTTCTCCATTTCTCAGTTACTCTCATATACTTTATTCAAATACACTTGTGTTGAAGATATGCCATTTTGTTAACATGAAGAGGTTTTGCAAGCTTGTATCAACACTGATGGCCAGTGAAATGTTTTTCTGATTCCAGGATGTAAAAATGGGGGAAGAGGTGTGGGGTCGGGGGTGGAGGGAGAGAAAAAAGTCTATGTGCCTGAACTGTTCTATCAAAAACTAGACAAAATCTAATGTAAAAATATCAAAACTTATTTCAAACTGTTCTTCTCAGGCAAGCTTCAGCAATTTCTCCACCTCCCTTTGTCACAGCATTCGCAAAAACCACTTTGTCATGATGCGGCTTTACGAACAGATAAAGGAAGCTGAACTGGGTCATGTTTAGCAGCCGGTGCCTCTTTATATATAACCACACAAGTCCTATGTCTAACCTCACAACTACAAAGATCTATTTACATAAAGTCAACAAACAGTATATCCATCAGTTCTCTCACTGCAAGATGGAGAAGTTGACATGTTTGCTTGAGAATAAGTGTCACATTAATTAAAGATGCTCTCAGGAAAATAAAATATAAGCCATGGTAATTCAGCCTAGCAGCCTCTGCCCCCGTTGTTCAGGAGTCTCTGGGGCAAAGCCAAATGAAGTATAATTAACATGCCTGGGAACCCATAAAAAAAACCAAGAGGGGCAGGGTGGGAACCGGGATTTCTGTGTCGTTTACACGTAGGTTTAGCTGAGTTAATAGCTAATAAATACTTTTGGGAGTGCTTATCTGTTGAAAATTATTTCCTTTCCAGAGAGATAATTCTCTAGAGATAAGTTATGCCATGAAAGAAGCAGAAGGATCTTTTTCTCTTAAAAGCAGTAATGCAAAAAATATACTAACATGGACATTTTTCAAGCTAAACCCAAGGAAATTTACTGACTGAAGACTGTATGTGTCTGAAATTGAGATGTCCTTTGTACTGAAGTCTTATCAATGGTGGGTATAGTATCTATCACTGCTGAGACAGTGGGGAGATATTAAGTAGCACAGTAGAACACTGTGGACTAGGGCACCGAACTCAGATTTACAAACTAATAAATTATTCGTGAAGCCTAATCCATACCTGAAACAGAGCCTCATGAAGCCAAACTATATAAGTAGATGATAATTTGGAGCAGTGTCCTGTTTAGAAGTCCCAGCCCAGGAAATGCTGTCCTTCAGCCAGGTGAACAGAATCCTGAGTCATTAGCATGAGACATCAATCTCACAGATTTCTCCTCTCCAACTCCTTTCTCAAACCCTACTGTTTTTCAGGCTCTAGGAGGAGTACCTGCTACAAATTCAGTATCTACTGCAAAAAAGAAGGGGAGCCTGAGTCTGTAAGGAATTTGTTCTGTAAATCTCATTTGATAAAGCTGTACCATTGAGCCCATGAACAGGCTTTGCAGAGGTAGAGTATTAAACACATACAATTCTGCACATTTTTTTTCCAAGCCTGAGCAGGTAGGGAAAAAGATAGAAACGAGCAAGCTCTTTCGATCTAGTCTCTCACTTTGTGTTTCAAAACAAACCCTGACACCAGCTCTTTCAACAATGTAAAAAGTACTGGGTGAAAAAGTAGCGGCTTCATTTCAACCTTGATGTGCAGGGTCACATTTGGTAATTAATATTATTTTCACACTACTAACATTTTGCTAAAGACATTTACTGAATATGTGGAAAGTAATAATGCATACTATGTTGACTGAAAGTAATCCAATCAATTCAATAATTTGCCTAGTAGAAGACTCATTTTTACAATCCAAACTAGGATCAAATTCAAAACCAAAATGCATTCGAGTTGAGTGACATGCATTGGTGGTGGGAGAGAGAAGAAACAAGGGGATAAAAGACAGTTGAGTGTGTTCCCCATTTTTAGGGTTCAAGAATTGTTCCAAATATTCTTTTGATGTTTGAGATCTGGTGTTGATCGGCATAACCGGCCTTTTCACCACAACCGAAACATAAATAATTTTATCTATCAGTATTACTTATTCCAAGTTTGATTAAACTTCAGCTGTTGTGTGGCTTAACTCCCCTGCATCTCAGCTCTTTCAGTAGTCTGACAAAAATACCGTTGCATCATCACCAAGCAGATGACAGTGAAACAGCATCAAAATTACAGAGCAAAGGAATAAGGGTGTAGTTCTTTGTATTTAACCTGAGAATTATCAGAACTGATCTTGCAGCTACTGAGACTTGTTTAGTGTCATTGGTTTAGTGACAGGTAAAACAAGCTGGTGGAGGGCTGAAAACCACTATGGGACCCTGACTGTGCTGTATGTCTGGATTGAAGATGAGGCATAATAAGTAGCCAGTGCAGGTTTGGGGGCTATGAGAAGTCATGATTTTTATATAGAGTAAGGAACCAGAAAGGATCAGTGGGATGTGAAGGAACTGGGAATGAGTTTCCTTATGTGCGCTTTTATGAGCTAACCCCTTCTTCAATTCCATCAGCCCCCCAGAAATGTTGTTTTGGCTTCTGTCGTCCCTACTCCCACCACTTCTGAGACATGTACTCTTCCCTCTGCAGAAACTCCCGTTTGGCTGCTGAATGACTCAGGATGGTGATAGGAGATGACAAACATGAAGTCCTTAAACACTATCAGACAGGCAATCCTTATGAAGACACTTCATCCTTTTTCTGTCATAATGTGAGCTACAAGTTCAAGGCCCCAGGAAGCAGCCTTTCTGATGCCCAGCAAATCCATGTCTATTTTGGAGTAAGAATGATAGTGGAAGTCTCAAGGAAGAAGATGCTCTATTTCTCCACACATGCATACCATCACATGTGGAGCAATATAGTAGCCCCAGTGACTAACACCAGTGTCTTCGCCATTCCTTCTGTGTCTTAAAATGCAGTGGGGAAGACAAGATTTACCTGCCTAAACATCACTGCTCAGACAAACAGAAGCTGAAGAAGAATAGAAAGAAAGCAAGTTAAAGAAAACAATTGTGAACATTTCTACTGGTAGAGCAATGCAGACAGAATTCACAGATGAGACAGTGAAGAGCAATGAAAGGAATCTTCCTCAAAGATGGGGTGAGAGGAAACAGTGGCAGACCCCTGCACTCTGCCTGGCACACACAAAGAACAGGAACTAGCTGGAATAGCCTTTCAGCCTGTGCAGACCAGTATGGAAAGATGGCTAAAGAGGCCCTGTGAGTATGCTGAATATTCTCGCATGTAGAAACGGGGTATTTCATTGCATAAAGCCAGTGGGAACCCCTTTTCAGTGTTTTGTTTTCTGGCACATAACCTAAACCAGTTATGTTCTCATCTTTCACTATATTGTGCTGGCACTGATGAGGCAAAAGCTCAGCAAGACAGTTCAGCTGACAGCACCATTCTGTATACCAGTACTGGTTCCAACCCTAGACCAACAGCAGATTTTAGGCTACTAACAGTGTATTACTGCGTTTCTGTTTCAGCAAGTTCCTCCTGAAAGGTAAGTTTTTCAAGATTAACCCATCAAGTCACCACAGTCTTTGTTTCTTATATGTATACCTGTTCAAGACTAAGAAAAACTATTAGAAACTTATGGGGAAATGTTATGTATCTGCATCTTTCCTTTTTAACCTAAACAATAGTTCTTTTCATGCGCACAACAAGTATTTTTATGTGATTTTTAGGATGTAAAAGGAACTCAGAAATCACGTGCAAAAGCAAAAAAGACAGAATTAAAATTCTGGAGCAATAAAAATTATTTTCACAGATTACCAATTGCAAAAAAACAATGTATATTTATGGTATCTGTATGTAAAGAAGTGTCGCAGTAGCAAAGGCAGAATAAATAAAGAATGGAACACTGCAGAGGATTTAAAACCACATTTCTTTGTTCATGCAGCTTCCCAAGGCCAGTCCCACATTTTGTATTCTGAAAGATGTGCTCAGCTGTTTAAAGCAGCAGCTTTTCCTGAGAAAATGTCTGAATCAATTATTTTTTTATCATAAACTGAAACTTCTGGATAGATGCTTCAGTTGGAAGAGAAAAAGCAGCTTACTTCACACTGCAGGGTATGATGACATTGTAAGATACTATTGTGTATAGAGTGGCACAGTATGCTTATGACACTGGTGGCCTGAAAGTTGAAGGTCTATTTCAGAAGAATGGTTTTTTTCATAGAATTATAAAATCATTTAGGTTGGAAGAGTCCTTAAAGATGATTGAGTTCAACCATCAAGCTGGCATTGCAAATTCCACCCCCAAACCATGCCCCTAAGTGCCACATCTACACATCTATACAGGAACTCAACCCTTCCCCTGGTTAGTTCCAATACTTGACAGCCCTTTTGGTGAAGACATTTTTCCTAATATCCAATTTAACCTTTCCCCAGAGCAGCTTGAGGCCATTTCCTCTTGTCCTGTCACTTGATACCTCGGAAACCAACACCCCCTTCACTACAGCCTACTTTCAGGTAGTTGTAGAGAGCAATAAGGTCCTCCCTGAACCTTCTCTTCTCCAGACTAAATAACCCTAGCTCCCTCAACCACTCCTCGTAAGACTTGTGCTCCAGGCACTTCACCAACTTCACTGCCCTTCTTTGGACACTCTTCAGCACTTCAATAACTCTGTTATAGTGAGGGGCCCAGAACTGAACACAGGATTCGAGGTGCAGCCTAACCAGCGCTGAGTACAATGAGACAATAACTTCCCTATTCCTGCTTCCTGCTGGCCACACCATTGCTGATGCAGGCCAGGATGCCGTTGGCCTTTTTGGCTACCTAGACACAAGCTGGCTGATATTCAGCTGGCTGTTGACTGACACCCTCAGGTCCTTTTCCAACAAGCAGCTTTTCAGCCAATCTTGTTCAAGCCTGCAACATTGCTATTGTGTATGGGGTGGCACAGTGTGCTTCTGACATCTGTGGCCTGAAATGCTTTGGTTGGAAAGAGGAAATGAACTCAGTTCTCCCACCTTTAGACCAAATACCTTAACTATAAAGCTATTTTATAAATATTGAGTAATGTTTTCTCACTTTGTTCTACAAAGAAACAGTGACCTGGAGTATTGCGTGCAGTTCTGGTGTCGTCAACATAAAAAGGACATGGAACTGTTGGAACAAGTCCAGAGGAGGGCCACGAGGATGATCAGGGGACTGGAGCACCTCCCGTATGAAGATAGGCTGAAGAAGTTGGGGCTGTTCAGCCTGGAGAAGAGAAGGCTGAGTGGAGACCTCATAGCAGCCTTCCAGTACCTGAAGCGGGGCTATAGGGATGCTGGGGAGGGACTCTTCGTCAGGGACTGTAGTGACAGGGCAAGGGGTAACGGGTTCAGACTTTAGCAGGGGAGGTTTAGATTTGATATAAGGGAGAAATTCTTTCCTGTTAGGGTGGTGAGGCACCAGAAAGGGTTGCCCAGGGAGGTTGTGAGTGCTCCATCCCTGGCAGTGTTGAAGGCCAGGTTGGACAGAGTCGTGGGTGAGATGGTTTAGTGTGAGGTGTCCCTGCCCACGGCAGGGGGATTGGAACTTGATGATCTTAAGGTCCTTTCCAACCCTAACTATTCTATGATTCTATGACCTCCGCACAGTTGATTAAAATCATGCGTAAAGGTGATCACCCGTAGGAAGAGGTTCAAGTCTGTGGAACCCAAGATGACAAATGTGAACCAGCTGCAGGGAGCTTCAAGCTACCCTTCATTCATTAGCCTGATGAACTCATTATATCCAACTAGCTTGCTGGACTTTCAGTATCCCTCACTCAAATACCCAGCTTTACCCATGGGTGACTTACTTCAGAACCAAGCTCTTTCACCGTATTTTCTCTCATACCCTCAGTAGCCCTCAGCATCACACTGTGATTATCCAGGAGAGAAACTCTCCCAATAGAAACAGCAAAAAGAGAGTTTGTTATCAAAATTTCATTTGTATTCTGCAGAGTCTTGCACCTAATTTCCTAGTAAGTTCCACAGAAACCTATTTAGCTTAAAATTATGATGTATTGTTCACAGAAAGGCTATCATACGTTCATTCCCTTGACCTCAATTTCTTCAGTAGAGCAGAGAATAGATACTTCATAAAAAAATTTGAGTTTCATTTAATTAAACTAATAAATCAGTTACTTTTAAACATACACCACGATCTCCTTGCAATGAGTCATCTGTTTTGTATTTTGCAGTAAAAAGTTACTTTATTTGCCATTTCCTTGAGCGCTATGAAAAGGAGTGTGATGATACATTTTAATAAGAATTAATGGTAATATGTTGTCTTTATATTCTAATACTGTTTTCCTGTAATGTACATATTTTGTACTAGTAAGTGGTGCAGAGAAAAAATCTCTATTTCTTATATGACGGATTTTCCCATTTCTGGTTCTTTGAGGAATACAAGGTGGTAGTCCTCTCACCCAAGAGTAGCTACCTCAGCATTCATGAAGAATTATTAAAGGCAGCTCAAGAAAGATAGATGGGACCGGTCGTTTGTTTCGTTCATCCTATTTAATTTGCCTGTCTGCTAAATGCTACAATTTTCCTCAAATTGCTGCCTGTTCTAATTTCCTAGTCAGCTATGGTTTTTTTAGGGTTTTTTTTTTTTTTTTTTTTTTACTGCATGTAAAGCAAAATTAGTACTTATTAGAGTAACAAATACATAATCAAACATGTTCTTTTCAGTGATCATTAGGTGCCCAAATGCCTTTGGAAATTCAAACTCAGAACAAAATCTAACACAAGTCTTTGACTGTGCCTACACCACACAATGAAAGTGTTGCAGTGATCTCCTTATTTACCACTCTGATAAACAAAAGCTGTGCACGTGTACCTGTGTAAGCAAGTCAGAATATGTCCACATGCAAAGAACCTGTGCTTAAGAGATGTGACGCCCAGGTCTACAGAGTCTGCAGAGGTGACTTTGTGAACAGTGATAATAGATCTGAGCTAGCTCTGTACCTTTCCCATTCTATTGACAGGCCAGATACTATGACAAGAGTCAGATCTGTGTGTAAAACCAACTGCAGGGTGTTTGATTTTCCTATGTCAATATCCTACTACAGACAAGGAAGAATGTATGTCCTGAGGGCTGAAATTTTGATCCTCAGCAGTCCTGTATCACATTGATTATGCAGTAAGGAAGAAAGTCAGTGTCTGTTAATCTAAGTGTGCAAGTGTGCCACAGCAGGTAAGGCCAGAGGTGATCACAGACAGCATCTGGTCTTTGAAAACAGTCAGAAGATGCATGTGGGAAAAGAAAAAGCAAAGCATGTATGGGACTTTCCCTACATCCTCTCCCAGAACCCATCACTCTGGTTTGGGCATTTCTTGAAATAGACTTGTCTTCTATGCACATAGTGACCATCAGTGGATTCCCCTTCCATGATCCTATCCAGCACCCCTTTGGTAAGGATGCCATGCAGTATAAAACAAAGTGCCATATGGCTCGCAAAGTGCATTCACATGTTTTAAAGAATCCAGAAAGACCTGCTTTTCAGGTCTGGAGTAATGATGTGATCATTTAGAGGCACAACAGTATAGTCAGTTAGTCTGGGACACACAAAATCTGTGAAATCTGAGCTAATCTTCTCATACATTCATTATACTTTTTGCAGAAGATGTTTAAGCTGTGGAAGTCTAACACAGATGTGATAAAACTCAAGTGTGTACATGCTGGGGACTGTTTTACGAAGACCCAAAATGAGAACATATCTGTTGCTCTCTTCATGTGAAAGCCGTTTACTTCCAAAGCCATTACTTGCCTTTGATGGCATATTTGCTCCCTTTAGCCTGCAGTAGTCTAGGGGATTAGCTACAGATAAAACGTATAAGACCTAGACCAAAATTATTATGATTGGCTTGATATGTTGGTCTGTATTCCTTGACAAAAGCCATCATCTTTGATCTTCTCTTAGACGTTCCTAATCATTTTTCTTTCAAATTAGAACTTGAGCTAAAGGTTTTCATCCTTTTGGAGATAACTATGCATATACCATTTCATTTACAAGATTTGTAAAAATAAACCCAGGTTTTAAATCAGAATTCATTTCAGTGAATTCACTATGTTGTAGAATATGGACACTAAATTCGACAACTTAAACAAATGCTGTAGTCTCTGAACTTATCACTATCTATAACTGTAGACAGAATATCAGAAGGGGTATTTGTTTAAGAGAGATGTTACTATCTTTGACTTCCTTTCAGAGCAAACCTTTACACTGAACACGGAAGGCATTACACCTATTTGTGAAACATCGCTGGGGGTGCTAAAGTAAAGAATGAAGTGTGCTCTTAAAAATTAGCTGACTTGAACTGGAAAAGCACATATTAAGTTTTCTAAATCAAATCATACTTTCATGTATGGAAGGCTTTTTTCCCATCAAAATTAGACCTTAGAATCACATAGTCTTTTAAATGATGCTTTCTTAGCAAACCAGCAGCGTAACACAATAGCATCATTCATACATGTCTGGTACATTTAGCTTAAGCCTCATATGTGATAGCCTTATTAAATTACCTGGTGCTCTCTGGTATTTTGCTTAGTTTTGCCATAGTAGGGGATCAATGCAGCTGTCCCTTTATTCTCAAAATTTGTCCTTCTTCCTTTTTTTTTTTTTTTTTTTTTTTTGCCTTTTTTAATCTTTCCTGACTGCAAGTCTGGTGAGTGATACAAAACACTCCAGACATTCAGGCCAAGACTGTAAGAAACAAGTGCCTGAAAACTAGGCCTACATTTTCGTCTATAACCTGGCCCTCACTTTTAAAATGTCCAGAAGCAAACACATTTGTGAATTATTCTTTTTTTTTATGACAACAAAATGTATCTAGGAAACTGATGGCTACAATGAAAATACTTTGTTTTCATCCTCAAAGTAATAAAAACCACAAGTGGGGTTTTTTTTTCATAAAACATAATAAGGTTTGAAGAATTATTATAAAAAAAATAGTAGCTATACTTTACATATACATTCTATGTTATCTAATAAGGACTTCCGTATATTGTCTGATTTATTTAGATTAATACGTGTGTCAGCTTCACATAGATCTGTATCAGAAGCCCTGAAGTCATGTAGCAACATCCATGAATTTGGATAGAAGAGGCAGGGTATAAGCAATGACCTGCCATGAAGTAAGCAAGTCTATAGATAAACATCCCTTCAATTACCACAGAAAAGCTTCCTGGTACTTGCTCCAGGGCATGCACAAGACCTCACATTTCCTACTACACTTTACCACTCAGTTTGTCATCCCCTGTGCACATGTACATTAGGGATTCCTGGAGATGCTATTTGTCTTTGCCTGCCTGCACTAAACTTGGACTGTAAGGATATTGCAAACTATTTGCAATCTCACTGCTAGAACAGCATTAGTAAGCAGAAAGGGAACACTTCTGACACACAAAACCTGTCCTTTTTTCGCCCTGGAGCGATAACACTCAAGTACTAATTTTCCATTTTGCTCCATACTAGCAGGCACAAACTACTTTACAAGTTTATCCGAATTCCTGGTTAACCAGATGCCCAAAGCTCTCCTGGTTATCAGCCACATGAGTCTTTTTGTGACTCAGTTTGTTCGCATGCTACATGGCTCGCAAACTGCAAGATCTGTAGGCAGTATTTTACTACAGCATGTATTTTTGCACACTAAGATGATCCTAAAACAGTCACAGTTGTTGGCAGCCAGACATGTGTACAAACCTCCCTCCTTCCCTGATGCGGTGGCCAAAACGAACAAAGCCCTACACTAGACCCAGAGGACCTCTTGGAGAACAGATGTCCCATGTAGGGTTATCCTGGCTGCCCATAAAAGGCACTTCTTGGCCTGGCATTTGCCCCCTGCATGAAGAAACACAACGTGTTTGGGTGTTATCCAAACACACAGAAACAGAGTTAATGCCGCTATTATCCCAACAGATGGGCACAATTCTGAGCTGATCAGAGGCTGTGTTTGGACATAGATGTTTGCAGTAGTATGCCCAACTGGGAGAGTCAAAAGCATCTGTCAGTTTTAAGCTTTCATGCTTCTAGTTAAAGACATGCCCTGCTGCTAAACTTGCTTTTTCCAAACTAGATTAAATTTAAGACATTCAAATGCTTTTCCCATGGCTACACAAAAGTATTTCTTATCTCAGGCCTAAAACAATAGGCACAACAGTGCCAGGCCAACATGTGATCATGAGCCCAGGCCTGTGTTATTCTTTTCTTCCTAGATAAGCTCAGCTGGATATGTGGGTAGGATAAGCCTCACTCTTCTTTGTGACAGGAATCGGAGGCCAGTTAGGCTAATACTTACATACTTACATGGATGTGTAAAGAAGCATAGACTTCTTGTTGGCAATGAAATCCCAAGATGTGCTACCACCTCCACAGCTGTCTAGAAGGTGAGATATAGCAGCATGACAGCAAAATGATAGACACGCTTAATGCCTGTTGACTGCTTCAGCGCTGCTCAGTGGACTAATGAGATACCTGTGACTCAGACTTTTGCAGTGCCTAGTTGACCACCTGTTTCGCTTGAGGTCCCTTTCTGCAGCCGTAATGCTGCTGTATGTCAATCTCTCCCTTCCCTCAGCTGCGGCTGGCCCCAGCAGTTATTTCTGCCAACCTCAGTGCTACCTGCTCAGAAAGGCTGCAGCCCCTAGCAGAAAGAAAACTGATGGCGCTTGACTATACATAGAGCCACTTGACATGATCTTACCTTTCTCTCTTAGTGATTTTGTCCATCACTGCTATTTTTATGTATCACTGAATTTTACCTTTGATCTTTTCCAACTGCCCTTAGAGATGATGCATTAATGAAATTATCTCTGAAGTAAATGTCACTCTTGTTCCTAGCACTTGATTAAAAAAGTATTGACTTAGCCACAGAAGCCCCAGTCTACCCACAGGCCCTAATGACTCGATCCTAAATGACAAATCTAGGAGCCTGTCATCTTCCGGTTGTCTATATTCCCTGAAATGTTTGTCATCTTTTCTGTGAAACTCATTCCTTTTTAACAGTGTTTTTCTTTTATTTGAAAGAAGATATTTGAAAGAAATTGTAGTACAAAATAAAGAGCACACATATACTTGGAAATATCTCTTAGTGACATCAGACCCTTTTTTTCCCCTCCAGTTTCCTCCAGAAAGCCCTGGCAGATCACATTCACTATAATTAAAATTGCCACTCAAATAGTTCATGCCTTAAACTGATTAATCAAATCTATATTTTAAGAAGAGTTTCTCTGTAAATTTAACAATGTGCACATAAGACAATTTTACTTCTTCCAAAAGGTACTAGTTGTATTTCAAATTCCCACTAGCAAAAACCATTGATTATTTTCCAAATTAAATCAGCAAAAGCTGAATCTAGCAATTCCTTCTACTAAAACAGTCCAAAAGTGCATAAAATCTCATGTCTGGATACGAAAAAAAAAAATATTTTTCCATTCATTGCTTTCTCGATTTTGGTAACATCTTATTAAATTAGTTAATGGGTAAACTGAACACAGCTAGTAGTAAAACCAAGGTTTTGTTTTGTAAGGACTGGTCAAAAACTCAGTTATTAAAGAGTAATGCAGAGTATATCCAGGACTTGAGATAAAAACATACAGAAACTGATAGCAAAAAGGAAGATAAAATATCCAGGTAAAAAATCATGGCGTTGAAGTTGTTGGTAAAGGAATTTTGCATGATTTAGTGCATTTTCTGCATTACAGACATCAGGTGCATTGCCTATGCTTGTGTTCCATGAATGCCCAGTATTCGCTCATTTTATTTCTGAAAGGGAAGGAAAAATGTTGAATGCTGATGTTTTACAGCTGCGTGCAAGGCAGATGTTGCAAGTGCCCAGGAAACTGGAGGAGTTAAAAAATATGCTTCAGAAGGTCACAAAAGCTGTTGGCTGTCACTGCTGCAGAAGATGTTGCAGCATGCCCCTGTTCACACCATCAGCCAGACCAAGGGCACATAGACATGTCCTGCACCTCCCAGTTGGTCTACATACCCATTTGTCACACCAGTGGAATCGGGGGATAACAGCAGCAGCTGATACATAAGCAAGACTCAAAAACCTGACACAGAACCCACTCACCTCAACGCTGACAGGTTAGGGAAATCAGGTTACCCTATTTCGTATGGTAATTGAATTGCAGACGGCTATTCCCTTCAGAGAACATTTAACCAATGCATTGCGTAATTTTGAACAGTATTATGTCAATTTCATGGAAATATTCAATATTCATGGAAATATAGTGATTATAGGGTTTTTTTTGCAGACATGAAAACCAGAATTATAGATAATAAACTGTCAAAACACGACAGTGCAAAAGTCTGAGTAGCCAATAAATATTTAAGAAATAATTCTAACATACTTGTTACACGTATATATTTTGATTTTGCAGTTATGGTGTGCATACATATAAAAGTAAGCATGTCTCTTTCCAACACTATTTTAGATCGCACTCACCCAAAATTTTACTCAAATACCACAAAAAATATACAACAAACCACAAGCATCTTCATTGATTTAGGCACTGAGTCTCAATACAATTTCCCAGATTCTAGAAAGGAGAATTAAATGTTGTGAATTTAATTCTAAGAGTTGAATACTGTTATAGGTCAATTTACATGTGCAGGAAAACTTTCTCACAAAAGGTCTGGAAAAAGATACCTATTAGGAAAGGCCTGCTTTTAAACTGTCTGCAGTGGCAGGGAGAAGGGTTGGCAGGTAGCTGATCTAATCTGTAGCTAAGTAGTTTTCAGTTAATAAAATATTTCACTTGCTTCTCCTCACTGTTAACACCAACCCCCAAGAGATTTATCACTTCCGTGCAAGCACAGGTTCCATACACGCTCTTTTCTCCCTCCTGCAAGGGCAAATACAGCCTTCTAAGTAGAGTCTTTGAAATAGATTACTTATGCTCATTTTTATTAAGTAAGAAGTCAATTATGGAGGTCATACCCTTTACTCCAAATACTAATCCCATAGCTCTTATCACCTTGTTAAATGTTTAGTGTTGTGAGCATGCCCTGGCAAAAGGTGGGTCAGGTCTGCCTGGCAAGGAAGAGGCAAGTTTGGGAGATATAATGTACATCCCTCAAAGGATGAGTGGGAGGAGGCAACACAGCTGCTAATCTGCCATAGCAGGGTGACAGCACATACTCCTAGCACATATTCATCTTCATTTTTGCGATTCCTCTCTCTTTTTTTCCTTACAATGTGTATGTACACCATGTGCTAATTTAGTATAGCCCAAGAAAACTAAACAGAGAGCTCTACAGAAAATAATGTGTCTGCCTTTGGCTACATAGGCAGATACAAGTACGAACATACTTTTGGGCAACAAATAAGCTAAAAAAGTCACAAAGACACTGTCAGCACAACCTTTGTTTTGATGGTGAAATGGACAGAGGATCTTTCAAAGAACTATGGTTACACCAACTTGCCTGTGTTGGATTGGGTTTAGGTTTTTGCTTCTTTCCGGGAAAGAAACATGCCAAGCCTCAGGTCAATCTCAAAGAGATTGTTATCAACTCAGAGAAACTCTCTTTGTTTCCAAACAATAAAACACTTTCATAAGAGAAACAGGTTCACTCAACAAAACATTTTTTCAGCCTTTGACTGGGATGTTGCGTTTTTCTGCCATTTTACGTTAGTTCCCAGAAAATACTAATTGTGTAAGTTGAAAACTGAGAAGTGTTGTGCATTAACATTTAAGGATGTCTTCAAGCTCAACATGAGCCAACAGTGTGCACTTGCAGCCCAGAAAGCCAACGGTATGATAGACTGCATCAAAAGAAGCATGGTCAAGGGAGGTGATCCTGTCCCTCTGCTCTGCCCTCATGAAATCCCACCTGCAGTGCTGTGTTCAACTCTGAGGCCCTCAACAAAAGGGGAACATGAACCTGTTGAAGCAAGCCCAGAGGAGGCCACAAAGAGGGCTAGAGCACCTTTTCTATGAAGACAGGCTAAGGGAGATGGGTTGTTCAGCCTGGAGAAGAAAAGCTCTAAGAGGACCTTAGAGCACCCCTCCAGTACCTAAAAGGGGCCTACAAGAAATCTGGAGATGGACATTTACAAGGGCATGTAGTGACACGACAAGGTGGCACGGCTTTCAGCTGAAAGAGGGGAAATTCGTATTAGATATTTGGATTAAATTCTTTACTGTGAGGGTCATGAGGAGCTGGCACAGGTTGCCCAGAGACGCTGTGGCTGACCCATTCCTCGCAGTGTTCAAGGCCAAGTTGGATGTGGCTTTGAGCAACCTGGTCTAGTGGAAGGTGTCCCTACTCATGGCAGAGGGTCTGGAACTAAATGATCTCTAAGTCTCTTCCAACCAAAACCATTTTATGATTCTATAATAAATTATACAAAAACTTACCTAAACATATAACAAAAAGTCAGTGTGAAGGTCCTAATTCATAAACCTTAAGATTACTTTGTTCTGACAAACATTGTCATAAAAAAATTTGTCATCTAACAAATTCACTTACATGTCCCCCATCCACTCCCCACCCTGCCCTGAGCAGCTGCAGGAATGAGAATATCTGAATATGATTGGTGGAAGGGATAAATTTTTATTTGTGATTGCGTATCAGTTGATTTTCCCTGACTTTCGCTTCTAATTTTTCCTACATTTTATCCTCTAAATCCCATCAAAATTTGTTTCCTTTTCTCATGCCCTGTGCCCAGGAGATGGTGCATCACCTCTACTAGATACAGAGGACTAGAGAAAACTCAGGTTGGAAGAGATATCTGGAGGTGACCTAGTCAAATCTCTGCTCAGACAAAGGCAAAAGTACCTCTGGCTGTTAAGAGCCATGTTCTTCTGAGTTTTGAGTACCCCCAAATATGAAGAGTCCACAACCTCTCTGGTCAATCTTTGCCAGTGTTTGACCACTGTCATGGTGGGGAAAAAAACCCACATCTGATCAGCATTTTCCCTGCTCTGTTTTGTGTCTGTTGTCACTTTTCTTAATTTTGCACAGCTTGGCTAATATGAGGGAGAGTAAAATGCCCAGAGCTACACTGTGAGTGAGACTGAAACAGGGCAGCCAATGGAAGTTAAGGCTGCAGAAAGAACTCTCCCATGAGGAACTTCCAGCCTGGGAAAACCTGTGCCTCATCTGACGCTCATCCGAAGGTTAGGGATTCATATGCCTTCTCCTACAAGTTTCCCAGGGAGTTGTTTACTTTTTTTTTTTTAATAGTCCAACTGCACCTCCTCCTCTGACCTGCTGAGAACAAATTATTTGTAACCTTCCTGACACAAAGAAAAATGAAGCTACGTTAACAGAAAGCACTCACTATGGGATGATCACAATATTTACGTTGGATCCTTTCATTGACCCTTGTGTTGGCTTTGTCAAAGGTACATTAATTACTCGAAGCTTGCATCATATAAGTCAACATGAACATGCAGGTCAAGATAAAGCCTTGAGAATGTTATACTTTTTTTGTGTTGCAATGTGCTTCCGTTCTTGGGAATTACTCTGCATCACATGATGGGGTAAAAAGCTTAGCTGCAGAAATATTACGATACCAATAGTAGAGTTTTTTATGAGAAGACAAGCTGAGTATCTTGGACACAAAGATCTCCATCATATTATTGTCTAAACGGATCTTCAAGACAGCAAAAGTGACATTTTGTTTGAGGCCTGTGAAACAGTAACCAGTTTAATTAGAAACTAGTTTGAGACATTTCTGTCAAAAAAAAAGTCCAGATTTCATGCCTAATCTTTCCTCCTTATTTCAGATACAGATAAAGAAGAGCACATCCGATGCAAAAGTTTCTTGACACAGAGTCCAGAATTCACTCTGCTGGAGGAAACACAGCAAATGCATCTTCATTCATAAGAATAAGAAAATGCCAACGTAACCAAGCAACATGACATAAGCTGATGTCACTTCATCAGTACATTATATGTAGCCATCACTGAAAAACATTAGGAAATTATTTCCTGTACTGAAGCTCAGAGGTCTGGGACCACTGGCACATACTGCAAAATGCATATTGAATAGCCTACCAATGATCTGGACATGGTTCAAACGAAAAATTTCAGGTCTGGTGAGCCACTCCTGCTGTGAGGATGCAGATGCTCCTTCCCTTGTTCCACCCTGGGCCTCTGGAAGTGTACTGCTATCAAACCAAATTAGCTGAGGTGATCCATCCCCTGCTGGCACATCCCATAGTGGAGCAGAGGATTGCATTGTACAGGGGTATTCCTGAACCAGGTAAACTCCAGGGTCATGGAAAGAGTCTCTGGCAACTCTCAGCTTCCATGAAAGTGGCTGACAAGAACAGTGGGAGTTATAAATGCAGTTTTGGCTACCACTAGAAGAGAAGGTCCTGGGGATGTCTTTTAGCAGCCCTCCAGTACTTAAAGGGGGCCTACAGGAAAGATGGAACTCTTTATCAAGGAGTGCAGAGATAGGATGAGGGGTAAACGTTTTAAACTGAAAGAGGGTAGATTTAAAGTAGATAATTAGGAAGAAATGTTTTACTGTGAGTGTGGTGAGACACCTCAGTTTTACAGGCCCATTCCCATCAATCTGAAGCTGAATAGTTACTGGCTATGCTAGCCCATAAAACATGAGAACCATAAGACACTTCCTCAGTTGTATATTCATCCTGTAGTGCTGACTGCATGGTAAGAAGTCTGCATCATCTCCAGGTGTAGCCAAGCTCCCCTGCAGTGCCTCAGGAGAACTGCAATGCAACACGCTTATCTCTAGCACAATTTACTTCGTACCCAGAAAAAGAAAATACTGAGAGACAGATAATTCAAGCCCAAAGTTACTACTCTTTAAAATCCCTAGTCAATAAATCTCTTTATTGCCTTTTGCTTAAGGAAGTTCACATACTCATTATGTTGCCCTAAGGCATTATTAAAGTGAATTATTTTGCATAGCGGGAAGATGAGCTCAGCCTGGCATCACTGTAGGCAAGAGCTGCCTTGGGAGGTAGAAAAGAGGCTGCAGTGGGTCATCACTGTGCTGTACAGACATATCAAACACAAACATCAGGAGCAGAAAGTATCTAAACTAAAGGAAGGAACTGGAAGGGAGAAAAAAAGGGGAATACAAACTGTTCAGCAATGAAGTTGAGATCAAGAACTCAAAGAATCTGGCTAACCACAACAGCAATCACATCCTGAGGTATAAAAGGGGCAAAACCAGTAATAATTTTACAGATGAAGGCAGATCAGATCAGGAGAGGGCATATATCACAGTTGCCTGTGGCAGACGGACTAAAATTGTTGGCCAGGAAGAACTTCTTCCAGCCCCCTGCTCCTACTCAGTATCCCTGGCATAAAAAAGAACACACAAATGACCATTTGTAAAGGTATCTTCTACTTGCAGGATACTGCATGATAAAAAATGTCCTGCACATGGGCTTTAATCATGGTAGTTGAATACCATTACAGTCAACGTGACCCTTTAACATCAAGGCTTACCAGAACCCACCTTCTGGAATTTTTTGCTCTTCATACCAAGTTCTTTTTGGAAGTACTCACTTATATATTTGAGCACTTGTCAGTAATCACAACTTGACTTTCAATCTCATAAAAGAAAAGTTTATGATGATCAAAGGCTTTTTGATAAGCTTCAGGGTAGGAGTGCAATGCGAGAAGTAAAGCAAATTTCAACAGATCCAGAATAAGCAACTGTTGTGGGTAACCTTCTACTGCTACATGACAACATTTTGTATTAGCACATTATAGAAACCAGTCCAAGTCCCCAAGCTGTTCTGAGGGCAGTTTGTTTAAGTACAAAATCAGTACTTTAGGGATACCGTAGAGAAGTAAAATGCTACACCCTTAAGCTTACAGTATGAGAGGTGGACCAGACTATTGAGAGCTAACACTGCATACTGTCTCTCTGAAGGGCATAAAACTACAAGGTAGTACAACTTATTCATAGTGAGGAGAAAAAGCCCGAAAAATTTAAACAGTTCATGCACAATCAGTTGAAATCATGCCACTGTTTTCTGATTGCCCATAAACACAATAACAAGCGAAGACATATTTCTTGAAGAATCAACCCATGAAAGTGTCCTCCCCCCACACAATGCAGCTATCATCACTTTAAGACTGACATTGCTCAGTCTACATTTTCTTTCTTTATTATTTCTTTTCTTATTTTGACCTAAACCAGGCCTCACTTCTGGCTACAAGGCTGTGCAACACTGTCCACATCTTTAAAAAGAAGGGGTGCCTTATTTGCACTGGGAATGCTTCAATTACAGTGAAATCCTGAAGAATCTCCAGAACTGTACATAAGCCACCTTTCCCTATAGCCAACATTGCCTATCCCTCAGGCTCTGGACCTTGACTGGTATGGACATTTTTCATTCGCAAAACTTTTCTGAAGCAAAGAAGTACTTGCAAATTGCAGCAAGAATCTCTCTTCCTCTGCAAGGTTGTATCACACACCAAAGCTAAAAAAAATGTTTCATTGTGATGACTAAACAAGAATGTTTTAAAGATATGAGGCTGCCAAGGCATTGTTTCAAACTCCCCTTACAAATTGCCAATCTCAAGAACAAGATGCTAGGCCATGTCAGAAAGAACAGGATGTCATTGCCAAAGAATGAATAAGAAAATGTTCGAAGAACTGCAGAACCACAGAATGATTGAGGTTGGCGGCCTCTGGAGGTCACATTGTTGAACTTTTACGCTCAAGCAGAGCCACAGACAGCTGTTTGCAATGCACCACATCCAGGCAGTTTTGAAGATATCCAAAAATGGAGTCTACAGAAGCTTTCCAGGCAACCTCTACTAGAGCTCAGTCACCCCCACACTAAGCAATCTTTCCTCATGTTGAGGAGGAACCTCCCTTCCATGCTTCGGTCTGTGCCTATTGTCTTCAGGTCGTCACTGGGCACCACTAGAAACAGCCCAGATCCTGCCTCTTGTCTTTACGCTCTCCCTTCAAATGTCTGTACACCTTGAGATGATCTACCCGGAGCCTTCTTTTCTCCAGGCTAAACAGTCTGAGCTCTCTTCACCTTTCCTCCTATGGCAGATGCTCCAGTGCCTTCATCATCTTAATGCCACCCCTGGCTGCACTTTTACCAGTATCTCTCTCCGTCTCTCTCTTGTAGTGGGGACACCAGAACTGTGCACAGTACTCCAGCGATGGCCTTACCAGCACTGAGCAGAGTGTAAGCATCACCTTCACATTGTGTGCGTAGCTCCATTTCCTTAACTTGTCATTTCTCTGTGAAAGCTTAGAAGTTGATCAAAGGCTTGCATGAACCAAAAAGACTCATTTTCAATAACACTATGCATAGAAATTGAGCTACCACAAGCTTTAACAATAGTAAGCCTAAAGTGCAGAAGTAGGATTTGTCCTGTAAAATGCATGGCAACAGTGTTTTTCACAAAAGGTGTGTGGTCAAATCCTCTGTTAATGGTAAGCAGTGCAAATGGGTGTGAATTCTGCCAGAAACAGCATCTGCTATGCATATTGTGCCAGTAGGGTAAAGAGAGAGGAAATGGAAAAAAAAGGCAAACAACTAATTTCCAATGGGAGATTTTTTCATTTTTTTTTCTAGATTGCATCCATTCTCCCCCACTGACTGCCTCTGTGTAGTCATAATTGAGCACAAAGGTCTTCAGGGAGCCAACAGTTGGCATTTAAATCACTTTGTCATTCCAGGTGGCCTTTAACTCCAGTGGAAACCCCCCTCACTGTCATCCCCTAATTCTCTCTGGCAATAACCACAGCACAAATGCACAGTTGCTTGGAAAAATTTTGCTCCCCTTCCCTCCCTTCTCTTTCCTCAGCAGTCTGGAAAGGTCTAAGTGGGACTGCCAGTGTCAGTTTACCTAAGTGTAGATGGCAGGAGATACTTCCTGCAGTCCCCCCAGGGAAAATAAAACGAGATTGCACAGATCATCTGCCCAGTCACAGTACTCTGCTAGGGCAGAGTACCTCAGCAGCAGCCTCCACCTATTACAACGTCTTCACACATTACAACAATGAGAATCTAACCTGATGATGAGGAAAAACACCCTGAACAATCCACAAACTTGGAAAATGCCACAAAGATTCTTATAATTCCTAAGGCTACTGAGCACCCACAGAGCATCTTTTTCCCTGTTCCTATTTTAAATAAATAATTATTTCTACATTATGCTCTAGTCATAGTAGGTTTTCATATGTTTTGAAATTCTGCTTAGAGTAGGTGGAATAATAGGGTGAAATCCTCTGTTCTGAGAAACCCAAATAAACAGCAGTGGTACTAATACAATGTTATTGGAAAAGGAGAAGTCACCATTCCGCCTTTGGAAAGTTAGAAGAATCTACAGGACAGAAATGTACAAATGGGAGCAAAGAGGTAGAATTTAGATTGTATTCACAATCTGGGAGAGAGAAGCACTAGCCTCAAGTATTATCAATCTCACTAACAGTGAGACAGGATATTGCCAGACAATAACGCCAAGTGTATGTAACATATCCTAATGTCTCTTGATTGGTGTTTAAAGGTTGAAAAAGAGAGACAGAGACGACAATGAGTAAAAAAAAAACACACACAAAAAAAAAACCAAACAAACAAACAAAAAACAACCACAAACTTATTTTGAGCAACAATGTTTAGGTTTGGTTCCAACACAGTTAAATTTTATTGTCCAAAAAATCAGCTGCAGAGTAAGAATGCAGCAAGGACAAGCATTATTGTCTAAAAGCTGGTCTTTATGTGTTACAATTCCTGCACTTCTATCTTACTGACTTTATAGTGTTTCAAAGCTATTATCTCTTAATTTGCTTTCACCCTGACAGACTACAGTACAAAAATACAAGCAGCAAACACACAATATTCTGATCCTCTTCCTCTTTCTTTGGTGTTTTGTTTGGTTTGTTTTTTTTGGGGGGGGAAGGTAATTCAAAACTATTCTCTGAAAAATACTTCATAAGTAACCAGCTATCCACTCCAAACCCAGAGTATTTCTGCTTAAATGACCTCTTGGCTTAACCATGCTATATAAAATGGGTATGAGACCTCTTATTCAGTAACATATAATTTTAAAACAACATTATGATATCTTTCAGGCAAAGCTTTGCAAATGGCTTGTTCTCTGATTATTGGTAAAGCTCGTCAAAATACTTAGTCTAGCAGTCTAAGAGAAAGTTAAAATAAGCTCATTCCCTGCTGGCACTTCTTCTTGCCCCTAGTTCAGCATGTTGGCAGAGTGCAAGCATTGCCCCTGGGGTTGTGCCCTAAAGAAGGCACCCTCTCACACAGACAAGGCAGGAAGGAAGTCTGCCAGAGAGAAGCAAAGGAGCACATAGCTCCTGCAGGGGAAGTGTCATGCTCAAGTGCTGTGGAAGTTTATCAGGCACACTACCTAAGATCTCCTCTTTCATTTCAGACGTCTCCTCTACCAAGCACAGCCTGGCAGCATTGTCTGGGTCATGCTGGCCTAAAAAAACTGAGAAGGACGTGGTCTTTCTATGTACAAAAGCCTGCTAAAAATTAAATTCTGGGAGGAAAAATCACTTTTGCGTGGAGACCTCATAGCAACCTCTCATTATCTGAAGAGGGTCTACAAGGATGCTGGAGAGGGACTCTTCATCAGGGACTATCTCAATAGGACAAGGGGTAATGGCTTTAAACTAAAACAGGGGAAGTTCAGGTTAGATATAAGGAAGAAGTTCTGTACTATGAAGGTGGTGAGGTATTGGAAAGGGTTGCCCAAAGAAGTGGTAAATGCTCCATGCCTAGCAGTGTTCAAGGCCAGGCAGGACAGAGCCTTGGCTACATGATCCAGTATGAGGTGTCCCCACCCATGGGGAGAGGGGTTGGAACTGGATGATCTTAAGGTCCTTTCCAGCCCTAACTATTCTATGATTTTGTGATTCTATGATGCACTTCTCCAAGAGGCATTGTTGAACCCAGCTATCTTTCATAAAAGAAAAAATCATAATAATCTTTATACTAAACATTCATCTAAGAGATTTTTATGTAAAGATCAGAATGTTTGCAAGACCTCCCTTTTACTATTTTTGAGAATTACTCTACAGCATGTTTTTCTCATTACTCAGGCTCTGCAGTTCCTGTCCTCTCAGACTGCTGCTTATCTCCTCCATGTTTGTCAATGCTGGCTTCCGCACTAACCATGGAGATTCCAAGGGTCTCCGATTTCCCAACTTCCCTCTCCTTTCAGTATGCTCCTTAGAAAGCCCCCTCAGCAGGGCCCAAAGAAATGCAGGCAGAGTGGGCAGATGGCTCAGGAAGCAAGCTGCCTATTTTGCTCATTCTGGCAAGAGTGGGGAACGTCTGCCTAAGCAGTGAGAGTGTGGGTAACCCAGCCCTCATGATTGCCCTCACAACCTGAAGGGCTCTCCCCCGTGGCCAAGGGAGGGTGCACAGGCACAAGATGGCAGAGCACATGTGAAGCCCAGCTACTGCCCTGCTTTTTGTTTCTCCCCTCCCCGAGCACCGGTGCCACATCCCATGCAAACCCAGCACTGCTTCTTTCCTTTCACACGCAAACCTGGAG
Source organism: Lathamus discolor (assembly GCF_037157495.1). Classification (NCBI taxonomy): domain Eukaryota; kingdom Metazoa; phylum Chordata; class Aves; order Psittaciformes; family Psittacidae; genus Lathamus; species Lathamus discolor. Next base: position 64,274,615 of record NC_088909.1, read on the forward strand.
GTAGCAGCCTCTTCCCAGCCAGCGCTCCCAGCAGCCACCTGAGAGGCCCAGGGAGTTAGGAGGTTGCAGTGCACAGTGTAGTAAGCAGAAGGAGACCAGTTTCCAGCAGGGATTGGAAGGGCAGCATTGTGGGCCAGAGAAAAAATTTGTCCAGGATGATCTGAGATGTATTCTCTGACCCTCAGGTGAGTTCTCCGTCCCCTGCTGACTCTACCATCCTCCTCCCTCCTGGTGGCACAAAGCTAACTTTGCTGCTCTGCTGAAGGCAGGAGCTAGGCATGCTGTGCTCTTCTCTGTTAGAACAAGTCCAGAGGAGGGCCACAGGGATTACCAGGGAGCTGGAGCTCCTCCCGTAGGAAGACAGGCTGAGAAAGTTGGGGCTGTTCAGCCTGGAGAAGAGAAGGCTGTGTGGAGACCTCATAGCAGCCTCCCAGTGTCTGAAGGGGGCCTATAGGGATGCTGGAGAGGGCCTCTTCATTGGGGGCTGTATTGATAGGACAAGGGGTAATGGGTTAAAACTTAAACAGGGGAAGTTCAGATTTGATATGAGGACGAAGTTCTTTCCTGTGAGGGTGGTGAGGCACTGGAATGGGCTGCCCAAGGAAGTTGTGAATGCTCCGTCCCTGATGGTGTTAAAGGCCAGGTTGGACAGAGCCTTGGGTGACATGGTTTAGTGTGAGGTGTCCCTGCCCATGGCAGGGGGTTTGGAACTAGATGATGTTAAGGTCCTTTCCAACCCTAACTATTCTCTGATTCTATGATTCTCCAGGAACCAAACTCAGCTGTGCCTGCACTGCTAGGAAGCTTAGTCCCAAAGCCTCCCACCTTGCGCTGCTCCTCCTGACATGTCTTGGCATCCTACCCAGCACTTTCTGTGACACAAACATGAGCTCTAAGAGCAGGATTTTTAGATCTGCTATGCTTACGTTCTACCCAGGACAACCCTTCTCCTCATTTCCCTTACTCTCCATGCTTACAAACAGGCTGCCCTTTCAATTATGAAAATGAAAGAATTCCACCAGCATTTCTGGAGATAAATGATCTATGCAGCCATGATTGTCCAGTTGTCTTGGATTTGGGTGCTGCTCAGTCAGTATTTCATTTTTAAGCAGGAGACAACTGATATAAAAAAATAGCAGGAAATAACAATAAAATATTCTTTAGCACATACTATAGACATCTTCTCTGTGCCAGTGTCTTTAGAATTAGAGCTCCAAAAGAGGTATTTCCTGTTCTTTAACTTCTGTTTTCATCACCATTTTGCAAACATTTGCTCATACCAAATCATTTTATTTTATCACAGAAGATTGTAGTGATATGAGGAAAATTAAACCCCAGGATGATTTTATCTTTACACCAAGGCAGAACAGTACAGAAGGTAGAAGTAATCAAGCTGGTGTTAGGTTTTTGGTTTTTTTTTTCCTGTAACATGAACTATTTTGAAAATATATCAAAAATAAGTATGGCATTTTCAGAAAAAAAACTCCCTTGCTCATCAGCAAGATGTGTCAAATTCAACCTGTATCCTGAGCCCACACACCATAACAATATCAGTTATGTGTCTGTGGCTTCCACACACAATGTCTGATTGAACATTTCTAAGAACTTCTGAGGTCCCTGTGAGTTCACTTTTCTTTTCTTTTCTTAGTGGTAGAGGCACCAGTCCCTTTCACTGGGTTGCCAAGTTTCTGCTCCTTCACTGGGCTACAGAGATATTGAAATTTTAGGAAAGCCTGTGTGTCACCAGGGGTACAGCCAGACCTGTTCCAGGGATGTCTGGCTGACCTGCCGGACTCTGTGGCTGCATCAAGATGACTGGGATAGACTTTGGGATGGCACAGACATCCCTGGGTTCCTTGTGCTTTTGTCAGCAGTCAGAGCTGGGATGGAGGTATTTGTCATATTCCAGTCACTTTGGTAACAGCTACAGTATCACAAAGGGTTTTTCTTTGAGTAGCTTCTTGACTGAGTGATCTATTGAAATTAAAAGGGGATTTGTTGCAACCCAAAACTGACAGAAAGAGAGAGGGAGAGAAAAGCAGCTGCAGTTTATCCCAGTTACTCTCCAAGACATTTGTAATGTCTTTTTTACATTTAGCTAAAGTAAAATAAAATTAAAAATAGCTGTCTGCCAGCACAATTGAAATGGAGACCTCAGAGACATCTCACAGCATTAAAAGGTATCTAGCTGTCCTGAGTTCAGCACTAGCAGTTATTTTTAGTCCTTCTTAATAGCTGGTGCTGTGCTGTGGTTTTGACTTTCACCCTGGGAACAGTGCTGATAACACCGATGTTTTTAGTTACTGCTTGAATGTTTAGCCTGACCAAGGACTTTCTGAGTCTCCTGCTCTGCCAGGAAGGAAGGGAAGCCGGGAGGAAGCAGAGACAGGACACCCGACCCAAACTGGCCCAAGAAGTATTCCATACTACAGCATGTCACGCCCAGGATGTAACTGAGAGTTACCCAGAAGGGCTAGTTTACTGCTCGGTCGGGCTGGGTATCAGCGGGTGGTATTGTATTCTCTTCTCTTGTTATTTTCTCTTATCATTATTATCATTGGTGGTAGCAGTAGTGATTTGTGTTATACCTTAGTTACTGGGCTGTTCTTATCTCAGCCCGTGGGAGTTACATTCTTTTGATTCGCCTCCCTGTCCTTCTGGAAGAGGGGGTGGGGGAAGAAAAGAGGGGAGTGAGCAAGCGAGCTGCGTGGGTTACTGACTGCACTTAAACCACGACACTAGCCTTCTTCCTTCCTCCTAATATCTTGCATATTTGCTTCGATTTTCTTAGGTATTTGACTGGGATAGAGAGCACGTGTTTTGTGCTGTTTTGTTATTCTGCACACACTGTTGTGTTCATTGCCCCTGTCCTGGGTTCAGCTGCAACAGTATTTTTCTCCTTCTCAGTACCTGGTACAGTGCTGTGTTTTGGCTTTAGTCTGAGAACAGTGCTGATAACACACCAATGTTTTAGTTGTTACTGAGCAGTGCTTACTCTGATCAAGCACTTTTCAGTAGCTCATGTTCTGCCAAGTGAGGAGGGGCACAAGAACCTGGGAAGAGGCAGAGACAGGACACTTGACTCAAACTAGACAAAGGTGTGCTCTATACCACAGCATGTAGTACCCCGTATATAAAATGGGGGGAGTCACCTGGAAGGAAAGATCACTGCTCAGGTCAGGTTGAGTATCAGTCAGCAGGTGATGAGCAACTGTATTGTGCACCCCTTGTGTTTACTGGGTTTTATTTTCCTTTCTCTTTCTAGCTTTACTTTCTCTCCCCTTGTTATTTCCCTTATCAGCATTATTATTGTTGTTATTACTATTATAATTGGGGGCAGTAGTAGTTTTGTATTATACTTTAGTTACTGGACTGTTCTGATCTTAACATGTGAGGTTTACATTCTTCTGATTCTCCTCCCCATCCTGCCCACAGGGGACAAAACGGGTGAGAGAGCCAGCGGCTGCGTGGTTCTGAGTTACTGGCTGGGCTTAAACACTGACAGTCCTTTTTGGTGCCCGTCAAGGGGCACAATGGGTTGAGATAACCACAGATCTGACCAGAGTGCATCAAAATGAATTTGTGATAAGTATTCATTGTTTCAGATTAATAGTCACTAGTCACAATGTTGATTTATTTGGTCTCAGACTGTTGCTCTTGGTCTCCGAGTTTCGTTATGTCACATCATACTTGCAGCCAGTATTTGCTGGTTTAGCATTTATTGGCTTTGGGGCGTCTGCTAAAGTTCTTGTTTTGAGGTTCTTTATGATAATGGCTTGTGATACAATAGAATCATTAATCATGAAACTGATCTGGTATGTGTTCTCAGCATTGCCATTGCCTACATACTTTTGAAGGCATGTAGTGGGAGTTATTAACAATTACACCTATATTTTTGCCCCCTCAGAGGGCCAACCTATGGAGGAGACATCGTCCCACACATTCCTCTCCCCCACCAGGCTATTTACAGTAGCATTTGAGAATTTCTGAGATTTTTAATATCTTTTGAGTACTGCTCCTTTTGCTGGGAACCACCATTTTGTTAAATATGGTTCGGGTCTTCTTAACTATTAAACAACAATCTAAGAATAACACCAAGAGATCTTCCTAGAGGCTGGACAATCATTAGCGGCAGGATTTGTGGGATTGTATGGGCAAGCACCTAGGCCAGTGGGCCCCTCCAATGCTTTGGAACTTCAACCCTGAACAGGGTCAAAATCCAGAAAAACTAGTAAAACATTTAGAAAAAGGTGTAGTCCTGGCAATACCAGAGAGTTACAAATCACCACAACATGCTGGGGCTTGGCCAATGCTTACAGAGCCCTGTTCAATGCTACCCAATACCCTCAAGGGGAAAAAGATGTCTCTGGATCTGATGGCCAAACAACAGACAATGCAGCTGCTCCATCCCTGGCAGTGAGCACAGCAGCTACTCCAACTTTGACAACAGATACTGCAGCTACTCCAACCCTACTAGCAGGTACTGTAGCTGAACCAAAGGACTAATCCATGCTGCTACCAGTTGCCCCTATAAGCAAGAGAAAATGGAAACAAAAAGCAACTCATGTAGTGAAGGAAGATGAAGAAGGGTCAATGCCAGAACCAGAGGGGGCAACACAAGACACATTAGTACAAGAAAGAGACAAAGAGGAAGAACAAGAGGTAACTTCTCAATCCCTGTCCTTGACTGAGATGAAGAATATGTGAAGAGATTTCAGCCATCTTCCAGGTGAGCACATCATCACCTGTTTGCTCCAATGCTGGGACACTGGGGCCAAGAGTCATGAACTAAAGGGTAAGGAAGCCACTTGCTAAGGAAGGGAGAATTGACAAAGCAGCTGCAAAAGAGAAACAAGTCCTCAGCCTTTGGAGGTGATAATGTGTCTCTCAGCCAAGTGTAGCATGAAGACAAGCATCCAGACCCTGAGGTAATTAGCCATTCTAGAGATGATCTATCTTAGACCAAATGCCGGGAATGCACCCATTGATCCGGATGAGGTCGAATGTACATGACCCATGTGGCAGAAACTTACACAGAGTGCACCATCCTCATATGCCCACTCACTGGAATCAATGAGCTGGAGGGAAGCAGCACAAACAACAGTGGATGAAGTGACTCATCAACTCTGAGAGTTCGAAGACAATTTCACCCCTTCCATCATTTCAGCTGTGGAAAAAGTCCAGAGCCAGGAGGTCAAACAATTGAGAGATGATCTATCCAGCTCCACATATGTGCCAGCTTGCGTTACAGATACTATCAGAAGGCAACCTGTTGCTCGAGAGGGAAGACAGAAGGCACATGCCACAGGGCACCCTACAGTTTTATCTGTAGGATCGTGGAGAAGACATAGGAAGTGGAATGGAAAATCTACCTGAGTTCTGGAGGAACGGGTGCTCAAATTGCAAGCAAGAGCAGTGGTCAATGGGTCCCATGAAGATTGCTGCTTCAGTCTCTGGTGGGCAGTTTCCTAGATGGAGTGAAAGAATCGATTTTACTCCAACACCTATGAATAGGAATGCTGATCCCTTTGTACAAGAAGTGAAGAATATCATGATCAGTATTTGAGGGACCCTGCCACCAGACAGGATTGCCCCCAGGTAAACACAGAGACAATTGGGTTTACTGGACTATGTGGATCAGATGACCTGGGCCTTGAGAAACAAGTCTTGCCACGACACAGCACCCCAGACAAAACTGAATCAGACAATGTGACTCATTTCCAGAGAAACATTATAGACACTTGGGCCAAAGAGCACAGCATCAAGTGTGTATATCACATCCCGTATCATGCCCCAGCCTAAGGGAAAATCAAACAGTAAATTGGACTGCCAAAAACTACACTGAGAGCCACCTACACTCTCTAGCTTATGGATAGACACAATCTGATAATTATTTGCAAGAATAAATGTTTGCATAACTAAAAGCTAAGTGCCTGTGACCTTTCTATTTCATTTTCTCAAGTACTGTCAAGTGCTGTCACATTTCTATCATTACACTTTCTTTAAAGCCTTTTTGAAAATAGGACAAATCTCAGTTGGTGAGGTGTGTTTCTAGGACACTTAGCAAGATGTTATTGTTTCATATCTGATATGTTACACTGCCTCTGCGTTTTCTGTAACACCCTTTCAGGCTGTTCCTAACACATCCTAAAGGATACCCCACATTCCTCCAAAACACTTAGTCACAATTAGAACTAATTGGATGATTAATTTTCTCTAGACAATTTTCAGCTGCACTGTCTTCATTTTTCTTTTTTTACACTATTATTTTTGAAAGAGCTTTGTTAAATATTGGTTGCAGGAAGAATAATTAGTTTGGAAAAACATTGTCAGGCACATACTTTTCTCTAACAGCCTATGTTTTAAAGCCAGATTAGAATATTAAAGCAGCTCTATTCTGTCTGCACTGTCACCAGGTAGATCTAAACTTGAAATACCAAGAAGCACACATGCTATCTTGAGTAGCTCCTCAAAGCAATGGGCATTTAAAAGTCATTTGAGGATGTTGGTTAAAATGCTGTCTTCAGTAGATAACACAAATAGCTTCAATAGGCTTACGCTAGTAACACACTTTTCATCTGAAGCCTTTTACCATTTTACAGTATAGCAGATTTTATTGGTCAAAATTCATGGAGGTTACTCTGCACAGAGAGGCCTAACCTTGCTAGAGAAAGGTGAGAAAATGAAGTAATAGATCTGATGTCCTCAGGGCTCAGACAAATCCATGTGCCTGCAGGCCAGTACACTGGGCTGTTCAGGAGGTAAGCAGGCCCTTGGTGAATCAAAAGGTTGGACATGTCCTCCTTCATTTTGCCTCTTTGTTGTATTATCTGCAATGTAAACAGAATCCTGGATCCTCCACAGAATAGTGCAGCACTACACCCAAAAATAATTTTTTTCCTGTTGAGTATACTTGTTGGAATAGTAATATCACCGATGAGGAATACCAACAAGCATGCTTCCCCCACGATTACACAAGGCAGATTATTTCTATATATGCCAAAATTGACTAAAGTTTGAGCTTTGTGTTGGAACCCCTAAGAATTCATCATCAAGTAGCACATTTTATAATACAGCATGTAAACAATGTTGTGCCAAACTCTGCATTGATCTCTGACTGTAATCCTGCCATGAACACACAGGCAATCATGAGGGAATGCATTATCCATTCTGAGGGTACAAGAATTAGTTTCCCACCTTGGGAAGTGATGCTGAGTGTGACCTCTGGCATCAAACAGGAGGTTCTTAAGTTAGCCAGTAGGGAAGTTGGTCTGACAGAAATTTTTCTGAACTAATTTTGCATGTATTTTTGCGAGTGTTCCATCTAGAGTTCGGTAAATACCAAAAATTTTGAATAGCTTTGAGCATAAAAGGCAAGAAAAATTATACATTTACTGTAAATCAAAATGCAAATAAAACACAAATCCAAATATTCCTCATTCCATTCAACTAAATCTGATCTAGTACTTTGCACATGCATATCTGTGTCAGGTAAGGTTACGTCTTTTTTTTTTTTTTTTTTTAATTCTTTTTGGTTTAGCTGAAGTTCTTTATAAAGTTCATTAGATTTGTTCAATCCCAGGAATTTGGATAGACGTATATTGTTCAGTCAGTAGAAAACAAATCTAAAATCACACTATGCCAGCGATACCACAGAACCTTCAAAGGAACTTAAAATTTCCCAAGGGCACACCTGCTGAGAGACAAAGTTGAGTTTTCTAAGTAGGAATCGGCAATCTCTGCTGGGGACTTTTCAAAGGTGAAAGTGCAGTAGAACTGCCAAAGCCAAGCACAGTCCCAAAGGTAGACTTTTCTACACCTCACCTCTAGGCTGTTCAAACACTTTTCTTAGCCATACTGGAAGTAGTGCAAATACCAACTCAAGCCAAACTTTGGCTGACTCTGTGTGTATGCTTGAGTGTAGATAAACAGTCCATGTCTGTATTTTCTTCATATTTGTCAATTAAAGTCTATGAGATATCACACCTTTGGAAACATAACACCAAATATTTTTTTCTTGAAGGACTAGATCAAGGCATCTTGAAACACCTTCTGAAACCAATGCTTTCAGTACATTTCACAACCTTCTGAAATATTGGAAGAGACATTCTCATGACAGGAGCTGGTCTCTGTCCTTGTATATGAAGTCATATATTCAGCTCTGTTGCATATTCAGTGCTGCTCTGCCTTCACTGTAGTTGGGTTTAACTCTTTTAGAAGCATGTTTTTGCCCTCTAGCACTTTAATTTTCTACTGAATTTCAACTTAACCATTAATAGGAAGACAGAAGAGCTGAGACTAAGTATTGATTTTGGTTTGGACTTTATTTGTTTTGATGTTTTTTTAAGAACGTTTTGAACAAACAACCCACAGCTAGAAGGAAAAACCCAAAGTAGGACAGGTTTGGGTACTGGGAATGTCTTGCTGTCCCCTCTCCTGTCACACACTTACGAAACAGCAGAGAAGTAGGATACAGAGAAAAAGGAGAAAACAAACACGAAATAAATTAAATTGGGCTTGTGTTTATACATTCTGCCCTGCTGACAGCCTTGGCAACTCATTCCTTTTTGCAGGGCAGAAATTGGCCAATAACAACTAAAGTGGATCATTTCTTTTACTGCCTTACATCAAGCAACTTGAGTGATATGAAATTACTAGGTCACAGTCTCTGAACTGAAACACTCCAAGAATCCCATCTTTTTATATGAAAGAGGGATTAAAATCTCAGACAATGATTAAATTGCAGGAACCCTGATCCCTCAGACAGTAGCTAAGCCACAGCATGCTAACTGCAGAAAGCTAGATACAACCAAGGTGAACGTGAACCAGTAAGGCTTACTAGTGTTGTATCTATAGGTGCCTGTGTGGGGTCTATTTCTTGCTTTCTTTTACAGTGCTTTATTTATTAACACTTTCCTTAAAAAGAAACCAACATATGGTTTTCAGGGGTATAGAGAGACAGCAATCTTTTCCTGGCAGTTACAATACAAACAGGAGTAACAATCGTGGCCTAAGAGTGATTAAAATCAGTAGCCAGTGATGTATTAATATTTCAAGCTCATGGATTCAGTGGATTCTATTTTTTCATTTAGTGAATGGACTTTTTATTTATAGATTTTTGCTCAAAAAAGAGCAGGTGAAAGGTTCTGCATTAGAGTGGAACTCTATTCAATCAGAAACTGTCCCTTGTAAGAAGGTCTTATGGAAAAGTCATTATTCATAAGTTATCTTCAAAATATTTTTAACTTGAATGTCTGTTTTTTAAAGGACTCCTGGAAAGTTCACAGAGCCAAGAATGTCCTGCTGTAACTGCACTGGAGTGGTCAGATTTGTACAGATGTGAACAGCAGCAAAGCTGACTTCTGGGCATGGTATATTCAGTATAGTTGACATATGAGTTATGATGTAATTATCATAGAATCATAGAATAGTTAGGGTTGGAAAGGACGTTAAGATCATCTAGTTCCAAACCCCCTGCCATGGGCAGGGACACCTCACACTAAACCATGTCTTACATCTAGTGAAAGCACAGCTGCAACATCTTAAGTGTCCCCATCACTTTCAATAAATTTCTGTCACAGTGGCAGGTGTATTTATCCTGAAGTTGAAAGAAAAGGAAAGCACACAATAAGCCTAATCAGTTTTAGAAAAATGGTAAATTGCTGTGACTCCAGTATGAAAATCAGGGATGCATACACAATCAAGTATGTGTGTAATGTATGAATAGCCTGTATATACTGAAACAGCAGCAGTAACTATACATTAAGTCCATAATTATGAGATTTCTATCCTAAATCTATTCCAAAATGGGTCTCTATAAAGGGCTAAAGCACTTTTGCATCACAACTGGGAAGAAGGAAAATGTGTTAAGAAGCCTTCAGTGGAAAAATAACTTAAAATTATAAGTTTTTTTTTTAAAGATCAATTTTTATTATCAACGCAATGTCCTGAGTGTGGTACCTATTCAGAAGCAGAAGTAAGCAGCCTGAAAATTTGTAAGCCCATTAACCCATCTTCACTAACGTGTTATGTTTTGAGATGAAAATAGGTTATAAGTGAATATGCATGGAAAACAGGGGGAAAAAGGAAACATTATTAGGCCAAAGTTGCACCATGCCAGTCTAAGCCGATATGTTTAATAAGATAAATGAGGACACAGCAAGTCTAACACACCTTGACTGCATTAATCTTTTGCTAGGAGCAAGTAGTTAAAATGAAGAAGACAGAGATGAGAGAAATTTGCACAGAAAGAGAGATTGAACCAAGCAATGGCAGCTGGCATTTCTGAGCATGCCAAACTGGGAGTCACAAATTCCCTTTCCAAATAATGACTGAATCATTATATCTTATTTGTACTCCCAATGAACTAATACCAGTGAAAGAAATTATGATATTTGCATACCCATCCATGTACTTCTGCGTCCCTTTTCCCTCTGCCGCTTAGTTCACATTCAAACACCTTAAGTGTCCTCAGAGACCTAGCACCAACTCAGAGTGCAGGGCAAAGGGTGGCTAAAGTAGCTTCTGGCTAATCCTCTTGTCTCTGAGACTGAGTAAGCTTCTGTCTCAGTATAAGGGTCCAGAGAGAGCTCTTTGGCAGCCATTCTATGAACCACACTAATGCACAGAACCTCCACTAAACAGTGCGCCTTGTGGAACTTCTACTTCCCTGTTTCACCACCATGACTCCGTATTACTGCTAGCTTCAACATTGGTCACAAAATTACTGCACAAGATAGCTGGAGAATGATCATGTACTAATATGCCTTCAACTGCCTTCTGGTAATGCCCAAGTCCAGGCTGTGGAAGTAAGGCTTAAGATCTACTCCCACGTACTACAGCCATAACATCTGCATGAAGAACACACACTAGGACTGAAAATCTTACTCTTCACAACTTTTTTGTTTACAGTCAAAATAAATGGACTCTTGTATTTTCTTTCAGTGCATAAGTGTTGAGTATTGCAGGATTTGTGCTATGGTTAAGAACATCCCCTCCTTTTTAGTCTACATCTCTCCCAAAGCATACACCTTGAAAAGTAAATTCAGAACTGAAGTTTGTCTTCCATATTCTTTCTACCTACTGTAATTAAAACAGTCATTAATTAGACAGAAATGCATGCCCTTCCATTCCTGAAATTCAATTTTCACCTGCTAATGACCAGAACTTTTATCACCTTCCACTGAAATACCAGTAATGCAGATTTGAAGGGAAAAATATGTTAAGTAAGTGTGTTAAGTGGATTATACTGATAGAAATAAAGATGGAGGTTCTTTGAAACTTATGGGTTATGAATGGGAACTCACAGACCATAACATTAGGAATTGAATGAAGACCCAAAAAGGTAGATAAAATAGTTATAATTTCCATTCTTAAAATGTCTTATTAAATACATGTATTATTATTGATATAAGAGCATATCTTGACATTTACATCATAAAGTGAGAAAGGAAAGGCAGAGTCTATTGCTTATGAACACAGAAAAAAAATCCAGATAAATATAAATGCAGAAATTTAATCGCTCACAGCAGGCAAAGTTCATTTTGTCATTTCAGCACTGTCTTGTGCAACATTCATCCAAAGAAGTGAACAGATGTTATACAGCATTTAATATATAATGACAGCAACACACCCAGTAATGGAAGGAAGCCAAAAATAAGATAAGGCCTCTGGATGTTTTATTTGCTGACACTTTGCTATAAAATACTTTCTGAAAGCAATTTCAAAAAAGTGCTAAGCCATTCCTAGAAACTAGCGTAGAAAAAGGCATACAATCAACAGAGAAACAGGATAGGAGCATCTGCTCTGAAACCTTCTTACGGCTGAAGCATTTCTGTGTTCTTCATCCAAAAGTTTGTCTTTCATCCAAGAATCTCACTGCCATAGATTCTGTAATTGTTTTGACAGAGAGTAAGATGAGGCACAGAAACAAAGATATTTCTCTGGAATAAGCCTGTGGAGGGCTGGTTCCTAATCCCACTAGGCCTGACTCTCCCCCAGCACTACAAGGTCTTTTGGGACTATTATTGAGGAAAGGTGTTTGATGAGCCCCAGAGCAACCCACTGTCATGTTAGATGTTGAGATATTAGTCACAGAGAGGTAGGCATCCCAGTGACTTCAGATAGTCACACCAGAACAGACTTTTACACTCTTTTCCTTTCATAGTACAGTTTAATGCAGTATCCATCAGCCAGCAGACTTGCAAGTGATGTGCCAGTAGTGTGCACGTATGAGAAGTTTGTGTACAGAGGTGAATCTGTCAACCAGATGTATGACATCCTCAGAGCTGCAGTTACAATACAAAATACCCAAACTCTGCTCAGACTCCATGCTGAATGAGGTTCCTTTTTTATGCAGTTCTGTGCTGTTACTCTTAAACAGAAACTTCCTTATAAGAAATTGGAGAAGAAGGTTGTAAGGCAACTGTTTAGCAAACTTATATACAGTTCGACAGGACATAGAAAAATCAAAATTCAACTGTCCTGCTTCTTCATTCTTACAAGCAGTTAACAAAAAAGAAAACCAAAAAGAGTTTCAGTTGAAACTAGGCAATTTTGTACATCAAAAGGAGCACAAGTTTGCTCCACTTATTTTTGTGAGGAGCTAATTGTGAAGTGTAAAATAGCCCTCTCCCTTTCATCTCCAGTAGTATTGAACACTGAGATGCTGTCAGACTTATTAGCTGGCACTGTCAAATATTGTGAGCATTCGAGGACACACTTCCAAGAAATTGCAGAGAAGTACAGACATTCCAGCAGCAGCCAGGCTAGACAGCTCTGCCCTGGCTTACCCAGCATTCGAATGACTCACTTATCCAGGGAAACCGAAACTATGAAAAATGATAAAAAGTACACATCTGTGTAAAGTTGGGTCAAAAAAACACAACAGTATGCATTTGGAGAGGCCGGAATTACTCAAACGGTAAAATAGATTTCTGTACAACGAAGGAAAACTTATTTAGGGACAAACCCGTGAGGGGTGTAGAGGAAGTGATCTTTTGGTCTAGCTAAAAAGTAAGCAGCAAAGCGCAGGGCTTAATGGTAACTTAATGGAAACTTGTCAGGGGCAGGATCCCACTAGGGACCAGGCTATTCAGCACATTCAGTGAAGAGCTAGAAAGGGCTATAAAGAAGGTCTCTAAAAGCTGCTAAACATTTTCAAGTAGTGAAATGCCATCCCTGTGGCAAGGAACTCTGGAAAGACTTTAAAAACTGTACAAAATTAGGTCAAATGAGATTTAGTCTAAATAAGCATAAACCATCTAAGCACAAATAACCTGAGTTATGTTGACCTCAAACACATGTCCTGAGTTAGCAGTCAGGGCACAGAAACTAGATGACAAGGTCATTGCTGACCTTGGAACTGTGAAATGATCAGCTTTTCATGCTGCAGTAGTCAAGACAGACAATAAAATACCAGGCATCATTAAGAACAGTACTAAGGAAAGACAAAGTGTCATTTCTCCCTACATAAAATGTTGGATTGCCGAAGTAACAAGCTGCTGGCCAATGTAAAGAGGAAGGGCATCTGCCCTGCGAGGAGAGACTCAAAAAGCCAGGGCTTTGCAGTCTGGAGTTAGGAAGGATAAAACTGGTAAGATAAGGCTTTGCAAGTCTATAAATATGATGAAAAAGTTGAATGCAAAACTGCTGTTTGCTAAGCCCTGTGCTGTGGTAAGGGCATTTGATGACTTTCTTGATCTCCCACGGTCACTTCCAGCCCAAGTATCTCTGTGGCTCTATGCCTCCACAACAGGCATGCCCAGCCATCCTCACCTACCCTCACCCAGAGGTCTCCAATATTTATTCTCCCCCCCCCCCCCCCCCCCCCGCACATGGACACGTACACCTCCCTGTAAGTCACATCATTTTTGCATTATTATTGCTTTGGAAATTAGTACATATTCCATGAACACATGCAAGTAATAAAAATTCACAGTAACAAACATTAAGTCTCTTAATTAATTTAACAAAGTGTGTACCCATGGTTTCTATTCTATTACTTATTTTTTAATTAATATTCAAGGTCTATACTTAGCCTTGTCATATGCAGTTTTCTAACAGATACTTCTGTTTTTTAATAGCCACCATGCTCCAATATTTAACCAAATGGAAACCAATTAAAATGCAAACAATTACATCGCTTACTATATATATAATAGAAATAGTATTCATCATATTGCAAAAGATCTGTCTGTGCACTATTATAGTGCTAGATTTTTCAAGTCCTTTTGTAATACAACAGGAAACATTCTCTTTGCTGCATTCAGTGGCTTTGGCTTTGCAAAATGTATGTGATAAACAAGTTCAAAGCAATGTCAGTCATGTGAAAAGTGCTATATTCTTGTGGGGAAGAGAAAAAAGAAGCAATCATTTTTTGATGGATATTTTTGTTTGGTTTTGGTGTGGTTTTTGGGTTTGTTTTTTTTTTGTCACATAAAGTCTCATTACTGAATCCAGGTGATTGTGGATGAGCGATCAGAATCAGTCCAGGTGATGGTGGATGAGCAATAGCAATGGCTTATATAGTGTTCCAGCACTACTGGACTTCTTAATATTGCACCCAATCAGCTAGCAAAGTACAGAAGACCTTCTATACTTTGAAAATGATCAGAAACCAAATCTTTAAGAATAAAAATGCACAGTGATCTTTCAGGTTTTATGGGACAACAAAGCAGTACCAGAAACCTCACAGGGAAGTGTTACTGCACTGGGACACGGAAAAAGTACACCATTCCCTTCTCACCATGCCTCTGTGGCTACATCTGTCACCATTTGGAGCGGTTTAAATAGCTGGATCTGATCATTTATGTTCAATCCATCTTTTGGTTACACTCTACATAAGGCCTGCTTTATTTAAAGTTAGGGTATTAAACATTCTTTGGAGATGCTTATTAGATTTACTTCCTTTGAGAAAAGACCAGTGGTTTCTCATCTGAACAGATAATTTGCAGAGGTTTAAACCACTCCCAACTGAGCAGAACTGAGTACATCCTGCAGTAAGCAAGCCCTTACCTTGTACTAGGTAATGCTCCTAGCTAAACTGCAGAGCACTTTGCTCCACCTTCCAGTGCATCCTTTCAATATTTGGAAAGTCTGTGGCACTGCCTTCATTTTGTTCCATATTTGTGCATCACAAAGTGTGAGAAGCTCATGCAATATGACAAGGTTCACAGATACTGCAGTAAAGCAAACAGGCTATCTGCAGAAGGCTTCTATAGCTGTCACCATCAATAAAAGAGTTTCTTTCTCCTGCTGCTTTCGACAAGCTAGTTTGGTTCCCTGCAAATCTCCTTCAGGAACATGGGTACAATTTAGCTGTTTTTCCTCAGCTCTTTAGCTCAGCCTTGAGTGCCTTCTGCATTGACTGATAACAAATCACTGTTCCTGACCTGCAGGAAGACCTTTATCGTTTTTTTACAAAAGCAAATTATAGTTTATGTTTCTTTTTTTTTTTTTTTTTTTTTTTGCTTTTTGAGTTTTCGACAGTCAAGAGAAGCCATCTGCAGTATGCAGGAAGTGAGAAAACGTAAGTATGCCAAAAACTCTAGTTTTCATCCTACTTTCTGCTAACCTTACCTGAGAGGAGTTTGTTCAAACAGTTTATGAACACCTGCTGCACACAGGTTTAAGACTGTGGTAAAGTCTGTGGATTCTGTTGTCATAAATTTCGTGTAATTGTATATGCAAGGAAAGGCTTGCTATAGACACATTTTGAAGAGTGCACACACAGATCCCTTAACACAAAAACTTGTGTTAAAAATGCCGTAAGAGAAACATGTATTGGCAGTACCTCTGTGAGCACCTGAAGGCCACTAAGAGTGGAGCTAAGCAGCTCTACCGAATTGCTAATCTGATATCTGTCCCACATTCAGCATGACCTAATGTATCTGGTTATGAAATCTTAGCTGGGGACAAAATTGTTTGATTTTTTTTTTTTTTGAAAGACGTTACAACTACCAATAACCTAATTCTGAATTTTTTATTTTTAACAAAACACTCATTTTGACTGTGGTCCAATAATTGCTTCCTCCAAGAGGCATTTTTTCAGGAAGCGTCAGAGTAGGCCTCTGCCAGCTACGGTTTGAAATATCATACCCTGGGAATCTCCAGATTTTAAACCACCCAAAGCAGGTAAGCATCCAAAATCTCAAAACCTTCAAACCTTACCAGACCTCTTCAAGGCCTCACATTCTGTTAAGATTTCATACAAGATCACCAAGCTATGGATCTAATCCAGATAAGAAATGTCCTAAATGCATGGTAAAACCATGCCCACGCATAGTGAGGGAAGAAGGCAACATCGAACTAAAATGATGTGTATTACCAACAGCCTTGACTTTATCAACCCTCCTGTAAGGACCCTGACTTCTAAGGAACATGAATAATGCCATTAGTTTCACTATGAAAATGCTAAGTGTTTCAGGTCCCTGAAAACCTATATTGTCCAGGTTCTATTTGTGCGTATGCCAAAATCAAAAGTGGATTTCTAGAAATCATCAAGTTTTTAAGGATCAGAAGAAAATGCCATGTATTGCTAGATTAATGATAAAAATACTGAGAGGTGACATTTGCAACTGTTGCCAGTATAAACATAACAGACAACCCCAGGAGATTCCTGATATGCCAGTAAAGCAGCAAAACACAACTGGATGGGACAGGGCTCATAAGCAGCTAAATAGACACATTCATAGCAATGTTTTTATCTATGAACATTAAAAGATATTTTATAAATCTACACAAAAACATTTTTAGGCCCTTCCGGTACTGCCAAAATTTCAGCCAAAAGTGACCATTAAAAAAAGCAGAGACTCTGCAACTGGCTTTACGAAGATATGATAGAATTTCCACACAGTGAGATCAACAGAAACAGATTTTGGAGAGCCCAGGATAGCTGAAACACTAACCAAAATCACTGCAAGTTCCTCATCTTGCTGCCCTCAGAACCCTTCATGACACCGCTCAGCTCTTCACTGTCTTTCCCAGCACCCTCAGCTTTTACTAATCCTCCTCAGCCATCCGCCTGCTACCACTTCATGATTCATTTTGCTTAAAGTTCTGAGAAGCTTGAGACAGTTCTTGTCTTACTTTGAAAATGGCTGAACAACTGTGTTCATAGGGTCATAGAATCATTGAATCATTTAGACTGGAAAAGACTTTTAAGATCGAGTCCAGCAATTAACCTACCACTGCCATGTCTAAACCATATCTCTAAGTGCCACATCTATACATCTTTTAAATACCTCCAGGGATGGTGACTCAACCTTTCCCAGGGCAGCCTGTTCCAGTGCTTGACAACCCTTTCAGTGAAAATATTTTTCTAATATCCTATCTAGACCTTCCTTGCGGCAACTTGATGCCATTTCCTCTTGTCCCATCACTTGTTACTTGAAAGAAAAGACTGACCCCCTTCTACAAGCTCCTTTCAGGTAGCTGTAAAGAGTAGTAAGGTCTCCTGTGAACAAGGGAAAAATTTTAGCCGTTCAAGGAGCTTGAACTTGAATAAAATCTCACCACAGAAAATCGCTATTATGTTTAATCACCACCATATTTCTTCATTCTACTTTCACAAAAATTTTGCTATTCTAATTCAACAGGGATTTGCTTTACTTCTTTAATTATTTTATAGTCATATATACACATGTATATTCATATTGCATACATATGTATACATGTATATACAAAAATTGGGTCTTCTGTATGGGATATTCCCTATATTTGGATATTCTTTAGATTAGCTGCCTTCTACGTATTCAAACACACCATTTTCATTGATCTAGAGGAACAAACCTCTTTTGTTTTGCTCTACTCTCCTTTTTTCTGGCATCATGGTACATAGAGCATATAAAAAAGAGGAGTAAGTCCGTATTATCACATGGACTGATAGATATTTTGCATAACACTGGAGTTCGCGGTCAGTTTTAAAAGAGGAAGTTAAATTCATCACCATTTATTTCACTGTGAAAAGTGAGTTCAGTATGACTGATTTTACTCTCCTTATGTATTAGCTAGTATTAACAAGCATTAACAGCATTAAAGTATTAACAAGTCTGGCACTCCAGAAGCTCCTCACCAACCTTTCCAACAGATGTTTTAGACAGTTAAAAAAAAAACTATTTATAACATCATAAAAGGAAAGTTCCGTCGCAGGCAGTGCATGCAAATACTATGCTTCAGCTTCACATTGTCTACAGATCGTGCTGCCTTTAGAGCTTATCCTTTCACTAGGGCTACAGCATATGTCATGTAAAAGCACGTGCTGCTGTTGCAACAGCATTTCCTGAAGTTAAGGTGAGGGCTGACCCTGATATCATGCTTGGCTCAGGATGCTAACACGTGCTTCTATGAGGTTGCTGGTGCACTTGCAAAGCACACTTTCGGTGCGCAGCAGACTCTTAATTAAGCTCTCTGCCCAGAAGCACACCAGCATCAGGAGAAAGTTCACTTCAGATCATGGGAACATCCTGTTATGCCCATGTTCGGACTGCCTTTTGGAGCATAGCTTCAGCCAGCCTTCACACAGCACTCATAGTCATCAGGGAACATTAACCTTTTGTAGACTGTAAACACAAACTCTACATGTCTTCTACAGTATCTGTCTTGCAGGCTGGAAGTTGCCATTGTGTTTAAATCATTAGCACTGATCTCACACAGTCTGGGTATATATTGTTAATCTGAGCTAATTCTTCTCTTAATTGATTTGTGCATGTCACCTTCACAATATTTTGTTTATAACCGTGCTTTTGAATATAAGATACTGGTTTTGGGGTAGTCAGTCCAATACACAAAGACTCTCAGAGAAGGGAAAAGAGAATCTTAGGAAATGAAGAGTGATTAACTCTAGAGACAGTTTTATATCTTAGATTTGTCTTGAAGGTTCACCTAACAAGATTATTTTCCACTTTATTATTTGATTAGCATGAAACACTTTATGGAGGCGCAGAACATACCTTTTCTTGTACATAAACAAGAACCAATAATAACATGAAAGCTGATGAAATAATAATAGGGAAAAATATTTAAGTATTTTCCTTCTGCCAAAGAGCTCAGCGGGAAGGTAGCTGGAACATACTGGACTCAAAATCAGGGTTATAACCATAATGTAAAATGAAGTTACTCAACTCTAAAAGTAAAAAACGCTTGGACCTTTGGGTGTGTTGAAGCAGTAAATGCCCTTAAATATCCATTGCCTTTCTTTGAAGTTGCAGATTCTTGGCTTTTCTAAAAGATCAGGCTTTACCTCTCTGCATTTAAGGAGTGAAAAGTGAGAACAGAAAATGTAGTGAATGTCTAGACAATTGACATGAATCTCTAATTACCTTCTTGATGTAAAACAGGAACACAGAAGTCAAACTTGTAGAAACGTCGTGAAGTGTCTAAGTGATAACCCATAGTCAGATGTAAAATGCTACATAATTTTGACTTGTTACTGGTAACATTAAATAGCTCATAACAGTACTTAAGCAATCTGGTGGCATTTAATAGCATGCCCTGTAAAGTATGCCTATTGAAAAGTTCCCCTCTCTTCTAAAAATATCTCTTGTGCTGCACAGCCAAACACTACAGTGGGATATGTTATCTACATCTTTAAGGATAATAGAAGGCTTGAGCTGTATGAAGTAAGAATGAACAAAGTAGCTATGAGAAAAAAAGAAGCAACAAAACCCACAGGACCCTCGAAACATAATGAAGTTTTTTTCAGGAATGAGGGAGGGCAAGACCAAGAAATGGAACATAAAAACCATTTTTTATTGTTCTAATTTTATTATCTTTAATAAGTATCTTTTCAATGGATATATTTTGGTTCATGAAAAGATAGGAAGTTTCAAAAGACAAAGCCTTGAAAAAAGTTGTATGCAAAGTCCCTATAAACAGCTGTAATTATGAGAAATTGTACATGAAAGCCTTTTACCATGAGATTTGCCGTAGACTCTTTTAATAAAATTAATGCAGCTTTTGAATTTTCACTATTTTACCAAGAGATACTCAAAGCTTTTATCATTGACTGAATGTATGATACAGGCTCTTGATGTTCAAGATCCTGCAAATTTGTTCCACCAGGAAGAAAACTGGATGATGAATCAGGTATGGCTGCAATCTTATTTATCTGAAAAGAAGCCTTCAAGGCACTAGAAATCCAAAACCAGAAACCATTTTCTTTGTCCAGAGTCTCAAGTGTTTTTCTGTCTGGTATCACACCCAAAACTTTCAGCTTTTACTTACTGGCTTCTTTTCGAGCACTTTTGTGGTATTTCTGCATCTTTAGACTGTCTTTGTCTCTCTAAGACACAAGCCTACTGACACACAAATATGTACAGATACATATATACCTCTACATAAGCTTTCTCTGGCAATGCCAAATGTATTCTCCAGGCAAAAAACCTTGCAGCTGCCCAGATTACTTCCTTCCTCCGCCTCCTCACAATCTTGTGTGCAAGACAGTTGCTTCAGCTGCTGCAGCTGTTTATTTCAGCAAGAAGCTTGGTTTTCCTTTCACCTGAGTTCAGAAGCAGGATAAGTACTGTAAGGTGCCACAGTGATGTATGAGGAATATGAGGAAGATGAGACAAAGACACATCTGGACAATGCTTGTTACAGTGCAGCAAGTACACACAAGTAGGTGGCACATGCATATCTCAAACACACACATTCATCATTTTTTTTCTACTGATTAACTATGGATTGCACAGCCCTCTGGAAAAATTCTGGTGCATGCTTTGCTGTTTTGTATGTATTTATCGTACCTCAGTCTCATTTGCAGCCTAAGTCTTACTGTGTCACCTCTGCTTTCTCTTGGTGTGGTCTGCATGCTTTATTTGGCATATAAACCTGGTACAGTCAGATGGTTGAACCTGTAAACACAGGATCAGAACAGTTTGCATGAAGCTGCCATAGTAACCACCTATTGGAAATTAGTAAGACTCCTAGACAGCTCTTACTATGTGCTTTTAGCCGTCCCTATTTTGAGCATTAACATGCTTGCCTGGCGAATGAAGCAACTCCAAATCCAGACAAGTTCATGAGTGTAATTGAATAATTATGCAAGACTGCTGCTTATTAACTAAACTTGTTACAGCAACTAGTTTAATAGAAGCAACACTTTGTGGCCGGATATGTTGCACTGGATTTCTTGTATCTAACCTTACCTTCAAGGCTACTGATTCTCAGTAAAGCTTAACATTGCTTATAAAGCTACATAGTTTATTTCAAAAACATAAAACAAACAAACAAATAAAACCTAGGTATGATTTGGCTTGTCTAACAAAGCAACACGACCTCTGTAACCAGAGCAATTATCAAACTATGTGGAACATATCTGAAGAGAAGGGAAGAATCCAAAGCTGTAGAGTACAGACAGTTTCTTTTAATACAGCAAAATTACCTCACTCTATTACTATTCTCACTCCGTGATACAGCCTTAGTTTTATACAGCAGAAGCAGATTACCAGAGACAAAAGAAAGCTACCTTAATATTGACATGCTTGACAGGATAGATTTCTTAAAGGAGGTGAGGTAAATAGGACATACCCTTCCATTGGCACCTCCTTATTCTTATGCATGTTGCAAATCTATGAAGAATGATAAAATAGTTTGTGTTGGAAGGGACCTTAAAGATCATATAGTTCCAACCCCCCTGCCATGGGCAGGGACATCTTCCACTAGACCAGCTTGCTCCAAGCCCTGTCCAACCTGGCCTTGAACACTGCCAGGGATGGGACATCCACAGCTTCTCTGGGCAACCTGTGCCAGGGTCTCACCACTGTCTTTCTCTTTGTCGGGATGCATTGCTCCTGAGCTTTGAGGAGCTGAGCCTTGAATATTGACCATCTTTCTTGGGCCTCTCTTCCACCCAGGGCTTTATGCCATGGCACTCCAAGAAGCAGATCCCTCAAGAGGTGAGAGTCTATTCTCCTGAAGTACAGGACAGTGAGCTTGTTGTGTGCCCTCCTCACTGCCTTAAAGATCTTGAACTGCACCATTTCCTGGTCACAGCAGCCAAGGCTGCCCTCCAGCTTTACATTCCCCAGCAGCCCCTCTCTGTTCATCATAGCCAGGTACAGCACAGCACCTCTCTTTTTTGGTTCGTCTGTGTCTTGGAGAAGGTGCATTAGAAAGGGAGTGGTTAGTAGGTCAAGAGAGGTTCTCCTCCCCCTCTACTCAGCCTTGGTGAGGCCGCATCTGGAATATTGTGTCCAGTTCTGGGCCCCTCAATTCAAGAAGGACAGGGAATTGCTTGAAGGAGTCCAGCGCAGAGCCACAAAGATGATTAAGGGAGTGGAACATCTCCCTTATGAGGAGAGGCTGAGGGAGCTGGGTCTCTTTAGCTTGGAGAAGAGGAGACTGAGGGGTGACCTCATCAATGTTTACAAATATGTAAAGGGTAGGTGTCAGGATGATGGAGCTAGGCTTTTTTCAGTGATATCCAGTGATAGGACAAGGGGCAATGGGTGTAAACTGGAGCATAGGAAGTTCCACGTTAACATCAGGAAGAACTTCTTTACTGTAAGAGTGACAGAGCACTGGAACAGGTTGCCCAGGGGGGTTGTGGAGTCTCCTACACTGGAGATATTCAAGGCCCGCCTGGACAAGTTCCTGTGTGATGTACTGTAGGTTACCCTGCTCTTGCAGGGGGGTTGGACTAGATGATCTTTTTAGGTCCCTTCCAACCCTTGGGATTCTGTGATTCTGTGATTCTGTGATTATTGCCAGTGTGTTCCAGGAACCTCCTGGACTGCATGTGCCCTGCTGTGTTGTCCCTCCAGCAAATACATCAGGATGATTGATCCCAGTCCGTGTAAGGACTAGGGCTTGTGAACATGGGACCACATCTGTCGGTCTATAGAGGGCCTCATCCACTCTCTCTTCCTGGTAGCAGTGGAAGTGGTCTGTAGCTGACTCCCACTGCAGTGTTCCCTGTCTCCACACTTCCTTTAATCCTGACCCATAAGCTCTTGATCAGCTTCTCATCCATCCCCAGGCAGACCTCTCTGCACTCCAGCTGGTCATAGACATATAGGGCAACACCCCATCCTTGTCTTCCAAGCCTGTCTTTCCTGAAGAGCCTGTATCCTCCCATTCCAACATTCCAGTCATAGGAGGCATCCTACCATGTCTCCGTGATGCCAGTGAGGTCGTAACCCTTCAGATGTGCACACGCCTCTAACTCCTCTTGCCTGTTATCCATGCTACATGCATTGGCATAGAGGCATTTCAATTGGGTACCTGATGATGATGAGTTATTGGCTGGAGTGATTGTAAGTCCTTTGTGCTGCTATTTGGGTGCTCTCCTGCTGACCTGTGACCCTGCTCCAAGTTCTGGGCATCTCCTACTGGCACCAGCATCAGAAAGGCAGGAGCTGGTAATATAAATCATAATGAATCTGAAGAATTCATAACAGGTGAAGCAAGACTGCACTGACAAGTTCTTGAGCAGAACAAGTAAAGAGTCACCAGATGAAGCTTGGTTTTCTCCTTGCTAATTATGGTCAGTTCTTTTGGTGAGGATTGCACTGTTGCCCAGCTCTAACCACTTTTGGTATTGTATAGTAGTATAAACATTGTAACTGATAGTCATTTGTGGAACTGCACATAAGCAATCAGTCTTTGCATTCATTTATTTGCCATCCTACACATTAGGTAGGATTTTTAATGCACCTAGCTCAGTGAGCTGCTAACAGACGTTGTGTGGTGCCCTGGAAGCTAAGGGAATGCAGACAAAGCTGGAAGCAATGGGAATGCAGCCACAGTTGCTTCAGTATATTTATCATGGTTATAGCCCCCACTGGGTAAGGTGGAGATGGTAAGAGAGTAAGAAGTAAGAGAGAACCTTCAGTGGGCAAATACAGTCAAAATAAAACCTTGGAATTTGGGTTTTCATCATGCTTTACTTATCAACTTTTGTACCCACAGATAACTACGGTGTAATTCCTATAATTTAAATGTCTGACTATTTTGCCTGAAGGCACAATCACATACTTTAATGTCTAGCTGTTGTCGAGCTCCTATAGTTCCTGATGCCCATATTGGCTGCTGTAAAAATAGAGACCATTGTTTAAAATCAGCCTCTCAAAGTGTGTCTTCTCAATGAAAGGTAACATCTGTTCATAGCATGTGCCACTGTCAGACAAATAGAAAGGTCATGGACAGATCTGCACCCATTTCTGCAGATTGAGAGGGAGTATGAACCCTTGAAAGCCTGTGCTGCCTCCACAATTGTTTTTTCTTTCTCTTATTGATAAAAACAATTAAAGTTATAGACTGTCTGCATTTCAAAGGATTTGAGACAGTATTTGAAGGGGATATGAAGCAGGAAAAGTCACAGCCTTTTGCTGCTTAGCCTATGCCTAGGACTTGCTAAAGCTGTGAAACAGTTCATTGAGCATTTCCCTCTTCTCATTCTAAATGAATATTGATTGTCCCAACAGTTTGCTAAATATGCTTTAATTGAACAACAGCTAAGTGAGAGCACAGAAGTTGGACTTAGTCCTCTTGGATTCAAATATATGTATTTGGAATATGCAAATGCCAAATAAATCCTTCCAATATACCATTGGAATTCAAATTCCAAATACACCCTTCCAAATCAGCATATTCTAAGAACTCAGTGAACAGAAAACTGTGATATTATGCCAGGAACATGACATGAGCAACCTGTTAGAGAATCATAGAATCATAGAATAGTTAGGGTTGGAAAGGACCTCAAGATCATCTACTTCCAACCCCCCTGCCATGGGCAGGGACATCTCACATTAAAACATGTCATCCAAGGCTCCGTCCAACCTAGCCTTGAACACTGCCAGGGATGGAGCACTCACAACCCCCCTGGGCAACCTGTTCCAGTGACTCACCACCCTCACAATAAAGAACTTCCTCCTTATATCCATTCTAAACTTCCCCTGTTTAAGTTTTAACCCATTACCCCTTGTCCTGTCACTACAGTCCTGGATGAAGAGTCCCTCCCCAGCATCCCTATAGGCCCCCTTCAGGTACTGGAAGGCTGCTATGAGGTCTCCACGCAGCCTTCTCTTCTCCAGGCTGAGCAGCTCCAACTTTCTCAGCCTGTCTTCATACGGGAGGTGCTCCAGTCCCCTGATCATCCTCGTGGCCCTCCTCTGGACTTGTTTCAACAGTTCCATGTCCTTTTTATGTTGAGGACACCAGAACTGCACACAATACTCCAAGTGAGTCTCACAAGAGCAGAGGGGCAGGCTCACCTCCTTCGACCTGCTGGTCACGCTCCTTTTGATGCAGCCCAGTTGGATTTCTGGGCTGCAAGCACATACTGAAGCTGGCTCATGTTCAGTTTCTCATCGACCAGCACCCCCAAGTCCTTCTCCGCAGGGCTGCTCTGAATCTCTTCTCTGCCCAAAGACTTGCTTAATTATTTGTCTCAGAAGAAATTATTTTCTCCATCCCATGCTCTCCTTGTTTGTATTCCTGGTTTCCTTCTGATCTTTCACTTCAATCTGTTTCATTCTGCATTTTCTTGAACATTCTTATCTCAGGTCCATTAAACATAGGGTGAATAAGAAGAAAATTGGAGGGGGGCAGGAAATGACCAGCATGTATTTGAGACAGCAGAGGCAGTATTTTGCAGCAGGAACATGAGGAGCAATAGGAAAACAAATTTCCATCAGAAAATTTATTTACCCCAAGGCCTGGGATAGCAACTTCACTGACTCATTCGTTTCAGGTTTCCCAAACCGAAAGCTAGAACAGCAGAAGTTGCAACCAGCAAAAGTCAGTGTCCATTTGAAAGAGAGGTGCTTGTTGATTACAACAGGCCAAAGAGCGTGATCTCAAGGCTGACAAAGTCAAGCAGTGTGACAACCTGCTTCTCGACAGAGAAGGTCCTACAGGGTAATTCATGCTATAAAAACTATCCCATCAGAAAGACGAAGATAGACTGTGAAAGCTGCAGATGTTGACTCTTGTAGGGGTCATGGGTCTGCACAGAAAGAGCAGGATGTGCCCAGAAATAGGTAAGGCTGTTGTTTCAAACATCCCAGATTAGCTCTGTGAACACCAGCTACAGGAGGAAAGAACTCACCCAGCTCTGCAACACACACTGCACAATCAAATAAACTTCAAATAAATGGGCCCACACCTTGTCCTAGACACACAACCACCCAGTTTTCCATGGACTTCTTTTGTAGAGAAGCCTGCCAGCAGTGCTTTAGGAGATCCCAGACCACCACCAGATCGCATGCAGATGTAACCAAAATGCTGTAAAGGATTATGCGTCTGGATGACATCTATGGACATTAAATTATCTACACAGACCCTACAGCAACTTTTGGTATTGACAAGGCCACTGGAAGTTTGGGAAATCCTGGCAGATATGCTATTTGATGTATCACTTGAAAACTACTCTTTAATTGTAATTAATTAACTAAGTAACAGAGTGAAAGAGTAATAAATCCAGACAGATAGGTGTGAGAATGAAGTTGCCTGCTACAGGTCTTATTTATGCAGGTTCCTTTATAATGAAAATAAGTGGCTAGGAGAGAACTAGGGTCATTTTTCCCACCTGTGACCAGAAGTTAGGTTCACTTAAGGTTCAGTTTAGACTTGAGTCACAGAAATATTTTCAGTTCATGTCAGCATAACCATGTCTTGGAATTTATTCCAGCTATTGCAGAGGGAGACTAGACATATTTTCTTGGTGTGATAACATCTAGAATGGAATTTATTTGAAATTACTCCAGGGTGGAGCTCTTAATTAAGCTATGGAGAGGGTGTGAATATCAAATGTTGGCAAAAATAGAATCTTAACTTTTAGGGGAACTGTGAGTAATTAAAAGCAGCTGTGAGAATTAGAGAGGATGCCAGTGAAAAGGTTACCATACATCTCTGCGAGATGAAAAAGTGGCAAAACTGAGAAATCTGTAAATTCTAAACCTGACAAAAGTAACAGGAGCAGAAGTAGTAATTTCATCGGCATGTCCCAAACAGATGTGATTGCAGAGAATACCAGTTTCCCAATCAGGTCCTGTGTTGTGTTGGGTGACCCAGGAGTCACCTGAAAGCCCTATTCTGGTCCTAGTGGCTGGCACACCAGGAGGGAAAGAAAGCCCACCTTTAGCAGTGAAATGAACAGTGTACAGTGCACAGTGCAGGCTTGCCAGCTGGCAGCTGACATGCAGAGCCCAAGAGCAGTAATCCTTTTGCCATTTTCAGGCAACCTTGCTTTCAAGGAAACCGTAACAGCCTCTCCACCTCCCCAAGATTTTACAAGGACTTGCCCTTGGGCTTTCTGGATCACCTCTGCAAGTCCTTCTGCAGAAAGACAGACCCCGTGCGAGACTGAGGCAGTGCTCAAGAGCTAATGAGCTCAAGAGGAGCTTCCTTCCCCAGAGATGACATGAAAAGGTTCTGAGTGTGGGTGAGTGCCAGGAGTGATGTTCACTGAGCCTGTCCTACATTGCTGCTCAGGGACTGGGTGCTATGGCTGAACTGCCCTGTCCCTCAGCAAAGCTGACTTGCTCTGTCCCTGAACAGAAAACTGAACTAGCCATGTGGGTTTTCAGGCAGTGGCGAACTAGCAGAGAATTGGATGCTTGCTCCTGAGCTCTACTATATACCTGAACATGCCTAGCCCTTTTCCACAGTCTCTTGAAGAATTACCCCACAGTGGTAACCAGATGTAAAAACTATATATATATATATATAACCGAGGTGGAAAGATTTGTTGAAGGGAAAGGGAGACTCAAACCCTGCAGAAACATCCTTTTTTTTATATATAACTGTAATATACTTACATTTGGTCCTCAAAAACAACCACTGCACTTTTCCTGAATTAAGGAAGAGGCAAATGAAAGCATTCAGGCATGGTAGCTGAATACTGAATGTAGGTAACATCCTATAACAATGCAGCACCCAATAATAACGACAGCACTGAGATGTGATTTCCTCCTTCAGGACAGTGAGTGTAGCACCATGGGTGCTTAAGAAGATACAGCCTTTGCAGAAAACAAAACCATGCAGAAAATTAAGAGGCAATAATAGAGAAAGGGGAAAAAAAAAATAGGCCATGGACAAAGACGCTGAAAGCGCATGAGGGGATGACTAATAGACAGGGCTAAGAACCTTCTTTTCAATAGAAAATACACTTTTGAGAAAATCAAAGATTTTCATAAATATCAGCCACAGTAGGAAAGAAGGGCATTTTATGCCTGCAGAAATGCAGAATTACAGGCAGTCCAACTCACAGAAGAAAATAAGGGCAGAAGACAGGTGACAAACAACGGCTGAGAGAAAACAATACCTCTTGGGAATTGTGGTGTCATTCTTCTAATGACTCGAAATGTATTGGTACACTTTCAACAGACCAAATTGAAGCATTTTAGTTATGAATCATTTACTCAGAACTCTTCATTCCACAATAATTAATTTTTTTAAAACTTTTTCCCTTTGTTTGGTATGGAAATGCATTTCTGTTTCATGCATGACAGAAATTTTGGTTATGACTATGTTTTATGCAGACTTCAAGACTACGTTTTGTGCACTCTCAGAAAAGAGCCTAGTGGTATAGTTTATACAAGCAATTATGCCTGCAGAAAGAGAAAAGCAGCACTGAGGGAACTAAGCACCCAGACTATGCAAGGGTACAGCAAGGCTCCCTTAACCAGGAACAGTGTCTGCATACAGCAATATTTAGACTTGTCAATATTGTTAGAGATTTTTCAATGAGGTTTGAATTCCTAAACATTTATCTTCTGTTAAGCTGGAAAGGAAGTCTGGCAACTGTGCATGGGGCAGCGCAGTGGGAGAGGGGGGCATAGTCTTACACCGTGGGATGCTCCCTGCCTCTAAGCTGCTGGCATGAGAAGGGGCTTAGAGTCAAATATTTTGCAAGATGGGTACCTGCTCCTGGATTAGAAATGGAAACAGCGTTGGGGATAGATAGGAATCCACACATCATTTAGGCATGTGGATACAGCTGAGGAGATTTTACCAGAGGAACATGAGTGAGGACATGCAAATGGATACGCACGACTGTTGTGATTTAAACCCAGCCAGCAGCTAAGCACCACGCAGCCAATCACTTGCTGCCTGCCCACTCCCCAGCATATTCTTTACATGCACTACAGGAAGTTCATCCCTTCCTACAGTATGTTAAAATTTTTAACTGGGCAGGGCCGGCCCTGCTGGCAGATCGCCTAGTGTTGGCCAACCAGGTGGCCTTTGGTAAGTGTGTAGCACCATGTTTGAAATTCCCACCGCCCATTGTTCTCAGCACAGTTTTTAGCAGTCCGTTGTACCATTTGATTTTCCCAGAGGCTGGTGCATGATAGAGGATAGGATATATCCACTCAGTGACATGCCCAGGCGTCTATGACATTGTTCTAGAAATGAGTCCCGTTGACTCAGTTGTTTCTGGGGTGCCATGTCACAGAATTATAGAATCATACAACGGTTAGGGTTGGAAAGGACCTTAAAATCACCTAGTTTCAACCCCCCTGCCATGGACAGGGACACCTTCCACTAGACCAGGTCACTCAAGGCCTTGTCCAGCCTGGCCTTGAACACTTCCTGGGATAGGGCAGCCACAGCTCCTCTGGGCAGCCTGTACCAGTGCCTCACCAGTCTCACGGGGAAGAATGTCTTCTTTATATCCAACCTAAATCTCCCTTGTTTAATTTTGAACCCATTTTCTCTTGTCCTCTCACTGCACTTCCTGATGAAGAATCCCTCTCTGGCATCCTTGCAAGCCCCCTTCAAAAACTCCATGCATGTGTCACCATAAGACTTGTTATACAAGGCCCAGGATAGCGTTCCGGGCAGTGGCGCAGGGCACAGCGTGTGTTTTCAGTCATCTAGTGCTCGCTTCCACCATGGTAAGCGCATGGTGGCATGGTGTGAGTGTGATACAGACAGCCTGCCAGGTCTACCCATATCTGTAGCCATCATCCTCCGCAGAAAAGAGGCTTTAACTGTTTGGAGCTTTGAAGTACCCTCTCTTGAGATAGTCTATATCAGGGATGCATGGAGCCCCTGGACCTGTCACAATCTGCTGCTTTTGCCACTTCTTTTCCAGTCAGGCCGATTTCAGCCTCCAGTACAGTCAGCTGCTGGGATCCTCCTGTCACTCTGGGAATATAAATGTGTTCTACCCCTCGGTGGCTTGATAGCATCAGGGTACACTGTGCACCAATGTCTACAGGAGCCTTATACTTCTGTGGGACTGATGTGCTAGGCCATCTGATCCACACAGTCCAGTAAACCTGATGGTCTCTCTCGTCCACCTGGTTGGAGGCAGGGCCCCTCTAGTCCTGGTCATAGGATTCTCCTCACCTACTTCTCATAAAAATTAGTAAAATTCCTTTCCATAGGATCAGGAGTAAACACAGCTCTTCCACTCTGTCTGGGGAACTGCCCAATGGAAAATGGAGCTGCAGATTTCCAGGAAGAACCCTTATTTGTGGGTTTGGTTTTTTTTTCCTTGCATTTTGTGTACTTGTTCTTCTAGTGTTAAGGCAGGTTTTACATCACACTTTCTCATGGCCTCTCCATGGTCTCACAGGTAAAACCACAGGTACCCCATGGTGTACATAGTCTATATCTCCCTCTTGAGCATAAGCACACTTCCAGTTAACAGCTGAGATATTGGTCTGTACAGGTAGGGAGTAAGATTTGTCCTCATTGAGTCACTGGATCGGTTTCTCCACAGCTGACATGAGGAAAGAAGAGATACTGTCTTTGTATTCCTGCAACTAGCAAATCACTTCACCCACCAATGGAACTTTTCCTCTCTCCAGTTCATTACTGCTAATGAGTTGGCATATAATGATGGCGCAGTTCGTACAAATTTCTACAATGTTGTTCATGTGCACTGGACTTCTTCTGGATCTGTGGGTAACTGCATTTTGTTGGGGTCATAAAAAATCATCTGTAGCACAGCTAATTCCCTCAGATACTAGATACCTCTCTCTAATGTGATCCATTTGCCTGGGTGACCTATCGCAACTTTATTATGCTGAAGGGAAAGCAGCATACATCCTAATACGTCTGCTTAGACCTGATCGATGCAGGCACACAAATGATGGTAATACCCACATTATTACATCAAAGGCTGACATAAAAATAGACTGCCCGAACTTGGTAGAGCATAAGGAAGTCCTGTGACCGCCTGGCTGAAGTGGGTCCCAGCAGTTGTATGTACCAGTCTGACCCTGAAATGCATGGCCCTGAAATGGAGCTTCGTGGGAAACCACATGAGTATTATATATGACCCGACTCCTGAAATTCAGTTATGCTACTTGCTATTTCCATGTATATAATGTATTTGAGAATATACATAAACCCAAGTAACTGAAAATGTGAGGTTACAATGTACCCTTCCAAAGAAAACGTGACCCCTGTCACTCTTGAGGGTACACATCACAAACCACCTAGCACAATGCTAATTTAGCCTTTGGCAAGCTTTATATTCTCTTCCCCAGCTGGGAAAGTGTACCCCAAAATAGAACTTGCTAGAAAGAGCATTGAAATTAGCTTTCATCAGTATTTATATAAGGTACCTGGGCCACCGATATTGCAAATGTTTAACTCAGCCTCTCGAACGAGCAAGTTATACAGCTTCTGCTGCGTTTCTACTGGAATAAGCATCCATGTCTAACATAGATAAGGGGTGAAGCATGAAGAAGAAAAAGTTACAGAACATTAGGTTGCTGCTGCAAGAAAATGATATGGCTTCTAACTTCAGTAGATTTGCTCTGTACAAAAAAAAACACAAAGCCAGAAGCACTCATTATCGGGCTATCTGGCAAGAAAGCAAGAATGAAAGACAGGGGAATAGAGGTAAGACAGGAGGGTGGTAAAAGACACATTGAGTAGGGCAGAAATATTTAGACATGTGGCGTGTTTTCACCCACAGAAATGTCATGAATGTTGTAATTAGCTGGTTCCTGAGCTTTTAGGATGCCCAAGTCTTAAGTTCCAGCTCTGGGACAAATTGAGGCACTGAAGTCCTACCTAACAAGCAGGTCTCCATTTATTTTTGGTGAGACATTAGAAGGCAGCAGTAGACTCATTGGTACTGATCTCTCCATGCTACAGGACAAAGTATCTCCCCACTCCATGCTGGCCATGACCATGTCACACCAGTGTCATCACCTCCATGTCTTACAGCTGTTATCACAAAGTTTAGATCTTTGCTCTCTGCAAACCAACATAAATGCACACAAAAAAACCAAAAAAAACCAAAAAAAAAAGCAGCAATATTTCTGTTATGATACCTTGCAATTCAGAAACAAGTTTCCTCCTATTTAACTTTCAGCATGAATCAGCATAATTACATCAGGCTGCGTCAACTGTATAACTTGACATGAAGTTGCATAAAACACAATCCATCACGCAATTTGCGGCATCACCCAGGAAACTTGAAGATGAAAAAAAAAAAAAGAAGCTGCGCTACAGGGCTGTTTCACCTTGTATTAGAGCTACTTTCAGATCTTTAGCTAGGAAACCAAACAACTCTTAAGCAGACCTTTCAATCCACCACAGCCTACTTCTCATATTTACTAAAAGTGGTTGTCACTGCCTCCTCACATGATCCTTCCCAGAAAAACAGCAACCCTCCTGTAACAAGTAACATGTTTCACTAGTCATGATCTGGACCCCACTCTCGGGCTGATTTTGCCTCTCTTATTCACACTGAGTAAAGCTCCTGACTCAAGGGCAACACCCCCCAAATCTGACTGTACAATTACATTATTATTTTGAATGATTAGATCTCAGCAGTATAATGTAACATATGTTATTAGTTATGCTACATACACATTTATCCCAAATGATGCTTCAATTTTACATCCAGAACAACATAAAGCAATGCTATGATTGAGTGGTAAGGATGAGTGAACCTCCTACCTTCTGTTACATCCTGGGAGCTTATGCCCACCCTTCCGAGTACCTAAGGCAGGGCCAAGATTTTATTTTATATTGCTTCTCTGCAAAAATGACGAATTTCATCCTATGCATTTTGCCAGAACCCAGCAAAATATATTTCTCAAACCATCAGAAAAAGGATGCAGACACATTTTCACATGAAAAGATTTTTGTCAGATGTACAGAATTTTTCCTCCTTGCAGAACAAATTCCAGAACTAAAATGATCATGACCATATTGTCATCCGTTTTCCTTCTCTAAAATCTAACATTTCCAGCAAGACAATATGAAATTATTACCATTTAATCATGTTTTCTGTTCAAGAGCTGCAGAGAAATTTCCAGTCTTTTTTTCATAGCCCGGACTGTAGCTGGCTCACCCAGCCCAGGCTGCGCTCTTTTGTTCAAGAAGAATGCTATTCTCTTCCTTGCAAAGGGGGAGCATTATCATTTGCACCATGCCAGACATGGATGGAAAACACTTTGCATACGAAAATTTCACTCTCTTCTCACTATTCTTTGCACATAAATGTGGCTTTCCATTTCTCAGAGGGAATAGCCATACCAGTTTGTCTTCAAAGCAGGTTACTCTGCCTATGGCAAAAAAAAGTGTCTGTTGATTCAGTGTCAAAGAAGACTGCCATGTAGCCCATGTGAAGTGATTCAGAGCCTTCCACCCAGATCCATCAGAAAGCTACCTATCTCAAAACATTTGCTCACTTTTCAGCAGCAATAATAACAGTGACAAAGGCAATATGCACTGAGATCCTTCTTCTGCAGCAAACTTTTTTAAATACTTCTGAATGGTTCTGTGGAGCAAGTGCCTGCCTATGTCCTGTATATCTTGAAAAAAACGCAAGATCACAGTTCGCAGATCTTGTTTTGTGCCAGCACCTCTGTTCACTAACTTTCCCGAGCTGTAGTAACTCCTTGGTGCAACTTTTGAGCCCTGACTCCTTGGGAGTTCAGGTTTCTTCCTTAGTCACTCTCTTCTAAGGTTGAGCCAGCCCTTCCATTCTCATGGTATCCCTCTGTGGGACAGCCTCTTCCAGGAGGAAGAAGAGTGCTAACATCATTTGTCAAACACAGTATGTGTAGCTCTTGCTTAGAAGCAGGTGATGCTTCTGCTTATTCATGTATTTGATTCTTTCAGGAGTCCCAATGTCTTTGACTTGTTTTCATTTCTGGTATCTCCTCTTCAACTGAATGCATGGCCATTCAAGCTTCTCCATGGGGTTCAAGCTTTCTGCTTCCTGGTCTTGAGCTAGCCCTCACGAAGGCTACAGAATGTTAGAATATTAAAATATACATGGAAGCCAGAGATAACAAGCTGTTCTGTAAGCAGTAGAACAAGAAAAGCCAGCTTTCCAGTGCATATTGTTATTTCACTGGGGTCTTAAGGGTCTAATTGTTGACAGGTCAGACTCAAGCTTTTCCCATGGCTGCAGGGTCCCTAACTTTGCTGTTACCTGCCATTGCCTGCTAAGGGTTAATTTAGCTGATGCTGATGCTTCTCTCTTAGTAAGAGTATGATCTACTCTCCTTTGACCTCTTCCTGCTTTCACCAAACATTTGTACTTTTAATAACTCCGACAACACTACCAATCTTTCACATTAGCTGACTTACAAGTACCCAAGAGATTAATGGAGAAAGGATGGCACGCACAGGTTGCAGCCATAAAAACCTCATATCCTTTAGAGAGCACGATTAAAAACACCAGACGTGCTAATGGTAGAATCACATGAAATAGGCACAAGAGAACAAACCCACTTCACCAGTGCCATGAAACAGTAATAAAAATGTTACCTGGCTCCTACAGAGATCATTTGTGAAGTGTGCTTTCCCTCCCAGAACAAGGACAAGGTTCACCAATGGAAGATAAGGTGTGTGCACTTCTTTATTGAATGATTAAATTCGTAAGCTGGCTTACTGCAGCCATTCATAAAATCTCAGCACAGGCACAAATTCAGTGAATGTGTGCTTGAAATGAAATTACAGTTGTGAAGTCTAAGAGAACATATTTGGTCTTTCATATTAGAAGCAGCATCTTCACACACTAAAAAGCTACACATTTTTCTATGAAAAAAAATGAGTTTGATGACATATTCAAGCCCTTCACCTGTCTAGGTTGAACAGCACCACTTCAGAACAAGACTCTATCTAATGAGCCTGTAATTGTTTGGAAAATGTTCTCCAAGCAGAAAATTTTATGCTGTGCTTCTCTTACGGTTTGCTTCATCAATCTGTTGCCTTTTTTCCACTTAAAATGCTAGCTCTTTTAGTCTATGAGAATCGTTTTGTTCATCAGCTATTGTAGCAACAGAAAAAGGGGTAATGGGTTCAAACTAAAACAGGGGGAGGTCAGGTTAGACATAAGGAAGAAGTTCTTTGCTGTGAGGGTGGTGAGGCAGTAGAACAAGCTGCCCAAAGAAGTAGTAAATATTTCATCCCTGGTAGTGCTTCAGGCCAGGCTGGACAGAGCCTTGGGCAGCATGGTCTACCATGAGGGGTCCCTGCCCATGGCAGGGTCTGAACTAGATGATCTTAAGGTCCTTTCCAACCCAAAACATTCTATGATTCTATGTTGCTTAGCACAAAAGGGCTCAGCAATCTGTATGACACTGGCATGCAAATAGCAATTGACTATAACGAGAAATAACCACTACAGCACTAGCATTTTATCGGAAAACAGTATAGCTGAACATTCAAGCTACTAATCTCAGCAGAAAGGAGGGGAGGTCAGATACATTTGCTGGTCCTGCAACTTGTCCTTTACAAAACTTTCATTAACAAGTTGCACGATGCAGTCCTACTTAGTGCTTGTCAGAGTTGCCAAAAAACATGAGCATGGGATGAATCACAAGCTCTCTTGACAGGATAAGAGGTCAAAGTGATCCCATGAAACAGGGGAGATAATTTGAAATCTACGCAATTAAATTCAGCAAAGAGAACTGCAAAAGGCTACAACCAAAGAAGCAAAATGAAATGCACAAGTTTGAAAAAGCGAATAACTGGCTGATCAGCAGTACACTCGTAAAGGATCTGGAGTTACAGGGGTTTGAAATTAAACATGTGAAGATGCTCGTTAGCTGAAGCCTATCCCTCAGTAATCAAAGGCACTATAATTTTCAAATACTTCTAAAGACACAAAAACCAGGGAAAGTAAAATCCTCTGACAGGTCAAAGAATCCCAGTTCTGACATAAACGTTAAAATATACTGATTTTTATTTCTAGACCTTTTTCCCATACTGTAAACAGCCTTCTGATGAAGGAAATGCTTAAGTGTCAATCTACGCAGTAGCCTACGTTGAAGTCATTCCTCTCATCCTATGATACGTCCACCAACTGTTTTCCTTCCCCTACTGAAATCTACCATTGCTTGGAGAAGACTTTTGCCAGAAAGAAGTGTGTCTAGCTGAGGGGTAGGTTCACATGGCTCAGTCCCAGGCAGTTACTGGTGCATTCCAGTCCTCTACCAGGGAGTTGCATACTGGTTCTGTTTTCAGATAAGATTTGTAAGAGACCCCTTAGCAGCACTGCCCAGGCACCTGGATGTCCCCTGGCACTTCCCACAGAAGCAATGAGCTGTCATGGTGCTCAGAGGCAGGACTGCCTCTTCCAACCACCCACCTCTCATCACATGATGCACACTCTCTCTGCCTTGCAGACCCTCCTTGGTTTCAGAAGTGACTGCAGTGCTTCACAGCAGAGGAAATAACGTAGCCTTGGAGCACTCTTGCCACCAGGACTAGAAGTGCTATATGCATCTAAATCACAGACATACATCACAGCCACTCACAGCTATGAATCTCTTCACCTGTCTGCCTTTATTATACAGCCTCCTTTTATTGCTCAAGGCCCAAGTAAAGAAGTTATAACATTTTTGGGGAATGACAAATTCAAACTGTTTCAGAAATTCCCAGATAAATCCAGAGCCATATAAATATCAATAAAGCAGACTCTGAATGTCCTCCTGCACATCCTACCTCTGGGTAACAAAATGTAGTTACACAGCACAACATCATACTGGGCAGACACAGCTTTGAGCTTGCTCATTTGAACCTCAGCATCCCACAGAAAAAAGGGAAAAACAAATGTAATGTGAAATTAGTTCCAGCATGTAAAAGCTGCATAACAAGATAGTTCACTATTTGTGGAAGAGTTTGACTGTTCCTTTGCCTTGACTGTTACTTTGCACAATGGTGGTGTGACAGAGGACAACATTTCTTGGGATTATCTTCTCTGCAAACGCCCTTGAAAATGTATCACTGTTCATGATGGCTGGCATAAAGAAACTAAAAATAGACAATTGGGCATAATGGACCATATACAAATCTAAAGGTGTGCACTTGTTCATAGCGTTCAGTGAGATACTGTCCTGGGTTCAGCTTCCAACAGTTTTTCTCCTTCCTAGTACCTGGTGCAGTGATGTGCTTCTGCTTTAGTCTGAGAAGAAAGCTGAAAACACACCGATATTTTAGTTGTTGCTAAGTAATGCTTACCCTGATCAATGACTTTTCAGTCTCTCATGTCCTGCCAGTGAGGAGGGGCATGAGAAGCCCAGAAGAAGCAGAGACAGGATGCCTGACCCAAACTAGCCAAAGGGGTATTCCATACTGCAGCACATCGTGCCCAGTATATAAACTGGGAGGAGTTACTTGGAAAGGTGGACCATTGCTTGGCTCGAGCTGGTATCAGTCAGTAGGTGGTGAGCAATTTTATTGTGCATCACTTGTGTTCATTGGGTTTTTTCCCCCTTTTCAGTTTTATATTCTCTCCCCTTGTTATTTCCTCTACCATTATTATTATTAGTAGTTTTATATTATACTTTAGTTATTGGACTGTTCTTATCTCAACCCGTGGGATTTACATTCTTTCAATTCTCCTCCCCATTCCTCCCAGAGCGGGGTGAGAAAGGAGACGGTATGAGAGAGCAGCTGCATGGTTCTAAGTTACTAGCTGGGCTTAAACCACGACATTACTGCAACCCTTAACTTTAAGATTCTGAACTGGAAATCGTAATCACATAAAATCACAGTTAATTCAGCAGTGACTCTAAACTAGTACATGCCGCTGAAAGTTAAGACTCTGTGCCTAGGTCTCAGTATGGGAACAAGAGTGTTACCTCTTTCTGACTGTCTTGGAGGGTTCAGAGGAGCCCCATGTCTGCTGGAGCAGAGGAAGAGTGATCTCACACCTCCTCAAAAATGGCCTTGTAGATGTCTGTGGTTCTGAAAACCTCTTGTTCTAGATAAAAACAGCAGAGACTGCATGGTTTACAGAGCATTGCAAGACTTGGACATGATTAGGAATGCCAAGTTATTCAGCTATGCCAAGACTTTGTTTTGCCGACACTTGTCGGAGGAAATTCAAGCGGCTACAGAGTCTGCTAGCAGCTGAGCAGAGATTCTGGGATTGGCTGAGGTTTTGGAGACATCCTGATATGACCCCATCTTTTTGTGAATGATGGCTGAGGAGATTTGTCAAAGGTTATCTAGGATATCTGTGAGAGAGAAGGGGTATGGAAAGAGGCCGCTGAAGCTCCAGGTCAGTGCCTACTCACTGCACTATTCACATTTTCACAAGTGTAACTGTAATTTTTTTTCCATCTTACTGGATTTATTTGTTCCAGCTCTCTAATTTACAAACTCTGTGTTCCTGGCACACAGAAACTTATTTTATATTACTAAACTAGCCATTACTTCCTACCTTTTCCCTCACACAGTTCTTTGTGGTTACAACACTTACTAAGGAGGAACAGAATATCATGGTTTGGAAGATGAATTTTCCTGAAGTTTTTGACCATGCCTTAGTCCTTAGCATAAGAAACTCTTTAGCTGAGCCTCAGACGGCCTGAGTCCACTTTCAGTTTCATGGCCAGTTTTAAATTAAAAAAGAACCTCCTTCTCTTAGCCAGACATAAATTGCTTACTGTGGCCTCTGTTACTAGTGGACAGATGCAGATGCAGGCTTACACCCTGCTTCTGCATCTCAACAAAACATATCCAAGTAGCACACAAACCCCCTACTCCACAAAACCTCAATCATAACAAAAAAGTGCCTTTCTGTGAAGGAGTTGCTGATAATGCATCGCCACCAACTTCTTACATCTGTGAAAACAGTCTGACTTCTTAAATTCAGAATTATAATTTGCATTGATCTTATGGGAGTAAGCTGTTGGAGCACTTCAATTTTCTGCCACAAGTAGAATCACCAGTGAAAATAAAACATCTTCATGAGCATGCCAGTATGCCTCAACTTTGTTTCTTGTTTCTTCTGAGCCAGAGTTGGAGAAGACACATTTGAAAGCTTTACCTAGAGCTTTTGAAATATAGTAAATAGCCAGATAAGAGGGTACCACAGAAAGAGATGCTTCAGCAGGTGGATATAGAAGAATGTATGTAGACAAGAAAACAAAGTAGTTGGAAAAGTAGGAAGGGCAAGTTCAAGGAAAGGGAACAGAACAGGCTGTACAGGTAATAGAATTAGATTTGTCAGGAAAAATATACACCATGAACAGCAAATAGCTACTGGGAACACTATCTTTGCCTCAGAGTTCTAAGCCATTTTGAAATTCAAGTTTCTGCCAAACTTACAGTCCTAACGTATTTATTTTCAGTAGATGCAAGAAGAAATTTCTAAGAAATGTATGTAA
Source organism: Lathamus discolor (assembly GCF_037157495.1). NCBI lineage: Eukaryota > Metazoa > Chordata > Aves > Psittaciformes > Psittacidae > Lathamus > Lathamus discolor. The sequence goes on from NC_088909.1 coordinate 64,314,160, forward strand.
AAGTGTCAGAAATAAATAGAGTGTACTCTTAGAGAACACTGTTTTAGATTTCTGAACATGAATCAGTCTAGTAGCATCAGAAAACACAGCATGGTGTGATAATTGTCTCATCTGGTGCTGCTGACTGGTCATCTCCTGAATTTCCAGGAATTTAGCAGTATTTTCAGGAACTGTAATTAGCTGGAAAGTAAAAGGGGCACAAAAGAGCAATCTAACTGAACACTAGAACCTTCTGTTATTCATTCGTGACTACAGGTAACACTTTCTGATTCCTCTCTTAACTTCTTAATGGGAACTGGGCACTTCAGCACACGAACCTATGTGTGCTCAGTTCTGACCTTTTGTAAAATACTGGTGGAAGATGTGTGATATTTTAACACTGTGAAGTCTTTGCTTTCTGGGAAAGGAAGATGACCAAGAGGTTGTTTTTCCTCTTATTTTTCAAAGTGATGACACAATAGCATTTCTGAAGAAAGCAGAACCCATGGGTATTCCTTACCATCTCCAGCTGCAACTCTGTGTTCTTAACCAGCAGACCTCCATGAAAATGACTGCATCTTTACTGAAGAGTTCACACGGACAGAAACAGGAAGCCCACTTCCTCCCTCAGCACACACACACACACACACACACACACACACACACACACACACACACACACACACATGTACAGCTGGAACTGCACCAGCTACACAGTCATACTGCTTTGAGAGGAAATCCCATTCACTTCCTTGATGACTCTCCTCTTTCTCCAGGCCTCCAGAAACATAGCCTTTCTTCCTGCATCTTCCAAAACACTCGGGATCACAATCATTTTCTTTAGTGGTGTCAGTAGTTAAGAGTATTAACAGTCCCTTTTCTATTATCTGAAATGCAAAATATTGCTGGCACAACTAAAAAAAAAAAAAATTTGCAAAAAAGTGTTCAGAAAAATAATTACATAAACATTTTAGAGCACATAATTTAAGATTCTTCTATAATACTATGTAACTCTTTTTCTTCATTTTTGCTTTTATCCCCATTAAATTTCCAGTAACTTAACTAGGATGATCCCTTTCTGACACATATAGGTACAATCTCATTACAGGAGTTCTGCTTGCTCAAATATCAAAGATGACAATGTGAAACTAGTGGCCAAGGCATTTGAAATACCATTTTTCTTGCAGGTGTTGGAAAAAGTCATATTTTGCTTTATGGAGGGCAGTTGCATGTATCTCTGATGAACTCCAAGCATGAAACGAGCCCTGTGCTACTGCTACATCTGTTACCTTTGCTGCTAAGATGAACACCAGTGTTCACCCATAACATATGTATGTTTTCCAAGAAAAGTTGTTGTGGTAGATTATAATATGCAACTACCCAACTTCCCAGTTTCTGAGCCAAGCCTGTGCATACAGGCTGCAATTCACAGAAGCTGAACATTTCCTACTAGTGTGTAGATGTGGGAGAAGGCATCAGATTAATAAACCTGTTAATAAAAAAATGTTTTTTAAGTCTGGACTTCAGGAGAGCAGACTTTGGCCTCTTCAGGAATCTGCTTAGTAAGGTTCCATGGGAAACAGCCTTAGAGGGCAGGGGGCCCAATACTGTTGGATGATATTCAAGGGTCACCTGCTACAAGCTCAGGAGTGTTGCATCCTGCCTATAAGGAAGTGCAGCAGGAGGACCAGGAGACCTTCTTGAATGGATAAGGAGCTGCTGGGGAACTTAGAGGGAAAAAAGAGGCTTACAAAAGGTGTAAGCAAGGACAGGTGGCCTGGGAAGAATACAGGGATGTTGTTTGGGAAGCTAGGGACCAGGTTAGGAAAGCTAAGGCCCAGTTAGAGTTAAACTTGGCGAGGGATGTTAAGGGTAACAGGAAGGGATTCTATAGGTACATTGCAAATAAAAGACAAGACTAGGGACAATGTAGGCCCTCTCCAGAAGCTCTCGGGAGAACTGGCTACCCTGGATTTGGAGAAGGCTGAGGTTCTTAATGACTTCTTTGCCTCAGTCTTCACTGGCAAAGGCTCTGACCACAACGCCCAAGTCTTGGAGGGCAGACGCAGGGACTGTGAGAATGAAGACCTTGGGCCCACTGTAGGAGAAGATCTGGTTCGAGACCATCTTAAGAACCTGAACGCGCACAAGTCCATGGGACCTGATGAAATCCATCCGTGGGTCCTGAAGGAGCTGGCGAATGAAGTTGCTAAGCCACTGGCCATCATATTTGAAAAATCATGGCAGTCAGGTGAAGCTCCTAATGACTGGAAAAAGGGAAATATAACCCCCATTTTCAAGAAGGGGAAAATGGAAGACCCAGGGAGCTACAGAGCAGTCAGTCTCACCTCTGTGCCTAGCAAAATCTTGGAGCACATTCTCCTGGAAGCATTCTAAGGCACATGAAAAAGAACAGGCTGCGTGGTGACAGCCAGCATGGCTTCACTAAGGAGAAATCCTGCCTGACCAATTTGGTGGCCTTCTATGATGGGGCTACAGACCTGATGGACAGGGGTAGAGCAGTTGATGTCACCTACCTGGACTTGTGCAAAGCATTCGACATTGTCCCACACGACATCCTTGTCTCTAAATTGGAGAGACATCAATCTGGTAAGTGGACCACCTGGTGGATAAAGAAGTGGCTGGATGGCCGCACACAAAGAGTTGTGGTCAATGGCTCAATGTCCAGTTCAAGACCAGTAATGAGTGGTGTCCCTCAGGGATCGGTGTTGGGGCCGGTCTTGTTCAACATCTTCGTCGCTGACATGGACAGTGGGATTGAGTGCGCCCTCAGCAAGTTTGCCGATGACGCCAAGCTGTGTAGTCTGGTTGATAGGCTGGAGGGAAGGAATGCCATCCAGAGGGACCTTGACATGCTTGTGAGGTGGGCTGATGCCATCCTTATGAAGTTTAACCATGCCAAGTGCAAGGACCTGTGCCTGGATCTGGGCAATCCCAGGCACAGCTACAGGTTAAGCAGAGAAGAGATTCAGAGCGGCCCTGCGGAGAAGGACTTGGGGGTGCTGGTCGATGAGAAAATGAACATGAGCCAGCTTCAGTGTGCGCTTGCAGCCCAGAAAGCGAACTGTATCCTGGGCTGCATCAAAAGTAGTGTGACCAGCAGGTTGAAGGAGGTGATCCTGCCCCTCTACTCTGCTCTTGTGAGACTCACTTGGAGTATTGTGTGCAGTTCTGGTGTCCTCAACATAAAAAGGACATGGAACTGTTGGAACAAGTCCAGAGGAGGGCCACGAGGATGATCAGGGGACTGGAGCACCTCCCGTATGAAGACAGGCTGAGAAAGTTGGGGCTGTTCAGCCTGGAGAAGAGAAGGCTGCATGGAGACCTCATAGCAGCCTTCCAGTATCTGAAGGCGGCTTATGAGGATGCTGGGGAGGGACTCCTCATGATGGGCTGTAGTGATAGGACAAGGGGTAACGGGTTATAACTTAAACAGGGGAGGTTTAGATTTGATATAAGGAAGAAGTTCTTTATTGTGAGGGTGATGAGGCACGGGAATAGGTTGCCCAGGGTCGTTGTGAATGCTCCATCCCTGGCAGTGTTCAAGACCAGGTTGGACGGAGCCTTGGATGACATGTTTTAATGTGAGGTGTCCCTGCCCATGGCAGGGGGGTTGGAAGTAGATGATCTTGAGGTCCTTTCCAACCCTAACTATTCTATGATTATATGATTCTAGGATACCTCCCTTTGCAAATACTGTTGTGATATAAAAATACCCTGAAAATTTCCAAAAGACTTTTTTCTAAGACAAAATAAAACTCTGGTGTCACTAGTCCTGGAAATGGTGAAATCAGTTCATTCTCTTCTGAATTCAGAGAACCACCTTAGCTGTAGTTTCATGTGAAATACAAAATGGGATTTTAAGGCCTCAGCTAATCACCTGTAGTAAGACATCAGCAGGTTGAAAACTCAGGTGAGGCTGGCAGTGTCTGAAGGAGAGGACACAACTGCATGATGTAGAAACATGAGCATTTCTACCAGAGGTTAAAGTTAGCACTTTATACACAGAGCAGCTGCTTTTACTTGCCAGCAACACTGGTTTTGATTGTTTTTAAAACAATCTGTAAGACTCTCCACCCTGCAACAAACGGAAGTTAACTGATTCTTGTCGACTGTTCACAATCAGCTTTGGTTTACTGTGAACAGGCAGCACAAGCACAAATTTCTATGAACAAATAAAACATTTGTATCCACAAACACTGGCAACATCACTCTTCTTCACACTAGTCTTTCAGTTTTACACAGAACAGTGGTGTGACCTGTTACCCCTATGGATCCGCCCAGCTTGCACCTGATTGATCCTGCAAGGCAGCTGAATCTATGGAAATAACATCCCCCAGCATACATTCCCATCTAAAGGAGCAGATGTCCCGGCTTTTCATGCGATAATGTTCCTTACTCTTCCTTGAACACCCTCTCATCCTATGCCAGAGGAATGTGAGTCTGAAAACTCTGGTTCTCTTTTCATGGTCTTGTGTAACGTCTAGCTGAAGCTATCGGGGTTTGTGTGGTTTAAGTGCTGCAAAAGTCAAAGTCAGTCTTGTTGACTAGGGCAAAGTTGTGCATATTAAACTAAGCATAGATTTTTGTTTCTGACACTGATCATGCAGACGCTGATGAAATAGAATAGTCTAATAAAAACTCAGCTAGCTATACTGCTAGATCTCCAAGGCAATGGTGGAAGCTCCAGGCCTGCTATGTTCAGGGTCAAACTTCCTCTCTAACTTGTTTATGTTCTTCAGAAGGATAGTTCCTCTGCTGACTGTTCTTTCTGGGCTAAAATCAATTATTTTAAACTATTCTAATGCAATGGAGAAGTCTCACGCATCCCACTGCAGGTATTCTCTAGTGCTGCTCAATTCATCAGACCTTCACCTCCCATATCCCACTCAAGTGCTATTTCCACAGCTGGTTCCTTTGGTCGTCTACTGCAAAACACAGAAGTGGAAGACTAGAAAGAGCAGAAGCTCATACCAGTAAAAGCTCGTAAACACTCTCAGTGTGGAGTTGTTACACTATGTACTAATAACAATACAGTCATAAGGTTAGGAGGATTAAGGTGTTTCTCTGACTCCTAAGGACAGCCCTGGGGAGTAGTAGAGCATGTGACAACACTGAAATGAAACAGGTGAAGGGAGAAGTGGACTGCCTGTTGTGATTCAGGACAAAACTGAGAAAATCACCATGGAGTGACAATTTTCATTCTAAAACTTTTTTGTGATAACAGGGAGCTGAAGACTCCACTTTTCCAGACTCCTTTCCTGACCTATAAATTAGTTAAATTAATCACAGTCTTGTGCAAGTGGAAAGAAGGCTTGTAGTGAAATGGGAAGATATTTGTGGAAAGAAGACAACTGCATAAACTCATTGCATCTTTGAGAACTGAACCTATGGTTTGGTTTGTTTTGGTTTGTTCTGTTCCTTCCTTTCTGTTCCATTCAGTTCTGTTCTGTTCTGTTTTGTTCTGTTTTGTTTTGTTTTGCTTTATTTTGTTTTCCAAGTGCAGGGTTTTGGGAAGAAATAAGATTTTAAGCTAAATTAAAAAAAAAAAATTATTTTCCGGGATGTTTTCTAAGCTTGACAACATAACGGTCCTGAGGGAAGGTGATGGAGGAAATTCAAAATTCACTAAAAACTCTATTCACAGGGACCTATTTATGACACCAGTGAGGCTTCCCATTAGGAAACCACTGTCTTCCTATACAGAATTGATCACATTTGCAAAGTTATAAGCATAAAGTATTTCTTTATTATTATTTGGAAATAATAATGATGCGTATTTTCCAAGGTATTTTTAATCTAAGTTGTCCTGTGATTCAACTAAAATAATATTTAAGAAACTGGTCATAATTACTTACATGCTTCCTGTATAGATATTAAACATAACATAAATGATGTGTTGAAGGCTATGGAGAAGGCAGTGAATGGCCACATTTAGAACTTTCAAACTCATCGTTCATACTAGTCTGAATATACTAGCATAAGTAGGCTTTTTTTTAATGCAGAGAAAGCAACACATCTGATCCTTAAACATACGGAAGTTTAAAAGTTGTCATTGGCTTCATTTGTTCACTGAACTTGCCAAACCACTTTATTACTGTATGTGAATTCAACGCACATTTCAGGCACATCACATTTCCTGGGAAACAGCATGTGCCAGAGCTGTTGAAACTCCGAAAAATGGGCAGTTGCCTGCTACTGTGGAGATGTGTGAGATTTCCATCTTGTCTTTTCCTGTGTTATCGAGGGAAAACTCTGTAAAACATAATTTGTTCTGGAGTTCGTGCGTTAGCAAGTTAGCCTCCTCCTGAATTCAGTCCTACCTTAGCTACACTATGACATTATTTCTATTCATAGTGTGCTAATACAATATATCCTCCCTGAAATGTCTTTGTTTCCTTTTGGTTATGAAGTGTAAGGCACTGGAGAGCTTCTTACTACAAGGATGCATTTGTATTGAAATATGCTTTCCATGGAAATCCAATTACACTGCTTTCAATAGAAAGCCTAGCATGACATATGCTTATAGAAATGAGATTTTTAACTCACTGAGTCTCACAGAGCTCCAATTTAAAAATACATTTGCAGGTGTTTAATTTTTGCCTTCTATTTTTTATTTATTTAATTCTAAATCCCAAGGTTCTATTAAGAAGCTGAAAAACAAAAAGATAGTAGGAGATGATCAATTCAAAGAACCAGTGCTTGCAAAACAGCTTGACTGTGTGATCTGAAAGCTCCTTAATTAAGTAGAGGGAAAAAAATACACCAGTTAAAATATCAGATCACTGTTAAAATACCCAAAAAGGGCAAATCTCACTGACTCGTGCAAGCGAAATCACAATAATGCCTGCCAGTGGGCACATCTTAAGCAGCAGGAAAGGTGGGGGGCATTCACCAAATGGGAAACCCAGCACAGAGGTGGTCCTCCTTGATGCTTACTGCAGATCTGGGGAAGGCTATGGCCCCACCACAGACACCACACAGACACCAGCACCCGCACAGACTGGCACCAGCAGTCACTCATTCCTGCCACCATGTCCTGGTTGTAATCACCATCTGCATACAGGATGAGGGGAGGAAAGCAAGCTGCCTGAGAGGTCAGCAGTACTAGAGCAGACCTTACACATGACACAAACCAGGGCTGCATTCTTCTCTCACTGCTGTTTGGTGTTATTTTTAATAACAGATAAGTAAACCACTAAAAAAAATGGTGTGGTCAACAATACCTATACTTTACCAAGACCTATATTTGCCTGTATTTAGGAGTATCTTTCTGCTACTCAGCACTATCCTAGAAATGCTTAAAAGACATCAGCACAGCAAAAATAGCAAGCAAAACAGAGTTTAAAATTAAGACAAGAAAACCAAAGATATAGCCCTTCATGTCCAGCTGCAATACCACCCAGGGAGGAAAAATCACAGAAAGATACGAGCCAATACAGAAGAAAATGACATTAAATATTAGACAAGTTTCTACCACATTCACAAAATTTAATGACAAGTAGAAATCGAACCAAATACAGTGCCAGCATAAAAGTGAGAATTTTCTTTCCAAACATATCTTGGGGATACAATTGCAGGACAGGAAACCAGGTGTTTCATAAAACAACCACCTCTAAAAGTCCTGGGCAGCAGGACAGTTATCAGTGAAAAGAGGAAAAGTTTGACCAAGCACATTAGAGTCTGAAAAACTGTTGTGAATATTTCAGACTCTGCATGTTTGGTAAATACACAGGTACTTCTGTGGACATAAATATAGCCATCAGAGACCATCTTGGATGAAGAAACAAGAGGAGGTAGGAGCAGTTCCTTTTCCCTATTTTTATTTGTCTTTGCAGTCTAAGGGGAGATGTTAAGAATCAAGAAGCTGTAGACCTTGCTGCTCATTTAAGAACTTAGTCACCAGTCTTAGCAGGAGCGCAAAGCCTGCTGCTTCTAAGGAGCATTAAATTTACCCTGAGATTTAGATTAGATTTTAGGAAAAAATTCTTCATTGTGAGGGTGCTGAGGCACCGGCACAGGTTGCTTGGAGAAGTTGTGGCTACCCCTTCCCTGGCAGTGTTCAAGGCCAGGGTGACAGAGCTTTGTGTAACCTGGTGTAGTTGAAGGTGTCCCTGCCTGTGGGTGAGGGATTGGAACTCGATGAGCTTTGAGGTTCCTTTGAACCCTAACCATTCTATGATTCTACGATTAACTTTTTTTCTGTTAATGTTAATTAACAGAACTGGTAATGATAGTCTTTATTTCAGCTAAAGACCCTAGGATAGAAGGCAATAGACCTACTTAATTTTCCCTTACCTTCTTCACCCAATTTAGAGTACATTATTTGTAAAAATTCGAACAGGTCTAACACAAAAAAAGAAACTAATTCCAGCAAAAAGAAACAAAAAGTAGGGTGATCTCGGTAAACTCCCATGCAGGAAGCTGTTCTGAAGCAAGGTAAGCCTCATATATTTTCTGGGAAAAAATAATTAATAAAAGGTCCCATTTTTTCCCCACTGTGAAACAGAAAGAAAATGGGAAAAGAGGGGAAAGGAAAAAAAAAAGAGAGAGAGAGACAGAAAGTAACCACCCGTATATTATGGGAGGAGTCTTGCACAAGTGTGGCTTATCAAGTAACATTTGGAGCAACAGCCAAGACAGCTGGAGAAGTTATGAAACTGCTAAATTACTGGATTTCATACACTGGGGAAAAAAGCATCCTTGAAGTTGCTACAGGGAAACAGTGAGAAACCATGTGCATTTAACTAGATGTACTAGGACATCTTCCTTTTAGGCCTTGTGTTCAGCTGACAAAATAACTTTTCACTATAAAAACTCCATGCGTCGGGGGAGTTACTTCACGTGCTCTTTTCCTTTTCCAGCAGGATGCTTCAATAGGCAAATCGTAAAAGATCCGTATAGGTCCAACGAAGCTGACATGGTACACAGCAACGTGGGTGCACACTTTATGTTTGAGAGTTAAGGATTTCTTTTCCTGCTGTTCTTCCCACATCTGTGAACACACTGGACAAGAGCTAGGCTCATTCATCACCCATTTGGTGAAGAAATGAGGTAAAGGTGCGGAGAGACCTACACAGGAATCTGTGGGAAGGCCAGTTAGGAAGGTTTTCAGAGATTCTGAAGGGAGACTGTTCTAAAGGCCTGCAGGTGACACTGTGCTTTTAAATGCAAAGAGAATTTTCATTAAGGACAAACGGGAATAAATGCACCTGCAGATGAGTGCAGCAGATTCTGAATCTGTGGCTTTCTAGAGGAAAGGATAAAAACAGCTTATCCAGAGCAGCTTGAGATCTCCTACCAATTCATAAAACAGAAGAAAGACTTCAAGAGATCAGCTTTTACACAAAACTATGTAATGGTGAAAGGACTGTAAATTACCTGAAATGCTTCTGTGCCCTGGAGCCACCTGGCTTGTTGGACAACGGTGTGTTTTCATGCGGATTAACTAAAGATAGGCAAAGTCCTGGGGCTGTGTAGAAGTTTGGATTTGTTTCCACCACTTTTCTTTCAGCTCTGAACTTTCAGATTTTGGAAATATCTCAAAACATCATCCTCCACAGCTGTAGGTTTCCAGTATTATGTTTTTTTAGCACGTATATTACAGATTGTTTTCCTTCCATTACCTATGTTTTCTCACTTCCTGGAGGGACTTCTGGTCTGAAAAGAGAATTTGAAAGCTATTTAAAAATCCGTTTTCTGCCTGGGAAAGAAGTTTCTGAGCAATGCTCAAGAAGGTTTAGGTAGAAAATGCTGGAGCTGTGCAAAATTGCCCATTTCAGTCAGCATAGTCTTTTAGGTTACCTGGCCACATTTATTAAATGAGGACAAAAAAGCCCCTCAGACACTAATCGCTTGTACACTGATTTTCAATTCTGTAAGCCGCTTCTCATGTCTATGCACAACAGTCTCTGCATCCTAGTGCAGAGCATTCGACAAAGCCGTCAGTCTTTCCCAGTTCTAAAAGCTGCAAAGAAAAGGCTTAGAAAAATTAACACAGAAGCCTTCAGCTTTCTCAGAACACTTACAAAAGGTACTAGAACGAAAAGAGATTGAGATGAGAGGCAATTACACACATCACTCTTGCAAACCAGTACAAAGGGAACATAACAGAAGCCTTTCTGCACTTCCTGTTTTGCTGCTGCCTGCCAGGCATGCTCCTGCTGTTCCACTCTGGAACACCACACTCCCAGAAATGCTGTCTTGTACGGCAGGACAGGGACATCTATATAACACTCACTGAATACACCTGAATGAAAAAAAGGGTGGACTTTTGTCGTGCTGGGTACAGTCAAAGTACTCACAGACACAAGGGTGTTGCGAGGAGCTCAACAACCTGCACATTGAATTGAAGCAATTGCAGGGCCAGCAGAGACACCCTGTCAGGGATGTACATGAGCGGCCCCAGTATTTTTTGTGCAGGAAGAACTCAAGAGATTGCTTCAGGTAACAAAATAGCTAGCGGATGATGCAATCCCTCTCTATAATACTTCCCATTTCAGTGTTGCCTTGATTTAGCCTCAAAATCATATAATCAAAGAATCATAGAATGGTTTGGGTTGGAAGGGTCCTTAAAGATCATCTAGTTACAACCTTCCTTGCCAAATCTCATGTGTCACATGATTAGAGAAGTCTAGACTTGAAGAGCTATTTTAGAGCGTCCTCTACCTGGACTTGTGCAAAGCACTTGACACTGTCCTGCAAGACATCCTTGTCTCTAAACAAAATATAGTAGATGGACCACTCAGCAGATAAGGAATTGGCTGGATGGCTGCACACAGAGAGTTATGGTCAATGGCACAATGTCCAACAGGAAACTGCTAATGAGTGGTGTCCCGCAGGGATTGGTGTTGGGACCCGTCTTGTTTAACATCTTCATCGCTGACACAGACAGTGGGATTGAGTGCGCCCTCAGCAAGTTTGCTGATGACACCAAGCTGTGTGGTCCGGTTGATACACTGGAGGGAAGGGATGCCATCCAGAGGGACCTGGACACGCTTGTGAGGTGGGCTGATGCCAACCTTAGGAAGTTCAACCATGACAAGTGCAAGGTCCTACACCTGGGTCAGAGCAATCCCAGGCACAGCTACAGGTTGGGCAAAGAAGAGATTCAGAGCAGCCCTGCGGAGAAGGACTTGGGGGTGTTGCTTGATGAGAAAATGAACATGAGCCGGCTTCAGTGTGCGCTTGCAGCCCAGAAACCAACAGTGTGCTGGGCTGCATCAAAAGGAGCGTGACCAGCAGGTCGAAAGAGGGGATCCTGCCCCTCTACTCTGCTCTTGTGAGACCTCACTTGGAGCACTTTGGGCAGTTCTGATGTCCTCAACATAAAAAGGACATGGAACTGTTGAAACAGGTCCAGAGGAGGGCCACGAGGATGATCAGGGGACTGGAGCACCTCCCGTATGAAGACAGGCTGAGAAAGTTGGGGCTGTTCAGCCTGGAGAAGAGAAGGCTGCGTGGAGACCTCATAGCAGCCTTCCAGTACCTGAAAGGAGCCTGCAAGGATGCTGGGGAGGGACTCTTCATTCGGGACTGTAGCAGTAAGACAAGGGGTAGTGGGTTAAAACTTAAGGAAGAGAAGTTCAGGTTAGATATAAGGAAGAAGTTCTTTACTGTGAAAACGATGAGGGCCTGGAACAGGTTGACCAAAGTAGTGGTAAATGTGCCATTCCTGGCAGTGTTCAAGACCAGGTTGAAGAGAGCCTTGGGTGACATGGTCTAGTGTGAGGCCTCCCTGCCCATGGCAGGGGGTTGGAATTAGATGATCTTAAGGTCCTTTCCAACCCAAACCATTCTATGATGTTATGATTATTTGATCTGTATGTCTAGGACACTTCTTGCTGATTTCTCAATACTCCACAAACGATACACACAGGTCACACAATTACATGGCTATATTTTCATACTGATGAGTACCTAACTGTCATCTCAAATAGAGGAAGAAAGCTGAGTTTCTAGGATCACTGACAAGTCCTTCGAGTATTATTCTAGGTAAGTTTTTTACAAGTCTTTCAGACTGAAATGAAGTTTTGCAGAAATTCATTAATGTCAGTGAAGAAGGCATAATACTTCTTTCAATCAGGACATACTGTAAAAATGAACTGATACATAACAGAAGAAAATGGCTCTTCAGAAGATCTAACCTCTTCTACTTAAATAAACAGATAATAAACAGATAAACAAATAAACAGATGCAATCTTATTGTACGCAAGTACACTGCTTCAGAAGGTCCCACTCAGATGGTTTTTGCTTTGCAACCTAACCAGCTAAACAGAGTTGCCTCTGCAGAAGCTGTATGAAAAGACCAAATAATGACGTTCCCTCCATGAACATCTCTTTCTTAATACTGTAAAGTGAAAAATTTCTATTCTTCCTGTCTTTTAATATTGTAGACTATTGAATTTATTTAACAAGAAATATTAAGAGCACAGGCAATTGAATTATGTAGCCACCTTGAAATTAATGTGTTGTTGGGTTTTTTTGTGAACTATGCCACAGTATTAAAAAAAATGGTGCTTCTCAAATGCCAGAAAAAAAAGCAACCTTGGAAAAATATTTACGGTCACAAGATATACAGAAATAAGCACAGGTAGAAATGCAATCAAGGACTTTTATCACTTTTTGCACGAGTCACTCAAACCCCACAAAAATGTAATATCTAAACACAACAAAGATAAATCATATAACTATTTACAAGATCTCTCTTTTCATAACTCATACAACTCATATTTTTCTTAAACTTCGGTTGCAGATACATCTTCTCCCATTACTACATACAATGCTTATGGGTAGCATTCTTGTTAGCAAACTTTTAACAACACATGCTTGCCATTCTTGCTTACTAACTGACCAAGCAGCAGCAGCCCGCAATAGATTGATCTAAAAATTAACAAATACAAGGCAATTTTTGCGGGCATTGACTGTTGAAGCAGCCGAGCCATCAAGAGTCCGTAACATCTTTCCAAGAATTTTTATTCGCTAGCGATGCAGCAATGTACTGTCCTCAAAAACTACCTGGACAGTCATAGTGAACATCAAGAGCTATCACAGTTACTAGCAATTTAAGGGGAAAAATTCCATTAGTTAGTGAAGATAATAACAGTTGAAAGCATTTTCTCCTCTATTTTGCATATGTTTTCTGGGTTCAGCTGTAACAGTTCTTTTTCTCCTTCCTAGTACCTCATGCAGTGCTATGTTTTGGCTTTAGTCTGAGAACAGTGCTGATAACACACTGGTTACTGAACACCTTTTCTACCTATCCATCTTGTCAGTTCTCTCCCTCAGCTTTCATACCCCTGACTGCTCTGTGACTGACAAAAATAGCTGATTTCTTCCAAGATTCAGATCTAGGAAAGGCACCTATGCGTAGAACCCCATACTTCAGTGATCCTCCAATGTCGGTGACATTTTGTGGAGGTGGCAGTATCAAATGAGAAGCTTGTGGATTTTTACAGGCAAGATTTGCTTTTTCCCTGTAGGTGTGTACAGGACAGCCTCCAAGCTGAACAGCACCTTGTTGATCTGAAAGAAGAGTTTTTACTTCACTCCAGAAGCAGGGAGAATTGATTTGTGGCATCCTGATTTTTAGGAGTCATTTGGTGCCAGAAAGTGAAAGATGATTGTGCTGTAAGCATTGGTTGGCTCTAGCAGCCTGGAACTTGTGATACAGCAGGGATTTACTGTTAATTTTTAGTTCACCTGCAGCTGATTCATACAACAGTGTTATTTCCTTCAGCTGTTGCAGAGGAGCAAACAATCCCAGCAAAGTCAATGAATCCATGCAGATTTATTCCCTCTGAAAAGGCAAGTTAATTAGTCTCCATCCTCCTCAATATTCCTTGTGTGTTTCTTAAGACCTACACAAATGTTATAATCAGCATTTTAAAGAGGAAACTAAAAACCTAGTTAAAATTTGACAATGTTCTGCCACTAGTGCCAGTGCCCAGCCCTTCAGTCGTCAAGGGTCAGTTCATGCAGCTGCTAAGTGACATCTGGACTGAGAATGCAGCTATAGATCCAGCCTCAGACACTCAGGAGAGAGACAGCAGAGGGTTTATACCTTGCAGATTCACTTTTCACTTCTGGTCATAGCAGAAGTCAATGTCATGGACTGCATGCAGGAGAACATCATGGGGGGGCAGCTGAGTGAAAATTGCTATGCCCTGTGTATTCTCAGCAAGGCAGGCGTACATGAGGAATAAGCATCTTCCTACAGCAACTTTGCTCTCTGGAGCCCAGGCAGCATCTACAAAGATTAAAGCTGGTTCCAATCCCATCACTTCAAGTGGTGCATTTCTATCATATTTCACTGTGTTATCAGCAGCTTTTACACATACGAGTAGGAGTCTGACTATCACACAGCAGTCATGGGCATACAGCAAAGACTGGCAATGTGGAAAATGTCTAATACATGACCCCTTCACCACTATTGAATCAGTATATGTAACCTTTGTAATTAATTCAGGTATCAATGAATGAAAGGCCTTGATAACACACTACAGAGTTAGTTAATAAATGCAAAGGAAATTTTGCAGCAGTTAAAACCACAAGTCTCAATGCACTTTCACTTACATTTTACAAGAAGCTCTCTAGAATTACTCTTAATTTACAGCTGAAATAAGATTCAAAGCCAATAATATCACAATCTGGTATAGAGTTTGCAGAAATACTTGCTTTAAAGATAAGCTTCTCAGACACAGGAAGTGATAAAAATAATTTCAGTGTGTCATGTGTCCATCTGTCTTAAAAGGGAAATTTCAGAGTCCCCCTGTGCTTCAATAGTCTTCCTTTTATTTATTTGTTCTACTTAAGATCTCTTTATTGAGTTTTTTTAATGCATCACAAGCCTTTTCTGCAGCTCCCTATCTTATAAATAGGACATTCATAACAGTTGATATTTCAGAATATTTTACTACTAAAATCTCTGCTTTGATTAAAGGAACTGTTCCCATGGAAGTAAATGGCAACATTCCAGATCAAGTAGCATCGTGCCTAAATCATTCCTGTGATTCTATTTTCTATTTTAAAATTCTAATAATGGAAGGATTCTAAACACCCCGTATATAAAAGCAATAACCCCTATTACCTAAGTTAAGCTTAATTTAGCTACGAAACTGTTAAAAAGAAAACATCTCTATTCATGTTGGCTCCCTTTCAACAATATCTACCGAAAATGAATCGAATTACTTCTTCCTGCTCTCCCTCCATTCAGTACAATGTGGTGTCATTATTTCAGCCTACACAAACGATGTTTTTAATCAGTGTCTAAGGTAAAACCTTGGTAACTGCTGAGGTGACTCCCACATTCCAAAAATCAATATCCCACCATGGTCTGATTTTCATTGCTGCGAGTCACCAGGAGCATGGACAGCGGTTCTGGCTCCTGGCTGTGCACTGCCTGAGCCCAGCGGTGCAGCAGCAGCGCACACCCCTGGACAGGAGGAGCGCCCAGCATGGTGTGCTTTCAGCAGGGGTGTTTTACCCACTTGCTTGAGCAGCCTGGGCTCACCTGCAGGCTGTGAACCATAACCTGTGTTTCCAAAGCATGAGAGACATCATCTCCAGGGCAGACCTGGGCTAAATACCTCATCAGACAAGGCCACTTTCATTTTGTACAATTTCTTTATTAGTTTTCCAATATCTTTGGGAAGGAGGAAGTGCAGACTGGAGTGCGGCTTCAGCTGCTCCAGTTTATGGTTTCATTCAAGCTGATTAATTTTGGATTTCCTAAAAGTCAAATGTGCTCAGCTCCAAGGCTTTCACTCAGACTGGCCTTCTAATGAAAAGGCCACAAAGAAGCATCAAGTAAAAACATTACGTTCATGATACAGGATACCTCTTGGGAAGGTATACAGGAACAAAGCTCTGGTTTAGATGGCCTTCTATCAGACATACAACACAATTTTACCTCCTTTCTCACTTATAAAGTAGTAAAACATAAAACCTCACCAGACATTGTGTGACCAATTACCTTCAAACAACATTTTGGAAATAGAGTGGGGAGGGAAAGCCTTGGAAAAGCTGTAAACCCCAGTTCATATTTTATTAAGGAAAGAGAACTACTGCTCATATCGAAGTGCTGAATTACCTGCACCCGGTATCAGATGTTTTCGCTAACTGGGTCACAGCATGCTCGGTAATAAAGTCACTCGCAAAGCCTAAATATGCTGCACACTATGACCTGCTTGTGCTGCTTGACAGGCTTAGATAAGTCTCCTAAGCCTTTGCACAATAGACTACTTACAGCCTCAGCCGAAATCACTCCTTTTAAAAACCTAGTATTTTTTGTTTGCCCTTAATTTCTTCCAGTCGTTGACCCAGATTTGGAGCAGAACAGCACTTTTCTGAAATTAAATGGTTTTTGAACCAGGATTGTGAGTCCTTCAGAAGACACCAACAAAGAGTGCAAGACAGCATCTGTGAGGGGTTGTGCCTGTGCCAGAGCAGGAGGCAGCATCCCACCTGGGAGGTTCCTTTGACAACCCAATCAGCAGCTGCATCTTGCAGGGCTGCAGCTGCCACCCCACAAGTTCACCTTGCAGACGGCATCCTCACTTTCCAAAGCATGCAGAGCTCACCCCTCCACACCCCCAGAAAACACCAGCTTAGGCAAGGGTCTGCTGGGCTGTTACACCAGGGATGGCTCTGGAAAAGGACTGCTGGAGATACTATAATGACAGCTAAGAGAGAGCCAACCTGTATTTTCAACAACCGTCATACACGCATTGACAGAAAACCCTTCTGAGGGCAAGAACAGCTCTTGACCATATGGCAGACCTTCATGTTGTGTGAAGAAGTGGCATTCCACTAGTTTGAGAGACAGTTAAGCAGTTACACCGGGTGAAGGTTTGGACCTACATGTCTGCAGCATGTTTGGGGTGGGTTTTTGGTTTAGGTTTCTTTATCCCCCTAATGCTGGTGACTGTAGGATCTTTTACATGTACCTGCACAGGAAACTGAAATTGAAAGTGTTCCTCTAACACAAAAAATGTCCTGGTTGCCAGAACACAATGATTGTCTCCTAGTTTTTGAGTGATTCCATCACTCTCTCTACAGTGTTTTTTATGAAAGGTTATTACTAATTGTCCACACATTTCCAAATTGGTAACCATACCCATTACTCAAATGACTGTGGCAGCTGGTTGGAAAACAGTTTGGTCTCTTTCAGACAGCTTGAAATCCATGGCTTATAATTGTATAAAGGTACAGCCAGGCTAGATATCATCAAAATGTTAACTTCAAGGCAAATGGGATGCCAGATGTCATGAAGAACTCCCCAGATTCCCAGGACACACTCCAAGGATATCCCTTGTTTTTTTGCTGTCATTCCATACCAGAGCATATTGGCAGTAGGGCACCTCACATGAAATGTGAGCCCCCTCCAAAGCCTCCTGAAAAGAGCTGTGCTTCTTCTAAAGCTGATGTGAATATAGTACAGCATATGGGGTGATTAATGAACTGATCACAAAAAGTCCATGCAGTCAGGCAGCAAACAGCTAGAGACCACCCAAAGTCAGAAGGAGGACTGCTGCTCTCACAGGAGGCTAAGGCTGGCAGGCTGAATTACCACCCAACACTTGCTCTTCCGGCTGCTAAAGTAATTACTCCATTTCAAAGGCAGCATCCAGGGTGGGACTGGCTTCAGTTTATCTACTTTCTCTATCTTTTATATGTAAAACTTGCCCTGCTAGTGAAGAGTCCATTCCAGCTTCTCCTTTTGGTGGCAGCTACAAGCAAGAGTTTCAAAAGGATGTGCAAGAATTTCCACAACCTGTAGTCAGAGAGCAGCTTGCTTATAGGAAAACTTACTCTTCAGTTTCAAGCACCTAAAATTCAGCTTATTATAGGACATATTTTTGGCAACCCCAAAAACATCAGCTAAAATCCTGATTGTTTTCCATCTTATTTATGACAACTCCCCGAGTTTGTACTCTTTGCACTCAAATTTTGTCTTTAGTCCAACCAAATCTAAACAGATAATTTTATTTTTTTATCTTTGAATCTCCAGGTTCTCCTTTTGCATTCCCTTTCCCCGGTAAAAATCTAAACTGTTACACTGTGTAATTCTCCTGAAAATTCCTGAAATTCTTACAGAATTTCATGCCTTACACACTGTTAAAGTCATGAACAATTAACTTTTCTAGTAGCACCACTGCATGCCAACAGCATTAAGATTTTGAAACCTCAAGAAATGCTCTGGTCAAGAATAGAATTGAAGAGTATGGAAAATACACCAAAATAGAACAATTTAAAATTATCTTCTTCTTTTATTCATAAAACGTATTTTATTTTTAAGGTTCTCACTTATCAATGGCATCCTAATAAAAGTTTCAAAATATGCCATTTATAAAGTGGAAAAAGATATGCTTAAAAAACCAAACCGAATCAAACCAAATGAAAGCAGAACAAACAAAACAAAACAATGCAAAACATTTTGAGCATACAGATCATCAGAACAAATGTGCCCTTGAAAGTGATTTAATTTTACTAAAGGAACCCTTCGTAGTGAAAAAGTCAGCATCTCTCTTTTTCAAGTTTACCAGACTTGGTTTTTCCTCCTCCAGGCTGGCAAGATACTAACAGCTTCAGAAATAACTAGACTTTTCTTATTTATTGATCCTATTTATCTATAATTTATGTATCATTTTATCTACCTTAAGGCCTCCCAAGCCACTGTGGCTTAACCTTCCCCAGGTGAATGGTGTCTGTTAATATCCTGATGAAACTTGTATCCTCCACCACCTCCTTATGATGTGCCTCAGTTACTACAGCTGAAATTCAGGTTGGAAGTTCTTTGCAGAGAGACTGAGCTTCCCTTGTCCAGGACTCACCCAGCCACAGTGAGGAAGCTGCACAGACTTGCCATGGCCACCATCTCCTCATGTACCTGCCAGTGTTAATGGTGACACAGACCATCCTTTTAACAGCTTTAGTAAATGCGTGTCCGATGTGTGTGAAGTGTCGATGGTTCCTCTCAGTGCTATAAAGTATCAAAAAGTTGCTCTTATCATTCATATAGTCAATAACAAAAATAATATCCTTCAGATGAGTGCTGCATCCCAACTAGAAGGAAGTGCGGCAGAAGGGCCAGGAGACCTCCTTGGATGGATAAGGAGCTGCTGAGGAAAATTCAAAGGAAAAAAGAGGCTTATAAAAAATGGAAGCAAGGACAGGCGGCCTGGGTAAAGTACAGGGATGTTGTCCAGGAAGCTAGGGTCCAGGTTAGGAAGGCTAAGGCCCAGTTAGAATTAAACCTAGCCAGGGATGTTAAGGGTAACAGGAAGGGATTCTACAGGTACGTAGCAAACAAAAAACAGACTAGGGACAAAATGGGCCCCCTCAGGAAGCTCTCGGGAGAACTGGCTACTCAGGATTTGGAGAAGGCTGAGGTTCTGAATGACTTCTTCGCCTCGGTCTTCACTGGCAAAGGCTCTGACTGCACCACCCAGGTCTTAGAAGGCAGATGCAGGGACTGTGAGAATGAAGACCTTGGGCCCACTGTAGGAGAGGATCTGGCTCGAGACCATCGTCCATGGGACCTGATGGAATCCATCCGCGGGTCCTGAAGGAGCTGGCAAATGAAGTTGCTAAGCCACTGGCCATCGTATTTGAAAAATCATGGCAGTCAGGTGAAGTTCCCGATGACTGGAAAAAGGGAAATATAACCCCCATTTTCAAGAAGGGGAAAATGAAAGACCTGGGGAATTACAGAGCAGTCAGTCTCACCTCTGTGCCTGGCAAAATCTTGGAGCACATTCTCCTGAAAGGCATGCTAAGGCACATGAATAACAACAAGGTGCTTGGTGACAGCCAGCATGGCTTCACTAAGGAGAAATCCTGCCTGACCAATTTAGTGGCTACAGAACTGATGGACAAGGGTAGAGCAGTTGATATCATCTACCTGGACTTGTGCAAAGCGTTTGACACTGTCCCACACGACATCCTTCTCTCTAAATTGGAGAGATATCAATTTGATGGATGGACCACTCGGTGGATAAAGAACTGGCTGGACGGCCACACACAAAGAGTTGTGGTCAATGGCTCGATGTCCGGCTGGAGACTGGTAACGAGTGGTGTCCCTCAGGGATCGGTGTTGGGACCGGTCTTGTTTAACATCTTTGTCTCTGACATGAACAGTGGGATTGAGTGCACCCTCAGCAAGTTTGTCGATGACACCAAGCTGTGTGGTCCGGTTGATAGGCTGGAGGGAAGGGATGCCATCCAGAGGGACCTTGACACGCTTGTGAGGTGGGCTGATGTCAACCGTATGAAGTTCAACCATGACAAGTGCAAGGTCCTACACCTGGGTTGGAACAATCCCAGGCACAGCTACAGATTGGGCAGAGAAGAGATTCAGAGCAGCCCTGCAGAGAAGGACTTGGGGGTGCTGGTCGATGAGAAAATGAACATGAGCCGGCTTCAGTGTGCGCTCGCAGCCCAGAAAGCCAACTGTATCCTGGGCTGCATCAAAAGGAGGTGAAAGAGGTGATCCTGCCCCTCTACTCTGCCCTCGTGAGACCTCACCTGGAGTACTGTGTGCAGTTCTGGTGTCCTCAACATAAAAAGGACATGGAACTGCTGGAACAAGTCCAGAGGAGGGCCACGAGGATGATCAGGGAACTGGAGCACCTCCCGTGTGAAGATAGGCTGAGGAAGTTGGGGCTGTTCAGCCTGGAGAAGAGAAGGCTGCGTCGGGACCTCATAGCAGCCTTCCAGTACCTGAAGGTGTCCTATAGGGATGCTGGGGAGGGACTCTTCATCAGGGACTGTAGTGACAGGACAAGGGGTAACGGGTTAAAACTTAAACAGGGGAAGTTTAGATTGGATATAAGTAGGAAATTCTTTCCTGTTAGGGTGGTGAGACACTGGAATCAGTTGCCCAGGGAGGTTGTGAGTGCTCCATCCCTGGCAGTGTTCAAGGCCAGGTTGGATGAAGCCTTGTGTGGGATGGTTTAGTGTGAGCTGTCCCTGCCCATGGCAGGGGGGTTGGAACTAGATGATCTTGAGGTCCTTTCCAACCCTAAGTACTCTATGATTCTATCATTCTATATTCAACTGGATAACTTCCAAAATAGCTGTGGAATTGTGATTTTCTTTCCATCTGAAGATTTCACCCTTCCTTTTTTCCCCTTTAAAAATAATCTTTCAGGGCACATGTTTACTATTGCTCCTTTCAGCCTGCATCCAACCTGCTCCTTCCACGGCCTGAAGTCCTTCAAGTTCCTAATTTCCTCCATGGACTTCCCCAGACTCCTGCAAGAACTACGGTAAAACTAACATTAAAAGGAAAAGAGGAGATTAACCATGACAGCAGGGAGTTCCCACTGTGCCATCTGCTCTTTCACAGTCCTACAGTTCTCAACGGGGAGATAAACTTCTGAGTAGATTGAAGCATCAGTGATTCATGAGACACTTTGGGTTTCCCATCCATGACAACTCAGCTGCTGGGAAGGGTATGTGTGAGCCTGGCAATGTTCAGGGAGAATGACTCAGATCTGCAAGAGGGCCAGACCTGAGGCTGATGCTTGGCCCTGTCATCCCCGTGCAGAAGACATTGCTCAGTATGACTCAGCCAAGACTGCTCTCCTTCAGTGTGTGGCACTGTTACATCTCCAGGTTCATGTGATCCTGATGCAATTCCAATTTGCATCACCCACATGATGTAATAGCTCAGCAAAATGGCCAAAAATAGCAGTAAATAGAACTAAAGCAGAAAAGCAGATTTCCATTTTTCAGTCATACATAAGAAACTTTGAGGTTAACTTAAAATTTACTAGGACCACTCTCTTGTGCAAGCCAGGCTATGTCATTGCTTTGTGACAGTTTAAGTATAAGCAACTATTAACCTCAGCTCTTACTTATTCTTCGGATTGCATTCTTTGTTTTTCAGTCCTAGCTCATCTGAGGGGAGGCTGAGGAGATAAGAGTGGTTTAGGATTAACCTAAGTGGGGGCTGAAGCAGGAGTGACTCCCTGCGTGGTCTGTTCAGAACTGAACTACAATGACCTGGAATGGGAAGCAGATCAGATTATGCCTCTCCCTAGATCATGAAAGAAAAATCCTTCATGAAAAGTCCTTGCAGTATAGGTTAATTCTTTTGAAGAACGTGCATATTCTTGTTTATATATCCTTTTTTTTTAGTTTTTAATACCACAAATGAACCTCTTTCCGTCACTGGGCTTTGAACCAGGCTTGATAACAAGTTGTAATCAGGAAGAGCAAACTTGCTGCATGTTTTAAACCCATCTCAAAAACACAAGATCTAGGTATCTTAGACCAAATATTGCTCAATTGACACATAACAGCAAGGTCATGAATTTCAAAGCAATTAATTGCACCAATAAAATTCACAGGTTTTGACAAGAGGTTGTTTAATGAATGACAATGTAGACCAAACTCTCCCTCAGTTTGATGCTTTATCTCATTCTGTGATTGCCCGAGATAAATATCTCACTTAGCTAATATACATATCTCGTTACTATGCCTGAGATGAAGACAGAAACTTTACACATGCACCAGTCCACATCCATCCTAAGCATCCATACAACTGCATAATATGCAATAGTTTGTAAACAAAACTATAGACATCTTCAAGACAATAAATGTGCTTACTGAGTTGACAGGAAATACATCTTTAGAATAACTTTACTTGGCAATAGTCTTTATGGTCTAATTAATTATTCTTTCTGCTAGAAGTAACAATTCCTTTACAAATTTTCTGATTAAATCAGCAGCTGGTTGGAAGAGTATTAGCACAGCAAAGATTTTCTCCAAGCAAGCCTACTGGGACCCTGCCAGTGGTGACCTTACCCTAGCTGTCAGCAGGACTGAAGGCTATGTAACACATTATGCAATTCAGGCTAAATCACCCTTATGTATGCTCACAAGGAAGGGCAAGCCCTAACAACGGTAGATGTCAGTGAGAAAAAACCTGCAGTTCCTTACTGGTTAATAGAGGTTTTTGCCTTCTCTATCCTTTTCCCAAGATTCAGAACAGAGAGAATCTTGATGGTTTTACACACAGAAGCTATCTGAATTTTAATTTCAGTATAATTAAATGTGGCTCTGTTCACTCGGATCTCCTGGTTCCTCAGCAAGAGCTAGTGGTACAGGGACCACACCTAAGAAAATAGGCTGAGTCAGTGTCAACATTTTGTCCACTAATGGAGAAACAACAACAACAAAAAAAGTCTCAGTCTAGTGAAGGTTTTCATGAGTAATACACCCAAAATTTATACATAAGATAGGCTAAGCAACTGCTCTAGTTTCAGAAGTAATGCTCTGATAACCTACGAAAGATTGACCGCTGCTTTTATCTGGGGATCTTAATGACTAGATCTGAAACACCCGCAGTGTTTTGGTGACTTGGGGAAAAAAAAACACTATGTTTTCAAAAGATGGTAGCCCAAATTTGGCACCTTGTCTATGTGTGCTTTTTACTGAAATTTAGGGATAATCATAGAATCATAGACTGGTTTGGGTTGGAAAGGACCTTACGTTCATCTAGTTCCAGGCCCCTGCTATGGCAGGGATGCCTCACACTAGACCATGTCACCCAAGGTTCTGTCCAACCTGGCCTTGAACACTGCAAGGGATGGAGTATTTTCTCGGCAACCTGTTCCAGTGCCTCACCACCGCCACAGCAGAGAACTTCTTCCTTATCTAACCTGAACTTCCCCTGTGGCCATGTGTTAATAGCTGTTTGTAGAGGCATAGTGAAATTTCTGGTTCATTTTAAAGCTAAGACTAACTGAAAACATATTAATAAGGAAATTTACTATTCACAGCTTTGAGCACACATTGAGATATATGTATTATTTTATACATGTCTTTCTATAGGTAAACATAAAGCAGTAGACTCTGTTCTACTGTAACCTGCAGTCAGCAGGGAACCCCAAACAAATCACTGAAGAGATTGCAAAGTCCAAATTCGAATATTTGAATGGCATCCATATTGTCCTCAAACAGGGAAAGAAGGAACATTACATAGATAAATAAGAGGCCTCTGAACTGGCTTCTATCTGTTTTATTTTCTTAAGAGCCTTAGGGTAGAAAATTTCTTAGCACGAAGAAAAGGGATGTCAAAAAATGTTGCCAGTGAGGGCAGCCATCAATAATGCAGAAAGTACTTATATTTGACCTGAGAATCCACAGCTGTCATGTCCAGTAAACAATTTTCTTGCATTTCAAAAATAGTAATTCAATGCCAGGAAACCTGCAGACCATCTTCTTTCTTCTTCTGAGGGTAAACATATTTGTAACATTCTTAAATACCTTGAGCAATGACTCAGCCTCCTCAAGGCAGAGAGTACACTTAGCTGATTGTCTCATACTGGTACTAAGACTTTGCTAGTAGTAAGACTTCCCTAGTACCTGCTGCTTTCAATTACCTTCTAAAATTTTAGCTCATTTTCTAGTACAAATGAGACCAAATTCCTTCTTTTCTGATCTACCTGCTTGCTGATCATTACCAGGTCTCCTTGCAGTATTTTTTCCCTCTCTACTTCTTTAACTTTGTCCTCACAGGTGACATTTTCTAGACCTTTGATCCTTCTCATTGCTTTACTTTGGATTGTATATAGATAGTTATCTGTTTCTGGAAATCCTGTGTCAAAATCAGAACACAGCAACCCAGCTGAAGGTCCAACACAGCTGTCATGCGTCTTGCAGATGACAGAAGGGGTCAGATATATCCATGTGATGTTTGCCTTTTACAGAACAGAATAACATTGCTGGAATCATCTTCAGTGTGTGTTCTACTATAAATGTTTGGACCTCTCTTACAGAATTGCTTTTAACTTTGTTTTTGTCCATCCTAGATTTACTACACATGACTATTCCCACATCCTCACTGACTGCAGTGCCCTTACTAAATCACATCTTACTTTTCAAACCTATATCCAGTTTGCCTTGACCATGTCAAGCTCTAATTCTGTCCTTCAGTGCAACTCTGGCTCTTAATGGAGTGCCATGTGAACACATTCTGCATATTCCCCACTCCACTTTACCACTAATTCAGGGAAATACTGAATAGAATAAGAAGCAAGGCATGCTGCAGCAAAATTACACCATTCTGACTCAACACAAAGCAGCTAATCAGTACACTTTGAACCTGGTTTCCCTTCAGCTGAGCACTGACTTTGAAGCAGTTTTGCCAAATTCTGTCTTCTAGCTTGTCTATTAGGATGTCACCTCAGTGTCAAGCAGTCCTGCTAGAACCAAGAAAGATGACTGCTGTAGACAAGGCCTGTCATTCTGTCAGGGCAGGAAATTAGACAGATTTGGAATCATTTGTCCTGAAAAAAATTAATTTTGATTATTACCCATCCTCGTATTTATCTTCTCGGTATTTTCAAACAGTTCAAGTTTTGTTTCCATACTTTTCTGGTAATTGATATCAGAGTCAGAGCAAATAATTTTTCTCTTTTTTAAAGCTATGCATTGTTGCAGTCTCTTGCCTTCTCGGATGAGGACAGACATTCCCAAAGGTGACAGGCCTGTGTTGGCCTCAGCCAGTCCTCCAGGTTCAGGTCGGGTGCAGGCAAACTGAACATCTCTACCTGAGCTAAATACTCTCCATCCTAGTCTGTCCTTGACTCTTATTTCTCTACTACTGAGTCAGCTGTCTTTCTGGTAAAAAGTGACCCATAACAAGCATCAAACATTTCAGCTTTCTCAGCACCAGCTAGCTCTTCCTTCTTATCCAGTGATGGATTGCAGTTTCTCTCACTCTGCCTTTTACTAGCACTGCCCACACAAGAGGCTGCTCAGTATTCTCCCCTATCTTTGTCCACAGCTTGACCTATCTTTAATTCATCCCTACCTCTTCATGCTTTTCCCTCATACCCATTTTTAGTAACCTGAACAAGTTTGCACCTCCTCTATCTCCCCTTTTTTAGTAAAGATTTAGGTGACCTACTTGCTACACTTTCCAGCCTTCCATACTGACATAGGTTGAACCTGCACCTTCAATGTATTTGCCTTACAGGACTATCAGCTCTCCTGAACATTTCTTTTTTTCTCTTTTAAACACTTTTTCCATGGAATATTTTCTGTATATATTCCAAGCTCAATAGCGGCTTTCTGAAAGTCTTTTGGGTTTGCCTTCTTGTTCTGCCTTTTCTATAAATCAATCTTTTGCTGATCAGTTTCCCCCCAGATGCTGGTATGTTGAGCCACCCCTTTAGGTGCTTTTTCTATCTTTCATATCAAGGAGTCCTCAGGCATAGAATATAGTCAATGATTCTATGCTATAACCAGTACTCCACTTCTTTAAATTGGTTCTTATCCCTCACAGCATCAGCCCTCACTCAGTCTACAACCCTGCACAAAGGCATTTCAGCATCTTACCATGCAAAAATCTCCCCATTAATTTCAAGATAGTTTCAGAAACATGTTAGTCTGAGATAGCCAAATTAGCCTCATCACATTTTTGTTCTCTATACATATCAGCTGACCCAAATTTGACTATTTTTTACACCAACATTGAGACAAACACTTTTGCCTTCAAAGGCATTGAGCTATGGGTGTCAGCAACATGAGCAAAGTTTAGAGCACTATTTGGCACACCTGTACCCCTTTGTCATGGCTGCATCTCTTCGGGTCACCAAAAACTGCAAAAATTGAGACTGCAATTCTCAAAGTAACTTTTTCCACATACTTGTGGGAAATAGTAGTGAAGCAGAGAGTAAAACTGAAGCTGACTGACGCTATCACAAGTCTGTGCATCTCACACAAGTGCTAGAGCCTGTGTACATCTATTTCCTCTCCTTCTGATGTGGTTAAAGGCTTTAAAGCTGTGCCTTCTGACTTAATGTGCCTTTAAAGCATTAGTCAATTGGAAACAGACCTGATGCTGCAAAGTGAGTTCTCATTTGCAAACCATAGTCCAGTTGAAATGGATTGTGTTTTTTTTAGGAGAGTGGTAGATAAACAGACATCAAACACAGACTGAGACCAGCTCTGGTGCACTTCTGAAATGAAGCAAATTGAGATCTCCTACCTCCCCACAAATGGAGAAATAAGAGTTGCAGGAACAGAAATTGTAAATTTATATGTTGCGGTAAGACTTTAAGGAATATATTCATAAGTCATTTTTCTTCAATATAAAAAGTGGTGGATTTTTGGCCAGCAATAAGAAAACATCAAATTATTCCCATTTGTGTAACAAAAAAAAACAGCCTGCCATTTCTATTTTTTATTAGTACTGGTCTGCAGATGTGCTAAAATTTACTGTCTAGCTCAAGCATCACAATGGACCTCATGAGAAAAATTAGTCTAGTCACCAAGAGCGAGTGAGCTTTGTGAGATTCTTCTAAACTCAAAAAGAAATAAATTGGATTTTTGTCACCTTGCTCAGATTTAGAAGGGGACTTATTTATAATGACTTGCTCATGTACCACAAAATTGGGTTTTATTAGGTACCTATTTTCATGTCCTTGTGTTAGTTATATTTAGTTCTCATGCATTCACTTTCTGACTAATCTTTAAAAAAGGATGCTTGGTTCGTAGTTCTCCCTCTTTGGACTATAGAAAAATTGACAGGCTGAGCAATCTATGAAGGTCTTGCAATACGTCAGTTTGTCTAAATAACTGCTGCTTTTCTCTGAATCATTATCAGTAGTTTACCAGTACCACCTCAGAAGGGTAGAAAATTGCGTTTCTAGAAATGCCAGGTACAGTAGCCAGCTGTTTCCAGGAGGTGAGTGGTCCAGTATCCCTGGAAACTGAACAGAAACTTCATGTTCACGCCTCAGAAATTCCACCGGTGAACTGAAGCACTCAACTGCATTAACAGGCGCTTCAGAAATGGAGTGAAGAGGCAGCTTTACCCTGGAAGGTACTGGCCAGGCTAGCCTTGGGTAACACGTGGGAGGCTTGTCCTTAGCACTACCATCTGGCCTCAGGCAGCAGCAGGGGGTTTTAGACAATTAATGAATGAAAACTTCATTTAAAGATTCCTGTAGTGCTTTTCTCTTCTCCAGCCAAAGGATGTTTATTAACTCCAGCAACCTGGCCTGATGCCAGGTTGGAAACTATTCTGTCATCTCACTGGTGTTCTCCCTACAGGGTCAACCACATGCAGAAAACTTCATCTCATGCTCTAGGCCCTGACCCTGGAAAGATACCTGCCTATGCAAATGCTGACTGACGTTGCACCAGGAACTAATGAAGTAAATGGAGTGTGGCACAGCTGGGAGGACTCACAGGGAGGACTCACAGGGGCTGGGTTTCTTTCAGAGGTAGCATATGTGGCTGTTGCATGAGGCATCTATGCCATGTTCCCTTTAGTGGTCATGGTGGTCTTTTGTTCTCAAAAGTATTCCCTTTTGTTGCTGGGTAAATTGAATCCTTTACAAAAATCCTGACAAACACTCCTTCAAATTAGGGGCAGCATCACCTATCTCTTTGGCAATGGAAGTACTAAGCTATATTCTGCTATACTTACACTGACTGCACTTTCTTGAAGACAAAAGATTGTACTTGCAGATGTTGATGCATTAATACAACAACCCTAATCCTGCACATTAGGATCTATGTCAAAGAGCGCTGCTTCTTTTTGACATTGTCAGTTTAATTCTACACTGGATGTTTGTTGGCACTTCCATAATTTTGTTATTAGTTTATTATGTGGCTTCACAGATTATATTCAAAAAAACCTATCTGATAAGTTTTTACTAACTGAAGGAGCAGCGAGACAATGCTTTCTGTCTGCATTTCAAGTGCAATCAAACACTCCAAACTGTCTAGAACTAGACATAGTTCATAGAAAAGACACATGCTGTCTCTCTTTCTGAGGATGAAGTTTGCACTTCTAATTCTGCAAGTACCAATCAAAACACTCACGCATTACTGTGGTAATAGCTTTCATTTAGGAGGGGGGGTATTAACACTTGGCTGGACATTGTACCTTAGTAATGAAACCCTGGATCCAGGTTCCGGTATTGTGCTTGAGACTGATACGGTGTCCCAGAAGCTGCCCTGCCATGCACTCACCCATGGCACAGTGCCAACAGGGGTGCAATCTTCCTCCTTCCCACTTCACAGCATGTGGCCACGTGGAACACTTCACCCCTCAGGTGAAAAACACATCTGGAGAATGAAATCTTTCTACGGGTGGCAGAAATAGGTAAAACTCAATTTCTAGTTGAGCTTGTTTATACTCTGAAGCCTGCTGCTCCTGAAACTGAACTCCAGGACAAGTACAGAGAGTGCTGCTCCCGCTGGACTGGACAATCTGCCAGGGCACTCCCCTCTGAAGGGCATGCTGTCACCCTGTCCTGCTGTCGCCCTGCTCTTTCACGCCTCCTACTCACAGAGTACGAGCAATGCATATGTGAATATGGGGCATGAAGAACTGTCACTTGAACACTAGCTGAAACCAGCATCTTATTCAAACATTCAAATATAAGAAATAAAGCTATTTGGCTGCAGATCACAGTGCTTAGTGAATAGAAAACCTTTTGGACAAATACCACCTGATCACCAAGTCAGTGGTCTGTAAATTATTCTGTATGATCTAGGGGGTACTATGCCTGCAAACAGCATATTTATATTTTAAGTTCTTAAAAGTGTATGTTTATTTGGCATAAAAGCCAATATTCTACATCAGAGGAAAACAACGACTCCATAATTCTGTAGCTGTCTGTCCCTCTGCAGGGAGGAAATTTTACTTTAACAGAGCAACAGATAGGGCATAGTCCCAGGTCTAAAAAGCATTCAGCAGCAGTCGGTCCAGCTTACTACATGAAGGTGCAGTTCATCACATGTTTATTACTGTCATGCACAGAGAGTGCACAAACACACACGCAGAGGTACAGGATTATGTTACTATGCCAAAAACTCAGCTAGTGACCATTTGTCGCAGTAGCAATGTTGTTAACTTGGCGCTCTCTTCCATCCCACTGCAGCTCTGGGTCCTGGGCACCCCCAGAAGTCAGGGCAGGCATTCCCAAGCTTGCAGCATAACAAGCCAGGAACCAGTAAGGGGTGTGTTGGTTTAGAGGCACATATCTGAGATGTTGCTGTGAATCTCTCTGACCATTGACCATCAGAGTAAGGGAATCACCAGAGTGTCATGCAAGCAAAAAGGAATGCATACACAGGCACTGTTTACAAATGCCATAAGATAAGAAAATGTTCCTGCTACTCAGACTTACCCTTTGCAGCAGAATGCCCAAGATTTTGACCAAATATAGATGTGGTTTGTTTTTTCTTCTCAAGTTGGGACTCCACAAGAAAGAAAGATTTTGAGAGCTGTAGATTTCACATGTCAAAGGCACATGCCGTGCTCTTACAGGTGGATTGCACAGAAATAAGCCTGTTGTTAAAAGAAAATTAAAGGAGCATTTTATCATGCAAAAACTCTGATAGGCTTTTTAGTGCAGGGCTAATACCTTGAGTCCATGTCCTCTAATGATTCCTAGACTCACACACTAGCTTACAGCAGGTGACCACAGAGATCTCAGGCAGAGGAAGGGCATTAGCACAGTGCGGCCAACTGTCTAATTTAATAAGCAGAAACATGTTAATAGTCTTCCTTTCCTCAGAAGGCTTACAGTAACAATGCCAGCCCACACTCATTATTAATTTCAATTACTGCATAAATAATCCCTTTGCAGGTCTCTCTGAAACTGTACTTTTAAGAATTTCATTTTAAACGCTAATCCATTAGCTGTTTTTCTCCTTTACAAAATAAATCAGCTGCAGAAATCTTTTTAAGATGAACATTTATGGGCAGCACCTTCCGACTGCAAAGATCAGTCACCTAGAGATGGTCAAAGAATTGTGTATAATTCTGAAAAGGCTGCCCTTCCTAAACTGGTAGATTGGGCAGATATTTGAACACTTCCAAGAATCCATGCACACCTGCAGAATCAGAGCCTTTAAGTTTGGCTCATGCTCCTCTGCACAGTACATCAGCAGTACTTTCAGGCAAGGCACTAGGAAAAGAAACCCTATACCTAAATTTCATGACCTAGAGTCAAACCAACCACAAGTGTGCAGGCTCCAAGCTGCCAGAGTTTTGATTTCAAATTAGTTTGTGTGCACACTTAGAATAAGTCCCTTACATACTGCCACAGGTGTCAGCCAGTAGCTGTGCCGTGTTTACATTTCAGAGGGGCCTTTTCTATCACCTGTTTGGCAGAAATCCTTGCAGATATCAGGACATCAAGTCAGTTTGGGGTTTTAGCTTCTCTAAATCCACATGCAGCTGCAGACAGCGTCTGTCAGGTCAGAGATTTCCTGCAACAGCCTTTCCTTTCCTTTCCTTTCCTCTCCTCTCCTCTCCTCTCCTCTCCTCTCCTCTCCTCTCCTCTCCTCTCCTCTCCTCTCCTCTCCTCTCCTCTCCTCTCCTCTCCTCTCCTCTCCTCTCCTCTCCTCTCCCTCTCCTCTCCTTCCCTCCAGCCCTACCCAGGTTTTTTTCAGCACCCCCTGGTGCTCTGAATCAGAAACAAAACCTCCCAGGGATTTCCCCCTCAAGCCATGAATTCCCAAGCAGCTCTTTATGCAGAGGCTTCAGTGGCAATTTTTGACCAGATGGGAAGCCAGGATGGGGCTCAGCAGGCAGATGCTGGTCCCTGTACCTGCAGGTCTGCAGCATCAGGTTGCAGACCCTGCCAATTACATCATGCTTTTCTCCACTTCCTGCCACATCAAACAGGGCTATTTCGTGTTTGAGAAGCAACATCAAATGTGTCAGGTGAGTTTCCTCAAGCCACTCTCTTTGATAACCTCCTCTGAATGCTTTCTGCGTCTTTATCCCCACTGAACATTACTTTTCACCAGCAAGCAAAAATAATTCTGTCTTCACCTTTGCCTTTGCAGTCTAAATATTCCTACTACCTTTTTTCTTTTTTATATATATTTTTATTATTCATGTTTTAGTTAATTTTAAGGCTCAACCAGTCAAGGCCAAAAGGAAATAAAGATAGAAAACAGTAACAATTGTTTCCTGGTGCTGCTCAGGAGGTGAGACCTAAGGGCCGGAGTGCTCCCAAGGAAAGCAGAGCAAGCACTAGGACTAGGAACTTCAGTGGGAACAACTCCAGGCTTGTCGCTACTGGGCTGACCTGTAACCACTTGCTTTCCTCATTTGACATCGCTGACTATTACAGAGAAAAGCTGTGCATGAAGGGACTAGAGGAAGGTGCCAGGTGATTTCAAAGGAATTACAACAGCATGTGTGCTTAATTCAGGTGTTTTCCGGGAGTCACATGAGCACTCGTAGCAATCTGACCTTCTTCATCCTGCAGGAAGCCAGAAAGCTTTGCTCGTTAGGCCAAACAGGAATGGCAACGTGCCCAGACAGCCGTGTTTATAGAAGCCCTGGAGAGCTGTTGACCTGGTGCACATGACTCCAAAAGCTGCCCTGCTGATTGTCATGCCTCCCCTATGCAGGAAACAGCGTGCAGCAGAACGGGCTCTTAAAAACAGAGATAGTGCCTGCACTCCACACACAGACCAATTCTGTGCAAGTCACACTTTCCATGCCTATCTATCTTGCCATTTGCCAGGCGAGCCACGCTCCTAACAAGGCAAGAGGCTGGTCTTCACTCAGGGCTGGAAGGGAATGCCACAGCCCCCTCAAAGTCACTCTCTGTGACTTGGCACAACTATAATGGACAGCACTGTCACTGCTCTACAAGGAATTTTTGAAGTTATTCCTCACCCCACAGCCAGGCTAATGATAAAACACAGTCTCACAGACAGACACCAAACCACTGCTGCTACCACCACGACATGACACTTTAGCTGGTGCGACAGTGCATAAGGCTGGTACTCACCACATCGCAGCTTGGCAAAGCTCTGTATCTAACTCACCCATAACCACATTTTTTGCCAACATAAAATGTTCCTATTTGCCAGAGTAAAGGGTCTGAGATGAGGTAACACTCATCGTGCAGGTGACACCCAGCAAAATCCTTTCAGAAATAGCTGTTGTCACTTTGGCAATGGATTCCAAGCTGATCAGAAGGAAGAAATGCATTTCCACCTACAGGAAAATTACTACATTTAGGTGTTCATTTAGGTACCTGAACAGACAAGTGTAAAGTAGCCCGGATAGTTTCACTACAGATAAAACATATGGGCAGCAATGGCTCTGATTCCTTAAGGAAAATTGGAGCAATGGCTGAAAGTAGCAGGATGTTTCCATATGACCTCCTAGGGCTGTTGATTTCATGCTTTTTAATGCTTCTTTAAAAGCCTCAGGAGTCTGGGGCTTATCCCACAGCTCAGTGAAAGCACTGCATATTTACAGCTCATTTTATACAGGGCAAAGGCATTAAACAAGCATGAAATATCAGATGAAATGTGTCTAACTCATTTAAACAAATGTAATTCATTGTCTAATGTCACAGGTACCCTAATGAGAAATCTGTGTGATTTGAATCATTCCCCTTTTTAAACTCATAAAATCAAATATTTCATAACATGCTAAAGGCAAAAATACACCAAGTCTTGCTTTATTTTGTTAATTAAGGCAGTAGCGTAGTTCCCAAATCAAACACCAGCACGAACCAGCCATGTGTTGTTTACAAGGTAGTGAGTCCCCACGGAAATCAGCAGTGGTGTTAATTTAAGCACAACAACTCTAGAATAGAGCACTGTGCCCCCTCAGCCCTATCCCAAAGAGCAGTGGGGAAGCGTGGAGGAACGACGATGCGGCAGAGCCCCAGTGCAACTTGCAAATCCCCAGACCAGAGGAGAGGACCCCAGCAGCTCGTGGCTCTGCAATGGGGATATGTGCTGGCCACTGCAGAGCTCCCCTCCTGACACAGATCCTGCCCCAGCAGCAGCCATCCCAGCTGATGGCTTCATAGCAGCAAGACTGAGCGAGCAAAATGCCCCCTTTCTCATGTCCTGCAGTGATGCCCTGGCAATCAGCAATCACACTTCAGGCTGCAGAGGAGAATGGCTTGTCTCCGCTGAAACCAAGTCAAAGTAACCACAGTGGTCGTGGCAACCATCCTGACATATCTCCCAGCCACTTGTTTCTCTGGAAGTCCTGATTTGGGAGGTAGCGTAAATGATAAAAAAACTGCTTGCAACTTTTTGAGGTCTTATACGCTATAATCTAGAAGTAAAACGCAAATGTTTAGAGGAAGCACACAAAAGTTCAAATGAGTACATGTTACCTGTTGCCTTCACATGCCTCCATCTCCTATTAGAAATACCTTTTATACTCACAGCATCTCAAAAACTGATCTGGGACTCCCACAGCACCTGGCCTTCCAAAACACCTCACCTCCCACATCCTCTTGCATTTCATGCACCAAAGATATCAGTATCTTCCTTTTACCTAATCATTTAAAGAAGATTCATCACCTGCATTTTTTGATTTCTTGCAATTAATGTAAGATGATGTATATAAAATCTATATTTTCTACTTGCAACTGAGAACCAACAATACCTACTTATCCTCTGCTTTACTATAAGGGAGAAAACTAAGTATTCCTTTAACATTTAATTTAAGGGCTAAAAATTCCTTGAGTACTGAAGAACCGTCGGGCTAAGAGTGCTCCCATTGCCATGGCACCAAGTCAGGTCACTCCTGACAGTGGAAATGTATGTGATGTGTCAAGCTTAGATCCTGGAGCCTGGGCTTCTTCTCTTCTTCTTTTTGCCCATCTTCCACCCTGAACTTATTCTCTTCTTTTCTAATGTCGTGATCATTATGGGCGCATCCTGCAAATGGCTGAACTGTTCTCATCATCCTCCTGTCAAAGGAAAGGTGCAGTCACCCTTCTATTCGGCAAAGCTGGGTTGCCCCTGAGAGCATGGAGGTTTCTTCCTAGGGACAGATCTGGTAGCTCTTTGGAAATATGCTTTGATACTCACCCATATCTTCAGAAAAACACAAACAACCCTTTCCTTTAGGATGACATTTTCATATCAGTGATGTGTAACATCATCCTAAGTTGGAAGTCCATTTTGATTAGTTAGCTCTCTGCTTTTGTCAACTGTGAGGTACCAGGTCATAACACCAGGAGAGCTGTGAGAAGAAAACAATTATGAAAATGATAATTTTGATGTGTAGTAGGGAAATCACAGTTGTACCTCTGTAACACTGCTCCGCATTTACTTGCACAGAAACTGGTAAAGCAGAAAAGCATCATATTTGGAACAAAGGGCCCCATTGATAGTGGTTGCACCAAAGGAAAATATTATGTATATTCCTGGCTTTTCTAACAGGTGGCTAAGAAGCAATGACATTACTATGACAGAATATTAGCAGCATTTGAAACTGGAACAAATGGCTTGATTTGCAAAGGATAGTCACTTCAGACTTCTCTGTGCTCTTCACTGAAATTAGAGATTTTGATCCCTTGGAAAGCCAAGCACACTGCTGGAAATTAAATGGTCATTATAATTCTAAACCCAAGTCTTAAACACCAACTCCCTCTTGCTGTTAACACATATTGTTTTGCCACAAGATGAGAGGGGGCAGGTATGCTTGAGGATGGGTCATAAACTGCAGTCCTCCTTCTAATCTCATGCCCATGACTGCTCATAAACTTGCAATTAGAAGTCTGGCAGGTTAAATCAGCAGAACCAATCTACTTACCCAGCTATAAAGGGGGTGAAATACTTTATACACTGTTTGTATGTGAAGGCATGACAGAGGACATTGGCTAACTCTAGAAAATTCTGTAATTTAATGCAACTAGCAGAGAAAAGTATCCTTTTTACCCTGTCTGTTATACTGATAGTGTACTGTCTGTCTCCTTCTTCGAAAGTGTGATGAATCCCCAACCTGCAGTACTGATCACCTTTCCTTACAAAACAAATGTGTTTTTGAACAAAATCATTTTCATATTCAAAATCAGCACCCAGTTTTATAGGGCAGGACAGACTTTCAGGAGTCTCTTCGTCCTAAATTGATGTCAACAATCCTATTTCTAACCACTAGAAATCTAAACTAAATCAGGACCCATTTTCATCTCTTTCTATCTGTGCACTCCCTCAGGAATGAAGAGAGCAGAGATTTGCCCCAGCGGTTTGGCTAGGGCATGTAATTAAGACACTACCTACTGTATTCACTGAGAAGCACAGAACCTCTGAAGTGTGTCAGCCAGGCTTATTTTCCTTGAGATAACCCTGCTGAAGTGCATTTAACAGTCACTATCTTACATGGAAACCCACTAAATTTTGCATTCTGTAGCTTTCATGTTTTTCCTTCACCCATGCATAAATAAACCCCTGCTGTACACTGGCACAGGATGACTAACATGTTTTCATCCTGGCAATTGTCTCTGCTAAGCTCCAGTGTAAAGCCAGGTGAGAGTCACTACCACAGTCAGATAGGTCATGGACTGGGAGGAAAATAATTGTGCATATCACACCACGTTCATGAAGTTCTAATTCTGCCAGCTTTTCTTTTGTCATAATTTAAAAGGTGAGGAGAAAAATGCTGGTGAGGAGAAAGATGTTGGTGAGGAGTGATAGGACTGTAGAAGAAAAACCCAGCTAAGATCTCACAGAGAATGTTTCTCAGCTCTGCTTCAAAGGAAACCATTCACTTGACACTTATTGCTCATGCGCAGTATCCAGGTGGTGACTGATCACTGGGCAAGGAACCTTGCAGATTTTTAATTGTAATCAGTTTTAAGTTAATAGTGTCTTGGCTATCCTCATAAAGTTTCTCAGGATTTTGCGTATTACTTAACTTACAGCAGAAAATGCTGCTCTCAGATGTTTTCTCCCATCATTGTCCCCAAAATGACTGTATTGGATTTTGTGATGTTCAGACTGGATGCAACTGCTCTTAGGAGAACAGAAGTGACTTTAGAGGCAATTATGGGCTGTGAGGAGTTCAATAATTCCAGTCCTAATAACATAATTCCAGTCCAGATAAGGGCATTCTGCAAAGGCATCTCTGCATTGAGCTGACCTCAAAAAGGTACATCATTTTTTATACTGCTAAGAAACACACAGTGCAGGTTTGCTTTATCTTTTTTATATATTTTTTTCTTTTTTTAAAGAGAAAAAGGAATAACTATATTTCAAACACCAACATTTTCTCAGCTGTGGAGGTAAAGCGGTACATTCATTTGAAAGTATCTTGCTCTGAAGTGTTTAAATGTAAGTATTTTACTGGAAGTATTTTGTGGGCTTTGAAATTGTTTATTGCTGCGAATAGCTTTTAAGTGTCAGAGCTAACTTCACCTGTGGCAAGCCCATATTCATTATGTGCTTGCTTTAACAGGGCCTGTGAGGATGTGCATGTGCAGGGAGTTTACATTTGTGCATTAAAAAAGTGTGGTATAGACATTGTCTAAGTTCAAGTGCATAAAAAGGAAATCGCTCATTTCTCATGGCTCTGCATACACAAGGACATGTGAACTCACTTTAGAACTCCAGAAAGCACCTTACACGCTCTGGGTGGGATACTGTTGCAGAAACGTCGTCATCTAATATCTCTTTGGATTTCAGGGGGTATCTGAGACATCTGAATGGAGCTGACAGATGGTGCAAGACCTCTGTGCCCTTCTGGAGAAGCAACTGTGAGGTCCCCAGGCAAAGGCTCATTAGCACCTCAGATACCACAGGATGCCTGCATGGAGAGAATGAAATCCCTGCCCTCCCTTCCCTCCTCCCTCTGCTCTGTGTTCACCCGTCAAAATCAAGCTGCAACTGGGCTTCTGCTTTTTGACCTCTGGTGTTCTGGGTGCACTGAGCCGGAGCTGAAGGACAGAGTACTGGCACTATACATCATGGCCCATGGGCTTGGAAAGCAGCCATCCTGAGCTGGAGAGCTTTCTGATTGCACTGTATTTACACTGTCTTTACAGGGGAGTTAGTCCTGGAAGACTAAACTATGTAAACAAGCTTTTCAAATGAGCCCTTCCTCTTTCAGAAAAAACCTCTAGATAAGTCCTTAACTTTAATTATGCCTGTTACACAACTCAGAGTAAAACTCATATCCATTAAATTCATCCAACTACAAAACATTTCCGATTACACTCTGAACAGTTTTAAACCCCTGAGACTGACCAAAGAATCAGAGAATATGATCCCTCAAAAGCCTCCAGACTCCCACCTATCAAGATAACACATGCATCCTCTCTGTACAGTAACAGGCCAGCCGAGATGGTAAGATTGTTGTTTATTGCCTGCAGGCATCAAGGGATTAAAAAAAAGAGAACACTTTATGTAAGCATAACAAAACTTGAACTGGTTAGGAAAGCTGATTTTAAGAGTTTAAGAACCCCCTTTTTTCTTCTCCAAGATGCGTGTGTAGGAAGCATATTTAGCACTATTAAAAAGAGAGTCTGTGAACCCTATGGCATACTGTAGAGACTTAATGTCTTCTATTGAAAATTTAAACTGCCAACAAATTACTGAGGGTCTCTAGAGAAACTCTGTTACTGCTAGTGTTATTTTAGCACGAGTACTAGACTCCCTAAACCTGGACTAGAATATACTGCTGTACTGCAGACATAAAACCAGACCTCTGTCAAGGAGTCCAGCATAATAAGCACATACACACACTCATACCCAGCCTACTGGGGAGGAAACATGCGAGAGCAAAACTATGGGCTGCCTGATGCACCCTGACCTCTCATCAGCCTTTAGCACGAGATACAGAGCAAGCTACAGCAGGCACTGACGTTCTCATTTCATTATTGCAGGGAGCTAGCCTGCTATTATTCCCATAAACACCTTCATAAGGATGAACCTTGCCACCATAGAGGAATTAAGACCACTCTGACCTGCATAAATATGTTACAGTCAGCCTTAGGGGGAGTTAAAGCAGGCAATCCACAAAACTTAGGGCAAAATTTAAAATGGCTCAAATCTGAAGTCGTATCTACTGTGATGCCGGTTTCTGACTTTCTCCTTAGCAGGGGTTTTAATAAAATTAGGATAGTGATGGCACATAACACCAATAGCAGCTGCAGCAGGCACCCTGGAGGACCAGACAAAAAGTACATGCAGGGTTCAGCCCCACCATGCAATCCTGAACACGGTCCATGTCGCAAGAGAAGGTGACCCCTAACCACATTGCCCTTAGGTGTCTGAACAGGCATTTCTAGCTTTGCCCCGGCTAGGCACACTGATCTTGTTAAAGCATAAATGTGCAAGATACATGTTAGTAATGTCACTAGCTAACAGGGCTGCAAAGGCTTTCAGTAACTCCATAAGGTAGCAGGACAGGACCATGGTGCTCCGCACAGCAGGACACACTAGTACATGAACTGTAAAACAAGTTTATCTTACTGACATGTCTTCTGTGCACATCTAGGAGGGCACAGGAGAAAGGAAAACAGTCACATAACAATTAGGTATCTTTACAACAACAAAAAAACATCTTGCATTCCCCTTCTCCAACTTGCAACTATCGAGTTTCCTATCATTAGACTCTGACTGCTAAGCCAACTGCAATTTCATGACAATCTTGCATCAGTGCTTGGCAGGGTATACTTTTTTTTGGTGTACTCTGCTGTGGTTAATCACTGCATCTGAAATTCAGTTCTTCCTCTTCTGCCTTCTGCAAGGAGGTGTTATAGAAATCCACCTTTCATGCACACAGCTCTAGAAATCTGATGAAACACTAGCAGAGAAGATGTTGCTCTCTGATTGAGTCATTTGCATTGGATGTAATAGTTATTTATTCACGTTTTATTAAAACAAGTAAGTAATGAAATCTATGGCAATGTTATAAAAGCTGAAACAAAAGATGACGAACTTTGCTGTTTAGATTCAGAATCTCTTTGTGTGGAGGCACAGTGGATTCAACTGTGGGAAATTATAACGAATTGACAAAGGCACATGCAAGTTTCACTTTCCTGCGCTTCCAGGACCTCACTACATATTTTGTGGGGAACCTACCCAGAGAGCAGGCACCTGGTATTTCCAGTGCCAGTACGCTCAGATTCACAGATGAAAGATTAAGGTATTTGAATGGGTCATATCAAGCTGGTATATATGCCTACTCTGGAGCCTTACTGGCTTTCTAGTACAGATGAGAGAACAGGAACACTGCCTCTATGTAACCTACCTATAGCTGAAACTACAGCCTGGGGCTCTCAGCCAACAAATAGGGTTTAGTATTTTTTCCTGGAAAGCCTTTTTGATTAGAAGGATAGAATTTAAATTATCCCTTCCTGTGTATAACACACATTTCAGCAGGAATGCGCCCTTAAAGAATAAACATCTTTTTTAATAGTACTTGTTTCACAGAGAATTTTGCTCAGAAGCACAAAATACGCACAGCTCATCTAGCTGTTTTGAAAGTACTTGAACACCATCACAAAGCAACAACATGCAAAGACCTGGCAAGAGCACAAGTCTCTAAAATGCTCTTTATTTTCTTAAGTCTCAAAGAGCTTTATAATCATATGAAGCTCTCAGTTAATGAAAGTCAAACCTAAAAGGACATGCTGTCATAAAATAACTTCCTTCCCCACCCCCATCCCCCCTAACTAACAGTGATATTGCACATACACTATCTTGTTTCTATGGTACTTCCTAGAGGCAGAATCCATACAGGACACGAACACCATTAATTGACCAGTAAGATGTTTCCTGTTATAATCTTTCAAACACTAAATTCGTGTGTGCCAAAGCACAGCAGCTCAGTAAAACAGCAGCCCTACTAGTATGTGTAATGCCTCCCACAGTGAACATGAGAAGTGAAAGATACCTTCCCTCACTTCACTACCCACAGAAGTTTGAAACTGTTTGTTATGTCTGAACATAGACACATATAATGACAGCCTTGTCTCCCCCTGGTCTTATGCCAGCTGTGTGAAGTCCTCAGTCTCTGGCCAGGGTGAGCAGCAGAGTCTCAGGCCATTCCACAAGCCCAGAGATGCTCCTGACAAACCAAGCAGCACTCCTGTACACATGATGATCTGTCACTGCAGGGCAGGGAGACACCACAGACACTTTTGGGATGCTGGGATCACCATAAACAGCACTAGCCATGCTCAGGCTGGAATCTCTCACCACCCACATCTCATACAGACAATTTTGTTGCAGTTGCATCAGTGTCAATAGGGAACCATTTTATTAAATGCTACATATTTAGTGTCACTCACCCCTTTGATTTTTTTCATTAATATTACCTGGGAATCTAGGGAAGATCTGTCAGCAGGAAAAAGTTGTGTTAAAAAATAGAATCATAGAATGGATAGTGTTGGAAAGGACCTGAAGATCATCTAATTCCATCCGCCCTGCCATGGGCAGGGACACCTCACATTAGGCCATGTCACCCAAGGCTCCATGCAACCTGGTCTTGAACACTGCCAGGGGTGGAGCATTCACAACTTTCTTGGGCAACCCATTCCAGTGCCTCACCACCCTCACGGTAAAGAACTTCTTCCTCATATCCAATCTAAACTTCCCCTGTTTAAGTTTTAACCCATTCCCCTTCTACTATCACTACAGTCCCTAATAAAGAGTCCCTCCCCAGCACCCTTGTAGGACCCCTTCAGACACTGGAAGGCTGCTATGAGGTCCCCACGCAGCCTTCTCTTCTCCAGGCTGAACAGACCCAACTTTCTCAGCCTGTCTTCATACGGGAGGTGCTCCAGTCCCCTGATCATCGTCGTGGCCCTCCTCTGCACTTGTTCCAACAGTTCCATGTCCTTTTTATGTTGAGGACACCAGAACTGCACACAATGCTCCAGGTGAGGTCTCACAGCAGCAGAGTAGAGGGGCAGGATCCCCTCCTTCGACCTGCTGGTCACGCTCCTTTTGATGAAGCCCAGCACACTGTTGGTTTCTGGGCTGCGAGCACACACTGAAGCCAGCTTACATACAGTTTCTCATTGACCAACAACCCCAAGTCCTTCTCTGCAGGGCTGTTCCGAATCATTTCTCCTTATACCTAACCTGTAGCTGTGCTTGGGATTGCCCCAGATGGTGTGTAGGACCTTGCACTTGGCTTGATTGAACTTCATGAGGTTGGCATTGGCCACCTCTCGAGCATGTCAAGGTCCCTTTGGATGGCATCCCTTCCCTCCAGCATATCAACCGAACAACACAACTTGGTGTCATAGTCAAATTTGCTAATTTTGACATCCCAATGTCCATGTCACTGACAAAAATCTTGAAGAGGATCAGTTCCAACACTAACCTCTGATTGACACCACTTATTACCATTTTCCAGTTGTACATTGAGCTGTTGACCACAACTCTTTGTGTGCAGCTGTCCAGCCAATTCTTTATCCACTGAGTGGTCCATCCATCCAATTTATGTCTCTCCAGTTTAGAGATAAGGATGTCTCGCTGGAAAAATACATAATAGTAAAAAAATAATAAAATAGCATAAAAATAACTAAATAATTTTCTGAACTTAACTGCAATGATACATTATACCAGGCTAAGGTGATTGTGTTACTATTCCCGTGATAAGGGGAGAAGGGCAGAAAAGTCAGGATTTTTGTATGTATTATAGCCACTCCAGTCTGCACTACAGCATGTTAAACTGTTGATCTGGTTGGATTGTGTGGTTACATTACCCTTGAAGCCTGAACCAGCCACACACCTTACATGACACCACTGCAGAGAAAGTAGTGAAAGTTACTGGAAGGATGTAGTAAACAGCTTGGAGCAGTGATGCTTTAAATGGTCTTAGCTACACCTACTCAGGCTTCTCTGCCTTAGAGACTGCTGAGACAGCAGAAAACTAGTCCACTACTTTTAAATGCCTAATTTGAGGCCATCTGGTTTGAAAATTTGCACCTGCAATCAAAAGTTTGTTTAAATTAGGTTTGATTAGCCTAACAGTCACAGTCACACAAAAGAAAATACGTTTGCAAAAACTACAGTCAGAGACAGGCAAGATCAGTCTGTGATGCAAAGAGACTAAATATCCCATGATCTCATCAGTGAGAGTCAAGAAATATATGGCATACAATACATTGCATAACATTTTCCCAATAAAGCAGCTAAGCTGTTTATCAGAATGCCAGTTTAGGGGATCTTTCAATCTTCCCAATACATGTACTCATATATTCTTCTGACTCTGCACTGGAAACAACATTTGAAATCCAAAATGAAATAAATAGATAAGTCATCTATAAAAAGATGAAAGGTAAGATATAGGTAAGTGGAAAAACTGAATATAAGTAAATTCCATCTATACTACAAATTCTGAATAATTTGGTAAAAACTGTTTTAAAGAACTAACGATATTTTTGGCTCGCTTTCATGAATTTTTGCTGTTCACCTTTCTCCAGGTTTGCACCTTTTGCAGTGGTATAAACAACTGTTTCTCTCAAGCATTTTCCATAATTACAGCACTACTAAATCATTCTGCCCCATGAACTCCTGACGCTGCTCTTTAGTGACTCATTGTAATATCATGCCTCAAAGTAATTTAACTTCCTCCTATCAAACAGCTAAGAAGTTTTGGAAAGGTGAATCAGAAGACATCCTCTCCATTAATTAAGCTTCACAATATTTATTTCCCTCATAGGAAGAGTTTTATTGTCATTCTAGTGGGTGAAATGAATGTTAAGTGAGTATCAGAGATCAGCGTCAGTCATTTCTACAGCAGCAGCTAGCAGCCACTGAAACAGGATCCAAAAACGTGGTTCTTGACTATTTTTTGTCATTATCTTTAGAGACCTCTGCAACAATCTTGCAGTGCCACTCAACACTACAAAGACTGTCTTTAGCCCTGCAGGCTTCAGCTAGATCCTAATGGGTATTAGAATATCCAACTTTGCACAATTTCAGTGAAAGCTGCAAACTTCAAGAGGACTTAGTTTTTTATAGGTCTTTAAAGATCTGAGCCTCCTGAACTGAATAAGAGACCGACAGGGAGATCTGGAGCAGAGGAAAATAAATATTTCAAGTTTGCTTGTTGTTGTTTTTTCAAATAAAGAAGCTGTGACAGATACTAAAGGTGAGATGTTCGAAAGTGGTCGACCCTGATTAAAGCATCCAATAAAGTGATGTCAGAAGTACCATATTGTTTCAATGGACCTTGGATTAGATTAGAATGGGAAATGTATTAAAAGTCATTTTCATTTTTGTGAAATAGTGATGGAAATATGAACTGAACTTAGTGCCCAGAGAAGTGGAAAGATCAGTAGGCCGGTAAAGACACTTTACAAAGGTTCATCGTGGTTTTTTTCTTTTGATTGT
Organism: Lathamus discolor; assembly: GCF_037157495.1. NCBI lineage: Eukaryota > Metazoa > Chordata > Aves > Psittaciformes > Psittacidae > Lathamus > Lathamus discolor. Next base: position 64,358,270 of record NC_088909.1, read on the forward strand.
TTTCAGTCTATCCCTAAAGTAAGGGATAAATTTTTCTCTTTCATTTCTGAACTGAAAGTGTACTAATTTCAGTAATGAAAGGAAAAATATTATTAAATGGCTTATGCAATAATGACAAGGTCTCAGGTAGTTCCACTTGTTGATCAATATAATCCCCTTTTATTTAAGAAAAAAAACTTCACAAAACTGTTCATTTTTAACTAGAATATTTTTTTAAGGGTGCACTTGGCGGATCTTTGCATGAAAAATTCCCAAGTGTAAATCACAAGTGATGAGTGCATAAGAGTGGTGCTGCCAGTTATCATGGTGAGCTGAACAGAGAACGCACAGTTATTAGCATCCATCTTGTTGAACCTATTAGTAAGTCCTGTAATTCTCTTTGGAGACACAGTAAAGCCCATTAACTATGTTCCATTGCAAATACCTTGGAGTTTTTTCAAGTTGGAGACCATTATTTTTATAAATAAAGCTTCTGTTGGAAATTTTTACAACTGCTGTTCAGCTTCTTCGTGTCCTGTGTTGACATTAAACCAGAGCGTATCCATTGCAGTTGTTGTGCGTCACCTATAAACAAGAGCTTACCCAGTGGGAACATCATTGCAATATTAATCGCTGTGGCTTTGCAAGAATAGTTTGTTTGATTATGTAATTTACTTCAAATGCAGAACCTGTTTCAAACATGGATAGAATTTTGTAAATATCACTGCTGCTGTTACGTAATTGTGTATTATTTAACTTAGACACACGCGGACGACCAACCTGCAGTGGAGATTATGCTTTCAGCTCTACCAACACCTTCATTACAATGTAGTAGCCTACAGTTCTCTTTCAGCTCCTTCATGATTCAACCTAAAATTCTTAATGTTATTCACCCTGATGCTTTTCCATATCATTACTATGCCAGAAAACAAAACAAAACAAACTTTCTACAGTCCCCTCCCTTGGACTTTTGGCCCCAATGGAAGTTAGGTCAAACATGGAGTTTCTTAAAATATTTAAACCCTCCAGAAGCCAAAAACCTGACAAAAGAATCCTTGTGTACTTTCATCGCAGGTAGATTCATCTTGGTTTGAAAATGGAACATAATAATAAAGTGGTTATCAAAATACTGTGTGGATCAGCAATATCACCAAAAGCACCAGAAATGTATTTTGATAATGCACCCATGGTAAGATTGGGAGGGTAAGAAAATGGTTACAAAATTGACCTCACCTCTGGAATGAAAAGTCCCGAAGAAATGTGAAGTATTCACTGAAGACTGGGGTATTGAGTCAGCTGTTGGCACTTTCCTCATAGCTAAACCAGCCCCTTTCTGACCAGCTATGTTCCCACATCAACCCATAGCCCAGCTCTGACCTTTTCGTGGGTGAGTTGCACTTGCTCTGTACAATGTCACAGCTGAACACATAAGAATAACCTTTGCTTTTGAGAACTAGTTACACCCTCCCTCCCTGCAAGGTCTGACACCATTTCTATGCCAGGGCAGTGAAGGATGTCTCATCACCCTACTTCATGCCAGGCTCATTCTGAGCCGCGTCTCTACTGCCATTGATGGTCACACTGGGCAGAGCACTCAAGCCTGCAGGCTGAACAGTATGCATCGACTTGAGTCAACACTCCTCTTGGCTCAGATCTTCTAGGTCACTTCTGTTTACTCAGGTCTCCTTGGTATCCTGTGCAGTGCCCCTGATCTCACAAACAGTTTTTCTGTACCATTCTGTTAAAAATATTCAAAATAACCAGCAATTACATCACAGTGCAGCAAAGCATTTTTTACAGCATGATGGTAGGACTTGCCATGATGAGTCCATACTTTCCACCTAGAGAGATCACACAGCAAACTCCCACCAGCAAGGACAGAAAGCAGAACCACAAACTTTGAATCAAACAAAGAGCAAATCAAATTGACACTGCACACACCAGGGATGAGCCAAGTAGATTGCTTGGCACAAACCCACAAATTTAGCTACCAATGTCCCCACAGGAAAACACTGTGGTTGGTACCATATCAGCATGGGCCAGTCTGGACTATTAGAGGGACATGTATAACTTTCTAATGCAGAGAACAAACGGAGTACTTGCACAGCCAGACCAGCTGTTCCTATTTCCTTTATTGTGACATCTCACTTGATCATCCACTCTGAGCTTCATAAAATCTTTAGAATCATAAAATCAATGTAAAACTACAAATTCATATGTATGCATGGTCCTATGCAGTAGCCTAAATTTATACTACCTGACTGCTGAAGAAATGGTGTGATATGCACTGGCATCAGGAACCTGTAAAGAGAGTGTCTCTTCATTTCAAGCTTGGATACATCTTTCAGAGGTCCACAGATAAACTGCTAACTGCACCACTTATAAAATCATAGAATCATAGAATAGTTAGGGTTGGAAAGTACCTTAAGATCATCAAGTTCCAACCCCCCTGCCATGGGCAGGGACACCTCACACCAAACCATCCCACCCAAGGCTCTGTCTAACCTGGTCTTCAACACTGCCAGGGGTGGAGCATTCACAACTTTCTTGGGCAGCCCATTCCAGTGCCTCACCACCCTTACAGTAAAGAACTTCTTCTTTACATCCAATCTAAACTTCCCCTGTTAAAGTTTTAACCCATTCCCCTTTGTCCTGTCACTATATTCCCTGATGAAAACTCCCTCCCCAGCATCCTTGTAGGACCCCTTCAGATGCTGGAAAGCTGCTATGAGGCCTCCATGCAGCCTTCTCTTCTCCAGCTCCAACTTTCTCAGCCTGTCTTCATACGGGAGGTGCTCCAGTCCCCTGATCATCCTCGTGGCCCTCCTCTGCACTTGTTCCAACAGTTCCATGTCCTTTTTATGTTGTGGACACCAGAACTGCACACAGTACTCCAGGTGAGGTCTCATAAGAGCAGAGTAGAGGGGCAGGATCCCCTCCTTTGACCTGCTGGTCACGCTTCTTTTGATGAAGCCCAGCACACTGTTGGTTTCTGGACTGCAAACACACACAGAAGCTGGCTCATGTTCAGTTTCTCATCAACCAACACCGCCAAGTTCTTCTCTGCAGGGCTGCTCTGAATCTCTTCTCTGCCTAACCTGTAACTGTGCCTGGGATTGCCCCAGCTGGTGTGTAGGACCTTGCACTTGGCATGGTTAAACTTCATGAGGTTGGCATCCCAAGAAAACATTTAGACAGAGATTCAAGAAACCTATTTTAGAGACATGAGCATCCACTGTTCACCTGCAAGGCACCCAGCATTCAAAAGTTTATATTGAGAAGCTTAGTGGAAGTTCCTAACATCTTTTCTTTAGTCATCTAATTTAGATGTCTGTGTCAGCAGCTAAAACTGCTGAGAGATACAATAGAGTAGAGCTGCCTTCTAACCTGACATAGCAGAAGTAGCAGTACTAGGTCAGATCATAATTTTATGTAGCAGAATATCCTCTTCTCACTTGCAGTCATTACTTTATTAAGGATGGTTATGAGTAACACTGAACATGGGCATCCCAGATCCTAGCGCAGAACCTCATGGAGAACTGCTACTGTTCCTGCCCCAGCAGGAAGCCTGTCTGTTCCCTCCCCACCCCCAGTTTCTATCTTTCAGACTATTACTTATCTGTGCCTTCCCTTGTACACCTAGAATGTTTATCTAATGTGCTTAAAAGCCTTATTGAAGGATTCTTGCCAAAAGCATTTCAGAAATCCAGGTAGCCCATATCAAAGTCTCTCTTAGCTAACATGTTTTGGCAAACCACTTCAAAGAACAAATAGGTTAGTGAGGTAGGTCTTCCCTTTACACAAGGTATTATTACCTCTTTCCAAACATGTCATATTTATCTGTGTGTTTACTATTTCCTTTTTTATTTACCACTTTTACCAGTTTTCTTACTGTGGACATTACTGTCACATGCCCATGGCTCCCCAGGACCTCTGGTGGAATGCATTTTAAAGTCTAGCGTCACATTTACCATCTATAAAAGCAGTGTAAAGGAAGGGGTTACACACCAATGTTAATCATTCAGACATTTCACTCCTAAATACCTCTAAAACTCTTAAATTAACACCATCTGCTTCTAGTGCTTCGTTGCCATTCATTTAGGCTATGTCATTTTTTAAAGTCAATTAAAATTGACCCAGGTCAATTTTGGGCCAATCATCTGATGAGCCCCTCATAAAGACAAGCTCCAAGATGGGAATCTCCCTGGTTCCTTCTACTCTGAAAAGATTTTATTTACTTGTTCTGCAACAGTTTTATCCTACCAAAGTGATCCTTTGATACCTGTTGGCCCTACAAACTCTCTGGCAAGCTTCTTATTCTTGATACAGGAGAAGAAAGATTTATTATTTCTGTTAGCTGTTCCTCAAACTCTTTTTTGGACAGTTAAGTTATATTTATATGTTTAATCTGCCAGGGTTTGTAATCGTTTTCATTTTCTTCATTTGGATATCACTTCAGCCTTTTGAAGGATTACTTTTAACATAGGATAAGTTTCCATTCCGCACTCTACAAAACTCAGCTTCATTTTGCCCTCCGTCCTTTCTTAGTAGATGGTAAGCTTGGACCTTTGCATTCAATATGGGTCTGAAGGAGGCCTTCATGTAACCTGAAAAAAACCCTAAATTTAGAAGCTCAGGTGCTTTGGAAGCCCCACTAACATACAGATTTAATCTAACTTCCAATGCATAAAGTTTGACACCATCAACTTTGCTTAAAGCATAAAGAAGAACCAATCAAATCCTTTAAGAGAAAGGCTATCACAGAATATGACAGGATTTATAATTGGAAGACTTGGAATTACTAATACTGTATTTCTTCTTTAATGAATAAGTATTACAGCGGTAGAATGCACCTGTAAAGAATAAATGCTTGAGGATCACCCCTCAGAAATGCTAGGTACATCTCACAAATTAGGTTAGCTCAAATTTGACTGTATTCTTCTGAAGGCAAAAAGCAGACAGGTCCCTTTTTATCTGCTACAGATGTTCTTTGACATGGACAAACCAAGGATCCAGCAACTCAAATGCACTCCTTGAAAGAGAATGATCTGTCTTCCTGCTATTAAAGGAAATTAGTTAGCCCCTGAAATGAAGTATTATGATATGGTAGCTAGGATTGCATTATGCTTCAAACTTGCAACAGCAGATTCATTTAAGAACAGAACCAGTCATAACCTTTGAATTTCTTGTCTTTGAAGATGCTGATCAATGGAATTTTTTTTTCTAACAGAAAGCTTTGAGATTTTATTTATACAGGTCACTGAAAAGTTTACTATCCTCCTAACTACAGAGAAGGGAAATTCCTCTTAGCTGTACATCTGCAAATATACAGCACCCCTGAGGCAGCTCCCGGAAGACCAGGCTTCCTTTTATTTCTCAGAGCAAAGTACCTTTCTCTTCCAGTGATCTATGAAATCAAGAAATCCTACTTTCTGGTCCTTGAACACTGAATTAAGAAGGCCAAATTTCATGACCATGGCAAAATGTCAGCTAACATCTCAGGGCCCTACAGAATGCCAAGCAAAGGGCTGACACAAGAATCTTGCCAAAACCACTTCTTCAGCTAATTTGTAAAAAAGACAACTGCTTCACCTCTCTGACATTCCTCTAACACTTGAAAGAGCAATGTACACTTCTTAATGCAGCTGCTTTCTTTTATAAGTGTCTCTTACATTTGCCTGGAAGCATGTTAATACGACACAGCAGCAAGCTGCTGATGGGCACTTGCCATCACTAAGTACAGCTAATGTAACACTGGAACAAGGTGCCAATACTCCAGTTCTTCTGAATGGCACTAAGGAAGGCACGTGAGAGGCACAAGAAGTGCTATGTTTTATCATAGTTGGGCAGAAAAAATATCACACAACTGAGCTCAGTGTTTGCAAAAACAGAGGATTCACTTCTTCAAGTTATCCACGTTCTGCATGTCAGCCATGCATAATGCAGTATGTACCATTGATGTTTGACACCTGCAACATCTCCCACTGTTTCTGTTAAAGTCAGTGGCTCACAGTCCTGCAAACATCATGGCATGGGGACATCTGCAATGGAATCAGAGAAACCCACATCTTTCAACAGACAAAAGTTCCATGGGAGAATGCAGGTTGTGTCACAATGCTCGGCAAATGACGGATGTCTACAGACTTCATCTGCACCCTGGACAGCACTTTCCAGCTAAGGAAGGAGTAGACTTTAAATAAGACTGCAGAGGAGGGTAGGATAGGAAGACCAGCCAAGCAGGACAGCATACTTGCACGGCTCGGTGAACGCAGAAATCCCCTAACCTCATTTCCCCTACTCCTGCATATGGGAGGTGCCAAAGTGGTGTCACCCTGAAACCTGGTCACCTTCTGAGTGCTGGGGGGAACAGAGGTCCTGGGAAAACCAAGGACTGTCTAAAAGCCTTTGTTACATTGTCACACCGTGAAGACCATAGCTCACTCTCCAAGCAGGTCACTTTAATTTATCTCAGGGACGAGGCTCCAGCAAAGGCATCTGAGGATGCACGAGAGCTGAGGCATAACTGGCTCCTTGCTGCTCTCAGCTTTGTATCTTCTGAGAGGGTGATGTATGAGGGATGCAGGTTATAGGGGTGACTCTTCTGCCTGGGACCATTGTTTCACAAATAAAACTGATTCACCCTATTAAGAAAACAAAAACAGAAAAAAATCTCTGAATTACAAGAAAAGAGGAATGTATAAATCCACATAACGCACACAGTATAAAAGGAAGAATATACAGAAACCCTGACAAGACTTCAAATACTATTTTTAAGAAATTATGTTTGCAAAGAATAGCTCAGCTCTTTCTAACAGCACACAGCAATTCATAAGTCGGGAGTGTGAATGTGGTTCTAGCGCAATCAAAGTTTGTGTGCTTTTGCCAGGACTTTTCCTTTGGAAAGATCTACATAAATAATTTTGTGTGCTAGGAAGCATATCTTAAGTCAGATAAATGGCCAGGGTGCACAAAAATGCAAGTGCACATAAGCAGACACTGAGAAACACAGTAAGCAGATCAACATGGCATCACAGCAGTTTCTGTGGAGCTTCAGAAGGTTCACGTACTCAGTCCAGATTTCTTCCCCAAATATGCACAATTTTTGTAAGACAATTCGCTAAATAAATTACAGAATTTGAAGCTCACTTGAAAATGAACTTCCTTAGAATGCAATTTTAAGGTCAGTTTAACAGCATGACAACACTTGCCAGAGCTTAAGTAGTTTCATTTATTTATTTTGAGGAAATTAGGGGGAAATGAAACAAAGTATTTTCAACTGGTAGTATAGCCTGGAATTTCCACACTTAAGACAATCTGCCAATGATGCACCTGAGTTAACTTCCTCTTGCCTTTGATATTCTTTAGTTCTCACACAAGCCTCTTTTTAGCTATAAGAGAGCTAGTTAGAAAAGATTCTAGAGTCTTTTTATCATAGACCAGGAAAAGAAAGTTAACAGCAAAGCACTGTGTTTTCTACACCACCTGCAAGCTCATGAAAAAGGCTCAGACTTAAAAGAAAAAAACTTACAGCGGTGCTTAACCAAAACAGGCTGAGTATCTATTGAAAAAAACACAAGAAAAATTCCCCTCTTATGTGGGAGTATTATTCAGAAAGGCTAAATATAAGTGGGGTTTTGTGGGTTTTGTTACAAATATCAAAGAGAAGCTTGCTACATTAAAAAAGAATAAACAAAGGTGACTCAGTGAGAAGCAAAAGTTTGCAGGATGGTATTCATTTGTGAAGCTTGATCACATTTTGAATTTTTAACTAGTATTTCATTGTGTATGCAAACATTTCACAAGAAAAAGAATGAAATCAAAGCTTCATATCAGAAGTATTTCTGACTTGGAATATCTTCAAAAGTGTGTACTAATTTGCCTAAAAATTAGCTGACATACACTTTACCTGAAACCTTGAATTGCAACAGTTAAGTTCTAACCGCAGATACATCTGCAAATGATTTGCCCCATCAAAAAAGACTTTGCTTGGCCCACTTGGAAAGGCTGCATTCTAAAGCAGAAGCAGTATTCCCAGAAATACGCAACTGACCCTTGCAGTCGAAACTGTGGCAGGTATTCTTGGACCCTGAATAAGCACAGCAAATCACAAAGTGCAGACAGCTTGTTAAGCACTGTTTTACCTGTCCAAGCGTGTAGCAGAATCAATAGGTAGAGAGAGCAGAATGCAGAGGTTTGTTTTTATTTCATCCTTCAATATTGTTTAGCAAAAGCACATCTGAGATAAAGGTTACTGGGTACAGAGGGTGTGACAGTGATTTATTTTGTCGGCAATGCTTTGATAACCTGTGTAGACACCGCTAAGCTTCCACAGTGTCTGCTCCACTCCTCTCCCCTAAAATAATGCCATTTTCTCTGGATTGAAAATCCAGCCTTCTGCAAGTTTTGAATCAGTTTCACAATGAAAGAAATCAGATACATATTTCCCACTAGTGCTAACACCAATGCAACTCTTCTGACATGGACCAAGACATGACCCATTATTTAGGCAGGAGCTTGGCCTTTTGCAATGCCACATCAATTAGATCTGCCACTTGCATCCTCCAAGCTCCAGCTTCCCAGCTGGTTCTCTTTTGTCTCATATAAGCAGCAAGCTCCCTCTTTGATATTTGCAGTAACCCCCTCCCTATCTTTGTAAACTTGCCAGCTCTTTGAGTGATTTTCCCAGATGAGAGGGAAATAGACGTATTGTGGTGGTTTTCCAACACACATTGTCCAATAGACTGGCTATGAGCAATGGCCCTCCTTCCCTCCCCACAAATGCTGGCAACCTATGTACACAGCAGCTCCTAAAGTAACACTTAGATGAAATTAAACTGACAGCAAAGGGGGCAATCTTTGGAAATACTTAGCTTAATTTGTATGATTCCAGGATTGTTTTATTCCAGTCTGGTCGGGTTTTCTACATCTGCAGAATAATTTCTACTTACTTGTATTGTTACATAAGAAGATAGATTGAAGACAATAATAAAGAAGTAGAAGGGGAAATTACAAAGGGTTAAAGAGAAAAATTAAGTAGAAAAAGGTAAGTGGAAACTACAAGGATTTTTTTTTTTAACTTCAAAGATGCTCTACAGTGTGAAGTTCCCATGCAGTTTTATGAACAAAAATGTAATCTAATTTTGTCACCTTTGAGACAATTTGTCTGGTTACATTACTACACATTTGTGCAACACCAGCGAAAAGTTAGCTGCAGTGGGGGAGCTAATTCAACTCTCAGCAGGGCAAAAGACAGGAGAATTTTAGGCAGTTCAGCTGCAAAACAACATCACATGCTGAAGATTCACAGACTGCAAGGTGGAAAAATGACACTGACTTCTACTATTGCCCACCCCCAGAGTTGGAGAAAGCCCTGGCTTCGATGAAAGGAAGCTGCTGCTACTGCAAGTGTGCTGGGTCCTGCTCTTCTTGTGGAATATTTTGTGCAATTTCTTCAACTGCTGTCTCACATACCTTAGATAAAAACCTTCACAGTCCCAAAGATACAAACCCCAGCATTGCATTGCCGCTCCCAGTGAGGATGCTGTGGTGCCAGGGTGAACAAGGGCTGCTGAGGGGATACTGCCTCTGTCAGGTCCTTCCTTCCCACAGTCAGACTGCCATCCTACAAGGATTTGCTGTGACCTGAGACCACCTGCACCCAGGGTCTGGTTGTGATCCCAGCTCCTTTCCACCACTCAAAAGATTTCTAAGGCAGCAGAAAGGATTGTAGCATGTTGTCTTTAAACAATTTTGGCAGTGAGGAAGTTTTTCATGTGCCCTTATTCTACCAGTCAGTGCCAGCACACAACCCATCTCTAAGGGCTGTTTTAATTCATCTTCTCTCCAAAACCAGGTAATGGTGTGTGAGTGGAAGAGGAGTGCAATATTCAGTGTCCCAGAGGCCTGCAGTGATTCACATCAGGCTTATCCTTGGTCTGCCAAATTTAAGACATAACAGGCCTGGAAGGTGGCACACAGACCCCAGCCTAGCAGCTGAACAAACTTTGCAGCCATAAATTATGAACTCACACAGAGAGGTCAGGAGGAAGTGCTTCCTCATCAGGGCCAAGTGACAGATTCTCACTCCCAGTGTGAGCGCCACCCATATGAGCTGCACTGGCTGGGCACTTGAAGAAAGCAGCTGGGGAGAGAGGGAGGATGTGGTTACTGCTTGGGGGACTTAGAATTCAAACAAGGCCTTTTTCTCCCTTTTTTAATATTTTTTTTTAATATTTCCTTCAAAGCATTTCCAGTCTATAAAATCTGTCCTTTACGTGAGCCTTGTGCAGCGCCATCCCTTAAACTTACCTTTTTTGTCTTCAGTTTTTCTTCAAGCTCATGCATTTTTTACTTCTTCCTGGATTTACCATACATCCTGTTTGGGTTTTTATTAACACAGCACCTGGAGCAGAGATTTTCAGGGCCTTACAATGCTCCCTCCCTTAACCACTCCTGGAATGATTTCAAACAGTTTGAAATCTTCATGCTGACAGAAAGTGTTGCCTTCCACCACCTTCCATCCTCCTCTCCTCCAGGGTAAGTTCACTAGCCCTAACAGCACTATTCTCTGTCCCCATGTTTAAACGGGACACAGATCAGACAAAAAGTCAGTCTCACCATTTCCCTGCCCTCTGCATGAAGCACCCCAACATTGAGACACCAGTCTGAACACCCTGATGCTTAAAATGGAGGGAAAGGCATTGTGGCTGCCCTCTTGAAGTGCTCCTCCTCCGGAGGTGCACAGCCAAAACACAAGGAGCACTGGTGTACCTTTGTAAGCAGGTACCTCAGGTGTGGTTAGGAGACAGTGCGAAGGGAATTTCCTTGAATAACCTGCTGCACTATGGGTAGAAAAAAAGAGATGGGAACATATTACCAAGAAAATGTCACAGGAGAATTCTGAAAAGTCATTAATAGCTTATTACAGTTTCATCCAAGAAGCTTTTAGCAAGCTATGAGTAAATACCCTCTGGAGTAGCAGTCTAATGTATTTATCATATTTTTCAAAAGCCTTCAAACATTTTTACTTAGATTGTAGCTGTCAACAAACAAATGAAAGTATGTTTGGTCTAAGAAAAAACAAAACATATTTCTCCAGTTATTTGTAATGTAACATTGTCAGTGAGCTTTCTGTTTGCATCTGTAAGTAACTATAATATTTTTATGGCCAGCAAAGTTGTATTCTACTCTTTCTGGATTCCCAGAATGAGCAGACAGGTTAAAAAGAGAAACAAACAGTAGGTTAGGTCCAATAAATCCTTTTATGAAAAAACAGACTGTAATAAGCCAGTGAGTTGGAAGGTACCCTGCTTCAGTCCATATGGGAGAAGACGCACATCTCTTCCTTCCTAAGAAGGAATTTGTTCACAAGCTATTGGCTTCTACCAGAATTTATTTGTAATGTTCTCCAACTCATAGATTTAGTATTTCTATAGTTGGTAATCATAGGATTATAGAATGCTTTGGGTTGGAAAGGACCTTAAAGCTCATTCAGTTCAAATCCCCCCTGCCATGGGCAGGGACACGATCCACTAGACCAGGTCATTTCAAGCCCCATCTAGTCTGGCTTTGAACACTGCCAGGGATGGGGCAGCCACAGTTTCTCTGGGCAACCTTTGCCAGGGCCTTGCCACCCTCTTAGTGAAAAATTTGTTCCTAACATCTAATCTAAATCTACTCTCTGTTTAAAGCCATTCCCTCTTGCCCTAGCACTGCACACTGTTGTAAAAAGTCCCTCTCCAAATTTCTTGTAGACCCCCTTTAAGGACTGGAAGACTGCCGTAAGGTCTCCCCAGAGCCTTCTCTTCTCCTAGCTGAACAGCCCCAACTCTCTTCAGCCCCTGACCATCTTTGTGGCCCTCACCTGGACCTGCTCAAACAGGTCCACATCCTTCTTAAGTGGGAGCCCATAGCTGAACACAGCGCTCCGTGGGGTATCACCAGAGCAAAGTAGAAGCGGAAAATCCCCTCCTTCGACCTGCTGGTCATGCTTCTTTTGATGCAGCCCAGCACACTGTTGGTTTCTGGGCTGCAAGCGCACACTTGAAGCCGGCTCATGTTCAGTTTCTCATCGACCAACACCCCCAAGTCCTTCTCCGCAGGGCTGCTCTGAATCTCTTCTCTGCCCAACCTGCAGCTGTGCCTGGGACTGCTCCGACCCAGGTGCAGGACCTTGCACTTGGCTTGGTTGAGCTTCATGACGTTGGCATTGGCCTCCTCACAAGCATGTCAAGGTCCTTTCCCTCCAGTGTATCAACCGAGCTACACAGCTTAGTGTGTGCGAACCACAAACTTGCTGAGGGTGCACTCAATCCCACTGTCCATGCTGAAAACAAAGATGTTGAACAGGATCGGTCCCAACACTGAGCCATGAGGGACATCACTCATTACCCGTCTCCATTTGGACATTGAACCATTGGCTGCAACCCTTTGAATACAACCCTCCATCCAATTTGTCCATCTGTCAAATCCATACCTCTCCAGTTTAGAGACAAGGATGTCATGTCAAGGATGGTGTCAAATGCTTTGCACAAGTCCAGGTAGATTACATCAGTCACTCTTCCCTTATCCACCAAAGCGCCCTGAAAATTCAGATAACTGTGACAAAGCAGTCACCCCCTGTGAAGTCTATTAGCATATTAAGTAAATTGTTCTAACAAATGGAACAGTTTTCTTTTTAAATCAAGTTCTTCCAAAACTTACCGATGTTTCACACCATTTGTAAGCACACTGAAACACTATCACAAACAGTAAGTAACCAATAATTAAGATGGTGTTCTTCTATGAAGAATATATTCCTAGAACAAAGTATTACAGAAAAACAAGCTTTTACACTTATATTGAAGTTTACATGAGATAAAAACCCATGATGTGTTAAATATATATCTCTAATTATAATAAGATTTATATACGAGAGAACAAAAAACTGACAACTGGAAGAGCTTTGCAATTCAAACTATTACTTATGTGAACAAGCTTTACAAAAGTAAATTCAACTCAGGATATTTTTTTTCCTGACATTTATATACACAGCTATGCTACTGCCAGAAGCAATTTGACATACATGAGTCAACCTCCAAAACATTACTCTGGCACAAGCACACATCTCACTCTCTTCATTTTTCACAGGTGTTTTGGTTGGTTGGTTTGGGTAGGAAGTAAGAGGCCATTTACTTTCCAAGTTGTACTAGAATACCTAAAGCAGTCTTCTGCTTCTTTTTTCATAGCCGCTAAAAGAAAATGCAAGTGTTGTAAACTGAATTCTAACCACAAGGTATGCCATTCATTGCTGCCTAACTCTTTATGTCACTTCTTTTATTATTGCACCATCTATACACTCCATAACGGACAGGACACAAACAAAAACCATCCAAACCAAAGGAGTGTGCTGCTTAATTCTTCAGCACTTCCCTGTATTTATCCATGCATAATGAGCTCCTACCATGCTCTAAGGGGCTGGCATAGTGAGCCCTGTGGCAAGGTCCTCATTGCACCATTGTGCTGCACATAGGGCCCATGGGGCTGCCCCTCTGCAGGGAATCTCCTGCATCTGCCAAAGGTCTGCTGCACCCCACCAGCCCCATGGCAATGGCTGTGGTGACTAAAAAGCTAACAAACACTCCCCTACTCCTCCCTGCAGTTTATGCATAAAGTTTATTTTTCATTCTGTAAGGAAGTTAAGATGCTTTTTCTTAATCTCACTGACTAACTAGAGAGCTGTGGTGCACGCATTCCTGCTAAGGAATATGCTATGAGAGGAGGTATCAGACCTCTTGACTCTGCCAGCTTATCTAGCTTTCCCGGCCATTAGGAAAGGACAAAAGACAGTAGCTGCACTTACTCGACTAAATCAAGCATGTGAATGGCTGTTCTTTGGCACAGAGTCACCTGGATCCATACTACTAAACCTCACTTCTTTCCAGAAGAGGATGAAAGCTGGATGCAAACTGCCTGCTGGATGTGGGCCCATGCTAACTTCCAAATAATTGCCTGGCAATTGTCTAGGAGATCACTAGCTGGCAGGAGCCAACACCGCTAGTGGGACTGTTTTAACAATTTAAGAGTATAGATAGTCAGGTTCCAGCACCTGGGAACATTCCTTACACTGTATAACTTACAAATATAGACACAGCCAGCATGCATAGCTATGCACTGCCCTCATGCCCATGTTAGCACAGTTTGGCAGCTAAGGAAAGGACTAGCTGGAGCACTGGGCTACACTCTGCAAGGCACAGGGCATCACAGCTGAATCACTGTCTTCAAGGCTGATTCATTGATTATCTCAATTCCACATACTTTATTTTAAACTGCTTCCCTCGGAAGCTAAAAATAATTATTCTTCCCCTAGTACAGGAACAAGGAGGTCACTATGACCACACGCCTCCTTCTGCTCTGCTTGGATAGGAAGTAGCAAAAAATTAGTCTTTTCATCAGTGTCACCAGCACATAACCTACCCTATGTACTGAAGAGTAGGCAGGTATTTCTGGAAAAGACCTGAAATATAACATACACCAAATAAAAATAGCTTGATGAATTAGTGCAATAAGAAGAAGAAAACTAAAATTGAAAATGTTATTATTATAGAATCATAGAACCATAGAATGGTTTGGGTTTGAAAGGACCTCAAGATCATCTAGTTCTAACCCTCTTGCTATCGGCAGAGATGTCTCATACTAGATGACGTCACCTAAGGCTCTGTCCAGCCTGGCCTTGAACAGTGCCAGGAACAGAAGATTTACCATGTATTTGGGAAACCTGTTCCAGTACCTTACCACCCTCACAGTAAAGAATTTCTTCCTTATATATTACTACATACCACAAAAAACACTGGAAACAGTACAATAACAAGTCCAAGAGCCATAGGCACCAAAACACCAGTCATTTCCCAAAAAGCAGGAAATAGACTAAAACCATGAGACTTCTAATATTAAAAGAGAAAATTTGGGGTAGGGGATTTGAGGGATTTTTGAATTATTATAATTTCTGAAACTTCTCCTTCCTTTCCCACATGTCAAGATCTCATAGCAACAAACAGTACTAGGAAGACAGCAACCCTCTACCTTCTTCAGAGGGCCCCATTTGCGGGGGAGAGAGGAGTGCTCCCCTGCCCTGCTTGAAATGCCCCAGCAAGAAACACGGTCTCCCTCAGCTCTCTGCAGGCAAAGGTGGAGAATGTCGCTTAGAGCCAAAGCCAGCTCGCAACTATGCTCCAAAGCAATAGAATTCCCAGGTCAGGACAGAAATGGTCTGCAGGAAGAGATCCTATTTCACTCTGTTTTGTAGAGAGTCAGACTTATGACAAACCTCTGGTAAGAGAAAAAATAAGTATACTTAACTCCATGTCATGGGTCAGAAAACAAAAGAGGAAGCAGGAAGCTACTTGAAATTGGTATTTCAAAAAAGGACATGAACATAAATTGTCTGGCACCACCATGGCCACCCATTTCCTACAGTAAGGTTCATTACCCTGAGGGAGAGCATTTGTCACCGATCTCCACCTGGACATTAAGCTTTTGACCACTATCCTCTGGATGCAATAATCCAACCAATTCCTCATCCACCAAACAGTCCACACATCAAATCCATATCTCCACATTCTAGACAGAAGGATGTTGTGGAGGATCATGTCAGAGGCTTTACAGAAATCAAGATAGACAGCATTCGCAGCTCTTCCCTTGTTCACTGATGGAGTCACTCCACCATAGAAGGCCACTAGGTTTGTCAAGCAGCACTTGCCGTTGGTGAAGCTGTGCTTGCTGTCTCAAACCACCTCCCTGTCTTCCATGTGCCTTAGCAGAACTTCTAGGCAGATCTGTTCCATGATCTTCCCAGGCACAGAGAGGATGTGTTCCCCGCTAAATGTTTTGTGTCTTCCATGACATGATCTCTCCAGTAAGGATTTCCCAAGATCATTGCATCACCAGTACTGTGACAAATAAACAGCACACAGTACTTCCCAGCCCAGGTTTATATACGCTGTAAAAAAAAGTGAATTAAATTATCTTTCTGAAACATAAAACTTCATACAGCAGCTGGGACATATGACTGCAGTTGTCATTTAACCACTTAAGAATAATTAATTGCCTTTATCTGAGAGCTGGGGGCAGTAAAACTAGTAGAAATTTGACAGCTGCTGGAGCTAAGGTCTGACTGGCTTCACTGTGATATGAACTGAACTACTGCTTCACACAGATAGCAGGTGAAAGAAACAAAGGCCAGGTCTACACTGTGCATCAGAACTTTCACCAGTGCTATTGTGTCAGCAAAGGGAGTGATTTGTGATGATGACTTTATAATAGGAACATACCTGGTTTGTTACAGCTGCATGCTGCCAGAAAGTGTTTGGCCCCTATAGGGTTTTTTTCCCCATTTAAGCCATGCAAGTAACGTACCTTTAAATATATACTCAGTAAAGGAAACCTGCAAATACAGCTATCCAAACACAACAGTCTTACCAATATAGACCACAACAAAATACAACAAGTCACACTTGCAGCAACTCTGCACATTTCAGTTGAGATGCCTTCAATAAATACGTTTACCTCACTTCAGTTAATTTCACGCACTGAGAAATGACATTTTTCCAGATCAGAGGACAAAAGGTAGGCTAGTTGAAGAGGACTTCCTAGGTTTCAAGTGAAACGTCACACTTAAGTAGGCATTTATTCATGGAAAACCTTTGCTCTAATCTCTTGATACACCTGCAAAATTAAGTATCATTAGAGTTTGCGGTACAAGGCATTTTCTGCAAAGATTTTAAACTTAATTCTTCATGTCGTAAGAAGAACCTCAGTCTTCCCTCTTTTGATTTAAAAGAAATGTCATTCAGAGCAGAGGTGGTCATGTTAGCAAGGAAACTCAGCCCCTGGAAAAATGGGCCTGAAACACAATGCACTGCTAGGACATACTCAAGCCCAGATCCCAGCCCCACTGCTAGAAAAGTAATGCACTCCCTAACACAGAAATGCCATCTCTGCTTGGCCACCCTCACTGAGAGAGGTGGGTTGCAGAGGTAAAATACACATAGAGACAGATCTGACATTTTAACCCAGGGTAAGTCACCTCATCTAACCACCACAGTTTCTTCTGCTACAATACTACTGCCTGCCAGGATGAAAGCACTTACTAATTGTGGTTTACAAAATTTCAAGGCAGTTAAGGGAAATCAATTAAAATTGAGATAAACCCCTAGAAAACTTCCTAGGAAAGAAAATGTCATAGAAAACAGCAACCTTCAAATTGTGTCACAACAGCAGGTCTTGATTTTCAGTCCCAAGACCTTTGTACCACATCTCTGCTGTGGCTTTCCCCAGCTCATCAGAAGCATAAAAGCGTAGAAGAGGTGCCTGAAGCTTTGGTATGAGCTGTGCACTGCTTTGCAAGGGCAGAGCACACAGGATGGGCTGGCAAGCTGCTCACTGCAAGGGGACAGCAGGCTGGTACAGCACCCCTAGCAGGAGCACCCATGGGAGGGAGTGGTGTGTGCTCCAGCCACACTTCTGGCCACACCACCTGCCTCCTGGTCTTCCCACTATTACGGGAAAGAGCCCACAGCACCCACCCATACAGGAAGAAAGATGTCGGTCAATGGCAGCCTTGGCTGCAGTGACCATGAGATGGTGGAGTTTAGGATCCTGTGTGGGAGGAATAGAATACCTAGCAAAGCCACAGTTCTGGATTTCCGAAGGGCCAACTTTGGCCTCTTCAGTCAACTGCTAAGGGAAGTCTCATGGGAAAGTGTACTAGGCGGTAAAGGGGCTCAAGATAGTTGGTTAGCATTCAAGGACCGCTTCTTCCAAGCTCAGGATCGGAGCGTCCCAATGAGTAGGAAGTCAAGTAAGGGATCTAGGAGACCGGCGTGGTTAAACAAGGAGCTGCTGGGCAAACTCAAGTGGAAAAGGAGAATCTATGGATTATGGAAGGAGGGGCTGGCTGCTTGGGAGGAATATAGGACAGTTGTTAGAGGATGTAGGGAGGCAATTAGGACAGCTAAGGCCTCCTTGGAACTCAATCTTGCTAGTCGGGTTAAAGACAATAGAAAGGGCTTCTTCAAATACATAGCAAATAAAACTAAAACAAGAGGCAATATAGGCCCACTGCTGAACGAAGTGGGTACCCTGGAGACAGAGGATATAAAGAAGGCAGAGGTGCTGAATGCCTTCTTTGCCTCTGTCTTTACTCCTGCAGACTCTCCCCGAGGGCCCCGGATTTCTATAGCCCCAGAAGGAGTCAGGACAAAGGAGGAGTTTGCTTTGGTAGATGAGGATTGGGTTAGGGATCAGCTATGCAAACTGGACATCTGTAAATCGATGGGTCCGGATGGAATGCACCCACGGGTGCTGAGGGAGCTGGCGGAGGTCATTGCTAGGCCACTTTCTATCATCTTTGGTAAGTCGTGGGAAACGGGTGAGGTGCCTGAGGATTGGCGGATGGCAAAGGTCACACCAATCTATAAGAAGGGCAAGAAGGAGGACCCGGGTAATTATAGACCGGTCAGCCTTACCTCCATCCCTGGAAAGATGATGGAACAACTTATTCTTGACTCCATCACTAGGCATATCAAGGATGAGGGGGTCATTAAGAACAGCCAACATGGTTTTATGAGGGGGAAGTCATGTATGACCAACCTTATAGCCTTCTATGAGGAAGTGACTAGGTGGAGGGATGATGGTAGAGCGGTAGATGTAGTTTTTCTTGATTTCAGTAAGGCATTTGATACTGTCTCCCACAGCATCCTCATAGATAAGCTAAGGAAGTGTGGGCTTGATGATCAAGTAGTGAGGTGGATCGAGAACTGGTTGAAAGGAAGAAGGCAGAGAGTTGTGGTCAATGGCGCAGAATCTAGCTGGAGGTCTGTGACTAGTGGAGTTCCCCAGGGGTCGGTGCTGGGACCGGTGCTGTTTAATATTTTCATCAATGACCTGGATGAGGGAACTGAGTGCACCCTCAGCAAGTTTGCTGATGACACAAAACTGGGAGGAGTGGCTGACACACCAGAGGACTGTGCTGCCATTCAGCGAGACCTGGACAGGCTGGAGAGTTGGGCGGGGAGAAACTTGATGAAATTTAACAAGGGCAAGTGTAGAGTCTTGCATCTGGGGAAGAACAACCCCATGTACCAGTACAGGTTCGGGGTTGACCTGCTGGAAAGTAGCGAAGGGGAAAGGGACCTGGGGGTCCTGGTGGATAGGAGGATGACCATGAGCCAGCAATGTGCTCTTGCGGCCAAGAAGGCAAATGGCATCTTAGGGTGCATTAGAAAGGGAGTGGTTAGTAGGTCAAGAGAGGTTCTCCTCCCCCTCTACTCAGCCTTGGTGAGGCCGCATCTGGAATATTGCGTCCAGTTCTGGGCCCCTCTGTTCAAGAAGGACAGGGAATTGCTTGAAGGAGTCCAGCGCAGAGCCACAAAGATGATTAAGGGAGTGGAACATCTCCCTTATGAGGAGAGGCTGAGGGAGCTGGGTCTCTTTAGCTTGCAAAAGAGGAGACTGAGGGGTGACCTCATCAATGTTTACAAATATGTGAAGGGTAGGTGTCAGGATGATGGAGCTAGGCTTTTTTCAGTGATATCCAGTGATAGGACAAGGGGCAATGGGTGTAAACTGGAGCATAGGAAGTTCCACGTTAACATCAGGAAGAACTTCTTTACTGTAAGAGTGACAGAGCACTGGAACAGGTTGCCCAGGGGGGTTGTGGAGTCTCCTACACTGGAGATATTCAAGGCCCGCCTGGACAAGTTCCTGTGTGATGTACTGTAGGTTACCCTGCTCTTGCAGGGGGGTTGGACTAGATGATCTTTTTAGGTCCCTTCCAACCCTTGGGATTCTGTGATTCTGTGATCTCAGCATGTTCCCCTACAGATCCCTGAAGCCTCTTGCCAGGGTCTGGGTGGTTTGTGTCTACCAAATGTCACCATGATAGGGGAAGGAGAAAGTGAGTTAAGATATAGCATGAAAAAATCATTAGAAAATGCTCTCAGTCCAATGTAAAATCAGTATTTAGCTGGCTAGAAAAGCACTATCTAGATACTTGTTGGGTTTTTTTTTAATGCGGATATCCACAACTCACATACGTGTAAATTATGCATCCGCAAACCCTACTCTAAATACAGACGGGGCTACAATCAAGCATTTAAACATTTAATCTGCAAGCGCGTATTAATGAATGCCAAATGCACTGCGTGGCCTGAAGGAAGATTCTCTTCTTATTAGGTAGGGCTTGCACAGTTATATTTCGAAAACGTCATTACAGTAACCAGCACACCCAAGTGAGAGACCCAACCAAAATATGACTTGAGCTACATTCTGCCACATAATTCACACATTCACACATGACAAGTGACTTTGCAAAAACTGCTTCTACCAGAACCAGAGAGTTGCTTAAATTTTTGCCAGATTTGAGTTTCTCAAACCAGAAGACCAGAAGAAAACACATAGGGGGTAATCTGAAGAAGAACAAATGTTGCCTTGTTGATTTACACGTGCAGCAAGTTATATTAAGAAGAAATATAATTGAGAAAAAGAAATGCAGACACCTATTAATTATGTAAAGTCAAGCATGATAACTATGTGTGCAATTAAGAAAATTTTAAAAATTACATGGTTTACTAAAGTTATTCCTAAAATCTCTGAATCTTGCTGTAGAGTTTAGTCTTGGTTTGCTTATTTGCACATAAAAAAATGATCCTTTAGACATGATCTCTGGATCTAGAACATTTTTATTTGGATGTTCAATTGAAAGTGCTGTTCGATTAGCACCTTTGACCAGCTATTTCACTGTGATTAGATTATGACTGGTGATTCTGTAACCTCTGTTCCAGTGTTTGTGTCTGGAATAGGAAAAAATACAAGCAAAAAATGGAATAGAAAAGTTCTTTGCTTAACATTATGTTTGTCTCAGATTTTGGGGGTTGTTTGAAAACAGTTTAGTTGAGCTCAAAGTCACACATCATACAAACAGAAACTATTAATCTCTACTAAATCCTTCAGACTCCGCAGAAATTTTATATAGAATACTATGTCTCAACTGGATTTTTAGTCTCTGTGTCAAAAAAATAACATTTTTGAAGGTTTTGCTTGTGTATTTGAACTCAAATGCTCTTTCAGCTTTGGATGCGGCTGTTGCAAGTCACTGATTTTTACAGAGCAAGTCTGGGTGAATAGCAGTGTTAGTAAGGTGGGGGGGGAAATAGCACAAGATCTGCTCCCACTGAGTTATCTTCAGAGACTGTGCAATGTCCCATGCTGCAGGTTTTAAAACTGCCTGTTAGCAAAGCAAAGCTCATACTGCAAGGCTGTCAGCCTGAAACTACAAACCCATTCAGCCCTGCTTTCTGGGATGGTAGGTCTATGCAGGAAGGTCACTCTTGGAAATCTTGCATCTTTACTCTTGTCTCCCCCTCCACAACATTTATGGTCAGTAAAGCACTACTTTGGATACCTGTGTCCTGCCCTGATGTTTTGTTGAAGCAAACCACTAAATCCATGGCAAAGAGTGCCTTCCTAATAGCTGTGAACAAACGAATTTATTTTTACAGACCAGAGAAATCTGAGAAAGTTTACACAGCCCTAATATAGCCACAGCTATTTTCAGCTTGGGGAAAAAAACTCCCCTAGCCAAATGCACTTCACAAAGTCAGTGTTTAACATAACTCACAGCTTTCTACCTGATCTGCAAGAATTGTGCCCAGCATGGAAACAGCTGCAAAGTACAGCACACTTCACTGCAGTAGTACTACTGAGTTTACAACAGCTCCCTGCCCATACAAGTAACCCTGGAAAGATTTGATGTACTTATTTCCTTTCACATTCAGTCAACGCTAATAAACATAGCACAACTCTCCTCGTCACAGAGGGACTCTCCTGAGCCCATAGAAAGGGCAAAGAGAAGCCCACAGAAAGGGCAAAGAGAAGCACACAGATACTACAGAGATAAGCAGGGTTTGAGAAGCACCCCATCAAGATGCCATTCCACCTGGTGAAAAGGTAAAACAACTGTATTGCCAAATATGCCTGTCTCAAGCTTTCTACTCCTCTGCTTGTATTTCTCATGAGGTTTCTAGTAACACCACTTCCTTCTCTTACCCAAGCATCAGACCAGAGGTTTCTTCATTTCATGCATTTCCTTTTGTGTGGGAAAGCAGCACTTACGCAAGGGCAAAGTTTACAGGTGGGGAAACTTAAGTCCTGTTTCCTTAGAAAAGAGAGATGCTACTTCAGATACAGGTGATGTGCCGCACTCCTTCACAGTACAATTCAGCCCCAGCACCACTTTTATCATCAGCCTCTTTGTTGGTGGCACTTTCCATTACTTGGCATGAACAAGAATTACAGAAAGAGTAACTTTTTTGTGGAGAAAATGCCAAGCAACCTCTTCAGGTTCAAGACCACTTGAACCAAGGGAACTATGCTGATTCACTGCAGCTGGGGGTTTGCTTCTGCCTCTGTTTGTGCTACAAGAAACCCTGAGATGCCAGAGGTATTTTTAGAGGCAGGTCTCAAAGGCTGGTTGCAAAAGAAGTTGAAAGTTTGACTGTCTGGTGAAGAGCTGAGAAAAGTCTGAGCAGCAAGGCTGAATCAAGGAAGACAAGGGGAAAAAGCCGTCTGCAGGGTCAGGCAAGAGGGATCTTGGGAAAGGCAGAAACAGAAATCATGCAGTCCTGTGTCTGTGCTGGAGACTCTAGTTGTTGAAATGTCTCACCCAGGCCTCCTACAGCAAGAGGCTGCCAGAATCTGCTAAATGCTATTGCTGTAGCAGCAACTGCTGGAAGTCCTTTCCAGCAGGCAAATCCTGGGGGAAGAGCACCCTCACGCTGATCACACTGAGGCCTCCACAAAGGGACAGGCTGCAGCCCTCTCTGATGCCGCCTGTCCTTGTGGTGGGTTCAAACGTGTTCATCCCCTACTGCAGAACAGCCTCCAGTCTAACCTTGACAACCTCTTCAACAGCAAAGGACACGAAGAGGTTATCAGTCCTGTTCACCACAGGTTTTAATGCTGAGATGAGGTGAGGTACAGTGTTGTTTCACTGCTGCCACTTCTTCTGCTCTCTTTCTTGCACCAAACCTCAAACACAGCACAACCCCACGCATGCACTGCCGGAGGAGCTGAGAGAACCTGCTTCTGCAGGACAGTGCTTACATTCACTCACCAGCAGGTAAACTATTCCCAGACAGACCGCTCGAGGAGAGGTAATGACCAATATGGTTGTTGGCAGGAATTATATGACGTACTATATGATGCACTTCTTATTTTCTTATTAGTGTTACTTATCGTATCTAATGAGCACATCAAGTTAAAAGCTGATTTTATTTTCCCCTACCCTTACAGGACACATTATTTTTAAATTGTTCCCATCCTTCATTCATGTAACGATTGGAAACCTTTGTGCTTCACAAAAGGGTTTGTAATAGTTCTTTCTAGTGAAATCTGAGTTAGAGCTGCCACACTTTTGGCCTTCAAAACTACTGTACTTTTAACAACTGCAGGTTCTCTCACACTGTGGCTGGTAGGCATAAATTAACAGGAACCCTCAACAGCCACAAGCAATCATAAGTCCTTTTTTACTTTAGGACATGAAACAATTAATATACTAAGCAAGACACCACATTCCAGGCCCTGCAGATCTTATCCGAAGTCAAACACTTCCACCCCTATACACCACAAGCTGGTTTTGCAAGCAGTCAAGGACTGTTTTGCAACAAACAAGCAACAAAAAATTACCTGTCTGTGGGGAGATACTCCATTGAAAGTTCTTAACTTCTCTTTTGCAGAGACCTCAGCTGTTGGCAGCACACTGCTACTTTTCACATCAGCTTCTCCACTACTTTCCCAGAAACTGAAGATGAAAGCATTCCAGCACCTGAGCATCACAAGGATGATGGTCCTACCACCAGAACATCTCCTTAGGGATCCTTGTAACCTCCAGCTACATCAGGGGCACACAGCCACTTTGCACAAAAGCATGCTTCTGGCGTTCTGGGGACCCAGGACCTAAAGAACAGCCTATAGATTTAGCGCTTAATACGCATAAAAATTAAGCTATACAGGAATTTATTGCATGCAATTTAAATTCTCTTAGATGAAGAAAAATCACAAAGGTGTTGGGCATTTTTCTGGTGATTTCCTGTGATTATTCAGCACTGCTTCCTTATTTCCTAAGATGCAAGTAGAAATGGGCTGCAAAAAACAAATAAGAAAGACCAACCTGTGCACTTTCATCTCTATGCAAAGGAAGTGGAAACTCCCAGGGAACCTGCTGGACCACAGCAGTGCTTCTGATGGCTGTCCTCACTCTGGAGCAAAACAGAGGAACCAACAGAAAAGAGCAGACACCTGTTCAAAGATAAAATTAAGTTTGAAGACATTAAAGAAATTAAAGAAAACTGAGATTTTATGGTGGTGCTCAGTGGATGACACATTTTGTCCCCATGCTTCTCTACACTTGTGTGAAATGTGAAGCACGGAATAATGGTATTTATATAACTACATGTGAGAGAATCACATACATGAATGACAGAGTATGTCAGAATTTCATCTGGGTATTGAGAAGACCAGGAAAGTACGATTAAAATGCTGCTCCTGCATTAGTCCAGAAGGAGACCCTGATAACTGGCAGAGAGGTTCATCTGGAGCTCTGCCAGCAAAACACACCTCTGACCCAACTTCACATCACTGGAGAGGGGAACTATCCCCCATCTGTGTCTAGAGGTGGGATCAAGATAAACAGCAGTTTAACTCCTGATTGCAAAATTAATTAGATCTTCATTTGTACCTTTAGGGAGCAAATCACGTTTCAGCAGGTCTCTGGGCATTTACCTGTCAGTGTTGCAGCCAGAATGTGAATTCAAAGGCGGAGTGTAAGCAGAAAGACAGGCAGGTTTTCTTTATAAATTAACCCTTTGCACTGATAATCAACCATTATAATCTACAACTGTATTAGAACCAAAATTGTGTATTTACTTGAAATCAGTTGGGTAATCTTTTGGGGTTTCTGTGACATACTTGTGAATAAGTCTGGAAAAGAGTCACAGAACATCTTCCAAGGCAACCCCCAAAACTACCTTCATATTATACTCCTGAGGCATTTGAATAGAGTGTGACATGGCCCACCTCAGATGGTAGGTAGTGCAGGTGCCACTGTACAAAGCCTATAAAACAAAGTGAAAAGGAGTTGCACAGAAAAATATGTCAGGCGATGAGAGAATAAAAAGCTTTAGTGAAGCATGCTACATTGAGCCTGACCTAGATCAGGAATTTTTGAAAGAGTTTTAGTGATGATATCACACTTGCAACACAGATACATGCAGAGCAAGAGTTAAAAAAAAAAATAAATAGAAAGAAAGAAAAAGAGAGTTAATACCTCTACCATTTACTCCTCTGTTATGGATTTTGGAATGTTTTTGCAGAAGAGAGGCTGATCATGATGCATTTGTTGGTCAAAACAAAGGCACACATGAATTTGCTTCCATGTATCTGCACATTCCTAAGGCCTGCAGTAAGCTAATTCACTGGCAAAACAGTGGTAATGATTTTCTAGTAGACAACATATTCTCCTTTGGAAGCTATTTAAGCTTTCACTTAAAGATACTTCCCCAATCTCTGGACTATATAAACAGCTTTAAGAGAAGAAGAGAAGAGGGTGCAAATCAGTACTGAAATTATGGTCAGGTCTGTAAATAACTTGTAACAACAGCTCAAGAGGTATCCGCTTCTCTGAATCATGCAAGTGAACTCTTACCTCAGACCATTATCAGGTGTTCAAAGAAGGGTGATGGGAGTCCTGTTATTGGTATTTTTCGATTTTTTCTAAAATGCAAAATTTCAAAACTCTTCAAAGTTACACCTGGTAGCTTTTGGGATCCCTTCAAATATATGGGTTTTTTTAATTATTATTTATTTATTGCAAATTCAATCACAGCACTACCAAACAGCACTTTTCTATTTT
Organism: Lathamus discolor; assembly: GCF_037157495.1. NCBI lineage: Eukaryota > Metazoa > Chordata > Aves > Psittaciformes > Psittacidae > Lathamus > Lathamus discolor. The sequence continues at coordinate 64,384,194 of NC_088909.1, forward strand.
TTTATGGGTAATGACTGGAGTTTCCACAGAAGAATTTATTCTACATTGGTAGCCTGCTACTCTACCACTACAGGGGAGAAAAAGTGTCCCTCTAAAGAAATATTAAACAACCTTTACCAATTATCACTCAGCTGACCTCCTAGGAATTTTTATTGGCTTTGTTCTGAGTTATACTTAAGCTTCCCACACAGATACATTTTAAGGTAAGCCTGTATCTTGAACAAAGGAGCTTGAAATGACCTTCAGCACATCTGGAATATTTCACATCACTGAAATGAGTGCCCTTTAATACTGAAGACAATTCTCTAGTGTTGTCTGGTGTGGATAAAAGCTTAGACTTCAGCTGGAACCCACAGTTTACTCTTATTAAAGTAATTACACGAGAAACTGTGTCTTAAAATCAGTTCTGTGACCAACACTTCTTAGCACTTCTTAACATTCAATTTGAACATTCAGTTCACTCTTAAATGTTTCATCAAGCCCTCGTTTGCATAACAGTAGAAGTTTACTTGTGTTACTCTTAGTCTGTAGTGACTTTGTAAAATACTAGCTACAGTCAAGCATACTTAGGCATGCAGCAATTGCTTATTTTTACAGCTTGATTATACAGAAACAAAGAAGATGAAGACCTACTGACTTTGAAAAAGGTAAGAAACTGGTGCTGAAAACTGTATTTCACCCAAATATTCAGGAGAAAATTGCAGTACTTTTTAGAACTAGATCAGAGGGACCTTTATTTATTATTAAATCACTACTGTTTCTAGGTATACCTCAGGGCTGTTAAAGGTATGACTCGAACTGGCATTTTGCTTTAAAGTGGTCTTAATGTACCGAAATTTTGGAGCACAAAGCAGAGGAGGCTGCCCACTTTATTCATGACCTCCTCAGACTGTACTAGGGGTGGTGAATTTGTGAGATGAGAATGTGACAAAACTGTGACCATTCCTTACCAGTCACACTCTCTTTCTTGAGGCTGATTTATGATTAATGTACCAGCTAACAGGGCTGTGCCTGCTCAAGTCACCCTGGTGCCTTGGAGCACATGACAGCTGGCAAAGTAATCTATGCACCAGAGATGAAACACGTTTGTCCTCATCGGCTTTAGAAAAAAAAAGTAAATATACTATTGCACTAATTCATGGACAGCCATAAAATGTGCAGAAAACTTTACAGAGTTTCTGCTGCCTGTGAACTGCTTTCAGCAACTCTGAACGCAGCCTGTTACCTTACCCTACACACAGCCTTCTCACTGTTTTTTTTTTTCGCAGACCCCAAGATTTGCTTGGAGGACACCTTGATGTTATGAAACTACTTTGCTGGTGTAAAGCAAATCTCTCTCTGGAAGATACACTGGAGACTACAATACCCTTATCATTCTAATGAATTGCTTGATAGAATCATACCCAAAAAAAAGGAGAGAAAACACCTGTACAACGGTATATAGAGGTCAGGGCGGAGGCTGGGAGAGGTTGGGGCTCCCTGGCTGGGCACAGCCCCTACCCCATCCTCTACTTATTGCACTGTGTATCCTCACACCATAGAAGCAAGTGTAGGGCACTTTGCAATGAAAAGACAAGATACTCAGCATTTTCGTCCCTCCACTCAGACCCAAGCACACAGCCACCCTCCAGTGGTGAAAGTCCCCTGGAGCACCAGCTCCCTATAGCAGTGGGGCAGCCCCGGCTGGGAGAGGAGATGCCAATGTCATGGCAAAGGCTGTCTGTGTGGGATTTAGGAAAGCTTTGCTATCATCTATCACCACGGCAGTGATGACTCATTAACCTGCCTCACCCTTCCTTTCCAGACCTCTCTCTAATGTCTTCCCTGAGGGGTCTGGCCAGTGTTCTAACCTTAACAAACAAATGCAAAGACCTCTCCATTTCTCTGTTCTGCTGCTAACCCTGTCATTCAGACCCTCCTCCAGTCCCAATCTCCACCGTGGGCCTCTCTGGCCACTCTGGTGTCCACAGCCCCTGTGCTTCCCTCTACACAAAACAGATGCTGTGGTCATTTTCCTTATGCACTATCAAATAACATGACAACCTTCCCTCTTATGCAACTCTTTTTATCAGCCCATGACCTTCACCTTTTTACTATTAAATCTCAAAGTCTGTGTTTTCCTCTGGAGGCTGTGGGTAGCTTTGTCCCTTCTCCATCTCCTGCTGTGATCCCATTGTGGGGACTGTGCTGACCACCATCCTTTCACCAGTTCTGATTTCACCGCAGAAATGGGAAGGCTCAGGAGTAGTCAGTGGAGAAGTGAGAAGAGGGAACTTCCTACATTGTCAAAATTAGACATGGAGAACTCCCCACGTTTGTGCATGCCCACAGCTGCTCCATTGGTACTCCATGCTCCATGCTATGTCCCTGCCTTTGCCCTTGCCCTGTTAGGGTAAACCCTCATCTTCCACTATTCCTTCCCCATGCAGTCCTTCTCTTAAAGCATCTCTTCAGTTTTCTGGTCAGTTCACCACAGCCAAATACAAAGTGTTTGGAGATGTGTCATTACACACAGTACAGGCTGGTTTAACACCCAGACCAGACTCTCAGGTCTGAGCGTCTTTCCAGGAGCAAATGCAACCCAGATCAAACCATAGTTTTTTGGGCCCCGCTGCCCTCACTCTTAGCACATGGAAAAAGAAGGCACAAGCTGCCCATGCCCACCCCACAGGGTAGATGTGCTCCTTGTCATGCTCTGCAGTCACAGGGCTCAAGCTGTGTCCAGCAGAAGCTCCTTAACATCTCCAGTTCTCCCCGCAACTGGTCCTTCTCTTCAGGGGACCAGCAGAGTGGATAAGAACTCCTCTCATGTCCACCTGGGGCAGGATTTGGTTCCATCCATTGGTAAATCCAGGAGCATCTGTGATCCTGCCAGATAAATTGATGGCAGGCATTGCACTGCCCATGGAGATGACTCACCAGCACTGACACCACAAGAGAGGCGCTCCAGCCACGCAGCCCTGGTGCACACATGAACCTTCACCCAGTTTCAATCCTGCCTTCCAAAAGTGACTAAGAAAAACTCCGCAATAACAGATCTTCCCCCACCCACCCTGGAGAACAGCACCCTCTGAGAAAAGCATTAGCGCCTATCTGGAAATCCCAGCAAAGCCTGGTGAGAATTGGCATTACTCATAGAGGGCTACCACTGCACTGAAAAATAGCAGATATAGAAAATAACTGGCAGCTGAAGCGTCAATATGCTGACCCCCAGCAATGGGTCAGGTTCTCATGCACTGCCTACTGAGAGCCCAAGCTGCAGCTCCTGATGTGCATGCACTAATGTGATATCGTTTGTGCCCTGAGTAACACAGCTAGTGCTACAGTGTTGGAAGCTGCTGCTCAAGGCTCAACTTTCACCATCCTCACTGCACTAGACAGGGTGCGGCATGCTATAGAAGCGGCTAATGCAACCCATCATAGAAAGCACCACCCAACAAACTTCAAACCTTTACTGCTGCAAGGCCTGAGGCTCTGGAGAGCTACCTTGCTCAACCAGACTGGGCTATCACCAAGCAAGACTTTCAAGTTCATGGAAAAGTACATGGAGCAGCTGAAGGAGGCCATGCTAAGCTCTGAAAGAATGCTGGTACAGCTCTGGAGAAAAGAGGGAATTCCCAGATACGTACAGTCATTCATTCTTAAAACAAAGATTGCTAACGTTGAACTGAAGTTGGCTAATTGGTCTGTAATGTTAATTAATGACAAATCATTCATGTTCATGTTCTTTTAAGGCATAATGTCTTTATGTGGTTGTATTCAGATAATGCTGCAGCTTCTGTACCTAACATTCCCCAAGCACTTTAACAAGTGCATGAATGCAATCTCCCTTCCCCACCACCACCACTTTTCCTGAGTCTCTGTTCTTGCACTCCTCCAGGGTGTATGCAGCCATCTCGACAGCACCTCAGGGCATACACCCCCATCCTCACAACTGCCCGTGTTATCCTTCCTTCCTCCTGTGCTCTCTCTGGGGCTCCCACCACAGCCCCAGAGCAGCAAGGCAGCTCCCCAGCAGATGCTCTGGCTTCAATAACTGTAACTGTCATCGAGCTAAACCCAGCAAGCAGCAGGCTGAAGCATTTCTGCAGAGCAGAGGTATAAGCCAGAACAGACTGCAGTCAAAAGGCATGTGTAAGAGCTCTGATGAATAGGAGCCAGGGAGGCAGAGCAGCATATAAGGTCAAGCAGCCACAAAGCAGAGCTCTTGGGAGTGCTGGAGTGCCGTAACCACAAGACCTTCCTCCTTCCTTCCTCTACTCAGCTGCTGGCACCACCTCACTAAATACACACACACTTTGCCTGCGTGCACACATACGTCAGTTGCATTAGGAACAAAATAGCTAGCATTTACAGTCCAGCTGCCCCAGGGTGACATGAGAGAATAGGGAAGGGACAAAATCGTTGCCAACCCATAAAATGTGAAATGCAGCCAGCATGCTTGGTCACTGGGGCCCACTGCAAATGACAGGATGATCAGTGGCAGGCCCAGACTGCCCAAAAATTAATATTGCAGCAGGGCTGGAAAAATGCAGACAGAAGTTCTTGCCTCTGACAAAACCAGCAAGGAGGGAAATTTCATTCCAAGCATTGCACACATTGCATACATTGCACAGGCATATTGGGAGAGCTCCATACCAGCTTCTTTCTTTTCTTTGTTTTTCTCTTTTTCTTCCTTTCTTTCTTTTTCTCTTTTCTTCTATTTTCCTCAACTCTCTTTCTTTCTCTGTACTTATTTATTTATTCATTTATTTCCTTTGTTTTCTTTTCTTTCATTTTCTTTCTCTCTCTTTGCCTCCTTCCTTTAACCCTCCTCTTCCTCTGTCCCTCCTCTCCTTCTCTCCTTTCTCTCCCTCCTCTCTCTGGTTTCTGGAGAAATAAGAGCAAGCTTGTAGAAAAAAAAAAAAGAAAAAAAAGAAAAAAAAAACTTTTTTTTGATGCTCACAAAGACATTGTTAATATTTCTCTCTAAAAAGCACTGAAATTGATGCAGGGTGGGGATGGATGAGCAGTTCAGCATATGCCCATGTGCACGTATTTATTAGGACACTCACTGAAAATGAAGTTAGGAAATCATGGGCAATCCCCCACCCTGGCAGTACCCAGGAAGGGTTTTGTCTCTTCCCATGGGAAGTCCCTTGAGCCTATGCCAAGCACCCAGGCTCACCCAAGAAGACAGATTTAACTTGGGATAGAAATCAGGATTTTCCAGCAGCTGTATGTGGAGTTAACTCAGTCACCAGCCGCAGCACACACAGTTCACCCCAGGCCCCCTTTTGTTCATACACACAAGAGAAAGGATCCCAGTGCTTTTTTAGAGAACGTGTGCACACAGTGTGTTCCAGCACAAGGGAATCATGAAAACCAGCTGCCTGGTGTTTCCCAGTATGTTTGATCCACATTTGAGAGCTGTGGATTACACAGTTGTTTTCTTTATCACAACTACAAACTGTTTTTTTCTTACCTGCTCTTAAATTCCCCCATTCAAAACCCTAGCGGTGCAGCCTAGTGGTGTGTCTCACATACTTCTTATGTCATAGTAAATTTCAGGCATAAAAATTTCGTACAGGTTCTAGTAAGCACACGTGAGGAAAATCTGATCGTACGAGTCAGAACTGAAATTCTGTCACCAACGCCTATTAATTTTTCAAATCCATTTCACTGAGCCACCACATTAGCTGCTGTCATACAGTAAGCCTGGGTACAATACTGCTGTCACTAAACACACAGAAACAGGAAGTTAGGCATTACTAGAAAATTCTATCTATCTTACAAGAAACTAAAATGTGGCTTAGTTTAGGCTGAAATGAAAACAAACTCACAGCTCTGAATGGATGCACATGGACTTATACATGCATTAGTTCTAATCTTTAAGCTACGATACTGTATTTTTCAATATTCAGATTCAAATATTAACTGTAAGAATCTTCTGTTAAACAATAAGCATGCTATTTACAGGGGTCGCCACTGATAAGACCTTTTGCAAGGTGATGTTCTCACATGCATCCTTCTATCAGATTTTGCATTTCTAGAGCTGTCTTTAAGTAGTTTTGCTTTCACTATCTCCCGGATGGGCCTTGTGGGCTGATCATTTCCCATTACAGCCTGGGAGTTCCTCCTCACAGTGACAAAATTAAGGTGTCTTTCAGTTCATCATGCTGTCAGGGACATCCCACAAGATCTCTTTAAGTTCTGCTGTGAACCATGCATCCCCAGCCAGTGGCTCAGCCTAAGCATGCAATGGAAGGTGTGAGACCAGAATAAGTATCAAGAAACTTATTTTGTTACTCCAGTGACATTTCTCCCAGCTGGAGAGCAGAGTTTTCCTCCTGCCTAGAGTGTCTCTGGAGCTTGGAAGTAATTTGTGCTTGCAACTACTCAAAGCAATTACCTCTCCTCATTAAAAATGGGAAGAATTTTGAGACAGTATTTGCACACTTTCAGTTCTTATACAAAAGCACATCACAAACATCTCCTGGGGAATAGCTGCCAAGACAAAGCCAGTGCCCTCAAGAAACATGCATTTCCTGTATTTGAGAACAAGGAAATAAGGAAATCCAGTGGCTGATTTTTTCCTGTACTGAAAGTCAGAGTGCCCAGAGATTATTCTCACACTGCCTTCAGACATAGAAACCTGTATTATATGATCCAGAAGTGGAAAACTTGGTTCTTTAGACCTTAGTATCGAACACAGGCTTTTTTTCTCATGAACATATGGCAACTGTGGTGTTTTGTGGGGAAAACTGCACTAAGCTTAATGCATGCTTCACCCAGAATGATTTATCACTTCCATGCACAGTAGCTGTGCATATGTTATAATTGGCTTTCGGTTTTTACAGGCTAATGCTGTTCACTGCCTTTTTCTTCAAGGGATTTTTTTAACTTACCCATGATTGAGTAGAAGTGGGCAAGTTCAAGCAGATACTACACATATAATGATGCTTATCACAATTACAGCAGTTACTTAGCTAGTTTCCACTGAAACTGAGTCACTGGAGCTCCACTCGAGTCACTGTCAGTGGGTGTTCAAAGCACAGGATATTGTGCACAATCAGAAGCACCTGACTAAGACTGCAGTTTGCCAGCATGCACTGCAACAGCGTGGCAGTGGGCAGCCTCCACGGGACTGGGGCTCTCCTGTGCCAGCCTTCCCTGTGCTGTGCCCTTCACTACCCTGGGGAACTGAGCTGTGGTAGGTAGCATCATGCTGTTATGGATGGTTTGGTCTGATCCCAGACCAGACTCTGGCTCCCAGACATTTAAATAAAGAAGCTACCAGTGTTAAAATGCACTGTGACATTTGATGTCAAGTAACATGCATCTCAGCATCCAGCAGACTCAGCATGGGGGAAATGCACTCACCTGCTCCCAGGGTCTCCACTCACCATCTGTTCCCACCCCACAGAAAAAGTGGGGGAATGGGGATGGATACCTTTCCTGCTGCCTATGCTAGGCAGTGGTGTAGCACCAGACTAGATTTGCTGTAAGCCTGGGACTTTCTTCTGTGCACGCGTTGCTTCAAACACTCGCTGCTCTCTTGTCTTGAGGACAGCCGCTGCTGTACAACATGCCATCCCAAACATGTACATATTCAGCTGGAGAACAGAGTAATTTTTGCTGCCAATAGCACACATGTTGCAACTTGTATTCCTACCCTAGTCCTCTTTCCTGACTTCCAGTGTTATCCTCAAGCTGGAAAGAACAACGGTAGCATGCAAGGATCTTCACAGATGTGGCCATCATAACTACCCACACATTACCGGGGGAGGTCCACATAATGATGCACACTGTCATATTTCGTGACATCTAATAAGACACAAAAGCTGGGGAAGACCACCCATTAAGTAATTCTCACTGCCTTGGCAGCCGCCACTGAAGGATACAGTGTTTATGGTCCTAGTGCTAACAAACATTCAGCCATGGCTGCAGACATCTGCAAGCATAAACAATGTGGATCAGTGGGACTCCCCTGAAAGGTCTGCACATGTGTGCAGTTATCCTCCTGCAGCTCTCCTGAGCTTGAGGCTAAAACGTAGGTGAGAAGCAATACGTTTTTGGCTATGCTTGCCCAGATCAACAAGGCAAACAAGTGCATTTGCTGCTCAGCTCTGTGAGCTCTGCCTCCCAGAAGACCAGCCCCGGAGGTCGAGCAGATTGAGCCAGCTGATATTCACCTGCTCCCCAAATGAGACAGCAAGAGGCAGAAAGAAAACAAATGGGACCCCATTGCTGCTGAACTGATGTTATCTGCAGGCAGCTGTGCCTTTTGTGCAAGGAGCACACAGCACCACAGTTTGCAAATGTCACTGATGAATTGCTGCTGTCTCTGCAGCTCATTGTAAAGAACTGTCTGCTCTTAATTACCAGGATTTGGGCTTTTTGTGGCATTAATGCAGTAATGTCATCTAGTAATGAGTAAACCGAGTCCACAGGAAAATTAACTTCACATTAAGCAGAGATTTCCTGATCTTTTTCACATACTAGCATATGAAGGAAAAAATGTATGGTGAGTGCAGTTTTCACCTCAGACTCCTTAAATCTGGAGTTGAGATGCACAGAGTGTACAAGTATCATTATCGATGGGATAATAAATATAAAGGATTGATTCAACAGTACATTTGAAGATACCAGAACAGAGGTTCTGTTGCAGATCATCATAGGATGACGGTAAGCCATGGGAGCAAAGCAAAGAAGTGATATAAGGACTTATGGTTCACATTTCAAAAAGAGCTATGTAGCTGAACACTCTTCTGCAGATGGACCACAAAACATAGCTGCACAGTGTATATATCAGTTCCAGTACCCAACTTGAAAACTCTCATCTTGGAAGCTGTTCTTCTAAAAACAACACTTAATAATCAGTCATTCTAAAGCATTAATAAGTCTCGGTTTTTCACTTTTCACCTTCTTGCCCTGCATAATACAGAATGCAGGTGCCGACGGCATACCTCCATCTGTTGTATACAGGTAGCCAGTAAGCACAGCAACCCTCCTTGTTCCCATTTCACAACCAGATTGTTCTGAAGGTTTGGGCTTTAGGCTTGCATTTCATGTTTCTTCACACTGCACAAACGGAGCAGTTTCAAGTTGTGCATTATGAATGACAACTGTTCAGTAAAATCCAGTAAGTGAGCAGAGAGATGTCTTATGAGCTGGTACTACCACTTTTTTCCCTCTAAATGGCAAGAGAGAGACCTCATAAATGCCAGGAATGTTTGTTATTCTCTGTGCTATTCTCAGCAAATTCTTCACTCAGGTGTTTGGCTTTTTTGCTGTGACCAGAGCTGATGTGGCTGGGACATGAGGTGCCAGACAGGAGTCCTTTGGAGCTGCTGGGTGACCTTCATTTTCCAACATTGACTGCTAAATCAGATCATTTTCACAAGGCGCCTTATCCTCAGTCCCCTTTCTGCAGCTCGCAGTGATTATGCAGATCTTTTTGCTCTCCCAAATGCTTTGCAGAGACTGGCCAGTGCTTCAAGCTTTCAAGAAGCTGTACTTTGAACAGACCAACACATGAACACTGTGTAAACACCAGGAAGAGCACAGTACAGCCTCAGCCCTCGCTGGTTAGGGAGGACACTAAGACAACTAGTAAGCTCAGTATTTTCCTAGGCTAACATCATGAAGATTAACCTCGTAATTTCTTGAACTATTGAAACTTTTTTCACTACTTTTTTGTTTGTTTGAAATTGTAGATTATGCCCCCTTGCTCCCTATGACAGCAATCTGACATACTTGTGATTCTGGCAAACGACCAAGGATTAATTTGACACTTTGTGTTGTATGCCCAAGAGTGATTCAAGTTTTACTGCACACTGACTACAGCCCAGACTATCATTCTACACCTGTTTTACATTGGATTGTTTCCACTGCCATCACTGGTGTCTCACCAGCTGTAATTTTTTGGCTAAAGAGAAGCTTGTACTATGTAATTATCAAAGGACATTCTTGCATCTCTAGTTCAAACAGGATCAAAATGCATACACTTACGTTAACAGTGTTTCCCAGTGCATCATTTTTTTCATCCTCTTGTCTGTGTGCTATATGACATTATTCAGACATGGTCCATGTTGTTTTATCATTCAGAACTCTGTCCTTTTATTCTCGGTAGAAGAACATAATGCTCAGGTAGAATGTGATTCCTCTGATATTTTAGCACTAATCCAGCCTTTTATCTTTAGATGAGTTTAAAATCATTCAGAAAAAAATTGCATAATCCCAGTGAAAGCAAACATACATGGCTTTTTTTGAGTCGGCCTATATTAATTTTTTTCACAGAAAACTGAAAAAAGTTTAAAATACAACCATGGTGACTTGAATGTATGCTGCTAATAAAATTACTGCTTCTATTTAATGAGAAAGAAGGTGCCAGTAATCCCATGAAAAGACCTTTTTATGCTGATACATAGGATTTTTTATATAATACACATAATTCTTACCCCTATGCCAGTACTTTCTACATGTTCCAGGCAAGGCTGAAGTCTTGTTCTAAATGATAACTACAAAAATATCTGCCTTGAAGGTGTCACACTGTATCACACTGACAGTGATCCAACACTGGCTATTAAAAGGCACATTTTATATTAGTGTGATCCAACCAGTTCAGACCAGTCTGTGTCTTGCCCCATGTCCTTCCCTCCAAAGAGGGCAGAAAATGACTGCTGAGGCAGTACCGGGAGCTGAACTTTCCTCTGTGCATGGCAGGGAGTAACCTGACTGTAACTAACCCGGGAACACAGGCCATGTACCACATTGCCTCCCAGTTCAGTCACTCTTCCGTACTTAAAGTGCCACAGACTTCTTCAAGCAAATTGCCTCAGCTACCCGAACTCGTGTCAGTCACTAAGGGGCCATCTTCTGTGCTGTCTTTTTTCCTAATGCTTTTGTCAATTTGCAAAGTCATCTTTAAAGTATAAGGTGCTTACAGATGCCCTATCTTTTTTGTACTGTTGCGGTCTGGCCTACATTCTCCAAATCTCCCTTTCTGATACACAGCATAACTGTGTATAATGAAACTGTATAACTGCTTCAGTTATTTCCTTCATTGACCATAATATGATCCATCACAAAGTCAACTACGTAACAGTTTTGCCAGTGAATTGTGCAAACACTATGGCTCTGTTGCAGAAAGCTTTACTGTCACTGCAGAGATTTATCTTAAGAGATCTGCACCACAGACCCCAAAAATTCAGTATTCATGCAGGTTTCAAAGTGGTGTTCTAGCACTGTCCTGCCCAAAAGCAGCATGGGAGAGGACGGTGACTGTAAACCTCACTGTATTAGTAATACATCAGTTTTTACTGACTAGCTAGGACCTTCTGGAGAAAAGCTATGCTTACATTTATTTGTCATTTGTTATGTTGTTATCTAACACAGAGTGCCTATACCTTGACGCTAGGAAGGAACAGGGGTGAGGTTCTGCAAGGTCTTTCCTATGTAAAGTCATCTCCACTCCTTCTGTAACTTTCTTTTTAGCTCAAGACAGCCGCATTAATAAAACTTGGGAGCAGCCCTCACTGGTGGGGATTTTCACAAGCAGTATCTGGGGCACTGGGAGGCAGATCACCAGCAAGATCAGCACTGCTCTGCTGAATTCTGATGTGAGTGGTCTTGTCATTTCTCAAGCAGGTGCAATTCATCATAATCTTAAACAAACTGCTCCAACTGTACCAACAAACTAGATTTCAACTCGAGGCCAGCAGCCTGGCAAAATGCCACAAGTAGATACATGCATAGGCGCATACATATGTGGATGCTTCCTTGTGTGTCGCTTAGTGTGGAGAATAGTTGTTGCATAAACTTTTAATAGCAGCGCAGGGATTTACTTCCCCCTCTGGCCCACGGCACACTTTTCTCCTGTTCTGTGATGTACTTTGACTAATCATTTCTTAGTCCTGGAGGTGCAAACCTTGAAAAGCTCTAGGAGCCCTCAGTCACCCTTTTCAATTGCAAACGATTCATTTCTGGTGAAGTGTGGCCTCCCTATTCTTCTGCCAGCCGTTGTGTTTGTGAAAGGACCGTCTCAAATTTCTTGTGAGGGAGCAGCTGTTGCTGGACCGAGGCGGCCTTTTCAGAGCACCTCCACAGCCGCTTTTCACTTCTCCTCCTCCTCTTCTCCTTCCTCCCTCCCTTTGTCTCCCCCAAAGCAAGAGCACCTCTGACCCTTCTCCTCCCTCCAGCCTACCTCCTTTGTCGGCCGCTGCAGACAAGTTCCACCCTAAATCAAGCATTGTCTCCATCTCCAGAAGCCAGCACGTGCCCACATCCCCCTAATCTTTTAATTTCCCCCCAGGAAAAGGCAGCTGTTAGCGATACACGCAATGCACAGCTGTCAGCTGGGGCCTGCCGCCTGCCCACACCGAACAATAAGAAAGGCAGCGCTGGGGCCAAGGAGAAGTAATATCTACATATATATGCCTTTGGCAACAGTTGGCAGCACGTGCTCTGAAATGCAGCATTGTCGGAAAACCCACCCCGCCGTGGCTCCGCACACATATGAGCTTGAACTCTGGATGATTTCAGAACAAAACACCCAGCATCAAAGGGCAGGACTCCCTGGATAGCTGCATTATACCTTTGCTGATGAAACAATCCTCTCAAAATTACAGGCTATGAAAGGGACAGGCCTCCAGTAGCCCGACACGTGGACTGTGCATTCTCGTCTTTTACACACCAGTCATTTGAAAGTTGTGTCCTGGAGAGAGAGCGGTGTAAACAATCTGGAGTAGGAGAAAAGACCTATACATCACCTTTTTCCCCCAGTGGAAGGAGAAGGGGGGCCATAATTTTAAAGTAAAGCGGGGATGGATATGAGTACGTGTGGCTTGGCTGGTGATCTCGCTGCATTAATGTGCAAGGGATAGTCATTTCACATCAAGATGAAGACAAAGGTAGCTATTTGGGACCAGAAAAATGCAAGGCATAATTACCTCTGCGCAAACAGAGGCACATTTGCATGCCAAATTTGTACCTGCAACAGTGACGAGTGTGCACACAAATGATAACTTGCACAATGCCGCAGTCATTTGCTAGTACAGTTACCACAAGTGAGCTTGCAAACATGGTACGTACAGACCTCAATTAGCCATGTAAATGCACTTGCCCCTTCTCATGTACCATGGTGCATGCAACTGCAGAAATCGTACCTCTCTGCTCCACACTAGCGCCTGCCGGAACACAGAGGAGTTTCCTAGGGAAATTCACTTTGCAAAGTCATGTTTTGTGGTGAGGATACATAAAAACCTCATCCATTTAAAACTGTTTCATTTCCTTTTCCCACACAGGCTTTTTTAAAGTACACATGTATTCTTCTCACCAGCCTCCTGGCTAATCGTTAAACGGGAATTTGATTGATTTCTGCATGCAGTGATTCCCAGAGACTAAGCATTTTAAAAGCGACTGTCTCATCTGTTGCTTTCGCAGAAGAGGTCTGTTGCATAGTTTCCTTCCTAAGCAGTGGAACAAACAAACCTCGCTCCCAAAGCCTTCACCACCATAGCCTTTTTGCAGTCAAGCAGACAACACTGGGTTTGCTTCACTGCTCCCAGTCATTTTTCATGACAAGGAACAACTCCTGTGTTACGGATGTGTATTCCCCAGCTTTCTCCTTACACGTGTTTTTACTTGCTTTATCTGACCTGGCCTGTAATTTAAAGACCTTAACAGACACACCACGCTAAGAAGGCCATATGGCATGCGGTACACCTGCCCCGTGCTTGGCACCTGCTGAGCACACGGTGGGTGCCAGGCTGCTCCATACAGCCCTCCTGGCCAGAGGGCAAAAACATATCCGTGCATTTGCATGCTGGACAGAGGCCACGTGTCTCGGCTGTGAGTGGATCTGACACAGCAGCCTGCCAGCGCTTTCAAGATTAACAAATCTGGAGAAAGGAATGGATTTAACCAACAAAGGAGATGCCACACCTCACAGACCTGTGCACATACAGGCACCTTGGGGGATCCTAATAACCTTGTAGTGGTGAACCAGGATCTTTAATAAACGGTAGCTTGCAGTTTGATCTGGGTGGTGTATGTCAGCACTACCCATTTGGATGCAGTCAGAATTCTCCGAAAGTACTCAGGGAAAGCACAAAGGGGTGTGTTTTGCTATCAGTTAGGCAAATACAAATGCCATCCTATTTACCCCATGCAGGGCCACCAAGGGCATAGGCCCAAAGTAATATGCAGTAAAAAACAAGCATGTCAAAATAAAAATAGTAGGTATCAGGTGGAAACAAAATGGATAAAACAGTCAAAGGGTTTAGCAAGAATGTGCTTCGAGTAGCCTGAAAGACCTGCCCTTCCACTGCTGGTTTTGTTGGCTCATGACTCACTTTGCCATGTGCAAGTTGGGCTAGGAAGCCTGCATTTTTGGTGCAAAGTTCTGTGAGATTCATGGAGTCAGAATAGCATGCGAAAGTATTAAGAGATGCTATCATTAGGTGATTTGTTATAGCATCCTGGTAGCAGCAGTATCCTTTGTCAAAGCAGTCCCGATACCCACTGAAGGCAGGAGAATCTTGAAGCCCATGTGGGAGCTGTGGTCTCTAGCACTGGGCAGCTGGACAAGCACAAAAAAATGGGGCAGCCTAAAGGATTTGTCTTTTGCACACTGTTTAGGGAGGAAAATTTATCATGCATATGATCAGCAAAGGGACTCTTGGGACAAACAGGGTGGCAGGGCCCTGGAGGTGTCCCAGGCAGTGACTGGCAGGCTGCAGAGCAGCTTGGCTTTGCACCAAGGACAGAACTGAACCTTGTGCACGGTTAGAGCTATCTACTCTGCCAACACCACAGGAGGGAACATGGCTGGATTTCTCTTTCCCAAGCATTCTCCAGCACAGACTTCGGAATTGCCCAGTTTAGAAGATTTTCATTTTCTCATGTGCTGCCTTTTGACAGCATGCCTTGATTAACCTGTCTGAAATAAATTTGGCAGTGATCTTTCTGTCCTCGTGTTGGACAGTTACCAAGTGAGACACAGAGCTATTCTTTCGTTTGTATCTGGCTCTCCTGTTACTGGAAAGAAAAATTCTCTGTCTGGAAGGAGGTTGTGAGGCTGGCACTGACTTCATCTTCATTGCTAGAAAGATCCTGTGACTGCTTAAACCTGGGGACATCTTGTAACAAGGATGTGTTTTTCCTGGCATATCTGCAAACCTAACAAGCACACCAGAGCAGAACTGCAGCCGCACTGGACTGGCTGTTCTTCACAGCACCACTGAAGCTCACTTGCGGCTATGGATTTCTCTTTGTGCTGTGATTCCCTTCCCACAGCTTTCAGCCGGCCCTTCAGGTTGCAGGGCAAAGCACAGCAGCTCCAACTGCAAAGTGTCAGTGCACAGGGCTGGGGTGCAGAGGGGGTCCCCTGCCTGGTGCAGAGGTAGACCTGCAGAGCCAAACAGGAATTCCTTCCCGTGCCTTGCTCCTCCGCATGGTAATCTGCAGTGAACTGAGGTATCAGAGAGTGCCCCAGGCCCCAGTCTAGCCTCAGACTACCCCGGCCCCATCTGTCACCCTATCTGGGGCACCTTTGCCTCATGATTGGCACAGGGCTTGAAAAGGCAGCACAAGACGGGCCATGTGGCAACCCTGCCGACGGGGAGGGGGCGGCGGGGGAGCGGGATGAAATATTGTGACAGGACACTTCAAGCCCCAGCTAATCACAGCTGCTGAGGGCTGAAGAGTGCTATACTCGTATCAGGCAGTGCATTCCTGGCAACATTATTAATTCAGAAGAGACCCTTTAATTTGAAGCAGAGATTAAGACTTTCCCCGGTAGGCCTCACTGCGACTGTAAAGGCAACAGGCAGGGCTATTGTAAGGCCATTAGGGAAGAACAATAGGACGCTGAAAGGGGAACGCGGATGAATAGGGGAACGAGAGCTGGCTTGTGCCAGAGGCCGGCTCGGCTCATTACGGGAGCGGCAGATGGAGCGTGGCCGGGTTGCTGGGCAGAGTCGGGGGTGGCAGCTGGCTGTGGCTCCCTCGCACCGCATCCACACCCATCCACTCCGCATACACCCCCCGCACCGCATCCACACCGACCCACACTGCGTCCGTCCCGCACCTCATCCACACCGATCCACACCGCATCCACCCACCGCACCGCATCCACACCGACCCACACTGCGTCCGTCCCGCACCTCATCCACACCGATCCACACCGCATCCACCCACCGCACCGCATCCACACCGACCCACACTGCGTCCGTCCCGCACCTCATCCACACCGATCCACACCGCATCCACCCACCGCACCGCATCCACACCGACCCACACTGCGTCCGTCCCGCACCTCATCCACACCGATCCACACCGCATCCACCCACCGCACCGCATCCACACCCATCCACACTGCATCCACCCCCCGCACCACACCCACACCGGTCCCCACACTGCATCCACCCCCTGCACTGCATACACACCAGTCCCCACTGCATCCACGCCCAGCACCACATCCCCATCCACACCAGAAACAACAGGTGGATGGATTCTACCACCCTTACCAGAAAAAGCAAAAATTAAACAAATAAAGGGGGGGGTGAGGGCGGGGGGGGGGGGGGGGGGGGTGTTTTCTTTTTCCCCTCCTGCCTCATCCTGCTTGTGCTTTCTCAAGCATCCCTGAACTCTGCCAAGCAGAAACGCCAGGGGCATCAGGATGGTGTGGAAAGCACACTCCCTTTTCCTATTTGCGGTTAGCCAGTCTATGTGGGCATCCTTGCCTTCCCAACAGGGATGAATGACTGCAGAAACTGGTAGCTGTGTAGGAGATGGTGTTTTGGAGTCATATTTTTAGACACAGTTAGGTATATAACTGATTCATCTAACTCCTCACTGGGTTTTAAGAAGTGCCTGGTTTTTCCTCTTTCAGAGGAAATTCCCTATCCTGTACTTACTAAGGCTTTCCTTTTCCTTCATATGTTTGAACTCATACACTTACCAGGCCTGAGAGGGGTGGCTAAGACAGGATAGTCAAACCTTGCAGTATACCAGGTGCTGTGGCATGCACCATGCTCCAGCAAAGCAAACCTGCGGCTCCTCAAGAGCTCTGACAGACATGCCCCTCCGCTCCTGCTCCAAGAGGGCAGCATGGGCAAGAGTTATGCCTAAAAAGAAGCCTTGGAAAACATCCCAAAGCGGTATTTTTCTTCTTAACTGAATTAGTGAAAAAGTAATTTTCTGCTTCCAGTTCTACTATTGCTTCAACTTCCTCTGTGAGGTAACAGTTCTGGCAACTGGGACTGCTGGCTGGGTCACTGATAGCTGCCAGGAGAGGTACGCACTGTTCCCTCTCACCAGATGTGCCACAGGGGCAACTGGATGGATAAACCTGTTTGAGTTAGTTTGACAGGCTGGGGAAGGTCAGCCAGAAGATGTTGCTGAACCTCCCAGCAAACTCACATGTTTTTTAAGCAGGTGTTGTTTCATGTTTGGATGTGTCAAAGTTGTTTACAGTACTTTTGTGCAGTTCTGAGTTGTTCTCTCTTTGGAAGAGAAACTTCCACAACCTGAAGTGAGCTTGTGGCTGAGCAGCTTGGCATGGTCCCAGGTGAGTGCAGGACACCGAGGCCAGGCACTCCGCCTTTAACAAGCTGATGTCCCCTTCTCTTTATGGTCTATGTTCCCTTCCAGCTCACGGTCATGCATGTAATTGCTGATCAAACAGAAACTGCAATTTCTTCCATGGAAAAATAATGTTAGGAACCTATGGAGAGTATTTTTAGTTGCAGAGGTGGAAACAAGGAGAAGGAGCCAGCACCTTGTGATCAGGTCACTTTGTGCAGACCATAATCAGACCACCCACTCTCCAGTCTCTGCTCTTTGGGAGCCATGGGGCTACTAAAGGTGACAGCTGCAATGCAGCATGCAGGAAAAGGTCTCAATATTCAAAGCAACACTGTTTACGCCTTTTTCTTCAAACACCTTTTCCTTCTCTGCACCAAAACATTTGCACCTTATTTTATCTTATCTGAAATTTTTATGCATGCCTTATTTAAAATTACCACAATATGTGGTCTTCAGCTTGTTCAGGTTGCAGCTCTTTTCCATTGGAAGTGATTATGTAAATCAGTTTGATTCTTTTTACCTTTTGCCACTGCTGCTGAGCTACTGTTTTTATATTAATTTCTCACAGGTCCAGTGTAGTCCAGTCCAGTACTCCAGCAGAGTGCTCACCCCCAAACGGCTGCAGCTGCACAACTGGTAGTGACCCGCTGGAGTGTGGGACAAGGTAGTTCATGGCAAAAACACTGAGGGTAGGGACTGATGTCTGCTTACACTGGTTTTGTCATTGAAAAGACAGCCACTGAATGGGGCTCACTGACAGGGTGAGTCAAGAATATTGACTGGGGTCTGAACTCAAGTCACCAGCCACAGAGCACATATCTGAGTCAGATACATTTGTACAGATACCTGAGTGGTCAGCTCTAGCCTTCCATTTGCAAGCATTTATACACCTATAGAAGCAAGCAAGTGAGAGACTGCTTAAATATAAACTTCTGAGAGCTGAGAGATGTGGTCATGTACGAAGTTGTTGACAGCTGATCATACAGCTCTTCTTCAGATAACACAGTAATAATTAAAATGCATGTAAATACCTGTGCATAATAAAAAAAATAAATAAAAAAATACAGATTTAATTGCAGGATCAGATGAAGTGTAGGAAAGTATAGCAAAGGATCTTCGGAGGGTTTGCCCTGTGCCAAGACCAGTGGCATTTTACTGTCCCAGTGGTTTTGAAATGTTCTGCTTACCATTTGCAAAGCCTGTCTGAAAGCTGAAAGAAAAAAACTAAGAGCAGTAAGAAATCTTGCTCTGCAAGCAGCTGACACTCTAAACATGGGGACTGCTCTTTTCTGAATGAAACACAAAGCTTGTGGAAGAAGGGATCTAGCTGTCAAAGGACGTTAAACCTGATCCGGAAAGCTGGGTAATTAACAAGTAAGAAAACAGAAACTGTTGCAGTCTTTTCACAGGAGACTTTCTCACTGCACGTTTGCAGCAATCCACTTTCTTGGTTTCATGCACTTTTGAGACAGATCCCTGAAGGGCTGTCCATTTCTCTGTTGTGAAACCAGGATGTTTGTTGCTGCCCATAGTAACACTGGGATTCAAACCATCACTGCCAGGAGCTGCAGGCTCCTTAAACTGGTCATTTAGTAACAGCCTTGTACTCACATTGCCCCATCTCATCATTTAATGTTAGCATTAATTCCCTGAATAGCACAACTGGAAGGCCCACAGGGCAAGCACTTCGATTGCCAGTGAAACTCGCAGGGCATGGGGAATAGTAAAAACCTAACCATCTGGTTCCGACACCATGTTCCCAGCACAGGGCTCACTGTCTGTCACTGCGGGTGAGTTCATGACTCCAACGACAGCAGCCTTGCTCTCTGACCCCACAGCGGATTCCCAAATGCCAGCAAACACAAGAGGCAGGGCAAAGTCAAAGCACACACAGGTAGTGTTAATAAAGATCCTCTCTCTGAGGAGGAGACAGGACCCACAGGGCTATGCTGCTCTTTTGCCGAGTAGATTTTCGTGTGTGAGCTTTGACAAGGGATGCTGGCTGCCAGGGGTGCAATGCTATGGCTGTACAGATGTACTGTACAATACCTCTAAGGAGAGCAAAGGCAAAATACTGATGACTGAGAAGAGGAGCCACATCTACCAGCTCCACAACTTCTCTTTAAAAACATGGAATAAGGTCAAGGACAGCATGCTCATGTGTTTGTGCAGAGATGCACTCAGCATACCTGAAAGTGTTTCAGTTCATACAGTTCTCACTCCCTGAAAAGCTTCTATCAAGCTCTTATGGTTTGATTCTCAGAAATTAAGTTCTACAAAGAGCTACCTACCAAAGCAGCCATGGTCCTATGTGCTAATTGAGTGTTCCTAGAAACAAATCCCTATGTGCAGCCTTTATTTGTGCGTGTAAGTGATTTGCACTTGTAAATCTGGGAGTAGTGATTGCAAATGAAGGCAAGACTTTCACATGTGTTCTTGTTTATGGGACTTGTTGTTCATTTTGGGAAAACACAGTCCTAGGTCACTGCACTGAGAGAGATCAGCCGCTGCACACGGCTTTAAAATGTGTTTTATAAAAAAAGGTTATCTTGACCCACTGTGGTTCCTAATAAGGCAACAATATCAATATAAGCATCAGTCCTGTAGTATCTTTGATGAGGCTGTTTTCAAGGTAAATGAGGTCCTATCCCTTGCTACCTGTAGCAATTAGACCATAAAGCCAGAAATACGTTACTATTCAAAATGTCATTTGAGACAGTTCTTGCCATTTTCTAGTTTTCAGCCCCTTTAAGTGAGATGAAAGGAGATACATATATGCTGACCCTAGTTTCCAAATGACAAGTCATATTCCTATCGTCTTCTTGGAGCAAAAGTCACATGTACCATTAACCCATTTCCAGGATGAGTAGACTACCTGTTTCCAAGAAAACAAGTTCCTGCAAATCTACATAGTTTGCAGGAATAGAGGCATTTTCTAAATTTCATATACTTGGACTTTTTCTACAGGAAATTCTATGGATCTCAACAGGAAGTACAATACATTTAATCCTCCATAGTTGAGAACAGAGCCTGGCCCATAGTAACAGCATGATTTGCATGAGGTAGTGCATTTTCAAAACAGTTTCCCCATGTGCATTTGGAAGAATCACTGCAAGCACACTTGTGCCTTTTGCAACACATGCAGATACCTGCAGGGGACCTTTAAATAATCTCACATCTGCAATATACGTGTGTGTGTGCAGCCATAAAAATCAGCTTGTGTACCTGCACTCTAGTGAACTTCTTAGTAGAGTTAAAGAAGATTCTTTACAAAACATGTTTTGTGCAGGCTAAAAATGTTGGTTGATAAGGCCCCAAGAGGTTTATTGTTCACGTATCCAGATTTGTCAGGGAGCACTGGCTGAACTAGCACATTACAACTTGTACCTGTTTTTTCTGTTATAGTGTATTAGGTACATTCAAGGGCCATATGAGTATTCAAGTGCCTGCACAAATCTCCTTGAAAAAGGTTCTGCTTTCCCACCTTCTGCTGCTCCCTCCTGCTTCCCAAAAGCAGGGGTGAGCCAGGAGGACCGCGAGTGTCTTCCGTCTCCACCACTTGCTTGGTAAGCCTTGGTGGTTACAAGGACCAATTTTGCCCACCAAGCACAGTTCAACACAAAGTTAAATGGACCTTTGCAGAGAGCAAGGTGGCAGCTGTATGGTTAATACTGCAGACCTGCAGCAGGGTGTTACTGTAACTATCAAGGGATTAACTGCCAAATTCCAGCTTACAAATAGCTCCCCAGCACTTGGTAATCATGAAACTTACCCAGTGGGTTCAGCACCAACTCCACAATGCTAGGGTGCTAAATTGAGAAGGCTTTAAATCAGAAAACAAATACACAGGGACAGTCCTTTGTATGCTGGATTCTGGCTCTTGAAATGTGTTTTGTGCTTGGTAAGTCAGCGCTGGAAACAATTATTGGGAAGTGAATAATGATAGCCCTACTTGCCACAGCACTCCAAGCTTCACAGTTTCTGTGGCCAGTACCTTCAGTAATTGCAGAGGGTTGTTTTGCAGCATGTTACAAAACATGCACCAGCTTCCTTGGGTGACTGCAGAAAGGGAAACCAGGATTTATTTTCTTCCTCTCATGATCATCAGCAGACACTGTTTTTACAGGGTTCTCGAGTAAAGGGACAAACAACGGTTGCAAATTGTGCAATTTTCACAGTATTCCTTCTGTCATTCCCCTCAGCTGCCCAAAGCCCCTTTTGCTCTAAAGAAAGGGCAACAGCACAGGACAGTGTGTACATAAACAGGGCTGTGCAGTGTTAGATGAGTAAAAGCCGAGCTGAATTTCATAACTAGATGCCTTCCTAGTCATCAGTTCGTGTGGGAGGCGGGAAGACTCTCTGCAAGCGTTTCTGCTGTTGGGAATTTATTTTTATTTATAAGCACTTTGTACCAGGAAATAAGAGGCTGCTTTTGGAAAGAACTGTTACTGTCCTCTGGCTATCAGGATACTGTACTAACTTAGCTTCCGCCACCTCATCCCAGCCCCTGCCACCAGCAAAACACCCTCTTCCCTTGGCCACAGCATTTTGCCTGGAAGAGTTTTTGGCATTGACCCATGGAGAGTTTATTTAAGACTTCACCGGAGTAAAAGAGTAGTAGAGAAAGGTGTGACTCTGTCTACATGCCAACGGATAAATTCAGCTCCAAATCACTGCAGGTTAGTGAATGTAAATGTGATTTATCAGTGTCCTTTACAAATGTGAAATGCACTCAGCACGGTTAAGTGATAAACAACAATGCTGGAGAGTTTGCATTTGGTCAGCTGTAGCAATAACATGATGTCCTGCCAGCAGCTGCAGAGAATGCAATGCTGGGAGAGCAGGAAGCTAGTGGGAAAGAAAAAAAAAAAATAAAACCATAAAACATGCAAGCCTGATCCTTTATGCTTTGCTAATGGAGAAAAATAAATAAAGAGCATAACCTTTCATAAAGGGTTGGCTCTGGGATTGCTCAGAAGGTCTCAGCCATGCACAAGGCAGTAAAGCAAGAGTAGAACACAGAAGAGATGTCTTTCTCGAGTGCTGCACAGAAAATTGCCCTTCAGCACAACGGGCACCAGTGCTTTATTCTTACTAATCCTGCCACATAGA
The DNA here is from genome assembly GCF_037157495.1 of Lathamus discolor. Lineage (NCBI taxonomy): Eukaryota > Metazoa > Chordata > Aves > Psittaciformes > Psittacidae > Lathamus > Lathamus discolor. The sequence goes on from NC_088909.1 coordinate 64,406,877, forward strand.
TCATAATCCTTTCCCTCCTTTTCTGTCTTAATCCCTTCCCCACCCTGCAATCTATAAAAAAATATTCTCACCAGAAGGAAGGGGAACTGGATTTGGCCTCAAGAGCCCAGTAGAAATGTGAGAAGGCTCTGATACCCCGGAAGGTGTAGCATCCTTCCCCTCTGTAAAGTTGTTTCTGCTTTAGATCAGTAAATGCAAGAGTAGAAGCAAGCACGACAGGTCAGTGCTGAGCACGGGCTTTTCTATTTTTATATGTTTGCATTTGAGTGACCAACTGGTTTGTGGCTAATTCCCTGCACCCTGAGGTCAAGGACAAGTGGAAAGAGTTGCTAGATGGTTTGCTTGCATGAGCCCGTGGGACCACAGGAAAAGGAGGGTGGAGAGAAAGGGGAGGTAGGCAAGTGCATGGCAGGAGATGAGCTGCACAGCTGGGCTGAAGGTGTGTAAAGCATTTGCCAGTGGTACTCCTGCAGGCAGATGACACAGCAGGCAGCCTCAGGGCACTTAAGGATCTTGGAGAGAAGAGAAGGCAGGATCAGTTTCACACTTCTGTACAAGCCAACAGTGCAATGCCTGAATCAGTAATTTTTACGCTGTGACAGGAGAAAAAGTTCTCCCTGGAGGCACACCAAAGCAGTGGTAATGTTTCTCAGAACTGCTCTCAAGTCGCTGGGAAATTTATCCTGTGAATCTGCAACGTCATGTGCTCAGCATTCAGCTTCCTCTCCCTCTAAAAATGGCCATAATAGGTCTCCCTCCCTTTTGTCTGAGCAACTGCATGCATGCTTCACTTTAGCACTACTGCAGTAGCATATACCCCTCTTTGCATGCGATGAATCCATTTGAACATGCATATGCTATAACCGCCTCTCCTGTTTGCAGGGCTGTTGTGAATAGATATCAAGGTTTTCTGTGGTGACAAGGGTATACAGGAACAGTGATGCTCCCTCACAATCTGACAGCCAGATGCTCTGTCACCATACCCTGTGGGCTGCTGCTCACACCCATTCGGAGTGAGTTAGACATCAGAGATACCCTCACCTTCTGATACAGTCCCAGACTTGTGCACCATAAGCAATCATAGAAGCTTAAAAAAGTCCAGCGCTCAGAGGTGGCAGCCAAGAGCGAAGAGTCAGTGAGACTGTGTAAAGAATATAAATCTACTGTTGCTCTTAACATGGTTTTCATGACCCATAAGAAGACGTACGTTTAAATGTCAAATGTTCCTGTGTTTCTTCAGGTGGGCATAGCTGAGTGAGTCTTTCTTGGCTCAAAGAGCAGGTAAACTGGTTTGCTTTTCTGTTGCTTAAAATTATGCCTTATGTGTACAAAATAAGTTAAAACAATGATCTGTTCCTCAGCAACAAACAAAAACGCCTTAAGAGAAAACTGCTGCCAGCAAAAGTCAGCACATTGCTATTTACCAGACTTATCAAAGGACAAGTTGTACACATAACAAATGCTACTCTGCCTCCATAAATAGTCAGGTAACAGCTGTGGAGACCACAGGAATGGTTGCAGGAGTGAGAAATCAGCCTTTGTCCCAGGCCTTGAGGAGGAGAGTTTGTTAATATTTTTTCACATTCACCCATGGGGTTCATGTATGGACAAGAGGGGTGCAGCTTCTGTGTAGCTGAGTATGTGGCAAAGATTGTGTTAGCTATCTTTGTTCTAGGTTGTTTGCAAAGGCAAATCTCTGGGATAATAGTTAGAAACTGCAAGTAAGTGCCAGGATGTACAGTGGCGTTTTGCTCTTAATGCAGTAATGGGGTTATACATTCAGGATAAAAGAGAAGAATTGCACCTCCAAACAACAGAATATAAGGTGCAGCTAACATGAATGAGGCATCAGTGTATCTTGTTACTTATCCTGCAAGTGTCATCCCTCAGTCTACACCAGAAAGACTCATCAGGCTCTAGTGCCTTGACATTCTGTTTGCCCCAGCAGTTTCTTGCTCCTGTGCAGACATGGGATTTCAGAAACATAAACCCTCCTTATTCACCTAAGTGGTCATCACACGGCTCCAGACAGCTTGGAGGAGTTAAAATAACTGACAAAGAAAATTTTGGTAGTCAGTCAGGTGTTACTAGATATTAAGATAGTTGTAAAGATGCTTTCTTTAGACCTCACAACTCTAAAAACTAAAAAGCTAGCCTCTTCAGAATATAAAATCACAAAAGCAACAAGTATAGTGTCAGGAAGAAGGAAGAGAAATAAAGCTAAGAAATTTTACTTGGTATGAATAATGAGACAATAGACATAGAGCTGAAAACTGCACTTCAAACTCATACAAACTTTGTCACTACAGAACAAAATTACAGCTCCCACAGGACTGGATTTGTGTAGGTTCACCGAAGTGCGCTTATAGCAGAGCTCTAGTACAGTGTATTTGCATATCCTTCTTGTTGAAATATATTTTGGGAAATCCTCTTGTATAGTAGTGAAATTTATCAAATGGAATGGGCACTGCTCTGTGAATATCTCAGACTACATCAGCCTAACTTCCATATTTGTTAAATAAAGGCTGTACACTAATGGAAGGCTTTGCCTTGTGCTGGTAATTGAGATATGTGAGGAAAGAAGGATCTGTTAGTTTCAAGTAAAGCCAGGTATGAGGAAATGAATGAATATTACTGTGCATTATCTGGCTAACTTGCAAAGGGCTTGTTTTGCCTGGAGCTAGGTAAAGCAAAATAATCTGAAATGTCTTAATCAATGGCTTAAAATGGTCCAGTCTTACCCCATAGATGACTGTCCCAATGTAGTCATGTACCTCTAAGTTGAACAGAAAATGTCAAGCAACTTGTAACAGGTATTCAAGTAAGAGCTGAATCTCACTGTGGAAGCATGCTTCTCTTTTTCCAGCAGCTAAACAAGTCTGGAGTAACTGAGATAAGGCATGCTTGCTGGGCTTGTCAAGTGAGGTAGAGGATGTCAAGCTCTGCTGGCGCACAGTGAGGCAAACAGACCTTGCAGCAAGGCCGGGGTGCAAAATCCAGCCCTTGTTTTGGCAACAAAGAAGCCAGAAAACCTTAATGGTGATGCTGATAACAGAAGAGTGAAGCTGGTAGCACCTGTTCCAGGCAGCAGCTCCCAGCAGTACCCACAACACCTACTCAAGCAAGAGAATGAATTCCCTCTTCTTTGCGCCTTGTTTCTGGAGACCATGCCAGCACACAGTACTTGGCTGAAAGGGATATCTTCAGATCTGTGTGTGTTTGAGGTGCACATTAGCAAAACATGCATCAGAGTTTGTAAAGATAATCATGTACAGTGGAAACCAAATTTTAAGTTATGCCAGCTCTCGTGATAGCAGTAGTGGCAACATTATTCCAATCAAAACCAGACCACACTGCTTGTACTCCAGAAGAGATGAGCATAGTTAAGTACCACCCTTGATGAAATACAGAGCATGACACAAATCTCACCTCAAGCAGTTTACAAAGAAAGGCTTTGGCCTTTCAAGTAAGTGAGCACACATTTAACCTCTCTCACTTTGAGCAAGGGGATCCAGTGCGGTTTGCCAGATACATGTAAAGTACTAAGATGTTGTTTTAAAGTCCAAATCCTGTTAATAGTTCCCTGTGCATGAAGACATGCTGAAACCGGTGACACTCCTTATACTGCCAGAGCTGAAGAGCTGAACAAAAAACATACCTTTGCTGCATGCCAAGAAGGGATAAAGTGCTGTGCAGGTTAACTGCATGTAGCTGCATATGGACTTTTTGCTGTGCTGATTGAGCTCATTTAATAAAAGTCTGGGTATCTTCCCTAAACTCATTTCTCAGCTCTGCAGACCAACCTGTTGATCTGCATTTTCTGCCAGCAAGTGGCTGTAATAATGTCAGTCTTTCACTACACTGTCTTTCTAAGTATTTTTAACAATCACTGAATCAACCAAAAGCATGTGGAGACTGATGATTTCTAACCAGTGCTATGCTGTGAACCTGAAATACTGTGTACCTTACCAACTAAGGCTTTGAATGTGTAGCAGACAGAGCATGCACATAAGAGCTGCATGCAAGAGAAGCTGGGGTTTGACAGAAAGGAGTGAGACAGCCTCCTGAGGAACAGCTCGTAATACACTGAATAGAGTACTCACTGGGGACACCAGAGACGCAAGTCCATGCTGCCTTTGTGAATAACTTCTAGACATTCATTTATATGCTCTAATTAGAAATTCCCCAAGTGGGGATGATATATATGGTTTGGGTCAGAATTTGTTTTCTGCTTGCCCTAGAAGAGACATTTTTGTTGGGGTTTCATTTCTGCAAGAAAAGTAAAACGAAATTTCTCTTTGGGTCAGTCTTGAATTTCTCTGGCAGTTTGATAACCAAAAAAACCAAATATCCAGACATGCCTTCTACTAGAAAACCAGTGGGCTCCAGTAGAAACAAAAGAAGTGACAAAAATAACTGCTTTAAGAAAGCTTGCTGAATATCTACTTAGATGCCGTTATGTTCCCATGAGTATGTGATTCATTTCTTGTTTATGTTCCTGCAGAATATGTGGAATTGGGATGCTTGCTCTTCCCACCAGCACAAAGTCTCATCAAATCCAGGAAGCCAACAGTTAAACCTCTGCAAAATAAAAGTCTGAGCAGCTGTGTATGTAGCATGCTGACCTATGGAGTGTCTCACTTATTCTTCAAACTGTTATGCAAATAAGACTCCCTGTCTCTCCCCCCTCCCCCCCCCCCCCCTTTTTTTCTCTCCCCTCTGCTGCCTTTATTTTTACTTAAACCCAACTTCTAAAGATCACCTGCACCTCCTGTGCAAGTGGGCCAACTTACAGCTACCGATCAGCACACTGCTGGGGTTGTTTCCACTCCTTGCAGCACCCATAGACATAATGCAAGAGAGGAAGCCTGGGCAGTTGATCTGCCTCTACCTCCAGTGGTAGGCCAGAATCCTGTCCCTGGAAATTGCTTTTGTAGGCCACTCAAATGGATGCTGAAGGCTTCCGGTCCACATTCCCTTCAGCAGCCTTTTGGAATGGGCAGAATGCTTGGAAGAGGAGGTGTAAGAATGACTCAATGCCTGCTAGAGTCCCTGGGAGCTCTTCCAAGTTGACTTTAGTGGGGATTATGCTTGAAGACACTTGCCCAGACAGTATATCCCCAGAAAGCCACCACCAGTGAATCTAGATGGGCGCACAGGCTCCAAAACTAGCTAGTGGGCAAGTTTCCATCAGCACTGGAGGTTAAAACCCACGGGCAGCTAGCGTGCACCACCAGCGTCCCCACAGCACCTTGCCAGGCCTCCTCTAGGCAAGGGGCTTTCTGGGGGCTTCCATCAGTGTCCGGCGCACCCATGGCTGCACTGCAGCACAGGGGTGACGGGGCTGCATCCCCGACGCAGCAGCAGGTGAGCAGCTGCTGTGCTGTCCCTCACGAGGACGTGCAGGCCCAGGCTGGCAGGCAGGAAGGACAGCCTTGCCCCTGCCTCCAGCAGTGTGCCCCAGCCCCTCCACTGGAGCCATAAGGAGCTGTAAGGAGGTCAGATGCATCACAAGCTGTGGGTTACACATAAAGGTACTAATTAATGCTTGGGGTACATATGAGATCTTGAACTTAGCAGAAGGCACACTTACAATAGAGCCACTCCCACTGCAAAAGAGAAGAAATAGGGTGTCTGCTGGTGAATGCCTTGGTGGACATCCAGCTGGCCTCAACCTCAAGCTGCTTTAGGAGCACTGTGCCATGCTCTGCACAAAGCAGAAGGCCTGCCCTGGCTTGTGCTGCAAAGGGCAGTCCTGAGCACTGATGTGGGGCCCCGAGAGGCTTTCTAAGTGAGCTGCCAGGAGGTGTGAGGCTGCATGAGGAGGAAAAGAGAAATACACAGATGGCTCTGAAGCTTGCAGGTAGTCCCATGCACACAGCTGCAATGCTCTGACAACCTCAGGCTGGCCCAGCAGGAATGGAGCAGGGAGCACATGGGGGCTGCCCCAAACTCAGCTGCTGCACACAGAGATGGGACTTCCATCAGAAGATGGAAGATGCTATTCCCAGCATGTTTGGCCCTTGCTTGCCTTGTTTTGTATTCCAAAATCTGATGTAAAGGTATTATTAGAAGCAAGCAGACTTGGAGCTCTTTAAGGAGTGTATAACACCAGGCTGGCCAAGCCTAAGGGTGCTGGACTTGGATCTGTTCGAGGACCCTGGGCAGTACTCAGTGCAAGGGCTGATTGTGCGGGTCACCCAGCCCTCTCCATGGGGCTGACACTGGCACCACATGTCTGACCCACAGCCCTTGGGCCAGCAGGCACACTGGCCTGTCCAGCTCCCAGCCCACCCCCAGCGCTGCCACCTGCTCCAGGCTGCATCCAGGAACTGTTTGCACCAGCGTCCTGTTGAGCGGTGTTTTGCAGCCACAAGTCTGGCTGCAGTGCCACGTGGTGACACATCCCCTGAATTCATTTCAGTGTGGGGGGCACACACATATGGGATTTGGGACTGGTTTTTAAAAAGACAATGAATTTTACTTTCAGCCTGCAAAGTCAGATGATCTCAGTGTGATCTAAGCACCAAATGTATCTCTCCTAGAAAGATCAGGTTACTTTCTGGGTTCTGGTGGGTGCTTTTTGAAATACAAGTTGTTGCAGTAGAAGCTATGAGAGGTGCTGTTTGTAACCGAGACCAAGAAACTTGCAAAGCAAGACAAAACTGATGGAAGAGTTAGTTACCTTCATGAAAGCAAATATGTCAAGGAAGGAGGGAAGTTTATGTTCCGACACTTCTAATACAGCAGAAAATGGTTAGAAAAAGCCTGCTGCACAGCACTGGCTCAAACACCCTTTGGACACCAATGAGCTTTATTGCTGAGGCATTCAGCCATTGCATTTCAGACACCAATTTGAAGGGAAAGCTCCCCAGGAAAAGCAGCCAGGGCTGAAATAACAGCATTAAGGAGGAGAAACTGGCAGCTGTCCATAAAGCTTGCTTCAGCTTACCACTTGCTCCAAGACACCAGCCCGATGACTGATCGCGGGAATGCTGAGGACGCGTGGTCTAAATGAAGCCACCACCAGCTCCTTGGCTGAGGGATGGAAAAAATAACCAAGCTACCAGTCCAGCTTTGCTCTAACACATATCTATGCTCAGCTTTGGGGATGGGAGTCAGCTAAATAATTGTAGACCTTGTTCATGCATTGTTCTGTTCACGTGACTACACAGATCCAGCCCTTTTGTTCCCAAACCACTCCGCTCTTGCTGCAGTGTCTGCTGCCAGGGTGCATGCCAGCCCATGCAAGGGGCCGCGCTGCTGCTGAAGATGATGATTCATGGCGAGGGCAGGGCTGGCTCTGGGGCAGCTCCAGAGAAGATCTGCGCTCCGCAGCAGCCCATGTGCTCAGATAATTCATCCTGCAGTGGGAACATGCTCCTGCTTGCCCTGCAGAAAATCCTAGCAGGAAACAGGAAAAAGGAGGGAGCCTCCTCCAGAGTATCACTTTCCACATCCCACACTTCTTCACCTCTGACCCAAAGATGGGTCAGCACTGACACAAGAGCGGGACAGAAAAGCCAGTTCAATGTTACACCAGAAATCCTTCCTTTGGCTCCTGCTTCTCTTGCAAGGGATCAGTTTCATGTCTCTGCTCCACTTTAATGACAATAAAGCAGTGTTTTTGAAGAGTTTAAGCAGAATGCAAATTGTAAATAGACTTCTACCAGCCACATGAACAAATTTCACTTTTAAGACACAATCCTTTGTTTTCTTATAAGCCTCACAGCCTCAACATTACGCTATTACTCATATTCCTGCATAGGCTCAAGCTGCATAAAGTATGATTCAGAAAGCATAGGCCCAGACTGCAAAGAAATCTGTTTTCTGACACTTCTGCCAGCAGGAATTTTCTCGTGTGCCTGCCAGCATGCAAGCGTTGCCACTTTATACTTCTGTATGTGTCATTATCATTCTTAAGGTTAAGATCAGGGAGAGGAAAAGACTCTAAACAGTGCTGGAGAACTGGAAATCAAAGCTGCAGAGCTTCCAGACTGACCTACTATTCTAGAAACCTTCAAGACTTCTTGATAATGAGGAAATAGAGACATACTTAGAAATACTAAAAAGAGATCATACAAGGACGTAACCTGAGCTCCTGTAGCTCCCTATAATCCAAACAGTAGATTAATCCACAGACATGCAGCAGCACTGAACAAAATGCAGTCTCCTGTCACAGGGGAAAAACATTAAATCCATTATTTTGCTGTGGTTTTGTTCTCCCCCACAGATACATTCTTTACTGAGCTGAGCAGATTGCATTTTACAGTAAGTAAAGCATGCCATAAGTTTAGCAGTTTGCCCTGTTTGTGAATTTGACCCATCTTCTTGCAGCACCTCCATAATTCACATGTATTTGGTAAAGAGTTCATGTGACCAAGCCTCAGACTTCCGTTGTCTCATGGACTATTTACATCAGCAATTTACTATAGCAAATAGTCATCTCAAACGTGTGGACTGTCTTTGATCTGTGATTATGTGGTTGTTAATTTTCAAAGAAGAGGAACACAGACATAGAGAATAATGCAGCACCTGACCAAGGAATCATGGACTCAGAGAGTACACTGCAAGACACTTACCCATCTGGGTGACATTTGAGAATTATGTAAAAATACTTAAGGACAAATAATATGAGTTTATTCTCAAAAAATATTTACAAATCGCTTTCTGTGATTTGGCCAGTTCTGTCACAGCTGGGTATGTCTTGCTGCTGAAAAAGTGAATAATCAGAGCTCATTTGTCACCAATTAGTTCTGAATAAATGCAGACCAGTACAATTGAAACTAGTGTTATAATGAGCAGAAGAAAGCTGTTGTAATTGACCAGTATGGTTCAAGAAAGCAGAGCGTATTTTCCAACAGAAGGCAATATACAGAGTAGCTTTTTGAGTGCATCTTGGGAGCATCCAGTCTACCGCATGTAACACAAGCATCAAAATTAGAAGCACTTAGGAGTAAGGCATGCCTTTCTGCATTGTGCAAGATGGGAAGGAGAAAGAAAGGTGGAGCCAGGGCTTTGCCAAAGCTCTGTGTCTGCATTTGTGGGGGTTCTGTCAGGTTAAGTGGGTTCCGGAGCCAGACAGGCATTGGCAGGAGCTGGCATCAGGAGAAAATGGGGAGAAAGGGAGGAGAAATCCTTGAGCAAAACAGTGTCAAGTGAATACAGGCTTCATGTAAGGCCAAGTTGTCTTTAATGAGGTGGGAATGCTGAGGGCACAAGCACCTTTTAATGGCTTTCACACATGCAGTCCCACACACTGGCTGAAGTGGGAGGCAGGAGCAGGGTACAGTGATCTCTGCACATCTGCAGACCAGGCTCCTCATTAGAAACACTCCCCATCCACCCAGTGTGTGAAAGCAGCATATGCTGTGTCCTTCACAGGTATGCACCTACAATAATTTTTCTGATGTATGGCCAGCTACTTCTATCAGCAGGCTCACCTCAACATACTTAGGGATATCGAGGGCAGACTTGTGTTTATGTGGTCTGAAATCTGTACTTTACAAGCCAGCTAGGAACTGAGATGTGAAAGGGTGAACTATCTCGTGGTAGCCCCAGGAGACCAGAAAAGGAGGATGTGATCTAAAGATGCTTTCTTCCTCCATCTGTTCTAAGAGGTTATCAGGGAGCTTAGTCTCTCTTGAACATCAAGGCCCAGAAATGAGCACAGCCTGAGAGCACCCGCAAAATAGGAAGGAACAGAAGATAATTTAGTTTGGAAAAGATGGCTGGAAGCCATCCAGTCCACCCTCTTGCTCAAAACAGGACAAACTAACTCCAAAGTGAGCCCATGACCATCTTCTGTGAAGCTTTGAGTATCTCCACGGATGAGGACACCCTTCTGGTTGTTCAAGACCCTCAGGGAAAAAAAAAAAAAAAAAAGAAAAGATATATTTTTCTTTCTATTCTATCGTGTTCCAATTTTCCTTCTGAAATCTGCAGTAGTTTGCCTCTCGTTCTCTTGCTACGCTCCCATTTTACCATGGCCACCCATTCGGGAGTTGAAAACAGCAATACATCAAGTGCTCCAGCTCCCTCAATGCCTGAGCTCACTCCAAGGATCTTTCATGCATCAGACACAGGACTCCAGCTGCAGCCTCATCAGTGCTGAAGAGAGAGAAAATAATCATGTCCCCCAGTGCAGACCAGCCTGACACACTCAGTGTGCTGGCCAACAAGACCCTTACCATCTTTTCTTCTTTGGCCAGGCAGGCCTACCCCATACTGTTCCGTGGGGTTATTCTGTGCTAAATGACAGGTTTCATGTTTACTGCCATCAGGGGGTTCCCATTAGCTCCAAGTTGCTGAGGGATCCCTGAGTAGCACAGCTGCCCTCCTAGGTGAAGACCACTCCTCAACAGTCCATACTCAGACTCAGTCAGGATGCTCTTGTCCCAGCATCCTGCATGTTGCTGAGACTGGGACAAACAGCAATCCTTGCATGGTGGCAATCAGACCAACTACACTTATCCTGTTGGTATCATATGTCACTTCAATACCTAGTAACTGTGGACTAGCCTCTACTTTGAAGGCAAAGGAGAGGGGAATTTGTGCTTAATAAAGTTGGTTTTCTCACTTACAAGAAGTGCTTTATGGAGTCTAAACATTGGGGGAAGTCCCAGATGAACATTTTCAGACCCATTTCTGGTAAGTTCACAATGCTTTCAACTTTCATTGTTAGTGGTTTTATTATTTATGAATTTTTTACTGGTAAAAAATTACTAGAAAATATTTGTTGTCAGTTTTATAAATTGGCTTGACACTCTCTGAGGATTTTTGCTATACACAGAATTAATTCTTCCTTTACAAGCTCTCCCTAATAAAATGCAAATTAGTTGTTCACCACTCCTCTTTGAGGCACAGCATCCCAAGAGCAAAAGTGGTTTCCTGTTGGCTGATGTCATTCAGCATTGCACAGCTAGTTTTATCATCTCTCATGTTTTAGCAATTGGTTTCTCTTCAGCTGTGTCCTCATGATTCCAATTTACTTTTACAATGACATTTAAAATATTATATTAATATTCTAGATATAGTATTGATATTATAGATACTGTAGGCCTGCAATGATAGAGAGACATACTGTGTATCTAAATTCAGCTCACTTTCTAAGGTGCAGTGAAAACATAAACAAAATTAATGACTTGATACACCTGACAGTGCTTTTTTCCCCCCACAAACTAGTTTAAGACATTAAGATGTCATGCACCCCAACATGTCAAAAGACAGAACCCTAAGTTATTTTCCTCATTTCTCCTTTCTTAAGACGAAATACAGAATCAGACCCATCCTTAAAACAACTGCAGACCCCCACCCACTTTTGCTCTCTTCTTTGAGGCAGAAATTTTAGTTCTCTTTCACAGAGGGCAGTTACTGAAGGGTGTCAGGCTCTACAAGCGTGCTTTAGCATGTTTCCAGTTTTTCTGGCGGAGATTAAAAACTTGTGATGAGCTCCAGACCTTGACCTCCAGGCAACACCCACTATGCAGAAAGTTCTTTAAGGAAGGTCACCTTGCCTTTGTCTTCAGCTTAGTTTGGAGAGAATACAGCCAATGTTTTTGGGCCACAGAGCTTTGTTTCCGCAGAAAAGGTTGTACTGACCCAGGGATTTGTCAGGAATGCTCAGAAAGTCAAACTCAACCTGGATGCAGGAGCTCTCTTCATGGCATAAACACTCTTTGGGCAAGCCAAATACAAGCGTCATTCATTATAGTGGCACTAGAGAAAGATATTATATTCAGTCATATCATATTCACGAGAAATAAAAACCACAGAAACACAAAAAAAACAATGGTGGAATTAAAATTATCTGCATTCTACTAAGACTTGCCAGGACATTGTCCCCTTGCCAAGTCCTGTAAAACCTTTGGAGAACAAAGTCCTTTCTGTGTGGCTAAAATATCCCTCTGTACACAGCTAGTAAGTAACACAAGGACCAGATTCTGGGCAGGGGACAAATACTAAATCAACCTTGTGAGCCCTTCCAGCATGCCTCAGTTTAAAGAGATCTAAACAAAGGGTCATCACCACCTTGCAGCTGAGTGGCTCACCCCAGTTGCTGGGCTCCACTGGCTGCCTTGGCATCCATCACAGCATGTGCTCATCTGCAGCCCTCGGACCTCACGCTGCATGCAGCACACAGAGCAGGTCTACATGAGACACTTGTTTTGTGAAGAGCAAACAGTGCCTAAGTTTATAGATAAATACCTTCTCAAACTCAGTGGTTGTTTTATCTTGCAGGTGTCACATCTATTAAAGAGCTTGAAACCTCTTTGAAGGAAACCATGAACTGCCATCACATTCACAGTGGTTATATTTCAGTTTTATGTCTCTTCCCTATTTCAGTTTTAATTTGGGCTGCATTGCTGCCATGCCAGCAAAACATGCCTTTGTCTTTTTCAGCCTGCATGACTGTGCGTGTGGGTGAGTGTGCATAGCTGGAGTGACAATCCACATGCTTACAAGATAGACACACTTGTTGGCTAATCATCTTTGCTGAGGAGAGAGCGAGGACAGCAGCTGAGGTAACTGTGCAGGAATGCTGAGTACCCAGCACTGGTGCCATGCTGAGTTTCAGTCCCATATCCATGCTTGAAAAACTGTAAAAGCACACAGTGCAATCCAATTTAAGGTAGAAAGGGCAGGCTATATGTCTTGGAAGAGCAGTATCCCTTTTTTTACACAAAGGTGTGTACAGGTCCAGTGGAAGAATCAGAAACCCACTTCATTATTTCCTGTTTCATGCATTGCATAATAAAATCAGAGCATGCCATTGAAGGTGGGTTTTCTTGTTCTGCTTCTTTTTCTTTTTCTGAAGTTAGCTGCATGCAACACTTCCATGAGGGAATCTAGTATTTCAACATTAAGGCCTAGGTGTTGTCTCTAATTAAAAGTACATAGCAAAAGTAAACACAGAAACAGTTTCCAGGAGAAGCAGCAGCTAAGTAAAGCAGAAGATAACCATGCCATAAGGTAAAATACTCTGAGGTTATTTTATCCTACTCAATAAACAGGGACATATCTTGGTTACATCATGCCCACATCTTGCAAAAGGGTATCCAGATCAGCATAGGTACTGGGTGTTCCAGATCCTTCAGCAACATGGACTGCACTGGCATGATGCTTATAAAGCATTCTCGAGGTCTCAGTTCCCAGTATCATACAAATAGCAAGGAAAGTCAAGGATGGGATAAATATTACAAGACTCCAAAGCATTCGTGCAGCCTCCAAAGAGAGACAGTTGCAAAGTGCCAAATTTAGCTCTCAACCCACTGAACTGGACAAAGCTACCACCACAGTAGTTTGGACCAGCTTTCACAGTTTCCTATCAAAATTAATCACAGCATTGCTCCTTAGCAGCAGCATCACACTCTCTGTGACTATGTAAGGGTGGCAGTTTGCAAAACTGCTTTCAGTGGCTGTTCGTTCTGAGTTTTCACTCCGTAACAGTATCCTGCTGTATGAATAAGCAGAGGCCCCATGACTCCTTCAGCTTCTGCAAAATTTAGTATTTTGCCGGTGTCATTGGCAATAAACCAATGCAAAATTTAGTATTTTGCCAGTGTCACAGTAATAAGCAGCACCATACAGAGACAAAAGGTTCTTCTAGTCTGTGCTCCTCTCAGGGAGATGTCAAAGTCGATGGTTTCAATGCCCAGACCAGTTCTGCCTATGCTTGAAAAATAATGGTCAAACAACAAAATCTCCCTGGAGAAAGGGCAAGAAAGTTTCTGTTTGAGAGAATCTGTGACAACAAAGGACTGACATTCCTCACTGAAAGGGCTAACTTCGAGTTAAGTCTTGTGCTGTTTCATCCACATCTCTCTTTAAGCCACATGAGAATGGCTAGTACGACTAGTGTTCATGTACATGTAAAGTGATAGGCCCCAAAATAATCTTGCCTTTGTTGTATGATTTGGGAGGGAGGAAAAAACTCTTCAGGCTTACTCAGCTTTGTTTGATGTGATTTTGTCTGCTGGGACTCCTCAGCACTCAGAGCTCTCCGACTACTTTCAGCACCTGAGCTGTCTAAAATAATACTGTCTTAGGTGAAAGCCTAAAGATGAAGCATTTCTAGGGAACTAAACAGAGATGTTGCTTTGCTGAAGGAAACCCTTAATTTTGGTTTCAGCAACAGCTGGCTTCCCATATCTTTGCTCAGGAAAAAAGTTGCGACCTTTGCCTTTGAAGTCTCTCCTGGCCTCCATCATATCACTGTCAGAGGTCCTGAGTCTGTCTGGATACAACCATATTGAGGCAGTTCACGAGGCAAAGTATGCTGAGAGCCAGCCTGATGGCCACCTTGCCAAAGTAACTTTTAGGTGGTGTAAAACCTGCATCCCTGGGGCTCTTCAGTCTGTATAAGCTAGAACAAGCCTCCAGCTGATGCAATAAGATGACATTTGAAAGCATTTGGACTGGCATCCGGACCTCAAGAATGAACACCTCTTATTTTTGTTAAATTTCCAAGTTGCAGGGAATTTATACCGCTTCTTTGAACACACAGAATCCATGTGTGGATGGTCATGGTATACAGCTCCACACAGAGACCTGTCCCTGCCCAGTCATACCAGAAATAACCTCTTTCTGATCCACACACAAGAACTTCACTTCCAGTGTCACAGAAGGGTTGCCAGTTATAATTTCTAGTTTCATTGAAGATGTGCCTCCAAATAAAGTTTATTTGTCTCTCTTCCTGTATTTTGCATTACAATATAGTGTGACTGCATTAATCAGATACCACTGAAACTTACTACTCCTCTTGGCAGTAATGAGACTATTACAGTTGCCCTTCTTCAATGACAGTAATAGGTATTAAATAATTATCAAAGTACAACTATCAAATGCATACACTGAACTGCAATCATATTTTCTTAGTAAGGAGTACAGCCCTTCCCTGAGTTTTAAATATGACTTCATCACAATAAAAGGCCTTCCTTCCAGACAAAATTAGCAGTGAGGTCTTGCGGTCCCCTCATGGAAAAGGCATGCTCACAGACGTGATCATTGGACCCTTGCAACAACATCTCTGCCTTTAAAAATGATCAGAATATGTAGCTTCCCCTTCCATTTCTCTGACAAAAAGAGAATTTATTTAGGCAGACTGCAGGGAGCCTGAACAACCCCCTTCTCAGACATCTTTATACACTTCACTTCTAAACTTCTGGGAACTCTCTTCTCCTGTATTTCTGGAGATATAGCCAGCATCTTCTTCGTGTTATCTTCTTGATAAGCTTTTGACCTGCCTGTGTACCTGACATGTACCTACTGGCAGTATCTGAATTGTAAGCATTTAGCTTCTAGGCAGGATATGTTTAAAGTGCATATTGATGGCACAGAAAGACCCAGGACTGAAAGTTTCTTTAGAGTATCACAAAGGAGAAGGATCCTTATGTGCCTGCCTTTTTCTGGTACCCTTCTCTAGACATCTGCTCTTGACTACTATATCAGGCTAGATGGACCTTTGTTCTACACTTGTACAGTTGTGCATTTTGCTGAACCCTGTCCAAAAATCAAGCTACATTGCTCACTTTTCACATATGCAAATGTTGTAAAACATGTTTTTAAATGGTAATATGTTGCTACAATATGATCTGCTAGGAAGAAAACACTGATAACAGCTAAATGAAATCACAAAAGTTAGTAGTGACAAAGGTGTGTTGTGTTATCTAATCTATCCTGCCCGTGTACAGTATACCTATGACTTTTTTGTGATTTTTGCAATTTGCTTTTTCAAGTTGTTGGAATGCAGCACAGCAGAGTGTAGCACAGGAACATCTAATTCCTATCTTACAAAAAGAATAAACACAAATAGCTCTTAGAAAATAAAAATATACCCCAAACATGGAAAATAACTGGAAGGACTGTGAATCTTTTAGGAACAGGTCACATTTCAGAAATAACTTTTTTTTTCTACCTCTTTTTCTTTTTAATAACAACTTAGGCACCAAGAACAGCATCAGTGAAGAGCTTCAGATAATAAAGTCGTACGTTCTTCAATATTACCTGTGCTTTCTAAAGTTGTGGAGCCTGTCTTTGCTATTTAAAAGCAGAAAGTTGGTAAGGAGATGCTGCAAAAAGGAGAAGGGCTGGCATTAGCGCACTTTTAGCAGGGATGATTATTACAAGCAATTAGGCTACATAATTGCCCTAGGAGAGGAAATCATCTGCTGCTAAGAAACAAAGAAACCTTAGTTTCTAGTAGCAGCCCCTACCAGCTGATGTGCTGTTGCTCTGAAAGGCTTTATGTAAGTGTATTTGTTAACCTCAATTGTGGCTATATTCAGTTTTCCTTTCAGTAAACAAGATCCTTGTAGCAGATTAGAATATTACTGCAAAAGCTGAATCAGGTGGCTGTTTTCTTCTGCATTTACCAGAAAAGGAAATTTCATCTCCAGCTTCTAGAACGAACTGCAGATTCTGAAGTTTTCCCTTGCTCTTCTGCTTCAGACAGCCATGGGAAACCTGTCCATGCTGTTTTCAGCAGGCAAGTGGTTGGCTCAGTGCAGATAAACCAGCAGGGCAATGGGGAGCTCTCTCAGGCTGGGGCAGGGGGAAGCCCCTTGCCCTGGGGCAGGACAGCCAGTGGGCTGGGTGGCCTGGCCACCTCAGGATGGGATCCCCAGCACTGGAATGCCCCTGCAGCCACTGCACCTTTGGCACCTCAGAGCAACAGCCACTGACATACCTGCTACCTTGTCCTGCTTTTACTTCAGCCCTTATCGAAGAGACACTGCTGAAACCTAAAGGAGGTAACCAAACCTTATAGACAGGCCACCCGGGAAACCTGGAGCATCCCTCTCCTGCATGGGGAAGCAGCACAGATACGTCTGCAGCTGCAGGATCTGCAGAGACAGCAATACAGGATGTGGGTCTAAGGGGGAGAAATGCAGGTCTGGGAGGTGGGGAACCAGTTCTTGCAAAATGCATTTATCCAGCCAAGGCTTGAGCAGTAACGTCAGCACTTCTGGGAGCAGAGTGTGCTCCAGCATCCCCTCCACAAGGTCCTCTTGGATCTGGCCTGCATGTGTTTATTATCATAATTAACACTGCAATTTGCTTTAAATGACACACCACAGTAAGTTATTAGTAATTCAGGTGAAGGTACGGAGAGGCCAGTCAAATGTTTACCTCGTAAACAAAGCACTGTATTAGCCTTCAGTTCCATGCAGATGACCACCTGCAACTTACGTGATGCAGGCAGGCTGTTACAATGTCCACGAGCTCTGGACATTTCCTGGTTTCCTCTGGATGTGTATCTTAACGGCTGATTGGGCATGCTGCCTGACGCTGTTTCTGTAGCTGAAGCGCTTAGGTATGCTTTCTCCAAAGATGATTTTCTGCAGTCCGTAAAAAGCTATGAGCATGTACTGCAGGCTTAGCATCAGTCAGGGCACTGAGTTGCTCTGACCTACATGGTCACTGGTTTCCCAGGTCTTGTAGGGCTTATCTATTTTCAAGAGCTCTGGCCTTGTGGCTCAAAAATTCATTGTGGAGGTCCGTATGAGTTCAGGGCTGCAGTCATGAGTATAGGACACATCCTCCTGCTACCAAACTCCAGTGTTTATTTCCAACCTGATGCTTTCCAATCAGCCCTATCTTTTGAGGAAGCTGTGTTTCCTCAAAAGGCAGTTTCTACTGCTTACACATTCAGGCTAGGTGAAGCCCTAGTTAGCTCCTCTGGCAAACCCAGTAAAGAGCAGCACGTATTTCTTACTGGTTAGATATGGAATAATTAGGATGTCAAAACTACATTATACCATTGTTTGAGAAGCACCATTGTTAACTTTAACTGCTCTGCAAGACAAGTTCTTGTACAACTCATCTACTCCCTTCTTGCTTGAATAAATTCAGTGCTACTTCATCAGCTCCTGCCCCTCTGGTGCTATCATGAGCCTTGATACCCATGAATTGACAATTACTGAGAAGCATAGCACGGACAAATATTTCTTTGAAAATGCAGACCACTTGGGAGAAGTAGGGGTAGAGGAGGTGCAAGAGTTGAGAAACCCTTCGCACAGTTTTCCGAATGTTGCTGTTGTTTTTCCACGAAGTGACCTGTCCCATGGGACGTGTGCAGCACAGCCAGACCTTCATAGCACAATATCAAGTTTTTTTGTTGGTTTTTTTTTCTGTTAAAACAGGCAAGCTTCAGAAAGTGCTTGCAGCAGAGTTCCAGTGGTAATTCGTCTTCTGACAAAAGATGGAACAGAGCACATAGAGACAAAATGCAACCCTATTTGTACGGTGTCCGATTTGAATCATTCTGCATCTTCTTCCTGTGATTATATGCAGTAATGCTTAAGGGTGAGTTGCTTTTTTATAGACATACCATGAGGGTATGTATACTCTGTTCAGGAAAATGCATTGTGTCTCTTTTGGAAATACATCTGAATTGTCTTATGAGTACAACTATCATGATTCATTCTTAGCATTATTCATCCGCTTATTTAATTTTGCCACCCAGCTCCTCTACTGCTTCTCAGGACTTAGGCCTAAATCAGGATATTTTTTTACATATAACACATACCTTGAAGTGAAGAAACCCTTATTAAAATTCAAAAGTACCTTTGCATAGGGATAAAAACATCCTACCCAACTAAACACTCCTTTCACATGTGTTACAGGCCATGCATAACAGCTATGCACCTGAAAAAAAAAAAAATATTCAGATTTTGTAAAAGCAAATGAACAGCATTTTTTAAAATGTATTTAAATCAAGAAACCAGATTCTGGATTGAAAAGCACCTCTTTCCAGAGAGCCACACAGTCTACCTTTGCTTTAAATTAGACTTGTTAGCCAGATGGTTAAAGACACCTAGAACAATTTTTGTCATCATGTGTAATAGGCAGAAATCATGCTCCTGTTAGCCATGGACCTGAAGCACTACCAAGCATCTGTGGCTCCGTCTGACTCTGTGAAGCAGTGATCCATGCAAAGTTGAGGCATCAGTGGGGTGAGTGGGTCCTACACCAGACAGGGCAAGCCCATCTATCATACATCTGCAGCACTCCAGTAGAGGTAATGTCTGAATAACACAGCCACTTAGCACAAACCATGCAGTGCTTGTTACTGGTTTCTTCCTTCGCAGTTTATTTGAAGGACTTCATAGGGCTACAGTAGCAGAGCACTATGTGAGACAGAGAATGCCTGTATTAGTAAAGAATACAGCTGATACTTTGGAAAAAGTGAAGTGCTTTACCATCCTTCTGTTTTTAACTGCACCCAACTAGTTTGCACGTCATTGCTCACTTTCCACAAACGTGCCTTCAACAGCATGAAACCACCTATAATGACAGTATGAATACTTTTGATGCATTGACTCTTACATGCAGAAAAACAGCCTTCAGTAAGGAGTTTGTTTCTAACACAGGCCACCTTAGAGGATAAAAATGTTGTACACCACCTATAAACAATAACATTGGAGCAAGATTCCACATTCTCCCATTCAGTAGCTATCACCTCCTACCATGCAAGATAGATCATCTTGCACTTACCTGTATCTTTTAAATGGTTTGTGACACTGTAACATTTTAATCCAGTGATTCAGATCTCAATGTAGTATTTTCCTTTGGGGTACAGTCCTATTCATCCTTATGACATCTGGAAATTATCTGCAAGTTGTGTTGTGTTCCATACGAAGAAAGTCCAGCCACAAAATGAGTGGCAACTGAAGAGGACAGGTTCCGTGCTGGGGACAGCCCCTGCTTTGGCCCACACAGGGCTCACATGATGGCCTTACTGTCCTATGGGCTGGCATGATAGTGGGACAGGATCGCCATGCATGGCCCATGAAGCCACCTGCTCCTCAAGCACAAAGGCAATGGGCCAGGCAAAGCTGTCTTGACGCTGCCAGTTGGGCAGTGCTGGTCTGTTACAAAAAAAAAAACCCTTTGGCAACCACTTCTAGAAACAGTCCCATTCATCCTTCTTGCCTCAGAAACAATTAAGTTCAGCAAGCTGCTGCCAAAGCAGTTTTTTAACCCTGTTAATTCAAGAGCATGCAATTGTTTAAAGCAAATTGGTATATGTACTACAGAAAAATCTCTTCTTTTATGAAAAGTAGGCCAACGTATTCCTCTTTTTCTTATTGCCAAGAAGCAACTATTTATTCTTAATCAGCAAATAATTGTGCTGTATGTACCTAAAGTGTGGTCCTGTGAATTGAATGCTCAATGGCAGCTGGAAAGCATTAGCTGGTCCCTTAGAGCATGTCTTCTGGCTTGGTTTCTTCCAAGAGAAATGCTGTTTGTATGCTCCAACTCTGTTCTACCATGTGAACCAAAGCTGGTTAGCAGGCAAAGATGGACAAGTTCATTCCAGCCACTCAACCAATCCATGCAAAAACACTTATGGAGCTGTGCCCCATGTACACGTTCTTTAGGAGAAGAGTAAAGCCAAGTCTGGTATGTAGGTTTATGGCTCTGCAGCTAAATAAGCTGGTTGGAGAATTCTGTCTCTGGGCTCACAGCTGAGCATATAGGTATCTGAAGATACATAGTATGCATCTAATTGAGGTGCCTTGTTTCTGGAAGACAAATTAATACTTTGTGCCTTAGTTATTTGGTTAGGCATTTAAACAGAAATTACGGAGCACCACTGCTTTCTGTTGGCTTCAGTAGGGTATGAAAGCTGGCTGCTGTATCTTAGGCGCCTCGAAACATTGAGTAGGAAGCAAACCTTAAATTCACCCTTCTGAAAATTCTTAACTTCACTTATGTGGTGGGACAATAAAAATTGCTTCTGCTACTGGAATTCACCTTGGGTGTTTTTTGTTTATCACTATTCAGCAATGGATTGTAGCATGTGGGACTTCCTACAGAGAGTTACAGCAGCTTTTCTTGAAAAGAGGGTGGCAGGCAGGAAATACTTAATCAGTCAGTAAACCTCTTGTTACATGTATCTCTATAAGTATCTTTCCAAAGCAGGAAAAAAAGAAGTTGCACAAACTGGTTTTGAATCAGCAGTGTGCACTCATAGTAACTTTTCAAAGTCATGATTTCAAAGGGAAGTTAGCTCTAAAGAGAGGACTAGACACACAGAAGAAAATCCATTTTTTCTATGCATAAAAATCAGAAAATAAGCATGGCAAAATAATTATATGCCAGAGCAGTGGAGGATTGGAGGATATTTAATAGCAACTACAACTGGCATGTCTGGGATCTGATTATACTTTTAAAGATACCAATACATTCAAATTAATACTTCACATATACTCTAATATTTTGAATTATTCTTAATGTTGTGTATAAGGGTATCTTACTGCAGGACAATGAAGAACAATAGGAGAATAGAACAATTTGCTCATTCGGTATGAAATAATTACACCCGAAGCATTAACTCTGCTTTTCCCATGTCCTATCACTGCATGCTCAGACTTCACAAAGTGAGCAAATCATACCTGCCATGACGAAATGGGTAAGGAACGAGCAGGAATGAGAAGCAGTTTTCATAAAAACCTGTGGAAATAATGGCTCCGGTGAGGATTATGCATTGTCTGAACAGCCCCATCCCTCCACTAAACTGGGTTTCTGCCACTGCTGCTTACAATGAGTGAGGTCCTGTGGATGCACAGGCATGAGCACAGCTGTCCACAATGTGTGTTCCTGCAAGGAATACAATATTCACACATCCTTCTCCACACATCCGTCTTGCTCACGCACATGATATCATTTGCTTCCAATAGTAATAGGCTGTCTGTATACCTGCCATGGTTTAACCTGGGCACACACTGCTCTCTCCTCGTGATGACAGTGAAAGCCAGAGCTGGAGTTAACAGATTTGTTGAGATGAGCCAGTTATCTCTTATGTGTCAGACAGTGCTATGGCATGTTTCTGCCACCAGCATTTTTGCAAAGATTGTTGAACGTAAGTTAATTCAAACAGCCTCCACCTACGCTGAAAACTCCACCAGTCTGCAGAACTCTACAGCTGCAAAGAAGGCGTGTCAGCTCCCCTTCATTGAGCATCCAGTGCTATAAACACTGTTTGAGCAGATCGTCTAGCACATGCACAGATTTTTTGCAAACATTATTCCGTGCAGCAGTTTGCCTGCCTCTTTGTAATATACTTTCTATTATCTTCCCTTTTGTATTTGCTACTCAACAGCCAAGAGTTTACAACAGCAATGTTTACAACTGCATCCTGTGTGCCAGTATGCGTATATATCCTGATAAGATGATAAGGTAGTTAATTCATTGAAAAGAGTAATTCACCTGAAGAGAAGATCGCCATCTATAACCACAAGAGAGAGAAAAGTAAACTGATGCAGAGAAGTGTAACAGGAAGAAAACAGCATTAAGAGAAGAAAACAGCATATGAGTGGAAATTCCTGTCAGTCAGCACTATTAGATGGTGAAATAGGTACCTGGGCAGAGAAATGTAAACCCATTGCTGAAAAAAAAAAAAAATAAATGAAACTTTATTCATCACCTCATTTAAAAAAAAAAAAAAAGTGCTTAGAAGTATAGAAAATATAGACAGCACAACACAAATGTCTACGATTGTAGTATTTAAACACACAGTTTTGATCACATAATAGTGCACAAGTGAAGGGCTTGACAAAAATGAGACCTTCAAGAAGCGGAGGCAGAAGCATCACCGCTCTGCAACTGCACTCTTTTTCCTGCACCTCCTGGTGTGTCACTAGGCTGGCCTACGTTCTGGGGAACAACCTTTGCTCAGCCTCAGTCTCCTCCCCAAAGTCCCCGGAGGTGGCCCACCGTGGCACAGAGCATGCTAGCCTGTGAAGGCCACTCTGCTCAGCTGGGATGCAAGCACACCATCTGAGCTTCCAGCAGCCCGTGCCAGCCCTGCCAACCCATAGTGCAGATGCCAGGGCACTTGTGCCTCCTGGGAAGGGAGGTCCAGGGGCCCATGCTCGCAGACACAGAGGTTGCTGTCCTCACCCTCCAGATCCCTCAGATACCTGACAAAACACCCCAGATATCTGGTGAGCTGACCAGCATCTCCTGGCCAGCTGCCCCCACAGCAGCCAGGAACACCCAAGTCTACTGCCTAGCTTTAATAACCCACAGCTCCTTCCACGTATCTGAGCACATAAAGATGAAGTCTACTTATATCAGGAGATACCAGCTGCTAAATTTTTGCTGCATTAAGTAGCATTGATCATTACAGATATTTGTAGCAACACATAACTTGCAAGTTACAGCTGCCTTTGGCTGCAATGCTGTATTAATAACATTTGCAGGCTAACTCAGATTTAATACTATCCGTGTTACAGTGGATCTATGTTGAGCCAGAAGGGATTTCAGGAGAACTGTATGGGTCACTAAAGTAAGAAATTATGCACCTCTTGTAAGGCACAACTTACAGCTTCACAAGACTACTGGGGAGGCGAAGGTCAGCCTCCCATCTGCTGAGGGACTGGACACAACATCCTCACAAAGGGATTTTGGTGCCGCCTCATTAGTTTCATTGTTTGATGTATTTCCATAAAAGCTGGAAATTTAAACTTCCTACCAGGTACATCTATGCTTACTGTCTCAGACAACAAATCGGTTGCATTTCTTCTCCGCTATACTTTAATTGTGTGCATAATTGTAAATGTAATTGTATACATGCTAGAGAACTTCTACCTTCTCGGGCTTTTATTTAAACCACTCGAGGCTGTAAAGTACTGCTTACAATTTACACAAAAGTTGATTTCAGGACAGTTCACTTTAATCTGTTCTTGGTTCTGAATGCTGATTAGGCCCCAAGCAAAGAACAGAAATATTCTTCTCAGCTGTAAAACCATTGAAAATGAAGCAATCTGCATTTGCTAAGGGAAAATTATAAAAATGTACAATAAAGCATCCAGACCTGATATCTTCTATGTATCAAGGCAATTACCTCGAAGGCAGTTTCTGTTATCACAGCTGTGAAAGCTGTTTATTCTTTTAGCTCCTCCGTGTGATTTTTCCCAAAGTCCTTGAGCAGACACCAGTTGATGAGTTCAGGTTAAGTGGAAAAACAGGCTATGCAGAAATTCCTGTATCTGAAGTGCAAAGAGGGAATGCTTGCAGAAGTCAGAGGCCCCTTACAGTGTTTGTTTCAGCCTAAACTCTGGTCATGTTGCCATCCTACAGCCTCTTGTAACAGGAGGGCAAGCATTGCTAGATACCTCCTGTAGAAGGGAGTGTGTTCCAGGAATGCTGGAGCTGAATTTGAACTTCCCTTATCAGGAACAATGAAAGTGAGAGCAAGCAGCTTCCCAGAATCTGCAGCTGTAGAAATGACCACTTTTCAGCAAGTGCTCCTGTCAATCACTGCAAGTCAGCCTAGAGGAAATGTAATTGTGATAACTAAGTATTTTTAGTGTCTATAGAGGAAGTGAGTAGTCTAGCTTTCTTGCTCTCTGGAGAAGGGATCACTACTACGCCATTTTAATGACAAGTCTTGGAGCACACATGTAGATCATGCACAAAAGAGGGTGGTGAGGCAGTGATTTTTTTTCTCTCTTTTAACACAGGGCTAAAAAAGCCCACTCATATTAACTTCCCATGACAGGATCTCTGAAAAAGGCCTCACCATCCTTAAATTGTTTTGGAGTGAATTTGGTGTTGTCATGCAATTAGGTTTTGCAGAATTGGCTTCTGGATTGACAGCTTCTATTGTTACAGCATATGGCAATCAGGGAGCAGCTTGTGGCAGATGTGATGTTTATTCACTATTAGCTAGTTTTAGATTTAACGATGTCATTTTAATCAAAGCAAGTGTTAGATGCATTTGACATCTAAGGAGTTATGCAGCCTCCCCCCCCACCCCATCATGTTTAAACTGCTTCTGTCAAGTGGGAGTACTGCAGCTCTGAATGAGTCTTACCAAGTCACATTTAAGAACTAATGATACTATTTACTGGAGATTCGTATTCCAAAAAAAAAAAAATCCATGTTTCCACCATGTATTGTGTTCCCTCACTAGACTACAAAGACCACCTATTACAATAAGTGAGCTCATTAAGCATGCAGCTCCTTAGTCTTGCAAGCTGTTGCGATAAGCAGCTGTTGCAAGAGGGTGAAAGGTTGAATTATCAACTTGGGCAGCACAGCTCTCCATTCAGCAGGCCCAAGAGAGAAAGTATTTGAGCAACAACTCCATTAGTGTGAGGTATACCTTTGACTACAGCACACAAGCAAAACATCAGTGGTATTTTAGTGACATGCTTCCCCACCCAGTAAGCAAGACACTCCCAGAAGTTAATTGTCAAAAGATTTATTATGAAAGCTTCAATAGCAGCAAATAGTTCAATAGAAATTATTGCATTATTAAACTAATTCTGCAGAGTGACCCAAGAGGCCTGTTAAAGTCTACTTTGGAATCTAATTTAGTAACCAGGTAGTCCATCAAAACTGAAACTTCCTTCTGTGTTTTGCAGACAGCATGAACAGCTCCTAGTTACAATACTCTGTCCAGTCCTTCTGGAAAGTTTTGGCCCACTCCCCTCAACTTTCTCTCTGCCTTCTGAAACAGCTCCACTTGACCAGGAAACTTGCAATACTTCTTTCAGTTCCATGGTATGTCAGCCTTTCCACGGTTGCAGCCTACTGAGGCTCACTAGTGAGGCGAGCTGTTCTCTTTCTCCTCCGTAAGAGCCCACTGCATGCCAGTCTGAGTGACTTTAATCCAGTCTCTTGACCAGGCTAATCCATGGAATCAGCAGCTTGTTGCACAATGGTGAACTCATACCACGTAGAGAATGCAACAAAGGTTTCAGCCTCCCCAGATGCACTGGGTCACCATCACTCAGGCAGGGGGACAGTCGGCACCCAGTCATTTACATTTCGACTAGCTTCGCAAAAAGAGTTCAGCTTTTCTAGAGCTGGGTCCTTCCAGCCTTCTTCACTCGGGTTCTGCCAGAGAGAAAAAAGTTGCACACCATGAGTGCTGCCCGGCAGCTGAGGTCATCACAACATTTACAGAAGCATTAGCTTAGGAAGCAAGGCACTTTCGGGTTGTCTGTCCCGAAACAGACAAAGCTGGAAGCAGTGCTGTTACCCTTGTGGACAACTGAGGAAATCCACACTTACGAGAAATGTAGCCTCCTACTACTACTCAGCTGACTTTCGGTACGGCGCGCCAAGCCCGCTTCCTTTCCCTGCCCAGAGGATGCTCCCACTACCAGCAGCTCGAACCACCCCACCCGGAGTCCCGCAGCGCAAGCACAGAGCTGGAGGACGGCACCCCGCTCGGCTCCCGCTGACACTCACCATGATGAGGATGCAGTGGAAGTCCCGCGGCTCCCCAGAGTCCTCGCTGGGCCCCACGATGGCAGCCAGCTTGGCCAAGTCGTTCACCCGCACGATGTCAATATCATTCTCGCAGCAGAAGGCTTGGATCAGGGTGAAGTGGATCTGCAGGGCAATGTCCCCCTCATCCTCCTCGTCAGCGGCCAGCACGCAGAAGGCCACGTTGTCGGGATCGCTGCAAGAGCGGAGCGGTGCGTTGAGCCCCGCGGCCCGGCCGGCGCTCAGACCCCCGCGCTCGGCCGGGCACTGCCCCGAGCCCGCCCTCCGTACTTACACATTCATCAGCTTGGCCGACTCGTAGACGCCGGCGGTGAGGCAGCCGCGGCGCTGCGCCGACACCAGCAGCTCGTGGAGGGCCTTGCTGGTTCCCTGCATCCTGCGGGCGGGAGAAGGCGCAGAGTGAGCGCTGCGCACGCCACGTCCCCACCGGCCGCGCCTCCTCCCCACCGCCGTGCCCAGACCCCCCGGACGTACCAGTCGTGGTCCGTCGGCAAAGCGTGCTGCCCGTGGATCTCCTCCAGAGTCATGGCAGCGTGCGCACTCAGCTCGGCGGCTAGCGGCAGCACCCCGGGGACAGCGCAGCTCCTGCCTCTCGCTCCCTTCCCGAGCGCTCTGAGGCGGACGCCGGCAAACCGCCCTATTTATAGCCCGCGCGGCCGCGGCGCCCGCAGCTGGCGGCGCCTCCCGGGCCCCCATTGGCGGGCGCCGGAGAACAGGGGGGGGCGGGAGGCAGGGCTTTGTTATGCTAATCGGCGCGCGCCGGCGGCGGCGGGGGAGGAGCGGGCGGCTCGTGCCGGGAGGCCACGTGGGGCAGGAGCGGCGTGGGGGCGGGGCGGCGCGTGCCTGCGGCGCGGCCGGCGGCGGGGCGGGGGGGGGGGGCGCAGCGCAGCGCGGGGCTCCGCGGGGAGCGCACCGGAGCGGGGCCGGGCGCCCGCGGGAGGTGACCGCCCCCCCCCCGGCCGTCCCTCGTGCGGTCGGTCCTCTGCCGGCACCCCCGGCAGGGAAGCACGGCCGTGAAGCGGAGCGGGTGCGGGTGGGAGCGCCGAGCCCAGCGCTGCTCTGCGCCCTGCCGTGCGTGCTGAGGGGTCCGAGCTGCTGCAGCCGCGGGGAGGTACGGAGAAGACATCCTCACAGCATGCCCGGTGCAGAGGTGGCAGGCAGCGGGCGTTAGCTGGATCGGGAGGCTCAGGGAGGACATGCAGAAAACCCTTTTCCCCCGGCGGCAGCCAAGCAGCAGAGCAGGCTGCCAGGCCAGGGAGCCCATGCAGGCTGCATCCTTGCAGAATTGCGAGCCCCAGTGGAATAAAACCCCAAGAGACCCGGTCTGAGCTCCCTGGTGACCCTGCTGCAGGCGGGAGACCTTCTCAAGTACCTCCTGGGTTATATTGTATGTTCCTACGAGCCTCGTATTTCACTTTTGTATTTATTTTCCAAGAAATCTCCAGGGATTTTTTTTTTCCAGTGGAGCTTTATTAAAAGTAGGTTAGATTGGTAGATATGGAGAGTAACGTTGAGCTCGAGTGTATCCTTCACAATTAATACAGTGTAAAACATGTATGATTGCTGAACTCACGTTTGAACCTGTTCTTCAGTAAACCAAGAAATAGCAGAACAAATTTTCCCACTGTGAAGGAATACAGTCTAAATATTAAAGGACAAATCCCTTTCCAAGTCCTTTCAGTCTCTCATTTAGCTTAGGCTGCCGGTTATTACTTGTCCACCGAGGAACCGCTTCAGACCAGCACCGAGCCGCTCCACAGAGGTCGTGCAGAGCCACCTTGCGGTAGACCTGTGCCTGTTCGCAAACCGGAGCGAGCTGAGTCCAGCAGGTTGCACACAGGGAGCTCCGTAAACCGGCACCCTCGCTGCTGCCTCACCTCCGGCCGCATCGTCCCCTTTCAAGTGTTTTTAAACCCAGACCCGAGGGTGTCCCTTTCTCTGGAGACTCCTACATCAAGAGCGGCCCGTCGGTGGCACTGTGCAGTGTACTACATCTGCACAGTAGTTTGAGCCTCTTTGTGCATCGTAATTTCAGTACTGTTCCTGAAACTGAGCCACTACAGTGACTTGCTGTGTTTCTGTTTCCAGTTGTTTCTAGTTAGTGCCCCAGGCATCTCTACAGGTGACAGCATTGCGCCCTGCAGTAATCTGTTAGTGAGCTTCCATTTTAAACTGATGACAGCAGCAGGGTCTGCCAGATTGTCCTGGTTTCAGCTCTAACAGTTATTTTTCTCCTTCCTAGTAGCTGTACCCTGGTGCAGTGCTGTGTTTTGGCTTTAGTCTGAGAGCAGTGTGGGTAACACACCATCGTTTTAGTTGTTGCTATGTAGGGCTTACCCCGATCAAGGACTTTTCAGCTTCTCATGCTCTGCCAGCCAGAAGGAAGCAGAGACAGGACACCTGACCCAAACTAGCCAAAGAGGTATTCCATACCACAGCACATCATGCCCAGTACATAAACTGGGGGAGTTACACAGAAGAACAGATCACTGCTTGGGTCGGGCTGGGTATCAGTCAGCAGGTAGTGAGGAACTGTATTGTGCATCACTTGTGTTTATTTGGACCTTTTTTTCCTTCCCTTTTTAGTTCTATATTCTCTCCCCTTGTTATTTCACTTGCCATTATTATTACACTTTAGTTCTTGTCTCAGCCCGTGGGGTTTACCTTCCTTTGATTCTCCTCCCCATCCCATCTGGAGAAGGGGGCCGAAAGGGAGTGAGTGAGCAGCTGCGTGGTTCTGTTACCAGCTGGGCTTAAACCATGACACAGATACATCCAGCCTCTCTGAGAACATTTCCCAGGTGATACTGACAAAGCTGTCAGGGCTGGAGAGACAACTCTTTGTTGTAACCACCAGCCTTCGAGCCTAATGACGTTTTTCACCCTACTAACATGCAAAGGTACCCTTGACTTCTGAACCTCTACCAGTGGCATGACACACTGAACTGGCTTGAGCAGGGCATGAATTCTTAGTTTGTCTTCTTTAAAAAATATATGAGAAGTTTTCAGAAAGTTACCTCCCAGTCTGTGTTCATGAAATGGCAATTGTGCCCCTGAGTATAGTGTGTACCATTCGTTCTTAAAAGGTAAAAATCCTTCTTATGTCTGCCTCTTTTTTCTTTTTTTCTTTTTTCTTTTTTTTTTTTTTTTTTTTTGTCTCTAAATATATAAATGCAGAGGAATAGCTTGAGTGGTAACTGGCACTTTTAGGTTTTCTCATTCAATTGGGTTAGACATGCTAAATGGTACATTTCTTAGAAGTACTGAAGGGTATATTTTGATGCACTACAGTATTTCCAGTGCATGATGGAATAGGTGAAAAATCCAGGACTGACTCAGGGCTTTGAAAGATGCTGACATTAACTATGACTTTGATAACTTTCTCATTACAATGGAAATGAAAGTTACTTAAAATACATCAAATTAGTACGCCAGAGTATCTTGTAGTGAATAAGAGCACATATGTAGTAGTACAACATACATAAGGATCTAAATAATAAAGTGATGCATGGAGCCATGCAACACATTAATCCTTTCACATGCAAGCTTCCAGATTTGGCTTAATGATGCAGTACCCTGAAGTTAGGGCTTCTTGTTATCACACTTTGCAGTTTCCCCCATTATTCCTGGATCTCCTAGAACAGATGGTGCTGAAGGCTGCATAGCATTACCTGACACCAGCTTATTTCAAACCATGGTATTAACACCAGGCCTCTAATGCAGAAGAGGAGGTGCAGGAAGGAGAGCTGTGACTGCCCCAGGTCCCGTCCCCATTTTGAAGGGATCATCTCTGCAGACCTGATACCTTTGATGCTCAGTAAACAAACTAAACTTTAGTGGAGGCTGGGCTCTGCTGCTTTCTTTCTTAGTTTTTTCCTCCCATATTTTTAGTACATCCGTGCAAGAGAAGAATAATAAATAAATAAATAAACAAACAAACAAACAAACATCCTTTTTTGGTTTTCAGCGTTCCTGGCCATGGACACCAGAGTAAGAACGCTAAATGCCCCATCTGAAAGTTACACCCACCATTGCCACAGGACATTTGAACATGCTTAGACTATGTCCTTAGTATGCTTATATGACAAATACTGAACACTGACATTCACTTCTGTAAGCACAGCTCAGTATAATCTATGCACCTGATGGAAAACTGGCATGTATGAGACCTGCTGTGGGTCAGTATGGAGTGTGTGAAGCCACCCTGCAGATCAGAGGGTAGGGGAACATCACAAGGCAACAGTACTCAGACACGAATAAGCGGATTTTGCACTGAACCCCTGCTTTCCACGGCATGAAAACTCTCGCCGGCAACCCCTGCTTTAGAGCGGCACCTCTAGACCGTGACAAACGCGCCTCAGCTAAACTGATGCAGGGTTCTCGGTACAGCAGTGACCTCTGGTGGACATCTAAAATATTACTGCTGCGAAAAGTCCCTAAGAGCCCACTGACAAACGTGTGCCTACAGTCGGTTCCTGCTTTCGTATCATTAATGTTTTTGGTGAAAATTGAGGAAAATTAAAAAAAGAGCAGAATTTGGTGTTTCCTGCATGAACAAAACCCCTAAAACAGCTCCCTAATCTTATTAAAAGTCAGATGCAGCATAACAGGGAAATAATAGTATAAACTAGTAAACTGTAAAAGCATAAAGTAATAAGAAATAGTATATATAAAACTGCAGCAGATGACACCCCTGTATAGGTGGTGATAAACATGACTGTGGCATTTTTGTGAGGAAAATAAGAGAGACTACCCAGCTGAAGAGCAGCAGGCACAGACATCACCTTTAGGCCTAAGTGAGAGCAGGCCCAAGCCTTCCACATCCAAAGTGGCATGCAAGCAGTGGTAGCAGGCAGCCCAGCAGGGGGGTTCTTACACTGCCCCACCTCAAGTCTTTCCAAATCTATCAGAGCTTCTTCCCCTCCCGTTCCAGACCCCCATCCAGTCCTGCCTCTTTGCAGCCCTGTTGTACTCACCCAGCAAGCTTGTTTCTTCAGACACTGCATCTCATGAAATGAAACCAACCCAAAACCTTTCTACAAAACTTGGGTGTTTTAGAAAGGGGGCTGTGTTCTGAGCTTCCTCTACAGATCCTCTGGATGAGATCAAGCTGGTTCTGTGTTTCCAACAGACCAACACGTCACCTACCTAATCTCTGTGTCATTTCTTTCCACTGAACCTGCCACAGACACTGCTGATCCCCATGCCTGGTAAACTCGACAGCTCCTTCTGTTCATACACTTTACTGTGTGTCTGTTTTGGCACAGAAACAGCACCTGCTAACACCAGGCAGCCACAATCCATAGGCAGCAGGGACACTTAACTTACTGGGAATGCAGTGAAGTAAGACTTGTTCTAACATCTTGTTTTTCTAAAAAAGTAAGCCTGCATGTTACAAGTCTCAGTTGAAAGAGCCGCTGTGAGGATGGACGCAGGATTCTTCTGAATTGCTGAATTAGTCTTCATTGTTCTGGTAAAAAGATGTATTTCCACAAATATAAAGGAGGTGCTATAGAATGGACAACACTTAATTGGCTTCATAGACCTGATTATTACAGAACGTTGTGCAGAGGAGCCCTCATTTCTGTAATCCTTTCAGGCTTTGTGCTAAAATTGGCAAAAGCACCTCTTCTGTTAATTTTGGTTGTTTGAGATCTTGTACAGACAATGGCACATCACTTCAAGTAGCCAAAAGAGTTTCTTTGTACGTGCACTGAATTCACACTGCTAGTGCATTCTTCCTTCTGCAGATGCTATTTGTAAAACAAAGAAAGAAACTGGAAATGTTGATCTAATAATAAAGAAGCATCTTTCTAAAAGTTTTCTCATGTTCTAAGAAAAGGAAGGATTGTTTTGGAATCATAGAACAGTTTGGGTTGGCGGGTACCTTTAATCTAGAGATCTAGCCCAAACCCCCTGCAATGGCCAGGGACATGTTCAACTAGATCAGGTTGCTCAAAGCACCATCCAGCCTGACCTCAAATGGTTCCAGGCATGGGGCATCCACCACCTCTTTGGGCACCCTGTGCCAGTGTTCCACTACCTTCAGTGTAAAACCAAATTTCTCCTTCCTTATATCTACTCTAAATCTACCCTCTTTTAGTGTAAAACCATTACCCCTTGTCCTACCACAACAGGCCATACTAGTGTCTCCATTTCTCTTATAAACCTCCCTGAAGCACTGAAAGCCTGCAGTATGGTCTCCCCAGAGCCTTCTCTTCTTCAGGCTGAACAAACCAACTCTCCCAACCTTCCCTCAATGGAGAGGTGCTCCATTCCTCCAATCATTTTTTGACCCTCCTCTGGACCCTCTCCAATAGGTCCATGTCTTTCCTGTACTGAGGACTCCAGAGCTGGATGCTGTACTGCAGGTGGGGTCTCACCAGGGCAGAGTAGAGGGGCTCAGTCACCCCTCTTGACCTGCTGGTCACGCTCCTTTTGATGCAGCCCAGCATGCAGTTGTCTTTCTGGGCTGTGAGCACGCATTGCCAGCTCATGTCCAGCTCTTCATCCATCAGTACTCCCAAGTCCTTCTCCTAGCGGCTGCTCTCCATCCCTTCATTCCCCAGCCTGTACTGATAGTGGGGGTTGCCCTGACCTTGCACTTAGACTTTGTTGAACTTCATGAGGTTCATGAACATGCCCACTGCTCAAGCTTGTCCAGGTGCCTCAAGCCTTTAGAGGTTCTCCAGAGATGGATATTTTTAGTCAACTCTTTATATAGGTGGGAGGTTGAAAGAGGTGATTTTTAAAATGCACACTTGGAGCGGGTAAAAGCCCTCATGGAGAAAGAACCAAGGAGGAGAGAAATATTGAATCCAGCAGCTCCTACTGGAGCAACTCTCTATATTCTGCTTTGCTTTGCTTCAGTAGATGGTAGCCCCTACCTGATTATGTAAATGAATATCGCTATCTATGGCACCTTGTAATCTGACATCAGCTAAAATCATAAGCCAGCCCATGCAACTGCGTGTTTGGAATCAGGACACGACTGACCTGAATTGAAACTGTTATTTGAAAAGGCTCCTATATTCCCTTCTCACCTCAAAACACAGTGCTGTTTTTCCTGGCAGTTTGCTTTCATTGACAGGCTTAGACAGAAGTATCCAGCGAGTTCAAGTACTTTCTTCTCTTCAGAAATGATTTACTTACACAGCTGCTTAGATTCCTGTACTGGATTTACCTTCCCATGTGATGCCTCAGTTAAAGACAGTCACATGTAATATGTAATATGCCCATATTGTATTAACACTGCGGAGAGCTGCAAAGAATACGTGTCTGGGATGGACAGCACCCCTCCTTCCCCAGCCCTGTGCCAAAATCTGTGTAATTCACATCCTACTGGGAGCTGAGAAGGGCAGTCTGAAGCAGCTTATGGGGGACAGATGATAACATGTCAGGGAACCTTCTGCTACACCCCAGCTGAGCAGTCTCTCAGGAGCACTGGGATGCATGATGGGTTTTTTTCTTTTGTGTTTTGGTTTTGGCTTGGTTTTAATTAAGAACTGCTGAAAGCCAGGTTTTCTTGGCAGTGCTTTCTTTCTTTCAGACCACAGTTTTATAAGGGCAAAATTTTCAGGATGCTCCCCCGGGATTTCTGTGTGTCTGTAGGTCCAGAAACTGAAACCTTATTGTGCATTCACAGCAGCTCTGACTGGCTGCTGTACGACTGGAAATCCTAGACACATTCACAGCCCATATGCACCATGGCTGCACAACACCCAGCTCAGTAAATCCTATGCTTTCAGGCCAAACTGGGCAGATTGTGCTTGCATGTTCTATTGAAGTCTGTGTGCCAGAAGTCTGCAGTGATCAGATTTACTATCCCTGAGCACACATCTTTGTTCAGGAATGCCTGGAAACCTTACTTAGGAACATGACTTTAGCCAGACACTCGAGGTTAGGAAATTATAGAAGTGACACTGAAAATTACATTTGCTCATAATTCAAGCCAGAAAAAGAGGGGCAAATCCAAGCACCAAATATCACAGATTTTGACTCTCCACCTGCTCAGCACTGCAGCCCTCTGGCTGCTGCTAGTAATAGCCTCAAATGAAGCTCGGTTACAAATAAAACCAGGAATTTCTTGCAACACAGCTGTTTTTCATCCCCACTTATCTTACTTCCTTCATACATTTTTTTCCTGCCGTATCTGTTAATGTGCTGCACAGGGGCCCCTCTCCTCCGTCAGAATAAAACCACTGAAAATCACTGCTAGGTCTCCAGTCCAACCAGATGACAAGAAAAACTGCTTTGAATGACAGCGTTGGCTTTCCCAGTGTTGATGGCTCCATATGATGCCAAAGGGAATTTTTGAACAGCTGAACATAACTTGATCAGCATAACGTTAAAGAATCTGATTTTGTTCTGTTATGTACTGGGCTTTCTTAGAGATGCCAATAAAAGCTGAAAATCAAATGCTTAAGAAGATCCCTGGACAGCTGTTGGTGTGGCAGAATGAAAGAACACAGTCTTTCCCTACCCCAGATGCTGCCAGAATTATTCATTTCAGTGGGTAATTCTGCAGCATGAAGAATTGTGATTCACAGAGAAGGCAGATGCATTGCCCTGTGTCAAGTGCCTCTCATATCTCAACACTAGAGTGTCTAATGGAAATTTTATTGCAGAGATGTGCCTATCTGAGCGAAATAACCTGATCCTGCATTACCCTTTGATGTCCTTTGTCATAGGTGTAACACAACAACCTGAGAATGAAAACTCTGATGGCCAGCTTGCACCTTAAATGTGTAACTCTGAGTTTTTCCATTTTGTTCATTTCCCCACTTAAAATATATATATATATATATTACATATATATTGATTCAGAGAAAACTCCAGGAACAAACCTGCCAACAAAGTTTTCAAGCTGACAAGCAGGTATTCTTTACTGCGGCGCTGGGAGGCACGGGGGATAGCTCCTCCTAACGTGTCTCTGTGTTGCTACACCAGCCATCCTTATATAGTCCCTGGGCATACATACATTACATCATTTTCCAGAAAGTTCCTCATATGTATACAGAATTGCGGTGGTGGTCTCTGAGGGTCGTTAACTTCTTCCAACAATCTTCATCACTTCTGGCAGCCTCTGGAGCACGCGCAGTAGATGCTCATACCAGTTTAATTGGTTTGTTAGCACCAGAGACATAATAATCCTCCTATCCTCCTACTTATCAGTTAGTTTAACTGTAGCCCATCCTGGACACCTGCTATTCCCAGATACTCTTTATCCCTGTGTCCTGTTCTTCTAGACTGTTTTTCTTAAAACTGTGTCAACTGTAATGATTTATCTTGTACAAGAATGCTCAGTGTGTTCTCTAGCTGCACTCTATTTTTTTTAATGTATCACACACTTTAGTAATTTTCCATCGCTACTGTGACAAAGCCATCAAACTTAACATTACTTAAAACTGATTCTAAAGGTTTATATATTCCATTTTGTGATTTTGTGTCCCCCTTGTCTGTATATAGAATATACATATTCTACCTACGAGACTGGCTTATACCTAAAGGTTAGAAACAAGATCTGATCATAAAAGTTACTTTATCTTGATCTTTTTCTTCAAAACGAAGTGAAAGGTAAGAGAAGCAAAACTCTTTTACCAACCTCAGTTAATCGCCAAGACAACCTCTACACATGCCAATTTTCCCTGATCACAAGCAACATCACATCAGAACATTTGCATTAGCCTATCTTTATGCTAGTAAAAGAAGAACCAGCTTAAAGCTAGAAAATGAACACATTTTCCCTTTCCTTTTCACCCTCCCAAGACAAAGACGTTTTCTTTAGATACAAAGAAGCATACTAATAAAGGTACTACATAATGGTATCTGGAAGTTCAGATTTTCTCTTGTTATTCAAATGCTCCAAACATCCTAATAAGTGAGCCATGAATGACCCCCAGAAAAAGAATTCCAGTTGCACTCTTTGCTGCATAAGGTTACAAAAAGCAAGTGGCAACAGTAGATAAATGTGGAGAAGTATAACCTAACATTTAGATGCAGTTAGCGCTGTGTAGGAGAAGGCTAGCTGGGAACTACTGATTATTAAATCACTGCAGTAGGACTAGTATTCCTGGCTATCACATTATACTAGCAAAGAGTTTTAGTCAGTTCACTCTAAAATTCACTGAGACAGTTTTAACTGACTTCATTAAATATGTGCATGCCAACAGGCTAAGTCGTCATTGTTTCTCTGTTGCTTTTTACATTTTGGCCTTCTCATGTTCCTATCTGTAACTCCTTGTAATTTTCCCACATATCACTATACCTCAGTCACTGATTATGTGATTTCATAAATCACAGTTTTCCCTCTATGCAATATATGTTCATCTGTCAGGAAGTAAAGGGGGGAAAGGGACACAGATGGGTGTTCATAAGAAGGGGGTGGCAGGTAGCCTCTCCTTGACACGTGTTCTGAAGCATGAGTATGACACGTCAGAATCTGTGGGTATTTAAAACCTCTCTCCTTCAACCAGTTTGTGTATGACCCTGGATATGACAGAAGAGCAGCACAGTAGCACTGATAGATGCTGTTATTGATGATCAAAAATTCAGTGTCCGCACCAGCTCCGTCAGCTATGATTTACGCCTGACCCCTGACACCTGCTCTGAGGATCACACATGTTTATAATAAACAAGGTTTAAGTGAAAGCAGCAGTGGTCCTCCACATGGGGACCAGAGTGTAGCTTTTCCCTGGTCCCAGCTACCTTCCCTAAGCAGTAGGCAGCAGCATCTCACAGCAGGAGTCTCTTAAGCCCACCATATATTGGTTTTGGTGGGCAGTGGGTCCAACTACTGCCTACTTGTACTGGCTAAACAGACAGGGTGTCAGGTACTGCCCATGCCAGTGACGTGTGTAAGCTGAACCAAAGATATGCCCAGGGGGAGTTTCTGACAGCCCTGGGAATGGAAACTGGGATGTATGCGACATCTGAGCAGAGCCTTTTCTGCCTAGCTCAGTAAACAGGTACAGCAGCAACAGCTCCACCACTGGCCCTGAGTTTGGCTACTGCTACATTTGATGCTGGGTCCAGTTTTAAAGATAGTGCACACTGGGCTCACAGGGCTTAATTATAGGATGCAGATTTGGCTGATCTGTGGAGAAGCAGCACTGGAAGTCTGAAATTGCTCTACGCATTCATGTAGGCAAGAATTCAGTTTTGGGAATGGCTCTAGTGAAAGCTGAGTCACACATGGAGAGGCTGGAGGAGTAAGAGCTCTGCCCTTCAGTTTGCACCCACACAGTCCTTATCCTTATGAGTCCTTCTGTGGTTGTGAACCCAAAGCCATGCATGACATCTTTAACTGGGAAGGCAGTAGTTCTTCAAAGTCCCAGACAAGTATATTGAACAGTGACTCCTCTCATTATGACTTCACAGTTGGTAATTCATTTTAGGTCAGAGTGTCTCATTTGCTGGTATGAGTCTCTGCCTCTGTAATGTCTAATATCAATAAGAGAGGCCATTAGCAAGCTCCTTTGGCTTGTGCCTCCAAAGCTTCTGAGAAAAAGATGAGGATGCTAAAGTGGGCTTTCATGAGCTGTCTTGCACAGTGACTTCATCCTCCGCACATTAGGGGTGAGGAATGAGTAAAATTGTCAGCAGACACACACTGATCTCTTGTCTTGTTTGGTATTCTTCAGTAATCTGCTGAATTGAGAGGTGTTAACAAGACAAAACAAAGATCTACCTGAAACTACAAGAAATGACAGAAACCAAAAAATGCATGTTATCATTTAAGTTCTCATACTAGCCGCTTAAAGCAAGATACTTTAGATATTTGTTATACTATGCAAGAGCTTCAAATTTTGGTGCTGGTACTCAGTCATTTCTACACTGTGTATAGGACTTGTGTGAAACTGACCTCTAGTGGTTAAACTAGGCATTTCTTCAAATACTGCCCCGAGAAATCCTACCTGCCACATCTCGGGGGAAATCAGGATGCGGCTGAATATTTCAAAATCGAAGAATGGCATAAGATTTTTAGAAATACAATTCCCCTTGGCTCCATTTTGTGTGGATACAATAGGAGGAAAATGTGAATATCACTTATCGGTTGTTCAACTTAACTCTGTTTGCATTCTAGTGTTTAGGATACACACATTTGAAGATGTGACCCATTCCAAGGTGATTGAGGAAGTCTGGAGACATCGGTACCAGTATTTATATAACAACAATAAGACTGAATCTGCAACAGAGATCTCCTTCCACTGTGCAGTGCTGTGCAGTGAGTAGGCACCGTTCAGAATATAAAAGAACTGTAAAGCATCTCCCCTGAAAAAGACTGAAGCAGGGAAATACAGAAGTTATACAGCAGCTTGGCATATGCTAGCAAGGATTAGAGAGTGCTGGCTAAGTAAACCCGTATTGTGGCTCAAACAGGGGAATTGGCTGTAGAATCTGGGCATCTCTCTTCTTCAGAGGACTCGTTTGGTAATCTGGGCATCTAACTCTGTCCAAGGTTATATGTAACCCTGGGTGAAATGGTGAATCTCTCTGTGCCTGGCCTAGTTCCACATGTGCAAATCAGAATTAGCGCACTAGCTGAATCTTTGCATGCTTTCTGTCATTTTAAATCCCTCCAGTTCTTGTATTCATGCTAGTGAAGGGAAGATTTCTGACTCTCACAGCTTGAGAGAAAAGGTAGAAGAGAATGAAACATAGGGACTAAGGTTAAAATTAAAATAGAATAACATAAATAAAATAAAATAAAATAAAAACATAACCACAATTAAAAGCATCTGCTAATAAAAAAAAATCTTTAAACCAAATTTATTTAATTTTTTTTTTTTTTTTTGTAAGTCTGACCCATCATTTATTTATTGGTTTTATCACTTGAGGTTGAAGAAGCTTGCAGTGATGTTCCCTTTCTGAAACTCTTTCTTGGCCTTGTCTAGTTAATTTGCAGTAACTTTGCCTAGAGACAGCCTCTTGCAATATAACCACAGTTCTCCTTGTGCTGTGATGCCCTGCTGTTAACTGATGCCTTCAGGTGCAAACATAATGTGAATGATAAAAATGTAGAACTTGAAACCAACAGAGTCAATTAATATGATTTTTTTTCCCTAGTATCAAGGTTATAATGTAATGGAGGCCTCTAAGGTCAGGGTATATCTCAGCTTTCATTTGCTAAGCTCAGTTGCCCAACTTCTACGCAAAAGGAAGCAGTGACTCCCTGAAATTATATTTTCCCCTGAAAAAAATCTTTAAAAAATCTAAAAAACCTCTAAATATGCCTTCACACTGTGTCCATTTATTTTCACTGTAACCCCATATTAAAAGTTACTCACTTTTCAAGTAGAGTTTGGGGTTTGGTTTTGGTTGCACTGGGCCTTGAAAACCAAGGCAAGTTAAATCTTTATTTTTCAGATATTATCAATAAAAAGAAGAAATCAGGCTTCTTGGTTGCTCTCTGCAACCCTATTTTTGAGAGAAAAACACCAAAAAGCTCAAGACAACTTCTCTAACCTCCCAAGTTAAATCCAATTAGGATCACTGAATACCACCAGCAGCCGTGACTGTTCCTGGATCTTTCTGGCAGGACCACAGAATCACAGAGTGCCTGAGGCTGGAACGGACCTCTGGGGAACATCCCATGTTCCAGTTTGTGCCCACTCTATCTGGTCCTGTCACTAGGCACCACTGGAAAGAACCTGGCTCTGCCTTCAAGTTTTTACACATGTGGATGAAATCCCCCTCCGCCTCCCCTTCTGCAGGCTGAATAGTCCCAGCTCACTTAGCCTTTCCTCATATGTTTTAGAAAAATGAATGCGCTGTCTGGTAAAAATAGCAGAACATGTCAATCTTTTTCCAGGAGTGGGAAGTGCTGAGCAGCAGAACCCAACAGCTATGTGCTGCTTCAGCTGCATGCCATCAGCTTCAACTTTAAGCAATTATACTAATCAGCTTCTCTATTGGTATTGGGTTTGTATGGCAAGACTTTGGAGGGGAAGGGGGTTTATGGGGGTGGTCTCTGTGAGATGCTGCTAGAAGGTTCCCCCATGTCTGACACAGC
This sequence comes from Lathamus discolor, assembly GCF_037157495.1. Taxonomy (NCBI): domain Eukaryota; kingdom Metazoa; phylum Chordata; class Aves; order Psittaciformes; family Psittacidae; genus Lathamus; species Lathamus discolor. The sequence continues at coordinate 64,447,141 of NC_088909.1, forward strand.
CAATGTCAGCCGGATGCAAGACAGACTCACCGCTGGCCAAGGCTGAGCCCATCAGTGACAGTGGTAGCACCTCTGGGATAACATTAAGAAGGGAGAAAGCCTGCTGGCAAACAGTAGCCAGAAGGAAAGAACTGAGATTATGAGAGAAGCAGCCATGCAGACACCAAGGTCAGGAGGGGAGGAGGTGCTCCAGGCACCAGAGCAGAGATGCCCCTGCAGCCCGTGGTGCAGACCATGGTGAGGCAGGCTGTGCCCCTGCAGCCCATGGAGGTCCCTGATGGAGCAGGTTCCACCTGCAGTCCAGGGAGGACTCCACGCCAGAGCAGGGGGATGCCCGAAGAATGCTGTGACCCTGTGGGAAGCCTGTGCTGGAGCAGGCCCCTGGCAGGAGCTGTGGCCCCATGGAGAGAGGAGCCCACACTGGAGCAGGTTTGCTGCAGGACTTGTGACCCCATGAGGGACCCGCTCTGGAGCAGTCGGTTCCTGAAGGATGCAGCCCATGGAAGGGACCCACCCTGGAGCAGTCTGTTCCTGAAGGACTGCATTCCATGGAAGGGACCCACACTGGGGCAGCCTGTTCTCTAGGTCATGAAGAACTGCAGTTGCGGGGAAGGACCTATACTGGAAAAGTTCATGGAGGACTGTTTCCCAGGTGAGGGTCCCCACGCTGGAGCAGTGATGAGTGTGAGGAGTCCTCCCCTGAGGAGGAAGGAGCAGCAGAGATGTGTGATGGACTGACCACAACCCCCATTCCTGTCCCTCTGTGCCACTGGGGAGCGGGGGGGGGGAGGTAGAGAAATGGAGAGTGAAGTTGAGCTGGGAAGAAGGGAAGGCTGGTGGAAGGTGTTTTTAAGATTTAGGTGTTATTTCTCATTATCTTTATCTGATTTGATTGGTAATAAATTAATTTCCCCAGTGAAGTCTGTTTTGCTTGTGACAGTAAGTGGTGAGTGATCTCTCTCTGTCCTTATGTGAACCCACAAGCCTCTTGCGTTTTCTCTCCCCTGATGAGGGGGAGAGTGCCAGGGCAGCTGTGACAGGCATGTGGCATCCAGTGAGGGTCAACGCACCACACTATTTTGTATGATTTACAAGCGAGCAGCGTTTTGTCAGCTAACAGTATTAAAAAGCACGGGAATAAATCGATTCATAAAACAGAGCACATATCTGCTGCCATTGTCAGCATTGCCAAGGCCGAGTATCGTCAACGGCTGGGCAGGGGCGGCCTCGCCCCCCAAAACTCCCTGCTCTCGCTCTCAGCAGCACTTCTTCCTCCTCATGCTGCAGGGGAGGGCAGCGATCGGCTCCTTCCCATGCCCGCCCTCATTTCTCTCCCCCGGCCCGCGCAGGCTGGGCAGCCAGGGCCGGCGGTGCTGCCCGCGGGGATGGAGCGCTCCGCACGCCGCGAGCGGCTTCACGGCAGTGACCGCAGCGGCTCCGCTCACCAGGTGTCACCCGCGGATCGCGCTCTCGCGGGTGCCCCGGGCGCCGCGACCGAGGAGCCTTTGGGAAGCCTGCGGGAGCCACTCCCGGGGAGCCGGGCTTCCTCCCGCAGCCGCGGCGAGGGAGGTCAGCCGTGTCTCACAGCGAAACGAGACCGAGCGTGCACCTCTCGGGCTCCGCTACGCTGAGCACGCCTAGAAAGCTTCCACTGTCATCATTTTGTGACGTTAAGAATGAGTTGCACAGCTTCCGCTTTTATTCTCATTAATTTAGCCTCTGCACACAAAGTGGTCAAATGGGGTGGATTCTGCATGCCTGAGCCTAGTACAGTGCTTCACAGAACCACGAGGACAGTTTTAAGCAACCTGGTCTGTAAGGAATTCCTGCCCATAGCAGGAGTGTTGGAATTAGGTGATCTTTAAGGTCCCTTCCAACTCAAACCAGTCTGTGATCCTAAATAAGGAAGCAGATTCCCTGTTTTGCCTGTAAAGCCCCAGCCAGAGAGCAACACCTATGCTGAGGATACCTCTAGCAACCGCCTATAGAAAGCACTTCATTCCAAAGCGGGAAGTAGCCAGGACTTTGGAAGCATGAAAGTGACCGTGACTTGGAATGAAAGAACAAACAAACAACTGCTGTGGCAGCAAACCAGGCACCAGACAGCATCAGGCTGTGTTATACAGTAACCTACAGCCACAATTTAGCACTTAATGTAGTTAGTATTCCAGTACCTGCTTACATTGAGGTGTATTTAGGTTATTGTTACTTCTGGAATACTGCTTCTTCAATCATTTCTGTTCATGGGTTCGGTTGTACATGAATGTAACTTGAAAGTGCTGTTTGCAAATGCATCAGCCTAAGTGTGGATTAAATTCTTGCAGACTTAGGACCTAGGTGTTTGTTCCATCACACAGGTTTGGAGTGTGTTTAGCACAATCCTGACAAATTTCTGACACATACATTACAGACAGAAAGAAGTTAATAGCATCCCATCTGCAGTCAGACAGTCTCAGATCCCTGCAATTAGATGTTATCATCGCATTTGTGCTTGTAAAATGTCTGAAGGATCCTATGATTTCATTCATTTGCAAACCCACAAGTCTGGTTAAAATTATACTGGAGTAAAGCTGAATAAATATTTGTGATTTTACACAACAGTTATATGATGATGATAATGGTGATGATGATGATGATAGCAGTAATTAATAAAGCTGAGGGGTTTACACACTGCTCTGTTTTCCCAGCGTCGAGCCCAGGGAAAGAACATCTGCAGCTCTTGAAGCACGAGCAGGAAAAGTAAGTTTCACATCGTGTGACCTGTGCACCTTCCCCCTGCAACACACACGCTCCCCTGGGTCCCCCACTTTTCCTTCTGCCTCCGCTCGCACCACCTCCCCCGGCACACACAGAGGCTCAGCCTCTTCCAGGGGCCACCGTGCTCTTACCGGAGCCACTCCACCCCCGAGGGAAACACTGCAATACCCTTCCCCTGATCTGCCTGGTAAACCCATCGCCGGCATGACCCTGCTCCTGCCTGCACAGCTGGCTGACACAGTGTCAGTGCTCCCCTTGCAGGACACAGACCTTATATCAGCACTCAGGAAACTGAGAATGAACTTTGTGGCTTGGCCAAAAAATAAACACACACACACACACACAAAGGAGGGAGGAGGAAACATTCGATGTGGATAATGTGAAAACTTGTGTTCTGCTTTCTCATTCAAGGTTCTCAGGCAGCAAAACAGAAACAAAATATTTCAGGCTCTCTTTTTGCAGATTTGAGGCCACCCTTTGGCTTCATCGCCCTGTCGTACACAACAGAACACGGCCTGGGCCCTGTCAGTTATTCAAAGTACAGCATATTCCAGAGTCCACGCACAGCACTGCTGGCTGTGTTCAGGTCCCATGGAACAGCTCTGGCATTTGGCACAAGACCAAAAAATAATGCCATTCATGCACTAACAAGCCTCAAAATTTCACACCATTATCCTGCAAAGAAACCTCCAGAAGGCTGTGAGAAATCACAACTAATTCTTCAGATCAAGTCTGCTGCCATGCTAAAAGCTGTAATGTTTTTGCACCACATCTGTAGTGCTTTGTGTGGAGTGCTTTTGGTGTACAGTACTTTGATGGGTTTCTGAGGATGCTTGTGAACTGGAAAAGCCCTCTGTGTTGCCAAGCTGCAAGAGGGAGTTTTACACATTGTTGTGCCTCCCTTCCTCCTGCGACAGCCCTAGGCAGTGCTGGCTATCAGAGGGACATTGTGGGAGAAGACCAGGGCTGGCTGTGCCCCGGTGTCACAAGCACCCACAAGCCTGGGCTGCAGAGCTGACAAACAAGAAGGAAGAGCCAATTCCATCTAACCTACTGTCTGCAGTGGGGTGATACAAAACGGACACCACAAACGCAAGCTGGCTGTGCCTATTGAGGGGTCTCGGAGCCATGAGATGGGAATGTATGAGATGATGAGTTTATTTTAGGCAACCTAGACTGGAAGTCTGGTCCTTTGTGTCACTCAACAAGGAGCAGTGCTCACAGTCTCTTGGATGTAACAGCCTTCACGGAACATTTCAACTCATCTTCTTATAATGAATTCAGATAACTTTGTTAAACTAGAATTGCAGACAGCCCAAGGACATACACTAAACCTAAAATAAATTGCAAGAGTCTGACTTAACCGTTTTGTAGCTGCTTGGGCCAGCTCATGGTGTGGAAAACTTGCACGTGGCAAAAAGAGAAAGACAACTTCTGAGGAAAACATGGATAACCAAACGCCCTGGAACCCAGACTTGAAGCTGTCCCTGGAAACGAGTGTTCATCCTTACATGATACAGCAAAAGGCAAATAAAAAGTAAGCAACTAGCAGTGTCAGCCACACTTTGTCTGAGGCACAACAGGCAGGGCTGTTCAGCTTTGATTTTTAATTTGCTGTTGCTCTTGAATCTACGGCAGGAACTGCATCATGGGAATAAACAAATTACTCTCCTAACCCAATTTAAAACAGTTTTGGGTGATCCAGACAGTCTAGAGGGTAACATTTAACACAAAATAGCAGCTACATAGTTCTAAAATTGAACAAGATACACAATGTGTGGAGCAGCGAGAGGCAGGACCCAATGCCACTGTTTTTCTGCTTAATGCAGACAGGCTTGTATATACAAATGTATATATATTATGTACCCTATCTCTGAAGAACGTATTTGGTACCCTAAGCAAAGCATGGCATAGGGAGCCTATGTGCAATTAGGCTTATTCACAGAGCTCCCCTGTCCTTTCAGGAGCTGCAGCACTCTATAACATCCAGTCTCCCCAGTGACCTGTATTCTTTGTTTCAAGATCTGCTAGTTGGATGCTTTGGAAAACACACTCCAGTGATAGATAAATAGTTTAGCTCAGCATGTTTCACAGACCTGCTCCCACCACAGCACAGCATTATGCCAAGTGCTCAAGCCAGCCCCACGTTCAACTGCAACGATTCCAGGTTTCCTTTTGGGGAAAGACCCTGTTGAAGGGCACCATGCATGAAACAGATCTTTCTCAGGTTTGGTTGCAAAATACTCCTAAAGGACAACACTAGCTGCTTTTGCACTGCCCAGTTACCTGGTTCTTAATTCATTCAGTAGGGAGCTGCAGTAATTTTCCACAATGCCAATTACTATTGGTTTTTAATCAGCGTGTGGTGGAGGCTAAGACCCTGCACTCTGCCAATTGCATCCTGCATCAGCCGCTCCATTCGCTCCCGTGATGGATGTCAGGTTCAGGAGCATTTAGTGCCTCATTCGTTCCATTTACTCTTTTAAAAGATTGGCTTTTTTCCAACCCTTTTCAATTTCTTCACTGCTCCATTTTTTATTTCTCATTGTGTCGACACTAATGGGTCAGAGAGCTCTTTGGCCAATTCCTGGAAGTTATCCAATCCTGCAGACTTTTAAACGTTCAGGTTTAATATCTGCCATTTAATATCCTCCCTAGTCACTCACTAATGGAATACAAGGTAATCATCACAGTATTCTTATACCTTTCACACATCCATCAAGGACTAAAATGCCTTTTCCACAGAGAAGCCATTTGATCCTTTGTTTCCATTGGTGGCCCTCCCCATCACAGCCAGGTGCCTGAGGCAGCATGGAGGCCATGCCAAACTGCCCCCTTGAGGTCCCATAGGAAAGGAGTCCTTAAGATCCACACTGATTTACTTCACTTTTTCTTGCACTATTTCCTGCATCCCCTTATCTTGCCACAGAACCTCCTTGTTATCCCAGAAAGGATTCATGCATCCCTCCATGCAGCCACAGGGAAAGCAGGCCTGCTTTTGCTGCTACCAAATAGAAGCAAGCCAATGCTCCCGGAGATTCTGCTCCGCGGATGGGACTTCCCCGATTACCACGCCGTCTTCCGCAGGAGCCCTCTCCTGGATGCAGGAAGCATTGCACGGTGCACTGGCTTAGGAGGGGATTGTGAGCCCTGCCCCAAAGGAGAGCAGTGGACCCCAGCTGGGTCTGATCGTGTAGGCTCGTTGACATGGTTCCTACAGCCAAGACAGCAGGCCTGAGGAGATCGCCTCGCTCAGTCTCGCCTTGCTGCAGGCACCTCGGCCAGCCTGATGAAGAGCGCTCCGAGGGTGGCGAGGGACAATGCCAGGAGACTGCCATAAAGCAGCAGGTCAGATCAGCATGGCATGCATGGTAGTGGTCTCCGTGAACCCACGGCCTGAATCTGCATTCGACACTTCTTCCTCCTTTCTTGTGTGTCTGCTGCTGCTACTTCCCCTAAACGCCAATCCCACAAAACACCAAGATGAACTGGGGTCAGACACGGGCTGAAAGTAGCCCCAGATGCACCCTGGCTTCTGTCACCAAGATGCAGACACACTTTGAAAAACAGTGCTGGAAACAAGGGGATTTATCCTTGGAGATGTGTCCCCAAAGCCACAAAGATTCTTATTCTCCAGAGCTGTAAAAACATACCATTGCTCTCAGGCAGGATGAAACAATTATTTGTAACTTTGGATAGCGGACTCCATTAGTGGGTCTAAATTGCCTTTACTAAGGTGATAAGCATTATCATTATTCTTATTTTACAAGAGCAACAGTACAGATAGGCTGAGAGGTTCATGGCCACTCATTTGGCCAGCACTGGAGATAGGTAAGTCATCTGATTTCCAGTCAGATGTTCTGGCCACTAACCTGCCTACAGAAGTAATGCTTGTTTACAGAAACTTGTTTCCTGGTTCATGAGCACACAAATGTGTAACCAACAAACAGGAAATCACTTTTTTTTTTTTTTTAATGCAGTCCATTATTCTTTTTCTGTCTGTGTAAATGTAGAAGAGATTTGTGTTTGCATACTCAGACAATCGAATGGAGAGGATCTGAAAACCATCAGAGATCCCCATGGAGATCTATAGATTTTCCAATAGTGTCTGACTATCCATTCAATTCAGCTTGTGAAAGAGAGATGAGCTTTCACTGTCAGTTATGCTGACTTCAGGCCTGCTGATACACAACCTTGGAGGAGCCCTGCGGAGAAGGACCTGGGGGTGCCGGTCAATGAGAAAATGAACATGAGCTGGCTTCAGTGTGCGCTCGCAGCCCAGAAAGCCAACCGTATCCTGGGCTGCATCAAAAGGAGCGTGACCAGCAGGTCGAAGGAGGTGATCCTGCCCCTCTACTCTGCTCCAGTGAGACCCCACCTGCAGTAGTGCGTCCAGCTCTGGGGTCCCACCACAAGAAGGATGTAGACCTGTTCAAGTGAGTCCAGAGGAGCCCACGAAGATGCTCTGAATGCTGGAGCACCTCTCCTACGAATACAGGCTGAGAGAGCTGGGCTTGTTCAGCCTGGAGAAGAGAAGGCTCTGGGGAGACCTTGTAACAGCCTTTCAGTCCCTAAAGGGGGCCCTGCAAGAAAGCTGAAGAACGACTTTTAACAACGGCATTTAGTGATAGGACAATGGGGAATGGATTTAAACGGAAAGAGAGTGGAGCTAGGTTAGATATTAGGAAGAAACACTCTACTGTGAGGGTGTTGAGGCACTGGCACAGGTTGCTCAGAGAAGCTGTGGCTGACCCATCCCTGGCAGTGTCCAAAGCCAGGTCAGATGGGCCTTTGAGCAACCTGGTCTGGTGGGAAGTGTCCCTGCCCCTTGCAGGGGGGGTGGAACTAAGCCCCTTCCAACCTAAACTATTCTATGATTTTCAAAGCTGTTTGTAGCAGGAAAACCCTAAGGCTGGGTCTGCTAAGAGAATTGCAGCACATTGCTAATGCACAGTATGAGGAGCTGCTGATGGTGGTAAAATGTATTCACTTCCACAGAGCAGCTTAAAAATTGCACATTGTCCTTACGGCACAAGAGCTGATTAGGAAATGGCGCTGGCTGCTGACAGTCCTGATAGTGAGATGTCCTTCAGTGTCACTATTCTTGCTCTCACAAAACAGAAGTAGTACTCCAGCTCTGCATGCTAGGTATCTCTGCAGTCCTAGCAGGGATGGTAACAGTGACCATAACCAACCCTCCAGGTGTGAAGCTGTCAATGACTTGAGCAGAAATCAGTCTCTCCATTCCTAAAACATGGATTAAGAAAACATCACATTTCTATACTGAAGTCAGACTTTGCTAGAAAACACATGAAATGAAATAACAGGGAATAAAATTTTCCTTCGAATACTTGACACATTTAAGCAAGACACAGAAGCACAAATACTTAAGGAACACATAGCTTTGAGGGCAATATTTCCCTTTCATATTTTGATGAAATCAAAACCGATGTTCTTGATACCAGTTTGTGCTTCAGTGCTCCATATCTAGGAGCAAACTTAGTAGGCTATTAAGAATTCTACATCAAACTTTTTGGTTGAAACTGTCTGAATGGGCTGCATTCTTTCCCCTGTGGCACAGATGCATAGCCCTCATGCTCAGCAGAGCTCTACTGCAGGAAATACACCTAATCTGTGTGCTTTTTTGATTACCTGATCCTATGCAAACTTTAAGACAGGCACCCATGGAAAAGTGAGAGTTTTCGCTAGTGAAGTTCAGTTCTAGTTTGCTTACCAAATGGCTGTAACTGTAGGAATCATTTCATGTTTTATTTAATAATCTACATAACAAATCAAATCATTCTCTGGAAACAGTAAATTTGTAAATTGAGGCTGTGGCTAGGTTCAGCAAAGACAGGAATGGAACTGAAGTACTGCAGTGATGTTTAAATACTTGATGCTTGGAATAGGATCAATAGGTTTATGTTATGTTCTGCAGCCACTGATACAGTGTGCTGGAAACCCTTGGTGCCTCAGACTGGGAGTGCAAACACCCGCATCACAGAGCCACAAAAAGCAAACACTGAGCACGAAAGCATGTGTGGTGTCATCTCACTACAGGGGCTAAATCAGGGTCAGGGCTGCCAGCAGCCACCATCCTGAACCCTGTTCTGAAAACCAGTTCAACCTAGTGTCTCTTGGTGCAACGCTGAAGTTACTTACAGTACAGAAAGTAGTGCAAAAGCTAAATGTAGGAATAAAACCTAAAAAAAACCTAAAAACCTAAGCTGTGCACCTTGCTCCAGAGGATGTTTCCATGTATGATACAAGAGATGTTAAGCACAACACCAGGACATGGACCTGCCTGGTTCCCTTACCAGTAGGCTACTCTTATGCCCCTCTTGAATTCCCTCACTCTCATTCTTGTTCTCATCCAGATATTGATGTCAAAGGACTTTTGGTACAGAAAAATCACTTTTTCATCTCGATTCACTGAGTCAACTGACTGCAAGAGCCAGAACTGGGGCAAAGAGGGGGTGAATACCACATCCTGTAGAGAAACCACAGCCCTGTGGCTGATTTGGACATGCTTTGGAGAGGAACTGCAGGCTGCTCTTGACTCTGAAGATGGAGACTGTTCTTTAGGTGTATGCAACTGCTCCTGTGCAGTGAGCAGGGATGCCTAGGAATGCCAGGTATCTGTGTCTGCTGACACATCCCTTAAAACACCCGGGATGCCAGCTGAATGCAGAACTGCAGTCGGAGAAGCTAATTTCACAAAAGCAGAGCATTCGGTAATTACATGTAATACAGGATTAGCTATATATGTCTGCTTAAGAACATGAAAAGGACATGGTCTGGAGGCAAGAAGGAGAGCAGAAATCAGATTTCACAAGCCGGCCTTGCGTTTTACAAAGCAGTGAGCAGCCCAGGCATGGGACTCGCCGTATTTAACAGGCAAAATGAAAGAGACCTGTTTGATGAGACTTCATACAGCAGCGCTCTCAAATAATTATGGGGTGCTCCTGGCAGCCAGAAAGATGTGTTTTAACTTGTACTTTGGCCTCTCTCACATGGCATGTTGGTATACTTCTGTCTTGACAAGCTCTCTTGCTTTACTGCCTTGGAGCCAAACCAACCTGTGGTGCAAGCAGGTTCTATTCCAGATCAGCCATCTCAGTGATGGATTTGGCATCCCTTGCATGAAATTATCCTTTTCTCAGGCCCGCTCTTGCACAGCCCTGAGCACTGGCTTCTCAGTGATTGTAGTGCAAGCTGAAAATCCTCAGCCCTTTTTAGGATTGGACTTGAAATAATTAAGGTGCTCTGAAACCACCAGCCTGACCTGACGAGTAGGTTTCCTCCTCCTGATTTCAGGCTTGGATGTTAACTTTTTGCTGATGATCAGATTATTGACTATGTTAGTAAGATTTTCCACAATCCTGTGTATACAAACAAACCAGTTGTGCTTTTGGAAAGCATAATTAAATGTTGTCACAGCTGTTACAAATCTATTTGGTTTTTAGGCATAAGAATACAATATAATGTTTTATTATAGGAAAGGCTATAGAAAAGGGTTCCTGTAATCATGCAACACTGGGCACAATCAACTTCTGGCAGTGCTTGCACCCACCCCCTAATTTAAAGCATTTGAAATGTGTGGAGATGCTTATAGAATAAAATGTTCCTACAACATAGTACCCATGTCAAGCTGTCTTTCCCAATGCATTTGCTGACTTCATTACTGCAGACTGCATGGAAGTGGTGGTATAATAATGTACCTGTAATAGAAACTAGTATGCTTGCCATATGCTAAGTATATTCTGAGCTCACGTGGATAACTGCTTTCCTGAGAGGAGACCTGACAACTTACACCAAGCCAGGAAACAAGCAGGTATACTGCTAAGTGCTTAGCTTTTGTAATTATCTAATGGATAGCAATAAAAATATTAAATGTATACCTTTCTGTACTGTGTAACTTTCACAATTCAAATGCATTTGTTCAGTGGTGGGAACATAACTGAACAAATAGTTAGCTAGCCAATACTTTTCTCTCTACTTGTCTGACAATCTACAAGTCAGTGAGGGTAAATAATACACTAATTCAAGCCACAATTGTTACCAACATCACTATAGGTACCAATTGTTACAGAAGGGTGGGAAAAAGTGGCTGGGATACCTTTTTATCCATATCAGGGATCTTGGTAAATTAAAGTGAGATTTGCTGCAGGTTAATATACGACCAAAAACAAAACCAAAATCAACTCCAAAAAAACCCCAAACTTCAAAACAGACAGGAAAGAGGATCAGTCTGCATTACTCACATGGTACTAAAAGCTTGGAAGGCTGCCATAAAAGAAGTGGGAAATTTCTGGGAATCACACAGCTGGCACAATGACTGGTTGCTACCCGCCTCTCTGGACTTTCTTCTGCTCAGGGGCACATTGGAATAGGGAAAGAGGTGAGAGGAGGTATTTCAGATTTCCAGCTGCTTTGCATTACAAGCAATTGGCTTCTGTGAGAAATGGTTATTTTGAAGCACTGAAAGGAAGTGTCTGCGTGTGACATTTCAAGGCTTCCCTCCAGGTTATTCCTAAACCAGAGAGCCCTTTGCTAACTGGAATCCATTGCTCTGGGAAGAGCTCCAAGTAGTGAGCACTGAAGCAGCTCTGCAGAATTCCCTGCATTTATGGTTCAGAGCTGCACCTGCACCCCCCAGTTAAGCTCACCCGCGTGCAGTGGGTAATGCCCACTGCTCACATGTCTTATTATTCACATACTGAAATGTCAAGAACACGAGTGGGCCTGACCAAGCAGGGCATTGCTCTACCCTGCAGAAGAAGAGCTGTGCACTCCAAGGGTGTAAAGCTGTGGTTAAGCATGTACAGACACCTGCGGCCCCAGCCAGGGGAGAGGAAATCCTGGCGAAAGCGCCAGGACCTGAAAAGCAATACAGGAGGGAAGACAGCCCATCCACATGGTGCCTGCTTGCCACACTGGTGGTGGGCTGCCCAGGCCCCACAGCAAACCCCAGCCGTCAAACCCCAACCCACCACTGCTGCAGTGCTGCCCATCAGCCTCACCACTTTGTGTCCTGCAAGAGCAGGCACCACATGCCACCATGGGGACCTGCTCCAGCCAGTGTCAATGACCACCCCTGCACCCATATTAGCACAGCCACCCCCACCCCTGCAGGACCCCCGCAACAGAGCAAGCTAGAAAATCTACAGCAGAGAAGCTGTGTGAACGTTTTCTACCCTTGCCCTTGGCAAGCTATCCTGGTAGGGCAAAGAGCAGGTTTTCTGTGATGTTTAACCCAGCGGCAGGCACCGTGTAGGTCTTTAAAGTCATCATGACGGTCCATTACTTAAATCTGGATGCTGACATGTTGGACAAACATTGCATGTGAACAAAATCACACCCTTTCCCTGGCAGCTAAATACCCAAATGTATACTGTGTTCATATATAAATATGTATGTCACTGCATGCCTAATAAATAAGTTGAAAACAGATTGGAATGTATGAGATTTTCAGTTTTTTCCCCTGCATTATAAGCCTTTAATGAGTGATAATTCAGCACTGAAAGCAAGTAAAAGCTTGCTTTTTAACTTTGTCAATTATGAAATGAGGACACAGAACTGGTGCAGCTGGCAGGCAGGCTCCTAGCTCTGAATCCCCCTTCTTGCTAGCAGCCCGTGTTATTAATCACTGTTATCAACACAGATAACTATAGAAGAGACAGCACAAGGCAGGGCTGCTGTACCTGTGCAACTCGGTCTCCTCTGGGATGCTCCAGAGGCAGGCGTATGTTTCCCTTTAGAAAACCGACCATTCGTGACCGAATGGGGGGGGGGGGGGGGGGTGTTGACAACGATGGATACTCTTATCACCGTAATTAGCAGCTTCAGAAAAGGTAGATCTGTATCAGGCCCGGCTAAAATGGAGACATATTTTACCCTGACAGACACCCCCTCGGCTGGGCCAGACGTCTTTGAAGTCACTGGAAAGAGTGGGGACCGACTGCGGCTCCTGGAACAGCCCCTTTGATCTCGGCGGCTCTGTCACACGATAAACCCGTGCATGATCTGCGCCTACAGAAGTTTTCAACACCTTCCGCGCCCGTTCGCGCAGAGGCACATCAGCAGGTCGGGCAGCATCCTCCTCCTCCTCCTCCTCCGAGCGCGGCGGGGCTGTGGGTCTCTCAGTAGTGACGAGCCAGCTCAGCACCGCCCGTGCAAGAGCCAGGACAAAGAGCGCCCGTCAAGGAGCAAAATTCATCTCCTGGATGCCTTCTGGTGCCTTGCAGACTACGTCTGTGCTCCCTGTCCCCACACTGCTCTCATCTTCACACACTGCCCTCCTCCACCAGCCATCTTTTCAACTCATGTTTCTGTTTCCTGCGGCCATTTCCCACCCGGGGGTCTTGACAGCCGAGCTAAAGCCCAGCGCTTGAAAGGGGGACGGCTGCAGGGAGGGCGGCAGGAAGGACTGGATGTCATGAGCTATGGTTTCAGGGAGCGTCAAGGGCAATGCGACCTGCGAGGGAGGAGTGCCCCAAGTGGGCTCCAAGCACAGATACCTGCACGTCTCCCCCACTGATGCCTTGAGCCCGCTCTGGGACCCTTTACCCGCTCCTCTGGGATCCCCCTCCCTCCAGTACGGGTCCCCCATCTGCAGCAGAACATGTCCCATGCAGTAAACACTGCTGTTGAGTGATTTCCCGAGGTTGAGCCACCTTCCAGGAGGCCATGGCCCCTTTTACAGCGATTAGGCAGCACTGCAGCGAAGGCTGCTGAACTCTTCACCTCTTTGGTCAGTCATTTTTACAAATCACGGCACCACTGCACTTTTGCATGTCACACACCCAGGGACCTGACCAAGAGGCTTGCTTCCAGCATTAGGGAGAATAGAAAGAGAAATCAATATTCTAGAGGTTAAAACAGTCCTCAAAGGCCAGACACTCAGCAGCTGTAAATCAATGCAGCAGTATTCGCTGCAGGAAAGCTTATGTCAGTTTAGGATCTGGCTCGCAAACAATTCAAATCATAGAATCGCAGCAACAAGATGGAAAAGAATGAATAGATCATCTCCTCCACCCCTCGGGGCAGGGCCATCAGGCTATACTGAGTGCTTTGTGCTGTGGTCAGTAAAGCTGTAGCTGGTTCAGGCTCTGCTAAGGCTTTCTATTTCTGTTTTCCTTGTGTTCTGTTCTTTGACAAATGTATTTTGAGTGAATAATTTATGCTTGGGATATTTAAAGAACAGAAACCTAAATCCTCCATTTACTGAATTCAAGCAGAGCTAGCCTGGAAGGAAACAGCTGCAACGCCTCGTCTCCCATTGCCTCCTCTCTGCTGACCTGCTCAGGACCTTCACTCCAATTCAAGGACAGCATCCTCCCTAGGGGAAGCTGTTAGAAGAGTAGCCAAAATCGTTCATAAATTACAGTGTTTAAAATTGATTGCTCAATATTTTAGGGGTCCAGGTGTGCTACAATATGTTTTGGTTTCTTGCATGTTTCGCAGCAAAGATGAAAGACGTGCTATATCCTCAAAAAAAGATAGAACCTTCCTGTAAGTTCATGTTGTCAACTCCTGCAGCTCAAGCCTTGCTTTTCTTTTGAGCATGGACTCCAAATAATGCTGTCTGATGCCATCTGGTGAATCCACAGGGGATGAGTAAACAATACCAAACTGATTTCTCTGCGTACCAAAGGAACTTGGCTTGCATTCACATTCCCTTGGAGGTAAATCATTATTATTCTGATTGCTAACTCAGATTCCACTAAGAACAGAAGGAAAGGAAGGGAAGTGATAAAGGGACCTCCTTTTGCAGCATGGATGAAGTGAAGATCATGCAGACAAGGTGCAGTAATGAAAACGATATGATAGGGGCTGCTCTTTTGATGTGCCGGTGAATCACAAGACTTGATTTAAGTAAATAGGTCTGCATCTGCTCTACAGATAAGCGAAGGGAGAAAAGTGTGGGTGAAAAATCTACTGATTTTTAATAAGGGTAGGCAGCCTGAGGTACATTTTGTTCTCACTTAAGTTGTCACGTAGTAAAGAAAAAATAAAACAAACTTGAAAATTAGGTGCAGTAGATCCAGAAATATATAAAATGGGGGGTTGTGTCATTTAGCACACACCATACATTCGAATTATTTCCTCTTGTAGTTAGGTCCCTGTGAACATGGATTTTTCAATCCATCTAAGTTGTGCAATAATTTGACAATGAGAGGGTGCTTTGGCCTTGCAGAGACCTAATAGTGCATAAATAGGCATGTCCATAGGTGTCCCATCATGTAACCAGGCAGCTGCAGAGTTTTCAGAAGGTAACACAGAGCACAGGCATGGGGCCATGACCATGCAAGAGGTAATGGATTCAGAAGGATGGACAGAAATGAGTTCTTTGTACCATGCACATTTCCAGGCGAGGTCATGTCTGAGTTTTACTTGCCCCTTAAACTTGTGGTTTAAGCCATTAGTGTGGTGCTCAGCGGTGAGGTTCTCTCCCAGCACCTGCCTGAGGCCTCCTGAGCATTTGGCACATCACTTGGCCCGCACACCTTGTTTCCTGTCCAAATGAATTGCATCTCCCTGACATACTCACCATGGCCCACACCTGACCAGCTGCATCTCCCCAGCAAGGCCAGCACACCCCGGACCAACCCAAAATGTGGATGTGCAGAAGGGCTTTGCAGGCACGACAGAGACCCTTGGTGTAGGACACAGCCCAGCAGCTGCACAGCACTGGTCTCGTCTCAATGTGTACAAGAGCACTTCTTCAGGACGGCTGCCCAAAGCAGCAGATGACACACTGCTGCTCAGCACAGTGGTCTGTTGTCAGAAGAAGGGTTGTCAGGCATGTCCTACTTAGGGGATGAAAAATGCTCTGTCTGTAGACACAGGGACTAGATGAGTCATTGTGACAGATGTAGAAGGAACCAAAAATGTTCCTGAAACTTTTTGCCCTATCACGGGGAAATTGTGGAGGAGAAAAATAATCAAAAGGTCACAATGTCCTTGTAGGGACCACGCAAGCATCTACAGGGCTGCTCTGGGGAGAAAGGACAACTGGCATCATCCTGGAGAGCAAACTCCAGGGGACAGTTTGTGGAGACAGCAAGTAAAATGTTGGGAAGTGGCTATTTCCTCAATGTAAAAAAGAAAGTGCTCAGAATGTGGGACTTTTTCAGCTAATACAGTGGATAACAGTAATAATACACATGGGGAAAAAAGAGCCTTTCAGAGGCAGGAAGGAGGAGTATCCCTAAAAGGACAGCAGAGCTAACATCCGGGAGGGGTAAAAAAAGGTGGATGTGCTGAATCATCCAGGCACCAGATAGCAGGGAAAGAGCAGTCACCAGCATCTCAGGTGATGGCAGAGAGGGAATGGGAGAATACAGGCCAGGTGCCTGGGCTCCCACGTGAGATGGGGATGGAGGAAAGGGGCCAGGATCAGGCTCTCTGCCTGCCATGGGGAGCTGCTGCAGGCAGGGATTTGGCAGCCAGTCCAGACAGGTTCTGGAGGGAACCTTTAGGAAGGGAGAGGAGAGATTCTCTGTTTCACTCTGGGTTTTTGTTTGTTTTTAAACAGCAGCAGTACATCCCAGTGATTATACTCATGTTTGCTCTCATTAGCAGCAGCTAATACGGTATCTTTGCCGTGATACTTGTGGGTTTGTTACTCATCAGTAGGGCAGAAGCTTCCTTAGCCCTAGGATGTTTGATTTGCGCAATTCAGTTTAGGAAATCTCCCTGGATTTTCCCAGGTTTTGTTTACATTTAGTTTTATTGGTGGTTGTGCTCAGCACTTCAAACCCCTCTTTGCATTTGGTATGTTTTTGTGGCTCTGCTCCACAGCACTCAAAGGCCAGCTGGGAAACAAAAGGAACCTCTGAGATCAAAAAGCTTCAGCTAACACACCATCTAACATGTGACTTAGCCTGCAATAGACTTACTTTGAGGAAAAACCTGCTTCTGATTTTATTTTTTTAAGGAGAATTGAGTGGTTAAAGATGTAACCTATATTTGCTTACCCCCCACCCCCACCCCCTTCCACATTCTGATGTTATAATGGCTCCTACAATTAGAAGAAGGCATGCGTTAGCTAGGCATGATGAACTTTAGGCTGTGGGCATCACCGCGACCTGCTAATATCTTCTTAAGCATAACTGCCCTCGGTTATACTCGTGGATTCACATCTGATTATCTGTTACGTCATAATTTACCTTTTAGTTTTAGTTAAAACATTCACTGTGTTTTCTAACGCGGTGTTTCCCCACGCCTCCTCCCCACTAGGACATTTATATACTGGGGGAGGCTTCTCAGGTGGTTTTCCCGAGCACAGAAGGAGCGAAGCGCTCTCCTGTGCCACGGCTGCACCGGTGCGGTCGGGCTGGCTGCGCAACAAAGGCAGCAGCGCGCCGCTGCGCAGA
The DNA here is from genome assembly GCF_037157495.1 of Lathamus discolor. Lineage (NCBI taxonomy): Eukaryota > Metazoa > Chordata > Aves > Psittaciformes > Psittacidae > Lathamus > Lathamus discolor. The sequence continues at coordinate 64,464,279 of NC_088909.1, forward strand.
ACAACTGGCAGGCTTACACACACACATCATCGGCTTCTCCCCGCTGCCGCCGCCGGGAGGGGCAGGGAGAAGTGAGGAGCTGCCCCCCTCCTCCCCGCGGACTGCAGGCCGTGAGGACCTTACCCCCCCACACCCCTTCCCCCACCGTAACTGCTCCTGATAGCTGCGCCCGGAAACGGGTGCATCGGTGCCTGGTTTCAAAGGGGAGAATTCGGTGCAGAGCATGCATAACCATCAACGTGAAGCGCAGGGGCGAACCGCCCTTTCAGATGCAAGCGGGCGGGTGACGCACAGCTTCAGGTACACGACAATGCCCTCCTGAAGCGCGGAGGATGTCGCTGTTAGCAGCCTGCCCTCTCCCATTCTTCTTTTTCATCGCTGGAAGTTAAGCGCTGATGCTTACGCAAGCAGCAGCCGCCGAAGATTCTTGGCCTTCGGATCCCTCTTTATTGGCATTGTTGTATAGCCTAAAAGCTTCATTCAAATGCAGACTTTCAGTTCTACCTGATTATTCCAGCACCAGCAGACATCAGGAGGTCTCACAGAAGCCGGGCTGGTCCTTGTCACTACCTGGAAACACATTGCTGTTTCCAGGCTGCCTTTTTGGAAAAAGGCCAAGACCAGAAAGAGGAGCACCAACATTCGGAAAATAACAAATGTTATTTGGGATATTTTGGAGGGAAAAAAGCATAAGCACTAACATTCAAACAATTCAGAAGCTCACAAAGCACTGCTGAGGGGCCTTCTGGTCAATCCACCCGCTGGAAGTGCCACAAGTCTCACGTGCCCCTGCAGTTTGACCTTGTGCAGAGATCAAGCTCTTGGAGGGAAAAAGGAAATCTTCATATCCTTCGCCACAGACTGCATATCCCCTTGGGTGGCAGCCAGACCAACAATCCCACAAGGTAGTGCACATCTGTCATGGAGATGCTTCTTTCTCATTTTGGCTATAAAGGAAATGTATTCCAGAGATGAAAGGGCACTTCACCAGGCTGACAGAGCATCTCTGTGGAAAGTCAAAGTTTCCAAAAAGAAAACCCCAAAACCAAAATGGTATACTTTTTAAATGGTAAGAAAAGCTGCTTTTTCTGCCACATCCTTCCTTCATGAAAGTGGCAAAGCCAACAGCAGTATTTTCTGCTTGCTGCAGTGCCTCCTTTAACAGTCTAAATTTTGTGTAAAAATGATTTTCCTCCTCTGTAACTGCTATCAGACTCATTAAGTATGTAACAAATTAAAAATTCAATTATTCAGTAATGAATAACCATATTAATTCATAAGGAATGCAGTTATGGACTGCCTCTGCAAGGGTTAAAGCTCTTTTTGGCTGCTTACCACTTACTAGCAATTTGCGTAGTTAAGCCAGTGCAGACTGAGGAGTCAGGCTGGGCGCTGCTATATGTTTGCAGTGCGCATATAGGATGGAAGCCTGACATTGTATAGAGTAAATGAAAATGGAGTAATGCAGAATGCTTATTTTAAGTAGGAACTTTATCCCTCTTGAGCAAGAATGTTCAAGAATGCTTATAAATATACTAGGAGAGCAAATATTTTAGACTCCACCATAACAGACTTGCAATAAACAGAGATTTCTGTAATGTTAATTCTGATTCAGGCAGTAACTGTACACATACGCATGCTGAGAATAGATAAATTCTACCAAAATAAGTTGTGCAGGGACAAGTAATTTTTACCATTTTATGGTGCTGCATAAATAGTAAGTAATATCATACCATAACTGCTTTGTACAAAACCTGATTACACATCATTTCTTCCAATTTATCATTGTGCTGGTTCATACCAACAGGTTCCCAAAGGAGCAGCATAGTTATCAGCTGGCATTGATTTCTGAGCTCAGGCTGCATTTTCCTATCGTAAGAGTTCACTTGAGAAATGAAAATGTTTCTGAAAACTGGCAGTGGGGTGACAGTCCAGCTTCCTGGGAAGGGAACATTATAAGGCATTTACTGCTGTCAGCGCCAATTCCATTTACAAAGCTATACCGCATGGGAAACTTCACTGCATTACTAATGAATAACAGCTTCTGAAAGATGGGAAATTAACTTGATAAGAAGCCACCCCAGCCCTTGCAGAGCAGGATAAATGCACCCAGGAATGCATAAACAGGGCAGCTGAGTCGGCAGGGTGAATCAGGAGGGCTCTTAGAGTAACGCAGTCTCACAGAAGCAGACTTTGACTTTCCTAGCAGCTCCTCAGGGAGCAGCTTTCCTAGGCCCTCAATGTCACAACATCGGCAGGGCACTGATTTCACGCATGGCATCACCTTCTGGCCTTCTCCCTACGGCCCTGCTCACACCCCTCTTACCTCCTCTGGTAAGAGCCAGGAAAGGTACTGAGAGCTTCAGACCTCCCTAATTAACTCCTTAGTCATCGCAGCCCTTGATCTTTCTAGTATGGCCTGTCTTCCTTGTACTAATTCGTGAAACTAAGGGAAGTGCTGACAAAAGTACAATTACTTGGGCTGTTATTTCATGATACAGAGCATTTGGTGGCAATACTGCCTGAAGGTGTTCCTGATCCCCTCACCTGCCTACTGCTCACTGCTGGTGGGGACACCACTCCAGCAGCCTTGCCGCAAGCTGCCTGAGGAAATGCCCCGGCTTTGAAAAACCCCAAACCCACAGAAAACCAGACAGTACGCCTAGGAGAGTGTGGTGCATGGGAAAGACTGGGAATGAACAGCTGATTTCAGGGGAGAGACCCAGAGGCAGAGCTGCCTCAAACCTGTATCATCACCAAACACTTGGTGTCCTTACACACACAAATGTTCAGGAAGGTTTCTCCTCCTGGAGGAACTCACTGTATTTTGTACCAGAAGACAGCCAGCATGGATAGCAATACAATGGCTACTGACAGTAATAGTATTTTCATTAGGAAGATGCATTTGAGCCTGGGTTCAGCGAGTGACCAAGTGCCTTTTAGCTTCATGCCTAAAGAATAATCAGTACTCCTTCTTTTTTACTCTGCACTCTCAAGACTTATTGGCATTTTTGTCTGTGAGGTTAGAGCCAGACCTATTGGTCTTTCTTTCTAATACCATTAAAGCACTGGCATTTTGGCTTTGTGAGTTACATCATTTAATGAAAGGGGAATAACGGCGTTTATTCCTGCAAAGATTAGCAGGAGGCAAAAGCTGGTATTACCAAGCTTTGAGAACAGTTGCTTTCAGGAAAATTATTCTCCAAATGGAGGCTGGGGGCACTGACCACGGTGAACTGAACTGCAACATGTAATTTCATTACTCTCAGCTAAGCTGCCTAAGCTTATTGCTACCTTCAGCAACACAGCACGCTGCCTTGCAGTACTGTGGTTCTGCAGTTGGAGGGATGTAAAGGGGTTTAAGGGTTGCTACAGTTTTCTCAACTGCCACAAAAAGTGTCCAACTGGTCATTAGCTGATCACCGCAGAGTTTACGGATGTTGGAAATACGCTGGTTAGCACTTAGGGCAGCACTGCTGTTAGACTGGCTCTGACAGAATTACCATGCATATAGGAAATCTGCTTGATTCTCACACGCTTTTGGTTTTCAGACTTCCAGGCTCCATGGCAGGTAGGGGAAAAATCAACAATCAAACCGTCATTCCCTTGAGATCCATGTTGCGTTATGTTACTGTATGCAATCCTTTTTTATTTATGAGGCTATATATACCAGTACAGCATTTCTTGTCCTTTCTGGCACTTTGAAAGTGAGTAAGATGAATAGTGATCTTGCACGGTGGGTTTGTATATCTGTCTGTACGCATTTATATGCGACTTTCATGTCTGTGAATTGTGCTGGACAGATAATCATGAAAACTTGACAGCCTCTCCTTCAAAGCAGTACTGTGAGAAGCAATTACATGCACTTTGAATACCAGCTGGACAAGCTTCCCACACCATAAAACACAGTATTTAATTTTGAACCTGGAGGAGAGAGTTGCATCCTGCCATCTTTACTCTGTCTTCAAATAAGATTACCTGTACTGTGCTCCAGGAAAAAAACCCATGCTGATTATCATTTGTACTAGCTGCAGGAAACCCCGTCTGAAATTTGCTGACCTCTGTGATATGAAGGGTGAGACTGAATGATCAATCATCCTTAATCCTTAAAATCTATGAACAGAAAGAGGGAAGTGAGCAGCTCACTGTGATATGAGCTGTTCTGTTATCTCCGGTACAAGCCCTAGTACATAAGGCTCTTTGCTTCCTAAACTGCTTCATAAAATCCTGCATTTATAATAGGTGTCGGTACTGGGTGTAACTAAACCAGCATGAAGAGTGGTTTAACAACATGTATAAACAAGACCAAGCAATGCAAATCACAGTTCCTGCAACTCCTTTTGAGCTGTTCTTAGAACAGGGAGGAGCAATATACAATAAAGGGTGAAAAATCACATCGGTTTTCCCCTTCTCTAGCTTTTACTTCTCGTTAATTAATTCGTGCTGTGAATTAGTTCTGGTTGGTGGATACATTCAGGTGTTTTGTGAATCTGAGAGCATGTCCTACCTCTATTCAGATTATGAAACAAGCACAACAAACATGCCTATTGACCGAGTATCCGTACTGCATTTGGTCATCTGAGAAATCTGTCCCCATAAGGGTCAAATGGATGCCTGAGGACAGGAGGAAAGGTGGAAGTACAAAGGCCCATACGTGGCACAAGGGGTGTCAGGGGACTGGAGGTGTGGCCCTGATGTTTTGGCTTTTCTGTCAATTTACTGCTCCATACATTGGTGAGAGCAAAGCATATACTTGAAAAATAACCCATGGAAATCAAGGAATATTCAAGGTATCATTAATCTGTGCTCCAAACCTACCTTCAAGTGTGCAAGGACAACTTGCTGCAAGTCAGTCACCAGGGCTGACTGCAGAACACAGGAAAAACTTCTTGTGTGCTTTCTTTATTTAATTTCCTTGGTCTGAAACATCAAGAGGAGCGTTAATTATGCGGACAAAAATCCTACTCCAATTTCTCAGGATTTTAACGCATGTTTTCACACTGCTATTTGTCTTTTTTCCCTAAGTAGATTTCTGACTAGCCACTAGAAGACCAATTCCTGCTGAAGTCCCTTCTGTACCTGCTTGTCGGAAAGGAGCTGAAAACTGGTCAAGAATTATTAGTAAAGCCCAGAAAAAAGGACAAAGAAGAAACTGGCAAAATAAAGGAAATAGACTGTGAACCTTTTAAATAATGTCATTTTCTTGTGTCGTTTTCTTCTGAGCGAAACCTTGGTGAAGAAGGATATCTTTCCAGGGATTTCCACAAATCCTGCTGAGACGGGAGGGGTGACTCTGGAGGAACAGGTTGACCTCTACATCTGTAATTTTTCCAGAGATAAAGCTATCTGCCCTGAGACTTTGCTCTTCAGTATAAGGCCAGGATTTTGCTCAGCTTCCTCTGGTGCAGCATGGTGCTGGCAGCATGCCATTGACACCTCAGGAAAAGGGGAGAAGGATTGTGATGCCCTGAAACCACGGGAGAAGGGGAGACGGGTGACAACACCGAGGGGCAGAGGGGCAGGTTGTCCTGCACCAACCCCTGATCAAAGTTTGTTGATGCTCAGAGAGCTTGAAGCAGATGAGACCACGACACAGAAACTGGTTACCAAGCTGACGCACAAGGACCATGAAGAGGAAGGTCTTTCCCTTCCAAGGACATCAGCACATATCATTACAAGGCCTAGAAAGGGACCTTGTATAATACTGCTACCACCTGCAGTCTCCGTTTAACTGAAACAAAATAATTGGGCAAGACTCAACAAGGACAAGGACACAAGAAAAGACAATAATGCCTCCCAACCAGGACACAGAGTTATTAGGCTTAAAATCCTTCAGAACAGGTATTTTATCCTTTTTTTTTTTTCATGTACTAAATAATTAGATTGCATAAAACTTTGACAATACATAGTACAAGTGCATGCTATGTGACCGTCCATTGCATTGAGGTTGGAGATAATGTGGCTTCTCATCTTGGTCTATTGTATCACCAGGACTCTTTTCCTGAGCTCCTACCACAGATAAAATGCAAAAATTGGCAATCCAAGCCTGCTTTTTGGAATTGTATTTACTCTTTGGGAGATCTATCACTTAACATTTGTGAAAGTATCTGTTATTCTTGAAAAAATATAAGCAACTTAACATGTTTGGATTTGGGTTTGGCTTATTTTTTTCTTTGCTTCACGCAGAGAATCACGAGCAGCTCTTTTGATGCTGCTTGCTTTTTCATTCTTTCATATTACCTAATAATTTCATACTACCAGACTTCCTGGCTGTTATGCACAAAATGATTTCCAAGTGACTAACTTGCAGACAAACAGATGAGGCTGGGCTCTGGAACAGGTAAGGGAGTGCCAGCAAAGGAGCCCAGTACTGCATGTCTTGCCTTGAAGTGATGAGATTTAGTGTGGAAAGAAAACAGGAGGATCTGTACGAAGTGTGACAGTGGGACAGTGACTGGAAGGGACAGATATGATACTGATCCCTAAAACCCATTCAGACTGTCTTTGACAGAGCTATTTGTTCAGCTGTAGGTCAAAGGAAAAGTGGGCATGGAAAGCAATAAGTACCATTTTCTTATCCTTTGTTGCAGAGTCATGTACTTTTTTTCCAATAAAGGAGTGTACACAATAGACATAGACTGAATACACAATGCAAGCAGACTACCAGTGACTCTAAAAAGCATTGCTTTAAAATGCCTGCCCCTAGGCATATCACGCAACAAATCCCAGAAGCTGGAAACTCCAGGCCTGCCCTAACACTGAGGACAGACATAATAACCAGAAACAACAGGCCTTGAAAGCAACTTCAAAACCCAAGGAAGTCTGGGAGTGAATTTTCTTTATTCTCCTAATTACAGAATATTTCTTATCTTTCTCTTTAGCTCAGTGCAAAATGTATTTTAAATATGAGAAATGGATAAATAACTGAGCCCAGCTCAGTCATTATGTTTTCTAATGTTTTTCTCTGATCTTTTTCCTCCATCTTTATTTTTTTTCTTCCTTTTTTCTTTTTCTTGGCTATTTCTTAGTAAAGATGCTCCTTTCTACTAGACTTTTCTTTCTCTACTATTTTCATTCCTGAATCCAAAACAAACAATAGTGATTATCAGCAGATAATGTCCTTCATGATTCCTTTGTTGACATTTTTCTTACCCTTTTTCTTATCTCCATTATCCTTAAATATTTAGAAATGTAAAATATTAATCAAATAAAAAGAGTAAATATTATGTCATCCCACCTTCTGGGATAGTCCTGAGGTAGCTATAGCTACCATTTTGCAATTTTTTTGCAAAAACTTGAATTTGCAAGAGTCACATTGTATTACCCAGATGCCTACTAAAAATTCTGAGCACCTCCTTTCTTGCCCTCTAAAGTTTCCTTGATTTTAAAGCATTACCAACTCAGAACCAGAAGATCAATATAGAAACTGTTCCCACAGAAATGGTTAATCAAATTGCTTACTCTGTAACTGAGGATTGTTTTTAAGTTTTAATTAACAAAAATTAAAAGTGTCAAAATAAGCAGTCCTTCAGGATAAAAAACTTTTAGCTAATGATGTCTTGATCATTTTAAGCACAAAATAAATACTTAATCACAATAACTGAAACTGTTTCATTGTAAATGGTTTTGATGTTAACCAATGGAGAAATTCCAGGATTATATAACAAAAAGAATCCCAACTTGCTCTACAATGAAACTTCCTCTTTCTCCAAGATTTTTATGGGTTTTTTTTTGGGGGGGGTGGGGGGGAGGGTTGGGTTTTTTTTGGGGGGGGGAGGTTGTTATTTCTCTGTATGGCCAGGCAGTTCTGCACAAACATGAACAAACTACTTCTAATGGGGGTGATGTTTTAGACAGCTAAAAGACATCTTTTCCAGATAGCCAGACTGCTCAGCACATACTAAATGCAGTAACCATAAGTCTTTGCATTTGTTGTCTTTCTTGGTGGAGGGAGAGAGAGATGCAGATGTGAATTTTGATATTATGCACTTCTACTCACCTAGATAGTTATGCAAGGCATAGTATGCTGTAAAATGCTCCTGATTTCTGCACACTTAAAGTGATCTTTTCTGTCTTTGTAAGTCTCTTGTCAAAGACTATCCTTTGTCCCTTCCACTCTATTTGCCTTTTTGTATCCTCTGCGATAGAATGCTGTGTTCCAAAGGGGGTTTTGTTAGTTGCAGATTGCTCATATCATCTTAAGAGAATCCCATCCTTTACTGTAATGTGTGTCCTTTTATTTAATTTATAATAGTGAGGCAATTGGATCCTTTGCTTTTGTTCTCCATTTGAAGTAACAGAAATCTAATAGGAGCAACCAGTGGAAAGGAAAACCGTACTGTAAGGCAGGAAAGAAATGTCCCTGTAACATCACACTGAGGAATCATGACCTGGTTTAGCTTCAGCAAAGGGCTGGTTATTAGGGCAACTTAGTTCAAGCAGCGAGTTACATCAGGTTTCTGCATTCTTTCGCAGTGAGAAGGACAATGGGTGCCAGCAACAAAAAAAAAGCTGAGAAAAAGAAGAGAGCACACGAGGAGTCTGCTTTCACTTTTCGTTCATTGTGTATTTCCATTGCTGACTTCACATTTCGCTGGCCTGTGGTTGTCTGCGTGTGGACAGGAATTAATTGGCTTGGGCATTAGTTGAGTCAGATGCCCAGTACAAGAACAGCAGTAACTACGAGATCTATTATTAAAGTTAATATTCTTTTCTTATCAAGGTTCAAACTTGGAGTCTACAGGTTTTAGCTGGGTAATGCAGCTGAAGTTACAAGCATTGGTACAAGCTAAAGAATCTCACCAGTCTTGCGATCCTCTCCGAGTAAACTGGCATGTGTGGAAAGAAATTGGATTAAGATGCTATGTGGAACGATAAAAAGGCAAACTCTTCACTCCCTACATAAAGGAGACAGGTCTGTGGTGATCTACTTTTACAATCAAGTTTGTCAACAAACAAATCCCTCATAATCCCATTTCTTAGTTTATATTTGTGAACTGTGATGTGAAGGTACTAATCTATAAAAATGACCATGGAAAATATGAAAAAGTAATGAGGAATTGTAATAGTGCAGGCAATAAAAATGTAGGGTTCATATAGAAGCCTACAAGCTTAGTTTGAAGTTTATAAATGTCTTATCCATTACTGTGAAACCCCACATGCTTTTCCTGTGTTAACTACAGGACACCTTTGTCAGTGCTCTGTTTTCATATTTCTTCATGGTTAGCAAAGTTACCCTACATCAATAGTTTGATACTGACCCATGTGAAAAATACGTAATCAGAAATAATTCCTGTGATTGATTTACTTAATGTAAAAATTTTCATTAACTTTGATCTTTTTGGAAATATAATTGCATTTTCAGAAGGAATGAAAAACAATACAATGAGTTTTAGTTTCTTCATTATTCTTCATGTACTACATTATTAATGTTGCCTCATTGACCTTGTCCCTTGAGGCAGGCACTGCTGACACCTTTTTTATTATTTTTCTCATTAATAAACATGTGTGCCTCCTCCACTAGGCCACACCATTCTTCCACTATGTAGGGTGGATAAAGTGTCTTTTATCATTGACTTATTATTCACTGACTGTTGAACCTACAATTTTCCTTACCTTTCCCATAGCTTCCTATGGAATGACCACTTGGGTGGTTACATTCTTCGTTTTGTACCCATGCATGTAACTTAGCTGTTAAGAAGCTCCAAGTTTGGTCACTGATAGGTGAAAATTAACACAAAATATTCGAGCTGTTGTATTTTGTCTGGAGCAAAGCATGTCAGTGTAATTTGCTAGTGAGTACTCACTGTAAAATATGAATGCTTACACAGATCCAGAATGAAGGGAATTCTTGCCACTTTTGCCATCCTTCCCTAAATTAGCCCTGCCTCTCATTCTTTTAGCAAACTTTTTAACAGGCTTTGCAGTGAGAGCTAACAGAGGCTGGACTACAAATAACTCTTTTGTCCATTGGTCAGACACTAGCTTACAGTGAGCTTCCACTAAATCTGTTATTCCAGCTTAGAAAGCAAAAGGAAAATATTCTCTGTGGCCTTCACAGGGTTCTTGACCACTAGACCCGTGAAAAGAGGAGAAAGAGACCCTCCTCTTCGATATCATTCTGCCATGCACTTCCTCTGCACTACATTATCTAAATGCAGATGTCTGTGCAGTACCTACTTAACTCCTCCTTATGACTTAGACATACAAACAGACATGTGGTAAATACAGGGACAGTTTTAGAGTCTTGGAGTGTATCTTCTACATAATTGCCATGTTTATCCATAATGATATAGGAAGCATTCAGACCAAAAAAAACCACCACAGGGTTAGGAGATAATGCCCCTAGACTATTATAATTTAGTTCCATTACCTCTGTAATTGCAAAAGTGAAGACAATGCATTTTCTCTGCCTGATGGCGAAGATACAGAAGTAAAAGGTCAAGATTTTGTCTGTGTGGTTCTGACACTGACTTCATGCATAATCTTGCACAAATCGCTTTGAGCTGTTGTGTATCATGTTCATAACTAGGATAGAGTTAATGGTATTTTCCTACTTGGCAAATAATTTTAGGTCTCTGTCAATTTAGTAGTTTAATAATGTTAATCAACATTAATTTACTGGACAGTGACTTCTGAGTGCTTATTTTTTCTGTGTTAGCGTTTCAAAAAAATTTTTACTTTCTGACTCTAAAGTGCATTTTAAATCTGTATTTTTAGCATGCTAAGTTGCTATCAAGGAGATACGTCTTTTTTCCTCTAGCACTGATTGATATCAATGACAAACGATCTGAAAAGTCGTGCCATCATAGCAATATAGCAATAAGACAGTATAGCTTAAAACTTTGACTTTGTTCAGAATTGTTCACATCGTCACATTCATTCAACTCAACTGCTTATTCTTTTATCCTCTCATCCATTCATTCTCTCACGTACTCTGCTGCTGACCTATTCATTGCATTATATATTGGTCTGCAAACCTCCTGGCACGTTCACTGCCCTTTTCACTGGCTTACTAAATACCTACCACCTGTTCACTCACTCACTCTTGGACTGATCTGCCCTCAGCCTCCGACTGGCTTCTGGGCCAGCTTTGGTCTTACGCTCATTCCCTACTCTCTTCTGGTATCTTCTACCCTGAAGCTTATTTCTTCCTGAGTTTAATTAAGGGGTTCAGATTTAAAAGCACAGTCAGCTTTGACTTTTCCTTGCTTAATTGTTTTTGGTTTGGTTTCATTTTTTGTTTGGTTTTGGTTTTGTTTTTTTTCTTTCGTGGTACAGATTTGATATAGCTTGACTAGACTTAAAATACCCACGGGTATATTCATCCCTCAACATGATGTCTGAACAAGGTGTATTATGATTGAGGCAGTCTTTACATGCTGTTACTCTGCAGCATACATTATATGTACTTTCGAAGATTATACTTTATTATGCTTATAATGGAGGATTTTACAAGCATGTTTCATGCATATCTTTGGAATACTCATTATGGGGTTGCTGTGGACATGTATTAATAGTTGTTCATTATATGATCTCACTGCCACAGCACGTAGTATTTGAAAGAAGATAATAATTTTTAGCAAAACAAAGTCAGTTATAATTGCTGCGAGGACCAGTGTCTTTAGCCCTACACCGCTAGTTCACAAACAGTCCAGGCTAATGTTACAGACCTTTGGAAAACCTCCCACATTTGTGTCCTCCAGGCCTTAGAGGCCATTTTTTTTAATCCTGTGAAAGACATCACTTGTAATGGGGAACAATGGGGATTATCCGTGGTGCAATTTATGCTACTAGCTGTATGTTCCCAACACCGTTATTATTAGGGCATCTAGTTTTTTCTCAACAAGCCCCTGTTGGTAACACTTTTTACCTGAAAGAAGATCCTGAATGTGGCTGAGAATCTGGTGTTTGACAACGTCCAAATATCAGTTCCTTGTTTTACCTCTGACCTTTCAATCTGCAATACTCCACAGGTTTTACTGAGAATGGAGATCGAAAGCTGCGCTGTACAAATGAACAGTATAATTCTTAAAGGTCATGAAATCTAACCTGGATAGAGACAGGCAGAAGCAATGGAAAAGTTGTGTTGGTGCTAGCCTGTGCTCTGGTTTCTTTGTGCCACTCTGGGTTTTTGGAAGCTTGCGCAGACTGCAGGCTCCCTGAGGAAAGCTGACAAAACCTCTCTGATTTTACTACTTTGTGCTAAGAACTGCCTTAGCCTGGAATTCATAAACTGCAAAAGAGATTTAAAAAGCACTTCTGTTTATTCCCTTGGAATATCATTTCATAGTTGTATCCTTCTGGAGATGCTTAAAGTCTTGCCTATGCCAGAAAGGTTTTGCTGGTATATTAATACCAGTGGCCAGTCCCAGAAGAGATGCAGTTTATTCTTCTGCTGGTATAAATTACAGCAATTTCCCAAATAAAATATGGCCAGGATTTTTCATCCTGCTACTGTATTTTCATTCGGGATTTTCCAGCTCGGGTCCAGTGTTTGATCCCTTTTCAAGCTCCCTGCAGACACAGGTAACTGTCAGAAGTGGTTCTCTCCCTCCCCAGCAGACCCCAGATCCTTAGTTCCACCTGCTCCCCATTGCATCCCAGAGCTGGGTGTGACTTGTTGCTTCTCTATGCCTCCTATCTAACGTTTTGATGGTGCATGGCCTTCTTTGATATTAACTGTGTGATGGATGCTACAGGCCCAGTGTGGAACCGGCCTAAGTTCGTTTTAAAAATGTAGTGATGGGAAGGGGATTCCCGTGTGTTCTGTGTTTTCCACACAAGAACAAACTGTTCATTGGCTTCATTGGCCAGGTCTTGCCTTGCATGGAAACTTTCTTTATCTGAGGTAATTATGATTCTGTGTCTTTAAGAGGCTCTATTTCCTCAACAATTTCATTTTGATAGTATTTCTAAGCTATAGCTAATGTGAATTATAGACAGTAGAAATTTACTGCCACATTATTGTAACAATACATACTGTGCGATCTGGAATTAGAGCAGCCGGTAATGCAAATGCCAACATCCGATAAACTAAGTATTTTATTCAGTCTTGCTTAAATGAATCCTGTTAACTAAGCTATAGCAACCAAAAACATCAGATATCACTTGTTCCACAGCAGTAAAAGAACCCCAATCATCCATGTGTTGGTTCTTGTCGTTCATCAGAACAGTAACACAGACGTGCATGGACATGATGGTAATCAATAACTCATCAGTGACTCAGCAGAAGCACACTGGTGAGATGTGTGCAGTCACTGACCTATTTTCTCTGTTATGCCAAGCTGCTCCTCCTTTAATATTACCAAGCAGTCACCTACATGGGCCTGTACTTTGAGGTGCAGTAATTCCAGTAACGTTTGCTTTCAGTATAAATCATTCACATTTCCATCGTACAGAGAGGCTGCATCCGGATGCAATTTGCGCTGCGGTCTGCAGCGAGCATCCTGTTCGAGACGGTGCAGAGGCAGGAGAAGGAGCGTGAGGAGGAGCAGGGGCAGAGGGCAAGAACAGGAGCAGAAAAAAGAGGCGCAGGGACAGGTGAATGGGACAAGCGGCACCGAGCGTGGGAAGGTGAGGCAGCTGCTGCACGGCCTCATTAAACTGCGGGGGCACCGCATCTGCGTTCGGCAAAAGTGCCTCCACACCTCTCCAAGCCCTAAACCTCCAGGGAGGCGCCGATGTGCTGGTGCCATTGCTGGGGCTGTCCCCGTGTGGGACTCACCAAAGCGCTGCCCTTGCCGGCCGGCCCTGCAGGGATGCTGCCGGCGGCGGGGGAGCCGCTGGGGCAGGGAAAGCAGCGCTCGTGGAGGATAGGCGGAGCGGCCCCGGCCGAGTCCGCCGGTGCGGAGCAGCCGCCTCAGGCCCGCCCCCCGCCCGGCAGCCGCCATACTGCGGGGCAACCCAAACTTGTTACGCGCGGGCACCAACTGCTGCTCCTCCTCCTCCCGCCGCCCTGCCCCCGCCGGCGCAGGGGGAAGGGGGCTGCGCGGCCCAGCCTGCCGCGGGGAAGGCGCCGAGCGGGCGGGGGCAGCGCCGGCAGGCCGCGCAGGTAGGGGCGCCCGGTGGGGCGGGCTGCGCTCCGCCCGGGGCCGCGGGAGGAGGCGGCAACGGCGAGGGGAGGAGCAGGCGGCGGCGGCGGCGCTGGTGGCGAAGGCAGAGGCAGGGCGGCCGCGGCTGGGGCGAGCGTGTGGCCGTGCCCGCCGTGCTTCCTCCCGCCGAGGTGGGTGCGGGATCTGCCGCGGCGGCGCCGCTCGGGTGAGCACGGCGGCGGGGCCGTGCCGGCACACCTGCGGAAAGCGGCCTCCCGCCCGCCGGGCGCGACCCCGCCGTCGGCTCCCGGCAGCGGTCTCGGCGGCCGTGAGGTGGGGACGCGAGGCGGGCAGCCCCCGCCGGCGGCGCGGCCGGAGCGGGGCTCGGAGGAGGAGCCTCCCGCAGCGAATGAGCGAGCGCTGGCAGGTTTATAAATGTGCTTTTTCGCCTGCTGCCGCCAAGCACTGTTGGTTCCGGCAGCGGCTGGTCGCTCGTAGCGGCTGCCCTCAGGTGTATCCCCGGGGCCTGCGGCCGGCCCCGCCTGCACCTGCCGCGGAGGCGGCCCTGGTCGTGAGCCGGTGAATTGGCTGCGCGGCGTCTGCCCCGCCGGGAAGCGGCCCGGTCGTTTCTAGGTGCCGGCCCCGCTTAATGTGCCCGGGCACTGGAGGGGAGGCTGACGTCTGCTGGGAGCCGCGGTGTCTTGCTCGGCGAATAGCTGGGCTCTGAGCCGGGTACTCGCTGTGGGGAAACCGGCTGCTAACGTTCTGAAGAGCTACACTCTGCTGGTTTTGGTTTTCGGCTGTCAGGAGGGTTTAGATCTGTCAAGAGATGCTGAATTTTCGAGAGATGGGTAAAGTGACATAAGAGTTTCCTGTCTATTCCTGTTTGTGCTCCAGCTAATTGTAAGGTGATGCCTTTACTGCTTCGTGGTGTGGGCTGTTTGGCGGTATTTTCAGCATATAGGAAACCACGCAGCATCGGGGTTTAAGGGAGAAAGGAATGAATGGATGAATGCCGTGATTGTAACTTTATTGTTGCCGCTCGCTTCTGTTATGTGACTGCCATTAGCAAGGAGAGGAACAGGAGCCTGTGCCTGCCCTGCTGTGGGAGGGAGCCTGGTGGATCTGCAGGTTGACGGGCTCTTTCATGTCTGCTCTTTGGCTCCACGCTGAAGCGTTTTCCTGCCTTCTTTTTGCCTCCTGCTTTTATTCATGTACCTCTTGCAGGGAAATATTTCAGCTGGAAATTGTGAAGCATCACCTTTAAGTCTGTGACACCCAAGTATTTACAGTAGGCTCTGGAAATCGGTGCAGTAGTAAAGTTTTGTTTTGTTTTTTTTTGTCTATTTAAAACTACTACAGAAATTAGCAGTGGGCTGTTGGAACTAGATGATTTTAAGATTCTTCCCAACCCAAAGCATTCTGTGATGTCTTTATGACCATCAGGCTCAGAAATAGCTACTATCTCATACTCCCTTTTGGATACCTATACCGAGGTTTTGTTAGAGAACTGTTTAATGACTTTTACGTTATCAGTAGCACGAGCTTAGGCACTTATGCAATTGCTCTTAAAGGAAGCTGTGCTGGCTGTGAGGATGGTGTATGTGGAGGCTGTGGCGGAGTGGGAGTATCATTTACAAACTGTGTTAGAAAGGGGCATTGTAAGCTAACTGAGTAGCTCGCATAGGTTCAAACACAGTGCGTACCATGTTCCTTGCTGTGCTGTACAAATAACTGAGTGACTACAGTGTGCTTTCTGGGATGAGCAAGCTATGGATGGGCATTTGTGATTCTTTCAGGTAGCAGAGATGAGCTGCAAGCAGCTCTTTTCCACTGAAAGCAAATGAGTGACATTTGAACATATGTGAATGTTCAAGAAGAAAAAGGTTTGTAAATCCTGAGCTGGACTGACATTGAAATCTGTCTCTAATGGGATTTCTTGGCCTAGAGAAGAAATAATTCACCCTTCCCCCCACTCCCAAAAACCCAGTTACTCTTTGTACAGTTTATGATGGTCAGGAATTGCTACAGTCTCTGCTGACAAAAGCTGCTTGCATACATACCTACCAATATAGGTCTATAGCTGTTTTTTTAAAGACATAAAAGCTATTTTGGCTGGTGGGGAGGGCGGTAGCTCCTTCCACAGCAGATGAAGCATATGATGTGAGTAGATTTATTTCAAAGCTGTAAGACTGATTCATAAGTTTTTCTGGATGCTGTAAGTACAGGTGTGCCTGGAGACCTCGTTTAATGTGCTGTGTTTCTCTGTCTTTGGTGGTGATTCAGTTCCCTCTCCTCCCCCAATATAAACAGCTATTAAACACTTGATAACCTTGTGTTAACCTGCTGACATAGATACAGCTGTGCCTTGCCAAAAGTGTATGGCTTTGTACCACTTAGAGGTCCGCAAAAAGGCGAGCTGATCTGGTTGCTGGCCTGTCTCCTGGCCAGCTGTGCTTGAGTTACCCACTTCGTGCAGTCTCTTACTGGGGAGGAGCTGGAGACCTCTGGAGAGGATCTGTTATTTGCCCAGGGCCACTTGGCTGGAGCTGGAGGCTGCACTGTACTCACTGTGGTGTGCACTCTTACACTCACAGCCTCCTTAGGGGATGCGTGTCAAATGACCGTTTTGTTGCTAAAATACAGTATCTTAGATTTTTTTTTTTTTTTGGAGTGAAGTAAGTGGGGATCTCTTTCAGTCATGCCAAAATTAAATCTTGATCTGGGCTTCTAGCATTAGATCTAGTACTTGTATATGCCACATAGTTTGCTGGGGAAATTGGTAGATGCTTGTGCCTTATTCTGATTCTGAGAACGACTTTCTGAAGTGGGACTCTTACTTAAATCAGTGGAAATAATTGTGATGTAGATTTTCCAAGATGTTATGTCTGGACTCCTCAAATGCTATGATTTACTTTTGTTTTCTCCAGGAACAGTGGAATCTCAGGCCATCGTTGTTGCAGTAGGAGCTTTGTAGATCATATGAAAATAAAGTATTTCTCCTGAATGTTCAGGGGTGATGTTATTTATACCAGTTTTTGCTGTACAAAGGTAACTTGAAATAGGTAGTGACAGGGAGGGAAGGTTGTAATTGCCAAGGTTGACTAACATTTCTTGTAACCCTTCAGTGCTTCCAAGTGTTGGGTCTTGTAAATATTCATTTTCTATGATTTAAGTGAGTTGAAAAGTAGTTTCTGAAGGTGTGCGACCATGAAAGCATTATTCATAAATGGATGCTGATCTACTATGCTTCCCACTAAACTGAGGTTTAATTACTTGTAGGCATGACTGAGAGAATTTTTCACAATGTTTTGCCTTCAGAAAAATGCACAGAACAGTAATATATTCCAAGTAGCACATGACAGTAAGGATGGAGACTTAAAGGTGACAAGAAAAAGAGCCGAACCGGTCATAAACTTCCCTGTGTTATTCTTTGAAGGTTTCTTTTTTTTACGGCTGTATATAAATTACTGTGTTGGAAGTTTAAAATGAGAATTCAGATTTTCATTATTGTAACATTAAAATTTTGGGGTGTTCTTTTTTGTGCCTTATAAGCGTTTAGTTAGCTGAAAAAGGTGTGCCCATTTGGGAGGATGTGTAATTACCAAGGAGCAGGGAAGCACTTTTGGTTATTTTATTGGATTTTTTTTTTTCTTTCCCTGAAGCTTCCCCTCTTCTCCTGTCAGACTGTTCATTTCTGTGATGATAAAGCAGTTATTTTACCAGGGCTGCTTCATCTGGCTTTGCATAGTCCTGTGCTTGAGTGCCTAAGTAGATAAGTGGAAGTGTATAAAAAAAGAATTAGGAGGGATCCACTTATTTTACTGGGATCTTGAGTTTTAGGAAGGTGAGGTGGCTGCAGAGTTGCTTTTCAGTGTAGCACACAGCTGATTGTGTACCAAAAGGTGAGCCTGTGAACTCCAAAAGGATGCTGCTGCAGCTGCCATTTGGAGGGTTAACTTGCCTGTGCATTGATGTAGCTGTACAGGCTGGGTGGAAGCTGTTTTAATTGTTTTCCTTCTGATGTGAGGGTTTTGGCTTTGTTTTTTGATGAGTTAATGAAAAGAAAGAATTACTTTTTCTCTTCTCAGAACTGTTTACTTACAAAGCAAAAGGTAACACATTGTATTTCAGGCTAATGCATGCCATCATCTTTGGGGAAGTTACAGGTCTTGCTGTCGAGGCCTGCATTAACAAGGTCATGCATTTAGTTGTGTTCTGGCCAAACCCCTTGAATGTTCTGTCTTTTATCTACCTGTGAAGTTCCAGGAATGCAAAGAAAAGGCTGCGAAGCTTCCTGGAGGTACTGCTGCAGCCTGCCTTTGCTGCAAGGGAAGTTAGTGCCTGTAGTAAGAAGGGTGTTGAGCTCCATCTCTGCTAACCTAGGGTGTTCAGGAGCTACTCTGTCCTCTCCTGCTTCCCACCACACCAAGCTGTGCTGCAGTGAGGGTCTGGATACGTGAACATGTTTCTGAAAATTACATGAGTAAACAAGAAAAAACTAACTTCAGTGCTGTTAGTGTGTTTTGGTTTTTATTTATGGTGGAGTGGAGGAGAAAAAAAGGCTTTTTCAGAGCAGAGGCATGCACGTAGTACTGCCACTGAGGTTTTTTGATGAGTAAGTTCTTTAAAGTACCAAACATTAGCCTTTACTTCCAGAGTATGTTCTTACAGTGCCTGAGGGGGAAACAAAACAGATGGTAGATGGATAAGAACTTGGACTAAAGACATGAACAGATAAGAAACTTTTCTAAAGACAATAAATAAAGCTAATTGAAGCCCATGTATCAAGTTTAGAACAAGCTTATTGATAATCTGGAAATAGTATCTGTTTTCCTGTCTTTCCCTCATCTTCCACCTATTTCATTTTCTCTCTGTTCTTGTACAGCAGTAAACTCATAATCTACCAGGCGTTTTCTGCATTGATCCTCTTAAAACATTAGTATTAGCCTATATATGAGGTGAGCCAAAGAGGATTGAACACTGTGCTGCAAAATTAGTACCTGCTGGCCTCATTGCAAGGACAGGCTGGTTGCCTCCGTGAGACAGGCTTTTGGTGGTCAGTATGTCATGGGTTTGGTCTGAGGAGTTTGGCTTGTGTGTTCCTGTGCAGGGTTGTGCCTGCCAAGCAGATGTGTAGGTGGTAGAGCACCAATACAGGAGTGACTAGGAAACGTATGGAATTAGACTGGGAAATCCTGACATGCATCTGATTACTCATCTGAGCTGGGATACAGAAGAGGATATGCAAAGCGGGGGAAAGTTTATGGAGGCAGGCGTTTCTGCTGGGAAAGCAGGCAGGGGAGTAGAAACTTAGGCAAACTTTGTTAGCCCTTTGCTGGTGTGCAGCAGAGACACCAGCTGATACCTGGAAGCTAAGGCAGGTCTGACACAACTGCGTCTAGGTGAGACAGACTGGGGAGGCTGGTGTTCCCTGTCCTTGAATGTGGCCTGCCAGGTCCGGGCAGATTTGCATGCATTGCAAATGGCAGAGGGGGAGGGAAAGGGGGAAAAGTGCATGAAACATGATTATAGTTCTTGCTTTGTTCCAGAGTGTTTTTTTTCAAGGGCAGGCTTTAACTGTGTGCTTCTGCTGAGTTTTTCCTCCTTCTCCCGAGATAAAGCAGGCATTCTTCCTGCCTCAAATGGTTAGTTTTTATATGTATATGCTCATTTTGTTGTGCTGTGTTGTTTTTGGTTTGTTTTTTTTTTTTTAATAAATGATGCTCTATGAACTTTGTCATTGTGTATACAAAGTGACACAGAAAAATGGAGCCTCTTTTTTTTTTTTTAAATCAAGCCTTTGTTCTCATTTCTACTGCAAGATAATGAGTTATGCTTGTCTGTTACTGGAAAAACAACGTAGGATATAGGGAAGAGACTTAAGAGATGTGAAAGTTCTTGGATTTTTATTTGAATTCTCAGTGCAAATTTGTGTTCTGGAGAGAACAAAACAATACTTTTTTATTAAAATTATAAAAATTATTAAAATTATAAAAAGTATTAAAATAATGAATTTATGTCTCGGATCATGACATGGAGGTTGTGCTTTGCTTAGGTTTGTTGTAGTTTAACTCCGAAGTCTCAAATACTTCAGAAGGAGCTAGCTGTCTCTTGTATTGTTTATCATAAAACAGGCTGGTCAAAGTTTGTGTTGAGGACACACTAGATTTAGTAATTTATGTCGGTAAAATGCATTTTACTGTACCTTCCCAGTTTGCAAGTAGTCTCTTGTGGCAGTAGGAAAGACTAGTCCAGCCATGCCTTGTGATGTTTGGGACTGTCATGTGCATGGATAACGCTGGTTCATGTGCGGGAGTAACAGTGAATAGCAAGAATTGATAGGGTATTTTACGGATATACTCTGTGCTTTTGCCTCATTCAGTCATGCTTGAATTTATTCAGAAGACATTTATTAAATCACATTTAAGAAATAAAGTCCAGGTTGTTAATGCAAGCAGAACGCTTGCCTGTTCATTGAAAATAGACGAGATTCCTCTTGCTCATGTAAGATATAAGGAAGACAAAGCTTGGAAAAAGGCATTATAAATAGCACTGGCTATACCAGTTGGACCAACTGGTATAATTGGAAGAGTTATAGCAATATAGACAGGCTGTTGGACAATCAATCCTTTCCCAACCTAATCTAATAAAATATTTCTCCCCCTTCTCAGTAATTGCTGGTTGGTTGTTGGTAGGCCCTGTAATTCCTGCCAGACACTTTAGCGTGGGCCATGACATATTTCTGTGTGTAAATCTGCACTTAATTTGAGCATGGTAAGAATTGTCTGCAAAGCATTTAAAACCAGAGGAGAGTGCTGCACACAGCAATAAGGAGGGCCCTGACCTTGCTCAAGGTTTGTGTGGGAGGAGTGTCGCTGAGGTTTACCTGTAGGACAGGAGCCCTGCATAAGCACGCTGTCCTGACCTCTCAGGAAAAAACCCCAAAGCAAACCCAAAATATGAGAAAGAAAAAAAAGTGGTAGTTAACAGGGCAGTAATGCTTTAGTTTGTTACTTTGCATGTAGAAATCTGGTGGAACAATGTTGTGCTCAAAGCTTTTTTTCTTCTCCGGTATCTCTGTTGTTTCTTTTAACAAAAAGTGTGTAAAATGGCCAGAGGCAAGAAATTTTGCATTCGTGTTTCCACTCAGCAATTGCATAATTACTAGGGATTTGGTAGAGATGCATATGTATGCGCACACAGATCCCCTTCCTATTTGGCTGTAGATGTACCATACCTAAAGGGTCAGTTTTGCAGAAAATTAGTTGTCCATGGAAATGTATGTTCAAAGAAAATAAATAACTTTGGTAGAAAGAATATTCTCTTCCCCTCACCCCCCCTGCCAAAACCAAACAAAAAACAGCTGCAAAGCTGCTAAAAACTGTCTGTATTTTTGCTAAGGAATAAGAGCTAAATTCTTTTTTCCTATTAAAATCTAGTCGTATGGATGAGAGAATGGCTGCCTTTTTTGTCTTGAATTTATTGTGATTGCTAAAAATCTGCAGTTACATGTTTAGATGCTTAGCCCTATTGGAGTAAGTTTACTGTTGGGTTGAATCTGACTAGGGCTTTACTCTCTGTCAGTGAAATTGATAAAACTGGCTTGAAAGGTCATCCTGATTACCTGCTAGGTAAGTGAGACACACAATGGCCTTTTCATTTCACTTTTGCATAGGAGTTAGTTGTCAGTGGTTATATGATAAGTACATAAGACAGGCCTTTTCATAGGCTTAAAGGATTTCCTCTGTGCAAGTCTATCTCCCTAAAGAATTTTTTTAAAAAAAGAAAAGGAAATAGAACCAACTTATATGTATACATTCACAGCATATTAATTATTCAAAATATAAGACTAGCTATTTTCAGTGAGGGTGGATACTACTGAAATAGCTTTTTCTTCAAATACAAAAATAAATAATTCCAAGTGTATCTTGAATCTCATATTTTATGTGTCTAAGACATTCATTGCAATGGCAGAGGGTGTGTGACATAAATATCTATTTCATACAAACACATACGGCTGCATAAATTAAATGTGTGTATTTGTATTTGCTCACAGAATTAAGGTGCTGATAAGGAGACATTCTCAAATGGTTGTATTTGCCTATTTGGAATTGATTAAAGAAAAAAGATTGCTTGCGTCTGCCCCTGAAATGGGCCTTCTTTGTGCATAAATTGATTGTGCATCAAATGGTACATGCTGATATTCAGGAATTCCACTGAGGTTTTTAAGAACTTCTTTTTTTCCTGCTTTAGTACTGACAGCCACCAGGGGAAAAAGTAACCATTTTTCAGAGCCTGTCTTCTGTTCTGTAATTTAATTGTTGGCTTTTATGGGAGTTCAGTTCCTGTCACTGCACGTTTGCCTGTTTTTCTTCATAGCTACACCTTCATCTTCTGGAATAGGATGCAGATTTATTATATGTCAATTGCTTTGGGAAAAGAAATTTCTCATCAGATTATGAAATGGTGCTTTTGATCAGACCACGCATCTGATGGCCTTTGCACTCTGGTTTCTGCTTAGTGTTTGTCGAGAAAGCTGTACACATTCATTTTCTGCAGTATGAAGGATGGTGCTGGAACAGGTCTGAGAGCATGTCCAGGGGAAGGGACGAGCGTAGCAGACAGGAATAGTTAATGTTTGTCTGTGGAAGGTGAAGGAGTCAGCTGTACTGATTTCTATGCAATAAATGGGCTTTGGGAGTCAAAGGTGTTAATGTGATTCTGTCATTACATGGCTCTTGGTGGTGAGGGGAGCTTTGAGGTTCCCACAGAGGGAACTTGGCATGCATATTTCCATGGCAACTGCCATCACTTACACATTTAGAACCTTTGATTAAAAACACAAAAGGAGGGGAAAACCTTTTAAATGTTACAAATGTAAAGCTTTAGTTAGATCTTTCATTTTAACAATATCCCTTATTTACATTCCTTGGAGTGTGAAGGCTTTATAAGGAACTCAACTGTCCTTTCTCCATTTGGTAGACTTCGAGATGACATTTTGGGACAAATATGGTGCTCTGGAGATAGATACATGACTTTGATCATAGCTGTACTAATATCACTTCACCAGTTTAGTTGCTATTTATTTACATTACTATATTTTGTGCCGAAATTATACTTGAGGTCTGTGTCTCTGATAGAAGGGTTTGAGGTGAAAAAAAGCCTACTTCTCTGTTAAATAAAACTTATTTTTAAAGAGGAAGGACATGAAATACAACCTGAGTTGTAGTTTCTTAAGCAGTATAATGGCTGATATGCAAAAACCTTATGCTAGTGTGTAGAGCAAGCTGTTCCTGCAGAAACTGAGGCTTGCTGTTGGCTTGCAGACTGTGTGGAAGGGCATGTTTATGATGTTTATGCTTGGTGCATCTTTCTGCCTCTCCCTCCCCTACCCCATCTGCATATTCTTAAAAGTGTTCTACTTCATGTTGTGGTGGCCAGGTAGCAGTGCCATGAAAGGAGTGCTTTCCATTCAGGGTAGGGTTTCTCGTGCCTAATGCTCAGGTGCAGCATATTGTGCTTTCTGGGAATTTCTTACTGCTGAAAAGCAGTGGAATTTTGGAAGCAAATGGACTAATTTTCCATTATATATACATTATTTTTTAATCCTGGCTTTTTTTTTTTTTTTGGGTCCCTATCTTGGTGAGACAAGAAGACAAGTGTAAAGGGCTGTTTTGCCAGGACTACATGCTGAATCTCTCCAGCGTGTCACCATGACTTCTTTCAGAAGAAAGAATGTCACCATCATTTCTTTTCTTTCAGAAGGAAGAAATGTATGGATACAGTGGTGATTCGCTGTTTAAATGGACAGGCTATGGTTGCCAAAACAGGGAGTTTTACTGCTACGAATGTATTGTTCCAGCTGAATTTTTAAGGCTAAGCACGCTGTATGATTATTACTAGGCTCATGTGTTGCTTCTGCTGGGACTGTGAAGGGCTCTTGGTGCTACTCTTGTGCAAACCCTTAGCATTCCTTGAGAAAGCTTTTAGTAGTGAAAGATGTGGTTGTTTACTCTGGAAAGTTCATAACCACTGTGCAAACACTACTGAAAAATATCCTTTTATCATGAACTTATAAGGATGTTCTCCTCCATTATTAAAAAAAGAAAAGAAAAGTTTGAGGAAAAAATTAAATGGCATTGTGAAATACTTTTTTCATCCAGGTTAGTTATAGGAATTGATATGTTATTAATCTGTGCAATTTTGGGTTGGGAATGGTTTTTGGTAGCAGCTGTGGTATGAGTAAGTACTTCTGGCTCCCCTGTGAAACTTACTATGTAAATATGCTTTTGAAAAGCAGCAGCATATAGAGGTCATCCTGATGTCAGTACTGTATGTTGAATGGACATCTTGGCATACTTAAAGCACTTTGTCCATTTGCATCAATCAGAAAGGTGGGGTTTGGGTTTTGTAGTCACTGTTTTGGTTGTGGGTTTTTTTTGTGTTGGAGTGTTTTTCTTTTTAAAGCAGCTCTTCAATTAAGTTGCCTTACCATCTGAATAGTAAACATCATGGGAGTGTATCAGTTACACCCACGAAGATGGTGGCCATTTGTCTTCTGATATAAGAATCCTCTCAGTGAAGCGCCAGAGTTGCAAACTCCCTTTCCTAAGATGGTTTTGTTCTAGGGGTTACTCACCAGAAGCAGGAAAGCCATGAGGCTTTTGTCAGCTGTTGCCATCGGGTGGGAGAGCAATCCCATACCTGTGGTATGGTGCAGACAGTCACCTGGGTCAGTGCTGGGGAAAGAAAACCTATGTGTTTGGTTGCTTCTGTATCACCTACAACTGAGATTTTTACTGTTGAGGTTTGAAGATGGATATGTGAAATGTGGGACAGATCTGGGTGTTATGAACATGTGCTTCCAGTTGTGAAGGTGCTACAGCAGCTCTGAACTGATGCGTTCAGACCAGAATGTTCTGGGTGATTGGTTCATCCTGATCCTGGCAGTGTCTGTCTGGGTACAGCTCAGCTGGAATAGATATGTAAATAGGAGATAATATCGAAGCCTTTGCTCAGAATTTTCATGGTTTTCTGCTGGCTCCTGAGAACTGTTTCAGTGCTTTCACTAGGAAAAGCAGTGTGGATTTTTAATGTTGTGCTTTCATTACACCCAGTAGCCCTGTGCAAATGTTTTAGATGTCCAAGTAGGGTTGTGATTGCTGCAGTGACTTCAGAAGTTCTTCAGATGTGATCAAATGACTTGAGTAGGGTTTTTTGAGACCTTTGTGATAACATGAGTTCAAGATACTCAAGCCGTGAGTTTTAAGACTTTGTACGCTTTCAAATTGCAAATATGGCATTAATACTGAAGTGCTGTTATCTAGTTACCCAGGCAATATGTTGTTACTTTTTTTCTTCATGAATTGCCACCTGTGAGTGTGCTTTCCCTTAACAGAGGAACCTTTGCTTGGAGTTAAAGTTAATCACGTATTGACAGTAAAGCCGTAAGCATTTTATAGGACATACTATTTAGTATTGACATACTGTTTAATATTGGCATATGTAAAGTTTCTTGTGGGAAGCAAGAAATAAAGTTTTATTGCTGAGGTGCTGACAATAATGATGCCTATTGATTCCAGCATTTAAAGAGGAAAAGTACAGAGTTTCAAGCCAACGTGTTCCTTTCAGCAAGTAGTATTTTGCAAATACCTTGATGGAACTATTTGTACTATTGTGAGCCAGAGTCAATGTCAGGTTGGTACAAGACACTTTACTGTTTCCTGAATCATCCTGAGTATAGAAATGTGAAGGCCAAAACTGTAATAAAACTGAATGATTATTTATTTTCACTTGAAAAGCTGTAGTTGAATTTCGATTTATTTTTAATTCTTCGTGTCATTTCATTTACTTTTGATAAAACCATAGTTGATTCTTTGCTTTTAAAGAGAAGTGTATTCCATAAGACTCAGAATTCAGGCTTCATTAAAATTAAAACCCCTTTAAGTTTTAATATCAAACTGCCTAGAAATTTATGTACGTAGAGCTCTTTTAGTTAATTTTTAGAGACTAGCGTATGTAGGTAATGTAAATCAGGTTATATGTGTAGCATTTGTAATACCTAGAAGAATTATGAATAAAGTTTGCATTTTGGCTGCCTAAAATTCCTAATATTATTGTGTACAACAAATGTACACATAGCCGTCTGTTTTCTTTGTAAATGATGTGCTACGGATAGCTGCATTGGCACAGATTTTCCAGACTCATCACAGTGAAACCCCAGTGGGACATGTGCCAAAGGGTTAAGTGTGTAGAGTAAGAGGTAGTGCATGTGATATGCAGCACATCACCAACAGTGAAATGGTTGCATTTTACAGGGCTCTGTTGTGATTTGTCAAGTTTGTGCAACAGGGCTTCAAAACCTTGTATTTATATTGCTACTTTCGGTGCTTGGGTTTGTGGCAGAGGCAGAGAGTGGGAGGGTGAAAGCTGTTTGCTTGCATAAAATGCGCAGCAAAATGCCAAATTCAGCAGAGGCTCTGTCGGGTTAGCCCAGCTGTCAGCCAGTGGCTGATGGCAGGAGTGAAGTACCCATGCTTGTGCTTGTTTTGGGATTGGGTTTTGTGGCAGGTGGAAATTGGAGTTCACTGAAACAGCTGAGTGTTTGCTGCAGTGATTATGGCGTGCTTCTAGACTTTGTCTGTAACCCCCTGCTCAGCTCTTTGGCAGGAGGACGGAGTGATCTGATCCAGAGCCTGAGGTCAGCTACTTCAGGCTTCCGCATCTCTGGGAGGTGTGTGGGGAACAGCCTAGCTCTGAAATGGCTAAAGGGGAAGAAACTGTGATAACAGTGGAGATTAGTAATGAAGCTTTACCCTTCTTGCCTTGGCCATCTGCAGAGTAAAAAATGTGTTTGTGAGCTTTAATGCATGTTGTTTAATGGCTGTCTTTGTACATATAGGGGGTCATATAGGTGTGCATCATACAGGAATACATTGATTAATCAAGGAAGTTGTCTAGTGTGAACAGGAAAAACTTAAAAACGTGGGCTTTTCAGTAGCACTTCCCCTCTCGGGTCATGTCTCTGTCTACTGAAATAATGAAACTTGCTTTTTTCGCAACTTGAATGCTTTAAGCACTCAGTAAAACTCACTTGTAATCAAGCCTTCTGTATTTACTTACATTGCTGCTGTATTTTTTCCACTTAAATTTCTTAACGTGCTTAAGGTTGTTTTAAGGATATAAAGCACTTCTTATTTCATCTCTCCCAGAGCAAAGACTGCTTTCTCCATTTTCAAAACTCTTTAATGACTAATTATACCTGCTTTTTAAACTTTGTGTGAAGAGGTTTAAATGTTTCTGTGTGACTGTGATGTGGGATGGACCAAAGGCAGTCTAATCTTCTGTAGTTGATGGAAATGTGAACTTTAAAAATGTTGGGAATTAGAGAAGAAAGGCTGAGAAGAATCTCTCAAACTTCTCTTAAATCTTTGAGAAGTTGTGGAGGAGATGATGAAGGCACCTGAAACTTTGATCCCAACAATCAAACACTGTCTAATATAAGCAAATTAGGTAGTTCCCTTTGTGTGGAGTGGAGGTACTTGAGGGCTGGAAAAGGACAGTGTTTGTCACCTTCTTAATGATTTCCGTTTCCTGCAGAACTCTGAAGGTGCTGGATTCAAGTGTAATTGATGGTTTTACAGTACTACCAGGGCTGTTGTATTCTGGTGGTGATGGAGGGCCCCAAGCAGAGCTTTGGTGTGTTAGGAGTTTATGGTATATAAACACCTGTGGGAGACACAGTGTCCCTTCCATGGGAAATTTGCAGTATAATGTGAAATAAGAAGGAAGTGAGCCTCATGGAGGGATGAGAAGCAGAATTTGGAAGAGTTAAAGATGCTTGTGTGATCCTCCTGCATGCAGTCACTGAGCTGTGCCTTTGGCTGTTGTATCTGAAAATGATTTGTTGTAAGTCTTGCTGCTGATGTGCATCCCAAATGCATGGGGGAGAGAAAAGGGCAGTAGCTGTTAGTTTACTGAATAACATGCGAAGTGAAATGGGTTTTGGGCAGGAACATAAGTCAGGTCTGAGCTGTGTGACTTGGTGTCAAACTTCAAGAGTAGATAACTAGCAAAGGGGGCAGAGCTGGGGAGGATGGAAAACTGGATAAAAGCAAAAAAATACAAGATTCAAGTGTCCTCACAAGAAATAAGATTTTGGTGGCTCTTTGAGAACAGCAATGGTGAGGATTGTGTCCAGATTTTCTGTTTCAAGTAAATTTTTGATGTGGGGAGGAGGAGGTGACTTGAAGAAATATGTGCGTGCAATTTCTAGATGCTGATATTCTGCTCTGGAGTGAAACTACAGCATGTTACTGAGCTTCTGAAAGCTGAAATTTTAATTATTCTGATCCACACATTTCTTTCTTGGTATATGCAGTGCAAAGCCCGTAAACACATTTAATTTTTTTTTTTCTCCTCTTTCTTCAATTTATCAAGAAATAGATATGTGATTTTATTTTCTAAAGTATTTCTGCAGAGGGGGGAAATTTGTCCATTTTATAAATGCAGTGTAATTCTACTGGTACCTCTTCTGTCAGGGTGTGAGAACTTGCAAATTTGCTGCTTGTTACTATGTTGTTCACACTGTGATAAAAATTTAAAGATAACACAATTGATTATTGCTTGCATCTATGTATCTAGGTATACCAAATGCATTGTGAGTTCATTTATACAAATGGATTTTCCCTGAGGTTTGTATGTGGCCTGCACTGATTGATCTTTGGTGATAGCTGTATCAGTAAGCTAAGTTTTAATAGGCAGCTGAAGTGGGTATTTGGAAGGTGGCCTTATTGGAATATGGCTCTCATTAGGGGAGAGCGCTATATTTAAAGTCCTTTTAGCTTGTGACGATGCTGTAGTGCTTCATGGAGATGGTGAGATTACTCCAGGGAGAAGGTGGAAATGCCTCATATCACTCAGCTGTCTTCATGCTGATTAGGGAGTGACACTGTCCGAGATGCCTTTTGGAGGCAGGCAATTATTTTCAGCTGGAGAGATGTTAACCAAGAACTAAAGCCTTAGGGGAGGAAAGGGTGAGCAGGTCTGGGAGAGGGAGGGGCACACTCACAAAACATGTAACATTTATTTTGCTCCTTCTAAGTACTAGTCTCTCTTTATATAGGTTTCACCGTTCATATGGTGCAGCATTTAATACTTGCAGCTGACTCTGTGCGGAGTGTTCTGTTTCATACTCTGATTTTTACAGTTGCTTGAATATCAGACAACTTAGTGCTAATTTTGCATCCTGCTGTATAGTTAGTGAGATCAGCAGAGATGCTTTTTATTCTTGCAGTTCTTTTCAGATAATATTGGGTTGTTTTTGTGTTGTGTGTTGTTTTCTGGTTGGGTTTTTTTTTGTTTGTGGAGGTTTGTGTGTGAGTGTGTGTGTGTTTTATGGGGTTTTTGTTTGTTTGGGCTTTTTGTTTTAGTTTTAATATTGATCTAAAATCTACTTTTAAGCAGCAAAGGGATTTATATCCAGCAGGCTGCTGCTGTGCAGTCATTATTTTGTGGCAGACTCATTACTTGATGACAAAATTCAGGCCACTGCCAACTGCTCAAGGCAACCTTTTGCTATGGGCTTTATAGGGGAGCTACGAGAACAGCCATGCAGTTTGGGTTGCAGGTAAGAAATTAATTTTTTAGATATTTTGTAAGGCAGTGTGGATGGAAAGCTCATTTAAAGATTCCTTATCAGGTAAATTAATAGTTACAATAGGGAATAATTTAGTAGGAGCAGAGAATAATTGTCTTAACTTGTAAAATGCTGTAATCTAGACTCCAAGTGAGTGAGCTTTATATAGTGGTGTTGCTGTTGACCGACCAATTTCATTGCATCGTAAACTAACAACGAAGCTGTTTGAATTACTCAGCAGATTGAGATTTCTTAACCTGGCTGTGTGTCATGTTGCCTGTGTTGAAATTAGTCGTAAATGATCTTATATTTATGTGTACATTGGGGAGGGATGTCTTTCTCTGAGTAGTCTTAGTATCTGTAGTAGCCTTGGTTCAGCTTGAGAGTGCCCAGGCACACACATGCAGGCGTCATCCCCCTAAAGAGCAACGTACCTGTGTTGCTGCAATACCTGTGGAAGTTCTCTTTTTTTGTTGCTACATTTTGTATAGATACTGTATGTTTTCTATTGCCATACAGCTTAAATACGAGGAATTAATGAGAAAAACCTTTGTGTGTATTGTGTAAATTGCAGCTAACAGGCAGCTGCTTTGTTTATCTTGTGAGTGTGCAAGACTAGTTTGAATCTTGAGAGCTATTTTGAAGTCATCAGGCTTTGAAGACATCAGACTTTGAAGTGATTTGTGTTAGTGTATACAGAATAATCTGTGTTTATATAAGTAACTGGTGGTTGACTATCTATTTTTTTGTAAAGAATGGTCATGCTGAAGTTGAAAGAATAATGGGGTGGGACAATGGGGACAGGGACAGACCTCAGTTGTGGTTGTGCTCTAGAATGTATTACTTGGTTTTCTGCTTATTGCAGTTAAATCAAGCTGCTCTGATCATGTGTTTTAATAAAACTTAGAGTATGTGTTACAAAACTAGTATATGTTTTTTTTGGTTTAGCCCTTTTTAAAATTTAACTGTACCTTGATTATTGGCATCATTGAGGCTCACTTGAATAAATGAGCAGAATTCACTCCACACAAATCCGAAAATCAGTAGGGTTGAGTTTGCAAACACAGGCAAAGCAAAAGGCAAACTAAGAATAAAATATGCCTTTTAGGAGACCTCGGAATGATATTTTTATACTTATAAAAGTGCTTTCTTCCTTAATAATATCAGATGAAGGAAAAGCTGATGATGGAGAAGGCTTTTACAGTAAGCGAGAATATGGTGCTGACAAATCGGATACCTGTCTTGAGGATGTCCATCTTTGTTGAAAAGGGAGCTTTTCCCTGGGAAATGTGATGGAGTAGATGGTGGCCATGGGTCAGGGTGCAGCGAGCACAGGAGAGCAGTGTTTGGCCTGGAGGTGGTAGATCCTTCAGAAGGTTTGCCACAGCAAGCTTTTCTTGGTTTTGGCTTGGCTTATGGGGCTGGTGGGAGATGAGGTTTGTTTTCGTGGGTGCAGGTTTGAGGGGTTGGTCCTGTCTGTCAGTGGGAGATGCGTGAGATACAGACCTGCTTTTCTCCTGAATGGCTGAAAAGTGATACATGGTGTAATTTTGGGATATGGTAAGCTGATACTTCTGATCTGGAGGAGCTGTTTGGAGTCTCGCTCTGTGGTTGGTGCTGCTCACCTCGTTTTCTGCCTGAGTATGTAGCTACTCAGATGCCATGTGACTGGTGTCTTGTGTAACTCGCTCTTTTAAGGGCCTTAGTTTATTAGCACACTTCTTGCAGACACTTCTGCCTTTGCTTTTGTACCTGTCTCTTGCACTGAAATTAGTTTTACCCATGTGTTTGCAGGCAGTGCAAGCCAGGGGCAAAGGTGCCAGCATTGCAGAGCGGCTCAGCAGGTCCTCTGCTGACCTCCTGGCAGTGGCTGCTGCTGTGGGGCGCCTCACTGGGGCTCTTGCCTGCCTGCTGCCTGTGGCCTCTTCTTCTCTCAGCCTACCTACGGACTGTCTGCTGGTGAATATGAACACACAAACTGGCTGTTATGGGGGCTGCACAAGGGACCTGCTGGCTGCCCAGCGTGTCAAGGAGTAAGCTGTGCTGACTGCTAGCAAGGAGAAATGAGTGTTCCTCATGTTAAGTTCTGTCCTCTTCCACTGCTGCTCTGCTTTTGCACAGAGCATGTTTTTCTGAAGCTTTTTTTTAAACCCACAAACACTTGTGTTTGCATTTGCAAAATATTTTTTCATTATGCAGGTTTTTTTTTTTTGTGTACTGAGAACTAATGCTTTAGTGGCAGAGTTGTGCCGTAAGTGTAAGCTGAAGAAATGTAGTTGCAGATTTGGAGTGGACAGTGTTCAGATTTCCTTTTCATTGTTCTGTCAAGAGCTAACAGTTGAAACAGTGAAGAGAGGTTTCCGGTTACCATATTTGTATCAGTTGACTGTGTGTTTTTCTTATAAATGAAATGTGGCTAACCAAACAGTTGGCATCTGCTATGAGAGAGGGTGAATGGGAGAGGGAAATACTAAAGATCAGTTTTATGTCTTCGCTTTGTAGGCCAGCTATTTAACATAGTGCAGTAGAACTTAGCAATTTCAGCAATTCAGAATGATCCTGGCAGTTTCACATTGTCTTATTGTGTGAACAAAGTGGCTATTATTCTTCTGGTTGTTGCTGTTTGCTGTTTGCCTTCATCAGTGTAAAATAAGGTCCACAAGAACTGCTGTGAAACTAACAATCTCTTTTGAAAGAATCGCAAACGTTTGGGATTAGCCCGGCATTGCTTCAGCAGCATGAACAAGGACCAGATGGGGTGTGTAGCACAGCATGCCAGAGCGGGAGCCAGTGGTGCATGCTGGCTTTCACAGTTAAAATGGCTTGTAAAAATAATGCTGACAAAGTCACCCCATTGCATTAGCTTCCAGAGATGCAAATAATCAAGAGGCTTTGGGAGGGCTGCAGTGGCTGAAGTACCATGTTTTGTTTGGCCTCTGGGAAACCTGTAGCATAACCAAAGACAAAAGGAAGTTTGTTTTTAAAAGTTTTATGGGACTTTGGGTGATAGCATCATGGTTATGGAATTAAATTATATGGAGAACAGAAATCTGAAGTTTGAATCTTGCAAGTGGGAGGAAAAATTTCAAAAAGCTCAATAGGGTGCTTAAATTTGCCTGAAAGACCAAAGTAAAGTGAGTGCATAACCTGACTTTCATGCCTGTTAGATTTTCTCCTTTTATATTAAATGTTGCTTTAAACTTTAAAGGCATTGTCAATTAAAAGTTTGTACCTTTCTAAAATGTTTTTTTATAAATATTATTATATTACTTTATTAACATAGTCTAATACCTAACATGTAATACATACTAATATATATTATTGCAAGTAATTATAGTAATTACATTATTAATCGCATAAATACAAATTTACTTGTCTGGAAATCTAGTGGAGGACAGGATCCTGAAGGGCTCTATTTGCCTGAAGTTGAGATGTTGTTCTGAGGACACATGAGGAGCTTCAAGAACATATAACAAGTTATACTTGTTTCTTTGATTTGAGAAACTACTAATTACAGGCACAGGAACCCTGCAGCTCTTACTATATGATCTGTCTTCTTGCTTTGGGTTTGAGGTTGCCAGCAGCAGGCAGAATATAGCAGGAAATAGTCAAGAATGGAGAAGGGAAGCTGCTTGAGCTCAGTGCTAGCTGGTCAGGTTTTGTCCATCTTTCGAGTGATAGGGATGAATTATTTCTTGAATGGACCACCTCTGCCTTCAGAGGTTTAAGGCTTACAGGGCTTCTGTGGGTAGAATGTTTAACTGTGCATTAAGAGTAGTGCTTCCACTCCAGGCTCAGAGGTGCTGCTCCTCTGTGTGAGAATTTGTGGTCTTTTGGAGGTAAAGGCTAGGGCGTTGGTTGGTGGGGGTGGTGGTGTAAGAAAGATCCTTGCGTTGCTTTGGCACATGCTGTTGACTTCTGTCTGGCAAGTGGTTTCCAGAGGGATGGTTCTTCTCATGTATTCTCAGTAACCCTTCAGCCCATGTGCCTTCATGAGGGGAGTAACAGTGGGAGCACAAATGCTTCGGTTGAATGATAATTTAGGTACGTGGTACCAAGAGGGATGAGAGAGTGCCTTCAAACCATGTTGATTCCATAGGCAAAACACCACATGCTGCTGCTCTCCTTTTATTCCAGACCATCCCAGACGGCTTCAGATCCTGTGACAAATTTTAAAAGAGTCTTCTGAGGTCTGGCATGCATGCAGAACACACAATGTCTTGAGGCTGAAGTTTACCTTCCCATTAACTTGATTTTACAGTCTATCACTTTCCTGGCCTACAATGAGATTTTTCTCCACATGGGATTTCTCATGAAGGCTCTTAATTATCCTGTGCAGTTTGGGGAGTTTCCTTTGCATTACCTTCAGCTGATGGTCTGTCAGTGTGCTTAAGTTGTAATTGATGTTGTGCTGTAATTGCTGTTTATGAATTACACCTGCACTATGCTAGAGTTTAGAAATAGAGAAGTAAACAATATAGCACAATATAGACATAAGAAATTAATGTGTACTGAGACATTTCCATAGCGTTAGTGTGAAATGTCTCTCAGCTAAATATGCAAAAATATGCAGAGAACATTTGTAATTATGCCGTGCAAGGATGAAGGAGTTAATATGGAGAACTTGCATCAAAATGATTCATGGCAAATAAGAGCAGACTTGGAGGATTGTGGCTTTGTTAAGGAGACTTTAAAATCTAGGTGGGATTTTTCAAAGCCGTGTGTACAACCAAATTAAAATTAAGGAGATTTTTTCAAAATAACTTTCAGATAGATGACTTGAATGGAGCTTTGCTCTGTAATGACTGGCCATTATGTTTCCAAAGCACATAGATACTGGTGCTTGGGTTTGGGTTCCAACTTGGGAATGGCTTGGGCAGCATCATTATGAGAAAAATCTGGGCTGTAGTGATGACTTTTTTTTTTTTTGGTGGAAGATGGAGAAATGTATTTAAAACAGCCAGAGGACTCACTGCCTTGATCTTGTCTCTCTGAGGTGTGTGCATGAAAAGTCTTTATGAGCGCTGCATAGGATTGAGAGGCCTTCTCATTCGAAGGCCGTAGCACTTCAAGCAGCAGGCAGTTGAGTGGGTTGCTGCCCTGAGAAGGGGTTACACTGCGGAGTGGTGAATGCTGCTGCTGCAGGTTTCATTGCTTCTGTAGCCTGTAGCTACAGCTGCACTGTAGAAATATAAAGAAAAAAAAGTGAAAGTTAGGAAAAAATCTTGATAGAACCAGGTAAACATCTTGAGAAAACCGTTGTGTATCACCCCAGGGTTACAGCAGCTGGTATCGTCCTTGCATCTTCAGTGTCCTCTCTCTTGCCCAAAGCAGAAGGTGGTAAGGTGGGGTGGAGTGCCTGAGGTGAAAAGATGAAAGAAGTAACCCAGTACTTCCCTGAAGAAAAGCAAATTGAAAGTGTTATGTTAGCCACTGAGCAACATGGACCTTTGGAATGACTGGGTGAATTTCTGTACTGAGCCCCGGAGTTTGTCCACCACTCTCATTTTCCCCACCCGGAAAATGGTATCTCCTCAGTTTGTTTCTAATGATTGCAAATCCCCTGCGCCATCTTATTTCCAGTGGTTAATTACTCTCTGCCTTGACAAGTCTGCACATTTGATTATTGGTCTTTGGTTTCTGTCTGCTGGATCTTTTCACTACTTTATTTAATGAAAGACTGTGCTATTTGCAAGATCTGGGTTGCTCGCATGTTGCTTAGACTGTAGTAAGGTTGTTTTTTTTTCTTCAGCAAATGGTTTACTGTTGAAAGTGTTGATCCATCCCAGTGTTCAGAGAGGTGTATAAATGTCTATTGCTTGTAGTGTTAAAATTCCAGAATATAGCGTTACAAAGCTGGAAGTCCTCAAATATTGTAAAATGAGATTACGTGGAAGAATAAGTGACTGAGCAGAATCTATAATAAATCTTGCTTGGTTTTTATTTTGTTGACTTATTAAATCTTTGAAACACAATGCTAAGTAGCTCATCACCTAAAAGCATAGTTCTAGAACAATCAACGTGATTATTTTATATTAAGTAAATAATTTATTTTGCTTCTTTTTCCTTTCTGTGAGAAGGTTGGAAGAAGGGATGGATGATCACGTTGTTGAGTGGTCTAGGTAAATAACCTAGGCTGTTTACGCTGTAACTAATATTAATGCCATATAACTTTCGGAATGAATTTGTTTTTACTTAGTGTGAATAGAGAGCTTTAGTAGTTGCATGCTATATTAAATATGAAAACAGTGTTTAAATACAGGTAGAGTAGGAATTTCTGAACCAGCAAGTGCAGCACAGCTTGAATTAAGCTTTGTTGAACAAATTAATTGTATGTTGGTAAATGTGTGCTGACCTGTGAGCTGGAGCCATATGGTCTGCTGCCTCACCTCGCTCCTTCAGCAGACTTGGCCCATGTCTGCTTTAAGTCCTTCTTTTGCTAGGAAAGGGGAGGGGGATTGTTTTAGTAAAGAGAAACCAAGCTCCAAACGGAACAGCAGCTGACCTGTGATGGACAGCAAAGGCTTAAGGCAGCGCACTGCAATTGACAGTATGTGGTGTTTGGAGTTACGATTTGGGGCATTGCCTATAGGTATACTTTGTCAGTAAAGTAGACCCAGCAGCTGAAGTCCTAATTCTGGAGTATGTGTAAAATCAATTTAGGAGGAGGAAACTAAACTGTTGCTAGCAATTGTGTGAAACTGTTCTTGCAAATGATGCTGACTTGTAATGAAAACATGCACTCCTGTATTTATACCCTTACCTTCATGATGCTGATGTGCTTAAGTAGTGATTCTCATGAGATGTGCAAACGCAGTCTCAAGTGTCCCCCTTCACAGTAGGTTTTTGTGACAGTCTGTCTTTCAGTGCGGTTTACTTTGACATACGCTTGAGTAGGATTTTCTGTTGAAAAGGATATTTCAGATATCATAGGGTTTACAAAAGCATTGCATTTAGTTGCTCACACTGAAGTGCTCGCCCCTCCCCACTTGCACACACTGCCCATCAAACATGTTAATCCCCTCCTGCCCTCCCCCCATTGAAGGAGCCTGATATGTTTCCTTTTGCATTAGTTAGGCCTTCTGGGAAATACATGCAGAAATAAAAGGCTTTTCTGTAGCCCTTTCTCCCTCAGGAATGCATAGAAACCTGTTCCTTGGATCTGGTCCACAAACTTGAAACTTGATTTTTTTAGGGGGGTGGTGGGGGGGAATCTATAATCATGCGCATATGTTACTGAGAAAGTTCTAACTACACATTGTGGTAGAGGTATAGGATCTCATGATACTTTAAAAAAACCCCCCAAAAAACTCATGTTTCTTATTTGCAATCTGTTGTGCTGAGGTTTGTCTCTAAAGCAGGTATTTAAAGCTCTCAGCTTTGTAACCTTTGTTTGTCCTTCATCTTTATTGGCGGTGTGTATCCAGTCTGCAGAGAATAGGCTTGTTTTATTTACAAAGATTACTCATAGTTCTCAGTATACCTTAGTATACTTAGAATCATAAAATAGTTAGGGTTGGAAAGGACCTTAAGATCATCAAGTTCCAACGCCCCTGCCGTGGGCAGGGACATCTCACGCTAAACTATATATACTTAACTATACCTTAACTATAGGATGAAGCATGCCCTTTGCCTTGGGATAGTGGTTTCTGCATACTAGTTACACATGCATGGAAACCCATGAGAGAAGGTACTGCAGGTTTTAAAAGCAATACTGCTATACTGACAATTGATACCCGTATTGTTCCACAGGCAGAAAGGCCAGCCTAAGCCTGGTATAGTCTCTACCTCTCTGTGCATTGGGAATATAGGAATATATAGGAATGCATATAGGAATGTCTGCAGCTTGGAGTGGGCTGACCATCATGTTATGAAGGACCCAGAGCTCTAAGTTACCTATGCATTTCAGTGGCTTTTGGGGCACATAGGTGCTGTGCCCTCCTAAGACTTTGTGAAGAGCTAACCTGGGGTTACCCATAGTGGTAGTGCCAGGGTAAGGAGAATATACAGTTGTGTGATGGCCCGGGCTTAGGGCCTGTCCGTGTTGCTGGGCATATTTTGGTGTTCATGCTCTCCTCCTCCTGCCTAAACCAGATGTCAGTGTGGCTTGGGGCATGTGAAGCATAAAATGCAAGCCCATGTTGGCAGGACAGTGTGGTGGTTCCTGACATAGGCTTGTCTGTGGGTTCATCTTTACCATGGGCAAAAGCAGAATTGCTTTTTTTTCTCCACCGAGATTGAGTTGTTTGAATGTAGTTTGAAAGTTGTATATGAAACTTATCCTGTGTGGGAATACATATGCAAATATCCAGTGTCATTGCTTTCTTGCTACACTAACGTGAGAACAGCAGTCGTGGTGTTTTACATGGTTCAGGTGATCACCACATTCATGGAGGCTTGTGCTTCTAAATGTCAGTGCACTGCTGCCATTGCATATTCCAGAAAAGCCAGCCTAAACTTCTTTTGCCAATTCCCACTCCCTCTACTTGCTGCCATGCAGCCTCTTCAGAAGTGGTGCTGCAGCTGCTTGGAGGCCTGATGCTGTGCCACATCAGTGCTGCTTGCTGGTGGTGTGGCCCCACCAGTGATGAAGCAGTGCTTCTGCGGGGGCAGGAGCTGCTTCAGCTGGTTTTGCCACCAAGAGAAGTGTCGGTGAAACTGTGGTGTGACTTTGTGTCCGTGCTGTGGTGAGCTGGAGTATGAAAATGGACATCAACAAATTAGGGGGAATGTGACTTGACTGAAGTGACAGTTTCTTCCAGCTGATAAAAATATTTCATAAATACTGGCTTTCTTTCAGTTCTTATCTACTGTGGAATTGTAGGTCATGTTCCTTGGCAGCCACCAAAGGGGAAAATTATTTTAATTCCACGCCTTTCCCTGCAGCGAGAGATGATCATCTCTGTGATGACAGGTTGTCAGGTTATCTCTTGTCTCCCCAAGGTTTGGGATGGAATTGCAGAGGAGGGGATGTAGGAAACCTGTTGCATAATGCCCTTCTCCTTGTGACGCTAGTGCTTTCACCTCGTGGCTTGGTGATCTCTGCTCCTCAGCTTATGTTACAGCTTGGTTTAATAACAGTATCAGGCACCCAGTCTTCTGCTGACAGTTTCTTAGAAAAGTTGGGGTTGTGTGTTTTGTTCTCTCTCTGATTTTAGTTTCAGGTTAGCAATTGGTCTTGTTCATTCAAGCACAGGTTTTCATCCTCTTATTTGCTCTCAGTACGTAGTACTTCGTTCTGCAAGCTGACTCGGCTTAAAAATGGACCTTAATTGTAGAGGAGAGCACTTCATAAGGTGAGCAAAGGTGGTGTAACCTGGTCTATAGGCTTTTGGGTATGCTTTCCAACACTGACCAGCTTGTTGTGATTGATCACCTTACCAATGAACTGGGTGGCCTTTTCTGTGCTAGTGTTACTGTCGGTGGGTGGTGCTTTTTCTTTCACAGCTCGCATTCTGCTGCTTAAGTAGTTTTCCCAAGATTTAATATGCTGCTTCCAACCTATATTTTTTAATTACGTTGAGCAAGTTGCTGATTTTAATAGGGAATAGTCATTCAGTAATGAGTTTTCAGGCAGTAGGCGGTGGTTTGCTACAAAACTATATTGCTTTAGCTCATCCTTATGTGACAGTTGCTATGAAGTTTGGTCGAGTTAACACCAAACTACTTACTAGGTAAGAAGGCAGAAAGCAAAAGTTTATTTTAATTTGAGAACTCTTAGCTTTCTGTGGATTGATACTTTTCATAGATTTGTATAGTACATAAATATAATACATGGCAAATCTGATTTGTGACCAGTTGGCTTTTAGGTGGTGGAAAAACTCAAAAATATGTTAGAAAGAAGGTTGTTTAATGGTGGGACGTTAATTTTCTCCTTGATTTGAGGTTTTTATTCTTAGGTATACAGCAACCTTTCTGTATCAAAACTTTTCTCTTAGGGATAGAATGGTGAGCAGCTTATTCCCTTCAGTCATCTTGCCGAACGAAGGGATGCTTCAGGCATGGAGGGACAGCCATCAGCCTTTCTTGTGGGTGGTATGACAGCAGCCATGCCCCTGCAGTGCCATCTCCCCGGAATGGCAGCCTTTGTGAAAGGCTGTGGACCCGAACTGGGCCAGGCTGGACCTGCTCTGACTGATGGGCGGGAAGCATGTTGTTGTAGTTTCCTCTCGGTTAATGACCAAGAGAGGTGCAGTGGTGCCATGGCTCCTCTCAGCACCACTACAGGAATGGCCTTTGTTCCAAGTAATTTGTACCTCTTACTGACTTTTTTACGTTGTGTTTTCAGTCATGAGCACTGGGGCTTCATGAGTTTTTGGCCCTGTACACCCGTTCACTCCCTCCCTGGCTTCTGCTGCTTGCCACAGGGAGTATACCCTGAGCATCTTGGAGCTGTGAACTCCATCTCTTGCCCTCCCCATGGGTTTTGTGGGAAAGGTGGTGTGTGGTGCAATATGGCTTGCATGGAGAACAACTGGAATGGCAGTTTGTGAGTGCACAGATGCCGGCTGTCCTTTGGTCCTGCGCAGGGGAGGGAAAGAAACCAAGCCGTCTGGTGCAGGGCCTGGGGAGGTGGGACTGGGTCCCTTTCAGCAGCTTCAGGGGCCTGTGTCACCTTCTTGTGTTGATGAAGAGCTAGAGATTGAATTAATAAAAAATGGCATCAAAATGCAGGTTAACGAGCAAGGTACTCTCATGTTTGGTACCAAGTGATATGGGGGCCTGTGAAGAGAGTTGGCCTTCATTGCTTTTGATTAACGGTACTGTTTATATGTAGGTATTCTTTTGTGTAACCTGGAAGTATTCTTTGTCCAAACTGATGTTTGGTTTTGTTGGGTTTTTTTTTTTTCAAATGCTATCAGTTTTCTGTGATTTACTGGGCTCGTTTACAACACAATATTGTATTTTATTTCTGCTTTTCCCATTTTGGTGTTGATGAGCTCTCTCTTTGAAATCCTTTGGGTTCTGTAGCCTACTTTTTAAGTCAGTATTTTTTCCTGTATTACTGAGTAGTAAACAGGACAAGAGGTAACGGGTTAAAACTTAAACAGGGGAAGTTTAGATTGGATATAAGGAGGAAATTCTTTCCTGTTAGGGTGGTGAGGCACTGGAATCAGTTGCCCAGGGAGGTTGTGAGTGCTCCATCCCTGGCAGTGTTCAAGGCCAGGTTGGATGAAGCCTTGTGTGGGATGGTTTAGTGTGAGGTGTCCCTGCCCATGGCAGGGGGGTTGGAACTAGGTGATCTGGAGGTCCTTTCCAACCCTAACTATTCTGTGATTCTATGAGTAGCTTTCCGCAGCAGACAC
The DNA here is from genome assembly GCF_037157495.1 of Lathamus discolor. Taxonomy (NCBI): domain Eukaryota; kingdom Metazoa; phylum Chordata; class Aves; order Psittaciformes; family Psittacidae; genus Lathamus; species Lathamus discolor. Next base: position 64,505,258 of record NC_088909.1, read on the forward strand.
AGTACCCACAACCTTAAATCCCCATGACCTCTGCTGTTCTGTTTCACTGGAGGACTGAACTGAGAAGACATCAATTACTACTTAAACAAAAATGGTCACCCAGAGCAGAAAACCAACTGGTGGAAAGCACAATGCCCATTCTCTTCCCTTGTTGTGTCAGCTCTGTTTTGCTCCCTGTGGTGAACAGGATGCTTGTGTCTGGGAGGGAAGGGGCCGGTTTGGTGCAACAGTGTCCGGGCTGGCTGGGGTGCAGGGGAAAGTGAGGCTTTGTCAGGGGCACTGTGGTGTTGGGCATCGTGGCCTGGGAGGACTGCAGCCCTCCCCTTCCCTTTCTGCCTGATCATACCCACCATTTTTGATGAAAGTAAATGAAAGTTTTTCATTTACTCTTGTCCATATTACGTTTTGAAGCTCTGTTAAGAGGAGGGTGTTGGAATTGTTGCTGCCTGAGGGGGAGGTAAGTGCAGATGGTAATTGATCTGAGTGATTTCTGCTGAGTAATGAAGGTGAGAGGCTTGCTGACTCGGAGCGGATGAAAGGGGAATAAAGAAATGAATCAGAAGGCTTAATGTTGTTGTTCATAATCCCACTTGCTTCCCTCCCTTTTGGAAACTTCTGTCTGTTTCATCTAATGGAAATAAGAGGATATGAAGGAGTTTCTAGAGAAATATGTGCATAGTATGGTCAAAGTTGCATCATGAGAAAAATCTGGTGTAACTGTCTCAGTAGCTTATCCTGTGTCCTTACTTAGAAAAATTTCCACCTCTTGACTCATCTGCTTTTACCCACATAAAGTGTGTACCTGGAGTTAAAAAAAGAGTTCAGAAGTGCTCTAAAGCTTGCTTTTTGCTTCCTCGCCCTAGTAGTACTGTTTCTGTGCTGATCTGGCTGAGCTTGCATCACTTAAAGATTGGGTGTACCAAAACAATAGCTGATTTTAAAGAACAACCACCCAACAAACAAAACACCGCAAACCAAAACAAAACCCCAGAGGTGGCCTTACCAATGCCCCTTATATTGTAAACCAGGAGTACCTGTGTCTTGCATATTCTGGAGAGTAAATGCTTTCTGGTGACTTCTTCTTTCAGTAACTGTAGAGCTACCTAAATTGACTTGACACCAGAGGAGCCCAGTGCTGACTGCCCCCAGTGGCTGCTGGTCTGAGTCACAACTTCTGGCTCTGTACCTGGTTGTTTTGAGAAGAGGTTTTGGACAGCTGCTGTCTGAATGTCTCAAAAAACAGATTTAAAAGCCACTGCTGGGAGCACATTCAAAAGTTTGGGATTTGTCTTTTTTTGTAGGTTATTAGCCGTCAAGAACTGACTTGATGCGTCTTTTCAATCACTGGTGCTTCTAATACCTACCAGTTTAGCTAAACTCACAAAAAACCTGGTTTAGTCTCCTTTCATCATCTTGTCTGCCTGTGGACAAGTACAGCATATACCCGAGACCTGGAGAGTTGATAAGTGATAGAAAATATGCTTATAGTGGGACAAATTCAAGAAGCACTACTGGTGTAACTTACCGAAGAAAATGTGATGGTCCTATATTGAGGAATACAAGTGGTGGGGAGGAAAAAACTTCAGTTGTCTCATCAGGGTGACATATGTAGGACCCTGGTACTCGGAAGCCTGAAGACAGAAACTTGCAGACCAGTAATAAAGCACAATTACATAACAGAAAATTGATGATGGATTCTGCCTCAGCAAGAGGTTATATGTTGGGGACTGTCTCCTTTTCTAAGAGGAAGTTTTCACTTCAGCTGACTCTTTGGTAGCCTGTCTTACTCTGGAGGGCAAACCTGTTTTCAGTGGCAGCTTTTGGCTTTGTAATGGCATGTTTTGTCTGTATTTCCTCTCCTGTAAACGCTTAACATACATTAATTGTTCTTTGTGGTTTTGTTTTGCTGCTTACAGGTTTCCCGTCTTAATTTCATGGCTGTTGTGTTACTTACCTTTGTGTTTCAGCTTCTTACACTGTTTCATCTGTACCCTAGCTTAGAATAATAGACATTTAAAAGTAAGAGAAATGCTGGTACTTGGGGAGAATTACAGCTTACATCTACTCTTCCAATTTCTTGAGGTTTATTTTGGAGATAATGTTAAGGCATGCCTTCATAAATTTAAAAAATGGCTTAAAATTCATAAACTTTTAAGACTTGAGTCTTCAGCTGTCATTCTTGTGAGATTATCACTTACAGGCACTTAACATCAACCAACCCAAATCTATACTGCTAATTGAAAAACATTTTCTCCCTACATGAATTCCTAAATCATGTGGGCTCATTACATAACCTGACACTAACAGGCTGTGATAGAATAAATCACTACCATTAGAGGCCCTTTACTTGTCTTAGCCTTTTATTTCTTCTTTTTCAGGGGTTTCTGTCTTTGCTTGTTTCTGAAGCTTTGGACGTTCTTTCAGCTGTTTCACTCTTCTCTACGAAAATTAGGATGAAAGTATTTATTTTGCTGTTTGAGTTGGTCCTCACTTTGTCAGCTGTGGTTGCTGTTTGCAGTTAGTGTGGTTGATAAAACATCACAGTTTAGAAACAGTACTGCTATGAGTAAGAATCAGTTTTTGTATTTTAAATGTCTTGCATAAATTCATGGAACACCACCCCAAGTTGAAAATCCCCCTTAAGTTCCTTTATGCAAGGAACCTTCTCCTTACCTTTTCCTGGTAAGTGCTTTGCAGCTTCTTGTTATGTCCGGTTTTTTAATTGAAGAAAAACTGTCATATCGCAAATATTTTGGAACAAGTGGGTACCTCATTATTTGAACCATTTATCTCATTCAGATGTTTCAATGTCGTATTCTATTCATATGTCTGAAAACTTGCAAAGGAACACTAAATGACAACAGGGAAGGAGGGGAGAGTGTAAACTGGCCTTCGTTGGGTGGTATTTTGTGCTGTCTTTTCTAGCTAATGATAGTGGGTAAGTAGTATGATGTTGAACTTATAAAACTGATGGCACTTACGAAAGGGTGCCATTCAGTGAACAATTGTAGTAGAAAGCTTTTAGTTCTGCAAGAGTTTTTTTTTTTGTGTGTGTGTTTGTTTGGTTTTGGTTTTCCTTTTTTTTCTTGTTTTTTTTTTTTTTTGAAATTTCACATCTTTAAGTACAAGATCTGTTTTGCTGCTTTGTGTTGTTGAGAAGTAATGCTACCTGCAGAAGTTCAAGTCCTTGTTGACTGTACAACCGTCACCTTTTGTTCTGCAGTTGAATATGTAAAGGAAAGACTAACAATGGTTTCCTTATGTGAAGCCTCTGTGATGGCTTCTGAATGCCCTGTTGCCTGATGGGCAGAGAAGCCGTCAGCTTTAATTAATGGACAGTCTGTTAGTACAGTTTGTTCAGTTTGAGCTGTGCTGGCAGACCCATTGCTCAGTGATACACTAACCTTCAGGAATATTTTAGGACTCTGTCTTGGAAGCCTTTCAGGATGCTGTATGAATTGCAACATCGGAAACCCACTGATAGTCAGAAAAGTTTGATTTGTGCCAGTAGCTGTGAATTATGATTTATCTGCTCCAAAGCTCCGCTTTTGAACTTAGCAGCCAGCTCTTCTGACAGGGAAGTAGACAGGTATCATCCACCCTTAGACAGGGGTTTCAATCACTGATCTCCCAGTCCTGCTTCTCAAGATGGTAGTACCTACATAAATCCATATAGTAACTGTAATGCTTTCTCTTTGTGACCCCTGACTGTGTACATTTATAGTGAGACAGCCATACCTTTTAAAACAAAGTATCACTTACCCATTACTCAGGGGTGAATAGCTTGCAAAGCAAAGGTCAGTGAAATGCTCCTGTGTGAAGGTCTTGGTTGTATGTTAACTTTTTTCTTTGGTGGCTCTATGTTTTCCTGACTATAGCTTTGGTAGAAAGCAGTGTGTTCTGTCTGCTGCAGCTGTCATGGCTATACCATGTGTCTTGGTCAGTCTGTCACTGTTCATTGATCTGCACAGGGCAGCCATTAATTACTATTTTCCCTACCTCTTTCTCTAGCAGTTTTGTATTTAGGATCTTCTGATGAGAATATGAGTCTAACTTTGATAGATGGAGATGGAAATGTTTGATTAGTTTACTTCAAATTAGTTTATTTCCAATTTTTTCTTCAGAGAATTGTCTTTTGGATCAATTTTTGTTGTTGCACTCCTTGCTTGCTGCCTGAAGTTGCATCAAGCTGTGGGGCTGTGAGACTTGTGTAACTGTAATGCAGGTAGTTTGCATGTTTGCTATACCAATTGTCTTGGCTTTGTAAATGATCCTTTGTGGTGCATTCTTGGTCTTCAAAACATGGCAAGTAAAATTTAAACATGCAAACAATGCTTGTTCATACTTTTTTTGTGATATCCAGGTAGTGAAACCAACTTGTAGAAATTGTCCTTAATAAACTCGTGGTTCAGGGGTTTATCTACTCTATCTCAGCACTAAATGGGTTTTGCTATTCTGAAGTCAGTGAAGTTGGAAGACAAAAGTAAACAGGCTTCAGCACGGGTGACTTGCCCCTCTCTCTTACTCAGTGGTCCTTTCTGGGTCCTACTGCTGTCTGTTTTGGAGCAGTATGTCCCTGCTGCAGGCTGCTGGCTTTCACGTGGGAGCTCAAGAGGGCTGTGGGAGAGCTGCCATTCAGCGATTTTGTAATCCTCTGTGAGCAGCTCAAGTCGAGACTGGGAGTGGGAATGGAGTAGCCGAGGGTGAGTATCCCCTGTGTGCTCCCAGGGAAGACAGGCTTTGAAGGCAGAGGGAGCGAGCGCTTGTGGTCTGTCCCCTTAAGAGATTTGAAAGTTAGTCTCTGGGATGGCAAGAAAGCAAAGGCAGCATTATCTGCATGATCCTGCTGTTCTTAACTCCAAATCTGTTTTTTAGTACATCTGTTAGAGGTTTTGATGTGTTCGATACTGTTGTAGATCAGAAGCCTTTAACTGTGTGGCAAGTGTGTTTCAGTGATGCTCAGGCTGGTATTTTTGAAATGTTCTCCTACCTGTGTGCTCCAGAAGCACAGCTCCTGTATTTGCACTTTATTCAGTCCTCTGGCATCAACACAGGACTTTCAGAGCTGCATGGTAGAGCCTTTCTGTATGCTTCTCACCTTCACTGGAACTCAAACACAAGTTTATACAGAGTTCAAATAAAATAGGTTGATGCTTGGCAGCACTTTCTCACTTGGTTCGCAATAGCGCCCTAGGAGCTGATTAACGCTGTGTGTGCTGTGAGCCAAAGAGTTCATGTCAAGTCTCTGGTGCAAGTGTCAGAAGGAAAATTTTGTGCAAGAGACACAAAAGACATCCTCATTCAAGTATGGATTAAGGAGGCAGGTGGATCAGTGGAAGCTCCAGCTTATGAGGGACATATTAAAGATGCTTTGTCCCATGGCAGCAACTGGTCTGGTAGCTTCCAATCTATTTCTCTGCTTGGCAGAATTTCAGTCAAAGCCTTAATGCTTTCCAAAACTGAAGTTCTGCACAGTGAAAAAGATGGAGCATATTTTCCTTGAAAATCTGCAGTTAAATGAGCTCTCACTTGTTTCCCTGCACTAGTATTTAAAACCTGTCTGGCTGTACAGTGAGCTACATTCAGAAACTGGTCTGGCTGAGAAGTGACATGTCGTAACCTCTGTTTCTCCCCATGAAAGCAAGTGGGTTAGTTTTTCAGCTGGGTAAGTTTCTTGAACCAACATAAACTTTAAATTTAATTTTCATTTATTTCTAAGAACAAGGCAAAAAAGCCTCTGTACATACGGCTTTCTGCACCTCTTGTTACTAGCATATAAGTTGCATATTTTATGTTGTTGAAGTGTCATTCCAGGTACTATCAGCTTGGTGGTGGTTTAAAGTCTGTGATTTTTCTTTTTTTTCTTTTTTTTTTTCTTTTTTCTCCTGGTTGTGTCTGGTGTTGTTCTTCTGATCCCTTGGGTGGTGGCATTCTGTCCCTGATTTTGGAGATGAGACCTTGTTTGCTGCTTCTAAGTTTCTGCATCTCCATTATTGCTCTTTTAGTATTTGTTAAAATTCTCTTCCCTCTCCTGCCTGACACAGTTCAAACAAGTGAGCTCTGGGGCTTTTCCAGCTAAGCAAACTTCAAGCAGTTGGTAGTTAGCAACCTCTTTAATCCCTGATAAATAACACTGATCAGACAACAAGGGTGATAAAAAAAAAAAAATTGCGTATGGAGGTGTAATTCTAGCCTGGAAAATGTTTTTGCTTGATTTGTTTTTATATATCCCAGAAGGATGTTCTCCAGAACATGTCAGATCTGAGAACTACAATACCAAGTAGCATTATGGGTTCCTGCCTCAATCTTTTTAGCTAGGATTCCTTGTTAAGGAGGTGTGCTGGGGGGGACCACTGTTTCTCTTGTGTTGGCAGAGAGAGCTGTCTTTCTCCTCTTGAAGTCTAGGCTGGTACAGTCTGCAGCAGGGGCCAGTGCTGCGAGATTCCCTTGCATGTGAGAAGAGGAAAAGGAGTTGGATGAAGGTGCTGTTTGAGCAGTAATTTGCTAAGTAACCATTACCAAGCACAGATTCCCTCGCCACCTTTGATGGGAAGATCTTTTGCTTCCCTTTTGCGCATAGATAAGTGTTTTGGCTTCCTATTTTCTGGCTTGAAACCAGGAGTGTTTAGAGACTGTTTCATGGAATTGTGTGCTCGGTGCATTCATAGTGCTGATGTCCAGATGATTTGCAGCAAGACCCAACCTGCCATCAGTCTGCCAGATGTGCTTCTGTGCACAAAGGGTGAGGCTGAAGTGGGCCAGTTAGCAAAGCTTTTGCATCAGGGCACAATTTCTCAGGCCAGCACAGGGGAGGAGGGGTATGTGTTTGTGTTTTTTAAATCAGTGAGTACAGCAAACACCCTACTTAAACCATTTCCTTATGAATTAGTGGGGGTGGTTTTGCTTCTTGGAACAGGAGATGCTGTGTGTCAACACTCACGGCACCCTGTTGATGCTTACTGCTTGGATTTTCATGAACCTCATGTTTCAGTCATTTAACACATGCAGAATGAGGAAGTGGCACAGTTTGCTATGGGAGAGCTGGCTTCTCATAGATGTCGAGTTTTGGGCTTCTAAAATCCCTTTGGAAGCTTTGGCCTAGTTTGGGGATCTGTCAGCTACATGCTATTGCAGATGAGTTAGTGCTGCCTGTAATAGTAGTAGAATAGTTGCTTTTGTAGAATCCCTGCATTGGAAAACAAGATTACATCTTAGTCACTGCAGTACCTTTCTACTTCTGCTTATCCATTCTGTGAAATCCCAAACCAAGGCTGTCAGCCTTGCTTTTGTTGCTGTATGTATGTGAAAAAGCCACATTTGATAGACGTACCTTTCTAATGAACACAACTCAAGGGCTGGTTTTTGTTACAGGGAAACGGGGGGGGGGGGAAAGCCTGTCAAATGAGATAATTCTGGGGTTTCTTCATGTTACAAGAAGCTTGGCTCTGTGAAGAAGCAGCGGTTTGACTGAATGTCCTGAAGTGTGAGCACAGAACTGGAATTTTGTCACTTGGTGCTACAAGAGCAGAGCAACTGTTCACACTCAGGTTCTGGTGTGGAATTTTGCTGAATGTTGTTATAGCAGTTTTACTCTGATCTATTTGCCTGTGCTGTTGTTGTAACTCTGCTGGGCACTAGATGATTACTGAAATTTTGAATATGCAGTCTTAGTCTGTTAGATGTGACGCCTTCTGAAAAAGTGTCTTCCGAAAACTGCCATAAAAAAAAACTTCCTAGTTTGGAAGAGGGATTCTTCTCACTTTCCTGTCCCTTGCAACCCAGAAAGTCTTGCCATGGGAAACAATGAAACCCATAACACGCATGTTGTATATTCAGGCTCATACTCTTGGTTGCTGTCTGTAGGATCTGCTCCCCGTATAAATAAAGTTTTATATTTTTTATTATGCTGATCATAGTTTTTGGTGGGTTTTTTGGTGATGATTTGTTTGAACACAGCAATTGTGTTGGAAAGTGATCTGAGAAGTGCTAGGCAAAATTGAAGGCTCCATTGTGCTTGATACTGTGATGAATACATTTTCTGTTCATAGACGACTTGAAGCACTATGAATTTCAGAGTCTTCTTGGAAACACTTTTTTACCTTTTTGAATCTGTGTTGTGAGTTAAAGGGTGTATTTTTCATTTTAAAAGCACACTTACGCTTATTTATACTGCCAGGTGCAGCAGAAGTTAATCCTGTGCTGCAGCAGATCTCCCTGAAAAATCATGTTTTAAGTCTGCTGCCAGAGGGGTGCTAACAGATGGGAAATTGGAGAAATGTACTTCTGAGTATGGAAGTGTTATATATCTTTCCTCTGTATAAAAGCAGTAACTTCATGTAGGAAACCTACCTGTGCTCAGGGTTTGTTCTTGCCTGATTGTGCCTCTTGTAGTACTCTTAGCCCATACATCTGAAATATAAACAACATCCTGACAGCTGAAACTAGCTGCTTCAGGTGTGTGGTAAAGTTCCTGTGATAGCCTTTTGCTATAGTCTGTATAGCAGTTGCTTAAAATGTCTGTCTCTTGGTTGGCATTTTACAGATGGCTGGATAGAGTTTTTGGAGAATAAGTGAACATAAGGGTACAATTTCTTGTTTATGCTTTTGAGGGTGTAGCACTGAGGTATATTAAAATTGTGAATCAGTTAGCTTCCTTGAGTTGACATTTGTTTACTTTACACGATAACATATTCAAATACCTAAAAAAAACCAAGTGTTTTATATGTGCATTACAATTTACTATTCTACTGCCTTTCTTTAAAATGCAAATGTCGCCGTAAATGTTGTCAGTGATGATATATGCAGATTCTGAAGTATTTTCACTTACATATAAGGAAAATGTTTTCAGTAATGCTTCTTGCTTAGCTTTTTGCAAAGGTTGTAGCCTTGGGATGCTAGCCAGGCTTTGAACTGTAAAAGAGGAACATAAAGAATGCAGGATGTTTTTAGAATGGTCTCAACTGCGAGCAGATGGCTTCATTAAATTCTCTTTAGGTGGAAAGAGAGCAGTTGCTCCTTTTCAAAGAAAATTGGCTGGAGCAACTGCTTTTATGTGCCACCCCAAGTGTGTGGCAGGTAGCAAGAATACTTGTACAACAAATTCATGGAAAGCAGTGGGACCATAAACATTCAAAAAACAGGTCCATGAGAGTGGTGCCTGCAAGTCTGAATATTTTGTCATTACACTTCCTGTGTGTGTTTTAAATCTTGGACAGGGGAAGCTCTGCTTGTTTCTTTGCTTTTTCACCTTATTTTCTGGAGAACATTGAGGACAACTACATTTATAACTGAATGAAATTATAAATGACTTGTGAAGGAGAGTGGTATATAAAAGTTAGTTTTGTTCCTAAAAAATACAAACACTTATGGTAGAAGTGTATCAGAAATGGTTCTCAGGGTCTCAATGTGCTAGTGTGGACAAAAGTTAAGCATGGACAGTGTGAGCAAATGTTTGCTTTGCTTGGACCTAAACTGTAATTGCATATTTTATGCTCTTGTTTCCTCCCTACCCTCCCACCCTTGAAATTAAAATCCATGCTTTGGAGGTTCGGGTCAAAGCAAATGCTCTGTGATGCCTTTTTTTTTGAGGCTGAATAGCCTGCTAAAAGCAGAAATAAAATTTCATGTGTTGAGGCTTGCCTGTTGGTATATGGTATATTCTGGGGAATACTTGGGCTTTAAGGAAGCTGCTTAGTTGGTTGCCACTGTTAAAATGCCTCCAGCAACTAATCTGGGACTGTGATACAGAGAGGCATTTGTTGTTTGAGATGGCCCAGCGAGGGGAATGCCTTTATTTATGAAACTGGTTGTACATCAGTTTGTTTCACTATATTGTGTCAAATGCTTCCGTGCAATAGTTGTGCAGAAATTTCTGTGTGCATGTTTACATATGTTTGTATAATAAAGGAAGTCCATATTTTTTCCCCCAAGTTGCTTTTTAAGGGTAAATTTGTAATGTACACATATGTTGCAGAAACTGCCTAAACCAGACATCATATTAACTACTGTAGCTGCAGGAAAATTTGTGCTTAATTAGAATCAATACATTCCACAATGAGAGAAGAAAATGACCTTGTGTTTAGAAGGATAAATTGTGTTTAGAAGGATGAATTACTGATGTGTTACTGGCCTTGTTCCAAGGCTTTCCCTGTGTTATTCTCAGCCCAAATTCTCAAGTTTTGTATGTCTCTGCTTCTAAAATAACATATTTTGTGGGAGTTCTCCAGAACTGTGTAGTACTAGGAGGAGCTGGTTGATACTATTATTTTGATAGAATTATGTGAGCAGATCCACTCTAAATATAATTCTGGGCCTAGTTATCTCATACCTTCCACTATCTGTAAATCTTACCCTGGTACAGACCTGAGTGTCTGTATCAAGGCTGTAAGTGGAATGCTTTCTCCCACCCCATTGTATATCAGATATTTTCTAAGATGCTCAGCATTGGAAGCATTTTTAATCTCGCTTCTTGTTTCCATCTCCTTGTTGCTGACAGGTGCAGCAGGGTTGCATAGGGGTGAGGAGACCCTAATGGTCAGTTTTACAGCCCAGATGGTATCCCATTTTCACCTTTCCTTTGAACAAAAACTGAATGTTGTGTAGCTACAGTTGAGGTACATCAATGAGTTTTAGCAATGTGTGCTCCAGGCTTTGCATGTCCTCTGGGCCAGAACTCAGTCATGTATTTGTCTGTCATTCTGTTTTGATGTTTTGCAAACATCTCACAACAAAGACTGCTAAGCCACTTGGACATCTGGGCTGAATCACGTTTAACCAGCTTATGTGAGCAAATGTTTCTGCCCATTCACATGGTGAAATGCTAGTTGCAAAGCCTGGGCCATTCTACCACAGAGATGAATGGCTTAATGTGGTTATGATTAACTAAATTCACTCAGCTTATTCTGACTCTGGGTTTTTCCTGTGAAGGCGGAAATGGTTGCCACTCTGAAACTCTAGTTTTTTTATTTTTAGACCAGTGGAAATGCTCTACTTCTGCACTAGCTTTTGCCAGCCAAAGAACCGTAAGAGTGTAAAGGAAAGGCTGACTGTAAATGTATCACAGGTCAGGTGCCTCTCATGTCCAGTCAGCTTTGGTTTGGACCAAATAATTTACCACATCTGAAACATCCTTTGCTGATGGTGATAATGTTTTCTTGTGCTGGGGGGAGTATATTACCAGCTTCCTTGAAACTGGAGCAGTCATAGTAGTTGGTATGTTAAAAAGATATAATGTCCACTAAGACCAGAGTATAAATGGTCCTTGGTTGGAGTTACAGTCTGCCTGGTTTCCAGATCTTTCCTAATGTGCAGAAAAGGAGAACAGACTGGCATTCTCATATTCACTCCTGTAGCTCTGAGTCTGTTGTTAGCACTGGGGCTTGTTGGTGGGAGCAGCTTCACAATGGTCTGAGCTGCTGCAGAAGGCGGCTCAAGAGAGAGGCAGGAGGAAGGCCAGACCTGTAAGGATGCAGCCTTAAGTCATGGCTTCAGGTTGTGCTTAATTCAGTAACTGCAGTTGCCTATTCCTCATCCTCTTCCTCCCTTCCCCAACCCCGTGTGCTGTTGCTGCCTCACTTCAGTGAGCTTTTAATGATGATTGGACTGCAGGGTCTCCTGGTTAAAGATGCATTCTTTGTCTTGTTCCCCTGAAATAGCTTTCCAGTGAAAAAGCTTGCTGGTATTTTTTTATTTATTTGTACTTTCTATTCCCACCGTACCCTGTGGCCGTCACTGTGGTGCATTACTTGACCAGCAATCCGTGCTTATTCTGTTCTCGTATTGCAGTGTCCTTTTTAGTGCTAAAGGCAAGTCCTGCCAATCAGTAAGGCCCTGTTTACTGTCCAGGTAAAAAAATTGAGGCGGTTTTACACTAGTTTCCTAAGTCCTGGTTGACAGGCAGCATCCCCTTTGCAGACTGAGAGACTGAACTGTGCTCCCTATCATGGATGCTGTCTAAACCCTGGCCTGACTATGGTTTTGTCTGCAAAAGTTGAGTAATACTTGACTTTCTGGCCTTATTCTCCCTCTGCTGGTGATCAGCCTTCTGCAGTCTCGTGGCTATAATTGTCATAGCCAGCCTTTTCTATAAGTGACTTGTCACTCTTACTAGTCCAGTAGAGTTTAATCTTTTGAACTACAAACAATTGACATTATTGATACGGGGTTTGCCAATAACATATGTTCTCTAAGCATTTTTATTTGCTGTTTTTCAGTTAAATTCAGAAATAACCCTACAGCTCTGGAGACCCCTTTGTTGAAGAAGCAGGATTTCTGTTTTGGTCTTGTCTTCCAGCTTGCTTCAGTAACATGTTGAAGTGTTTGCTTTATCTCCTTTAATAGATCACTTTAAGATCTTGTAATCTTATTTGTCTCAATTTCACAGCTATCAAGGACAAGGAGCAAAGGTCTAAGGAATATTTATTAGCTTTTCACCTGAGAACCATCATCCACCTCTAGGTATTGTAGTGCCTTTGGCTTGTTCAGGCAGTGAGGTGATCCAGGTGATTGTGTGTTTATTTCTTGACATCCTGTGTCTTTCTTGACATCCTGTGTCTTTCCTGTTGATCAGCAGGCGTCCCAGAATAGACCATGCGCTTTGCTGTCTGAGAGACAGTGCATCTTGTTGCTTGTTGGTTTTAAAATTTATTGCCCATCCAGGTGTCAAAATGATGAAATGGGACTCTGCAATAGCAGCGGGACAGAGTTGTCTACCTGGCCCTTGGCTTTTCTAGCAGTGTGGGAGGCAGTGGAAGGAAGCACTGTCAGAAGTGTGTGGAGATGGTCTCATTTAGGGTACAGGGGAATTCTGAGGATGCCATTGTAGCTACAGCTTTTTGGGAAACCAATATTCTGCTGCTTTAGCTGCTCTTATGTGTGTTATACTGATGAGAAGTAGATGATACCCATTCTTGTAAGGTGGCAGCGGAATTTGATCATTGCTGCTGCTGCTCCTGTGATATTTTTGCATGCAGTGTGGTATTAGTCTGCATGCAAGCTGTTAAAGAACAGAGAGGATGATACTGAAAGAACAGGCATGTTTTCAAACCTGCCTGTATTCATAGGCGTAAGACTGAGACTGTAATGTCTCTGCCAGTGGTGCTGAATGATGAGATGGCTCCAGAAGGTGAGGAGGAGGATGGTGAGCAGTAGAGATCCTCAAAGGGCTGTGCTGTCCACTTCTCAGCCTGTTAAAGAGGCAAGAAAATAATGTTTATTAAACTTGTGCTTCCCCCCTCCTAATTACTAAATGGCTTAGTAGGAGAAAACTATTTTATGAGTGTCATAAGAATTAAGATTTTTAAGCTGAGAGCATTAAAATGAACGTTTAAGACAAAAATGGAAACTGTATGTGATGAAGACTTTCACTGTATGGTGTAAATTCTAATTTTCAGTAGTGACAGGAGAATCCTTATTACAGTAACGTGCGTCTCAGTAGGCAGTCTTCTCACCTGTCTATTAGAGTTGCTGAAGACTTTTCAAGTCTTCCTGGTAAGTAAAACTTACTGTGTTTGAACTGTTGTTCCTGTGCTGTAACAAGAAGAGGCTTTCCTTGAGTCTGTCATTCCCACTTCTGTTGGCTTCCTGAGCCTGGCTTTTTCTCTGAGCCATTGAACACAACAGGAGCTGCTGGTAGGGCTCTGCTGAGTGGCTGTTTCCCAGGCATGGACACCTTCTTCTGGTTTTTGCAGTTACGTCCCTTGGAGGTGAAGCAGTGCAGCACAGGCTTTTGCTCTCTCTCTCAGGCATGTAACACTGGCATGTGTCAGGGAAGGCTAAACCTCACATATGTCTGTGAGAACTGGAAATGTGCTGAAGCACTGTACAGGAGATAAATGCCATTGCGAAGTTCTGGCCATGGATGGAAAGACCCATCACCCATGGAGTAGTCTGAGAGATTGTACATCAGTAGCTCATCTTGTCCAGGATCTGACCAGATGGTCTTTAGGGCATGCTTTCATCTCTTGTGTCAGGCAGGAAGGACTCCTACAGGAAAAAACCCTGTAGAAGGGGGGATGAAGCAACCTGTTTACATACCCTGAGAAACAGCAGGAGATACGAGATCTTTAGTTCCCTGTGCATCAGCAATCGTGTAATGAACCTAGGAGAACATCAGCAAGATAAAGTATCTCACACTGTCACACTACAGCAGTGATATAAACTATTTTTTTACCTTTCCACTAGTTTGTCATTGTCTTGCAGAAGGTTAATTTTGAGCAGTACTTTCAAATGTTAATGTGTGAATACCTCATTTCGTGCTAACAGAAAGATAAGCAAGAAAGAACTTTTTTCCCTGCTGAAGAGTGATGTCAGTTCGTATCATCTGAGATGACCTGCAGTGTGACAGTATTTAGCTAGAAGTCTTGAGGGAGGGGTCAGTTGTAGTGAAATTGCATAACCGTTGGGTGTCACTTAAAAGTTGGATGTGCCACCAGTCTTTCAAAGCATGTTAGAATTAAAAATACTTCAACCTGTTCAGATAGTTTTAGAAAAGAGCCAGTGGTAAAATGCATGATACCCACCATGTTAGAAAGAAGCTGTTTGAGCATAGGTACCTCTCTAGCTATTAGTATTGGGCTTTCTCGGAGGGTGTCATGAAAGCTTTGGGGTCAGTAAGGATCAGCTTGTGTTGTGCCTTGAGGTATGTATGGGGTTGACCTTGCCAGTGGACTTCTCAGACCATTGCACGCAAACCATAGTGCAGCTTCTTGTGTGTCATGGAGCAGAAAATCCGGTGTTGGCAAAAACACGTACGGCATTTCTGCTAAGCAGAAGGACATTTGCAGCCTTTAAGAACAAGGAAGCTTAAATGAAGCTTGCTATTTGAAATCTGCCTTGAGGACCATCAGCAAACAGTCCGACAGGAAATGGGTGTCTTAGCAACAAAAATAATGAAAACTGTCATTCAGTCTCCAACTGTAGAAGAGCAGTAGCAAAACAGCCAATAAATGGTCGCTAATCTAAAGAACTGATACTCAGTTTGTAGTCTGTATACTCCTGGGTACCATGGATGACTTCTAAGAGATCTGCAAAAGCTACTTAGGAAAAGCAAGCTGATTGCTGCTGGTTTTAAGTACTCGGTGCAAGCCTGCACATCCTGTAGAAAACTTAAAGATGAGTGGTTTTGAATTTCTAAGAAATTTTTTTTCTGGACTTAAAGGTGCCTATTAATAGTTTGCTGGAAAGAACACTGTGTTAGAAGTTCCTTTGTTCATAAATAAATAACAGTGCTAGCTAAGCTTTCATTTCAGTACTGGGGCATTGTTTTGCTTTGCTGTTATATGCTTTTTATATTAGTTTAAAACTAATATTCAAATTAGAGAAAATGGAGGGAAGCATCAAGGGAGAGTGAGAAGGAAACTAATGTTTGGTGAGTATCATTGTTCTGTTTACTATATTAAATCTGCCCTTATTAAAAAAAACAAACAAAAAACCCCACCAAAACCCCAAAACAACAAAAAACCCGAACCAAAACGAAAAAGAAACAAAAATACCAACAAACCAGCAACTGAACTTCAAAATAATTGAATTTTAAATTTAGGAAATTAATTTATCCGAAGATAACTTTGAACTTGAATGTTTAATTGATTCAGATTAATATGGAATTAATTTTTTTTTAATAAAAATGTCCTCTCCATTTTACAGGCTGCCTGGGGACTTTGGTTTGTTCTCACTCTATTAAGTGCACTTTGGAAGAGAAGGGTATTTTGCAATACAGAATGACACTTGGAGTATAGAGAGTGATGGTATCTTCTCAAGTCGTGTCTCTGCCTGTTCTGAGTCATGCAGCAGGAAAGAGGATATAGCTGTCTCAAGGATGTTCCCCTTTGTATATCTTTTAGTGATGTGATACCTGTAGCTGCTGACCTCAGAAGGTTATAAGGGGATACAGAATAGTAGCTAACAGTTCAAGCACCTCTGCAGAATCTGGTTCATAAGTAACACTAATTGCCATTGAATTCTCTGACATACCTCCCTAGGCTGGGATTAATTTTTGTGTATGGCTGAGCTTAACCAAATTTTTCCACTGTGACATTTGAAATGTGAAAGCTGTAAATGGTCTAGGGTGGGGATCTCTGGTTTGCGATAAGATGTGGGTGGCAGCTGCTGCTGCATTTGGAGGTCAGCTTCACTGAGGAAGGCTTCGTGTTTCACTGTTGAGCCCTAAACCTTGAAGGAAGCACAATAAATCTTGTCTTGCCCCTAATGGTTTCATATAATGTTACACTTCTGCTTCTCTGCAATACTAAATAAACACCTCAAATTTAATGTTCAAGGGCTGGAAGCTTGAAGTAATTATCTGTTTTGTAAAGAAACTTTGAGACAGGACCTCTGTAGAGTGCAGGTCTCTCATAGATTTTTCTTTTCGTAATGTCCTTAATGGTAGTGCAAACAAGATTCTTACAAGTTAATCATCAAGTTTAATAATTACTCTCTCTTGCTACATTTCATTTGGCATAAGAAAAAGCTCATTTTAGGCTTGGCAGGAGTTAAAATCCCAGTAATGCTCATGAGAATGTTCTGCAAGCAAAGCTTCTGTTAATCTCATTGCTGACATGCTCACACATAATTTGATGTGAAGTCTGAAGCAGTTTTACTGAAAGACCTGCACCTGTGTTTTTGAAGGTACAGAAAGTGGTGGTAGGGGCACACACTGATACCCTATTACTAGATAAAGGTCAAAATGACCTTTGCGTTGTTGGTAGCAACACAAAGGTTATATTGAGGCAAGAGCAGCCGTGATTGATGCTCTGCAGCCTCATAGAGAGAATATAGCAACACATGATAAATCACTGTGTCTAAGTGCATTCTTCTGAAGTCAGATTTGTTCTTTCAAACTCCAGAGCTGGTCTTCACTGTATTGTTGCTAACCAAATTCTGCAACAAAACACCTATGTTTAACAAGTTCAGTTATGTACAATCTGATTTGTAGTTGCTGGTATGTGTAATTTCCTTGTATACCTCTGTGCAGATTCCCTGGCTGTACGCAGCTTAACAAGCAGCAAAGGTTAGTGAGCAACAGTACAATAGTCATGATCGCCATCACAGCAGTGGCAATTAGTAAATTCTATGTCTGTGCTGTCTTTGAAAAGCACTAGCAGCTTTTTCAAAAGTACAGTTTTTTTACCTTCCAGCATAAAAAATGACAAGGTTTCTGTAGAGGTTTTAACATGGGGGAAGAAATAGGAGCTTGTTAGTGAGCTAGCATAACTGTAAGCGCAGCAAAATCCCAAACCTTTTGAAATTCGTGCCACAGAAACCGTTTGCATTAGGTCTTTTGTTATCATGAAATGATGATTTCTTAAATTTTAAGGGTGTTTTACTACATTTCCATGGTGCTTGCCAAATAAACATAAGTTGCAGTCTGCCAGTGGAGATTAATCTCCTGTTGAGATCTTGGGTATTTAAAATGAACTTTGCAGTGTGGTGCGAATTCTGGATTTTGACTCTAAACCTGGCATACCCTGAATTGTGTGGGGTTGGCTGGTACATGCAGTTGTCCCACAGTGAGTGCTCTTTGCCAGTCCTTCAGAGGCAGCTGGGTAGTTTGAACATGGAAGTAAATGTAAGGTAACACCCTTGTGACCAGGGTTTAGCTGATGAAGGAGCTGTAACTTCTTACTCACCACTGGCAGAATAAGGCAAATTGTTTTCATAATAATGCTGCAGCAGGAAAAGAGCAATGTTTACCATCAGGGAACTAGCCCTGCCCTCAGGCTTTTCTGACTTTAGTCTTTTTAAGATCTCTTACATCAAGCAAACCTGCAGAAAGCTCTGTATTCTGGTGGGTGCTGTGGAGCAACAGAGAGCTGCATCCTGTCCATCACAGGCTGAATTTCAGACAGCCATCAGTCCTTTGGGGTTTTCTTTTGTAGGCTAGGATGCTTCAGCTCTTACTTGCTTTTTCTTACTCTGGCCCTGGGGAGAGGCTGGGAGGACTCAGAATGAGTGTAGCATTTAATGAGCTTTTTTCCTCCAGGAAAGCTCAGACTTAATGTCTCCAATGTTGTTGCATATACATTTTGTCTGACACAAGCAAGCTGCTACTGAAAGAGGCATTGTGGGTGGATTTAAACCATCCTAACCCTTCCTGTCCCAAAAGTAGGTTTTAACTTGCGGAAGCTGATCAGTGAACTTCACTAGCTGGTTGCCCAGTGGCACAAGTTTGGGCTGGGAGGTGGAAATGGATGGAGGCCAGGGGACAGAGAAGTTGCCAGAGGTATCAGGTAGGCAGGACAAGCCAGCAGGCTGAACCCCTTGTAACTGTAGGGGAAAGAGCAGTTACCCAGCTTGTGTCCTCCAGCTGCATTTTTGGGGATCCAGGGAGTGAATTTTAAGACATTCTCCCTGGCACATTGCTGAATTTTTGATGTGTGTCTTAAAACTAAGATGTTTGCATTATTTCTTATCAGTTCCCAGTTGCTGTCTGTGTATTGAACTTATAAAGTCTAAATGTGCTGTAATGATATGAGAGTATGGCTAGAGGAGTGGATTGCCACATACAAGTGGAATACCTCAGGGAAAGAGGAAAACAACAGTAAGCTGATGACAGGCCAGGTGTGAGAGAGCTGAGCATATACAACTGCTTGTGTCAGTGCAGGGAAAACTGCATTGCTGCATGATACTATTGATGGCTGTACCTGAAAATAAAACTTGACATTGTCTGAGGGTCAGATGTCAAAGAATGGAAGTGGAAGGCAAAACCAAGATGTTTCTATGTCTTTTCTGTTAATATGGGGATGAGCAGATCTGAGGGAAATCGTCAATTTTAATGTCTTTTTGGTTTTGTGTTTTTGTGGGTTTTGTTTGTTTTGTTGTTGTCAATTTTTAACCTGTAGTGTGTTCTCAATGGAAATATACTTGGAAAATCCACTGGCTTTAGTTTAAAATACTGTGTGCAACTTTATTCCCACAACTTGTCGACAGGGGAAAAAGGAATTGATGTTCTGCATAACTCAGAATGCCCTGCCTGTCTTGTGTTTGGAAATGTGAGAGTGCTGAAACTTGCTGCAGAAAAAGCACCTCGCAAAAACAACAGCACTTTCATGTGGGCACTGGTTTCAACTTGGTACTTAGGAAAGAGAGTTGATACCACTTGACGGTGACTCTTCTTCAGGTAGCTGTCATTCAGTATTTATTTTTCTTAATAGAGAAAAAAACCCCATGGCATTTTGAGAAAGGGCTTTACTGCACCACCTTCAGCATATGTGCATGCCTGATGTAGGAAAAATTGTGCAGTTTTCACTGTTTAGCAAGCATGGTTCGTGTTAAAGTGGTTGTGTGTAGTGGGCAGCAGGAGCAGCTCTGTGGAATGGCAGGTGAAGTGCTGAGAGCAGCAACGCTGCTGTGTCCTCGCTTCCATCCGAAACTGAAACCCCAAAATATTACCCCAGATCCACTTGCCAGTTGGATGTTGTAGCTCTTTGTCCCAAGTGAAACTGGGAATTCAGGAGCGTGTGAGTTTCCTGCAGTCCATCCTGGTTGTTTTGCAGTAGGGTGGGCATGTTTTTAACATCAAGTATCACCCTAACCAGTCTAATGACATTCTCGTTATGACTTTGTGCAATTGGACATCAGAGAGAGGAAGGTAGTTATAAAGAGGTGTGTATGATAAGGGAGTTGTAATGCATGATCAGTAAGATAAGGATATTCAGAAGCAGAACCATTTTTATCTGTGTTCATGAATCAGATCTCCTTGCATAACTTGCAGAGCTTTAGGAAATCTCTTTTTATAGCTTTTGGGGTTTTTAGTTTAGTTTTTTTTTTTCTCTCCTTTGGATGTAAACAGCTCTAGTTTGTTTTTACAAAAAAGTAGGTAAATTCCACCTGTGAATTCTAATTGTTTTTAATAGTGAATACTGCTGCAAGGTTCAATTTATGAATTTCATATAGCCAAACCCAGTCAAGCTTTGTTTTTGTTGTTTCTCCCCTGTTTTGAATAGCTTGGCCCAAATTTCCTACTTCAGCAACCTCACGCAGCTCCCTCAGGGAGGCTGTGCTGTGACTTACACAACCAGGGAGCTTCTGTCTTGACTTCTTGAACTGGAGTCTTGTGTTTTCCTAGCACAGAAGCCTTACTCAGGATGGGCAGGTAACCTCTGCCAGAGCTTTTCTTTAGTAAGTTGCGAAACGTTTTGCTGTGCAGGTTGGAGAAGTGCTGTTTTTTGGTCTTGTGTGCTGAGATGAAAAGTGCTCTTCCTCCTCCATCTAGTGCTAGTTCCTTGGGGGGGTGGCGGGGGTGGTACTGAAAACCTCTGCTGTGTTCGCAAAGTGGCTTTTGTATTTGCCTACTCTGAAGAGTCAAGAAACTTCAGGGTCTGGTACCTATCAGTAACTGACATAATTTGTTAAAATGTCTTGAAAGCCTGAAAAGTGTCAATCGGTTACTGAGTAACAGGGAGTTCCTACCTTATCATGATGGTAAAATACTCTGTTCTGTATGCATAAGACTCCTTTTTCCATGCCTTCACATTGCCTGCTTTTTTTTTTTTTTGGGAAGAGGCAATGCATTTCTTAAGGCAATAGAGTTAAAAATGTCAAGAAAATAAAAATGCTAAATATGTAACGCTGTAAAGTAACGCCTGGGTGTTTTTGTAATTGGAGAAGGTCAAAAAAGGAAATGCCGGAATAATGAATAGCTGAAAAGAGACAAAAGATGTGGTCTAAGCTCTTAAGAAGTTAGGTGATATAATACAGCATACTGATTTTAGCTTTAGCTTTTTGGGTTGCTGTATTGTCACAGTGAATATGAAAATGCATGACATTCATTCAGTTCTCATGCTAATATTATGAAGAATTTCCACATAATTTGCAACTGATAGCCTTTTGGATAAGGCATGTCTGTGAAGCAAAGCTTGCAGTGCAGACTTTGTGGGCTATTTTGGTTGATTGGTTTGCAGTGTGCTTCATTCTTTCTGTTGAAGAACATTAACCAAAAATACAATAAATTTAAACTTTGCTTACTGTTATTTTTCATTGAGTAGTTAAAGTAAGATTTGGGGGCTCATCTTCTGTTTCTTCTTGCTCAGTCAAGTTTTAGCACCAGCAAATCATTTTCTGAATTGCTCCTTTTCTGATAGAAGACCTCGTAAGATAAAAATGAGTGATGCTTGTATGGTGAGAGGAGAGACTCCTTAGTACTGACCTTGTTGAAGTCAAAATGCATTGAATACGGGGATGCTCCTAAGCATCTCTGCTCTTAATATACTATGGTCTGTATTGGCCAAAATTTTCTAATGCTACTTCTGAAAGACCTTTTACTTTCCTAAACAAATGCACCATGTTACAAGTAGATATAAATTTTACATATCCTTAAAGAGGTGGTTTAAGAAGTTCACTGAAGCCAAAGTGCTATTTGCTCTTTTCTTTGTGCAGTTGTGCATCCTTTCCTTTCTCTAGTGTTCTGTGTCCCTTTGTCTCACACACTTGTGGCGCTGGTGTGCCCTCTGTCTTTATTGATTCAGTGATTCAGAGCCATTACCTTGGTTTTAATGAAAACTTCATTAAAATAATCTAGTGTTGCTAGTTGTATGCTACTGTAGCTGTAGGAAAGTTAGATTTGTGAAATACATTCATATCCTTCCTGAAGACGGGTAGGGATGCATAGATGATATCATGAGTGCTCCCATCTGGTTTCATGAAGCTAGGTTGCTTAATTACATTTTCTCTTTGGAGAAGCTCTGTTCTCAGCAGTTGGTGGCCCAACCTTGATACTTGGATTTTCTCACGGGGGCACTGGAGGGATTTGTAGCAGTCCTGGGCTTTCTGTCTTCTCTCCATGCTAGTCTCTGGGTTGTTCTTAGCTTTTCTGAGGATGCTTGTGAGATCTGAGCAATGTCAGGGTGACGGGGGAGTTGAAAGCTGAAGATCACAGTCCAGTTTGGGCTAAACTGAAATGACTGGTTGAGATGGTTTTTATGGAAAGTGAAGCTTCATAGGTGAGAAGCCGGGGGGGGGGAGTAACATTTGAGGCTTTGCTGTGTAAATCACATAGTGTGTTTGTTACTCGATCCCACTCTCCTAGTATCTGTCACAGGGGATTAGCAGACATCATCACCAGTTCCATCAAGAGAAAGTGGGAGCTGTGGAACTGCTGCAGTCAGCGACAGTTATTTTGATATGTTAAATACTGAATTATTAAAAGTACTGATCATCATACACACAGTTTGTGTATTTTAAAACTTTACAACTGCAGGTAGCATTCACAGGAACATTTTTAGTGTGCTGTGTGCAGGCAGCATAAGTTACACATAGCTATATGTTTGTTTAGCTGCGGCTTCTGCATGAGCGTTTAAAATAGCTTTTCTAAGAAGGCTAGCACATGCGGCTTGTGCCTGATATATGAGATAAGGTAGCAAATACACCTCTAGTTGAAGTCATCAAGGCATTGATCTGGTAATTGTATTCGGTAAGGTCAGTGAATAGTGCTGCAATACTACAGATATTCCTAAACTTAAAATTTGCCTCCATGTTTTCCTGAGGAGTGCTGAGTAATTAAAATTTGCTTATAGGCTAGTTTTCTTCCATATTTTCTTTCTTCTTCTCATTTGAATCCCTAGGGCCTGGTTATAGCAAGCATATGCTTGAATAGTGGATTAAAGAAGTGCTTCTGATCTGCAGAAGGAAGTTATGCAAGTTACATTTTGTGGGGTTCTTCGGTGTGTTTTTTTGTGTTTTTTTGTTGTTGTTTTGTTGTTTTTTTGGCTGTGACAGGCAGAAGTACCTTGTAATAGATTAATGTGCTTTGGAATTTGACAGATTAGAGGAAAGTCCTCAAATAAATATATGCAAAACCACACATATGAAGGATTGTGGCTCTTTCATGAAAATTTTCCTTAAGGTGACTATCATGTTATTCTACATAATATATTCCAGGCTGTCTTTCATTTATAATCCAGTAGATGTTTTCTTTAATCTTTGAGGACTTAGTCACAGTTATCAAAATAATGAGCTTTTTGTGGTGTAATTGTTTTGTTGTTCTTGTGCCCTCCCCCAAAGCTTAAGTGGTTGTTACCAGAAGAAAAAGGTTTGGGGTTTTTTTTGTTGTTTTCTTTTTTTCCTTCTTAAATTTACACTGAAATACAATTTTCACTCTTAAAACCCATCAGTGTTCAAGTTTTGTTAGGGAGCTCCTGCAGTGCCTGCTTTAAAGGACCAACTATGGGGCTTTGGGTCAAACAAGAGGACTTGAAGGGTACCTGCAAACTTGCAGTGCTTATGTGGATGTTAATTGCATGCTCAAGTCCTGGTTGGATTAAAGAGTTTAATTATGTCATTGCTTTTGGCAAGTTGTGAGTAGTTACTCGTGTTCAGCGTGACTACAGGTGGTGTCCTGACAGGCAGCCAGCAGCAGGGTGATCAAAGGGGAAAAGTCAGCCCCTATGTGCAAACCACCCTTCAGCTTAGCCTCACACCCGGCCGCGCATCCTTGGGCTTCTCTGCCCCAAACACCAATGGTTAGTGTCCCCTTCCCAAGGGGCAGTCCGAGGAAGGATGTGCTGCTCTTCGGAGCTGGGTTCTTGAGCTAAGGTGCTGCAACTCTGAAGCCCTTGTGTCTCTCCCCACCTCCACAGAGATCTAGGGGCTGGCCGAGAACTAGCCTGGGCTCCAGCCATGTGCCCTTCTGGCTTTCAGGTTCCCAGTGGCCTCAAGCCCTAGGTCAGGAGCCTCTTGTGGAGTTGTAGAAATGTCCACAGTAGGCTGTTCTGAGAGCCAGTGAAGTTTGCAGGTCAGCTAATTTGTTGCAAGGGTTTTGTAAGCAATTTGACACCTACTGTAGCTGTTTATTTAGATGTGCTTTGTTAAAATGAAAGTACTTGTACAAGCCACAGGCTGCTAGAAGTCCTTTCTCAGCAGTGGTAAGAGAATTTTATTTTCCCCTTAAGGTACCTACAGCTAAAGTGGATGATTATATCTTTGCTCTGCAAGCAGAAAGCCATAAGGAAGCACACTAGGATCTAAAAACTCCATTTAGTGATAGGGACTCTGGTGGCTGATGGCCTCTTGTGGCAAGCAGCAATTTTTGTGGATTTTAACTCTCCACTTAACTGTTTAGTAGCTACAGCCGTAGAGATGGTCTGGTCTAAGCTGGCTCATGTAAAGCTTCATAACTGGTTGCATGATTCACAGTTCGCCTGCTCTTCTTTTCTGTGGAGAATGAAAGGTAGATGGTTGCTTTGACAGCAAAAATAAGCCAGTTGTATCCTGCTAGTATGTGAATTATATCCATCAGGTAATAGCATAGATGGCCTACGGATTTCTGTGCGCTATCTTAATGAAAAAGCATTGTGGGGAGAGTCAGATGAGATTCCACTCTAACACAAAAGATACAAAAGATTTTGAGAAGATTATTTGTAAGCAGAGTGGGTTTTGATGTACCTGTTTGATACCTGCTGCTGTCCTGGCAGGCACAAAATGTGCACTGTTGGAGATAGTGAAGAAGACAGTTGGAAGGCTGATACTACACCATTAAAAAGACTCCGTATAGACTCTCTCTCTTCTTAGATACCTGCAAAATTGAGCTGTTCCTTGTAACTTTGGCCTGTTCCTTTTGGGCCTTTCTGTCTTTTGAGCCTTTCATTACAATCTTGTGGATCAAGAATAAAGTCATCAGATGCTCAGTGGAAACTTATTTCAAGTGCACCGTCCTCCCATTTGGATCTGTGGGAACCCCTTACTGCTGACTTCAGTGAAATCCAGATCAGAGCTATGGTGACTTGTATATAAAAAGCCACTATCCCTTCAGGTAGCTTATACCCTTCTAAAAGCAGTTGGGTGATCAGTAGGTAGTATATATGCTAAGAAAAAGCTGATGTAAGTGTTATAAGTCTGTATATTTAGAAGAATGTTATCTAAAACAGTGTTGGGATAAATGTGTAGTGCACCCTGTTGAGACTGCTTCAGGGTGGGCCACTGTTTTCCTTTGATTACACCAAATTAAATACGAACACATGAGGCTTCATCATAAATATCCAGATATTCTGTTTCTAAGCTTGAGCATGATGAAGTTGTTCCGTAACACAGGAGTGTTTGGGCTGCGTTATATGGATTTAGTAAAGGTAATTGTTTATGGGGCTGGCTGGTATCTAACCTTTCTGAGCTTTCTTTGTATGTCCCATACCAGTGTAAGATGGGTCCCAGCTTCTTGCCAGCATCAGTAATTGCTACTGCAATGCAAATGCTGAGTAATTTTATACCGGGTAGTTACCAGTCAGTTTAGGTTAAAGGAAAAAAATTGAGTTTGAAAAGGGCTGGTGTGTGTGTTTTTTATCAGGACTGCTTAATAGATTTTTGTGTTAAGTGCATTATCAGGATCATGGCTTGTTGGATGCAACTGTGTCAGTTCTAGTTTCTGTCAGAAACTGTTTGCCCTGGTAATCTGGGAATTAAAAGCCAAACTTTTGGGGGAGGATTTATTATAATTCCCATATCAGAACTTTCCCTTTGGGTTTATTTGGTAATGATGCCAAACCCTGCTTCTCATCTTTCTGCAGAAAGGACTTGTTTCTGACTGCTTTCCAACTCCAGGAGTGTGTGGAAGGCTCCAAGGGGCAGCAGGTACGTACAGTGAAACAAGGGGTATCTTCCCACTTCCCTTGCCAGCAGGGGGGCTCTGGTGGATTTATGGTGGCAGTGTTACAGGTGTCTTTGTTAGTAAAACAAATAAATACACTGCAAGAACACTAGGGACTTAATTCATACAGAAAAACATAAGAATTTAATGATAAGCTTGATGTATTATTTTGTATTGCTTCAAGACCAGAATACTTCTCAAGAAATACATTAGAAAAGGGACTTTTTTTTATTTGGAAATCTACTATTTTGTAGAATACCAGGTTGGCAGAGACTTCAGTGGTCACCTGGTCCCACCTTTCTAGACTGGGTTTCCCAGCACCCTGTGCAGCCGAACCTTACAAGTGCTGGGGAATCCACCACTTCCCTGGCGAGGTCACTCCAATGGCTGATGCTTCTTGTGGAAAATTTTCCTCTGGTGACCAGTCAGAATCTCCACAGCAGTAACTTGCACCCATGACCCCTCAGCTTTTCCACGTGACTTCTTGTAAAAGGGGGACACTGTCTTCTTTGTCCTGATGTTTACCTGTGCTTTAGTTACCACTGAAGAGTCCCAGTTCAGGATTGCAGCTGTCCTGTGTTACACAGTTTAGGTGTGTCGGGAGGTACAGGGCTTGCTTTCAGAGAACTTTGAATCTTGAAAGTGTTGTATAACACCTAGGATAGTTTAGTTTACTTAAAAGCTTGCATGCCTGTTAACTTAGACACACAGGTGTTTTCACCATTAGTTGCCAGTAGGCTTTTTCAAATTACTTTGACTTAGTCCTAGATTATAAATATTCTCCGCTTTAAGCTCAAGTATTTATTTTCTGAGTACTACTCGATGGTGCACATACTGTGCAGAATCAGGAAAATACTGTCTCTGCGGAAGGTTTCAGCCTAAAACCAGGAATTTTGGTTTCCTCACAATTTTTATCCTCTTTAGCACTAGAGCACTTCCTCCAGCAAACTTTGTGGTGGAGGTAAAGTCCACATCCTATTATCTTAAAAAGCTTCATCTAATTCGTAAGCACCTGGCAACTGCAAAGTATTACTGGTTACAGTTTGAAATGTAAATAATCCCATGCTTTACATGTATGTTAGTCATAAAGGGCTGCTGGTCTGCTAGTTCTAGGTTTTAAAGTAACTCAGCAGAAAATAAGTCCGTACATATTGTATCATAAAAAAAGATTGTTTTTCGTGAGGTATTCTAAAAATGGCACTGTT
The DNA here is from genome assembly GCF_037157495.1 of Lathamus discolor. Lineage (NCBI taxonomy): Eukaryota > Metazoa > Chordata > Aves > Psittaciformes > Psittacidae > Lathamus > Lathamus discolor. The sequence continues at coordinate 64,532,033 of NC_088909.1, forward strand.
TGAGGTTTTGAAAGGGTGAAAACTAAAGCAAAGGCTATATCTAGTCTGTCCTTACTGGTCTAAAATAAACTAACTGTATAAATAAAGCTTAGCTGTCAAAGGTAAGTTGCATAGTAATTTCAATTACTTAAAATACAAGCATTGCAAACTTTCTTCTATTTTTGGAAACAAAACTTCAGGCAAATTGGAAAAAATCAGGTTTAAGCAGAACATCACACAGGGAGTTCAGTGGTTTGTTTTTTCCATTTGTGAAGCCTTAAAATATATTTTTTTATCAAATAAGCCTCACTGAAGCAGGTCTGTATTCTGTTAAAGCTTTCAAGAGCCTTTAAAGGAAGTTATTTTGGGACAGCTTGCAATTTATACCCTCTGATGGAGGGCATAAATCTGTTAACTCCCCCCTTTTTCTGCTGGAAGAAACAACTTGCTCATGAATTTGCCTGTCTCCACAGATTGAACTTCATATCTCTCATCGTAGTTAGTTACGAGCTTTACAAATTATATGTGTGTGTGTGTATTTTATTTAAAAATTGCCTTGGTTCTTTGCTTCTGGTGATGAAAAGGGAGATACCTTTGCAGTCAGTTGTTGCTTACTGTGAGGCGCTTGCTTGCTGTGCCAGGATAGCACGGTGTGTGAAAGTGATTTCATGGAGTGCTAGGGAAGACCACAAAAGGTGGTCTTTTGTCTGGCAGCCTCACCAGGTCTTGTGGTCTTACAGTTGTGTGCTGTTTGTGCAGGGGAGGAGGTGGTGGTGGCAGCACGGGTGGGAGCGTAACGATAGAGTAGGTGGGGGATTGCAAGAAAAGATAACCCCAGTGAGGAAAATAAAGTGCAGAACAAAATGGGAGGAAAATGAAATTATGTGGGTGCTTGGTGTGCCTCAGGAATCATGGAAAGCCTAATGGGATTAGTCCAGGAGGGCCAGTGCCCATTTGGCTTTCTGCAGGGAGAGGCTGCATGCTCTGTGTAATGCTAATGATCTTTTCTTGGGAATTGAAAGAATCCCAGCTGTAGTGCTAACTGCTGCAGCTGTGTCAAGTAAATTTTCATTCAGTTTTACCTTCATAGAGAAGATAAAGATAGATTCATTTAGCATTTTGTGTAACACTGAGCGGAATTCAGAGGTTGCACAATGCAGCTAAGTATTTATTAGAGGAATAAATGATTTCAAAACCAGGGTTGCAAAATTGGGCATTTCCTAACTTTGAAATTCCAGAATGTAGATAGCTTTTTCAAGTATCATGTATGAGATGGACACGTGAATCCAGCTTTACCCATGCTGACTGGGGAAGAAAGCACATACCTCTGGGGTTTTGCAGTTGCATTTTATTGCTTATAAAAAATTTAATTTACTACTAATAAAGGTTTCTGAATTGACATCTGTGAAAGATAAAATCTTTTGTTCACAGATACCTCTTTGTGCTTACTTAGCCTCTGTGCCCTGGAGGATCAGAAAGATGACAGTCATCTCTCCCCATTGTAGGTTTTCCAGCTTCTCTCACTGTGAAGCTAGCCTTTTGCATTTTTCTAGAAGGTGGACCAGAGCACTGTTTCTTTGATGCCCACTGACACAAGCGATGTGAGAACCAGATGGTTGTTGATGGTGGTAACAGTCAAGATATTCCATCACAGCTCCCTGCTTTCAGAATTTGTGGTAGTGTTCTGTATTAGCACTTAGGCAGACTGAAATTTTTCTTTGTAATAGTTTTGAGCTTTCTCTTTTGAGAAAGCAGAAATCTGTCTCTTCCTGTTTCTGTGCCTGTACATTCAAATTATTCATGTCAGTGGGAATGTTCACAGCTCTGAACTTCCAGCTGTGCTCTGCCAAACTGACAGAAGCTCTGTTGATTGTTTAATTCTTCTATGGTTGCCCTGTTTTTGGTCACCACAGATACAACCATTATGGAGAACTCTTGCAAGTAGCTTACATGCTATTTTGCTCCACTTTGTCGTTTTACACTTACTTAAAATCATCCTCACCAGAGTGCCTGAATTAAAATTACTGGTTTAAATGTATTTCAGAAAATTTTCAACAGTTTTACAGAAAACAGAAAAGTAGACTTGTGGTCACTTTAATAAGAGCTTAACTATGTAACTGTTTCAAGTTTCTTTCTGCTTTACCACTTAAATGTTCTTGTTTTCAGGCAAAGTCTGGCTCGTTTTCATGGGTAGAACCGAAAGCATTAGGAGACCTAACTTTTCAGAAATGCAAAGCCCTCAAATCTTGTCAAAGCCAGTGAAAACTGATGGAACTGAGCTAACCGGGAAATTAGGACATTGTCTGGGCCTCCCCCCTCCAATCCTTCTACCCCTTGTGTTATATAAAAAAGATTCATATTAGATTATGGATGACTTCCCAGTGCATGTCAGTGAAGGAGTTATTCCAGATAATTTTCAGCACAGAGAAGGGGGGGGGGGGGGGGGGGCGGTGAGGGAGAGTAATTAGATTGAAGGCTAAATTAAAGGACAAAGTCCTGAGTGCATTTACATCTCTATTTAAAGTAATAGGACTGAGAATAAAGTGGATCTTGCACGATTGGGCGCGTAACATTCATTGTAGTTTGGCTCACTCTTTTTTTTTAATATGCAGAATTTTACCCTAGATTGACAAATGATGTCCCACAAATCAATCTTACTGATGTGAAAAAAAGCGTCTCTTGCAAACCTGTACCGTGGGAATGAAATAACAGATTTCTGCTTCAGCAAAGTAGGCACTAACTAATCCAACCAGACCTTCTGTCCTCTTCCAAAAGTAACTTAGTAGGTTTCAGATTTTGTTGTAATTTTGCATTTTCTAAGGCAGCTGAGCTAGGTTAGGAGAGTTAACTGTGCCTGTAGGGGAGACTCAGGGTTTTCCTTTACAAGGGCATAGATTTGCCAATGTTATTTTTTTTTTTTTGAAGTCCAAAAAACTTACAGGATTTGATAAACTTTCTCTGGAGATCTCCCTACTGTATTGGTCTGTACAGAAATGTTTGCTTATCACTGGGACTGATGCTGAATAATGATGTTCTGGCTGTCTCTTAAAAAAAAAGAAATCTGGAGTTAACTGGGAATAGATTATTTCAGGGAGTGTTTTCAGTAACAAACAGTGGCATCAAAAAAAGAATTGGGACTGTGTAGAAATAGGGGCTCAAAGATCTTTCTTCAAACTGCTGTTTTCCACCTTACATTTTCATTAAAATAAAACTGCTAAACTGCCTTGAACTTAATCACTGAGCTACTCTTCACTCTATAAATACTTCCTTGTAAAGTTGTTTGCCTCAGAATAGCCTGTATGATACCTTGCAACCCTGATGAGTGGGTACTTTTTAACATGTTGAAGAGCAAAGCATGGAATTGCTTATGTATGATGATAAACAGGAAGGGTGCAACACAGACAAACAAGCCTAGTAAGCTTAACTGAAAATACCCCACTTAAAACCCCAAAATTAATCTGTATGATCCATTACAAACAGTTGGATCTGATCCAAAGTGTTAACCAGAAGTTTACAAAAAAAAAAAAATAAAAATTAAGTCGTAGGTTTAGTTTGAGCGAGCTGTGATTGTGTGTGTGTGTGTTTCTTAGCAGACAAAAGATGGGTAGGAATAAGACTTTGGTTTGTTCCCGTTCCCGCCCCCCCCCCCCCCCCCATTTCCTTGTTTTCTTTTCTAAACCTTCCCTGTGATCATTTGGTAAGCCAGGTGTAAAAGCTTCTACTGTATTTGTCCAGTTTTCACTCAGCCACATGAGTTTGTAGCAGATCTGCGGGCTGCATTTTGAAGAGGTTCCTTGCCTTTGCCTGCTTAAGCATGGGGCCTGTCCCTCCCAGAGAGGCTATGAGCATCATGCTTGTCCTTGGAAACATTCTTGCTGCAGCTCACCTTAGTTTTAACTTCTGTCCTCCTCAAGTGCTGCCCCTCTCCTCTTGAACTCTACTAGCTCCCTTTCCCTCATGCTGGATAACCTCTGCATGTCACAGTTCAAAAGCAGTGAATGGTTTTGTGGGTTGCTGAGGGATCTGAGTAATGGGTGGCTTGGAGACAGAATGACGTTCATAGGACTATCTAACAGATTCAGTATTTAAGCATTTTCTCCCTTTATTTTTGTAGACAGTGCATTAGCTCTTTGTTTCTGTAACCATCTTACTTTCTGCCCCCACACACCTTAAGTACATTAATAACATGAAAAGACATTGCTAAAAATTCCTAAGGATCCCAAGGATGTGAGGTGAAGAGGTGAGGCAGGTTTGTGTAACTCGCACTTAAGGTGAATGCTGCATTTCTCATGTTCTTTACTGTCTGAACATAGTCATGGTGGTTTTTATCTTTATCATTTATCACAGAAGTGGGATTTTCTTCAACTCACTATTTAAAATAAGAAAATATGTAGAGTTGAATTTGGTGTATTAAACGTAAGTGGCAGTTCAAAATATTGATACTTGGCACTCTAGATTGAAGTGATTGCTTTAAACTATTGCCGATTTGCTGTGTAAATATATGGCTTGTTTTCAAGAATTGTATTTTCACCAGTTAATATACTCTTTAACCAAATTAAGCTATGCAGACAGCTGCAGAAGTATTGCAAGATCATTGCATACAATGTGCTATTTTTGGCAGTACTCAGTTTTCTTTCTCTTCTACTTCTCGCTTCCCTCCTCTCCCCACAGCATCATTTATTCTGTAACGAAACAGAAGAATGCGCTCAGTCGCACTTCTCAGCAGCTACACAGCCTGTGGAGAGTGTGGGCAGTCTCTGTATGCAGCATCCTGGAAAATGTGCGTTCCCTTGAAGTGATCTGCTGAAGAGCACGTACAAGTACAGTTGCTCCAGCCTCCCTTGTTGCACTGATTTCAAGCTCTGAAATGCTTGATTTCTAATAGTCCCTGGATATACATTTCTTCTGCCAACAAAACGCTACCTGCTGCAGTTATCCAAGGAGCCCCAAAGAGCAAGAACACTGAAGATGGCTCTATGCGCTTTCTATGCTGTTTGGGGTTTTTTACTGGAAGTAGCAATAGCATTTGGCCCAGTACCGAGGATCACTTGGGAACACAAAGGTAAGAAGAGAAACTGTAGTATTGTGATATGGGACACTGTCACAACCTCAGGGTTTCTGTGGGATCTGAAACTTGAGGCTGGATGTTCTTCAGGCTGCTTGCTGTGCGTTTGCTCAGGTGTGTTGGTTGCTTTGGTCATCTTAATGAAGTGCTTAGACAAGAATATTCGAAAGTGATTCAGGCGCTGGGTTAACTGAGGTTCTTTCAGGTCCTTCAAGAGATCTGAAAACGTAGCTTTTTAAAGGAGAAGATTTTATTTTTTTTTTTTTTGGCTTTCTCAGCTGAAGGATCCTGCTGCTGAAGCTTGTTTCAAGAGAAAAACAAAGCTAAGGGGTTCTCTCTTCTTTCTGCCCAAAGGGAAGTAATAGGGATCAGAAAATCCTTTAGCTTTTGGTTTAATAGTTTAGCCTGTATTTGAAGAGACCTCTAGAGCAAGGACTAAAAAGTAGTTATTTGCTGCTGTTTGTGAATTACTTCACACCCCAGACACCCTGCATATGGCATGGATACATTTTACGAGGTTTTGTGTTTGGGTCCTCCTTTACTGCTAGTTAGTTAGCAACAATTACTTACTTAAGTGTGCTGTAACTGAACAAAACCAAGCATGTGGGTAGTGTGAAGAAACAGCGCTAAATAAGGATGTTAAATACTGAGCAGTTGCAGTGTAGGAAAAAACAGATGGAGATAGAGAATGTAGTAAGCTTATTTGAGATGACTGTAGAAAGTGTTTTCCCTGTTTATTGGTATAGCAATTAGCAAGTTGCTAATGTAGTTTTTGGGAAAGAATGGTCTAGACAAGGTTTGTAGTTCTTGCTTACACTCCTTGATGCCCCTATCTTGTATAACAGTTAAAATTTGGCAAGGTACCGTTTAATGGTATTATGGTAGTGCACTGTAGACCCATACCCCAATTGCTCAAAATAAATGGAATTTATTTTCTTTCCTGCTATTTCTCCCTGCCTCTGTCTGCGAAAGACTGTCGCATTTAAACGCGAGAAGCCTGCTTTGAAAGGGAAGGGGAACTTAACTTAGTTCAATGTAGGAATGAGCGTGTGGAGTGGTATGAACCAGTTAATCCATTTAAGGAAAATTTTCCTAGCAAGTAAAAGATTTTAAAATTACATGCCTGAGAATCTAGTTTAAAAAGAATGTTTCTGCAGTATTACAGTTGAAAATGCAATTTCTAATGTTAGAATTGGGAGCCATAATACATTGTTTTCTGCCTGTTTGTTAAAAAGCCACGCTTAATTAGTCTTGTAGTTTCTTGCACAAAATGCTGTCTCCAAAGCTTTCAGTCATTTTTCCACTATGGCTGTATATGCAGAAAAAGTATTCTTGTATATTAGTCGTTTTGTGTCATCTTTCTCCCAGCCATTCTGTTACAGTCTTCATAATTCCTCATTCCAGGGCCTTTTCTCCAATGTCTCTCTCTCATCTTATTCCTTTTCATCTTGATTTTCCCTAGTGTTACTTCTTTATCATGTGCACTTCACCTTTGGTTTCCAACATCAACTTATTGATTCCCTGTAAATTCCATTTTAGCTTCTGTGTCTTCTTTCTGCTGTGCTGAAGTGTCATCTCTTAAGGCGTGCAATTTTCTATGTGATTTGTTTAGGGTACTTGCAAGGGATGTGGTGACTGAGATCATTTTCCATGGGAGGTGGGTATACAGAAGGGAAAAGGTGAGGAAGGACCTGACAGTGATGTAAGATGGAAGATTAGGCAAAAGGGAAAAATATGAAGATACGAGCTACAGGAATCGGTATGAGAGGAAATATTTAGGCATTTGAAATTGAATGAGAAGTGGGGAGCAGTGATTTTAATGTTTATGATTGGGGGCTCCTGTTTATGCTGAACAAAGCTTCTGGTAGCTTCCTTGTCTGTTACATGGGTTGTCCAAACTAACTTTTATTTCCAAGATATCAGACAGCTATTAGATAACTTAAAAAAAATGACACATAAACTTGACCCTAAGTGGTCCTGTTTCTTCACGTGGTGATACTTTTTCATTTCAACAGAGGTCCAGCTCATACATTTTCATGAATTGGAGGTGTCGAACTATTCAACCTTGCTGTTAAGTGAAGACAAAGATGTTCTATATGTAGGAGCCAGAGAAGTGATCTTTGCATTAAACGCAGTGAATATTGCTGAAAAGCAGCATGAGGTATGGTTTTAATACATTATCATCCACATAAAAAAAAAATCCAACAGAACTTCACTATGTGTGGGCTACTTACTGAAAGAGACTATAGAATAAATCATTCCATCAGATGAGAGGAAGAAAGAAGTTGAATGTAAACAAGGAATTAGAGGTTTCCTTAGGTGTTTTCTTCCTGGGAACAGAATGTTTAACTGGAGGGACTTTGGTATCAACTGTAATGGTGGGTTTTATGCATATTTTTATTAGCAGGAGTGGGCCATCTGCTATTAACCTGAATCAGAAGGTAATCTAATCGAAAACAGAAGCAAAATTGGAGCTTGCTCAGGAGTAGCAGGCTTCAGATGTGTTTCACATGAAATGAAGGCCTGTCCTTGCAGTTTCAACTTCTGTGTCTCTAGGTGTGTCTGCACCACAAGTGGTGGTGCAGACAGGTCTGATCCAGCTTGTTCAGAGAAGTACTTTGGATGTGCTGACACTGCCTTCTCAGAGTAGATGAGCCCATGCAGAAGTCTGCTAACACTGAATTGTTTCCAGTCCTTTGTAGGCTGCTGCTTCTCATCCTGTCAGCAGCACAGGCTGATGTGTAGAGGCATGGCATCATGTTCACAGGTGGTGGTGGGCAATCTTCACCAGTGTCTAAAACTTATGAGTGCATGTAGCTGTTAAAGTTGTACTTCTCCATGTAAATCGGTCCAGTAAATTTTCTTTGACCTCCCACCTCAAGTGTCTTTCATTCACGTGTCAATGAAATGGAGAAGTACTTAAAATGGAGAAGTACATGAAACAGTTACAGTTGCATTTCCCTAATGGCTATGGTAGTGGCAACTTTGTTAGCAATTTGAGGGGAAACCTGATGATGAACCCTAAAGATAATGGCAGTGGTGTAACCCCCAGTTAAGGCACATGCATTTGGAAGTGTCACCTTTTCAGGAAATAATGGCTTTGACCCTTTGAAAGCTACTTGCAAAATGGCTTGCATTTGCTGCAGATAGTCTTAGGATTGCCTTTTTTGTGTGTTACTGCAACATCTTCAGACCTTGCCTGGAACTAAAGTGCTTTGGATATTACTTTTTGTTGCTTGTTTTTTTCACTTAGTTACACTGGAAGGTCACAGAGGATAAAAGGACTAAATGTGCAGTCAAGGGCAAATCAGAACAGGTATGTATTTTTACTGAACTTTGGGAAAAATGTTATATGTTGCACTTCAAGAGGAGTGAAAGAAAAAAGGCTCCAACTGTTTGAAATTAAAATTTTCAAATGATCACCTAATTTTTTTAATTAACTTGAGCTTTAGAAATGGCAGTGTTCCTTAGTCTTCCCAATCTCCCTCCTCTCCCCTCCCCATTCTTAGCTCATTTTTTGCTGGTGAATATTATTTGAATGTTTGAAAATCCGACCACCACCCTAATGTGTGGGTAATGCTACAAGTTTTTCTATTTAAATGATAAACCAACAGTACTTTCACTGAGGTAATTGATAGCAACTGTTGTATTTTGTTATTGCAGTAATTCTTCCCCAGCATTTGATTTCAGAAAATGGCTGGTAATTTTGTTTGCTCTGCTGTAGGGCATAAGGTTTATTTATTAGGCCAGTGCTGTTCCACCAGCGTATTATTCACTAGCAACATTATATCCTTATTGTAGTGGTCAGCCGGTGTGCCCCTTGTGGCAGCAGCTCGTTGCTGGTGTGACTGCTCAGGCAGCATCCCAGCACCTGGGCAGCCTGGTCTCCTGCCAGATCGGCAGTGCAGGCAACTCACCCCTGGGATCCCCCAAACTCCTCGCCACTGACAGTGAGCAGGCTAGCTTGCTCACTGTGCCTTTCCGTGGAGCTGGTTTGCTTGTGGCAGTTGGCTGTATGTGTAGCACCACTTCATTTAGTGATACAGTAAAGTGAGGGTTTGCTGTGCAAGACTGATTGTCAGGCTTTTAAGCACAGGTTGGAAAGTGAAAGCCTGCAAGCCCTACAGATACAGAAAGCAGTCCTGCCCTACACTTGCAAGGATTTGACACTATCCCCTGGCAGCTTCTGTGGTTCACACTGTTAAAAAATCCCAGGTGCTGCATCCAGAGCTGATCTCCTGCATTCATGGGGCTCCTGAAGATGGGAGTGGGCTCTCTTTACCTTGGCTCAGTGTACTGGCTTTTTTCAACTGACAACCATCAATAGATTATCCTGACATGAGGTGTGGCAGGTATTTAAGGGCCATTTCATCCTTGTCTGCCTCTTCAGGAGGCAGTGGAGAGTGTTATTTGTGTTCTCCAGGTTCAGATGGGCTTACTAGTAGTAAAACTCAGACATCCACAACTGAATAAGGGAAATGTGAATTTCTCTCGCATATAGTTTAGTAGGTGGTGCATGCATCACTACCACTCTTCTGCAGAGATTATTAGTGTTAGGTAGATAGGGTGTTAGACCCCCAAAACAAGAACTTTGCTAGCAGTCCAAACTTCCTTTTTTTTTTTCCTGCCTGCAGTTTAGCAAGTCATGTTTATTGCCATCCATACTTTTCCTTCACTGTACTCATAACCTTTATGAGTCACGCTTATAGTAGCTGTGATGTTTTACATAGTACAGTAGTTTCAAAAGAGTCAAGGTAGTAAGCCGCTACTGCTATGCCTTACACTAAAATAGGCAGTCTTCTCCCCAGGCATCACCCCTGTGCTGTTTAGTGCCAGCAAAAGGCATTTATGCAGCTGTGGAAGGACCTCATCTGGCAGAAAAATGTTTAGCTTCCTCACCTGACCTCTAGTTTTCTGCCATATCAAACCCACCATACAGTCGCAGAAATACCTCGTTTGGCTCATAAGAAGGAATAGTAACTACAGTGCTTATTCTTGCATAAGTAGTTTATGAAACTATAGTACAGTGGTGGTATCTGGCTGTGTTGCCACCAAGGATTAAGGGGTGTTGTTGATACTGTTCTTTTTTTTTCTCTCAGTGGATGTTTAAGAGTCGTTTTTCTTGGTGGTCATTCTGAAACTTTATGGTATCGTTTATTCAGGGCCTTGGCTCAAACTCTTTGTTCTGTTTCTGAGCCAAAAGAATGAAGAAGCTTCCTTGGATGAGCAGTTGATATCAGGGACTGGGGTGGTGGTGGTGATGGTGGGGTAACCCCAAACCAACAAAATGGATACAAGTGACAAAGCTTTATAGCTAACTTAGTGGTATTAGAGGTTTCTCTTAAGAAGCAGCCTTGAGTATCACTGTTTCATCTAGGCTTGCAAGGAATTGCAGTCTAAAACTTACTCCATGCTTAACTAGGCATTCCCATGGATTGGATGTGTCTTTGGAGCTTGTGCTTTCATGGAACAACTTGAGATGCACCTTGCTGAGTATTTGTTACTTGGTCATGCTACCCTGATAGATATACTGAGGTAGCTGTGCCCTACTGTAGGAAACCAGATGCTGGGGGACCTCAGCTCCTGGAGATTGCAGGGAGAAGGGTGTCACAGTCGTGATTGTATTGCCCAGCTTTACTGGTGTGGCATAAGTAGTGGCAACAGATGAGCTGACGGCACAACTTTTGTATATTTATGTTGGAAGCTGTGGTTTATCAGCCTTTTCTCATGCTTTATTACAGACAGAGTGTCGTAATTATGTGCGTGTGTTGCAACAGCTGAACGATACTTTCCTCTATGTGTGTGGAACTAATGCGTTTCAGCCAACATGTGATTACCTGGTAAGAACGTACATACGGTTTTGACCCAGTAACAACTGTAACTTAAAAGCAGCTCATTTAAACAATGAGTTAATCTCCATTCCTAAGGACTGTTGCAGTTTCAGTGCTGGTTGTAATGTTTGGAGCGTTTATTACACTGTTCCACAGTAATGATAGAGGATGGAAATAAATTGTACTGTTCTTTTTTCAAAGCACTTACTGAATTATTGATTCACTTTGTTTAACTGTGGATTTACTTCTTAGCTTTCATAATTCTTTGCATATTGTGCGCTAGCATAAAAACAGTTTCTGAAATTGAAATTGCATTCTTTGTGACTTCCATCCATTACTGAATGTCCCTGCAATTTCTCAGATTCCTGTCTCTACTTGTCTTGTCTCTGCTTCTGGCTATGCCACAGCTTCGTAGTGCTGAGTGCTTCAGAGTGAAGTCTTGGCAGAAAATCAACTCCCTTTTCTTGCTGCTGACTCTTGTATCGTTAGTCTTACTGTGGCTCTTAATTCTGAAATTGAGAAATCTTGTAATTGTTTGTTCTTTTCTGGCTCCCCTGCCTGCAAGTTGGCCTGCCATCACCTCTGAAACATTGCCAGAAGTCATTGCGCTTAGCCTTCAATATCTTCATTACACAGTGTACCTGATCACTTTCCCAGTACTGAGGCTACAGTCATCTTCCTGATCCTCATTCCCTTGTTTTTTAAGGGATTTATAAAGTAGCAGCCAAAATACTCTGTTGCTTTCTGAAATTTAGTTAGATTGTGACCCATCTTGAAAATGACTGAGTCTACTTCAGAAAGCCGCTCCAATTTCTAAACCTCTCCGTTTTTGTGCAGGCTAATTCAGTATTGCCAGCTCTCTCCATATATCAGTTAACTTCTGCCTTTCTTGCTGTCTGGCTTTTTTTTTGGTGCCCTCTCTTGAGGTCTGTCTGGATTCAGCTTTTCATCTTCTGTGCTTTTCTGCTTCCACCCACAAATCATAGGATCACATTTCCTCTCTGTCTGCTGGACTCAGTAAGATTTTCTGAAAATGCCTATTTGCCTTTTATAATACTACCAAAAAATGCCTTTGATGCTGGAAGTTGCTGATGTGGTCCATTATTTAGTGTTAATTCTTTCAGTTACCTTTGCGAGTGAAGTAGCTGAAAGAAAAAAAGTACTAACAGTTGTTCTGTGGTTTTCAACTTAATTTTTTTGCAGAATTTAATTTCATTTGAACTTGGAGGTAAAAATGAAGATGGTAAGGGCAGATGTCCATTTGATCCTGCTCAAAGCTACACATCTGTTATGGTTGGTAAGTTCAGACTTTAATGTCTCATTATTATTTAGAAGAGTGTTTGATATTTTCCACTGTCATTCTCCAGGCTCTCAATATGGAAATGATATATTGTGTCCATGTTTTTACATCTTTACTGTGTATTCAGGTAGATGCTAAAATACTTATGTAGTCAAACTTAGCATGTTTCTTAAAAGGAGAATTTAATACTGTTATTTTGTAAGCAATTTTTAAAAAAATTATTTTAAAACTATATTTTCAGGTGTTTAATATATTAAGTTCAGGTTGTCTCAGTGTACTTTCACTGCCTTTGTAGTATCAATTACTGTCATTCCAGTGAATATAACAGGTAGAATTTTTTTAGCTGTCCTGAAGACATATCCATGAGACAGAATAGGGAAGTAAGAAATATATTCTGTGTGTATTTCTGTACGGTTAGGTACTACTTAATCTTGATTTAGTTAAATCAGAGGTCTTGGGTGTACCCTGGTGTCACAAGACCATAAAAGAGAAGCTCAGAGTAACACAAAATGGGACATAAGGAAGGAAGAATACACTCCCCATATTGTTGCCTAGATTCTTAAAAGTTGAGTTTGAATAATGTTGGCATGGAGGGAGTAAAAGAGTTGCAAAATTTCTGTGTCATTTTTGAAGAAAATTTACATACTGGTACATAAGCCATAGGTTTACATGTAAAGCATTGAAGTACCACAAAAACGGTACTGACTTTTGCCAGTTGCCAGTGTTAGAGCAATAATAATCCCAAGTGTGGAAGTGTCAGCCTTGAGAATAGTAAGGAGAAATGTAAACATAGAAGACATGTCTGGGGCAATTTAGAGGAAATCGTTGTTTATCTTTTCTTGTGGGAAGCTTAAGCTTACATAGTCTCCTGAAATATTTATATACCCTTTTTGATATGTAGTACATAAGAAAGTCTAAAATATTTGTTCTTGTGTTAAAGATGAGGAGCTTTATTCTGGGACTTCCTACAATTTTTTGGGAAGTGAACCTATCATTTCACGGCATTCACATCAAAGCCCTCTCAGAACAGAGTATGCGATACCTTGGCTTAATGGTAAGTGGGCATGAGAACTGTCTGAATCAAACTGTTTTTCATTCTTCAGTGTCACACAGAGTCTAAGTGCCTTACCTGAGTTAAGGGGCAGTTGTCTAATATCTCAAAGATACTGTTATGCTGGCATTCACTGATACGTAAGGGTGTGCCCTTGTGTGCCCTCAAGAAACATTATTTTGAAATACCAGGATTTTTATCGCATTGGCAATGAAAACAGTTTTAAGCTACCCAGGCTTCAACTTGATGTTAAAGTGCTACAGTTTATTTTGCATCTACTTGTTAATCCTTAAGGTAACGCGTCATGGCTATGATATAGTAAGAAGAATGGGTTTGGTCTGTAACAGGCTTTCAAATTGAGCTGATCCTGGTTCCTGATGATTTCGGTTCCTGATGATTTCAGTTCCTGAAATTGAGTATTCACCAAGTTTTGTGAATGCTCAGAGGTTTGTGGCTTTCTCCCAAAAAGAGCCAGAGCCATACAACCAAGAGATGCATTAAGTCCAAAAAGTACAAAATACTGAATTCTGTAATACATGTTGTAACAATACTATCATTTTTAGTGTTTCTGCTAGTAGCTGAAATAGGGGAGCAGCATTCAAGCGAGGGTACCTTTCCAGGCCTGTTAGAAAACTGCACTTGATGCTGAAAAACGTTGGAAGCAATGAGATATCAGACCATAGAATCATAGAATAGTTAGGGTTGGAAAGGACCTCAAGATCATCAAGTTCCAACCCCCCTGCCATGGACAGGGACACCCCTCACTAAACCATCCCACACAAGGCTTCATCCAACCTGGCCTTGAACACCACCAGTGATGGAGCACTCACAACCTCCCTGGGCAACCGATTCCAGAGGTCTCTCAAGTATCTTAGTGCTTTCATGTAGGGCTGTGGGTTTGTGGGTTGTTTCTTTTTTTTTCCCCTCTATTTCTCTTTCTTTAGATATGCTACTCATATTATGAACAGCAAACTGTGCAGGCAAGTCAGTGACTGGAGAGCCTATATGCAGTGTGAGGTTTGGGTGAAAGAGGACTCCTAGAGGGTCATTGAGGGAATCAAGTTAGTAGTCTCATGTATAATATAAAATTCTTCTCTTTGTATTTGTAGAGCCTAATTTTGTTTTTGCTGATGTCATAAGAGCAGACCAAAACAGCACAGATGGAGAAGATGACAAGATATACTTCTTTTTCACTGAGGTGCCTGTGGAGTATGAATTTGTTGGAAAACTGATGATTCCAAGAATAGCTAGAGTGTGCAAGGTGGGACATAGTTCAGTTTACTTTAACTAATACAATTTATTTTAACTAATTCAAGTAGAATTTTGTGTGTGTTAAAATAGCATTTATTATTGTGGACTTACTGCCAATTAAATGGAAGTGGTCAAACTTGGTGAATCAACAGTTTCAATCAGTTATTCAGAACTGAGAAAGCCTTGTTGTTGCTTTGGGAGCAAATACTTGATTTAATTTTGCACAGTGGTAAAATTTCACGAAGCTGTTGGAGCTGACAGAGCCTCAAGGAAAATGGTCACCAGCAGCCTGATTCTGTCACACGTGATGTGTTTAAACCTCAGTTTGTTAGGCTCGTTCAAGTATGTACTTAGGAGTGCTGGTTGAAACTCTTGATGATGAAAAAAGTTATTTTTTAGTAGGTTGATTTAACAAAAACTTTTTCACTGGAATGTATCAATTTCCTCAGGATTTTTTTTTCCAACAGGAAATTTATCTAGCCATTTCATTTTGATGAGGTTGAAATGTTTTATTTAGACCTTACTGTTTTATATTTAAACATGGAAGTCAAAACATCAATAACAAGTTAGTGCTCTTGAGATTTCCATTAAACAAGCAGCTGGAGGCAGGTTTACCATGAAGCTTATTATTGTGGCCCTCTGCCCACTGGCAGCTTGTGCACTCCTTAAAAGGGGAGTATCGTGGAATATGAGAGCTTTATTGCTGCTGTTTGTCTGAAATGGGAATCAATGGCAGGTTGCAAATCTATAATCGTTTATACTTAAATTTTGCAGGTTTCCTCTAATACTTTCCATAGGGAATATGGGAAATATTCAAATGTTCAAATATGCCCTGCTTTTTGAAGACAAGTAACAGAGCTACAGCCTGAGTACTAAATTTTTAAAAACATTTCTAATCAATATATCTTTACTACTTTAAGTCTGGGTTCTGCAAATCCTTAATAAAGGTGGTAACTGTTTGCAGAATTAAGCCACTGCTGCATTTTTTCTAAGGAAATTATTAATATCAGGCAAGTTCAAGTGCTTATGTCATAACATTAGAATTTAAAATCGCAGTTTAGATGTCACAAAACAATGCAATGCTTCTTACTTTTATTAAGGGACAGTATAATACTTCCATACTTATTTTACTTGTTCCAATAAGCAGATTTTTACTCATCTCAATTTTCAAGCGCTGCAGAAGTATGGGTCTTTCTATAAGTCTCATCTCATCTTCCCTCTGTGAACTGATAGAAACCATTCTGTAATATTTTTGTTGACTAATTGTCCTGCGGCTTCTTTATTTTAATGTGCCTATGGTGAAATGTTAGAAAGTAACAGTGCTCAGGAATTCCGTGCTATAGAGTGGTGGTTCTTAAATGCAAAAACGGTGCTAATTCTCCTCACAAACACCTTTTTATTATTTGTTTTTTAATGTCAAAAGAGGGACCAAGGAGGATTAAGGACCTTGCAGAAAAAATGGACTTCCTTTCTGAAGGCCAGATTGATTTGTACCAACCCCGATAAGAATTTAGTTTTCAATATTATCAATGATGTTTTTATTCTCAAGTCTACAACTTTGAAGGAACCAGTGATATACGGCGTCTTCACACCACAACTGTAAGTGTGTACAGCCTTTTCCTGGATAAGTACTTTCAATCTCAGTTGGTTACCATGATAAGTAATAATTACTCCTCTGGTTTTCTTTCTTCTGTCCTGAACTTTTAGCAATAATGTGGGGCTGTCTGCAGTGTGTGCATACAATCTGTCTACTGTAGAAGAGGTTTTCTCAAAAGGAAAATATATGCAGAGTGCTACAGTAGAACAGTCTCATACAAAGTGGGTACGATACAATGGGGAAATTCCTCATCCTCGACCTGGTGCGGTAAGTTTGTATAATTTTGAATCTGATAACAAAAAAATGAAAAAGAGAGACTTCTCTTTATAATGCTTAGGACTAAAGAAACTGGTAAGTATTAGGCAGCTGGCCTGGGTACTTCTTGTTTTAAAGGCTTTGTAGAAAAAACACTCAAGTCATTTATTCTAAACTTTATTCCTGGAAATCGAAAGTGAGTTTTTTAAATCCACAGTCGAGTTATTTGCTGGTTTTGTATTTTCATGATTTTGTTGCTAATTTACTAGTGGCAAAATAGATGTCATTATACACTAGCCAACATCAAGTATTTTTTAGGTCAGTTGAACAGAAATACAGCAAACAGTGTGTTGTCTCAGTGGGTTCAGGAAGTTTATCCAGTACAGTGCATTGCCTGCAAACCAACATGTTCATAGTGCTGGGTCTCTTTCATATTTCTTTTAATTTCTTACATTCCCTGTAGTTACTACTATTAAATGAGGTGACAGGTAAAAGTAGTTAAGAAGCAGGAGATTCTAAAATGTATTTTGGGCCCAAATAAAAATGTAGTCCAAACCTCAGGGATATGTACATCACAGAAGCTGAAGTGCTACGAGACCTGAGAACCCTCCTCAGTAGAATGAGTATAATATAAATGTGTGTTTACTGGCCAGAATAATGCAGAAAAGAAAACACACATAGCTGCTATTAATTGTCTCTCTTTTGTACAAGTAAATGATGTAATTTGGTTGTTGCTCTTTTTTGGTTTGTTCCCCTCATTAGTGCATAAACAATGAAGCCAGAGCATCGAACTATATGAGCTCTTTGAATCTGCCAGACAAAACATTGCAGTTTGTTAAAGATCATCCCCTAATGGATGACTCGGTGACTCCAATGGGAGACAGACCTCGACTAGTAAAACGAGATGTGAAGTACACCCAGATTGTAGTAGACAGAGTCAGAGCACTTAATGGCTCCATATATGATGTTATGTTCATCAGTACAGGTGGGTTTTGCAAAAGACTTTTTTCAGTTCATTAGGCTGAAGTATGTTCAAGGGAAACTCTTCTGAGTTTCCGTATTTACAATGCTTTTACAGCAGTTGGTGCTTTCATTAAAAAGTAAAGGGTGATGGTGAGTGGAGAATCTTGCATGCTTTGAGAAAGCAGTGCAGAAAAAGAGCTGCAAAACTGCAATGAGTGCAGCGAAAATACATTTAAGATAATCCCTAAATGGTCATTCTTGATTCCAAAACGTTATTTCTTGCTCAGAGAGGTCCTTATGGTAACAAATTTAAGGATTGCCATTGGCACACATTGTGTGAAATCTTCAGCTGAACACCAGGCAGACTGAGTCAATTTACATTTTTTCTCTGGCTTTTTATTTTAAAGATATTAAATATTTTACTTTGCTGTTTCAGATCGAGGAGCCCTGCACAAAGCTATCAGCTATGAAAATGGAATGCATATTATTGAAGAAACACAACTTTTCCCCAAATTTGAGCCAGTCCAAACTCTCTTGCTTTCATCCAGAAGAGTAAGTGCTATAATCATCACATCATTCCTCTCATTTTGCTCTTCCTCAAAACTTTTTAGTACTACCTTATAACCTTGTGACAAAAAAAGGCTGTCACTGTGCACAGAGACAAAGGCTGCATCTGTAACTCCTTGCGCTGTAGCAATATTATGTATTGCCTGCTGCATTTCAGTGTCTTAGGTAGGCACAAGCTTCTAAAAGTATGTAGAAATGGGGAATGTGGAGGTTGGGGTACATGTATAGGGGTCTTCACTGTGATTTCATGTGCAGAAGCTGAAAGTTGTGTTTTAAAGTACCGCTTTTCAGGTTAGGAGCTCTGTAAAAATCCTGACCCCTTGTGGCCATTGCCAATCCATGAGGAAAAATCGTTTGGGGGGCTTACCAGAGTAGTGTATCTTTCTGAGGAAATAGACCTAAGATGACTGAACAGTTTCATGTATTAGAGAGACTCGTAGCTGTGTAACCCAAATATTGCAGGCTTCTGCATGCTAGATGTATCATTGGATCAGTCATGTTAGTACAGTAAGGACCTCTGGTGAGGTCCTGTCTGTCTGGCAGGCACCAGCTGCAGCTCCAGTTTGGGGGTACAAGCCTTGCTGCAGGCTCCAAACCCAGGCTATTAATCAGTTGCTTGATTTAATTCTGGGTTTGTGAGAGTGGGAGGATAATTACTCTGTGTACTTTTTACATGAGTTACACTTCTGGCCATAGTTACTCAGACCAGCAGATGCATGAATGTCTGTGAAATCACTACCTAAAGCAGTGGCTTATAGTATCACACCCCTCAAACTGGTGAAATTTTGGGGTTTCTTAAGGGAAGAATAATTCTTGAAATGTCTTGTAGTAATGCTGGTATTCAGTAGCTACCTGGTGATCAATAAAAACTCTGCAGCTAGGCATTTAGTGATACTGCCAAGATATCTTAGAAACAGCTTTTATTTTTGCGTGATACTTCATAAAAATTTCAGTGCTTGTAGATTTTGTAAAGATAGTCATATTTTTTATGTATGATGCATCACACTAGCAACTTACATATGTATACAGTGTGTGTGTGTATATATATATGTATAAAATGTTTGCTGATGTCTTCTATTTTATCTGCAAAGAAAGCTTTAAATGCCTTACTTTGACAGGAAGTTTCAGCATTTGCTTTATGATAGAAGATAGCTGAAATGATCTCATTATCATTATGAGGAGTGGAGATTGGGTCAAGTGTGAGTCATGAAAGATGCATAGTTGTGGTACCACCCAAGCGGGGATTACTTCTGCTCCCCAGCATGAAAACACAAGTTTCTACCTCGCTGGACATCACAGTAGCAATCACAGTTAGTTGCTACTGAAGTAGTTTGTCAAGCTGGTATTGTGGTATGTGTAGTGGCCATAATAAGGATTAATCACAGGAGGTTAATAGTTGCTACCTTGGACCTCTCTGGAGTCAGTCCTTTCTGAACACATTACTGCAGTAGTGTTCAGGCCCTTCCCATGATACATCTACCTTGTTTGGAGAGTAGTAGGCAGTGTCAGATGAGCCTACAGTAGATCCTCCTAACTCCTACTTTACTGAAAGATGTGTCTTGGTTTTAAAACATGAAATTTCAGGATGAAAGACTTGCATTTGAGTGTATGTCTCTCGAGGCTGATTGTCTGTCAGAGTCCATCTTTCAGTAATGTAAGCAGATTCTCTTTTGATACAGTTTTGACTTCCATTGTCCAGCGTCACAGAGTTTCCTTGAAAGCTGTCTGCACACTTCATATGAGGTGGATCCAACCTGATTTGTGCTTGGTCTTGTAGCTTACTCTAAGGAATGCTGCTAGCCAGAGTGCATCATTTGTTAGCTTGATTTTAAAACACTTCCTCATGACCATTTCGTCAAAGAGACTAACCAGTCCTGAATTATCATGGCAAAACCTCCTTACATCCTTAATGAAAGAGTGACAGTGAGCCCCAAACCCAAAATTCATTCCTAAGATGCCCTATTAGTTGAGGCTGTTTCTTATGTCAAGACCAGAAGTCTGTACCACAAAATGAGATTTTTCAAAGAATGTTTCTCTACTGGAATCTCTTGGATGTCTGCCTGTCACTTCGTGACCATATTCCTCCTGCCAGAGTCACTGCAGACACAGTCCCTCAGTACATTTCTACATACTGAGATCTGTATGGTTGCAGTACAGGAAAAGCTACTTTGTGCTTGGATCTGGCTCATTTGCCATGACAACTGCTGTAGGGTGTTGATAAATCCACTCGGTATTCTGCTCAGGATGAAGGCAACCCACTGCCAAGGTGGGGTGTGCTGTTCAGCTTTGTATTCACAGCCTCTCAAAATGACTAGAGGGTTGGTCGCTGGTGTTTTTGGGTTGCAGCGCAGGCTCCTTTCTTAAAGCTTTGCATAATAATACGTAAATTCACGGTGTACCTTTGCTATCGGTTTCCCTGAGCTTTGGAACAGATGAGTGAAATAAGGAAGCTGCCTGCCTTCTATGAGAAGGATGTTCAGGATAAGAGTGGTCTTTTTCTGTCGTGCTTGGGGTAATAATTGTTTGGGATCCCCAGCAGCAGTGGGTGAAACAGCTGTTCCATTTATATCCCCCTTTTTCTTTTCCGTCTTTTCTAGTGCTATTTCCTTTGAATACTGTCCAGTATTTCTCCATGAGTCCCAAGTAGGTAGCTGCATCTGACTTGTAAGGGTGCTGCCGATGTGGCTGCAGAGACCCAGCTGGCAGAAGAGCTGAGGGAAGTGGTGCTGCTTTGGTTAACAGGAGCAGGAGCAGGTCCTACATACAGCGGGCCTTGCCTGTTCAGGCTCGCTTGTGCCTGCTTCAGCCCTGTCATCAGCACAGACTTGCCTTGCCTCATAGAAGGATTGTCAGTGCATTTGTATTTGTGGAAAATACCTGTGATGAAGCCATGGTTAGACGTGGTTGCTTTCCATTCTCATAAGCTGTATCTATTTCAGGTTTTTGTTCTTTTGTCTCCTTGCACTTCCAGACTAGCTGAATATTTTCCTAAGCTTCCTTTCTAAGGTAATCAAAATGCTTGTTCTGCTCCTTGTTCCAGTTTTTACAAATATGGCTGTTATATATGCAACTTTTTAAATTGTTTCATGGGTTGGTTTGTTTGGCTTTGAGGAAATGACTGGGTGTGTTGGTTTTTGTGCTTTGTTTTTTTTTAGGGCAGAAGATACCTCTATGCTGGTTCTAATTCTGGTGTAGTTCAGTCTCCAGTTGCATTCTGTGACAAGTACACCACTTGTGTTGACTGTGTTTTAGCAAGGGATCCTTACTGTGCTTGGAAACCCCATGAAGCTTCCTGCATTGATATTTTTAAAGAAGATGAAATTGAAAGGTAATGGTAGCCTTTTATTACCTTACAGTTACAATCAGTATTGCATCAGCCTCTCCCATTATGGATAGTGCCTTTTTTTAAGCCAAATGTTTTCATATACAGACTTTTTCTTATCTGTCTACATCTGCTTGTGCTGTTTAGATAAAATGAATCTTGCTTAGGACAAGAGGATGGGCAGGCTGTAGGAAACAAGATTTGAAATTGTAATACTTGGACTTCCTTTTACAGGAACTGGATTCAGAACATAGGTGGAGATGCATCGTCTTGTTCTGGTGAGTAGGTCTTCAAAGAGCTCTTTCATGCCTCTAGGTGAAGTAGTGAAAGTTGTGTTTAGTTTGACTTTTTTTTTGTGATTATTGGAACATTCATTTATATTTTAATAGGTATGATACTGTACTTTTGAATATTTGAGCACCTGTACAGCCTGCATGTTGTCTTAAAATGTCTGTGTTTGTATGCATTTCAGTGTGCAGTGCACAAACCGCTGAAATGAATGGGGGCACCTCAACAGCGACTTGTGAATGAAAGTAGTATTTGCCATAAGTAGTTCTAGTGCAGAGGCCTGTCTCTGTGGTACAGCATTTGACATTCTACTGTGAGGCTTGATAAGTGCTTGGTTATAGCGGCTGGATCAGAGCAAATGGTCCCCAAAAAAGCTGATTTTCTGGTGAGAGGGAAGGGTGACTCAGAACATGATACAGAACAGCTGAAGTACCCTTTGCAGTGATTTAATGAAAGTAACCACAGGTCCTTTCTTTATAATACGTGCTGCTGCCACCAGATGAAGGAGATCTTAAGAGTAGTGTTCCAGGAGGTTTTTACTGCAGTAAAAAAAAATCTGCAGAGTTTGATTTACTCTATTTTTATTTCTAATTCAAGCAAAGCATGGACCACCATGTGAGTTTTGCTTGTTAGTTTTTCATGAATTTATGGTGTTGCACTGTGGGTGTGCAGTAAGTGCTGGTATTTTTTAGAAGAGAGTTCAAGTTGAGTAACAGCACTTTGTTCAGTTCCTTCTTGGATATTTTGTAGCTGCTGATTTACTTAAAGTGCACTAATCGCATATAAAGTGATACCAAATTCAGCACCTTGTCTCAAACAATGACTCCTCTCAGATGCACACTCAGTTGCGGATCAACAACATGTCATCCTTATTTGGAAGTGGAGGATGTCTTAGAGTTTGAGGTGTCCTATCTTCTAGTCTGTCTTGATGTCTCGCACGCAATTGTAGCTTGGTATTTTGCTAAGATCTTTGCATGCTGTCATCTTGGTCTTGTGAGGTAATCTGAATGCCTTAATCTTTACATTTCTGTTAAGACTATAGCACAGTCTTGTGAAATTACACGGATTAGAGCAAATGGGAGTCATTGCTGATACTCTGCACATTTATTTTGATGTTCCAGATAAAGTAAGCGAGAATTCCCTACAGCATACATTCAAGCATGGGAGCACAGCAGAACTCAAGTGTTCTCAAAAGTCCAATCTGGCACAGGTAGTTTGGAAGTTCAAAGATGATGTGCTGAGAGTGGAGAGTCCCAAGTACCGCCTGCTGGAAAAGGCACTGCTCATCTTCAATTTATCAGAAGGAGACAGCGGTGTTTACCAGTGTTTGTCAGAAGAAAAAGTGAAGAATAAGAAATTTTCTCAAGTGCTGGCTAAGCATGTCTTGGAACTGAAAAAGATCCAGCATACCACGGTGGGCCCCACCGCGGCAGCTGCACCAACAGAAGGTAATAGTGATGTGCCGAAAGTGTCAGCTGTATCAACTGAGGGGTCAACTGCTCACACTTTGACTACTCATATGGTACCAGTAACAACAGCAAGGATAGTAACAAAGCCCCTTGGCTCTGTTCTAACAAGTGCACCCTCCAATACAGAGCTCTTCAATTCCATTCCTGATGCGGTCCCGGAAAAGACAATGTTCCTCAAGTCAAATGATAACTTCCTGTTGATGTTCCTCTTCCTCTTCTTTTTTATTCTGTTCTTGTGCCTGCTCTCCTACAACTGTTACAAAGGGTACTTGCCAGGGCAGTGCTTGAAATTCCGCTCCATCATGCTGCTTGGTAAGAAGAAAAAGTCAGATTTTTCTGACTGCGAGCAAAGCGTGAAGGAGACACTGGTGGAGCAAGGTAGCGTCAGCCACCAGAGCGGGGAGCAGCCGAAGCCAGCACACGACACTGGCTATGAGACTGAGCCTGACTGTGTGAACGGCCAGCTGCAGGCTGGGGATTCGCAGGCATCCCGAGAGGCCAAGGACAAGCCCTTCGATGTCAAGTGTGAGCTCAAGTACGCCGACTCCGACGCAGATGGAGACTGAAGGACCCGATTGTCTGATTAAGTGGTGCAAGTCGGCTGTGGTCCCGTGGCTAGCTATTTGAGCACAGAGAGCACGGGTGTGACCGCTGAGCCATAGTGGGGATTACATGCTTATGCTGTACAGCAAGCCAATTAGCATTCAGATCTCGCCAGATTAGAGAAATAGTGTTCTTGTCTGCAGACCATAGCATCTTGTGTTGTGCTGTCTTATACTTTTATTTTAAATGGCCAGTTTCAGATCACCATTTGTTTGTTCCCAATTTTAGCCCCAAAGAGCGCTTTGCTCTCATGAGCGGTTATTTGCTTGTTCTTCAGCCCTCTTCTTCCCGTAGGATAAAAGTAATTTTCTAATTCAGTTGGCTTTAAAAAGTACTTCAGTCTACACATATTTTTCGCTGACATTAAAAAGACCTAGTTTCATTTTAATTCCAAATTGGAAATTAAGTTTAGTTTATCAGATTGGTAAATAATAGACTTTGTCCAGATTGGGACATTTTTTTTTCTCTTTGCTTCTAGTGATTACTTTTAGTTTCATGCTTTGTGTTTTGACACACTAGGTCTCTTTAGTTGTTTAAAGTTAATTTTTTTAACTGCTTTGTAAGTATCTGAGATTTTAAGGAATAATGGGGATAGTATTGCCTTGATTTGTGTAAGACTCAGGGATAATCTTGTTTAAAGGCTTTTTTCTTCACTGCTTTCTAGCAGTTTAGGTACAACAGTATCAGTACAAAACATGGAGTAAGTGGGGGGAGGGAGGAAGTAATAGGTTTAGGAATGCTCTTTTCTCATATTTTTTCCCTTCCCTCCCCCCCCAGCCAGCAAGCTGGACACAATCGTGTTCTGTTTTCTGTACAAGACTGAATTTCTTTGATTTTTCTTCTTGGCTTTATTTTGTTTTGGTTTGTTGTTTTTGTTGTGGTTTTTTTTTTTTATGAAACAGTGCAGGCAAGCAGGTATCAGTTAGCAGTGACGCAGAGAGAGGTTTTTGCACGGTGGAAGCAGAGCTGGAATCAAGAAGAATTAACTACAGTAATTCAGCTAGTGACTCGCTGGAACGGACTGTTAGGATACAGCCTGATGAGAAAACATTGCCGATTCTTTTTCTTTTTTTCAGATTCAGAAATAACTCAGCTTCTTTTTGTGACAAATCTTTGCAGCGTCACCCTTTCTGGATGACAGGTTCCCAATCTCCTATGCAACTGGAGACTGAAACTGGAGCTGCTCAAAACAATCAGTTTGACCTCTTTATGTGAATCATGCCTGCAGTCGTGAAAGTGTGCGTTTGTTCTCAGCCTGGTTCACAGCAGCACTGTTTGTCTGTAAAAGCATTTTGTGCGGTACAGTCTTGAAGAATTGTTCCTCTCACTGCATCTTTCTGTAAATATTGCTAGAAGTAGAATACATTTTAACAGTAAACAGTATGCCTGGGCTGCTTTTCTGTGTTGAACTTTCACGCGAATATAATTTAGACCATCTTAGTGTAAACAGTTTATATTTTATAAGATTCAGTTTTGTTTTATTTTTCTATTTTTAATTATGTGCATATAACAGAATAAATATTAAAATAAATTGTATTATACCTTGACTTTTATGAAACTTGACACAGTGACACCACTTTCCATATTGCAAGCACTGATGCTCCTTATGGTTTCCTTTAAGGAGGGAAAAGTAGCTACAAAAGTTTCAGTTGGGAGCAGATTCTCTTCTCAGCTGTAATTGAATGGGTTATAACCCAGGGCTGGGTGGAAGGATGGAAAAAGAAATGTGGGTGAAGGAAGAAAGCGCTCTAGGGGCTTCAGGATACTTCCTTTTACTACTCTTCTAAAATTCATTTGTGTCTCTGCATTATTTCTTCAGTGTGATGTATTTCTTACAACTTCTTTCCTTAGTACCCTCTTTTTTCTTTTCTGTCCTCTTCTGTCACACAGCCTCATCTCCTATACCTTTCCCTCCTACTGGTACCTCCTTTTTGTCCTGTGTTGGGAGTGACTCATCTCCTTCACCCACCAGTACCCAGCCTGATGTTTGGTCTAGCACAGACTCTGTAAAGATCATGTTGTTGCCACCTTTCTTAAGTGACCAGGCACAGCATGTTAGTGTCCGGGGACCCTTTCGTCTCTTCTGCCAAGCCACAGGTAAGTTGGAGGACCCCTGTCTAAACCAGCATTTTCTGCATTAAAGGTCTAGACATATTGTTATGTACTGTATATGGTTTACTTTTTGGATATTGGAGGGGGGAGGAGGGAGGAGGAAAGAAAACAGACCGTTTCAGCGTATATTATCAGTATGCAGTTACTGAGAATCTGGCACTGTGAATGCTGTAAAATGCAGGCTCTTATTTAGCAGCCTACTGTAGTATATTAATAGGCAATTAATTCTGATAGGCTCACTTGCATGCTTTGAAGGAGTTCACTGAATCATGTTTGCATATGGATGTTTAGCAGGTAAATATTCTTCACTATCGATATGTATGCTATTTAAAAATACACTTCTGTTGGATTTGTATTTAGTGTATGTTTCTGGTCTAGGTCAGTTACTCTTTCTTCAGTCTTATTTCAAGTGGTAAAGTACTTAGAGTAATGACAACTTCCATTTAATGAAGAATATATTATCTAAAGTTCACAGGAGAGGGGCAAAGCTCTTTTCTGTATAGAAATTCAACATTTGTCTTTATGTTTTTATTTGCATAGTAGTTACCTGTTCGATGAGATTTAATGGACCTAGATTAGCCTTAACATGTAACCTTATTCCTGAAGAGACTGTAGGTGGAGATTTATTTTTGAAAGTAGCACTGGTTTGTATTATGCGTTACTGTTACACAGAATCAGGTCAAAAGTATAAATTACTTTTAGAGTAGATCTTAACAAAGGCATGATTTGTATTTCCATGAATAAAAAGAACGACAGTGGGATGTGGGTTCTTTCACAGAATAGAAACACAGAATCATTTAGATTGGAAAAGACCTTTCAGCAATAATTCGTTCACTGTTTGTATGGACAACTCAGAAACTTTTTGTTGTCCACCGTGGAAAAAAAATTGTAATAATAGCACAAAGGATTTAATCAGTTTGATCGTGCTGAGTATCTGGAATTTATTCTAAAGTTGCTTTTTTTCATCCAGCGATGTGTTATTTTAACATGATACCTGTGCTGCTTTTAAAAAATTGGCAGTAATTGTAATTTGCCTTCACAGTGAACTTAAGCAATAAGGAGCCGTGTCCTAAAGTCAGCTTGTAGAATTTACTCCTGAGGAGGTATGGATGAAGACTGGAAGAAACAGGAATCAGGCACCCAAGAGGTGCAGGGGTGGCAGAGGCAGGGACAAGAAGAGCCACCAGTGGAGGCATTTCTGACCACTTTCAGAGAATGAGGGAGGACTGGGCTTTGTGGTATGAGTGGGGGACTGACTCCCTTTGGGAAATAAGACATTTGGATACTACATCACACCCTTGCCCAGAATTGCAGCTTTATTCTGATCATTTAAAATAACCAACCACCAAAAAACCTCCAACCAAACAAAAATATCCAACAAATAGGCAACTGAACAAGCAACAACAAATGCAAACCAGCAGCTTAGCTGGCTGATGCAGACCTTTTGCGTCTTTCTTGGACCTGCACTTAAGGATGTATAAACTTACCCTGGCTGGGGTGGCTTAGCAAATACTTCTGCTAGGAAGCTGTCTGCTTGGATTTACTTGGGTTCCTTTAGTGCCTGTTGATGTTTCTTCATATAAACATAACTGTAACAAAGCTTAATTTCACTCAGCTATGCACATAAGGTAAAATGTGTTTGCAAGGAGCAGAAGGGTTAAATGTTGTACCCGGACTAATGTGTAAATGATAGGTACCAGCAAGTGTATGATGCAAGTACAGATTGCCACATCATCCAGTCAAAAAACTGAGGTTTATTTTCAGTCAAGTTTCTAAAATTTTATGAGAATTGCTGAATCTTTTTTTTTTCTTTTTATTGTACATGTCTGTTTCAAGTTGTCTGGAAACTGAGCAGGAGTTGGTGGGTTCTCTCACTCGTCTGTTACTCATGCCACATGTTTTAACCTGAAAGCTGCCTAAGGATAATACTTTACAAGCTTGTAACAGTCTAATTTCAACAACATTAAGTGGATACAGCACAAAGAGCCAGATGCACACACTGTTTTTTTCTGAGAAATTAAGTTTTTCAGGAACGGAGTACTCCTGCCTTTCCTGAAAAGGAGGGAACACGGCTCCCTTCACAAACTGCCACCCAGATTCTCTCTGCTCCTCTGAAGAGTCCCACATCTACACATTTCTCCAAAGACCTGTCTGCTAGAAACACACTGGGAAGCCTTAGGTCTCCTATCTGCTTTCTCCAGCCCTTTAAAGGCATTTGAGGCAGGTTACAAGTAAATTGAACAAAATACTACACCATTTGTTGCTAGGGAGCGGCAGTGAGTGGATGCTGTATATACCTGCTCTGATGTGCTCTGTTGAATTCAGGGACAGTTGAAACAGGCTTTTTCCTAGCAGTTTTGGTTCTTGTTAAAGATGTTTTACTGACACCTCACCCAGCTGTAGAGTAGTATTTTCTTGACCTTAACTTCACAGACAAGTGATGAAGTACTAGAATATCCTGAGTGTGCTGAGCTACAATTTAAATACATTTATAATCAGAAATAGTGCAAAATGTTAAGCTTTATTTGTGGTTTTGGCCTCAGATTCAGAAGTTCTCCAGCATCCAAGATTTGGATGGTGTCAAGAAGTCTAATCTCCTCCTTTAGCTCCTCTGAAGCTGGAATTTTTCCATAGTGGTTTCTAAACTTTTTAGTATCATTAAAATAACCCCGGGAATGTGAACCCCAGGTAAACGTTCTGCAAACTCAGCAATATTCTGTAAAGGAGTTATTTTGTGAAGATACTGAGATTAGTATCTGGTAACTCCCACATACAATGCCTGTGCCCTGTGGCCATGGTGTTTTAAAGGGAGTGCAAGACAGCTTCCCACATCCACATGGGAAAAGGTCTGTAACTGACAAGAATGAGACTCGCAAGTGATTCACTGCAATTTTTCTGTCTTTGTGAAGCTTGAAGTTGCACTGAAAGGCAGGTGTGTGGTGTGTGTGTGCATGTGTGTGGCTATGGTGCCCTTCACCGAGTGCTGCTGCAGACTGGATGAAGTTCTAGACAAAGCCCATTTAGAGTGAGTCCAGTTGTGGCCCTGTTGGCTGAGGGTTGGCTGTACTGCTGTCATGAAGTGCTGTGCAGCATGGGTCTGGGCACCGGGGCTCAATCCTTGCACCCCGGGGTGTGCTCAGTCTGCCCCAGGAGGAGGAGCACCTCATGTCAGAGGCTAACTTGCCGGTGGAAATGAGTAAACGTTCCCTCTGGAACTGGCTGTCTAAGTCATCTTGGGGTGAGGCTTCCTAGATCAACTGCATTGCCTGTGATGCCCTGGGGTGACCTGGCACAAAGCATTCAGAACTCAGGAGAGGCGTGGAGGTGCACAGCACCCAGAGCAGAATGAGCCTGTGGAGGAAGGGGCTTTGTGCTGGACAGCAACAAGTTTTCCTAAGACTACAAATTACAGCTTTTTAGTTACAGCATGTCAATATCTTAAAATGGAGTTTACTTCAGTTGTCACTTTGTTCTAATCTTACAAGAACACAAACAAACAGCAGTTTCCCATGGACACACACTTCTGCTTCAGAACCAGTTGCAGTTTTCCAGTGTTGGGTGGTTTGTTGGTTTTTTTTTTTTTTTATTTGGTTTTTTTTGGTGTTTTTTGTGAACTGCTGTATAAAATATTCCCCAGAACATGTCTTCGTGTCTTCATCAGTGTTTCTTAGTAGTTATACCTGTGGACAGATGTACCATTAGTTTTTGATGCCTGGAAATGGTTTAACTGGTAGCTTAGAAGCGAAAAGCTCTGCATATCCCAGAACAATTAAACCCTCTGCACAAATACTTCAAAACTTTCTCTATTTTTTTTTTTAAAGTGTTTGTGCAGTGTACCTATATTTACATGGTGATGCTTTGTTGAAACAATAGCCTTGAATTTGATCTCTCTGGTTGCTTAGTAATCTGTGGTTCGTTTGGCTTTATCCTCATCCAGGAATGCTAAGTCCTGTATCCCGCTTTATGGATTACCTTCTCTTCAGACTTTTGGTGTTCTATTGCATGCTGTCTGTGTATGACTCAGTTTCAGCATCTTCGGCTACAGTAATCTCACAGCAGTGGTCAGCTTTTAATTCTGTAGTTTTGTACCACTTCTTTCAGTGATCTCTGCACTGACTGAATATTCATCACTTAAAGGCATCTCAGAGTAAAACCATTCCTTTGTGCAGATCTCTGATATGCCACCTGGTTTTCATTTTTTGAGGTGCATCTAGAATATGCATCATCTAAAAGATGTATCTCAAACAGTAAATCTCAAGAAGTTGAAAAAATTGTTCCTTTATTAACAGAAAAGGGCTTAAAAGTTGTGACATAAAATTATAAAATTGCGTGAATATTGCAGACCATTTTTACATAATACACAGACATTAGAAGTATCTTTCTTATCTTACTTACTAGAAGTATCTTTGTTACTTTAGGTTGCAGTATCTCAGGCCTGCAGTTATCTTAGTAAGACATTGGCACTTTTAGTTACAGTCACCAGGGTCTGCCATGGCCCTCTTACATGCAAACCTGACAGCATTAAACACCTTTGTGTTGGTGTTACCGGTGCTCTGATGGCTTTCTCCACTGGAGACTTCTGTAGCACAACTGAAAGTTTAACGTCCCTGGGGACTAGAGGATGCATCCTAAAATTCTGTCAAAACAGCAGATTTTGGAAAATTTCTGTGGAAATTTCTCTTGCTGTGCACTTTCACCTGTAAAGCTTGGAGTCGGGCAAAGAAATACGTGGAAAGGAACACACTCCCCCCTTTTAGTGTTTTCTTGTAAGGACTAGAATAAGCTCAGTTGGGGAAGCCTCCCCTTGTTTGACTTAAATTTGTAAATGCTTAAAACATAATGAAACATTAGAATATCTTTCTCCCCATGAGAAAATCGTGTCCAGTTAGGAGCTGTAGTTGTGGTCTGTAAGTATTACCAGTGTGTGATGTGCTTAAAACATTCCAGACTGCACTGCATGCTGTAATGTATTCCCAGCTATACCAGTAGGTGAGTGTTCTTGCACACTCATTGGTAAATTCTATCCACAGCATCATGTGTCAGCAGAGGGTTTAGGTAAATTAAGCCCACCACATAGTTTTAAAAGGGTTTGACTGGTTTCTGCAGTTTCAACAAGACATCCTTGTGAGAATTTGTCAGAAAGTCTCTTGAGACTGAGGAATACACCAGGTGCCCCTATGGAGGGGTATCTCTGTGAAGCAGCAGCTCTGCTCCTTAGTTGATCAACTCAGCTCTTCGGCTTACTTTTGCAATTGGGTGCTACACGGGCCATTTGCAGAGATGACCTGATTTGGTCACAAAATGGGCACTGCTCACCATTTCAATTTAGTATCTGTGTGATTATGGGGGGAGTGCAAGGAAAAGGTACTGCAGACTCTGTGGCAGCTTCTATGGTTTGACTAGGTATATATAAAAGAAGTTTGCTTCACACTGGAGGCTTGGATGTTATTTCTAATGACTTTTGGCTTGTGTCTTGTTTCAGGAGAGATTCACTTTGGTGTGTATCTGCTTCTGTGTACCGTTTGCTTACAAGACCTTTACCTGACCTCCCAGCTGTCTTTCTTCTTTAGAAATGCAAAATAAATAGTTAAAACTGTTTTTCTCCTTACTAATATGCAGCTCTCATTTAGTGATGTCGCAGCCAGTCCTGCCTAGTGAGATGTGGTGGAGTTGGTTGGGTGTCACAGTCTCTGTGTGCTCTTCCTCAGAACTTCTTGTTACCTAAGCAGCCCGGTTGCAAACCATCTACCGGAGAGAGTTACAACCTGTAGGCTTGTGATAACTAATCGCTCTGCAGGATGGCTGATAAAACTGGGCACTGATTTGGAGCACAGCTGTCTCCTCTTTTTTAACTACTTCAGCAGCAGGTGCTTACCACCGTGTCGTGGTTTAAGCCCAGCCAGTAACTCAGAACCACGCAGCCGCTTGCTCACTGCCCCCTTCTTCCTCTGCCAGCTCCCAGAGGGATGGGGAGGAGAATCAAGAGAATGTAACTAACTCCCACGGGTTGAGCTAAGAACAGCCCAGTAACTAAGGTGTAACACAAATCACTGCTGCTACCACCAATGATAAGGGAAATAACAAGGGAAGAGAATACAACTGCTCACCACCCCCTGACCGATACCCAGCCCGACTGAGCAGTGATCTAACCCTTCTGGGTAACTGCCCCCAGTTTATATAGTGGGCATGATGTGCTGTGGTATGGAATGCCTCTTTGGCTAGTTTGGGTCAGGTGCCCTGTCTCTGCTTCCTCCCAGATTCCCTTCCTCCCTTGCAGAGCATGAGACTCAGAAAGTCCTTGGTCAGACTAAACATTACTGAGCAACAACTAAAATCATCGGTGTTATCAGCATTTTTGCCAGGCTGAAAGTCAAAAACACAGCACTGCACCAGCTACTGAGAAGAAGAAAAATGACTGCGACTGCTTAACCAAGGACACAGAGATGCTTCAACATGTCATTGTTCCCTCTGTGGAGATGAAAATCTTATTTCCAGTTCTTCTTCACCTAGATCTGTCTGGTGAACAATGGAGCAGAAGCCATAGCTTGTGCACTCTGGAGAGAAGCAGTGATTTCTAGAGAGCATGTTACTCCTTCAAATATATTCTTCAGTTCTCCAATTGACATAGTAGGTGTGTGAGCTGATAGGAGGGACAAAAATCAGTGAGCAAGTTCAAACTGGAACTTGATGTTTTTTTCTGCCAGTCCTAATTCTAGATGCTAGTGCTTCGTTTAATTATTCTGTAAAGACAATTATCTGGGTACATGCTGCAAACCCTTTTTTGGGACCACTCGGAGAATATCTGCATAAATGCTGTTCATCACAGGGAGCATAGGCAGTTATGGATCACATTTTCATCTCATTTTCCCAACCTGCTTTTGCATTGCACCCTGAGCAGGCAGATGCGGCGTCCTACCTCCACCTCCACACACGGTGCCTCGTACCCTCTGGTGACAGGCAGCTTCCCCCAGCTTCTGTGATTCACAGGAAACACTTCCTGCTTTTAATCTGCCTTGATAAGGCCACGTCAGCTTGTGATGGTGTTACACCAATGGGTTAGTAACTGACAAGAGCACCAGGTTTTTGAAGGAGCATGTCATGGCTTCCTCAGTATGAAATATTCGGTGTTTGAAGTAATATTCTTTGTTAGCATTTCAGAGAGGTCTGTTTTTTCTGGGATTTTCCTTTTTCGTTGCTGTCAACCTATTCCTAGTTTGTTTTCTAAGAAGTTTTGCCCCTATTTAAAAAAAACAAGCCGACCAACCCCAAAACTCCCAGTGACGAGATGCAGCCTACCAACCTTGTGCAGTTTTCAGTGTACTGCAGTGTACTGCAGTGCAGTGATGCTTGTCTAATTTAGATTCCTTCCTTCTTTCTCTCCCCGCTTTTCCAATCTGTTTCCCTCCTGATGGCTTCATGTACTATGTATTTATTACTCTACTAGCATGTCAGCAGCAGTGGCTGACTCCTACAACTTAAGAAACTGTGACCAGCTTTAAATCTAACTTTCATCCCTCTGCGGAGTAGTGCTGGTGGCTGTTTTCCATGTTAATGATTGACTGACCTTCTGTGCCAGCTCCGATCTCTGATTTAAAATAATCTTTCTGCACTCAGATTATAGTGTCGGTTTAAAACTTAATCCCTGCTCTGGATGACAGCTTTCCTACATGATCTTGGTTTTCTGACATCTCGGATGTTTAGTTCAGTAGCATTTGGTACAAGCCAAAGCTGCAAGTTAGATGGCAAGCATTAACTCCAGGCATCCCTTTTTTAAGATTAACATTATTATTTTTTATCCGCTGCACGTTTTGAGCTTTGAAAGGGGTTTTGGTGTGTACTGGGGGAATAAAGCTAAACTTCCTGTCACTGAGGATAGCCTCTGGTAGCAGTTCTGTGTCTAGATCATAGGAATTTGTGTGGACATCTTGTTACCCTGCCAGGATTTCTCTGTGGGATACCTGTCGGTTATCTTCACTGGATTTCAGTTTGCTGTCAGGTTTCAGAGATTAGCTTTGCTGGGGAAAGCTTTAAGAGGTTTAGGCTTGTTGACAGCTCCTGCTTTCTTTCACCCGACTTACCTCCCTCTATCTTGAAGTGTTTCTCTGAATAATTTATAGGGAAGCCTTGTTTTAATGTCACCCTCCAAGAACATGTCGATAATGAGGTGAAACTGTGTGTGCTAAGCCAACAGCAATGGGATAGCACTTCTGAGTGTTTCATGGTACAGCTTCATTGGGTGGCTCTTGAAATGCCTATACAGTTCTGCAAGTTGCAGCATTTGGTAGGAGCTGGCTTGGCCAGTACTCCCTCTTGCTCTCCCACCCCAGGCTTATGTCAGTGATCTCTACTTAATCCATAATCTCTGGCTTTCAAATTAGTATCTCTAAGCTTTCTTCCAAGCCATATGTCTATTAGGATTTGATGTGTATATGGCAAATGCTTAATTTGGTACAGTTTATCAGGGCGAACCAGTGTGCTGCTCTGAATCTGTGGCTGTTCCCTTAAAATTCTTTGTATCTGGTGTTACTATTTCAACCTTAAGATCAAGTTTGCACCAATAATTCAGTGAATGCAGTTAGTTAGACTGTGGATTAAAGTTTACAAGCAGCTGCAGTGGTTCAGATTTCTAATGGTATCTATGGCTGCTGAGGTTTCTCCTTGTGGAAAATCCTGTGGCAGAATTATCTGGCTATTAAATGCATGGTTTGTGCAAACCTGCCTGACCTGACGTAGGTCAGAGAACCTATTTTGCCCGCAGGAACTACCCATACGGTACCTGGGCAGTACCATTTCACTCTGAGTGCTGAAAGCAGAGGTAGAGAAAATGAAATCTGTCCATAAAAGCAGCAAACACTTTCACAGACACTGGAAATTACAAAGGGCTCATGCAGAGAAGAGGGGTAGTTCAGACAATGCACCAAGGCTTTTTCGTTTTTGTTTGATAACTGTTAACCTTTCCCCTTCTAAAATTGTTAATGTGCAAGTTGATAATTAATACTGTATTTCTGAGATTGAAGCAATGTTTTCAAAACTGTTTCTAATATCTTTCATTGTTGCTTAAACATAGCTATGTACATACCTGATGTGCTGTTTAATTCTCTGCTTGAATGTACTGTTTTAATAAGATGCCCTTTTTCAATCTTTCAAGCATTCTTAAGACGGATGGCAAAGTAAGTAGATCAATTATGTTAGAAGTTCATATTTTAAAGTTTGCACTAGACATGTAATTAACTGGTACTACAGCAAGAGCAGCAAATGTGGAGTATATGTTCATATTTGTTCCTTAGTCTTCAAAAAAATACTTCTCTGTTACATCCGAGTCTGAATTTATCTCTCTGGAGTTGTAGGAAATACTTGCATTTAACAGCTGTGATTCAGAGCTTTTGCAGATAAAGCTCTATAGCCTAAATAATAAGGTTTCTATTGCCTAATCCTGAACAGGAAGTTGAAGTAGAGAAAGTAATAGCACAGTGCCTGAAACCAGAAATATGATCAGTAAAACCCCTGACTACTGCTTGAACTTCGATTTTGCTGTTGACTAACTTGTATCATACGTTAGATGGGGATGAGTGTATCTGTGGGGATTTCCACAAAGAAAAGAAAGGGAGGGTGAAATTGCCCAATTCTTAAGTGGCTGACCCGAAGCAACACAGCTTGCAGAATTTTCCGCATTGGGAAATCGTTGGATTTTAGTCCTTTAGTGAAATGTGTGTCTAAGCACAGCCTTTGACAGATTTCTGGAACAACTGTGATCTTTAGCACCGGCAAACGGAGCAGCTTCTCCGGTACGAACAGTAACACTTGAAGGCATCTTAGGAAGAGTCCCGCACAGAACATGCCCCTTCCTCACATGGTCCCAAAACAGCATTTTTTCAAGTTGGTGGATTTAGGTAATGGTCCTGTTCCCATGTCTCATGCAAATAAAGTTTGTGAGCTTATGGCTTTACTCAAGCACCTGGCTGTTAGCTTTGCAGTGCCCAAGTAGTAACTCTTCTGGGCTTGGAAAAGTTCAGCCTTGTGGCTTGTGCTGTATGTGGCATTCCCTCCTTTTATTGCTCTTCACTGTGGTCAAGTTGGTCTTAACTTCTCCAAGCCAGCTTGGAGAATATTGCTTGCAAATTGATTGCAAATACTATTGCTTCATTTTATTTCTGCACGAATGCCGTGACAGATTGTGGCATCTTTCAGAAATTATAATCCAGACTGTTCTTTGAATGTAGGTTTCTACCCTTCAAGACCTTTTTGTTGTTTCCTTTCTGCTGTGGCTGTATTTATTTACTGCTTTGTCCAAACTCCCAAGTTCAGCACTTGGTTTACTGAAATAATTTGTCCTTGGTTCCAGACTTCCCATGATTTTTACATGTAACCTATCTACTGTTAATTGTAGAACAAGTACAGTCATCCACAGACCACTGTATTTTCATGAGTGTGTGCTAAGCTGTTTTCAGTTCAGCATATACTTGCCATCTCCACTTTGTCAGCGCTGTCACCAGTCCCTCTTGAGATTGGGCCATTTCCCTCCCTCTCTCTTTCCTTCAGAGATAAACTCTGTACCAGGCTTTTACTTGATGAGGTTCCCTGTCATTCAGCTTTACTATCACTACTAACTTATATCTCTGTATTTGTAGTATATTAGCTTTATTTCCAAATAACTTAAGAATTTAACACCATATCCTGAGGAAGTGCCAGATGTAAAGAATACTTGTTTAACATCGAAATTTAATTAGTTATCAGGGCACTAACCTCGAGTCAGATCATCTAGAGAAAAATGACACATCAGTTTGCAATCTGAAATGCTCATAGTAGATGCTGACCTAATAGGTTACCTGTTCTGTCAAGACATACTTGCGAAAACAGTTTCTTTTTACACCAAATTTCTCTTTACATCTTCTCTTGCTAAGGCTAGCCTGGATTCTAGGTCCTGAGGGAGAAATAGGCATGTTTTACATTCAGAATCACTTCGAAGTTCTTAGCTTGGCTCAGAGGTCTCCTTTGAAATAAGAAGGCCTGGATACTGCCAAATACACTTCAGCCAGCCTTGGTGGTTTTCTGTGAGCAGCTGTTCTGTCCTCTGGGCTACTGTCAATCTCTTGACTTACTCAGAATCAGTCCTTGCAGGTTAAGACGAATAATAGCAACAAAGATAAAAGATTGGATCGCTCTTTGTTGTTGATCCAAGGTTATTCCAAGTTCTGTCTTGCCTAATTGCCTGCTGTGACTAATGGTCCTGTGCTTCTTCCAATTCTGCTTCTTTCATTATTAGTTCCAGCATCTTTGACACACTGAGTTCCTGAACTTTTTCCCCTCCTGGCCTTTATTTCAGATTTTGCAAGGCATGTGTCAGATGGTGTCAGCTTTGTACCAGAAGCTAGCTTGATCAGCAGTAGGTTATGTGGCCTAGCTCCAAAGGAAATCGTACAGGCAGGTAGACGCTGCTGATGTTCATCAGCTGCTTTATCATGTTTGTGGGGCACGTTCCCCCTCATGGGAATCCAGATGAAATTTATAAAGACATGAACTCATTTACAACTTTGGCTTTAACATAAATTACCAATTCTAGCTCCATTTTATCCCAATTTACTTAGAATTTCAGCTGAACAAGCCTATGAAATATTACAATCAGCTATGCTTTTGAGCCTAATTTTGAGGTCTTGGGGTTTTGTTTTCTTTTCAAAGGCTTGTATTTTCTTACAAAATAAGCTGACTGACATTTTTACAGGTCCGGATGGCTCCTATTTTGTCTGGAAGAAGAATGGACAGAAGATGAAGGCATGCATCACTGAGCAATCTCATATGCTGTTTGATGGCAGAGTGCATGTCCTGAGTTGGGTGAAAGATTCAGTATCAGAAAATACAGAATATAAATGTTCATTCGTCTCACAAGCTGGGAACACAACATCAGAAGTTATCATCACAGTGGAAGATAAAGGTAGGCTGGTTTTCAATGTAGTCAATGTTTGGCCTGACCCTGATGTGAACAGAGCTCTGTAATTTTCACCCATAAAATGTGTATATCTGAAGATGGTAACCCTTAATGTGTCTGCTTTAATTGTTTATGAAAAAGTTTTAGAGCCATCAAAATTCCTTCTATAAAGGCCTAACCTGCCCATTGGCAGTTATGTTCTAGAAATGAAACTGCTAAACTAATGGACACAAATTAGAAGTCAGATGCATACTAAAGCGTTAAAAACGGGCACTCTGGGGGGGAAAGTAGAAAAACTCTTTACCAAGTAAGTCAGACAGCAAAGAGAAACCCCCAGATTGCCACACAGGATGTTAAGAACATCGGATTATCAGCAAACCACATGCAGTTGGGTGAGGCCAGTTCCTACCGCTTGCTTTGGACACTTAACAAGGCAGGAGGTCAGAGCTAACTTCAGTTCTGCAACATCTTTGGGTACCCACACTGACCAGTGCAACTCAAGCAACATTAGCAACTAGCTTTTGAGAACTTATCCAGGCCTGACGAAGGTCTGAACAGTGTTTAGAAAGACAGCAAGAGTGATGAAGCTGGGAGGGTAAAGTTAAAAATAATTAGCTGGTTAGTAAACATGAACTTGTTAGGAACAGCTCTTCATTTTTCAGTGATGGAGAAAAGCAGTAGGAGTTACACAGTTGTCTTGCCATCACTCCAGTTACTTTGAAGTCTGTCTCGGTAGCAGAATGAAGGTCATCTCAATGAAACTACTGTAAATGTAAAGTAGAGGGAGGCTTTCACTGTGCTCCAGAAGTACTGTATACTGATGCTTGTGTCCTGAAGGATAAGCAGAAAAGACTACATCTGTGTATGTTGCCACCAGTGTTACATTCTGCAAGAAAAACTGGCAGACAGAATCTGAATTAGAATTTTACCAAGATGCAGCAAACAGCCCTTAAGTTCTCAGTGGATTTAAGAATAACTACATAACATTACCAGAAAATGAAGAAACTACAAACTGCATGTGGACAGCTGCAACATATCATTCTTCTCCCCAGGCGTGGTATGATCTAACTACAGCATTCCTGAGCTGCTTGGATGGGTCTGAACCCTAGCTTGCAGGTCATAGCTTTTAGATATTCTGGATTACAGGTAAAGGCACTGAATCTGTTTACTCTGGAGGCTACAAAGTTTGCTGCAGAGGGGAAGAGACATGATCATTACTACAGACCTTACTTCCAAATATCATGAGAAGAGGTAGAACAAAACAAAGGACAAAATGGTGGCTTTCGTTCCTTCTTTCCCAATCCTCCACAGGAAGTACTACAACTGAACAGATACTATCCACTTATTTCATCCCCATTTACAATTCTCAGATAGTGCTGGTCAGGATGGATGGACCAAAGAATTCCATACCTGGAGAAATGCCATCAGTGAACATGACAAGATGATGCAAAGCTGGAGGAAAACATGGGTAAGAATTTCCAGAAATTTCCCACAGTGCTTTCTACACGGCACACGACAGTCCTGATTTTATAGACAGTCTATGATGCTTCTGTGTATTTATATAATAGTGATCAGTGTTCCTGTACATGTCATCATTCTTGACCCTCTCAGCAGTAAAGTCTGCTTGATTGTGACATCTATTACAGTTATGACAGCATGCTCCTTCAGTCTGTTAATCAGTCATTAATCCTTATCCTGCCTGAAACAATTAAGTCTGTGTATATGGAAATAGTACATTAATTTCATCACATCTGTACACTAACTGGATTGCAGAGACTACTGGACTTCATAAACAGTACTGTCCATCAACGCTGGCCTTCCTTTAAAGAACAATAGTCCAGAGCTAGCTTTTAATATTTTTCACCAGCAGTTAGATCAGATCATAAACTGATAACCAAAAGATTGCTTTTAATACCTTCTGTTTGCTGCAGGTGGAACAGTTAGTACAGGCAACCTTTAAACCCTATGTTAACTTTTAAAGCAGTATTAATACATCATTCTGAACTTCTTTCTTCTTCAGGAGAGCTGCAACAAGAAAAACAGCCTCTAAGGCACAAAGGAACAAACAGGCTAGAAGGAGAAATGTATGCAAGTTAAGCATAACCAGCACTCTTTTACTATCACAGCTTTCAAAGAGTTATTTTGTAATGCTGGTATTAAAATGGCTATTCAGGAAGATCACCTGAAGCTTGAGGTTGGAGAGGGTATCTTTACTGCACCAAAGAATAACTAAGTTATGTGCCAGAAGAGGTGCCACTCATCCCATGCTGGAACTGTCTCTGTTTTTTTGATGCCAGTTATTTCAGCTTAATGAAGAACAAAAGTGGTCGCAGTAAAAGTTGTGCTGCTCAAACAATATATGATGTATGGCTTCTGTTTTGAGTTCATTAAGCAAAACAGTTAATTTTGGGCTTGAGGATCTTGGCACATGATTTAGAGATTAATAATAATATGTGGATCACCTTTATTTAAAGGCACTTCAACTTGGCTACTTACTTTCTTTTAATATGTTTACGCTTACATTCTTTTCCCAGTCTTTTGAACAGCATTCCTTTCAGGTGTCAGCAAGTTAATTTGTTCTAACACATTTCTTCTGCTAATAAAGTTTCTGTACCAAGTAAGTTCTGACTAATGCTCAAAATACAGAAAGATTACAGCGCATCCAAGTTAAAAACATTGAATGAATTCTAAGACTATTCCTAGTGAACAACTGTAGAATGAAAATGTGGGGGCCTACTTAGTCCACAGTGGAACTGTTTTCCTGCATTGCTGTTTGAAGTTCTGTCCTTCTGTATCTAATAAAGAAATGTCTAAGGTATTACTCAAGTTTTCTGTCTTATGATCGCCTCAGCAGTTTTCAGCTATCTGGAAACAAGTAAGATGGCATCTAAGAATCACTATAGCTGGAGCCCGTGGAGACAGCTGCTCCTAGCAGTAGCAGAAAGCATTATACTTCTCCCTAGATTATCCTGTAACATGCAAGATTTAAATTAGGTTGTTTCCCACAATGAAGAAAACATTTTCCTCTGTTTAAGATTTTAACTGAATGATACCCTCTATCCCCAATATCAGACCACACACCAAACACATGCAGGGTGAAAATTTGTATACATGAACCACTTTCACTATTTTTTACACTGGTAATCGTAAATTGATGCAGACTTCTGACAGCATTCAGAGGGAATCTCTCCCCCACGTTGTGTTTTTAGACGTGTATCAAAGTGGTACAAGTATGAGTAAA
Organism: Lathamus discolor; assembly: GCF_037157495.1. Lineage (NCBI taxonomy): Eukaryota > Metazoa > Chordata > Aves > Psittaciformes > Psittacidae > Lathamus > Lathamus discolor. The sequence continues at coordinate 64,572,850 of NC_088909.1, forward strand.
TCACAACTTACCTCTGGATCAACAGCTGCTGGCCAAAACCATCTTTCATCCCTGGGATGTTTCACTCTTAAGTTCCATTTAAAATTAGAAGAAACTAATACAAAAAGATCATCATCACAACCAGTGATCAGCTGTGCACTGCAGCTTAAGGGTGACTTCCCTTGCTGCCATTCCTCCCCAAACCTGGCATTTCAAGTATCATTAAATGCCCACAAGAAGAGTTCAATTAAGTCACAACCATACTTTGTAGAATCAATATATTGTAACAGATTTAATACAATTTACATTCTACAAAATGGTTTGAACTTCAAAATTATCCAAAGTTTTTATGCCACTTCTAACTTCACAAGGCAGCTACTTTCCAAATTATTGCACTACAAATGTTCCATATGTGAAGCACTTACTGAGACACACATCAGAGATGCTGGCAGCAGCACATGGCATCTCTATCATCTTTCTGAACAACTGCCAAGTTACATGTGCATCCTTCATTACTTTCTTTAGGCTCAAATTTCTTTCTTTGTTCTCTTATACCTGCAACTTGTAAACACAGGTATTTATATAGGACATCCCCACTAGGGTGCTCCACCATCATTATGAGCACATTTAGTTTTTTAAGATAGATAGAAATTTTCCCCACCTTAGATACAAGCTGATATTAATCAAAAACATTTTCATATATGTACCGACACAACCCCAAATTGAAGGAATGAGGAGTCTGTCAGCATGGAGAAGGTACAGATAGGATGGCAGGCTGGCACATAAGCTGTCCTTCAGAAAACAGCCTATAACTTCAAAGCAGGACCTATAACAAACTAGTCCCAGTAGCAAAATCAACTTCATAAATTTCTAAAGAGAGCATTTTCACTGCAGGCATTTCAGACCTTTGTATTTTGTACTCTCCCTCATACCTGCTGTACGATCCCAGAAGAACAAATACAGAATCACAGAACAGTTAGGGTTGGAAAGGACCTCAAGATCATCTAGTTCCAAACCCCCCACCGTGGACAGGGACACCACAAAGAAGAGCTGACTGGTAACTTTGTCATGATGGTCTTCCTCGATTAGCTTCAAACAAACAAACTGCCTACCCAGAATACATTTCTTGCTGACTGGAGGACAGTGACACCAATGCCAGCCTGCTCATCTGAGCAGGTTTCTTCAGAAGAAGAAAAAAAACCAAACAAACCAACCAGAGCAAACCTACCAACAGTTACAAAAATCAAATCCCAAGTCCCAACCTTCTGGCTCATGGTATCTCTTCCCAAATAAAATTACTCTTCTAGCAAGATCTTTTGCTATGTTGTATCATTAACAACAAATCAACGCTAGTCTATAAATCCACTCCAAGTTGTTTGGGGCTAAGACAGTTTGCTGTTATCAGCTCCTATCGTGATCAACCAAACACACAGAACATAAAAGCATTAGCCAGTGCCTCATTTGCTCCAGTGCCTATTTTGCTTAGAGGGACTCAGAACAGTTTACTTAGCTGACTTCAGGTATTTCTTAGATTATTGTATTTTACTACCCTGTTCTTAGGGGTCTGAAAAAATATAATTAAAAGCCCAACAGAGTTGGATCTGCATTTACTGATGCTCTGACACGGTGGCAGTGAATTCAGAAGCCGCTGCACTCTCTTCCAGTTCCAGTGCATATGGGTTATACTCTTCTTCAAGTTTTCTCCTCCAGATTTTAACTAGGGAATATTAGAACAAACAAACAGGTTACTGCATAATACTTGAGGAAACACTTAAAATGAAAAGTCACATTAATTCTCTACCTCCTTCTCAGCGTAAGTGCTAAGGTAAGTTGGCACTCTGGCGTGACACACCATGTGACATCAGATGATGCATGAAAGAATACTTTAGGAGTGATGGTATCCATTGAAGTCTTTATGTCCAGCCCCCTGCTCAAGCAAGGCTAACTCTGAAGGTGGATACAACTACTCAGAAGTTTTCAACACTTCAAAAGAAGTTTTAAGTTGCCCATTATCAGTGGTAACTGTTGTTGCCTGGTGACTGAGCAGAGCTGCAGGAATGTGCTTCTAGAAGTAGAAGGCCTTTACAACACATGAACACTTTTAGACAGGAAGATGCATTTCAAACATGCTTCAACACAAAACTTAAGTCCACCACTGTTACAGAGTGTGCACTTCTAGAAAAAAGCTTAGAGGTTTTTTAAAGAAATAGAAATAATAAGGAGCTCTGTTAAATATCTTTGGACAAAGCAATGAGGACCACCTGCCATCAGTGGATTTCAGAGAGGAATTTTCTCCGAGACTTTTATAAAATTAGGAGCAGCAGGGGGAAATCACAAAGAATAATCACTTCCCACCCCTACTATGTGCTAAACTGACAGGTATCATTTATTTCAGTTAAAATGGTAACACTGAAGAGCACTTTGAATGAAAATTTAATCAAACCCAGGTCAGTAAATACTCACTATAATTTGGTACATCCTCATCGGAGTCCTTGGAGGATGTTTTCCCAGTTTCTAATAAGCCATTTTTTTCATATTCAGTGGTTAAGACGCTGGGTTGGGTTTCTTTTGGTCCCCCTTCAGCTTCTTCCTCTAAAGCTGCTATCATATCTTTGTAGGCCTTCCTGGCCTCTGTTGTCAGTTGTACCATTCTATGAAAATGGTCCTATGTAAATACAAAATATTAGTAGATCTTAAATCATATAGTAAGTTTATCATCTCCATGAAAATCTATAATGAATACTCCTTATAGAACATATATACGTTTGTACATAAAAGTAAAGCAGCCAAGTACATATAAAGATATGAAAAGGCACTTATAAGTATTTACAAAAACACCCATTCTCTTGAAAATAAAACCAAATAAACAATAAACATGTAGATGGAGGAGTGGGTATCAGGAAGAGGTGGCCACACTACTTGTCTGAACTGTGCTGAGTGGCTGTACTTCTAAAATCAATTTTTCAGATGAGCCACCGGCTTCTACCCCAACTGGGATAAAGCATGCGATATCAAAGCAATCAAGCAAAGCCTTAAAGTCACAATATTTCCCACCCTCTACAAGTAAAAAGTAAAGCTAAACAAAACTATGAACCTACATATTTCAGCTTACCTGAGCCCCATCATAGCTAAAAATTCCCACCACACTCACAGGCACCGCTTTGTTCAGACATCGGCCCAGAGCCTTGCGATTAAGGGCAAAAACAAATGGGATATTCTGTTCACAGGCACAGTCAATAATATTGTGTAGAGTCTCATCCAACCCACCTGGAGCAGACAATAAAATCAGCAAAGAATGACAATATTCAAGCTAATTATAAATAAAGGGCAGTACTGCTAAAAGAACAAAAGCAAAAAAAAAAAAAAAAAACCCAAACCCTAAGATTATGGGGCATTTTGAAATGAAGAGTTTACAGGAAAAAATACAAGGATAACAGCATGAGATCTGAATTTTAAAGGAGAATTTGCCTTTTTTTTTTTAATTCTTAATTAGCAGTATCTTTAAACTACCTGTGTTCTGTATTTTGTTCTGTGTAGTTTAATCTACTTCAGTATTCTTGTAAAAGACAAGACCTGGTTGCTACAAAATTGTTTAAGAGTTAACAGAAAGTAATGACAATAATTACCACAGATTTTACACAAACTATTACTGACAACTTATTGTCAGTCTGAAAGAGAGACTGATACAGGACTTCTTGTGGCAGCACAGCCGGCATCAGTAATCTTTGTCCCTTCTCAGCTGTACAAGTGCAATCTTTTGTGTGGCTGCGCTGCAAATTAATAACCAGAAACTAGTTTCAGGCAACTTCCACCACCCCAGACAGTCTTGATTTAGCTCATTCTTCAGCTGCACAGCAGTAAACAATCTGAGTAAGAAAGGCGTTTTTATATGACTGATTTCAAAGACTACTCAAATAAGTTCCTCTAAAAATAATACTGCCAGTATACAGAGTCTGCTTTTTTGCATTTCTTTTATTAAACAACCATATTTACCCTTTGACTGAATCTTTTCACAGTTAGGAGAGATGATGACACACTTCAGTTTTTTCAGCTTCAGGTGTTTCAAAACTTCTCTGAGACCCATAACAAGCCTGCGTTTTATCTTGGCCTTTACTGGATCTTTCTGATACAAGCGATCTTGGAAACGAACTAGTTCTTTTAAGAGATCTGTCACACAATTGTCGACTTCTTTACTAAGCACCTGGCTGCAATAACTGGAAGAAAGAATCAATTAAATGTTAAACCCCCTAAAATTACAAATATGTAATACAAATATGTAACAAGGATGCAAAATTTAAACAGTTTATCTTCTATGTCTTTGTCTTTTTGTTCTATTTCCATTCCAAACATACTTGCTGTATACATGAAAACAAAAAATTATATACAAACTTTTTCAGTGGCTAAGAACTTCCAGTAAGTTTTGTTACTTGCAGTATCTGGCTCCCCTCTCAAACTACTGAAAAACACATGCACACATGTACAATACATATATTTATATATTATATATCTAAATGTGAATAAATACATATATACATATGTTTTTCTACCAGAGCATTTTTCTGAGGACATTTACTTTGACCCATATCAATCAAAGTACAGCAACCAAAGTATAGAATATTAATTTATTTATATAAATGCAAGACTATTTATAGCAAAGATGGAAATCTGGATCAAATTCCCTCTTGCCAGTGCCATTTTTTTTTGCCTGTCATCCTATTTTATTTATCAGACTATAGCCCTGTGGTGCTCTTGGGAAAGGATAAAAATGGATGTACTTAATCCTTCCAGTATTCCTTGGGAAATCTTTTACACAAAGAATCATTCAGTAAAGAAGGATCTCAAAGACAAAATCTGAAAATATCTCAACTGCAGAGTCAACAGAAAGATGCCAAGTTGCAGTTCACATAAGATTATGAGACACGAGACCATAAAATCTGTCCCCGATCTTAAGGGATGCAATTATCTCAAAACTTTGAGTTTTTATTTACTACTTCCAGACTTACTTCACTAAGTCTCAAAGACAAAATCACTGAAATCTAATCCAAAGACAAAAAATTCTAAGCTTTGCTGAATGCTCTACATCCTGTAATAGGCAGAACAGAGCTACACTGTACATATTCAACTCAAACTGTGTTTTTAGTTAAACAGTGTTGCATGGACACAGATTAAGTAATTTTAAATGCAGTTAGAAGTTAAATTAGAGCTAACACATGACATCAAGAAGATAAAGAATAGGTGCATCAATATTAACTGTTACTGTAATGCCAGCTGCAAAAAGCCCGGTGGTGCATTATGGGAAGAAAATTAAAAGTTAGAACACTGCTTAACCTAAAGTATTTTTAACTGTCATGACTGGATCAACATCATCACATATAGTAATGACTATTTCTTCTTCTATAAGGAAACATGGATACACATCTGTTTAAACTAAACTGAAAGTGTTTGTGCATAATAACCCATAAATCTTCCCTCCACTTCTCTGCCTAGCCATAGCATGCAAATGTCTGGCTGATTACATTCATTTTTGTCATTTGGTCGAGTAGCAGAAAACCAAAGTACACACTAAAAATAAGTGTACTACTTGTTTTCTTGAATATTAAGCTGGTACTCCATTTATTTAAAATAAGGTACTTTAACAGCACCTCCTTTTCCTTCCTTAGCCTCTAATGAATTTCTCATCTCTTTTTTTTTCTTCAAGGAACATGCATTTTGAAGTGAGAATTACAGAAATGCACAGACTATTTCTCTGCATAACACTTCTCTGTGTGTCAGCATAGAGAAAAACTGCGAAAAAAAAGAAGGAAAACCGAAAGAAAAATTAGAACCTTCAGTTTAAACTCCAATTGGTGTTACACAGAACATTATCTTGTTTCAAAAATGCCATATCAGTGATACTACAGAAATACATCAGTACAATTAATACTTACTCTCTAAAATTCCTGCTGTGGATTTTTGGAAGATTGGAGGTTGGCTGCTTAGAGGTCATAGAAGCTTTTGTTGATTCCTTTACCCCTGTATTCTCAAGAAACACTTCGGCAACTTGTGTTACAGGAACAGCTATCATGTAAATAAAGATATCTCAATGAAAAAAATGCAGAAAGCATTGCAAAAAGACAAACTTGTCAAGTCTTATCTTGAAATGTCATTACTTCAGTATTACAGCACTCTGTGGTAGCAGGGAAACAGGTCATACATTTCATTTCCTTTTATCACAGAATGGTTTGGGTTGGAAGGGACCTTAAAGATCATCTAGTTCCAAACCCCTGCCACAGGCAGGGATACCTTCCACCACAGCAGGTTGATCCAAGCCCCATCCAACCTGGCCTTGAACACTGCCAGGGATGGGGCAGCCACAGCTTTTCTGGGAACCTGTTCTAGTATCTTACCACCCTCACAGTGAGGAATTTTTACCTAATATCTAATCTAAGTTTACCCTCTTTCAGCTTAAAACCATTCCCTCTTTCCCTGTCACTACATGCCCTTGTTAAAAAGTGCCTCTCCAGATTTCTTGCAGGCCCCCTTCAAGTATTGAAAGACTGTTACAAAGTCTCCCAGAGCCTTTTCTTCTCCCAGCTGAACAAGCCCAGCTCTCTCAGCCTTTCTTCACAGGAGAGGTTCTCCAGCAGTCTGATCATCTCTGTTGCCTCCTCCAGACTTGCTCCAACAGGGCTACGTCCCGCCTGTGTTTGGGCACAAGAGCTGAAGGCAGTAGTGCAGGTGTGGTCTCACCAGAGCAGAGAGGGAGAATCACCTCCCTTAACCTGCTCCTCTTGATGTAAACCAGCATACGGCTGGCTTTATGGGCAGCACGTTCATGCTGTTGTGTCATGCAGAGCTTATCATCAATCAACACTGCCAAGTCCTCCTCAGGGCTGCTCTCAAACCAGTTTCCACTCAGATTGCCCTAACCCAGGTGCAGGACCTTGAACTTGGCCTTGTGAACTTCATGAATCTTGTTGAAATTCACTTTATTACTGTACCTCTTTTTAAACAGATTTGGTACACATTTGTCAAAGTACTAAGTGTGCTATCAAATCTCCATCTACATACTGTATTACAGCTTTCTTTTGAAAGATACCTGCTTGACCATCCGGTGGAAGCGTTCCATCTTCAATAATATTTTCTGCAGACTTACAAGTATTATCTTCATCTTTTGGTACTGCTGTCTGTACTAACAGGTGTTGCTGTTTTCGTTGTTCTCTTTCTTTCAGAATAATCTAAAAAAAAAAAAAATATATGTATATATATATGTATGTAAAACCCAAATCAATGTCACACAGATAACACAGCAGTTTCTCTCACCAAGTGTTACATACAAATCATTCCTAAAGAGGTTTGGCACTATCAGTCAAAATTTACAACATTTGGGGTTTAATCTGCACATAGAAAGAAGGAAATATATTCCCATGATGTACACAGAAAAGTACTTTCTCCTTGATTATTAGTGTCCGGATGGAGAAAATCATTACTAGGGATGAAAGGCAGAACTAAAAGAAGAACAAATTGCTTCAAAGCAGAGAAGCATGTGAAAGTCTTCCTCTTTATCACTCTTCTTCAAACTGTCAATTTGTGGCAATTCAGCCAAGCACCCAGGTACATACATACACGTATATATGCACAACTCCTCTTCCCCTTTATTTCCTTGTTATTTATTTCCCTTTATTTCCCTTGAGTCAAGACTAATAGATTGTTGTCTCTGCATTTGCTGGTTGAGGAAAAAGAGACGAAATTACCATGGATAGCTAAGCTGTACAGTACACAGAAGGAAGGAAACTGCAACGTATGCTGGATCCAGACACGTTACTGTAGGTGAAAGCAATAATCAGTTTCCTGCAACTCATCTTCCTTCTCTTCTTTTATATCTGCTAAGAAGCAGTTACTGTATGTATGACCACTAGCTCAGCCAGTCTATCCAAAATTTGTAATTACATCACAGAACCTAATTGCAAAAGTAAGTTTCTCCATTTGCATTTGTCAAAGATGAACAAAGAACAAAAATAAGTGTCCTTCCATAGTAAGAACAGATACACAGAAAAAGTAAGCCCTGTCTTCTCAAATCTGCTTGGAAAAACAGATTACATGAAGACAGAACAGCCAGAAGACACAGTAATTAGTATCACCCCCTACAGTTTTATTACATGTTATATGTTGTTTATATTGTGCAGTTCTCAAATTCCATTAAGCAGCACAGACTGACTACTTAATTACCTTCACTAGCTGTGTAAGAACTGTTCTAGATCAAAAAGTAACCCTGAAATGGAGTGTTATCTCAAAATCCTCTGTATAGAAGACATGACAGGAAGCAATGTGAATGGGCAAAGAGGGGAGATACAAGAGAAATCTCCAGATGGATCTAATACTAGTTGCTACAGAACCAGCTGAAGTTCTGGCTTGGAAGAGCACAGAAATTTAAAATTTTATCTTTGATCCTTTCTCCCTAGTTCCGCAAATCAGCATTGCTTTTCCAAACCAAGTAAGGCTTCTTTGGATGCCCCCCAGTATCAACAATGTGTTCACACTTCTGTAGTGGCACTTTTTCAGCTATCAAGTGATTTAAGTGAGAAATGATATTCTGGGAGAATTTGTGCGTGCTACTTAGCAAGATGCTACTCTTCTTCCCTCCCTTTCCTCCTCTTTTTTAAATCAAGGAAAGAATTTAGACAAGCAGAGGCTGAGATGCAGACCTCCACTCCAGAAGGTTTAACAGACTCACAGATTAATACTGAATTTACATTAGTCTATGTTGTACTATTTAAGGTAAAAATATGAGCACCTTTTTAAGAGGTGTCGGTCTCTTCGCTTTAGGGACTTCTCTCTGTTTCCCCTTCTTTACCAAAGGAGCACTGGAATCCAAAGGGTTATGAGGCATCTTTCCTTGGTTTGATCGGTGACTTTTTGTGGCTGTAGTAGGTTCTTTAGAAAGCAATGGTATGGCACCACCAACTGAAATACAAAAAACAAAAGTCTGCATCAGACAACAATAACAAACACCTAAACCAGTATCCAGTGCAAGTTTAATGACAGGATTAGGACTAGTATACACATGCTAAATTTTTGTTGTGCTGTTATTAATAATACTTAAAGGCAACCCTCTGTCATTAACTCTCCAGAGCACAATTTGGCAAAACACTGCACTCTAAGCTACCTTCAACACCACGCCAAAGTGGCTTGGTAAACCTTCAGAAATCTCCATGTTTTAGGACAATGGCATCCTCCAGAGATTCTGCATTTCATTAAAATAAATACTGAGCTGCAGTATTGCAGATTTAAATAAATACATAAATAATCTGTAACACTCCTACCATTTGTTACACCTTAATGAAGTTGGATGAATTTCATTTGCAGATGAGTAATGAGTAACTCAAAGCTACAGCAATGTCTCTTGCTTAACCAGCACAGGTCTCAGGAGATGTCTACTTTACATGCATTTTTCAGAGGATTTAGAGCACAGAAGCATTAAATGACTGGCAAAGTCGCTGAACCTGGACCTTCCACACCATGACCTGACACCCTAAAAACTATTCTCCCTTTTCAGCTGCTATCAGTATTGCTGTATCCTGTGAGAGCACTTTGTCAGACTTCAGTTACCTGCAATATAAACCAGGTTACATTAGAAAGTCAATGAAGAGGATGAGGTATCAGTGGAATGAGCTTGACACCTTTATGCCTCAGGCAACCTCTGTCCCCCAGAAAACACTCAAAGCTTCTGGCAGGTTGTCTTGAGCCCCCTTCATTTACGGCTTTCAAAGTATTTCTATGCTGATCCTCCAACATCACATACAGTACTATTAGCATGAACAGTTTACTTCATAAAACTGCCACACTGCAGCTTTTCTTTTGTGGCTCTGTAACAAAGGCAAATTGAGAACACTGCCAAGAACACTGAGCAGTATGTTAGCATAGGTGGCTACAAGAATTGAAGCTGGATTTAAAGCAGTACATCAGTATACATCTTGCAGACACATTATATTTCCTTCATTGTGTACATCACCTCATTAATTTCAAATTCAGAGTTCTCATGTTCCTGAACTTGATAGCTTCAACAGTTTGTGTCAGTTTGCACTATTGATGCATTTCCAAAACATAATTTAAATCAGAATAATTACTACATTACTACATTACTATGCTGTTTCATCCTTACATTATTTCCCAGATTAAGTAAATCTGGTAAGCAGTATAAAATAATTTTGTCTACACACTCCTTGCCCTTCTTGTTCACTGTGCTGCTCTTCTGGTTACAGAGGTCAGCACAATGCCACTTCTCAAACTAAAGCTAAATTTTGTGTAGACACCAATTTAATGGGTGCACTGACTGTTCAAGTAAGTGCAAAGCTGAGGTAACATCTACTTTATACTTCCAGGATATGAATATGACACACCAATTTCTCTCCTGTACCAGATTAAGACACAACTTAGTCTTAGAAAACTGGCATTGTGACCCATAACTTTCTGCTCCACTACGTCACCGATTCACATACTGCACAATTTTACAGAAATAAACCTGGTTATTAGCACCTCTGCAGTACTGAGTCTGTCTGACTCAAAACGAAAAACCAAAGAAGAAGTATTTTTAAAAGCATCTTACAATTTCTCTCAGTTACTGAAGGAGAACTCATTGAGGCTTGGTATTTTAAGCTTTTTATTTCAAGCTCTGCTATCATATTGTGACATTAATTCTGTCATGATTAGCTCTCTTTCTGAAATAATATTTTAAAAATATCTTTACTCAAATAAAGAGAGAAAATTTATCACTAAATTCTAGCAAATACTGTTTTTTTGCAAAATATACTGCACTAACAAAGCCAACACGACATTTTGACCTACAGTACGGTCACTGAGCTATTTGTTTCTGCTTCCCAGCTTTGCATCCGCATGGTCTGAGAGTCTCTCCATCACCAAAACCCAGCACTTTGTTGACAGCAATTATTCCATAATTATCAAGCATGGCACAACTCATCCTCTGGCTGGGGCTGACTCATATAACCCCTCTGTTTGCAAAGAAGCTTTTTCACATAAGTTTGAGCTCTAGGATTCTAGAGGAGCATAAGAAAGCCTTTGTTACTGCTTTCCCTTCCTGCAGGTTCGGATCACAAATCTGTATTTAAGAAAAAAACAAAATCTTCCACAAACATAAGCATTTTTGTCAAAGCCAAATTTCAATCACCTTTCACATTTATGTAAGGTGTTCTTTTTTACAAGTCATTCTCCTAAAGATTTTCTTTCCCAAAGTCTTCCTCCAAACAATTCAAATCGCCATGCTTTAAAAATATTTTTTTAATGACCCTCCATTTTCTTTTGTCTCTTGTGAACTGTGCTCCTGCCTGCATATTCAGACATCATTACAGATCAGAAATGCGGCTACATTTAACTTTTGAATACTTAAACTCAAATGGAAAGAAAAGAAATTTCACTGTAACCAATACCTGAAAACACCACAGGTTTAGAAGACTGTTTTGACTTCTCTGTTTGCTGTTTCTGCTCCAAGACTGCCAGCATGCCGCCCAAATCCAACTGCACAGGAATTTGACTCTTCTTTCCACTGCTCCTGGATGTTTCCTGAACAAGTTCAGAACCAATTAGTAATGCTCTCCATTCCAGAATGTTATTTTGCAAAGTGTGTAATACACTCCTAACATTTTCATCCATGATACTGTTGATTTTTAACTTAATACAATGACAGTACTTTGATATTTAAACACACATAAACTGTAATGTGAACAATAAAAAAAAAAAAATCAGAAACAGCTCAAATAACTTGAATAGCTACCTGAACAAAACATAAAAGCATAAAATAATAAAGGAGTTGCTTTATGTTGGGCTCCCACTTTGGTCAGACTGCCACCTATCTTTGAAAAAGAAAAGGCTTACCAGAATTGAAAAATAAAAGTACAGAAAAATTACTCCGTGAATCTTACATGGTATGTCACTGCAGTTCATATATATCATTACCTTCAATGCCTTATTATGAAGAGTTGTCATCATCTTTATGCACACATCCTTACAAGCAGTAATCTTTCTGTCTGCTTTGAAGAGAAGGCAAAAGTGGTGTTCCACACTTGGCACCACATTTAATGATTCAGAATATAAAAAGATTACAAATGAATAGACTACAAAAAGGAAAACTATGAAGGCAGAACATACTAAGCAAATAACTCTCAGATTCTGTACTTCTAGAAGTCTTATCCTGGAGATCAACTCATTATAGCTTCTGTTACAACAGGGTTAAGGAATAACCCTAAGGTCCTCCTCCTTCTGAGCCTAGGACCTCATCTTGCATCGGAGCTACAGCAGAACCTACTCACCAACTTGGAACTACTCACTGACCTCACTGATGCTCTGTATGTCTCCTCCTTGCCCCAAACTAAGTGCATCTCCTTGCCTTCTTGTCTTAATCTACCAGGAACACTTTTAAGACGTTCCCGACTCCTTAAGACAATCATTTAGGAGTGGATTTATGCCATGATCAAACAAGACAGCTGAAAGAAAAAATCCTGATATCTGGAACTACACTGGTAGTAGACATTAATGAAAATGCAGCATTTTTCCCTAAACACTCTATCACAAACTGAAAGCTGGCAATTACTGCTTCTAATAAAGAGGATCTTGTCACATCTCAAAGTATGAACGACAGTGTACGAATACAATCGCAGATGAGTTTGGACTTAGTCTTATGTTTAAACATGCTAATTTCCTCTGTGATTTTGAAATCTATTTTCAAACATGAATTCAATTACCTGCATTTTGTTTCTTTCTAATATAGAAGACGAAGGTTGCTTCCCTGACAGCCCATCCACTTTGGGAATTCCATCTAGTGTGGGAGACCAACTATTCCAAGGTTCTTCTGTTAGATGAATCTTTGAAATTCAGAGACAAAAGGTGATAAGGAAGAGAAACTATATAGACACATGGAAAAGGGTAAAGTGAGATGATACTAAATTCAAATGGAACATATAGAGTAGCATTGAGTGTACCCTCAGCAAGTTTGTGAATGACATCAACCTTAGCAGCATAGCTGATACACTTCAGGAAAGAGATGTCATCCAGAGTGACCCTGGCAGGCTTGAGCACTGGGCCTGTGCAAAGCTCATGAAGTTCAGCAAGGCCAAGTACAAGGTTCTAGACCTGGACTAGGGCCATCTCCAGCATCAGTAAAGAGTAGGGGTTGAAGGGACTGAGAGCAGCCCTGCAGAGAAGGACTTGGAAGTCCTGGTAGACTAAAAATGGAACATGAGCCAGCAGTGTACGCTCACAGCCCAGAAAGCCAGCCGTATCCTGGGCTGCATAAAGAGAAGTGTGGCCAGCAGAAACAAGGAAGTGATTCTAACTCTTTGCTCTTATGTGTCCCCAGCTGGAGGCCTGTGTGCAGTTCTGGGGTCCCCAGCACAACAATGACACGGACATCCTAGAGCACGTCCAGAGGAGGGACACAAAAATGGTTAGAGAAGGAAAAGCTGTATGGAACAGCTCTCCTATCATAAAAGGACTTGAGAGTTGGGGTTCTTCAACCTGAAGAGGAGAAGGCTTTGGGAACATCTTACTATGACCTTCTAAAAGTGTGATCATCTATTGGCTACCATGCTACAGACTTGTGATTTCCTTCTTCTTTTTCAGATTTGGAATAAAACAAAAACCAGTAAGGCAGTTTCATCTTCAAATACCTGTTACAGAAGAGTATGAGTGCCTTACTGAACATGTCTTTACAACTTTATAAAAGCCTATATCCTACATATATTTACAAAGCTAAAAGGTTTCTATTATCTAAGGTGCAAGTCTGAATAGCATTTTATAAGAAAATTGGTTTGAGCAGCAATCTGTTTTTTGCTGCTTGTTCCTCCCTGTCAATGTAATTTACTGCCTCAAACAAAGAAAACAAAGGGTTTCTTTCTTTGTGGTTTTCTTTTTTTTTTTTTTTTTTTTTTTTTAACCACTAATATTCATAGTGAAACAAAACCAATGACAAACATTTCTAGCAGCAAAACTAGTTTCTAAGAAACAGAAACCTGGAATTTGACATTTATTATTTATGTGATTTACTTTGCAAGAACAATAATATTTGTAAATATTTCTAATCTTGTGATTTAAGCATGGGATCCATTCCCATATTGAATGAATTCCCAAATTAATATTTGGGATTTATTTCATTCGTGGTAAAAAAAAACAACAAACAAAACCCCTTGGGTTTATAATTGATGTTAGACTCAAACTCTTACCCTTGCACAGCTTGAGAACAAAGTGTTAACACTATTCAGACGCCCTTGAAATTTGATTATATAGAATACAATTATAGAATAGTTAGGGTTGGAAAGGACCTTAAGATCATCTAGTTTCAACCCCCTGCCACGGGCAGGGACACCTCACACTAAACCGTATCACCCAAGGCTACGTCTAACCTGGCCTTGAACACTGCCACAGATGGAGCATTCATAACCTCCCTGGGCAACCCATTCCAGTGCCTCACCAGACTAACAGGAAAGAACTTCCTCCTTATATCCAATCTAAACTTCCCCTGTTCAAGTTTGAACCCGTTACCCCTTGTCCTGTCACTACAGCCCCTAATCAAGAGTCCCTCCCCAGCATCACTATCGGCCTCCTTCAGGTACTGGAAGGCTGCTATGAGGTCTCCATGCAGCCTTCTCCAGGCTGAACAGCCCCAACTTCCTCAGCCTGTCTTCATACAGGAGGTGCTCCAGTCCCCTGATCATCCTCGTGGCCCTCCTCTGGACTTGTTCCAGCAGTTCCATGTCCTTTTTATGTTGAGGACACCAGAACTGCACACAATACTCCAGGTGAGGTCTCACGAGAGCAGAGTAGAGGGGCAGGATCACCTCCTTCGACCTGCTGGTCACGCTCCTTTTGATGCAGCCCAGGATAAGGCTGGCTTTCTGGGCTGAAACCAGCAGCAAACATAGAAATTTAAAGTGCTGTACTATTATTTTTATGACATGTAAAATTAAACTAGAACACTACCTATAGGAAGAAAACCTACATAAAACAGTTCATCTCAGCTAACTTTGGGTGCTAGTTAGAAGTGTCTATACTGGAATTAGCAGCAGTTCAGAGACCAAAAAGGTATCTCCTTTGGTATGATAAAAATCTACTGAATACAGTGATTAGCTCTTCATTGACCACAGGGTACCTAAAAGGACTGCAATGGGCAGAGCCCCACATCATAAACACCAGGCAAAAGAATTCCACCTTTAGTCACACTCAAAACTTGTAGATTTTTACTGCTTATCTTCTTAACATTCACATGATGTTGTAAGACAACTTACTTCAGACTGCTTCCTGACAGCAGGAGTAAATGATGATTTCTGCGATCCTACCCTGTTTCTTCTATCAGAGGCAGCTGCCAGATCAGGAAACTCCTCAGCATCCTACACAAGTAAATCAGAAGATAACAGAATTATAGAATCATAGAATAGTTAGGGTGGGAAAGGACCTTAAGATCATCTAGTTCAAAACCCCTGCCATGGGCAGGGACACCTCACACTAAACCATGTCACCCAAGGCCCTGTCCAACCTGGCCTTTAACACCACCAGGGATGGAGCATTCACAGCTTCCCTGGGCAACCCATTCCAGTGCCTCACCACCCTTAAAGAACTTCCTCCTTATACCCAATCTAAACTTCCCCTGTTTAAGTTTTAACCCGTTACCCCTTGTCTTACCACTACAGTACCTAATGAAGAGTCCCTCCCCAGCATCCATATAGGCCCCCTGAATTATAGTTGTAATAAGAACTATTAAGTCCATATGGTCAAACTTATTTTTCCTACATGAAAACTTGTTTTCTCTCTGCTTATCAAAAAACACTTGTTTTTTTTTTTGATAAACACTTGTTTATCAAAAACTCGGAAGCCAAGTACAGTGACAGAAATTATGATTAACACTACAATGTTTAAGTCATCTATGCAGCGGCTAATTCAGGGCTTTTAGAGCTTACAAGAGAAACTTCCAACAGCAAGCTGTTATTGCTGTCAGCTGATACAAATAATTAGAGGTAAATGACTCCTAAAGGAGAGTTCTTCAGATCATTTAACAGGCTTCCAAACAATTTCCCTGCTCTCCTAGTACCATTTCCAGCTGCATAATTCTGCCTTAAACGTGTGAGTAGTGAAGAACAAAAAGCGCAGGCAAAAGGGTAGCAACTCTTGACTACAGTATGGAAATAAACAGATAGCTCAAGTGATTATGTAGGCTTAGATACAGGAGTAATTTTATTAGCAGAGGAAACATTATCCAGACTCTGTATTAACTAAGTGCAGACAGACTGGAGCTTGCTCTACACTGGTCACCTTATATCCACTATCTCAATCATAATGAACCTGATCCACCAGCTTGGTTTTCATTCCATTGCTTCTCCTCCCACTTTCTGAAAGGCCTTTTTAGCTGTGATACAGTGCTTCTGAACACACCATTTATTTTGCAGCCTGAAAGACTTCATTTAAACAGCCCAAGCTAGGAAGCTGTAGCGTAAGGACAGACATACTTCACGCAGTGAACTATTTTTAAAGAAGCTTGGGAGTATGCCGAAAGATGACTGCAAGAAAAGGAAAAGCTTTTCATTAACGCACTCTTTGCTTAGGGATATCTTGAAATAAAGCTAGTACCTTCACATTTATACAGACCTCACTAGAATTAATTTTTATTTCAGTCTGACCAAACACTTCTTAAATTCAAATAAAATTCTGGCATTTGCAAAGTCCTGTAGCAGAATGAATAACTAAACTCTAGTGCTTAGCGTGATGTTACACTTCCCTGTATTTGCTCTTAACTCATCACCTGTAAGAACCAGAGGACATCAAACAAAATGAGGACAAAGATTAAATAATTTCTTTATTTCCTTATCACTTCTGATTATCACTTAGTCATCTAATTTACCGACTGAGAAGTCCTAGTTTATTCAGTTTTGCCTCCCACAAAAATTGCTTCATATCTTTGATTATTTTTGGAGCCTTTTATCTATCTTAGTTCAAGTATGTGTATCTTTTTAAGGAGTGCGGGAAACACAAGAAAACAAAATCCACATTATATTTAGATTGGACACATTCTGAATTTATGTATTATCATAATCCATTTTTTTTTCTATTTTCCTAATAATTTCCAGGACTGATAGCATGTTTGACCAGTACTGCCAGCACCAACCCCAGTATCAATAGCAGCTTTAATTTTTTTCAGGGGAAATACCTAGCTTAGGGTCTATCACTGTGTATAGAAAAAGAGGATTACTTTTCAGCACATGCATCAATTTGTGCTCCTTAAGAGTGTCTGTAAATGAGTGAGTTTTATAAAACTAACAAGCAATCCAATATATCGCTCCAGTGAGCTGCTGCACATAGCAGAACTTTCTTAAACATCCTGGGTGGCTGTGAAGTTCTGTGTGTATGATCCTTTCATGCTGTTCTATTTCAAGAACATTATACAAGTGTCTCACCCATTTTTCACACTAATGAGCACACAAGCATTCCTAGCAAACCAGGAGGGTCTGAAAGCTGTCCCCTGCTGTCACAACAGATGCTGCATCTACATCACACATTTCAGTGCAATGCGTATGTTCTGTTCCATTATTCTATGCCATTGTTTACCATTTTTTTCTTCAACAGCCCCATTACTATTTTCTGTGAACACTGCTACTCCGTTTACATTCAGATAGTATGTTATTTACAGGTCAGACACTGTATGGCAGTATACAGTAAAAATAGGGATGTTTTCATGAGGGAAAGAACCTGCAGATCTTTGATTCTAATTGTAATTGTCTAACAAAGAGATCTGTAACGGTAATTTCTTGTGCTGTTCCAGGAAAATGGATGGCATCATGAAAAGAATGCGTAGCCATAATTCTGCTCCATGCTCCATGTACAGAACTGAAGCCACCTAGGAAGGCTTCCTTATGCTTTTATTTCACAGACTGAACATTATGTAAACTAGATCAAACTTATAGATCAACACATGTTCACAGTGCTGTACAATACTGGGCTTTCAACGAAGCACACTTAAACCATGGATCATACAATTCTCTAATGTGGGAGAGTCTCAAGCCTTCAAACCGCTTATACACAAGAGTATCAAAATACTAATATGCATATATTAATTTGGAAAAAAAAAAATAACAACCAGGAATGGAAGCAATGACAACTGTGTTACATAGAAATTGCTTCCAAATGTGATATGGGTAGAACTTTAATACCAGTACCACATTCTTTAAAACTGTCGCACACTATGGTACCCACTGTATTCTCCATCCCTTGTGCACTTTGCTTTCTGCAACAGTTACTACAGAATGATTTTAATTTAGGAAACTGGACTTTATTGTAACTTGTTAACATGTAGACTCTCAGATGCATCACTCCAAATTTAATCCTAAGACTTTTGTATTCCTCCATGCTTGCTGAACATGTGACAAGTCAAAAGGCATAACTATTCCTTACCAGTAACTTCTGACAATCATCTCAACTGAAATGGACTTTAACCAATATCCCCTACAAATGGGATCTGAACTTGAATTTGTACAAAGCTGTGTGAACACCTGGTCTTCTAATACATTTATGTAACTTTAAAAAACAACAACAAAGATCTCTTCACTGTACCTCAATCCTTGGCGGTTCCTGTATTATAATAGATTCATTTTGAGGTTTCTCCACATCAGTGGGCGACTTTGTTTTTTTCTTCTTTTTCTTCTTTTTTTTCTTCTTTTCTGACCCTTCTTCAGGCTCAGTTTCACTAGCATCATTTTTTGTTTCTGACTGCTGGGAAAAAATCATGAGGTATGATTCTTAGAAATTGATTTATTTCAGTACCACCTACCAAATGATCACACTTATACAACTAAAGGGTATCTTAATCAGTCCAGGCTAGGACATTAAGCAAACAGGAAAATTAAAGATCTCCTAGAAATTTAGAGCTACTGGAAAAAATATCTTCATTTGAAGCACACTGCACAGTTATCAAACTATATTGGGTTTACTGGGATTTCACTAGGAAATATCCACCCAAATAAGGCAAGAGTTTCATGTTTCATGTCTCATTCTGAGGGAATCTGAAAAAAACCCAGCCTAAAAGCTGAAAGTTCATGTTGCTGGAGTAGCGCTGTCTTTTTGACATCTTGTTATTTTTTTTCCACTACAAGCAAAGAAAAATGCTAATAAGGGCAAGGTAAATTTATATTACTTCTTAAAAAGCTACACTAGAAGTAGACACTGTACAGAGCCTAGGGAAAAAATGGCAATGTCTCACAACAGGAGACACAGTGACAGAAATTGGTTTAGAGCAGACAGTTCTCAAGTACCTTCACGTTACTACCCTGCTTGCCTTTCCCTCTGGAAAGACCTTCAGGTACTGGTGATGACACAATTTTCTTCGGGGGCTGTGAAAGTACCATGGCCCAAGACACATGTGGCTGAGCAGAGCCATCTGCAGGTGCTTCAGGAAATGCTATCAGGAAAAATACAAAAACGTCTCAAAAATAATTCTCAAATATTCAAAAGAAAAAGGATCAAGAGTTAATCAAGAACTAGCAAATACAGCAGAGCACCATATTCCTTCTAAGGAAGGACTGAATTAAGACATTCACACACTTCTTTTCTCCAGAAAGCTTTCTAGAATTGTAACCACCCCATATATTGTCCAGCACTATATACATACATTTAGCCCAATCAAATTGTAATTGGAAATCAGAGTGATTAGGTACAAATAATTCCATGTTAATTTTCTAAGTTATTTTTCTTTAAAATAATGAACTTCTGCTACATTTATACACAAAATTCCTTTAATATTTATCTCACTCACACAGCTTTCACATTTAAGGCGACATCAGTAATTTCTACTTTCTAAAAACTCCATGGTTTTACAGACATTTGTATCAGGTGAATGTGCCTCAGTGTACAAGAACATAACCCACCACCACTCAGAGGTATCAATGTTTTCAAAGAACTCACAATTTTATAACTATTCCTACCACACAGCAAATACAGAACAAAATCTTTTCTTTAAGAATGAGAAAAAAAATTCAGTGAAAAACTGAATTGTGTAATGGGTTTACATGGCAAGGTCCTGGTAGTAGAAGCATGCTGCAGGGGTGGCCTCTGTGAAACAATGGACTCTGCCAGCCCCAGCTGGCTTCAAAACAGACCCAATGCCAGACACAGCTGCGCCAACCAGCAATGCCAGTGGCAGCTCTGTGATAACGTATTTACGAAAGGGTAAAAACACTGTACAGTAATTGTGAGAGGAGGGATAAGAAAAAGTGTGAGAAAAACAACCCTGCAGAGAGCAAGGTTAGTGAAGAAGGAGGGGGAGGAGATGCTCCTGCAGCCCATGGAGAAGACCATGGTGAGACATGCTGTGTCCCCGCAGAGGAAGTAGCTGCTGCTCTCTTTGCTGAGAGAAGCTGTTAAGAGCTGACTGGAACTCCCATCCCACTGTGCCACTCAGGGCAATGAAGAGGCAGAAGAGTCAGCAATGAAGGAGTGAAGATGAGCCTGGGAAGAAGAGAGGGTGGGAATAAAGTGGTTTTAGTTTGGGGTTTGTTTTGCCACCATCTGACCCTGTTTTTAATTGGCAACAAATAAATCTTTGTCAAGTCTGCTTTGCCTGTGATGAGTGACTTCTTATCTTGAACCACAAGCTTTTTTCTATCATTTTCTCCTCCTGTCCTGCTAAGGAAGAGAGCATCTGGCTGAGTGCGGCTGCCAGCCAAGGTCAACCCACAACAAACTTCTACTTATGGGGGACAGAAACTGAGGATAGTGTTAGAAGAAAAACATTATCAAATGACTTTTAATGTTTCTGGAATAACTCTATCTTTAGAGGGTCCTTCAAAGCACTTTGGCAGATTAAGCTGTCCTTTCTGAATCCTTACTGAAGGTCAGTGGGAAGATAAGGACTGAACTGCCCAGACTGTTGCATGTCTGTGTACACACAAAAATCTAGTGAGAGGCACTTAAGACAATTCAATGCATAAGATACCTCCAAGACAGAGCCCTACTGAACAAAACCTGTTAGCACATAATTCTGGATTTAAGGATTTCAATTAAATTTAAATATTTACTTGAAACTAGCCACTTGTTAATGTGTTGCAGTTTATTAAAACAAACCCAACAACAATAAGCAAAACCAAGTTCTGCATCCCCATAGCCAGACTACAGGTAAATAAAAAGGGGGCATTTCAGCATCATGTTTCTCCACAGCTACACTTCTTAGTTTAAAAAACCTAACAGAAATAATATATGCCACAGAATAATTTTGGGGTACATGCTAGACTCCAGACTGCCAGCTATTTAAAACAAATCTACTTATCTAGACTAATCAACTATTTACCTCTCATTTATTCTAGGCAAAAAAAATATAATCTTGGCAGGTGTGTCAGAATAGATGATCTCCAGAGGTCCCTTCCAACCCTAATGATTCTGTGATTCAACAGACTTCCAATAATCAATATGCGTTACTTTATCACCTCTTACACAAGATGGGTGACAACCACAGCAACACTTGCCCTTGAGCAACAATGACATAAGAGAGTACTCAGTACCAGGGCCAGTCCTGTTTAATATCTTTACTGATGATGTGGACAAGATAATCGAGTATACTCTCAGTAAGTCTGCAGATGACAAAGTAAAACAGCAGTATTGATCTGCTTGAGGACAGGAAGGCGCTACAGAAGGATCTAGACAGGCTGGATTGATGGGCAAAGGCCAATGGCATAATAAAGTTCAACAAGGCTCAGCACTGGGTCCTGGACTTGGGTCACAAGAACCCCATACAACACTACAGGCTTGGGGAAGAGTGGAAAGTTGCTTGGTGGAAAAGGACCTGGGAGTGTTGGTCAACAGCGCCTGAACAAGAGCCAGCTTGTGTCCAGGTAGTCAAAAAGAAATAGTGTAGCCAGCAGGGCCAGGGAAATGATTGTCCCTCTGTACTCAGCTGCACCTTGAACACTGTATTCCATTCAGGGCCCCTCACTATAAGAAAGACATTGAGGTGCTGCAGCACATCCAGAGAAGGGCAACAAAGCTGGAGAAGGATCCTATAAGGAGCAGCTGAGGGCACTGGGGTTGTTTAATCTGGAGAAAAGGAGGCTGAAGGGGGAGCTTATCACTCTCTATGACTACGCGAAAGGAGGCTGTACCATGGTGGGTGTTAGTCTCTTTTCCCAAGTAACAACCAATAGGACAAGAGGAAATAGATGCTCCAGGCAAGGTTTAGATAGGGTATTAGGAAAAAATTCTTCACCAAAAGGACTGTGAAGCACTGGGACATGCTGCCAAGGGAAGTGGCTGAGTTCCTGTCCCTGGACCTATTTGAACAATGCACAGAAGCTGCGCTTAGGGACACAGTTTTGGTGGACTTGGCAGTGACAGGTTAAGGGTTGGACTCGATCTTAAATGTCTTTTCCAACCTAAACGATTCTATGATTCTGTAATCCATTTTAATCTGCTGATGAAATCTGTGAGCAAGAATGAGCAATAAGCACTCATCACATTTGAAAGAAACTTCGTTCAGTTTTTTTTTCTTCTGTAATGAGTTCACTGTTTAATTCCTTTTTTAATGTTACACACCAACAGCTCTTCAGAACACTTTAGCTTTTCAAACTGGTGAAATGCAAGCAGTTAAAATACAGGCAAATAATTTGTGTTTGGAGTGCTTACCTCTACCATCAAATGAAGAGGGAATTGAGCTGGCTACTGTTTCATCTGAAGTTCTTTTTGAAGCTTTGCTTTCCGCAGAGGAATCACTCTGTAAAACAGTCAGCCAGCTATCATAAAAGAAGCATTAACATCACTGACCTAAACAGAGCTAAACATACCTCCCCCCCACCAAACTAAAAAAATCCTCAACCTGTGCAGATAAAGCTGTAGGGGATTCTGTTGCCTGGCTTCTTTTGTTGCTTTTCTCAGTGAACCCATCATTTCAACCCTATAGCACTATAAAACATAATCAAATGCCTCTGCAATGCTGTAAAAGCAGGATGATGACTTCTTACATTTTACAAAAGCACCCAAACAATTATTCTAAGAACTAACAAAATGAAGTTTTAACGTTTCAAATACCTTAAAAACAAAGTCCATCATCACACTCAAAGTAGCAATGTAAAAGGAAACACAACTGACAGCAGCAAGATCTTTTTTCCATCACAGGCAGTTTTCCACTGAAGGCACTAGAAATAATATGCTGTTTGGATCTTTCAAGATTATTCATTTTTTAATCACTGTTGAAAACTCTGATTCAGTGTATATGACATGCTGCTGAATGTGTCAGTATTGTATTTACTAACAAATAGAGAATCAAGGGAAATCAAAAAGAATAAAATGAAATGCTTACTTTTTTTTTTTATCCTTCTGGAGTTGTTTCTTGTTTTTATCTTATAGCACAAAGCAATTACATTATTTTTATGTTAAAACTATTGGATAAGTGACTCCTTACCTATTTTTTTCCAGGTGAGAGAGAAAACAAGAAGCTGTTAAGAAACCTCAGGAACATGTATGCTCCATACAGGCAAGCCAGAAGTCTAGACCATAGCAGTACCAATCTAAATTTTAATAGCACTTGGCTTTCCCCTGTCTACTGGCAGTACCGACAACAGAAGAATACTGAGAAAGAGAAAAAGGAGACAGCAAGCACTAATAGCACACACAAAAAGAACTGTAAAACCTCTAACTCTGAACTTCCTTGCTTGCAAGGTGCTTAAACTACCACACTGAATGCAAAATACTTGCATTCAGAAATGCTTGAACTTTCGGCGTGTTATTTTTATGAGTTTGACAACATGACAGTATCAGCTAACCTGTGTGTTCAACCAAAAAGACATCTGTGGTTGACTAAGGCACGTAATATTGCTTCCTGCTGAACACACGCGTCCACTCCTATGCTGTGCATTCTCATTGCTTCCCAAACTCTGTGCCTTGTGGAAATCCAGGACGGTAGTTTCAAATGCAGGTACAGGAAGAGACTCTGTTTTTGGAGTCTGAGTTGACTTCTTGTTTGCAGTTTTATTGAACCTGTCTGCAAAAAGCATGTAAAGTCTCAATAACTAAACCTGCTTGTGATCATTTCAAGGTACGTTGTATAGCACACTAGTTGACATAACTATACTAACCATCACAAGAACTATTGCTACACACAGCTCATACTAAAAAAGAGACAACTTAACAATTATAACCAACAGGTATAAATACCACCTACTCAACAAGCAACTGTAAATTCAGATGCCTGCTCAGGAAAATTTTCATATCAGTTTACACAAATTTGTTCAATAAGCAAAAAGATGTAAGTCACTGTCCCTTGTCAAGAAGTCACACAGGAAAGAAATCCTACTTCATAATTATTCTAGATTTAGAAACATGGTCACAAACTGGAGGCTACATCACAGTCACCCATTTCACGTCCATCTGATGTTATTTATAACCAAACAATACATTCGTACCTGGCTTCATGGAATCCCTGCTGCGTGCAGAGGTCTGGTACGAAGTCTTGTTCACAATTCTGGCAGAAGAGTCATCTCCATCATGCCTTTTCTTGTCTAGTTTTTTCTCACTCTCTTTTGGTCTCCTCTGCTGCAAGTATTTGTGACATATTTAGCTGATTTTATTTGAACTTTGTAAAGTCATCAAGTTTGCCTTGGGTTAGAGTTAACTACCTCTACACGTGGAGCTTGACCACCAAGTTAATACAACATAGTTAGTACACCATAACCACAAATAACCAGTAAAACCAGGAACAGCCAGTTAGAGATTTGTTATTTATTTCTATCTTGGTAACTGTGCCATTTTTAGCACATATTATAGCCCAAACAAGAGAGATTGATTACTCCTTATGTATCTAGACAACTGTATTTTTAAGATCTCAGCATTTCCACTAGTTCACAATTGTTTGGTCTTAAATCACCCAGACTGATGTTCTAAAACAGCTTCTTCGGGAACAGGGCAAAAATCTCAAGAGCATTCAAATCTTTCGACTAAACAATGTATTAAAGGCAAAACTAGGCAAGACTGATGTCACAATATACAAAACAATCAGCGTAGACGAAGTAAGTAGAAAACATACAACTATTAAATCCCAGTAAAGGAAACACATTCACCTACACTGTGAAGTCCTGAAAGCCTTGTGATTCTCACAAGAAAGTTTGGCAGAGCTGTCTCAAGGACCAGTACCTCAGGCAAGGAACAATCACTTGGCTTGCATCTCTGCAAAGTATACTGTATCAACCTGGATGAGTGGCTTAACTCTTTCTGATCACAGGATGCTGGACTAAATTCAAAGTACATCTGGCAGCAACATTCTTTTCTTGGGTGGTAGTACAAGGCATTTCCTGGCCTCCAAAGCTAAACTGTTAAAGCTTTAGGAGATGTGATCAAATTAATGCAAAGCTGCAAACACCAAACACTTCTCTTCAAGCTCACAGAAAAAAACAAACACCCAAAGAAACAAAAAAAAACCCCAAAACTCAAACCAAAACAGAGAACAATGGCAAAAAGGCTGTCAAACTGTACATAGCGCACCCCAAGCTCCTACAGAGACTACAGAACTCTCAGTAGCTAAACTAAGTTTCTTCACATTATATCACCTGTGCTAATGCTGAGCTAGCTACCTCCCCAGACAGCTTCAGTGTTTAAGTTTTCTCTCAGCGAGAAAACTACTGATTTTAGGTCTCTAGCCTTTGTATGTTATGTCTAGTAATGCATGCTTAGGACCTATCTTACAACTTCCCTTACACATGCTTGACCACAGTGAAGTTACCAGGTCTCTGACTAGAGAGTAAAGTCCATCAGAGAGATGTGACTGAAGAACAGATTACTTGAACCTGTTGGAAACAACAATAGCCTTTCAAATCCAAGAGACACAACATCTAACCACAGAGGAAGATTGGTTAATAATACGTTCAGGCTTTTTTCCTTTATTTTTGTATTTCAAGAAGTTTGTCTACATTTTTGTTTGAAAATATTATCCAAGTTTCATGAAAATTATCCCCAAAAAGGCACACACAAAAAATGACATTTTTACTGAGCACCTGTTTTACTTTTGATTGAAAGAGAATATTTCTAACATGAACCTTTATTCCCTCACCATACCAACACAAGTTTGTACTTTCCTATGGACTGTTTTCTATCTGTAGCAGCTCTTGGAAATCCTTCAGTGACAGATGTGGTCTCATCACCAACCAGCCACATAGCTGACTACAGCCACCAGGTCTCTCTTAACTCAGGTTCATGGAAGCTGCCACAGGGCTTTAAAAAAAAAAGTCCTTCCACTTGCCCCCTTAGGCCCAAATAGTTAAAAAAAAAAAAGAAAAAAAAAGTCAAAAAATGAAAGTAGTGAATGGTTTCGGTTTTGTGGGTTTTTCTGGGTTCCTACCTTGAAGCTGCTCTCTGAGGAAAGAGGATTGAATTCCCCTCATGTTCCAAAAATAATGCTTGAAAAGACATGTGGCATTCCATAAGCTTTTTTTTGAAGTGTGACTGGGCACATTACTACCACCCTCTTGAAATGACATATATTATCACAAGAACAGAGAGTGATTATTCGCTTTAAAAAACAAACCAAATCTTTAGAAAGACTGATTTAAAATAAGAATTTAGTTTTAATAGAAAAAAAAAAAAAGTATTTGCTCACCTTTGAAAGACTCTTACTCTCTTGGCTGATTAGATACGTTTGATCAGCTGATTCACTGACTATTCCTGAACCATTAGAGTGTGTTGAGTTGTCACAGTGATATTGTGAGCCAGCTACTGGATATGCATTTGCAACAACATCAGGTGAGTAAGAGCAGCTGGAGTATTCACGGAAGGCAGGATCACCCAGAATACTATGTGATATTGAGAAAGAGATCAGAAGTCATTCCAGAGCACAACTTCAGCATATGCTTGTTGCCTAAATAAACGTATCATTCCATGTCTGAAGAATTTGTTTAACAAGAAATCTGTATTTCAGAAGAAAACTATTCCATGTTACTTCAATTAAGTATTCAGTCAATGCTGTGGACTGCTTTAAAAATAATTAATTTTGGTTTGGGCAAACATGCAGTTTAGCAAATATTTTAAAACACAGATATTTTATCTGTCTCCAAGTTTCAAAGCTAGCCTGCTTTGCAGTTACAGTCGTCATTTCTGTTTAAGGTTATCAAAATTATTTGTATCTTCTTTCAGTAGGCTTTTTCTTTTGGAACAAACCAAAACCACAGTCAAACTACATGACATGCATTACATACTTGACCACAGCAGAGCAAGCATTAAAACCTGTCTTAATTAATGCTGTAATAACAAAGTAGGAGTATAGCACCTTATAGGGTATAAAATACGGGCTCAAGAGCAAGAATTAATACATGAACTACAATACAGCATTACAAGATAATCATTAACTGACCTTAATTTAACCATCACAGTTTATGAAAACATGTGCCTGGGGCATTCCTTTTTCCTTCAAATGTATACTCAACATTCCCTTCCAATTTCATCCTACAGTTTGGACAGAAACTATACTCCGAGATCTAAGTTTGATTAGTGAAAAAGGAAATTTCTCAGCTTAAGAAAGCTGAATTTAGTTTTTAAACCTGTACACCATGAACAGCATCAACATCTGAATCTTTGGTAAATAATGAAAAACAGAAATCAAGAGGCTTCAGATAACACATTTCTTACTGCTTGCTGCAATTCTTACAATCATAGTTCCCACACAGAGAAGAAAAGTAACAAATGAAGAATCAAAAAAACAACTATGGCTCAGTCCCAATAAGGGAAAACATTCATCAGAACATTGCTGCTGTCTGCTGGTGGGGTTTTTTAATGCTAATTAATTTAATGCTAAAGCTGTGAGTTTTGTAATGCACAGGTCAGGCCATACTTCAGTGCTAAATTTCTATTACAAATCAAAATGGGTTGAAAATACTTAGATTTCATGTAGGATAAAATAAAGGCTTACAAAGAATGAAGGTGTTCACTAAGGCTCTAACCTAACTTGTTACAATGCACCAATAACTTTGCAGAAACTGCAAAATTAATTCAGTGCACAAGTTCTGAGAAGCCAAGAATCACACAGAGAACTATGTAACATCAAAAGATTCTTACAGGACTTGATTATTTCCTATCCTGCTGTATGGACTATCTTCTAGCTTGCTCTGTGGTTAACAATACTTTTGTAAGTCTACCATGAATGCCTTCTTTTTCCAGGCCTTATTAAAAAAAAAGCCTTTGAGAAACTTGCAGCACTTTTACTAAACCTGCCTTTCTGAGGATGCATGGGTTGTAGAGCAGAGACCCAGGAGGAGCCCTATGCATCATTAAAATGTTTTACAGCATGAGAAACATTCTTAGAGGATCTTTCTCTTCCTTCTATGCCACTATATTTACCCCAGCCTTGTCATAACACAATCATTCAAGGACAGGGTTCAGCTCTTTCTAAAGTACAAACCGACCAGATCATTACAGACCAACAAATCCTCTTTAATGTTTTGTAACAATACGGGTCCCTTGAAAACAACAAACGGTCCCTTGAAAACAACAAACGAGGTACCAGACATACACCAGAACACAACTGCAAAACCCTAAATCATTAAAGACAACGCACAAGTGTTTCTACAGTTAGAATATTAAGGCATGAAAGCCTTGACTTTATAAAAATATTCAATGTCCATAACAAGATTAAAATCCCCTAACAAATAAGAATCAGAAAATATACATACTTATCCAGAGATGGTTCCTGAACAAGTGGGTAGCATGTAGTTAAGTACCTAGGAAAGGCACATGCTTCTGAGGGTTCTGACCACACCACAGTTGCCTCCGCGTGTTTTGGAACAACTAGTTTGACATCTGCTGACAATTTGATGCCCTGAGAAACAAAACGTTTTTTGGCTACATGCATCTGAAGATTAATGTTGTAAGTGAAAAATACTCAACCTTGTGAGCTTAACTGTCACAGGAAAGCGTTAGTTTGCTCTTATCTAACAAAACATGCAAAACAATAAAGCTCGCCAAAGGAAATGGAAAGAGAAACAAAACTAATGAATTCTAGGACAACCACGACTGCTCTGGAAAGTTATTTTCTCTAATACATTTAACATGAAATATTCACTAAGGTCAGTTATGAAAAGAACAGAGGTTTACTTTATAAGAGATGCAGTAAATGTTAATAAATGAATCCTTACTTTAGATTTGAACAAAATAAGCTACAATTCATAACTACAGTAGCACTACTGTAAAATCAATCTCTGGAAGCAGGTAACAATAATGCCTTTGAGTACATATGTACTTTAAGGTAGCCTCTCCAAAATGAATACTTCATTACATAGCCTTAAGATATATTTTCCATCTGTTCTGAATTACCATTGGCTAAAACTGTATATGTATATGTGGAAGGTGGACACTGAAATGAGACCCAGTGTTACTGCCATTACATTACACAGCTTTAATCACCCTAATAGATGACACAAGTCATTTCCATAGGTGATTGTGTATTCTGGGGTAACTGCCATGCTACATGAAACCTGGGATTCTTTTCACTTGTGCAAGCAAGTTTCAGTAACTGAACAATGCACAAGGCTTTTAAAACCATTTGGAAGGTAATTTCAGTACTTGAACATGTGAACTGCGTTCCCTGCATCCTCTGGTGGTCCAGCAGTCACTTGTACCATAAACGATTAAAGACCTCTGACAGCCTAACATAAATTAAAACTACAAACTTTTCTGGTTTTGAATTTACCTGCCATACCCAAACATACAACGTACATCCATTGTAACGGTGACAAATAAAACGTGAAGTTGGTACAGCTGAGTACACATATATATGAACTGCATAAGCTCGGGAAGCAGTTAAAGCAAAGTACTAGTGAGCAACTGTTGAGGCTTCTTTATTCACTAAAGACACACCGTATCACGGGAATCAACTGTGACTGCAGGCTAACCACTTAAGACTCCCAATCCTGACCAGACCATCTGTTGCGACGCCGCTGCTACTGGTCAGAATTTGTGCACCCATCTTTAGTGACCGGGGTGTGCCTGTGTGTCCTATCAGCTGGCTCCCCGCCCTCTCTGAGCAAGAAGCGGGTTTCACACTCACGCTCACTGGAAGCGGTGCCTTGGGCTCACACACACACCTGCCCAAGGGGCAGGCAGTGACCCGCCGTGCATCAGCTCGGGCTTCCTCCCCCGTTCTGCCCTCCCAGAATGCCCCTTCTCCCCCGCCAGGAACCACACGCTGACCGGAGGCGCGGTGCAAGACACCCGCCCCACTCCTCCGGCCCCGCAGCCAGTGGCAGCGGCGCAGCTCGCCGCTGAACCCAGGGCCGCCACGGGCCGAGGCAGGCCGCCTCCCGATCCCACGCTGGGCGGAGGCGGCGCTCCCCACCGCCGTTTCGCAACAGCCCAGGACTTGCTGGGGCGTGCGAGGAGCCGCCGCCGCCCTTACCTCGCCACTCGGGCCCGGGCGCGGCCGCCTCCCCGCGGACATTGGGCGGCCGGGGACCCCGCGCCAGCGCAGCCCGCTCGCACTTTCCCGACCGACCCGCGCTCTGTGCAGCGGCGCGCCGAGATGACGTCGCCACTGAGAGGGGCGGCAGCAGCTCGGTGCCGCCCCGCGGCGCAGGAGGTGGGACGGGGACGAGCAGGGATCTCGGAGGGAAGAAGGGGGGCCTGCAGCGTGACGAAGAACCGGCGAGTGGCAGGCCCCGGCCCAGCGGCGGTGGAGGAAACACGCAGGGCTCCAACAGGCTTGGTGCTGTCCGAGCCAACCTGCCGCAACGTGCAGCCGAGCTTTGCCCCCAAGAGAAGGGGCAGAAGGGCATAAAGTAGGCACTTAACCAGTAACAGATGAGGTTTAAGGAACAACCAGTAGTAGTGGGAGATGAAGAGACAATACCCAGGACTCTGGTGCCAAAGCCTCGGGGAAGAGTGGCAAAACACGGTTCAGCACGGTTCTTACTGATGGTTTATCCAATTAGGGTGCCTGCTCAGCCCTTGGAAAGCTCCACTCCATGGGGTAAGACTGTAAAGTCTTACTTCAGCACCAAGAGCCTATTACAGACCATTTAAACACCACCCAGCTAGCAGCCAGCTTTAGCTGAAAGATCACAAGGGTTATTTCCTTCACCATATTTGGCAGGTTACTTACCTTTGTCCATCATTTTAACACCCTTAATTGCAAGCACACATTACACAGGTTGAGCATGTACTACATCAGTTAAGCTAGAAGCAGATGTTTCTGGGTTTTCTGGCCTTACAGATCCTATGGAGCCATGATACTAGCTTGTATTTGAAACAAAGCAGACACAGCCACTGGTAATAGTTATTCTATCACCAAATATACCAGAACACCTTTTTTGAAAATCTGGTTGTACAGCTGCTAGTACAGGATCCCAGGATGCCACAGTGACTGTTTTGAAGCAATTTATTGCACATCAGATGGAGTCTCTCCAGCAGCTCGACTTCGCTGGCACATAGCTTCCTAAAACAGAACTGATCAGACTCTTGCTAGCACTGAGCTCATACTATCCATACTATATAACCAGCAGCTGCTTTCGTGAAAAGCATTCAGTTCGCTTTGACACTAAGCCACTACTGCCTAAGGATGCAAAACAGGAGGTGCAGGCTAAAAGCCCAGACTAAAAAGTTTGCAGCAGAAAGATAAACCAATAATAGCAAAGTAAATCAAACCAGCATAGTAAGAGTATCTGTACAAAATAGTAAGCACTATTTAACATCTTAAGACAAGTCAATACAAAGTCATCCCTGAACATTCTGCATTGGAAGGGACATACAAGGATCAAGGCCAGTTCCTGACTCCATACAGCTTAATCCCAAAGCTAAAACTGTATCTTTGAGGGAGTTGTCCAAACATAGCTCAGACACTAACAGGTTCAGGCCGCAAGTTAACCGGTTTTGGTTTTTTTTTTTTTCCTGAAGTAAATGGTAATAAGTTCATGTCTTAACATGTTAGACAATAAATATTTGTTTTGTCTGATGAATTAAAACTCTAGGCACTTAGGGTTTAGAGCATTAAAATATTTTATTCCTAAATTTAGCATATAAAAATAGTTTATTTCTAAATTCATCAGATTTTAACATGGTATGTTTCAGCGTAAAATCCTGAGTGCAAACACTGAACACAGGAGAAGTGACAATTTAGTCATAAAATGTACTGAAAAGTCAGACAGGCGCTTAGATTTAGTAGTTGAATACTTCACCCTTTGAACACCATAGGAGCCTACTTGGAATTTCACTCAACTGAGCTTTTGTTGCTGTGATTAATACAGTTCATCCACAGGTATGTTTTGTACATTTTAAATTATTCACTGAATACTACCAACATATATACACATATACATAATTCCAGGAGATGATTTATAGATAGTGGTTCATTTCTGCTTATTTTTTGCAAGAGGTCTTCTGAAGAGGAGAATATGCGGTTCTGCAGAAATAAAATTGAACAGTGTCAGTCTGTCCCGTAAGACTTGCTTACAGGAATTTCTTCCATTTAGTAAGTCTTGAGCAATAGTTGAAGTTCACTGTCAGTAATAAACAGATCAAGAAGCCCACAAATACGGCCCCATGTGTAGTATTAACAGAACAACTTTTCAGTAACCTTACAACAGTCAAACCAGTGCTTTTGAAAGTTTTATACCAGATGTTGTTGCCATCATAAACTGAAGATACTTGCAGGAAGAAAGTACTGGAAAAATACAGACACCCCCCCCCCCCCCCCATTTTTTAGTTAGTATTGTTACTGTCTCTCCACAGTAGTCTACTTGCCAAACTCTGTTACTTTAACTTATACTAGGAAACTGTAGTGTCAAGCATCAACAAAAGCCACTTCAGTTAATACAACCATTTTACGTTATTAACCTGACTTGATTGTAAACTCTTCCAAAAAAGCCTAACATGTCAAATGTGCTCAGGTAAGGGGAACACTGGAAGGTTACACTAATTTCTTCTTGGAACTTCACACTGCTGGAATTCACCTGTCACCAGTTAACTTTTTAGTCAGGCTTGCCAAGGGTAAGTTACCTTGAATGGCTGTTTTCATCCTACCTGGTAGAGTTTTAGGGCTTCACACTCCAATAATTGAGAAACTGCTTTTAAGTGCTGCCTTTAGTAGGCTCTAAGAGTCTACTAGTTACTACTACTCTAGTAGTAACTGGAGTTCAAACTGTACCGCAGACATTTCAGGACACTGTCTACCTGAGCATCTATTAAGTTTTTGCATAAAAAGTAGGTATGTCAGATTTTTGCTTTGAAGATATGCTGCTGTATCAAATTTGCTTCAGTTGCCAAGCTACTGGTATTATTCAGGAGCTCACAAGAAACCTACTTTTATAGGCAGAGGTAAGAACAGTGCCTAGTTTGGCATGTTTTGTCTATATGTATGTCCTCATACCCAGGACAAGGTTGGCATTTTACCAAGAGCAAGATATGAAGGTTTAAATTAAAAGCTGGTATGTTGCCTTTGTGGACAAAAGGCTAAAATAGCAAGGAAATAAGAGGAGTGAATTCCAGCTGGTTTCCATAGCAGGAAAAATTATGCACTATACACTTCAGCTGAGCACCAGGCAGTTGGCATTTTAGACTTTTTTGCTCATCTATTTCTGCTTAGGTGTGCTTACCTGGCTCATGGATCATATAGTGAACCCAGCCAAGACTCTGCTGAACACCAAGTCGCCTCCACTCCTCTTCAGACAAAAGATGAGATTTTGGCACTTGTTTTGAAAGTTCTCTGGGCAGCACTACATGTCTGTAAAGATTTAATTATTAAACACACGCAATATACAGTAATGCCTGCATACACTAGAAAACTTGCACAGATCTACACTGTAAGACAGTAAGCAAGTTCAGTTATGAATACC
Organism: Lathamus discolor; assembly: GCF_037157495.1. NCBI lineage: Eukaryota > Metazoa > Chordata > Aves > Psittaciformes > Psittacidae > Lathamus > Lathamus discolor. The sequence continues at coordinate 64,606,647 of NC_088909.1, forward strand.
CATATTATCAATAGAGAAGCCTTGGGTGTTAACCCATACCACTAATTTGATTATGAAGCACCTGCCCCAAAACGCAGTTTTAAAACCACTTTGTCTACTAAACATTACATCTATAATGCAATTGTGTATTGAAACAGCCTAGTCCCTATATCATGCTACATATGTGTTCCTGGTAACTGGCTGTATCTATTTCAAAAATAAGGCCTTTGAACTTTTAGAATGATTGCTAAAAGTCATTCTTGCTTGTATTTTGTAACCAGCAGTGTATCTTCCACAGATACTACAATGTTGGTTTGGAAAGAACAAGAACACCAGTTAATCACCTCATCTCTCAGCTGAGGAATAACTTACAAATGCTTTCCACATTTGCAGTTTCTTTTTCATTTAACAGAAAGCAAAGCCTTTAATCTCTTTTTTGATATTGTAAGAGACAGCTGGTAAGAGCTGTATCTCCACAGAAAGAGAAAGAAAACTTTGATTTGTAGTAGCACTTTCAAGTGTGCCTAGAGGACTGAACTGTACCGTTGTTACCAGTTATAATCCAGGAACGGTGCTGTAACACAGCTTTGAAAACTAGCAGTTACAACGCTGACTGGAAGGCTTTATGATCTACACTTATCAGTGCTGTGTTTTGACGTCGCCTTACTGCCTTCGAATCTGGCACTTTAATCAACACGCGTGCTTCATCCGCATTCAGAGCGCGAACTGGGACAGCACAATGCGGTCCCCTTAAGTGCGAAGTGCGTTCTGCCTGTTTCAGTTCTCTATGGCACCGAACGCGGCGCAGGGCGGGCCACGCCTGCCGCGGTTGCTGTGAAAGCCAGCGGAGAGGATGCCTGTGGCCACCCCAGGCGCTCTGCGGGGCCGCTGCCCAGCTCTCGGAGGCAGGAACCGAGAGCTCACCGCCGGCAGCACCGCCCGAGCCCAGCGCGGCTCCGCCACAGCCATCTCGCTGGTTAGGCGCGGCAGGTATGCCGCCGGCTCCCTCAGCACTCTCTGGCTAGGGCCTGAATTAGCCGCTCACCAGAGGATGGCCCAGGAAGGGCCAGCCATCACCACCCCCTCCCGCAGATGGCAGAAAGCTGTACAAAACTGCCGCCAGCGGCAACTCCCAACAAAGTCGCACAAGCCGCGGGAGAGGCGGCTGCCCAAGCTCCCTCCTCCGCGAAAGGCCCAGCAGCAACCCGTTGCTGACTCCCTCAGTACCCTCGTACCGGTACTCGTACTGCTCGTCAGAGTACTTGTCGGAATAGTAGATTTGACTGGAGTCCATAGCGGGCTGCGGCAGAAAGAGCGTACTGAGCAAACCCTCCTCACACACACCGCCGCAACCTACCCCCCGCTTCCCCACCCCGCTACCGTTTGAATCCAACTGCTCAACTCCTATTGGCGCGGCAGGGAGAGCCAATAGCGTGTCACGCCGCTACTCCCGTCCAACCGCCGCGTGACTCGAACGTCCGCACACCAATGGCCGGAAGCTGCAGGGGAGCTTTACGTCAGAGGTGACGAAAGGGCGAGGGGCGGGGCGCAGTGATGAGCCTGCCGCGGGAGGGCGGTTCCAGCAGTTTCTAGAGTGTATGGGGGGGAGCAGCGGGGGGGGAGCGGCTGAGGGGACCCGGGGCAGGGTTAGGGTGCGCGGTGCGTGGTGCGTGGTAGGTGCCGGGGGCTGCTTGGGGCCGGTGTCCCCGGTCTTGCCTGTGGGAGAGAGGGCGAGTGTCCTCCCGCCTCTTCAGTAAAGCGGCGTGTTTAAATTACGTATGTGCCGTGCCGTGGTGGCGTCTCTGCTGCGTACCCTGGGGCCGGGGAGGTGCTGTGAGCTCCTCCGGGTGCGGGGCTGCGGCTGTATCGTAAGCACGACCGCTCTCCTGACTTGAAAGGCCGTAGCGTCTGAGCTGCTTAAGCTGGTACTCGCTCAGAGTGCAAACAGAAAATAAACATGGTGTGCAGGCGTGTTGAGAGCTGTATGGTGCTTGTGGACACGTTAACGTGTTACAAACGCTCTTACCTGGCAAAATAGCACGGTAACCACGGTAGTAGGTTACCAGGATTTAGAAAAAGGCAGTTCAGTTCCTAGAATATGAACTTCCATTTTTGGCACCAGGCTTTTTCTGTAGGTAAATACTGAGTTCTGCACTTCCCCTGAACTCAGTAGTGTTTCTTGCACATACGCTGTGAGATGAGACAAGCGTGGTAGGAACGTCGCCGCAAAGTGTGACACCACGGCTTTCTTCAGCTTCTGTGCCCCCTGCCTGCGATGTGCTGCCACCTCTTCTTGCTTGGCCTGTAGTAAAAGGAGACTAGTTAAGTTTTCTGCTACCAGGAATACAGGTATTGTGTGTGATTGTGTAATGCATCGGCCTGTGCTCATGGGGAAGAAAAGAGTAATTGAAGTCATGTGAGGCACAAGCACCAACATGTATAGGCAGGAATCATTGTTCTTAGTGGTGGTGTTTTACTGGTGCTGCAGCTTCATGTCTTAAATGCTGAAGTTTAAACCAGCCTTGCGCCTTGTAGCTGATAAAAGGGGCGCTTGTCATAATCCGGCAATAGTATTTTTCTCTTAACTGGACTGCATGTTGACATGGGTCATTTACAGGCAAAACAAATTTTGTTGACCTTTATGGAAACCCATGTATAAGCCTCTTCTGAGTTCACTAAGAAAGTGAAAGCCTGGAGTCTCTTTAAAGCAACTTTTCCTTCTATTGCAAATACTTGCATTTATCAAATAACAATTTTGAAGATGATTAGAAGGTGTTTTAGGCAGATACCCAATTTACCATGTGACTCATCAAATTGTTTTGAAAATCCTCGATCCTCAGGATTGAAAAGCTGTATTTGTCAGGCAATTGACAGGACTCCAAAACCCAGACATAAAACTAACAAAACTAGTATACTAGCTTTAGTAAGGCAGGGTTATGAAATCTTATTTAGTATTGGAGTGCCATTTCAACTTCTTTTTTCACGAAATCTTTTCCCTGGCAAGACTTAAAAGCACTGGTAAATTACAAATAATGCAGTACCAGGAATCTGTGAAGATCTACTATTAATTTGGTATCTTTTTCCTAAAATGAAAACTCTGATGTTAGGGATATTATTTCTAAAATTACTAAAATAAAGTAATAATCTTGCTGAGTGGTAAGCTTATTAAATAATGATAGCAAGGACACTTGGGGAGACCTTATCAACATATGTAAAAACTTACTCTGAAGGGAGGGCTTAAAGAAGACAGAGCCAGGTTCTTTCCAGTGGTTCCCAGTGACAGGACCAGACACAGTGCGCACTAACTGAAACATGAGATGTCCTCCTTGAGTATCAGGAAACACTTTTTTACTGTGAGGTGATGGGGCACTGGCACAGGTTACCCAGAACTGCTGGGGTCTCCATCCTTGGAGATCTGCTAAAGCCTTCTAGATGTGGTCCTAGGCAGTGGGCCCTAGGTGGCCCCGCCTCAGCAGGGATGTCAGACCGAATGATGTGCAGAGGTCTCTTCCAACCTTAGGCACACTGCGATACGGTGTGAAACAGGGTTCTTCAGCATTTTCTTTGGCATATTGTTACACACAAAGGCTATGATAGTCACACTGCAAAGAAGGGAATAAACTGTTTTGTATCCATTGTGGAGAGAAAAAAAACAAAAACAAACCACACATCAAGGCAGCTTTGGGCTAGAAATGTGGGGGTTGGACTAGATGATCTTTTGAGGTCCCTTCCAACCCTTGGGATTCTGTGATTCTGTGAATGTTTCGGTTTTGGCTGGGGTAGGGTTAATTTTCTTCCTAGTAGATGGTGCACTGCAGTGCCTTAGTCTGAGACAATGCTGATAACACACCGATGTTTCAGTTGTTGCCCAGTAATGCTTACCCCATTAAGGACTTTTCAGTCTCATGCTCTGCCATCGAGGAGGGGCATGGGAAGCTGGGAAGAAGCAAAGACAGCTGACCCAAACTAGCCAAAGGGGTATTCCATACCACAGCACATCATACCTAGCACATAAATTGTGGGGGGAGTTACCCAGAGGGGCAGATCGCTGCTTGGGTCAGGCTGTGTATTGGTCAGAAGGTGGTGGTGAGCAATTGTATTGTGCATCACTGGTGTTTATTTTGTTTTTATTTTTTTTGTTTTTTGTTTGCTTTTTAACTTTTATTTTCCTTTTTATATTCTCTTGTCTTGTTATTTCCCTTCTCATTATTAATAGTTTTATATTGTACTTCACTTATTAAACTGTTCTTATCTCAACCTGTGGGTTTTACATTCTTTTGATTCTCCTCCCCATTCCCCCTGGGGGATGAAAGTTGGGGTGAGGGAATGGCTGCATGGTTCTGAGTTACCGCCTGCGTTTAAACCGCGACAAGACCTTAGGAGACATTTCCTACCAGTACCCAGTTTAATTATCTAAAACATTTTAGAAAAAAAAAAATGCTGCAGGAATATTTTAGGTTCAACTTATTCCGTCTCTAAGCAGTGATTTCTTTGGGGCCTGTTTCCTGTGGTTGAGTCATTTATGTCTTCGCATTGGAACTTCTGCCAGCACTAAGCTGTAGAACAAGTTTTTTTTTTTAATTTTTTTTTTCTAGTGCTCAAGAATGACCTTTTAATTTGACTTGTGATACATCTTCATATTCAAAGAAGTTAGTTTGTGGAATTAGGATCGTTAGGTGGTGGATCCAGATCCTGACTCTGAAGCATCTGAACCAGGTCAGAGGTGAATCAAACCGTGAGTACATTCACTAACAAGAAGAGCTGCTGCTTAGTTCTTACCATACACCCATACTTGTGTGTTGAAGGCATGTGTTCGCTGCTCATTGCAAGGGGATTGGACTAGGTGACCTTTGAAGGTCCCTTCCAACCCTTTGGGTTGGGTTTCTGTGGTTCTATGATTCTATGAAATTATATATCAAAGAAATATGCCATATTACAGATTGACGAGGGCCTGCATGGCCTCATCTGCATGGCCTCAGGGGCATAGGTTTATTAGGAGAAACACATGAGCTGCTCAACTGGAAAGAATGCTCCTGCTCAAAGCCCTGTCCAGTTAGTTCTTGCTGCTAAACACAACATAAAAATGGCAAAAGCATGAAGAGAATATTCTTGAGCTTTTCTGTCTTCTGTAGGTGTCACACAGGCACATACAGTTTTGAGCGGCAGTAATCTGAGTCAGCATAGAGCCTCTTCAGGACTAGAGATGGTCAGCATGATTTTTAACATGGCATTTTTGAATGATTTTGTGTAACTATAGAGAAGAGCAGATTTAAATTTGTTGTATAACCTGTTGCTTGTAACCAAGGCCATTTGCAGAGTTTGTGGGCTATGATAAATAAAAATGTGTTACAATGAAAGGCCTGTATGCACCTTACTATTGCACGTACAGAATTCAGGATGTAAGTTACGGTGGATAAAATATTTTCTGTGCTTTTTGTCAAAAGGGGAAGACAAGTTTCCCATCTGTGGTGTGCATAGCAGTTCCTGATTATAACTGCTGCTTTTTCTGTTCAATTTTGTGAGCTATTTGAAAAATTTAGGTTAAATGTACTTATGCAGTGGTTCTGTTTTCAGTGTGAATCACATTCATAAAATACATTGATGAACCAATATCTGTGCTTTTACATTTTTAGTGTTTCCTGTGGAAGGAAGGCTCAAACTTTCTGTCAGTTTTTGATCTTCATTAACTTTTGAACCTATTGGCAGGTTTGGTCAAACTTAACAGAAATGTTGGTAAATATTACTCTTGCAAGTTTCATGACAACAGGTGGCCAGATAAAGCAGGAGCATTCTGATGGGGGACAATGTAACAGGTAAACTCACATTTTACTAGACACCAAAGAATCTGGATTGGAAAGGAGACTTAGTATAAATGCCTCAGTGGTAAATACACTTCAGCCTTTGGTGCACATGCCTTCTGAGACAGTAAAAACAATTATTCACAAGCCGTGAGTCAGCAGAAAATCAGTCTCACTTAGTTCAGATATTCAGTAAACTTTATTTGACTGTGATTTTACTTCCAGCTTTGTGTGGTATTTGCCTAGCATTTCACAACACGAATAATTGTCAAAGCATTGATCCTACAAGCTTAGGCTATTCACTTTCATAATATTGTCTTTGCAGGCTTTATCTTTAGAATCAGTTTACCTCAGTTTAGATACTTAAATTTGTATTTATTACCTTACTCAATTTGAAATATATTTCCATAAGCATGGAGTTGTTTGTGTGCTAACTAACTTCCCCCGAGTTAATGAAAACAGTAGGTTATTTCGGGTTTCTTTTTCAGGTCACACAAAAATGTGAGCTAGGTCATGGAGAAACTAAAAAAATGATGCAATGTATACATGGTTTAACTCTCTGTAAATAAGCTGGTGTGTTGAAAATACTCCATCTGAATTACTGAGGATTTCCTTCTGAGAGAGGATAAACTGACTCTAGCTCTTTCTGTGGATTTTCCTGTGGAGTGGTCAGAACCTTGTCTAAAGATTACAGCTCAGATCCGAAAAGGAGCCACACTGAAGTATTCGCACATTAAACAGAATCAATAATGATAATTTAGCAGACAATGATTTCCATAGCAACTGATGCTCATATAACTGATTCAGGATGACACTGTATAATGACTGGAGAATCAAGCTCGAGAAGATGCTGTCAAATGAGGCACGATCCTGCTCAAATTTTTTCCTGTAGGCTATGCAAGATGTCAGTATTCAAAGTGGACCAGTGACCAGATATCTGTAGTGGAACCTTCGATTGCTGGATTTTTTTTTTGACGCCATGGTTAAATAGTTTTGAGTAACGGTTTTATTTTAACTTAAAAATGTAAGTCTAGACCTGACAAAAGGTCCTTTTAGGCTAACATCCCTCCGCAGGTTTCTATAATGGATGCCTTCTGCAGTCCAAAAGTGTAAAGAGTCAAAGAAGTATGTGATGATACATTCCCAGATTACTCTAGGAATTACCAGTGAGGAACTTCTTTGCAAATAACAGGCCCAGGTGGATTTTTGTTTCATAAATTTTCCAGTTATCTTTGAACCAAACATCCTGTCTCCACAGTATTGTCTTGGAAGGAGTTCCATGGCTGAAGTTCCTTCATGAGAACTATTACATGAAACAAGCATATTTGGTTTATGTTAAATCTGCTGCATGCTGCTTTTTGTATTGTAAGAGCATGTGAATGAGTTATTAATTGTCCCAAATGTTTGTAGTTTTCAGAGGTAGGATTTCTATACTACAGGATTATAGGCTAGGACTTTGAATTTGAGCTGAATGCATAGGCTCTTTTTCGTTCTCCTTCCCTCCCTTTATGTAAATATTCCTCACTGATTTTTGTGATGTTATTCAAATGTTTAAAATGAGTCACTTGTAAATTGTGTACATACACAGCAGTGAAAACAAATGTATGTAAACTGAAAACACATCTATTTGCATGTATTATAAAGTCTTCAAATAGTTTGCTACAAAATGATGTTTAACGTAGTAGATGACTGAATTTAAATTGAATGGAACCTGTGCAAACCACTTACGTACAAATAGTTTTTCTTACGGTATTGTAACAATGTAAGGTTTAAAATAGCCACTGGAGGGCTCACTGATTTAATGTTAAATGACAAGCTGGTCTTTGAAAGCCAGTAGTTGGCGGTTATTGGCTAAGACTGTGTTAACTGGTGTGCTAATCATTTGAAGAAAACTGGATGTTAGCAGAATGTTTGCAGATAGTGGGAAGAGAGCACTTACATTTCTTCTCAAAGAGTAACATTTCTCGTGGATACTTGTGTCATGGTGTGGGAAAATTTACAAAGGTTTGAAAGATAGGAGGATCTAAATGTCATAGAATAAACATAAAATACCAGAGTTCTCACCCCTTACCATAAAAATCTAAAAAGCCATCCTGCCAGGCAGCAGTGTTTCCCCATTTTGAGGAGCCACCCGCACATCTGACAGATTTTTCCCTCCCTGCTCTTTTCTGCAGGTGACAGCAAAGTCTCAGCAATGAGTCAGGCCCAGGGCTGTAGCCTTTTTGGAGAGCTTTGTAGAGCTGGGATCAAGTGCCACAGATTTAATTGGTGTCAGTTTCTTCTGGCATTCTGAATCAGGTCTCTTTCGTTGCAGTTAGAGAGAACTCAGTTTTCAGAAACTTTGGCAACAATGAATTCTGCAGAAATATTCTAATAGTTTTGTATTTTCCTCAACCTTTTTTTTTTTTTCCTCCAAAAGTCTTGCTTGGCTATGTAGATTATCATCGTATTCCTGATGAAATAAATACAGCTAGATGGTTTATATTCAGTATTGCCATCTTGCTTGAGTTTACAGCACTATTTACCACTGTTCTGTGGGATAAATGTGCTGAACAAAAGGCACTGTTCCTGGAGTGATTTTACTGGTAATTCTTTCTGTTCCTGTGGATATGAATTGTCCCAGAACTTCGCTAAGTCTGTTTCTGTACTTCATGGAAACTCATCTGATTTGTTGTCCTACAGTGGTCATTTTTAGTTCTGCTTATTACCAGAGATTTCCCTTGCATTAAATAGCCATTAGAGTTCTTTTCCATGATTTTGAATTTTGCAAGCTAATTAATTTTTTATCCCTGCTTATATGTCTCAACTTTCAGTGTTCCGGGTGACTGCCTTCTTTCTTTATTTTAGATAGTGGAACAGTCATCCCCTATTGCAAGGGATACACATAACTTCGAATTGTCTTGGCAGGTAAACCTCTTTTATAGTTCAGAATTAAATACACGTATTTTTAGTTTCTTAGTGTTTTAACCCTCATCATCCTGACAATTTGTTTTCTAATCATTCATCTAATGAAAAATATCCATCAGTTAAATTCTCCCTCATAGATTACCATGCAGTATCCGTACAGAAAAGAAATCACAATTACATGTAGATGGAAAGAAGATTCTACATGGAAATAAATTTTATCAGAGTCCATCCTTCGTACCACCCAAAGTGAAAACATCTATTAGACGCACCTCTGCATTGCATTTGCCCCCCTCTTGCTGTTCATGGGCCGTGTTGCAAATCTGATTCAAAAAAGGAACTTCCTCAGATGGCTTCACTTCTGAAACTAGTGTATGTTGTAAATATGCTTTGTTTCAAACCTTGTCTTTCCAGCTGTATCCTGTTATCTAATGAAAGGGATTTCCTCTATCCGAAACTATTCCAGCTAGAAGAGAACTTGGCTTTTTCCAGTTATCTTAAAGATATCCTTGACCAAAGTTGCTTGGCCATACTTGAATCTTGCATCATTACAAATGTGCATATACAGACTTATCTTTAAAAAATATTAAAAGTTCAGCAAATAGAGAAATAGCATAGGCAAACTGATGCGGTTGTTTTTACAGGTATTAAAACTTAATGCCTCTCCTTGTTTTTAGCAGCACATCAGCAGTGTTGTCATGGATACTGAGCCAGGTCCTGTTTTGCCAGCTTGCAGATATGCTAAAAATGGGATTTTCCCTTCCTACCTGTTAACCATTCTTACGGACTTGTTTGAGGGTCCACTAAAAAAAGTGAAAAGTTTTTAGTTAATCTAAACAGATTTTGGACTAGGGAGTAAGTGAATGGTAGAATATTAGCAAATGTTCTGTTTCATAATAATTACAAGATACTTTTTTATTCCACTGTTGAAAATTACATAAATATTATGAGCTTTTTCTTCTGCTGGAACACACCAAACTTCAAGCTTCTGATGGCTTGCATCTTGCTGTTCTTCCCATGGTAACCTGTCATCACTGCAAGAGAGGCACGAAGGGTCAGTATTAGGGCTTGGGGCTACCTTTTTGGAAATGTTTTTTTTTTAACTTTCATTTTGGGGCATAATCTTTGCATCAGAGGTGCGAAATGTGGACTGATGGTAGGCACTGTTACATTCTCTTACTGTTGCATCTTCTGATACTTTCAGCTCAGGATAAGTGCTCTGGGAGCATGTTCCCTCGCTGGGTGGAGCTGGCTGCAGGGACCAGGGCCAGCACTGAGTCCGTGCAACTGATGGTGGTCCCTTCCCACATAGCTCCCAGCGCTATGGGAAGGCCATGCCAGGGCTGACCTCTGCATGCAGGAGCTGCTTTCAGTTGAGTCTGGACCAGGCTACAGTCCCTGCTGTGTCACAGGTATATCTGTGCCCAGTCAGGGACTCTTGAACTGCTACCTATGTTGTCACACTGGGCTCCCAGTGGCCTTTTCCTTTATTGAGCTGATGGTCCTTGCTTTTCCTGGCAGTACAATTTTTCAGCTATATCTTAAAAACTTTCATGTCTGTAATACCTGCTTTTTTGACTTTTACTGTAAATTCAAACCCCATCAATACTATGTGCTACCTTACAGAGAGAGCTAGCAGGATTTCAGTTTCTCCTGTACAACAAACTCTTTTTCCAAGTCACCCTCCCCTCTGTGATGCTGGAATCGCCTGCCTCTGCAGCATGGCACTGCTACTCCTGACTCACTGGACCCCACATCCCATCTGATGTACAAGACAGAGCTGGTGTCAGTGTGACTTTCCCTGTCCTCAGCTTTAGGCCAGATGTTGGGTGATGCACTGTATCTAAAAATACTGATGGTAGCTGAGTCTTTATGAATTGTCTCTTAATTTTTTTTTATGGTGAAGTTCCCTGGCCATGCTGATTTTAATCTTAGGTGAAACAGTGAAAGGTGTGAAAAACAGTAGCTTAATTCTTTGCAATGTGAGAATACTGTTAATTAATTTCTTTACATATAGGGTATTTGGTAATAGGGTATTTGATAATGTAACCACTGCAGTGCACTATGCAGAGGAGAGAAGATGTGTATGCTTAATTCACATTTTTAACTGAATCTGCACTGTACATACATATATGCCTGTGGGAGATGCCTGCCAGAATGCATCCTGAGCTCCCCATCCCTGTACTGCACAGACCAAGGACTGGCCAATATGTGGCACAACTTTTATCTTCTGGAAAACAGCAATGGCTGGTGAAAAAGGCTTGCAGCTGTGTCTTTAGTGAACTGTAACCTGCAAGACAGAGTTGCAGTGCTCATCCATACTGGGTTAGAAATTCATCTTTCAACCTCCTCCTTAGATAACTTGCATGTCACAGTGTTCTATGTTAAGACCATAGCTAGTTTTCTCCAATAAAGCTTCCCAATAGAGTATAACTTTAGTATCAAATCATGCAGCTGTCTTTAGAAAGAACTGGGATAAATATACTGCTCTTGGTTTGCAACTGCCATATGATAAAGATGTAAATTTAGAACAGTAATGTTTAAAAAAGCCATAAAATGCATTAAACTTTGAGAATGTACTTGGATATTTGACTTAAAAATCCGTTTTGAAGAAGTACAAGAAACAAAACTCTGAGTAAGGAGGGTGTATTTCCAGGTACCAGGTAAACTAATTGTTGCCTGACATTAAGTCACAGGTTTTTTTGGTTCAGCATTACAAAACTGCTTACAAAAACCACATGTGCTGGGTAGACTCTGTTCTGCTTAGAGTTTGGGTCTTGACAGATAGAAAACATATCATTTTATGTCAGAAGAAACGGATTTTAAAGACCTTGCATTTTCAGGTCTCCCATTTTGTATGCCTGCATAATGGCAAAACATATCTGAGTCACCATCCTTTGGAAAAATTCAGATGGCACTGAACCATTATTGCTATTGTATGTGGGGTGGGTTTGCAACAGAAAAAAAAAGATTAAATACTAAAAGGTAAACTCTGACTTGTTATCCAGCTTGAAAACAGGAAATTGAGTTCTTTCTCCATGGGTTCCAGTTGGCAGAACTGCTCAAGCACAGTATGGATCTAGATGCATGTTTTTTTTCTTGTGAGATAAAAGGTTGCACATGGGATGAATGCTCTGGCTTGATCACGCTCTCTTTTCTTCTGCTTTCTATCAGCTAATCTCTGTGCTGATATAAGGGAGCCCCCAGTGAAACGAGGGCTAGTTTGATTTTACAAGAGCATTTTAAGCTTAGAATAAATTTATAGGTAGTGTATCTATGTTTGGTGACTGATATGGACTTTCATAAAGATAAAATTAGTATATGCTCTTAATTTTCTTGTAAAAGAATCTTCTAGTGGCTGAAGAAGAGATTAACCTGTTGTCCCTCAAAATTAATCCTTATGCGTATTACTTGGCTTTTAATGGCATTCATCATTTATGTCAGCAGTTGCATGCTGAGCAGTGAAGTTTAGGCTTAAAAATTGCCAGGTCACACTTCAGGAGCACTGAAGGGTATTTTAAACAGCAAAATGTTTTGCATCTGTAAAATACCAAATTGCTTTTCATTATGGACAGACACTTTTCCCACAACTTGTGTATTTTTTTTTTTAATGTAAAATATATATAAATAATAAATCAATGAAATCTCCTAAAATAGTATCGCTGGAGTCTTACTCTGACATTCTTGTGCATTTTTGTGTGGCTTAGTGATGCCTGAGGAGTCTGAAAACTTTCTTCAGTATGTCTTGTAGCATAGCAAGCGTTACCATGGTACCTTGTAACAATTTTCTAATCAGCAGATGGAGCCACAAGGGGAAAAAAAGATTTGAGTGAAGAATTTTGGAAGGGAATAATACTAAAATAAATTTGCTATAAAAAAATGCTCCATATGATTGTTGAAAAATTAAAGCAAACAGTCCTGTAATGTATCATCTGTTAGTTGAACATGTGCTCTCATTTGTATGATCTGTACACAACCAAAGTAAATTACAATAAATTAGTAACAACTATTGACAGCCTTTACTTAATTTGGTGCTGTATCCCCTTATTTAAGCCCTCACCCTAATATTTGAAAGGGTGAAAAATATCAACTTTCAGGATGTTTAATATTGTACTTTCTCAAAAAGTAAAATTAGAATAGACCTGTTGGACTGGATGTGGGAATCAGGAATATGGTGATTTAAGATCTTCGTAGAGTTGGTTTGTCAATGCAGACAGTTCCTTTCTGGAGATCAGGTGGAGTGTGAAAGGGAAAAGATCTTAAGATCTTCCCGAAGGATATTAAGTAGTAGCAACACTCTTCAAACACTCTTCACTAATCCGTTGAAGACTAATAGAGATGCTTAAGCAAATCCACAGTTTACCCAAATTTTCCAAAGCACATTACTTCTGATTATTACCAAAAACCATTACTTTGCCCTGTTTCAGAGTGCCTTATCACTTGTGGGGTTTGTGGTGTTTCCAGGAGATGAGCTAGATAGTGAGGCTTTAAATATGTTTAAATAGGTTGCTTTTTTTAATATAGTCATATGATTGAGCTTTTGTAACTACAACTATGCTTGTTGAAGACATACTGTTTTAACAGTATAGAATGCTTTGTATGCTCCAGTTTCAGCTTGTCACAGGATAAGGATGTTCTTTTTGAAGATGATTTTTTTTTCCCTTAGATTATATATATTGCAATATGGATTGTACAGTCCAGTAACCTAGTGCTGAATGTACTCTGGCACTTCGAAGAACAACAGGAGAAGTGATGCAGTAAGAGGATCAAATTATTTTTATCCTTTTGTCTGTTCCACTTTTATGATGACAAAAATACAACATCGGGAGTCTGAAGCTCAGTCTAAAATCATCAGTTCAACAAGTTTTTTGGCTCCATCAGATCTTCCTGCTTCATAAAGCATATTAAAAGGAGGAGTGCGAGCAACCAGGAGCGCGGCGAACAGAGTGGGCAAACAGAGCAGGACGAACAGAGCGGGATGAGGCAGTTTGCGCGGGCAGGTGAGCGGGATGGTGAGCACCCATCGTATGGCCAGGGCCCGGTCTGGGAGCTCTGCTCTGGCTGCCCCGGCGGTGGCCGGCATAGGCACCCAGACAGAGCAGATGAGAGGGGAGGCTGCAGTGCAGAGCTCGGAGTGTAGAGGGTGCCTGCACTGGTCTGGTGAGGGAAAGGTGCACGATGGGCAGGGCTGCGCTTGGTGCTCCCTGGTGGAGGTCCTCCTGCAGCGGGTGACTGAGCTGCGGAATGCTGTTAGCAGGCTTCAAGATGTCAGGGTGGCTGAGAGGAAGTGGGGCTGCTTGCTCCAGCCCCATACTGTGCAGGGGCCTCAAGCTTCCCCTCCAGCTCATGAAGGAAAGAAGGAGGCCACCAACCCGGGAACTTGGGAATTAGTGACAAAGAAAAATAACAAAAGAAGGAGGAAAAGGACAATTAAAGGCAAGGGGCTTCCTCCTAAATCTGTTCTCCCCACGCAGAACTGCTTTGCTGTCCTGCAGGAGACTAACGAGGAAATGCACTAGCACCACAAACAGCCGGATTATGCACGGGTAAGGATCTCTGCTGGCGCTACAAAGAAAAAGTGGCGGGTCGTAGTAATAGGGGACTCTACTTTGAAAGGGACGGAAGCACTCATCTGTTGGCCTGACCCCGTCTCGAGGGAGGTGTGCTGCCTACCGGGAGCACGGATCAGGGATGTTACAGAGAGGCAGCCCGCTCTAGTAAGTTCCACGGACTATTACCTGCTCCTGGTGATCCATGTGGGTGCTAGGGATATAGGTAGTAGTAGACTGGGGACCATAAAGAAAGACAACAGAGCCCTGGGAGAGGTGGTTAGGGGCTCCGGTGCTCAGATAGTCTTTTCGTCAATTCTCCAGGACACAGGGGAGGACCAAGAAAAAGCTAGGAGGATTGGCCAGGTTAATAAATGGTTGAAAGGGTGGTGTCATAGTCAGGGGTTTGGCTGTCTTGAACACGGGACTGAAGTTAGTAGGCCAGGTCTACTGGGGGCTGGTGGAGCTGCTCTGGTAAAGAAGGGGAAGAGCAGTTTTGGTAGGAGGCTTGCCAGACTGGTCAAGGAGGCTTTAAACTAGATGTGTTGGGGAAGGGGGGCATCATTCCATCCCAACACACCCAGTCAGTTGCCAGAACCTACAATAACTGCTCGGAACAATGTACATATATACCGGCTGCTCCAGCCAACGAGCCGGCTCCAATTGGAGCTCATCTCAGATGCCTCTATACAAACGCCCGAAGCATGGGGAACAAACAAGAGGAATTAGAGATGTGTGCACATCTACGGGGGTATGATACAATAGGCATCACAGAAACATGGTGGGATGGCTCCTATGACTGGAGTGTTGGAATGGAAGGTTACAGGCTCTTTAGAAAGGACAGGCCTGGCAGGCGGGGAGGGGGAGTTGCCCTTTATGTTAGGGATAGGCTGGAGAGTATGGAACTCTGTCTGGGGGCAGGTGAGCAGTTTACAGAGAGTCTGTGGGTCAGGGTTAAAGGGAAAACAGCCATGGGAGACATTACTGTGGGAATCTGTTACAGGCCACCTGGTCAAGGAGAACCTGTGGATGAAGCACTCTACTCTACTCTAGACAGATAGGAAAAACCTCACGCTCGCAGGCCCTTGTTCTCATGGGGGACTTCAACCACCCTGATATCTGTTGGAACGATGGCACTGCACGGCACAAGCAATCCAGGAGGTTCCTCGATTGTGTGGAAGACAACTTCCTTCTGCAAGTAACAGAGGAGCCGACAAGGAGAGGTGCCATGCTTGACCTTGTGCTCACCAACAGGCAAGGGCTTGTTGAGAATGTGGTACTCCAGGGCAGCCTTGGATGCAGCGATCACAAGATGGTCGAATTTGAGATCCCTAGGACAGTGAGAAGAGCGTGTAGCAAGCTCACTGCCCTGGACTTCAAAAGAGCAGACTTTGGCCTCTTCAGGAACCTGCTTAGTAAGGTTCCATGGCATATAGCCCTGGAGGGCAGGGGGGGCCAAGACTATTGGTTGATATTCAAGGATCACCTGCTACAAGCTCAGGAGTGCTGCATCCCAACTAGAAGGAAGTGCGGCAGGAGGGCCAGGAGACCTCCTTGGATGGATAAGGAGCTGCTGAGGAAAATTCAAAGGAAAAAAGAGGCTTATAAAAAACGGAAGCAAGGACAGGTGGCCTGGGTAGAGTACAGGGATGTTGTCCAGGAAGCTAGGGACCAGGTTAGGAAGGCTAAGGCCCAGTTAGAATTAAACCTAGCCAGGGATGTTAAGGGTAACAGGAAGGGATTCTACAGGTACGTAGCAAACAAAAAACAGACTAGGAACAACATAGGCCCCCTCAGGAAGCTTTCAGGAGAACTGGCTACACAGGATTTGGAGAAGGCTGAGGTTCTGAATGGCTTCTTTGCCTTGGTCTTCACTGGCAAAGGCTCTGACTGCACCACCCAGGTCTTAGAAGGTAGACGCAGGGACTGTGAGAATGAAGACCTTGGGCCCACTGTAGGAGAGGATCTGGTTCGAGACCATCTGAAAAATCTGAACGCACACAAGTCCGTGGGACCTGATGAAATCCATCCGTGGGTCCTGAAGGAGCTGGCAAATGAAGTTGCTAAGCCACTGGCCATCATATTTGAAAAATCATGGCAGTCAGGTGAAGTTCCCGACGACTGGAAAAAGGGAAATATAACCCCCATTTTCAAGAAGGGGAAAATGGAAGACCCAGGGAATTACAGACCAGTCAGTCTCACCTCTGTGCCTGGCAAAATCTTGGAGCACATTCTCCTGAAAGGCATGCTAAGGCACATGAAAAGGAACAAGGTGCTTGGTGACAGCCAGCATGGCTTCACTAAGGGGAAATCCTGCCTGACCAATTTGGTGGCCTTCTATGATGGAGCTACAGAACTCATGGACAGCGGTAAAGCAGTTGATGTCATCTACCTGGACTTGTGCAGAGTGTTTGACACTGTCCCACACCACATCCTTGTCCCTAAATTGGAGAGATATCAATTTGATGGATGGACCACTCAGTGGATAAAGAACTGGCTGGATGGCCGCACACAAAGAGTTGTGGTCAATGGCTTGGTGTCCGGCTGGAGACTGGTAACGAGTGGTGTCCCTCGGGGATCAGTGTTGGGACCGGTCTTGTTTAACATCTTCATCGCTAACATAGACAGTGGGATTGAGTGCGCCTTCAGCAAGTTTGCTGATGACACCAAGCTGTGTGGTCCGGTTGATATGCTGGAGGGAAGGGATGCCATGCAGAGGGACCTTGACACACTTGTGAGGTGGGCTGATGCCAACCTTATGAAGTTCAACCATGCCAAGTGCAAGGTCCTACACCTGGGTTGGAGCAATGCCAGGCACAGCTACAGACTGGGCAAAGAAGAGATTCAGAGCGGCCCTGCGGAGAAGGACTTGGGGGTGCTGGTCGATGAGAAACTGAACATGAGCCGGCAGTGTGCGCTCGCAGCCCAGAGGGCCGGCCGTATCCTGGGCTGCATCAAAAGGAGTGTGACCAGCAGGTTGAAGGAGGTGATCCTGCGCCTCTACTCTGCTCTCGTGAGACCTCACCTGGAGTATTGTGTGCAGTTCTGGTGTCCTCAACATAAAAAGGACATGGAACTGTTGGAACAAGTCCAGAGGAGGGCCACGAGGATGATCAGGGGACTGGAGCACCTCCCGTATGAAGACAGGCTCAGGAAGTTGGGTCTGTTCAGCCTGGAAAAGAGAAGGCTGCATGGAGACCTCATAGCAGCCTCCCAGTATCTGCAGGGGGCCTATAGGGATGCTGGGGAGGGACTCTTTGTCAGGGACTGTAGTGACAGGACAAGGGGTAATGGGTTAAAACTTAAACAGGGGAAGTTTAGATTGGATATAAGGAGGAAATTCTTTCCTGTTAGGGTGGTGAGGCACTGGAATCAGTGGCCCAGGGGGGTTGTGAGTGCTCCATCCCTGGCAGTGTTCAAGGCCAGGTTGGATGAAGCCTTGGGTGATATGGTTTAGTGTGAGGTGTCCCTGCCTATGGCAGGGGGGTTGGAACTAGATGATCTTGAGGTCCTTTCCAACCCTAACAATTCTATGATTCTATGATTCTATGATTCTATGAAACCGAGTATTTTGCAACACTACAGATGTAACTATGTAAGCATGCCGCAGATTTTAACTTGGAAAAACGATAACTTGAACCTTACTTTCCATGGTGATTTGTCTTTACATTATGGTGCTGTTGCACTGGTTGTTAATACTGTGTCTCTTCTGTGAATGAGCAGAGAATTTTGGTATTCACAATGACATCTTTGGAAGCATTAAATGCATATACAAGCACTTTAAGATGGCAGAATGTAATTAGAGCTGTGAGTTTGACAGTAATTCCTACAAAATTACAATATTTTCATCGTGCAGAAGGCAAAACTAAATGAAATGGATATTGTTAGCGTCTGCTAACCATGATCAGAGTTTTTTGAGATGGTTGGCTGTCATATTTATGAAGCTCTGAGTGAGATCTATAGCTGTGACTGATTGTGCCCTACCATTCAATTGCTGGATCTCAATCTGCCACATTTATAATTTAGCATTATGGAGGATGCCTCTCCCTGCAGCTCAAAAATCAGGGGGGAGAGGAGTGCAAATTCACTTTAGTCATTCAAACAGGACTGCTCTAGAGCAGTCATACATGCAACCGCATATATGTCCTATTATTTGGAAAGCAACTATGAAGTGTTTTCCCAGTGCAAATAATTGCCAGGGACAGAATAAGTTCCTTGAATTCAATTCTCCTTCTCCATTTAGGATTAGGAAAAGTGCCACTTTAGTTGTGTTCCTGCAGATGCTCTGGTGACCTCCTTGCTTCTGTTGTACCCTGTTCTGAGTATTAACTGCAGGCTTTGCTGCACGCATGAGATACTAGCACATGTGCCCTGGAGTTGAAAGAAGATTCATAATTTGAGATGGTATAGGTAATTTGAAGAAATTCTTGCATTCTTCTAGTTTTCCATGCATTTCTGTCAGTGCACTAAAGAATACGTACACATCATAAGGGTGAATATGTTTATTTCTCAGTCAGTAGAATCATGGACTGGTTTGGGTTGGAAGGGACCTGAAAGCTCATCTAGTTCTAACTCCCCTGCCATGGGCAGAGACACCTTCCACTGGAAAAGATTGCTCAAAGCTCCATCTGACCTGGCCTTCAACCCTGCCAGGGATGGGACAGCCGCAGCTTCTCTGGGCAACCCGTGCCAGTGCTTCACCACCCTCACAATGAAGAACTTCCTAGCATCTCATCTATAGGCCGGAATTTGTATTTACTCACTTACTACTTTCCAATCATCACAGGTATCCTTCCAGGATGGTTTAGCTCTGTGTGAAGCCCCCTGCACTACAGGACTTTCTTGGACAGTAAAATTTCATTTTTTTTTTTTTTATTTCTTATGGTCCATAAGAGGTATCACTGAAATATTAATAGTGAAGATGATGATTAGAAGGAAGATAATGGTAGCACGGCCCGAGTTTGGTTTTAAATTAATCCAGAGGCTTTGATTTGCTGGGTTAAAACAAGTGTTCTGAAGCACACAAAGATTTCTGTAATCTTCTACTATTCATGCATCACTGTTAATTAAGGGGCTTCATTGGACTTAGCCCGCTCCTCAGAAATACTGTAATTAACTGAGAGAACTGTGTATCTGCTTGCTTCTGATCTTTATCTTAGATATTCTACAAAGAAAATCCTATCCTAGTGAATAGTGAGCAGCAAAAGATTTAATGGGAGAACTAAAATACCGTTCCATTATATACTTGCACAAAATGTAGTTTTGTTCCTTAATTTATTCATTTATACATTACCTACAAAAGATTTGTTACCCTCTCACAATGCAAGTAAGAAAAGTAGAAGTACCTCTTCTGAAATGTTTATAATGTAGGATCCATCTGCAATAAATTCAGATTTCTGGAATTTATATATATATATGTTTTCCCATCAAACATATAGATATAAAATACGTTTTTGCATAAAAATATATATTATATAAATATATATAGTCCCTCTATATATTCCATATATATATTATATATATAAAAATATATAGAGAGTATATATAATATATATGGAATGTATATCTATTTTCCATACATATATATGTGGTTTCCATAAAAAATACATGCATATTTTTATGCATATGTTTTTCCATACAACATGTAGACCTGCAGCTTCAGGAACATGTTTTTTGGCCGAGGAGACAGGGTATTTTGCTTTGGTGGGGTTTTGGGGTTTTTGTTTTTTTGTTTTTTTTTTTTTTTTGTTGTTTATTTGTTTGTTTTTGTTTCTGTTTTTGTTTGGTTTTTGTTTTGTTTTTTATTGGTTTGGGTTTTTTTTTTTTTCACATTTGCTTAGTTCTGTTTTTGCAGTTGCATTCCATGTTTTTGCCTTTGTTTAGTCAATTATATTTGGCTCAGGAAATGTATTGTTACACTATATACACTGACTAGATAGCTTCCTGTATTCATATTTTTAAACTGTCGATGGTTTACAAGGAAGAGGCAATAAGTGCTTTTATTTTTCCTGTCACCATTTTCCAAGACTTGCTGAAACATCCTCAAAATTGTTTAGCTGTCAATAAGTTCTTTGTCAGGGATTTTGCTTTTTGGAGTAAAATAGATAAATGATGATACCTTCTCAGGCTTCCTCTTACTAAATAGCGTGTGGGACAGAGCAGAGGTTTCAGCTATGAGAATACAAAAACCTTAAACACCATTCAAAGTGTTTGGACATTCCAGGTATTTTTAAAGTACACTAAGCTGTTAGGTGGACAAGCTGCTCACCTACCTATAATTATATATATATAAAAAAACAACTCTGCTGTGCTAGTCTCCTAGAGAATACTTTAACAGCTTTTTGCCACCTGGGGAAATAGGAGGAGGAAGGAGGAAAAAATATCTCTTAAAAAAGATTCTAACTACAGAAGGAATGATGATTAAAAGGCCACCGAGTTGCTTTTCACAGAAGCAGCTAATGAGAAGATCTGAATTAGGGCAGAGAAATATACAGCTTGTTTAATGATTAGATGGAATTTGTTTGTTCCAAATGTTATTCAAACATTTGAACTGTTAATATGCAGATAGCTTCAGTCTGAATTACTTGAGCAGGCAGTCACTAAATGTAATTCAGCTGTGGTAGAATCTAATCAGCCCTCTGTTGCTATCTCTTTCCATAGCTTGTAGAGTTTAGAATGACTAGGTTTCTAACTTAAGCTCCTCCACTAAGTGCCTAAAATTAGGTGTGTTGCAAATGGATGTAATGGACATGCCACTCAATGACAAAACTAGCTTTGAACCTGGAAACTCCCACCTGCAATCTGTGTATTAACTTGTTAGAGACATGTGCTATATATGGGTGGGATAAAAACAGTTCTGCTGTTTATGGTCATGTTGCATTTCTGGTAAGATGCAATAATTATACTTGAGATGGGTTTCTGTGGCTATTTTAAACACATTGAATTCTCACTGACATATCTGAACTTTCCAAGCAATAGATCTCATTCATCACCTTAATTTGTTGTTCTGAAAGACTTGTGTTGGTCAACCTCTTATTATCTAGGAAGTGTTTTTTCACAAATGCCACAAATCAGGAATTACAAAAGCTACTTGATTGCAGCCAGCTTTTTTAAAATGGAAAGTCTTTGTTGGTTGTTTTTTTTTTTTTTTCTTCTGTGCCAGTAACATTGAGAGAATATCCTCTTTGCCATAAAACATGCAGTCAAAAGTCTGGCTTCCAGCACTGTCAGCAGTACCCTTTTTTCAAGTCAGTAACCTTTTCTGGGCTAAACCCTGAAATGAACCTATCATGGATATGACTAGTGTTTTATGACCTGCTGGTGATAAATGGAGACTTAGTCTTGTGTTACTCTTCCATTCCACTTAATCGTTTTGCAATTTTGAAACAGTAGTGGGACGTTAATATTGTATTCCTTATTAACATTAGAAAAACTATTTTCTCCTCAGTAATGTCATGAAGTTGTTAATATCACACAAATGTGACCTTACCGAGGAGCTAGATAATCCTGGATCCCAACATAAATAATGTTTACTGTTCTAAGGTAATTTATCACTATGTTAATTAATTTCCTTTAAAATACAAGGCAAATGTTTTACAACACTGGTAACCATTAGTACTACATCACTGGAACACAGAACGATTGTTTAGATTAATTATATCTCATGTTGTCCTGTTATAGCAATACATTTTTATACTAGGAGTTCAGTGAAAAGGGTGACCAATGAAGAGCACAAAGGAGAAACTTTGCCGTTTTAATTTTTCAGTATTTTTCAATTTCAGATTCTCTCCAGTGCTCTCCTTACCTTTAACGCAAGTGGAGGAGGAGCAACCTGTTACTCAGACTTTTGTACTGGTTCCTAATTCTGTATTTGATAGCAGTGTGCTTTTGAAAGGACCATTCTCATCTATGGGAGCTTTTTCACACTCTGTTTAGTATAGCAGTAAGATAACTTTGTTGTGTTTTATGAATTTTTCCAATAAATTGTTTAATGCTTTGTTGCAGTTTGCAAGCAGGGAACAGTTTCTTTTTAAGAACAAATATTAACTATTTTTAATTTTTATTTTTCATTTTTTTTTCTATGAATAGTCTTTGAGAATATTTCCAAGTCTCTGTTAAGAGACCTAGTTGCCCTGTCCAAGGTAAAATAACCTGCTTTCCTTTGAGGATTTTGATATTTTTAAGTTTACCAATTATTTCTAAATTAAACTTATCCTATTCCAACCATTAATATATTTCCAAATTTCTGCAGAGTCTTTTGCTAATTTATTCTTCAGATACATTTCTGCTCTGATTTTTCTTTTCCTTCCTTCTGCTTTCATCTTCTTTTTAACAACAGCTACGTAATTCTCTTTTAATCTGTGAGGACCTTAATTCTTTTTCTCATGTGCATCCATTTTTTTTCTGCAGATACCATTTTCCATTACTTCTCCAAGGAAGCATATTTAGTAACAAGGTTTGTAGTTTTTGAATCTCCTTAGGTTCTTTTTCAGTTGTTTGGGTTTTTCTTTTTTTTTTTTTTTTTTTTGTGATAAGAAACTAGTTTTTTCTCATGCTTATGTGCTTTAAATCTGTGGACAGTGTTTTTGGATTACTTCTGTCTTTCATGTCAAAATAAAATGAGTTTTTATTTTGATAACATTTGAAACACTCAAATTTGTCATTAGGGGATTCTTCAGCTTTCAAGACTTTTTTACAGGTTCGTTATTTTTCATTAGAAATGAAAGTTAAAATCCTCATCAGTTGTGCCTGTGCTTGGATATAAGATATGAAGCTGTAACATCTGCTACTAAGAGTGATGTAACTGATCTGATATTTAAAAATGCCAGAGTGAGTAGGTAGTTGTGGGAGATGAGATGAATACTTCAGCAGGTGCCTTGCTTTCCAGTAACCATGGACCTTAATATGGGATTATAGATATCTGACTTTTTAGCAGTTATTGGTTGATTTTTTCACTAGGGTCTTTGAGTTTTAACCTTTTGGATATGCTATACAGATATTCAAACAAGCAAGCAATCATGCTTAACAGAGTAGTTAACAGGCATATGAGTTATCAAGCCAAAGATAGAATTCGCAGTGAGTAAATACGGGACAGAAATAGGAATGTGAAGGCAAAGGAATCTATTTCAGAGTAGGGAGCTGTTCTTCTGCTTTAAAATACCTCAGGAACAAACAGAAAAAAAATAGGGTTGTTGGTTTTTTTTGGGGGGGGAGGGGTTATGGCTTTTTTTTTTTTTTTTTTTTGCTTCACAGCTAAGGTTGCTTTGCTGTAGATTTTACACCTTTCAGTGTTCATTTTATTGGAATATTTCTTTTCAAGATTTTTGTACACCAAATACTACAATGTGTTGCATTTGCTTTGCTTTGCCAGTTTAATGAATACTTTTATTTGGTATGAGTTGGGTTTTTTTTCAACTGAGAGTGATCATTAACAACACTTGGGAGATCTAAGCTGAAGAGAAAGTGAAATCATTTCACTTTAAGGCTAATACTTGCTATTTTTATTGCACCCAAAGGAAGAAATTTTACGAGAAACAGTTTTTTTGTGTCATTGCAGCATTAGTCATAAGAGCTACAGCATTAACTAAAGCCTACATATACACCTAGAGTGTAGCATTTTGCTCTTGTATGCTGATGCTGTTCGAGTCCTCTCATTGTTGCCTTGAATGCAGTTCAATTCAGCACTGGATGCTGCAGTCTTCTATTGTGGTGCAGGTCACGTAGCCGTGAATGAACAAGATTGCATGAATAATGTGCTTTTTATTCAGCGATTGGATAAAAATGAATGTCCTCAACACCTACGTACATCCAATCTCCACCACTTCCTGTGTGCTTATTCTTCTTGAAGCTTTAATTATTTATCCTTGGAGAGAATTTGAGTTACAAGTAGTCACGACTCAGTCGGTTAACCCTACAAACACCAGAACCAATCTCCATGTCAAGTACGGTTGAATGTCTTGTGGAATCAAATGTTGATTTTGAAGTGTATGACTCCCTGTTAACAGAAGAAACCTGTCATCCTTAAATACTACATATTTTTAAATCTAGTGCTGTCTTTAATGAAATTAATAATGGTCTAATATTCTTGCTAATTTCAAGAGGTAGTCTTGAAATATGCTTTAAACACTGACATTGGCATTCTCCAATGAAAACGCAGTTTCAGGAGAGAATGGTCAAGTAAGGGGGAAAGCAACATTAGTTAGCAAGTTGAAATATGTGCATAGTTTCCCATCATACAATATTGCATAGTGATGAAAAAAAATATTATGTAAGATGTCTGCTGATTTTGCTACTTGGTATTTGTAAAGCGTTCAAATTACAGCAAAACTGTGTGCATAGTAGGGGTCAGCATATCAATATGCATCAGGTGAAAAAGAGCCTTAGAAATAAAATGCTTCTTTGTTTTGGTTACATATAAAAAGGGAGGGAAAGCATGTGTGTGTATATAAATATATATACACTTTGTCTACTCGATCTGAGGGCAAGAGGATTATCAAAGAAACAGTAAAATTATTTTTCATATAAGCATTTTGTTTACTAAAAATATTCGTTATGTGGCTGCATTTTAGACACCAGTGCTAGAAAGGCCAACATTAAGCTACATCGCCAGAGCTTGTTTTTGCTAAGTATGTTGGCTCCCCTGCCCACTGCTCTCCCTGGCAATAGTGCCCTGCACAGCCTCAGAATTCTTTTCATTCTTCTTTCAGTGAGGGCTTCCACAATTTTACATCAAAATTAAAAGTAACGGCATAATATTGTTAGTCATGGGGTCCATAATCGGGATCCAGAAACTCGGGTATGCTTTTACCTGTAGATTGTGCCCTTCCTCTGTTGGATAATGTTACTATATTATCTGACTGGACTGCATGAATCGTGGCAACTGGGGACAAATCTGTCTATAACATTAGGCTGCATAATGTAGGAGTATGCCCAGTGCTGGTAGCTACTAACATTTTTAAGCCTTGAACCTAGAAAACCACCACATCTCCCCATGCTAAGAACAGACTTGAAAGTGTAATGTGAGGTGGTTTTGTTTTGTGCTTTTGCTTGCAAACATTTGGGTGAGGTAATTAGATTACATTAGCAATTTACCCTGAATTTTGACAGTCCCTCTAAATTTCTATTAAACACTAGGTGTTTTCCTTGAAAGTAACACAGTGGTCCATTGAAGAATTAACTCTCAGAAGACATGTTCCCTGTGCTGTGTGAAAGATTAGAGTAGGTATTAACAGTGGCTCCTTTTTACCTTTTGTTCTAGGCATTATTAACTGTGAATATTAGGGGTAAGCTTATTTCAAGCATGTAGGTAAACTGCAAATTCCATGGTGTCATATTTAATGCTGTTGAAGTGGATGTCCAACTGAACAGCTGGACCAGTTGTGGGGACCTGCCAAAATACTGAGGGATCCTGAGGTTTGTATTCTAATTCATGATAGTAATCATGGTCATAGTGAGGTGGGTCTTTGGTGTGTGAGCTGAACTGGTTCTAATTGCTTTAGTATGTGGAACTGGGCAAATCAGCAAACTCAGATTTTCAGTTTCTGAGTGTTAGCATGAGAGATACTAACTGAGATAACCATAATAAAAAGACGTGTACCAAAGTACAGTGGTATGCTGAGGTACTGTGATTTTTTTAAGCAGTTACGACAGGTTTATCCCCGTCTGCATGAAGACACAGATGAAAGGTAGGTTGGTATATTTTGTGAGATAGATCAAGGGCATATGAACAGTCTCAGGATTTTAGAGAACAGAGAATATGGTCTGAAGCTCCAAACTTAGATTAGCAAATCATTGTTTCTTCTAAATGCAAACACTTCTCTGTGGCATACTGTGAAGTCTTTTCACTCCAACATATTGACAGCAAAACAACTCCTGCTACTAACCATGTTGGTTGTATGGCCCATGTCTTTGATGTTATCTGTGAAGTAATATCCCTAATAATACATGGAGCATGTTTATTAAAAGCATTAGATTTTAAGTTTTTGTTATGAAAAATTCACCTCTTTTTTTTTTTTTTTATTTTTTTATTCATCCTTTTGATCTGTTTGCTGCTTCATAGCTACAAAACAATTTTGTGGACATAATTAAAAATTACAAAAGAATGAACCATATTGATCTTCCCTACACTGCTCATGCATCCATCCTTTTCCTTAAGTGATGGAAACATCATCTCTGCTGCAAAGGAGCGGCTCAAAGCTGAAGAAGACGTATTGCCTATAGGTGACTATAGACTACTTCATTTCAAAAGCATGTAAAGCTGATGCAGCAACTGAAGCAGGGTTGCTGGTGCGTGCAATATGCTTCTAAACAGATGAGACAGGTGAGCAGGACATTGCTGCCTTCTTGAACAGGATTAAGTTGTGGTCTTATGTTCTGATGGCCCACACTTCTCACTGCAGTAACATGGCCTTATAGGGACTTAGATACAAGTTTTTCATTCTCCTTACTGCCTCTTTTAGGTGTGATTAGCACGTTGGTGATCTAGTTGCCCATAAATCCTAATGCTCTAGTGAGAGTTAATGTGCTTTGTAGAAGGGAAAAAGCTCTTTCCAGCTTCTTTTGCAGCTTGGACAGCAGAGGGCAGGTGTTAGTTTTGCGTGACTGAACTCTTATTGTGTGGAATGGCTGTGTGTGTACATGGGATGAAAGTGTCTGCATGTTACGAGTTACAAAGATGTAACATAGACCAGTTAAATATAATTTATGCTTTCTCCTGCACATAGGACTTGTTTAAAAAAAAAAAAAAAAAAAAAAAAGAAAAAGAATTTTCTGCTTTTTCACAAAAGACTTTTGTCCAAAAATGTTAAAATTGAAATGCTGCTGGCAAGATAAAAAAGGGTCAGTCCAGGAACATTACCATCTACCCACACATTGCTATACTGAAACGTCCTAATATAGTTTTTCTCTCATTGCACTGTTGTCATGGTGGTCTGTAAACATTCGTGTCGATATTAGAGTCACTGCACAGGAGGCAGATGTATATTTATTCTGACGCAGAATTTTGTGTAGTAGACTTATTTTGGCGTTATTGAGTTTTTAGTTTTTTTTTTTTGTAGCCACATGGCAATCCTAATGCTTGTATCTAAACAACAGATTTCTGACAGTTTAGATATGCTGGCCAGGCATATGTTGCTCAGGTGCTGTGCAAAAGCAGACTCTTAGTATTTACACAGTGTTATGTGCAAAATCATGGTTTTGCTGGTATAGCAAAATCTTGCATTTGGGTAACTTAGAGGAGTCAGCGGGACAAAGCACTGCCGTGGCATTGTTTTGTTAATCCTAGAGAGCTGAAGTGCCCCTAGTCGTGTTAAATTAAAGCATTAGCTTAAGGGTAATTGCAGTTTATGGTGGCCAGTAATAACTGTTGGAGAAGAGGCTTAACAGGTTAATTCAGTGGCACATAATAATTTCGTAACAGTATAGATCCTTACTCTTTCCTGTCTCAAAGTGAATAATAACAGCAGACAATCCATATTTATACAATGCTAACATGTTGACTGTAATGATAATGTACAGATAGTCTTGCAGATGTGCTGTAATGTAAACTTGCTGAACTACCTGGAGATACAGCAGTATTGTTGCTGGCAGGTATTATGTAAACTTACTGAACTACCTGGAGATACGGCATTACTGTTGCTGTCAGGTATTAAGAATTACGTCAGTTACACTTAGTGTAGGATCTTTCCTTCTGCTTTACTTCCATAACAGGCCTTCTCAGGATGTGTGGTAGCTTCAGCGTCTCTTTCTCCCATCTGGAACTGTGAGCTGGGATCAATGTCTGCCAGTGCCTGTGCACATGCATGTATACATGTCTGCGGATGCCTCTTCTGTATGACTGTACCCAGAAAGACGTTAACCATCACTTCAGGTCAGATAGCAAGCAACATTGGTACAAACAGGTACAGTGACTCACGCCAGCAGTTTGTACTACTGATATTCAGCATAAGACAGAGATGACCATTTATGCTCTCTATTGGGTTTCAGTTCTTACAATTTTGATTATACACTTTTCATTAGGGGAGGGGAAACACATGGATTTGGGAAAGTTCAGTATTTTTAGTTTACTGCTGTCTGCTCAGACAAGGTACAGTTAGCCCTGCCTGATGCCAGAAGATATAAATAAGAGCATTGTGCATTTCTGTACATCATCCTTTCTATTGGTGCTCTTCTTACCAGTATTTAGCCATCCTAATAAAGGGTAGGTAATAGATTATAAATCTTCTAATTTCTATACATACAAACACATATTTGTATGTATACTGTATAATCAATGCGTAATTTTTTGTTATTTGAAAAAGAAAATATTAATAAAACAATTTAAATGTCCATAAAAATAAACATACTTTTTGATTGGCAACCAATGGTATATTATTTATTTTAATAAAATAAACCTCATAGCTATTTTTCTGCATTTTAATCAGGTTACCTAAGAAATCTTGTACACAAATTCAGAAACGATTAAAAATGCCAGACTTCAATTTGGGTTGTAGGAAAAGTTGTGATAAAATTTCCCTCCTATTGAAATAAATAAGAAGCTCAGAACTTCATACAGTTTTTTTTAAAGCAACTTCACAAACCATTTTTAGGAAAATAAGATATAAGCAGAATAAAAAGATAAGATACAAACAGAATTAAAAACCAACCAGACAAAAAAACACCTACCAAAAACACAAGAACAAAAATAGGTACCTTACTACAAAGTAGAAAAGAGAACAACTGAATTATTAAATGCATCTCATGAATGAGAACCAAAAAGACACTGGTTTAACAAAGAAATAAATGACTGGCTTCTCATCAGAGAGAGACAGGAGGTGATCCTGCCCCTCTACTCTGCTCTTGTGAGACCTCACCTGGAGTATTGTGTGCAGTTCTGGTGTCCTCAACATAAAAAGGACATGGAACTGCTGGAACAAGTCCAGAGGAGGGCCACGAGGATGATCAGGGGACTGGAGCACCTCCCGTATGAAGATAGGCTGAGGAAGTTGGGGCTGTTCAGCCTGGAGAAGAGAAGGTTGCATGGAGACCTCATAGCAGCCTTCCAGTATCTGAAGGGGGCCTATAGGGATGATGGGGAGGGACTGTTCATCAGGGATTGTAGTGACAGGACAAGGGGTAATGGGTTAAAACTTAAACAGTGGAAGTTTAGGTTAGATATAGGGAAGAAGTTCTTTACTGTAAGGGTAAATGGATGAAGCCCTGGGTGATATGGTTTAGTGTGAGGTGTCCCTGCCCATGGCAGGGGGGTTGAAACTATATAATCTTAAGGTCTTTTCCAACCCTAACTATTCTATGATTCTATAATTTGTCAGTGAACTGATTGCTATTTGCTTTCCCCTCCAAATCTCCAACTTTTCTGATTGCTCAAAATAAAAACACTTGGAGACCCTTGGATGTTAATGCATACATGCCCAGAAGAGCTGCCATTTCCGTAAGTATGAGTGCATCATAGGACCAGAGGGAAGGTTATGGGCCTCTTGTTAAGGTATCCGTGATACAGTACAGTTTATCAACCAAGCGGTAGTTTGTGGACAGAGAGGAAAACATGACTGGAAGGTGTTTCTTTGGGAAGCAGAGACCCTGTTTAGGTGATACGCTGGCTGGAGTCTGGCTTTTGGTGCAGAAGGCTGTGGGTAGCTTGGGACAGAGAGAAAGAAGAAGAGTGCCTACAAAGGGCTGTGGCAGGTACAGGCAGCCACACAGACACGGCTGAGCTTTAGGCTGTATTTGAGAAATAAAGCCCTATTACACTGCTGCTATTTCTCTTTCTTACTTCAGGGACTGGCTTAGAGAAAGGAAAAATTTGCTGTAAAATGTGGGTTTTCTTAGGAGCAGGTCCCATGTTACAAAGTTGATTTAGTGCTGCTTTGCAGATTTTAATGCACTCCTCTGTCTGATCCTGCATTGCAAAAGCTTAGTGTCATGTTCAGATTTGGGTATTATCTGAGATCCATCTTTAATCTGAACTTCTGTAGTACGTTGACTTTTAACAATAGGCCCCCAGGAACCACGAATGGAGCAGAAGGAATTACAAGTTTCATTTTCTTCCAGATATTTCATGTCATATTTCACAGGGTAAAAGTGTGTTAAGATAGAATTGTTTCAGTATTTTCAGCTAACAAAAACTAACATCCTCCTAGTTTAGGATCAGCTTCTGGCTCAAAAGTGAAGCATCCACATGGAAATCTATAGGCTTATTTCAGACTTTAATTTTACATTCCGCTGATGTAACTTAAGTCGGAAGTTGATCATTAATGATTAATGATCACTGATTTTCAACAGTACAAATTCCAACAGTGTAGTTTTCCAAAGAAGTAACTTGCAGAGCTGCAAATAAGGCTCCCATTTACTGTCGCAGCCCACCCTTAGCAATAAGGTTGCCACGGAAACTGTGAAACTCTCAGAGAGAGAAAAGGGGTGAGAATGAAAGGGAGAAGGGGGCAATTTACAGCAGTTTTTTTCTGAAGTAAATCAACTAGAATTGTTAAAAATTAGGTTTGGGGTTTTTGGGGGTTGGTTTGGAGTTGTGGGGTTCTTTTGGTTTTTGGGTTGTTTTTTTTTTTTTTTTTTTTTTGCTAGGGGAGAGCCATAGCTTTTGCCTACAGTCCTTTGGACATGGAACTGCAGGAGCAAGTCAAGAGGAGGGCCATGAGGATGATCAGGGGACTGGAGCACCTCCCGTATGAAGACAAGCTGAGGAAGTTGGGGCTGTTCAGCCTGGAGAAGAGAAGGCTGCGTGAAGACCTCATAGCAGCCTCCCAGTATCTGCAGGGGGCCTATAGGGATGCTGGGGAGGGATTTTTCAGTAAGGACTGTAGCCATAGGACAAGGGGTAACGGGTTCAAACTTAAACAGGGGAAGTTTAGATTGGATACAAGGAGTAAGTTCTTTACTGTGAGGGTGGTGAGGCACTGGAATGGGTTGCCCAAGGAAGTTGTGAATGCTCCATCCCTGGCAGTGTTGAAGGCCAGGTTGGACAGAGCCTTGGGTGACATGGTTTGGTGTGAGGTGTCCCTGCCCGTGGCAGGGGGGTTGGAACTAGATGATCTTAGGGTCCCTTCCAACCTTAACTATTCTATGATTCTGTTTGGGAATTTTTTGGTTGGGTTTTTTTTTTTTGTTGTTGTTGTTGTTGTTTGGTTGGTTGGTTTTTTTTGTTGGAGTGGTTTTTGTGTAGGACGGTAACCAAGGTCTGATTCAAACACCCAGCATGGAAAAAAACCTGAGTGAGCCCAGTCTGTGGTTTTTTTTTCCTGCAAAATGTTTTGAAGGAGAGATACATAGTCATGGCTCTTCTTCATTACACTGATGGAAACTTCAGTGCCTTTCAGTCTTTCTACCAGTTATGTGATGAGTCTCCCATGAAATCACACGAACATGTAACATAGTCTGTGTGCAGGTACGTTGGAGACACAGAGGAAGACAGACTATGATGTAGTAAGTATGTACAAACAGAAAAGATAAAATCATTTAGATTTTTTTTTTATTAAAATAGCTACATACCTTCTTGAGAAGGTTAGATCATAATCCTTTTTAGTTTGTTTTGATTTTATCTTGTTTGTCTGTAATTACATCATCAGAGGTTGTCTTACATAAATAAAGCTGACTTAGGCTGATTAATACATGGATAAGAGATTTCTGGTATATATCTAGTTCATGCAAGGAAAGCTGGTATTTTCCCTTCTGAATTGACTGATGAAGAGAAGAAATGTCCCCACAGGATATTAGAAACCCTTATACTATCAAAATGCTGTCTCTTTATGTGAGGAATTGACCATTTGTGGTATTAAAGATTCTGCAAGATTATTTACTATAGCAGAGCATTAACACTTGTGTCCGTCATATTACAGTGTGAGAAATAGCATCCTATTTACTGACAGCTTAATGCTGCATCATAGTAACATTAATTGTTTAGGGCTTGTTGCAAAGAGGAATGTCAACTATGATGGCCCTATGCCTACTTTTTGTATGCTGCCATTAAAATTAATAGCATCTGTATTTAAGTTTGTCTGGCGTATTCACTGTTTCTTATAACTTAGCTAACCCAAATTCAGTTTGGATTTTTTCCCAAAGTCATTGTCTTTCTTATGTTCTTTTTTCTTTTTTTTAAATTCAGTTTAGTCCACAAACAATTTTACTGCCACTGGACCGAAGTTAAAACACAAATAGGCTTTCGGCAGAATTTTAACAATTTCTAGCACTTGTTTTTATAGAGTACCTAATTAACCAGAGTGTGCTCCTGGAACTAGATACTTTTTCTCATTCTGATTATATGATTAATATTTCTCCAAATATGGGTCACTAAAAGTCACCTTTTTTGCATTCAGGAGACTTTCTTACTACAGGTTGTGTAACGTAGCAGTTTTACTGCCTGTGTTTCCTCTTTATGGTGGTTTCACCATCTTACGCAGTTTATCTTGTGTATGGACAATGTCTCCTACCTTTGCACCTACAACAACTTAAATTCTTTTAGGTCTCATCTTAAAATGGAAAAAAGAAAAAAAGTAGTTTCTCCCTTTTCCTCCCTCTAATCTTGTCACCCTTCCCTTTGCTGCTAATAAAACTTACTTGCTTCTGAAGTATGGGCTACAGAGGTAGGTAAGATAGATATAGAAAGAAAAAAGGTGGCAGCTCGGGATGAGCCCCTGAGAGTCACTTGGAGGGTGAAAAGGAACAGTCACATGAGACACAAACTGTATTAGGGTGAGAGGAGGATCCGTGGGAAAATGGAACTGAAAAAACAACAGAGAAAAAAAAAGTCCAATAAAGAGGGAATGGTCAGGGAATGCCAAAACTACCAGTGGCTCATAAGAAGCTGTACTTCATCAGAGGCAGTGTACACCCTCTCATAATGTATGCATTGGTAGGATTATGTATTATTTTGCATTTATCAGCATTAAATTTCTACCTGTCATTGCATCATTGAGCCAATAATGAGCTTACTATTCCGTGGCCATTTGATACTCATGGTAGCAGTGTCTGGCTCATATCACTGTAAAAAGGAAAAAAAAAAAAAAAAAGGCTTATTTTCAACTTAGATCCTCTTTACTAGCTGACCTGGCATAGGTGCGTAGGTGCAGACAGATTAGAGAGAAAGGGTGACTTGAATGTCTTGCTTTCAGTTGTGCTATGATAATAGTTGTAACAATCTTGTTTAAGGCTTGCATGGTATAGTCAGTGTGCAAGCTACGGGCATGTTGTTGGAAATGTCAGACGCATTATAATGTTTGGCAATAGCTAGAATTAACTAGGTGCTATTTTTAATTGCAGTTTATGCCTATAACAATGTTTCCTAATTTTATTCATTATTTCCTGGAGTTGGATTTGAACCTGCTGCCTGTAGGGCAAAATTACTGACCTTTTCTAGTCTCAAGAACTATAAAAGGCAAGGTTTTAAAGCATTTAGTTCTTCCAGTTTAGGGATGGATTTATAAAGGAGATCAGCTCCCAGCCAGACACTGAAATAAGCACCAGTTTTCAAGCACCAGGTAATTCAGTGGCTACTACTCCCTTGCAATGTCTAATGTCAGATTTCCAGGAAAGCTCAACATCCATTGGATGTCTTGGTAGTGTTTCTGTGTCCAGTGAAGCAGTGTCAGAATCCGGTCCTTGGAGAATAAACATATGCTTCCCCCCCCACCCCCCAAAGATTTTTCTTTTTTTACTTTTTTTTTTTTTTTTCATCAGGGGTCTCTGAAGGCAAATTTGTAAAATCTGTGAATCTGCTGGTGCACAGGGAGAGCAATCGCACATCAAACGAAATGTGCGCATTCATGTTCCCATCCTGGATGTAAATGAACCGGCTGAATGAACACGTCGGGGAGAAACCCAGATCTGGCTTCCAGGTTTTCCTCACCTGCCGCCCCTGTGCACACCCCATGCATTTTTTTGGCAACACCCTCTCTTCCATGGGGGCTTTGCGACCCACCCTCATCTGCTCAGACGCCAGCTGCATTTCCCAGTGTTGCTGCAAAAACGGTGCCGCCTGTGCTGGAAATGGGATCTTCCACTATTTAGCAAGGCTTTGCTGAATGAGTCATCAGAGCCGGCTGGTATTGGCTAGGCTAGTGAGCACCCAAGGGATTGCCTGGCAGAGGCTGAGAGGCCTTGCTTCATTCACAGAAATGTGGGGATGCTAGCCAGCCCTTTCATTCACACGCACAGAAACTCATTCACATTTTGCAGTTTTGCTAGTCACTTCTAATGAAGAGAACTATTTGGGAGCAGAAGGGTTTTCTGGGCAGTAGAGTCACGTAAAAATAGGCTGCGATGTGTATATTTGCTGTTGCTATGCTAGGAGGATGAAGAGAGGAATGAATGCTGTGTGGATGCTGTAGCAGGTTCGCAGTGTGGTGATGAAAAGCTGTTCTGCAGATCACTAGAAACCTGCTTTTGCACTGACTAGGACATTGCCATTACTCATCACTGCTGGGATAAGAGGTGCTGACTTAATTTAATGTCATGAATATGCTAATTAAATACCTGTATTTGAGCTGGCTGTTTCACTGTATTTGCACTTTGTATACTGCAGCCTTTAGTCATGGGTGAGGGAAGGAATTCCACGGGATTTTTCCTTTAAATTGTGCTGCAATTAGTAATTTGTTTAAAAAGCAGCTTTGCACTATGCAAATTCTGTAGTCTGAATTTGTTTATAATGCAGTGTATTGTCCTACATGCAAATGATGTTTTGCAAAGATCACTTTATATAGGAAAGCCATACTGGGGCTTGTGATGGACATTGTGTATCACAATGCTGCACACATCTTGGGGTTTTTTTGGTTTTTTTTTAAAAAGTAAGAGAAATGAAATTCCTGTTTTCTGCATGTTTTCCTACTTCTCAGATCAAGTGCTTGTGGCTGACATTTATGCTTAATAAGACCTGGTGCATTTTTTTGTTTTTCATTACAGGATGTCTGTTTGCTGCTACCTGGACTTGTAACTGTTCTTTTAGCTTTTTTTTTTTCAGTTTTTCAGAATTACACCAAACATTCCAGTGAACTGGAGATCCTCTTAATGTTTTTATTTGGAGTGAATATCAGTGGTGAAAGAAAAAACATCTGTTAAGCCTGTTGTCGGACATCAGAAAAATACATTTCTTCACACATTGGTACTTATGTAATTCCTGCATTAAAATAGAAGGTTGTTGTGGGGTAACAGTGCAGAAGAATTTCTTTCTCTATCAAGAATTTGATGTAACAGTTTCTGTGAGAGACAGCAGTGACACAAAGGCACTTGTCTTTGGCTGCTTTTGTAGAAGAAAATGTGTATATCATTTAGTTCTGTCATCTGTTCTGAAAACCTTTAAGGTGTCAGTGTTTTGGAAGGGGGGAGGAGATACGTGTGTAAATACTATTTAGATATTTCCTATCTAATTGTGACTTCTTTATAGATTCACAGATACGTGAGGTGGAAGAACAGTGTGGTGTTTCATCAGGGCTGTCAATTCAGTTTTAAAGGTAATTGCCTGTGGTACCAAAAGGGTGGTTGTGGTGATGAGGAATTAAAGGTTGGAAAGAAATATCTGTTTGAGGAGGTAGGAAAAGGAAATTTGAGAATTGATTGGTGCTAGTGTGCTGTAAGTGGGTGGATGGTTTTCTTCTTTTTTTTTTCCCCCTTTTTTTTTTTTTTTTTTGCTACAGGAAGTGATTTGCAGTGTTCACTGAGCCTTTTGTTGAAAAGGGTCCTTCTCATTTGTGTGAGTCATGCTTTTGCTGTGAGCGAGTTGGCAGCTCTAAGCAGGACTGGGATCTCTGTCACAGAAAACTGTTACTTCACCCAACCTTCACGGGGAACCATAAGAAATTTCTTAAAAATACTTTTTTTTTTTTTTTGGTTCTTCCTTATACTCTTTTCTTTTTTACCCCACAACCTTGATATCTGTCCATGTTGTTATGAATCGCCTGCTATGTTAGCACAGGCATCTCCTGCGTTGGCATCAGATTTGCCAGAACATATGCAGGAAACCAGATAAAAGGGCATGCTTCAACGTACCAAGTATAACCGCTTCAGGAATGATTCAGTGACATCAGTTGATGATCTTATTCACAATTTGTCCATGAACAGCAAGGTCTCAGCAGTTTCTACGACTTCAACAACACCTTCGTACCTGGTCTCACCAGATGTGCTCCACAAGGACCATGAAGATGGACCCACCACCCTGTGCACCCTTATCCATAAAGTGTCCCACTTGAAACTCTCTAGCACAGGCAGCCTTTTGGGTATCAAAAATCTCTCCTCTGCAGTAAAGGAGCTTGCTGTCTCCAAGTTGCAGGGAAGCTCGAGTGCTTCTGGCTCAGCAGCAGGGGCTTCAGACAACACATGTAACCTTGTCTCTGCCACTTCGTGTTCTCAGCAGGACGTGAGCAAGATGAGTATGGGGAAAAAACCACGGTCAGAGGAAATACACCCGGGAGGTGAAGACTGGAATCAAAGTAGCAGCTTTGTCAGTAAACCCTCTCGGGGATGGCTGCACTCGAGTGAGAAGATCCTGGGACCTGGTGTGACGTACGTTGTGAAGGTTGGTCTGATTTCTTCCATTCTCTGCTTTTATCAATGAAAAATTCTCTGCTGGTTTTGATGACAGGCTAGACAGGCTGAAAGGATTGCTATTTTATATTCCCTTTTTTTGGTGCATAATGCATGGTATGCAAATGCAGGAAGGCAGATTGGGAAGCTGTGTTAATTCGTTAAATTAGAGCAAACCTGCAAATAGGATTTTGTCAGATAATGTGGTACAGCTGTGTAAGAACACTGTTTCTAAGCTAAAAGCTGGGTTTTTTTACTTTCTGGGGATTTTTTCTTTTTTTTTTTTTTTTTTTCCTTCTGATGAATTTAGGTTTTCAGTGTTACCTAGTTTACTGTATATATCTTGGATACATAGGCTTTCAATATGTCTGGTGCAATGTACAGGAGGAAAGAAAGACTCCTTGATGTGAGAAGAACTGTTAATCTTGCATGATATTTCAGTTTGAAAATACTGTAAGAACGTGTTTGTTTTTAATGTGAAATTATGTTTGAAATCTTAGAGCAGTAAGGCACAGGGCACAATTCTTACCATGTTCCACAAATAGAAATACTGTCGTGGGTACAGCAGAAAAAAGCAGCTTGTTTTACGTAATGGGAATTCAGCCACCTTAAATGTTAGTGTTCTTTTCAGTTCCTTGATACAGCATGTCAAGAGAAGAGAATTCTAAGTTTACAGGGTAGTATTTCCATATGTTTGAAAGTATTTTGAAAGGACCTGTTAAATTAGAGCTTTTGAGTGAAGGGTATGTGCAGTGGTTTTGTAGTCAGGTAAGACTGTGGTTACACCTTCCAGCACTGTGTGCAGAAAGTGTAAAAATAACGTTACTGTCCAGAATTTGTTCTTCTGTCCCCATGTTTTATTTACGAAGTGGCGTTTGAATCTTAAGTGTTAAACTGTATTGTAGCAGACTATTAATAAGCCTACAGGTCTATTTTTAAGCTCATTTTGGGTATAGAAGTCACAGTGTGACTTTACATTAAGATGCTTTAAAACTGAGTGATGGTTTTGTTGATTAACTCTCCCTGTTTTTTCTGAAATTTCATTATCAAAAACAGAGTGCACATTTGACAGTTGAAGCACTAGGAAGCAGTTTTTCTTTCTGTTAGTGGTGGTGGTAGATCGAATAAGTTGACCAATTCAGAGCACTATTGAAATTGTACTGTCTTTTACTACTATGAAATTTACCAGAGCTACCTTTGAAAACACAAACTGCTGCTCTGTTGCTGTTTGAGAAGTGTCTAGATGAAAATAACACACTGATGCTAGATATAGTAGTGTTGAGACCTCGAAGTTCTTTTGAATGGAAATATTCTGGTTAAGAAGGGGTCATTTGCCATTTTACCATTTAGTTTTTTATTATGCTTTAGGATATCGTAAGTAGGCAGATAATGACTGTGAGAATTCACTGCTGCTGTTTGTTTTACCTGAAGTGGTCATCATGAAGCAGGACAAACACAGTATCAATTTTCTGATTTTTTTTTCAGTGGTTGGCCTTCTGTATGCTAGAGGAAGCTGATATCCTTGAATTGGGAAGAGAATTAAAACTATATACAAGTGGACTTGCATTTAAAGTTAATGATTAACCCATATCTAACACTGATAGTAGAACAGATATTTTAATTAGTGTAGCTGTTGTCAAATACATGAAAGTGTATTTGTACACATTACGTGTATTAGAATTTTCAAAATAAATCATTAGCACTGTGCAACTTACGCTTTAGGTGTTTGTTAGTGTCATTAAAATATATGGAGTGCTGTTTCTATAAAAAAAAATAGAGTGGTGTCTTTAACTACATGCTCTCTGGCATATAAAGTTAACAGTGCAGTGCTCTAAATGTAAAAACAAAGGTTAAATGTAAATACCAAAATCAGAGGTTAATGAATGAATGAATGAAAATAGACCAGTCCTGGTTAGTTCATAATTTGCCTGTTCATTAAGTATTTTAAAATTTTCCTCAGCAACTGCAGCATCCATATAGATAAGAATAGAAGTGGAGTTCCCATATCATTAAACATTGTTAGTTCCCAGGGCTTTTATGCATTCAGACCATCAAATCAATACACAGATAATGTACACTGAAGGGAAACATTCCTTGAATGTTTCTCATGGCTATATTGACTATCTGGGGGACTCGTACCATGTTTAATTAGTACCATATGCCTTGCAGAAAATTCCATATGCCATTAGTTAAATGAGACAAAAATTAGATTTGTTGTTAACCAGCACAGCTTTTATAACTTTGTGTATAAATGTGCACTGAGTTACTATTTTCTTATTAATCCACATTCAGAACATGAAAATCGTATATGTGACTGTAAATTGCAACAGCTGGGCAGTTTGATAGCTAGCATTGCAATCTTCTGAAGTAAGAGACTCAGAAGTTCCTGTATGCAATGTATGACAAGTCTGTAACTTTACTGCTGTCCCCACTTTTTCACATATTACGCATTCTTAAAATGGGCAGTATAGCTAATGCTAAAAAAAGTGGCTGTAGGATTGTGGTAAACAAGAACTGAAATTCGTGGTCTGCTGCAATGGAATTATTTCAGCCATTAAAATACTGGTACCTTCCCTACTTTTTTTTCCTCCCCATGGATTACATGTTGCATCTTTATGTATTATTTTAATGGGAAAATTTTCACAAAAACAAACAAGCAAACCAAATTTGTAACAAATTAGATCATGACCATCGCTATAAAGTGGTGAAGTACTGATATTTTATTTCATATGACTGCTGAACAGCTTAACAAATTATGGATTAATGAAAAAAAAAAAAAAGAAGAAATAGTTTGCTGTGATGAAAGCTATTGAAGAGCTCAGTGTTTTCCTCTTAGTGGGACTGATTACTATAGGGGTAATTCTAGATGTTCATGTTGTCAGAAAAACATATGATAAAAAATGTATAGCTATAATGTAACAGTAGTTACATGTTTAATGAAATTTGTTTGTTTCCAATGATAAATGCCTACTGATGGGTTTAATTGGGTAATGGCATAGGCATTTAGGGGTTTGTTACATTGAACTAAGGGTACAATCAACAATCAAGAGGCAAATGTGTGTCTGTCTTTAGGTTACTTGTGTTTGGGT
Organism: Lathamus discolor; assembly: GCF_037157495.1. NCBI lineage: Eukaryota > Metazoa > Chordata > Aves > Psittaciformes > Psittacidae > Lathamus > Lathamus discolor. The sequence goes on from NC_088909.1 coordinate 64,646,487, forward strand.
CTTGTAGCAAGTGTTGATGAGCTTAAAATGCCATTTCTCAGCAGTTCAAAACTGAGTAAACTGAAAAAGAATATATCATAATTTCTTATCCCTATATACAGTATATTTGAAAGAACTAACAAGCCATAAAGCCAAGAACAGACCTAGGTCAAGCTAGTGTTATAAACCAGATAAAAAGCTCATATCTGAGATGTAGGAAGGAAAAAGAACTTGATCTAAAAGAATCACCATAAGCCAAGCAAATAATATTTCAATGAAAACCATATTAAATTATTAATATTATAGCAAAATATCTAAAGAATAGAAGAATAACTGAAATTCTTTCTTTAACATTTTAACTTTTATGTCTCGGGAGGGGATAACATCAGTTGACGTCTGATGAGGAAACTGGACATCTTTTGTGAAGCTGTTCAGACACATCACTGAGTAAAGGCTTCGGTTCTGCAAACAATCCTGCATGACACCGTTTACAGGAACACTCTCATTGAAATCATTGAGGCTACTCCTGTATGCTGAAAGTTGAGTGTGTGCTTAAAGATGAATTGAATTGCTGTGTTGCATTCTCTTATTGCATCCTTTTATTATGTACTGTAGTATTCCCTTCAGCATATATTCAAGGCAGCCGTGATTTTAGATCTCTGCAAGTAGACATGGAATTTATAAAATTACTTTTATCTTCAGTGGCTAGCCCAGGCTGTGAAGTAGAGCCTTAAATGGAGCTAACATGGTGGAAACTGCAGCATAAGTGGCCTTCCCCTAGAAGACTTCAGGGTTGTTCTGAGGAATATTTTTCTTTTTTTCTTTCTGTTCTAACCAGAATTGATTTGCTCCTGGTTTAAAGTAGGAACAAGATATAAATGCTTCATGGCTTTGTGGTAGTACTCTTTTCCCACCTGTTTGAAAGGTGTCCAGCATAGCCTGTAAGAAAAAAAGAAGAGGGTTTCTTGCTTCCTTCTTAGTCCTATAAATAGACATAAAGACAAATTTACAATCTATATGTTTTTTTTGTTTGGTTTTTTTTTTGTTTGTTTGTTTTAATTGCATTACAGCAAGACTTTCTAGTTTCTCTTTTTGGTTGATGATAAATTTATCTTCCTTCGTTACAGAAGAAATGAGGATTTTTTTTTTTTTTAATCAGTTTTAAAATCTATCAGGCAGGTTGCAGTAGTATTAATGGTTAATCAATGGTAGTTTGACACAGCGTGAGTAAAAACATACTTGGTATGATTTTGTGCCTGTGATTCTAATAAGGAACACAGTTGCAAAGCATCCTGTTTGTAATGATGTTCACATCTTTAAGAAGTGAGCTGTGTGTTTCAGCCATATGGTGATAATGGGACTGAATACTGATCCTTTAGTTCAAAATCTGTGATCCTCAGCACAGGTACCCAGTGTTAGCCAGAGCTCCAAGACTTACGAAACTGGCTTTATCACCATAGATTTTGCAGCTGCATGCATGCAGGTTAGGGGAGAGAGGAGTGATAAAGACAGTGTTCGTTTTAGCAATTAGTCTGTCCTAGTATGCCGTATTCTTTTGCACTCACTATCCTCATTTTCTTTCTCTGTTATTTGGGTTATGAAAGAAAAATACTGATGCCTGTTGCTGTCAAAAGCCTGTTTTTTGGGCTCCATAGATCTGAAACACCGTGGATCTGCTGTGCAGCCCACTGAAACAAAAAGAGTATTCCTCACAGAAACTAAATTAGATCCTACAAGAAGAAATTGTATAGGAGAGTCTTTAATTATAATATTATTCTAATTACATGAATCAATACAATTACTGTACATTTGCACACCTTTCATAGAAAGTAGAGCATGTAACGATTTTGATGCTGAAGGATTCAACTCTCAATGTGAATGCATGTTCTGCAGTATATTTGGAGTGTTTGCAAAATGCCCGGGAAGCTTTGGCATAATTTCCATACCTAGCCTTATTTCATGAGTGACACAATTTGGGCACTGTTAATGTTGATTCAAATAGTTAAAGACAGAACTGTAAAGCAAAAAATTATGCAGTTCTGCTAGTTATTTATGGTTTTAAAATCCACAGATGAATTTAGGAGCTAAAACTGCATTCAGCCAGAATTCCTTCTGTTTTTCCTTGGAAATTGGATTGTTGGTTTCTTTATTTGTCTTCAAATAATCATTTTCTCAATGTAAATGTTTGCCACTACAAACATAAAACACAGGCATGAACCGAAATCTTTCAGGGAAAACTCATACCTGCTTTTGGTGCTGGAGACAAGGCACATTTTTTGTCCCAGTGACAGGGCACTCCTTTGTCCCCTTGCCACATAACCCATTGTCTCCTCAAGTACACTAGCTATACTTGTGCTGCAGCCTAGCTTCATTTTATAGTAGAAAGTTGAAGTGAATGCACAAAGTATAAATATTACATTTTCTTGTTATTTGCAATAGGAAAAAATGCAGATCTGACCTCAGATGGTTTCAGAGACAGCTGGGCTTCTCAGCTACTAGTACTCTTTTAGGGTGATTTACTCCCGTAAGTAATGAAACAAATTCCATAATCATAAAGAGCAGGGGTTCAGTATTGCTTCTCCACAGTTCTACATAGTCATGCAATATGCATATTTCATTTGATTCTATATCTTCATGATAAAATGTGATGTATCTACATTTGGCTGCTCCAGGCAGGTCTGAGACAGAGCCTGTCCATTTGAGTTGGGATGGAATAATGGTGGGACTTGGTGCAACGTTTCCAGTCATCATGTGTTTTCAGAAGGGGATTGGGCAAAATTCAGTAAGGATAATCTAGAATGTTTGTTTAATAAGTGATAGCTATTTCCCTAGATTTTTCAGATAAGTTTTCATAGGGCCTGGAAAGATTTAATTCTTGAAAGGTTGACTTAGACAATCCAAGTCACAGCTAAAAGTTTAAAAACTAAAAAAAATTTAATTTGAAATTAGACAGGAATGGCAAGCAAAAAGATAAAAGGTACACATAAACAGGGTACAGGGTGACAGAAAGAAAATGATGTGAAGTAAACAGGAAAAAACTGTCTAGGCCTTTTTTCCACAGTACCATCACATTATATTTACTGCTACAGTCTTTTGTCTTTTGTATTATCTCAGGACAAATTCTGAAATTATAGACATAAGTTGACCAAATACCCTAAATAATAAGGACAAGACTGGAAGACAGATATTTTATCTTGAGATACTGTCTTAACTTGATCAGCACTATTTTCGCTGAAGAGGAAATAAAGATGTAGAGGATTTAAGTCATTTGCCTGAGGATGTCCAGGAAATTATTGCCAGAGGTGACACACGACTCCTAAGTGCAGTGTTCCTCCACCAGACCCAACTGCTCTCTAAAGTTTCTAGAGTGAAGGTCTGATGCTGCAGGTCTCCAGCTGGGTAGGCAGAACAGGCAAATCAGAAAATATATTTTCAGTTTGCAAACTGAGCACATTTATGGCAGAAATTAGAGTAGGAATTTTGGAGAAAGAGGAAAGGATAGTAAATTATATGAGAAACATCTGAAGAAGTAGGATTGATGTGCAGCCTGTAGGGTGAGGTGTAGCAGACTTGTCAAGTTGAAACAAGATTGAGACTACTTAAAATACTATTGTTTATGTGGTGTAGATTACCCCTGGATTTGAGACTGTAGCCCTTCATTTGTTACAGCAATAGTTACATTGGATAAATAGCCCCCATGAAGCAAGCCCACTCTGGAAGAGAAAACTTAAAATACCGATGCTGAAGTTGTATCTTTTTATCTTTTTGAACCTTTTGGGAAGTCACAAAATAAGCAGAGAGCACTAAGGAAATAGAAAAGTTATAGGAGCCCTCTCTTGCAATATATTAACCTGTGCCAAGGAGCTGGAAAAGCACAGCTGCTTGGTGCGGGAGCACAGGCTGAGAGCTGGGGGTGCTCCCATCCTGGGCCGACACTGACCTTGGGGCTTTTGGGCAGGGATACTGGGGAACAGTCTCAAGCGAGACTGGGTGGGTCCATTAGGGCCCCAGCACCCATAAGCTGCTCTGCTGGGATTCTTTGTAGCCTTTATGCTGCAAGAAGAACTTGCAGAGACTTTTTCATGATTTAAATACATACATGGGACATCTTTCACCTTACTTCTCTGTTCTTGCGCACTGGAGGTTATCTTTTGGGCTTCACCATTACTATGAACACAAGTAACTATAGCGTAAGCATAAGAAAGTTAAATATTGATGCAGATTCAGGAAAGAGATATGTTTTAATTCGTGCACTCTTGTGATGAAGACCAGGGGTACGTACATGCAATATTCATGTATGTACGGTTTAGATTTTTAGTTGTAAGAGTGACAGGTGCTTCCTAAATTACACATAATTACCCCGATAAAAGATATATATATCTTTTCAGATACTTAACTTATAGGCATAGTGGAAAAGCACCTGTTAGATTTTCCATCTTCTGGGTCTGTGGTTTAATAATAGTCCTCATCAAGCAGTTCTACTTAATGACTGAGGTAGTATAAGTTCTTCAGTAACTAGATATGTTTACAGTGTCCATATTTATGGTTTCAAATGTCAAATTACAATTTTCAGTTACTGAAGTGTAATGTTTTGGCTGCAGAAGCTCTTGCATGTTTGTGTTACAGGAATTCTAGTACAGAACATAAGCTGCTAGAACTAATCTGTATGGTGATTTAAAGGGAAATATATCTTAGTTGATATTCAAGGTAGCAAGGAAAACAGTCTGGAAAGTGTTCACTGAATTAAAGTATGCAACTGTGAAAATGAAACAATTCATCTGTGAGACTGCAGTGCATACTCTAAGTGGCTCACAGTGATTAATATCACATTGCAATAACTGCATTCACCTAGTATTATATATTTTTAAAACTAAACCTGCAAAATACAAATCTAAAGGTTTATTTTTGCAAATGTATCCTTTTTTAAAAGAAAACTTTTGACACATACAAAAATTCGAGGCATAATGCAGAATGTGTTTACATTTAAAATAACAAAATAAATTATTGTCCAATGTGTGCACTTTTGATTCTGGCATTTCTGATTTTTTTGCATGCAAGCACATACGCCTTTAAAATAAGAAAATAAGAAATATTGTGTATGCAAAACTACATGATACGGAATTTTGGTGGAATATTGTGAAAGCCCAGTCCATTTAGAATCTGTACTGCCTGACTGTTTTTGAACATAATGTTGGCAATTGTATTTCATCCACATACAAGTAAGAAATAAGAAAAAGGTATTTTCTTTGAAAATGTGTTGTTTTCAACCCCATTTGAGATGGAGATTAGAAAATTGTCAGAAGCAAAAATTGCTTCTCAGTAGTATCTTTCCCCTTACTAGCAAAAAATGAGACCTTGGAGTTGACTTTAAAAAATTGCTTTTCAAGATAAGATAAAATATATTCTTCTTCCTATAGCTGAATCTTTTGCCTTATGATTTTTTTTTCAAGTGTTTCTGAATCCTTACCATATGAGATGCTGCCTGAATGCTTTCACAAGGAAAAAATGTAAACCCACTATTAATACCTAGTAAGAATTGAAGACATAGCCCAAATGCAATGAATTCCTCTCTTGTTATGGAGGTTTATGAAATAGACTTTTTAATTGTTTTCTTACTGGCAAGATGATCCATATTTTCATGTTGTGTGGAGATTTCTACTCCTGCATGCACCTGTAACATAGAAAAGGTAGAAAAAATTCAGTTCATTCTAGGAAAATCAAGTAAAAATACGATCTATCAACAGAGAGAATCTATACTCTGAAATATGATGTCATCATAACACTGCATACTGTTGCACAGCTTTTCTTCAGATACCTCTTTTCCCCAGCAACTGATAATATTGAGTTATGTAAAATCTTCATCATACTTCAGAGGTGTTAACAGACATGGAAAGTATTGCGTACTATTGTTCTATCTTCTGCCGTTCTGTCCTTCTGTCCTGATATCGGTGGCACATAAATATATTTTCTTTTGCAAGTGCTGTGCTTTCCCTGTGCCTTATTATCAGGATTTGGAAGCACTCAACAGGTGTTCATATGTTCTCCAAAGCTGCTGTTTATGAGCCTCTATAAATGAATGAATCCCTAGGTACTGGAGAATGACTTTACAGGTTTTCCGGTCTCTGTGGGAGAAAAAGAAATAATCTATTTCCAGCTTTTTCAGTGTTGGCAAATCTTGGTATTTTTTGTATATGCTCATATTTTTCAGTTTATTAACCTATATATACAGCTGAACACTGAAACTTAGAAATATTCATATATTGCATTTCAGAAATAATAACAAAATAGCATTTTTTAGACTTAAGGATTCTTGGTAAGCATTCTTAATAACAGTGGCACTTAATAACAGTGTGCATGCTCGAAGTCAGTGTATAGGGTTTCAAGATCTGTATATATATGAAAAATACATGCATATACCTAATATATATAAGTTCAAAGTAGGCATATGTAAGTAAAAAATTCTTTTTTGTCATATTAAGGCAACTTGATTTTTTTTTTTCTCATTTAAGCCACTCAGTGCCAGAAAGGCTTGTGTGACATAGCAATATAGTTGCCTTCCTTTGTTTAGAAGCCCATTTTTCTACAGGCAGTGGGTTAGACTTAGGATGAATTTATATAGATAAAAAAGTTTCACAGCCTTTCAGTTTAAAATAGTCAATGCTAGGCACTTTGGTTTATAGTATATTCCAGAATCCTTCTACAAGTCAGTCTCACTTTAGTTATCACTGAAAGCCTTTGTGAAAATCTTCAGGAAGTCCACTGTAAAAGGATTTGCATGATTAAAGCTAGATATCTAGCAAATATGCAGTGACTCACAGCCATGCAGTGAAAAATTTAGAACATGACCTTTCTTTTTATTATTTTATAGTCTGGATGCTAAACAAACACTGTTTGGTGCAGTGAATCAAAATATATCAAAGCTCAGATATACGGAGAAAGTCTTATTTCCCTACAGTGTCTTATGAAAATGTTTTAAAAGTCTACTATGATAATTAAATCAAGAGCTTATGAAGGTTACCTTTCTTACCAAAATACTTTAATAGCATAATTGAAGCAGAATTCCTCTTATTGAAAATCCAAGCATTCAGTTTGAAGAATAAAATAGAGAAGCAATACATTGTAAACATTGTAAGTTGCCAATGTAGCATTGAATTATACCAAAAATAATGTGTTTATTAGCAAATTAAAGTATATAAATCATAGAAGTAATTTCTGGGAGGTAGTGATCTCATGCACAAAATACATGTGTGTGCCTCCTCAATCCGTTTGTTATTACAGTCATGCACAACAGAGCCTTGTGTTGAAATAGGGTAAGGCAATTTGTTGAAAGAGTAAGCTGACACCAGTTAAGAATTGTTAAAGTCCACCTATATAGGGACATTTGAAATATTTTTATATTACCAAAGCCTGTTATTGTACAAGGAAATAGGAAAGAACTAGCTGTTGGCCGAAATTGGAGGTATTGTTCGGAGAACTGTGTTCTCCTCTCACCCATTATTGAAGAACCGAATCACCTATTACAGAGAGAAATGCAATTGGCAGTCTTATCCATCATCATTTGTACTAGTTCAGAAGCTCTGTTGGTTTACTTGTCTCATGGAGCAATTTGTGATGATAAATTTACAGCCAAAGGGTCAAAGCTGATTTGTAGTTGAAACCTGAAGAAGACTTGTTTTTAGATTTTCCATTCCATTTCCAATCAATCGTTACTTAGAGTTTTCTGTCTGGATTAGAACATGCAGTCTTTAATGAGAAAAAAATCTTTGGGGGAAACATTGATTCACCGTAAGATCTATAAATGATTACTTACTGGTATAAAAATTACCAACTGTGGAAGTATGAAAGCACGGAAGAATGCATTTCTGTTTTTCACAGCAGCATATGTTTATGACACATTTTTGGTGTTGGGTTCTGACAGTGTCTAAATATAGGGCCTTTTCCTCATTCAAAACAAAGCTGCCGGTGTTTCTTTCATGCTGGTTTGCTGTTTCCCCAAGCAGGTGTGCCCTTGTGCAGACACTGGGGAAGCACAGGGCTGAGTTACAGAGCAGGTCCTTCAGCATATGCTGGTAGAGCACAGTCATCAGGTACCCTTGAAGATCTGCGTCTTCAAGTAGTCCTGAAGATGTATCTTGCCCCAAGGGGAGGAAATGGCAGAAGACTGTGGCATGGCTAGGAGAATACTCATGTTACTTGATAGCTAAGCAGAGCATTTAAAAGCAAATATTATATCCCAAACTGCCAGAGAAACTGCAATCTCTAGCAGCTGACTTAAAACTCTGTGACTACTGCTCATACAAATTTATCTCTCTGAATATCCAGTCTTGCTTCTGCCCACAGCTTTTTCTAATATTATAACTCACCCTACATTAGAAATGTCACAGAACTAATCTTCTGTTCCATACTTCTGCTTAAAATATCCGGATACACTGACATAAATCTGAATGGTTGTGTGCATGTAAGGCATTCCCACCATGATGCAATTTGCTCAGTTGATGATAGCCATTTTTTGCCAAAAGCTGCTTCTTCTGTGGAAAAGGAAGGAAAAAAGGAATGGAAAGGGAAAGGGTTTATTATATATTAAAGTGCAGGTTTGCAGAAAATACTGACTCTTTAGCGATACAGAGAAGTACCTCGCTCTACTGCTACTTTTGTTGTAGTTTGGCTTCTTGTTTCTGTGGTTCAGTGGGCAAACTGACTGTTGAGTCCAAAAGTGTCTACCAAGCTGGCATGAAGATCTATGTCCCAGTGGGGTAGCTGAGTTACCTCCTTAGGTCAGTGACAAACATCATATGTATAAAGTCTCTTTATAAATGCTTTTTCAGAATGAATGCAATACCTCTATATCTGAAAGTTTTCAAGTGTAAATTCAGCCTTAGGAGCTTCCCAGAGTCTTCAGTCCTCATAACTGCTCAGCTCAAACCCTACTTTTTGCCCACATTACTTACGGAACATGCATGACAGCTTCAGTCTTTGGTATGTAGAGATGTCTTCAGAGTACCCCTCCCCCTGAAGCAATCTTGTTGTTCAATGTGAATGCAAAACATAGGCTGCCTTGGCATTTAGCCTGACTAAATGAACCATTTGCTTGTTTTGAAAAGGTCTGAAAGTCTTTCTGGTAACTGGTGAGAGGATTTATGCTTTTTAAGCTGGTGTAACACATCATATTTTATGTCATTACTATTGGATTTCATACAAACTTACATGAATGGTATAAATACCAGTTAGTGTAAGCTGTTGTTAAAGACCAAGTGTTATTAGCAAATGATTGTAGTTAAAGGTAACTGTTCTTAAAAGAATAACCCTTGGAGAAGCTTGCTGGGTTTGTAGGTAACGTGCAATGCGTCCCCACTGTTACTTGGTACTTTCTTCTTCTTTCCTTTCCTTCTTTCCATTTTGTTTTGCTAATGGGAGAATCTCAATGAAGAATTCAGGCAGGTCAGTTTTCTATGTCTGGGTCATGTGTTGTTATCAGGATGAGAAGCCACTGTTTCATATTAAAACCAGCATTCCCACAACTGCCTGGATGCAGAGCCATGCCTCTAGACCTCCTTTGCCTCCCACACAAATCCAATGAGCCAGCCTGGTACAAGGGTGTGCACTCAAATTCCAAGGGTGCACAACTATTGGTGTGGAGGCTTTATGTCTCCTTTTGCAGGCTGTGTGAGTAAGGATAGAAGATTTGTCTACAAAAATGTCAAGCAGCTGTCTTTCCTCCTGAAGATGTGGAAGGAAGGGTCCTCCTGCCACATGCCAGTATCATTACAGCCTTCTGTGAAAGTGCTTACCGTAGGGTAAGGTATTTTGCTATGGCTAACTGAAAGGATAACTATATATTTCAACTTCTAGATATATCTCTGTCCCTAGTTTGTCTTAAATAATCAAGGACTGTGTTGTTACTGTATTTCTTCAGACAGCTTTTTGTCAATGACATCTTATTGCTTCTCTGCTAGCAGACAGATACTATGGAGTACTCAGCAGACTAGCAATTCTCAATAAGAAAATTATTTTATGAATTGGCAAGGATTTTGTATTGCCAGATGTGCCTGGAGTATTTCAGAAAAAATGTACTTTTCTCACTTTTCCTCTCAACATGAAAGTTTAGTGTTTCCATTAATTTATAATGCCTGTAAGATTCCAGTATCTTCACAAAATTAATATATTTACTGCTACAGGATGCTGTGTAGTTTAATAGAAAACATATAATTACACTCTGGTGTCCTGATGAAAAAGCAAATGTATGTTGTGATAAGCTATCTTCTCTTTCTGTGATCTTTTCCTGCTGCTTTGCTGAGTTAAGTAATTTGTCGTACATGTCTCAGTCAAATTAGCAAGATATTCAAGGTAATAAATGTTCAGCTAAAGCACAATTTAAAAAATTAGGAAATATGGTGGCTTTTATTGTTATTTTTCTTTTACTTTGTTTATTTTATTAAAGGGTACACCTTCTGGTTACAGTTCCTTGTTATTTTTATTTTTTTTTTTACTTACTATTTTAGTTTAGAGAGCAAGTATTGAAAAATACAGTAAAGGTGAAAAATTCACCTGATATGATAGCAAAAGGATTCAGGTTTACTGTTTCATATTAATTTGCTAAAGGGAAAAACTCATTTTGTAAGATGTTTGCTATTACCAATCTTGCAGTCTCTGGCTATTACCTGGGTTGCTTTTTCGTTTGTTTGTTTTTAATTCTCCTTTTCGTACATCAATATGGGTATTAAAAATCCATTACTAGATCCACCATTACATATTGACAAACTTTTCTTGAAATCAAATCCTGGGCAGTTACTATTTTTGTATTATGCCCTTCTTGTTAGGGTGTAATTTAGGGTAGATGGCAAACTTGAAAGTAAATTTTAAGTATTGTGTAACATTGTGGATCTCTCAGTGCTCATTTCGCAAGCCCCTTTGGCTATAAGTGGTGATATCTGAAATTAAAAGTAACTGTCATTTTGATGCATAAGTAGATGCATCTTGCAATAGAACAATATAATCAGAATTTGAAATAAAATATCTTATTTTTAAATAGGGAAGTCCTCAAATGGAATTAACTAGCACTAGTCAATTCATACAAACTACTCATTTACTTTCATGGTATACTTTAATTCTGGACTAACTCTTTGGCTAACAAGAATAAAAAGCAAACCAAAAACCCCACAAAACCAGACAAATACACTCATCCCTCCCCCCCCAAAAAAGTGATTGGAGATACATGAGGAACAGATGTGGAAAGTAAGAAGATGCTCACTTTTGCACTTGACAAGTAAAAGCGGAGCCTAAGCCTGTTGGTGAGAAACCTGCACTGTATTGATTAGCTTATTATAGGGCATTTTATGATATGCTTCAGAGATTTCTATTTTCAAAAACTGCCTCTACATATACTACCCAGAACCCTGGGAATCTATATCTATGTTTTGAGTCCCCAGGCTATTATCACTAGCCATGCAATGTTAGTGCAGATTTCAGATACATCAGTATTTTCAGGCACTGCCTAATTTTTGGCTAACAATGCAAGGGCATGTCTTTTGCTGATATAACCATGTTATCTCTTACATAAGTTGCATGAGGATCTCTATTTTCAGGTACAATCTGAAATGTTGTGAACCACTCACATTCGATGATAGTCATCTGGTTACACAGATTAAAACCAGTCTTAATTTACTAAGAATACTCATGCAGGTTTGGTGAGCTAATGATACTCCAGCAGTTCACACTCAGAGATTAGGAGTCCTTATTTTTTTTTTTGAGAGTAGGTAATGGGCAGGTCTTCACGCTACCCATTCTCAGGGCAGACATTCGTCTGCTATTAGATGTGCGTATGCCTTTCAAGCCTTTAAGCGGCCAAGCATTTGTCACACATAGGTTGGACTGTTGCAGTGCTCTGTGTGGCAACATCTTGCTCTGTTTTTATAAAAATACTTATTGCTGTTGTTACTACTAGCTTCTGAGTCAAAAAGTGGAAGATTGTTTTCAAGAGCTTGCTAGGAAGCAGTGAACAAGGTTGTTCAATTTCATGGAGCAAAAGGCATCTCTGACAGTGACTACCCTTTTCGCTCCAAGCACATGAATGCATGCATTCAGCACTCGTATTGAACTGTCTGTTTCTGACAAATGTTAGGGGAACTCCGCACCCTTTCTTACATAGGGTACTGCAAAAATTTTAGTTGTTAAACAAAAATTTTCTAACCGAGTCATAGAGAAATCTGTCTTCTTTAGTACTTTAGCATATATAGAGAAAAATCTTTACCTATGAACAAACCAGAAACCCAGGATATATATGGCCGTCTCTTACCTGGAAAAATTGTAAAGATGTTGGAACGTCATGCAGTGAAAGAGTCATGGTCCCAGGAGTGTGTGGTACTCTGCTTTTAGATTTACATAGCTACGTGCAAGGTGCTGTTTAGCATGCAGAGTACTAGATATGACTCTAAAACCCCTGAATGGGAAGGTATTCATTCATATGAAAGATGTTTTTCCTTTGGACAAAGTACTATACAATGAAGGTATACAAGCTGGAAATTCATTCAAGTATCAGAAGGCAGACAGAAGGCTGAATGTTACGTGAGAAAGCTTGGAACTGGTAGCTCCAAATCTTCCTACTTCAAGGTGGACTGCATCTCGGTATATTTGTTTCCTTAGCAATGAGAGGGAGGATACTGGTGGGAGCTCATAAATATCACAGTGCACAGTATTTGATTGGCTATAATAAACATTAAGTGTTGGGTGAAGAGAACCTTTTTAGAAGTAGACTGTTTTATAACTATATTTTAAATGTTTCATCAAATGCCTAAAGCAAACGATAGCTTTTTTTTTTTTTTTTTAATTCAGGATATTTATTTGTTGAAATAAATGAATAATTTATTTACTTGCTATCTTGGTTGTATGTCTCCTTTCTGTGGATCCTTGTCAGGATGTACTTCAAATGGATATTTTTAGAGAGCAATGTTGGTCTTGGGGAGTAATTGAAGCATAGCAGTAGGTGAGTTACATGTCCCTGTAGTTGGCCTTTGGACCTTTTGAATGTCAGTTTTTACAGTAATTTCGTTACTTGAAAACTGTGGTGATTAAGTGTTCACATCTTTTATCCCAGAAAATCGGTTGCCATCTTTGCCTTGGTCAGTCAGGAATACTGCAAGCCTTACTATGTTGTGTTCAGCTGTCTTTGTGCTATGCATAAAACAAGTACAGGGTAATTTTTTTTTCATCTGACCTTTCTTCAGTCTGGTTTTGTCTCTACTTTTGTTAATGTAGACCAGGTAGTAAGACTCAAAGGAGTCTAAATGCACGCCTTCTAAGTATGTTATGGGTATTTGTCTAATTATTTTGTGTGTTTATTTTGATGGTGACTTGTGTCCACATGTGTATGTGTATTTATTTGCACGCCTGCATGTAATTGTTAATCTACCTTCCAGAGTTTGCTTCTAAAATGTTGGACCTGATTCTCAAACTTGTACAATTATTTCACTTTAAAAGACTTGTGGCAAATACAGATAAGTGAAGGAACAAGTGCAGTCCAAGAGTACTTTAGTATTGAGTGGTCTAAATGAACAGGCTGATGAAATAATGAAAAGCAAGTACTTCAATAACAAAAAATCTCAGGGATGCCTTTGAATAGTTATAGCACTTAGAGCATATTTAATTACAGAAGTACCTCATATGAAATGAATATTTAGTAAAATTTATCTATAAAAGCATCCTAAAATGAAAACAAAATCATACAAAAAGAGTACAGGAAAACATCTTTCACTGCTGTATATTGGTATAAGTTAACTGGCTTTAGCTGATTATCTCAATTGATGTTTAATGAACTTAATCTCTAAGCAAATCGAATCGCCCTCTGAGATACTTAAAAATAGAGTTAATGGCTTGACTTCCTTCATCAGAGCATGAAAATGTTGTTCTGGATGTTTTAAGTAGTCAGGCGGAAGTGTATGTAAAAAAGGAATCTATTTCTAGTAAAATACAAGGGTTACTTAATTTTGCACTGGTAGAGGATCTAAACAGTTTGAGAGTATGATCCTTAGACTGAATGCTTCATGTGCCAGGGTCTCTATAGACAAGATATTTTCTGAGAATATTACAAGATTTTCAAAAAACATAATATTGCAGACAATTTCTAAAAAAATCTAGGAAATGGATCTTGAAACAACCCTTCTCAGAAACTGGGCTGTTATAATCCGAGTTTGAACAATTTAATTAATATAAGTCACTTGATATTCTAGTTTATTTTATTCAGTGTTGTAATGACTTCATAACATTTGATAGCAATAAATTAAATAATAATGGACATGTGAAGGCAAACTATGTACTCCCTTGGCTTGTAAGAAGTTTGTGGCATACGTGTCTCTATAGAAAATGCATTGCTGAAATTCTAGGTATTATAGTTACTGATGTAATAATCCTCTAATTAAAAGATCTTTTTTTCAGAATAGATGAGATTCACAAACAGACACAAAATGGTGGCCTTACTTGAATTTTTACATCAGTTTCATACCTAAATAGATTGCATTATGCTGTGAATAGATATAAAAATGGATATGAAAGCTGATATAAACCCACAATACTATAACAGCATTATAAGGCTTATTATGCAAAGACTCATCCCTATTCCCCTGACTTTCAAAAGTCAGGTGTGTGGTTGAACACTTCACCTGCATACAAAGATACTGCTATGGGATGTGCCAGTCATGAGGTGGTTTGTATAAAGCCACTATCCAAATATTTGACAAGAGCTCTAGCTGCATATAGAATTCAGCATATGCAAATTATGGCCACTTTTGGAAGCAAGTCTAGAAGATTCACCTGAGTTTTTCTCAGTCCTGTGACAGATAACTGTTATATTTTAACATATTTTCTAGTGGTACCCCCTCTTTTTCATAGAGATGCAGGCAGAAATCTGGGTCAATAGGTCTGTTTTTTCCTAATATTAGCTAACCATCATGCCATTCGTCTCATGCATGACCCTGTTGAAGCCATCTCCCAGCATGGGCTATTAGTATATTTTGTTAACATTTTCTTATATCTTTATGCTTGTGCCATTAATGAAAATATTAAATCCTATCTAACCCTGAGCTGGCTATTAAGGAATCCTTCTTGTATTGCTAGTGCTCCTTTCAGTTTTCCCCACTATAATTTGCCTTTTTTGTTCTAATGAGGCTTAGTTCTCTCCTTCTTAAATAAAGATTTTCCTACTAACCAGTGCTAGATGAATTTGCTTTACCACACTTCCTTTCTTCCTTTATATTATTTTTTACTTTGGTTAGCTTTATATCTAAAATGGAACAGTTAAGATAGAGGAAAATTAAAAAGCACATCACATATCATGAACTAGGTGTGTTACAGTGATTAGATTAAAGCTAAAAGGATGTTGAATAAAACTTGAGATTTAAATGAAATAAAATGTTAATGGAACAAATCTGTGACATACAAGAGCATAATCATAAAAACCTACCCAACACATAGGAAAAATCAAATGTAAAAACAAGAATTGTACAATGCCTTTGAATGATAAGCTGCATTTTCTTACAGAACTTAAGAATAATTTTAAAACGTTTTCAAACTGTTTCTTTTTCCTTACAGTACTTGGGATGTATAGAAGTCTTACGCTCAATGAGATCTCTTGACTTCAATACTAGAACACAGATTGCAAGGTAAGGTTCTGTACAAGTATATTTATTAAAGTAAGTTCTGAATTGTGTCTCCAAAGTGGAAAAGCCAGGAAGGTGTCAAAATACACAGTAAATTTTTGGATACAGTAAGCCCACTTTTTAATTTTGCCCTTACAGGTAAATCTCTTGCCTGGTATTAATGTAGTTCCAACAGGTCTTTAAGGATATTTAATTCATGTGTCAGGTCATTTCATGTGCCAGGAATTGCTTTAGAAAATTTTTGCTTGTTTGTTATGCCGAATAATGCTCTTATCTGGGTACCAATTTCATGACATTTAAAGCCAGTGAGAATTTGAATAGGCCTAAGATCTACAGTGCATTTGTCAAAATTAGTTTAGGGAGCTGCTTTGAAGCCACATGTTTATAGGTTTTTATACGAATTTCTTACAAAATGATGTCAGATTACAGAGTGACTATACAAAAGATTTAGGTGAAAATGCATCACCACAATGGTACCAGAGACAAGTGAAAGAATGTTGTCTTTACCAGACTGTATGTAAGAAACAATAAGCTTGTATTAGGTTCTTATTTAAATTCTTATATCAGTTCTGTCATGGTATTTTTTAGGAGTGGAATATAAGTACAGCACTGTCTTAAGATGTGTCCATAAATAATTTTTTTTTTTTCTAGAAGACTTATTTTCTGAGAACTATAGGAAATAGTGTTTTGCAGGCATTTTCACTTGAAAAGCTGAACTCATTGATTTCAGAGGAATGTAGCACTGATGCAGAATCTAGCTGGAGGTCTGTGACTAGTGGAGTTCCTCAGGGGTCGGTGCTGGGACCGGTGCTGTTTAATATTTTCATCAATGACCTGGATGAGGGAACTGAGTGTACCCTCAGCAAGTTCGCTGATGACACAAAACTGGGAGGAGTGGCTGACACACCAGAGGACTGTGCTGCCATTCAGCGAGACCTGGACAGGCTGGAGAGTTGGGCGGGGAGAAACTTGATGAAATTTAACAAGGGCAAGTGTAGAGTCTTGCCTCTGGGGAAGAACAACCCCATGTACCAGTACAGGTTGGGGGTTGACCTGCTGGAAAGTAGTGAAGGGGAAAGGGACCTGGGGGTCCTGGTGGATAGGAGGATGACCATGAGCCAGCAATGTGCTCTTGTGGCCAAGAAGGCAAATGGCATCTTAGGGTGCATTAGAAAGGGAGTGGTTAGTAGGTCAAGAGAGGTTCTCCTCCCCCTCTACTCAGCCTTGGTGAGGCCGCATCTGGAATGTTGCGTCCAGTTCTGGGCCCCTCTGTTCAAGAAGGACAGGGAATTGCTTGAAGGAGTCCAGCGCAGAGCCACAAAGATGGTTAAGGGAGTGGAACATCTCCCTTATGAGGAGAGGCTGAGGGAGCTGGGTCTCTTTAGCTTGCAAAAGAGGAGACTGAGGGGTGACCTCATCAATGTTTACAAATATGTGAAGGGTAGGTGTCAGGATGATGGAGCTAGGCTTTTTTCAGTGATATCCAGTGATAGGACAAGGGGCAATGGGTGTAAACTGGAACATAGGAAGTTCCACGTTAACATCAGGAAGAACTTCTTTACTGTAAGAGTGACAGAGCACTGGAACAGGTTGCCCAGGGGGGTTGTGGAGTCTCCTACACTGGAGATATTCAAGGCCCGCCTGGACAAGTTCCTGTGTGATGTACTGTAGGTTACCCTGCTCTTGCAGGGGGGTTGGACTAGATGATCTTTTTAGGTCCCTTCCAACCCTTGGGATTCTGTGATTCTGTGATTCTGTGATGTCTTCTAGCAACTGCAGCCCATGTTTTCAAATTCTAGCATCAAAATAATGAAGTAATCCTTTCCAAAGGAACACATACAAAGTGTTACAACTGGATATATTGCTTGAATTTCACCTCTTTGTGGCGTGTTAAAGTTGCTGATAGTCTATCATAAACCATTTGTCATACCATAGAGAGCTAAGTATTTCTTTTGTTAAATGAGAAAAATGACTAATTTTTAGGCTTGGAGGCCCATTGTACAGTCTATATGCATTGACTTTGAGTTACACTTGCATACAGCAGCTTTGAACTTGGACCCCGTAAGTCTTTGCACAGTGTTAATCGTTAATTTGTCAAGGTACTGCATTGATGAGGGGCATAAAAGCACAGGGAAAGGTAAATTACAAAATTCTGGTTTTCAGGCAATGTAGGCAATCGAGGCATTTTCCTACTGTACTTTTGTAAAACTCATCATGTACATTTCTGTGGTATTTGCAGCAGTGACCTTTTAAAATGATTTCGTGTCTAAGAAGACTGTAGTTTCGATGGAGCTGGCACATTTGTGCTTACTGCTGGAAGTTAAACGATACTGGCTTATGAAACAGTTGTGATAGTTACTGTTTTTGTATTGTATACCTGAAGGTGAACTAAACAGCTTTATTTTTCTGCACAGTCTGTTTCACTACATGTTTTCATTGGAATAGTGTTGCACTTTTTTATTATCTAGCTTAAAGGCACAAATATGCCATTAATACTTAAGCATATTTGCTGATTTAAAGCAATATGATCTGCACAAAGTATCTTTGTCTTACAGTTCTTTCAATATAAAGATTATTCTTGGCTTTTACTGTGAAACAGGCTTGGAATTATCTCTTTCTCTGGTTAAGTTATAACATATTTGACTACATGGTGGGTATTTTCTTGGCTCGTCTTTCTCTGACCACACCTAGAGCACAGGGTATTTCTTCAAGCCATATCTTCCTGTTTTGGTTGTTATTTTACATTTGCAATTTTCTGTTTATCATAAAACAACAAAGTCTCATAATTCTGATTGTGTAGTTCCTCATCTAAAATTTCTTCTGAAAGTAGGAGTTTTTAGGTGGCTTTTGAATCAGGATTTAGCATTTTAATCAACATTTCATTAATGCATCTGGCTCTAGAAAAGCCCATGTTATGTTTCAAGTACCCACATGCATTGTCATGTAGTATTTCACATATAAACCTATGGTTTACTAAGAAAATATTATGAAGGAATTATTAAAATTCACACTTGCTGATTAACTTGCTCATGTGCATTAAGAAATGTAACTTGGGCCTCAAGGTATATACTGAATTAACAAGACTGATGTTCTGAAATTATAGGCACCAATTCCCTAAGAGGACATCTGGCACCAAATGATCTGTGCAGTCCTGTGATTAAAAATAAAATAAAAGCATTTGAACATTACATTTATATCTCCTATGTCATACATTTATACTTAGCTATGTCCATTGACGATTTCTCTGCAGGCTGCCACCAGTAAGGAAACTGCCCTTGTAACCTGACAGCTCATGATGGAGTGTGTCTGAGGCTTGGGTCTGTAGATCTAGTGATGTTAGCTGGTACTGCTCTAGCTGAGGAGCCTAGATCCATAGCTGCCGTAGAAGCTCGTCTGTGTATGAGGTTGTGTGCACTTCTCCATGCTCTTTACTGTAACTGGAGAAGCAAATGTAAGGCAGCTCTGGTCCTTTTCTGACCCATAACTTTATAAATTGGTCCTACTGCATGTGTCACACCTGTTTATTCTGTTACTTTTTCCAAGACCTTGCAAAACCAGTCAGAAGAAAGTGATCTGTCTTGCGCCATTATGACTTCTTGTATTATGCAGTATTTATGAAGCGTGATTAAAGAACGGAAAAGATGAGCCAAGTTACCTGATTTAGTGTGGAAGCCTGGATGTATCTCTTCCTAATAAGCATGCATCCTGCTTGATACGTACAAAGCACTTCCTTTCTAGTACTGCATCACATCCCTGTCCCTCTTGCTTTTTTACCCTCGCTTTTCCTCCATGTTACAGACCTCAAACGTAGGAAGTCAGCAATTAGGAATCCTACATTTCCCTTTTGTATGTTTTCTGGTTATTGCATATATCACTTTATGTCTCTGCTAGCACTGAGGAAGGAAAAAAACCCAAAGTAAGATGAGAAGCACCAGTTCCTAAAAGAAAAAACAATTGTGGCTCAGTCATGGGAGGGTGAGATATGTAGACTCAGGCTCTGCTGTAGACTTTGGGCATTATTTTGGAGAAGCCATTATCCTCATAACAGCCAACTCCACAATTAAATGAATTAGTGCTTGTAAAGAGCGCTTACATTGTTGGGTCAACATTTAGAAATTAAAAATTAGGCTCAGATTTCCAGTTATCTGGTGAATTAGACACCCATTTTAAATAAGAGGTTACTGGGAAAAGGTTGTCCAGGTGTTTTGAATGACTTTGAAAATCACAGCTGTTAGAATTAATACATTAGGAAAGCATATACACTAGTATGTATATGTGTTATACACATAAACACATACAGATATACACATACATATGTGTATATGTGTATACACACATATACACCAGTGTGTATGCATGGACTAGTCTGACAAAACTGTGACTTCAGCTCCTGGAACCAGATTGAAGCCCCAGTGTATACAGTTTGGTCAGTGCTCTTTTCTTCGTTGACATAGTCGTGAAAAATCAGTCTGTGCTATCTAATATGGCTGTACCTGGCCTGTAATTTAATTTGGTTTTTGTTTGTTTGTTTGGGGGGGGATTGTGTGGTTGGTTGATTTTGTTTGTTTGTTTTTTATTTGGTTTTTGTGTTTGTTTTTTTTAATTAACATGTTAAAACTTAAAGCAATGCATTTATCTTAGTGTGAAAGCAATGAGCAAGCACTTTCACTTGTCATACTCTTCATTGGGTCTTAACAACTTTGGTGATGCCTGACAAAAACTGTTGTCCTAATTTTGGATCTAAGTTAAAATTAACAGCTATGTATGATTTATAACAGATTTTTCCCTTTATCACTACACATTTTAGGTCTCAAGATTCTTTTACTGCAGGAGAAATAGGAGAACTAAAGTAGTATAAATCAGTTGTATTGTGTTAATTCTTTTCTGTAATGAGTGTAATGTCATGTGAATTCTTAAGCAAATAAATGGATGTGCACACAAGGGTAAGCGGTTATGCATAATGATAAATAAAAGCCATCTGAATCTACATGTTGCATCATTAATTATCCAGTGATAATTCTTGTAACACATGTGAAGTCAAGATGACTTTCTTGGGCACCAGGACGAAGAGAAGCATTTCATTTTCAACATAGTGGAGCAAGAGGAGGACTGGAAGGCAAGACTACTGAGCTAACATCAGGTGGCAAGTGGTCCTAAGTTCACCTGAAAGCTACCATTATCATCACAGAAAGGGGCCACTCTTAAGCTTGTGTCCAGGCTCTTTATGCCCTCAGGCTGTGTGTAAACAGACAAACAAACAAAATCAGGTAAAATTCTTTTGCAACACATACAGTGCTTGCAGTTCATGTAATAATATGTTTGTATGCTTATTATTAGATCTGTTCTAGTGTAATGTGATTTCACTGCTGTGTTGTATTTGTGAGTAGTTATGCACTGGTTTGAATTAGAATAATGTTGCATGCACTCTTTGTCATACTGCAATGTCTGGACTGCAAGTCTGCATGTTCGCTGTTATTTAATTGAATGCAATCAGTTTACTGCATGCAATCAGTTTACTGCATGCAGTTTCAGAAGCTCACACCTCCCTGTGTTGAGTAAAACATTATATTGCATGCTGTGCTAATAAGAAGTAGATCAGAGAACTGAGACACTTCATATCAGCAGTGGACCTGAATCCAAACTCTGATCCCAGTCTTCCCCATGAACTCTTTTGAGTTGAACAGCTTGAATGAGATACCTCTCCAAATCTGAGGCCTGAACTTTTATGCCAGTATCCCAAGCTTCTGGAGGGGAGGTGGCAGAAGTGCAGATTTTAGAGCTGGGTTTGAGTCCAATGCTAAACATTATGAATGAATTTCAGTTCATGTAGTGTTTCATTCAACCATATCTCTATTCTTTGCAGAGATTCACTGTCAGCAATCATCTTCTGAAAAAAAGATGGAAGACATGGAAAACGAAGAATGTTTGTGATTTTTGAGGGTGGATAGATAACGTGTTATCTGCAGTGAATTATTCATTCAGTCTCCTTAACATGCTCTCTTGCTTGGAAAGTGAGTATGGTTCACCCCTGCTTTCAGCTGCATGGACTCTGGATGCGCGGTGGTGCTTAGGGGGTGGCAGAACATACATAGAACATGCACTGTAGTCTGGATGCACTGTTGTGTGCTGGAAGGGGTGTGAACAAGAATCCTCTTTCCTTGTACACAGTTACTTCAGGACCAAAGCTCTGGGAAGCATAGGGCACTGGCTACTGCTTAGTTCACTAGGAAGCAAGACTCCCAGAAGTGCATGGGGACATCCTTATAATTCATACGGTACGCCTCTAAATGAGGTAGTGACAGCTATAGTGCCTGATACTGACAGAATAATTTCCATTTGCTAATTTAACTGCCATTAGTGCAGGAATGGGTTAGAATAAATAGGATTTTGTGTGCTTAGCGTTGAAACCTTTAATTTTCAATGTGGTATTAGGGGGGAAAATGTTAGCTAGTATCTGGATTAGTTCAACTAATGTATGGAATGCAATACCTGAGTGAGTAATTAATTGAGCTCTCACATTCCACTTGCCTTCGTGAGAAAGCAAAGAAAGAGCCTTGTTAGGGTATTGGGAAGGTGGAGAGTTGAAATCCAAATGGTCAGGGAGGCAGCTATGCGTATAGCTGTACTCTGTTTTTTCTGAAAGCTGGTGACTTCTCATGGTACTGCAGAAGCAGAAGTTAACATCTTTTAAATGCAAATCACAATTCAAAGTTAAGAACTGCCTAGCACCTTGGAAACAGAGACACTTTCAAATTCTTCTGCCAGCAGCACCTAGCAGCTTGATTACAGAGAGAAATGATAGTATAGGAAATTTGAGTGTCTTTTATATGACATGTCCAGTCACATCAGAGAGTCCACCACTGGATGATCCTTTTCAGCAAATACAGCTTGTATATTTACAAAATGGGATTATTCAAAATGACAGTGGTAGAATTTTAATTCTCTAATGAAAAGAGTTTTGTAAGATACCTACCACCAAAGTCCTGCTTTGCACATGAAGCTAATTAGGGATTAGAAAAAATATATTCATTAGACCAAGGTTTTTTATTTTATTGTTGCAAAGGTTTCCTATGCCTTCCTTTGAAATACCTGCTATGGACTACTCTTTGAGAGAGAAGATACTATAGTAAATGACCTGAGACTGGACCCAGTTTTGAGGTTACTAAGACCCTCATTTAGCAACAGAAGACAGCGTTCATTTCTCTCTATCTCCCTCACTACTACTAGGATAAAAAGCTAGAGACCAGGCTGAATGGAAAATAAGTCTGAAGGTCACACAAGAAGTTAAAGGATTGAGCTACCTCCAAGTACACTTTTATTTTGTTTCTCTTTTGTGTGTGATTGACCTTGTTCTCGACCAGTGGAGGTTTGTGCATAAAAAAATCTTCTGTAGGCGTGCATTCAACACCAAGGTTTACTATACCCCCACTTTATGTTTATGAAAGCTGCAATCAATATTTTAAGAGGTTTCCTCTTTTGTGCAGGAGTATAAGAATGACAACCATTGAATAGATTGCTTATTACGTGTCTAGTCGCATGTGGTATACTCTGTTCCAGTTGCCAAAGCCAACCCTTTTTCTGTATAGTTTATTCAATAAACTGAAAATGAAGTTGGCCAGCTTAATTTCATTTTCTGCTTGTAGATTTTCTACATGTGAAGAAACTCCATTTCAAGAGACAAAATGAGCTGAGGGAAGAAAAGTACTCATCGTCTCCTCACTGTACGAATGACAACAGCTTGCGTGCCATATCTGCCAACATCATTGCCTTATTCCACAAACCTTTTCTTCCAGGCATTCTATCACTCACGCTGTCAGGACAGGCTTCACTTTGGTCATGCTAGTGTGACAAATGTCATTGCTTGGTCTTTGCACCACTTCCACGGGGGCTTCCCTGCCAGGGTGTGGCCTGCACAGTAGTCCGAATTCGTGTCAATATGCACATTCCATGCCACACAGCTTCCCCTTACTATCCATACTCTCTGTTCTGTTTTCCTTAGCTACTTCTCCAGCTTTATATATTCCAGACATGGTTGATTTGCCAGTTGGTGTTTAAACTTCTGTAAAAGGTAATATACTGGCTCAGTCCTCAGAGCCAGTGAATGTCCCCTGTGCTATTCAAGACAGCAGACACTCATTTTGCCTGTTTTGCAAATGAACAAGAATATTTCAAGTATTAAATGGATTTCTAAAAGTGTATTTTTGGTCTCCATTCTTTTTCTTTTTCAGAAACAGTTTATTTTTATATTTTGTATAGACTGCTTCTTGTCAGCTAATACTGGCACAACACTTGGTAATGATTTATAAATTATTAATAAAAAATGGCAAGAATATACTACTGTGAAAAATTAGCTAGAAGCCTTCTGTACAGTTCTTGTAGACATATACTTTCATTCAAAAAGTCAATCTTTTGGTGTCTGGTTTTTTAACCTGTGAAGTCCTACACTTTGGAGGTGGCAAAGATAAACTTGAGAGCTGTAGAATAGTAGAAAATACTAACGAGAGAATTTTGGTAGGTTTTCAGCCCTGTCATACAAAACATTTCAGAATAA
Organism: Lathamus discolor; assembly: GCF_037157495.1. Lineage (NCBI taxonomy): Eukaryota > Metazoa > Chordata > Aves > Psittaciformes > Psittacidae > Lathamus > Lathamus discolor. Next base: position 64,670,664 of record NC_088909.1, read on the forward strand.
AAACTAGTCACAGTTTCCTATCTCAACATTGGAGATGGCTATACTTTTTCCAAATATCTTGAGAAAATCTGTGCAGTTTGTGTGCCTGTCATTTTCCTGAAATATGAGACAGAATTCTGTCTTTTAGTCAATTAAATCTTATTAATTAGAACCAGCAACAACAAAACCTATCATCACAGCCAAAAAATATATTTGAAACCACAAGAAAGGAGGGTATTTTCATGTGATGGTGTTTCATAGAGGAACAGATTTGAGCTTCCTGAGTGGGCTAATTTATATAACAGAGTAAAATATGACTACAGTTATGAAAAATATCAGGGCATTAGCCTTTTGAATGGAACAAAATACCAGTCTAAAATATCTTTTTTTTCTGTCTCAGAAAGATGTCAAGTCACTTTAAAGCAGAACAGGTCAGCCTCAGAAAATGTATATTGGTAATTTTTTACTGGGTACATTTGCATGCTGAAATTATATTCAAAATACACAACATGTTTTGTGCCAAGAAAATGACTCCACAGTACGGCCATCTGCAAAGCAGAAAATACTCTTGGACAGATTTGGAACTCAGCTTGTGTTCCCTACTGCAGACAGCACAGTAGCTAATTTTACAAGAGATAAGATAACTCTACACTGGTATTTTTTCTGAGCCTAGCTAATGAAATGGCATGTGGCTTAGAAAGGTGTAATGTGTGTTTATTTCGAATAACTTTCACATTGAGAAGGAAGCCAAATGTAGTCACATGCAACTTTCCCAAACTCTATGCAACTGTTTGGCCATGCTGGTACAGCCAGAAGTTCTGCTTATGCCTTCCTTAGGCAAGCATTTGCGTGCACGTGTCAAGTGTAGCATTCTCAACCTAGCAGCAATATCTGTTTCAGCTTACATCTGCTCAGTGCTACCTGGCTATGCAAGCTAGAAGGAAGACTTTAGGATGTCTTTTCCACATCACCAGTCCATATGTGTAAGACCTCCCTTCCCAAATGATCTTTAATATTCTGAACAGAATGATCTGCAAATCTTCCCTTGGAAAAAGCGCAGTGGCCTATCAGTGTGGTGGCAGATATTCACGCACCCTTTATTTCTTGTTTTCATGAGATTCTTTTTTAAGACTCCTTAACTCCCATATGGGAAAAGTACTCTGCCTTTTGTTGCAGGTACACAGACAGTTGCTGCCAGTCTGCTCTGACCTTGCCTAGGCAGAATTGCGCTATGAATATCTTTTCTAAGTTCCCATAGTTTTCACCATAAGCATTGTTAACTTAAACCCTGCAGTTGCTTGAGTACTTTTAGTATTCACAGAATTTCAAAAAATGAAGTTAGTTAAAAGAATTGTCAAATTCAAACTCAGATGTCCTGCCCCATCTGACATGTATTTCAACAAGCTGTCACCTTTCTCAGGTCCTTTTCCCCCCGCTTTCAGTCATCCTGCAGAATTTGGGAACACTGAGTTTGGTAAATCCGAGATATTTTACGAAGAGGAAGACAGGCAATTGGAAAATCTACAGCACTTTGTTACTGAGTGAGAGTATATACATCCTGGCTGGCTTTTCAGCTGTTCAGTGCTTTCGCCACACTGCCGAGGCAGGACGTACAAACAGTAACCAAGGTTGCCTTAAAAAACCTCAGCCCTGGGCTTAAGCCTTTTCAGCTGGAGCATTTCCTCTCTGACTCTCAAGTGGTAGTTCTGATCAACAAGGTGCTTGAGTCAGATGAGTCTATTGAGTGACACGCTTTATGTCTGTTTATCAGGATTTGAGAGGCAGAAGAGTTAGTGACAAACCCACTACAAATCCAAGTCCTGGCCCAGAAAAGCAACAAGCTTGTGAATGTTTTTTTCAGCTGCCATGGCCTGAAAATTCCCTTTCCTTCCTACCTGATTCATGTTGCCGCTAAACACAGAAGATGGTGGAGGCAAATCGGAAGAGAAAGGAAGTTGCAGCTGGATTTATCCCTCAAGCACAGTTCATATCTCTGAAATACGAATTCTTTTTGTGAGAGGCAAAAAGGGGTCTCAGTCTGCTAATGCGACCACTGGAGGAAACAGAGAGGATGAAGGCACAGGGGCGTGCTGATGACACCTCTGTGTCAGCAACCTGAGGCCAGAATGCCTGGGAAGCTCTGACACACCTGGTGAAGCAAAAGGCATGGGTCTGAAAGACAGCAATGGGCTGGGGACTGCCACAGGAATGGACTTCCCACTCCATTGCCTCCAAAGGATTTGGTTTGGTACAAGAAGGAGATGGCAAACCACAAGTTTTAGCTCAGTAGCAAGGCTGAGAGAATGCCTCTGTATACCATAATGTGTTTGCTTTTCCTGAGTCAGAGAAAAGCATTTTTGGTGGAGAAGAAGAATATTTCTATTTTGTGATGACATTTTCAGGAGTCACCTATGTTTTAATATCATGATGATCACTCTATGTTGTTGCTGGCTGTGCTGTATTTGTAAGATGCATTAGCGCTGCTCTTTTGAACCTACTGATTTCTACTTGCTCTGTAGCTAGTTTAACTAACACACCGGTTTGGAGTCAAAAAAGCATTGTGGTAAATGTGGAAACTAAATACAAGCCCTGAATTTTGCAATGGAGTGCTGTTGTAGCTGTGATGGTCTGAGGACATATGCAAGGCAGGGTTTGTAGACAAAGACCATTTGTTAGATGAGCAGATGTGGTTGGGCAAGAAAAATAAAAGAAAAAAGACAAGCAGAGGAACAGAGGAACAAATAAGCTCTTCTCTCATCCTGAAGAAAGGACTGTGTGCCTGAGAGCTTTTTTGACTGATCTCTTGCTAGAAATCTCATGCTTCTTCAGAATGACAGGACTTTAAACCTGCTGCAAGGCGTGTCCCACGCCCACAGCCACCCACCAGCAAAAATAATATATTCGTGCCGTTCTTCCAGGTGATTTGAGCTTTGGATTGGGCCCTAAGTAAAAGAAACAGAAGCATAACTATATTGTGATTACTGATTGCAACCTGATAAATCTGTGACATTTGCTAAGCCATTTTATGTTGAATGCTGATATGTATATGACATTTCTGTCCTGACTCACTTGTTGGTCTTGTGTAATCGCCTAATGCCTATCTGAAATATCATCCTGCACATGGCATAAAATTAAAATTATTTATGTTTTTATCAAGGTGATGTTTCAAGGTTTTGATTATTTTGATTGTTCTTTAGCCTGTAGTTCATTGTCCCCCATTCTGTATTTTTATTTTTTGCATAAAATAAATGTTACTTCCATGTTTTCAGGTCTAAGTATGATATGCTGTTAGTCTCAATCCATATTTAAAACAGTTAAACAAGGTTTGGAGTTACCTTTACTCATCTCTGTTCAACTGTTCTGTTTTACGGTGTCAACAGGAGAGGTCTGTTACAGCTTTGTAGGTAACAGTCACAAGGTCTCTGCATGCATGGAAGCAAATTCTAAATATTGACCAGGCTGACTGTTCAGATAATAAGTTGTTAAATACTGAAAATGTCTATAAGATTTGTTTTTAGCAAGAGCTTTTGTAGCATACAGTTACTCTCCTATGAGTAATTCATTTTCAACATGCATTTCTTCCCAAGTTTGATGGGAAGAATGAAGCAATATTAGAAAACTGAAGCAAAATCTTAATGGCATTAATTTTGCTCACAAAATGCAAATAGGGGCACAAATAAATTACTCAGTATTGAATAAATGTCAACTAAAATTTTGTACATTGTGGGTATTATACACAACAACCATGAACGTTTTAGGGTTCTTATATTAACCCAAGCCAAATGGTTTTGCTCTGACTAGAAAAGTGCATAGTACAGTAGTGGCAAAAATAATAGTTACTACCCCTTACATTACAAGAAAGATTAAAAAATACCCTAAACATTTAAAGCAATGTTGATTAAAGACAGGTCTTCTGAGCAGATAAGCTTCATGGCTTAATAAGGTATAAAAATGAGACCTGGAAGAGGTAATTAGGTGGATATTCTAATTTGCAATGAGAAAAAGTCTTTGTAGTAGTGTGAGAAAACACTGTTCTTTGTAGCTCTCAAGATACTCTTCATACTCTTCCTTACACTGACTATTTACTGTCTTCTGCTTCACACTGAAGTATTCTAAATTTGAGTGGCAGCTGTTTTAGCCTTGAGAAGAGAGCTAACTGACCTGCTAAACTATCCTCACTTGTAAACAGAAATATGGTCTGAAGCTATTCTCTCCCAGTTCGTTTCAAGTATAATAAAGAAACCCACACATTCATTTGCCATAAAGCTTTTTTTCTGTCTCTTCAGGGAAGCAATCAGTCGTGTTTGTGAAGCCATGCCTGGTGCCAAAGGAGCCTTCAAGAAGCGAAAGGTATTTTTCTTTCCTTGCAGCGCAGTTGACTGTATTTTCTTAGTTCAGCACACAGGAGACAAGGCACAGCAGGCAGGTGACTTTAAAGCAGTTTTGCGAATTCCAGATCATTAATAATTTAAAATATTGGCTGTTTTCACCCACTGTATGCTGCCTCTTGCCCTTTTGATCGGGATCTGCTTTTATAGGCATCCAGAAGTATGAGGACATGTAGGAAAAAGATTGTGGCTTGCCTTTTAGTTCCTACTGTAGAAACCCCTTCCTTCCCTCCTTTTCCTTTTCTTGTAGATTGAAGGTGGAAGGCTTAAAACAAACAAAAGGGATGCCTTTTCATAAAATGCATGAATAAATTGTGGAAATTGGTACTGAAAGCTCTTGCAGAGGCCAAAATATACATAGCTTTGAAAGCGAATAAATCTGTTCTTGCAGTATAGCTCTACTGGTGACATTTAATGAGTTTGGAAATCACTGATCTCTGGAAATTGAGAGAACAGACAGATGATCCTCTAGTTTCTATGCTGTTCCTATAGATGATGCTCAGTGTCCAGAACTGATGGTGGGTCTGGTGGGCATTGGCCTAACATGGTTGTTACCATGCTTTTATTCTTATTTGTGTGATACAAGCTAGAATCTGCGTGATATTTTGGAAAATTTCTTCACCAAAAGGGTTTTCAAGCATTGGAGCAGGCTGCCCAGGGAAGTGGTTAAGTAAGTCCCCATTCCTTGGCAGTGTTAGGTTTAGGATTGGACTTGATCTTAAAGGCCCTTTCTAACTTAAATGATTCTAATTCTGTGACAAGGAGTGGAGGAAGCTTCAGCTCAACTCTTGCATTGATAGCTCTCATTGCTCTTTCAGAGGCCTGCTAGCAAAGCTAGGATTAAATGCTAAGGGGAGGAGCATAGCAGTTAATTGTACCCCTTGTAGGTGGTGTTGGGTGCAAGGGGAGAACAGGCGGGTGAAGGAGAGGTCTGCCTGCTTCCCCACTTACTTCACTAACTAGGCAGAATCCCAACAGAAAGGGATAGGATGAAATGGCACTTGTTTGCAATGGAGAATCTTCCCCTGGTAAAAATAAGGAATATGTTACAGTGTAACTGGAAATTGCCTCAGAAATTAAGGTTGTTCTTTTCCCATCACCAAATTTACTTCATTGGTATTTCTAGGTTCTCTGGCTTTTGTTTTTTAAACCTGACGGTAAAGAGGAAAATATTTTTCTTGGAAAATAAAATGACACAAAATATCATTGCAAAAATAAGTTAAAGAGAGTCCAAAGTGCCTAGTGAGACACCTCACTGTATTACTGGTTTTAGAAGAAATGTTGTATATGAGTTATTGGGAAAAAATAGTGTTTTTGAACTAAGTGTACTGTGAGAAGAAAAATTGCCCAGCCACAGAATTTCGCACGAATGGCAAAGACCGGTGTCCTTTGCCAGTCTTTACTTTCATCATGGGTTTGCCACTAGTGGCTTATGGGTGTGGCTGAGATGTACTCCTTGAGGCCAGGTTTTCACATGCTACCTACACACCGGGCAGATGATCCTTAGGCGTGAGCTGGTAGTCATGAAGGTTTAAGGAAAGAAGAGAAACAAGAATATTCAAACTGACTTCTTTTGAAGAGAAGTTAATGAAGTACGAGCGCTGTAACATGACAAAGTTAAAATAGTGTGGCACAAATGTTACACGGAAGCAGTATGTAGGTAGCATATTTTTAACCACTTAAACAGAAGGAAAAGAAGCTAAAATCGAATATATGTAAGCTTTAAGGAGTGAAGAAGGACAAGCGTGTCCATCTTGCTGGGGACAAATCTTTCCAAGCTTGCAGGCAGCTTGGGACAAATACAAATACAGCAGCATTCCATCAGTATAACTGGAGTTTCCCTTTCCATGTGGGAAGGGACTAGAGCAGAGCAAACAACAGATTACCTTTCAGGAGTTGAAGTGTTTTTTACAGAATAAGAACCTGCTATTTTAAGGTACTGACTCAAGGCATTCATCTTTGTCTGCTCAATTGGTCCCTTGGTGAAGGTGAGACTTTGCTATCTCACAAAATCCTATTTTGTTAGGTCAAGAGTGGATGCATGCCTGCCTAGCTACTGCTATTATTATTATTATTATTATTATTATTAAATTATCTCCAGAGGCAAACAGCTGGTGCAATGAAATGAGCTTTGAAAAGTCAGCAACTTTTTAGAAACCTTTAAGATTGCAGCTAACCCTGCATACAATGAAGGTCATCACAAACAGGCAGAGTACAAAAATGTGTTTTTTTTCACCCTTCACAGTCAGCAAGCAAAGTTCTTTCTAGCATCTTGGGAAAGAGCAATCTTCAGTTTGCAGGAATGAGCATAATGCTGAATATCTCCACCACCAGTTTAAACCTAATGACTCCTGACACAAAACAGGTGAGTGTAACTATTAATTTATAAGTTTTTTGATGAACAGCCTATTGCACAATTATTTGCTGTCTCCCAAAATACTCAGTTGGTCGAAGTTATTATTCCTCAATGATGTCGATAAAATGAACGAGAACAGGAAGTAAAGCACACTAGGAGTCATAGTTTGTTCTAGTATTCCACACAGCTATGATGAATTATTTTCTTGCCATGTTTTGGGTAGCTTAGTTTTGCTCTTAGAAGACCTACAACATGAAATGGCATTTTCTGGTCTTAGGAGTTGTTCTTGGCTACAATTGCAAAAGGGATGCATTTGGAGTAAGTGACTAAAGGACTGAATGTGCATCCCCAATATTGTTGTGTTCTTCACGTTTAGAGCTTTAACAGGCAATCTATTCCTGAGGCGCTGCTAAAAATACAGCCTCAGGGATTTTGCAGCAGTGAAATGCCAGTCTTTTAGAGAGACAAGGCATCCTTTTTCAAGCAGCCCATTTCTTTTTCTTCTTCATTGTGCTGAAGGTACAGACAGACTTCGGGGACTCACTGCAGTGGATTGTGAATGATGTATGAGATGAGAAGAATCCTTGCTCAGGGTATATATATAGAGAGAAAGCAGACAGACATGCGTAGTCACTGCAGTGCTATTTGCTGTGAGCCACATACTGCGTTAGGGCACGCAACTTTCTGCCCAGATACAGCGAGAGAGGAAGTAAAAAATACCATCCTGCTGTCCTTCAGAGCCTCAGGTTAAAGAATCAGAAAGAATTCATACATTGTCTGTTAAAAAGCTTTCCTTTTTTATTATGTTTATTATTATGTTTATTATTATGTTGCCATTGATTTATCTTCATTCTTATCTGTATTTAGAAATCATCATAATCTTCTGTAGTGAGTACTGAGACTGTGGGAGCAGTGTTACGGCTGATTGCAGTCGTTTGGAGCCTTATTGTGGAATATACACAGCAGTGCATTTCATGAGGACAGTTGCCCCCAGTCAGAAGAATAGGAACTTGATGTTAATTAGATCTATTTAAAAAGTGCCAGACCCTGAAGCAGCCTTGTCTTTGGCTGACGTCAGGGTTGAAATGGAGTTAAACTGACTTATCACAGGGAAGAATCCGCCCTCAGATACCTTCCCTTTTCTCTGAGTTGACAAAATCGTTTATCTTTCTCTCACATCATTCCTGTTGAGATCAACTCGGTCTGGATGCTGCAGGCCTGGGAAATGTCTGGCTTCTCAGAGATCCCCAGCCTGGCTGTGGTGTCCCTTGCTTCCTGTTTGTGCCAGGCATTTGATTTGAAAATAAGCGTGGCCCAGCAGCCCCTCCCAGGAACATGGCTGAGTACTTCCCTAGCAGCCTCTTTTACCCAGAGGAGCCGCAAGGAAAGAAAGACAAGGCATTCGTTGTTAGCCCTTGAGGTAGCTAGAAAAAAATTGCATGTACCTGTGCACAGCAGTTCTGACAACATGTTAAGCAGGGATGAGAGGAAAATTATTTTTTTTGTTTATTTGTTTAAAATGCAGATTTGGTAGATGGAAATGTTTCTAAACTATGTGCACACATTACTGAATCATTTCATTTTGAGCTATGCAAGGCATTCATAATTTGCCATGCATTGTCTCAACATTTTGGTGTCGGGGAGGGAATATCCCTATCTCAAACTAATCTAAAACATTTAGCTGTGGAATTAAGAAGATAAAAATGTTTGACTTGTACTGATGGTTTCAAGAGCTTTTCAGTTTTCTTGAAATTTGGAAAAACAAGTTTTGAGGGAATCTCAAATAATTTTTGTTGTTTATGATGCTGAACTGAAAGATCAGGTTATTTGCACAATTTAAGACAGTAACCATGACAGATGTATAACAGATCTTCACTAGTTCATCTCTATTGTTAGCAGCACTTCTTTACTGGAAAAAAGAAAAGGAAATCCTCACTGATGAGTAAGGCAACAATGGTTCACCAATGAACACTTACTTAAACATTAACCACATCTTGAGAGGCTCCTGTGGGACAAGCAGGAGTATTGAAGCATTCTTTATATGATATAAGCACTATAAATAGTTGTCAACTCTCTCTGACTTAGTGAAGCAGCAAGATTCAGAGAAAGTCATGTCAAGCTTTTTACTTTCCAAGGAAGATGATTGCTAGTTCAGGTCTTTCAGATGGAGGATGGGGGAAACAGCCCAGAAGATATCTTTTTAGCCTCATTTTTTGCCAAAACAGTTTTCTAAAGTATGTGGTGCCCTCTCCAAAGAGAGCAATTAAGATCCAAATTACATGCTTTGAGGCACTAAATAAGGGCATTGTCCTGTACCAGATGAATTCCTTGGCATTGTTTCTGTAACTCAAGTGCTCAAGTGAAATTTTCTTTCCAATGACCTTTTCCTTCTTGGTTGTTACATGATTTCATTATTAAAAGATTTCGTAAGTTATATCTCAGAATAGCAGTGGAGCAGAACTGTTCTCCTTGTATTAGAGGTTCATGACAGTTTGTCTTTTCCCAGGGAAATATCATATTAGTTCAAATTGCACATAAGCAAATTGAATTTCAAATGCTCTGGAGTATGCCTGAGATTTTGTCTACAATGCTACATTGCAGCTACAGTCAATATTCTGTTTGCATATTGGAAACATGTTGGTATTTGAAATGTAAAATGACACAGTAAGTATCAGAAGCAATTTTTGAATCCTTACATGCTGTAGATATTGCACGTTTTCATTGATTTTACCAGAGTTGCATCAGCAGAAAAGTGTTCTGATGAATAGGACCCTTTGCTCCATTCATCAGTATCTGTAATAAAGAAAGCGAGCTTTAGCAGATTAAAATTTCTCCAAAGATACTGTATGGCACATCTATATGATTTACTGGAGTTCTGTGCACACTTAGCAATTTTGCCATGTCCTGCTATGATTTAAAGAACACCAGAATAGATACAGTCATCTTTATGTTTGTTTATATTATAATCATGCTACTCTTTGCACTCCTTGTAGGTGAAACATAGAGAATTTTGACATTGGTTTTGGATTTTCACCCCTATACAAACCAAAAAAGAAATCAAGAGGTGTCCTGGGTTTACCAGGAGCTGTAAACTGTAAGAAAACCTACTGATTCACACTTGTTCTTTCTGATCCATACAGATCATAGCAAATCACCATATGCAATCTATTTCCTTTGCATCTGGAGGTGATCCGGTAAGCATTTCTTTGAAGCTCTCCCACAAGTAGGTATTGCTTTATAAGAACTGTATGGCGAAATTTATTGCATAGCTTACTGAAAGAGAACTATAACCACAGTAACTCCTGTTTCTTGTTTCATAAATTCTTCTTGATTGTTGCCATCAAACTCTTTTCAAGGGAAATGACTGACAAGCAGTCATAGATCCTCCTCTTTGAATGACTGAAACAGAAAGTATCAAAGGGTTGTGAGCATTCATATAGTAACTGATAAGTAGCGCTTTGTTTTTCAGATGAATATAGTATCATCATATGGCTATTATGTGGATTTCTGTCCTGGTTTTTATTTTGTACTTTTTACAGTGATAGACTGTGCTGCAGTTATGTTTATAGCAATGCATGAATTTCATTTTTTTTTTTTCATGTCTCTAAGTGTGCATTGAGAGGACTGTGATAAATACTGCCTTCAGGAATATTTGCTACACTCATGCAGCTCAAAGACAGGCTTCCAGCAAAATCCCAGTTCTTTCTAGTTCTGCAAAGCTTTCAGATACACCTACAAGTTTGGTTCATTTAGCTTAAAATGCAGACACCTGACTGTTGTGTTTTCCCCTGTTTTTATAAGCAGTCCATCCAAAGGCGTATTAAATGTGCTTAAAAGGTATCTGTCACCAGGGAGAACTATAAAACAGAGACATTGATCACTTCATACCTTAGAGGTTTGAAAGCTTTTAAACCTAGTTTGAGTATGAATTGAGTCTTCCTTTTCCTCCATCATATGATTTTCTGTCATTTATCAGTCATGTACTACAGGTAAGGCAATTTCTAGCCTGGTTTGTGAGTTGGTTCTCTCAGTTCAACTGTTAAGTTGAAGATCTTTCGCACTTTCTCTTTTCATTTCACTATCCTCAGAAAACTTAAGGGCAAACTTGAGCCTCAGCATAGCTCTGCTGAGCTCAGTTCAGTTCCAGAAGGGAAAAGGACGCGATATCACAATAATTTGGGGAACACAAAATGCATAAAAAGCAGCTTTGAAACACAACAGATTGCAATGAATGCTGTAAATGAACAATTTCTGGAGTGGGCAGAGGAGTGATTAGCACAGTTCCCTGCCTCCGTAAGAAGATTCTTCATTCCCCATCTGCCATCCCAAATGCTAAGTCCTGGAAACACCATTGCACACTGCCCACCGATAGAGAGATTTACAAGGAAAGAGGAGAGGAGGAGCAGCAGAGATTGGAACTGGAGTAAACAAGCTCTCCCAAATGTCTGAGAGAGATAAAAATCACCCTACTGAGTCAGTGAACTAGCAGAGAAATAAAATTACATGGTGTAAGGGAGTCTACAAGAGAGTGAAATTGAAAAGTTGCATTCCCAATCAGACCAGTGCATGGTGATCTCTTTCTGGGGGTGGAGAAGGGCAGGTATGAGTATCTGATGACACTCTATAGACTTGTTTCAGTGGGCTGGTATCTGGCACAACTTAAAATCAAAAGCTGTTTCATAAAGGAGATGATTCCTTTGTCCTATGTGCACACAAAAGAAGACAAGATGCAAGGGTAGGATTAGTTCAGACATTTATTAACCCAGCTGAATGTCATCCAGACATAACATTTATCAGCCCTTAACGATTTCCACTTGGTGGAGGGCTGCCACCACCAAACCATATCTCCCAAACACAGCTGGGATCCAGCTCATAAGCTCATCTCAGATTTAAATCTCTCCTCGGAGATTAAAAATGGATGGAGAAACAAGATCTGTGCCCATGTTTCTTCAGGAAATACTTCCACATTTTGAAGTTTAGTTATTTAGAAGAGAGACTGTCCCCACTTCTCCCCCCCACTACTTTTCTGCTCTGGATATCTGCCACACATTTGCACCAGCAATTAGCTTTGCAACTTTTCTCCCACTCCCTAAGCATTAATTACCCTAATCATTCAAAATACATCCACTGGAGAAGTGTCCCACAGACTTGGAGAACAGCCTGAGTATCATATATATTTTTGCAATATTCCCGTTTGCAGTGAGTCAGACAGCTTCTGTCTGTGTCAGTACATGAGAGCTTAAAAATCTTTCCACAAAATCCTTTTTACACATTACTATGGAATAATTTTGACTTCCAAGGTTGTGTTCTGGATCTGCTTTAACTCTCTTCGGCTCCTTGTTATGATGCACTAAACTATTTCATCCATTGTCATTTCAGGTGGCTGTTTCCAGACAGCCAGTCAAGACATCTGTATTTCCTGCTGAAATTCCTGAGAGGTCTCAAAAAGCTTTCAAAAGGTCTAATAAGGCAGGTCTCTCAGAGGACCCTGAAGGCACTATTTCTTCAGTTTCAGCCCTGCCTTTAAATTTTAACACTGCAATACAGTTTCTTTGAGGTGAAAATTATAGCTCATTCATACCTGTCTTCAGTCCTTGAATGTCAGGGACCACTTTGTTGCATCAGCCCAGCCCTGTCTAGCCTTTGGATGTGAATCTTCTAATTTAGCTGCCATGAAATGTGCCCTCTTTAGGTGGTTAATGGTTTGTCATAGTCAGCTTGAATCTTTAGATGAAATGAGAGTAGGTGGTTCCAGTCTCTCACACTCACACTAGCTATAAGGTAGATCTATGATTTACTCAGTCATGAATATATCCATCAGCTGTATCTGTACTAGTAAATAAAATGATCCCAGGCCTGTTTTCTGGCCCGAAATGAAATAGTGTGGTGAAATTTGCATCCACACATTCACTGTCTTCCCTCCCAGTGGTCTCTAGAGACTGATGCCCAGCATAAGCTGGTCCTTCAGAATGTTTCAGAGCAGGGCATGGGAAACCAGCACAGCCAGGCAAGGGAGAGTAGCAACAATTAAACTTTATGGAGAACTGTGGAACAACTCTCAGGCCTTTACCTTGGCTCTATTTGCTACTCTAGACATAACCACTTTTCTCATCCCCTTACTTGTTGATGTGCATCATTACTGCCACACAAGTCATTGCCCAGACACTGTGTCACTGGGTGCTTAAGGAATTACTGGACAAAATGCTAGGGCTACTCTTCTATGCTCTGCTTTTTTTACAGACCAAGCTCATTACTGCTGTGTCTGAGTGCCTTCCAATAACACATTAAATGATATGGCTACACATCTGTCACCATAACCATGAATGTTCTTCATCATTTCCCTTGATGTCTCCTTTGAAAGAGAATTGTATAGACACACAGCACAATTAATTGTTTTGGATGGGGTTGTGTGTGCTTGCACTAGAGAAACTAGAGAAAGTTAAGCTGAAGAGGTCTATCTTTCAACTGAAGATTGATGTTTGTTACGACATCAGATCTTCACATAGCTGTCAATGGTCCTGGATTGGTTACCTGGAATTGCTTTGGGTATATTTATGCAACTAGCTGCTGTGTGTCCTATGCATACCTGTTAGGTTTAGCTATACCTGACTAGCCAGGCATGTCAGAACATATCTGATCTAAGCAGGACTTCCTGTTCACATCAAGAATAGATGCCATTTTCCAGAGGTGCCAGCAGACCTCATATTTCCTGGAAGCACTGGCCTTTCTGTTTCATCTGCACAATGGCGAAAGTCTGCACCGCCTGTGCACAGGAACGTGAGGGTGGCAGGACAGCCAGCAAAATATCCCTAAAGAAGATGTTGGCTTGGTCTTGCCAGAAAATCCACTTGGCATGTGGCAACAGGGATGGCTGAAACCATGCATGGGCTGGGGAAGGGTGTCCTGGGATACTTTGTGTCACAGCCAAGCTGCGGCTGAGCACCCCTGTGCCCTATGGCATTGTAGTCAGTAAACACACCTGCTTGTCACGCATGAATAAACGACATTGCTTAGTGTTTCTGAGGTGCAGGGCTGTTACTCCCACTCTTTCTGCCTCAGAACCAGTTGATTATTCATGTTCTGAACCAGAATCTCTAAGTAGTTTGAAGATGAGGACTTGTAATTCTACTCCCTTCTAAAAGAGGCCTGATCCAAATCCTATCAAATTTTGTAATTCATTTTCCAGTGCTTTTGAAGATACTTATAAGTTCTGCTGGAATAGATCACATTCTGGAGAAAAAAAAAGTGGTGGGATTAGTATCAAACCCATAAGATTTTTTTTTTTTGTGGGATTTAAGTAGTATACAACTGCAGAGGAAAACGTCATTTGAGGCTCTACCCACAGGAATATGCATACTCTGGACTGTGATCTTCTGCTATGATCAGTGCAAAGATTTTTTGCATTCATTGTAGCTGTCTTAATTTTTTGACAGGATACAACTGACTATGTTGCATATGTAGCTAAGGATCCTGTTAATCGGAGAGGTAAGTTAGAAATATCTGTTTGGCACCTTTTTTCCTTTGAGAAATATGAATTATTCATGGTATAATTCAGTTGAATTTTTTTTCACCAGGAAAAAAAAAAAAGAATAAATGCAGACCAATAAACCAATTGTCTTTGACAGAGTAATGGAAAGATTATGTGGCAAAGAGCAACAGCCATGCACAAGTCAGTTCTCAAACCTGGAGCCCGCAGGTCTTGCCTGCAGTTCATCGCCAAATATCACTCTGATTCTCTTCATCTCTTAAATTAAATGCTTGCCTTAACTTGGCTGCGTGAGCTTCTAGGCAACAGTTAACTCTCACCTACACCCAGTCACTATGCAGGAACTAAGCAGTCCTCTGATCAAGTTTCCTGATGAGGCAGCTGAATCTGTTAGGTCTTCTTGGTACATAGCTAATTCTTCCTGGCAGAATCAGATTCTTTACCAGGTAGTGAGCTTTCAAGCCAGCTTGCTAGAGGCTGTAATCCTTTTTCTCAGTAAAGTTTTATTTAACATTGGGTTGCTCTGTGAGCGAGCAGTCAGGGACAGCAAGCCTCTTGATTGTCTTCAAAGATCCAGTTCAGATTCTTAAAAATAGATTATGGAAAGTGCAAATTACAGTCTGAAATAATAGGTACAGAAAATATTCCTGCTTGTAATGCAGAAAGCATGACTAGGTCTTAATGTTAGATACAAAGAGTATTATGTACTTGAGAACCTACTTATTATTCATAGATTCATAGAGAAAAGAAAGACTAGCTCCAAAAAAGGACTCAGGCACTTCCAGCAGGATTTCTGTGGAATTCAGACACTTTCACTCCAAAATGTGAACTCTGCAGACCCTGAGCTGCCACCTTACCGTGGGCACAACTAATTCTGCAGCTTCTGTGTTTTGTCACCTTTAATGATTTTAGGTACCTTAACAACCTGTTGTGTCAGTGTGCAGAGATGTCCAGACTTGAGAGTTAGCTGATAATAACCTGCACTAGATATACTACTATGCTGAATGTCAGTGAAACACCTAGAAAACACAGTGAGTGGGAGGTAGAGCAATAGTCCAGTTCTCTGCCATGCTTGTAACGCTCCAACATGTGTCCCCAATTAGAAAAACTCTGGCATCAAACTGCAGGCGGTATGGTGCAGACCTTCCCACCCCACCTCCTTTAGCAGTATCTTTCTGCTGAACTGGAGACTGATTCAGTTGTTCTGAAAGATCTCAGTGGCAATACGGTGGACCAGCATCACAGACCTGATGCGTGTAGTCTAGGGTTTGGAGGAGCCTTGTGCTCTGTCTTCTGTTCATGTGTAAGTGGATTTTATATATAAACTGTTTCATAGACTATGTTCATTATATCTAAGTTGGATGTGTTTAGCCTTAGCTTTCTGTCACTGTTCCTTGTTGAGCTAGTCTATCCTGGATTGAGGAGTCGTCTAAACACCTGCTGTTGTCTTCCTGTAGGGTATTTAGTTCAAGCCATTTCTCAGTTTTCCTCAGGAAAAGTCTGGCAGAGAGAACTCTGTCGATCTCCAGCTGCAGTGCATGCCCTCCATCCTTCAGATAATTTCTGTTCCTCCTTCTTTTATTTTTCTGCATTGTTTGAAAAAGGGAATGATGCCTGTTATTATTTGGAGTAATCTAGTATTAATGCCTGCAATCTATAACAGAGGCTGCACCTTCCTACTCTTACTTGCTCTTGTCATCCTCATCATTAGCTGGTTTCTCATAAGTCCTTTTTGCTGCAGTGAACCACTGTTATCTCACATGAAATTCTTTCGTGCTGCAATCTTTAAGCCTGCTGCGTTACGTTTCTCCCTGACTGTGTGTGTACATCAGTGGTTTGCAGACTGGTGACTTTACATGTGACCAGTATTAAAACACATTGTTTTAAAAGGTCCATTGTACCAAGGGATCTAAATTGCCCTCTTTCGCTATCACTGGTCAGTCTGTCAGTCTTTGTGTTATCTGCAAATAGTTTAGAAATTAGCCCAAATTTACTTCTGTATCTAGTGAAAAATGTTACTGCTGCTGTTACAGACACTAGCACTGACGCTCTCACTGGCATATTAGACTCATTCTTCCCAAGTGTGAAGCTCTTTTCATGCTTTATATTCTGGATCTAGCAAGCTAGAGACTGTCTGTCTTCTGCTGTAACATTCACAAGAAATCATCTCTGTGTGAGCCGAACTTTCTCATGCTTTTACAAGAAGCACATCTCTTACCTGCTGAAAGTCCATTCATGTATCCAAGGAAACAGGTTACTCATTATGTCACCCACCAGAACTACTTAATGACTCATGCTTCATTTCAGCTCCAGAGGGGTTTAGCAATGAGCAATGTAGTCTCTTTAAATCCACACTCTAGTTACAGAATACAGAAATTGTAGCTTTGGTTGGCTTAACTACTTTTGGTCCACGTTCTTGTAGGTCAGGCTGCACTTTATATGGGGGTTGCTTGTTCACTGCCACCAGCAGAAGGAGTAAACAGCAAATGTCCTGCTGCTAGCCAGGGATGTCTTCCTCTGTCTTTGAATGCACAGAGGTCCTGTCTTTGACTGCTGAATCCGCTTCCAGCATGTGGCTAAGGGCATTCCTGCCTTGAATTGGGCATTGCCTCAGCATGCTGCTCAGCACAGCAGATGCTGTAAGGTGAGAAGAAAGTGTCATCAGCTCTGTTTAGCACTGTGACTGGTGCCATCTCAGGCTGTGAGAGGTGCTGCTAAGGGAGAGCATATGTGCCCTGGTCATTCCGTACTGGCATAATTGCAGGTTTCTTGGCCTTTTATTCTGGCTTCTTCAGAAGTCTGTCCCACAAGCTGAGAAGTCATTGCTAAACTTCCTTCGTCTCCCTATATTGTTTCAACTAAAATTATGTCACTCAAATGTCAGGACCAACCCTTATTTATAGGACACTGTCAAGCAAAGCACTTGATTCCACTGAGCTGGACTCAAGGTGTATACTAAAATGCAGTTTTTAGCTGAAGAATTTATATTCAGGTTATTAAAGCAGTTAGGGGTGATACAAGTTAGTAACTCTAAAAAAGGTCCAGCTGTACTGTGGCAGGACTTGGAAAAGAACTAGAGTTTCAAATTTAGTTCAGGCTGTAGCCAGTAGACCATATGCTTTTCCAGCGCTGAATATGAAAAATGAACTTGCCTGTGCATTAGGTGAAATCTTTGTGAGTTTGCCTGTTCATGTTGTCACATAAGATGATACTTCCAAACCACTCTCTGATTTAAAACTGGGATGGATTTGGCTGCTCAGGCAGTTGATAAAGGTTTCTTCATCTCCTATAGGAAGAGATCTTGTGTTGCCAGCCTCCCTCCTTACTTCCTCTGTCACACTGGGTTCAGAGAGGTGGCACATGGGGGAGTGCTGGAGTTAATCGAGGTCCTGGCTCTGTGCTCCCCACTCATTCTACAGTTTGCTGGGAGCATCTCCCTACAAACAGGAAAAGGTACCAACCTCCGTGTTACTGGAATCAAACAAAATAAAATACTAGGAAGTATCCTACTTATTTTTCCTCCCTCAGCTTGTAATTTGGGAAATTCTGGAAGCTCAGAGGAAGTGAACAGCTTGCAAACTTGGCATGATTAGACATAAAACTGAAATGGTAATAAAATTGAGGAAAGCAAGGAAAGCTTTCTTTGTTGTTACTATGTACTAATATTTTTATACTTTCAACTTAAATCTTTGTTAGAATTCTTATATAATCTATTGCATTTAGGTAATATCAAGTGAAAAATTATAGGACTGATTTGTGGTATTGCAGCTACACAACAGAGCAATTTTACGTAACCTTCAAAAAGACCCCATTGCCTGAAATCCACTGTGCCATCACTGAGTTTTATTGAAATGTGCACACCATGAATAGGGCAACTATACCTGACATGTAGGTGTTTTGTCATAGGTCAGTGCAACCCACCATAACACAAACAATTGTTTGCATGCACATGTGTCAAATCTTTTTCATTTAGCTTGCCATATACTGGAATGCTCTGATGGCCTGGCCCAGGATGTCATCAGCACCATAGGGCAAGCGTTCGAGCTTCGATTTAAGCAATACTTGCGATGCCCTTCTAAGATACCTACTTTCCATGATAGGTGAGTGCGATTGCAGAAGACTGCTAAAGGATCTTCTTTAGCTTTGTATTTACTTAATAAAATGTGCTGTGGATGCAGTTGCTGGAGACAGACAGGATTTAAACACTTAAAAGAGAGATTTCTGCTGAATTAGCAAAGCAGCATTTGCCTAATGAATATGGAAGGGGCACAGTCATTTTAAGAGAATGGGCTAAATATGGGTTTCATAGTAAATTTATTGAAATGATCATATGTTTTCTGTTGTAGTTAGTAAGCAGAGTTGGATGGCCAAGAATGGATGTTATTTGTGGCATTTCCTCATTGTTACTGTCATAGCAGCTCTATCAATTTAGATGAAATAAGCTAGAGTTGCTGGGCTTCCAAAATTACTAGTGATGTTTCACTATTTCTGATACTAACCAGGATGAAGTTTTTAGGAATGTGATGTACTGTACGGAGGATTTGACTGTATTGTTCTTTGGAGGATACAAAATCTGTCTGCTTGTATATGCCTGAAAGGTTGGGATATAGCATTCTCTTTTCTTTGGTGAGCTGTGTTTTTGATACGGATTATCATATGCTTGCTAACATTAGTACAAATTTCAGTGAGCTGGTACCCTGTGTAATCTCTTATATCAGAGTAAAATGTAGTGAATATAAAATGTAGTGAATATAAAATGCTACTATCCTGATCTGCAAGCATTCTGTACTCTTTTAGTTTACTTGTGTAAATGGCTGTTAAATGTAGACTGAAACCACAAATCCTACCTCTTAGCTTTCTGAAGTTCTTCCAGACTTATACTGGTGATAGAGTAGCCATAATTAAAGTCAAAGTTTTAGAGCATATTCAATCAACAAGTAATAATATTACAAATACTACTGTAAGGTAAATAAAATTGTTAATGTAGCTTATAATTGTCTTTAAAGCTAAGTAAAACCATCCTTTACTCAGTATGGAGAATTTAATCCATTATGAAGGGGTTTTAGAGTTTGTGTAAGCAGAGAAGGTCTGCTGCATGATCCATCATGGCTTCCTGATTTGTAATGGTGGCTGACTTGTCAAAATAATACGCAGCAGTGATCCCCTGGCAGGCAGTCTTAATATGCTGCAAGTATCAAGCTGTAAGTGACTTGCAAGCAAGGGGCAAAATAAAACACTTTCTTACAGGATGCAGAGTTTTGATGAGCCATGGATGGAGGAAGATAATGAGCCAACAGAACAACATGCCTATTACAACAACATCCCAAATAAAATGCCCCCTCCTGGCGGCTTCATTGATGCCAGGCTCAAAGCAAGACTTCCCACTGCTGCAGATACAGCTCAGGTCAGTGTAGTTGCATCTCTGCCCTCCTGCTGATGGATCCCAAATTTTTTAAAAATGTGTATTTTAAGATGGTTACATTTGGACCATTTATAGCTCATAGTTCTTCATGTGTGGCTACCTTCCTTTTGAACAGGCAGCTACAAATTAGGCAGGTTCAGAGCAAACAGAAGGAGATGATTTCCTCATGGTGTTAAACGATTACACAGGTTCAAGGAAGAGAAATCCACTGAGGGTCACTACATCTATATGCTTCAGAGAGTATCAAATAATGTGCACTGACTGGGAAAGATTTGATGCAGAATAATTCAAATGATCTAGGGCAATCATTACTAATGGTTCATTATGTTAATAACTCAGCAGTGATCAGTAATCGGTAGGTTTCACTGAGGTCAGCCTGGTTATCTCTGCCACAGACCTTGCTTTTGACAAGAGTCTCTAGATTCTAGATTTTGCTTTTGACAGCAATCTCTACCATTGCTGTTGAAAGTTTGACTGTGGTATCGATGTAGCCAGCTCCAAGAAGAGTTTTCAGACGCAGCACACCTCTTCTTAAATCCAGAATTGCCTTGTCTGTAGACAACATCCTCACTTCAGTACCAGCATGCATCCCCTGGTACTGATGTGAGTTTTTCAGCTCATGCTTGGAGAGTGCTGGGGGCATCTTCTGGTCCAGGTGTGTTTCTGTGGAATGCTTTTCCAGGGCATAGTTGTCAGGGCTTGTCGTGTGAAGACAAATGCATTGGAGGAGGTAATGCATCATTTGGGATTGCAGGGGTTAATAAAAGCAAGGAGCAGGGAAGTTTACATGAAGGTCACAATAATATCTTACTCCTACACAAATGCATTTTTGCTATATATATTCTGACACCACGATGAGTTGGAAATGAAGAGTGGGAGTACACAGAATACATGCCAAGGAAATTGTTAGAGCCCTTCATAACTTATTTAAGCATTTTAAAGGCAATTGAACATTTCTTTGCACATGTGTCCATTCTAGTCTGCAGCAGGATTGGGAGGAGAGCAAACCTATTACCAGAATCGTCACTTAGGAGACAAATTTGGTGAAGACTGGCACCATGTGCCTGTTAAGCAAGGTGAGTTTTACTAGTTTTCACTGTAATTCTGCAGGAGGTCTCAGATGGGCAAAGCATGTGAAGGTCTGATGCCTCAAAGCCTTAAGTCAATGAACTGCACTTTGTGATAGATTCCTTTTTTTCCACATTTTAACGTTGATGGCAGAGAAAAGCATTTGGTAATTACTTCTGGATAAATTATTAAATGCACACCTTCATAAAATCTTATCTTTTGCACAGCGGTTCACACGTAGAGTTGCCCCAAATCTTCAGTTCCCTAGCTTGCGATGTCTTGAAACTCCAGGGTATTTAAAGACAGGCTGCATGGTCTGTTCTGAAGATGTGACCCACTATGATATGCAAGATGGAATTTCCAAAAGAAGAGCATAATGTTAGCAGGTTTTTTAAATATGGAGCAATGCATGTGTTTGTGCATGATCTCTGCTCCCTGAATAACAAATAATGCTTAATGTTCTTTTTGTTGTTGCCTATGAATTTTAAACGAATCACATCAAAATTCACCTTATTCACCTTTGTGTGACAGCTTTACTGTGTTTCTGGGGACACTTTTCAAATGCCAGAATATGTTATCTGCTGTTAGTCTGGAGAGATTTGAGGATTTTATTCCATTTCCTCCTCTCATGACTCCCCAACTGAATATCATTTTTGAAACTGACAGTCTGTATTTACAAAAGTTTTCTTTCTCCTGAATAATACCTGTCCCCAAACCCTCATTGAAATGGAATACAGTGGAATATCCACATTGAAAATGGTTATAGTTCTGAATCCATTCATCAACATTTCTTTCTATTAGATACTGCAGTTACTGACTTTACATTTCTCCAGGAAGTTTTAAACCTGTGGTAATGGGGTATGATGTTAGTTAGTCATTATAACAACACTGTTCTGTCGAATATAAAAAAGAAGACAAAAAATCTTAAATTCTATAGGATCTCTGGATATGCTGGAAGAGAAATCACAAGTAACCTCAACAGCAGAAATGCCAACATACGTAAACACCCAGCATATAGATGTAGAAGCTCTACTGGCACTTCAGGCAGATACCGAAAGTACCTTCTGTGGAACAGCAGATGATACCAAAGCAAACAGCCCAGGAAAGGATCTGTTTGACATGAGTAAGTTAACTTCCTGTTCACTCACTTTTCTAACAAGTGACCCAATATACTTATGCTTTAGTTCTGTATAAAAGAAATATAAAATTCTCCAAATTTTAGCATTCCTAGTAGAATTATGGTGAATTCTGGAATTCAAGGTGGTTTCAGATAGAACTGAGTGAAAACAAGGGTGGCTGAAGATTTTAAGCTAGTCTGAATTATATCTGAGTTGAGTTGCAGTCTATGCTATCTTTAGCATCACAGGCAACTATTTCTGAAGAAAAATAAATCTGGAGGCATGTCATGCAAGAAAGTGAAAGAGTGCATGGCTGGAAAATTAGCATCAGTCTGTCCTGTGAACATGTTATTGGGAAGTCAATGCATACTACAAAAGCTTTGTGCAAGTTTCCCCCCGCCTTTGAGAGGGAAATGAAAAGGCAGTTATCCCTTGCTCTGGATAGACATACTCTACAGATCTATGCAGATCTACCTATCTGTTCTAAATTTGAAGTCATCTTTTCCAAAATTAGAATCATAGCCATAGCTGTAAAACTGCTTTTAAGCTTCAGTCATAATTTGATGTTGGTGCTACCAGTACACATTGTTTCCAACCTTGAGGAGACAGGAAATACTGGGAAAGCAGTATAATGCACAGAAAATTTTCTTTGTTTTTCTACTCTTCCTACCTCCAACCAGTTGCTGACACATGATTTTTTTTTAATTCGGTTCACATAATTAAGAGGCAGTGAGACAAAGCAGTTGGTGCCTGTATGTTATTTGTAAAATAACATATCTACGTTTACGTTATCTCAGTGTACATAAAACTGTCTTCCTGGCATGTTTTTGCTGCGATATGCCTCTATTTCCACAGCTTGGGAAGATTTTGGATTGAAAGGAAGGGTGAGGAAAGAAGCTTGAGAGAGTATGTATGTGTAAATATAGATCTGAAATGAGAGAAATTTGCTGTCTGAAATCAGAGATGTTAACCTTGATTTCTAAGAGGCTATGCCCTTAAAACATGCACATGCTTGCTTCCATTTTGTACACATCCTTTTTCTAAGAATAGGAAAAATCGTTTTCTTGTCTTCCAATCTTCATTAACCTTTACTAACCATTGGATCATTGAGAAAAAGTAGTATTAGAAAATGTATCACCTAGCCTTAAGTTAGTAGTTTGTCAAGATAAGCACATTTGGCTCAGTGCAGAGTGCAATGAAGTGAAGACATATAGAAGTTGTTCGTAAGAATCAGCTGAAGTATCAATAAGCTGTGACAACACAGTATTTACCCTATTTCTCTGAGCTAAATTAACCTCTCTGTGGCCCCATGCAAACATGGCTATGTACACCTTGCATCTGAGCAGATTTTAGAGCTGGTGTATTGCTCCACCATACTGCTCTGCAGATGTCCTTGCCTAAGACTAGTGGGAAAAGAATAACATCTCTTTTTAATATGCAGTAGTTGGTCAGATGGAGGTCTGGCAAGGGGAAGGAGCTTCCAATAAGTAAGTACAGCATATAATGAAGCACCGACTGACCTATTTACTGTTTCTGTAAGACTGTTCGGATCTGTAATGACACATCTTTCTATTCCACTCTACAGAAAGTAGCACTGAGTTCAGGATATAGCTGAGGTTTAAAAGATGTTTCCCTGAGGCTGATTTCAGCTAGGTAAATCACGTTAAAAGTATTAGCCTGTGTCTAAGTTGCAAAGTCCTCTTCGTAGGTGGAGGCTAGGGGTAGGCTGAGTGGTAAGATTGGCTGATTCGTTCTAGACATACCCGTGGGCTGGAGACTCAGTAATGGATTATTTTTAAATTAATATGTTGTTTCAAGAGAGACCAGATATAATGAAATTGGGTAACCATATTATGCAATTTATTTGAAATGAAACTGTCTGATGTACCTAGTAAGGCAAAAAAAGAGCTCTGCCTGGTACCAGGGCATATAAATGCTACTGTTGACAATAGCCATTGCCAAAATAAAAGCAGTAACTTTCAAACCTCCTGACAAGGTTTTGCTCTGATTTTTATCAGCATCTTTCTGTGTATAACGTTCATTTTTAACATATTACACTTCTCAATCTCAATAAAATCCTTTGGTCAGTAGGCCGAGTAGTATACCTTCCCTCAGTTTTTTTCATAAAAATAAAGGGATGTGGCTGTAACACAAATTAAATCTAGTTAAGAACATCTGGAATATCACCATTTTTAACATGATTTATCTATGAATGATCTTGTCCTTGCTTCTGTTTCCATAACCAGAACCATTTGAAGATGCCCTCAAGAACCAAACATCTGCAGCTGCATCAAGAAAATCCACCTCCACAGGATGCACCAGTCCTCTTTTATCCAGACGAGCTGACTGGACTGTAGCTGAAGACCTGAGCGCAGAGCCGTGGTATCAAGGAGAGCTGAGCAGGAAAGAAGCAGAACAGCTATTAAAGAAATGTGGAGACTTCCTCGTGAGGAAGAGTACCACGAATCCTGGCTCCTATGTGCTGACAGGCCTGCACAATGGACAAGCCAAGCATCTTCTTTTGGTGGACCCAGAAGGAACTGTAAGCACTGACTCCTCAGTAATACAGGAGGTTTCTCACAACACATTTTCTCTAAACGTGTTTAATCTTACAGCTTTTTAACAACTGATCATACTACAGCCTCATATCTCTAATATGCCATCACATCTCTCATTCTCTCCCTTGTGCCTAGCAGAAGACCCACTGCATGATTTTTGCACGTTGCAGGGATCCTTAGCGACCTGATTCCCTAACAAGCTCAAGCTTAGGCCACTGCAGTACTGTCTTAGTGAAAAGTGCAGCTTAGCCACTTCTTTTGCCTTCCTGCTGGGAAGCTCCTGTGGCTGTGCAAGTTTGGCCTGCATGCCAACATAAGCCCAAGGCTTATGTACAGGAAACTGTACTGGGGAACTGGGGTAAAACCTGCTCCAGCTCTTTGCTGCACAGGAACACCCTTGGCCGATAAAGGGACCCTCCAGCAGCAGGATAGAGAAGGCGAGGGAGCTCCAGTTTTCTGTGTCTGCCCGGTCCTTGTTCTGGGGAGGTTTAGTCTCATCTGAAAGAATTCTTGGTTCCTGGTAGAGAAAGTGGGCAACTCCTTTTCCTCTGTTAAAGGGCAACTTTAGATGACACATGCCAAAGTAAATGAGAAACTCCCATAGAGCAGTTAGTCTGTTGGCATCTGTTTCAGATGAGAAGCCTGTGGCAGAATTATGCTGGTCCTCCAGAGTCTGTAATGCTGTGGTGAGAAATGCCAGTGGTATTTGCTGTAATTACTTTTGCCACGTGAGGCCAGTCAAAGAATGGTTTTGCACTGTTTGGGTGCCAACCACCTAGTCCTGGGCTTGACTGGAGCATCGGACTGAGGAACTGGCCCTTCGCCTCCTTTCCTAAACTTTTGCCAGCAGTTTGGTGACCCCTGCAGCAGGGCTCCTTAGTTCTCCCTTCAACATAAACCCATGAATAGCTGTTACAGGCTCCTCCAGGGAAAACACTGCTTTGTGCCATCGCAAGTGCAGGGATGCTATGTCCTACTGGGAGCTCTTCTGCTCTGCCAACTGCATGAAGTACTGTGGTGACTCATGGGACATCTTCCTCCTGCAGAGGACAGAGGACTGCTTCTAAGAGCAGCACTAATTTGCTGACCTCCTTGTGTAGGTACCTGTTTGTTCTCTGTACCTAATCCCCTCCCTCAGGCTACTTGTGATGTGCCCTTATGGCCCAAATGGCTCTGAATCGTCTTGCTCAGGAGGCACAGCTTTTCCACAGCTGTGTTTACGTTAGCTGCACTGTCTATATGATTTGTGGGATCCTGACACAGCTCCTGAGCAGCCCTATTTGCAACTTGTCAGAGTGGAGAGTCATCAATAAAATGCCAGTGTGTGGCCAGCCGCAGCAGTGTGCCAGCAGCTTACATTTCTTCTGTGTGGCCTCAGCATGATTATTCATAATCACACAAAGGCTACCTGAGAGTTCATTTCACACACAAATTACCCAGCTACATCTTACAGCTCTTCCAGCTGTGTTTTCAGAGCAGAGTTAACTGTCCAGTTTCTTCTGCTCTCATCCAGCTGACAAAAAAAACCTGAAAAAAACCCAAACTCTAGTTCAGGTAAAGGAAACTTGAAATGGAGGACTGCAGGATTTTTGCTGGATTTGGAATTAGGGCTTGAACTCTGGTTATTGGCAGAGCATATCGCTTGTTGTGAGAAATATCTCAGCTGAGTTAAGTGCTCTGAAAATGTGTTATTTCTGCATACAGATAAGGAAAGTTACTGCTGTTTTAAAGACGACTTTTCATTTTGAAAGCTTTGAATAATTACAGAAAGTGATGTTTCAAAGCAGAATTGGGAGAACCTGTTGGTTTTTTTCAGTGACTCAGCTATCTCCAGTCTGAGCAGATAGCCTCATTTGCCATCAAAGTTTGTTGTTTGTGTTTTTACCCTGTGACATCCTCTGCTAAGTTTCTGGCAGTTTTGCTAGAATTTAATGGTGAAGACTGAAATATTTCAAGAGAGGTGCCCACCACTGCATTAGCTGGCTTTGGAAATTTTTAACAAAAGCTGTTCTCTGTTTCTGAGAAAGGTTCAAGGAAAATAGATTACATGCCTCACTTCAGAGCAGTGCTTACAGGCTTTTGCTTGAGGCAGTGTAGAGCCATCTCAATGCAAAGCTTTACTGCAGCATGACATTTGCTAGAGAGGACTTCTGATCAGCACATGGAAGCTGTATGACTAACTAGTTTTAAACAAACGTAGGCAATGTTTTGTGAAGATGTGGTTAAATAATTAAAGATTGTTTTGTAATATAGATTAGGTTTTGGCCTGTCCTGATAACTTTGACTGTTTTATCTTGCAAAATGAGTTTCCTCTTGCCATGGGTATAATAATTTGCTTAGCAGGATGCTGGTGCAGAAGGCTGGTAAATGGGCTAGAAAAATTATGTCCCCTGCCTTGGAGTGTTTTGGTTTCAAAGGCATAAGGGTGTACCATGCAGCATGGGGCAAACCCGAGCCAAGCGCATGTGGTGGCTGGATCACTTTCAGGGAAAGGAATTTTCTAGCACCTGAAGAGGAAGGAAAGGACAAAGATGATGAGGCATATGGAGACGCTGGGTTGTGGCATCTCTGGAAGGACAACTTTTTCTAATGAAAAAGGTGAAAACACTTAAAGGGAGCAGGTGGTCTCTTGAAGAGGAAGATCTGATCTACAACCCCAGCTTATAGTGAAACAAAATGTTGTGCAGAAAGTTTTCAAGCAGATCTATTCAAAAAGAGTAATAGAAGTAGACCGGCCCATAGGTAGCATGCAAAATATCTGTTTGGAGAAAATAGAGGGAGTAAGAGACAAAAACTCCAGAAATGCCAAATTTCCATTGATTTTGGTAGGAAAAGGATGAGTCTCTAAAACATGGTAAATTGTGACATATTCTTAGAGAATTTTAGTGTGAAGTTAAGAGAAAAAGTATTTTGCTCTTAATTTATCTTCTTGCATCCTTTTTTTTAAGGTTCGCACAAAAGATCGTGTCTTTGACAGCATAAGTCATCTCATCAATCACCATCTCGAGAATAATTTGCCAATAGTTTCTTCTGGGAGTGAGCTCTGCCTGCAGCAGCCTGCTGAGAGGAAGTACTGACTCCAGATAACTATTTATTTTTTGTAATTTGTAAGCTATAACAGGTAGAAATTGCAGATCTGAAAAAGAAACATGTATATTAAAAAAATTATGGATATTCACATATATTTCATCAATATGTTTTCTTTAGGTTTAAGAAGCCCCATTTCACATGGTACACTTGAAAATTCTCAATGCTTTCTGTAGACATGAAGTCGCAGCAGAAGGCTTTCTTAAAAAGTAATTTAAATGAAATTGTTCAGATTCTCTAATGTGAATATTGATAGTGTATATATACACATTATATATATAAATACAATATATATTTATATTTTTCAAGTCAGTCTGTTGATGGTATAGAACTATCTTCTGCGCCATGTGTTTTTACCAGAAGAAAAATTCCAATTGTAATTGTTCAGATAAAAATGGAACTCATCAGTCTCAATTTCTTAAGAAAAGGAGTATTGGGAATCTTATTTCTGCTTTTACCTAAGAAGCACAACTATGGGGATCACAAGTGGATTATGCTGGTTAGCCATGGAAGGAGTCTGAATTCAGCAATTAGTATTCCAACTCAGAAATTTAGCATTAAATGGTTTTTAAAAGCATTATTCAGTGTCACTGATACCGAAATCATTTTCTCGTTCTGATGTCAAGTTTGAATTCTTATATGATGCTACTCAAAACATTTGTATCTTGCTTTAACAATGATTTTGTGTGATCTCTCTGTGTATAAAATGTGTGCATTTGATTTTTCTAACAAGAATATAACAATATTCAGTAACTTTAGTTTATTAATTTGAGTGCTAAGGCTATTTATAAATAGTTCTCTGCTTATAGTGAAGATCTAGGTGTCCTTGACTACCAGTCTCCAATGAGGTGTTACATACCAATTAGGCAAGTTCGAATAACTTGCGTTTAATAGGTTTAGTACAAGATGTACACGGTTGTTCAGAGACGTAACTGAAAAATCTTTTCTTCTTATAAATAATGAAAACTATCATGGCTCAGTGGCCATTTGCATTTACCTACCAAAACCTTCACTTCGGCCTTCAACAAGTGATAGGCATTGCAAATATACTGCTTTTCTGTAAATATCAAGTTGAAGAAAACACGTGTACTAAAGATGCATTTCTAGCAAAAATGTCCTTGGCTTTTGGTACTGGGAAAGGTTTTTAGAAAGATTTGTACTCTTCAAATGCAAACACTACTTGAAGTTTTTTTCCTATTTACAAAGCTTATCAAAAGCCAAATTCAATAGATATAGTTCCTATAAAGGCAAAGTTTGTGCCAGAGTAAGGATTTAGCCTTCAGTGTTCCAAGGTTGTCTCTAGCACCAGTATCTCAAATCAGATCTTCAGACCTGATTCATAAAGGCTGTGACTCAGCAGGGTAAGTCTAGGTTAAGCACCTGCCTGCCTTGAAGTAGTCAATACTTAAATCTACTTAAAATTACATTTGGATTTCAGAATTTGCTCAGTTTAAAAATTTGTCAGACTATAAGCAAACTGACTGAAGGAGTCATTCAGGTAGGATCATCTTATTAAAAATCTGATATATTTTGCCTATACCTTCTGTTTTGAAATATAGTGAAGTTGCAACTTGGGAAGTTTGGTTTTGCTTGATCTCAAGAACAAAAATGATTGAGGCACCTAAGACGAATCATATGAGCAGTGAATAAAAGTACACTTTTTTATTCAAGACATTCAGAAGCCAAACTATGACATTAGTGAGCCAAATGCTTGTGATTAATTTTATTGCGAATACTAATTAGTTGTTATTTCTAGATCTGGGTGGGAACTGAGAGCAAAGGAAAGAAATTAAATGCTGCATTGCAACCCAAATTAGTATGGTGCTGAGGTCAGTGGGATTCTTACATTTGGGTTGTCCTTTTACCAGGTTGGAAATTGCAAGGGAACATGAGGAGATCTTATATCCCAAAGCAGTATTCATCGAAACTACTTTATTTAAGAGCATCCATGTCTCACCATATTCCAGCTTCAAATATATCAGTTGCCACCATTTCTGTCATGTGTAATATTTGTCATACCATGCTCCCATCTCTCTATAGCCGTGTCCTGGAAAGAGTTTAGTGTGATATCACTAACTATCGGAGAAGGCCTCTCTTTTAGTTTGAATGTTGTACATCACTACAGGAAGACCCAGATGCCTAACCCCCTTAGGTGCC
Source organism: Lathamus discolor (assembly GCF_037157495.1). Lineage (NCBI taxonomy): Eukaryota > Metazoa > Chordata > Aves > Psittaciformes > Psittacidae > Lathamus > Lathamus discolor. The sequence continues at coordinate 64,700,283 of NC_088909.1, forward strand.
TTCAAAAATCCCACCTGCTGCCTATGTCAGTTTTAGATTCCTAAATACCCTATCAGTGTATGCCTGGAAGAATGTGGCAGGATATGGGTGTATGAATGAAGGCACTAAATATACACAGAAATAAGAATCTAAATTTTTTTACCATCTTTAATAACTTAGCAGCCACTTAGCTGCATGTTTTGGAAATTGAAGCAGGTGGCAAGGAGACACAAAGTGAAACAGCTTGACAGAAATATTTAATTCCCCAGACTACCTTTCACAAACTCTGCCTCCAGGAAAATGTGGCTATTTTAAGCTGCTCTGTCAGCACAGCCAATTTGCCCAGCTCACCATGCGCATTGATGATGCAAATGTTACACGTAGCTTAATCAGATGAACTTTGGCCCTAGGTAATGATAGTGCCTTTGGGCTGCGACAGTGCCCCTGCTGCCGCAATGGTCCAGCAGATCCTGTCTGGCCAGATGTGATGATCCAGAAGCTTTTCTAAGTCACTGAGAACCAAATGATCTCAAAGCTGCCAAGGAAAAAGGGGCATGTGGAGCAATCAATTCTCCTTTTGTCGATCCTGCCATTGTTTTATGTCACTGTTACTCTGGTAGGTTTGGCTTTTCTCTATATGAAAATGGTATAAAAACTGCATAGACATTTGGATAGCAGTTCCAAACCTGTTTTTGTTAGAGCTCAACAACAGCTAATTGAACCTGCTAGAGAGGCAGGGCTTGTTTCTATGAAAAGCCAATACTGACAGCAATTTAGGAGAAGTAGAAGTTATGAGATGGGCTCAAATGCTGTGCAGTTGGCTGAAAGCCAGACTGCTGACAGCATAACAATTTGAGCCTTTTAATGTTTACCTTTGGTTCTGAGTCCTTCACCTTTTGCTTTTACTCTTTTTTATGCAATCCAAAAGGCTGGACACTTGCTGGTGATAATTCAGTAAGAAAGGGGATTTTACTTGAATGAACAAATTCACTAGAGGCAATAGAAATTACTTGTGTTTAGACAATATTACGGTATCCTTTGATTTTTCCCAGGTGAGAGCTGAGCAGTCAGAAATGAAACTCTAAATATCCTGCAAGACTGACTACATTGGTTTTGAGTAGTACCTGATTATCAGGTTTGATTCCAGCTTTGTTGCAACTATGTGAATTCTGGGCAATGAAAACACATTCGATTCCTCCAAACAAAGAACTTTCAGGAGTGAACCAAATGCTTCTGATTCATTTTATTGTAGGTCTAGAATGAATACTAGGATAATAAAAATTTCCAGTGTGGCTGGCAGTGGTAGACTGGATATTGAGGGACAGTTGTGTTCTCAAACTTTCAGTTACTTCAGATGCTTCGGAAGCACAGAAACCTCCAAGGTAGAAAATGTGATTTGAGAACCGAATTACCTTGTGACTTCAGTGTGTGTTTGCTCAGTGAGGACTCCCCTGCTTTCTTTCCCTAAAGCAAAAAGAGGATGTTCAAATTGGCCATGCTGGGGTGGAGACTATAAGAGGAGATAGAATTTCCATGGCTTACTGCCTGCCTCCCTGCCCAGGGCTTTGCATACACAGTGAGGATAGAAGGTTATATAGTAGCTTCCCCCCCGCACATTACAGAGTTCACAACGGGAGGTAACACTTGTTCTGCCAGAAACCTCTGCCACACACGTTCAGTAAAAGCTTGAACAAAGGATGTAGTCTTGGGACTGGGATTTGAGTGCAAAACGCACACTGTCACAGGAAGAAAGTGTTTACTAACAGTGTGGCAAATGTCACCTGCCAGCACTAGGTTTCCTATATCCTGGGTTCATTCTTTTTATCCTCTGTAGAATAATAGCTCACATTTCTTATCATCATGGTCCCCAGGCATCATGTTGTACAGTCAGGTTTGGAGAATTTACAAAAATGCATACCACGGTGTGATTGCTGCTGGCACATGAAGTGCCAGATGCCAGCTACAATGCATTCATAATAGAACTGATGCATATTTAGGTAAGTAGCAAATGCTCCATTTGAAAACTCACAGTTTTGCAGCCTCCAGGAAATTTGCAGCTCCAAAGGGGAAATTTGGAACTTGTGAATGTTCTACCAAAAGGTTACAAATCCTGTTTTCAAGCCTTTTTTCTTAGCATCCAATGTCTATCTGAAGTAAGTGGTAGAACCAAGAATTTATATTAAGTAAATCATATTTGCATAAACGAAGTCTAAGCTGAAGTAACAGACACACTTCCCTTTTTATCTGTCAGACATTTTCAAAATATGTCTGCATAAAATCCAAATTCAGGTTTACCTCAGTCTATGTCAAAAATAGGTTGATTTGCATGGTCTTGTTGCTTGAACCTAGGGTTGCACTCTCCACAAATCTATGCTTGCTCAAAGCTGTCAGATGGGGAAATTCCCAGTAAGAGCTTTGTGCTCAGCTGTATTTTACTAACTCACACACGGTGTCTGTGGCCCTTGCTCACATCTGCATTGGATGCAGCTTGGATGAGGGCAGGCCTGTGTAAAAGATAACATGGACAAATAATTTGCCTGCAGTTAACCAGAGGCTTGGATAGGGGGTGGAAAGCTGTCTTGGCAGAGAAAACCCCAGGGATAAGAAATGTGAAGCCCGGAAACATGAGCCAATAGGCACATAAGCAACTAATGGGAACTGCAAAATACTCAGGCAATGACTACCGCACATCTTATTTTGGGACACATATGTTGATAAGACCTGATCTGATTTTCTGCACACTCCAACATAAGCATCTTGTATGGCTTCCACTCAGAAAAAGTGGGGCATTTTTTTTTGTCTCAGTAAGGGGGCTGAGGTTTCAGAGCTGCATATTTCTAGCGAAAGTACCACATGAACAGTGTTTAAACCTTTTTTTGACAACAGAACAGGCCATGGAAACCAAAGGAAGGAAGAAAAAAGCTAAAGCTGGGTGACTCATTCTGCTACCCCACTTCGTAGGAGACAGCACAGATGACTCAGAAAAGGAAGGTAGCCTCAGATTTGAGATTAAGATGCAGATCTACATTTTATGTAACTGTTGTGAAGGTAAAATAACATACAGGTCAAATGACGAGTTTTTCCAGCAGTCCTCCTTTACTTTTCCTTGAGGCAAAACCCACCAAACACACCTGGGCATATACTCATGCCAAATAAGTGAAATTTTATTAACTGAAGAATGTAAAGATTATAACTGGTATATATTTGTGTCCTTTGTGGCTGAATCGGTGTGGTAATTGCTTCTCAGTAAAGTCCTGCGGAGTTAAACCTCAAAAGAAGCCAGGTTTCTCCTTTTGAGGTAAATGTTTCTCTTTGCGTTGTGTGGGCAGCAACAACAAAACAAAAAAGTGGCTATTTTGCTGTGAAAGGGAGTTTCACTGTACATTTTTTATTTATTAATATTTGTTACTTTTAGAAACATTTTTAACTGAGAATTGCAGAAAAAATAATGGAATATTTGTGGAAATATTGTGATTGTTTATATTCCCAGCCACTTTTGTGAATCTCAAGTTCTTGCCTGTCTGCTGATTGTGGTATTCTGGCTATAGAGGCAAATTTTGCCTCTGAGGAAGTCCTTGAGCAACAGAATTTTGAATATAAGTGTTATACAACTGTTTTCTGATTATTCAGTTTGTATAAGATTAACCAAAGTAATAAAATAATCAGCACTACTGTCAGATTGAAATGCATGCAAAGTGAGCTTAAGTCTTTTCTCCTATGCCTATTTTTTTTTTTTGTTTTGGTGTGGTTTGTTTGTTGTTGGGTTTTTTGGGGGGTTTGTGTATTTTTTTTTTATTATTTACCTGAAGGAATGCTCATTTTGTAGCAGAATAAATTAAATTCTACAAAGTTAACCTGGATATTGAATATTTATAAGTCAATGAACTGCTTGTCTCAGTAGAAACAGGGATAAAAGTTATCTGAGGACCAAATGGCACATGAGGAGTTTGACCTCAGTTACACTCTACACCAGAAGAGCTCTTGGCAAAGGCAACTCTGGTCTCCATGAGTTCAACAGATACCATTTTCACGATGAAAGTAATTGCTTGTACAGACCCTCTTTCTGGGCCAGATGATGCCCTCTCCTGAAAAGTCAGGATTCGTGCATGGCACACTGAACAGGTGAGGGTAGCCAAGGGTAGATCACTCCATGGAGGATGAATGCAAGGAAAGCTACATGCAAAAGCAGGTATTTAGTGGATTGTGGAGGGGAGAAGGGCTCCACATCAGAAGGGCACTTAGCTGGACTGATGTCCCCAAAATCGCCTTCCTTCACCACCCGTGAGTTTCCTTGTAAAAGCCCTTCCCTCTTACCTGATTGAAGAAAAGTCGAGCCTTTGGTTGCCCAGAGAAGTTATGTTGCTCTCAGGAAGAATAAATGTAGGTCTGAAGGCAGCATGGGCACCAGGACACCACTGCATGCCTCTGCGTGGTGTCTCCATGCCACTCCAGGGGGAGGCCTGTTGTGGTTTAAGTCCAGCTGGTAACTAAGAACCACATAGCCGCTTGCTCATTCCCCCTTTTCTTGTCCCCCGGCTCTTGGATGGATGGGCCTCAGGGCTGCTGCAAGCCTTCCAGCTAATGGTGGCCAAGCAGAAACCTCTGGTCACTGCTGCTGTGCCGGCCTGCCATGAGAAGGCAATACCCCCAGCACAGGACAGCCATAGGCTTCACAGCTCCCCTCTAAGTCAAGGGTCCGAGCTATGCACTTGGTTGTGTTGGTGGCACTAACCAGAGTAGATGCCAGCACATCTTGCGACACCCCAAATACAGCCTCTCCTTGCAAAATGTGCCTTTCCAAGCGAGCTGCTGTGAGCGGTGCTACTGGAGCAGACAGCCCCCGGGGCAAGGGAGCCTAGGGACTGAGTCCACTCCCAAGAAAGCAGGGCAAAGCCTTCCTCTGATCCAGGGACAGTGGAAACAGAACCTACCACCTTCGACTGCATGGCACTCCCATAGGCACAACACCCAGTGAAAAGTGCACGTTTTCCACAGAAAAGCCTAAGCCTTCTTTAAAGTTCTTTGAAAAACAATTGCCACACAACTTTGGTTTAAAGGTTTAAGATTTAATTAAAAGTTTTCAAAATGTTTATGGTACCTAATGAGTTGAAAATGCTCTGCAAGACTGCTGGCAATAAAAGACTCTTGGAAAGACTCTTGTGAAAGCTTTTTTTTTTCTCCTTAAATGCTTTGATTTGCATTTATTTTGTAATCCAGAATATTCCAATTCATGAAATAATATGAATAACATACCTTCTGTGTAGCTTTTGCTCTGCATAAAACCAACTGCGAAAGGGAGACCTAATTTAGTTTCTTCCATGCTCAAATCAGCTTAGATGACGAAAAGCTTAGATTCTAGAATGTATTTTGAAGAATTTTCTAATATTTTAGGGTGAAATAAGCTACTCTCCATCCTTTACAGCTTCAAGGATAGGATATCTTCCTGATTGCTTATGGCCACTGCTGTTAAGCCCTTGACTTGGTCCCACTTCAAAATTTTGCTCAGAAAAGTTCCAGAAGCTGTGCTTTACCTAACAGTCTTAAGTGAGTAAATTCCACTGTGACATATATCCGTAACAGTCTCTTTAGTCCTAAATACTCAGTAAATTATACTATCAGTGTTATATATGTGAACCTATGAATCTTAGGAGCCTGCTTCAAGTACAGCAGGGTAGTGAACTAATAAAATATCCCCACAGCTCCAAAATAAGAGAAGGAAATCAAAGCAGAGTGAAAGGTTTTTGCACTCATATGCAATCACATGGCCTCCAACAGTGGAGTTTGCTTGCATTACTTGTACTTTGCATCAACTCTGACAATAGCTAAGGCTGGACTCTGGATGTTAAAACTAACTTTTACGTGCATGTTTTTGGACTTTTGACTATTAAAGTTGTTGTTCTTTTTTTTACCTAAGCAGTGAGAATTGCATAACATCCTTGTTGGTTTGGGGTCAGCCACAATGTTTTCTCAAACCACTGCGTTGCTAAGGCCTTTCTGCTCTACAATAGCAGGGAATGCTGCCATGTGCCACCACCTCGTGCACTAATACTTAGAAGTATACAAATATATTAGCTGCAGTTTTCAAAGACACAGCTTCAGTGGAGAACTTCAACGCTGAAAATACAGCCAAATAGCACTATAAGGTCTAAAAAACTAAGTAAGCCATGGCAATGCAAATGTCAGCTCTGTTTCACAAAGCTAGAGAGATGCTGACCCAGCCCTGTAACTGCAGTTCATACAGTTATATCACGCTTAGCTTAGCTTTTCCTTCTTAAGTAAGTGCACCGCTTTTCAACATTTTTAGTAGAAATTATGTCATATTTAATATTCTTTTTCACAGTTATTTCATTCAAATAGTTTTTCTTTGTTCTTACACCTAACGGCATAAAACATTTACAAGCAAACTGTTAACTTGTAAAAGATAATCACAATGCAAACCTCTAAATTTAATTCTTTAAAATGAAAGGCTTTTGCTACATACATTATACATTGTACATACTTGGAAAGACTAATGCTGCTGCTTTAAATGATTAAGACCAGAGTAAATCCAAGGGTGAGCTCTTCCAAGCTGTGCAGGCTGTGTATTAAAAAGCCTCAACTACTTCTTATTGTGCATAAGGCAAGGTGTGGTTTGAGACATTAAACACAAATCCTTGAAAGAGCCTAATAAAGTTAGATGCTTACATTCTTACTAAAAGACAATGGAACCAGTCTCAGAATTCCCCATCAACATCCACTGAAGCCTCCAGCCATAAAGTACAACTGATGGAAGTACCATGGGCCACTTCCATGGGGACTTGAAACAAGATGTTTATGAAGTATAAATGGCTCTAGGTCTCAGATAATCCCTTTGATGCTGAAGACCATCCTGTACTGAGGCTGGTAAGGCACTGATGAACCATGAAGTTGCATTCATACACGTTTCTCTGGAACAGCCTCTCAAAAGAACAAGTCTGGGGCTCCAGGTCTTCAAACTAAACAGGCTTTCATTCGAGATCCAAGGCAGGGTCAGATATAAAGGGAGATACGCCCTTCAGCATGATCGTGTTGTACCGCATCTTCACTCTTGTATCTGCAAAAGTGCCTGGAGACAGTAGAAGCGCAGGGTCCCACTGCCTGAAAATGGGATCATGTCCCACTGTCTGAACTCCTTTCCAAGGAGAATTTCTAATGCATTCCCATGCTGTGGTAGTGCCTGGAGAGAAAAGAAGGAACTCCACAGGAACCTGTTGTGGTTCACTGTTTTCTGAAATGATATGTCTCTGTTTCAGAACTAGAGAATCTCAGTTCAGGTAGTGCATTCACAATGTACGCAGGTTTACATAGGTTTGCCATACATTTATAAATACATTGTAAATAGTAAGCAAAAATATATGCATTGAAACAGTACATACACTTGATACACATGTATAGTCACATTTTAAATAGTGAATGTATATAGCCTCTCTCCGTGGTTATTTACTAGTGTGTGTTTAAAATAAGTTGTGAAATGCCACAGTGACAACTGTCATGTTGTCTTTCACTAAACATGAAAAGTCTGAATAACAGTGAAAAAATTAAAAATACTGCAGTGATATGACATGTTAAAGCTCCTGTCAGTTAACAGCTACTACTTCATTTCAAATATCCCCATTGAAACACATCTATTTGTATAATCTGTCACTCTATACTGTATACTGCAATACAATGTTTAGCGTAGTGTAAACTTTTACCAAATGATGACTTTTTAGTAAGGAATTGTACAAATATACAGCTATTTATGCCACATACATATAAGGCCATTAACATAACAGCAAGATACATATAAAGAACTATAATCACCAACACACGTAATGAGCTTCTCTCCCAGTCAGCAATCATTTTCCAGTCATCATCAGTGTTTCATGAATGCTTAAGTTTCTAACAGGTTTTGTTGAGCTCTTGCAAGATCAGGCTGAGCGAAATGCAGCCTTTATCATGCAATGCCATCATGACGCACAATTATCATTATATGCCCATGGACTCTGGCTGTTGGGCAGAATGAAAGGGGTTTTCTGCATGGGGTGTGTTACCGAATGAACACCCAAAGCAAATGATTATTGATAAATATGCTCTCAAAGTTAAATAAACGGTTAGTGTTTTCCCCTGTGACTTAAGTGCACGAGTACTTAAACCACACTTGTAGTTTAAATCTAAAAGCCACAGAAAGGTACTTGTCTCAAGGAGTCCTTTACTTACAGATGTTTCCATTGTGAAATGAAAATTCATTTTTTTCAGCGATACATGACGGAATTTTCTTTGGTGGGAAATCCTCCTTTGGCTTCTGGGCATTGCTGCTGCTGGATTTACTTCGACTGTGATCTGGTGTGGGCGGAACAGGCAAAGACCTGGACACCTTGGATTTCACCAGGCAGCCACAAACAAGGCGGAAGAAAGCCCGACGCATTTCCTTACTGGCCAGAGTGTAGATGATGGGGTTCATTGCAGAATTGATAACCGCCAAAGCAATAAACCAGTTGGCTTTGTACAAGACAGAGCACTCCCTGACTTTGCAGGCCACATCAATGAGGAACAGGATGAACAGCGGAGACCAACAGGCAATGAAAACACTGACAACGATCACAACAGTCCTAAGGAGTGCCATGGACCGCTCCGAGTTATTATGGTTAGTGACATTACGACTGCTGGACTTTACCAGGATGTAGATACGGGCATAAAGGATGACGATGGCAACCAAAATGGCTATGAAGATACTAATGCAGAACACAACATACTTCTTGGAGTAGAGAGGCAAAATTGTTGAGCAGTCTGGTAAGTTGTTTATACAGTTCCAGCCAAGGATGGGTAAGGCACCCAAGGAAATTGAAATAAGCCAGCAGGTACCAATGAGAAGGAACACTCTGTACTTCTTATTCGCATCATAAGGCCTCATTTTAATCATGGTCAAATGGCGCTCAATAGCTATTGCTAGAAGGCTGAAAGTGGAGGCTCCCAGGGCAACAAACATGCTGCCTTCCCTAATGAACCAGATTGTGGAGGACAAGCTCAGAGTTTTCTTCCCAGACATAAGAATATTTACTTTGTAAACAACTCCTGCTAGAAGATCACAGAGAGCTAGATTGCCTATAAAAAAGTACATGCGGTTGTGAAATTTATTGTTTTTCCATATGGCAATCAACACCATCAAGTTTTCCAGGACTATGAAACTACACAGGATCAGAAATGCAACAGTGGGCAGGTCTATGTTATCTGTTGCCTTTTCCCTTAAAATAAGCTTTCCTGTGTAATTATAATGCAGTACAATCAGAGAGTCCATCTCTTCATTTCCTTGAGGGCTGACAAGAGCATCAGCTGGCTCGGTAACTGCTGCCATCATTTGTTTGACCATGCTGGACTTCTCCCCTTTAGTATCACAAGAACTTAGTTTCGATAACTTTCCACAAGAGGGAGATCAAGCCACGCTCCTCCAAGCACTCCTTTGGGCAGGCGGTGTGGATCCCCAGCTCCAGCCACCTTTGCATATTAATCTGGGAGACTGGCTCCCAAACCAGGCTCTGAAAATAAAATCAAAAGATGCAACATAAATATCACTGTCCTCCCATGTCACCCATGGCCCATGCAGGTGCTCGAGCTGCAACATACACCCAAGAGGCAAAATGGGTGCTGGCTATGATGGGGTAGCAAGGTCTAGCATTGCTGCATGCTTATCAAGATAGCTGTGGGTAAGCTGTCTGCCATGCTCGGCTCGGCTCAGCACTGTCATGCAGCTCAGCTCCAGAAATGCGAGGGCAATGCGGAGAACTGCTTATTGGTGTTTTCCCCTACGAAATTTCCATGCTGAAAAAATGCAGAGGAGTGGTGAGAAGGATTAGCAAACAGTTACAGCAAGCCCCAGCATGCACAGCAACCAGTTCACTCCTTCTCAAAAGGACCTAACTGTATTTGATGCTATCAAAAGCACCAGGGCAAATTCACTGCTTTCTAAGCTTGTCCTTGTTCCCCATGCAGACTTAAGGTAGCAAAGACCCTGACAAAGTTGGTGTCAAGTCTTGACACCAATCTGTGTGATACCAATGCCTAAAATAACTACTTGCTGCTAATGGTACAAAATGATGCTATTTATGATTAAGGAGATCCTTTGAAGGCCAGTCATCGTAAAATCAATCCTACTTTCTATTCAAATTAGTTGGACTTCTGCTGCCCCTTTTAAAATAAACACAGCAAGTCCCATCTTTGTAAGTATTGTTTGTATGTTTTTGTTCTTTTGTTTTTTTCTTTGCATGCCTCTACAAGACATACATTTAACATCGGGGATTTTTTTTTTTTTAATATAAAAAAGAGTTATAACAACTCTTCTCAATTTACTTCTGCTCTTCTTTAAGCTATAACTTAGACTGACTGAAGTGTTTTCCTAAAGATTTTGGTAGGTAGCATTTTCACAGCAGATCCTCCTGGTTGACTTTTTCCATTGCCGTATATAAACATCAGAAGAGATCTGCACAGCTTTGTAAAAGTATCAGATGATGTCAGAAGAACTCACTGTTTTACCGGAAATGTTAGTTTAGCTGCTGCATGCTCCACTGATAATCAGTGCTCATGCCTCAATGTACGTACTAAGGATGAATGGACAGCCAATTTTTCAGATTGGTAACCAAACCAGAATAAGTAACAGGATAAGGTGAGAACTGGTTCAATGTGAGCCAAATCTGTAAAGATTTATTTATTTTTTTCTTTTTATGGTAAAGGTTAGAAAATAAAAAGTTGTGCTAGATGGCAGAACACTATCCACTGGCCCAAGAAGTTTAGGGAACTTTTTAGCAGCTAGAGCTCCTGATCTCAACTTTTATTTACTTACGGGTCATAAGCATTTCCCAACCACAGGGGCTGGAATTAGGTGATCTTTAAGGTCCCTTCCAACCCACACCATTCTATGATACTATAATTCTATATATACAGGTTTCTTAGGATCACAAAACCATGCTCTGTTCCAGCACTCTGTTTTGGGCACTTGAAAGTGAGAGATGAATTTCTAAGTGCCTTCTTGAAGAAGGGAGGAGCAAGCCATGTTCCAGACGAATGTAAAGAGACTTAAAGAATGACCCACACTCATCCTTGTGTTTTCTTATCCTCCCTTTTCCTGGGTTATCTCCATCAGAAAAGAAGTAATCTGACAAAAGCCTACAGTGAATTGACTTGAACTTTTTAGTGCATACAGGGTCTTTTATAATTCTTTTCTGAGAAAGTAATTTACCATTTACCCATTGTTATAATTTTCATCATCATTGTAATTATTATTATTTCCCCATTCTAGCTCTTAGGTGCAAGCGACTTTGCTGAACAGATGCACTGGAAAAGACATATTACCCCCCAAAACACAGATGTTGCTTTGTGTCCTCAGTGTCAGTGATCACCTCATTAATTTCCCATGAGCAGAACTGGGCTCTCGAGTTTGGACCTCATTTCTGAAGCATGGTAACAGTGAAGCTCTTCAGTAGAATGACTTCACCTCAGCTAAGGTTCAATCTAATTATAATTCAGTTATAATCTGCACACTGTTATCACATAAATTATCACAGTCTTTCATTGTATTAGTTTACAACAAAATGCCACTGTATTCATATCAATTGCTAGTACTTTTAGTTATAAATAATAATAAACAATTACATTTGATTAGGAAAGTATTTGCTAACGATAGTTCAACTAGCAATACTCACCAGGCTGGCTGATGGCTGCCTGTCAGAACTATATTCAATCATAGTCATCATTTAAGAGTACTGCATGCAACAAAATAAATGTTCCTGTAAGCCTTTCCCAAGCTGAGTTATCATAACTGGTCTACCAAAGGACAAATACGTTTCTTTCTGCGAAGAAAACTGTATGCCAGACTTAGGTCGGTATCAGCCACAACTCAGCAGCTGTAAACTCTCATGACTCCACTAAAGATAATGGTGCTATACCAGTTCCCCCGGCTGAAGGCAAAGACTATGCACTCAATCAGCAGAAATCATATAAGGTCTCTTCCATTGTTTGCAATTACTTCTCCTCTCAAAATTATTTGAGCAAAATTAGTATCACAAAAGTAAATCTTTGCCTCTGACAGGCTAGTGGCAAGGCAGTGGAGATTGTAACATTATTATTTGCCAGAGTGCTCAGGGAATAAGTATCACGCACAAGCCACTTGAAAGATAATGTAATAAATTAAAATTTATTCTCTCCTGGCAACAACTTATCTTGCTGGTAATAAGTTTCAGCCACGCTATTTTTTTTTTGTTTTCCTCCTGCTTTGCAGACAGTAACTCAGAAAGCACACTCATTTTTTAACAGTTAGAAAAATTAAAGTTTGTTGTACACTACAAGAATAAAGACAGCAGCAGCCAGGCTGGGAACATCCTCATTACTGCTTCCTGACGCCACTACGTTTTAATCCTCAAAACATCTTTGTCCCATTCTCACAGAGGACTAGCCAGTAGCTGCAAAGTATGGCGCTCAGCTTGGAATATTCAAAAAAAGGACCTGAAGAGTCAATCTGTGGCATGCTGTGTGTGGAGCACTGCCTTGGCTAGGCACCTCAATACCTTGAGCTCTTGACGACACCGCTGGCAATCATTTTTATTCACTACAAAGCAAGCCAGCAGATCCCTATTGCTCTACCACCAGGTACCACTCGAAAGGTAAACCTGTCAGCAGCGTAGGGGCAATCTCGCTATACTTCCTCAGGGATGTGATGGGCAAACCAGCATTTGCTAAATTACTCAAATAAAGGCAGTGGTATGATGTCAAGAACCACAGTCAACTGCAAGACAATTCAGTCACCTCCATCAGCTATTTGGCTGATTTTTGTCCTCCCTGGTCCAAGGATGGAGGGAACAGTTGGGGCCAGCAGCGAGCACCATGACATTTCCCACCTGGGTAATCTTCCTGCCCACCACCACACATTGGGGTTTTCACAGCCATTAGCGTGGTAGGGGATCTTAGCAGCGTTAAGCACCCTTCCAGAATGGAGCAGGGACTCTCCACTGAGGCTCATATTCTTACAATCTACCATGGTCTGTATGATCCTGTGACACATGTGTTATGGAAAAGGCAATGCTGTGTAGTAGGCCATGTCCCCTTCATCTGCCCGATAGCAAGGCACACCTCTACTGCCCTCTCCAGCCCCACCACACAGTGGTACAGGCAGAAACTCAGGGCCATACCCCTCACAAGCTCCCCACAGATAATGCCCTGGGTAAGACAGTTGGAGCCAACATGCAATTTTCCTCTGGGAATGTGTAATTTCCACTGCCAGGAGGCAGCAGGGACCTTGTGATAATGGGGATGGCAAAGCCCTTCAGCAACCATCCTCAGTACATCTCCACTCTCTGCTCCCAGCAGTACTCTGGTAAGAGTCCCATGGGGAGTTTAGGGCTTTTACCATCTCATGAGTCACTGGGTGCTTTATAGCTGGAAGAATAGGAAATTTCTATTTCCAAAACAGTGAGACACGCTGTCTCAATTTTCATGGTATCCCGAAATCAAAGCAACAAGTGAGAATAAAGCACAAGTAGTAAGCTGTCCATCATGTGCTGCACATATTGCAGCTCTGCTGCAGAACTGCAAGGGCAACATGGAGAACCGCTCATAGCTGTTTCCCCCTACAAAATTTCCATGCTGAAAAGATGCAGAAGAGCGGTGAGAAAGATGGTGAGAATAAAGTGAGAGTGAGTGAGAGAATAAAGGAAAGTGAGAACAAACCACAAGGACTTCACTTTCCATTACCTACTTTTGCCTACAAAGACCTGTGTGTTCAATATGCTCACTGCAATTCTGCTGGAATCGTATTTTCCTGCCTTGCAAATATCCATTAACAGACTTGACCAAAGAGACTGAATGGCCTTCACCACTACCACACACATAGCGGTTCTTCCTCTCCTTTCACAAACAGCCTTACACTTAGCCACCAATGACAGTTTTAAAAACAGCAAAGGGGAAGACAATATCTGCATATCTGAAGCAAAATTTTGTATATTTTATTTAGCTGTAAAGCTTTTCCACATGGAAACTAAACACATATAATTCACCAGGCACATCCTAGCAGCGTTAAATAAGAACAGAAAAGAGTTCTGAGAGCAGCAGCAGCACAGTTCAATACACTTTTCCACTCTGAAATTAAGCTGTGTTAGATGCAATGCAATTTAGACAACAAACATCTGCTGCAGAACAATGTTTTGGACAACTCAAACTTTAAAGAGATTTTTTTATTTTTGAAGTGGATGTGCTGGCAGCCTACAGCTTCAGAAAAGCCTTTAATAAATGGTTATTTTTCTTGGCTTCTGTATTTTAGACAACGGTTTGTATTTTGGAATTCCCAGCGGCACACAGGCGGATCTCACAATGGAGCTCCTGGCTGGTTAGCTCTTGCACTTTAAAGGAAGGTACATTTACTTCTCTCCCCTCACCCAGCGCTACACACACACACACGCCAAACTCCAGGATTCCGTTCGCAAACTTGCAACACCGCAGCAACCTCAACTTTCTGCCGTGATAAACACCTCGTCCACGCGGCCCAAGAACATCCCCGACGTGACGGCAGCGCAGCCGTCCCACACGGGAAACTTTACTCACAGTCCTGGGACATCTACCCAGCCAGCCGCCGCTCCGTGCCCACCGCTGCGCCTCTACGTGATATCCCGAAGGAACCGCGGCTTGTCCGCTCCCGGCCGCCTCGCACGTCCGGCGGCGGCCGCACACCGCGCGGGCCGGGAACACCTCGCTCGCCGCTCGCTGAAGGAGGCAGCGCCGACGGCCCCGTCGGGCGGGCAGGCACCGCAGGGAGAGGGGACAAGGGGGCAGGCAGGCCGCGGCAGGGGCTGCTCGGAGAGCAGAAGTACCTGCTCCGTCCCTGCCGCGTCCTCCCAGCGCTCTGCGGCCACCGCACCCGACCGCCGGCTGCACGGCGCCGCTCGGCCCCCGGGGCTAAGTTGGGCCGGGCCGGGCCGGGCCTGGCGGGGCGGGACTGGGATCGCCCTGTCCCTGCCCCGCCTCTGCTGCCCTGAGCCGCCCCTCTGCCCCCTGCCCGCCCGCGCAGCCCCCCTCTGGGCCTCTCTCTGCCCGCCCGCCCGCCCCCCCGGGTCCTGCCTGCAGCACGCCGCTGCCGCGCCGCCGCCGTCCCCGGACGGGGCTGGCTCCCCGCTCCAGCGGTCTTCGCCTGGCCCGGCCCGACCGGGCCCGGCCCGACTCGCTTGACCCCGCCCGACGCCCCTCGCCGCCCAGCCGCGAGCAGGCCCCCAGACCGAGGGAGGATCCCCGCGGGGAGTCTGGTGCCGTCGGGGCAGGGCCGCAGGTGAAGCACTCGGAGGTCTGGGCGGCCGGAGTGAAATGTGAGACGGCAGAGCCCGCCGCCGAGTGTTTGTAAATGCGAGAGGGAGGGAGGGAGGGAGGAAATTCTGGGTAGTCCTTACTCGGCTCGGTCTGTTAGCGTCCTGGAGTGAGGTTTACCCCACCCGCATCTGCCCCCTCTTTCACTGTGTCTGATAATCTGATCTTCAGATAACTTGAGATGGATGAAGCATGCAGAAACTCCAAGTTAAAATACGGCTGATTTGACCCAGAGCTGCCAATGACAGTGTGCTTTTAGTAAGGTACCCCTTGACAGTTATTGACTGAGTAATAGCAACTCAAGGATAGCAGTAGGCACGCAGATTGCTTCCATGACAGAAGCAGCACTTTGGAACACAAGTTGAAATCTGGATCCTACAACCATCTAATTTAAATGTACTTGTAAGCTGCCTGTGGGTATAGCAAAGCTTTCTGTCAGAAATGGATATGATGAGCTGGCAAACAGGAACACTACAACCTTGCTAAGCGCAGGCAGGCGTGTAGGGTTGCCTAGCTGTCTTGCTGCAGTCAGTGTTTTTCTTGGGAGCCTCCTGTCTGAAGCTGAGCATCGTCATGCTGGGGCTCGTGCCACAGGCTCGGCTGTTGGGTCGCCTGCAGTGCTACTCCTTAGGGAGGAAAAGTCCTAGAAGAAAGCAGAACTAGTTTTTTTATAGCCAGAAGTTTAAGCAGATGTAGCGGAGCAAATGCTGTGTTTCTGTGACTGCTTTTTATCTGCTGTAGAGGAGTAATAAAAATCTTCTGATTTAGGACCTCAATAATAAGGACTAGACAGGGCAAAATGCTGGTAAAATTGCTTCAGAGCTGAGGGGTACAATGAAGTGTTCAAGGCCAAGTTGGATGGGGTTTTGACCAGCATTGTCTAGTGGGGGATATCCCTGCTTACGGCAAAGGGTGCTGGAACTAGATGATCTTTAAGGTCCCTTCCAACCATAACCATTCTACAATTCTGTGATTCTGTGATATGGCCTCACTTAACTATGGATAGGTCTACACTGCCACGTGTGGTGGTCCTCGTCTTACCTCCTGACCTCCCTTGGCATGTGCTGTGTGAAAGCTGCTCTCTTCTGTGGAAAGAAAGAGAACTGGAAAGCTTCTTCCATGCCACATAAAAGCACACGCGACTTTTTGGTGAAGGGGAGCCTGGGACTGGGACTTGGTGCTCTCCTGTTGCACAGAAAAGCCTTGTCCAACAGTTTCCCTGCAAACCACCCAAGCAGTCCAACTGGCAGCTGCTTGCCACATGCCATCAAGACCCAGTTCTTGCAAAGCAGATGTTTCAGTAAGTACTTCTGGCCTGCCTCTGTGGTCTGCTATTGTTCCTTGTTCTTTTGCCTATTTCCTTGTTTCTTTTTTTTTTTTTTCCTTTACTACCTATCAAATACTTGCAGAGGGGAGCCAAAAGACATAGTCGTTCTGCACGGACTGTCATAGATGAGGGGACAAGCTGTGCCCTGCTGCCTGTGATGGTTTGGTTTTGCCTTCCTCAGCTGGGCTTGCTAGCAGCCCATAGGAGCAGCCCACAGCAAGGCCCCACTACAGTACAAGGAAATTACTCTCCTCTGCTGATGAGAATGCATAGGAAGTGGTGTATCAGTGCAGACCAGATGTTATCTCTGCCTGCGGCCTCTGATGGTGGTGTCTGACACGGTGGTGTCTGAATGCCCTTAATCTGCGAAGCTCCTCCAGCAGTGCAGTCCTACCAGTCACCACAGGGATCCCGTGCCCCAGTTTTCCTCTCCACCATGGGAAACAGACCATAGCCGTAGCTGTGCTGGAGGGGTCTCTGGCTCGTCAGTGGGCAGTGGTTTCTTGCAGCTGCCTCTCAGCCCTCTCTGGTTGTTGTGGCTGCCCATGCCATCGAAGAAGGCAGGTGACAGGACACTGCTGTGCAAGCCAGAGAAGCCACCCGGGAGTAAAGAGTCCTTGCACAGAGTCTGCCAAGAACTTGCCAAGGTTGGCATCTAAGGCCAAAGCAGCTGTCAGCAAAAACCTTCGGGGAGCTCGGTCTGTTCAGCAGTAGCTGATGCAACCCACCATTTCATTTCCAAACATCACGCAACAGCCTGTGAGATACGCATACCATAATCAGCTCCAAGGACCTCTCGACCTTGTTACAGTGCTCTTGAAAGAAGTTGTTTTTTATTTATTTATTTATTTTGTTTTTTGTTTATTTTTTGTGGGGTAAAAAGATTAATAACCAAGTAAGAGATATAAAGTAAAGGCCAGGAATCAATTTGGATAGCAACAGGAGGTTAAGAGCTCCATTTCCCAGTGGTAAGGGGTCTCTTCTGCCCTGGAAATTCCTGAGTGGACAAACAGGATGAATAATGGGAGAGCAGCATTTGCTGATGTTATTGGGGGTACTTGACAGTGAAACTAAAACTGGGACAAGATGTTGCCAAGACCTGGAGGTCCTCAGTGACCTGTTGATGAAATGCTGTGTCCATTTCCATGCTGCTAAGTGAAACAGGAAAAACAACTCTAATGATACATGCACAAATGAACGTGCAGTGCTGCCACTCAGAAGAGAGGTCTTTGTGGACAGAGAGGTCTTTTGAGAGGTCTTTTGGCTTTTCAGAAACATCTGACATTCATTAACTGTCAAAGGGAAACTGAATGCTAGAAATGATTAAGAATGGAATGAAGAACAAAATGGAAAATGCGGCTAAGGCCTTCCGTGAGCTCTGCACTTTGAGTACCACGGGTGCCTCTGGGTGCTTCATGTCCTTGTGAATGCAGTAAAACACAAAAGGCACCAAAGACAGTAGAATGGTTGTAACAGTAGACAGTGCAGGGAAAACACAAGTTTACTAGGTCTAATCAGTAGTGTGAGCAAAGGGAAACCCGCAGTGAACCAAGACAGAATAGTTTAAAAGAAAATGAAACAAATTTCTGACAATGTACTATTGAATTGTGGAACACACTGCTGCAGGAGAGAAAGGCAGAAAGTGGTTAAACAAACCACATGGAGTAAGAGCCTGTCAGCAGCTGTAAAATACAATGAGAAGGCAGAGCAGAGCGTAAGGGCTGAGGGACACAAGTGGGCAAGGGTGCCCTGTTTGCTTCCAGCTCCATAGTTGGCATAGACCAAATGCCATCTGAGCTCTTTCCTTCTGTGTTGCAAGGAGGCATTGTCTTGACTAAGACACAAACAATGGCACATGTAACAGCATGACTATGGCCCACTTCTGCAGGTATTGGGAAAAGGAAAGGTTTTTGTAGGGTATTCATTCTGGACGTGGCACAAAAAGAGACAGCAGAGTGACTCAGAAAGAGGTGGCTCAGCCAACACAACGGGCACAGAAGATGTCATAGTGAAGTTGTCTGAATGGGTCTCACAGCATGCCACAACAGTCCATGGGTTTGATTTTCTGTCGTGGGTATTACATAGAGAATGATAGATTAAAAACCAGTTTTTTATTTCCATATGTGACGTTTGGTCCAATGAATGCAGTGAAAGACGGATGCCATTGATATAAATGGTTTTTCAGCACACACTTAAAAGTTTGAAATGGTGTTAAAGTTATTTCTATTTACAGATAGATAAAATATATAAACTTGCAATAAAATCTGAAGTTACCCTCAAATGAGATATTGTGATTTCTATACAGACAAAACAGATAATGTTTCAAGTTTAATATTATCCTTCTCACTTAGTAGTTACAATTAAGTCCTTGAAGGAACTTCCTTTTTCCATTAAATGTTTAGGGCATGATAAAATTTTGCGAATTTCTGTCTATCAACATAAAAAATCATTCATGCAATGTTTTATTAATGTGTTAGTTATAATTTCTTCATATTGACCTCCATCCAGTGCTTTACTGGTCGGTCACTGATTTACTTTCTGGAGCTCCTGAAGGAATGCTCCATCATTTGGAAAAAAGAGTCATTTATTTTTGACTGTCTTGGTATGTAAACAGCAGCAGGGTAATTTTAAAATTACGATTCAAAACAATCTGATATTTAGCTGATTATATTATAAAACGTTTTAGCTCTCTACTTTTCTGCTGCTGGTGAGTTATCTTTTTACATTAACAAGATGTATTATGCATTGTTATGTCAAGGTGATGAAGCGCTGCAACATATTTTTATTTGTAACACCATTTCTGTTCTCACTTCTGTGCCTCCAACTTGGTTTTATGCCAGAACGAAAGCAATGTTGTTTAACTTAGAAATGATTAAAAGAGAAAAAAGTTAATATTTTGTTCTAATATTAAAAAAAGGAGCAAAAAAAGTGAGAAAGTTTCTTTGGAATGCTATTGAGCTATAGTCTCTAGTGTTCAAAATATATTTGGTTGCTACATCAAATAAGTCATCTGTCAATCAATACCATTAAGTATAAGCAGAAAAGATTTTTGAAACTTCAAAAATTATGACTTTTTTTCACATCTTCATGCCCTTGTATGTCGTGGCTATGTATTTGCTGAAATCTTTTAACTTTCTGTATATTCTTGAAATATATGTTTTAAAGATAAGTGTTCTTTCTTTAACGCAGCAAAACTGACACACTAACTCTATAAATCCACCACAGGAACAACTAGGGCCAAGCTCTTGCAAATCTGATTACCACTACATTTCTAATATTTTATAAATGTGTTTGAATCACAGCATCTCGTAATGTATTTGAATTAATATATTTAAATTTGGTATCTTTGGAAAATAATATTCTGATTCAAAGCTTAGAATGTTGACATTGCTTTAATACACCATTTTGGAGTTTGCCTTAGAAATGTGCAATAAAAACAGTAATTGAACACATACACCTTTTACATTCCCATCTTTCTGCTCCCTCAGATCATTATTTGGGATGGTGAAAATGGAAAGAATTTGACTTTTTACAAGCTGAATACAAGCTTGTATGAAGGCAGTAGCTTTGGATGTCCTTTTTTCTTTATGTTTCTCTCTGTAACTGTAGTGGCATTTTTGAGAAATATGGTCTTGCACATATCACATATAAATGCAATTTATGCCCCTAGGACAGATTTCAGCTGCATGTTGTATATTAACTACAGGGATCACGTACTTAGCTAAGCTGAACTCTGTCTGCTTCTGCAAGTGATACCTTCCTCTAGGGATAATGGGGCAGATGCTCTAAGCATGGGCAGATATTCATGGTTAATGTTATGTTAAGACAGACTCAGCTGAATGTACAGTGCTGTGCAGATTGCGTATGTTAAAAGATAGTTGTTATCACAGAACTCGCAGCCAGACATGATGTAAAAAGTGAAATGCAAAGAAAGGAGAAGGGGAAATGAGTTCAATGAAACAGCTCCTTGGGTTTCCCCATCTGCATCCTGTGGCTCAGCACTCCAGACATGAAGACCGTACACCCACATCAGTCTGAAGGCTTGGCCCTCTTTTCTGTGTATTACTCCCACCCTTCCCCAGTAGCTATCATCCCCTTCTGTGTAATGAGCCTCAGGGAGAGACCCTTGGGGTCACCTGGGCAGCTTGCATAAATGCCACTGCTTCAACATCACCTGTCACCCACAGCTCCTGCAGGGCTTCAGCTCCCCAGGATACCTCCACGTGACCCTGGCCTGGCCATGGGAATTTGCCCCTCTTTCCAAGAGTGGTCACAGCATGGCTGAGGCATGGAGCCCACTGCCAAATCTGTGGGCATAGTAGCATGCACACCATCCCTGCAGGAGTGCTGTGCCTCCCTAATGCAGCGTCATGTAGTGAGAATGTAAACATGCCCTTTGGAGCAGGCTGCCCCATTTTGTCTGCCTTATAGTATGTGTGCATGGTTACAGAAGGACATATTTTTTCCTGTGGAAACCGAGATGGCTGAAAGAATGGAAAAACTCAACGCTCGGCAAAGATGACAAACAGTAGGGATTATTTTGTTTGAAGAGAAAAATAACTAAAAGTGTAGGTAATCTGATTGAACACCTTCTAAACTAGTGAAGGACTGTTTTATGATTAAAAATGAAAATAAATGTGATTTATTTGAATACGTTATGCAGTAAAGAACCAGATTTTAATTAACAAGAAATGGAAGCAAGCAGAGGCTAGGCAGATGTTATCCAATGAAAATGGAGATGCATGCATGGATAGTTTCACTGCCAGGCAAGGGTCTTGGTTCAAGTAGCAGTCAGAGTTGCAAATGAAAATGGCACATCCACAGAATGCAGAATTAACACATTCAAAGTGTTTTAATAGCTTCAGAAAAGCAGAGTAATTAAGTGCCATTTTGAAGCAGCAGGTTTTGCTTATTATTTTTGCCAGAATTTTAGTCAGTGGAAAAAAAATTCTTTCCATCTGAGACCTGGTCAAGAACCTGATTCTGGTGGTTAAAAATGTTTGCATCAAATGGGGAAGTTTTAACTAAAGAGACAATTGTATCCCCCCTGTGATTCAGTGCATTTGAAGCACAGTTCAAGAAAGTTTCCTTCCACTGAAGCAAAACGGAGAGCTAGTTCCCTTGTTGCCATCTGCCATCATGTACCTCGGCAAACTTTGTTCACTGAAGCATCACTGCTTTGCATCAGGGAAGGATGCAACTATCTTGAAGACCTGGAGCAAGCAAAAAAATGAATTTGGGAATGGTTTCCTTCTTGGGATATCTAACTGAAAATGGGTCTCTTGGAACAGAAAAGAAGCACAAAACAAGAAGGTTTTCCCTGACTTCGTACTGATACAATGGTAATGATATTTTTGCAATGCTGGAAGAATGAACTTTGTTTCACTGTGATGTGCACTATTCAACTGTCATAATAATTGGGCACTGACATTCTAGCCCTGCTGAATTAAGCTGAAGCTGTTGCTGCCCTGTTTTCTTATCAACCGTTTTGCTGGAAGTGGCTACCTTCTCCATAAATATAGTCTACAGTTAGGTCTGTTGCTTTAAACCATCACTGACCATGCTGTACTCTTGGCTGTAGACTGCCATGGGTTAGGGTGGGTTTAGAATTAACCCTGCTGTCCCCTTTGCAAGGGGCTGCAGGAGCTGTTCAAGCAGGTATGCTCAAGCTGTGATGATAACATCTTTAGTGTCTGGGAGCCTGGAGAGGGGCCATCCTGTGCAGCCAGGCTCTCAGCAATGGGTCTGGGCAGGGCCATGGGTACAGCAG
Organism: Lathamus discolor; assembly: GCF_037157495.1. NCBI lineage: Eukaryota > Metazoa > Chordata > Aves > Psittaciformes > Psittacidae > Lathamus > Lathamus discolor. The sequence continues at coordinate 64,722,695 of NC_088909.1, forward strand.
GAGATGGGGCTAGAGATGGGCCCCTGCAATAATTAGTGCTCCCAGATCCCTGCCATTGAATCACCTCTGCTGAGCTCATGAAGTGAGTCAGAGGTCTGTGGTATGCCATGCTTTAAACCAGCTTGGCTGCGTCCCACATCAAGTTTATTCAGTTAACAAGTGACCTTCCTGCTAATTCTGTTCCCTCTGCCTGCAAATTCTCTCAAAGCTTGTTCTGGACAATGCAGCCCAAGGTCTGTTCTCAGGCTCACCAGCAACGTGTAGGGACTGTATGTCCAGCTACATCCTGGCTGCCACCAGCTGAGACAAGTCACTGCTGCTGAGGCAAGTCAGGAGCTGAGAAAAAAACTCATAGCGGAACATCTGGAGCTCAGCTGCGGAAACCTAACACCTATGCCTTTAAAAACACAAGTAAATAATTGACCCCTTGGCTAGACCTTGTCTGTCCAGGTAACAGTGGGCTGCAAAGAAAGAGGCTATTAGGGTTTGCTGCAGACCATTGTAGCATACCTGCAAGTTCTGGCAGCCTGGATTAAGTTTGCCTACAGCCCCCCAAGACCTGCTTGGGAAGATCAGAGCCTCCTAGGAAGTGCACATTCGCTCGTAAGCCAGTTTGCCTGTTCCACACTGGCCAGGGGAAAGCACTTCAGAGGCCACTGTTTGTATTAGTAACATGCTAGGCTAAAATCTGTGCCTAGGCTTACATCTAAATGGGCTGAGTGCAAGGTCATTCGGGGCACTGAAATGCCAGCTATCTCTGCTATGAGTAATTTAGATGCTGAGAATGATTATAAGGACGGAAAAGAGAATTAGAAGAGGGGAGGAGAAGAAATAACATTTTAAACGAGATAATAGATCTGATTTGCAAAGCCATTGAGAAATTCTGACTTACTAGGGCTAATCGGGGTTGAGAGCACTCAGGAGCGTTAAAAATCAAGCGTATGTATTGACTTTATAATAATGACTCAACATTATTATTGAGAAAAGTATAAAACAAGCACTGTTCAGAAAAGAATCCTTGACTCCTCGCAGCAGCCCCTTAATGATCTCATGTCCTGCTCCTTTCAACATCTGTTTCCCTTTATACAGGAGATAAATTCCTCCCATGCCACATAGCATTCTTAAAAGAGTGTTACTACTTGCTGGAGTGAGAAGTTCCCTAGAAACAGAATGTGCCCCTTCTGTGAATTGGGTTTTAAGAGCTTTTTAGGAGCTAATGGGTGGCATGTTTGTTGCTGTTTCGTGGAACATGGTGGTTGAAGTGTCACAGTAAGGGTCTGTGTAAATAGTCACCAGATAATGGCCTTTAGGCCAGACTGAGAATCACTTGTCTCAGACAGGGTCACTGGAAAGAGTGGGATTGCTGGTGGAATGAAGGTGAGTGATGCTGCCGAGTGCCTTCACATACCCATGTGATGCCATACCTGCATATAGAATAGTGGTAATGTGTTTTAGAGGGTTGAATGTGTTTATCACTGTTCTTCTTGGGTCTGTCTGTGCAGTGTGAGCTAGTGCTGTGTGGTAACACCCACACTGGCTCAGTCAGATACCCACAGCGTTATTGCTACTCTGCCTTGGGACACTCCTACGTGACTAGCTATGGTAAGCAGCGCATATTCTTAGTGACATCCTGCCACCTTTGATGCCCTGTCTGTCACATTCTCAGGGCTATAACTCAGTGTCATGTTCTTACTGCATGCTATACACTTAGGTTACTTCTTTCTTTTTTTTTAAATGAAGCATGTCCTGGGTCTGCTCTGTCAGTTGACCCACTCCGGCAGTCACCATATGCTGTAAGAGTTTTCCATCCTTTTTGCCATGAGGACCTTAGTAAATTTACTGGCTGGGCTCTGTTATCAGAGCTCTTTGTCACTAACCTGTGGTTAGGTCTGTTGGCCACCTCATTTTCTGTCACGTATCACCTACTGATTAATGGAAATAAGGTGAAATATTGACCCTTATTTTAGCCAAGAGAAAGATCTCCATTAATGCCAATGGTCCTTTAATTATTCCTGTTTCTTAAGGCTCCTGTTTATCCGCAGCTTCTTCTTTCTGTTCTCTCTTATACTTCGGCTTTTCATATGCCTTACTTTTCTCAGAAACTCAGGTTCTCCAGCTGCTGAATCTTATTATTCTATTCAATTTCCTGTACTAATTATTCCTATATTCCTACATATTCCTAGAACTTCTTTCTTCTTCTAGTCTTGAAACCTCTGACACGTATCTTCTGCCAATATTGAACTTTTGCACACCTTCTGCTTATTCCTTTCATTTCTCTTAGCTGTTCACTGCTAGTTTTAAAAGTCTTCTCAGAATCACTGGGACAGCAGTATTTAAAGTATCAGTGTTACCAGAAGTTAACATCTTGTCAGTTTTTGTGCTGCAGCTTTTAAGTTCCCAGGTGTCTGCTGAAGTGGGAAAAACTTGCAGTCAGTGTCGTGGTGTCTATCAAACCTTGTCTCCTGGGTCTCTGGAAGTGCTGAAGGTAAATGGACGCAGAACTAGATGTAACTCATGGGTCAGCTGATGTGTGAGGTGGTGGATATATATTACCTGAGGAGAATCACTACTCATTATGATTTCTCCCACCTCCAGAGGAAAGTGGAATGTATGTCTCCAGGGCAAGTTATTTTCTGGGATGCTTTTGGAATAGTGTTATTTATGCCCCACCCATTGGCAAGCCTGGGAATGAAAGGCATAATCAAAGCCTTATTTAGCTTAAATACAGAGTTCTGTGGTTCTGGAACAGCAAATCCTTCATTTGCATCTCTGCTGATGGCCATGTACAGTGTGTGGACACAGAATTGTTACCAGTGGCATCCTTCCAGTTTTTACTGGTTAACTGTGCCTGCACTAGGAGGGGTTGTGAAAAAGGGAGGTAAACACCCTCACTGGCATCAGGACTGTCATCACTATTGCATTATAAGTTGCTGTAATGCAGTAGTGTAAAGTGGTGTAAAAGATACAAGTGTGTGTCTCAGCATCCGTGACTTCCTGCTCTGCGAAATTCCAGATTTCCACGTAGTTTAGGTATCCTGTCCACCCACCCTGCTGCCATGGAAAAGGGAGTAAGCTCCGAGGCAGAGGAACCCTCCCACATTTGCACCTCAGCTGCACATTTACACCTCAACCCCAAGCAGCTGAAATTCTCAGAAGCTCAGGTTAGCTCTCCAGAAAGCAGAATCCATAGCTCAGCATGAGTTTCAGTTTAAAATCTGTCATATTTCTCTGTATTTTCTTTGATGCTCATTCAGCTTTCCCTGGAGTTGTGTAAAGGCTTGTGTGTCTTACTGATGCTGGCTTTTCCTCCATTCCTCCAAAGGAAAGTCTGCTAAAGAAAATCACCAAAGAGAATATCTTACATAATGTGATAAAGATGTAATAAGCTATTTACATCTCATTTTGAGAGCTGTGTGATATTTGTGGTATTTATTTTTGAGAAGTCCAGGCATATTTCTACAAGTATATCTTGTTGTTCTATTTCATTGACAAAAAAATCAGTTGCAGCATTTTTTTCCCGCTGTATCACTTCTCTGTATAACTTTATATTTTAGTATTAATTTTCAATGGCTAATGAATAAGCTGCCATTGCAAAAATATGAAGAGCTTTGATATTACAGTATTCTCAAGAGCTTTGGAACGTGGAGCAGCACAAGGGAGTAGTAGTCAAAGACCAGTATATCTGTGAGCGGATGTCAACACATGAAGCTGGCATTGAAGTTGTGTGCATATCAAAAATGTTGTGCTGATAGTAGGAAGCATATCAGGAGATTTGTGTCATGGTATTTTGTCGAACAGCAACACAGTCTTTAGGGCTACAAAAGGGCAGACTACTTGTACCAGACACAAAGAGAAAGAGCAGTAAATTCAGTAATTGTACTCTTGTCTCATCTAAAGCACCCTGCCACTGTTAATTCTAGTGGAAACTGCATGTGCACAAGTGCTCTCGTGTACACTGAATACAAGAGGCAGACATAGCTGTGTCTATGCCAGTCACCTGCATTCTCTGTGAATGCTGGTTTATATCTGTTCCTTTTCTTACAGGTCCTTGTTTCATGCTGTCTCCAAACACAGTTCTCCTTGTTCTGGAAGACAAAGGAATAACACATGATAGTGTCTGTGGTGGAAAATAATCTACAGCATTCCATTTTACTTGCAGACTTTGGAGATTTGTTGAACAAAGAAGTCAGGTTTTTTGTCAGTTTTGCACTTTTAAATCAATGTGCAATTTTCACTTAATTTCTTCACTCAATTTATAGAAACAGAAAATGAAGTATTCTTCTTCTCAAGTATTCTTTTGGTTATGGTCGAGAAATAATGGGCCAGTCATTCCTGCTGTGAAGTGATTTAGAGCTAGTCAAAACTTCAGGCTGAAGACACTGAAACTGATGCACCTTTTCTTGTCTACTGGGTTCTGTACTCTCTGGCTTTTGCACCTAACTCTTTGAAACCCATTTATGCATAAAAAAAAATTTAAATCTTGTCAGTGAATGAGTTTTGAAGAGCAGGAAAAAGTATAAGAAAGACTGCAATAAAGATCTGATGCTTTTTGTGACACCTTTGTTCAACACATAGCAGATTTCCAAAGACTCTGGGCAAGAAGAAACACTCCTGAAAGCCTGTTTTCTCGTAATAAATTTAATTCATAATGTATTTGTGCGACATCTTATAGGTGAACTTTGGAAACAAAGTCAGTGTCATTTTGACTGTTGTTTGTGGCCATATTTTTGCAAGTGTTGATTTTGTAGTCTCAATGAAAGTAGCCACAGTATTGACTTTCTGTGTCTCATACTTTTTGTATTCTTTTAGTTTCCATTCCCTGTGTTTAGTCAGTGGGTAGTCTTCACAAGAGTCTGAAAGCACAAACTGTTGTGTTACTAAAAAGCAGTTTGTATGTCATGTAAGAGCAGTTTCTTAAGATCTCTATAGGCAGAAGTTTTTTATGTGAACAATTTCAAATTTTTTTTTAAAGTTCCAGACAGAGCCTCATCTGGATTTCTGCATAAATTTGTTTATTTGAAAGGATTTGTATGATTTTTTTTTTTTTATTTTTTTTTTCCACAGCCAGTCAAAGAGGAGAAAAGGAAAAGTATACTGCTTGTTTTGGAATTGAACCTGGTTGACTTTGTGCCTCTTGTTCTCAGAAGTTTGTCATATTCCTGCAGTCCTCCAAAGATGTGCATGTGATAAGAAGGTGGACTATAATAACAGATACCAGAAGTGTATAAGATGAGGCAGCCACCTACCACTGTAAGCCTTGAGGAGCTTCATGATCTTTATTTTCTGTGATCTGTGTTTGCTGTCCTGCGCTGAATAATGGTCGTGCTGACAGTGGTTGATGTTTTTATAGGCTTGTTCAGTGAGTTTTCTGTTGAACTTTGGTTCTCTTCCTATCAGTTAACATCCTCTAATGTATGGCCAGCTTAAAATGGTGTGGCTTAAAATAGTTCATTTGATGTGAGTTCTTCCTGTTACAGGAGTGAAGAATCAGGCACAATTCCCTAGCATAGAAGGAGAAGAAATGACAGTGTTTTAAAGTTGCTGTTGAATGTGGCATGATTCCAGGTATGACCATGTGGCCACTGGTTAGAGATCATGGAGTTGAGAAGCTTTCCCCATGGATGCTGGGCTGTAGGTCATGTGAGGCTGCAAAGAAAGCATCTGCCTATACTTCTTGTACGTGTCTGTTTCTTCTCTCCCTGTTCTCCAAGAGAGCTGGAGAAACGCACCTCACTAATTTTATTTCATCAGATACTGTAGTCTCAGCAATATCCTTTGCAAGTGTCTTGTGGCAGTGGAAAGGTCCTTGTTCAGAAAATGAAGACCAAAGTATCTGGGTAGATTAGATCTGTTTCAGAGAGGGGGAGGGGATGTGCTGACCCACTCAGCTGTGTATTTATAGTTCTCATGAATAATCACAGGATGCAGGAGGAAGCGTATCTCAATAGATCACCCACAAAAAGAGTGAATTAATAACAAAAGTGCTATAAATACGTAGGGAGTGGATGACTTGGACAAGAGTGGCTGCTTTAATGGATGAACTGTGACAGAATTGCTGGAGGGAGATGTGTGTGTGACTGTGTGCGGTAAAGCAACAGGAGTTTTCATGAGCACGTTGCTGTCTCTTAGAGACAAAGTCAGAAGGATTTATTGGAGAAAAGGTCTCTTGAAGAGTGTTGGGGTTTTTCCTCTCTTTTCTATAGCATATCACTATCATACTCCACAGATAGTGAAAAAGATGTGCAACACAAACCTTGAGGAAGAGAGAACACAACAGTTAACAGTATATGCTATATGCTATAGCTATATGCTATATGCTATAGAAAAGAGAGCATATAGCATATACTGTTAACTGTTGTGTTCTCTCTTCCTCAAGGTTTGTGTTGCACATCTTTTTCACTATCTGTGGAGTATGATCTTCATCACAGAGGCTTTGAGCAACCTGGCCTAGTGGAAGGTGTCCCTGGCCATGGCAGAGGGTTGGAACTTAATGATCTTAAGGTTCTTTCCAACTGAAACCATTCTATGATTCTATGATTCATTAGTCCTTCATATCCTTCATTAAGAAAGCAGCACAAAGGCAAATGGATCCTGAAAGGATCCTTCATGACCAATGTGATATGAGTAATATGGAAGAGGAGCTTGAAATCAAAGGGAGATTCTCCCAGGTCTTTCCTGGAGTGGCTGAACTTTCTGAAGAAATGCTTCAGTATATGGCTGAAAAGAAATGGGGCATCTGGGGCAGGATGAAACTGAAGACCTGACACAGTGAGCAGGAACAAGGGGATTTCTGGATGTGAAAGGCCACTTTATCAGTGATGTGCAGACCAGCTTCCAGCACTGCCACAGTGGACATCCTCACAGGATCCCTTCTTGATGTGAAAGGAAAGTGCAATTGTCATCTGGAAATTTACCCTCTCTGGTAATAATTAATTACTAATATTAATTAATTAATTAAAAATAATTAATCAGTTGCAAAGTGGTTTGGTGTGTGTAGTTAATACTGTGGTTTTGTGGGACTAGGTGTATGCGTTGATATTGCTTTGTGTATCAGGACTAACCTTTCACACTAGAGCGTAAACAGATTTTCACAGTGGGAATTACTGAGTAGTATTTGGACTATTGTTAAAAAGCATATGGCTATTCTCTGGTGAAAAATATCTGTTTATGTACAGAAAAGGTTATAGCCGCTCCCTATTTTAAAATCTGTTTGACTGACATGGCAGATGTCCTAATGTTTATGTAGGACATCCTAAAAAGTCTATGATACCAGGAACTTTAAAAGGCCTGAACCGCTTTTTGCAGTTGCAAGTCGAAGATCTGTGCTCAGAAACACCTGTGGCATTGAGAGTCTTCCGTTCATTCTGGTGTAGCGGACTTATATTTTATTTCTGCAGTTTATTAATCTTTTAGCTGGGCACTTGGGTGGGAGAAGGGAGATGATAATTCCCACCTGAGTAGCTGCAGAAAGAAATGTGCTTTTGGAAGATGAGCACACATTCCTGCCTAGGGTGCTGTGCTGTTCAGAAATATCTGAATGCTGCTTGCTGTAGTTCACAAAATACATTTTGATGCAGAATACCTCAGACTGACCAAGAAACAAAGTGCAAATAAGACTTAACTTTAAAGTTTGTTTAAATTACTGCTTATTTACACTGAATGAGGGGTGGTTCCAGTTTATTGTTAATCTGGGGGCAAAATTAGCTGAGAATATTTTACAAACTGATACCTCATTCACTCATTCTGTAAATTGTGTTGAACAGTTGAAATGTGCGAAAGTATTTTTATCTGTGAAATATTTTCTTAATTTTTTTAATGTCCCATATGACGACTGGGTCCCTAATGTGTACAAAATAAAAGCAAGGGCAGTTCCACTTAGCCTTTTTAATTTTATTTAAAAAATAAATAAAAATGACCAGTGTATTCAGATACAGGTTGACTGAGGTGGCATGACTGAAGTTTCATTCTGATGTGATGCAAAAAATTGATTTACTTTAACCGTCATAGTGCAGCTTTTGAACAATCAACATCGATTCACCACAATCAAGGGTAAAAATTTAATGTGTTTTTGACAGTTACAAGAAATGCTACAGCAAATAACTAGGATTTAGCATAGCACAGTAGCTGGCCTGGTGCAGTGCCTGTGCAGGGAATGCTGCACACTGCCATGGAATAGGGAAGGTTTTTACCTCTTAGGTCCATTGCATCCTGATCAAATTGTGAAAGGGAAGTGCTAAAGGCTAACCCTGAGGTTTTTGGGGTGGAATAACCAGGCACTCTGCCTGGCCACCCTGGGCACCCTGGCTCCAAAGGAGCTGCCAGCCCAGCCCTCCACTCCTCCTTACACAGGGAGAGCCAGAGGCATTTTCAGGCACAGTCGAACAGGTATCAAACCTGACAGCATAACCTACATAAAGGGTGTGATAGGCAAAAAGCAATCTTCCAAGCAAATCTGTGTAACTCTCTTGCAAGGTCTCTTCTTTGTACTAATCTCTCTTTAATTCTGTGTAGAGCTAGCACACACACAGCGGGAAGGCCTGTGTGGGCATGCCGTGATACTGCTTCATTCATCAGAGCGATCTGCGGCACAGGAAGAAACCTCATCTGAAGAAGAATAAATATTAATTTTTTTGTTATCAGGAGTTGTTTGATCGTCAGTTTTAAACAGCTTAAAGCATAAAAAGCGGCAAGAATCAGCAGCCATGGGGCTGCGAGGGGAAGGTACAATGGGTTTCCTAGAGTTTCTCTGACATACAAGTTTTCATGTTGTGAAATACCTTTGTTATTTTTCTTGAGAAATGTATTTTGCTCTTGCAGTGAGTGTGCAGAATACAATTCCTCTGGACTCAGGCATTAAAAAGGCAACGTGAAATGCCAACTGCTAATAAATTGCAGGCAGAATGCAATTACAACCAAGTCTCTTGATTCCTGGGAATGTGCCTGAAATAAATATTAAAGGAATTTGATTTCAGAATGAGCCACAGACATTACAGGCTCACTCTTTGTGCTAGAGCCAGCTCTGGACACAGGCAGGTTGGAGTAACTCTTAAAATGTCTTCAGGTGACAGAGTTGCCAGTAAGCTTGCTAAAGGAATAGGGAAAAGGCTTACAGATCCCTGATATTACAAAAATACTGGCTGGAGTGTGCTTCATGACTAGCAAGCAAATATTTAACAGGAAACCCCAATGGCTCCTTCCATAGTGTCCTGGCAAGAAGAATTTCCTTTCATATTTTTGTAAGCCGACCTGGCTCACATGTAAGTGAAGCCCCCAGGAGGCTTCCTTCCTTCTCTTTTGGGATTTCCACCGGGAAAAATCACAATTAATGGGATCTAAAGCAGCTACACATGCGACTACAGCCTCCCACCCCTGGGAGCACAGTGGAAATGTAGGCACTGTTAGCTCTGGGACACATTTGCAGTAGCAGAAGGCCATGGAATTCTCAGATCACTCCTATCTCATTTTATATGTGGAGATCCCACTGCCAGGACATTTGCATTGTATATTCATGCTATGCTGGCCAAGGGCAGTATGGTGCTTACCCTCAACTAGCTGACACTGTGCAGAAGTCCCCATAAGCAGCTTTTTATTCAGAATTTTCTTTTTTCTTTTATTTTCTCTTTTCAAGGTTAAGATCTATCTTTTGATGCAGTGCCATGTGGACTTTTGAAGTCGTGGCAGCCTGACAAGATGCCTGCAAGCACAAAGATGTGCAAGTCAAGGCAGCCCACAGTACCAGTGCCTTCTGAAATTAACCCTATCGCTGCCTCTTCTCCTGTTGTCCTTCACGCACCCAAACAAACACTGGACACTGGCGTCACTCTCTAAATGAGTTACATCAATTACTTCACCATAAAACAGTCAGTACAATCTGTGTCCAGCACACTGTTCCTCCCTCCTGCGTATAACTATTTTTTCCACTGGCCTTTGGGATTCAGAAATGTGAAACTGTTTGCAGTTGGCTTTTTTTATTGTTGTTGTTGTTCCAGAAATTAAAAGCGTGAAACAAAATGTTTCAAATAGAACCTGGTTTCTGGGCAGCACCACAGAGTAAATGCGTATGTAATACGCTTTCTGGTTTTGATGTGCTGTGGAATACATGTATGCTCCAAAGCTTTCACATGCTATTTTGTTTTGATATATGTAATCTACTGTAAATTAATAAATAAAGGGAGAGCAGTATGGCAGATGAAAGAAATTATAATCTTCTTTTAATTTTGAGTCTAGGTTGAAGACTGGGGAAGTTGGAAAGAAAGGACACTATTTTCAAAGCACTTGAGTAAAGCAAGAACTTGTGTCTTAGAATTCACCAAATATGCAAATGATAACGGAAAGTGTCTGTCTCTCTTCATCTACACACTGACACTAGGGCAAGTATGCTCTTTACAAATACGCCTTTTGGGTGCCTGAAGCTAGATGGGATGACTCTGGGCTTTAGGATATACTTATATATAAAAGAGTGATGCAAATACTGGCTCTAACATCAGTGTACGTTTGTAGATCTGCATTGGATGGATACTACTTTGTTCTGAAAAACTGCATCAGTTTTGCTAAGCAAATCAGGCTCATTGTTGAGAGCAGCACTGATGTGGTTACACTGCTTCCAGTTTCACGTCCATCTGAGCTTAAGCATTTCTGTCACGCAATATAAATAAACCACTTGTTCATGCATGGTGATGCTGCTTTTGAGCCATTGACAGGTTTGAGACATACTGCTTTTGAAAAAAAACACAACCAAAGACATAAGAATTAAATTAATAGTATGGGATACCTATTATCCTCCCACTTACTCTGTAGAAAGTACAAGAGGGTTGCGTTTTATGAAACTATAATATATAGGTAATAAAATAGCAGCTGTCTTATTGCATAACAACTGCTCACAATGACTTGATACGGAAGTACCATATCCCTTGGTGGAGCAGAGTTATCTACTGCATGCTAGCAGTATCTTGCAAAGGCAAAAAAATTTTGAAGCTCTCTACCATATCTAGCCTAGCATCTACTTCTGTCTGTAGTACTCTGACTAACAGGCTAGGCACTGCATCCAGCCACTTCCAGTTCTCCTCAAACAATCTTGTATTAGCTTCTTTAGATGCTTATGGGGAATAACACAGGCAGATGCAACCTAATTATCAGTTTTTGACTGCTGATTTCTGAAAGAATCGGATTTTGTATTTGTGACCATGATGGCACAGAAATGGCCAAAAGTTTGGTCTAGAATACCCGGCTGGAGAAACTAGGCTTATCTTTCATCACATTCCAGTCTGCCAAAGGTAAAGCTGAAGTAAAGGCTTTGGCTACTTAAATACATCTACAGTCATTTGGGCAAATTCTGCATTCATTGACCTCATTCTATTTGCAAACATGCATCAGTGCTGTGAAAGTTCCTCTGCTATAAAAACTGGTCCTAGTCTTGTGAAGAAATAAATGCAGATCTGTTAACTATATCTGCATTCTTCTGCAGACTCTTAGCAGCTACCAAGTATATAACTATAAAGCCAGTACTACTCTACATGTCCTTCTTAGCCCTGTTGTGGCAGGAAAGCAACTGATATCTCACTGCCAAATCTGTTCCCCACCACTGTAGGCACTCAACTGAGATGGCTGGTTTGGGAAGGCAGCTGTTTAGTTAGAGGGACACAGACGCACATACACACACATCCAAAAACATGGGTCTCAAGGATGGTCAACAAGCCTCACTGTAGAGCTTCTTTTTAATACCAGCCATAGTGGGACAATCTTAAGTGATTATGCATCTATCTTAGGTACCCCAGTTAGCTGTCCAGAAATTAGCTGGGAAACAATACCACTTCTTTGCTCCTTTAGTCTCAAAAGTGCAAAATGTGTTTCTCCAAGGTGTTGATAACTTATAGAAAGTGGAAAGTATAATTTGGGTGCTAGGCAATGGCTCTCACTGATGATTAGGTCATCTGGCAGTAAAGATTTTTTGAAGTCTTTAAAATAAATAAGCTAGTTGCAGACCAAGTAGAGTTGGAAGAACCCAACTGCCCTGGTCTGTACCTCTGTCTTCTTGGCATATGGCCTCATTCAGTTTTCAAAGACAAATGATGTTAAAATAGTTTTAAGCTGGACAGAATTTACACACATAATTTTATGTCAAGTGTACTGTGAGTATGTTGTATTTGTCAAAAAATAATGCTTTTTGACAGGAAGTTTTCAGCTAATACTAAGTTCAATAGAAATCCAAACAACTGTAATCCTTTCTTGCGGGTATGCTTAATAGCATTCATGCAATACTTAATTACTAATTTTAGTGGCTTTTTGTTTTTTTTTTTTACATGGAGTGTGAGGCCCATTGCAGGAGAGAAAATATTGATGGGTTGCTCAAAAATCTTCTGAAATAAATATAGGGCATATCTCTCAGTCATTATGAACTAGTTTTTTCCTTGAGTGATTCAACGTCTCCTGAACAACTGTGACTACATAAACCATTGCTCTGAAACTGGTCCCTCTGGAGTCATCTTCCTTCAATGATGGCCTTTTTTTTCTAGAGAGGAGAACAGAATGGATGGATGACAAGATTATTTACAAGCAGTCTAATCTCCCTAACAGCTCTCCCAGTCCATTCATCTGGTTCAGAATATGAAGGATACTCAATTATTCAATGAAAAGGTTAAGCCTGTGGTAAATATGCATAGTCAGTAATGAAATGTACTTCCCCTGGGTATTTTTTTTAAAGCATGCAGTCTGACAGATGTTTACCACATCCTTTTTGGATATGTTTTCTGAGGTTTTAGTTTGCGACAGTGCACTATGGCTATTTTCAAAATGCAGTTCTCTGCCTTCATTGCTTCACTGAAGGTGTAACTGGGTGACAGTGAAGTAAGACAGCCATGAAAATCTGTGCACATCCAAGCCAAGGCAATACTTCCCATAACATTTCTGTGTGTGAGTACCCTGCTGCATGAGAAGGATTGAGGAACAGCCCACCTAACTCTGCTGGCCTCAGGCTTTCAACCATCCTTATATCTGTCCATCTCTTCACTTTCATTATCATATTTTCTGCTAGGTAATTTGCACATGGTCATCAATATACATTATGATCCATACATAGGAGCTTGTAACTCTACTGGTGTTGACATATCTGGCGATGGTGCTTGGATGGGAGCTGTTTTTTGTCTTTAGTTATGGCTGCATGCTTGTTCTCTTAATAAAAACTTTTTGCTGAAACTGTGGGACTCTAAATTGATAAATGGCAGGCCAAAGATAGTCCATACCTATACCAGAACTATTTCTAGCAATGTCATTCCTTGATCGTCAGTATTTTTTATGAATAAATGCAAACACATCATACTCTGTGAGCAGAGAGGCCACACACAGGTTTCACTGCAGGACTGAGCTTCTCGCACAACATCCATGGCACTGGGGTCTCTGCTGGGGAAAAGTGCAATATCCCAGTGCCCTCATAGCCTGGAGGAGGGGATGTGCAGGGACTAGATGAGAGTGTCAGAGTACTGCCATGGCCTTTCAGCTGAGAGCTAACAGTGATTTGCAAATATTGCTCCTTTTGCTATGCTCGTGGAGTGTAAGGAGGCCTATGGGAGCAGCAATGTTTCAAGCGTTTGCATTCAGAGGCCACATGTCCTCGGGCTTTTCTGCAGGCTGTGGTGCTGGATTGAGCAGCTCCCGCCTGCTGCCCCCTCCTTGCTGTTTTTTTCCTGCTCCCTCCCTCCACAATATGGCCTATCAGCCATGCCAGTGCACACATTTGGGTGGCTGGGGGGTTAACCCTGCTGTGTAAATAATGTAGGTAAAAAGAAAAACAGAGTTATTTTTTAATGCAGTAATTTTCTTGAGACAGAGCCCCTAGAGCTGAACTGTGCTTTGAATCAGTTTTGCCATGAATCAAAAGGCCTTCGTTCGGCCTTCTGATATGGCTTTGCACAGCTGTGCCCAGGGTATTTGAATAAACCTCACAGATGGAAAGATGTGAGGGGTATTTATCCAGAAGCAAAGGTTAACTTTAAAACCTTGACTGAATTATGTTTGTAGGTATCATTTAGGGGTAGGAAGGACAGATTTAAAGAGGAATGCATCAGGGAAGTTTGCATAACAGTTAAGGGTTCCCTGTATGTGATTTCTCTCTTTAAAGGCACAGGGAACAAGAATGTAAAAAGCACCAAATTCAGGTAAATGCCGTGAGAGGAAGAGGAGGAGGGAGTCTCCTGGGGTGATCTGAAGTATAGATATAATTGTGTTTTTATTTCTTTTTACTAACCTTTAAAGCTTTTGTAACTGTTGTCTGTTTTGATTTTGTAAATGTATTTAGTGTTTTTCACTGTGTATGAGGTTTGTGTTAATTATGGTTTCTAAGCGATAATGCTATTATTGATCCATTCCCATGTTTTAAAACTGGACTTGGGCCATCCGCCTGCTTCTCAGTGTCTTAGAGTTATTAGTGTTAGCCAGGAGCACCCTGATCAGCAGCAGGACACTGGAAAGGGTAGCCAAAGCCAAAAGGCTCCCATGGCTCTACAGATTAAACCCTGTTCTCCCCATCTACTCTGCTGAGCTCTCATGGACTGAGGGTATATCTACAATATTGTGTCTGATTGCAAGTGTGCACAGGGGCAAGAAGGGTCTGGAGTTAGTGGGAATGGATGAGACCCCTTAGTCTTCCTGAAAATCTAACACAAGAAAGAAAAAAGTAAAGGAGAAGTTTATAATTAATTCAAGTTATCTCCAGTCTGTGGGTTTGGAAAGTTGGGTGGCTTAAAGAGACCTTTTAAGAGTGCCTTCATTTAAGTAACACCTCATTTGCTGCCTTAACTTTTGCAAATGTTTGCTCTGAGGACTGGTCACCAGGGTCTTTGCTTTCATCTGTTGCACACTAACCAACTGAAATGCTTTTAATAATCATTAAATTCCCATACAAAAAGAAACTGTTCAGTTAGATAATCATGTCAAAATGTTGATGATTTTTCTTATTTCCTGTGTAATCTTTCAGAGGGAAAATGTCTTTCTCATAGTGTCTCAGGGATATTAACTGCCTTTGTTGTGGAGGGAAGAACTTCTTACATGTGGTTGCGTTTTTATTCTCCTATTGTATTCTTATCATTACTCAATGTTTATGTTGCAGTGATGCCCAAAGTCTACAAGCAAACTGAGGATGCCACTGCACTAGGGAAAAAAGAGGCCCAGCCTTTGGCCTGAAGGGCTGGTGAACCAGTTTTTGTTTGCCTTTTTTCCATTTTATAGAAAAGTAGATCTTTGAGAGCTCGGCTTCAGTGTTGATGACAAATGCAAGCTTGTAGGCCAAGGCCTGACAGTTACAATGAACTATGTTATGCATTGCTCCTCAGCTGTGGGATAGTCCAGAAAGACCTAAAAGAATTTCCTCTATATCTATAGAATTAATATAAATGCCCAGAGATTGCAATGAGTATGTAATGAGCACATACCTAGGAGGAGGGAGAAACTAAAAGGTATTTAAATGCATGTTATTGGCTTTTCTGTTTGTTTTTTTTTTTTTTTTTTTTCCAGGGAAAACTATGTAACATGAAATTGGTCTCCATTTTATGGTAAGACTGACGTCAAAGGAATTGACACTGTTACAAAAGAGCAGGGTGAGGTTCATGGACAAAGAGAGAAATCTATAGAAATGCAGGGAATGCTAGACAAGAAAGAGGAGCAAAGTTGAGAGGGTCATGTGTCTGAAATTGACCATGATTTTACTCTCTCTTTAGTGGATGACATGCCATGCCATCTAAATTATCTAAATTGTCTCATTTCTTAGGAAGCATAGAAAAATACATTTACACAAAAGAGGTAAAGAAAGGTTAGAACAGCTTTGCAACTGGAGCAATGGAAAGCACCATCGTAATGCATCAAAGATGAGATGAAATTGTTCTCTGAGTGGACTGTGTCCAAACAAGAAGTTGCTAGCTTCCTTGGGCACATTGGAAAGCAGCAGAACTCCCTTAAATACGTATTATATGCTAGCAGTGGAAGACTTACTTAAATCAACACAAAAAAGATGGAGGGGTTGGGGGCGGAAGCTAATGTGTTATCATCTGCTGTGGGAAAATTTTCTTGAAGTACTAGAATGCTGCATCACAAAGTATACAAATGGAGGACATGTTAACCAAACAGTGCTCAGCTGGAAACTCTGCTCACAGTTCATGGACAGTAGCTGCATCTTCAGAGATATTATAATAACCCTGTGTCATGACTTCATTGTACCGTTTCCAAGGTCAGGGATCAGATTTGAAGGATCCCTGATAAAAGACTAGTTCAAGGTCTGAGCGTAAGTCTCTCAAGGAAAATTAAACTAAACTTCTTGCTGCCTAGTTAATTATTTTTTCCTGTTTGCAAAGAAGACTCAATTGCTTTGCCAAATATTATTTTAGTAAAAATTATGAGGCCAAAGTAACAGGAAGATAAAGGAGTGAATACAGCAACACTGGATTATTCCTCAATCAAAGTACACCTGTAGCTGTTCCTAGTCCTGCTCTCCCCTCTGCTCTTGGGGTATTGGCCTGGCTGCATCCAGAGAAGCATCCTCTGCACCCCACTGAGTGCTGGTGGCCAGTTCACAATGCCCTGCCCCACATGGAGCCAGTCTCCCCTCTCGGCTGGCCTGTTCAGGTTCTTTAGGAGCATCATTTTTTTTGGCCAACTATTTCAGCTCCTCCCCCCTCCCCCCCCCCCCCCCCCCCCCAGTACTAAGCCTCTTTCTTTTTCCAGCCCTCTGAAGACTCCTGAATGGATCTGGGATTTGTTTGTTCCTATTTTCTTTTAGGTTTTAGCCTGTGGTCCTCAAGACAAGGAGCTCTTCCCTGGAGAGGGGAGCCGCTGATGTGTGGGACACCTGTGCGTTCACTGGTGGCCCAGGTTTCCGACCACAGCAGCTGTAAGCTTCCCACTGCTTTATGATGTGCCTCCCTTCTTCTTCTTTGCTAGAAGTGCCTCCTGACCTCAGCTCAGCAGCTTCTGTAAAATAAACAAGCTTTGGGTCTGGCTGTTGGTTCCTTTCAATCAAGTCTCTCTGCCAGATGTGGATGGAGAGGTCCTCTCCTCTACGGCAAGCTGGTGGGAGAGGTGGATGGGGTGAGAGAAAAAGCTCTTTTCTCTTTTAGCCACACATAACCTTTTTTTTATTTCTCCCATAAAGATTTACAGAGTCTGAAATGTTTTAAAAGTATGAAAAATAATTAAACATTTCTTTTTCATTTGAATATTCAACTTGTGACTATCGTGTTGATTCAGAATGGAAGGTTATGTGAGCTGGGATTTGCAGGAAAATACAAGAAGACCTCAGACAAAGCATCTGTGCACAGCCTGAAGTAGGAGAAACTTCCATCCAGTCACTTCACCTCAGATTAAATCTACACAAAACAAACTTCGCAAACATGCATGCAACCACAGTATTACTACCAGTTTGGCTACAAATGCCTTCTGTTCCTGGGAGTATTAGCAGAGGAAGTTTCCCTGGAATCAAAACCTGAGGTAGCCGGGACAGAAAAGTAACTACAGGGAAAGCATAGGTGGTAGGGGGAGAAATACAGCAATATGTCCCAGCTTTTAAAAGAAAACAGAAAATGAGGACCACCGGGTTTGCTGCTCCTCATGGAGCCTGGGAGAGTTGGGCTTTGTTTAAATACAGAAACATGGGAAATTTAGAAAAGGACTGGTTTGGCTGGAGTGGCTAAACCCAAAGCCCCATTACTCTGAACCACAAATGGCTGGGATGCCAGTTATTTTATAGCTGCCCCAGGCAAATCAGCTGCTGTATCTCATTTCACTATAGTGGTGCCACAGTAGTTCAAAGGTTGTCTAAGTTTTCCTTGTATTCAGATTTCATCAGTGTAGCAGCAGCTTAGTAAGTATGTGGTTATTTATTTAAGTCTCAGCTTTCTCATCCATAGCTTAGCTATAGTACTGACAGAAAACAAGCAGTCGGAGCCATGAGTTAAAAGCATGTGGTTTATTTATGTCACAAACTATCAGGAGACTTGGGATAGGGAGGTTAAAAAGTCCAGGCTGGTGTTTCCTAAAAAGCCATGAACACAGGCACACCCACCCCTATTTTAAAATAAAGGGTTAAAGGCTCTTTGGAGGAGAAAGGTTTTCAAGTTGATGACATATTAGAAGTTGCTGTGCTGCAGGGAGATAACTGCAAGGTAGTGACTTCATGGGTATTTACCCTGACACCACGTCAGAGAGGCTATTCCTGTCAGAGTCTCCATTAAGGTTAAGCTGGGGGGCATTTCAATGTTACCAACAATCGTACTGAAGTTCCCACTGTTAATGGTGACTTTTAGTGAAAGTCTTAGCCCTGTCAATCAGGTTATTACAGGGTCTTTCCAGATCTAGCTTTTAAAAAATTCACAGGTTTTAACTTGTTTGGTTACTTGGTATCCAATCAAGGCTCATGTGAAATATCAAAGAATGGCTGGAAATTAAAAGCAGCACAACATTCATTATGCTTTTCAAAACCCACAAATTTTAAAGCTAATCTCTGGGTTATTCTGGGCATGACTCATGATTTCTGTATGTCTGGGGTTAGCTATAGTACATCCTGATTTACTGCTTTCTCTGAATCTGTGTATTCACACTAGGCTACGTTAAAGACAGCTGGCTAACATCATGGTGGGAGCAACACCCATGCCCATTTTGTGGGCATACGCTCTCTCTCCTTCCTGGGCTGTATAAGCTCTGCATTTTGCATGAAGACCCAGAGCAGCTCACAGGGGCCAAAACAGGAATAAGAAGAGGGATATTTCCCACTAATGCAACCTCTTGCAGTGAGCATCAGGAATGCAGTGTGTTTGTTCATCCCTGTTTTATCTGTGCAATTCAGGAGCCATTTGTTCAAAACCTCGTGGTGTTGGGGAAACCCTCATTTCCTCATCTGAGAGTATCCCCCCAGGTCTATGCTTACAACATGGTCGACAGCTTCCAGAGCAAGAGCTGTGCCTGTATGTTTGGTGTCTCCCTCCTCCCCTCCACTCTAGTTCAAGTGGCAGGTAAGCTTGGTCCATGTCTGGGCAGCTGGTGTTTCTGTAAAAACACAGACCCTCCTCCTGGGAAAGCTGCACCAGGAGAGTGGCTTGAGACGGGAATCAGGCACTAATCACATCCTGCCTCCACACTGTTGTGGTGCTAGCTTGCTCTCCTCATGTTCAGAGTGTAAAGCACTTTAGTTCTTCTTGTGTAAAAAGTCACTGCTTAAACATCAGCTATGGGCCCCTGGAAGCTGTTTCTGCCAAAAACAATTTCCTCCATAAACACTAACATCTGCTGGTCCCAGGAGTCGGGTCCATCTTTAGAGCATCTACTTCCTTCAGTTCTCAGAGCAGAAGGGTGAGCATCCCGCAGTGACTGGGTGCGAGGAGCACGGCATGCTCCCTCGTGTTGCCCTGGGGAAGGCATCTTGCACTGAAATGCCTGATGTCTGATCACCCAAGATGAAGCAAGCCAAAAATAAAGCTTCATGCTGTGTCCCACGCATCATGCAGCAGCCTGCCTTGCTGCTGTTCGTACCGTCTGCGAGCATGTGCAGCGGGCATGGCCTGGGGCTGTACATCAATGTAATAAGCAGGACAGCTAACTGACCTTTGGGTGACACCAGAATTGTATTTAGAAGCTGGAACAGGGCAAAGTGTCTGGCCATTTTTGGGACTGTAGAAGAAAATGCAATGGACTGCAAATGCGTTTTTCCAGCAGCAATCAAATTATAATACAGAGGTCTCAAAAACATATTGAAAGACAGGTTCAACTCTCACTAATTAATTAGACCAGAAAGCTTCTGTTGATGGTAAAGTACCTTAACAGACAGTGGGATGCTTAGAATGTTCTTGGGGAGGGGTCCTAAAATAAGAGTGTAATTTCACAAGATAAGCAGTAGAGAGAGGCAAGGCCTCTGCAGACCTCTCAAAACTGTGTGTTGGAGCCATGAAGAGATATGAAGAGCCGGTGCCCCATTGGTATGCAGTCTGGGTGAGACAGAGTGAGTCCTCTGGTATCTACAGCAGCAGGCCCTGGGAATGTCCAGTAAAAATGTTGGTGGCGGATTCCACCAGTATCTTCAGCATTCAGTAATTTCTGCTTTGAGCAGGTTATTGGCTGGCTCAGTCTAACACAGCCACTAATAAGATATGTTTCAGCTACCTCCTCCAAGGATATTGGCATTCTCTTTTGCAGAAAATTAGAAATTGAAGGGCTAGCGTAATGGACTTTACTTTTCAAGGTATTTTGGGAAGAGGTACGGAGGAATTTCTCAGTGAAAAATCTAATCTGAGCTGATTATCCTCAGTGTCAACACTGGTGCTGTTGAGCTGCCTACAAAACTGAACTCCAAATAGCACACTTTTAATTGAAATCATAGAATCATAGAATCATAGAGTGGTTAGGGTTGGAAAGGACCTTAAGATCATCTAGTTCCAACTTCCCCCATGGGCAGGGAAGCCTCACACTAGACTATGTTGCCCAAGGCTCTGTCCAACCTGGCCTTGAACACTACCAGGGGTGGAGCATTCAAAACTTCCTTGGGCAACCCATTCCAGTGCTTCACCACCCTCACAGTAAAGAACTTCTTCCTTACATCGAACCTGAACTTCCCTTGTTTAAGTTTAAACCCTTTACCCCTTGTCCTGTTGCTACAGTCCCTCGTGAACAGTCCCTCCCCAGCATCCTTACAGGCCCCCTTCAGATACTGGAAGGCTGCTATGAGGTCTCCACGCAGCCTTCTCTTCTCCAGGCTGAACAGCCCCAACTTTCTCAGCCTGTCTTCATATGGGAGGTGCTCCAGCCCCCTGATCACCCTGCTCATATATACTTGTGAATTATGGGAGTAGTTCAGGCACAGTGGGGTGTGTAAGGGCTGCCATAACAGACACCACCACCCTCTGTCCTCTGCCAGTGACTGCCTGCAGTTATGCTGGCTGCTGCAGCTTCAGGGTTGTGGATCCTACAGCACTGAGTTGTGACTGCAGATGGTTTCAGCCAAGAAGGTCACAAGGAGACACTTCCGCAACCTGGCTGGAAATTCAGCTTCAGCAAGTCTTCCTGTGGTTACCTGTGAGTTCAAGACAAGTGCTCACTTGCCAGTCTTCAGGACTTTCCATCAGCACTGCCCTCTGCTCTCTTCTCCTGCAGAGCTAATTTGGTTTTGCTATTAATTTTCCCACATAAAACCCTTCTGAAAGCTCAATTTACACTCCATTCTACAACACAGAAGGGACAATGCCTGTTGTCAAGGGATTTTTTTTCATAATGCAGCACAGAAGCAGAAAATCCATTTAACTTCTAGCCTTGCATACTTTCATCATAGGCTTTCAGGATGTTTTATTATATGCTTCAAATAGCCTGTAGCTCATCTGCCTCTTAATGTTTGTCTTAGCAAAAACTCAGGGGTACTTCAGCCTCAAGGATTATCAGGATACCTCAAGATTTGTAGAGCAATTAATGGTCTTGATGAAATACATGGCAAAATATTGAGTCTTACTGAAAAGCAATAAAACTATTATTCATAAGAAAATGACAAAGTATTGTATAACTGACCAAATAGAGTTGGTCCGATGTAACTTTTTTGTCTTTTGGAATGAGTTATTCTCCACCCTGTCAGACTCTGACTACAGCCTGTGATCTGGTTTTTGTTGTTTATTTTTTTCTTTTCTCTGATTTACTGTTCATTATGATTCCTGCAGAGGAATGATTTTTGCTTTGGAGGAACATAATTGTGTGTTGGAAAGCCCAGTTCTTCCAACGAGGCACATAGGAGAAGAGAACAGCCACCTGGTATCAGTGGAAACATTAAGAACAAGAGTAAGATGTCTCTTGGGACTTGTGAGAGCTGGAGAGAGGCCAGCTGTGGACAGAGGGACTGTGTGAACTTGAACATCAACCCATGTTCTTTTTCTTTTTTTCAGTTGTTTTCAAGGGAATGTAGGTTAAGGTTTGGAAATACAAGAGAAAATGCACTTTGGTCTGAAGCAGAAGGTCTTGAGAATGACAGAGTAGGTTGAATTGATTTGGAAGTGCTATGTTGCTTTTTATGTACTGTCAAAGAGCTATAGGAGAAAATAAAATATGTAATTCTTTTTACCAAATTTACCTATTTACCAAAACAAATTATAAATAGGAAGCTGTTCACAAATTCAGATGGCTGGGGCAGAGGAGATTTGACAAAGCATTTTGAAGAAGAGACAAAGATAGAAATGAGAAAGGCACGACGTTTCAAAGATGGAGAAAAAGCTCTTCAAAACCTTCAGAAAACAAGCCATTTTGGCAGCACATAAATGCTTGACAAGGACATTTGGGTCAAATTTCTCTTAACAAGGCAGGAAGCCGTCATCTGGAAATCTGTTCCTGGATGTTGGGTCCCCTGTGTGCCCTGGAAAGCACAGATTTGTTTATTCTTGTAGATAGGGGGTTGTGGTTTTTTTGTGTCCAGAAATCCCATGTCCTTTCACCAATTTTTCTTTCTAAATCAAGGAAGTTCCAAACCTCCAATTGCTGGGCTCGTCAGGGAAGACAAAAGGAGTAAAATTAACGTTTCACAGCTAAGAGGAGGGAAAAAAAAGTACTGAATGTATGGAAGTGTGGAGGGAAAGCATGTTCAGGGAACTGATGCCTTGGACACTTCCTTTCCCCCTATCCATGCAGCGTATGTTTGCTTGCAGACACTTTGTGCCAGTCTGGGGCACAGATTCTGGCTCCATCCCTGGCCTGAACCAAGGGCTGCCAACTGGGCTGTGACAAGGAAAAAGTAAGATAGGTGTGCCATGCAGTGAGGTTATTTTGGCTGAGAGGTATTGACAGGGAGGTTGTCACTGGTTATACCAGTTTGCTACTTCTCCTCATTCTCCTAGGCAATTTGAAAAAAAGCTACCTGAAATGTTTCAGCTCTGCTTGCACCGTTTCCCAAAGCAGGGTTTATCTGTGCTTGCCAGGCTGGTTGCTGGATATGGTTTGCCTCGGTCTACGCTGACTGAGATAATTTCAGCCTTGGGTCAGGCAAATCAGTTCACAGCTGTGTCCTGACAGTAGTATTACATACCATTCTCTACAACTTAGTATCTCCTTGTTAACCTTTAACTAAGGCTTGTATGAAGTCTGCAGAAATGGAAACATCAACAGTCTAGCACTTTAAGAAAGACCTTGGTTTCAATAATTCCACTTTAAATTCAGGCTTACTTTGGCATCTGGTACCATTTCTTGATGACAGCTTTTCTCCCATTTAGGGAAGAAAAATTGTGTAAAAAAATCTCTAATTCCATATAAAGAACAATACATTAACTTAGCCTCTCCCGTTAAACTTTTTTACTGATCAAAAATCTCTTTCCTACTTCTTTCATTTCCATGTACTACCACATTATTCTGTTTTCATTTACTTTTTCCATTAACCCTTCTCTGTTATGCAGCCTCATTTGGAACATTTTCTTGTTCAAGAGCAGTGTGATGCAGTAGGAAATTCCTGTGCAGGTGCCATTAATAGATGTTTTAAAATGTTGTCCATCTGATGCATGAAGTATTGCGTTTAGTTTTCATGACAACTGAAAAGCATCATGAAGCAGAACAATGATAGGTGCCTGACTTGAATTGGAGTTGAAGTGGCAGATACCGTATGTATGACATATATAGGCAGTTTGATATTCCTGCTTCTTAATGGTTACATCTGTATATATCTGTAGGAAGGATAAGTAGAGGCTAAATGGCTATAATCTCGTAACTATTTCCAGAAAGGCACAACAAAAATTTTTGAACTTTACGAAAGTCCATGTTGTTTTTTGTTGGGTTGTTGTTTAGAATCACAGACTGGTTTGGATTGGAAGGGACCTTAAATATCAGGTAGTTCCAATACCCCTTGCCACAGGCAGGGACACCTTCCACTACACCGTGTTGCTTGAAGCCCCGTCCAGCCTGGCCATCGACACTGCCAGGGATGGGGCAGCCACAGCTTCTCTGGACGACCTGTGCCAGTGCCTCAGCACCCCCATAGTAAAGAATTTCTTCCTAATGCCTAATCTAAATCTCCTTTCTGTTAACTTAAATCTATTCCCCCTTGTCCTGTCACTACGTGCCCATGTAAAAAGTCCCACTCTAGGTTTCTTGTAGGCACCCTTTAGGTATTAGGTAATCACAAGGAGATTTTTTACAACAGGGTAATAGGTACTAACGTTTTCTATTTGAATTTACCAGTTTTAACTCTATTTCAACTGGTATTATTTTAAAAGAGACTGAACAAAACTGAATGACCCACTTGTTAAAGAAGTTGAATAGGAATCTCTGGGAATAGGAATTTTCACATGCTGAAAACCTTCTTTACGAACATTTCTCATTTGTAGACATTTGACTGAGAGTTTAATGCAGAAAAATACTTGCTCCTTTGGCACAAACTAATAAAAACAGAGTAAGGACATGATGAAGGAAAATGAATGCTCTTAGCAACAGACAACTTGACTCTCCAGTTTGCTTCATGTATGCAGTTGTCCAGATTACTGCGAAAATTATGTAAACCGTTATTCTCTCTGGCACTGATGTATGCAAACTGAGCAGCAGTGGCTTAGCACACAGTGATCCAGAATAATACCTAAAGAGTATACAGGTATTTGCTGGTTTGTAAACAAAGCTGGTAGTTTAGTCTTCACATGGCGTCTAGACAGCAGCAATTAGTAGTAATTAGTAAGTGCATCTGCTGTCTGCTGAGTCCATGGCAGCTCAGGTTCTGGAAGGAAGGGATCAGAGTTTTGCTTCAACACTGTACTCCATAAAGTACAGTCCTACCTCAGATTCCCATATGCTGAGTGCTTGCTTTGCTCTGATGTTTTGGTTTAGAGTTTCTGAGGTGCCCATTCCCCTGCTCAGGAGCCAGCCTGACAAATAAAAATTATGGATTATTAGTAAATAATTTAGTGTCAAAAGAAGGCTTAATCTGGGTTTCTTGCATGTAGATAAAATGACACATTTTAATTAAGACTCAATTCAATGGGCTGGAGCTTCACAAAACATGTTTTAAGGCCTAAATTCGTGCCTCTGTTAGGTACTTGCAGTCTGCTATTACTGGGCTTGAATTCATCGAAGTCAGCCTTCGTCATGCCATTTTGCTACCATGCAGGTGCTACCACCCCTACTTTGTCTTATGGCAGAGGGGAGGTGGGAATCAGTTGTGATATGCTCTGTATCAGAAACAGTGCAGTTAAACAGGACTACTATCGCTATTGCAACTTCCCTGATGTCTGAGAACAGCCGTACGTGTGACTCTCCAAGTGGAAAGCCACTGCTAAAAAATGTGGAAAATGTTGTTGCCTACTGTTCATGCAAAGAGAGAGGAAGAATGTAAAAAAGAAACTTGTTGTTTATTGGGTTATTGTTTTTTTTCCCCCAGTTTGCTTTCAAGTGCCTGTATAGGTGTCTATGAAACCCCCTAGGCCCTTTGCTGCTATGGTTTACATACCACTACTAGCATCTACTTGTAATATAGTAGCTGCAACCATACCAGGTAGTTGCAAGACTGAACCAGCCTTAGTCACAAAGTCTGTCCGCTGTGCAACATACAGCTGTGTGGCATCACAGTAGTGGAAAGGAAGTGGCCAATAGGCTTAGAAACCTGGATTTCGCCCTGACCCTGACACCAATCTTTTTTATTTCTCTTCCCTCAGCCAGGAGCTTAACGCTTCCTTTAAAGACTGAATATTGTCAGCCTTAGCACATAGCGTTTCTGTTATGCATGAAAGGCAGTAGATTCTAATCTATTTGAAACAAAACTCTTTTATTAGCCATGGTCATTCATAAACGGCCAGAATCCATTCACTCAAGGGTAACAACTTTACACCAGGATACAGAATGGTTTTTTTTTTTTTCTCTCTCCTTCTTTCTTGCACTTTGTTAATAAATCTTGTATGAGGAAGAGTGTCGCTGTCCCAGAAATTGCCCGAGGCTGGTGCCTTGGACATGCTCTAGATTGACATGCTGTAGCTGCCACATGCGTGTTTTGCTTCTTTGTGTTCCAGCCACATTGCAGCCATTTGATGAGGAGTGTTTTGTGGGATTTCAGCAAAAACTTTAGCTAGCTATATCTCACCTCTGACAAATTACTGGAAGCCCAGGAAATTTTCCCAGGGCTTGAGAGAATGATTGTTCTTAAAGTAGGGGCTGAGAGCATCTCCTTGCTGGAAACTTCATCTCATCAGCAGATTGCTCTGTGGAAAACCCAGAGCACAATGGTGCTTCTTAAAAGCGGACAGAGGAATAAGAAAAGGATAAAACTGGGTGAGATTTTTCCAAGCAATAAATGTATGGTTTATTACTAATGTTTTGGTCAGTTGCTCTAATTGGCCTCAGGAAGTATGGTTTCTGAAGTAACTGCAGTCTGTAACATAAATCAGTGTTTAACATCACAGTTACAAAGCCTCAATTGCATGGAATCTGCAACAAATTTCACATCCAAATTGTGATACATTTGGGGATTCCCAAAGTGTCCAGAATGGATCTGCTGCTCTTCTAACAAACATCAAGCCAAATCTGTAAGTGTTTTGTTGCTTTTAATGGGTGAAAGAGTCCAGAGAGCAAACCCACGATAGATCAATGTGTTCCGTGAAAAATGTCTTTCCGTTGTATACAGTTTCCTGGCTGATTTAACGGCTAGGCTAATTCAGGGTGCAGAGCAGTAATCCAGTCTCAAACTGAGACATGGGTCATGTGAAATGGTCAGTCTCCCAGTCTGACATAGATTAAAACCCACTCATTCTGATCTTTGTTGCTCCCTGAATATCTAAGAGCATTTATGCATCCAAAAGTATCACCAGATTGTGAAATCTCCTAAAGCATAAATAAACATATTTCCTTTGTCAAAGAGGCAAAGACATTCTTCACAAGGAAGTTCTGAGTTTTGTCCTTTTCCTGAATACACAGTGATCTGCAGCAGAAAAGGTACTCAGTGGAGAAGCTGTGCTTTGGCTTACATTTACTTGCTGAATATAGGAAAAGCTCACATTTTTAACACTGATAAGGATGCATGAAATGAACTTCCAGTAGAAAATGAGACAAGCCAATTTTACTCAAGACTCAAAGGTTCAGACAAAAACAACAGTGACGAAATCTTTTGGAAACAGCAAACATTAAAAGGAGAAAGTTGCCGCTAGTCTGCTATAAATCTTCAATTTCCCATTTAAAGAAGCAAACACTGTTAAAAAGTGCTAATTTAAACTAAAATAAATAATTCTTATTACCAGCTACCCTTTGAAAATTTCTATAAAATCCATAGCTGAATTAGGTGCAAAATTAATTGCTCAAGTGATAAATATAAACAAACTTGTCAAAATTAAAATTAGAAGGGCATTCTTCAATATTTTGTCAAATAATTGGCTAGCACTGGAGATGCAAACATCCCCAGGCTGGAAAATGTATGGATTTGGATCATTATTTTGAGATGTGTAAAATGTGCTGTATAGTCAGTTCAATATTCAAAGCTCTCTTCGTGGCTCGTGAGTGATGATGACTCTCAGTATTGCGTGAAATTTAGCCGCCTTAGAGGATTTTCCTCCAAACACAGTTTTGGCAGTTTCCCCATTTCCCTTCTGTCCTATTCTCCTACTATACTTTTTCCAAACATATTATCTACCCAAAGGCATCTAACTCCTTCTGTAGCACTGGCATACTTGTAGCTGGCACGTTTTCCAAGCAGCTAAAAACATTCCTATCATTCTTAATTAAAGCATGAAGAAAGATAACTAATTCTTCTTTGCTTCCTTTATGTTACTCCTTTTGCTCTAAGTAGTGGGGATGCAGTTCTTTGCTTCTCCTGATCTGGTCCCTTTTGAGACAGCTGAAGCTGTGCACAAAATGTCTTGACACAGAACTTCAGAAACTGAATATACCCTGCTTTTGTCTCAGCCAATGAATACAATGGAATTTTTGCTGCTGGCAAGATTCACTCAGTGAGTTTTAAAACCATAACATGATGTAAAATAAGTGGCTGGTTCAAATGACTGCTTTGCGGCTTCCTGCCTGGAAAAGACTAACCATGGGGCCAAGGCTTGCGGCCCACCAGATGCCAGTGCAGCTGGAAGGGGTATTCCCTGCCTGCCGTGGGCATTGTGTAGCCAGTCACCCCCCATCCCAAGTGGTTTATCTGACTGTAACTGGCAGCAGCTGCTTTTGCAAGGACTTTTGTCTTCTTATACCTGACAAAAATTCCCTGACTGCTAATGAGAAGACTCATGCTTTCTCTGTGCTATTTTCATTATTTAGCTTTATGAGGCTATTCTTTTTGGGACTCAGGGGGTTCCAAATCTTATCATTCTATAAAAGAGCAGTAACTGTTTTTACAGCCTATAAAAGTTAGCATTTCAGTGTGCAGACACATCAGTGTTTGTAGGCTCTGTAAATTATGTTTCCTGTGTGTGTCAGTTGCTGGAAGGCAGAAAAGAGAGATGTGTAGCAACATTAATTTCTTAATAAGGCCCTACTTAGTGGGATGTAAAATATGCATGTAGAGAAGGTTGATCTTAGATTTATCCACTTTAGCACTGTTCCGATTGCTCCAGAGACAGTAAGGAGAATGGTTTTCAACTTTATTTTTGGAAAGATAGGACAAAACTCCCTATGTGCATATATGTCCCAAACCCACCTTTTCCCTCAAATGTGATGCACATAGCAGAAAAACCACCCCACATGGTCTGGGGCTAGCCTAAGGGGATTTTATGTGATGTCATTTCATAGTTCATATTTGGCAGTCCTAGGGATTGTCAGAAAAGATTTCTAGGAATCTAGAATTGCTACAATTCAGATTGCTTAGAGAAAATCTATTCCTTATCTGACTACAGGAATGACCACTGAATGTAAGGAGGCTGTAGAGCTGTTACAGCTACATTGTCCTCATTTGGGGCTTTTTTTTTTTTTTTTGCCTGGTTTCCAATTGTGCAGCTGGCTTGTTACACACAGATGCTCAAAAAGTCTGGGATGCAGTTGTCATGGATTCAGGATTTATTACTTTGTTTATAAAAGAAAAGAAAATATGGTTAAAAACATTAATATCCCTCTGATGAAAAGGAAGGAAAACCCAGACATTTCCACACATTTGTGAAAGCACTGTATGCATTTTTGCTTTCTCAATCACCTACCCATCCCAGCATGTACTGGAGATGATGGTGATGTATGAGAAATAGGTTAAGGGAATAATATACTGCCATTGCTGCATGCTCTTACAGACAGTGTCTCATCAAATTATTATTCCTGTTTGACATGTGGGTTAGGAAACAGAAGCACAGAAGTTTATTTTGAACTGGGGACATTGCCTGGCTTTAGCCTCACAAAATTAATGTTTAAGTTACCCACATTCTGAATGAAGTAACTTCACTCCCTGATCTTTTTCTCAAGCTCACTGCTATGTGCATGGGAAACAGTACATCATGACAAGTTCTCTATGCCCCTTGTCTTCTTCGTTGCCCAGCATTAAGCTGCAAATAGATACCTAATCAATTTTAGCTTGTTTTGATTGTTTTCTGGGTTTTAAATGTCTGCTGTTACTTTTCCAGGTCTTTGCCTTCAGTTTGATTTTGACACATTGTCAAGGATTACCATCTCCCATTTCCATGTGAAGTCTTCTACAGCTTTAACAAAAATATACCATGTGAAGACAATGTGGAGAGTTGTATTCAGTGGTTAAAGAAGGAGTTTCCCAGGTTTTCAGTTCTGTTGTGCTTGGCATGAAAAAAAAATCACCAAGGTGCAATACTAGAGTTTTTTCAATTTACTCCAAAATCACTCTGTGTTGCTGTACACGTTCCTACTTTCATTTCTTCTGTTGAAAAAGCATTACAGTGATGTTTATCTAATTGTAACTTGCATGATTCTTCATTCATGAACATTTTTTAAATACACGCAATGCTATCTGGATGTCAAAGGCAGTAGGAACATCGAATTTTGAAAGTTTAATGACTTTATGAAGTTACCCAAGTGACTGTTTAGGGCAATTGAACTAAGAGTGAACCTATGGAAGCAGGACTCTGATGGAATATTTTTTTTTTTAATAAGACATATGCTTTTCCTGTTGCACAGAATTGCGATGAAAATCCGATAATGGATGCTGTTTTGCAAAAACCTCTCATATGTGAACATAACACTAATCAGAACATCTAAGAAAGGCCGTACAGACCTTTCTAATTACAGGAAAGTGATTAAAAATCCAAAGACAATAGAAAGGAAAGCAAATGCAAAATTTAACCGAGGACTTTAGTGACGAGTAGGAGTGCATCTCAGTACAAAATGCTGCTACTGTTTCCTTCGCGACCTTTTCTAGTTACTGTCATGACTGCATTAACTGCCACTTTACTGAAGTGTTTGTATTCCAAATACAAACATTGCAGTTCTCATCTGGCATTTATTTGTGTGAGTCAGAACCAAAGCTTTATGCCTTTATATAAGCCCTTTGTGACTTCTGAATAAGGCCAAATACGTTTTCTATTTCCAAAACTCTGCCTGATGCATACCTTTATGTGCACCAATAGCATCTTATGATCAGTAAGAGTTTCTCTGAAAGCATATGGTCCTTTGTGAATTTGAAATAGCTAAAAGCAGAATGACTTTGCATCTGAGAAATTAAAATATATGCTTAATGCTTCTGAGCAAGGTCCCGTATAGGTGAAATGTGCTATGTATGACTGATGGATTTTTCATCTACCTTCTCAGTCTACTTTGTGGGTGTCTTATCCAACAGGGATGCTGCTGAGCAAACTGGCTTGTATCCACCAAACCACTTAAGCTTATACTCATCTTGGGACATGTGAATGTCTCCACTGAGATCTCTGACTAACAAGTGAGCACTGCTTTTTTGAGCCACCAGTCCAGACACTCTCATGAGGAGAACAAGGAAATGTTTCTGGAAAAAAATTTGAAGTAATGTTACATTTTGTTGTATTCAGTATTGAAGAATGTATCTCAATATCTCTTGAAGCTGGTAGGAGCCTGGGGCTCCCAGAACCATAGAATCATAGAATAGTTAGGGTTGGAAAGGACCTGAAGATCATCTAGTTCCAACTCCCCTGCCATGGGCAGGGACACCTCACGCTAAACCATGCCACCCAAAGCTCTATCCAACCAGGCCTTGAACACTGCCGGGTATGGAGCCTTTGTGACTTTCTTGGGCAACCCATTCCAGTGCCTCACCACCCTATAAGAAAGAACTTCCTCCTTATACCTATCCCAAACTTCCCTTGCTTAAGTTAAAAGCTATGACCCCTTGTCCTATTGCTACAGTCCCTGATGAAGAATCACTCTCCAGCATCCTTGTAGGCACCCTTCAGATACTGGAAGGCTGCTATGAGGTCTCCGTGTACGTTCATTACTGAGTGGAAGTTGTTGGAGCCAGTGTGAATGGTCAGAAGTATGACCTACACCCAAATCCGCAGCTTCCAGAAAGGCACACCATCACTCATCAGGCAGCTGCACTGAATGCTGTCTCTAAGAAAAAGCCCCCCCAACCAGAAGCACTCTCTCCGGTGCGCCTTATCCCAACACCCTTGTTCAAGAAAAACTTCTCTGAATCTGGAGACAGCTTTTCCCACAGGGCCTGGGAGTCTTGAGAGGCAGCTCTTGGAGTGTGCAGGTGAAGCAAGTGCATTGATGTGAAGAGGAAAAGGAAGCTGACATACTCTCCATCTTTCTGCTAGGACCCAATTCTTTCATGCTCAGTACATAAACGTGCACTTGGTTATACTGGATTAACTGTGTTCTTCCAGCATTGGCTGAGCAGCAATAAAAGGCTACCATGTCCAGTTCTGCTGTAACCACTCATGGCTCTGTCTTGTTCTTAGAGTACGTATATTGACTAGGACTATCTGTAAAAATCAGTTTTGGAAGGAACTGCACCTGCTCTTAGCCATGTAAGGAGTCACCTCTGGAGAATGGGCAGTGAACGAGGGGGGAGAAAGAGAGGAATTGACTTTTTGACCCAGGTTCCCCGCACTCAGGACAGAGCCTACCTTGACTTACACTGATTTAGACTAATGGCTTCAAGTGTTTGTCCATATCCTGAAAGGCATAGAACAAAAACAACCCAATTTTTACCAGGAGCTCTGAAAAACAGAAAAAAAAATCAAGCTATGTCTTGAGATGCTTCTAATATGTAGAGAGAAGCTGCTTTAAACAAAAAGCTTGTTGACAGGAGAACTGTATCTACAGGTGACTCAGCGTATTTGATCTGCAATACTGCAGCAATCCAGACAATGAGAATTGTCATATTAATTACTGCATAGATGTTAGCACCCTTTTGGGAATAGATATGGATAGCTTCCTCCAAGAATTTTACTCAGCACAATTTTTCAAAGAGGGTATTTTTTCTTCATTGGAAATACACTTTGTGTCAGTGTGGTCTGAAACTTGTAGATTCTAACCTTCAAGAAGAGCTGTTAGATTACTTGTGGTCCGGGACCTTAAGGTCTTCTTGATAATACTACTCGCAGTCTATATTCTAACATGATACCAATCCACTTTAAAGTGAATCATTGATAATACTCCACTACCCTTGAGATGATTTTCTACCCCAGTCTAGCAGATCTCACTATTAGTATCCTTTCTGTGGTTTTACAAGTCAGTATTCTTTTACCTTTTGCATCAAATTCCTCTTAGTAAATCTATGACCGCAGAAAAAATGAAATCACAGTTGATGAACTTAGTTGGACTCCCAGGGCAGATGCAGGATGAATCATACCTAGACCGACCACAAGTAATGCTTTGATCACCTATTAAAAACACCCAATGGTGTTATTTTAAAAGGGTGTAAGGTGGGTGGAAAAGCCGTATCCTGCAGCAGCTGCATAGTGGGGTCAAGAACTGGGACTGGAGAGGTCCTGACATCTCCCTTTCTACGGTGCTGGGAATGATTTTGTTCTCAGAGCTGCAGCTTGACAGGAAGAGACAGGGAAAATCTGGTGTCCTGACAAAACTTCAGGAAAAAAATAACATCCTTATATTTTGTCAGAATGCCAAGATGGCCCCTGTGCTCTGGGACTATCAAGACAAGCTGAACATCTGGGATGGGGATTCATCTAGCAGAATGAGGGTGACTACATTTGAGTTAGTCACTTCAGGCTTTCTTCAGAGTCCGTGAGGAGTAAAGGGTACTTCCAGAGCATGATTCATCTTATTCTATAGTAGTTGTCCGAAAATAGATTATATGAAACTTCCCCCAAATATGCCCAGTTTTCTGTTCTGAACTAGTTAGCTCATTCCCATGTCCTACCATCCAGAAAAAAAAAACCAACAAAAAATATAGCATTTATTATAAATCTCTACTGTAATAATTCAAGCTCATTCTTGCCTTCCCCCACAGTCACAAGAAAGCAGTAGGTCACCAGACTCCTAATAACAAACTTTTCAGTATCAGACAACTGTTATCATGTCCCTGTGCCTTCTAGATGAAATAAGCATTTTTTCCCTCTCAACCTTTCCTCCAAGGACATGTTTCTCAATTTCTTATCACTCCTACTGCTATGTATGGACTTTCTCCAGCTTGCCTTCAACATGTAATGTATTCTATACTGCTTTAATAACTCAGGCTAAATAATATCTCTTATTGTTCACACCTCTACTTCAGTTATCTCTCTTTAGTCTCATGCTATAAACATTGAGTCTTTATAATTACTGAGTCTCAAAATATATTTTGAGATATACAGACCTCTGGTCTTTTCTCATGAATATATAATCATACAAAACTTCAAAAATTAAGCCAAACTGAAAATCTCAATTATTCCTTCCTGTACTCGGCACTTGTATGGTTGTGGCGCCGACACCGGCAGTCCAGGAAAGAGGAGGCAAAATAATAAGATTAGCTGCGGCAGTTTTGACTCCAAATGCCTTTAAGGATATTGGCTGCCCTTGGGTTTGCATTTACATCTCAGCAGGAGGCAGATTTACATTTCAACCATTAGATCTCTGTGAGAAACTTCTTCTACTCCCTGTGCATCTGTGACTTTTCTAGCACATAGTTAATTGATACACATAGATTTAATACTAGTGGTAACAAAGAGATAGAGAGCTGTAGGATAATGCGAAGCAAGAGCATTTCCACACTATTTCCGTGAATGAAAATTCGTGTGTGTGTTCCTAGGTCTCAGTTGGAGCACAAAACTAAGGAGCTCAGTAAAAACAAATGTTGCTGGATTATCCCTCCTAAAAAAAACCTTCCAAGAACAAACAGTAGCCAGAAAAGCCCTCCAAAAAAAATTCCAGGCATGGGTCATATTGTTCTGTTCTGTGTAGCCATGGTGTTGATTTCAATGGGACCAAGGCTGTTAAAGTGCTTTAGAGATATGGGCAGTGGGGTGACTCACATGCTCATTACTTGCTTACCTTTCTTACCTAATATGTGGGGCTACAAAAGGGAGAAAAGCATTTATTAATTTCTGTAAAACTGTCCTGGATCATGAATAGTTGCTTGCTTTATTTTCAGTTGAGGCTATATTTCTCGACAGTGAGCATGGACAGGTTTTTGTGGTCTGATTTTAGTGTTTTCTCATTGGTGCTGATTGCCAGTCTGAAACCAGTTTTGTTTTTAACTGCCACTGCCCTGAATAAGCTCAGCCAGGGAACCAATGCAGCATAAGGCACCAAAACGCAATGTGAGAAAGAAATGGAGGTTCTTTTAATTTTTGTGTCTGTGGCCCATACCACATCACATGTGATATGAGAAACATTAACCAGCAAGAACTTGTGTGGGCAAGGCTGAAACATCAAAAGAAGCTGTTGGACGGTGTCAGACTTTCCCGGGCTTGTCTCAGCTCCCGCTATTCAATGCAAATGAGGTAATTTCATGTATGGAGATAGTGGTGTGATCCTACTTCACATCTTAGTCTTCAGGGAGTCAAAACCAGCCAAGGATTTTGAGGGACCAAGTACCCTGAAGGCAACCACTAATTATCGCAGTGCAGCACTTTCAGGGTAGTTACTCACATGTGCAGGCCTGTGGGCTAAATCGTTTTCTCTAAGTAAGGAACGGAGTGCAGCCAGCAAAAGTGAATAAGGAGATGTTTGATGCCTGAGAAACAAGCACTCTCCTCCTGCTGACTAGGGAAAGGAAAGAGCAGCTAGAAACAAAGATTGCAGAGAACCCAAGCTAAAAAAAACCCACCAAAAACCAAAAAGACCACCCCCCCCCATAAAAAAACCCCAAAAGTAAAATTGAACCAAATTAAACAGAAACACATCAACAAAACCCTGTTCCTTTCTCTCCTCCCCAGCAAACAACAGCAGAAAAGAAAAAAAACGACTTGTAAGCAGAGACAAACAGAAAAGATTTCTCCTTGCTAGAAATTCAACCTTTATTCTCACCATCTTTTGTCACATCTTTCTCCTCTCAGACTGCTTCTTGTTTATCCTCCTTAAGACCCAAGCCACGTCTTTTCTTCTCAAGTCCTTGATTCCTATTCTTTTTTCTTTCGTAAGTCCTTGCTTTACTTCTTCCCAGTGCTGACAACTCATACTGCGATATGCGCAGATGGCTGACACTTACCTGGGATGCAGTCTTCCCTATGATGATGCCCAAGCAGACATTTTCAGGATGTCAGGTGGAACCAAAGCAGTTTAATGATAACAGGAAAAATTGAGGATTATTTATATTTTTACAGCCTTGAGCCATGTCTCCATATGTCTCAACATCTGTTGTTTAGTAGTCATTAAATGCTGCTTGAGCAGTGAGATAAGTTCATGGGTTATATTTGTACTTTAACCAAAGGGCCTTGTTTTTACATGTATCTTAGAATTCATAGATGCACTTAGTGAGTAACAAATTGTGTTGGGCCATCTGCTATTTAAAATCTCCACAACTTCTTATGGTGAGGTTTTTATCAGATTCATCACATTATTTGGAAAAACAAGTTTCATCTGCCTAGAGAGACAGCTTCTTCAATAAAGTTTCCTCAAGATTTCCTCAGATGCTGGTTTAAAGTCAAGGAACATACGGTTACCATCATAATGGCTATCAGTGAATGCTGAATGAATGGGGCCGTGGTAAAATGAGCTACAAAAATATACATAAAAGAGCGCAGCTTCTCAGAGCTTTTTTTCCACCTAGTAGAAATACACTTTTGAATTTGTGTCTGTAACATTAATGAATTAATTGGAAGATCTCAGATCAAGGCATCTATTGTGAAATACACTATGTAAGCAAAATTTTTGAGCAAAGATTTATAAGGATGCGTAGATGCACAGCATACTGTTGGTAAATGCTTAAGCACAGAATTTAACCAGTCTTTCTAACAGTTGTTGTCAATAGTGGCCAAGCTGTTTATCTGTTGCAATGATTTGAACTTTAAAAATATAATTTGCCAAAGACTGTCATGAAGTCTTCAGGAAAAACATCACTGATTTCATGACTTTTGTAAGAATTAAGCAGCAGAGTTAATTTCGACACAATTGTAACCTCTACATACCTTTTTTGAAGTCTGTTCAAGCAACCTTTAAAATGTTCACATTTCTATTTGTGTCTCCTCTGATGTGTCTTAAAAACTGGAAATAGTCCTTCTGTAACAGAGGTGACAGAAGCTCCTTTTTTACGGCCTTCCTAAAGAAACATAATTGGTTGAAGAGAAGCTACAGAAAAGGTAGGGAAGGTAAGGGAAACTCACAGTTCTTTTCTACTTTGATATTCTTTTTCAGAGCATCATTTTTCATGTTGTATGCCTGCTTGTTATTGCCTCTCTGTAAGAGCACTGAAGTTATGCTTTGATTGCAGAAATAGTGTCTGAAAAGAATATTTTGCATCTTTTTCCTGCTTTTAGTTCCTATGCCTTTTCCGTTTAAAATCTTTAAAGAGGGCAAGTCTTGCTGACTATTTGTTCTCTATCCGTCTACGCAAGAAGCAGGAATAAAGCCAGTAATTAGACCTGATCACTTACATGCATACAGATTCACAATCTGAGTAGCCCATGCTGCTCTGGGCAGCTGGAATCCTTACTGTACTTGTCCATGCATAACTTCTAATCACAGCCTATCTTTAAAAGAAGACATCCGATTGCATTAACCAAAATGGAATGTTGTTCTGAGGAGCCTAGTTGGCTTCCTTTTTAATTTTATTTTTTTTTTTAATATATGAAATATGTAATTGAAATTCAGACACAGGGTTAATCTGACTTTGGAAAAGTGACAGCTCTGGTCTGCAGCAAGCATTACCCTGTACAGTTTTCTGAGAAAGTAGATATATACAAATTTTAAACACAAGAGAGAAGCTTGGGTGCCTGGAGACTGAGGAATTTGGTAGATATAAAAATAGTTCCTGTAGTTTCCCAGACTGTAGAAAGAAAACTCAAGCAAGTCAAAGAGCCAAGGACAAGCAGAGGAACAGGGCAGCCCCCCTAGAAGAGGGATCCTTGGCTGAAGAGCTGGCACAACAAAATCTGAAGGACTGAGAACTTCTTTGTAGAATTGCTGTAGGTTTATGAGAAAAACACTTGAGTGGGGGATGTGAGAAGAACTGCAAGACCATGACTACTTAGTCCCTGTGGGACAGGAAGAGATGCACAATTCAGAGCATTAGAGCAATATGTTCTTCCCTACAGTAGGGCTTATCTCACTGTATTGACTATAAGAAGTCCGTAGGGGTTTCTGAGCTTCACTGATGAAGAAAGATGTTTGATGCAACATCTCTGTATCTAGCAAAGCTAGCAGCTGGTTTGACTGTATTAACTAAGATGGTCTGGACTAAAAGTTGGGTACAGAAGAGCAGCTGCTGTTCACCAGGCTCCCTTCAGCAGAGCGAGCAGGACAAAGAGCTGGCCAAGGTAACCAGGATGTCTTTGCACTGAAAGCCGCCACCAGTAGATATTGAGGTGCTGTATCAGGGGAGTTTTTCCCCATAGCTCGTCAGCCAGAGAAGTGACTCCATAGTCTTTCTGCCTATTTTTGGATGTAGGGAGGAGTTTTATCATTCTAAATATCTCTCTCTGCCTTGTGTTCACAGCACATTTGGATTTTTTGTGGAAAAGCATTTTTATATCACAAGTCCTGCACATCACCTGCTAATAAGAGTGGCTAGGTAAAGGACTTCTACATTTTCCTGAAGTCTAAGGAAAAGCAATAATTTGTAATACAGATTTTGTGTTTTCAGAAACAACACAGGCAGCAAATGGAGAGCTGAATAGTTTTGGAATTTGACAAAAAAGGAGATAGAGGTGCGATATCATAGGACTGACCTGCCTAGTTTTTCCAATTCAATTTTTTATAAATAAAACACATTGCTGTACCTCAAAGACTTAAATGCAAGATGGCATCCCATCTAGCTAAACAGTCTTTCATGTCAGGGTCAGTTGTCTTTTTGTTGTTCTTTCTTTGCATTTCTGAGATGGTTGCTACCTTTATCAAGGTGGTTGGATGACGTGATTTTGTGGATTTTTGCAAGATTTATTTTCTTTGATATTAAGCTGAAGTTAAAAGACATTGTAACATGGCAGAAGAAATATTTTACATCCATTAGTAAGTTGTGTTTTCAACAGTAATTAAGAATATAGATTGTGTAATGCTAGATTACTAAAATACGTTAGATTCGAACATATAAAATTAAAGAAATACTGCTAATTATCTATCAGAATCCATGCATTAATATACATTCGTGCCACGTAACACGAATTTAAACACAAATCTATATTTGTCCTAGAAGTCAAAGAAATTGTCTTATATTATTTTTGGAATATGTGGAAAAAAAGAATTTAAATGTTTAGAAGAGTGCTAATTACTTATTACCTGGGAATAGTAAGGTGTTGCAAGTATTCCTCAGACACTTAAGCACAAAAATACATTGCCAGTCTAAACCCCTGTGCTGGTTGGTATTGTGCATGGAGGTTATGAAGGCTGCCTACTTCTATTTACCTTGTCTTTCCAGAAGCTATCTGTATCAAAGGCCATTAGTACCTACTAAAGGTCAGTACTGAAACTTTCGATGGGAAATTTATCACCATGCTGAAACTGAAATCAGTGTAGCAAAAATAGAATGTTTAAACTTCGACAGCTTCAATTAGACCTCATTCCATTTTTAGTCAGTGGCACTATAAGTACTGCATGATATATACTGTGTGAGGAATAACTATTTTCCCAGCAGGACACAGACCTAAGCGCTCACAATTATGATGAAGAGAAGAGCCTCCTGAGGCAGAGGGGTTTTTGTCCTTTAATAACTAAACAGCTTTTTTCTAAGTTAATGGGAACTGGAACATACAAATTCTTGTATGGTGTGAGCTGGATGATCATTTGTCAAGACTCAGGTATCAGTTGATATGTATGACTTGTGATTTAGGAATGAATGTTTTGCTAGCACCTTATGAAAGACTGGAACAAGTAGCAATATTTAGAACATCAATATTAAAGAGTGTAAGACAGCTTTCAGAAACAAACAAAACTAAACAAATGTACTACATTGTCAGCATAATTATGTGAGAAAGAGTACTTTCCTGTTTAGAAGAACTTCTTCCCATGAATGCAGGACATGCTGAGATATGAAAGCATGAACTCTTTGGTAACACAGTTCAGCAAATATTAAAGACTGTTTTAAATTATTTCCCCTCTAATGAATGACATGTATGCAACCTTGACTGATTTGTGCTTACAAGTCAGCACAAAGTATATTAGTGTATAATATAAATGTTGATATTTCTTGCGAGCTAGCTTGAAAATATTGAAAATTTATAGCAGTTTCTATATGCTTTCCAGCTGCTGCATTTGTGTCAGTGAAACCAAGGCCTGAGTTGAAGCCAGCAGAAAGACTCATCTTGATTCCAACTGGCTTTGAGTGGTTCTCTTGAAGACCTTGTATCTCTGTTCCTGAAATTATCACATCAAGGTGCTTATGCTTCTGTTAGTATAACTAGGACAGTAAGGTTTTACAGCTTTACATTCTTCATGCCACATTGATTTTAAAAATCCAGTAAACTAATTCAGTTTTGTGGTTCTGTGATAATAAGATAGACATGTGTGAGCTGGGACTTGTGACAGTCCTCCATGTTGACAGAACTGCCCCCTCTCCATTGATAAGAGTTTTTCCATTGATAGCAAAAAATCCGCAAGAGTTTTCAGCCACCAGTGAGTATGTTTTAAAAATACACTTCTACCAAACACTATAAGGCTACCAATAAACAAAACTCACAATCTTTTGGGTAAATGGTACAAGTGAAATGAGGCTGGAAGATATTTTGGGGTTGTATGGGCTTTAGAATATAATCTGTTCAAGTGGATGTGATGGAGAGTGCTGAGATCTTCCAACACAGTCTTCACTCTGAGCACATTTCTTCTCTTGGTTCTTATTTCAGCTGTAACTTAACCATGAAGTATCCCTACTTCTGTGTTCTTGGCTATTCCTTAGTATTTTTTCCCATTAACATCCACACCCTTCCCCTTCATTCTTTGAACTTATTAGTCCACCTCCATGACTGAGTAATGAGTGTCAGTCAGCGACTCACAAGTATTCTCTTTTTGCTTAATTCACAGCCCTCGACATTATCCATCCACTTTGGTCTCTGTTTGGCACATCTTCCTCTATACCCAGCTATCAGATTGGGTTCAGTATGGATGGAACAAAACCCCGATGTTTTTCTGACACTTTGCCTTGTCTGATTCTGGTAGTTGATATGTACATAATATTCATATTGTTGGACCTGTGGTTCGTCTTGTCTCCCTTGTCACTCGTGTCTAAACTGCTATTGTCCATATTTAATTTTTAAAGGTCTTATCTTGCCTATTTTAGACAGCACACCTGAAAGTCCTAACCACAACCCTGTCATACCCTGTTCTGCTATCTCTTACCTCTAATTTATTCCTCCATATGTACAGCAAGGTGATGCAAACATTACTTTTTTTCCCCCACACCTTCATTTAAACCAGAACCTAGTATGTAGAAAGAGGTTTCCTCAGAAGGTAATGTTGACTTTAGTGCTAAGCTCAGTGTTTTACCTCTCACAGAAAAGAGAAAGAAGGAAAGGACTGGGAAAGCATTTAGCGAGAACAGCTCCCAAAATCTCCCTCACACATCACCAGTGATGGCTCACAATGCAAATTACTGCTTTTGGTTGTATTCTTGGAAGTAACCGATCAACAGCTTCACTTTCTACCTGTTCCTTTCTTGGCAAGTTGCTTGTATACTCAGGTGGTCTCTCATCCACTCTTGTCAACTAATCTCATGTCCACTCATACCTGTTGCAGCACCTACCAAGCTTGTTTGTAGAAGTTTAGAAGAGTAGAAAACTAAGATCACTTATGAGAGACACAGTTCAGCTCAGAGACAGAAGGATTTAATTAAAACTGGGACTGACTAATCAGGCTGTATTTGAACAGTCTCCAGTTCTTCACTCAGACTGTCAGTTTTCTGGAATTACAGCCTTTCAAGGGAATGTTCCATGAAACTGTGTTGGAAGATTTTGTGGCATGCTGCTTGCACCTCCCTGTCCCAAGACAGTAGAAGAGATTTCACAAGCACAAACTCCATGGTAACGCAGGGGGACATGTGTCATTACAGAGTTAGTAGTCCCTGCCAGAAACTAACCAGAGATGAGCAAAAGAAAGAAGGAGGGTTCTGTGAAGTGAGTTCAGTGGTGATCACATATTACATTACTCTGAAATTGAAATATTGCAGCTCTTGAAAGTATAACTTGTGGAATACATAATTATTACACTTAATTCCTTTATGGAAATGCAATATTTACAGACTGCTGGAAAATACAGAATATACAGGTCATTGTTTCACAGATTTCAACACACTAACATTAATTCCTCAAAGAGCTGAGTGTGACTTTTGAGAGCACTTCCAGACATTATCCTAATTGCTCATGCAAACCAAGCACTTACTGAAAAGATGAAAACTGTTTTGTGCATAGAGGAAACAGTTCAACTCTAAAGCAAAACTG
Source organism: Lathamus discolor (assembly GCF_037157495.1). Classification (NCBI taxonomy): domain Eukaryota; kingdom Metazoa; phylum Chordata; class Aves; order Psittaciformes; family Psittacidae; genus Lathamus; species Lathamus discolor. The sequence goes on from NC_088909.1 coordinate 64,764,541, forward strand.
ATGAAAGAATAGAATACTTCTGTACCATTTATGCCATTATTGTTTATATTTGCATTTTCTGTTGCTCCTGAATCTGGCCTTGAAACCTCTTTGAAAACTGTATCTGATTTGAATTTGCCTCTTTCTCATTATCGTGTTTGGATTAGAAAGGTAAGTAAGCTAGTAGACAACAGTTTAATTTCTTTTTAACTACTTGCATCGAAATAATTGGCTTAAGTAAAACATACATGATTATAGCAAGAAACAAGTGAAATGGATGAAATATCCATAGGCAGGCTGTGTGTATTCCACAGCACATTCAGCACCAGTTTGTGGAGCTTAAGAGCAAATATAAGAACAGTGTTGAAAGCATCACCTCAGAAGTAAAAAATACTTTTGAGGTACAATACCTTCATATGGTTTGGGGAAATGGGTTCAAACTTAAACAGGGGAAGTTCAGGTCAGATATAAGGAAGAAGGTCTTCACTATGAGGGTGGTGAGGCACTGGAATGGGTTGCCCAAGAAAGTTGAAAAATGCTCCAGTGTTCAAGGCCAGATTGGACAGAGCCATGGGTGACACGGTTTAGTGTGAGGTGTCCCTGCCAACTGCAAGGGGGGCTGGAACTTGATGACCTTCAGGTCCTTTCCAACCCTAACTATTCTATGATTGTATGATATGTAGATGGCAGGCAAATTCCATCATATGGAAATTTAATTGTGTTCTGCTTTCTCTGTAACACATTCAATAGCCAAGATATGATAAGTAGGTTCTAGTGGGGTCAAGTAAGTGATGCCTTTTTGTGAACTGCCACTATTAAAATGTGTATTGCAGCATTATGTTCACTAACGTGAATCACAGGTAAGGGAGATTGTGATGAAGGAGCACCAGACCAAAGCTCTTTGTAATAACCTTTAGTAAACTTAGATCAGTTTTCCTTCTTGTGGAGGCTTTTGGAAATCCAATAAATTTGTATTCAGTTTCAGAAACAACTCATGTATATAAGGTAACACAAAATATTTTCAAAGGCAATGATTTCTTGTCATAAGGGAAAGTTCTTAACAATTGCAGCATTCATAGCAGGTCTATAAAAAGAAACATGTATATTTTTGTTCACTTCCCTCTGATGGGGCCCATTGAGAATAGCAGTTGCTCATATGGTCCCAGAGCTCCCTTGTGTGTTATTCTACTGCCTTTCCTGTCCTGCTAATATGTGAGGGTGTGGAGGTGACAACCAAGACCCCATCATCCTTTTCCCTTTTCACTTTGGATACTATTATAACTTCAAAAAGAGACCAAGCAAATACAGATTTTTTCAAAAGCAGCCCAGCAATTTGGATATCCTGTGTCTGGATGGTTTTTTGTAGGTATCTGTGATAACTTGAGAATCTTTACTGCCAAGTTACACCTCATTCTGGAAAACCTGGTTTCAGTACTTGAAAGCCCATCTACCCTGTGGTATACCTGAAAGGTTGTGACTGAGCTCCAGTTACATATTTGCATATTTGCTGTGGGGAATACAGGACATACAACACATTCTTCTCTGTTTTAGTTTTGCCTGCTGTAATACATTTGAGGTACCTGCAGAAATGTGAGATAAGAAAGTAGCCTTTTATATTTAAACAAATCCCACGCTGATCTTATAACTAAAGGTAAAGGAGAGGGCAGTAAAAGATTCTGGTCCCCTTCTGGCTCTTCTGTAATACATTCAAATTATATGGAGCCAATTAGATATTCTGCATGTCAAATGCTGTATTGTAGCCAATAGAGCCGTGCTGCTTAAAGAACTCTATGTTAATGGCTTTTGCAGAAGTTGGAACATACTATGGGAATGTTATCCTAGTCAATGAAGGCTTCGAGGCTTACACAAAAAATATTAATGGAAATAGTTGTCCAAGATTTCCCAAAAGACCTGAAGACTTTCCCCCTCCTCTAATAAAACAGTTGTTGAAAAACTGCAGACCTTGCAGTGTTCAGAATCAAGAAAATACTCAGCAGATGCTGTTTCGTCCCAAAGTGAGAAGTTCGTGGCTTTTTTTTGGCAGCCCCTTCCTGTGTTGGTGGAGTTCACACAGCCTTTCTGAAAGGATGCTCCAAGGCAGAGTGGGTGCCAGAGGAAGTGTGTGTCATGAGGGATGACGCACTCCAGCCCTGAAAGAGAGCTGAACTTGCCCTGCTGCTCAACACTTCCAGCTGGTCGACACATGCAGCACTGCTGTACTGGCTCTCTGAAGAAGTGCTCGTTTGTTCTTCAGGACGAAACAAACTAGTCTCAGTCAAGCTTAAAGCAGAACTTCTGGTGAAAGGAAAATGTACCAGCCTAACGGTGCAAGTTGAGTACCTGTCTCATGCCTTCCCTTAGCACAGAAGGCTCTGCCAGACCTCAACAGTATAGCGATTTGAGTGCAAAGCTTTTGAGAAGTATCGGGTGCATAGATAAGGAATGGCTAGTAATGGAGTTATTCATAGAAAGGAGACTGGCAGTCCCGGTGGGAGGGGTCAGAAGTAGCACAGAGGGGCTGCCTTTTAGTCAGTCCAGCCAGCTCAGTTTTGCTGTGCTTTCCCAAAAAAGCTATTTATTTAATCCCTCACAGTGGTGACACCAATTCAAATGATTACACCAAAGGATACCCAGCAGTCTTCTGTATTTCCTGTAATCATGAGTGAGCATTTCTACAAGACCTTGCACTGTGTCATATGAGCATACCACACAAGCTCAAGGTTTCTGCATTGAGTGGGACAGACACACAGAACAATAGACTGGTGAACAACCCCCATCTTCAGTGGCCTAGACAAGTGCTTGTTTTGCCATATCACAGTGTGGCTGCTTTTGTCCGTTTTGGCAGCTCTTTCTATTATGATGATCTTTTGAAACTCTCAAGTTTATTTTGACATGGGAGTGTGGAACCCTTGAAAAATATATTCTGTATTCTGCAGTGATGGGTACCTTGTTCTCCACTGCTGGGAGACCTTAAAAACTGAGGGCATGAATTTCTTCCTCTACTCTGATCTAAAGAATGCTCTAACAGGCATATATACACAGAGACAAACAGATTTTATTTCTATCTATCTGTGTACATCAAAACAAATCTGCTAAAGTTAATCAGGACTTTCCTCTTTCCATCTCCCTTTCTTTCATATCAGTATGGCAGTTCTGGGGAGCACTATGTCTGCTGGCCAAAATAAAGTTCCTAGCACTTGCTCTATGGACATGACTTCTTTTTTTTTCAGCTTTTTTATCTTCTTTTTTTTCCAATATTGTAGTCTAACAGCTATTATTCTGCTTGAAATTCTTTATCATCAATGCAAAGGAAGAAAAAAGATACAGTGTAGGCTTTGCTCTGATTGAAATGATCTAGCACTGCTTTGAAGGAGTATCTTCCTCTCATTTAGCCCAATGGAGACTGTGGGTACTGCTACTAGTCAATTTGTTCAGCACAGAAGAAATTAAATCCTTGCATTACAACCCTGATGCCAATGGCTAGCTATATAATGCAGCTTCTAGCAACTCACATATGCTCAAGGGCACACACCACACACATGTCGGCACTAAATTCCTATGACAGTATTTTTTACCTATATATCACCATGAAAAACTTCACATGCAAAGGCTGCTTTTGAAAATTTGACCTAAACTTTCTTTTAAGGTAAAAAAAAATACCAAGAGCAAAATACTAACTGATCTTGTGCGAAGGGAATAAAACAAAAGTGACAACAGTCATGGCATTTCCCAGAATTCTGATATTCTTGTTGACACTACTTCTGTAACGGCAACATCTCCACCTGAGTCTAAAAAGATCCCTGAAACTTTAACTTTCATGTCATATTTAAAAAGAAGATTTCCTGTTTAATATGATTTTTTTTGTCTTTAGCATTCATCAATTATCTCTTTAAAGAGGAATATAATATGTAAACCAAACTCTTTTAAAAAGGATAAAAAGTCACAGCTAACTTCTGTTGAAGGAAGAAAATGAGCAATTCAAGTGATCTGGCCTTTTTCCTCCAGTGCTACACCAGCCACCGAGACGGTACAAATACACACTGTAATTCCCAGTTTAAGTAGAGAGAATGAGTTCAGAGCTGTATCATTCAGCAAGAGAAAAATGGCCAGCTGTATAGTGCAATCTAGTATAAGCTGTCTCTAAAGCTGCTTACAAATCATACATCTCCAAATAGTTATGTGCTGTCTGCTAGTGGCTCATGTGGTCTGGATTAAAACAAAATTGCCTGCATGTGCATTTTGTAAGATTTTTTTTTTATTTTCTAACGTGTAGGGACAAAAAAAAAAAAAAGGGAAAATGATTTTGCTGAACTTTTTGGACCACTATGAGAGAAATACAGACTGTATGTGTAAATATAGTGTGATGTAGTTTTGATTTACTGACATGGTTCTCCAGGCCCAGTTCCCTTTAGAAATAATACGAACAAGAATAAATACTCTTTCAGCTTGATATGAAAAGCTTAATTCCAATAGAGAACAGTACCAAAATAATGTGGAAATAGAGCAAGGTCTAACTTTTCCTCCAACATATTTGTTATGTTTCCCATCAATTCAAAAACCATGCAGAGATTCTCCATACTAAGTGAAAGATTCACCTTTGTTTACATTATTTTCTGCTTTTCTTCACAATAGAGGAAGAGTTAAAATTTAGTGAAACACTCGTTTCCTTGCACCATGAAGCAAGCACCACGGCCAGTAAAAACTTCAGGTTTTGTCTGTAAGGTCAAAGTAGGCTTGGGACCTTGTAACCTGTCACAGACAGGCAGAGGACAGCAGTAAAGCAATGGTTATCACTGCCCAAGGCGGCAATGCGCTGTGTCCTCCTATGTGTGTTAGGAGGAAGACGAAGTCCCAGCTACTGTTCAGCCTCCATTGAGATCTTGTTCTTGATGCTACCGTGACATTTTTAGCTTATGTTCCCACAAATCACTATTTTCCTAAGCTCCTGACAACCATCTATGAAAAAAACACAGTAAGTGGCATATCTGTACACAGCACCATGAGAAGAAAAGTGGTTTTATGTTGTTGCAGTTATTTGTGTAGGAACAAGTACAGCAACAGCAGAACCAGCCAGGGAAACAAGCGCAGCACAGGACCCAGTGTGCTATGCCAAAAAAACCCAAGCAAATGTCATGTAGGACATGGCACTCTTCCTTCCAGAAGCCTCATCTTTGTCTCATTTTAGTTGGGCCTTTTTTCCCAGCCAGTTTCTTAGCTATGGTCGTGAACCGATGGATGGCTTGTGATTGAGAAAGCGTTGAGTCAGAAAGAAGTACTTCTTTCTTACTTCGGATCAAAGGCAGAGAATCAGTATGTATGACACCATGGATAGAGTATACATTAACGTCCAATATACAGTATATCATACCCACATTAATGTTATTCCCTGGTCCCTTGCTCATGCTTCTATGGACGGGGTATACCAGAGCACAGCTGTGCATAATAGTCAGGAATTCATTTCTCAGGAAACTTCTCACGCCTTTCTTTTACACTTTCTCACATGGAGCAGGAATTTCTTTTATGTCCTTGCCCCTCTACCACGATGCTGTTCAGTTAAGACATCTGGCAGTCTGTACACCCCAGGAAACTCTGCAGTGTTACCTTTTAATGTGTTTTTTTCTATTAGAAACCCTGGCTGATTACATATGAGTTGTTGCCACATCTTAAAAGCCCTTATTAAGTGACTATTGATTCATTAATATTACTAGTGCCATCAGATGTAATATTATGAGGTTACCCTTGCCTTTTCTCATGTGCTGGTTTAATTAAGGTGTTTGTTTGCTTTACTGTTATTACTTCCTGTAGCAGGAAACCAAACACACTCTAAATATGCTAACAATGGATTCAAAGTTGCCCATATGTAGCTTGAAGGAATAATTTTTAACAGTCCATTAAAGGGATAGGGGTAGCTTCATACATATTTCTGCTATTTCCCTAGAAGGAAGCAACTTGATTGCCTGGGTTTATCTGCAGCATATGCCGATATTTGTTTACACTGGCTGTTTGCCTGAACAGCTCAATTTCCTATACTGCAGGCACAAGAATAAACCTAATGATACTCTATAGTGTGCCCCACTGCAGCCGAAGGAATGTCTCAATTACTGACCTCAGCTGGAGAAATTCCAACAGAAATCAAATTCTCCTTGAACCTTCAGAGTGCAGTCACAAGGCCATTGTCATGCAGGAAATCCCCTTGCACACAGATCCCACAGCAAGCACCCAGGACTCCCACAGTCAGAGCAGCTCCAGAAAGATGCGCCATTTTACATACCCTGGCCTAAGGAAGCCATTGTCTCAGCTCTGCGGGTTGGGTTTGCCGGCAATTGTGCCTATGACTGAATGATCGCCAAGGAGTTTAGGGCAGGGCTTAACATAACATGTTCCCATACAACCACTCACAAAGCAAGCAGGCAACTTAGAAAGCCAGAAACAGGTGCTTACCTTTGCCTTTCCCTTCACTGTCTCTGCAGCCATACCAGGACATTTGGCTGGTGTTGCTGCCTGGTACAAGAATCCCACTTGTGGTAGTGGATGTGCCACCAAGGTTGATGTGCAGACCTTATATGAAGGGTAGAACGTTGTTCATAAATGAAATGCTGCCTGCAGCCAAGATCCTAAAGAGCCACAGCTGGCTGCTGGTCTGAAGGTCTGGTATGAGCACTAATTACATCATTATGAAGCATCCTCACTGACGTATCACCACATTGTTTTCAGTACACAGAACACAACTAACCAAGACTATATATATATAGGAGAAAAAGAGTCTGCTAACTCCCTAATTCATGAGAATAAAGTAAAATGCAGAAGCACAAATCATTGTCACAAAATACAGAGATGTGCCTTGAGATCCAACCTTATAATTGGTTGATGAACTGGGGTGGCTAGGATTAAGTAGACTAAGAACCATTGTTGGGGCAAAAGATACAGGGTAGCAACTGTCTCTCCCATGTGCTAAGTCAGTGACCCTCTGAAAAAGGTCCCCAGTGATCCTGCCTCTGGCAGCTGTGGCTGTGTGCCAATCTCCCTGCCAAACCTGGTCTTTCATCCTATCACAACTTGTGGCCTCCAAAGAAACAGTCTTGCTCCTTTTATTTTTTTCACAAACTCAAGGAGGGCCTGAAATGCTGCATCTTCTGAGAACTGAGAAAAGATAGTGGTCCAGAAAAGCTGCCACTATGAAACTTAGTGCCAGTTATACCAGAGCACCATCTACTGCCTACTAAATATCTATTAACATGTGTCAGTTTAAGCACCTTTCTTGCACCACCAAAACCTCTCTCTCACCATCTACGTCCTACCTGAATTTTCTGTCTGCCTTCTGGGTCTTGTCTCTGGTATAAAGTATGGCCATCTTCCAAGAGTAGGCACATGTGTGTGTGTGTCTGTGACAGAGGACTTTGGGAAAGCAAAGTTGAGAAGAGCCTCCATGTGTGTAGTCTGCATGGTACAAAGATGGACATGACTGAAGTAAGGCAACCTTCACGCAATAGGTGGGGCCCCACATATGCAAAGACTGTGGCACTCACCTCTCATCCAGTCAGATTAATGTGAAAGCAAAAGTTTTCCACACACCTATGAGAAAAAACAGCAACATTTCTACTCCCTTTCCTGCAGGGCAGTGGAGATGTGAGACAGACACGGAGCAAAAGATCTGGACTAGTATTTCAGACTTTCCACAAGTTCAGGCAAACATTGTTACATCAATTAGACTAGTTGCGTCCATTAAAACTGTTGTGCTAATTACAGAAATACTTTCAGGACTTTTGGCAGCAACAGTGGTAGGATTTTAAGAATGTGAAGCAAAACTTGAATGTGAAGTCTCAGGACCTCTGGTCCTAAACATGGGCCTATAATACTTTCCTTTCACCTCCTGATTACAGGAAAGTTGAGAGGGGATAAAATGAGGGTATGGTGAGGGAAGAAAAAGAAGAGCAAAGGAGATTGTGGCTAATGAGGTAGAAAACACCAGTTAAAACCAGAATAAGAGGACTAAAAATAGAAAAAAAAGGAATGAAATGATGATTGCACAATACAGAGGAAAGTGTTGATAGAAATCTACAGCTGCAAGAGAAGGGTGGAAGGCTGATTAGAGAGAAAAAATAAAGGAAAAGATAAAATAGGGAGAAAAAAAACCAACAAGGAATGTAGAAAATATATTAGAAGACCAAAGGGAAAGAGAAAAAATTTGCTTTGGTATGACTTACCAAATGGACAGCAAGTATTGAAGAACAAAGTATTATGCAACTCCGTTAAGTCAGAATTGTATGCGTAAATGTGAAAGTTCAGCTAGTACCACTGTCTCAATCATACATTTCACTGTTTACTCTAGCCACCTTCAATCAAAAAAAAAAACCCCAGCTCTGTTCTTGGGCATTCTTGAAACTTGTTTTTTAATCAAAGTTGAACCTACAGCTATGAAGCTGTAAATATGATTTTCATTGTGTGGTATTACAGTGTGACCTCTCTGGTCACACTGGTCTAAAACATTTTCTATAAAATCTACCATCGGTAGAAATGCTACTGTTCAAATCTGGAAGCAAGAGTCAAGCAATGGGCAGGTCTCTTTTCAAACAGTTATTAAGAGAAAAAAGCTTCTGGCCCATCTTCCTTTGCTGAAGAGCATCTCTGTGTACTTCACAGAACAGTAACTGCTCTTTTTCCCATTTAAAATGTTGAAGCTGTTTTTACAAACAATTTCTATTTATTTATGTGAAACTGTTGGCCACTGTTGAAATAAGGGAGGGTTTTATAATTGCCTTCTGGGGATTTGGCCCTTGGAGTGGATTTGGAGAACAAGATGAGACAAACTGTATGTAGAAGTGAGCAGAACCGCATAGCAAGTCTCCAAGATTTTCTAAACAAAAGAATTTCTATACTTTTATTGAAAAAGAAGTTAATTTGATGCTGCTTGAGGTTTTTTTTCCCCATGTGTTTCTACACATCTTCCTCTCAAATGACATCACAGCATCACAGGACTTTGTTGGGTTGCCTCTGAACTTGCTGACAGAAGACAGGGACTGGAAAGGTAGAGTACGGCTGCAGAAGGCCGAGGGTCAGGACAAGAGAGCCTGTGCTCTCTCTGTCAGGCAGAGGCAGAGAAGTAACGTAGTGCAGCAATTTGTCATTAATTCAACATGGCTCGGAGCCCCTGCTGGGAAACCCTCTTGAGTTCAGAGCTATGTGGTACTTGACACAATTCTTTTGTAAGTGTATTTTATCATACTGTAAATGTAATCTGTTTAGTTTGGAAATATAACTACACTGAGTAATCTTCCAAGAAAACGCAACAGTTTTTCTGTGTTTAGAAACTTGCTTTCTGTTACATTAAAAAGAGCCATTTTTAAAGCTCTGACTGTGTCTCAGCTTCTCTCTTACCTTCTTGAAAATACCAGTTCTCTTCAGAGAGTCCTTTTGTGTTTAAAGTGGCAAGAGAGAGTAATCTTACCATGCAAAGGATGTAGAGGTTTAGACAAGATCTATTTGGGGGCTTAACTGATTGTCAGTGGCAACAGCAACACAAACTGCAAAACCTCTTTTGTCAAAGAAAGGTTATCTGAAGGTCACTGGGTTTAGAGAAGGGCAAGTCACTCTGTTCTTCAGCCGCCCTCACACTCCACTCCGGCACGTACCCTGGCTGCTTCAGATAACACATCTATGACCATGCAAATCAGAGAAATCAGTGGCACTTCATTTATTAATAATTCTGTTATTCAAGGCAAACCACATATGATTTCAGCTACTTTGGGCCAAGAAGTGGCATCAAAACTAAACCTTTGATTAAATATATATATATATGTATCTGGGGATGGTGGAATACATGAAACAGTTCACCTTCTCCCAGTGGATCACATCTGAATGTGATCAACTCATACATCAGATGGACATGATTCCACGGGGTTATTGCTCACAATTACACAGATAATTATTTGGAACTGCTGTACTTTCCCAAATAATAAACTAGGTTATTTAACTTTAAAATGGAGATAACCAAATATTTGACTAGCCACAAATCTTCCTGTTGGTACTTCTGAGAAAAGATTTTGACTTTTAGTCCAATCATACGGTATGAATATTACAGTATCAAACTATGATTAAGGCAAACTGATGCCAGCAGTGTTTTCTTCAGCTGGGCCTCGTTGAGCTTGGGGATATGATATTTCAAAAGTGGTGGTTTAGTCTTGCAATCTCATGTTCTTGGGAGCACTTAAGATGAAAATTGTGGAGTCTCATTAAGTGAGAGAACTGGATTTCTAGGTGGCATGATTTTTTTTTTCCCTGCAACATGCTGTATATATGTATTTCTTCCTATTGCATGGTTCTGGTGTTCACATTCCCACCTTCCATGTGGGTAAACTTAGGCACCTGAAGAGTGAAGTACTCAATATGAAGACCGGAGATCAAAGTCTTTGCTAAAGAATATGAGCTACTGAAATCCCCAAGTTCACACAGAGTATTTAGCAGTGCTTACCCAAGATGTGCCCTTGAGCAGGAACTTGATGAGGTGGACAGGCCCCCACTGCCACAGGGTGATCAAATACCCCCTCAGAGGTGGCTGTGGGCTAGCACTTGTGGGGAAAAGCCTCACTGCAAAAACATGTGGCTATTTTCTCATCTGTCCCCAAGGGCATCGTGGGTGGAATGGCGGCAAGAGCTGGCATTGGAGCTCCTTTCCCTGTGCTCTCCCCACAGCAGCCGTTGGGAACTGCAGAGGCAGATGAGTGCGTGGAGCTGAGGGGTGTTTAGAAAGATGATCTGTCTCACAGACTTACAATGCAAGAAGAAGGCTGGGGACAGCCAGCCTGCTCCCATGGAGAGAATACACGTACTAAGCTAAGGATCAGTGTGAGCTTCACCTCAAAAATTCTCAGTGAGGTTTAGTTTGTCTTAGCACGTTCATTTCCTTCCTGTTGTTCTCATGGACATCTGATAGCAGTCCGCCTCCGTTTTCATGACATGGGTCACAATACATGTCACGGGGAGAAAAGTATAGGGCGTAGTACAAAAATAGTCTTTCAGTTACTCCTCGGGATGATTGTTTGTTGTGTGAGTTTCTCAGATCTCATAGGAAATTGCTGAGGTTTTTCTTTCCTTTTTTTTTTTTCTTTTTTCGTTTTTTTTTTTTTTTTTTTTTACGAGCACATCTGCTTAGCATCTGAATTTCTAAATGACTAAACATTAAATAAAGCACAGGGTTAACCCATGTGGGACCATAAATCTGCTGGTCCTTAGGAATTGAGTTTTAAATTGCTTCATCTGTTCAGCGCTACAACAGTGAGTATTTCCATACATCTCTTTATATACAATCTGAAAACACAGGAATGCGGAACTAAGCTCAGTGTGAGCTGCAACTTTACGCTTCTCTGTCAACTGTACTTGAAAACTGTTAGCATTACAGAGACATCTTCACCATCTCAAGGGAAGAGAAATGGTCAGTAAGTAGAAGTGACCACAGGAAAAGACGTAAGTATTGATTACACAAATACTGTCGATGCAGGCACACAAAACCCAGGCACTAATACTAACCCTGCAGTTTGGAAGAAGACACTTATGTTTGCACACTGTGGTCGTGCAAACCTAAGGATGCTCCTGGCTGTGTGTCCAGGTGCTGTTGAGTGTGGTCCCTGACCTTCCATGGGGGTGACAGCCACTCAGCCCTAGGCTCTCACCTAGAGAGACCGCAGCATACTCCAACCCCTGCTTGCCCCCATCGCCTGGGGCAGGGGGATACACAGGTGCCTGTGGCCTCCCTGGCAGGCACCTGCTATGTAGCCAGTGATTTTTAATCAAATGTGTGGTCCAAAAATGCATTAAACGACCATAATGAATGACCTGCTCATAAATCCGAGGATTTTCTTGTTGTTGTTTTTTTTGTGGGTTTTTTTGCTCCTTTTTTTTTTTTTTTTTGTGGTTTGGATTTTTTTTTAATACATTTGTCATGTATACTCCATGTGGGCTTTTAAGGTATTTTTTTGCATTAGCAGAGGTTGCTATCAGACCTCAGAGTCTAGCTGATATAATCCAAGATTGATATAAGCTGCAAGGCTTCCATGACAATGAACAAATTTTCCATTAGGAAAATTTGGGGCAAGGAACGTAAAGGAATAGCTGACAGTGCTCTAAAATGCATGTACCTTTCAAAGAATCACTGACTTTATTTTCTGCATGTTGCCGAGAGTTCCTGTTAACTCCTGCCGGCCCAGTAAATTGCTAAAATAATTTGTTAACCACTTTTGCCAGATTGCCAGTTTTCACAGGGAATAATTACCACTGGTAGGCAACAAATGTCACCCTGGACATCTTGCTAGGGCTCAGGCCGGTGACATGTTTCACTGGTTTCTGATGCTGGACTTCGCAATTTAAAAATTTACAATAATTCTGAGCATTGGCTGCACCGAATAAAATAGCTGATATCTCACTGGTCACCGGGTAAAACCTCTCTTCCAAGTGCAGTAGCAGATTGAGCAGACTTCTCACTTAGAAGTGTAAGTGAAGGTGAGAATTTTGCATGCCGATCTACAAAGCTTAGTTTTGGACCAGTTACAGATACCAAAAAGTAGCATCTCTATTGTAAAAAGCAGTAAGGACAAAGCATCTTGAAAAAAAAAGGAACAAAGAGCAAAATCTCAGCTTACGTGCAGACCTGAAAAAATCCCCAAAGGCATACAACTCAATCCTCATATCCATGATCTGAATATGCCACAAAATATTGTGATGGGAGCAACTTTCTGTTAGTTTGTTAATTTCCGTATGTACACACATAGAATGAAGAAAGATTGATTTTAGAAATTTATGGCAGCCTTTTAGAAAGTACAGCTATACTATAATAATACTAAATTGTTGTTATTCATATCACAGTCTGTTCTCCAGGCAGGAAATTCTGAAACAAGGGTCCTTATTTTAATTTCTCTGTGTACTGCTGCTACTAGTTTACACATTGGTTCTGATTTTTACCTTGGAGGTTGTGGTAATATTCAACAAACAAAACAAAGGACATGTATTTATCCATTTGCTTAACTCTGACTTGTAAAGTCCCCAGAATTCTGGAGGAGTCCCTCAGGACATACTAGAGACAAGAATTTTATTTTTCGAGGTGGTAAAGCCTATTTTTTATTGATGATTACTGCTCCATAGAGTCAACCACAAAAAGATGTCTCTAAGTTCATAATTTTTGGTTAAACCTTAATCATCATTTTCTGTATGGAAAATACTAGCTATCACACAGAGATACAAGCCCCTTGCACTCACTGTGGGTTTTGATGATCTTAATGAGCATCAGGCTGAATTTACTTGTCCAGGAGCAGCCTCTGAGACAGTGTTTGAGCCTCTGTGGTGCACTGATTTCTGCTGGGCCCCCTCTCATGTGTGACTGAGGCTACATATACTGTTTGCCCCCTGTGCTCCAAAGAAACATTCAGCCACCTTCTCTCTCCATCGGGATTCGCCTTAGATTCAGTTTCCCTTTTTCTTTCCCTTCTCCTTATCTCCTGAGTGTTGCTTTGACAGGGCATAGCCCTGCAGTCACCCAAGCTCTTTGCCCTCTGAGTGTTGACCAAATAGCTACAAATGGCAGTCTGGGCCTCACATGGGCTCACTTTGCTCTAAAAGAAGAAATATAAGAAAGTATCTCTGCAGACATTCTTGCTACAGCCAGGAGACATCAGGCCATATTCTTTAAGATCATTGTTCAGCCTGGATGGATCTGTCACCTTTGGCTTTCTATATACACACAGCCTTTTTAAAGACATTCCTCTCTGGAAAGTTGTCCAGATCCCTGTCCAACAGCTGGCACTTTGCAGCAGCAGCCACCAAATGCTTCAAGCCTGCTAAGTACTTTTAAAATATTTCCATGCAGGACTGTTGCTTTGTTCCAACTTTTCAGCTGATTCAGCACTGGAGCCATGGAAAGGCTGATTAATGGTTTGCTTATTTTACAGACTAACAGTCCATAACGCAATAGCCTACTAATATTTCCCCAGTGAGCGCAGGCTTGTTTCTGTGTTACAGTAGGTTGCAGAAACTAAACTTCTACATCCCCAGACTGTTTGTGATTATGGTAACAACTACCAGGAAACAGAGTGCCTATTACCATACTTAGTACTAGCATGTAGCCTTGCTTGTTTACAACAGGTCAGAAAAGGAAAGGGAAAGGAAAATAAAAGAAAATGGAAGGGAAGAAAGGAGAAGGGAAAAGAAACAAAGGGAAAGGGAAAGAGAAAGGGACGGGAAGAGAAGGGAGGGGAAGGGAAGGGAAGGGAAGGGAAGGGAAGGGAAGGGAAGGGAAGGGAAGGGAAGGGAAGGGAAGGGAAGGGAAGGGAAGGGAAGGGAAGGGAAGGGAAGGGAAGAGAAGGGAAGGGGAGACATTTACTTTTCTCAGTAAATGCAAAGAGAAATAAAGAAAAGCAGTAATACAATTTTAAACCCAAATGGGAAGCATAGAAGGGAGTGTGTCTCTATAAACACTTTTGTTCTGTTTGCAGGTTCCTTTGTGTTTAAAGAACTTTGAATTCCTTGGAAGTTACTAGCAATGCCGAAGTTTTGTTTTTTATGTGTTTGTAGGTCAAAAGGGCTGAAAGGCTGGATTTTGCTGGATTTTTCTTCTTTCTTTTTTCTCTTTCTCCCTCTTAATCACTGGATCAGAGGTCCCAAAATCTGAAGATGTCAAGCTCTCTCTAGCCTGCAGAGAATTAGTTTCCCTGCATGGCATCTCTCACTGGGGTCAGTTCCTATGGAACATGAAGGTTTTCAGTGCACCTGCAATTCTTTACAGAGATAGTTAGGAGGTGACCTGGGACCAAGGACTGGTCCTTCAGCAGTCTTTGGTTGCTCAGCTGCCTTGTGAATTCCACATCCCCACAAAAACATCAATGCTGGTAGAAATTCAGGGTCACTCCTGCACCTAGAACAGAGTTTCACCACTGAAGTCTGCAAGAGATGAGTCAAAAGAGGCCCGCATGTTCCTCACAGCAGCCATGGTGACCCTGGGGACTTTGCTGTCCTTTGTCTTTAAGGTACTAACACAAGTCCATGGGACCTGATGAAATACATCCATGGGTCCTGAAGGAGCTGGCAAATGAAGTTGCTAAGCCACTGGCCATCATATTTGAAAAATCATGGCAGTCAGGTGAAGTTCCAGATGACTGGAAAAATGGAAATATAACCCCCATTTTCAAAAAGGGGAAAATGGAAGACCCAAGGAACTACAGACCAGTCAGTCTCACCTCTGTGCCTCACAAAATCTTGGAGCACATTCTCCTGGACAGCATGCTAAGGCACATGAAAAACAACAAGGTGCTTGGTGACAGCCAACATGGCTTCACTAAGGGGAAATCCTGCCTGACCAATTTGGTGGTCTTCTGTGTTCGGGCTACAGAACTGATGGACAAGGGTAAAGCTGTTGATGTCATCTACCTGGACTTGTGCAAAGCGTCGACACTGTCCCACACGACATCCTTGTCTCTAAATTGGAGAGATATCAATTTGATGGATGGACCACTCGGTGGATAAAGAACTGGCTGGATGGCCGCACACAAAGAGTTGTGGTCAATGGCTCGATGTCTGGCTGGAGACCGGTAACGAGTGGTGTCCCTCAGGGGTCGGTGTTGGGACCAGTCTTGTTTAACATCTTCGTCGCTGACATGGACAGTGGGATTGAGTGCGCCCTCAGCAAGTTTGCAGATGACACCAAGCTGTGTGGTCCAGTTGATATGCTGGAGGGAAGGGATGCCATACAGAGGGACTTTGACACGCTTGTGAGGTGGGCTGATGCCAACCTTATGAAGTTCAACCATGACAAGTGCAAGGTCCTACACCTGGGTCAGAGCAATCCCAGGCACAGCTACAGGTTGGGCAGAGGAGAGATTCAGAGCAGCCCTGCAGAGAAGGACTTGGGGGTGTTGGTTGATGAGAAAATGAACATGGGCCGGCAGTGTGCGCTCGCAGCTCAGAAAACCAACCGTATCCTGGTCTGCATCAAAAGGAGCGTGACCAGCAGGTCGAAGGAGGTGATCCTGCCCCTCTACTCTGCTCTTGTGAGACCTCACCTGCAGTATTGTGTGCAGTTCTGGTGTCCTCAACATAAAAAGGACATGGATCTGCTGGAACAAGCCCAGAGGAGGGCCACGAGGATGATGAGGGGACTGGAGCACCTCCCGTATGAAGACAGGCTGAGAAAGTTGGGTCTGTTCAGCCTGGAGAAGAGAAGGCTGCGTGGAGACCTCATAGCAGCCTTCCAGTACCTGAAGGGGGCCTATAGGGATGCTGGGGAGGGACTCTTCATTAGGGGCTGTAATGACAGGACAAGGGGTAATGGGTTAAAACTTAAACAGGGGAAGTTTAGATTGGATATAAGGAGGAAATTCTTTCCTGTTAGAGTGGTGAGGCATTGGAATGGGTTGCCCAAGGAGGTTGTAAGCGCTCCATCCCTGGTAGTGTTCAAGGCCAGGTTGGATGAAGCCTTGTGTGGGATGGTTTAGTGTGAGGTGTCCCTGCCTATGGCAGGAGGGTTGGAACTAGATGATCCTGAGGTCCTTTCCAACCCTAACTATTCTATTCTATGATTCTACATGTATTGTTTTTGACATTGAGCCCTCCTATTGAAATCCCAGAAGAGCGACACAATACATGCATTATTTTATGTGCAGTCTTGAAAAGATGACAGCATTATAGTCTAATATGCTTTGTTTTAATTTAGAATTTTTTCCCAGATTGTGTCCTGGAAATGGATGCTTCTCTATAATGATTGTTAAAACTGATGAATTCAGTAATTCCATTAATTTGGTTGCTGAGTACAGGCACAGCCTGATGGGGTATTTTTTGCCATGAGCTCTTTCTGTAAACTCCAGGGAACCGATACTCAGCACCTTGCAGCAGCAGGCTCATAGCTAGAGGAGGAGCCCCACACTAAAGTCTAAGGAAATTTCAATTACCTCAGACCCATTGATCACCCTAGTTATAGAATTATTAAGCCACTGAAATGCCATTTTCCTTTGACAGAAACATCTCAGTCATGCTCAAAGCTGGCACAGAGCAGAGGACTGAATGTAAGTTTTTGACAAGCAGACTATCTGATTTTTCATAAGAGAAAAATCATAGAATCATGTAAGTTGGAAAAGACCCTCAAGATCTTCAAGCGCAACTTTGACCCCCATTAAGCCCAACTGTTACTCTGACACTGCCAAATCCACCACTAAACCATTTCCTAAGCATCACCTCTACACATCTCTCAAATACCTCCAGTGATGATGACTCAAGCACTTCCAAGGGCAGCCTGTTCCAATGCTTCACAACCCTTTTGGTGAAGAAATGTTTTGTTATATCCAATCTTAACCCCCCCTGATGCAACTTGAGCCCATTTGCTCTTGTCCTATCACTTGTTACTTCGAAGAAGAGACTGACAGCCAGCTAAACCAGCTCAGTTCCCTCAGCTGCTCCTCATTAGACTTAAGTTGCAGCCCCTTGATCAGCTTTGTTGCCCTTCTCTGAACCCACTCTAGCACCTTAACGTCTCTCTTGTAGTGAGGGGCCCAGAACTGAACATAGGATTCGAGATGCCACCTCAGCAGTGCTGAGTACAGGCGGATGATCACTGCCTTGGCCCTGCTGGCCACACTATTGCTGATACAGGCAAGGATGCTGTTGGCCTTCTTGGCTGCCTGGGCACAAGCTGGCTCATGTTCAGCCTCTGTCAGCCAGCACACTCAGGTCCTTTCCTGCCAAGCAGCTTTCCAGCCACTCTTCCCCAAGCCTGTAGTGTTGCATGGGGTTGTTGTGGCCCAAGTGCAGGGTCCAGCAGTTTGTCTTGTTGAACCTCATACCACTGGCAACAACCCATGGATCCAGCCTGTCCAGCTGTGGGGTGGGCTAACCCACCACATCTTCTTCATTGCCTATCCTTTCTGAAGAGTTCATCTCAACACTCCAGTTGTGCAAGCCATTCCACCATGTTTCTGTGGTGGCAATTCTGTCATAGTTTTCCTGTTGCGCAATGGCTTCGAGCTCCTCCTGTTTGTGGCTTAAGCAGTGTTCATTGGTGTATATGGACTTCAGTCAGGGTACTGATGCTGCCACTTTTCCTAGGGAGAACCTGTAATTTCTATTTGATCACTCTCAGGCACATCTGTGGTTTCTAAGACATCAATAACCCTTGTATCTTTGCTGCCACATGGGTGTCCAATCACTACCACAGGCTTCTCAGTTCTCTGTGGCCTTAGGGAGGAAGGCAGATGGCTTTGATTTAAAAAAGCTCATCTAAAACTCATGTGTCCCCAATCCTAAATACCCCTTTAAAATTACTTATTTATCCAGCTAAATACAAAGTGTCTTCCTATGATTCTTCCCCCCTGCTTGGGATACACCTTTCTGCTCATAAAAGCAACATGTTCAAATCCATAGTTCCCATTAATTACCTCCATTTAGCAGCCTGATGGTACAGATAATATCTGTAGTCCTTCACTTAGGAGACTGTAAATTTACCTCAGTGCACATGCAGTTCGAGCGAATAAAGCATTTGCAATCATGACCTAGCTCTGCTACTATTTCCTCAACCTAGGAACTGATTTGCTGAAACCTGGGTGTGACAGCAGTGTGAAATGTGAAGGGTACAGCACGACTTGGCAGCTGAAGCACAGAAAACTGAAGTGTTATATGGGTTAATTACAGCTGAAGAGCAAACCATAAAATGGCATCACCACCCCCCCAAAAAAAAACCCAAAACAAAACCCGAAGACTGTTAACAGGATTGATTTCCAGAAGGTGACAATTTCTAGGGATTCAGCTTCTCTGAAGTGCCAGAAAACCAAGAATTGGGGAAAGTTGGGACATTCCCGGATTAACCCTTCTGGAATTGTTCACCACCAGTTCCCAGAGAAATGGATGATTCACTTATCAGTTGTCATCTGCTGATGACAGCCCTACCACTGCCACAGCCCTCAAGAAATGAGCAAGTTAGTAATAAATCCTGTATTCTAAACAGGAAATGATTCTTCTGCTGGGGATGTCTAAAAAAGAAACACGCCGCTGTCTCTCAAATGGCATGTAGTGAAACAACTGTGCTCCCCACTCACCCTTAGGGAAGTTTTATGGCTTGAGTCTGCTGACTTACTGCCATTACCAGATCTATTGGGGCAGGGGCACTTTTTGAAGTTAAGGTTATACAAAGGAGATGGAGATGAGACTGTTTGTTTAGATTTGGGCTCGGGTGTGAAGGGAAGCATCAGGGGCACTGACCTTGTTGCTTCAGAGGTTTCTTTTTTTTGCTTGCTATGGTTCCTGGCAGGAGACTGCATGCCTCTCTGTTCTCCTTATGCACTGGGGGACAGCAGCCCAGCCACATGGGGCAAAGGTGATGACTACTCCTAGGTCAAACTGAAAGCAAAACAACTTAGAAAAAGCTCCTTCCTCTGCCTTTCGCTCTCCTCTGAAAACTTTATGCTTTCTTAACATACAGATTACAGGAAAACAGAGAAGATGTATGGGTACTGCCAGTAGGATAAATGGATTCTAACAATGAAGGGCAAGGAAGGGATAGAGACAATAATTTGATGATGTGATGAATAATGTTTCGGAAAACGATAGGGCTCTTCTGCCAATTAGAAAGGCCAGAGCTGGAGCAAAGCAGAGCAATTGCCTTGCTTGTAAATGGTGATAGCAAAAATAACCTTGAATCTAAACTCCCTTGTGCACAAATCCTGTGTGAAGCAGTAAGTGTTTTGAGGTGGACTGAACATCACCCTGTAAAGTCTGCAGGGACAGGGCTTTCTCTACCTGTGCTCAGTGGATGAGAGTGGTGCAGCCTTGCATCAGCTTTGTACAATGGGACACAGGTTCTGCTGATCTTGTTTAGGGCTGATCCTCTATTAGAGCCTTGTCACTCATTTGGCACTCATACAGCACCTTCTGAATATTTTGCTCAGTGTTAGCTTGTAAGTAAAGCCCTAAACATATGCTTGTGTCTTCCCACAGTTTGATTATATTAAGTAAACCTAGAATGCAGATGATAAAATATCATCAATAGCCAATTAGTTCAAAACAAGACATAGGTGAAATGTGAGTTTAGGAGAGTTTTTTTTAAGCATAATTCTCTCATTAAAAAAAAAAAGAAAGAAACCAACAAAAACAAACAAACAAAAAAAAACCCAACCCAGAACAAAACCCCAACCCCAAAACAACCAAAGAAACCAACCTAAGTCCTGTTTTCAGAATTGACAGAATGCCAGTTTCAAAATGCATCTTTAACCTGTTAGGAAAGTGTTAGGACAAATCACATTATAGCCAAGAAAATCAATGTTATATGTAAGATAAAAAGCATTTTGACAAAGAAGTTAATTAATAATGAGAACAAATCACCATGCAATGTGACAAATTTGTCATTTCTGGGAGTTCTCAGTCAAAACTGCATTCAACCCTAAAAATACGCTTTAATTCAATACAAGCTGAAGGAAAGAGCTGACGAAATACCGCAGCCTATGTGAAAAGGAACAGCAGTGCAATGGCTCCTTGTGGCCTGGAAATCTGCAGTGGATCACAATATTGAAAGATACTAGTTTTATTAAAATGCCGTGCAGCTACCAAGCCTGTTGCAGTTACCTTTTCTGATAGTAGTAAGTGATTGACCTAGCATCTTCTGCAGACTACATCATTTTATAATAGAGATTCTCCATAAACGCTGTTAACAGCAATCTTAATATTTGTATTTTTTTAATCCTTCTACTATCTGTTTTTGTCTTTTATCCTACTCCATTTTGACATGCTCTTAGACTTCCGTTAACTTTCTTTTTTGACATTTCTCTATGTTTAAGGTTGTTAGGTCCAAAGTTTCTGCTCAGCCCATCCACAAAAGACTGGTTAAGGGCAAAGTTCCAACCCAGGATTTTTATTGCCTTTTCAAAATTGGTAGCATTATGAGTTTGGGAGTGTTACTGCTAATCTTTCTTTTCTGATAGTGATATTCTGTCAGAGGAAATAAAATTTTCTGGCTGAGTTTGGGAGCCTTTAATCTGAATTCAAGTACTCAGCTCATCACATTACTTGCGTGAGAAAAAAATCCGGACAATTCTCTAGGTCTAAACCATGTGCGTAGAGAGCAGAACTGAGTCCCAAACGAGGAAACATTTAAACAGGATTCCTTTTCATTCATTTTCCAACACTGTCTCTTTGTCTCAGTCTGGAAAAAAACCTTTTCAAACATCTGAGTAAACTGACTGACTGCTCCTCATAATGCTTGTATCTGGTCTTGTGGGAAAATAATTTGTGGTTTGAGTTTAAGTAGAAACTTTCTGATACATGTGTTCAAGCTGGGGGTTTGTTAAAACACACACATATACAGAAACTGCTTTCTGCTTCCTCACTTTACTCTTACTATCCTGAAACAACCAAACTGTAGCTGATCAAAGCCTGTGACAAAACACTCCATGGAGGCAGGTGAAACAGATTGGAGACAACTGTTACAGCTGTGTGGAGCTGAACAGGCAGCTGCATCTCTCTGACATTTCCTCTGCCTTTAATTTCAACAGCACTTTTTTCCAAGCAAGTTTGGAATTGTTTCAGTTTATGTGGCTTGTAGCTGAGCTATGCAAAACTTTTTAATCTGAAATTCGACTTCATTACCTGCATTTGGATTTCATTACAGGCATGACCTGGAGCCATTGCTTGTACATTTTCCTAATTGCATAGATCACTCAAATGAGTTTCTACAGTATGCATTTCCCAACAGCACCCTGAGAACCTCACAGTTTCTCATGCAGTCAGTTGAGACAAAACACAATGGCTTTTGAGGAATGCTAAGGAAGGAATAAAAAGTACAAGTACAGGAACTAATGAATCGTTTAATGAAGACTTAGCAAGGAGTTCTCATCACATTTACTTGTAATACCAATGTGGGCAGGGTAGTTATGAACATAATTGAACAAACTGCAGAATGATAAAAAAAAAGAATAATTTTCACAGTGCAAATTAAGTCCACAAACTGCGCTTTCAAAAGGTGCACTGAAACAAAAAGCAGAGCAGGATATAAAGCTCAAATTAGACATCCATAACACTTTAGAAAGAACTAATCACAGCTTTGAAAGTAACAAAAGCTATTCTGATTCAAGGCATGAGCTGGCCTTAAACACCTGAAAATACAGACCACCTTAGCATGGTGGCAATTTACATATTAAATTGTGGGTCAGAGATTTTCCAGAGTGTATTCCAGTTTGTAATTTTCATTTCCAATTTTGAAGTGAAGCTCTTTGACACTTAGGATCAGCTGTCAGCTCCTGCTTTCGATCCCTACTGCACAATCTCTTCTGGAGGAACTGATTAATAGCTGGTAATAGCTACTTCAAGATCAGGACCTCTGCTGCTGACCTGGGTGGCATTGCTTATGTTGCTAGGAGGGATGGGTAATCATTTGGACAGCTAAATTCCATATTACTGGATGAAATGGATATCTGCAGACTTTAGCAGAAATTCATAGGAAGCCCAAGGCAAGTGACACATGAAGGAAAACTGTGTATTTTCCAAAGCCAAGGGAACAGCTTCATGACCTGTCCTTATCAAAGGCCACAGTCAGTCCAAGAGTTGTACCTCAAATATATGTGCTCTCAGGCTTTTTCAGCACAGACACGCAAATGTCTCTGCTCTGAAATTTTTTCCTCTCTGGCTTCAGTGCAGCAACTAGGTGCAGAGAGGCTGACCCTGACGGGCAGTGGTCTTGCTGTTATTGCATTTCAGATTTCCTCATCTTTGCAGTGTGTTCCCTTGATGTTCCTCTGTTTGCAAAAGAAGAAAAGACATTGAGCAAAGCTAGTCCCATGCAGGCCCATCTACCTTCTATGTTAACCAGCTTTACCAACAGCAGCTCTTGAATACAAGTGCTGAAATTTACTTGGTTCACACAGATGCCACTGACCACTGAAAAATTCATGGCGGAAGCAGGGCTCAGTAACACATGCAGAGGCACAAATGCAGAAACAAAAACTGAAGTGAGTTTGCTGCAGTACTTTTGGGATTGCTGGATGTGAAAGCTTTTTCTTCCCTGGGTAAATGGGAAGCAGTCAATGAATCAATACTTTCAAACTGTGCTTCCTAGAAATCAGAGTTTGTAAATGTTAACTGGTGTGGGTAACTAGAATGACAAGTCACTTTGAGTTAGCATATACCTACTAACATAAATTTCAGGAAATGTCTATAAAATTTATTATGAATACATAATAATTTTAATATAGAATTTTTATATAGAAATGGTAGAGCAGCCAATATTAACATCTGTTAACACTGGAAGAGCAGTTTTCTTCACCACTAGCTCTATGACTAAAATACAGTTATCTTTTAAACAGGTGACTAGAAGGTACCAGATACATATAAAGGAACAGAGGCAGATCCTACTAGTGATGAAATGTAATATCCCTTAGGGCATAAAAGTAAATAAATAAATAAATAAAATAATCAAGTAGAGCTTTTAATTGCCATAAGTATCAACTCCATGTTCCATATAGCTACAACTTTCTACTGAACTCTTTTGAAATTTAGTGTAAGAAACAGTAATGAAAAACACACCACATATACTTTTCAGTGTTTCACACAGGGGGTTTTCTATGTTTCCTTAGTCATTTTGCATGCATATCACCCTTTTGGAAAACATCTTTAAGTCTGGACCTCTACTTTTCCTCTAGTCTTCTGAATTTATCTTTCTGCCCATTTTTTGGACAATCGTATTCATGATCACGCAGAATAGATATCCAGTAATTATAGAATCATAGAATGGTTTGGGTTGGAAAGGAACCTAAAGATCATCCAGTTCTAACCCACCGCCATGGGCAGGGACACCTTCCACTAGACCAGGTTGATCGAAGACCCATCAACCTGGCTTTGAACACTGACAGGGATGGGGCAGCCACAATTTCTCTGGGTAACCTGTGCCAGTGTCTCACCACCCTCAAAGTGAAGATTTTTTTCCTAATGGCTAATTTATATCTACTTTTTATCAGCTTAAAGTCATTTCCCCTTATCCTATCACTAATGCTGGGGTTTGAACAGGAATGTAAGCCTTCCTTAGGAACTACAATAGGCAAATGACATCACCTATTTCAGATTTCCTCATCTTTGCATCTCTACTGGAAGACCCACAACACATTTTCCAGTGACATAAATAGTTTAGACTTTCTGTAAACTGAAGAAAGAAATGCCTTAGATACAGAAGGCAGTATTTTACTCTTTGTACTCTTTCTAGTTTGCTGAATTAAATTGTTTGAGGTTTGCTGGGTCTGGGATAACTTCCAATCTTTTCAGCCCTGGGTAATCTGCAGAAAAGAGAAGAGAAACATTACCCTGAATCCTTGAATCAAAATTTGCCTTGTAATTATTGTAAATAGATCAAATGACTGCAAAATAAAGTTGACAGGTAGTCTTGCTTTGGCTGAAGATACTCTAATTTGAAAAACAAATGAGAAACCATAAAACCCAAGCTTTAATCGTGCTTAACAAGGTATAATGAATTTCATTTTGTCCAATGCCATTTATGATGGCAGAATGTCTGTACTGTATACTAAAATATGTAATTTTAAAGATAGCCTCCACTTACACAGAAAATATGCTTACAGCTGCAAGGTTTATATGGTGAGGTAGTACCTTTTTTAAATCATCATGATGTGCTAAGCCATTGATTGGATAGACCAGTGGCACAACTGTATCAAGTGTAACAGCTGATCTTATAAAAACCTCTCTCCTCCTGGGATCTTATTTCTCTCATATGGTCAACCATCGCTGCTGCAACAATACTACTAAGAAACTGTTTTTCACAGAGGATAAAATGAAAAGACAGTTTGAGGATAAAGCTGAAAGAGAATCATACAACAGACGGCATCCAAAAGAAATGCACATCTGCTTGATTCAAATAGCAGCATGTCCTTATCCAACACATGTTTATCCATAATGCACATGAACTGCATTTTAATATGTACATTATGGCTACATTACATGAGGGCCCAACAGTTGTTAAGTATTAGCCAAAACTGGATGATGATTTTTCACCCAAGCTCTCACTGGAGCCAGAAAGATAAATGCATGGTTGCAGATACTGAGCAAAACACACCAGCAGGGAGGAACAAGATCCTTGACTTTTACCGATTGAGTTCCAGAGGTGAATCCTAGCCCCTGACTCGAAGGGGACATCTGACAGTAGAATGAGAAAATGATCTTTTCAGGGAGGTACATGCAGCACTTGTAACACAGAAAGAGGAAATACTTAAAAACATTTAAAAGCACAGTTAAACAAAATAATGGAAATAATGTTCTGAAGCAAAATTTGTGCTTGTCTGAGCATTTTCATGACAGATTAACTCAGTTTTCAGACCAGTGATTCAGGCTTTCAGTTTCAAATTACATGTGGGCTTGACAATAAACTTACATCCGTTTTCCAGCTCATATTCTTGTCAGAAACAACATGAGCTCAGCAATCAGAAGAAATGGCACGTATCAGTGGCAGCTATGAGACAGGACAGGAGCTTCATCTTGTCTGCTTCTGGTGTGGGGAGCAAATTTTGCCAGGAAAATTTTGCAGATGTGAAATGGGACAGAATGATTAGAAGAAAACAGGAGGAGGAACAATCAGAAGCCTCTTGCTGCTTCTAAGGATGCTAGGACACTGAGACCTGATACTGCATTGCTCTGCAGAGTATTTAACTAATGGGTAAGATAGAAGAATTGGGTTCTGGACTGAACACCAGCAGTGTCACATACACCTCAGTTGTCCAAGACTTTTACTTCTGTTTATTCTTCTATCACCCCTTCCTTATTCATTTGCATTTGTGTACTTGTGTATGCTGGAAAATAGTCGCAGAGACAACTGTTTACCTTTGCTTTGTCTTTAGTCTCATTGATTTACTGCATACTGCAATGGGCCTATGTATTAAAATCCACAGAAAGATAACACTTATGTTTTACTTCCTGAGTATAGGATTTCTATTTGATATTCCATAAGAAAGAAGCTTTCTACAGTGAGAACTATCGTTCACCAAAGCAACCTCCCCCAGTATGGGACACGGTGAAGTCCCCATTGCTGGAGGTTTTCAAGGTATGACTGGACAGAGTGGTGGGTAATCTAATCCAGGCTGCCTTTCCCAGGAAAGGTTAGACAAGGCAATCTTTTGAGGTCCCTCTCAACTTGGTCTATTCTGTGATTCTGTGGCTCCACCAGTCCTTTTTATTCATCTTAGGACCCTGAGAAACTGCATCTGCTATAGCAGCTTCTTTAAAAATTAGAATAATGTCAGGAAAAGCTGTTGGGCTACAGTCGCATAATATCACTCCTCGCTTTCAAAAAGGTTTGTATTATAATACATTACTGTTTCTCCCAGGCCACCCTGTTTTGGTTTTTATTTTGGTTTTGTTTATCTGTGTCATTGCTTTGCATTGTTCTAAGCATTCCCTGTTATATGCCAAAAAAGAAAACAACTAATAAGATGTTTCCTATATTATTAAAATGCATTTGTCCTGGTCCTTTGTGTAACATGCACCTGAACTTAAAGTCAATACAGACTTTCTTTTCCAGCATACATCACGAGAAGCACTGATAATTCCCACTTCGAATCACATACAGTGTTAGTACTTCTGCAGCGTGCCTGGGAGGCTTTTCGGATGCAGGCTTTTTGAGGCCATATCTGTAAAACACCATCTGCTCATCATTCCCCCCTCAGACTAGGAAAGCCAATACTGGAAAAAATATTGTTCATTTTTCAGGTAAAGGAAATGGGAAACAGAAAAATAATAAGATGACAAAAAAAAAAAGGTACTATACTCAGTCAGACATCTTCTGAACCTTAGCTCTTTGCAAATTGGGAAAAGCAATGTAGGCCTCTGCAAAGATCGAGAAGAGCGATTGTATGGGAATGGGTGTCGTACTGCTAAGCCTGCAAGAAGAAGAAACAGAAATCAGTCTATCTCCAGTTTAGATCCTGGTGCTTTCAGCAGTCACCACTTTGGCTGGTGACCTGGTAACATCTTTTGCAAAAACAAAAGACGCATAATTCCAGTTGAAGCAGCCCAAGAAAAGAATTCCTGGGATGCTGTTTCCTTGCTGGCTACATCATTTTGAAGAGTGTCAAGTCTTCGCTCTCCCTCATCAGTTCAACAACGTCCGTTAGGAACTATTGTATTCTCAGAGGCTACTTCAAGTGGGAACCCAGATAAAGCTCATTTAGTCTGTTCATTAAATTCCGAGGAAGCCTCTATTATGCCTAAAATCCCTGACACTAAATGGAGCAGTGGCAGGGCTGGTTGCTGACCTCACACCCATAATGAGTTTTTAGTCCTTTGTTTCGCACATTAAGGGAGTTAAATCTTCTTACTGGGTCCTCACTTGAGTAACCTTGTTTTGTTGCTTTGTTTGCTTTTGAGTTTAATTTACTGAGTGTCTCATTAAGCTGATTCAGCTATTACCTATGCTGTGAGTATTTGAGAGAAAAATGACATTTTGGCCATTAAAATATAAAGAAAGAGAAAACCCAAAGATCTTAATGTATCACCAAAGACTTTCTAAAAACCAAAAATTGCAGTTGCCATTTTTTCTGGGGTGGGTCCTCTTTTTGGCAATTCTACCAGCACTTTAGATAGATCTATTTAATACGTCACATAGTGCTGCATCATTTTGGCTGAGATCATTGCACTTCAGGTCCTATGTTTCAATTCAATTTTGCATATAGGCTAAACATCAGTCTCCTTTCCCATGTGCCTAGTCGTTTACCCTGATTTTTTCTTGGCATCTTTAATACAAAGGCCTGTTCTAAAATGACTGGAGCATTTTAATCTAGTTAAGCTTAGTTTTATCTTACTGAAGAAAGCAATTGCAGAAACGCCAACATTTCCCACAATACAATTGCATTGCACCAGGAAAAAGTTGAATAAATAAATAAAAAAAAAAAAATCAGCTGCTAAGGATTTATCACTCAGTCATCATCAAAGTTTTTGCAGTACTATTTTAAGGACCCCATGGGAGCAAATCTCACAACACCTTTCTAAGCCACTTTGGCTGATGGAGGAGGACAGCCACAGAGGCAGGGAGACACTCCTGCTGCTTCAGGCCATGGCAGGTTCAGGCTGCCTCAGGCTTGATAAAAGGCAGGGTCTCCAGGCCCAGCACCTGCACAGCACGTCCAGGTACACTGCTTATGTGTGCCACAGTCATCTTTATCCAAAGCTTTTATCCACACTGGAGCACTCTCCTTCTTCAGCAAATCTTTCATTGTCTTCCTCTGAAGCCCTCCAGCTGGTGTTTGCAGCTCTAATGCTATCGTACAAACATAATTGTGTTTCAGTGTGCGTTCAGAGGCACACAGCTCCCACCCAGTGTATGCACTTGCCTCTCTCTCTTACCCACACCCACCCACCCACATATATATATATATATGAATATACATATATATGCATGCATATGCTTTTAGATACACATATACAGATACCCCCCAATATGAGTCTCCTACACCGTAACAGACCTGATCCATTTTCCATGAATGCAACTTCTCTTTCTTTCCTCTTACACAATTACACAGAGCTCTGTTGGCATCACTGGGAAAAAACTCTCAAGCTTGCACAAGCAAATGTGCCATTCAGAAAGCTCTGTCTCCATCCCTTTCTCTAATGTCATTACTTCAGTTCCTGCTGGCCCTGCCGGCACACTGCCAAAAGCTGGCATTAAACATGCCTTGGTATTACCCTAAAGAGGCCCTATCCGTCATTTTGACATTTTGCTGTTATCATTCTTAAGCTGTAAGGTATTTTACCTTGCATAAAGGGTTAGATTTAATAGAGTGTGCAGCATATGCATTCCTAGTGGAGCATGGCTGGATTTAGTTGTGATAACACCCCAAATTAAAATTGACAAGTGCTCAGCTTCAGAACTGCACAAGTCAGCTGTGCTTGCTGTTAATGCATTAGACTTCTCCCAGAATACATGATGGGAGAAACTTCCAGGAAGAGATAAATATAGGAAAATAATATTAAAGAGAGTTTCTATAGTCTGTGCTGGTGTTCAGGAATGACAGTGAGGGAGATAGATGAGCAGTCAGCAATTGGATTTCACACATGAATGGCAATTCCTTTCACTTTTTAAAGAATCAGATGAGATAGAGGCAATAGGAACTGAAGTGTAGGCAGCGTGTGGCTTTGTTCTCTTTGCTTATGGCTTTGCTATCCTTTTGCTGTGTAGCTGAATTACCCCTTGCTGGTTTCCCAACTTAGGCTCAGGATTATGCAGATCTTTTTAAGAAAAAGTTCCTTAAAGGCAGTTTCAATTTTTGCCAAAGAAAAGTTAGACACATGGAGCCATGGCATCAGGAATATCCCCTTTTCCATTTCCAGGTGAAACACTGCCAGTGCTTGTCTGTGTTACCACTTGCAATGGTAACACAGTTGTTGTGGGTCTACAGAGTAGGGCATATAGAATGGGGAGTTCTTTGGGCTCCCAAAGTGCAACCCCATGCCTCAAGAACCTTCTTGTTTCTTACAACATCCAAATACTTCTGGATCCTTACTGTGGATTTTAAAGGTTCAGGAATTCATACGATTTACACTCTCCTTCACTCTACAGCGCCATAGAGGGAATTTAGCCACTTTGCATATTATACAGGGATTAAATTAAGAACTACGGACTAAACTAGAAGTAAAATGCCTCTGCCAGGAATGCCTCATGGAAGCAAGCCTTCTTAAGCCACAAAGAGATACTTGACATTTCCAAGGACAAAACAGCATGCATGATCTTGCAGTGAGGATTGAATAAAAGAGCAGTCCGAGTGGTTTCCAGTTTCAAAATTTATATTCCAATCCCATAAAAAAACTATGGGAAAACTGAGTTTGAGTGTATATGTAATTGTATAAGGTGACATATAGTGTAGGGCTTCCGGAATTATTCCAAGACAAAAAGTATGAACCCATAAAATTAATATAATAACTCTTACATGTAGTGATACCTTATGGTAACTATCATATGATTATGATTAAGCCTTTTTGGTCTCCACAGACCTAAATTAGATTAAACAGTTTTAAATGAAGATTCTTCCCTGGCCCTGCAATAGTGCCTAAGGCAGAATGAAAGTTGTTTGAATAACCCAAGTGTATATTTTCATAAATTAATAGTAAAAAAAATCCCAGAACTTATATTTAAATCTGGCTTTCTGAGGTTTACTATGCTTTGTCCCTTTGGCAAAAGTAACCTATAATGCCTCAGAACACGACTTCAAACTTATTATTTGTTCTTTCAGTATCTAGCTCTGTAAGGCTCTCAAATTGGCTGGAGTAGGTTGCACACTATATGATACATGTCCACACGATTTCTGCGAGTTACTGCTCCAAGAAGGTCTTATATATATAGTTACTGAATAATGAAGGTCATTCAGAACAAAGGAATGTTGTATTCTCTCAAAAAAAAAGCCCAAAAACATTTAAACCCCTTTCTTTAATGTGTCTTGAGCGTGCTTGGCATAACCAACTTCATCAGAAACCTTTCACAAAAGGAGATGTTTTCACTCTTTGCAGGCAGGAAAGAGGCTGGCTTGTCCAAGACCAGAAATTAAATTTGTGGTAGAAAAATATCCAGTGTAAAAAGTCCTGAATTAATCACTAGCTTACAGCAACTTTAACTCCATGTATTTACAGATTTTTTGTAACTTAAAGGAAAAACAAATGCCCAGAGTGAGTGCTTTGATACTCGGAGGATGGGCTAACATTTTTCATACATCAAGAATGACACATTCCTGAAGTAAAATAAAAGCTCAACTGTTCATGTAATGATGTACAGCCAGAAACTGTGTAACACAGACAAAAGAAACCAAAAAAAATGTTTTACATGTACAACAAAATCGTGCTTTTTTGTTCTCTCAGGAGAGAAAGAAAAAGTTATGATTTTTTGGGGTGCCTGCTTTCATAGTGTTTTATAATTCTGTCTGTAGACACTACTGAAAGCTCGCACGAGATTCAGGCCGCAAATATTGAGTCACCTGAGTGGCAGAGTCATGCTTCTGAAGACACATTGGCACTCAGTTCCTCCAGACACTGGCACTGTGGAAACATTAAGATTGATAGTAACTAATGATAGATTTTGAAGACAGAGGAAAAAAAGCCACCTACTTTCTCATAAAACCAGTCAGGGCATAACTAAATTTCAGATTTCAGCTCAGGAATGTTTTAAGTTTTTTATTGCCAATTATGTTACAAAAGGGTAAGGGACATTTCTTTCTACACCTCATAAATTTGACATACTGTAGTATGAAATCTCATTAGCTTTCCATGCTGCCAGATGCAGTTTACAAACATTAAGGATCTTATGGAAGTGTTTTTATACTTTTCCTCTCTACCAGTGCTATTTTTACAAGCATGTGTTCTGTATTTGTCCTTTTCATGAACTCTCAATTTTGTTTAGTAGCTATATTAAACTATTTTATTATAAATCTAGGTTTTTAACTACTTTGGGGTTCTTGGGATGATCTGTGCATGCTCAGAAAAGTTGTATACATAATTTCATCCTCTGGAAGTACGTTAAATATTCATAAATTACACTGAAGTGTCTTGTGGAAGAATGCCTGCTATTTTGCTGCAAAATCTTAATCCATCTCTTTATACATTGGTGACATATGGTATTTTAGAAGCTCTGTAAAGTTAAGGCTCTGGCTTTACTTGTAAACGAAAATTAAACAACATCTTATCCTTAATGCAGCGGATGTGTGTACACCATCCAAAATGAGATCCTGTAATTCCTACCAGCACTGTTCCGTTAATACAAACTATTAGCATATCTGGTAAATTCAGAATTGCACTCTTTCTGCTCTGCAGCTTTTACCTCAGATGAAGCTGGCAAAGTGAAATACAGTCCCAGTAGGTTTAGATGAGGCCTACAGGAAGAAAGGTATTTTTACCTATACAGAATATAACTTACAAATACATGCACCCATGCTATGTTCACTGGCTCGTGTTTCACTGGCATGCATACAAAATATTGCTTATTAACAAGTTATTTTTTAAATAAAATGTAAATTTTATCTCCCTGCTGTTGGTCAATTAATTTTTCTTCCTTGAGCATTTAAGAAGCGAATAAATTAATCTTCTTCTGTGATCTGGCTAACACGGATTCTGGATTGAGTTAATAGTGAACAGCATGAATGAGAAAAGCCTAGATCGTTTATAATTATAGTCTCCATGTTATATAATATAAATCATCCATGGCAATACAATTCCATGCCATCTATCTGCCTTAAGGAAAAATCTGTTTGGACTTTGCCTGATAACAAACATTAAGAAATACCAATTTGTATGTGACCATTACAAAAACCTTTGAATTTAGCAGTTGCATGTAGAAAGGTGCTGTCCTCCTCAACACACCTGAAACCTTTGATTTGATCAATTATGCCTCTGAAGGTGCTGACCTCATCCTCCACATGCCTGAGTCTCTTGCAGATGCCAGTGTGCTGAGCATTGGCACTGAAGAATTGGCACCTATGCTCCCTCTCAGGGTTTCAAGGCTCAGGACTGCCCCGCTAATGGCTGTGCTCAGGTCTTGAGACACAGGGTCTGTCTAAGCTGTGCCAAAATCAAAGACTAAACGATTACAGAAAATTGGTGAATCCAATTTGAAAAGGCAGTAAGAAAATTTTCTATCAGCTTTTACTGTAGAAGCTTTAGAACAGATGTATTTTCTCCTTTCTGCATAGCAGAGGGAGTTTCTCCATAGATAGATAAACTTTCTTCAAACTACTGCTGCTTGCTCTACCATATATTTGCCTAGTTCACTGATCTTGCTCCACTCTTCCCAAAAAGATAAGGTCCTATCCTTCATCGTAGTCAAGGACTTCACAGATATGTGCTGGGGGAGCCAGTGTTAATTTCCTGACAAAGTAGTTGTTTTTCAGATCATTCTCTGTTCTGAAATTTTAATACAAAATATTCTTTCCGTTAAATTCAACTTATTTCCATGGGAAGAATCATTTATCATAAAAAATGTTGAGCAAAGTCCAATCTGCATACCCCCTGGGGCTAAGGCTTTACCATATGCTCTTTTCTTATGCTGCTGATCTCTCCGGTTCTCAGGGACGAAAGGCATGTCCAAAGACATCTGTGAGCATGTAGCAAACACATTTATGAAAACAAGGAGGAGCTTCCACAGTAAACGGACTCCTATGGGAAACAGATTTTTTCCTTTTTTAGATAGCAAGCTAGCTTGTAATCAAGGAGTCAGTGGTCATACCACTGCTTTCAGGTAAAAGGCTATCACTTTCCTGTAATGTATATTTTGTCTCATTCATTGACATTAAGCCGCTAAGATTTGTGCCAAAGGGGGCAGCAAGCCCTCTTCTCCATGGATTAATTGGCTTGGCCTCAGACCCAGAGAGAGCAGCTGTCATTTACATGTATCATTACACAGATTAAGATTCAGACTATCCCCCCTCTTTTCAATGTTTTACAGATTAAATGACTCAATTAGATATGATCCCTTGCTACACTGCCATTTCATCCCACCATTCTTAAACGTGTCACTGTTGGCAAATCATGTTGAGCATGAAGACACCTCCTAGATCTGGCTAAAGGTTTATGAAGGTAGTGGCTGTTAGCAGAAGTGCTGCACTTTTTGTCTCTCTCTGGTGAGATAAGCCTGTAGAAATACTTAAGACAGACTGAGCAGCCTCCAGGTGCTGTGTGCCATCATCATCTTCAGTTATTAACCTTTTGCCCTGACACCTTGGAGGCAAAGGGCATAAAATCCTTCTAGATTTACTGTTTAGGGAATCATGCTTTTCCCTGTTCATGTTTCCTTCAACGAGATACTCTCTGCTCATCCTTTTCACCTTTATAGCACAAGGCAGGCTTTGGTGTGAACAAACACATATGACATCTCATTAACCAGCCATCATCCAGTTCCCTAAAGCTTCATTCTTCCCCTTGATGCTGTTATTTTCCTGAGCTCCTTCTTGCTATGCCGCTAATGCAGTCGTGACACAAAGCTTGCAAAGAAAATTATGCTGTCCTGCTTAAAACCTTTTATTTTGGTTGGTCAATCTGTTCAACATAACTCAGCTATAAAAATATTTTGATGTGTAAGCTCTAACAAGGCCTGGTTGAATTTTAGCCAGGCTAAACACTTATTATCAAAAATAAAAGTCGTGTTTTCTTCTACAAATTTAATGCTTTCTCACTATTTCCAAGTCAGTGGGCGTAGACCTGGCTGGGTGGGAAGACCCAAACCATACGCCATATACCAAGGTGTATGAAACCTGAAATATTACAGACAGAATGAAATCCTTTTGTGTGTGTTTGTCCATCTTGTTATTCTTTCAAACAAAGCAGTTATTAACCTTGAGTAACCAATTTATGTTTTTGCTGCTGTTTTTTAGAGAAAACAACTGCTTGCTCCTTAGAGGTTGGATTATCTATGTTTCTGTAGATCATGGATACTACAGTCACAAGTTTCATGGGGTGAAGAGGCAGCTCTTGTAGTTTTTATTCTAAACTGAATCCAAAGCTAAGTGTGTAGCTACTTCAACTCAGCTAAACATGCTTGTGCTAGTGGCTGGCCGGGGTCTTCTTTTTTAACTAGGCTGATTCAGCACAGGGATACCTTGTATTTTTGTGTATGTTGAGTGAAGGCACTACAAACGCCCTCTAGGTGGTAACTCCACTACAGGGAATGTTATCAAAGTACCAGAACATTAGTTATGCTTACATTTGAAAATGTGTTTTGTGTCATACATCTATATGTACCATTCTTGACTCTTAATCTTGGCTCCAAGCTTTCCTATGTGCCCAAAACATATACACAACAGATATTTCTTGCTTTCACACCAGCTGCTGTAGACAGCTGATACTCTTCAGTGGACATATTTACTGAAATTTTCAGACTGGATTATGATGAAAATTATTATTTATTTTGAAATCTGACTTTTTTCTGTGTAATATGAAGCTTGCTTTTTGCCTCACTCCTTCCCACAGTTTTTTTTGCCACTCCTGCTGAGCTTGAACTGTGCTTTACTTGGAGTTTTCATTTGTCCCTGAACTGTGAAGCCCAGACACCTAGACAGCTTTTTTCGCAACAAGTGTTTTTATGGATTAGTGTGCAAATCAAAAGGGGAAAACGGTATTCACTTTTTAACAGAAGTTTACCACAGATCTCAAGGGTTAAAAACTAGTGATTTCAAGTGCAAGATCAAAAAGGTTTGGGCCTGGTGGAAAAGCAGGCAGTAGCCCTATCTTTCTTTACCTTTTTCAACATCTTTCCTAGCCCTGTTTCCCCTACTGATTTATTGAAACAGAAACCACATGGCCCAAGAGAAGTGTCTGCTACTCTAAGCACTTTGTATGACAACCAACCACTTCGAAATTTTTTATTTAAGGTGATTATATTTAGTTACATTCAAAGGACCTTATTCTGACCTCACCCTTTGTAAAACAGGAACAATTTTCACTAAAGCAACAGAGCACCTGGCCAAAACACAGGCATAGGCAAGATCAGTGTAAAAAGGACATGCAGTGTCTGGTATGTTGCTGTGTATGCTTCCTTGCTGTACAAACCCAGCTGGGGCTTTCATCCCACTGTGCAAAAAGGCTTCCCAAATGTGAAAAGAGATAGATGCTTAATTCCTCTAATTTCTCCAGGGAAATCATTTTCTCCCTTCAGGGGTGGAAATCGCCATATGACTTTCTGAACTGGTTAGACTAGCTACGAAGTGTGAAAAATACTGCCAGGTTTGATAAATCACTTCTTGCTATTTTGCTCCTCACTAAGCTCACTCTAATTTTAAGTCCACACCAGGACTCACGAAGATAAGGCATGTGTAAGCTCATCAGGGAGATACTTGATACAAAAGCAGCATTCAGGCAAATTTCCCTTTCCTCAAAGTCTGCGTGAAGCTAAGGTCACAAACTAAACCAGGAATAATAAAAACTTATAATTGAAAAACATCTCTAATTTTTCTATTTCAGACATCCTATCCTTATTTCATTAGAAAAAGCTTCTATATCTTACAGGAATTCACTTTAAAGATCATGTTTTGTTACTTCCATATTTAAAAGTCCTCTTGGTAACAATGGATTTCAGGTATTGCCCTTTTTCCTAGGTAACATGGCTTTTTAAGCAGCCAAGAATCACTATCTACAGACGAGAAACAGTTTTCACCTCCCAACATCTCTTGAAAACACATATTCAAAACTACCAGAGAGTCTGGGTCTGATTTCTACTTGGCACTGCCTTAATGAACTTGGGGTTGTTAGGGTTTTTTTGCCTTTGGGCTTGTCAAATGTGTACTTAAGGCACACAAATAAGTGCATTTGGAGACCCTGCTGCAGCCCTGCACAAGACACAAAACAGAAGAATCCCCTGCCGCAAAGCACACAGTTTAAATCTCCATTGATGTGTTGAGACAAAAATGCAGCAGAACTTGTCTTCATTCAGAGACTGGATCTTAAAAACTGGAATTCCCAAGAGGAAAGCCAACAGTTGGAGAAATGTTGAGGGCAGTGTTGCAGTTGTCTGGGAAGCAGAGCTTGTCAGTGCCATTTGTTTAGATATACAGGCTTTTCTGAGTTCATTCTTTGAATTTAAGAAGGATTATTCAAAACCAATTCTTTAAATACAGAAGACTTTTGAATGCTTTTTTTCAGGCAGTCTCTTTGCTTTGAATGTGCAGAACTCATGTGTACCAACCTGTACTTTCAAGGCAGCTCACAGGAAAA
This sequence comes from Lathamus discolor, assembly GCF_037157495.1. Lineage (NCBI taxonomy): Eukaryota > Metazoa > Chordata > Aves > Psittaciformes > Psittacidae > Lathamus > Lathamus discolor. The sequence continues at coordinate 64,801,204 of NC_088909.1, forward strand.
ACACCACATCCCAAAGGTTACAACTTCAGAGGCTTCCAGCTGAAGCTGTTAAGGAAAAAACCTTAAATTACATATTCAATGCACCATTGAAAAGGAAGCTTGAGTACGGGCTGATTCCCCAATCATTTATTCAGTCTTTCAAAGTCTGTGGAGGATGATCTGTGAGGACAAGAACCCATGACAACGTGATTTGTCTTGCTCATCGTAGTTACTTAAGAATTCAAAACCCACATTGCCCTTGATAAGAATTTACTCCGAAGTGGATTTTTTCTGCATATTCTACTTTGCTTTCAGCACAGGTCACTTTGCAGACTTGTATTTTGGGTTGTTCTTGGTTTAGAATCTTCACTTTCTGAGCCTTTGTAAATAGTGTTACTGCACACCATAAACTTGATATTTTTATTAAGAAGAAAAGCACTTTCAGTTTCTCTGTATTCTTTGTAATTAAAGGAGTGAAAAGCTGAAGCTAGGTAGGAAGCAGTTTTCATAACCAAGATGCATGCCGCTTTAATGACATGAAAGGATTAAGGAAAAAATCCTTAGCTTTGAGGCTCTCAGTGTCACTTAATTAAGGGTTATTTTAGCAGCATGTAAGCCATTAAACTTTCTCTTTCTGTAGCATTTTGAGGATCTGTATGAACTGACCTTGGGAGAAAAATATGTTCAGGAGTCATACAAGACTAAAATACGTCCTCATAGAATCATAGATTAAGTTAGGTTGATAGGACTTTAGATCAAAATCCAAAAGGGGTCTTTGCTCAAAATAAGGACCACTTCAAATTAGATCATGTTTTTCAGGACTTCATCCAGATACGGTGGGCTCTGGTCTTGTCCAGCTCCAAGGACAGAAGTGCCGCAAACTCTCTGTGAAACCTGCTACTGTGTCTTACCACTCCCATTGTGAATAATTTCCAATGGCTATTTCCCTTGCTGAACCTTGTGCCTGCTGCCTATTGAGCTTCTGCTGTCTACCTCCAAAACCAGCCTAGGTTCATCTTCTCTGTTACCCGCTTTAGGCAGGGGAAAAGAGCAGATTCTTTTGAGCAGAGCAAACTTAGACACACCTAGAGCCAAAATAATTGTATTTATAAAAATGACTTTTCAAGAAGAAATGTTGAGCTCCATATGCATTGTGTCTTAGTGGTTATACCTACAGCAAAAGGACTGATTGAGAAGAAAGACAGTGTTCAAGATTTCTGCCTACTTTTAATACTACTATTTGATAGTCAGGCATCTTGCTTTTCTGAAAGTCAAGCACCCTGTTGGCAACCAAGAACCTTAAACAAACGGATGGTATTTCAGCCTTGGGTGAGGTACCAACTCACTCTTTTCCAGTAATTTTGTCTATAAAACCTCACACACTTCAAGTAAACAGATGTAACTGAAAAGACACAATCACAGAAGGAACCAAAAAAAGCATGAAGCAAGTGTCACTTTCATTATTACTTTTCTAATGATAATTTCATTCCTCTCCAGATCACAAATACTGTCAATCATTATGTCTCATAACAATGGTAATTCATGAGTATTTCAATGAATTTTTAAAGGGAGAATTACATATATTCAATTTTTCTGGATGTGAAAAACTCTTGGTACAGGGCTCTATCTCAAATGGGAGGGCATGCTAGGGTAGAGCTGAGCTGCATGCCTGGATGCAGCCAGATTGGAATAAAATAATGATATAAAGCCACTCTTGATCCACTTCACTCTCATCTGCCTTGGATTTGAGGCCAAATGGTTTAGCTCTGAGGTCTTGATCTGTCTGAACAAGCAACAGGCCATTCAGAACAAATACTCAGCATTGAACAGCTATCAGTTAATGTTTACATTGCAGAGCTTGTTATCATTATATTTAACGCTGTACAAATACGTGGTACAATTATGCTAATATAAATGCCACTCAGCTCAGAAGGTCTAAGGGTAAGACCCTAAGTTTGCTCATAAACAGAATTGTGCTGGATCTGTCCTATATAGAAACTTGGATCTTGCTATCACCATCTGAGCACTTTAAAACATGATGTTCCCCTGGGTGTCTGGTTTTTCACTGACTTTTGCACAGTGTTCATGTTCCAGTATCAGCTGGAGTGCCCCTGGTGCCAGCAAAAATGCGCTGTACTTGTTCAGTTTGCAGCACTAGAAAGTCATACAAGCAGGAGGCAATCCAGAGTCATATGACCTCTGAAAATACACCTTCTACACTCACTGAAGTTCATTTTCATTCTTGTGAACACAAAACACTGTCTCTGTACCAGAAAATACAGTGTTCTAATCAAAACAGATGTGGTCCTTCCCCAATTTTCACAGTGTCTGTTTAGAAAACAGACTGACTGTTTGACTGACTCTGAAAGGAAATGTGGGTCACTTTGCAAGAAATGCTCTCTGCATCTAACTAGGAAAGGAAGGGCAGAATCCTGTAAGTCACACCAAGCACCAGTTTATTCACAAGGCATCTAGAATGTGTGTAAATTCCTGGCAGAGAAAACATTGCAAACATCCTGCATATTTATTTTAAGATAAATCATTAAAAAAAGAGAAATCAGTATCATCAAAATATATGTTGCAAAGGAAACCAAGGCATAAGACAAATTGCAATGTTTGGCTAGACTTGCCTTAAGGCTCAGTAATTGCTAGAGTCTGCTGTGTCAGAAGAATGGCAATGAAACAGGTAGGTCAAACAAGAGAAACTAGCTTCATTCCCTACAAAGAAATTACACTCTTGCATAAAACCAGGGCACTCTTTCTGGAAGATCGGTGTATATTCGTGTAGCAAGAAAGAACCAAACATAATTACTTGCAATGCTACTATGCATATAATTACAGTTGTGATAATATGTGAAGTGAGCCAAAACATTTTCTGGGCTGTTTTCTTTAGAAGGACCCAGAAAACACTATAATAATAACCCGACCAATCTAGAAAAGAGCAGCTGCTGCTGTGGCATATGGACATAACTTTGAAGGAATTTTGGCTGTCCTGCCAAATGCAAAGGGACAGATTTTTTTTTCTCTGTTCTACGTTAACACACAGCCTGTGAAGTAAAAGTCATGCTTGTATTACTTCTGAAATACATCATTAATCTTTGCTTTCTTGCCTTAGCTCTTTCTTTTGTCATCTAGTTCAGTAATTTTCAAGATCCTTCCAATATATGAACCCCAGAAACATTCTCAGTGGGAAGATGGACCAATTTTCCATCCATCAATTGTTGTAAAGCATTTTCAGATTTGCTTTCCTTCGTCACTTTTCACTGACCCTTTAAAAGCAGACTCCAGTCCCCCATGGTTTTTCAGTCCACAGCCTAAAAAACACAGTTCTAGACACATTCGTTCATGTGCTTCTCTGCAGCCACTGTTTTTTTAAGCAACTGTTGTTCAGAAATAGGTCAGCATGTGCCAGCCGCTCGTGATCTGGAGAAAGGGGGATGCTCTGGGTCATGCCTCTCCATGGCTCTGGAAGTCCTGATCCATGAAGTGAGTTCTATTCAATTGCTACTTCAGTTTCTCAGATCACAAGGGCGCACAGACATACGCACAGACACAAGCACAGGAGCCACTATATTTTTTAATCATGAGCAAATATCTGCTTCCTATTTACAGTTTCACAAGCTGTGTAAGTCGTCAGTGTTTAGTGGATTTTTCCAGAGCAAGAAGGAAAGAAAATCTGCACGTGGACACCAGGATTAATGCCCCTCTTCTTTAATGAGGACTCCCAGCCGCATCTGCAGTGACCTTCATGGCAGGCCTCCCACAGGCTTCAGTCTAGTCAGGGTTTTGCTTTCAAAACTGCATGCTGGAACATGTCGCTTTGCTCAAAGACTGTTTATAACTTCAGGGAAATGGAACTTGCCCATTTAATGCAGAGGGCTTTAAAATCCCTGAGCGGTTCATTTGCCAGTGTTAACTTCACCAACATAATACACCACACTGTAACCTCAGACCCAGGGGTTCAGCCATCTGTGATCAAGACCCAGATTTGCAAAGAGTAACAGGGCTCCAAAATGCCATCAAGATACGCATATTATAACATTACAAATCTCTTAGTTTAGATGTACATTTTTTTCCCTGGAGGATGGAGAAATGTAGTTCGAGGTTGCCCAATGTTAAGACAAAAATGACAGAATGGCAAGCCCATCTCTACTGTTTTTCAACATGTGGTTACTTTCTGTAACCACAAGGGACTTGCTATCCATACCCTTCTAAGACCAGCACTGGCCACATGGTTATGTCAAATGCTTACAGAATAAGTGGTTTGATTGCTGTAAGCATCTTGCTTAATCTACTAAGTCATGCAGTTCCACCTGGTGGTAAAAATATAAAGATCTTATCTTTGTAGGTTTGGCAAAAAGATGTCAGATGGTGCAAGTTATCCCCACTTTGCTCAATAGGTATAGGGAGACAAACTTGTAATTTTGATAGCACAATATTTTTGTTACAACCTAGTTAGTTTTCAGCAATGGTTATAAAAGTGTGTAAACACACATTTGAATTCCAGAAAAAATTAACTTGTTACTGGCATCTTTAAAATATAAACCCATCGCCCTCCACCAACTCATAAAAGCATATGATTTTCCATCTGTCAGCAACCAAACTCTGTTTTGATTAGTGGATTATTAACCAAAAGTGATAATCTCCTCACTTTTTTTAAAATTCTTGGTACTTGGATTTTTTTTTTTCTTCTTTTATTCCTCTCCACTAGACTCTTTAATGACATGAATGCCATTATCCCATTTCCTACTGAGTTTGCCTGAGACTAATATCAGAAATTACCTGCTCCTGCAGAGCGCATAACTATGACAAGCAACACAGTACTATTGTTAGCTGTTCCAGATGCTTAAGTTAATCAAATAAGAAGAAAAAGTAGCTTTTAGATCAAAATCTACTTCCTATTTTGGCAAATCCTGTGCATTCCTTTAGCAGCAAGCAGAACATAAGTAGCAACCACAGTGGTATAATTTTTGCCCCTTTACTTAAAAAGTTACAGACTTAAAGGCAAGAAAAGATCACTTGAACAGAAGAGTTGTTTTTAGAAAGAGATTACTGTTATACTATAATAGCAAAAATGAAAAATCTCATTCTTACAATTTTAGTTATCCTCTATTAAAAATGTTGAATTTCACTTCTAGCCTGAGTTTGCCTAGCTTCAAATCGAGATTAAAGCTGGATTTTTCAGTACTGTTGCCTGCTAAAGACTCTGTCAAAGACAGGTCTATTCCTGAAAACTGGGAACTCCACTCAGCCATACAGTTACCACATCACTGTGTTCCGATCTCACCACAATGAGATCTTTCACTTTGCTGAGACAAAGCAAACTTAAGAAATTACTAGGTCCTTAGTCACTTCAACATACTTCCTAAATACAGGTTTTGTACACACTGTGCTGCCTTTACTCCCCTGCGCTTGAAGCCAGTTGTGTCTTTGAGAAATCCCAGGGAACGCATGAACTCCTCTTTCCTAGAGTTCTATTGTAGGGACTCCTAGGACACTCTAATTTCAGAGTTTCTCACCAGTCTTGAATTCTTACTGTGTTTTCACTGTGGACCTCTGAACCACGCAGATATTTTTCCTGTAGCTTCAAGTTTCCCTTCTGAATCACTATGAAGCTAAAATTGATGCATCCTCTGCAATAAATTTCATTTCTTCTTGATTGATCTCACTGTGTAATCCACCTTTTTCAGACTACTACAGCAATTCTTTTCATCTTCACGCCTTTTCAAACTTTTGTTGCTTGTAAATAGTTTCTCCAACCTTTTAGGCACGTTATCTTTTACAGGTTTTACCACAAGTTGTCTTTTTTGTTGTTGATGTTCAGATCATCATTGTAATACCATTTTTTTTCAAATCCTATCTCCCTTAAATACATTGCAGAAAATTAATTTATCTAGGTTTCTACTTCCCATTCTTTCAAGGCATTTCCAACTTGACCGGCAGCCACCTAAGTTCGACATTTTTCCCAAAACTCTACAAGCAGCAAGTATTTATAATTCTGGACCTTCATAGCATCAGCCAGAATCTGTAGGGCTTGCAAAACTGACTCCTGAAACTGCCACTTCTCTGGATAAATCAGATCACTTCTTAATGTTCTCTTCAATAAGCAGGATATATTGTGATCCTTGGCATCAACATGATAAATCATGGTTCTTTTCTCCCAAGCCTTAAGCCATCATCAAGGCTTTTTTGCTGACTGACAATAAGGTAACGTTTCAATAGTGATCATACCAATGATCATATAATAAAATAACTTCATTAATCTAATTTCAGAGAGTTCCTGAATATAATGAAGGATATCAGGATTGGGACAGAACCTGGCAACTAGCTGCTGCTTCCAGAAGGATGCCGCAAACACAATGTGACTCAGATACATTGCAGACATGATTTCATCCTATCACCAGATTTTTCATCTGAAGCTCTTGCAGTGACACAACATTAAAGAGCTTGTGTGGTGGTTTGGGCATTTTTCTGGACAGTAGGGGTTTGAATTTCCTGGAAAAAAGACAAAATTGGGAGTCCATCTAGTAACGTCCCTCTCCCTTTTAGCAGATTTCTGATAATCTGCTCTGTTTGAAGCTATATTTTAAGAGGATGAACAAATGTTCTGTTCAGTTTGATAGAGCTGAAACATCTTACTCAGCAAAGATAAAAAATGTGATTTCATAATGACACTGTAGTCAAAATATCATGTAATCTGGGACTATTTATTGCAGAGGTCACCAGCCATTTCTGAATGACAAGTGCATCATTTTGAAAGCTGTCCCTCCTCCTCAGTTGAATGAAAACCAAATACCCTGAGTACCTTGAAGAACAAATCAAGCTATGACTACCCTATCCTGATGAATCATGAAAATTGCTCAACAGTGAAAACAGTCTTCAGTCTTTCTCCATCTTCAAGCCTTTCATGCATTTCCCTCATACATGCAACAGTCTGTTTTCCTCCAGCTGTGATTCCTCCTCTGCTTCCACTCTTAAAAATCCTCGAAAAGGTTCCTCAGGATTAAATATTAGGGAGGGCAGGGGGAGGGTATCATTCCAATGAGAAGATTGTGGAGATAAAAATGCAGTGTAATAAAATAGGTCTTTTAGAAATATGCACTCACAGGCATTTAACTATAAGCAGACCGTTTCATAGCTTTTATTATGCTGGACTCATGCCAGTAAATGAAAATTGCACAGAACATGCAACTTTCACAACAAGATTTTTCCCTTATTGCATCTAACTACCAGAGACAGCAGTCACCTCCACTGGTGTTCTGCCTTTGGCCCCCTTCTGAGACATAGGCCATTAAATTGCTTCCACATGACAGGACTTGGAATGCTGAAAATCAATCTAACTTATGATTCTGAAGTTTAGTTTCCTTTCAAGAGTCGTATTTCAAAAGTTCACAGCTGAACCCCTTCCTCTGCTAGATTCAAGCCAGGATCATTTAAAGGTAATTTAAACACTATGAGAAGATTGTAACATAAGCTCTTTCTCTATATTCATTTTTTTTTTAACGTGAAAAAATTCAGACAGGAAAAACCTTTTAGAAGGCATCAAGCACTAATATTAAGGAATTAGTTGCAGAGAGTATCAGAAAGGACAAAGACTGTCTGATTGCTGTTTATTTGCACAAGTCATTTACTATACAATTCAACAGCTTGTTTTCAAACTTTCTACCCCCTGACACAGATTATGAGACACACTGATCTAGTTTCTGGCAAGATAATGCTATACCGAATGTTGGATTTGGACACCATTGACCAATCTTCACAAATACTTTAGGGTAAAGAAAGCTACCCTTTTAATTTTGTTTATTCCAGCCCCTCTTGCACTGAAATCTCTTTGCTCAGGAAAATATTATATACCACCATTTAACTACTTTTTATACATTTGTAACCAGTAGCCATGAAAGGGCTTACTTATTCCTTAGCCCATTAATTCAATGTGATCATTTCACTAAACTGAGCTTTACTGTCCATTTTAAAGGTATTTTCAGTAATATTAAACGCAGCACAATAAGTGATGTATAAATATTTGGATATTCTGTTGTTTACTAAACAGAATACAAAACATTTGCTTTTTTCCTAGGGTCCTTCTTTGCATTATCCAGCCTTAATTTATGGCCTCAGGGTTAATATTATACAAACAATCATTTATTTCGGAAAAATACGTGATCATTACTAAGCTATTCCATTGGTTAAAGAACCTTTGCTTTCTTTATCCCAGCTGGGTTGAGGTAATTGCCTTAGGCTGCAGGCAGGAGAATGGAAAGCAGATGAAGCATGAAGATCAACCACACAAAGAAACTGCCTAAACAAAGAAATGTCTACAAGAGGAGGAGGAGAGAAAGTGTCTCAGCCCAAACAGGCATATTGGAAAAGAAACTGCACATAGCTGCTCACTACTTTGTATCTTCAGAAAAAAAAAAAAAGAGGAAGAAAGTCATCAGTAATTCCTGTGGACTAATCCATGCATATGCAAGCAAACTGGGCTTGCAGGCACTTTCTGATAAGAAAGGAAATGCCACAGCCTACGAATGACACTGGATATTAACCCACATGCTGATGTGAGGAATACTGTTTAAAGGCAAAGCTCTTCTTCATTTTTGACTGTTTAAACTCACGTTGGAAACCAGAGGAGTCTATTTAATCATGCTAGTATCTCAAGCTAAATCTGCAGAAATCTCTTCAGCTGTATTACTCCCATATGTCCCACTACACCATATGGCCCAAACGCACTAATAACTTTTGCATCCTGTACTTTTTATGGCATTCATCTTACTAAACTAAAAAAATCAAAGTTTTAAAATGTTTAAACATGGGCACTACTCACCCTGGCTTTCTTGCAGTCAAATGAGAAAAATAGGGAGTGATTTACATGGCTTGCCTTAGCCATCTGTCTTAGAAAGAAATAAACTGCCCCCTGGAGATGCTCACCTCTTTCTACTGGCTGTAAAAGTAGGCTATAGTGAGTAGTACAGGCTTCAAAGCCTGACCATGAAGTGTCTATCTGAGGAGAAAAGATCCTGGTATTCAACCAGAGAGTTCACTTTCTTCTAGAGAAAAGTATCTCCTAGACATTTCCAGGAGACTGATAGTGTGATTGCAATAGTCTGTTTCTGGCTGGTAAACTTGATGTTAATAATTACAGGAGGGTTTTTATCACTATTTCCCATGAAAAATTACCTAATGCCTTGACTGATGCTCACATTATTTTGCTTGACACCAAGTTAAACTGAAACCACAGTCAGTATTGGCGCTACCCCAGAAGAGCATCTAGGGCAAACTGTCCACCACCAGATGAAAGGAGACATCTTTGGAAATCCTCTTGATGGAGACAAACCTTTGGAAGGTCTCCAGTGTATTTTCTTTTTCTCAAATAAAGGACATTGCATGCCGGAGACGTAGTCATGTTCTTTAAACTTGCTAATTCTTATGGGTCCAATCTTTCCCTTTCAACTACTAGCCGAAGAGTACATCTTTATTTTGAAAATCTCCACTTACTCCACATTAAAGAACTTGCGTTGAATTGTTTTGAAAGATATATTCCTGGTTTTGCGCAACTTCTTGATGAAAAGTGTGTTAGCTCATAGACCAAAATGGCATTCTTGGAAATATAGGCTGGCTTATTTGCGTTACTTCCTTTGCTATTTTTGTTTTTAAATTAGTTTGGCTGGAATATGAGTAGGAGTGATATACTAACACTTCATTAGCAGCCATACACTGTTCCCTCTTTCTTTCCCATATGAATTAAATCTTAATTCTATTCCTAAACTACAATAAACATTTCCACAGAAATTGAGGCAGACTTTTTGAAGCAAGGTTATAAATAGAAAAGAGTTCAGGTATCTAGAGTTTTGTTACTTTTAACTGATAATTGAAGTAGGAAAGCTTGATCACACTTATGTTAACAACAAAAAATATAAACAGAAGAGTATTCCTACCGAAGCGCTGTTAAAGCCATGTGAATCTGTCCATGGACTTTTAACAACCTCTGGACATGCAATTATAGAGCCTCGATTTCTGACATTATCTCTGTTTCAATGACTTCTGTGATGCAACTGGGCTGGACTCATTTTTTTGAGGCTTTGTTTTTGGGCAATTGGACATAGGATTGAAGCTATCTGTCTAACTGGGCTATCATCTGGGTGCCATGTTAAAAGGAACTTTTAGAAGTTTTGCCACAGAAAAGGCATATAATCTGGGGATAGTCAGTCATTATTATGATATAGTATTATGTTGAGACAGCGGGCAATCTGAGATGACCTCTGGTCTATCCAGACTAAACGATAAATCTGTTCATAACAGTGAGAAGTGCGTACCTGGATTTGCCTGGGAGAGGCTGGTTGGATAATGTTATAACACTAAACAGCTAATGTGTCTGTGAAATCTGTCACTTCCAGAGAAGTGGTGGAATCATCATCCCTGGAAGTGCTCAAAAAGATTGTAGATGAGGCCTTCAGTGGTACGATTTAATAGTGGCCTTGGCAGTCCTTGGGTAATGGTTAGGCTTGATTATCTTAAAGGTCTTTTTTAACCTTGTTAATTCTATGATTCTATGAAATGTTTTCAGCATTTAGGCTTTGTCTTGGTAGAAGTTTTCCTTGAGCTCATTGAAAAACATGATTTGGAAACGTCTGCAATCTGTGCTTCAAAACAAGTTTCAGTGTCTTCATATAAAAGTTGTATTACCTGAATAATATCTTTTTATACACTGAGTAATTATGTCAAAGAATCTAAGAACTTTCTCCTGTTTCCTTTCTGAAGACATATTCCTGACTTCTGTTCATGAAAAGACTAAGACAGATCTTTCCGGCAATCGGATGAATTTTCATTGAATTAATGCAGTAGACTGCTTCATGAGTTGTTCAGAGTGCAAAGAACTCTTGTGTTTGAGCGAAAGAATGAAATCATGTCTTACCATATAGTAACAATATGATTTTTTATCATTTATAAACACTTGTTTCAATTATTCAGCAATAGCAAAGCTGCACTAGAAGCATAGCTGCTATTAGTACTATCAGGAAAGTCTGTGATCTATCTATCAGGGATAGTTTTGTCACCTTGGAGCACATGTGCTTACTTGATTGTTTACTAAGTGTCATAAGGGTAATACTAAATGTTAATGTCAAAAACCTGAAATAAAATTTTCACTTTCATTTCTAAAGACATCACCTATTCACTGACAGGCGTTTCCAGTTTCACAGTAATCTTCATTTGCTTGTTCACTTTCAGATCATACTAAACTGTGTATTTAGCTCTTGGCAGGTCCAAAAAGTCTTATGCATCTGTGGAATATCATACAAATGCTAAAGTGAATTGGATTTATAATACCTGAAATGTAAGTTCTGCGTGCCTGAAATTATCCTTTTATTAAGTTGCTCATGCCAAAATATGCAGGTGTCCAGGGGTTTGTCTATATCTGACTGACATCTACCAGTTGCAGAAGAACTGCTCTGTGGCCTACTTTTTCCAGTTGTCCACAGTTATAAGGTTTCTCATATTTGCACAGTGATGTTTTAAAAACTAAAATCTGTTTCTCTTATGCATCCTCTTCCTGTGCACCTTTATTACTGCTAGAGATTAACCACTGAAGGTGACATGGTTTTGATTTTGCTTTGAGGACATCTGATACCTATTGCATCACTATTTTGCCAGGGGCATTCAGAGTGCCTCAGCAGATGAATGCATGCATGCGTATGACCCTTGAAGAGAGCTGTTTGAACAGCTACAGCCAGCTTCGTTGTGTTCATAGCAAACTCTGTGATGTTCCTTTCAGCTACGTGTCACATCCAGTTTATGTTGTCTGAAATTTTAACAATGACAGATGATTCTAAGCTCTTTTCAAAATTCTTGCTTAATCAGAAGCTGACACCCAAATCTGGCTGCACATAATTTTTCAAGTATGATGACTTTTTCGATAAGTGTGAAGAAATATTCATGGGCACATTCAGACATTTTTCAGACATAAAGATATTTTATTCTATACTGTATATTTGGTACTACTGTTTACCTATGCAGAAAAAAAATAATGAACTAGAAAAATCTACCATATGAAGAAGACACAAATGAGCAGTACTGTGCACTTTGCTTACAGAAAATAATATAGTTTGGTTTCTTAGCACTGTCAACTCTAATTTCAACTCAATCATTCTTTCCAAAGGCTAGGCGTACTTGCTTTAATAAGGAAGCTGACCTAACTGTTTTGCAATAACTCCCCCATGTGGGCATTCCATTTTACTCTAGATTTATTATTTCATTTTCAAAACAACAAGGTTGTCTCAAACATTAGTCTTTCTTTCAAGTAGAGTGGCTGCACATACAAATATTCCTGAAACGCTTACGATGTGTAGAAATCTTTATTTTGGTTACTCTCCCTTTGTCAATAAAACCCAGAGCTAATTTAATGCTTAGCATGGACAGGCTGTTTTGATTTTCTACAGGTTAGGAAGGATGGTTCCAGTTGGATGAGAATGAGCTGAATTGCCCTTTCTGGTAAAAGAAGGCTAAAAAGTAATCTTTTTCTCTAATTTAGTTGATTGAGTCTGACTCCTCTGGAAGCTCATGCTTTACCTAAGTTTCTTACTAAATATAGGCAAAGGCTGTTTGCTGTCAATGGCTCTAAGCATGTCCAATAGGCTTAGTCTTTGAAGTACTGGTTAGAGCTGACAGCTGTCCTTTACTAATGCTGTTAGCATTGGTGATGTCCATGGAGATGAACTGGTAGTGAAAATGATTTGGAGGGCATATACCAGTTGGAAGCTTTGGAGGATGTAACAAGACCTTCTAAAACTCACTCTGGTCAGTACAGCTATGAAACTTCATATCAAAAGCTTAATTTAATTAATCAATAATTTATTAGTTTCTAAGAAGCTCAATCACAGTAATTCTGATTACTTGCTTGTTTCTTGTCTGGAGATAAAAATAGCTATCTAATTATCTAATGGGCTTTGTGAGAATAAACAAACAGTGATTTTTGTCTTCGCTTTAGCAAAGACTAAAATCTAAGTCAAGTCTCATAACTAACAGATTACCAAGCATGAAATACATACATGTTTCTGCGGCCAGTAGGCTGTATCACACAACAATCTCCCACAGGATTTTCGTGGACACTTAACATAAGGTGCCACAAAGTGGGGAAGAGTTCCTCCAATTTGCTTCCCTCTTTGAACTGGTTGATTGAACAATGGGCTAGGGGTAGATAGAGGGGAGGTCATTTTCAGGCTGAGTAAACACAGCAATTTCTCACTCAGAAATGTCCCCAGTGGCAGCTGTTTGACCTATAAGGAGCTTGCCCTTCATCTAGTCAAGAAGCAAATTGTGAAACAGCTCTTCTTGGATGTTTTCTTTTTCTTTAACCTTATTTCATCCTGGAGCTAAGGTACCAAAATACCACTCTAAATGCAGTTTCCATCCTCTTTTTCAGATGGACCAGTCTCAGGAAGTCCTGGCATATCTTGAGGCATTTTATTTGGTTTTTTTCCATGTGGTTCTAGGCCATATAAAAATGTCTGTCATCAAGTCATTTGTCAGGGGCAAAAAAACCAAACAACCCTCCCTGCCCCTTTGCTTCTTTAATCTAACAGCTTTCTGGTTTTTCTCATTGTCAAAACTATTCTCTATATTTCCCCTTCCATGTGTCTATATCATCTATTAGATAGGCACAGGTTTTTCACCAACTAATATACATGTATGTACGTACATTGCTATCTATCAATATATAATGTGCCTTACAAAATTTTGTTTGCATAACTTCCCTAAATGTACAGTTTTTCTTAAATATAATGAACCCTTCATAGGTACTTGTTGAAGACAATTGAATCTTTTTTCAGAAATGTTGAAAATAAAATGTTTTCAATTCTTACGGTTTTATTAATTTGGTAAATCCAGGTTAAGCATTTTTCATACTTTTGAGAGTAACTACTCTAGCACATTACATTGATACCAACACTTGAATATTCTGGTGAGGTCATGAAAGTGTTGCATGTCCCCTTCCAGGGACCAAGTGAGTGTCTGGAAAGTCAAACTGAATACTGGGGCCAGACCCCCTGTTTGGATGTTCAGTGATGTATAGAAATCTGACTAATGTAACACGATCAAGGGCTAATAAGGTCAACAAATTCTTGGTTTCCTAATTAACAGGTGCATACAACAGGTCTCCTTTCATCTGAGCTGGACATGTGTTGTCAATACATAAAAAACAGATGTTGGAGTTTAGGGCTGATATTTCATGTAAAATTCAGCAATATTGCTGTGTTTCCAGTGCTACCTGAATTACTAAGTAAACCTGAAGCACCACTTGTTAATTGCTGTAATTAAATAAATAAAACCCATTACATCCTTGTATCATGTGTCCTTAAAGGATTTTAAAACGTTTTCTAAAATTTTTGGGAATACTATGACATACAAGCAAAACAGCCTAATAAAGCAGAATTTGTGAATGCATGTAAGCTAGTGGACAATATATATTCATACCAGCTACTTTAGCAGACAAAATATTACAGAAATGAAGCTGCCTAAGTATAGTATGCAGTCATTGGCAAGATGCAGGCCTCCATGGCCTGAATCAAAGTGCTTAATTTAGCCACTTGTGTATAAACACTGTAAATCCCCCACAGACTATTTTGCATGGTATTAATGGGTGTGTGATTGAAAAAGCAGGAAGATATTCTTAAAAGGGTTCTCACATTTCTCAAATTATCCATTTAATTAATTTTTAAACTACAGTCTGAATTTGCTCCTGTTAACATTAGAACATCATTAACATTAGAAATCATTTGGCCTAATAAGGCTTTTAATTGCTTTATATACTTTAACATGATGTCAGTAGAAGTACTTCTTGTGTAGACTTACCTTTACTCTTATTATACCCAGAGTGATGGACGTTACACTGAGAATTATATTATTTTATGCTTTTCCTTTTATACAGAAAATATTACACAAATCTTGCTTGTACTACTACTAATCCTGAGAAGATATCTCATGCAGGAGCAGACTCTCAGGTAGGAGAGGGTGTAGGAGCTCTTTTCACCATTTAACAAAATATCTCTCTTGAAATTCCATAGTTTCTGCAGTGTGCTCAAATATTAAATTTCGTTTGCCTCTTTCATACTTGCTTGTTTAATAAGGAGGACCAGAAAAAAAGATCAGTATCTGCAGACAGTGGAATCAGAGCTAGAGGTACATGTGCTAAATAAGAAAGCTAAAATAATCTCTGAGTATAACTGTACTTCTGGGTACAGTCTGCATCACATGAACAGGCAATAGCATGATTTGCTAGCTGCATTTTATCTCCCTATTTAAATAACCAAGTATCACACATCTGTATTTACTGGTGTAGCCTTCTGCAGAAATGTAGGCTGAGTAAGAGGTACGCTCCCTTGGATCCATAGAAAGATCCCTTAATTGCTCCATTGTCTCAACAGCTTTGTGCTAAAAATGCATAGGCAAATGTTTTAACTATGCCATCCAGAAATGTACCAGTCACTTCGCATTACAGAAAGATGAAATGTTCAGGGAGAGTGACAAGATTAAAAGTTCAGCAAGAGTGACCAATGTATTGGAACAGAAATTAGAAAATAAGAGAAGGAACATTTTGTGCTGCTTCCTCTGCTGTCAGCGAGAGGTCTCTGCATGCTGCAGAGCAACACACTCACTTTCTGTTTGCAAATTACAGGTATGTTAATGCTTTCCCTTTCAGCTTGACTGCCAAAGCCAGACAAGGTCAGAGACTAGTGTCTTTTAGTGTCAGTTTCCCAATGACTTTACTTACCCATACAATGTCATCCATGAGCAACCCAATAGGAGTCAGGTTTAAACTAAGAGGGTGCTATCTGAGACATTTGTTCTGATCTCATTAGCAACACAGACTGCTAAATTTTACCCAATAATGTACGAACCAACACTCTGAACTTATTCCTTAAACTGTTTTTTTGTGCTACCTTATGTGATGTTTGACAAGACAGATGGTTTGAAGGGTAATTTTAATGGCAACCACATTTTTCTTACAGGTACCTGCTTTCACAGCTGAAACAAACAGCCAGAAATTGCTCATATGTACCTAGACAAGTATTTTGCTCATATGTACCTAGACAAGTATTTGTCTTTCTTGGCAAAGAATAGGGTATTGATCCAATGGCAGGACAATTACAAAGATAAATTTAAAAGTGTCAGGAGGAAAATAAATGGGCTAATCAGCAAACACATGAAATGGGACGGAAAGTAGGTGAACACAAACTGGTCATCACCCTAATTTTAGCACAAACACTCTCTACTAAAAAATCCACAGTAATACTAATGTGGTGCTTTATCTTTATCACACAAAGTAAATCTATATGACCTTAAAGATAACTTTACTGATAAAAAAACATGTCAGGCGGGTTGGAACTAGATGATCTTAAGGTCTTTTCCAACACAAACCATTCTATGATTCTATGTTGAGTGAAACAGAAGGTCAGAACAGACTTATACTGAATACAAAAAATACCGGTTCTGCTATGAAGTCTCTGCACAGCCTTCTCTTCTCCAGGCTAAACAGCCCCAACTTTCGCAGCCTGTCTTCATACAGGAGGTGCTCCAGTCCCCTGATCATCCTCATAGCCCTCCTCTGGGCTTGCTCCAACAGCTCAATGTCCTTCTACTGAGGGTGAACCTACAGGTTGGGCGGAGAAGAGATTTGGAGCAGCCCTGCGGAGAAGGACTTGGGGGTGTTGGTCGATGAGAAAATGAACATGAGCTGACTTCAGTGCTCGCTCGCAGCACAGAAACCAACCGTATCCTGAGCTGCATCAAAAGGAGCATGACCAGCAGGTCGAAGGAGGTGATCCTGCCCCTCTACTCTGCTCTTGTGAGACCTCACCTGGAATATTGTGTGCAGTTCTGGTGTCCTCAACATAAAAAGGACATGGAACTGTTGGAACAAGTCCAGAGGAGGGCCACGAGGATGATGAGGGGACTGGAGCAGCTCCCGTATGAAGATAGGCTGAGAAAGTTGGGGCTGTTCAGCTTGGAGAAGAGAAGGCTGTGTGTAGACCTCATAGCAGCCTTCCAGTATCTGAAGGGGGCCTATAGGGATGCTGGGGAGGGACTGTTCATTAGGGACTGTAGTGATAGGACAACGGGTAATGGGTAAAAATTTAAACAGGGGAAGTTCAGGTTATATATAAGGAAGAAGTTCTTTACTGTGAGGGCGGTGAGGCACTGGAATGGGTTGCCCAAGAAAGTTGTGAACGCATCATCCCTGGTGGTGTTCAAGGCCAGGTTGGGCAGAGCCTTTGGTGACATGGTTTAGTGGGAGGTGTCCCTGCGCATGGCGGGCGGTCGGAAGCAGACGATCTTAGGGTCCTTTCCAACCCTAACTGTTCTATGATTCTGTGATTCTATGACACCAGAACTGTACACAGTGCTCCAACTGGGGTCTCACCAGAGCAGAATAGAGGGGCAGGATCACCTCCTTCGACCTGCTGGTCACGCTCCTTTTGATGCAGCCCAGGATACAGTTGGCTTTCTGAGCTGCGAGCGCACACTGAAGCCGGCTCAGGTTCAGTTTCTCATCAACCAATACCCCAGAGTCCTTCTCCACAGGGCTGCTCTGAATCTCTTCTCCACCCAAATTGTAGGTGTGCCTGGGGTTGCCCCTACCCAGGTGTAGGACCTTACACTTCACTCTGTTGATCCTTATGAGGCTGGCATTGTCCCACCTCTCAAGCGTGTCAAGCTCTCTCTGGATCCCATCCCTTCCCTCCAGTGTGTCAACCACACCACAGAGGTTGGTGTCATCGGCAAACTTGATGAGGGTGCACTGAATCCCACTGACCAGGTAGCTGGCAAAGATGTTGAACAGGATGTTTGACTTGCCAATTAAGCCTTTCAGTTAAAACAATACGTTTTAGTACTGATCGATTGGACTGAGGTAGAGCAATACATTACAGCATTACTCAGGTACATCTTTGGGCATCACACAGATGGCTTTTCATTGTTCATATCTGTTTCTAGGTACAGTCATATCCTCATGAACCTATATTTTAATGAACCATAAAAATTAACCTTGCAATAGATAGATGACAAATCTACAATAAACGTAGTTCTTTGGTATTATTTTGCTGGGAGCTTTCTGTTCTGTAATAGATGTATTTCAGTGAGTTTATGTCGGTTTAAATGAACAACTCATAGCTCCTGATGTTTCACAGTACACTATTTTCCTTTACTGTTCTTACTGTTCTGATATCATTGGTTGAGATGAATTACACTGAAGAATAACATAGTAAAACTAGCAATAACAATCTATTATAGCTAATCTTCATCTCAGATCACAAACTTTATGACAAAACTTACTATCACTGTAGGAAAATATCACTTATAATACATTGAAGAATGGTATGCCATAAAAGGGACAGAAGTCATTTCAGCTACTATGCTCCTCACCTGGAAGAGAAATGTTAAAATATTTCCAAATTAGATCTGGGAGGTACAGGTATTAATTAATATGATTTCATAAGTGTTTGTCTACAAAGTACCAACTGAAATGCCAAGCAGCAGTTATTTGCTCTTCTTCACTTCTAAACAGGTATTGTATCTGTATGCAGAGACAAACCAGTCTGGGAAAACATGAAGAATAAAATAATTTATTTAACCAGGTTCTGCTAAATAACAACTTCATCAGCTACTAAACATTTTTCATTGCCCCAGTCAATTTCATCATATTTCTGTTTTTCATAAAGAGCTGTTCAAAATACAGAATTACTTATTGTGTTTCCCTAAGTGAGGAACAGCAAATGATCACCAGATAATCCTGTATTATGCACCACATTAGTCACCCTTTTGCAGACTTGTCTGACAACTGCTTTGGAAGGCCTGGACATAATCAATGCTTGTGATGGCAATATTTTTAATGCCTGGTTTTGATTTTCTAGGCCTTGAAGTCCAATGCTGCTGGCTTTCTTGACTGGGGATCCAAACATATGAAATTATAGGTCTTCTTAAAAGCAATGACATCAACCAAAACCAGCCACAGAAGCTCTGCTCTGCTGTGGTAGTGGATTATCCTCCTAAGGTTGACAAGTCACAGATGTTTAATTTTTTTGCAAAGTCTTCCAGAAAACACTCCCAGTGCTGCCAGATGCCACTGCTACCACATTCTCTCTTCTTTAATTTTCGTGTTTCTCCCACTTACTTCATACAAATCAGAACTGTATTGATTATCATTACTTGATTATTTCCAATGGATAATTAATAGCAGACATACAGACAGTATACATCAAACAAAAACTCAGGGCCACTTTGTTTCATAGGCAGCAGACTGGACAAAGAAGAGATTCAGAGCAGCCCTGCAGAGAAGGACTTGGGGGTGCTGGTCGATGAGAAAATGAACATGAGCCAGCTTCAGTGTGTGCTCGCAGCCCAGAAAGCCAACCGTATCCTGGGCTGCATCAAAAGGAGGTGAAAGAGGTGATCCTGCCCCTCTACTATGCTCTCATGAGACCTCACCTGCAGTATTGTGTGCAGTTCTGGTGTCCTCAACATAAAAAGGACACGGAACTGCTGGAACAAGTCCAGAGGAGGGCCACGAGGATGATCAGGAGACTGGAGCACCTCCCGTATGAAGACAGGCTCAGGAAGTTGGGTCTGTTCAGCCTGGAGAAGAGAAGGCTGCGTGGGGACCTCATAGCAGCCTTCCAGTATCTGAAGGGAGCCTATAGGGATGCTGGGGAGGGACTCTTTGTCAGGGACTGTAGTGACAGGACAAGGGGTAACGGGTTAAAACTTAAACAGGGGAAGTTTAAATTGGATATAAGGAGGAAATTCTTTCCTGTTAGGGTGGTGAGGCACTGGAATCGGTTGCCCAGGGAGGTTGTGAGTGCTCCATCCCTGGCGGTGTTCAAGGCCAGGTTGGATGAAGCCTTGTGTGGGATGGTTTAGTGTGAGGTGTCCCTGCCCATGGCAGGGGGGTTGGAACTAGATGAGCTGGAGGTCCTTTCCAACCCTAACTATTCTATGATTCTATGATTCTATGACTGTCTGTTGCTTGTTGTCAGTGAATTCAAGTGTCTGATAAACCTTGCAGAGTTTTTAATAATTTCAAGTTGGTGAATCATATTCTAGGTTAGAAACAATGGCAGAAATTATTCAGGAAACTGGTGCTGAAATCAAGCGTAACAAAAATGTGTGCTCCCACTTTCAGTTTTCTAGCTGAGTATAAATTATTTTTAAAAAGACCTTATTATATTTTCTGAACATATAAAGAGTTTATTTCTGTCCTTTCCAAATCCATTTCTCTGCTGGTTGTTGGTTTAACCCCAAAGAAACAAATCAATTGCCTTGGAATCCCTACAGTCATCCTTTGGAAGAATTCCAACTGTCTGAAATGACGAAGTCCAGCAGTCATCACTTTAAAACATAAATGTGCTTGGATAAGATCAGAGTTTCTCACTTAATTTTAAGCTTCAACAGTTGGGTGACAGTTTAAACTTCTGCAATCAATGGATGGTGACAAGAACTTTCCAACGCTACAGAGAAAAAATTTCACACTGAGCTTTTAGGCCATTAATGCTTGTAAGGCAAACACTGTCTGTAATGTAGAGTTTATTTACAGGAATTCACTCTCATTTGTGAAATAGGCTGAAGGCAATTAGAAAACAATTTTAATTGCTTTTAGTCCATAATAATACCCTCTGTCAGATTTCTGAAATACCTGTGAGAAAATAAAAATACTTTTTTTCACACATCCTCTAATTTTTCGTCTAACTACAACGAGACAAATCTTAAGCTATCTGTAACATGACCTTATATTTTTTATTGTCATTGTTGTGTTATGAGGACATTTTGGTTTATGCTAAGAAGAGTAGCAGAGACCATACATTATACAAACCTTTTTTGCTCCTCCCCTGTGAACATGCCATAAGGGCACTTGAAACATTTATTTTAACTGCTGGAACTCTCCTGCATTCCCAGAGTCTTTGCTTTCAGCTTTCTCTTTTCCTAAAATAGCAGTCTGGATTTTGTTAAAGCATATGAATAGCTGTGAAGAATATGGTATTTTAATGAATTTCAGTATGGGATTTTATGTACTTTCGGAAATAGAGAGCAGGGAAGGGAATAACTCACACATATTACAGCTCTGAACAGATACAATAGGCATGTCTACCATCTGATGGTTCACAGATACATAGATGTAACTTTGTCCCCCTCTAGCTAAGTGTAATAACATTATGCTACAAAAACTTTTCTGGTTTTTTTGTTCCAGGATTTGTGCTCTTGGTGGCACAATGCTCCAACATCAATCATGGGCTTGGTTGGTGTACGAGATGATAATTATAGCAATCATTTTATTAGGAGTTGAAAAAGATTTAAGAAATCCCTCTGACTGAGGAGAGTTTGCAGTCCAGCTTTCCTGCTGCTGAATGAGTGTTCCAGCCACTATGTGAGAGAATAAGAGGTAAGAGTTGAAAGCTCTATTTAAACCCCCCCAAGGTGCCTTTCCATGTACTGCATTTCATTTCTTCCATACTTCTGGCAAATTTGTGAGAATTAATTAGTAATTTTGTATCTTGTGACTGTTCTATTTCTAAAAAATATGTATTTCTTTTCTGGTGGAAAATACTCAAGTTTGTTACGGTCTCCAAAACGTGCACGGGTAATACAGGTTTTTAAAATAACCATCTGCTTGTGACTTTCAAGGCTGCTAATCTTTACTCCCTAAACACCCATTCTCTTCAGATATGGTAAATCTCTCATCATTAAGCTGCAGTGATAAAATCATTTACTTTTTAAGCACATAGGATTTTGCTTTTTGTCATAAGTAATATCACATTGTTACATAAAGTGGTTTTGCATCTTTGTTAAGCTGGTTTTTTTGTTCTTAAGGCCAGATTCTAAAGAAAGCTTAGGACCATGGTGGATAGTTAAACATGCAAGACAAAGACCTAATCAGTCAATTTTTGCAAATAGCTGATAGCACACATCATAATAATGTCACATCTTAACAACCTTTTATGTTTCAGATGTAAAAGTGCTAATTGAAAAATTTAGTCCTTTTTTACTTAAAATAGTTAGAAAAATTACCCTTTCAGCAATTTCAACCTAAAAAAAAATTACAGGAGTGAGTATTCTTACTTGCTTTTCTAAATTAAAATTCTGTTTTCCAATCCTCAAAGCACTCAGCACTTGTCAAGCACATTTCTGAATGGCATCACAAAGAGTGAGATGGTCTACAACAAATGTGATGGAGTTTAGAGCAGTGGGGCCAGCCAGCTATCAGTCCTACAGCATGGTGAACCTGTGAGTAGAGTTGCAGCCCCTCCTACCATCTATTCCACCACTATGCTATGGTGTCAGTGCCTACCATCATGTTGTGGACAGCATCAACACACATCAGAATAACCATCACTTTTACAGTGAGAACTTCTGTAACAAATGATTTTGAGAAATGCTTCATCTTTGTCAACATATTTTAATCAAAGAGATAAAAATATGTCAGAGATATTTTAATCAAAGGGAACTCATACAGAACTCACAGGGGAAAAACTGATTTTTCTGATGGGATTCAGCTGACTAAATGTGAATGTCTACATTGAAGACGTCTACATCTGTAAGATCAGAGTTCCCGTTTGCGTAGAGGCATGTAAGCCCTTATTGGTCACGATTCCTCTCATTTTCATACACGAAAGTAGTACTGATAGTCGTGCTCTGTTTTCCCCTGGCTGGTGTGACTTCATTGATTGCTATACAGAAAAAGTTTAAAATTAGGTGAGACAAAATCTAACATCTGCCTCTGCAGATAAATCCCATAGGACTGATCCACAGTCAACCAAAGTCCGAGGAAGACTGTTTGTTCACCTCTGGGTCAGAGATCACTCCTATTTTAATGCAAGATATACTGTAATAATGAATAAGATTTCTTGAGCTCAGCTGCCATAGTTTCTCAGAATTGTGGCACAACCATGGGAATACATTAGGGACCTAGAAAAAAAAACATTTTCTCACATTAGTCATTGGATGCACATTTGGATATTGGCCATTTCCCTTTCAACCTTTGATTTAGTAAGAGAAAAACAACTAAATCAATCTTTCTTTCTTTTTTTTTTTTTTTTTTCATTTGGTGGGGGAAAACACTGTTTTAACTTATGGAAACCTTGGAAAAATTCCAGGAAAGGAAAAGGTTTGACTGATGTAAGGCATGTAGTACAGGCACTCTTCAAAGCATGGGCTGGGCAGAGATGTGCCACTTTGCCTTCTCAGAAAAATACATACCAACCTATGTAAAAAAGCAGCAATTATTTGTGCTATCAGTAGTGTTACAAATGACTTCGTGTAAACATTATCTTTAAGAGCTTTTGGGTCAGGCAGAGTCAGCGGGTCAAGGTTTCCATGGACAGTAAGAGAAATTTTATATCCCCAAGACAGTCCTCAGAACCTGGCATGCCAAAGACTTCATGGGAGAGGTCAAGAAGATGCATGCCAGTACCATCCAAAACCCCCCGCATTTCTTCTGTTCCAAAACAGCCCGTATCTTGAACAGTCAAATTTTATTGCCAGAAAGCCCGTTGCTGAGGATTTGCACATTTCAGCTTTAGAGTGCTGTATCAGCTGTGAGAAACATTACAAACTTATGGACTGTTGGGACAATGTGATCAAAGTAGGTCAGGTCATACTACTAGCTGCTGTTTCAACTTTTAATTATCAAAACATCTTGATCTGGATCTGAAGAAGTTAGGGAAGGATGTTTACACAGAAACAAAGTCGTGTCCCATTTTGACAGTACTACATCGTACTGGGACCCATAGGATATTATTGTTAAAGGGGATCTTCTCCTGTCTGTTACAGAATTATTCTGGGCTCAAGTCTGGGATGACATTGCACTAATACAACCTGTTAGAGATCCTTAAAGCCTTTACAGTGAGATACAATATGTCCTGGGAAAAAAAATACAACCAACAAACAAAATAAACCAGTAACCTGTTTTAGTTTACAAGCTGAAGATCATATGCAATATAGTAGTTGTTAAGCATGAACAAACCCCTCTAAGAAATTTTCCATATACAATGATAGAACTCAGCAATTGTGTCTCAAGATCACTATACCCAATGTGTAGCAATGAAATTCTGCCTCTATATGAATAGTTATTACTTACTATTGAATGTCAAAGGTCACATTTTCAGCTGCCCAACTAGGAATTTTGAAGCACGTGCTCTAATTTTAGTAAAAAATCATGGAGAAGGCATAGAAGGCATAGAAGTTCTGCTCATCATGAAACATGCTTTTATTAGATAAAGTTGTTATTTCATTGAGAAAATATTTACGTGGAATGATATGACAAATGTGTCAACTACAAAGGTAGACTAATAAATCATAAAATGTCTCGGCTGAAGGATCAGTAGCACTGCAGAATCTTAATGTGATACACCAAAAAATGCTAGTAGTAGAGAAAAAGCACTAGAATATGTACTTTCCAGGAACTGCCTTTCATTGGTTAGTGCATATGTGCAGCTTCTAAATGAAACTAAGTTTAACATTTTAGAGTAGCATGCTTTGTTTTCTTTCTTGGGGTTTTCTGAGATAAGCAGGGCTTCTAAATCGTGAGACATGAGATGAGACTCTCTGCTAAAAACTTTTTGGCTTTTACCTAAAAAATTCAGTCTTCTGTATACAAAGTCAGCATTTAAAACACCCCAACAACAGCAACAAAAAATAAACAAACAAACCCCCTGTAAATTTTCAAGAAAATCCCAAGTTTTGCATTATCATAATCTAATTTAAACACTTTTATGTTTTCTATTAATCATGGAAAATTAAGCAGCTGGTGTGGTTTAAGCAGCCATAATTAAGCAAACATTTGTTCATTATTTTTTGGGTTATTTTTATGGACCATAAAACACAAAATTCCTTAAATTTCCAGTAATAATAAGATCTTACAAATGCCTGTCCAGCTGAACCTCCAATAAAGAGCAATAAAGCTAATTTACAGTGTCAAAGAAACAGTGTAATTTTTTTTTCTGCAAAATTGACAGTGACTGAATTTCAAAATCACTTTTACAGGTTGTTAAGAACAAGACAAACTGAAAAGAAGTAAATTGCAAATAATAACCAGCATTACGCCTTTTGACTGAGGCAGCTGAGCTAAAACTCTGTGTGGTGGATTATTCTGGGTAGAAGGAAAAGTAAGTGGTGAGCCTCTTAGACAAAAATACCATATTTACTTAAGCACACAAGGTTTTAAAAATCCCAGTTTCTCCACTTGCCTGCGTTGTATTGAGGCCGATTGCAAAATACAGAGCTTACTCCAATGGGACTGGGATTTCATCTGAAGCAAAGAATGGTGCTGATATATTAGCTTCTCAACAGTTTGAATAGCTCAGAATAATTCTTTTCCTCATTCAAAAGTAAAACACAGTGAAAAATACTTTGCAAATAATCCATTAAAAAGAGGTAACACATGGCCATTATCTCTCTAATAATGTTTAATTATTCATACAAATATGCCATCAGCATTATCCTAGTCACAGGAACCGAGGCCATGGTTTCAACAAGCATGTAAGTCTGGCATGTCTGCTCCTTTGTGTACACAGCCTGAGAAAAATTACAGGACCTCACTATATTACAGGTAACATATCCAGTCCTTTCTGAAAAACCTGCCTAACCAGAGCTTGGTGGCTATGTGTCCAGGCTTAGTTCCATCTCCATGAACAACAGCCTCAGCTACTTGGGTCAGTAATGTTGTTTGCAGGGAACCTGATGGGGAGTTTCAGCTTCTCTACTGGACAGGAATCCACTGGGTAGATATGGTGAGGAGCACTCTTTAGCTTATTATCTTGCTCAAGTTAGTCTCTTTCTGTGTGGCAAGAACAGAGAATGAAACTGATGGTTTAATATTGTTTTGCCTTGTGAATTTATGTTAGAAACACTGAGAGCACAGAAAGCCCCCCATATAACACTTCTTGACATCCTGTTCGCATTTTGGTAGGTATTATTCTTCGTGAAACATGAACCTCCTAAGACAGTTAGGGTCTTTCTGGTCTCATACCAATAATGCCTCCAGCTGAGGCACCGGAAATCCAAATTGCTCTTTAAATTAAATCACAGGAGAACTTGATTCCTTGCTTGTCTCAAGGAAAGTTAACGGGAAACAGATGCCCATTCCTGTCAAAACACTAAGTTGTGTATTTATCTACTTCTGGCTTATCTTTTGGCTTACTGAGTTAAAATGGTAATATTCACACCCCACCTTTCTTTTTTCTTTTTTTTTTTTTCCCATTAGTATTGCATTTGGTTAGTAGGCTTTTGCAAAATACTTATGAAAATTAATAGCCAATTTGTAATTCTGAAACTTACTGGCAAAGTTAGACCATTAATTTGATCAAAAATGAAATTTGTGTCCTCCGGGAAAAACAGTAGCAAAAATACCATTCATGATCCAAATTGATACCAAAAAAAGATGAAATACATAATCACAGAATCATTGGGGTTGGAAGGGACCTCTGGAGATCATACAGTCCAACCTATCATCTGATGGAACAAAACATTCAATTCCATTCAAATGAAATATTCTGTTTTCACTTCAGCTAACAACATCATTCTGCTAAAACAAATCTTCCCCTAACACAAAATGAAGATTTATCTTTGTTTTTAACACTGCCTCCCCCTCCCCTCAATATGAAACTATGTAATAAATTCATTGGAACTATCACGTCAGTTGCAACGAAAGAGGCCCTTGGGCATCCTTTGTAAAAACTCCCAAGACAACATTTTAGGTGCACCGCTTTGATGATTATAGGGTGTACAACATGTAAGCAGCCGCCAGTAACAGTATCTGAAAAAAAAAACCTACTTTCAAACTGTTTAAAATCCATGTGCACATTCATTATTTTTCTATTTTGCTTTTCTCAGCATTACAAATGGACAAAGTTGACATCTTTCCCCTCCCTCTGAAAACAGATGTATATAAAATGCTCTTGCAATGTAAAAAGCATTTTGCAAGAGTTTCATTTGCAACTGCTCTGCTTAGTACACCCCAGAGTCAGCAGTGATCAGATACATGCCGCAGAGGTAATGCAAAACAAAAAATCCCACCTTTCCTCTGTTTTGAACAAATATGGACAAAAATTGCTTGTCATTGGAAATGGAGAGAAGTCTGGACATCCAAGTTAACACTATATTTCATAAGTATAGTGCATGTGATTCAGGTCTCAGGTTCCAATTGTACAAGTCTAATGCCCTAAATCCTGCGAGATTGTCCTCACCTGCAAGCATGTAAACTGAAAGGTTAACCAGGTTTATTCATATTTTCACAAAGCCTAAGTCAGGAGTTGTTCACAACACTAAGTGTCTCAGTGCTGTCCTGAAATTTACTTCTACTGTGAGACAAAAAGCCAGTGTTCAAAATCTGTCATTTTCATAAATCTGCTTTACTCACTCGGATGCATCTATTCACAGCTTGTTGGTTTATATTTCTCCCATTATTCTCCTCCTTCTCTCTTCTATCTCACCAGCAAGCTGGGAGTCAGCAAGTCTTTAATCTTCCTTTCATTTATCACTAAAGAAGCCCCTTGGCCAATTATCAACTCTACCTTCCAGTTTTGAAAGGGATGTGCCGATTCTCTATTCCTCAGTTTTTCCTAAAAATGCATGACCTTTTAGAATCGTGCTGCTGTGGAGCACACCTACTGGTCTCACTAGAACCCAGCCCAGGGTCACACTGGTATTCTCCCATGCTTTAGCTGAGGTTACTATGAGTTTATATCCATCTAGCTTCTTTGCTTTCTTGAAAAGTCTCTGTTAATCATCCCTGGGGACCTCATGCTTCGCAGAATGCTGAGGAGGAAATGGACTAGAGGAGCTGTAGCTCCCTTGCAAGGATAGATATTTCTCTATGTTCTAGTTTCTTTATCAGCATCTCAATGAGGAAGGAATGAAAACAAAAGAGCAAGGAATGTTTTGCAGCACTGCCTCTCTCTCCTACTGCCAACCTAAAGGCTAATCATTTCCCAAGCTCCCTAACCTGCAGGTTCCCCAGAGAGCCCTCTTCACCATTCCAAAGGGCTGGCTAACTCATCCTTGGATTGTGTGACTTCCTTTTCACTCTGTATCATGGACTTTGAGCCAATGGCAAAGTCAAATACTGAACATATTCCTCTGTTATTGTTTGTACCATTCCTTCCCTGTCTCTTTCCTGAATGTATTTTTACAATCTTCTGCTGTAATAATCTGTCTTGCTAAATGAAGTTTTTCGCTTCCAGCTACAAAGTAATTTTGCACTTTAGATAATGAAATAAGTAGAAGCTGCTAAGTTTTGTCTTCATGCAGTGATCACTGGCAACAGACCTAATCTAGCAAGGAAAACACATGTCATTAGGAAATGTCGTGATGGAGGTTTCAGACAACCCTTTAAACTTCGTGCCACTGAGTAAAAGCTGCACAGGAAAGGACTGCAGTAGTCATCTCATTAAATGCTTGTCCTCAGAGAGAAAAAGTAGTTACATAGCAGCACAGATGGTCTCCCAACATTAAAAGCACAGCAGTTCAAACCATGCAGGCAAATTAGGGAGATAGAGAGACCAGCAATGCAAGTAAAGCAATTGTATGAAATGCCAGCAGTCATGATACAGAAAGAGTGGGGGTGCCAGGGTTGTGCAGCATTGGGAAGGGGAGTCAGAAATTGTAGCAGAAAACTGGAGAAAGCTTGTTTGGGGAAGAGGAGAAGGAGTAGTGCTT
This sequence comes from Lathamus discolor, assembly GCF_037157495.1. Classification (NCBI taxonomy): domain Eukaryota; kingdom Metazoa; phylum Chordata; class Aves; order Psittaciformes; family Psittacidae; genus Lathamus; species Lathamus discolor. The sequence continues at coordinate 64,829,875 of NC_088909.1, forward strand.
GGTTTGATTTTAGTTGTATTCTTGTCCTGTGCAGAGAGCACTTGCCAGTGCTTTAGGCTGATGACGGCTGAGTTTTGGGCTTTTTTAAGACAGATACAGCTTGCTGAAGGAATGTTTCTGGCACAGTAAAACAAACCAGGTTTGGGACTTGCCATGTGATGATACAGAATCATTTGCAGGAAGGCCTAAACTTCACTTAGACACCTTTTTTTCATGTATTTCAGTATTTCCTGGGTGTGAATCTTCAGTATTTTTGTCATCCCTCTTGCTACAGTTACTGGACATTACATACATTAATCTTTCAGAACTGAGGTGAGATAAGAAAATATTATTGCCCTGTGAGGCACAGACAGATGTTGCTTGCCCAGTGACTAACACCCAAGTGAGTGTGCAAATTACCAGCTAATTTTACCCACGATTTCATGTCCCTTGCTGTTTCCTCTCACCACATAGAGCTGAGATCCGCACTGATAACTGCTGAAGGGGGTAACCTCCCATTTAATTTACATCTGCTTAAACAATTATTCCCTGCGTTAATTTGGCATCTGTGAGTCCCAGCAACTTCTTGTGCAGTCTTGCCCCATCTTTATAAGTAGCATTTTCCAGCTTGTGGCCGAGGGCCTGATCTTGTTCTCAATCACAGATGAATAAATCTGCTCTACTAGACTTACCCACTCTGTTTTTTCCTCCTTTGACTCAGCCATAGTTATTCAAATGGCTATATATTTTGTACACCGCTGTCCAGCTTGTCCTTCTTGTTTTACTTCAGACTTTATGAAAAGCTAAGGTGCTTTTTTAGAAAGAAAAAACACCTTTTTTTCCCCCTTCCATACGTGCACTGCCAGTCTGATATAACTCTACCAGGATTTCTTCTTGACTGCTTCTTGATTACACAAAGGTCAAAATAAATCATATCAAGTAGTGTATGTGCTACAGCAACACACTGAGGTAAGTTCATGCCACAACAATCTTTTAACATCTAGTACAAATGACTCATTGCAGCTTCAGCAGGTTATTATCTTCTCAAAGTACTAGTAAATTCAGTCTCTCTTCCTCAGTTGCGGCATGGTATTCTGTATTTCTGGCTATTACCCTGAGCAGCAGAAAAATGAAAAGAACCATGCTTGCAGCAGCAGGAGTGCTCTCCCTTTCCTAATACCACCCTGCTCCCTCAGTGTCCTATTTTGGTAATGTTTGGGTTAGGTTCTGGATGTGAAAAAAAGCTGTCTGACACAGAAGTGCCGTGATGTTTGCACTGATGGAAAATTCCAATCTGTGTGTTAGTTTATTCACCGTATTTTACTGGGGACCAGTAAATTTTAAATTTCAAATGGGGACTGCAATTTTAAATGCTGTGATTATTTTAGGTGATATTGGTAAATAGTCTAGCTGCTTGGAAGCCATTTAATTTCTTGCAGAAACAAAAAGTACTTTGGGACATCACAATCAAAGCCTCAATGATAAGCTAGTCATCATCTGGAGGTCTGGTTTTCTCAGAAGTGTTTCAACGAGTGATTTACTTCTGATATCACAACATCTCTTGCCATTCTTGCTGGAGACTGACTTTTGCTGACACAGACTCACTGTGTCAGACAAAAAGAATCTGTTAATTCTGTTAATTTAAGTGGGGTTTGGACCAGGCCTGAGGGAGAGAGAAAAAAAAAAAACAGAGGGAAGAGTGTTACTATTCTAGCTATGCAATGCAAATGATCTGCCCGTACAGAAGGAGAGGAAGGACAAAAAAGGAAAAGCAGAATAGCTTCCACTCTCCCAGGAAGGAGAAGGGAGAGTGGCTGGAGTGTGAGCTGCTGATCAAGTTTACATATTAAAACAGGTTCATTTTGCTTACACTGAAATATTATGGGATTCTTCCTATTCACTGCCATTTTGAAAACTGCGTAGAGCTTTTTTAGTGTCCTGCTTTCTAAATATGAAAGGCCATAGCTCTGTGCATGTAATAAAAATAGCCAAGATGAAGTGGGAACTTGGAGGGGTAACCCAAAACACCATTCAGGCTGTGACAGCCTGTCTCCCCTTCTCCACGGTGGGCTGGAGCAGGGTGCAGGGAGAAGCATCCAGCATGGTCCCCACAGAGGAGAGAAGCTGGGTCCCCAGGCAGGTTGCTGCGAAGAGGCATGCTCAGCAGCTCAGCTCTCTGCAGGCTCAGGCAGCTCCAGACATGCCTTCAGAGACGCATGAGCGTCTGAGGGATGCCTTTGTCTGATATGTAGCTGCTGTAGGCTGCAGGCATCTTGAGTAGGGAGCAGGTTGCAAACAGGGGTGGTTTGTCTCCAAGAGCTGGATTTAGCCCAGTAACCTTCATTGCCAAAGGAAGTGCTTTTGCTGGTGTAGCAGCCTTAGACTGGCTAGGTGGCTTTTCAAAGGGCTGGAGCTTGCTGCATCCACACAGTTTAAAGGAGCAGAGACCCCACTCTAAACCAGACTTGCCTTTTGCTGTAGCTATCCTGCTCTGAGGTTCACCATAGAGAACTAGTGAGCAGTTAATGGGCACAGATGGGGCTTGGAGAACAAACGCAAGCTTGATCCCTAACTAACGAGAGAGCATAAACAGTCTTTTTGCCTCTGTTCCTCAGACAGAATACAGAAGCAAGTAGATTCCCTTTTCCTGCTGTTTACCTGTCTTGATTGGTCATACTGGGAGGCAGAGACTAGTTCTTAATATGAATTTCCATGGTTTCTAGTTGAAAGAAAGTGCAATGCAAATAATACTGGCAGAAATTCAGACATTTAGCTTTTATTTTTGCAACAAGCTTATCTGGAGCTAGATTATGCCTGGGGGAGCTAGTGTGCCCTAGTCAATGCCCTCCTGCCTTAGTTGCTCCCAGCACAAGCTGTATTGATTAAAAATGCTGGAACATGGTGCAACTGCTCCTCCCACTCAAAGCAGGGCATGCCGTATATCCCTTTATTTTCCTTCCAGATTATTGCTTCATTATTATGTTAAATTACGGAAGCATCAGTGAGTGTTTCTTCATCATTCTTAACAGCTGATTAGGTGGTTTTATTTTTACATAGTCCAGCAAGCCCTGTTCAGCAGGGCTGAGTGTTAGCTAATTCTGATGTAGCTACTTGGGTTTAACTTTTCAAACAAGAATGGAACATGTCTGTTTTACGGAGATAGTAAATCACATCAGATGTTCCAGAAGATTAGAAGATCCACCTACAATGCTGGCCTGTACCTATAATGCAGCCATAGCTTGCTGTGCAATCAGTTTTTGTCCCAGCACTGAACTGTTTGAAGATTTATGGTTAAATACAAACTTGATTATAGAGTTTACATTCCACAAGTGGCTCAAGCAATTTCAAATGAACTTGACCTGACCTTTTAACCTTCTTCCCAAGTTATCCACACTATTTGTACTGGCAGGAGTATCTAATGGTTGGGGTAAAAAAAGGGAAAGAATGAGTCAACCATCTTATCTTAGCTGAATGCTCCCTCCCTGGACACATTCAAGGCCAGGCTGGATGGGGCTTTAATCAACCATTCTATGATCCTACATTTCGTCAGTGCTGAATCATAAACGTTTAGGGCCTTAGGACTTTGAGAGCCCTCTCACCTAGCCATTCAACAAAAGCAGCCACCCCAGTGGCTCTCACCTTTCTATCATGCCTGAGAACTGTCTGTCTTGAGAATCACAGTAAGAGGATTGGTTCATGCTCTGTATGGTAAAGGCAGTGTCATGGAGATATTAGTTACTCAGGAATCCCTCTAACTCTTGCAAGCAGCAGCTGTAAGGGAATGTAAGGGAAGAATTTACTATGTGAACTGCTCTGTTCTTTGCAATAGCTCATTTGATACTTCTTATCCTTTGATACTGAGGTAACATGTATTCAGAATGCAAAGACTGCCACCAAATATCCTGATGTTGCCATAAGCCTAGAGCATTCCCATAGGCTGTGGCTTGACATATATGCTACATTTCTTTTACTTAGAGTAAATTCCTTGTAAGGATGGTCCACATCTTGCCATCTGGCTGTGGAAAAAGAAGCCCACGCCACCAATATGATAAAAATGCACGGACAAGTAAAGAATGGTTGCAATATCAAGCATCACAACTGAAATAGTTCTTTTATTCTTTCTTAGAACTAGCAAGAAATATCATCCTACCCACTTTTTCTCCTAAAGCAATACCATGTGGTGCCCAGCCTAGAGCAAGGAAGAAGGTTCCATTTGACTGCTTTCTTTACATCAGTAGCACTTGGGCTCCACTGGGGTTATGGAGACAGGTTGAACTCGCACCTTCCGGTAAGGATGGTGCTTTTTCAGTTCAGTTGGATTTCCAGGAGCAGACTGTGTCTGTGTGCAGCTCCACACCATCTCCCACAGTGCAGAGCAGGCTGTCCGCACCAGGGAGCGACTGGCTGTAGAAAAGTGGAGCAGGGATATGGGAAGGAGAGATGGCAACCATAGGGAGAAATAGCTGCTCAAACAGACCTCCCAGCAAGGGAAGAGAGCTCTGTACTATCTGGTCAAGTACAGTGAGGGAGGCAGAGGGAAAGGAGTGTAACTACAGACTCTGCATTTGATCTGAGGCACAAACTTCTCTTTTAGAGTGTAATTAATTGGTGCACTCTCTTAGCTGGGATTCAGTAAAGAACAAGCAAATAAAATGGTTTTGAACAAAATTCAGGTAAATAGCAGTGAAAAGGTGAAAAGGGTGGTGCTGTAACTGCGCAGGGATTGCTGCTTACCCAGTGAATAGAAACAAACCACTGGAGTCATGAGCGCGCCTTGGGTGCCTGTAAAATTTTTCATTACACAGACAAACCAGATACCTCTCCTAGTATCCATTAAGTCCTCCAGCATGAACAGGACTGATTACTTGACACTATTCTTTTTACATTAACTTAGCAACCTCTGAAAAATTAACCATGGGTCCATGTATTTAATGCCCACTGTCATTACATATCGTGAGTCTTTCTGAGAATTTTGGATTGGTTTTTTGTGTGGTTTTGGGTTTGGGTTTTTTTGTCTGTTTGTTTTATTATTTGGTTTAGTTTGTTTTTTCCTGAAAAGGCGCTGATGCTAGAATTGTTTGTGAAAATTAATTACTCCGGGCATCATTGCGGTAGTGGGGAGAGAGGGTGGGAACAGAGTGGATAGCAGAGGAGGAAAAGAAAAATACCATGTTCAGATTTAGACAAGGCAGGAAATAGAGAGACAATAGGAATACTGAAAGTTATAATGGCCATGAGTTCTCTGTTGTGAAATTATCGTGTCCTTGCAGGCTTATCCTTTTTGGAATTTACACCTCTTCTCAGATCATCCATTCATCTCAAAGGTCACATCAACAACAACTAGCTACTGCCTGAAGCCTAGGAAAGACAAATTTATTGTTGTAGCAGAGTTGAAACAAAGATGTTGCACTAACAACGTCGTGGCTGTGCAAAGGGAAATAATTTGTCATGCATCTTTTAAATCTAAATGTATGTTGTTTACCTGTGTGCTGTAACGCACTGATGTGGATATGAAAAACTTCCAGGGGTATCCTCATTAACTAAGGGAATGCTAAGTTCTAGTCCCATCTTCCTCTGAGCTAGGTAAGACTTCTTTTGGAAGACAGGTCATCCCACGGCTACATTTGGTGGGGTTCTTGTGATTCCTGGAATCAGCACAGTGTCAATCACTTTAACTAGACAGACATTAGGTCTGATGTGGTTTAACATGCACTGTCTCCCTATTGGAAGCACTATAATGTCTGGTCAACTAAACTTTCCATGCACAAAAGAGGTAGTTTGGGTAAAAGTAATGCAAGCTTCATTACAGCTACCCAATGCCTACTTCTGCCTGCTTGCAAAGTACGGAGGAGTTGTCTACTCACCTCTGCTAAATCTGTGCATTTAAGATCTGACAGATCCTAAGATATCATGAGATCCACTGGTAATTTTGTTCTTTGGGAAACAACCAGATCTTTACCACCAGCAGCTGGAGTTTCAGATCAGCTGCCATGGAAGGACAGATCCCCTGCTACCTCTCGGAGGAGCAGATTAACCATTGTGAGGTGGAAGCACAAGTCCCTTTCTTGCTGTGGGCTGGACTCACTGCTGTGGACGGCAGTCGAGGGAGCAGCCACCTGTGCCTATGCACATACAGAAATCTCTCTACTTTGCAATAAGGAAATCCCATCTTACATGTGCTGGAACCTCACAGACTAGCAATGGCTGATGAGGGAACTGTTCTCCAAGAAAACAAGTTGCAGCACTTCCAAGCCCCCACAAGGAGTGGATAACATGGCCATACAGTGGTGGTTTGTGTCTGCAGGCCAGAGAAAGTGCTTATCACACAAGCTGATGTTACTGCCCTGCTACACAGCCCCTGGCTAACAGGCTGGCTGCACACCTCAGAGCGCAGTTTGAGGTTCAGCTCTGCCCCCGCCCGATGTCCAGCTCCACTGCAATTCTTGTCCACCAATGGAGCATTGTAAGAGTCCCAAGAACCAGAAGAAAAGACCACTGCTGCTTTACCAAAGAGCAGGGTAATATTTAACCATTACACAGCTTACAGATACAGACTGGGAAAGCTGCAACAACATTTTCTGACTCATATGGAGGCAAAAAGCCGGTGCTTTCCCTAAAGAGTGTCCCCCACCTACAGAAAGGTTATGATGGTTGGTTACCGCTCAGACTCATCCTCTCATTTCCTGTTGAAGAGAAGGCAATGGGGTACAAGTATTATTATGTGCACTTGGAAAATGGTGGCAGTGGGGTTTTTGGTAGCTTTCTTGTTTTGATTTTAAACTCTGATGCTGTGCCACCTCTATGCCAGAAGCATCAAAAATAGTTTTGGGAGAATGAGAGGAATAAAAGGGGTCAAAATCTGGGAAACAAAAAGAAGGAAAGTCTTCAGAACTCTATTATAAAGTGTTACTAATGTTAACCTAAGGGCAAAGTGAAGTCCTGCTTCTACTATACCTTTCCTGGGCACAACAGGTCACCTTCGATTTCCAAGATGAATTCAACACTTTTTAGTGTGCTCTGATTTCAAAGTGTTTTTTCCAAGGTGAAAAAATCATCTTCCACTGTTAATTCATGGGGAACAGCAGCTGGAAGCTCTGTTGAAGGTCACAGAGCAAGTGAATTTCAGAAACTGGAAAGTAAACCAGTATGATTCTAGAGTATCTTCCCTTCACCACTGCTTCACACAGCTTTCCCCTGGGAGGCTGAGACTCTCATTGTCTGTTCTGTCGTAGGTCAGGCTCTATATCTAATGGAAGATGGAAACAGTCTCCTGTCTGCATTCCACTTCAGCCATAGTTTTTAAGCCTGCACCTACTTTTTCAGGACAGCTTCCCGGGAAGTGTTGCAGAGTCTGCAGAACATACAATAGGATGAGCTTGTTGCTTTCTATAAAAGCCCTCTGAGAAAGAAAAATGACAGCTCTTTGTTATAATAATAAATAGTAATAATAATAATTGAAAGTCATTAAACTGCTTATTTGTATTCATACTGTATTGTTTAGAACCCTCATGCAGCCTAGATCACAAATCTAACAAATCTCCATGGCTATATTGAAGCTTTATCTTGCAGGTAGTTGACATTGTTAAGCTAAGTCACAGTTCATAGTCTTAATGAACTGCTAATTTTAATTAGTAACTGTAATCCATCTGTTCAAAAATCCACAGGCTTGCAACCAAATTAGGATGGCTTGCTGAGCTGCATTAGCTACTACAAGCTCTAAGCAGATAACTGATCCTTGGCACACGAAGCAAACAACAAAAAAGTGTCCTCTCCCCAGTACTGACGTCCCTCAAGAATTGTTCTACACCTTGCACAATGTGGGGAGGGACGACAACGACTACTTGCATGCTAGCACTACTGTGCTGACATCTTCATCAAGGAAACTCTGAAGTCCAGAGCTCCTTTAGCATGGCTAATGGTGCTGAGCCTTCTTTTCCTCAGGACCCTGCCCCAGCAGGCTTACACTTGCTATCACCCTTTGCTCATCTATCCCTCATCTCCCTGCAGGGCAATTGCTCTGCTCCATTTCACCAGAAGCAGCTTTCATTGAGCAGATAGGGGAGAGGAACAGACTATGTTCATGATTCCAGCAAGGAAACAGTGGAAATTCAAAGGGGCCAAGATACCAAAATGAAACATCTGGCAGAAGACTATACCTGTGGTGACCAAACATCTCTTTGTCAACAGAACAAGTAATTGGAAATTGCTTTTTAATTTACAGGTATAGGCACTGTCTGTTATGCTCAACACACTTTTGTCCAGTATTGTGCTATGGCTGATCATTTTGATGAACACAGCTTCCACCTTTTCCACCTTGGACACTCAGTAGAAATGGAATATTCTGACTTGCAGTCCCAGCTCCCAGTGAAGTAGGAGGACACTACCATATGTCTTCCGCATCACTCCATGTTATCACTGGCAAAGAGCATCACATACATGTCCTTTAGTGCAGCAACACCCACCTGTAGTAAGGGGGGAAGAAAAATGGGAGGGAACAGTCACTGGGGCTCTAGGGACTGGTACAGTAATCAGGAGACAGGCAGAACTGAGATTTGGCAAGGAACAGACTTGTCTCTCTTACTTGTCATGGTAGGAAAATAATGAGTTATGGCTCTATCACAACGCTTTAATCCTTTAGTATGCTGGTTTTGAAGCATAACAAAAAGCATTTGTAGGGATCATTGCACCAGTAGCAACCACCAGCTTATCACTGCAGGTTGAATTATTTGTTGTACAGAACTTTTTCCCTTTTTATTGCAAATGTGTTAAAGAAACGAAAGTTCTGCTTTTTTCTGTCTTTCTATGCATAGGTTTTCTGTTCTATACCCTCAGACAAATATTGATGTAATTAAAAGAAACAAAAAAAAAGCCTCAACCAAAAGACTTCAGGAACATGGAACTATACCAATAGTAATACATTTGCAGAGATTTTGTCAAATGCATTTGCCTTTTTGATGGGACTTGATTCAAGTCTTTTATATACATATGTGTGTGTGTGTGTGTCTTTTCAAATCATTATTTTCAAACCAACTATTTCCCAGGTCAGAATGTGTTCTGTTCATCTGTTCAAAGGAAAGAATGAAGTGCACATTTGAAATCCTTTGCTGAAATCTATGAAAGACAAAATGAAAACATGTCAGCTTTTATCAGCTGACTGCAAAGAAGAGTGAATGATGACACATTTGTCTAGATTTCTTTTCCAGCTACAGAGAGGTTAATGATTACAGAATCCAATTAAAAAAAAAAAAAACAAAAAAACCAAACAAAAAAAAAAAAAAGCTTCATTTCAGACGGTATCATTTTCCGAAGGGCCTTTACTGTTTATTTCAAAAGGCTCTGTTTCAAAGCATATTCAGGTGGGTTAGAACAATGACAGAGCTTAAAAAACAATCAACAAAACCACAATGTCACTGTTTGGACTAGTCAATGGTCTTGTCTAAATGTTTTTACAGTAGTATGACTTGCCAGATCTAGCAGAGAGGCTTTCATCATCACATGTGTCATACTCTGCGGTTTTGTGCCACTGGCAATGCAATCTAGCATTTTTGAAAACAGATCCCCCTAGGAGCAAAAGAAAATCTATTTTTGACATCTCACACATCCCAAATCTCTAAGCCAGACTCCCAAGAATCAGAGCGCAGGCTTTGGGAAAACAACTTCATTTATTCCTGAACATGTGCTTCACAGTTAAAGCTTCCAGACTGCAAGGGACATTGAGTTAGTTAAGTCATGTAAGTGTTATGATTAATTTTAGTAGGAAAAAGAAAACTTTGAAATGTGCCTCTTATTGTTTCCCATCAAGCTTACTCCGTATGCTAGAAATGAAGAACAGTGAGCACAGGCTGGCAGTTGTGGCACCTCACTTCAGCTCAGCGCAGCTGTCAGATCACTGCCTGTCTCTATTTGTCTGTACCCCACTGATAACAACAAGCTGCTGAGGGAGTATCCTCTCCCACATTTAGCTTGTTCAGTTAGAGCAATACACTGCATTTAACTATTACTGTATTAAGTCTGTACCTAGACAAAATGTGAAACTGATAAGCAACTGAGAACTGTGCTTAAGTGGCAAGAAAATGACCTTTGCACTTTTTAATAAGCATTATACACAAAACAAAACCAAAAACCACAAAACAAAACAAAACAAAAAGCACACACAAAACCAACCAACCAAACAACAAAAAAAAAATCGGGCTCTTTTACCATACTAAATAATGAAACTAATAAAGAATCTCTAGATAAAATGAGAAGGGGGGTATATGGTAATTGTAACACAAGCTGTATGGATGTTTATGGCCTACCTCTAATTCTTTTACACCATTCAGGTAGCAGGAAAGGCTTTGGATAGATGTAGATAGATGTTCAGGCAGTGGAAACCACAAATCAGCCAGAACAGTTCACTGGGTGTTGTTCACAGTCAGGCAACAGAGTTCTTTTCCCATCATACATCTACAGGTGGAACTGTACGCTTCAGAGAGCATCACCACTGAATAATCACACCAGCCAAGACTGCACTGAATGAGCATTATCTACAATGGCAGGAGGCATCAAGGAATGCAGAAAAGGCCTCTTCTGGGAACATTTTCAAGTAGTGGAAAAGAAAACATCAGCAATTTGAACTTTTCTGATCCCCAAATTACCAAACCCCAAAAATATCTCAGAGGAAAGTAAATTATTCCAATTATAATATTTTCTCTGCTTTGGAAAACTTTTTTTTTTTTTTGGCTATTAAAAAAGATGTAACTCAATTGTAATAATTAGAATGCTGTAACTCAAACTGAAATGTTTCTCACACCTTGATGTTTGGGATTTAAAAGCTGCAGCATGCATGTTCTGGGTAAAGCAAACTATTGCATGAGCATCATCTGCTTCAATACTGAAGGCTCTCAATGTGGGCATGTCTTCAGTTTCCTTTCCAAAGGACTGTGTCAAAACAGAAGGCCTGGGGGCAGGAAGCCCTGATACCTATCCCTGGATATGACACAGTCTCACTTAGGTAATTCATGTAGACTCAATCCTGAAAGATATTAAGTACCTCCTGTAAGACACAGAGATGTGGACCTGGCATGGATTTCTGCTGATGCGTCTCTTCTGGAATACCATTTATCTTTGCTGCTGCTGTGGTGAGAGTATGACGTGGAGGAGTTGGATGTTGCAGCATTGTGCTTGCACTGCTGACACGCCAGATGGCAAAACAACTGGTTGCACAGGGATGGATGATGTCGGATGACACTAGCTTGCTCTTTCTGTGTGTGAAGGCAACAACAACAAAATGCAGCTGTAAAGACTGCACTCTTTAAAGGGGCAAGTACACATCCTGGAGGGGCTAGGCATGACTGACCCATGCTGGGCTCAAATAAGCAAATGTGATTTGTTACTGCTATGTATGAAGAGCTCTTATTGCAGATTAACAAAACCCAGTCTTGGTTAATAGGACAACTTACATAAGTGTGCACTGCTGACTGGCAGGAATACTGGACAGTAACTGTCATCTTCCTTTCCTCAATTTTTTCCCCCCACTGCTCCCCAGCAGTAACAAATACACATTGGGCTCATGTTCCTCCATCTGCTTGCTTGGTAATTGTGTTACTTAAGGATAGCAGAACAGCCCTGAAGTCTGAAGCTGCTTTTCTCTCATAAACATGTTTAAGAAGTAAATGACAAGATTTCAGCAGAGCACACAAGTGTGAGGCACATGTAATGACAGGTAGTTTTTGCACTTAAATTGACCTTGCCAGTGAATGGCCCCCCAGTTACTGATGTTTTGATATCTTTGCCAGTCCAGCTACTGATTTTTAACAACCATACTGTTAAATAGATCGATTTATGTAAGAACAACTCAGCAAACAGTATATGGAGGTGCCAGTGGAGGTGGCAACATGCAGGGTGTTAGAGGCTCTAGCCGTTTTTTGCTACTGAACAATTGAATGTAGGGATGACATTGCCCTCTTGTGGGTAATCGCTAAAATGGAAGACGGCAAGCTCCAGCCCTGCTGCCGGCCTGGTTTTGTTAATCCTGCAAGTCTCATCACAGCAGGCGCTTAAACCTCTTGACGTTTTCATTCCATGTCCTCAGGTCACTCACAGTTGAGGACCTGTGGCATGCTGCAGGACCGGCACTTAGTCTTGATAGAAAATTCAGTGTTGTCGACTAGCACTGCACCTCTGAGGCTGTGGCTTGGAAGTAGCCCTGTAGGTAGGTGCCAGATATTTGAGCTTAAAACTGTCTTTACTGGAAGAACACAGGGAAAACCACCACTTTTTTGTGTTTTAGCCTAAAAGCTAAGACACAGAGCTAGGCCGCCAAGAGTCAAATCTGGCTAGGACTGCTGCGCATTTAAAATGCCCCTTCTTTTCTGTTTGGCACCAAGTGCTTAACCTAAGTAGTTCGGATTATGTCTCCTAAAAGAGGAATTCATACAGTACAGAGTGGAAGGATGGAGCTGAGGTGGGATTAATTTCAGAAGACATGTAAATTGTTTTTGGACTGCGTTGAAATCTGTGGTATGGAGTAGGTGACTGGCCTGTCACAACAGTTATGAACATGAAAAATGGGCTGTCCTGAAGGAATACATATTGTGAAGAGAGCTAATTTTGATTTTTTGCACAGATCTTTTCCGAGAACCTGGCTGTAGAAGGTGAACTATTCAGCTGGTAAACCAGGGATGGAGGAAAGGGAGCAAAAGCAAGCAAGAGAGGAGAGGTCGAGGACAGGAAGGCTGACAACCTAGCTTGGTTTTGCCTTAAGCAAAGCAATATGTTCCCTGTGCCCAGAAATGTTTCTAAAGTTCACATTGCTGTAATGACAAAAATGCTAAAATTGCTAATCTTAGAATACCTTTATGAAGGAGGCACATTGTTTGTACAGGTCAAGAGCATACACAGGATTGTTACATTAAGCATGGATGCTGGGATATTACTCATTAACAAACATTCTCTTCTTAACCCCAGAAGAATGCCCCCAGATCCTCTCACCCACTGTGAAGAGCAGCTGTTAACAACCACAGAGGAGCTATATAGGAACACATTAAACTAATAATGTTCTGTTTTTAAAATTACTTATCTCCCATATAGATATATACACACACATATTTTTTATTTATATGTATATATGGACATGCACATAAAAATGAGAGTAGGAACTGTAGTGACTAAGGAAAACCTTAGTTTACCAAAGCCCTTGATACAACTGTCTCAATTTCAATTTATTTGGACGGAGTGCAAATACTGAAAGAACAAGCAATAGCTTGCTCAGAGAGCAAACAGTGCTTTGAAGATTCAGCTGACTGCTGGAAAGGTGAGATCAGAGATAAAAAGTCTATCTAACAGATCAATGCACACAAAAGAAACCACATTCAGGAAACTTGTCTTTCAGGATAATATAGTGGAAGAGAATGCTAGCACTTTTAAAAAATAGCTACCTTTATTGTGTTGGATATTACATGTATAGAGTGTTTAAAGAGAGAAAAATGGTAGCAGCAGAGCTAATATAATAATTTAGCAAAATGAACTGTTTCTGTGCCGTCGTGTTAATGCTGGGTCTGAGTGGCAGGCAGCACAGCACCCACGTCTCCTGCGCATGCTGCGTGCCGGCGCAGCTTAGCACTGCAGGGCAGGCGAACCGAACGGGGAGTACCCAGCTGCGACACCGGAGCGGGCCTCTGCCAGCACCCCCGCAGCCCACAGCATCTCTTCTGGGCAGCAGGGGTCCCCAGCGTCCATGCACAGCACTGCATACACACACATACCCTCTGAAGTTAGCGAGTATCACCTGGTGCTGCTGCAAGGGCCTCCTGGCTCCTTCCTGCCACTTCTGCCGGTGACAGAGCAGGTTTCCAGTACAAAAAAGAAGAGCAGGAGCACCTGGCCTCCTGGCTATAGTAGGTGTTTGATCAAGTTTGGGTATCTGCCCTGATGCACAACACCAGATACGAGAATACGCAACACAGATATGAGAATGTCTTCTTGTCTGAGTGGGAAAAGGGTGCAGGTGTCCCAGTGTAACCTCATCCCCCCTGAACCCTCTCATAGCATGCAGCCACGAGCCTCTTCTGCTCCAGCTGCTGCTTGTCCTGGCTCTGCCAGTGTATCCCAGCACAGAACTATATGGCTGCAAGACAAAATCCAATTTCCCTCACTCCAGATCATCCCATTCCTTTCAAATGTCTCCCTAAATTCCTCCCCTGAGCTGCTTGTCTACCCTTGTCTTCTCATCCCACCCTAAGCTCTCCGTCCAGAAGCCAAATTACTCCTGCTCAGGTACTGCTGCTCCCTTTCCACACAATGCTGGCTCCTGCTTTCTCAATGATAAAAAACCACCAGCACAAGCTGCTTTTACCACTAATATGCCTGGGCAAGGCTCTGAGAGCAGGAAAGGACAATGTGTCCTGGAAAAAGGGGCACAGTAGCCATACAAGAAGCATATTTAAGGGTGTCTTTAAGATAATCAGATGGTGTTCATACCTATTTAAAATGGGCTTAGAAGGTACCTGCAGTGACTCCGCACCTTTCTTGTGTCCCACATTATTGTCTGGTGTAATAAGTGTGCTGAAATGTTATTATTTTTCTTGGAGTAAATACTCTTTCCATATACTGGAACTATATCATTCTTATCGGAGTTAATATTCTCTCTCTTTTTTCTTGTTTAGGCTATACATTGGTTTGATGCTGGGAGTGTGTAATTAACTTGCTAACATGGTGCTTTTCATTCATACATCTCTGAAGAGAAAAACACAGATGCATGAAAGCACAAACTCGTTTAGCAATTACAGCTACAGGCCTTTTGGCTATTTTATGTTTCATACAGCAAACGATGGTGCTCTTCAAATATTTCAGACCAAGAGAGCATAACTTTTCACACTCTTCTACAATCAGCTTTGCTAATCAAAAACATTATAAAGGCAGTATGGTATTGTGAGTCACCAGTAGACTATCTACCATAATTGTGCAATGAATCCACAGCCATTGTTTGGTAACCGCTGGCTTAGGAATCAAATCATACCACAGTTTGTGTTTAGGTCCTGGCATTGCCACAAATTTCACATGCAGCCTTTCCAGACACTTTCATTATGTCTTATTTTTTCCATCAGTAAAATGCATACAGATCATATCAGCTGCTTCCCAGGACTGTTGAGATGACTGGTGTTTTGATAATGGTGAAATCTGGGTGGATGTGAACAGACAGGCACAAAGTCTCATTATTATATTTTACAATCAAATAAACACTTGAATTGGATTTCAGGAGACTTGAAGGAGAGTGGATTAGGAAATTAAAAAGTAGCCAAGGACTAAGCAGCAAAGAATGCTCATAATCTTTAGTTAAATTAGGCATTTGGGAAAAAATACTTGGTTTAACAGTCACAGAAAACAGGCAGGTTCATCTACAAGAGAAGAAAGACCAAAAAACCCCAAAACTACCACTCAGAAGTAAATAATTCTGCCTTTGGATAATTCTGCCTTGCCTTCCTTGGAGCTGGGTAATGGCATAATTTGCCACAATATTTCAAAAACTGGAATGCTTTAGCCGCTAAATAATGTCCATTTTTCTTTTGTTTGCAACAACATTTAAGTCGTCATTTCCCTGGCTTATTTACAGCTTTGCAGCTTCTAATATTTGAAAGAAAAGGCTTTTATACAAGACTAAATTAAAAAAGGATTGCTACATTTTTTCTCATAATAGATCTTTTTCCTAGTGGACAAATCACATTGTTCAACTGAAGTCTAGGAAATGAACCTTAAAAATCTGTGCTGGAATCTGCTATTTTTCTTGTGCTTACTACTTTCAGTTTGTGAATTGATTTGCTGGTTTCATTGCAAAGAACAATTCTCTTCTATTTATTTTTGCAGTTATGAGTCCTAAGAGAAAAAACATTCTGCTTTTTGTCATTGCTACTTCCATCAATTTGCTTTTGCTGTTATTACAGTCTATAGCAGCCCAGCTGAAGATGTCCACCTCATGCAAACTAATGCAAGAGCACCGCTGGTCCACATTTGCAGTGCTCAACGACAAGAATCATTATTTTCGAGCATGCTGATAAAAATGCTTAGGCTTGTGCATTTTCCACAGAGAATAACAGTTACTGCAGGATATAATGGGACCTACTTTACTTCACATTTTCATCTAAAATTATGGGTAATGTTTATGTAAATTATGGAGGTGTTCTCAACCAGTAACTGAGGGGAAACCACGAAAACAGTGCACCTTGAGATGAATGCCAATGGCTGCAGTGAGATCAGTGCCAGGAGAGCAAGATAAATTTCATTGCTGCGTTAAAAATCATCCTTGAATTATTTAAATCCCACTTATATCCTCTTTTCAGAATTTAATTTAAATTGGCAATGGACCCTTTTCTAGCATGGGGGAGAATTTATCTTCAAGAATCTTTCTGGTCTCTTATGGACACTTGCGCATTCCAGGGATGGCTTATGAACATGGTTTAGGTTTTTTCTGGAGACTTTCACCTGCTTGAGACAGAGTGGTGATGAGCTAACTTCCAGAGCCCTGTCAGCACTTTCAGACATGCCTGGAACTAATAATGTGTTATCTCGCCCTCTGAACTAGAAAGAAAATAGGGGAGGGAATAAAAAAGATTGTTAAATTCTTTTTAAGTAGAAGCACTGTTTCATAGTTGCTTTTGTTTTACACACAGTAACAGATTTCCTGCTCTCATAAATTCAGAAGCCTGAGAAACCCCTTGAAGTATTCGCACTGGGATCAGACAGTTATCATGCAGGGCGTCAGGTCAGTGAAATCCCTTAAATATTTACCATCTGGAAAGAGAAATGAAAGATGAACGAGCAATTTTCTTGCAGCAATTTGACATTAGATTTAGGAGAATCAAAGATATTTGGATCCTCATGCAACCTTCCATGGAATAAAGTAAAATACCACTTTAGAGAACGGTATTTCATCCTGGGCAATCAACTGCGAGAGAAAAAGATTTTGTGTTTCAAGGCTGTTAAAAATCTAGCGGTGTAGTTCTTGTGCCTTTTTAAAACCTCAGAAGCAAGCTTTGTGAATACCTACTCTCTTCCAATAAAATAGATTCTTTAGTAACAATTCAATTTTTTAAGTAACCTTGAAGATAGAAGGATTCTTAATGTAGCTCTGTATCAAGAATAGCAGCAATTGAACCAGGAAGAGTGGTGCTTTGCTGATAAAACCTAATAGACATGGAGTCGTGAATGTGCCACTAAATCAGCACGAGATAAATTATTTCTTTTTTTTAATTTATTTTTTGTTAAACCATATATTTGTTACCTGCTGTCCCATCCTGAGTAACTGAGATGAACTAGAAATGCTTTCCTGTCTGATTTAGAGGCCTCTGTGCTTTCTTAGTTATCCATGGTCAATCATCAGGTATTTCCAGTTTATTTTCAAGATCCTTCAACAGCAATTTAAGTCTTAAAGAAACTTTCTGAAGTATTACAAAAGTAAAATGAGGAATTGCCTTCATGCAGTCATATACTGTTTGATAGCTTAGTTTTTGTATGCTTTAAGATAAGCTATTTCTTGGAAGATCATATGATACTGACTGATACAAGTCACAGTTCTGCGTATTTAAGTCAGATATCTATACACAGACCTTAAATTCTGAACCTTATTTTCTTCTTAACTACCAGACTGTAACTCACTGGTATAACCTTATACATTCATTTTTTAAAAAAGAATCCATTTTACTCATCGTATGCCTCATAAATTACACCAAGTACAAATAAAATAAGCCTGCTAAAAGGTTTTCTATTACTAATGCTTGAAAATTTAGGAGCTAGTGTACTTCAGTATACATGGTAAATATGTATGACAAAAACTTGAAAAACACATGGAAAAATGAAGTTTATATGCTAGAGGTTAATAGGCTGGAAACCAGCACGTGACTACTGCTCCAGGGACAACACCCACGTTAACTGACCCTGCATTCAGTGAAGTGTGACTCCTGGTGAGCTTAAGATAGCCTTTCTCATGAGTCCTCAGGAGCTGTGAATCTCTTATTTAAGGATTCAGAGAGGAATCTGATCATCTCATGGCAGCTGAACAGATAAAATTTCCCAACACGGGCACAACACAGGGCAGAGAGAGGGGGCTGCAACACATACAATTTGCATTCTTTTTCCTCCTTCACCTTGCCTAGCAAAGGATCAAGCCTGTCTCTCTTTTAACCTTGGATAGGGATTCAGGTTTGGCTTCTGCTGCTGGATCTCGGCTTTGCTGTTCCGTATAGAAAGCAAGGGTAATACAGAGGAGCAGGAGTGGTCCCTCCCATCCCCCTACCTTGGCCTTGGGTCTTAAGCAACAAGTACCAGCCTTAAGGCAACTGGCCAGGCTCACAGCAAATTCAGGCTAATACATGCTCCCCCTTTTCCCCTCTTCCTCCTAGCAGGAGCAGCTGCAGCTGGTTGTGTCTTTCGCTAGCTTGCATAACTCTCACCCACTCCCTTACTATTTTAAGTAGGAGAGACCTTCCCACATCCCACTTCAATAATCACCCTGGCTCTAACTGGCATGATAACTACCCCACCCCTCTGGAAGGCCTGCACTAATGGATTACCTACATGCTAAGTGAAGTTGGGGTGTAGCAACAAATAATTTGTCGACAAAAGCAGTTCGCTAACAAAGGCAGCTCGCCAGCAAACACAGCTGGGAATATATGGTGGCATATCCAGACTGCACTTGATGGTCCCATTAAGTTCTTTCCTTTAAGCTCTAACAGATCAAATACTTCTAACACAGGTGCTAGTGCCCTGAGATTTTATATTGCATATTGTGTTTGGCATCTGACCATTAGATGAGAATGTTCTAGGATGAGATTGACTATAAATACCTCAAACTAATAGTCTTCCTTCAAAGGACAAGCATGTCAACTCCTTTTAAAACAAATCTGATAAACAGATTGCAAACATGGCTTAATTTGTGAGCAAGAAGCATTTTGCCTGGATTCAGAGAGTCAAGTTCACAAATTCTAAGGCTGGAAATACAACAGAACATAAATTGCTACGAAGTACTCTGAGCTATTACGCTTTTGTGCATTGCTACACAAAATACCTGTCGAGGTGTAAACATGCAGTCTACTTTACAGATTCAGGTCAGGCAAAAGAAGATTATTTCTACAGCTGCAGGAGAGAAGGCAGAAATACAGAAGTTCAGCCCTGTATTGATATGAACCCTATCTTCATGCTACAGTACTAGGGTTTGCATACTTTTACAGCAGACATAAACTGCTTTGCAAAGGGGCTTGTTATAATAGCAGCATTTGTATAGAAGGGAACTGCGTTCCAGCAGATGTAACCTTTTTTTCCAGTGTCATGGTTTAAGCCCAGCTGATAACTCAGCCATACACTCACTCTCCCTTTCCCTTCTCTGAGTGGGATGGGGAGGAGAATTGAAAGAATATAAACAGCAGGGGTTGAGATAAAAACAGTTTAATAGCTAACATACAACATAATCTACTACTAAGAATGATAATAACAATGATAAGGGAAATAACAAGGGGAGAGAATATAAAACTAAAAGGGAGGAAAAAAAAACAGCCAGTAAACACAAGTGATGTACAATACTACAGCTCACCACCTGCTGACCAGTACTGAGGTCATCCCCGAGCAGTGACTGGCCCCTTCCAGGTGACTCCCCCCCAGTTTGTACATGGGTCATGACATGTTGTGGTATGGAATACCCCTTTGGATAGTTTGCGTCAGGTATCCTGTCTCTGCTTCCTCCTGGCTTCCTCTGCCCCCCTTAGCAGCAGAGCATGAGACTGAAAAGTTCTTGATCAGGGTAAGCAAGATCAAGAACATTGGTGTGTTATCAGAGTTGTTCTCCAGCTAAAGCTGAAACACAGCACTGCATTAGCTACTAGGAAAGAGAAAAAATAACTTACAGATGAACCCAGGACATCCTGATAACTCAGGAATTTCATCCATGTGACCTCTACATTCCTCTGTCTAGCTTCTCCATCTTCACTCGTGATGCTGCTGCGTTTTCGACCCAGGTTTAAGCACAGCAAGGCCTGCTCCCACATACCCTGCAGGAAGCTGGTAGGTTTGAACATTTGCTACAAGATTCAGACAGATTTCCTAGAAGGTTCAGACTTCATGAGGTTGGCATTGGCCCACCTCACAAGCGTGTCAGCATCCAGAGGGACCTTGACACACTTGAGAAGCAGCCAATGCCAATCTCACGAAGTTCAACAAAGCCAAGCGCGAGGTCCTACACCTGGGTCGGAGCAATCCCAGGCACAGCTACAGGTTGGGCAAAGAAGAGATTCAGAGCAGCCCTGAGGAGAAGGACTTGGGGGTGCTGGTTGATGAGAAAATGAACATGAGCTGGCAGTGTGCGCTCGCAGCCCAGAAAGCCAACCGTATCCTGGGCTGCATCAAAAGGAGAGTGACCAGCAGGTCGAAGGAGGTGATCCTGCCCCTCTACTCTGCTCCTATGAGACCTCACCTGGAGTATTGTGTGCAGTTCTGGTGTCCTCAACATAAAAAGGACATGGAACTGTTGGAACAAGTGCAGAGGAGGGCCACGAGGATGATCAGGGGACTGGAGCACCTCCCGTATGAAGATAGGCTGAGAAAGTTGGGGCTGTTCAGCCTGGAGAAGAGAAGGCTGCTTGGAGACCTCATAGCAGCCTTCCAGTACCTGAAGGGGGCCTACAGGGTGTCGTGGTTTAAACCCAACCACAAAAGCTCGTTCACTCACACCCCTGACCCTCCCCACTCCCGAAGGGATGGGGAGGAGAATCAAGAGAATGTAACTCCCACGGGTTGAGATAAGAACAGCCCAGTAACTAAGGTATAACACAAATCACTGCTGCTACCACCAATGATAATAGTGATAAGAGAAAATAACAAGAGAATACGATACCACCGCCGAACGAGTTTGACCCCCCCAAAGAGAGAGTGTGCCCTTCCGGGTAACTCCCAGTTACCTCCCTGGGCATGACGTGCTGTGGTATGGAACACCTCTTTGGCTAGCTTAGGTCAGGTGTCCCGTCTCTGCTTCCTCCCAGCCTCCCCTCCTCACCAGCAGAGCATGAGGCTCACAGAGTCCTTGGCCAGAATAAACGTTACTTAACAACAATTAAAAACAATCGGTGTTATCAGCTCTCTTCCCAAGTTGGAAGGCAAAACACAGAGCTTGCACCAGTTACTAAGAAAGAGCAAAACGGCTACTGGTAAACCCAGGACATAGGGATACTGAGGAGGGACTCTTCGTTAAGAGACTGTAGTGATAGGACAAGGGATAAGGGGTCAAAACTTAAACAGGGGAAGTTTAGATTGGATATAAGGAGGAAATTCTTTCCTGTGGGGGTGGTGAGGCACTGGAATCGGTTGCCCAGGGAGGTTGTGAGTGCTCCATCCCTGGCAGTGTTCAAGGCCAGGTTGGATGAAGCCCTGGGTGGTATGGTTTAGTGTGAGGTGTCCCTGCCCATGGCAGGGGGGTTGGAACTAGATGATCTTAAGGTCCTTTCCAACCCTAACTATTTCAAGATTCTATGATTCCATGAAATTCTGCTCCCTTGACTTGAGAAGAAAGCTGAAGTTTTGAAGTTTTGTAATTTAACACCATCTAATTGAGAAGCTTGGATTTGGGGGGGGCAAATATTGTTCGTTTTCAAAGAAAATCCCACTATCTTGAATGCAGGATGACTCAAACAAATGCTGTAGAATTTTATTGTCACAGCCCTACAACTATTCCAGCCAAGAGTCCCAACAACTTTCTCTGCAAGCTTCTTTAATGGCTACATCTACACCAAGCAGTTCAGTTCTGTCTTTCTTTCTTCCACATGGGATAAAGGAATATGAGAGAAAAGGTGGGCCACTTCTGGAACGAAACAAGAGACCTGGTACCTGGGACATGGAGAAGGCAAAGGTACTCAACAACATTTTTGCCTCAGTCTTCACCACCAAGAGCTCCAGCCACACCACCCAAGTTGCAGAAGTCAAAGGGAGGGAATGGGAGAATGAAGAACCACCTGCTGCAGATCAGGTTTGAGACTGTCTAAGGATCTTGAAGGTGCACAAATCCATGGAATCTGGTGAGATACATACACGGGTCCTGAGGGAACTGGTGGATGAAGTTTCCAGACCACTACCCATCATATTTGAGAAGTCATGTCAGTCTGGTGAAGTTTCCACTAGCTGGAAAAGGGGAAATATAACCCTCAAATTTAAAAAGAGAAAATGAAGACCCATGGAACTACAGGCCAGCCAGTCTTCGTGTCCAACAAGATCATGGAGCAGATCATCCTGGAAACTATCCTAAGGCACATGGACAATAAGGGGATGATTGGTGACAGCCATCATGGCTTCACTAAGGGCAAATACTGCCTGATAAATCTGGTGGCCTTTTACAATGGGGCCATGGCATTGGTGGAAAAGCGAAGAGCAACTGACAGTGTCTTGCAAGGTATTCAACACTCGCCTGCACGATATCCTTGTCTCTAAACTGGAGAGGCATGGATTTGACAGATGGACGACTCGGTGGATAAAGAACTGGCTAGAGGGTCACATTCAAATAGTTGCAGCCAACAGCTCAGTGTTCAAATGGAGACCAGTAAAGAGTCATGCTCTTCAGCGGGTGGTGTTGGGACTGATTCTGTTCAATATCTTTGTCGGTGACATGGGCAGTGGGATTGAGTGCGCCCTCAGCAAGTTTGCTGATGACACCAAGCTGTGTGGTTTGATTGATACACTGGAGGGAAGGGATGCCATCCAGAGGGACCTTGACACACTTGTGAGGTGGGCTGATGCCAACCTTATGAAGTTCAACCACGACAAGTGCAAGGTCCTACACCTGGGTCGGAGCAATCCCAGGCACAGCTACAGGTTGGGCAGAGAAGAGATTCAGAGCGGCCCTGCAGAGAAGGACTTGGGGTGCTGGTCGATGAGAAAATGAACATGAGCCGGCTTCAGTGTGCGCCCACAGCCCAGAAAGCCAACCGCATCCTGGGCTGCATCAAAAAGAGCGTGACCAGCAGGTCGAAGGAGGTGATCCTGCCCCTCTACTCTGCTCTTGTGAGACCTCACCTGGAGCACTGTGTTCAGCTCTAGGGTTCCCAACACAAGAAGTATGTGGACATGGTGGACTAGGTCCAGAGGTGGGCACAAAAATGATCAGATGGCTGGAGCAGCTCTCCTGTGAACACAGGCTGTGAGAGCTGGGCCTGTTCAGCCTGGAGAAGAGAAAGCTCTGGGAGACCTTGTAACAGTCTTCCAGCACCTGAAGAGGGCCTACAGGGAAGCTGGCGAGGGACATTTTACAAGGGCCTGTAGGGACAGGACGAGGGGGAATGGCTTTAAACTGAAAGAGGGGAGATTCAGATTAGCCATTAAGGGAAAAGTTTTTACTATGATCATGTTGAGGCACTCAGGTTGCCCAGAGAAGCTGTGGCTGCCTCATTCCTGGTAGTGTTCAAGGCCAGGCCAGATGGGGCTTTGAGCAGTCTGGTCTAGTGGAAGGGCCCAACCCCATGGCAAGGGGTTGGAATTAGGTGATCATTAAGGTCACTTCCAACCCAAACCATTCCATCATTCTATGATAAGATTCTGTATGTGAGATACTTCTGCCTTGGTCTCCACACAAGATCTGCTCTTCTGCACCATGCACAGTAAAATCATCCATTTACTTGAATTCTTCTGTGTCCTTAAATGTGCAATTGCTTAAATTTCAAAACAAGATACCATCTGAAAAAAAAACCAAAACTGTCTGCTCTCTGAGAGGAGTGTGACAATGTGTCAACTTCAAATCTAAATTGAGATACTGTTAATAGGAATACTACCTGGTGATGAGTGTTGAGGGTATTTCTAAAAGCAGCACATTCTGCTTTTGGCTGGGATAGGGTTACTTTACTTCCTAATAGCTGCTGCAGTGTTGTGTTTTGGCTTTAGTCTGAGAACAATGCTGATAACACACCAATGTTTTAGTTGCTGCTCAGTCGCGCTTACCGTGACTGGTAACTTTTCAGTCTCATGCTCTGCCAGTGAGAAGGGGCACCAGGAAGCCAGGAGGGTGCAGAGACAGGACACCCGACCCAAACTAGCCAAAGGGGCATTCCATACCACAGCACATCATGGCCAGTATATAAACCGGGGGCAGTTACCTGCAAGGGCAGAACACTGCTGGCTATTGGTCAGCAGGTGGTGAGCGACTATGTTGTATATCACTTCTTTTTTGTTGGGGAGTGGGGTTTATTACTTCCTTCCTACCTCTCTTCCTCCCCCAGTCACCTTATTATTGCTGCTGTTGCTATAACAACATTTTACTTTTATTTCAGTCATTAAACTGTTCTTACTTCAACCCATGGGGTTTTTCAGCTTTTTTTTTTTTCTCTGATTCTCCTCCCCATCCCACTGGGGACAAGGGGTATGAGTGAGAAGCTGTATGGTACTTAGTTGCTGGCTGGGCTTAAACCATAACACAGCACTGTTCATAACCACAGACTAGCTGCAGTGCTGAATATGGAACCAGGGAACAGTGCATGTGTTTCAGTGTTAATAAGCAAGTTATGACTGGGACACTAGGATACAATCAAGACCTCAACTCATTCTTGTTGCCAGTCCTTCAGTCTTCACTCTCTTCACCACACAGGACTACACATGATAGCAAATTAGAAAGTTGTAGGAAGAAGGTACCTAGACTTAGATGATGAAAATTTGCTTTGGTGATGCTGACAAGCTACAGCTGCACACATCCAATATACACAGACTGTACCGGGTCACAAAATGTGTATGCATTGGCATCACACCACCTTACCTGGAGCTCGGGAGGACACTTCAAAGGTCTCAGTCTTCAGAGATAGTATTCGTTGTGTTATTACATGATATACTGGGAGAAACTAGGAGCAGTGACTGAGTCACTTGCACAATAAAATAGAGAATAGGAGCCTCAAGGTACCATTTGAGGCTCAGAATATTGTTTTTAATCTCAGAAGTAAACATAACCAGTAGATGGCTGTATAAATGAAACAATTAAATATATCTTCTTTAATGTTTGAGCATGCAGGCTATCTGTAAAGGAAAGCTTGGGCCCCCCACAGTCCTCCTAAAAACTTGGGTGCATTTCAAAACCAAACAGGAACTAACACCAAAACACAGAATCACAGCCTTGTTTGGGGAAAAATCCTCTACTTACCTGAGTAAAATAACTTCCTTCGAAAACAATTTTTATCCAAGCATAGCAATAATAGTACATTTTGTGTTTGCATGGGAACTGTGCTCTTGTGCTATACTCAGGAAACCACTCATCTCCGAAAAATATTTTCTTTGATGTCCTGTGCATGCACTTCAGGTTATTAGTATGAGAAATGCTCAGGAGGTTTAGCTACTGACTATGCAAAACAGTTATCATTTCAAGGATCTCTTACTTTATTATCATTTTACAAATCTAAGGAGGCATAGTAACAAACATGTCCAGGACAGTACTTGCATCTATTCACAACCTGCTTGCACAGTTTTATTCATCTATTTGAATCATCAGGGCTCACCTCTCAGTTCCTACTCAGACAGGAATTCTAGAACACTCCTGTGCTTAATTATGTCAACTTGTATTTGAAGTATTTACTTGGGACTGTACCACTGTGCTTAAAATATGGGTTTTTGGTAGAAACAGAACTTTCCATAGCAACTTCTTTAGCTGACATTGACAGCACTTCTTAACATTGGAGGGTCATAAATTGATCTAGGGAAATTTAAATGAAATTGAGGAGGTAGAAGGCTTAAATCCACCTCTGCTTGGATTTGCTCACCTAAATGTCCATCTTCATAGAAACTGCCAGAATAAAATTTAGGGTTGCCGGTTTATCAATAATGCCTACACAGAGAACACATAACAGGTCAAACTGACTCTTACCAGTGTGTGGTCTTGACAAGTAACTCAGCTGTACAAAAAGCAGAATCAAGTTATGCACAGGGTGGATATGGTATGTGAAGCAAAAAGCTGTAATGTATGAATCAACAGTTACTTGCTTCCTGAAGAACATCCATTTGCAGTCTACTCTTTCCTCTTGCTGCAAGGAGGTACTAATATTTCATTTGTATGTAGTCTCAGTTGAGATGCAAATGTGTATTAAAAACGCATATTCAAGAAGTCATTACAGTATTTCAAGAAATTTCCAAGCATTCACTTCAGATCTTTATTATTCTTCACCCCAAATCTCAAAATTATTGTTTATGTGCGACAAAAAGCTTTTTTAATTTCCATTTTTTGATTCCCAGAGAAAACGTAGGATTTTTGATATTGACAGCTCTTTCCTGAACAGGTATTTATCATGGTCCCACCGCATTCTGGGATAAGACTTGCAGTGTTCATCTGCTCCTAGTCTCCCCCCTCAAAAGTCACAGTATGAATCAATACCCAAAGTATCAACTGATAATCT
Source organism: Lathamus discolor (assembly GCF_037157495.1). Classification (NCBI taxonomy): domain Eukaryota; kingdom Metazoa; phylum Chordata; class Aves; order Psittaciformes; family Psittacidae; genus Lathamus; species Lathamus discolor. The sequence continues at coordinate 64,856,223 of NC_088909.1, forward strand.
TTGCAATTTTTCCTAACAAAATAACTCTCCATAAATTAGAAAGGAATAATAATAACGAGAAATCACAACTACATGTTTTTAAGTAATCTTCACATACATGGCTCCATTAATTACTTACAATGGGCAGTATCTTGTCCAATGAAATAAGGAAGGACACTCCTCCTCTTAATCTTAGTTGTTTTTCAGTTGATTCCTTTATGTGTGCAGCACCTATCAATATTACTATGCTACTGCCTATTGTTAGATAAAAAAATGTACACACTTTCCCCCCCCATTAAGAAAAAGTACTAGTATTCTCTAATACTCAAGGTACTGCAAGTAAAGATGGAGGATAGAACGTTGCTAGTGAACTGAACATATTTAAGAAACTTAAAAGGATAGTTCTGCAAATGCAAATACTGATATACTGGTAAGTTTTCACATTCAGGCAACATTATTTGTTAAAATAAAAAAAAAAATAGAAGCAATTTCATTAGTCTTTTTTCATCTTATGTTTGAAACATATTTGCCATTAGCTGGACCCAGAACAGCATGCAGTGGCTACACATCACCTGCATAGAAAATCCACTAGAGGAGCTTAGTATTAATTAAGAAAGAACCAGAGCCTTATTTATATGGCTAGATGGCAAAAATCAGAAGTTGTCTGCAGTATCCCCCCAGCTGTCATTTTAAGAACAACTATAAGGTGCTCAGACTCACAACTCTGATGAACACTTCCTAGATGCAATATTTTTCATTTTAAATTCAGTTTCTCTGCAGTACTTGGTTTTTGATATATTGTTAGTAGTATATGACTTCTTCTAGATATATTCCCTTCCCCCATCCTTTTCAGGGGAAATAAAAGTTCTCCTCCATTACAAGAAAACGATACAGTTGCATTGCTAAATGATAAAATTATTCACACAGACTGATTTCAGGCCATAGTTGCTGCGTTTTTTTCAAGTTAAGGCAAAGGTTCCTCAGCAAATAAGTGACAGGTCTGTGGGTGGGTTCGGTAAGCCCAGAGACGTCAATAGGGTCATAGCAAACAGTAAACAAGTCTGATACGTAATCCCTTCAAGCACAGGCATGCAAAGAGGTGCCTGCAGAACAGCCATGGCTCTACACTAATGCACACCACACAGGGAACAGGCAGAGGGAGTCAGAAGTCCATGTGCAATTACAGAGCTGTAACCTCCTTAGGATCACAAAGATGCAGTGGGATTGGATAGCTCACACAACTTGAGTACTACAAAGGGTAGATAAAGGCTCCTTAGCAAGCACAGGCTATCACACTTCATATGAATAGCGGCTGGAGTGCATGGAGTGCTGCCCTGGAACTTCTCAGGAGCCAGTCAAGAGCTTCTGGGCCACAGTTTGCAGGCAGACAAACAGATGTGTGCCTGTAGCACATATCATAAGATCAAACTTCTGCTATCCATGATTCCTGAGGTTAAAGTCTGGAGCAAGACAGACTTACACTGCCGCTAGCATAGGAAGTACTTAACTAGCCTGAACATATGTAAATCGACATGGCCTGGTGGGTTGCACTCATGATGACCTCACAGTGAGGTCACGTCCATAGCAAGAAGCTCCTAAAGCTTGAAGAGAGGAAATACCACTCCAACCTGGCTGAACAGCCAGGCCCACAGCATTGTGATCAGCAGCACACGCTCCAGGAGGAGGCAAGTCACCATCTTCAGGAAAACACCACTAGCATTAGAACCAAGAGGAAGGGTAAATATAGCATGAGAACTGAAAAGTTAAGATACAGTTAAAGCTGATACACATTATTGGGAATGTCATGTAATAAATGAGTAAGCTGGACTTGAAGTGCTAGTAACATAAGTGCTAGTAGCTGGAGAAATAATTCTGTTAAAGCTTTTAAATTCTAATTCAGCTTGCATAAGAACTGTTTCTTCAGCTCACCAATTGCACGGATGTTTGGCCTGGGACCTCAGTCACAATAACTGGCCAACAAATCAGAATGCAACAGCTGGTGGGGAATACAGGCAGACCGGGCTCTACTTCAGATGCAACACTGTCATTGAAAGTAGGAAGAATAAAACTCCTTAATACCAATATAATATTAAGCAGCAGGCACTTCTTTATTGCAGCGCTGGGTGCTAGATGGAATTTTCACAAATCAAGCACACCCCATGCTGATCCTGTTGTTACATTTACGCACAAAAATTACAAGGTAGTACACTCCAGTTACAATGATTGGTTAGCAATTTACATACAATTATAACATCTGCAGTGTTACTCTCTTCTGTTACTATGCTTGCTCAAAAGAAGGGTCTTCACGATCTGTGGCTGTGTTTTTTAGTGTTATAATGACTACGATGAGGTTAGTTCATCCAAAGAACACCCTAACCTTATTTTGTTGCCAAGTTTGCTGGCTAGATATCTACCTTGCCAGGTTGTCAAATAACCCATCCTATATAAAATAGGCCTTTATTATTTGCTTTGGTTATGGTCTAGAAAGCAAGGGCTAAGGCTAACATGTTACAGAGAACAGGGACTTCAGGTAACACAGCCTCAGATTTCAAGTAGTACAGCAACCCATGCTAACATAAAGCCTAACATCTCAAATCAAGATGTTCCGATGTTCCCACAACTGTTTCACAAACAAACAAAATATAGAAAGATTCAGTAAAACTTAAGATAATCTGCAACAACATGAGCACTCAGAGCTGGTATAACTTTTGATGTTTGCTCCTATGTGCTTTGGCAAATGGAGATGGAAAATGCTTTTTTCTTAAACTTGATCTGATGTTAACTCGACAGGTAACTTGGCTCACAGTGCCAAGCTTAAAAATCTAGCAGTAAGGAATACTCAGTAAAACTTAAGTATATCCCGTACAAAGTAGACAGAGAAAAGCACTTCTTCAGTACTGACATATGCCCCATTTTAAAAACCTGACATTTTCTGATTATCTTAAGGTACATTAGACAGATGTTAGACAAACTTCATAAATATTTATTTATTAAAGCAAACAATTTCCTTTTCTTAAAATACGTGCTAATCAGGAAAAATAGGTTTGTGCATAAATATAATTTTTACTTTACAGATTTGGAAAGAGTTTGCATAGATTTCACAGTGGTCCATTATTACTGTCTAAAACAGCCTATCCTCTTGAAGTATTTCAATACTATACGGAACGCTTTGGTTCATACTGAATATAGTAGATAGAACAATACAAATAAAACTGTAACAGGATTTTATGACTTACTGGAATAGCTAATCTTCAAGCTGAAAACAAAATGTGTTTGCAAGCAAAGATAAATAAGCCTTACCATTTTTTGGTCTGAACAAGGCAATAAACTTTTCAGAACTCTATGGTTTTCCATGATGCCTTGTCTTGTTTTCATTTGCCAAATTTTCAGCTGGAAAAATTCTGAAAAATCTCTGCAACTTCCAGCCAGTTCCGAAAACAGGACAGTCCTTTGTCTCTGATCTGTTTTCTTCCCTTGTCAGTAATAACTTCTCCAGTTTGTTTCACAATCACCAGTTTAGGAATTGCTGTTATGTTGTATTTCTTCTTCAGATCACTGAGAGGGGAAAAAAAAATAAAAAGCAAAACACACATTAGGGAGCATTTTAAGAAAACTCCTAGTCTCTTTGATGAAGGGTACTCTAGTCAGGATACATGGGAGAGCAGAAGTGATGACTGCTTGGGCTTCCTCAGAGCTTGAGGCAGAGCACTGGGCAGTATAGGGAGATAGACTACGTAGACTACGCTGCAGCTGAGAGTTCACATGGTGAAACTTAGCTCAGGGACATCAGAGCTGTAGCACCCTTCCTGCTGCCTGTGATCTTCACAAGAGCAGAGATTGGCTCTACACCATAAAGAGGTCCATTGATAGGAAGCGACACACCCACCTTGTTTTTACTAGCCAGAAACAGCTATCTTCTGGACCCTTTTCTACTTGACAGGAGGAAGATCTCAATTAGCATTAGACATTTATTCCTGTACCAAGATGTTCAAGCGCAACAGTCCCATACAGCTGCTTCAAATAACCTCCATTAAAGCATGGTGAGTAATTCTTTAGTGTAAACAGAAAAGACTGCAGAAATACCTTATGCTCCATTAGTAAAACAGGCCCTATACATATAAAATGTAAGCAATCAAAAGATCTGGAATAAGGGCCACCCATCTAAGTTGTCAAAGAACACATTTTCAACTCCTCTGCCCATCACATAGACAATAGCAGCTTTTCTCTATGTCAGAATATAGAAAACTCCAGATAGATTACAAATAACCGTCTTAAATAGCCTTTTTATAACATAAATGTAGTTATAATAGAGTTTAAAAGTTAAAAAGCCATACAGACAGTGATGTTCCATGAACAAAATCAGGATCTATTCAAACAATTGACAGAGGCAACCGAGGAAAAAATTCATAAGAAAAGACTCCTGAACAATGAAAATTTAATGGGATCAAACTCAAGATACATCTTAAATAAATGGATTATTAATGCTGGAAATAAAAATGACATTCAGGAAGGGAAATCCTAGAGGACACAAAACATCCAAAAGGAAACGAAACTACTTGCTGACACCAGCGCATGGTAAACAAGAAGGCATGACTAATTACACACACCACAGAGATGAAAGTGCACAAACAGCAGGTTCTCAGCCACACCAAGTAGTAAAATAGAATTCACTGTTTGCGTAGATGAGTTGGAAGATCGGAGTTAAGGCAAAAGGAATATGTAAAAGAAAGAAAATCAGAGAATAACGCATAGTAAGCAAAGTGGCAAAACGCAAAACATTTCCAAGGAAAATATTAACAGCTATGACACTGTTTGTTACAGGACAAAGTAAAGAAGAGGAAAAGGGCAAGACACATCTATCTGCTTTGATAGAAAGATGGTATCTTATATACAAGAAATTTAACTCACTTGGAAGGGTGATGCTTCAGTGCAAATGAAAAAATAAAATTCAGAATACAAATAAGCCAGAAAAAACAATGTTGAGACTACAACTTAATCACTAGCACTGACAACAAGTTTTTGGCATGAATCTTAAATTCACAATAGAGGTAATGAAAAGACAGTCAATGACTTCTGAGCTCATTAAACACCTCAGTGGGCATCAGATAAAAGTCAGGGTTAGTTTTGGAGAGTGCTGCTCAACAGGAGGAGCCTCGAGTGCTACCAGAAACTCTAGAACCAGTTCACTGCTCCAGCTCCACACAAGAAAGAAAAGGCGGAAAAGAATGTGTGAAGTTCCCTGCCATGTTTATCAGGACACTGCAAAATCTAATTTGTTCCAAACACATGGAAACAGCAAAAGCACTACTCTCACTAACACTAATATGTCCAAAGAAAGAAGGAAAACATTTTTGACTGATGGTCACAAAGTCAGAACTACCCAAGGTGTTTCCTCACCCTTCCAAACAAAGCTAAAAAGTAGAAAAAAAATATTACCTACTTCCTACCATACCACATTATTCACAGGTGATCCTTGGCACATCTATTTGTTATACTAGATGTGCATATTAGTCATGAATGAAACAATATCGATAATAATTAATTCATAATGTTAATTTTGGAAGGCAAAAGTTAAAGCAAATATTGTCTAGCGCATCACCCACACAAGTAATAGTCCACAATTTTAGCTTCAGGAATGCAAGCTATGGTGACAGACATGCCAGTATCTAACAGGAAAAATAAGGAACATAAAATCGAAACCTAAGGTGCAGGTTGTGCAGTCTAAAAGGAATCCCAGAAAAAATGCAAAGTTTTGAGGAAGAGGTCATGTGTTTCAGAAGGGGTACAAGAAAACTATAGTGAACTGCAATGGATCAGCTAAAAGTAACAAGCTCCCCAAAACAAATGTGATCTGTTGTAGCAAAAATTACCTCCCTGCATTGCTTTATATCAAAGTGAGCAGAAATTGAGCACCTTAGAAGAACCTGAGGATAGAGGCACACCTTAGAAGAACCTGAGGATAGAGGCACAACAAATAGTACTAATGGAATACCCAGATTCCTAAATGTGAAATACATTATACTCAAAGCAAAAACTAAACACAAAATGGAAAGGTAGTGCCTAAGTGCTATCACAACAACCAAGAACATCAGCTGTGTGATGTTCAAATGCCAAAGAATTTTGGCTGAGAATAAAAAAAAAAAAAAAAAAAGATTTGCAGACACTGTTAAAGAATACAAGACACTTATAGACATTCTCTGTGACTTCCTGGAAAAGCGGAGGCGTTTTAAAAATAGAGAAAATAAGTCTTGAGTGAAATACTGGCCCAGAGAAAGCATTCCTGAAATGTCTTTCCTTCTGTGCTTTTCCTTAAGTAGAAACATCACAGGTGAAGGATGCTGCTCTGCCATTACATTGATTGAGCAGTAATGCAGGAAATATTACAGAAGCAACAGTAATATTGTCTAGCAGGAGGTTTGCTTTCTCACTGAACTCAGAAGCAAACAACCAAAAATCTTCCTAGACCTTTTCAAAGTCTACAAAAACAGGAGAAAAAGAACATTTCAAAGATGGTTCATACGGAAAACACATAAATGACTATCACATCCTGTCATTTACGACAAACACCACAGGTGGAAGATGCATTTAACTGGTTCAGCAGACAATAAAAGCTTAACACAACAGTAGCAGTCGGAAGCAGGACAGTAGGAAACAGAAGGTAATTTGGTATGAAGACTGGAACCTAACACTTGGCTTTCCTAAGGGAACACTCCAGCACTGCATTTTGTTTACACAGCAGGGCTAAAAGCTGATGGTAAAATGACCGGAAGACTGCTTGAATGGACCTGAAGGTGGCTCAGAACAGTTCTGCAGACAATGCTTCTTTACCACTGTACAAGTGCTGACCAAAATGACGTTAAAACCTGTTAAGATCATACTCTCCTACAGGGATCTCATATCCTGTGACTTACCTGCACAAGGTACATATGTGCAATGAGACTAACTCCCATGACAATTTATGAAATCACTAACCATAAACAGAAACATCACACATCCTACAAAGGGACCCAATTCTCTTACGGTAAAACACAGTGATGTAACTAATGACATTCTTCAAAATCAGTCGTCTAGCTATTCCTGGGTAAGTGTAAAGGTACATATGGCATCTTACTGACTTGAAACACCTAAGACCCAAACAGACCAAGCAGAAGAGGAGGTTATAATAAAAAATAGCTATTGAAGACTTAACAAGTAACCTTTGTACCAACACAGGCAATCTCTTAGCCAAATTGCTTGTGATGTCAGACCTTGGCCATGCAGGTTAGAACATGAGAGGTCAACCTTCATTTTCGCGTGAAATACTAAAAAGATGAAATTAAGATTGGGACAAACTTACAGTTACATGGGGCTGTGTTTTAGATCTGTTACCAGAATAGGCAATAGATCTTAACTACTTGGATACTTTCTCTCTTCTCCTTCCGCCTTCCTTTTTTAGCCTCCTCTCCCCCTGCCATATATTTCTCTGGGTGCCAGTCCACCCTCATACCTAAAGCTTCATAACATAAGATGTATTATTTTCCTTTTTCAGGAATTCTTTGGTATTCTTACTTTCATTAAGGTGCACAAGACATGAACTCAGGTACATACTTCTCTATCAGGCAGCCTGCATGAAGTAGCATATGCTGAGCATCACGCAGACAGCACCACCTTTCACAGCAGGGTTCAGTATAAACACATCAGTGTGTCTTTGTGCATTATAGTTAAAATATCGATCCCCATTTACTAACATTTGTTGATGTAGAATGATTGGAACAACTAGGTTTGAAAAGGCCTTCAAGATCATAAAACACAACCACCACCCCAGGACTGCCAAATCCACCACTAAATCATGCCACTGAGGGCCTCATCTACACAGGCTTTTTTTGAATGCTTCCAGGCAATTCCACCACTTCCCCCAGGAAGCCTGTTCCAACACTTCACTAACCTTTCAGTGAAGACATTTTTCCTAATACCCAGTCTAAACCTCCCTTGGCACAGCTTGAGGTGGTACAGGTATGAATGCAGGCTATTTCTTACAAAAACAGAATTCTTCTCCAATAAATTCCATGCTTCCTTTTGTGAAGTGTGTTTTGGATGGCAAATTTTAAATTTATTTCAGCAATTACACCTTCTTTACGTAGTCCACAAAAGAGCAATAAATTTGAATTATTTACAACAGAGCCTTACAAATATTAATAAATAAAAATTAATACAAATGTGACTGTTAATAAATGTCATTAATCGTTAATTTATGTTAACCAGTTTTAAAATTATAGTCTACCTTACAACTTGTATCCAGCCAGAATTCTAGTTTGGTTTAATGAACACACAACTACCTGCTCTACATCTTCAATGATTCACCAGTAACCCTGAAGCCAAACTACAAGTTAATTCAACCTAAATACCTTGAACATTTCCACACAGCCCTTTGTTACATCCAAGAGACAGAACTCCTAAAACATTGCCTTTTCATATACCTCTGCACTTTGTTCTTCAGTAAGCCCATTCAAATAATATGATCTTGCAGTCATCTGTGATAGGACAAATCATGTTTCTCCACAGGATTCTGAAGGGTGTTATGGGCTGACACAGAAAAGCCAATTAAACTATCCCTGTACCTCCATTCCACATGGCTTGGGCAAGAGCAGAGTCAGAAATAGACCCCTAATCCCCAGAGGCTGAAGCTGTAAGCGCATTCCCATGGTCTATACGGAACAGCTTGCTGGATGCTGTAACTTCAAGTGCTAGGTTTCTGCCAGGAAACTTGCCTGAATTCTACTAGAATTAGTAGATACCAAATAAAATTACTGCCTGGGGAGCCTTTGGAGAACTGTGGAAAACAGCATTGCTATCTCAATCTAATTTTAAGTCAGTGGAAACTGTCATTAAAAAGGCATAACATTAATTGCCTGCTGACATCCAGGAATGAGCCAAGAAAGGATGAAATAGCTCCTGGCTTCAGGCATGAGGTTGCCAAAGTGCACTGATAAAACAAGATTAGTAAGCCTGTTCCACACCACGTAGCTAGCATGTTACACAGCTCTACCTTGGGTGGCACACAGGAATGGATCTAGAATTAAATGAACACTAGAATAGAATTCTTTGTTAGAACAAATCTTGCTGTGAGTTTAACTACCCGGTTTATGTTTAAAAGTCACATTAACTCCTTGACTTTGATGTCATCTGTAACAATGTTCTCCACAACCTACTTACACATTATTTATGGGGGTGATGGGAGAAATCCCCTTAAAGTACATACATGTACTTTCAGTCCCTAGTTATAGGCACTTCAGTAGCCTCAAACACCTTACCTGCTCCCCCATAATCCCATCTATACTTCTTGATACGAGCTAAATCATGCTTCTGACAGCCACGCAAATGAGCCTGCACCCTTAATTTACATAATCAAAACAGCTGATTCTTGATATTATCATTCACCCTGTTACTTTTCATCATCTCCTTTCCTTTTGCTATCCTGCTGAGCAAGTTGCCTATAGAAATGCCCCTTTAGGGACCTATGAGCAAGCGAATTTCATCCTAGCTGCCACGTGCATTTGCCTCAGCTACACTGCAGCTGTTAGGATGTTTCTTTTTCATCTAGCTTACCTGTATCTGCCCGAAACTCTCCAGTTTGCTCTGCTCTCCTCTAAGCTGTAAAGCTACAAGTTCTGCTGCTTCTTCACTTGCCTTTTCTCCAGAGCATTAATAAGCTAGACAACTCAGAACAACCTAAACAGCAATTACTGCTGTGCTGAAAAACAACCATTTGCCATTATCTTTGACTCACTGTTCAGGTCATCTCAATATGCGGAGTCTTTATTAAACCTTCTTCAAAGCTCTTTTAAATCCTAAATTAGCTACACAAACCTAGTTTTCCTTCATCGCGTTCTTTACAGATGTCAATAGACTAAAGCCCCAGTTACTTCTCCGAAGCAACTAAGCTGTTAGTTCAGCGCTAGTTTGCGGCACACCTCCGCGGGAGCCCAGGCAGGTCCAGCTAACAGCAGCCGCTGCCACAGGGCAGGAGGGAGGCAGGACTGTTCCGACTGGGCGCTGAACAGTGCGCTCCCCCGAAAGGACCCCGGTGGGGCCCGGAGGCAGGAGTAGATCAGAAGGGCAGGCGGCGGTCCCGCCGAGCTTTGGCGACAGGGACTTCGTAGTCACACCTCCCTACTGCTAAAGCACCCGCACTCCGGAGGAGGGTGTCCGCAGACACGCACCCCCCAGCCGCAGCACTGCGCCGGACCCTGGCGGGCCGGGGGCCGCTGCCGCCGGTACTCACTGTTTGTAGGGGTCGTGGAAGGGCAGGGCCAGCCAGTCCCCGTGCATGGCGTTCATGTAGCCTGCCATGTCCTCGGCGCTGTGGTCGGAGGAGATGAAGACGACCTCGAAGGGGGCAGGAGGGTGCTTCCCCTCCAGCAACTCCTTATAGAAGTCGCAGAGGATGGGGGTGAAGTCGCGGCACGGCGAGCACCAGCCAGCGGAGAAGTACAAGCCCACGACCTTGTTTTGCAGAGCCTCCTCGGGGTCCACGCTCTGGCCGTTCTTGCTGACCAGGAGCCTCCCGCTGAACACATCCACCATGTTGCCGCCGGCCGGCCACGCGGGACGCAGTGAGGCTACAGGTGGCACCGAGGGCTGCGAGTCCAGGCTGCTGTCAGCGAGCCCCCGCGGCGGCACCTCCGCGCTGGGACCAACCTCTCCGCCGCCGCCGCCCCGACCAGACGGCTCACGCCGGTCACCACAGCGCATCCCGGAGGGCTTCCCCCGCCGCCGCCTTTATAGCGGTCCGCACCGCCCGGGCCCGCCCGCCGATGACTGACAGCGGCCTTCGCCAATGGCCGCGCCGGGAGGGTGTGGCAGCGCCCCGCCCTGCCGGGGCCGTCGGTGCCCGGAGTGCCCGACCAGCTGCGGCGGGGCAGAGCCCGCGGCCCCGGCGGCTCCAGGCAGCGCGGCGGGACGCTGCCCGCCGCCCGGGGTCCGCCGGCAGCGGGGTCCGCAGAACACAGTGGGGCGTCGGTGATTGTGACAGAGCGTGCGACGTGGCGCCGTGCCCCGCGCGGCCTTCTCCCGCGAGCCGGGGCCCCGTCCCGGCGGGCGGACCGTGTGCGGTGCGGTAGGGTGAGGGGTCAGCGTCGGCGTGAAGTTACCCCTGTGGTTACGCGGGTTTGGGCACAGTGACAGGCGCGCTCCGCCTCTATCACCTGCGGACACGCTGTTGTCTTACAAGGCTATTGCGAAACAAGAGGTGTGACCTAGAGACGCTCTGGTGGTACCCCACGTGGGGCGCTGCGTCCAAATCTGGGGCTCCAACACAAGAGGGATGTGGACATGAGAAAGAGACATACATAGCGGTAGTGGAATGGAAGTAAAAAAATGCCTAAATTTGCTAACTCCTATATGATAGAACACATTCTTAGGGCAGTGTAATTCATGCACCTCTGGTCTCCACAGGCTATGTACAAGTTAAATTAGGAGAATCATAGAACATCAGGTTGGAAGTGACATCGAGGATCATCTGGTCCCACCCTCCCAGGCAAAGCATGACCTAGACTAGGTGTCCCGACACCCTGTGCTGCTGAACCTTACAAGTGCCCAGTGCTGGGGAATTCACCACTTCCCTGGGGAGGTCACTCCAGCGGCTGATTGTTCTCTTCGGGAAAAGCTTTCCTCTTGTCACCAGTCAGAATCTCCCCAGCAGTAGCTTGCACCCATGACCCCTCAGCCTTTCCATGTGACTTCTTGTAAAAAGAGAATCTCCATCTCCTTTGTAGCCACCCCTCAAATATTGGAACATGGGGATAAGGTCTCCCCTAACTCTTCTTTAATAAACATACACTTCACTCTCTCCTTCATGCGCCTTTTATATAGCTGGCAGTGTTCTGCCTAGCAAAGGGTTTGATCCAGTAAACACAGTAGACATAAGCAGTCTCATAACTAGTGGTACATGCATAATAATGGATTTTTAAGTGAAAAGGTATGAAATGCAAGGTTTCAATGTCCTTGTAATTCCTAGGGCTCTATAGGAAACGCATACCTGCGTAACACAATTGGCATTGACAAGTCCTATATACATCCAGTGAAGCCGTAAGGCAAAAGCTGACTGTATTTACTAGAAGGAGAGTGTTACCTGGGCGAAGGATCGTTAGACCTGTGTTGAATTTAATCATTAGCACACCATGTACTTAATTATACTGTAATTAAAAAATAGAAATGACAAACCTGATCAAGATAACTGGCTGGGCAAAAGTATATGGAATACAATCCCTGTAGAAGTCAGATTAGAAAACAGAGAATTCCACTGTGTGTGAACACTAGACAGTCAGAAAAATCAGACCCAAAAGAGACATCAAGGGATGGAATGCACAGGATAAAAGAAACACACCAGTGGATGAAAGAGTTAAACATGTGGGAAAAATTAATGCAACTAGATGGAGTAATTGAGTTTTTAATTCACTTTCACAGTACATATCAATATACTTTACAGGAAAGAGCTATTATAATCTGAGTTATTGTTGAGAAACAGGTAAAATTACTTTCCACAGTGTACAGTGTGAAAAAAAGTTAAAGTTTCTTAGTCTCAACCCAATGCATTAACCAAGGAGCAATGAAAAGAGCCAGTGCACAAAGAAATACTAAGCAAACAAAAAATCAATTTTATCAAACACAATCTGCCAAGCAGAGTAGTTATTGGATATCCACAGCAATCCTTACAGCTGCCACATTTGGTACTCCCTTTCCTCCGCTGGGATCATGAGACCCAAACACATGGGTCATTACTACATAGTCAGTAGTAATACAAATACTTTGTGAATGCTCCTCACTCGCTGTTCTTGGACTTGCCTCCCTTATATAACCTCCAAACACAAAATAAATAATATATTCTTTTTTCCTTTTCAAATGGGAAAATTAACCAAACAAGTAGTGCATAGGTTCTTTAAATCACAATTTTATTACTGTTATTCAGACTGTTCTGTGCCTAACAATATACTGCAGACATCAAAGGGTAGCTATAAGGGAATCTTGCTTTTCCAAGAAGAGAGGAGAAATACTGGGATGTAGCTTAGTGTTCTTGCCACCACGAGATCCCAGCACCAATTCATGACTGAGTAAGAGCTGTGACAGGTATCAGTGAACCAAAGTATTTTAATACAAAAGACACTATTTAGGTATGGAATATCGCCTTTTTTTAAGCAATAAGATTTTTGCAAACAACAGGTAATAATTATTATAAGTAATAATTGTTATTTGGCATTTGGAACATACTCCTTGGTCCCAGCTTAATATGCATTCTTGGCATAAATAAACAATAGCACATACAGCAAAGAGGACAGAATGCCATTAGAAATAATTGTAAGCCAGCTGGAACTGAGAGATTGCAAACAGCATATTTTTCTTTTAATCAGGAGATACTCAAACCTATTAATAGATTCCAACTAAGCAAAAATCTGTTACAAAAACTGCAACAACTTTTCAAACAATACATTCTTCGCTTTATTCCCTGAATTCAAAATCATAGCAATGCTGAATATTGGGAAAATAACAAAGGTACACAAATTTCTTCTTGCAGCACAAAAAGCCCGATTCAACCACCCTTTGCCTCTAACTTTATCCTGGTTTGTGTGTATTGAATTGCCAGATAGTCTTAGATAATCTAAATATAACAGTGCTGTAGCATTTCTGACTTCCAGACAGGTACAAAAGGGAAGCAATTCAGCAGCAGCATGGCAACAAGGAACAACGTTGGTGCCTGCAGCAGTGGAAAAGTACTGTAATAAAATTCTGCTCAAGTTTGTTTGCTTTGGGACACTCTTTCCTCTTCATTCTTTATCCTTTTGGCAGTCTGGTGTAATTAAGTAGACTTTTTTGTGTGTGTGTGTGTGATGAGAGGTCTTCACTAGGTGCATCCTTTTCAGGGTCAGAATCATCCAATAGTAGATCCAGCATTTCTACGCCTCAGCAGCAGGCACTGCTGATGCCTGGTGACTACTGGTGACTAGTGACTAGTCCTCTATAGTCACCAGTCACTATCTAATCCTGTTTGTTCCCAGAGCTTTTAATGGATGAAGGAGTCCTGATTGTCACAAGGATTCTGTTACAAGGAAGGATTCCAGAATTTTGGTGGTAGTTTCAGTTGCTTTAAATAATTCGATATTTACATATTAAAGTAAGTGGCCTCTGCTACATAAACACATGCTTTTCTGGCAAAACTCAAATGAGAGGCTTCAGCTGAGGAGAAGACAGCCTGCATATACTCCTGGCAGTCTTGCTAGCAGCCTCTGTTCCAGTTAGATTGACTTGTAATTATTTAATTAATTCAAGGATTGCAAGTGATCATTTGCCATATATCAGTGCTGGTGATTTGAAACAGTTATATTTTAAAGACGTGTTGTATTATTCTTATTTCTAGAAAGAGAGATGACAGTACCAAAAAGCTCGTCATGTATAATGGCATCATTTCAGCATAATAACATTTTTTCCAGCTTCACCGTTAAAAAAGACACTTGAGATGACCTGTTGTTTTATTAGATTATTATGTTTGATACAGACTCATAATGTGTAACGCCAGTACAGACAGAGCATGCTTTGAGTACTCAGCCTTGGTTTTTACTGCCCTCATTTCAGTTGCCCACTGAATACACTTCTTCATCAGCTAACAGAAGAACAAGTCCTGGGGAAAAAAAAAAAGCCAACCCGATGTGGGTGTTAGAGGGCTGGGAGCTAGGATACTTTCCTGCAAATAAGCAAGCTGCCAGCGCAGCTGTTGGAGCTGCTCGTAGGAGCTCCTAATACGAGTTTTGGCAAAGCGGATTGACCCCAATGCAGTCATTTCTCTCAGGGTTGTGCACATAGAGTCCAGGAGGGGTTTTGTGTATAGCATGCTCATTTTAATAAGAAATCTCTGGGGGGCTTTTTCTGCTTGCATAAAGAGAATGTTATTCTAAGGCTGGGATTTGCTGTAATTTATATCGTAAGAGTTTTATCTAATCACCTTCACTTTGAACAGACATACCCAGAACAGACAACACTCCTAGCCTTTAGTCCTACACTGTCTCATTCTAAAAATTAGAAACAGAGAAATAATTAAGAGCTAAGACAGTTAAAACATGATGTGGTTTTTGCACTGAGAAAGAAACAGCTAGAAAATTGGCATAGGGTGAAAGCTCCACTACAGAAAGGAAAAGCCTAGGAAAAGAAGACCTCATCCTTCGGTTGAACATTCATTAAGAAAACAGAGACTATATTTTAGAGCTCTGAAATGACGCTTAACTTGGGAGAATTAAATATGTCAAAGATTCAGGTGTCTCCTGATAGTCTCTCTGACGCATTAGCTTTGATTTTCATATAATCACATCATTTTCAATTACATACAAAATTATCCTAGCTTGGGGGTGGTGGAGGGGGAACAGGAATTGTAAACAAGGTTGTTGAGTACAATAAATCCTTATGCTATTGTAGTGAGTTAATCTTGCCTGGATGCCAGAGGGGTCACCCACCTCTTTCTCATTCTTCCTTCTCCTCAACAGAACAGTGAGAGAAAGCATGATGAAAATCTTCATCAGCTGAGATAAAAGACAGAGAGCATGCTCACCAATTACCATCATAAGCAAGACAGACTTGACCTGGGGGACATTAAATTAATGCCAATGTAAAATAAGAGTAGGATGGTAACAAAGCCAAAGCCAAAAATATCTTCCTCCTGCCTTCTTCAAAGGCTCAACTTCACTCCTGAACCTTCTACATCCTCCACCCCTCTCCAAGCCCTGCAGGCAGGGGGTGTGGGGGGTGGTTATGGCCAGATCAGAACACTCCATCCCTACTACTCATTCCTCCTCATTCTTCTCCCCAGCTCCAGCAAGGGAGCTCTACCACAGGAGGCAGTTCTCACAAACTGATTCGGTATGAATCCTTTCCACGGGCTGCAGTCCTTCAAGAACCAGTGCAGGTTCCCCATGGGCTGCAGTTCTTACCATGAGCTTGCTCCAGCGTGGACTATCCGTGACCTGCAGTTTCCTTCAGGGCATGTCCACCTGGCTGCAGCTTTGGGTCCTCCATGGGCTGCAGATGGCATCTCCTCCATTGTGGACCTCCACGGGCTGCAGGGCCACAGCCTGCCCCACCATGGTCCGCACCATGGGCACCTCCTCCCCTCCTTCACTGACTCTGGTGTTTGCAGGGCTGTTTCTCATATTCTTACTCCTTTCTCACAGCTGCTTTGCAGCATTTTGTACCCTTTCTCTAATATGCTTTCTCCGAGGCACCACCAGCTTGGGTGGTGGGCTCAGCTGTGTCCTGAGGTGGGTCTCTGGGGCTGGCTGTGCCCAACACGGGGGCAGCTGCTGGCCTTTTCTCTCAGAGGCTACCCCTACAGTCCCCCCACTGCCAACACCTTGACATGTATACTCCATACAGCTATACCACATTCTTCCATCCCAAGAATAACTTCATCCAAAAATTTCTTCTATGGCTGAAACAATTCAGAGGAATAGTTATTTGAACTCAATCATCTTTATCTTCTTCATAGTCAAGAAATCAGAAGGCTATTTACTCTTAAAAACTGGCTGCTCCAGAGACTGTTCTGGGGCTAAGCCACAAGAACACATCAGTGCAAATGGGACACAGTGAAGAGGCAGAATGTCAGGCCCGGGGTGCAAGGACCTTGAAGCTCTACTTTGCAGGTTGGTTGCTGCTAGAAGGGCAGATATGTTTCCTGCATAGATAGGGAGTTAAGTTTTAAAGAAGCCTCAAAACATAAGTCTTCAACGTTGACAGTGAAACCACATCGCATTCTGCTTCCCCAGCTGGCTGTGGCACAAATCCTTCCTGTGAGATGGACTTGGGCCTTGATAGCAAGTAACAGAATGAGACACGACTCCCTTACACCAGAGCATCAAGACAGAGCCTTTGTTATGAGTTATTAACCACCTTGCAAAGAGGGCACTATGGCATGCAACAGGGCCAACCTTAATTCAGCCCAGTGATTAAAGGGTTATTGCTTCAGAACTAAGTATTTATATCTCTGTAGCCACGATAGAGAGCCTTGTAAAAAGTGGGTTTGGTTGCTGCTCTACTTTGATGGTGCCTGCTGTCTTAGTGCCATCCCAGAAGGCAGTCCGGGTGACTGGACCATTGTCAGTCCGTTGACCAGGTGACTCCTTCACTCCACAGCACCATTTTCTCTGGTGGTTATTCTGCACCTTTACCCTGCCAGGATCAATGATTTATCCCAGTAAGAAAAACAAAAGCAACACAAACCAAACAAAATTGCATTAGTTATTTCTAAGATCCTTGCCAGTAATATAATCAGATAGTTTATGGAAAAGCAGGTATCTACAGGATTCAAATTTCGTCTCCAGCAGCACAGTATGTACTTTGTTTTTTATTGACTCACAGTGGACAAAGTCATCAGCATTGCTCATCTTTTCAATCTAGAACATATACTGAATGCAAAAAAAAAAAAGGGTTTTCTTCCACAGAGGAGCATCTCAGCACGAAGCATGTAGTAAAAAATGATTTTCAGGGATATGACCACATGTATCACAGATCTTCTGCAGTGACATTTTTACCATTCTTCAAGCATTTCCGTCCTTCTACCCATGACAGTATTCTATAAAAATCTCAAGCAATTCAGACCTCTCTTTCTACATTTTCGGATTATCTGAAGGAATATGATTGGTTAGTAATAATTAGTAGTAATTTTAGGTAGTTAGAATTTTGTAATCTGCAAGTGTTGTTTGTTGAACTAAAAATTCAGAATTTAGAGCACATATGATGTTGATTTGGGCCATTTGTCTGCATAACTTATGTCTTATATATGAGAATTTCTGTCTATTAAACTAATTCTGTGGAAGACAAAATGCTATGAATCTTCTCCCACATACACTGCTAGCCATGTAATACCAAGTTAAGATCAGGATAGTGATGTTTGGACTTACAGCATTAGAAAGAATTGTCCATCCTAGGCAAGAATTAGTAATTTCCTTTTCTCCTCTGTAAAAACATTTTTTTTTTATGAGCATCTTCTTGGTCAGTCTTACTTCCATTCATTTGAAATGAACTCATGTTCCGAGCTCACGATCAGTATATGCTGGGTCCATTTCTTTCACTGCCATCAGAAGTTCTGAATCAGAGTAGTTAGCTTTTCTGCCTCGCTTTTTCAGGAAATGGCACCATAATTCCACTGTTTCATTTTGTTCTTCCCATCTGCCAGGTTCTGAGTAGAAAACACACTGAGCCACACTTATAATAGCAGAGAGTTTTGTGTCAGGCAGAATGAGTTTCCTTTTAAGGCAGAAGACTGTGAATGGGTGAACAAAGCCAGACATTAACGAGGATTCCCAGCAAGACACCTTCCCTAACTAAATGTGTGATGATGTAACAGAAAGGCACTTCTAAAACTTGCTATTGCCATCCTTTTTATATTTTTGAACATAACCTTTGAATCATTACAGGTTTCTTCTCCAGTGCTTCTGCTGTTAGCATTGACTTGTTTTGTTCTAACAGCTTAAAAGGTTACTTTGGTTTTTGATTCATTAAATTCATGAGAGTTTAAGTTAGACACCTGCTTCTGTAAGCTAAAAATAGGTAGGAGTTACTCTTCAGTGTTGTAAAATCAAATTGATTTGAACTTTTATGGAAGGCATGACCAGTATTCCCACTGCATGACTCCAATTGTCAAAGTCTTTGTGAAGGTAATTTAAGAATTCATCATGCAGTCCAGTTCAAAGGTGAGTATATACCATGCGTAGCTAGTTAGTGTAATGGGACTAAAAATCATCCCAAAATCCAGTTGAGTGAAATGGGTAAAGCTCTTTTCTTTTTCATACTTAGTGCTGCCATTACTGAGCAAACTTCCATACAAATGTAATAGTCTCCTCTCCCAAAATAGGGGCTGTTTACATGACAATAATTAGCATGAATATGCATTTAAAGCTGTCGATTACTTAGATGTCAGGTCTGGGTGGAACACTATTAAGAAGTAACCAAAGATGTTTGCTGAAATCAAAGTCAATGTGCAGATGTCCACATTCATTACCAACATCAGCTTCTAACAGATTAGTCTATAGCGCAGACCTGAGGAACAACGTGGTACCAAAATGTTCAAAAAGGACTTGTAGAAGTCAGATTCCACTGAATACAAATAAACTTAAGGATTAATTGCATGGGCATGGGTAGAAACAGTGCCAAAGCATACAAGTTTTTTAACTGTCAGGCTGGAAAACCATTTACACTGTGTACAAGTGAAGTTATGCAAATTATAACTGATTACAGAAAAAATAGTGTGCAGAAATACGAAATCAACATCTAAGTAGAACAGGGAAGATTTAAGTTGACACCAGCTAACTTACACTGCTAAGAACCCAACTGGTATGTTGCACATATGCAGTTCTGCACTCCAAATTTGGAGGAAGAATCAGGGAATTCACAGGCAGTGATTAAACTGGGAAGCGCAGAGCCTGAAAGAAGTGCTTAGTAGCCTAACAGCTCTCCCAGGCTGCCTATCCTGAAATGAGTTAAAATGGTAAGGTATTGATTCTGGCAGAGAGCGATGTAACATGCCAAGACAGGACCTTACCAAAACAGAAAATATACACATTGGAAAAACTGCTTCTAAGTGTGTGAAAAAAGTGAAAATATGTTATTAGCCAGTGCTTGAGGATGAATGAACACACCTCTCCTTTTAGACCTTAATGAACTTAAATTGCAGCAGCCCAGCCTTCTCCAAAATATCCTTGCTAAAGCTTATCCTTTCAAAAAAACAATGCGAGTCCAGTGAAGTCCTCAGTGGCTCAACTGCTTACAGCATGACTAGCGTCGAAAATACTGATTTCAAAATAAGTAACTCACTGAGCAGCGAGAAGCTGTTCTTCTGAAAGTATAACCTGTTCATATGCACAAGGAGCAGCCTGACATATGAAAACAGAATACAGTAGTATTAAGGCTGTAGCTCCAGGCAGGACTCCTACACCCACCCTCCCAAATCTGTGGGATGTTACTGTCTTCAAAGCATTGACATTTGAGCTGCTTGCGAAGGAGCCTGTAAGTAATCAGCTTTCAGGGGCAGTTTCATTACTGCAGTAACAGAGAACAGAAGTCTTTTGTTTTCGTAAAGCTCCCTCCTATATGATGACGATGCTACAAGACTGAAGTTGGCTCATCAGCTGCAATAAAGAACAGGTTCAGGAATTAGTCATAAAAAATTAGTCTATTTTTAACTATAATTTAATGTAGCCAGCTCACACAGAACATGTGCTTTTTGGATGTGGTACTTTTGCTAAAGCAAAGCCTCAAGACTCCCTAATTGGCAAATGTACACAACATAAATCTTCACTGGGACAGACCTCTCAGGCAACAGGATGCAATAAATAGGACACTGATCTAAGGGAACTGAAGAGGCTTGGGTATTCATACCAACTGTAAACTGGCATGCCCAAAGATCTTCAGTATCATCAGCACTTGGCACCACACTTGACGTCAAAAAATGTATTCTGGGGTATCCATGTTAACACTTTCCTCTTTATTATCAGAAATGAGGTAGGAATAAATAAAACCTGTTCAATATTGAAATCTGCCTTAACAACATAAAAATATTAATTCTAATGTATTAATTATAACTTATATGACTTTAAAAAATCTGCACCTGTTATTGCCTCTGTTCATCACCTCTAATTCAGATCAACTACGCTTTTTTATCATCTATAAAAAGCGTGCTTCATTTTGAATTTTATTAATTCAAAGCAGACAAATGTATCACATAAACACTGTCAAATGCTTCTGCTGTTTCCGACTGCTGAAATACTTTTTTGTCCTACGGAAACAGACTCCTTCACAGACTTGCGTAATCCCCTGGAGGGGAGTGTTTAAGCAGTGTTTCACCTTTGCCAAGTTCCATCTTATCAGCATTTATACTTACTTGGAAAAAAGGAAAAAAAAAAAAAAAAAAAAGGTTTGGCTTTGCAAGCAAACTTGCTTCATAGGGCAAGTATTATACCAGCATACATGGCTCAGCATTAAAATAATAAATCCTGTTTAATTAGAAAACTGAAGAAACTGCTTCTTCACAATTGGAAATCACATCGCTACATTTTGCTCATGAGAACAAAGTTTACAGTCATAAGTTGCACATAAAGGGTTTATTTTAAATGTTTTAAGGATAGAGTTACATCATAATTATAAAAATTACTTACAGAATTAAGTAACAGATTTAAAGTGTTTATACTTCTAAATGCAGAGAACAGGGAACTGTCTACATTGTTCAAAATAAAATAAAAATAATGAAACCAAGCTCTAAAGATGAAGTCATTACCTAATTTAAAAATGTGAACACGAAGACCTTTGAACTATACACATACCAAGAACCATTCAAATTGCACTAATGATGTAAAATACAAAAAACACAGCATTTTCAAGGAACCAGAAACTGTTTTTACCACAACTTTTTAACCCTGAAGCAACTGAAGTCAATTCTATCTGAAGATAAAGCCTCCATTTTAAAATAATTTCCTTAAAGGAGGCTTCTAGCTGTTGAAAAAAAAACCCCAAAAAACCAAATAAGAAGAACCCCCCCAAAAAAAACAACCAACCAAAGAAACAAAACAAAACAACCTCCCAAAACCCAACAAAGAACAACAAACAAACAAGCCAAAAAAAAACCCAAAAATAACCCAAAAAGGGTTTTCCCCATAGTCTACTCCAACATTGTTTAGGGTTTGGCACTCAAAAGAAAGAAGAAAAATGTAGTGTTTTGTTAAATCAACTGCAATTTTATTTTTTTAACAGAATACTTGGTCCCTTCAAATGCTGTATGACACATACAACTGGAAAATTACCTTCTGTTGGCACTATGCTCGTCTCACCGGTGCATTTAATCCTACTAACAACCATTAAAACAGCACAATAAGCAAATTCACAAAAAACTGAACACAAAATAAAAACAGAACAAAACAAAAACCTAAACATTTTAACATGCAACTTTAGTTTGTTACATTGAATGTTCTAACCCTCTAAGCATGCAAAAAAGGATGGTCTGCATTTAATTTTTTTTTTCCCTTTTAAAAAGTTTTACATGGCAGCCTGACGTCACACACACGCACACACACAATATACAACAATACTACAGCAGGTAAATGTGAAAGGCAAATAACTTTTATACAAAGATCCATGGCTTGTGCCATCACAAGTCCTACGTGGTTTTGGAAAGTAATGTTGAACCCCTATAACAAGGAACCAACATTTAGTTACCAGGGTAACGCAAGCACTGCATGCAGATCTGAAACATGAGCCTAAAACAAAGCCCAAAGCAGATGGGCAGGGAGTGGAATTAGTCTCAAGCCTCAAAAACGGTGGTCTAAGCTATCAAAAAAAAAAAGAAAACAAAAAAAAGGAGAAAAATAAAAGATGAAAAGAAATACCCACTCAACAGACAATGGGGACATCAAAAAAACCAACCATTAAATTTACAGTTTATAGATTATACTCTAATTGGCAGAATACATGGTGTATCCAAGAGGCTTGCAGAAAACCCACAAATGCAAGCCTAACGCTAAAAATGTTCCAGTAGACCTAAACCTCAGAGATTTCAAAACAAACCTTGTATTCCTCAGATGTATAGCCCAAAGTTCAGTGTACTAGGTTATTCACGTATTTTGTGTATAATAGATACACTCACTCATTCTTGTGCCACAGATACCAACTTGGGCTCATGGAGCCAGGCTCAGCTTTGAGATTTACATGCAGGACTCTTAAGAGTCAATAGAAAACACATAACAGATCTGCAGGATGAAAACACTGTGTTGCAAATCTGCTCACTTTGTTCAAAACGCAAGGAACATTTACGACTCGGGTACCTAGTGCTTAAGGACTGCATTGAGAAGCTATTCACTGAAAGACAACAGCCTGCCTTTGGTTGCCCATGATGAAATACTGGACATATGCAATATAATAGCAATGGACAAAGAATTAAGGTATCATATTTATATGGAGAGTATTTATTACCATTCAAGAGCATAATGAGGCACAAGCCTTAAGGCTAAAATATGAAATCAGGCAAAAAAGTTGACAGAAAGGGGCTTAAACCACTGAGTCTTCAATATCAAGAATACCCACAACAGAGGTCACTCGGACCTCTGATCTCTTATTAACAGCATCTCTCCTGCGTCCTTCCACTAATGGCATATGGTTGGATTATCAAGAGTATTTGTTCCTTCCACCAACAGTGTTGACTGTCTTCACATACTGTATTTCTGTGAAGCAGTTCTTTGAAACTTGCAGAGCTCTGCCTTAATGTACCATGACGATTTTGTTGCTGTGCTGATCCTTGTTGCAATTCTCATGCTTTTAAAGACTGTCATACTTAAAACCTCTACTTAAAAACCTTTACAACTAACTTGCAAGATCAAAACTATGACAGGATTTTGCTGTTGTGGGCTGCTATTTACATCCACAATCTAATGCAGATGACTGAACCACTGAGACTGCCTACAGCTTCCATCAGATAGTACACCACTGGCATGCAGAACTCTAGTGTTCATAGAATGAAATTCATGTTAACAGCATACCTCAAAGCAAGTACAATGTACACCACAAAAGGCAACAACAGGTTTAATCTGTAGATTTGTCCAGACACTCCTTATGTGGAAAAGCCAGTAAAATAATTAATCGGGAAGATGCCTTCTTGAACCAAAATGGTTTAGAACAAAACAAAGAAATGCAATAGACTGAGCAGAAGGTAACAAATGCTTCTCCTTCTCTAAAGTAAGTATTGAATGTGAAAGGACGCCCCCTCCCCACTCCCCTGGCATGAGATTGTATTTATTTATTTAACTACTGTTAGGCTTCTAAGTCCACACATAAACATTCAGGTTGCTAGGTTCTGATATTAAATGAGAGACTACTGATTGCCAATGTGTAGTCTAAAGTCTTCTGAAATAGCATATATACTGTTAAAAGTTGTGGCACCAAGCACTTGGGTTTTGCTAAGAAGTGTGTATAACAAAGAAAGAAAGAAGTACAACATTTAGGACTGAAGGCAGCCTTGTGGCATGTGTTTTACTTGTTCCTACAACTTGTCAATATGGGCCATTAACCTGCATTTTCTAATTAACTGGTTATACAGATTAAATGCATTTTTATAGTTTAAAGCCTTTTCACTGAAAGGTGCATTAAGTCAAACACTTGATATCCTACTGCCCTGTGACTAGTAAAAATGCACAAGTACTGCAAGTTCTTAAAAAGCTAAATTTGAAATAAAGTGTAGAAACACAGCAGAGTGATGTTACTTGGGTTAGGCACTCCTCAATGCTGAACAAACTGTTGAAACCTTTCAGAAAAGTCACCTCTGTCCCAACCCTGAAAACAAGGACTGCTAGTAGCCAAAAAATTAAATTTAATGTTACAAAAGAAGGCATATCAAAATATCAAACTACACTTGCATGTGGCAGTTGAACAAGTGAGTGCAAGGTTGAAGAAAAAGTTAAAATCTATGAAAAAATTTAGGTTAATGGTTACAATACTAGATCAACTTTACACAGCTTGAATTTGCAGCTGTTCTTTGCTTTTAACTCCCTCCTGCCCAAATATATCAACTTCCTTCACGAAAAGGAGCTCTCTTACACAAAATGTCACGTTTGTTTATATTATTCAGAACAAAACAGTTTTGCTGGCAGAGATTGTGGGTTCGCAGGGACATTTAAGCTTTCATTAAACTGGAAAGCAGTCAAGTCTTTGTGTCTACAAATTTTACATTTAATAGTTCCACAAATTTGGCAAAAGTTCACGATGATGTCTAGGATGTCTTCACCAAATCGTAGACATAAATATGGAAATCATCATCAAACTTGATGAAATAGACAGATGGTTTGGCTTCAACTTGATGAATGACCATGCCAGTCCTTTTTGAGCCATCTTCTTTGGCATATTCCACTTGTTTGCCTACGAGGCTGTCTACAACTTCACCTGGTTCCCGTTCTGCAGGAGGTGAATCATCTGTAACACAAAAAAACAGTGTACTTTGGTAGACATTAATGGAATTTTTCAATATGGAAAAATACTGCAGAGTGTCCTTTAAAACTCACATGGAACATGCATAAAATTAGTTTTGTTCAGACAAGTATCTAATGATTGCCATGCTTCTAGAAACTGCAGTTGCAAATGAACTTTTGAGTAGAATTGTCTTAATTTTTTTAAGACAAAAATGGCACTCTGACTGGGAAAAGAAGTAAACCCTTTGACATGAACATTTATGCACACTTTATAGAAAAAGTCTGTGGATAATTAACTCAAGTCACTACCAGAAAAAGGCACTGGCCTCCTTAGCAGAAAGGCAGCCAAACTGAATCTACCTCTTCTCACATGCATTATTCAGTGTTTCAACGTATGCACACCACTGCAACAAAAACACCTCTTCTAAAATGCAAGTGTAAACTCCTCATGAAAAGGGGCTTTTGACTCCATAGTGGAATAATGCTGTTGATAAAGTCTAACCATGTTATTTTGTCTAGCAAAATTTACCAAGAATATCCTTGTATTTTAGATGATGCCTATGCCAGATTTGTGTACAAAATGCATGATTTGTAACATGCTAATTACCAGGGGGCTGCTTACAACCTGATCACAAAACAAATGTGACAGTAGGTGAAAACACAGTACTGGAGAACTGGAAGCTAACCACAACATATTTTCTCAGTTTGTCTTCTTTCTTGACCAGTTTAGATAAACCTGTGTTTTGTATCCTAGTGAGGAAACTTCTTAGTAAAGGTCACACCTGATGTAGCTTTTTATTATGGAAATCTTAAGCTTTTAAATTAATGATTTTGTTCCAAGTTCACACTAAGTATCCCGTGCAGAGTTCACCCATTTTCTTTTCTGAGAGCTGTGAAAGAACTCGCAAATAAAAAAGCCCAAAACATCATGGAATTAACTGCCTGGCTTACACTTATACTTAAAATTCTTCCACAAACTTAAGAAATTCTTCTTTCAATTTTTCTTTCAGTTCCTCTGTAAATGCACTAGCACATGTATAGCTAATATCTTCTTAATACCAGTTTTATGTAAAGAGTCTCCTTGGCAAAGATGCAAGTTGAACTCTTATATCTGCCTTCAGAAGGAATTACAAAGTGTTGACAAAGTTTTAGTATCAGATCCAGCAACACATTTTCCCATTATGAAGTTTTAAAGAAATTATCCAAATTTTGGTCTCCTCACGTACGCAAAACCTGTCTTTGAGAAGAAAGTGCGCCCTAGAGATATAAGTTATAACTACTGTGGCAAGTTCCACCAAATTTATAGGTATACTTCCCAGGTAGTCTAAAACCCCATTTGAAAAATACTACTGTTAACACTCAGTCATTGACTTCAGGACACAAAAAGACCTGGAAAGCATTCACATTCAGCGAAGGTGGCAAATAACTTAAGAGTGTTTTGCAAACAGGTAAGCAGTAAATAGTCTGGTGGTGAGCATGAATGAATGAAAAAGTGCACTAAAACCAATTAGATCTTAAGTGGAAAGACAGCATATAAACTCTTTCCCTATCCCTACCCCCAAAGGTGCAAGAAAACAAAGCAGACTTAAAATACATTCCAAGTCCTTTTTAATAGTTAAGACAAAGAATAAGTTAATTGAAGGTTCAAATCTGAAAGAGCTTGCTTTATTTTCTTCAGGACAAGGAAGGTCACTTTTCCATTAACATTTGTGGATTACTCTTTACAAGCAGCAAATATGTTTTTTCTCCCCCACTCTTAACAGCTGTTAAGGAGGCAGGGCGGGGGGGGGGGGGGGTGTGTGTGTGGGGGGTGGGGGGAAGCATCTAAACAGAGGTGATTAACTACAGACATGCAAGTAAGTGCCACTTGTTTATTTAGCCAGCAGACTGTTATCAGTGCTAGACCTGAGGGACAACAGTCTCAAACTCCACAAACTGACTGTAATCACTACTTCTGTAAAGCACTATGTAGCCAACCACTAGTTACCTAATTATTAACTTTCTTTAATGCCCAGATTTCCCCTTTCACAGAGTCTCTTTTAGGTAAACGGGAGAAATAAAAAAGTATTTTTTACAAGCATTTTTTCTTCTTTCCCCCTCTCCCCCAAACCCCCTCTTTGCACTGGCTATTCGAATCTCTTGAACAATATTGATTCTGTGGAAAGCCTTCTAAGTTAATTGGAAAAGTCCCAATGACTTCCATTTCAAGAAAGGAGGAAAAAAATACCCCTCAATCTGCTGAAATATTCTTCTTGCTAGTGTGTTGAAATATGTGAGAGAAAATTAATTTTTACAAGATTAGTACTTCTTTCCCTCAAGAAACTACTCAGAAGTTTTTCACACTGAAGACACCTAGCTCAACGAAATGAATCTGTTAGTTGGTCCCAAAATATTCTTTCCAGAAGAACTGCTTCAGAAACACAAGTCAAGTGCCATTTCTATGAGCTGTGGTACTTCTGTAAGAAAACAACAGTGGAAAACTTCTGGTTTGTCAGTTTCATTTAAAAAATCCAAGTAGAAACTCTTCCACAGTAGTACATAGCTATTTTCACCAGAATTAGGAATAATTATGGAAAATGCTTTCCCCTGCATATGTCACTGCTGATAAAAGTAAAATTTCAGCAGTTAACACAGATGTTCTTTGTTGTGCCATAATCTTTGTTAGCTGTCATCCTTTGTTAGCTGTTATCCAAAAAAGAATAAAAAAGGCAATGACCAGAGTAACAAACAAGATCTTTGTCAGTTCTCCTGTCCATAAATAAAACACAGCCAAAGATTAATATAAAGCTACCACTTTCTAGAAGAAAACAGTAACTGGCTTACTTACTTGAATCAGGCATAATGCGAAGGTCACCTTCTTTATAATCATCTAAGAGTTGGTACATGTACAAGACGGGATCTTTCTCATAGGTAATATAAAACCACGTGTTCATAATAGGAGCTCGAGCCAAAACCATCCCCCTCCATTCATCTTTTGAGCCATCCTCTGTCTCAAACATATGTTCCACAGCTTTACCAATCATTGTATCTGCCAGGTGGGCATCACTTATTCGAGATGAAGCTGAAATGAGAGCATTTGATAAGTTCATTGTGAAAAATAACCTTTACCCTGATTTATAAGTCAATTTGTATACAAAACAAATACTGTCCATTCCAGAGAGTTTACTACTGAAGAGCTGCAGAAGTTCAAAATCTTCTTAAAATAACAATACACCATTGGTTAAGCAATCAAGGGTAAATGGAAGGTAAACAGAGATCAACTAAGGCCACAGCAGAGCAGGCTCTTTGTATTTTAACTAGACACTGGAAGGGGAAAGAGGCACGCAGGGGAGAAGAGGAAGACAGGCCAATCACAGAACAATTCTATGAAGTTATTAATGAAACTTTGGGGTTTGGTTCCCCCTTATGCCACTCTAGAGACTGCTACCAATTGCTTTGCAGTCAGAAGAAGCACCAGCTTATTTTGCTTATGAATTAGAAATTCCTTGCTTAAATAAATACTGAACTTTGCTGATTTTGAGGATCAAAAAGCCTTGTTACTAATCAAGTTATTTCACTTAGAAGATGCCCTTTCCCCCCATTATTAGAAGTACTTAGGCGAATTACATGAGGAAATGTGACATTAGTACTATCAGGCACAGAACAGAAAATATCAACCATTTAATTCTAACAGAAATTTCAATGTTAATCTAAACAAAACCTACAGAATGTATTGCCTATTACTTTAAGACTGAAGACAACAATGCACTCACTGGTATCATCAAATCTTTGTGGAATCAAGAAAACTTAAACAGAGCATTTAGATTACCTGCCATGAAACATCAATGAAATTGACTAGTAACATTAAAGTGGTCAGATGTTATCTTGAGGGAAGTCTGGAATGATTAGTAGAGAACATTTAATAGTAAATGTCAGGTTACATGTATGTGAATTTAGGAGAAAAAACCAAAACACTTACCAACTCTGTCTGGAAGAACTTCAAGTGCTGAAACTCTTTCATCTTTGTGCAGTTCTAGTCCATACACACAGTCAAATCCATCATACTTTATAAGATAGAGAGACGGATTTACAGGAACTTGATCAAGAACTGTGCCCTTCCACTGTGTTACAGGTCCACTACCTTCTTTCCATCCATGCTGTATTCTGCAGCCTACAATATTTCTTCGTGGCTGAGAAATAGGTTTGCTTGGTCCCACATTGTTTCTATGCTTTCTGTACACAGATACAAACATAACATTAAACAAGCACATACGTATATTCAAAATTCTACTCCAGACAAGAGCTGTATGCTCGAGATGGCAGAATGCTTTACAGTTATGTGCACCTTATTCAAATTTGGGTATAAAGCATATTATACTATATTAGAAAAAAGAAAAACACTGAAAAGTAGTGAAACAATTTTTATGTGTGTGGCAAAGTTAGTTTACTAAGTTGTTTCTAAAACGAGTCTGCTTAAGAAAAAACAAAAAACAAAAACCAAAAAAACGAACACCTATTTTAGCATTGCTACACTGAACGTCAGAAGTCAAACTCACCTGATCAGGTCTCAAGGCACAAGTTACCTGGCAATATTGTAACTTTGCTACCTGGTTGCTCCCTGTAGAAGAATAAACACAACTCCTGTCCCAGGATGAGGAAATCAGTGGAAACATTACCAGTGGCTGACTAAAATTCTTCCAGGGTGTTTGTCTTCCCTACATGTGTTTTCACCTGAAGGCAATTTAGCTTCATTCTCTGTTTACAGATATTTTTGACTACCAAGTATTTTTAAAGACACATGCTGGCAGCACTTCACTTGCTTTCCTACTTAGTATAGCAAAATGGTATGTAATGGTAATAGCAATAGAATGGATACTCCTTAATGTGGAAAGGAGACCTCATAGCAGCCTTCCAGTAGCTAAAGGGGGCCTACAAGGATGCTGGAGAGGGACTCTTCATCAGGGACTGTAGTGGGCGGACAAGGGGCAATGGGTTTAAACTTAAACAGGGGAGGATTTAGGTTGGATATAAGGAAGAAATTCTTTACTGTGAGGGTGGTGAGGCACTGGAACAGGCTGCCCAAAAAAGTGGTAAATGCTCCATCCCTGGAAGTGTTCGCAGGCTGGACAGGGCCTTGGGTGACATGGTTTAGTGTGAGGCGTCCCTGCCCATGGCAGGTAGCTTGGAACTAGATGTTAAGGTGCTTTCCAACCCTAACCATTCTATGATTCTGTGAGTCTATAATAGATCAAATATACTTTTTTAGCTGCCTACTATTTTCATGGAAGTCGTATGGAGATTCCCTCTGGTAAGTAACAGTTGTTCCGATCAATGGTCATGTAAGCTATTTGACAGTTTCAAATAACTGCAAGTTTTGTTCTACTCAGTTATTAAAACAAATATTGACAATTTTGAATACAGATTAAACAAAACTAAGAAATACTATGATAGAATATTGGTGATAAATATTTTATCTATTTTGGCATGTTACAATACACATGTTGATTCCTAGAAAGGTTATTGAGAGGGTTGCTGGATAAAATTTCTCATGAATGTCAACTAGTTGTAAAGAAATTTTTGGTTTACTACTTGTAGCACACTTTATTTAAATGGCAGTAAAATGTGCACACCAGTAGCATGCTTAAAAGGAACATCTAACAGAGACTATCAGTTGCAGAGAATAATACTCTTCCTTAGATTAAAGATAGTGACCAATGCTCTCAGAGAAGCCTCTGTATGATCCAAAAAAGACAAGTAACAATCACACCAGTGAAATCCTGGAAGCAGTCTTTCAGAATAATGCACTCACTCCATGACACTGTAATGCTTAATGGACACGGGAATGCTCGATGCTGAAATCATAACTATTAAAAATAAGGCATAAGATTCCTTCAGCAGCTTTTCCCACCACCAGACCTTCATTCACCATGAAAATACTAGCAGAGGGGTTTATCGAATTTCACTTTTGTTATTATTTGAGCTTTTTAGCAAGATCAAACTGCAGGCTTTGTATTCCTGACTTTGATAGCACAGATTTTTCTAGAACACCAACCTCTTCCAGTTAAGAGACACTGTTTAGAATGGGTTTTCAAATCCTAGTTCTTGCTTAAGCACATATATATAATATATATATATGTTAGTATATATATAAAATATGTATATAATGTTGGTTTTGTTGGGGTTTTTTTTTGGGGGGGGGGGTTTGGGTTTTTTTTTGGTTTGTTATTTTTTTTATTATTAACTGGAATAGTGCAAGTAATAGTTTACTATTACGAAATGAGATCAGAGATCTGGTCCATGGCACAATAAAAAACATTTTGTTTTGTATGCAGTTTATTTATTCTAATGAATCTTAATTCCAGTCTAAAGCAGAACAAAATCAACTGAACATTAAAAACAAAGGACGCTTTATCAATTTGAAGAAGTTCGTCTATGCTGCTAATCATCATTGTTGAAAAAGGTAAGAATAACACTATTGATGTCCAATCTCACAGTCAATTTTACTCTCTGTCTAATCCACTTTAATATTTAAATTAGAATAAAGCAAAAAGCTTCACACTCATTCAAAAAATATGATGGAAAAAGATTATATAACTGAGTTCAAACTGAGTTCACTACCTTTAAAATGCTTCAGAGAGCAAAAAACATTATAAACTTAATTCCAAGTCAAGTACCCATCAGGTATACTTACAGTGCAAATTTTTGCTTGGGCATACTGAACAGCCATTCACTCTCATTTGCAAAGGTTCATAGAGCAAGAAATGAGATTTTCAAACTAGTAATTTACCAAAGAAAACCAACTTCCTGCATCTGAACAGGTGGTAAAAAAGCAAGCACAGGTTTATAACTGTCAATAAATAATACCTATGGATATATTTCCATGTAAGACATCCAAGTAACCAACTCAAACCACTCCTCAGCAGTGCATTATTTCTGTGATACATCAAGTAATACAAATGTACACAATCTTCTATGATGCTGCATCCAGAAGGCTCAACACATTTTTTTTTTCATTACAATCTTTTCATTACAATTATCTTTAAAATTCCACAAAGATTTGCTCTTGAAGATGGATGACAATTTTCCTGGACACAAAACATGGAGCCAGGAAAACAATACCAAGTACTGGAAACAGCTGTTGACATGTCAGACGCATCCTCACTATAAACAGCCCTTCAGTCCTCAAAAGCTTCAGATCCTCTTCTTTATCATGAGGAGCAATAAGATGGCAAGTAAAACCTAGCTGGCATGAGAAAGTTTCATTATCAGGACCAGACAGTTTAGAAGCTTTTTAAGGACTATGCAGGTGGAAGGAATTCTTCCTGGATTTTGAAGTTGTGTTTATATGGCCCTCACACATTTTTATTTGGCAGTTGCTACCAGGGAAACCAATGTAGTGCAGAACTGCACAGGACTGGTAGCAGAAAAATCAACCATTACTTCAGGGTTGTACTTAAATGACAAACCATAATTTATAAAAAGCAGAATAGCAATTCCCAATAGCCTATGAAGTTAACTATTTTATCCATGTAGGTTTGGTTGCCATGGTTTATTTTTCTGTTGTTGGTGGGTTTTTTTATTCGTTTGGTTGGTTGGTTTCATTTCTTAAACACCTCATCTCATCTCAGAAAGCCACCACAGGGTAGTACTAAATAAAAAGCCAGAAGGCTGAAAGAAAACCAGACACAACTGATGTGCTAAAAAGACATAACTGTGAAAAACAGGAAAGGAAAACTATGAAGCAGTATAAAGGCAGTACAGTAGCAACAGTCAGTACAATTTCGAGCCTTTTGTGGTACTAAGCAGAAAAGTTATTAAAAATAGGATGCAAAACTTTTGACAATTGTGATCTTACTACAGACTATCACTAATAGCACAATGGTGATGACAAAATTGTTATTAACTACTTTTCACAATATTAAGACTGTAAGGCACATTAGTTGAGGCAAAAGTTTTAAAGTACTTCTAGTACTCTCTCAAAAGCATTCAGTTGTGAAATTCATCTTCAGATGCTTCAGGAACCAAGACTAAAGGTTAGCTTGATCAGAATTCTGAAATATTTAAGTTCACTTGTAGCTAAATAGCAGGTATAACCTGCACCTCCAAGTCCTTGAATTGCCAACTACAAGAAATAAAGAGCCTATGAAGAAAGGACTGTTTTATATTTATGCCATTTCTTGCACTCCTTTCTTATGCACCAAGGGTGGAAAGAATGGTATCTGGGAGATTACTGACTGACTGATGTCAGTAAGGTCAGCTTCATATTGACAGAGACTACTACTGCCCACTGACAAAGCACTTGGAAGAACTGCCCTAGAACCATGGGAACTGTTCCCATAAGGTTCAACAGTTAACTACCATTTGTAGAGAACAGCTCAGAAGACTCATCCACGCTGCTCGTTCTAACACATCCTTAATTACTGAGTCATGCCCTGTTCTATCCTCTTGGCACCTTCCTCTGCCACAAACCTTCTAAAGCTGGTTTGAAGTCTGCTCGACGGTCTTTGAGTGACACTAGACTTGTTCCTCTTTTTCTTTAAATGAGTAGTAACTAACTAACTAAATCAGTGACAAAGTATGCATTACTAAGTCATGGCCTATCATAATGGCTCAGAGTAGTGAGCATATATTATTACATGGTCACTCATAACCTACTCATTTACAATAAATATGAAAAATTCTCTACTACTATGCCTCATTCTCAGAATGAATCAGGGGACAGCACACAAGAAGTCATCTTGATCTGGTACAAAACCCCCCTAGTAAATAATTAACAAACAATCAAACTACACTAAATTAACATAAAACTAAGCTGCACCCTCAAGTTAAATGCCTCAAAATCTTGTCACTTAGGATCAAAACTTCTTATGCCCCATAAAAGTCCTTCATGCTAACAAATTACAGCCTATTTAGGTATTTAAATAAGTGTATATTAACACAACAGTAAAGACAAATCTAGCCACCCTCAAGTACAAAAGGCAACCCACCTCTGATAGTCTTCCCATCATACACTCCTTTCTCTGAGCGGTTGAAAGAGAACAAGAGAAATTAAGTTTTAACCAACTCTAACTGCTCCTACACAAATAAATGTTTCTCTTTGCCCTCTATGAAGATAGACAAGAATGGATAATGATGAGCTGGTGGAAGGAATTAGAGTAGTTTTACATCAGGTGTTGTCTGTGGGAAACAGTTAACACTGTTAGCAGTGATTAACTATCTTAATTGTGGAAAATACACTTCCCGAACAAAGGTTTTGATTGATGCTCCACTATAAGTCTTTACACTTAGAATATAGATAGTAACATTTTAGTAAATTCCACACTTACCCAGCTTAGATTTCTCCCACCAGAGATGTAGCCAGATATAACACCTCGCTGTTTGACACTAATAACAATTATGCCCAGAACATCACCTCTATTTTCACACAGCTACTCACCCATGTTCAGCTGCTACTATTTAAGAATGTTGCAGAGGGAAAAAAACATTACATGTATGTGTGGGACAAGCAGGTATCCTTCAACATGAATTAGCAGCCTCCTTACAGAAGTATTTAAATATATTCTTTATTTTTAAAAAGTGAAAATTCCTCTTGAAAACTACAGTTGTAGTGAATACAAGATTAAATATTTTTAATATTACTTCCAGACTGGGTTATCGGTAAGCATGCTTTGCAGTTTTTATTGGCTGGGTGACAATACATGAACTCTGTGCCAGAGAACAGAGATCCTACAGTATGGGCGATTAATTTCTGGCTTGGAACTCCTTTTCTCTGAATTTCAGAAAGAATTACAAAATCGTATTCAAGGACAATGTTATATGAACAGTCAGAACAATGTTTAAAACTCTATATGTAAGGGCATTCTTTCCTAACACCCTCCTGAAAGAACTGAAAGTCTGACTCAACACACATATACAGACTGAGTATTATTCCACATGATTTCCAAGAACAAAGTCAGTGGAACAATACAGATATATTTCTAGAACAGTGTTTCCAATTACTGAGAGCTATACTTTAGTACAAATATTAACAACTTACTTGTGGGAAGTTCGTTTCTTCATCATGCTGGCAGACACTCCTGTATGACCTGCAATATAAATGACGTTGAAATTATTGAAAAATAAAGTGTGCCCACAAAGCCAAAAATAGCCATCTTACACTAGTCGTCTTTTTGAATGTCAAAATGCAAAGAATGCAAACACTTTGTGTTATGACTGATCAAGTAATTGCTACAATGGAAGAAGGCTCTGCAGAGACAGACACATGGTACATGCTCATAAAACATGTTCCACCCACCCCTTCCTTCTTCCTGGTCTTCACTGCCCATTTCTCTACTTCCTTGCCACCAGTATCACAATGGGATGGGAATGGGGGCTGTGGTCCACCCATCTCAAGCTGTCTCTGACGCTCCTTCCTCCTCAGGGGAGGACTCCTCACACTTTCCCTGCTACAGAGTGGGATCCCTCACATGGGAGGCAGTCCTCCCTGAACTTCTCCAGCATGTCCTACCCATGGGCTGCAGCTCTTCACAACCTGCTCCAGGGTGGGTCCCTTCCATGGGCTGCAGCCCTTCAGGAACAGACTGCTCCAGTGTGGGTCTCTTCCATGGGGTGCATCCTTCAGAAACCGACTGCTCCAGAGCGGGCCCCTCATGGGGTCACAAGTCCTGCAGCAAACCTGCTCCAGTGTGGGCTCCTCTCTCCATGGGGCCACAGCTCCTGCCAGGGGCCTGCTCCAGCACAGGCTTCCCACAGGGTCACAGCATTCTTCGGGCATCCCCCTGCTCTGGCATGGGGTCCTCCCTGGACAGCAGGTGGAACCTGCTCCATCATGGACCTCCATGGGCTGCAGGGGCACAGCCTGCCTCACCATGGTCTGCACCATGGGCTGCAGGGGCATCTCTGCTCTGGTGCCTGGAGCACCTCCTCCCCTCCTGACCTTGGTGTCTGCAGGGCTGCTTCTCTCATAATCTCAGTTCTTTCCTTCTGGCTACTGTTTGCCAGCAGGCTTTCTCCCTTCTTAATGTTATCCCAGAGGTGCTACCACTGTCACTGATGGGCTCAGCCTTGGCCAGTGGTGGGTCTATCTTGCATCCGGCTGACACTGGTTGTGTTAGACATGGGGGAACCTTCTAGCAGCTTTTCACAGAGACCACCCCTGTAGCCACCCCCGAACAGCTTTCCATGCAAACCCAGTACAGAAACTCAGGGATGAACATAATGAGTGACAGATCACAATTATTAAAAAGAAAGCTGAACACAATAGGGACCGGTGTGGTCTTGTTTTACGGAAACGCTGTAATCACTGAGATGATCCAACAGCTACAACAGGTAAATGAATCAACAGGCTATGCAACTTTTCAACTGGCTCATTAACTTTTCACCCAAGTTAATCAAAAAGGGGCAAATACATGCCAGATCAGCACTGGGGAAGTATATACAAATCTCACCCTAACAGAGCACCTGAAAAAGGAATATGAACCGCCCTGAGAAGAACAACAGGCTTGGGCTAGCTTCAACCTATGTATTTTTCACGATGAAGAGCAACCAGCCATTGGAATAACATCCCCAAGGAAGTGGTAGATTCCTCAGCATTGGACACTTTTAAGATCCAGCTGGAGAGGGCACTAGGACATCCTGTCTAGCCTGTTTTTGCTAAGAGAGGTTGGACAAGATAATCCTTGAGGTCCCTTCCAACCTGGAATTCTATGATTCTGATTCCCTCCTAGCGACTGGGGACATCTAGTGCTGTGATGGTGAGCATTTTGTAGAGACTAGTAAGCAGAACCACATTTGTATAGAGCTGCAGTTGTGTAATACAGTTAGTATATTCTGCTAAGTGTTGTTGACTTTATGGTTGTAACATTCTGCTTAGCACAAAGCTAAGTATTAAAACATTAAACCCTCCTCACGTGCAATACATAAGAAAACCTGGTCAGAAAACGGTGGACTCTTGGACCTAACAGGTGTAATGGCCATGACAGCCTGTGCTGCTTGGGGACTGGCTGGGCACTGGTTGTTGGTGACCAATTGTTTTCATTTGCAGCACTTGGCTTTCCTGGGTATAAAACCTCTATCTTCCTCTAAATTCTTATCTTTTCCTTATAATTTTTAAGTTATTATAATAGTATATTTTTAATTGTTAAATTTTTATCTCACAAGGGTTTTTTCCTCATTTTTATTCTTCCAGTTCTCTCTCCATCCCACCTAGGGATGCGAGCAAATGGCTATGTGGTGACTAGCTGACTGATGGAATTTACTGTGATGTTCATGATGAGTATTCCTACAATCCAGGAAAGTAATGTAACTTTAAAGTGGTGGCTCCCATTATTAAAAAAATAATAATAATAAAAAAAAAAAATCAAGCAAACACCAGCTGCATTGTGAGACTTATCTTCTTAGTTAACTGATTTCTTCATTTTCAGCTAAACCAGGACAGGCACCCCTAGAATTTTTATGGGGAAAAGGAGCAAACTGGGTTACTCTTGTTACAGCAGAGGCTCAAGGCTTAGTATTAAGGACTGGGGATCCTCCTACAATACCTGCCCGTCACTGGGGAGGGACAGGGGGCAGGCAAAGGAGACAGCAGTGGGAGAATACTTCAGAGCTGCAAATCACCATGCTGCGATCTGCCATCTCAGACATGCTGGACAGACACAAGCCTGACGTCAGGACAGCCAGCCACCAAGCCTCCTGAGCACAACAGTGCAGAGAAGACTGGTCAGACACAGACCAACCATGTGGGATTTTACAGGGCTCAGGACAAAAGGCAGTGAAGTGGATCACACCACCAAGAGGCCACTGTGATTGTCACTGTCATAGTACAATTTCTGTATTATGACTATGTTGCGATTTCAGTATATTGCTCCAAATCCCATGTAATGTCAAATGTCTTCAACTGACATCAAAACACTGAACCCTCCTTGCCTGCAATATCTAAAAGAGCCTGGTCAGAGTGCTGGACTGACAAATGTGTAACTAATGTCTCGTGTATGTACAAACATGACAAGAATTTAAACTATGGATGCTTAAATTAACACTTACAGAGAAATATTTGAGGTTTTCTATGGGTCTAAGCAAACCAATTTTTTAAAGTTAACACTATATGCATGTTCCAAGCATAGCTTTGCTGAAAACTTTCATGACAGTCATAGTGTCACACAAGAGTTGAACACTAAAAGTATCATTAACCTTTTATATTCTTTACATTTTTATCTGAAAAATTCAAGAGGACATACATAAAGTGACAGAAATGGTAGAATTAGCATAATATTACACCTTATGCTTAAAACAGTCAAGCTCACACCAAATCCTTAAAAACCTGCATTTCCAGCTGTAATGACATCTGAAACATTTGGATTTCAAAAATTAACCCTTACAAGCCACTTACCACAGTAAAGATCCTCTTTGCAATTTTTGGCTGTTATAAGACCAGATAATTGAACTGCATGCTTTTAAGAACTATTAGCTGGAAATTAAAAAAAAAAAAAAAAAAAAACAAAAAACAGAAAAACAAACCAAAAAGCTTGATTAGAAACCCTAAAGACTTTGGGATTTGTCTATAACCACTTGTCCTGGGTTTACCAGTAGCCGTTTTGCTCCTTCTTAGTAACTGGTGCAAGCTCTGTGTTTTGACTTCCAGCTTGGGAAGACAGCTGATAACACCGATTGTTTTTAATTGTTGTTAAGTAATGTTTATTCTGGCCAAGGACTCTGTGAGCCTCATGCTCTGCTGGTGAGGAGGGGAGGCCAGGAGGAAGCAGAGACAGGACAGCTGACCCAAGCTAGCCAAAGAGGTATTCCATACCACAGCACGTCATGCCCAGGGAGGTAACTGGGAGTTACCCGGAAGGGCACACTCTCTCTTCGGGGGGGTCGAACTCGTTCAGCGGTGGTATCGTATTCTCTTGTTATTTTCTCTTATCACTATTATCATTGGTGGTAGCAGCAGTGATTTGTGTTACACCTTAGTTACTGGGCTGTTCTTATCTCAACCCGTGGGAGTTACATTCTCTTGATTCTCCTCCCTATCCCTCCGGGAGCAGGAAGGGTCGGGGGCGGGGGTGTGTGTGTGTGTGAGTGAACAAGCTTTTGTGGTTGGGTTTAAACCATGACAGTTCTTTTTGGCACCCAACGTGGGGCACGAATCCATGACCCTGAGATTAAGAGTCTCATGCTCTACCGACTGAGCTAGCCGGGACGTGAGCAGCCCAGTGCCATGCTCTGGGCACTGGGGGATGAGGAGGGTGGGTGCAATGGGCACCGGGCTCTTGCCTGCTCACTGGGGGGGGCTCCAGTGGTGGCAGCCCCTGGCTCCTGCCTCTCTCCTACAAAAAGAACTGTCGTGGTTTAACCCCAACCACAAAAGCTCGTTCACTCACCAACCCCCCCGCCCCGCTCCCGGAGGGATGGGGAGGAGAATCAAGAGAATGTAACTCCCACAGGTTGAGACAAGAACAGCCCAGTAACTAAGGTATAACACAAATCACTGCTGCTGCCACCAATGGTAATAGTGATAAGAGAAAATAACAAGAGAATACGATACCACCGCCGAACGAGTTCGACCCCCCCGAAGAGAGAGTGTGCCCTTCCCGGTAACTCCCAGTTACCTCCCTGGGCATGACGTGCTGTGGTATGGAATACCTCTTTGGCTAGCTTAGGCCAGGTGTCCCGTCTCTGCTTCCTCCCGGCCTCCCCTCCTCACCAGCAGAGCATGAGGCTCACAAAGTCCTTGGGCAGAATAAACATTACTTAACAACAATTAAAAACAATCGGTGTTATCAGCTCTCTTCCCAGGCTGGAAGTCAAAACACAGAGCCTGCACCAGTTACTAAGAAGGAGCAAAACGGCTACTGGGAAACCCAGGACATCACTAAACAAGCTTTCTGATCATATCGTCAGTTACTGTGTATTTTATTAATACATATTATAATAAAACATGTTTTATTACAAATATGGTGGTGTTATTAAAAACATTTATCAAGAAAGATACCTGTTCTTATAAAGTGGAAGAACTGCATCATCAAACACTGTATTTTACATTACTGCCTGTTGAAAGACAGATTTTGGCTAAATTGGCTCAAATACCTAAAAACACAGAAGTAACACCCACATTCTGCAAATAGTCCAGCACAAAATACTTGGTTTCTGTCCTCCCCTCAAGGTCTCTCAACCCACGTGTAAGAACAGAGGTCCAAAGCATTAGTCTTCTAAAGTGTCAATCAGGAATGCTAAAGGTACACAGAAGGCTATAGAAGCTGCAACAAAGACAAAGAAGCAGCTATGCAGACCTCTGGGAATGGGTGTCTGTCCAGTTCACTACCTTCTTACCTTGAGGACCTCATACTTTTGACAGGATTCAACTGGTTCATTTATGTAGTGAAGTATAAACCAAAGCCAGCTATGACAAATAAGCACTCTTCACCTTCTATGTCAGTCAATACCTTAAGACAGTAACAGAATCATAGAATCATCAAATTGTCAGGGTTGGAAGGGACCTTAAAGATCATCTAGTTCCAACCCCATTGCCATGGGCAGGGACACTTCTCAGCCGAGCAGGTTGCCCAAAGCCCTGCCCAACGTGGCCTTGAACACTTCCAGGGATAGGGCAGCCACAGCTTCTCTTGAGCAACCTGTGCCAGTGTCTCACCATGATCACAGTAAAAAACTTCTTCCTAACCTGAATATCCCCTCTTTCAGTTTAAAACCATTCTCTCCTGTCCTGCCACTACATGCCCTTGTAAAAAGTTCCTCTCCAGATTTCTCATAGGCCCCCTTTAGGTACTGGAAGGCTGCTGCTATAAGGTCTCTCTGGAGTCTCCTCTTTTCCAGGCTGAACAACCCCAGCTCTCTCAGCCTGTCTTCATAGGAGAGGTGCTCCAGCCCTCTGATGACCTTTGTGGCCTCCTCTGGACTCACTAAGGGAGGTCCACACGCCTCTTGTGTTGGGAGTTCCAGAGCTGAACACAGTACTTCAGATAAGGTCTCATTAGAGTGGCGCAGAGGGGGAGAATCACCTTCCTCAACCTGCTGGTCAGGCTCCTTTTGATGTGATCCAGGACATGGCTGGCTTTCTGGGCTGCAAGCACACACTGCCAGCTCATGTTGAGCTTCTCGTCAACCAACACCCTTAAGACCTTCTCTGCAGGGCTGCTCTGAATCCAGTCTCTGCCCAGCCTGTAGCTGTGAATGGGATTGCCCTGACCTGGGTGCAGAAATTTGCACTTGGCATTGTTGAATGAGGTTGTCATTGGCCACCTCTCAAGCCTGTCAAGGTGCCTCTGGGTGGCATCCCTTCCCTCCAGTGTGCTGACCCACATCACACAGCTTGGAGTCACTGGCAAACTTGCTAAGGGTGCACTCAATCCCACTGTCCATGTTGCCAACAAAAATATTCACAGAATCATAGAATGGTTTGGGCTGGAAGGGACCTCTTCAAAGGTCATCTAGTCCAACCCTCCTGCAATGAGCAGGGACATCTTGAACTAGATCAAGCTGAACAGCACTGGTCCCAATACCAGCCCCTGAGGAGCATCACTTGTCATGGGCTTCCACTTGGACACTGAGCCATTGACCACAACTCTCCAAGTGTTGCCATATACAAAGTTATGGTATTTGGACGTTTAATACAAATAAAACAGGATTTCAAGAAGGTACAATAGGAAATATTTGAAGATCATAGGACAAACTCACTAACACCTACAGGCCTACTTGCCAGCATTCATCTTAGTATTCTGCACTGGCTGAATTCAGTAACGTCTCAAATTGATGCAAACTTTTTTTAAGGACATCTCAGGTTATTCTATTGAACTGTGTAGCACTTCATTTGGCTAGGCAGTTGAAAAAACTGTAGCAAGAGTTCACTGAATCGGTAAGATTTTTGTCCCCTCCAGCACCTCTAAATAGGGGGATGAAACAGCACAGAATCCTTACACTTTACATATTTTAGTCACAAGATCAAAATCAGAATTATCTGATAAATCTACCTGCCTGATTCTTTCTTGGTACAAGAGTATTTCTTTAACAATAGTTATTCCACGGAAAGCTGGAAGAAACCTTAGAGCCAAAGATCAGTAATATCCAGAGTTTGCCATTGTACTTAGCCTTTGGGGTGGAAGAAGAAAATGGTGCAGTCATCAACAGTGCCACTTTATTATTTATCACTTGGGATAGCATTTTCCATACTGCTAATGAGATATATTCAAATAGGACATCCATAATCCTTGCAATCTTCTGTGAGGATCTTGAAATCAAGACAAGGCAGCTTAAGCAGTTCACACACATTAACACTAGGACAGCTTGATTTAACAGCTGCACTGTTAAACACATATATGCGCACCATCCCTGACCACACCCCAATTTCACTGACTGATCCACTTTCAGTCACTGTAAAACAAGGATAATGTCCACAGGAAATAACAGTAACATACGAGAACTGTTCTGAACTGCTTTTTCTCTCATTATCAAAATAATCTAGAAGTAATGCCTTAAAGTAACTGCTGTAACAAT
Organism: Lathamus discolor; assembly: GCF_037157495.1. NCBI lineage: Eukaryota > Metazoa > Chordata > Aves > Psittaciformes > Psittacidae > Lathamus > Lathamus discolor. The sequence goes on from NC_088909.1 coordinate 64,898,645, forward strand.
TACAATTATTTATAACCCAAAGATGATGCAGGTTTTATACCTTAGGAAACTGGTTCCACACTTGAAGACACTATACTACAGAGAATCATAGGATACTTAGGGTTGGAAAGGACCTTAAGATCATCTAGTTCCAACCCCCCTGCCATGTGCAAGGATACTTCACACTAAACCATACCACCCAAGGCTCTGTCCAATCTGGCCTTGAACACTGCCAGGGATGGAGCACTCACAGCTTCTTTGAGCAAACCATGCCAGTGCCTCACGACCCTAACCATAAAGAACTTCTTCCTTATATCCAATCTAAACTTCCCCTGTTTAAGTCTTAACCCATTACCCCTTGTCCTGTCACTACAGTCCCTAATGAAGAGTCCCTCCCCAGCATCCCTATAGGCCCCCTTCAGATACTAGAAGGCTGCTGTGAGGTGTCCATGAAGCCTTCTCTTCTCCAGGCTGAACAGACCCGACTTTCTCAGTCTATCTTCATACGGGAGGTGCTTCAGTCCCCTGATCATCCTCGTGGCCCTCCTCTGGACTTGTTCCAACAGTTCCCTGTCCTTTTTATGTTGAGGACACCAGAACTGCACACAATACTCCAGGTGAGGTCTCACAAGAGCAGAGTAGAGGGGCAGGATCACCTCCTTCGACCTAGAGGGGCTGGTCACGCTCCTTTTGATGCAGCCCAGGATATGGTTGGCTTTCTGGGCTCTGAGCAAACGCTGAAGCCAGCTCATGTTCATTTTCTCATCAACCAACACCCCCAAGTCCTTCTCCGCAGGGCTGCTCTGAATCTCTTCTTTGCCCAGTCTGTAGCTGTGCCTGGGATTGCTCCAACCCAGGTGTAGGACCTTGCACTTGTCGTGGATGAACTTCATAAGGTTGGCATCAGCCCACCTCACAAGCATGTCAAGGTCCCTCTGGATGGCATTAATTCCCTCCAGCATTATCAACTGAACCACACAGCTTGGTGTCATCGGCAAACTTGCCGAGGGCGCACTCAATCCCACTGTCCATGTCAGCGACGAAGATGTTGAACAAGACCGGTCCCAACACCCATACCTGAGGGACAACACTCGTTACTGGTCTCCAGCTGGACACTGAGCTGTTGACCACAATTCTTTGCATGCGGCCATCCAGCCAGTTCTTTATCCACTGAGTGGTCCATCTATCAAATTGATATCTCTCCAATTCAGAGAGAAGGATGTTGTGTGGGACAGTGTCAACACTTTGCACAAGTCCAGGTAGATGACATCAACTGCTCTACCCCTGTCCAGCAGTTCTGTGGCCCCATCATAGAAGGCCACCACATTGGTCAGGCAGGATTTCCCCTTAGTGAAGCCATGCTGGCTGTCACCAAGCACCTTGTTGTTTTTCACGTGCCTTAGCATGCCTTCCAGGAGAATGTGCTCCAAGATTTTACCAGGCACAGAGGTGAGACTGACTGGTCTGTAATTCCCTGGGTCTTCCATTTCCTCTTCTTGAAAATGGGGGTTATATTTCCCTTTTTCCAGTCGTCGGGAACTTCACCTGACTGCCATGATTTTTCAAATATGATGGCCAGTGGCTTAGCAACTTCATTTGCCAGCTCCTTCAGGACCCGTGGATGGATTTCGTCAGGTCCCATGGACTTGTGTAAGTTCAGGTTTTTTAGATGGTCTCGAACCAGATCCTCTCCTACAGTGGGCCCAAGGTCTTCATTCTCACAATTGCTGACTTGGGTGGCATGGTCAGAGCCTTTGCCAGTGAAGACCGAGGCAAAAAACTCATTCAGAACCTCAGCCTTCTCTAAATCCTGCGTAGCCAGTTCTCCTGAGAGCTTCCGGATGGGGCCTACGTTGTCCCGAGTCTGTTTTTTATTCTCTATGTACCTATAGAATCCCTTCCTCTTATCTTTCGTATCTCTAGCCAAGTTTAATTCTAACTGGGCCTTAGCCTTCCTAACCTGGTCCCTAGCTTCCCGGACAACATCCCTGTACTCTACCCAGGCCGCCTGTCCTTGCTTCCTTTTTTTATAAGCCTCTTTTTTCCTTTGAATTTTCCTCAGCAGCTCCTTATCCATCCAAGGAGGTCTCCTGGCCCTTCTGCTGCACTTCCTTCTGATTGGGATGCAGCACTCCTGAGCTTGTAGCAGGTGCTCCTTGAATATCAACCAACAGTCTTGGGCCCCCCTGCCCTCCAGGGCTATATCCCATGGAACCTTACTAAGCAGGCTCCTGAAGAGGCCAAAGTCTGCTCTGTTGAAGTCCAGGGCAGTGAGCTTGCTGCACGCTCTTCTCACTGTCCTGGGGATCTCAAATTTGACCGTCTCGTAATCGTTACATCCAAGGCTGCCCTGGAGCATCACATTTCCAACAAGCCCTTCCCTGTTGGTGAGCACGAGGTCAAGCATGGCACCTCTCCTTGTCGACTCCTCTATTACTTACAAAAGGAAGTTGTCTTCCACACAATCGAGGAACCTCCTGGAGTGCTTGTGCCAGGCTGTACCGTCGCTCCAACAGATATACGGGTGGTTGAAGTCCCCCATGAGAACAAGGGTTTGTGAGCGTGAGGCTCTTCCTATCTGTCTACAGAGTGCTTCATCCGCAGGTTCTCCTTGATCACGCGGTCCGTAACAGAGCACCACAGTAACGTCTCCCATAGCTGTTTTCCCTTTAACCCTGACCCACAAACTCTCTGTAAACTGCTCACCTGTCCCCAGAGAGTTCCATACTCTCCAGCCTATCCCTAACATAAATAGCGACGCCCCCTCCCCGCCTGCCAGGCCTGTCTTTTCTAAAGAGCCTGTAACCTTCCATTCCAACACTCCAGTCAAAGGAACCATCCCACCATGTTTCTGTGATGCCCATTATATCATACCCCTGTAGACGTGTGCACATCTCTAATTCCTCTTGTACATATCTCTAATTCCTCTTACATACGTAATTACATAATGCTGTAACCCTCCAAACTGCATCAGTAAGATGTATACACTTTTGTTTAACAGCAGCATGTGAAAGACCATTTCCCTAATTAAAGTTTACACTGAAGTCTACAGATGGCACAAAGATGGTATATTCAAACAGACACCAGTAGCAAATATACAAAAAGTATGCTGAACGGCCCCTGTCACACAGAGGAAAAGCTGTGGACCCCAAAGTACCTCTATAACCATCATCTTCCTTGCACAATATCATCCGACCCTTGCCAAGATAAAACATATCTTTCAAGCAGCTAATACAACATACTCTTTGAATGGCTGCAAAAACTATCCTTTCAAAGTGGAAAATCCCATTATAAACAATTCACAGTTAAAGTATTTCAAAATGCTGTTCTATTTTTCTTTTCCCTACAGGAATAAGTAGCAAAATGTAAATATGAAAATACTTCTGACATGTGAGGATATCTTAAGTTCTGTATATTTTGCTTTTTGCACAATTAAAGGAAGTAGTAAAGCTACCACAAAGTAAATCAGACAGGAAACTTACCTTTATATGGCAAGAAACCAGCTCTGCAGAAGACTCTTCTTTCACAATTTAGAATTGTCAAGGGCTTGCAGAGTCTCTTTATACTTATTTGTAAATGTATGACATTTTAATAAGTGATGCCAATGATGTCTTACTGCTATGTTTTAATGATTTAAAATATTCTTTGTGATAATTTTAATTTAACTTTTAACCAACACATATACTACCGATCTCCGTCTTCACCTAATCACTGCAGAACACAACAAAGCAGTAACCGTCTCATATAAATTCTCCTGAAACCTCCACTACTAAACTTAACAGCTTGGGACAAAAAGCCTAATTAGCATGAGTCATTCTGCATCATATGTCCAGTTCAAAGCACAATGGCATTTAAAAAATCCCAAACATTTCAAAGGTAGCAGTATCTTCATGCAAATCTGCCATGAGAAAAAACAACTGCAAACAAAGTGTTTTGGGGTCGAGCAGTTTGGTCACAAGTGGTAATGTGACTTCAAAGATGTCGACATTAATTAGAGAACAATAAAGCCGAGTTATTACATTCTTAATATAGCATGAATGTCACTGACAAATGGGTCTAAATCTGCAATCTTTACCTCCTCTTAAGTATGGAAAGAGAAGTTTTAACTAGACACTCCATTCCATAATTTAGAAAACACTCAAAATACTCTGGAAATAAGCTGCCCTGAATTTAAAAACAGGAAAAATTAACACTGAACAAAAATCAAAGTAAATGGATTAGTTTTAGTCATCTTTGTAATAACCAGTGAAGACTGAAACTTTGACGAATCTGAGGAAGGAGAAAATACTTATGTTTCAGTCAGTCATGTAAAAGAACAGAAACACATATTTTGCAATAGAAAGTGAACACAAAACTCCAACTCCCCGTCAAGAACAACAGAATTCAGCATTTAACTGCCATGCGGTTGTTGTGTTTTTTGAGGCTCAATTTATGCTGCCCATTACATATCCCCAGAATTTAACAGCAAAACTAGAAATGTTTCTGAGTACTTCTACTTTACTCCAGACAAAGAAAAGGGATAAGTCAAGACACACCAAAACATTCTTCCATAAGGCTGACTCCAAGGGAAGTATACATGTCACTTCAGCTGCAGGGTATAAGCAGAGAGAATAGGGAGAAGGACAAGAGAAAGCTACTGGCAATGTTTTTATGCTGTCTGATGTTGTCACATCAGACAGCACCATTCAATTCATGAACACTGGACCGGCTTTTCAAAACAGCACCATTAGCTTACCTCTCTGAACATCCCATGTTTACAATAAGCAGCAAAAGCTGGATATTTTAAAGTTATATTTCAGAATCTTCTCTGGGAACAGCAGTAATACCACACAAATTACTCTGCATCTGGACGCTATTTCAGAATTACTTTCAGGGACAGAATTCTTTGGTATGCTTCTACTCACCTAGTATTGCCCAACCTGAACTTGAAAGAGTTCGGAGAAGTAAGAGAGTTCTTTTAATCGAAGTACAGAGATAAAATTAATTCTGACTCTGCCAAAAACAATTTCACTGCAATCCTAACCAAGTAACTTCTAGGAGTGGAATTTCTTTCCTTAGTTCACAAAGACAATAGTGCAACAATTTTAAATGGGAAACAAATGCAAAAGCTTGTAAATACACAGCATTAAACAGGTGAACACTAGACTAAAGGCCAAATGAAAGTGTAAACATAAGGGTAATTGCAACTCATTTCACAACCAACCGTACTACAGTGTTAATTAAAAAAAAAAAAAAAAAGAAAAAATTCAAAAAACCCCTCCAAACAAACAAACCTCCAATCAAAAAGCCCAAATTGTATTCCCTTATACTGGAGACAGCCATCCACTATAATCAGTCTCTCTAATGAGAGACAGGCACACTGCCACGCAGAGGAGCAGCTGGCTGATGCTGCTGTCTCTACAAGAAGACAAAATCAAAGTCAGCTGTAGAAAACTTTGATAATGCATTATTTTCATTTTTTTTTTTTTAATTTTTTAAAATTGTATTTTCTGAAAAATTATGATTCTCCTGGAAAGCATTGTAAAGCACATGAAAAACAAGGTGGCTAGTGATAGCCAGCATGGCTTCACTAAGGAGAAATCCTGCCTGACCGATTTGGTGGCCTTCTGTGATGGGGCTACAGAACTGATGGAGAAGGGTAGAGCAGCTGACGTCATCTACCTTGACTTGCGCAAAGGATCTGACACTGTCCCACACGACATCCTTGTCTCTGAATTGGAGAGACATCAATTTGGTAGATGGACCACTCAGTGGATAAAGAACTGGCTGGACGGCTGCATGCAGAGTTGTGGTCAATGGCTCAGTGTCCAGCTGGAGACCAGTAACAAGTGGTGTTCATCAGGGATTGGTGTTAGGACGGATCCTGTTCAACATCTTTGTTGGCGACATGGACAGTGGGATTGAGTCCACGCTCAGCAAGTTTGCCAATGACACCAAGCTGTGTGGTTTGGTTGATACACTGGAGGGAAGGAATGCCATCCAGAGGGACTTAAGACATGCTTGTGAGGTGGGCTGATGCCAACCTTATGAAGTTCAACCATGCCAAGTGCAAGGTCCTACACCTGGGTTGGAGGCACAGCTACAGGTTGGGCAGAGAAGAGATTCAGAGCAGCCCTGTGGAGAAGGACTTGGGGGTGCTGGTCAATGAGAAACTGAACATGAGCTGGCTTCGGTGTGCACTCAGAGCCCAGAAAGCCAACCATATCCTGGGCTGCATCAAAAGGAGTGCGACCAACAGGTCGAAGGAGGTGATCCTGCCCCTCTACTCTGCTCTTGTGAGACCTCACTTGGAGTATTGTGTGCAGTTCTGGTGTCCTCAACATAAAAAGGACATGGAGCTGTTGGAACAACTCCAGAGGAGGGCCACGAGGATGATCAGGGGACTGGAGCACCTCCCGTATGAAGACAGGCTGAGAAAGTCGGGTCTGTTCAGCTTGGAGAAGAGAAACTTCATGGACACCTCATAGCAGCCTTCTAGTATCTGAAGGGGGCCTACAGGGATGCTGGGGAGGGACTCTTCATTAGGGACTTAGTGATAGGACAAGGGGTAATGGGTTCAAACTTAAACAAGCGAAGTTCAGGTTAGATATAAAGGAGGAAGTTCTTTACTGTGAGGGTGGTGAAGCACTTGAGTGGGCTACCAAAGAAAGTTGTGAATGCTCCCTACCTGGCAGTGTTCAAAAAGGCTGGATGGAGCCTCATGTGACATGGTTTAGTGTGAGGTGTCACTGCGCATGGCAGAGCGGTTAGAAGCAGATGATCTTAAGGTCCTTTCCAACCCTAACTATTCTGTGATTCTATGATTTTGCCCCATATGTGACACAACCACTAGTTTATCTATACCTCAAGTTTTTTTGTAGCCTGTAGAAGTTCTACTGTATATATGTGTGTATATACAGTCTGTACATATGTATACACACACAGCCTGCTAGCATCCCACGTTTTTACATGATTAACAGATCAAATACATAGTTCGTAAATTATTTCCAGTGTTTCACCATATATTTTAATCAGAAGGAAGAATGAATAATAGGAAGACTATACTAATGCTATATTATCTACTACAGATGATTGCGATTTTATAGAAAAGACTTCAGAAAGCTTATTTTACATTTTAAGTATCTAGCTGTTCTGAAACACTATTTGTTCATGCCGTTTCTTGGAAGTGGTAACCATCTTTAAAAAAGGAAGGCAATAAATGTCAAAATACAATAATCCTGTAAAGCACAGCAAATACTGTTTAAAAATTGTTAGTGCACAAGACTTTTTTATAGTGTCCTAGCAAATCACAGATACTCATGATATCTTCAAGATATCCTCACAAGAGCACCTTATCCAGCCCTGCTACTGGGGAAAGAGACTTCACTGCACCAGGTTGCCCAAAGTCCATTTCAACCTGACCTTGAACACCTGCAATGATGTGACACCTACAACTTCTCCGCACAACCTGTTCCAGCATCTTACCTTCACTGCGTCTTTACCCTTACCTTCCAGCGTCTTTACCCTCACTGTAAAAGATTTCTTCCTTATATTCAATCTAAATCTACTGTCTTTCTGTTTAAAACCATCATGACCTGTAATATCACTAAAGGACCTGGCTTTCTCTCTCCATCAATCAAATGGATTCCTTATGAGGTCTGTATCAGGCTTTATATATATATAGGTCTCCCTGAAGCCTTCTCTCTTCCAGGCTGAAGAACTCCAGCTCTCTCAGCCTGTGCTCATAGGAGAGGTGCTCCAGCATTCAGAGCATCTTTGTGGCCTCCTCTGGACTCAAGCAGGTTCACGTTCCCCTTTTGCTGGGGGCCCCAGAGCTCAACGTAATACTGCAGGTGGGGTCTCATCAGAGCAGAGGAAATCACCTCCTTTGACCTGCTGGTCACACTTCTTTTGATGCAGCCCAGCGTAAGTTTGGCTTTCAGGGCTGTGAGAGACCACTGCCGGCTTCAGTCCAGCTTTTCATCCATCAGCACCCCCAACTCCTTTTCTGCAGAACTACCCTCAATCCATTTATGTCCCCATCTGTACTGATATTGGGATTGCCCCAGTATCAATAAAGATGTTGCCCAGGTAAGGGCCCTGCACTTGGTCTTGTTGAACTTAGAGGTTTGCACTGGCCCATGTCTCAAGCCTGTCAAGGCCCCTGTGGATGGCATCCCTTCCCTCCGGTATGCTGACTGCACCACACAGGTTGGTGTCATCAGCTAATTTGCTGAGGGTGCACTTAATCCCACTATTTCATTCATGAAGATACTAAACAGTATTGGTCCCAGTACTGACCCTTGAGGGACATCACTCATTATTGGTTTCCAGCTGGATATTGAGCCGTTTACTGTAACTCTTTAGATGCAGTCATCCAGAAGGAGAGTTGCCACCTAAACCATTCTGCCACTTCACTTGGTTGCAGCTTTCTCTCCTAGAGATACTTTTTAAAAAATAAGAAAGACCAAACAACCACTCACTATGATCTTAATTTATGTCTCACTGCAAGACCTCTTTTACAGCCACCAGAATAATCATTTTATAAACTGATGAACTCAATTACTACATTTGCTGTTATTTTCAAAGGAAGAATTCGACCATTAGTGAAAGTACCACTGTGATAAACATTCTGTCCTGCTTGCTCAGTAGCTGCCTTTAAAGGTCCAGTGCCCAACCTTCACTACAGAATGGGCTACAGTCTCCTAATGATGCTGCCTGCTGCACTCCTTCCTAATGCGTATCCATAATAAAGAAATAAACAGTAAATAATTCCATATCTTCCCCCATTTTTTTACCATCCCAAAAAGCAGTAAAAACTGTCTAGCTTCGGCTCACCAACTATGATCAGGAGGAGCAGCAGCAGTAACAGCAGGGCAGTCAGCAGTTGCCTAGGCCACAACTATGCCAAGAGTTGAGGGACGCCAAATGTGTATGATTTATGGCTTCTGTTTAAATAACAGTGATACTACATTAACCAAACAAAGACTTCTCAGTTAAGATTAAAGAACTTTACAAAGAAAAAGGTAAATTGTAACTTATCTGGGATACTCTCCCCCCCCCAAAAAAAAAAAAATCATCTAAGGAAATCTGTGTATCAGTTTTAATGACAACTTGGCATGGCACCAGTTATAGCAAAAAATATCATGAACAAATAATAGAAAATGCAACTAAAAAAAACCAGTATATACTTATTTGGAAAGAACAAATAGAAAGTGCAATTTTCTTCAAGATATTAAAGTAAAATTTCCTAGCTTAGCTTTTTTGGGTTTTGGCTTGGGATTATTTTTTTAAGAAAAAACAATCTAACTACATAATTACCCTTTGCATAAGTTTCATGTTCTGACACTTCAAATCTGCGCTGTAGTTTTGTTGTTCATTGCATGTCAGGCTGAAGTTATTAAAATTATCATAACAGTTGCCTTAAAAACCTAGTGTCTGCATTCTTTGAACTTTAGCACAGTGCTCAGTTAATGCTTAGCAGTCAACAAGACTTCAGTTAAGTACCCGGCCCAAGCCTGCTCTCCTTGATTTTCTCTTACAAATACAATTCTACTCCCACACGTATTTTGCTAGTGTCAAGAGGAAGGATGACGCATCAGTTGACAGTGAAAACTCACTGAACCAAATGATTTAGACTTTGTACTGGTTCTTTCCATTGAAACTATTTATTAAAAATATTTGCAAATGTTACCTCTGAAATGAGTAAATGTTTCAAATGAGCAGCAAATTAAACATTAATGTAAGCTAATCACAGGTAAACAGTTTTGAAAGTTTCCAGAGGGTTTCAGAAAAAAATCCAGAATCAGTTGCTTCAGTTGTCAATGACTTGGAGGAGTATTTGAAAGCACTAGAGTGGACTACTGCTTGTGTATTTTAAAAGTTAACTGAGCTCTCCCTTTTATACATGACATTTCCTTGGTTTCTTGAAACAGCTAGAAAGTACCAATTCACAATGGCTGGTGATAGCAAATATGCTACATCATGTGTCTACAAAATCTTTAGCCTCACAGGTCGCTGACTTTTGCAGAAGCAGAAACTAGGAAGGACATTTCCCCCTTACAGAAGTAATTTTAGAGCAGAAAAAAATTACTAAATATACAAAATCATTTACATTACCCAAGTTCAATAAAAATGAAATAATTAAACGGATGACTGAACAGCGCTCATCAGCCTTTTCATTCTCAGACTGCTGGTCTGTAGAATTCTTACCTTGCAAATGCTAAGTTCTACTCCCTGACACACTGAGGCAGAATGCACAGCCAAGGCAGAGTCTTAATTTGTATAGAACCAAGCATCAACCTACAGAACAATTCTTCACTGGTCACTTGATGCTTTTTTTGCCTCAATGCTGATAATCCTTACCACAGAGCACACAAGACCGACTGAGATTCATCAGCCCTTCAAGCTGCTGAACTCTGAAAAAGCCTACCTAGTCATAAGAGGATAAACACTGACACATATTTTACATTTGTCTGAATAAAAAATTGCTTTCAAATACCTTGACTAACCTATTTCAGTTCAGAGAGCACACACTGCAGCAACCCTTTTTTGTGTGTTTTCAAGAGATTCTCTTTTACAATTATTAGCTGATCAGCTTCTATAAAACCATGAAGCTTTACTCTAACTTGTAAATATATGAATAAATTTCTGTTTATGTTCCAGCTCTTCTCTGATGAAGAGGAGAAATTCTCCCCTTGATATGCCAACGTAATCCTACACTGATGTTTTTACTTTTTAGAACTTTATGTAACTTACAAGTCTAATAAAACTTCAATATTCTATATTAAACACTTCTGTACTTTTGTATTGCTAAATTAAGTTTACATATATCCTTTTAATTTACCAGCTTCTATAACAAAAGCAAATGTTCTTCTAAGACAGGAATGGTAACACCTTCATAAAACCTTACGCATATTAAAAAAAAAAAAAAAAAAATCTATAAAGTAAGAACACTTTTTACCCTTTAAAACCAGACAAAACCACCCAGAAAAATACCTCACCTGCATCAGCTCTGGACCGCTGACCTGGTGATTTTCCAAATGGGGTCTTCATTCATCTGTGTTTAAGTGAGCAGCAAAGCTGCTGGACTAGGGTGAAAATCCAGTTCTTCCCAACTCCCAGAGTATCTTCTCACTCTTGGAAGAAGACAGCTACTTATTAATCCACCATTCAATCATGAATTTGTCCTTCCTCAAATGCAGAAGATCTATTTTCAGTTACAGTACTCTGGAAAAAGAAAAAAAAAGACCCAGATAAAGCACAAGTAACTTGATTTGAGACTTTGTTAGAAAAATATTTTAACTCTCAATGCTTGTTTTCATACTCAAAACCAAGTTCCCTCATATTCCATAAATCTGAGAACATTCAGCAAACACAGCAAATACAGTCAAGAATACAGCAAAACAAATACTAGGGGAGGTGCTTTTCCTTCGTACTCATAAGGCAAGTTCTGTATCACAAAGGCAACCACTTACAGAAAGGAAAGCCTCTTTAAAAACCACTGAGCTTAGTGCAGGGAAGAATGGCTACTAGCTTAGAAGAAACTGTACTACCTTCATCTTAGGTAAAATACAAATCAACTACTTTCATTTATTTGAAATGAAACACTCTCACACCCAGGAGCAGAAGTCAGTTAAAAAAAAACAAACAAACAAACAAAAACAGTCTGTTGAAAATATCCAACACAAAAGGTAACAAAACCACCAATTCCATTTCAGTTCTGGAACCTGCTGTCCATTTTCATACAGGGCTTAAAACCAGAGGAATGCCCCTAACTAGTGACCCACCTGAGTGACACAGAAGGGTACCTTATGCTTGTGCCTTACTGCATAAGGGGAAGGTACAGGACATGCCTCGAGGTATGGTGAAACTGTTCTGCAGAAAAATGCATTTACATCTCACATTTTTCAATTCCCTCATGAATCACACCCATTAACTTCCAGGAGTGTTAGAGCAGTACAGGGGAATTGCTAGGAAATGACACAGGAATATCCTAGGAAAAAACAGCAGTAAGGAGACAAACTTTTAGCAATTTGCAGTTTTTAGGAAGACTGCTACTATGTCTGGAAGACCTAGCAGACATTCACAGTCAGGAATTTGTTACAATTTGTGAAATTAAAGTAAAAAATTAATTTACAGGAAATTATTAGTTTTTCCACACGTCATCTCTTCCAGAAATCTACCAATGTATACATAACAATACTAAATGACACCACGACAACAGTCAACTCTTAAAAAGCCCTTGAAGATGTAACAGGAAGCAATTAGCTTGCTGACTACTTTATTAGAACAAAACAAAGTTTTTTCTACTAAACTCTAAAATACTTTACTATGGATAAAATACATTCACACAGAAAAGAAACTCTGAGTTCAGAGCACTGCTGCGATTATACTATCATATCAAGTCTCACAGGCACTGCAGAAGTGTACAGGAGAGATCCCATTTTTTCCACCAAGAGAGCTATTAGTTAAGAATCAACTGTAACATAGTATTATACTATTCCACTTTAAAGACCCATAAGCAAAACAAAAAGAGGGCACAAAACAAACAATAAAAACCCAAAACAAAAACCCCACACCCTCAAAACCATAAGCTAAAACCCCTTCACAAAACCACAAACTATGAAAAGCCCTCAAAGTTAGAAACTAGCGTGCCCTTTTGCAGTACACCCCTGACCTGTTATTCAAGAAGCTGAAAATATTTTATAACATCTGAATTTATTATATACTATTCCCACCCCCATCTGCAATTCATGGAAAAAATATGAAGTACTATGTAGTTGCACTGACTGTTAAGTAGGTATGCTTATGAAGATTATCAGTTAACTTTTATTTAATCGTGTTCCCAGTCATTACTACACTACAAATATGAAGTCATACCTCTAAAAAGGGAAACCAAATCTTAATCCTTTTGAAGTCATAATTCATTTGCTAGCACTTAATGAAGTGTTTCACTGTGCCCTCAGGACCAAAGAACACAAGGCTAATGAAGTAAAAATCTGATTCAGCAGTTCAAACTGATTTTCTAGAAACTAAGCCAATAACCGTTATTAGTTCATAACTTCACTGAAGATTTTCACTGAAAGCAAATGAAACTTGAGTTTTCCTAAACCTACTATTGTTAATGGAATTTACATTTAAGTTGCACACTGATGGTTCTGAAGATATTAGTAAGAAGGGATAAAACCTATTTTGTGAAAATAAACTTATATACTTCGAGGATATCTTGACTTTTAAAGCATGATGACTTTTTCACATGATGGAAAACAAATTAAAATCCTGTAAAATTCTGGATTCTTAAACATGATGAATGAGAAACACCATGTTTAACGCCAGCATGCAAACATAGTAAGCCTTTAATATGGAAAAATTATCAAGAAAAAAAAAAAAAAACCAAAAAACTGCACAGAATGTAAAACCTTTCATTACAAAATTTCATTACAAGTCTTGAAGAATGTAATTTTCCACATCAAAGTAGAAAGCACAACATGCTTCTGACATACTGTCGTGGTTTAAACCCAACCACAAACCTCGTCCACTCACTCCCCCACTTCTTGCCCTCCCCCTGCTCCTGGAGGGACGGAGAGGAGAATCGAAAAGAATGCAGCTCCCATGGGTTGAGGTAAGAACAGTTTAGTAACTAAGGTATAACACAAATCACCACTGCTACCACCAATAATAATAATGATAAAGGAAATAACAAGAGGAAAGAATACAACACCTCAGCACCAGCTGACTGATAACTCACCCCACTCCCCACCAGCCGAGCACTGACCGATACCTCGTCCAACCCTGCAGTCCCTTCCCTTCCGGGGTAACTCCTCGTTACATCCTGGGCATGACGTGCTGTGGTATGGAATACCTCTTGGGTCAGTTTGGGTCAGGTGTCCTGTCTCTGCTTCCTCCTGGCCTCCCCTCCTCCCTGGCAGAGCATGAGACTCAGAAAGTCCTTGGCCAGACCAAACATTCGAGCAGCAACTGAAAACATCGGCATTATCAGCGCTGTTCCCAGGCCAAAAGATCAAAACACAGCACTGTACTAGCTCCTAAGAAGGAGAAAAATGACTGCTGCTGCTCAACCCAGGACACACACTCAGTAGCAATAAACTATACTGTTATGGAAGAACAGAAACTCTTTCTTTGGGTGTATAGAAGATGACTTATGAAACAACAAATTTTTAGGATGATTCTGCCAAAAGCAGCATACACAACAAAAATCACCCAAGAAGCTTTTCTGAATCCAAAGCAACAGATCCAGAACATGTTATATTAGTCTTTACAGACTGCTAGTAACTTTCAGAACAGAAGAGCCACAGCCTACCAGTTATGCATGGATCTCCTCAACACCTGACAGCACAGGTAACCAGGTTTTACTTACAGATAGGTCATTCTTTTGACTTGTCATCAGCTGCAACTACTCGCCAGCCCAGGTGTTCTGCTTGTTAGTTTTTATAAAGCTTCCTAGATCACAGCACATTTACAAAAAATAAAAAAAATAAAATAAGTGGAAATGATACGACTATTTTATCTCATAGTGTTCTAATTATTGTGGAGTGTTTCACAGAAGGTTAAGAGACTAGAAATGCAAACCCTATAAACTGTCAGTCATACCAGTTTTAATAAGAACAGTATAATCATACTATCAAAGTAGGGAGGAAGACAAGACAGAAAAAAACTAAAGCCATGTTATAAAATTGGTTTTGCAGTATAAAGGCAAGAGGAGGAAAAAGCAGCATGCGCAGTGACACAGCGTTCACTGTAAACCAGCTTAACTGTCTCCATAAATATAGATACTTAAAAACACGAAAGTGTTTTAATATGTGCTTTTAACTCCATTGAAAGTAAGCATGACCACCTAAAATAATTCTCTAGCTTAACCTTCAGTTAACATCGATGCTTGTTCTTGCACCAAACCACATGCATTTCACTGCAACAACAAAGCACAATGTTGTTTACTGCATTCTAGTGAAAACTTCGTGACCCCACTTTCCATGGAAGATGTATGTTAGTAGTACAACTAGCAACATGGTATCATAGTTGTGCTAATTAATACTAATAGTACCAAACCCCAGAAGTGAAGTGCTTTACTTCTAGATAACATACCTAAATTTTACCACCGTGAACACAGAAGGAAATACTATCAGAACATTTGCTGAGGCATTGCTTTTAGGGTAAAAGCTGGGAAAGAGGGAGAGCAGTAACGTGTTGCTTGTACCTCTCAGATACAGAGATGCAAATTCAGATTGCACAACCCGAGATGCTAACTACAGGTCGGTACATCTCAGGAGCATATTCCTGCTTCCAGAGCAGACCAGGCCTGCTGACACCACCTGGCAGGTTCCAACATTTTCACTTTGGTATGTAAAATACTTTTCTTGCATGCATCTCCCCTGATGAAACTTTGCACTGGCAGTTGTTAGTGGAGGACGAGCACGTCACAACAATGTTCTATGGAAGAAGTCATTCTGAAATGAAATACAACAAGGAGATCTCTTCGACTGATAAATACCACTTAA
Organism: Lathamus discolor; assembly: GCF_037157495.1. NCBI lineage: Eukaryota > Metazoa > Chordata > Aves > Psittaciformes > Psittacidae > Lathamus > Lathamus discolor. The sequence goes on from NC_088909.1 coordinate 64,914,121, forward strand.
TTTCAATAACTCCTCCCACAACTGCTAGTATGGGTGTCAGCTGAAGTAGAACAATGGTTTCAGCACTAACAAGTTAGATGAAGCATGGATGGTTTTTAGACTTCCTAATTCTTACCATATGAACAGAAAGGATCATGCTATGCAAGTCTTCTGCAACCCCTCACAAGAGAAAATCTTAAAATATCTCCTAAATAACAAAAAAGAATAAAAGCATACGCCCCAGTTTTAGTTTTTGTTACTTCTCCCCCCTCACCACCCCACCCCACCCCAATACAAGCCCCAAATGCTTTCCTATGGTTTAAGAATTCAGCCAAATGCCAAATTTCTTTTGAAGTATCCTACAGGCTCAATCAGCATTTTGGTCACTAAGAACTTGGGATTTCGTGTGGGTAGCAACATCTGATGTCTGAGAAGAAAGACTGCTGTATGTAAAATTCAACCATACATGACTTACAGCTGACAACCACAAAGAGCAATGCACTTCAAATATGGATTTATGAGCTGAAAGACCCCAAATCAAGTATTACTTTCCCTCCCCTATGATGCTCCAAAGTCTTTTTCTCTACCCATAGATGTGTTACTTGTCTACAATTGTACAGAAATAAGGAGCACTGGCATACAATTGTGTGTGCATGTGTGCACACACAAAACCATATGTATTGGGGTGGATGGGGCTCTGAGCAACCTGATTTAGTGAAAGATGTCCCTGTCCATGGCAGGGTGGGAAGGCTGGACCAGATGATCTTTAAAGATTCCTTCCTACACAAACTGTGGAGAAGTGGCTAACAGAGAAAGGCCACGTTCCCATCAACGAGCTGAAATAGAACATTTGTTTAGAGAATGGTGCAGACTTACTAGCACCAGGTAATGAGGAACTGAGGGACATCTGGAGGGAAGCACCATGCTCTGGCCAATTACAGACAAGGACACTAACTAATAAACAAGATAAGCACATAAAAATAGAGGATATAAAAGCACATAAAAATAGAGGATATAAAAGTTCACAGTTTAACCGCAAAAATAATGAGCTTACGTAATGCCTTACTTATGCCAGAACCAATCAAGCGCCTAGTATTTGCATATTCATGTATTATTGTTGCTATATTAACTGGAGGTAGAAGCCCATGGATCACAATGGTCATGTCATGATTCCTCCCTGCTGCGACAACAAACCACACTCTGATTCTATGACAGATACAAAAATATAAATAAAATTTTAAGCTACCTTCACACTACAATGTATAGTGACGCAACAGAAGATTATTCAGCAGAAGACTGAAAGAATCTGAAATTTGTGCAAACTGTTGTTAACAGAGTGTCTATTCAAGTGACTTTTGTTGAGAATAGGACTACAAATACTTTACAGTTTCTGCCAAAGAGGAAGCAACACTGGGGTACACTTGAATTCTAGGGATAAGACTACGATACATCATGAAGACTCTGGAATTTAATACAGATGTTTTTAACCTTTCAGTAAACTCCTGTATTTTAAGTGTTTTAATAATACGGAATAGATGAGAGAACACTGCAGTTTCTGTTTATAATTTATCAAAATCTTTTAGCATAAAAAAATGGACATACTCTTTACCATAATAACAGTGGTTTGCTGAGAAGTTCTGAAGAACTTCACATTACAGCATTAAACCAGGTAAGTTGACATACAATAGGAATCCTAAAAAACCTGAGAACACTAGAGTAGAACATCTATCAACAGTAATATTATATTGAAGAATTATCCCAGTGGTTCAGACATAGACTGGTAGCTTTACAAAATATTTCTTCTGAAAGAGTAGTTTTCTACTGTCTTAGGCAACAGTTTGAACAAGTTTTGCCTAAACCATCTTTCAGCAAATGTCTCTACCACAGCTATACTTCAGTGAGAACAAATGTTAATGCTCAGAAACTGCATTCAAAATTCTTACACACAAATAAAAGAACAGTGAAAAAAATCCTGAAAGTATACTTTCCAATGCTTCCTATCCATGTGTCATGGTTTAACCCTAGCCAGCAACTTGGGTTTTTACTTTTGAATTAGCAAAATTTAGCTGTTACTAAGACAACAGTGTAGCTTGCTCTTTACTACTCCTGTATTTTCCTCCTGACATACAACATTAAAGCAACCTGTCTCACTTAATCCAATTCAGCTTTTGAAAAAATGTATTTCTGCAACAGATGTAATTCGAAATCAACTTTTGACAGTGTATAATTCAGCCATTCTTTAAAGGCAACAGTAAGAACTTCATTAGAATGGTACTACAAAATAGTACTTTAAACAAACTTGCTTATCTTTCTTAATTGCAGGGACTTAATGACCACTCTTCCCAGCATCAGAGTATTACCTTGCAAGACTAGTTTTCAGAACTCCCACACTACAGTTCTAAATTATAATAAAAGCACAAGTAAAGAAAGCAGAAGACCACAGGATTCTCAGCGCCTATGTCAGGATGCACCCATCTCTGTATTTGAAAAAAACAACAACAAAAAAACCCAACCAAAAAAAAGAAAAGAAAGAAAGAAACAAAAAACCCACAACACCACAACACGAAAAAAAAAAAAAACCCAGAACAACCAAAATCTTACAGGTTAAATGCTAAAACATGTTTTTCCTCCAAAAGCCTGTTTATGAGTTTTTGCCTTGTCTGCATTACCCTTACACTTACATCAATAGTTACTGCAGGGGATGTAAGGTTCAGAAATTGTGTTCTTATCTGCATTACAGCAATAGCTTGGAACACACGCACACACACACAAGTATGATATTTCACTTTCTATGGAAAAAACACCAAACAGAAAAGCAAAACCCAGGGTAATGACATTTGACACTACCATCCTGAACAGCTGCTCTAAATTACAGGAAGAGCACACATCCCATTCAGATGTGTTCTGCTGGCATCTGCTCCTTGAAAAACCCTGGATTAGTGGAAGAAAGATCAATTTCACGAAATTAATTCTAAGCACCCTACAATGAAGGGTAGGGTATTTGTCTTAAACATTCATAAAGTATGCTTTGCATTCTTAAATACAATCCAAAGGTGAAAAACAACCGTAAGCAGTGAGATTTCCCAAATATTTTCCAGCTTAACACAACAGTTGATGAATATGACTAATACCACATCAACTAAATTGATTGTTAAAGTTTATTAAGCACTAAAGGAGGCAAAATCTCTCCAGTCAGTAAGAACTACTTTTTTTGAAAGTTTATGTATCTAGAATGAAACACCTACTTTCTAGAAACACACTACCACAGCACTTTCTTAACTGTTTAAAACCAACTGCAATTGAGAGATTTTTTCAGACTGCTGAACTACAAATTACAGTGATGTCATCTCTGTAATCTGACTGACATCAATCATCTAACTATATTCATATTTTAAGTTAGCCCTCAGCATATAGTACAAACTCCATAAGCAAAATGAATATGGGATTCTGGCCTCAAAAAGTGAGTATTCACAACTGGCATACCAAAGTATAAGTTCCAAGGGCTTCCCCATGAAATGCACTGCATATACACATACCAAGGATTTTACTCAGTGGGCCATAAGTGGAAGTGGAGAGCAAATAATAAACTGTTCTAGATAAACTACCACAGATGACTCAAGTAGCAGATCAGCCATTAGCCTGGCAGAGCCTAATAGCTATCTGAAAAATAGCTATCTGAGCATCTGAACAGTGAAGGAAGAGATGTATCTCAGCTACATTTCAATTTACCTTTTTTTCCAATAGATTAAAGCTATTACAGATAGCTAGTAGTAACTTTTGACCATAACAGCAACCAAAAATTAGGTGCCTATTCCATACTGCAGCCTGTATGCCCTTTATTATTTTTCCCTCCTTCTCTCTCAGTTCCTTCCCCACTAATCTTGATATCATTATCTGTTTGCACAATATCATTGTTTTCATCTTTCATTGGGATACCCCTTAGAGAAAACACCTGGCTTTCTCCCTTTACAGAACCTTTTATATGGATGATAGAGAACTGGTATTTGGCTTCAGGGTTACAAAGTCCTAGGCTGTGCAAGTCTAGTTTTTCTTTTTACTCTCCAGGGGGGCATGAAAAAAAAGCCTTTAAAACAAATTTTCCAAAGATTCTTAGCAAACATAAGCAGAAGTTGAGGCCTCACCCATCAGAGACCAGAAGCATCTTCTACAGTTTCCTGAATATAAAAGTTAAGAATCTTGACAATGTATGTCCAATTTATTGTCCAATTCTCCAATATATGTCCAAGTAGTTCAAGAAATCACTGTGAGAGAATGTTTGAAGTGCAGCTATGATAGTGAAACCCTACTCTAGAAGTCTACCCTCCTCTAGAAGTCTACAAAGCTACGAGATCAATGCATAGTCTTCCCATAACGCTATTTATTTTCTAGCATGAAATTAAGATCACAGTATAAGAATAAAGAATTAAGGGTAAAATTGATTAGAAGTGCCTTAATTGTTAACAAGCGAGCCACATCTATTTCCTTGCTGACTTCAGAAAGTCAGAGGACTACTTTCAGAGAGCATCATAACTTTTTAATGTCTAGTCAAGTTCTACACAGAATTAGCAGTTACCCTACTCATCCAGTAGTTAGGAAATTGAAATAGTTATCTCTACTACTTAATACAGAAAGTTCTATGAATGGTCTCAGAGGTTTCACATTACGTCTCAGTGTCATCAAGACTTCATGCAGCAGCAAAATATAACTGACAAGGATTTAAGAGTGACAATTTTGGTATCAATATTAAGTTTTATAACTAATCACTTCGGTTTTATCCGAATCACTTGATACATTCAAGATTTCCTAAATATATGCCTTTAGTTTCTTTTAACAGAGTAAGAACTGTTAAGTGAAAGAGAAAGTGGGAACAAGAGCCCCTAGGAAATAAATTTTTGATCAAGCAAATAAGCTAGAGAAGCTTGCTTCACAACATACTAAAACTGTAAGTTTTCTCTTGATCTTATTGAAGCAAATTCTGTGCTATTAAGAATACTGTAAACAGAACCCACGATCAAATTACAGAACTGCAATGTGAACTGTTCGAGCCCAAGCTGTAGAAACTCCAAAATAACAATGTAACTAACGTTTCATTTTAGATTTCCTATTTCAGAGCAATAAAAAAAATGTACTCAAAAAACATGCAAACTAAGCACAACGTAATGAGCAGCGTACAATATGGCACATCGTGAAAACAACCTAAAATATTCAAACATCTAAAAATTAAGGCACAATTCAGAAATCAAACCCTGAAAATACCGAATTTAAATTAAACTTTCTTTTTCCATAAATACACTGCTTGGTAAGTTAAAAAATGGCTTCCAAATTATTTTTATTTTTTCAGAAGACTTACTATAAAGAACTCTTGGAAAATCTTCTGTTACTCTAATGCACGTAAATCATAATGAACTTTCTCCCCTTGTAGGGTCCTTGGAACTTGCAATACTACCCAGCTATTTAGTAAGAGTCAATCAAATATTAAAGGCAAAGTCATGCACCTGTTACATCAGCTTCAATCTTATCACATACGTCTATCTTTATAAAAAACACAATTCTTTTCATGTTCTTTAGAGTTCTGTTTTTCGTGCATTTCACAACATTTTAAGTACATGGATAATGACTGTTCTAGCGCTGAGATAAACCGTAATGTGTGCACAACAGAAGTGACTATTAATAGTGCATATATACATTCAAGCACTTCAATCGACAGTATCATTTAAGAAGTCTGTGCTGCTGTTGACACCTAACTTGCATGGCTCTGCCCACATTTATTATGTATCAGTGGCATTTTCAGTTTGGCTAGGTCCTTTACCTTTCAATACCATGTGTCACTTTATCATAGTTTCTGAAGATATATGCCATTCCACAATACTGAATTAAAGCAAACCAAGAAGTCTTTCTCTTCTTTCTAAACTTCGTACTTCTACTCTTCCTGCATTATTTTTCTCCCTGACTTCAGCCTCCAATATTCCTTGCACTTATGTAACTCATTTTACCATTGCTTTATAGAAAAATTCCTCCAGTCATTTGACAATGACCAGTTCAATCTGCTGCTCAACTTTTTAACATAGTTCCTCATACCAATACTCTCTTGGGATCACTGCAGCATTTTGTCTGTCCTAGCCTGTTCGCAAACGAGCTGCAGTTCATCCTTCTCTCTGGTTTCTTGTTTCTCACTGAGGGCTACTTCTTGCAAAAAAAGCCTTTTAGCCATCACCTATGAAAAACTGCATTTCGGCGAATAACCAAATCATTTTTCAAAAAGCACAAAGCAGAACACAGAATACAAACAGAAGAAGTCTCACTGGTTGTCTTTAGCAGCACAAATGACACACTACCAAATTACAGCTGCAATGCTATCCAGCCCACACAATGCTGGATAGAAAGAAAACATATGCGGGGTCTTGGGGAGCTCTGCTGCCAAACCCCAGTGGGTCTTTGCTAAATATGCATGAACACGAATTGCTCAGTTCTTATTTGTTCAGAGTAAAGGTTTTTATTAGCAGTTCAGTTCACTAGGGATCTTTTCTTTGTAAAAAACATACTATGTCCTTATCAAAGATATATATACTCTCTATACTCTTCAGTTTCACTTCTCTGATCTAAAGGTTAAAATATTGGCTCAAGAAGGGTACAGTTTCTTTCTGCAGGGAAAAACCCAACCCTATTTTTCATAATTATATCATGATGAAGACAATTAAGCAATTTTGATTGAAGTTTTATTAGAAGTTGATTCCAAAGAGCTTAAAGCATACATCCAGAATAAGAGACATGAGTCCTAATGGCTCATCTCAGGTAGTCAACAACAATTGAGCACAAGCCCTCCTGAATTTGAAGGTGAGCAGCTTCCAGCATAAACAGAATCACAGGCAGACTCACAGCACCACAGATCCCAGTACCAGAGAATTCTTAGATGGCTTCTTTAGAAGCATTTCCCATGTACACAACCATGCCACTAGTACAAAATGTAATACAACATTTTTAATACCTCATCTTACACCAACGTATTCTGACCAACTCTTACACACTTCTATTAGAGGATGGATGTTCCTTCACAAAGTTTTAGAATCACCCAATGATGTCTCATTTACAATTATATTCATTAGGCTATCCAAATTCGTAAAAAGCCTATAGCAGAAATTCAGTTGATCAGCTATCTCAATGAAAATCTAAAGGTAAATACGCTTTTTCACATATTGGGAGCTCTTAGTTCACACTCATTGCAGTGAAGTACTGAATCTTCATTTATACATCACATTTATCAGAAAACTAACTGGTATTTGACAAGTCAAATAATTTGAAATATTCAGCAATTTTAGCCAGCCAACAGCAAAATACAGGACACATATAAGCAAGCAGACTGCTACTTCTTTTTTTTTTGAGAAAAAAATTTTTTTAAATATTATTTGAGCTATCCGAACTATTGCCTTTGTACTTTAAATGAGAACAATATTTTTCCATTATAATACATAAAACTCAACATTTCATGCCCTGACTTCACTAGCCTTTCTACCTTGATGGGTGAATATGCAACTGAAAACAGATGATTTTACTCATTCACCAGCAAACTTTTAGGAAGACAGCTAATGAAAACTAGCACTGGTCAGAATGCATTTCCGGCATGTGCATCCATGCATACATAACTGTGTACAGCAACATAGAGAACTATACTGATTAACTGCAGTGACCTCTTCACCTTTCTGTGTTTAGAACAGCTCTAAACACAGAAAGAACTTTACTACTATAGTTGAACACAAAACACAATTATCACATTCGACATACAAGCAGTTTGCATACATAAGCAAAGGACAATCTTGAGAACGAGCAACACAACTAACATTTCTAGAGACAGAACAAAGTTCTTCTACTTTATTGTTACTAAAGTCAGTAAACTAATTAAGGCTATCAGTTGTAGATCTACAGGAAATCCATGCCTGTTCCATCTACACAAGGAGATGTTTCCCTTTTACAGGAGGCAATCATGTAATATTGTTCTTTCTGACCTGCTTGCTATTCATCACTCTGTTCAAACAGTGTAAGTATGTAAGTATACTATTATTAACCACACAACAGTTTCTTCCCTGTTCTCTGCAGCTAAAGAAGTTTTCGGAGAAGGTATGGTTCTCATTTACAGTTTTATTACTTCCAATAGTATCTTCTATCACAATTAAGATATGACTTTATATGGTGTGCAACCTGTGACAACAAAACTGCTGGTATTAAAAATGCTTCAAACATTGTTAATATTCTTTTAGGGGCCAAATACTCCAGCTGTGAACAATGCACTGAACGCTTGGCCCAATTTTCAGCAACTCAGCATCACTCTCTCGTGCTGTTTTTAACAGCATCTAAGTATTGCAAAATACATTTCAAGCTTCTCTACAAATACAGTTGTATTCAGAAGGCCCTCAGAAGCACAAGTATTCCTCACGGTAACTAGTTCCACCAGCAATGACTGGAACCGTTGATTTAAAAAAAAATATCGTAATTCAGCCTTAGATGTGTAAGTTGTACCTCCCTACAAAATAGTCATACATAAGGCTGAGCTTTCCTAGTCCTCTAAAACAAAAGCTAACTTTTCTAGGTTTTAATGTCAATGATGAAAGGTTCTCCAAATAACCCATTACAACTCCCAACTTGGGCAATCATACACTTTTAAAGTCTCCATTTACATTACATTTAAAATCTTTCCACCCGTAAAGTTGGCTGGAATCAACCTCCACTCCTGAGGTCCCCTACAAACTCAGTGTAAGGCTCAAGAAGGAAAAAAAAGCAACTGTGTGATTTAATGTGATCTTGATTCTGTGAAAAGTATTTGTTGGGGACTGAGCTTATGCCTCTGCTGCAAAAGTAAAACTTGCTTGAGAAGAAACCTTTCAGCCTTCTCTTCCCTTAATTCCCCAGAGCACAGGCAATAAAATTAAAATTCACCAACTTGTCAGTGAAGTTGTATTTCTTCTGTTACAAACATTAACACTACTAATACATAGGCAGTCCAGTGACCTACTAGGATGATAATCCTAGCCCTCAAAGCAAGATGAGTTTATCACACCATACAACTCTCTTCATGTGGCTTATGAAAAACATTATTCTAGCTTTTTTTTTGAGAATGGGGAAAGAACAGCTTTTCAAATACCTTCTGAATTACTCTGCCTGCCAAAGGCTTTGAAGACACATAATAAATGCTTTCCTCTCTCCCTGCAATATGTAAACCAGCAACTTAGAGAAGCAGGTCTTAAATAAAAGGTTCTCAAAATGATCTATTTTAACCTGGTTCCTTGATGGTATGTTAAATTGATTATAGCTAACGCATATTATTTACCAAGTCTTGTATTTACTTCTCTTTACTTTCCATTCTTGTGTTAAAAGTGTGCAGCTTAAAAATTACTCTCAGATTTTGCAAGCATGCTTCCATTTTCACTAATGGAATCTGAATGAAAATTAATCCAATGACATGCTAAGAATGGTTTATAAGAACTTTCCAGACCATGTAACCCATTACGCCTTCAAGAATCTTCTACAGCTGAAGAAACTAACCTTCCTAACAAAAAATACCTCTCAGTGTGCACTACAATTTATTTCTTATACTTACAGGTCCTGTATTAGTGTTTGTTGTTTCTTTTTTTATCTGAAGGCCAGCTGACTGACAAAAAAGAAAAAAAAAACCCTCAATCTCTCTTCTTAATATAATTCCCTCACAATACTTGACTGTATTTAGAAAAACAATTCTAAGATACTACAAACTTTCCTCTCTCAAAATTCACAAAAGCTCTTGTAACCAATTACAGATCCTTATGGAGCAAAAATACTGCAAAATTTATTTTTTTTTTTAAACCACAAGTAAATAATGATGAGATAATGACAAGTTTCCACACAAGTAATCTGGTATACACAAACACAAGAAAACATTACAAGTGTCTGCAAGTGCAACGTGATACCCGCATCATGTACACAGACAAAAAAAGATTAACCCAATGAACTTAAACACCAAGAACTCTGCCATTTTGCCTTCACAAGCTTTTAATGGCAGTCATTGACTGGACACCTCTCAACCCTTAGGTCACAATGAAATATGGCTTATTAGTTCTCATGTGCAAAACAATCACAGATGTGGTAAAATTCACTATAGGCTTCTCAAAATCCGTTTCCTAAACAGTGGTAAAAGATTGGCGGTTACTTGAAGCTAATGTAAGCTCAACAGAAAGTAAGGGATCCCTATATATAACTGCAGACAAATTTGCATCATTGCAACCCATTCAGCAACTCATGCTGTTTAAACTGTTCAGAGAAGAACTTCAAACAAACTGGAGAAAGACTTGCCCTTTGGCACAACAGAAAGGGGAACACCCCCCTGCCAAATAATTAGAAATATTATCCTTCAGCAAGATCTGTGAATATTTAATTGCCAAGAAAACATTTCAGCACAGCTCCACAACAATCTTTCAACTTACAACCTTATTTATGTGTCAGGGATAGGAGTCACCGAAGTGAAAGCAACACAAAAAACACCTTTATATTTAGTTTTATCTTGGGTATAACCAGCAAATTAATACAGTTCCCTGAACTTAGGAACTTGCATAGCATGCAGCCTCTGCCACACCTGCATGTACCTGATACACTGAGTGATTTTTGCAATAGCTATGGAAGTGCAGATATGTAACACTGACTCCTCCTCCTCCCCTGATGCTACCAAAGTAAGCTAGTCAGAGGCTAGCCAATATTTTCATTTGTGGAATTAAAAAAAAAAAAAAAAAGACTAAGAAGAACAAAGACAGTGACTAACTTTTCTTTTATGAAAAGTAAGGTGTACTTTTACTACATTTTTCATCCTTCACTTTTCATATAAAAGGCAGCAAAAAGTTTCATTAGTGGATACACTGTGCAGACCAATACCGTTTAATTAGCTCACCTCTGTCCAGAGACTTTTAAAATTCTCCACCTTCCCTTGATGAACAGACAGGTGTGCCTGCAATAGACAATCACCTCAGCTGGTCCAGCTCAACAGATCAAGGATTCTCCCACTGCTTGGGTCTTTAAATCAACCGGAAACAGTCTGGGAAACTCTGATCAAAGCCTTCTTCACTATGTTTAGTAATTTGCAGCTATGTATGTTCCTGGAGTTCTTCAGAGAAAGAAAAAAGGCCAGAAAACATCTATAACCCACAACTAAAGGAACTGGACATCAGTGGTTACGAAATTTGCATCCAAAGAGCACTGATCTTTAAATACTAAACCTCAAGTCATATGGGCTGATTAGAAGTAAGTGACAATGATAGCACTACACATTCACTAAACTAGACAAGCTATGAATACATCAGCTGATGGTTACAATTAACAATAGGCATAAGATTTTGCCTGAAAGGGAAGACAGTTAGTCATCAACACGCACAGGCAAAAAAACCCAACTACCAAAAAAAAAAAAATAATCAAAAGAATAACAAAATTTCTGAGGTAAAAGTGGCGGGGAATGGGAATGATAAACACATGCCATATCCAGAAATGAAAAAAAAAATTATGTTATTTTCAATTACAGGTTTGAAGTTTCGTCTCACATTAAACAATTTAGCTTTCTGAATTTCCCCCCAGTTTTCAGAGGGAAAAGACAACATAAGAATACACAAAAATCACAGAAAACATTAGAAAGTTAAGTTCTGCAAAGATTTATTCCAGAAAGCCTGGCAGATTTACTGTTTTTTAAGGCTTATCAACAGTAATGTTAGCATTTGTCTAAAATTAAACTGATTTAAATGTAATAGTCTCTTATTTGATCTGCCTCCCACCTTCACAATGTCACAACCACATTCAATAATAGTCGGCTGAAGGACTTGCTGACTTTTTGTAATTATGCTTGCGCTCCGAATAATTCCTTCTCATGCTAGTCAAAAAAACACATACAGTCCTGGTTTAAGGCCAGCTGGTAACTTAGAACCACTCAGCCACTTGCTCACTCTCCACCTTTTTCCCCTCCCTCCACAGCTCCCAAAGGGATGGGGAGGAGAATCGAAAGAATAGAAACCCCATAGGTTGAGATAAGAACAGTCCAGTAACTAAGGTATCATGCAAAACTACTACTACTGCCACTAATAATAACAATGAGGGAAATAACAAGGGGAAAGAATATGAAACTGAAAGGGGAAAAGGAAAAGAAAACAATAAAACACAAGTGATGCTCAACGCAATTGCTCACCATATGCTGACCAATACAGAGCCCAAACTAAGCAGCGATCTGGGCCTTCTGGGCAACTCTCCCCAGTTTACATACTGGGCATAACGTGCTGTGGTATGGAATACCTCTTTGGCTAGTTTGGGTCAGGTGTCCTGTCTCTGCTTCCTCCCAGCTTTCTACGCCCCTCCTCACCGGCAGAGCATGAAACTGAAGTCTTTGATCAACGGTAAGCATTACTTAGCAACAACTAAAAACATTGGTGTGTTACCAGTGCTGTTCTCAGGCTCAAGTCACAAACACAGCACTGCATCAGCTACTAAGGAGAAAAAAACCACAAATAACTGTTACAGCTGAACCCAGGACACATACCTAAAGTCGAACACAATAATAAATAAAAATTGGGTCTAAAATTTCATATTAAAAACACACAGTGGCTGTTCTAATGAATATGAATCAAGCTAAAGAAGGACTAAGAGAACTTATTAATGCCAAATGAGCTTGAAGTATCTTTATTAAAAAAACCCAATGTGCTTATCAATATAAAAGTCCAAGTTCAACATTAATTCATGTACAGGTTTTTAAATAAAAAATAGTTTATATTTCTATTTCCTTTCCAACAGCTGAGAAGCACAAGTGACACATTTATCTCTACACAAGCCTTTCAGTCATTGTCACAGAAAACCTGATTTTGAAAAAAAACAAAAACAAAAAAAACCCCCAAACCATTACTGCCATATTATCACACCTTTAGTACCAGAAGAGCATTTTCAAAGAGTTGTTTTAGAGCTAGAATCTACTTCTTTCCTCAAGCAACTGTTCTGCTACAGAACCGAAATAAACAGCTGTTGAGTTCAGCCAAGCAGCTTTAAAAACAGTGGTAAGGTTTATCACTTACTTAGGAACATTAAGATACGATTTATTTTCTTTTCACCATATTGCTATGTTTTTTAATGCGGCTTTACAGAATATACCAGGACTCTGAAGCACAATGACTTTTTAAAGCATCCACATAATTTCTCTTACAAGACAATGCAAAACTACTCATTGACTAAACCTTGTGTATGTTCCAACTTACCAATTAATCATTTAATAAATGTACAGCCCTCCATGCTTTATACAAAATCTGAATAGATCCAGTATTTAGTCAAAGCCAGAGGAACCTTCTTGCACCCCTTCATCCAAAGGTAAATTTTAACTCGCTCATAATTTTACTGTCTACTGCAAATTGCCTTGCAGCTAACCACAGGGCAAGGGCATGCACAGACACCAGGGTAACAAGTTGTCACAGGTCAGTGTAATTGCCTTGAGCTGCACACTTTTGCACCATGGCAAATATGAAGCAGCTTAGCTTCTCATTATTGTTAGGTAGCCATCATCCTTCTCCCTGAATCCAAAACGCATATGCACAAAAATAAGCACTGCCCACATACAACAGCAGCACTAGCTGCAATTCCATGGTAACTGCAAATACGCCTTAAGTTTTATAATGCGACTATTTTGTCCTTACTCATGCTCTTACAGGTGGAATTGACTCAAATAATGTATTACAACTGTAAGCAAGTTTACTCAGTTTGGTTTGGTAACAAAGACAAGTCTCTGGAAACTAAAGGGAAATACCCACTTGAAGAAGTAAGACATTTTTCTCTTCCCTACTTGTCTCCTCATAGGGAATACTTAGGTAATCAGGCTTTGTTTGAAGACTAGGCTTATTTTTGTGGTGTTCTGAAAAGCAGTGTCCCAAAGTCAAAAGAATCACCCAAACATTCTGGAAGAACAAGCCCAGGGCAAACATACTCAACCTTGCTGTTAGAAGGTTGTTAGAGTGGTAAGTTAATGCACTTAGCCAAGTCTATTAGGTTAACTAACTGTGGCAAATCAATCTCTTAAGTTCGTATCTCAGGCTGGCTGGTCTTTCTAAGGGACATTTGAAGTGTATGAGAGCCAGTTCTCAACAATCCAGGCTCGTAACTCTGCTATACAGACATTGTACACAAATGCTGCTATACAGACACTGCTTCCAGCATTAAGGGAATGTAAATTTTCTACCCTATTTTTATAGGCAAAGGGAAAGATAAAAAGAGCTACCATTTGACAGACCACTTTCAAGCTTATTATCTCACTAGCAGTCTGTGGAGCATAAGGAACTCATTATTCTTGGACACGTGTTCCAAGACTTTAGAGCCTAGCACACTGAGAAGATGCCACAGCAACAATAAATTCAAAATAAGCAGAATTGAAATATTTTCCTAAGCCAAGCTTAAGAATGTGACATCAGTTAGTCCTGCAAGACCAAATATTTTACTGACATAATTGAAACATTTCTTTCCCTCTCTAATGCAGCAGGTTTCTACAACTCTATTAATGAAAGCCCACAGTGAAGAATATATTTTGTCTCCTACATTCAGGAGCGAGAGTTCACGCTTTAACAATCACTGATTCTTAAGGTTTGCACCCAGTTTCTGCAGCTGTTTTATAATTTCCTCATAACCTAACCATTATTTGTCTTCAAGATGAGCAGTTGTCTTCTCCAACTTGGTGGAGAGGGCCAGAAGACACCAAAAACATTGTGAGGGGAAAGTCAGCGAAGTAATCATACATCAACACTTTAGACTTGCGCTACAGCAAAACCAGTTTTGAAGGCAGACAAAAACGTATGAGGTTTACAGATTCTTATTAGGACAACCTGTAACAGCAAAAAAAAAAAGTAAAAATTTAATTGTTATGAACCTCAATTTAAGTAGCCAATAAGGATATTAACAAATAAGTAGCAATTCAGCACTTAAAAAAGCTGGGCCACAAAACACTTTGAGGAACCAGGCTAGAAACAGCTATTTATGCTAGCTCTGCATACAACTAAAAATATGATAAGCTACACTATGAGCCCATTTACTCATGGTTTTCAGATATGTATGTCTAAAACTTCCCCCATAATCAACACCACAGTTAACTACAATCAAAACAGATAGTGTTTAATGAATTAGAAGTATCAACTTGAGTCTCTGCTGGACACAAATACTACTGCCTCTACTCTGATAAAAAAAATGTAGGTCTCAAATCAAGTGACAGTAGGGGAGGAACTAGAGTGAAGTTATTGGTTAAACTAATGTCTCCTCTAGTGACAAAAAAAATGGACATTTGCTAGGAATTACTATAGTGACAGAGTAAACAGTAACATTTTTCATACTAAAGCATGATCACACAGAGACCCTAAACTCATACTCAAAGCATAAGAATTTTTCTCCCTATGCATGTGATTTTAAGAAAAGCTTAAATTAGACAATTTGAATCAGTAATAATTTTCATCCTATCTCTGTAACGACCAGAAAAAAATACATGGAAAAGGGACTCTAGAAAAATTATCTCTTGCCTTTAATCTGCATCTTGGAAAAGCTGAGCAACCAGTCCTGAACAAAATTACTTACTTTCTTCACCTTCGGCCATTTTAACTTTGATTAAAGCAGTTCTCATACAAATGCATTTAAGTAACTGTTCACACTGGAAATGCAAATAACTTAAGTGAAAGCATTTGCTGTTAAGAATGGTAAGTCTCTTGTTATGGCTACTATACCATAATGTGATCTTCATTTTTCCAAACTGCAGTATATTCACTTACTGTCTACAATGTTAATGGTGAATAGCTCAACAGATGTCAAACCTGTAATATGCAGTAACAGCAAGGCACTGCAAACAAAATTCAGCATTGTATTACAAGCTCTAGCTACAGCTAACTGCAGTTTTTATAAATTTGCATGGTCAGTGAAATAACAGTACTTTAAAACAAAAACTTACTTTTAAAAGAGCAATACAGCTGTACAGAAAAGATATCAGAGATTTGTAATACCAGTAATTTAAATACTGCAGTCAATACTGGATTCACCAACAGGGACAATGACAATTTATTAAACTGATAATCAAACTTATTTCTATATGAGAACCATCAGCATTGTGCCATTATATGGTACCTTCTTTGCTTACGCGCAGGCCTTTCAGACTTCTGATTGAAAACACAACACATCCTGCATTATGGGGGGGAAAAGAGGGGTGTAGGACAACAGGGAGAGAAAAATCAAGCTGTGAAAGCAGTGACTATCCCTAAAAGCAGTAGAGACCTTAGAATGGAACAGACTAACATTGATACTGCTGGTGCTTTTTAAACACTCATGAAATTAATCCAACAATCTTGAAGTACTTAAAATGAGGAACTACTTCAACTTATTTCGAAACTTATGTATTGGACTGTGGAAAAAAAGTACTTTAAGAGAATACCTACATTAATGTGAGTGCATGACAATTTTTGCTCAGAAACAGCTGCCTTAAGGTACTGAATTACTCTTGTCCTGTAGTAGCAGAATAGCAACAAAATGATGGCAAGAAAGGAGTCAAGACTAAGAAATGAGGACCATCTTGGAATCTCATTTCCTACCAAACCAGCAAACATGTTTTCCTTTCTTAGAGTTTGATAATAAGCTCTCATCAAAACCCCTGCTTTGAAATCATTGTGCATGCAGCACGAATGGGAATGAAGTGAGAAAATAAATTAATCCAGATAGGATTTCAGTGAGAAGTAACAGCAACAGCGACAGGTGAAAGCAGACTTCTCTCTTTTTAGCTTCATAATGTAATTTTCTCTTTAGAAAGCTTTGTATCTGATCTGAACTAGATGTCCTAACAAACACTGAATAGTATTTCCTGAGCTTTTGTATCGATCTAGATAATGGTAATATCAACAACAACAAAAAAAAAGCCCAACAAAACCTTACATCCCTTATATGTTACTTGCTGAGAGGGCTAAACAAGGTTGAGTCCACTCAGCTGAGAAACAGAAGGGGAGAAACTGAAATTCAAGAACTGAAAAAATGAGGCATCTTCCAATGAAAACAGGCTCTCAGAAGGCAGGATATACCTACCTATAAAAGCAGGAGAGGCTTTCTAGAAGTCTGTCCTACAGAAAAGCAGAGCACACACAGGGACAACCACACCTCTGCCTTTTAAACTGACCCCTGTGTCATATTTAACCTTGTGCTCAAATGTGAAGGCTCCCAGAAATGTGCTTAGAGACCTTATTATGGCTGAAAACTAGGAAGGTTATTCACAGCAAAGTCTTACACCCTCCCAACTTTTTCAATTAATTTTATACACATGTGGAAAACAAAAAACCCACCTCAAATGAATCCTTGTAAATTCCATTCTTCAAGCATCTAGCCTAAAATCAGCTGTAATACAATACTTCCTTCACCCCTAGATCCTCACTAAGGTCACAACAAGAAATTACCATTCAAAAATGTACTTTTCATACATTACTAATACAGCCACATGTTCCCAGTTATAGGAAATTACATAAACTTGTCTCATCTCTCCATACATGCTACAGGTGTTACTGAAGGTAGGAGTGGATCTTTCCCTCAACTTAAACAGTTAGAAAAGCATATGAACCAGAAGACAGCCCTTTCTGTCTTATGGCTGGCACCTAACAATAAAGTGTGCTTTTCTTGACACAATGGAGGTACAGAAGATGGAGAGATGCAATTCACCCTAAGTGTACTCCTGCAGTCTAGGGACTAAAAGAGGTTTCTCTCCTTTTTCACTCCTAGAGAATCCTCTTCCTCCTCCCTACTGCAGTAGAGAGAGATGACTCTGAGAACAGGCACTGGTGAACACTCCCTCACCCTACCAACAAGATGTTAGCCATATAAGTATCCAACAACCTGTGTTTCCATGTATATGAAACACCTACATGTTCCTTAACCCTAAAAACACTTAACAGATTTTTATGAAGTCCTATGAATGGCAGAATTTACTGTTACACTATTTTTTTAATATACGTTTGTCAAAGCATGGATTTAGGCCTAGCACAGCTCACAAAACTGCATTTCCACTGATGGGAAAACAACCATTAATGAATTTGTGTGTCACATCTTTCACCATTAAGACAAAAACTTCTGAAGGGGATTAATGAAGAAAGAAGTAGTTACACCTATTTAATAAAGCTCTCTTCAACTGAAGGTTTTGAGAAAGAAGTAGTAAATTAATTTCTAACATATTTTCTCCTATTCTGCTTTCACTTTGATGTTCAGATCATTGCCTAAGACACGGTTACAAAACAGGGCAAGCAACCGATTATCCAGAATCATACAGACATAGCCAACTGTCTTCCAAATATAATTGTATACGTTACATGACCTATATCCTCCAAGTATTTTTTCCTTCGTTTTTTCATTCCTAGAAAATTTAATGATGTCTAATCTGCAGATGCTTTTACATTCCAAGCTGAAAGACAGAGATAAATTAGATGTGCAGAAGAACAGACAAAATACTTGCCAGTATATGATGGGTACTTAACCTTTGCATGCTTAAAGCATATGCACTGCACTGAGTTTTAGCAGACATTATGTTTGTCAAGGCATTTGGAAAAGGTTATCAAGAAAATTCTAAACAAACAGTCACCAGGGAACTATTCCAGGACATGCCTTCTTCTAGGCTACTCAGCTCACAACGCTTACATTAAATCCAGAAAGCTGAAGTGTTCCCTATTTAAAAATTTCAATATCAAACAAGATTATACAACGGACTCAAACTACCTTTGTTATGTGTACTAGACAAGTATGTTCCCTTTTGTGCAGGGAACAAAGAATTAGGACAACACATTTTGCAACAGAGTAATTATTTGATTTTAATAAATACCAGGCCAGAAGTCTGACATTTAATAAATCTTTTAGTTCTTACCCATTTAAGGTAAGAGATTAGGTTCTATCAAAGTTCATTTTTACATTTAAATTGAATTAATAAAAGTTGTCAAAAAATATTCCAGTAAGGGGCTGAAATTTAAGTCTAGATAGCTAAAATTCTGCAGACCTTGGCATGACGGCACAGAACAGCTACAACAACTTCCTAAACTTTGTAACAAGCCAAACACATCACTGGAAAATAAGTCAATCTTACTGCTTTTTTCTGTTTTGGGGGTGGGACTGGCTATGTCTGGCTAATGCAGCATCAGCCTAAGCAGCATCATCAGTGGTACATTAAAGGTAGTGTCACACCTCACAACCAAGTAAGTCTAGTAATCTTAAAACAAGTTGAACACACAAACACTCCTCATATTAATTGTTCTGCTCTAACATGAACCTAGGAGAAGAATGAAAGCTACATAATGGATATGCGGGGGGGGAGTGGGGGGAAGACTCTGAGGTACATATTCAGAAGGAACTGTCATCTTAACAGGCTACTCCCAAAGTTACAGTTCCTTTACCAAGATTGAGATCTCAGGATCCAAGCTGAGCACTGTTAGAAGGGGACTACCAGCTACAAGAAGTCAGAGAATAGGACCTGTGTCCAGCTGGGCCAGAAGTGGCGCAGTGGAAGCAAGGAGTTCAAAGACAGCAAGTATACTCAAGAGTTAGTCACCATGATAAAAATGTTCTCCCCATGCAAAGCCACTGTAAAGCAGCAACATGAGAACTGGAAAACTAAGGGAAAATACAATAAAGGAGTAACCAAAATTATACAATTCCATTTTGTTCAAACTACCATATGGAAGTGAAACCGAAGTACAGCAGCTGTTCTGTGTAAGTTCTTACAAACCAGAAACCCACAGAACTGCTCCTGAAACAAGAACCTACTCTCCCCAGTACTTGTAGGTCCCGACACTGAATACCATATTGGAACATTCACCAGTAACATTAAAAATAAACAAATAAACAAAGATAACCCATCCCAAAACAAAGCAACAAACAAACCAAGCAAGCAAACAGCAAAAAGCCAAGGGCTAATCAGCTCTACAGGGTTTATAACCTTCACGGACTAGACCGTAAAAATCTACTTGTAAGTGCTTACAGTATACTGTTGTTAACTCTGACTCCACAAGCACCTAAAAAAACAAACAAACAAAAAAAAAAAACCACCACCAAAAAAACCCAGAAAATATTTCAACATCTCAACAACCTTGGAGTAACTACAAAGGGTAGCATTCAGCACAGGTAATGACAATTTCTATGTAGTTTAGCATTTTGTGGAACCATTTCAATGAAGTTTCCATGTAAACAAGTCAAACAAGACCTCATATGGCACAGATTTATGGTAGTTTCGCAACATACACTACAGGAAACAAACGTACAAAGATATCCTGGATTTACAGAACTATTCTCAACAACCTGATAGCCAAATCATTTCACCTTCTGAATTCTGTATGACATCAGCAAATTCACTTTTTACGCTACAGCGGCAAGTTACCTGCAAACACCACAAGGAAAAAGCAGCAAGTTTTAATTAAATTATTTCACCACTGTTTGGAAGAGGTTGAACAGTTGCCTTTATAATCAACTGTTCATAGATAAATACAAATCAGTTTACCACACTTCTGCAAAGAACTCACTTATCTATGTCAGAGATACGGATGGATGCAGTCTCCACATTTACAACAGGAAGGTCACATTCTCCATTCTTCTGGATAGGAGGTAGACACATCTTGAAAGTACTCATTAGGAAAACCAGTGTCAAGGAAGAAAGATAAGCATTTGCCTTTCAGTCATAAAACCACTGAACTCTGAAAAGTACTAAGAGAAGGAAGACGAGAAAAACAACAAACCAAAAAACCTCTCACACCTGGTATGAGAAACATGCTATTTAACGATACAACAGGAAATAACTTTCCATAATAGTGATTCTCTCTCAGTTCACCTCCAGTGAACTGATTTTGAAAGATGGCTTTTAAACCACTTTGTTGCACCTTTAGTCACCTACAAAAACGTATTCTCATGTCCCACCATCAAGAAGTCAAGATCCTATCTTTCTAATACGTAAGGAAATAAAGGAAAGGAGGCAAGGAAAACCAAAATGAAAACACAAAAGATTTATAGCAGCAGAATTCACTAAAAAAAAAAAAGAAAAAAAAAGCAGTTTGCTCTCATCAGAAAACAGGAGTCTTACTGAGAATCTTTCATTTGTCAAACATTAAGTATACATTACATTAAAAAATAACACTTTAAAACAGCTATTGCATCAGCTAGATGTTTACAGATCTGAACATGTCAAAGAGTGCAGCTTGGCAACAGATCGCAAGGAAAGATAGAGGGTAAGAAGTCAATGGAAGACTACTACCCAAACTGAGAATATATGTATATTGAAGAACAGGATCAACTAACAGTGTTTATTACCTTTAGTACTTTATATTTTAGTTGGTAATTTCATAAATACTTAGAACTACACTCGGTCATAATTTCCTTGATCAAAGATTCACTGAAAAGTATTTCTTTTTTCATCAATTTTTAACATCTTCCAGCAAGCCGATCGCTTAGACTGGGTTTCTTGCAGTCATCTTCTTCCTCAGCTTTGCTGTCCAATATGAAAAAGTAAACCATTTTGGAAAACAAGATTTTATTAGTACTACCTTTTTTATTTGGGTTGAACACAGCCAAGCACTGCCCACAATGGCAAAAACACTGGAGTGTTTTCACTTAGTGGTACCAAAGACACAAGGAAGTGGCAAGTTCTTCAACTAGATCAGCTTCTCATGGCATATGAAGACCCACAATACTGATTTTGGGCCAAATTAACACAACCAAGACAAAAAGAAACATCTTCTAGTTTCATAGAAAAGAATAAAACTGCAAGCAATAGCACAGATGCTATAGAGAAGAAACTGCAAGAAGGTACTGAAGTAGACCTGAATTTTATAAAGTAAAATTCTAGTTCTAGCAATAAAACTGCAAGGTACCAGAGCTAAACATGCCTGGTTTTAAGTGATCCATTATTTAAATGGATGCCTTGAGGATGGCATATTTTTATTTTATTTTGCTCTTCAGATGAAGGATCAACTTAAGTATCCAAAGGCCTACTCTGAGGGAGGAGTTGCGCACCTCAGTGCAATTCACAGAGTAAAAGAGCAATAATTTCAAAACTTGGTGGCTATCACAATGAACACCTAACTCACGGTATTGGTAGCTTTACCAATACTGTCTTCAGGTTAATGTATAAAAAAAAACAAAACAAAAAAAAAAACAACCCACCCCCAAAACAACAAGAAAACCCCAAAAGAGCAAACAAACAAAAAAAAACCCCACTAAACCCACAATAAAAAGTAACTGCTGCAGGGATCTATTGATGTAACAAGTTACAGACTTTTGCTCAGACTTTTCCATCTAGAAGCAGTACAGTTGGCTCAGCAGCCATGACGTAGATACACATTCCAAAATGATCTTGTAACCTGGATGACTCCTCAAGTTTTACGCTGTTGTAAACTCATTATGCCAAATTATTTTCTCCTTACCTCTAGCTAATCAATGCTTGCTAATGGGGATGGAAAAAGCAGCAGAAATATTAACATATGATACTTAATTCTCACATTGAAGTGTAGTATTTATTTCTATTTCAGTAAAATCTGTATGATTATGCCATGGCAGTGCTTCTCCACTAGAAGCTTCCAAAGCAAAGTAACCAAAGATGACAGAGATAGGAAGTTCCTCACTTTAGGGTAGTGCTCAGATATTAACAGAAGCTATGGCTATCCATGTGTATATGACTGAATAAAGGCTGTGTCTTTAAACAATCTTTTAAAAATGAAATATTAACTATTAATTAATCCATCTAGAAAGCCATATAAATCATGTCTTTGCACCTTCAGCATTCACCCTGAAGTTACAACCTAGATAGAAACCTGTTCCACATCAGATCACTTCTAATATGTTCAACAAATTACCTTCAAACGTTACTTTGGTTTTACGTCACAAGCAAGCAAAAAAATATGTAATACTCATCAAAGCCGGAAGAGGGTGCTGTGAATAACTGAGGCTAGGGGTATTGAACTGAGCATTTGCCTTGCGCTAGTAGAGGTCAGAGCATGCTGTCTTGTTTTAGTTTGGCAGCTCGCTTGTTCAAATGCCATGCCTTTTTTTTTTTTTTTACAAAAAAGGAGTACGAAAAGCAGGCGCGTTCCTTTTAGCAAAAAGGAAATGCACTGGATTGTGCTGCTGTCATTACAAGGGCAAATCAATCTGTGACAGAAAACTAGCAACACAAAGACCTGGCAAGAGTTAATTCCAGTTTTATATCTCCATGATTTGTGAGCTGTTTAAGATACTGACAAGGAAATACAGGGAATGCAAAGAAATCCAAAAAGATATGCCACGCTTTTTACCTACACAATGCCTATTCTGACATAACTAGTCCAGGTCTTTTTAATGTGACTGTGCTGAGTTGATACCTTACACCTAACTACGAAATGAAAGAAACGGCCCTAGATAATCCTTTGCAAGTGCAACACAGTATTTCATGTCTGCCAGCACTTTGGTGCATCAGCCTCCCCCCACCCAGAAAAAAAGGAAAAGATACGCACATTCCAATCAAGCCTCTCTCATCGGAACTCACCCACCTCCCCCCTCCTGCCCTCCCTTCCTCCCTCGCCCCAGGCCTTGCCAGGTTCCCAAATCCCTTTCGATTTTTAGGTTTCATTTTGTTGTAAACAGCAAAACGAAAGGAGAAAGCTTCCAAAGCGAGGATCCTTACCCTTGAAATCCCGCCATGCGCGCAATAAGGAGGGTGAATTGTTTTTCCTCCTTTTTTTGGATGGGAGATGAAGGGGGAGGGGAAGAAACAAAAGCCTAAACGGAGGAGAGGCTAAGCAGCGGAGACAGAGGGAGAAGGCGGAGACCCTGGTGGCGGAGCAGGGCGAGCGTCAGCCATGTTGTGTGTGTGTGTGTGTTGGTCCAGTATTTACAAACCTGCAGCTGCAGCAGCGCTTGGAGTCTGGGAGAGAGGGGAACGCAGGGCGGGAGAGAGAAAGGCGAGCAGGGAGGAGAGGCAGGCAGAGAGAGAGCGGGGGAAGGGAGGGAGGGCGGAGGGAGGAGGGGAAGCGGCAGCACCAGCAGACAAAGGATCCCCGCGCAGCGCCAGCGCAGCGCGCACTCACTCGCGCACACTCACGCGCGCTCCCGGGGGCCTCATACCGCGGCAGCGCTGCCCGCAGCCCTGCCGCTGACAGCCCGGGGCGGCGGCTCCCCCCGCGCCCGCCACCCGGCCCGGCCGCGCCGACACCGTGTTCACGCCCCCTCCGACCAGCTTTCCGCGGCGGGGGCGCCGGACTGGGGCACGCTTCACCCCGCCTCCGCCTCCCCCTGCGTGCGCTGCCTGGGGGAGGCTGATCCGCAGGCAGCCCCTCGGCGGGCCCCAGTCCATATACAATAGCTCCGCAGAAGTTAACGATAAGGGGTGGGGGGAGAGCAGCGGCCCAAGATTCTTCCCTGCGGCAGGGGATGGAGGGCCGTGCCAGGAGAGAACGGCAGCCCCCCAGAGCCCGGAAGGGTGGGGGCTGCCAGGCGGCTGTGGCAGGGCTGGGACGGCCACACGAGCCGGGGACCCCCGCAGCTTCCGGGTGGGCTGCTGAGCCGGGCGGCGTGGGCGGGACGGGCGGCAGAGGAGGGGTGCGCGGGGCCGGGACGCCGCGGGTGGGTACAGAATGTCAGCCCCGGGGGAGGGGAGGGAGGCGAGGCGAGGCTGGGCTGGGAGCGCCGGCTCGGCTCCCCCTACAGCGACTCCCTCCGGCTCTGGTCGGTACTGGGCCGGGCCAGGCCAAGGGCGGCGCGACGGGCTGCACTCTCCCCCTCCCCCCCCTCCCCCCCCGTCGCCGCTCGCTCACCTGCCTGCGGGACGGGCGCCCGGGCGGGCGAGGCGGGCGTCCCGGGGGTGCCAGCGCAGCCGCAGCCCCCCGCCTTGCCCGGCCGCTCAGCTGCTCCGCGGCGGCAACGGGGACGGCCTCTCCCCTTGTCTCTCTTGCCCCCCTCCGCCGCCGCTGCCTCCAGCTCGCCTCTGCCACATTTGGATCCCCTCTCCCTACACCAGCTCCGCCGCCAGGATAGAGGCCTCCTCACCTTCCTGCCAAATAGTGAGCCACCCGCATCGAGCCGTTCAAAACACAGGGCCTGGCCCCGCCCTCCTCCTTCTCCTCCTCCTCCTCCCCGGCCCTGCCCTCGCACCCCCCCGGCCCCCCCCGCGCGGGCACGCAGGCGCACTGAGGTGCCCAAACTGCGACAGGAGGGAAGGGAGTGCTCGCCACCCATTCGCCGCTGCTCCCGGCGCGCCTGCGTCGATCCCCGCTGCCGCTGTGTCCCGTACGGCTCTCACCAGCACGGAGGTGTTGCGGGCCGCTCCCGGAGCCCTTGGGCGGGTGGCCGACTGCTCGGCCGCCTCGAAACACGGCCTACAAGGGCCTGGGGCGGTGGGCGGCTGTTGCTCCGCCCGCACGCTCTCCCTGCGGAGAACGCCCAGCGCCGCCTCACGGGCGGACCGCAGTAGTCCGTGGCGGCCCGTGGAGGCCGTTCGCTCAGCAGCAGCGGCTCCTGCCCAGACTCCTCTTGGGGCCCCGGCGTGCCGGGGGCGTGGGGCAATGGGTAGAGGCTTCACTGGTTTCCATGGTGTGCGGCGTTTTCTGAGGTGTCCCTGGTCGTCTTACAACCCTCAGACAATGTCCGGGTGATACGGGGAAGTGTTACGGGTCCTGCCTCCGCAGAAAAGCCCAAGAGTGTGCAGGTACCCAAAGGCTGACTAGCGCTTCACCTGACTAACAAAATGTGAGTAATAGAGCCTCTCAGGTGTGCTGAGTATTGTGTGATCTCTGGGAAAAAAAAAAAATGCAAAGGACTGCATTTTGCACTAAAATGTCTTTAAAATCTGGTGTCGTCATCTGTGGAACAAGGAAACAATAAAGAGTGGGGAACACTTCAAAAATCCCTGCTGAACAAAAGCAGTGGTTGAAAGTTCTTTGCTCAGCCTTCTGGATTGATCTGAGTGCTGCCGGCAGGCTAAGGACAGTTCCTGAGGGAGAGGTTGATGGAAACCCTGTAAGTAGTCATGGCTACAGATAAGCATCATCTTCTGAGCCATTACTGTTAAATGCTGGGACATCTACAAGAGAAGCAGCAAGCTTAACTGTCATGGGGAGCATTTTCTGAGTCAGGAAATGCGCATGATATATGTGGAGTTGAACAGTAGGAGGAAATTCAGTAAACCATACCAGAAATTTTCTGACGAATCTGTTTGCAAGCCTTTAATCATAATAAAGGAAAAAGCTAAGTCATCTATAGATGATCTGATGAAAATCTGACACGATTTCATCAAATCCTAGTCCATAAGCAGTGATACCATATTCATAGCCATTCATAGCTTCAGGCTGACAAAATATCAGTAACTAAGATTATGTTCTCAGACAAATTAAGTAATTTGTTGGACTGTAAAAACAGGTTAACAGCTGAGGCCTGATCTGCTGCAACAGAGTACTTTCTGGGAAGTAGAGCTTGGCAAGTGTATCATGATATGATACAGTTTCTTCTGTTGCAACACATATGACAAACTTAGGTTCGTTACAGGAAACACAAAGTACTGTTATGTGTAGGGCTTTTGCATGTGGCTAAGGACCGCATGTATGCTCAAAATCTGAAATGTGTTTGTGGAGAGGATGATTTAGTTCAAAGGATGAGAAAATGAACATGAGCTGGCAGTGTGCGCTCGCAGCCCAGAAAGCCAACCGTATCCTGGGCTCCATCAAAAGGAGCATGACCAGCAGGTTGAAGGAGGTGATCCTGCCCCTCTACTCTGCATTTGTGAGACCTCACCTGGAGTATTGTGTGCAGTTCTGGTGTCCTCGACATAAAAAGGACATGGAACTGCTGGGACAAGTCCAGAGGAGGGCCACGAGGATGATCAGGGGACTGAGCACCTCCCGTATGGAGATAGGCTGAGGAAGTTGGGTCTGTTCAGCCTGGAGAAGAGAAGGCTGTGTGGGGACCTAATAGCAGCCTTCCAGTATCTGAAGGGGATGCTGGGGAGGAACTCTTTGTCAGGGACTGTAGTGACAGGACAAGGGGTAACATGTTAAAACTTAAATAGGGGAAGTTTAGATTGAATATAAGGAGGAAATTATTTCCAGTTAGGGTGGTGAGACACTGGAATGGGTTGCCCAGGGAGGTTGTGAGTGCTCCATCCCTGGCAGTGTTCAAGGCCAGGTTGGATGAAGCCTTGTGTGGGATGGTTTAGTGTGGGGTGTCCCTGCCCATGGCAGGGGGGTTGGAACTAGATGATCTTGAGGTCCTTTCCAACCCTAACTATTATATGATTCTATGATTCTATGATGGATACACATTTGGGATTTCTTAGTTCAACAGTAGCAAACACAGGGTGAGATCCAAATTATCAATTCACACTCATAGATCATGTTAATTGATTCATAGTCCTTGACAGAAAATAAAGTAACATGAAAGTACAGGCATACATATTTTACTTAAAATTGTTACTGGCAAAACAGGAGAACAAAGAATTTTACCTTCAGTCAGTCCTTTGTTAATTTCATAGCTCTCAGTTTCATCAAAGAGGGACTGTATCCCAAATAATTTCTCTTACATGCAGGTACCCCAGAATGTGGGAGATTTTCTGTTTACAATTTAAAGAAACTTAAATATGGCTAACTAAAATGAGATGTTTCCAAGAACATTACTAAAAGAGAGGAAAAGAGGGTAAGAAAACATGAAATAGGATAAATATTGGCAAAGATGAGGATACAGCTTCATAATGCTGTGCTGTCCAAGCAGAATTATAAAATCCATAGCCACGTGTGTATATCAGTAACTTATTACAAGACAGCTGTTGAGATAAGCAACCACTAGTTGAATTTTCCTGAAATTAACCATAAAATTATAGAATGGTTTGGGTTGGAAGGGACCTTTAAAGGTCATCTAGTCCAACCCCTCTGCAATGAGCAGAGACATCTTCAACTAGGTCAGGTTGCTCAGAGCCCCATCCGGCATGAATACTTTGAATAGTTCCAGGGATGTGGTGTTTACTCATTGAGAAACCTATTCCAGTGCTCCACCATCCTCATTGTTTTGTGGAAAAAATGAGGCACTTCGTGTGTAAGACAGACATTTTTTCTGAGTTCCCAATGACATTTGACTGAGGGTTGTCCTAAGAGAATCCACTGGCAGAGGTGCCAGGATCTGTGGTGTCAGCCCACAGGAACCTGGGCCTCCCTAGCAGAACTTAAAGAGCTTGTCTAGGACTCACTGTAGAGTTGCCCAGACTCACTTAACAAACCTTGATACTGATTCAGTTCAGGGGGCACAGTTGCTATAGTCCCTGCTCCTGTCTTTTGAAGAATGGGGTTGATTGAAGAGTATGGTTGATTGAAGAATGGGGTTGATTGAAAAACAGGGTTGTAAATAAGTAACTTCAGGGACATTAGTCTTTGTTAACAACTATAGAGATAAGGAAACTAAGATAAGTCTGGTGGTTACTGACATGATAATGATCCCAAAATTAAGTGATGAAGAGGAACATGATGAAGAGATAACCATCAGGAGTCCCAAAGCCCACTACCACTTTTAGTGTACATGCGGGAGGAATTCTCTAGAAGTATGATGTAATGGATAAGTAACTCAATGGATATGTATGTAATCTAATGCATATGTATCTTTAAGGACAATATAATCACAGCCTCGTTGATGTTCGAGCAAAGCATGCTAGGAGGAGCTATCCCCTGTGTCTCCCGGTGCCACAATGGAGAATTGTCAAACTTTGTTGGTGAGTTCCTAAAGATTTCTCCGAGCTGTATCTATGGAACTTCCATAAAAGTATCAGTAGATTTCATTCTGGTAGATTGTCATATCTTCTCCAAGATCGTTTAGTTCCTCCCAGAGTTCATTTCTGAATGTTTTTTTGTGTGAATTCAGGAGATTTTGGGCAGGGATTATGAGTAGTCAGTGAGTTGAATTGAACCTCTGGATGACTGTGATTTTCTTTATCCCAAGTAGCTTTCATTAAAAGGTGGTCACCTCTAGCTAAAGGTTAGATTACTCTGTAGAGTGAGACAAGGAGGCACAAAATGAAATACGAACCTTCGTAAAGAAGTAGAATCAGTTCTAAGTAACATTAAGTTTGATGGCTTTGTAACAGTAGCAATGGAAAATAACTGAGGTACCCTGTTTTACAGAAGAAAAAAAATATAGTCAGAGAGCAGCTAGAGAACATAATGAGAAACATTGTATCTGATTAAACCCTTGTAGCTGGTGTAGTTTTAGGTCCTTATGACCTTAATACAAAAATAAGTGTAAGAAAAACAGGATAAAAAACAGGATGTGTACATAAAGAGTATCTGAAACTAGCAGATGTCCAGGATGGGCTTCAGCTAAAGTAACTGACAAGTAGGACAGGTTGATTATATCTGCAGTCTTACCGAACCAATTAAGCTGGTGTAAGCATTATCTACCCTGCATGCTTCAAAGACTGCCAGAAGTGATGAAGATTGTTAGAAGTAAACGACCCCCAAAGACCACCACCACCTTTTTGTACGCATGTGGGGAAACTTTCTAGAAGAACTATGTAATGCATAAGTAGCCTCATGAATATGCATGTATGAACGTTAATGAATATGTATGCTTAGTGACTATATAAGGACGGCTTGTTTAGCAATTAGGAGAAACACACTAGGAGGAGCTCTCCCGTGTGTCTCCTGGCACTGCAATAAAGAATACCTGCTTGTCAACCTAAACTTTGTTGGCGAGTTCCTGGAGATTTCGCTGAATCAAAAGAAACACCAAAATCTGGAGTTTGTGAGGTTTTCTGTCTTCTGCCTGGAGCAGAGTGAGGGCGATGATTAGCATAAATCACAGTTTGAATGATAGAATCATAGAATAGTTAGGGTTGGAAAGGCCCTTAAGATCATCTAGTTCCAACCCCCCTGCCATGTGCAGGGATACTTCACACCAGGTCACCCAAGGCTCTGTCCAGTCTGGCCTTGAACATCGCCAGGTAGGGAGCATTCACTACTTCCTTTGGCAGCCCATTCAAGAGCCTCACCACCCTCACAGTAAAGAGCTTCGTCCTTATATCTAACCTGAACTTTGCTTGTTTAAGTTTGAACCCATTACCCCTTGTCCTGTCACTAAGTCCCTAATGAAGAGTCCCTCTCAAGCATCCCTATAGGCCCCCTTCAGATACTGGAGGGCTGCTAGGAGGTCTCCACACAGCCTTCTTTTCTCCGGGCTGAGCAGCCCCAACTTTCTCAGCCTATCTTCATACGGGAGGTGCTCCAGTCCCCTGATCATCCTGGTGGTCCTCCTCTGGAGTTGTTCCAACAACTCCATGTCCTTTTTATGTTGAGGATACCAGAACTGCACACAATACTCCAGGTGAGGTCTCATGAGAGCAGAGTAGAGGGGCAGGATCACCTCCTTGGACCTGCTGGTCATGCTCCTTCTGATGCAGCCCAGGATATGCTTGGTTTTCTGGGCTTCGAGCGCACACAGCAGCTGGCTCATATTTATTTTCTCATCTACCAACAGCCTAAAGGCCTTGTCTGCAGGGCTGCTCGGCATCTTTTCTCTGCACAACCTGTAGCTGTGCCTGCGATTGCTCCAACCCAGGCATAGGACGTTGCTCTTGTCATGGTTAAACTTCATAAGGTTGGCATCAGCCCACCTCACAAGCATGTCAAGGTCCCTTTGGATGGCATTCCTTCCCTCCAGTACCAACTGAACCACACAGCTTGGTGTCATCGGCCACATGCGTTTACAGGAGTCCTTCCCTTGTAGTTGGCTGGGCCTCCTGCATGGTCCCAGCATCCTGCAACAGTGCAGTCACTCTCAAATGAATAGTAACACTCTTCCCTGGGAAAAAATGGGGCTACAACCTCTTGTTTACCTGTTAAAATTTGTCTGGCTTAATTAAAATGCGCTGGTGCATTCATTAAATGACTTCACATTGCTCTGCTAGAAAGTGAGCTGCTGTTACAGTTTTTTCTAGTTCATTTCCCAAACCATCCTGTTTCTAATCTTGCAGTTTTCCAACATGTAACTCTAGTTTAGTTTGTAAACAAGGTCTAAGATAATTTCTTCTGATTAAGTTACTGTTCAGTTCTGTTAATTTGGAAATTTCATTTTCAATTCTTCTATTTTTGTATTTCTTTTTTCCAGATCTTTTTCTCCTTAATTTTTTCTCTTGGGAGATCCTAGGCATGATGTAAGGCATACAACAGGGTCCAAATGACACAAGCTTTGTTTTTACTGCCTTTCAGTTTTGCTGATTTGCAATGTAATGCATGTTTCCCAGGCAATAAAGATGGTATCTGCTGTTTTGAACTGGCCAGTGCTCCAACGGTATTTCCTTTGTTTAGTCACACACTTGGAGAACATCTTTTTCTTCTTCAATATATTTTTTAGCACAACATGCATGGTCTATTTTATCATGTGTACTTCCCATACTGCCCTTACACAAACAGTAAAACCAAATTACAAGCCCATTACAATTACATTCTTTTATGTAAGAACAAATTCCAGATACATTCTTCAGAGTTCAGTTGCTTCTGAGCATCCAGAGTGCCAGAACAGAATGTGCACTGCCAGTAACTGCACTTAGCACCCTCACTCACTAGCTGTCAAATTTTACTGCAGGGCTTGTCTTCCCAGTTTATGTGCCACAAAACAAAAATGGGATGTGTCTGCTTCTTGAAAGAAATACTGTGAGTCCTACCAGGTGTTGTCTTCTTATTCCTGAAGTAATCGGGCCAAATGTCAAGTTAACAAAGAGTGATTTCTGGAGGGATATCTGCACCCAAATGCAAAGACTGCATTCAGTCCTACACATTCTACTTACAGTGTCGTTCCCTTTATGCTGTTAGGAGGAGAGCAAGTTAAAAAGGGATTTTTAACTACTGTTAATAAGGGGCTGCAGCAGGATAGTTGTAGATGTCTTCTCTTGGGAACAAAGGGAGGTTGTCGAGAGCGTTTCTTTGCTAACCTCTCTTAGTTCTCTGTGGGTACTGGGAATTGTCCAGAGAAGAGGTTGCATTTTCATGCCTGGAAGGAGAAATGCATAATACCACATTTCCATTCCCTGCCCATCACAGGTGTGGTGATCCCTGAGCTGGCATGGGAGACTGTTTCCTTGATTGTGAAGCATTTGAGATTGACTGCCCATCAAGGCCATTTGTTCTTTCTTCTGAATTACTATTAGCTCTTCTCTGATTCATTGAGTAGGCACTGCAGGGCGAACCTAGTTGTTTAACCCCTAAAGCTTTGGGTCTCACTTCCTGCTTCAGCATGTATCTCTGTGAATCAGTGGATTGCCTGAGCACAAGCTGGAAGCTCTGCATTACAGTACTCCCAAATGATGTTCATTCAGGTTACCCGAGGAAGTGCAGGTCGTCGTGTTTGTACAGAGAAGCTCAAGAGTGTGCAGGTACCTGACAGCTAGCTAGCATTTCACATGACAAGGCAACCTGTTTCTAACTAGTAGAGTCTCTCAGGTGTTGACAAGAGCAAAACCAAAGACTTCATTTTGTGCTCAATTGTCTTCTTTATGGAAAAGAGCCAGCATTATTTCTTGGGATGGATGAGTAGTTTCTTAAAAATGATTCCATTAAAATCATGGCCTTCTTGTCATCTGTAGAACAGAAAAGCAGGTGGTGAGGGAACACTTCAAAAATCTCTGCTGAGCGTAAGTACTGGCTACAAGTTCTTTACACAGTCTTGGTGGACTGTTGTCAGTGATCCTAGCTTTTAGCTTCCATTTGGTTGGCAAGCCTTCCGTTAGAGCTTTGCATGCATAGTGTGACATGACTTTTTCTGTTACAAAGATAACAAAGTATCTGGAACAAAGATACACAAAGTGATTCATAGAACTCACTAAGAACTCGCCAACAAAGTTGACAAGCAGGTAGTCTTTATAGCCGTGCTGGGAGACGCGGGGGATAGCTCCTCCTAGCGTCTCTGCCGAACGTCAT
The DNA here is from genome assembly GCF_037157495.1 of Lathamus discolor. Classification (NCBI taxonomy): domain Eukaryota; kingdom Metazoa; phylum Chordata; class Aves; order Psittaciformes; family Psittacidae; genus Lathamus; species Lathamus discolor. The sequence goes on from NC_088909.1 coordinate 64,947,018, forward strand.
ACTGTGGTTATATTGTTGCTTAACATACATATTCATTAAACCTCATACACATCTATTAACCATCCAAGAACCGCTTTATGTGATTCTATGCCCATTTCTGCATGCACACAACAAAGTGATAGTGGTCTTTGGGGGTCATTTCCTTCTTCCAACAGTCTTCATCACTTAGCTGCTCCTTGAACTTGTTCTGTCAATCTTTGAAGCATACACTGTAGATAAATGCTTACACCAGCTTAATTGGTTCAGTAAGACTGCAGACATAAGTGAATGATTTCATCCCGTCCTTCTACTTACCAGTTAGCTTAGCTGCAGCACCTCCTGGACATCTGCTAGTTTCAGATACTCTTTATCAACATGTCCTGTTTTTCTTGCAGTTATTTTGTACTAAGTTCATAAGGACCTAAAACTACACCAGCTACAATTTATTCTATACAAGGATTCTCATTATGTTCTTTGGCTGCATTCTGGCTAATTTTTGTGAAATGTTTACCTAAGTTACTTTCCATTGCTATTGTTACAAAGCCATCAAACTTAACGTTATTTAGAACTGGATTTACTTATTCACAGAAGATTATATTTCATGAAGACAGAAGACAGTCATGAAACACTCTGAAACTGGTTTCCTGTAAGAGTCAAGAAGAGTTTTATTGGAGGCCATCATATTCTAAAATAAACCTAATTAACAAAATCCTATAAACTGTCTTATAAATTACCACTGTTTTGTTTTGTTTTTTAAAGTGCTGTACATGAACTTCCTCTTTCATGGACACCCCCTTTTCGTGGGGAAAGAGCTTGCGTGCCCTTGTGAGGTTGAGAGCTATGCTGGTGGTGGCACATGCCTCTGGTAGGGTCTCCCATGCCAGACAGGTCTCAGCTGAAGGGTCAGACAAAGTGTGTCCATGGGCAGGATGGGCTCACTCGCCTTCTGGCAACCATCCTAGGAGAAGGACAACTCTAACTTGAAACCCAGGCAGACGGAGCTCATCTAGCCTTGTAAGGCCGTCCACCTAAGAGAAGGACACTCTAACTTAACCTACAACCTGGAGATTTTGCTGTCGCTATCCAAGCTCACTAGGCCCTGGCAGATAAACCTCAGGTGTAAAGGGTGGGGCCAGTTCTGTGCATGCTGCGGCTCCCCTGAAAAATCCACTGCGCAGGCCCGAAGTGTTTACTCACACTTGCAAAAGCGTGGGTAAAGCCCTTCCCAAATCTTCGTTCACGAAGTCAAGCCATCACATCACATCATCACATAAACTTCCTAGAATTTTGGAATGCTTTAATTGCTTCCTAGTTTTTCTGGGAACTAAATGGCTCAACTCTTCCAGAAGCTTTGAAGGCCGTTGAGGCGCTTTGGGTGGGAACCAGGTTCTCTCCAGATACAAAAGAATTTTCCAACATCCTCCCAGCTTAAGAACAGTCAGCCTTAACTAGTGAAGAATCAGAGCCCTCCTGATGTAATGGTTGATCAAAAAGCCTCAGAATCCTAGTAGGAAGATCTTTGCTTGATCTGAATTTGAATGAAGAATATCATCTTGCCTCTGAGCCTGGTTTTGAGCCAACATCATTAACTGTTGGGATCAATCAACCAGTTCTTCTTTAACTTTGCTTTAAGGGGATAATTAAGGGGACTTTATTACTTTATTAAAGGGTAACTCTAATTATGTACCTGACCAATTTGTATTTTCCAAGCAAGCTGCTATAAAACTGATACATAAATTATCCAAAATTAAGAGAAACAGACACCTTCTTCCAGTGGGTTTGCTGAATGACATGGTTGCAACAGCTGCAAAATGTCATGCCCACAGGATCCAAACATCTGCCATTTAACAATTTTAGTGACAGAGCAATAAGCTTCAAATTCATGTGATCTATATTAAAATTTGCTTTAAAAAAAAAACAACCTGAATCTTTGCGTACATTAGGATGTGGTGAATAAAGCTCAGCTTTTAAGAGAAATGCTCTAATCCCCAAGATCTATCAGATATTTCTGCCTTCTCACAGAGCAACTTCTGATTAATGTATTTAACTTTTAGGAGCAGGTTTACAATGAATCTGCTTAGAACTGGAACGTGTAAAAAAGAAACAAAATATAAAAACCAAACCAAAACAAAACCAACCCTGTTTAAATCAGTACTTCAGTCTGAGCAATAAAAAACAAACCCCAAGGTTTTAGAGGTTTGATGGGGAAGATTTTGTGGCAAAATTTTTGGTTCATAGCTCAGTCTCAATTCATTATTAGATTTTCTTCTTTCTAACAACAGTCTTCATTTTTACCAGTGTAGTTATACCCTTTTGGTAAGTAAATGATCTACTGCTACCTGTTAAAGAGTGGTAACCTAATGAAGGGGGAAAAGAGCCTAATAAATGTTCTTTGAGAGAATACTCACAGGTTCTTCCTTTCCTGACATTCCTTTAAAACAGATAGGACTTTCTCTCATGAAAATGAAACACTTCTTCACAGACTTGCTTTGGTCACAGCAAGAGAGAATCCCAAATGAATTATACTACTATTGCAGTAATTTAAACCCTTCTTCTCCCAGTCTTGTATCTTCCCTCCTTCCTTTCACACACATACATACACACACAAAGGCAGTAGTCCTTAGCCTTTTGGTAGACAAAGTGTAGCAGTTTTTCCCCTTGATAATTTCCATGTAGGTAGCAAAATTTTTAATGACAGACAAGGAAGATATATACTATAAAATATACCTTTTCTTCATGATTTCATTTATATGGACTTTGAAACATAAGAAGCTTGACGAGCAGCTTAATATACAAATACATGACATTCACTTCTACTCGGAGAGTTTTTACTTTAAAGGAGGTATAGAAGCATTTAGGGCATGTGCTGTCTATGTAATGTGCTCTAAAACTTTCCAGGGAAACCAAAGAATAATATAAAGAAATGTACCACAGGAAAAACAAACAAACCGAGCAACACAAAAACCAATATTGCAAGAAATCTTGCAAAAAAAAAAAAAAAAAAAAAAAAAAAAAAGCATGACATCCCAAATTATTAATAGCTTTTAAAGAAAGTAGGAAAACTGTTCTTTCAAAGATTTAGTACTGAGAGGAAAGAAAATATTCCTTTTTAAGGAAGCCAAGTTTATTTCCATACCAGATCGAAAATAAGATGTAGATAATCTTGTGTGATCCTGCTTCCAGTAATATTGGGTTAATTAGGAAAAATTGTAGGCTATTTTGAAGTTACATATTGAGCATAATGCCTCTTTCTATTTCAATTTGCATAGTATTTACTGAACTTTTACTTTGTATTTTTTATTTTCATTTGTTCTTCATTCACTTTTTATGGATAATATCTTCATTACTTTTTTTGTTACAATTACAATCATGTCCCTTCCAGTTTAGATACATTGTTAATTCTTATGCATGGGTTGTATAAAAAGAAAATTAAGTTATAATATATTCTGTATTGATGCTGAAGGTGGAGTATGTACGTAACTTGGTAGAATGATTTACTGTATTGTGATAGTCTCAGCTGTGATGATCGAAGGAAACAAATTGGACTGCTTTGTAGTGATATTTATCTAGTAAGCTTCTAGTGGGATGAAGAAGATAAAAAGAAGTAGCAACCTCTAGACTATTTGGTGCACTTAAACTCACACATTAACACATCCACCTTCATAAAACCAGAAACCATCTAAAATATATGCTTTCATAAAAGCCTCAATTACTTTATACACAGCTGTAGCTGCAACACAGCTTTAAAAGAAATTCGTGAAATTAGGGCAACTCAGGGAAAATACATTTTGAGAGGCTCAGAACTGCAAGAAAAAGGAAAAAAAAAAAAAACCCTAGACCAAATCAATACAATATGAAGTGATAATACATACAGTTAAGAAGGTTTGGATGTTGCATAAACCCTACAGGCAAATGAGACTCATCAGGGCCAGGCATTTGGGAGACTATATAACAAATGGAACCAGATTGCACCAGAACAATGGATAAAAGACTTACCTGCAGATCTTCACAAGTCTTTCAGTAGGTGCCTTCCACAGCTGAACTGTCAAAATACAGGAATTCTGCAAATGCACTTAGCGGAATGTGATATACTGCATTTCATTCATCATATGTGTTAGTAGAGACAGTGTGGGTTAAACTGAACAAACACTGCTCATTAGCATTGAACCAGTCAGTGAAGGATGGAGATACCTATTTAATGGAAGTGTATTTTTCACAAAATGACTGTCCTTTGTCCCATAGCCTAGAGATTAAAAAAAAAAAAACAAAAACAGACAAACAAAAAAATAACAAAAAAAAAAAAACCCTTTGAAAACAAACTTGGGAGCAAACATTCAGACAAGGGAACTAAAAATCCCTAACTAAATCAAAAATAATGGATTTTGTCATGTTTCTCTTTATACGCATGATCTAAAATTTCACTGCACATACTATGAGCACTCGCTTTTCCTCTGTCTCTTGCTAATATTTGATACCCTTGGTGCAGACCATTATTTTTCTCTAGTGTTTTATGTTGATTAGTACAATTCGGTTAAATTTAGAGTGGATGTTCTTAGCTTGATGTGTGCTAATTCTATTTGATTTCTCAAAAGAACTTTAAGTTCATCTGGTTTGGTTTCTCCTCCAACTCCCTCTTCCATTGGTAGGTGCAATAACACAAATTATTTCATATATAAATACCTGTTAGCATTATTGTGACTTAAACATTCTTGTGAGCTTAAGTGCCTACATGAGGACTGTTAAGACTTTCCCATGCTTTTTGTGCCAAACTAGACTACCACACATTTTTTGACTACTCATGTAATGAAATTCTGTAATCTACAGTCTAAAAATAAGTCTTTTCAGTCTGTTTATGTTTAATAACACTACTGAAGTAGTCAGTCTGAGCACTCTTTCATAGTCTGGAGCCAGCACATAGCAGCCAGACAACATATATTTCTAATGTACAGTTACTATGCAGTATAAAGATCACTTTGTAAATCTTTATATGAATTAACAGAGCTCATTAGTTTACAGATTCTCAGCACCTGTATATTAAATCTTTTCCTTCTTTCTTAACTCGAAGGAGAAACATATCTAGCATTGGATTTCAATTCAAGAAAACAGATTGTTAATGTTCACCCCAACCTCCAAGATATAACTTTTAGTGGTCATTATAATTGCAGATAAGAAATTTCTTCCATTCCTTTCTGTAGGTTACAATCATGCCTTTTAAGCATCTTGATTATTTCCATCTACTGTGTATTTCTTTAATAAAAATCCATGTGAACATATCAGAGGTAAATGGATGGCTCTAGAACGTGTTTTCTCACAGTCTTCCATGACCATGTATTTTTTTACCTGTACTGAGCAATGATCAACAAGACTTCAATGTGCTGTTTCAGATCAAACATACAAATCTGTAGTCTGGGCACACATTCATGACAGAGTTGACTAGCTTCCTCTCTCATACTATTTTCTACATCCCACAGATCCTATAATAAAGATGACTGCAAAACAATTTATGCTTTTAAACAAACCCTAAGGAATTTTAGTCAGGTGTTTTATTCAGGAAAACATATACGTGTCTAAGCACACATATAATTTCACTTTTAATTTTTTTTTTTTGAAAGTTTTAATTTAACTCTTCTCTACAGTGATAAAAAAATATAATCTGAAATCCTGAAATCAGGTGATCATTGGGAAGAATAAATAACATCCCATGGAAATTAAATCAATATTGAAAAATATAGGGAAGTTGCCTGAAACAGTTCTGGCTTGACTTATTAATGGACCAGATTAATCTGAAATAAGCTAACCAGCTTCCCTGCTGTAAAGGTAATGCAGAAAGAAAGTTGTTTGAAAAATACTGAGGCAAATTTTTTCTATAAATTTTTGATCCATGATGGATTTGTTTTAATTAGGAAAGCAAAATAAATTATAAGTTCCTGCTGCTAGGAGATATTTAGAATTAACTGGCACAAAAACTTACCATGCAATGAAGTCAGTTGCTTGCAGAAATCGTCAGTCTTTGCAACAGGATAGTATTTGAATATCTTACTTTTTAAGGCATGGTTGTTGTATACTGTAGCAGGAGGAAGAAAGGTGATCCTTGAAGTTTTCTATCTGGGGTTCTAGAGAATCCAAAGGTATCTTTCTCATCAGGTAGGCAGAAAATTAATCTCTCTTGCCTGTGTGACAACTAGTGAATCAGAGGAGACAATGGACTGGCCAACTAACAACATCAGCATGCACCCTGAGTGGAAGGAGGGAATTCCAAATGCATATATAGGTTGTAGCTGCATGTTGACCACTAGTGGAGCTTAAGCTTTTGCTACCTTCTTCTTAACTGGCTATTCTCACTTTCTTGCCACCTCATACAAACTACTTGCACAGCAGTTTGTGAATAACTTCAGGACTGCTTCAAGTTACACACAGAGGAGCATACATGCATACATGCTGGAGAAGTTTTGTGGCCAGCAGCTGTGTGAACTAGCACCACTGCTGAAATGTCTTGAGAAATGACCCTTTGTTTAGCTAGACATAGAGAAATGTAATAGAAAGGTTTAAGTTAGTATTAATGGGAGTGTCTGGGTGTGGAAAGCGCCAGGGCAACAAAGAGCAGCAGAGGAGATGCAGGCATGGACTATGTTATGACACCTAGATTAACAGGTCATCAAGATCCCATGAAATGTTTGTGCATCTTCACAGGTGTCCTGGGTTCAGCAGTAGCAGTCATTTTTCTGCTTCTTAGTAGCTGGTGCAGTGCTGTGTTTTTTGACTTTCAGCCTGGGAACAGTGCTGATAACACCAATGTTTTTAGTTACTGCTCAGTAATGTTTACTCTGACCAAGGACCTTCTGAGTCTCATGCTCTTCCAGGGAGGAGAGGAAGCCGGGAGGAAGCCGGGTCAGGACACCTGAACCATACTAGCCAAAGAAGTATTCCATACCACAGCATGTCATGCCCACTATATAAACTGGGGGGTGTTACCTGGAAGGGTTAGATCACTGCTTGGTCGGGCTGGTATCGGTCAGCGGGTGGTGAGTGGTTGTATTCTGTTCCCTTGTTATTTCCCTTATCGTTATTATTATTGGTGGCAGCAGCAGTGATTTGTGTTATACCTTAGTTACTGGGCTGTTCTTTGCTCAACCCGTGGGAGTTACATTATCTCGATTCTCCTCCCCATCCCTCTGGAAGGTGGGGGGTGGGGTGGGGAGAGGAAAGTGGTGGACTGAGAGAGCGGCTGCGTGGTTCTGAGTTACGGCTGGGCTTAAACCACGACAACAGGGCACCCAGATTGTGAGTCTGAAGAGAATCAATAAATCCCAGTGATTCAGAGAGGTGGGACAGGATGAAGGGACTAATCATTATCATCTCCTAAGAAGGAAAAACACATGCATCCAAAATCAGTGTTTCATCAATAACCTAAAAAAGGACCTAGGAGAAGTGTTGAGAGGATTGATAGTCTACATACCTTGTCCTTTGAATTTCTGAGGAAGTCAGAATGAGGAAATACACCTGGCTGCCCACTTACTGACATTTGATGCTTGACAGACCTCTAGGACACACAACTTACTGGTGCTGTATGTGGATATGACAGTATGGCTGAAATCAATTTTATTGTAAGATAAAAACACCTTTCCTTCATGTAAGGTCTCGTCTTGAGCTTTGCTGCCCATGTTGCAATATTATTTCGTATGTAGAGTTCTATATAGCAAAAGGAATGTTGAAAACTGAAAGAATGTGAGAGGAAATGTGGCTACAAGTAAATAAATTGGGGCTGCTTTTATGAGGATGTCTGTTGCTTCACTTGACTGGAACACAGCTCTTTTAAAAGGCTCCTCCGTTAAGGCTGAATTGCTGTGAAAGTGCTGTTGAAACACTAATGCATGTTCTAGCATGATAGTTAATGTTGTCTAACCAACAAAAGATTTAAAAAGGGGGTGCTGACTGATCATAAAAGGAATGTTGTGGTTAAAGCCTCTCATTTCACCAGAGACAGATGCAGATCACATAATCTAGCCATAAGATATCTATGTACCTTAGGCAAGGCCTGTGATGAGTTATCAGATTCCTTATACCAGTGTATGCCTATACAGCATAATCAGCTTCCTGAAAAATTTCTTTAGGAGATCATAATGGAAGTATAAAATATGTTGGAACAATTGTATTATGAAGAGTCACTTTTGGCAGGTGACTTACAGGGCATCTATTCTTTTCCTTCATGAATATGGTCTTTTTTGTCATCTATATATGCACTGTTTTAATTATATTATAAGCTTGTACTTTACACTCCAGTAAGCAGTTTTCTTCAAGGTGGATGGGCATTCTATAATTTTAACCAGCCAGATTTTTCTCGGAGATGCACAGCAAAAGGACAGCAGGCAGCAGTCAAAAAATTGCCAGTGAAAATTCTGGCTGGATGTAAAATAAAACTTGCTCCTGGTAGAGTGGATCAGGTCCTAGAATAAGCTTCCGAGAGGCACTGTGGGATTCCCTTCAAAAATTTTTAAAATTCAGCTGGACAAGTCCCTAGGCAACGTCATCTGACCCTGAAGTTAGTTCTGCTTTGAGCAGGTAGTTGGTCTACATGGCATTCAAAGGTCCCTTTGAAACTAATGCTTTCTAGAATCCTGTCAAGAATATGCTGGTTCTTCCATGCCTTCATCTTGCTTCAGGGCTGAGCACAGTTCTCTGAAGAGGCAATTCTGAGCTTTCCTAAACCAACTTTTGAAAACTGCTCATACAAACATATGAGACAGAAGCACCATTTGCTTTAAATAAACAAATACCAGGGAAATGTCTCCCTACAATTTTCTAGAAAGAATGATAATGTTAAAAAAAAAAAGTAAGAAACAAAAGCTGATATCAACACTGTAAATAGCTAATTTGTAGCAAATCTCTTGTACAGAAACATTTCACAGGATTAAACTGGTCTCCCATGAGTACAATCAAGATATAACATGCATTTGTTTCTGTGGACAGCTGTTCCTTTCTTCTGCATCTTTCCAGGAAGGTGTTCACACCAGCAGCCTCTAAGAGTGAGCAGAAGTAAGCATCCCACTATAGGCAACCACATTAGTTGATGAGAAAAGATAAATCTTCTCTTACATACCACCTCTTTTCAACATAAGCGTGGGGACCAGTTTCATTCTTCTACTCTGAGATACATAAAACTAAGTGTTTGGGTTCACCTCAACTAGTAATATATCATGGGATACAGAGGAAAATAAGAACCAGTGCAATTATTTATACAAGCATTTTTAAATATAGAGTGCTAAAGCAGTTAATCTGCATATGTTAAAGCAACTGTAATTATTTTGTTACTGGTGGCTTATAATTTCGAAGTCACAGCACCCACTTACTAAAAGCATAATTAATAAGAGTTTGCAATTATTTATGAATGTCGTCCAGAACCTGTTATTAATACTTACATATAAGGAATTACATTCTCCCTAAGTCCTTGACTTCAAAATCATCATAATCCTGTGATAAATGGGGTTTAGTAAATAGGTCAAGTCAGAAAAGTCTCATGCAGGCATCAATAATTTCAGATTTTCATTACATAAATTTTCCCAGCAGTTCAGGAAAGTTTACAGTTTTATGGTGCTACTATGTTGCTTAAGATTTGGTGAAAGGAATGTGAATTGGCACATATCTCAAAAGGAGCAGAAAATGATTGGTTAATTGACACTTAGTTTTGTATTTGTATAATTTTTAAGTGTGTGATTAATGTGGCTCAGTAGTTAGCATGCAATGGAAGAAAAGGAAGAAACATTATTCAAAGGACAGAACGGAGACCACATGTCTTATTGAAAAACTTCTTTGTTATGCTCAGTATAACATGATATTATCTTACAGAAAAGAAGGACATATGGTGGCAGTGAAACTGGTTTGTAATGTCTCTTGAGTATCAACCTGAAAACAAATGATTTTGACATACAGACACACAGACACACAGGGTCAGTGGATACGCTGTCAGGCGTCAAATAAGCAGGTGTGGCTGATGCTGGAGAAGGATATAACTTAAATGACTTGAGTGAGTAGATTTGAGCAGCACCGAGTACATGTAGATGGGGAAACCTTAAAGGCATTTCACTGTGTTCAGAATACATCCCAACTGAAAGAGACCTGACAGAATCCTTCTGTGTACCCTGGATTCTTTCACACTGCAAAATCTGTGTAGTCAGGCAGGAGAAAGCCAGCTACATTTTTTATCTCCTGTGGTCTATTGGACTAGCGATCCGGAACTGTAAAATGGCCCACAAGGTACATCTGCTGTTTGTTTAGACACTGGCAACAGATTCATGGCGGCTATACACAGTGCCTTTCCAATCTTTTCAAGTGGCTTGCCCAGGAAGTACTACTCTTCCATATCTGGGGGTGGATAGAGTTTATGCTCCAGGGATCTTTAGTGAAAAAATAACCTCTTCGGAGATGTGGTTATCACTACATTCTTCCATACTTCGACATTCAGAATTAATGATTTTGTCTGTGAAATGCCTGTCAGCCTGAAAGCAGGGACAAAAGTGCCTACAGCTGCCTCTTGTGTGCCTTCTCGTGTTCCATGTAAAGAGAACCAATTTCACGAATTTGTATTATTTCTTAAGAGTGGTAACTTACTGTGTCCTTAATTGTTCTTAGAAGGAGAGTTGTGGGTCTCCCTCTTTCTTTCTCTTACCAAAAGCAAAACCAGCAAAGGACATAACCCTTACAATTGGGTCTTATTGGACATTTTAGAGTTTGGTTTTCAAATTACCAAATTGATAGTTTAAATATAGTACAGTTTAGAGATGTTTCTGTAGAGCTACCCAGACAAAACTTCTTTTTCTTTTTAAAGTCTTCCCTAACTTAACTTTGTGTCTTCATTACTTTGATTTTGATATTTGTAGTGTAAGACATGCCCTTATTTTACATTTTGTTGTGATTTTTTTGGAATTTTTCTTTCAACAATATTCAAAAGGATTGAATCTGTAATTGTTTCGATTGCTGATGAAACGGGATGAGTGAAAATAAAAGGGGGCGTGGAAATCATGTACCAGTGACCTGTATGCTTGAGCAAAATGTTGATAAATACAAAACAATGGTTCTACTGTTTTATTCTCCACCCCCCATTTGCTGTTTCTTATAATTTGGGTAGTATTTGGAGGAAATGAGGCCAGGTGGTAATAAACAAAAACCATATTTATGTCTACCTTGAAAAATCATACAGTTTTCTGTATAAAAAAGTGAGTTGAACAGCACAAAGAAGCACCTTTGAAAGAATTTAGTAATTAGCAGATCCGTTTCCATGAATAAATGGGTATTCACATGGATTTGCTATTTTTATAACAAGGATTACTACAAAGTGATTCAGAAGGTGTAGTAAAATAAGAGCTATTCTGCAAGCAGTATTGTTAGGATAAGAAGATTAACATAAACCCAAGAACCATCCTATGTAAAGTGTATTCACAGGTGCATGGCAAGTTTAAATAGGGAATTTACTGATCAGGACCAAAAAGTGGGTGCCACAGACTTTCAGTGTACCCACCACCAAATTAGAAAACTTTCATAAAGTAAGGAGCCTGGAAGTTTGCATGCTTCAGCTTTTCGCTTAAACAACCAGAATATGCAGGAATAAAAATACAAAATTAACATTGCTAAACTTAAGATCACACTACTACAAATAGTCATGTGCTTCAGAAAGCAAGTTTGTGATACTGCAAGAAAAATAGTTTGGAATCACTACTACAAAACAGATATGATACTGTTAGAAGGAGGGAATTGGGAAACTGATGGTGGAGACTTGGGATGAACAGTAAAGAAAACAATAAAGGTCTGTGCACTTTATTTCAAGAGTACCTACAGAAATCTTCAATCTTCCTTTGAGTCACAAATGAATTGACACGTGATAAATATATTTAAGTGATACCAATATGATAAATATATTTCAGTGATACCACAGTTGAAAGTGACACTAAGAATATAAACTACTACTTATTTCAAAAGAAGATATGTATTAATGTGTATCACACATGGCTATTAAAATAGTACTTAGAAATGTCAAAGGTAAGAGAGAGCCACAGGAAGATAAGAACTGTCTAGCATGGCAGGAGCATATAGGATGATTTTCCTCATTTGGCAGATAGATAATATTTCACCAGAGATATTTTTTACTTCAATTTAATCTCATGAGATGAATATTTGCATTTCTTCAGACAGTATGGCTTGTACAGCATGCTTCCTGAATAACAGTGTAGGAATGTTCCTGCCTTGCTAGTGTGTTGCCTGAGAAATGGAGAACTTGCTTCAGCATGATACGTGTAAGTTGTGAAACACAAAGATACATCTTTCTGTCCTGCTTCCACTCTGCCAGCCATTTCAACCTGCCAAAGTACCTCAATTCTGAAAACACAGTTTTGAGTCATTTTACATCTATATTCTGATATCAACAGAACTATTCATGGTATAGCATTTGCAGGACCGCGGGCTGTAATTTTATGTGAACCAATACTATATGCTCCCTCAAATACAATCTTGTTGACTTTGGATGCTTTTCCTGAAAGCAAGATCAGGCACTGAGTCCCCCTGCCCACATTAAATAGTGCTTCTTTCATTTTTCTGTAATATTAGCTAGGTCTCCAATAGGGAGTTCAAGCAATCACTCTGTAAGAGGTAAATCTTGTCTTCAGTGAAAAGGTACTTTTCATGTTTGCAGTGAGAGATGTTTTTTCATGACTCATGATACAAACTTTTTTTTTTTTTTTAAGTGTTTGAAATAAATGCTTCAAATGTTAATTTGCAACAACAGAGGAAAATAGTAGTTTTGTGGGTCTGGGAAATTTGGATCAAGAATGAAGGAAGTTTTGTTTGATTTGGAACAGCTGAAATTTTATTGCCATTTCTCATAGACATTTGTTACAAAGAAAACCTGAGAGAATCGTATTCCCTGTGTATGAAATCAATATCGTCCTAAGTTGTCACAGCTGTAACTTTGAAAACTACAGTGTCTTTTGTTCACCTCACACAGCTGTAGCAGTATGGAAATCGCCAATCTCATGGCTGTACTTGGGCGATTTCCAAGAAATTGCAGAACATCAAATATCCCTGATACTACTGCCTGAAGTAGATTTTGTGGATAAAAGTCTACCCCCAGCAGAGAGCACGCAAAGGATCGCCACTGCCCTTAAGGAGCACAAGGAATGCACAGACAGGAAAGGAAAACAACAAAAAAGAAGCAATGGATTTCTCAAAACTTTATCACTACGAAGGCTTTATGACAAAAACAATTTCATACAAGAATTTTTTTTTTTAATTTCCCTTTGCTTTTACATGCCTTTTATGGTGCTGTTTTACAGTGATGAGGTGTAACTAGAACCTGAGGAAGCAAAGTAGGAAAGTTGGATTTCAGTTTTCTGAGATGCATGAAGCAGCATATATTAATAAAACCACCACCACCAAAAGACCTGAATTTCTTAAGGAGCTACTTTAATTGCCTCTTAGGAGGGCAGCATTTAAATGGAGTTAAGTATGAGTACAAAATCAAATTGCTTTTATAGTGACTGCAGGTTTTTAAGGTAGTTAGCAGCCATGTTTTCCTTCAGGCTGTGGCAAAGGAGTATGAAAATGCCCCTTGTGCTTAGTCTGTATCTTGCCAGTCCCTCGCATGAACTCTCTTGGTGTACAGATGAGAGCAACCAAAATCTTTTTATCTTGCGTCTATTTCTACTTGTAATCCAGATAATACAACTCCAAAATGTGGAGAAAGTTGTCAGGTTATGAAATCCACAAACAAAAAACATCTGTAAGAATTCACATTTACTGTACATGTAGCTTTTTATTCTTATGACTGAACCCTAAACTTGGTGAGTGGCAAATGCATTGTTCCACGTGGAATTTTTTGAACAAGTTTGAGGGTCTTATCTGATGCCATCCTTCAGGATTCACAGGAAATACATGAATGGACTCAGTGTGGTTCTTCTCTGTATCTCAGTTGAGGAGATTCTGCTGAAGCATGTGTCAATCTAATTCACATATGTAGCAAATAAACTCCAAGGATATCTGAATGAGTCACCCAATTAATATCATATGTTGCCATTTGCACCAGTCCATTTTGAAAATCTGAGCCAAAAAAGATTCTCCTTTGAATCTTCTGCAACTAAGTATGCCAGGTGATTTGTGAATGGATTGCATTCTGTGGAGGTTGTTATTTTTGCTCTTTTGATATCTGAAGTATACAGCACAGTGTCTCATTCCTGAATTAAGTCTTTACATCAGTAGCAATTAATTCTGACTAACAATAAACTATGCTACTGGCAGTGAGATAAATGTAAGGCAGGTCTCGCTTTTTTACTGTCTTTACAATGAAAACAAAAGGAGGATTTGCCATAAATACGTGTTTCTGATTTATTCTTTGATTTATTAATTAAATCTAGAAATGAAATACTCACTGACAGATGATGCAATGAGCAATTTGTTAATGGTTGGTTGAAAGGGTGGTTCCATTAACGAAAATAATAACAGATTTTGTCTGCAGTGTTATGGCAATCTGGCTTATGAGTAAAAATACTTAAGATAATTTTTAGGAATCCCTAAGAAGAAAAACAGATGTCCTAAGATTAAAGACTAGTAATCTGCACTCCAGCAGCCTGAATTGCTGCTAGATTAGCTCTTGTACAGTTTACAGATGGTTCTAGTTGCTTTGAAAACTTAGTCCAAAATATTTGTGATGAAGTTTCAGATGGAATTCAGTCTTAGCTACAGTGTCTTCATAGATTACTTCTACCAGTAATTCTTTGGACTGTGAAACCTAGTGTGACCACTAAGGTCACCTAGACCTTGCACAATGTACCTTTGTTGGAACTATGAAAAAAACCTGTGGCTGGTCTTTCTTTAAGATCTACAAAATTAGGAATTGTGGTGAATGGTATGAGGATGCATATGTATACCAGATATAACCTCGACTAAGAAAGTACTTTCTGTGGACATACATCTTCCTGCTTTAAAAGTGGTTGACTAGATTGCTTCTTTAGATGTGAAGAGTCCATATTCTGCAGGAGGAATCTTTTACTCATAAAAACTGATTTTGTGTATCCTCCAGAGGCTATTAGTCTAGAAATTTGCAACATGAATTATGAACAGAGGTTGTTAATCATTGGAACTGGCTATCAAGGGAATAGGTTGAGTCTCCATCCCTGGAGGTATTTAAAAGATGTATGTCCTATGTATGTATGGCACACAGGGACACGGTTTAGTAGTGAGCTTGATAGTGTTAGGTTTATATTTGGAATCTTAAGGGTCTTTTCCAACCTAAATGATTCTATGATTCTAAATTATAGATGAGATCATATCTTTGGAGATATCTTTAAAACCAAAATCCTCAAAGAAAGATACTTCCATCTCCTATACTTACTTTCATTTAAATGAAATTTGTAATCTATACTGTGTAGTTAGTAGGATACTTTATGAGTTAACAGCAGTATCCAATCTCTTCCCAGCAGCAGCAGGTCAAAGCTTCATCTTACAAGTATTTCCTAAAAAGTTGGCACAAGACAGCATCATAGAATCATAGAATAGTTAGGGGTGGAAAGGCCCTTATGATCAGCAAATTCCAACCTCCCTGCCATGGTCAGGGACACCTCACACTAAACCATGTCACCCAAAGCCTTGTCCAGCCTGGCCTTGAACGCCACCAGGTTTGAGCATTCACAGCGTCCCTGGGCAACCCTTTCCAGTGCCTCATCACCCTTACAGTAAAGAACTTCTTCCTCATATCCAATCTAAACTTCCCCTGCTTAAGTTTGAACCCATTACGCCTTGTCCTATAGCTACAGTCCCTGATGAACAGTCCCTCCCCTGGATCCCTATTGCCCCCCTTCAGATACTGGCAGGCTGCTAGGAGGTCTCCAAGCAGCCTTCTCCTCTCCAGGCTGAAAAGCCGAATCTTTAATTGTGTCATAAAAGCACTCACTACAGAAACATCCTCATCACCTCGTTCTTGCACATGTCAAACTGACACATGAATGTCTGGCATGGTATAGTGCCTTTTCACCCCAGTAACATAAAGGTATGCTATTACTATGACTGGCATCTTGTTCCTCTACCACCTGTTCAAACCAATGCAACTTTTATATCAACATGTCTTTTAGGAATCTAAAAACTTCAAATTTGCAAACCCCAAATCAATGTAGTCAACAAGTTTGTATGTTGCAGAAAAATAACCTTCACAGCCCTGGAATACAGAACTACTCTCATAAATGAACAAGTAAGAAATAATTGGGTCAATTCACAGGAGGTTTTTGTGCCTAATTTAAAAGTAAAATAATTGTAGAGTCTTGCACTGCTATTGAATCTTAAAGAGTTCATTTTGTGGATCAACCACCAAGGTGGGAGTAATTCTGAGGAAAAATCTGTCAATAATATGGCCAGGTCTGACAAATTGGTTTTTGTGGAAAAACAGGGTGTCAGTACTGCTACTCAATTTCCACTTTTGGATCCATTTTGGATAAGTATGTCTAATGGTAATATGATAAAGAAACCTATAAAGAAAACCAGTACTTTCAATAACTTTGTAAAAATGCAATGAAAAGTATTCAAGGTTAGATTCAGCCCATGCTCCATTTTCTCAGGAAGAGTCCAAAGGCCTGGAAAGTGCTTGCACAACAGCCAGAGGTCATTACTAGTGAAATCACAGGAACTCTAACATTCAGGATGTCCAAGCATTATCTGTAAGCTCAATAGACATAAAAAGTCTACAGGATACCACTTTGGTAGGCAGTCAAAAATTAATCTGATCACCTTCCACACAACCGCCAAGGAGGACAGGACACTGAGGTCACTTGGTTTGTTCAGCACAGAGAAGGCTGAGAGGTGACCTCATTGCAGACTACAACTTCCTCAAGCGGGGCTGCAGAGGGGTGTGCTAGTCTTCTCTCTCTAACGAACAGCAATGGGACACAAGGAAATGGAATGAAGCTGCATCAGGGGAATTTTAGATTGGACCTTAGGAAAAGGTTTTTCACTGAGACACTTGAACAGGCTCTTCAGGGAAGCAGTCATGGCACCGAAGCCCATCAGAGTGTCTTCCAAGGAGAATCTGTATGATGCAATTCATCATATGGTTTAGTTTTAGGCAGTCCTGTGGGGATCATGGAGTTGGACTTGATGATCCTTATGGGTCCCTTGAAACTCAAGATTCTATGATTCCATGATTCTGTGATCGCACAGCTGTCAGATTGAGATCCAAGTCTGTAGATTTTGGGTCACTTTTATATTTGTCTACAAAATCCTCTAAACACATGGGGGGTTGAAGAGAAAACCTAAGACAAAAACCAAAACACTTCAAGTCCCTCTCTTAAAAAAAGAAATCCTAGTAAAAAGGGAAAGTGTTTATGTAGCACTGACTTTAAATTTGATTGTTCAAATCTCATCCTCCTTCAGAGGAGGAGTTTTTACAGTCCAGAAAACATTATTGGTAGAGGTTATATGATGATGCTATACCCTTTTCCCACCTCATTTTCTGATCATCAGGCCTATTATAGTGGTTCTCAGCATAATTGCATCATGAATAAGCCTTAGCAGGTTGAAAGCTACTACATTGTGCTGATTCTTGGTAACTAAGCACCTTTTATAAAAGTTGGGATGACTGAAGATTGGAGGTTTCCATTTAAGGTTCCTCCTTTGAAAGGAGGAAAAGGTTAGACAGGACATCTCCCTCTGTAGCTAGCTGAGACATAACAAAAAGTTTGCTGTACTTTGACACTAGAAGTCTCCACAGATTGCAAAAAATCTGTGTGAGAAAGGGAAAATAATAATAATAGTAATAATGATAATAATTGTAATAATAGTAATAATAATCATTGTCATCCAACCCCAAACCATAAATGACCATTATAAATCATAATAGTCTATTATCACTGATTTCAATGGGCAGCTAAATGCTACTTAAAGAGCTACCTAAAATGAAATGTATATATAGTGAACACTTCTAAAAATTAATGTTATAGACTATTGAAAAAGTAGTGAAGACAATGAAGTACTAAATTAACAAACTTCTTCTTACCAGTTATCTCCTCTCCAAATATTAATCTTTCAGATTTATAGATTGTAGCATCAATTTCATAAGTTCTGTCCCCCCCCCCTTTTTTTTTAATCAATTAACAAAAAAAAGTATCCTGCTCTACTAACGTGATCTTTTGTTGCTGTTGTCTACAACATCCTAAGTACCATAAATCAGGGGAACTGAACAACTGGGAGAAAATTCATGGAAATTAAGGGATGTAAGGTCCAGGAAACAGGATATTTAGAGGCCTGGGTTTGTTTAGTTTAAAGGTGTGAATTCTGGAAGGGAGATTTAACAATCTTCCAATATGCAGAAGGCTGCTGCTGTGAGGAACAGAACAATGTAATCTATATGA
Organism: Lathamus discolor; assembly: GCF_037157495.1. NCBI lineage: Eukaryota > Metazoa > Chordata > Aves > Psittaciformes > Psittacidae > Lathamus > Lathamus discolor. Next base: position 64,965,374 of record NC_088909.1, read on the forward strand.
CCACTGTGGAAAAAATGAGATTTAATTAATTTAGATTGCAGCAGATGAGGTGTCATTTGGGGACTAGCAAAAACGAAAAGGTAGGTAAGCATAGGAATAAATGGATTAAAAAGAATGTGGGATCACACAAACATTGAAGAAGGTTATAAAAGAAAAATGTGTCTGCCTAGAACAAGTTAGGTACAGCATCAAGGTTCCTCCCAGCCAAATTTTCTCCAGTTCAATGAGAAGTGTTTGGAAAAATAGGGAAAAACTTTATTGCTGTAACACTAAAGAAAAGTGATACAAATAATTTTAACTATTTTACTGCAGAGCATTTTAGACCATTCTGAAAGTTACATGAGGAAGCGGTAAAGGGAAGCATGAGGGAGATCGGACTCGTTTCCACTCTAGGCGGCTGTCAAGCAGACTTCCACTCTCAGGCTTCTCAATGAAGAGAACTTTTGTCAGCCTCCCATAACTTATTCCTTGCAACTTTCAGAAGGGAGTTTGGTTGTCTATTTGACAGCCTTCACCATGATTCACTCCTGAATACCAACATGTGTTGTGTCTTGAAAACAAAAGGTATTCATCATTGTGAAGTTTTTCCAGCAAGTTTTATTTGATATACTTGAAATAATTCGCATCTTGGAACGATTGTTCAAAGCAGACACTAAAATTTAACTGAAAAGTTGCCTTCTCTCACTGTGCTAACATCGACTTAATCAGGAATGGATACATTGCAGACCCCAAAAGTCAGAAAAATAGATTTTATTCTTGTCCGTTATAAGTCTTCTAAATGGTAGTTCAATTAACATGGAGGAAAGACAGACAGCTGTTTTAAAAAAAGGAAAGACTATTACAAAAATGAAAATCCTTGTGAATTATTTTTGCACAGTTTGGATGGGAAAGGAACAGAAGAAGAGAATGTGAACTTGTTAATTCCCCTCCAAACCTCAGTGGGCAGGGAGGTTTGAAGACAATACCATCACAAACTGGAAGAGAAGCAACGTTTACCACTTGCAAAAGCATTCAGCATAAAGACAAAATTATCAACCCTCCATTCAAATATTATTCTAGTCTTAATATACACTCAGTAAAGCTGGTAATTCATCAGACAAACAAGGAAATGCACATAAATATGTGCATATACATATATACACAGACATATACCCTTAAAAACAACAAATGGGTTTTAAATAGAATGAATTTATAACAAATAGCAAAGTTTAGCAGACAGTTAAATATCTCTTTCTCTAAGGTTATTCATAAAAAAAAAAATCAGGCCCCTTATGAGTGAAATCAGATCATTTTATGTGAAGACATGCCACAGGGCAGCTACAGGAGCACACCAAATGAGGTAGGATGGAAAAATCCTGTATCAAATACCTCATGGAATTTCTTTTTCCTCTCTTAGTACAGAAAAAGGAAAACGCAGTTCAGATAGTCAGGAATGGCAAAGTTTTGTTCATATATTAGATGGTGCCTGGCAGCATGGGTAAGAATCAGATTCTTCCGCTAAGCTTCAGTGTCAAGGTGTTATGGTTGGTTCTGACCATAAACCTTTTCCTTAAAAGAGCATTTTAAAGTTGGATGTTGTACTGATAATTTTTTTGTAGAATATATCCATAGGAGATAGATTTCACAACATGCAGTTCTTCCAGTTCTTCACTTTCTTAGAAACCTATAGAATAAAATACACGACTATTGGGAAGGAAAGTTTGAGCTCATTAAAGCAATGAGTCAAGGAGTGCTTTGTTCTAGTGAAGGTGGGTCTCAAATGTGACATTCAAGAGAACTAAACCACAAAAATCTTTAGCTTTATGTAGATGGCATGGTCCAGTGCAATTTACTAAAACAGAACGAGCCCTTTCTGGAGGAAAGATCCCATTGAGTAAGGATGGGAAACTCTATCTCTTATTCTCCATCCCCTTCTATTAACTGATTAGTTGGGCAATTCTACTTGGTAATTGATGGCACAGTCTCATCATACTGAAAACCTCACTGTCTTTCAACTGAACCACAGCATGTTAGCTTATTTAGGTATAATCAGTGCTTAGAACTCCAGCTAGTAGAGAGCAGCATGCAATGTTTCCTCAACAACAGCATACCAGGAACAATTGTTTAATGTTTGCACTGTTTTCCTGTAGGATTGATTCCCAACCCAATTCAACCCAATTCAAAGACCTTTTCCTTCTAGTTGCCTCCATTGCCTGACTACAGAACACTCAAAAGACTACATGTAAACACTATGGTGAAAATCACAGCTAAGACCTAATACTTCAGGCTTCAGAGTGCCATGGCATGCAAGAAAGATGAAGCTCATCTAAACCTGCTTGGCAGCTGGCTTATCACTGAGAAATGAATGTGCAAGGGATCTAGGGATCATGCAAATCTTGTCACTTTCCAGGCCATGTTACAAAAGAAGTTGGTTGGTTTGTTTGGGTTATTTGTAACTATAATTTTCAAACATATATATGTGCATATACAGATACCTCTGTGTGTGAAAGAGTCCTTGAACAAATTGATGAAGTGTAAACTCTCTTACCCTTTCCTCATCTCTCAAATACAAATAAAAGCCCACCTAAAAACCATGAACTGACTCTTGTGTCTCTCTCCTTAGGAGGATGCTGATGGTTGGTTACACAGCTCTAATGGAAGATGCTTTGAGTTCTCAGTTCGGCATAAAACACATGTCAAAATTAACTAGTTCTGAGAATCCATTTGTAGATGGACTAAAACATGTTTATTTCTCCATCTTTAGTTAAAAAAAAAAAAAAGTAAAAATTAGGCTAGAAGAAGGCCCATCTCTTTGATCAAAAGACAGGCTAATCTGAATTACCTGTTCTTTGATCCAATGACATCTTTCTCTTTTAAAATGTGGTTAGAATTTTAAATTCTTCCTATTTGTTTCAGTGATCCTGCTGCTGCTCTGCCTTTTATGTGGTGTATACATGCTCTTGAACAGAATAGCACTATCAGTGCTTTTGTGCTGACTTTTCTTCAGCTTTAGTTACTGCTATGCCTGTTCTTCTACATGAGTAGAGTTTGAGTACCCTGTCACTAACTCCGAAGTGATCAAAGCATGTCTTAAGATTGTGGAGAAATTGAAAAGACCTAACAAAAGAACTATCCTCATAAATGAAAGTGAGGCACAGAATTTAGCTGGAAAATGCTGAAGACATTTTGTATGAAATATGCTGAAAGTAATAGACATTTCAAATTACTGTAATAGACATTTCAAATTACTGTGAGAAATCAAAGGAGGTTTCAGATGCTTTCGAATATCCATCAGAAGAGCACAAACGACTGCAGCTCATGTATTTTATCTTAAGCTTGGCAAAATAATACTCATTTTCTTTTCTATAAACATGTACTCACAGTTGCATGCTAACTAATTAAAATATAAGATTTTTTAGAGGTATATAGCATGAAAACAAACCAGAAAAAAAGATATGATACAATGCTACTAAGATGCAGACAGTAGTCGGCCAGATTTACCGAGTAAAATCCTGGCTCCGTTTCAAACTTGGGAGTTTTGCCAAAATTTTTAATAGGGCCAGGATTCCACTATTTGCAATCTATGATAGAAGAAAAAGGGAAAGAATACGAAATGTAAACAAAGAAGGAAGAGAAAATTCCTAGTCATATTCAGCATACATGTAAATTCACATAGATACACGTTTAATGCAAAATGACAGCTATCAATGTTTGTTAACATGATTTGATGTTTTTAATGAAGTTTTAAATTTATACCTATTTTAGAGGTGATAAAATCAAGATACACTGAGATTGTTGACTTTCTGTGGCAGCAGTTTGTTTCAAGTGTGGTGTGAGAGTCTGGAGATAGAAGAAGGATTAATAGTGAAAGGAAATGGAGCAGAAATTCTGATAACTATCCTTTCTGTTCAAGAATACCATTGCTAAGGAATGCCTGACCATACCTGAATGGAAGTATCCTACTCAGTACTTTTTGTCTTCTTTGGTATTTGTGCTTGAGAATAGTGTTATTAAACCCTGGAAAATTACTTGTTTAGATATCTGCCCATTATAAGACTGTTCTTTTCAATGTGAGTAAATTGCCTGTGTCCCTCTGTGTGACTCTCAGGATAGCTACTAGCTGCAACATGAGCAGAACACACAGATTTTCTTCATACACTGTTCCATCAGATTCTTATTTCTACAAGAGTTTATTTTTTTAAATCTGCTATTGTTTTGACAGCATGACATTACCCTTCGACATAAGACTTCAGAGAAAGATTGATTGATTTGTATTCATGATGTTTCAGTGATTCTTAAAAAATGTTGTTTAATCCTTGGCAAAGAAGAGAATTTAATTTGCTGGAACAATTCCAGTTTCCTTCAGTCCCTAGAGTTCTAATGATCTGGGAAGTATTATGAAGAAAAGGAGACAACATCCACTGCCTTGTCAAGACAGGAGACTAAGAGGTGGAAGCCCCAGTAAACATGCATGAGGCCCATAAAAGAGAAAAACAAAATGCCAGTTCTAGCTTGGCCAACTCCCTGAGCAATACAACGGGAATACAGGCCTCCAAGTAGAAATACTAGAATAGGACTATGTTGGTGTAAGTGATCTGTTTGATTTTTCTTTGTAAGAAACTTAAGCCAAATACAGCATGCTTCTACCTTGCTATAGCTAGAGAGCATTCTCATATCATATCTTGCCTTGTTCAGACCTTTTAGCAAGCATTTCAAGTGCCAAATTAGTACAGGACAACACTAGGTATTTTTGTTTGACTGTAGTGCTATCTCACATAGCATTTTCTCCCATCTTTTCATTCCACTATCAATATAAGTCTCATGATTTCCACTTGTCTTTCCAAAGGCATGCCACAGGAATAGATCTCATCACTAAAATACGCTTTACAGAGCTTTACAAAGACAATTGCCTTTCACTTACAAGATTGGGAACAGTTAAATATAGATTACTTGTAAATCAGCCAGTAAGCTTTCAGCAGACTTCCCTGTTCTGACTCATGTTCCTTCTCAAATGTGTTGTGGAGAGACACCTGACATGTGCAGGCTGCCCTGATTTTACCTTGTGTCTGCAGTGTGCACCTCAGTGTGCTGGGGTGACTCGATCCACATTCCTGCTGGCCGGTGCGGGGATGAGGACTTAGCTGTAGCAGTTTCTGAAATCACAGATGTAGGAATGAGGTCTGAGGCCTTGAGGGGTGTGCTGAAGGGAGTAATGAATTGCAAGACCCTGATAAGGGTGTTGAGGTCAGACAGCCTGAGTCAGCAGGGTGGAAGAGGGAATGATGTTAACTGCTAATGTGTCAAGGTTCTGTTCTGCCCTGAGTCCCAGGGATGAAGTGCCTGGTTGGTGCCTAGTCAAGACTCTCCTTGTCTCTCATTTACCCATTAAAATGCGCCACATTGATAAAGTGGGTCTCCCTACACTGCCTGTGATGGCAGTCAGTAATTTGACTACAGTTTCACATTTAAACATTCTCCAAACATATAAATGGGGCATTCTAACTCCTCCACAAGAAGGGAGGAAAATTTGACCCCATGTTGCAGACGAGTCGATGGGCTTGATCCTCTCTCCTCCCCAAAGTACTGATGCCTTTTTGGTAAGATATGTGCCTCCGACTATGTCCTGTGATACCTAGGTGAACCTAATTTTAATGAATTACCATATGGTTTATTTGGTTTTCCTATTTGAGTTCAATTAATTGTTAGTTAGCTTTTGCATTTTAGTTCTAATGCAGTAAGTGAATTATCAGCAGCACATCTGAACCTGTATTTCTGTTGCTTCAATGAACCACACTATTTGTGCATCCATAATCATGACATTACAGTGTTGAATTGGTTACAATCAGAAACTAAGCCTGACTGCCCCCAGCCACTCTGATCTCTGAGGACTAGCTGGAATGCAAAGGGGCTTGTTTTCTGTCAAATTTCTATACTCTTAAAGCAACACTGGGTGATCTTGTGCCTTTAAACCAATACCCCCAGCTGGAGGACAACCTAAGCTTACAACATCCTTTTTGCTGGACAGGAGCATTAGACTTAATGATTCTACATCATTAGACCAGGTCTTTACTCCCCTGAGTAGCAGCACATCCTCGGCTGGATCACCTCTCCTATGAAGACAGTCTGAGAGAGGGTTATTCACCCTGGAGAACGGAAGGCTCAGGAGAGACCTTAGAGCAGCCTTCCACCATCCAGAGGGGCCTCACAAGAAATCTGGTGAAGGACTTTTTACAAGGACATGTAGTGATAGGACAAGAGGGAATGTCTTTAAGCTGAAGGATGGTAGAGTTAGATTAGATATTAGGAAGAAATACTTCACTGTGATGATGGTGAGAGACTGGAACAGATTGCCCAGTGACTGCCCCATCCCTGGCAGTGATCAAGGCCAGACTAGATGGGGCTTTGAGCAATCTGGTTTAGTGGAAGATATCTTTGTTCAAGGCAGGGTGTTGGAACTAGATAATCTTTAAGGTCTCTTCAAACCCAAACCATTCTATGATTCTAGGAAAGGAAGACTAGAAGAATCAGCTGTGCTTCCGAAGTGGAGTGTACAGCAATGAAGATCATAGACACACAGCACATTCATGATCTGATATAAAATTAATAGACATTCTTTTTAAAAGTTAGTATATTCTAGAAATTGTTAAACTAAATTTGGCCAATTAGTCATTAGCATGCAAGGAGCTGTCAAAGCTCAGGAGAAGTCTCTTTAAATCTTTCTTTTCTCTTTTGCTTACATTTATGTGAAGGTCTTGTTAGCAGTCTAATCATTTGGTAACTATTTCACATGTTCCATCTTTTAGTTATATGGAAAACCCTGAAGAGAAGTAAAAATTGCCTATGAAACAAGTCTGGTCCTCAACTCACATATTAGTAGTGTCTTGAATAAATACACAGATTTGTTAATTTTGCACTTTTCCGTTTATATATTTTTCTCATCTCTTTCATTTATAAAGTGACTGTGACTTTTAGAATATAAGAAACAGTAGTGCTTGGAAAATAGCCCAGAGACCACTGTGCACCATCATAAAAGTATATGGTTTCTTTTGTAAGGCATGAGATTATGGCACTGATAAAGCTCAGATTCTGGAAGAGAGTGATGGAGAACTGAAGGAAGAAAAGCTGAAAGGAAATGAGGGAGGCAGACAAGGTAATATATTGTTCTGAGTTGCTGGGCATAAAAATGAAGCAGGTTTATGAAAGAAGAGCAGGAGAATGCTGCAAGAAAAAGCAAGCTTGTAGTGTCAGCAATCAACAGGCCTCTGTGGAACAGCCTCTTTGCACACAACAGCAATAAAGGCTCTGTTTCATTACAGCAGAAGTAGGAAAATCTGCAATTTTGAAAGGTAAAAACTACAAATGGATGTAATGGCAACAGGCACCCAACAGACTTGAGGAGCATATCTGACTGAAAAACTATCTCGTTAGGCAGAGGCAAAGGTACTTCCACACAACAGTTATTTCTCCTCCTCCTCCACATCTTCAGTGTGTGAAGTTAATTCTTCAAAATTAGTCATGCAAATATGAGGAAATACAGCGTGGCTTTCGCAGGAGCATGGAGGTAACATCTGTCAACAAATGCCTTCGCAGAAATACTGCAGTCCTGTGAACAAAGAAACCTCAGAGAAGAGGAAGAGTAGAGAATTAAGGAGATGACACTGACTCTCACAAGTGCAGCTATGCCAGAAGGTTCTTTTGTCTTGGAGGTGAGGGTGTAATGAGATCCAGTGGCTATCAGATGATATTGGGAAAGTTCATGGAGGAACTGTGGTTTTAACAGGACATATAATTAAACATTGGAACAAATATGAGAAATCATACATCACTTGAAGACATGAAAGACATGGCTCATTACAAGATTAGATGCAGGACTCACTAGCTGAAGCCCATGGCTTCCTTTATTCAGTTAGTCTAATTGGTGATTAACTAATTCTGATCTTTTAGTGTGAGAGTGCTGTGTTGTTGCTTGTTATACAAAAAAAAAAAAAAAAAAAATCCCAACAAAACAACAAACCATGAAGGAAAACACAGGCACAGTGGGGTCTGCATAAAAATGTTTCCTAAAAATATGCAAATGAAAGAGCTGAGATCTTTCTTTATGCAGTCTGCTCTTCTGGCATGCACCTGAGAGCCTTAGAAAGAGACATGCTAAGTGGAGGCCACAGGGGAACTGAGATTCCAAAGACAGCACATAATGAGTGCATAATTCCTGTACATCCCAGTGTTTGTTTTCTTCTCTTTTAGGGGGTGGTGGTTGTGGTGGTGTGCTACGGTTTTGGTTTGTGGGGTTTTTGAGGTTGATTGATAGAGTTTGGATGGGAGACAATACTGAGGAACATGATGCCTTGCATCTTGACCACAGTGGGGATGGCTTTCTGTCACTGTGACCCAAGCAAGAGGGTTTTATGGATAGAACACTGTCCATTTCATCTTAGGAGTGGTTCCAGGACAAATGCATTTAGAAGCCTGGAAATTTTGGCTTTAAACAGAAAATATGAATTAGACAGAGCCTGGAAAACTGAGCTTTAAAAGCAAACAGGACCACAGTGAACTTACTACCATGTACCCATAAATCTCACTTCGGGCTTTTTAAACTATATAGCTCCAGTCTGTACTAAATCCCTGTCCCAAACTGAACATCTGTTGAAAAAGAGCAATCAAGTAGGGAGATCTGGAACAAGGCCAGGTTGGACAGAGCCTTGGGTGACATGGTTTAGTGGGAGGTGTCCCTGCCCATGGCAGGGGGGTTGCAGTTGAGTGATCTGAAGGTTCTTTCCAACCCTAACTGTTCTATGACTCTATGATTCTACGATTTTTATTGTAAGAGGGGGATGGCTGAGAAGAGGGAGGTGAGAGACTTTTGGAGATCTTTTGTTCCATGATCATTTCCCGTGGGGGTTGGGGAGAGACGACAGCCTAACATAATCCCACTTAATTACTGAGAATTCTTCCCTGATTAGTCACACTCCCAGCAGGACGGGGTCTGCTGCTCTTCCTGTGAAACAACTGGAGATCATGACTGCTACCTGCAAAGCGATAGCATCTGTACATATGCACATTCATCCTTTCTCTTTTTTTCCCAATTCATAAACGAACTGTGACTGTAAGGATCCATGTGAACAGAAGTAAAAAGAGCGAAATACAGCTGATGACTACTGATACATCAGTAGTATATCAGGGTTACAGCAGTTTGTCATGCAGTTCAAGGATTAAAAGGAATTTAAAAATTGCAGGTGGCAGGTAAAATTTCACACTAAACTTGCAAATATTCAACCAATCTAACATCTTCCTCTGGTACCGAATCCTACACCACTGTAGTGGGGGTTTTATAAGTTCCATCACTGTCAGCAGTTTGGGACTGCAGACCTACAACAAAGACAAGCAAGTAAGTAAATATCTTTATCAGCAGTTGCTCAAAATATATTGCAGTACACTAGATGGCAGAATTTGGAAACTGATACGCTCCAATGTTTTCAAGATGGGTAAATATTTGCCTTGAAATTTTACATAGAATGTGATCCATGTCAAAAGATGTCAGTGTAAATGGAAAAAGTAGAAAATGGTACTTGCTCAGGAACTGAAAATATATGGTGTTCCACTATATGATCCCTTTTGACTGAAGTGGCTGGTCACATATTCAAAGTCCTCACAATTTCTGGGGAAAGTGATGTCACAGACTGAAGACATAGTAAAGTATCTTTGATACAACTATTTATTTACAAATACTGTCTAAAGTCTCTTTCTCTGAATATGAGAGGAATTAAATGCCTGGAGGAGGTTGTTCTGTCAAAGCTAATTTCATTTACATGATCTGTTTATATGTTTATATGTATATAGGTTTACGTGTTTACATGATCTGTTTATATCATGTAATATTTCATATTATATGATCTGTTCACTCAAACATTTTTCTCAAGATCCTGCTTGCTCTGGATCTGTGACCGTTGGCCAGTAAAACTCAGTGTCTACATACTTCTATTTCTGAACAGATTTGTTCTGGATTTGAGGGGGCAGGAAACTTACTTTGTTTGAGATCTCCTGTAGTTTCAACCTAAACCACAGCTTTTCATAAATGCAAAGATGCAAATGCATACATCAGTATTTTTTTACTCTGCAGAAAATTGCCATTGTACCTACCTTTAATGTGTACCTACCTTTAATGTTCCAAGTAATCTCAAATTGAATGAATGGTAAATCAGCTTCCTATCTCCCCAGGAACTATTCACCCCATTTATTTTCCTTATTTTTCCTCACTTCCTGACATTCTGCATGAATGGTTTGTAGATCTAAACAGTCTAAAAAGAGCAACCAAGGTACAAAAACCAGGGTAAGATAAGGAGAAGCATTTAGCAAAGAACAGTGCTATAGCATGGAGCAGTGGCACAGCTTGGAGGATCAACATGAGATCAAAACAGTGGGCTTTTTTGACTAGACATAGGCAGGATTTCTCTAAAAATAAAGAATCTCTTAAAAAAATCACTTCCTAGAATTGTGCTCTGAGAGATTGTCTTTGGAAGCTCATCAAAAGTGTGATTGTTTCAAGCAGTATTTGTTACCAAATGCATATTTTGGAGGACTCTTATCAACACCAGGAACAAAAGTTTGGTGGAGTTATTTGGCTGACCTTACACAGTCAAGTGTTAAGTACCTTCCAGGGAACAGGCACCTCATCCAGATTCGAGATTTGGTCTCATCTGTAGAAATCTTGTTCTAGCTCCCTTTCCCTTGATGTATTTTGTCTTTGGCAGGGTTTCTTTTTTTGTGTGTGTTTGCTTGTTTGTTTGTGTGGTTTTTGTTCCCCTCCTCTCACACCCTTCCCCATTTGTTGTTTTCTCTTTGTGCTTTTATTTTGACCCAAACGTGTGATCCATACACACAAAATTGGCTAAATCAGTAGGCTGAGCCAGAAGGAATGAAGCTTACTGATGTGACATAAACAAAACCATTGCATCAATTCATGGCACAGCACTGGAGTTACTTACTATACTAAATCTGTATGCATTTATAATGCAAACTCTTTACTGCTTGACAAAGAGGATGTAGTTATCTGAACTTCAATTTTTTTAATCCATCATTTGTTTAATTTTTTAACTCATAAGTAAATAAATTCATTTAAGAGTGAGAAAAATCCTCATTTAAATTATTAGCCTCATTTTAGCAATTTAAGTTAAACAAAACACAATTTGCTGCTGCTTCAAATCAGCTTAATTGGTCCTGTGAGAACTAAATTAGTCTTTATGTTGGCTGTATTAAGGCCTCTTGTTAACTGGCAGAAACATAGGCTCATTATACATCTCAGTATTCATGAGAAACACAGAAATGGGATCTGCAAATACAGTTCTGAAAATAGAAATAAAAACTATTCATCTACTTCATAAAATTAAATTTTTTTAATAAAAAACATCAGAAACAAAACACAATCTTCTCTGCTCCTATCTCTCAAATTTTTTTCTCTTTAGTGGTTAAGAAAGGGCAATGTTGGATTTTTTCCTGCCAAAAATAAAAATAAACTTTTAAGTTCTCCAAAATAATCCAATATTAAAAAAAAAGTTATTTTTGTTACTAATTTGAAAGTGCCATCTAATGAATCAGTGTCTGTCTTTTATTTGCATATGCAGAGAAGTAGGAGCTCTGACCAGTTTCTCTCATTGTCAGGACAGGAGGAGACTGTTCTTTGTGGATTCTTTGCTCTTTAATGTGGTGTAGTCTTCTTATCTCGGCCAGTATAGTAATATATACTTTTATGCTGTTATAACCTGGTGTGACCCCATTTAGTAAAACTCTTTCAGCCTGATCCACCAACCAATTTTTCACCAAATGTATTATGGACTTACCTTGTTATCTCTCAGTTTATGCTGTCACATGCCAACCATGAAAGCTTAATGTTTCAGCACCAGAGGCAGTTGGCCTCAGTAAAAAAAATGCAGCTATTTTGGAAGGCCACATATCATGTGCAATTGACAAAGAGATTTACAAATAGATGCTTTGTGTACCATGAAATGTAATCACAATTCCAACCCCATGATTAGGCACATTTGGCTAGATTCAGTCCCTGTTTCCTTGTTCTTACAGAAGTTGTGGTGTTAGTGAGCAGTAGTTCAGGCATAAGAGGGATTGACATTACTTACATTCTGGTGAAATAAAAGAGCTTTGCAAACATTGGTAATTCAGCATTCAGGTCTGCCAGCAGCTGCACTGACAACACAAATTCTATGATTTGAACCATTTAAACGATCAGATTCATCTGATCATCTTATGAGCAGATGCATAACCTAGAAGCTGGTATTTACCTATATTTTTTAACCTGAGCTCACCAGTGACTGCTATGTTACTTGCTGGATGACAAGCAGCTGCTGCCTGGAACTGTTTCCCAATGAAATCATAAACACTGGTGCAAGCATCAAATCCCACATTCCAGGTGTTTTAACAGAATGACAACATCTGGATTGAATAGGGAGAACCAGTCACATGGATCTGACCATTAACATGCCAGTATTTCTTAGTGTACTTTTGCCATGCGCAACATGGCTTCAGTGGGGATGGCCTGAAATTGTGTCATGATCCTTATACTCTTGGACGAGGAACTGATATTTGAATACTCTAGAAGTCAGGTCAGTTGTAATGGTGGAAACTGAAGATAATCAGTCCTAATAATTATATATAAAGAAATCCTTATAATACATTTGCAGTTGAAATCAGAGTATAGTTTTATTGGATAACATCATTCTCATCTGAATGATGGGAAATGGTGATGTCAATGAGGTGTGGCTCTCCTGTACACAGTAATAATATAAATGGAATAGGAAGGATATATAAAAGCTGAAGGAGTATCATGTTGCTGTTAGACTGTATAAAACTACTTCCAGTAAAATACTTTGTTTTTTAATGTCCTTAATTATAAAGGGTAGTAAAGGTGCTGCTAAAATAGTGGGAACTGTTTGTCTGCTGTGAACACAAGTGAATAAAAGTAATATCTAAAAAAAATGGGAATTGAAAAGTGGTTACTAGAGAGAGAAGGCACTGAAGAAGGAATCACTAAGTTGTATTATACCACCTGGGTTTGCTGTTTATAGTCCTTTACACTTTATGATAATAATTGCCAATAAATCAAACACTACAGTTTTGGATGGCTTTGGGGCATGAACAAGGGCTTCAACACAGCAAAATTATGCTATTGCAGTTAAAGATCCCTAGTTAACAATTATAGTGACAATATTTCTCTGGTAAACTCTTGTGCTCAAGGATTCACTGTCTTTGAGAGTTAAATATATCTTGAAATCCGGAAGCTGTGGTCTTTTGCCTGTGCTGATTTTTAAGTGCAAAGAAGCCAGATGTTTAATACGAAATAAATTGTAGTCAAAGCAGAGGACTGTCTCTTCCCCTAAAGAAGAATTACCCCCAAAAGAGTGTAATTAGTATTTGCATGCCTTGAACCTAGTAATGAACACACCAAAATAGTGCAAATGACAACAACATGTAAGCATTTTGTAACACTGTAGTACTGCTAGTGGCATAACCGTAAGCATTTTGTAATGCTGTGAAGCATCAGTGCATGTATAATACTAAACTGCAAAGAAACAAATGCAGACGTGTGCTATAATTGCACAGCCAGGGTATAAGAATACATCTGAACACTCTTTGAGGTAAAAAAACCTGGGAGATGAGTCTTGTGGATGCAGAACAAGCAAGGAAAACAGAAAAATCCTGTGGAATAAGCAGGAAAGCTGCCTGGTGTGATCTGGGCCATGAAATCAGATGAACAATCCTGCGTGGAGGTGAGATCCCCACCTTTTTATTTTCACAACGGAGGGACCAAGGAGCGTGAGAGCAGCAAAGGTGTTGAAATAGGGGTGAAAGTTGTTTCCCCCTTCTGTTTTCAGCTTTGTTCCTCTTCTTCTAAGCTGGATCAGCTGGGCCCTAGTGACTACTATAGTGGTGAAATATTGCCATCAGTGCTATTAGTATAGCATCAGCTTCTCACATGTAGATAGTTTCAGATGAGATGAGTGAGAACTAACTTCAAATATGCAGTGGTAATGATGGAGAGCAAATGAAAGCTAGCCATTGACAATGTGTATTGTTAGTCAATGTGACTTTAGTATAGTTTTCTTTTGAAGATTAAAACTGGCCATTAACATCCTTCTGGTGTTTGATATTTCAATGACACACACAATTCTAGTAAAAAGAAGCTATGTGTCAGGTTTACTGTGGCTAATTGTGGTTAAGTTCAGCTCCTGGGAGATATTGCTAATTCAAGGGGTAGTAAGAACAGCATCAGTTACAAGATTCAAAATCCTAAAATAAACTATTCCGAGTTATTATTTTCCTTTTTTTTTTTTAATGTAATCATCCCCCCCCCCCCCATTTTCGTAGCCATTGACAGATGCTTCAAATCATCCTGTAAGGCTGCCCTGGAATTAGGAAGCTTGTAAAAAGCTTTTCACAGTGAGGAAGGGGGTGGAGTATGGGCATGTGTTTGTTAATTTCTGAGTCATTATGCTGACCAATCCCACAAAACTAGGAAGAGATGATATATGTGACTGTATGGACCTGGAGCAAGGCTCACCATGGTCACCTGGCCAGATTTAAGTGGAGCTCTTTTAGGGCTGGCTCAGTCCAAAAAAGCAGCACACTTTTACACCCACAAGGTGTAAAATTTTATTCCAAATTCCTATTTCTTTAAAAGCAATCAAACCCTGTAACAAAGCTTGCTGCAGTCTTATCTGACCACTTATACACAAGGATTTGTCTAAGAAAGTGAGCAGTTCTTTAAACAGCTGTGTAATTACCAAGGTGTTAGGATTATATCTTATTGTTTGATAATCAGCTGTTGACAATAAATCAGAACGTGTTTTACCTTCTTACAGTAAGGTATGTTCCTTTCCCTAGCAGGAACAGAATGATTTACTTCCAACCGCAAGATAACATCTACAGAGCTCATCTTAAATCTGTTATTTCTTTGAAGTGTAGTACTCTCCTATCTGCTACTTTGTCTTAGCTTTTTTAAACATACAGCACAGTGTGTGCTGTATAGATAAGATCTGGATTCCAACTGAGCCAGTCAGCAGTAAAGGACAAGCTGACTCTTGGAGTCATCATTCATCTTCCTGTTCCTGGTTTGCCATGTTCTGTCATTGCCCAGAAAAGCTCCTCAGCACACTGTGCTGTCCATTGCCTGAAAAGTTCAGGAACTTCTTTCTGCTGG
Source organism: Lathamus discolor (assembly GCF_037157495.1). Lineage (NCBI taxonomy): Eukaryota > Metazoa > Chordata > Aves > Psittaciformes > Psittacidae > Lathamus > Lathamus discolor. Next base: position 64,980,558 of record NC_088909.1, read on the forward strand.
CAGCCAAAGCAAACTGTGAGCTCTCTCCTAGATTAGAGAAATGTGTCAGCTTGCTTGCAGCCAATGGCTCTGCAGAGTATAAAGAACTCTGTAAACATATTCCTTGAAAACGACCCCTTCTGTTCTGAGAGCTTGTAAGTGCTGTACCTGTACCTGTCTTGTGTTAAGGATACTGTTTACCATCTTTGGTCATTATTCATACTGACTGGATAGTGGTAGTATCAGAAACAAGCTTTTAATTCTCAAAGGAGAGCTCTTAGGTTGCAGTTATGCTGTCTTCAGAGGAGGGCAAAAAGATTTCTGGTCTGTGAGGTGCATTTTGAACCTATAGTTTCCTCAGCAGAGCATTTTTGTTGTATTTTCGCACATTTACCATGGTCAGGTCCTGGTCTCTCTCTAGGACTTTTACAAGCATAAAAATACACATATGTGTAAATAAATACTAGTATAAAGTATACATATTAAAAGCTTATAACCACAGTCAAAATTTTTGATTAATAAACAGGATTTCCCCCTTTACAACAGATAATAAACATATGATAAGAAACTTTCCCTTTACAAACATTGACAACTGTCTGCTAAAATATATTTTCAATACATAGGGTCACGCCACACACCATTACTTTTCTAGGGCACATTTAAAACAGTAGGGAGTTGTTTTGACAACTGATGGTATAAAGCAGCCTACTTACATGTGTAAGGGAGACATAGCTTAATACAGAGAAATGGATGACTGAAATGCCTGTCCTCCTCAATTCCAGTGTGAAAAAATGAGAGGCCCTAGAACAGGAGACGACTGCTGTCCACAAAAGATACAGAAATTTTTCACTTGTTACCAAATTATCGCAACATGTTTTGTATCTGGGCCTTTCAATGTGAGGCTAAAATTCTGTCCTTAGCCTCTCCAGAATGTCTGCATTGCAGGCAATGGCTCTGCTCTTAGAGCTTGTAACTGTGAACAGGGAAACTGTCTGTAAAGAGCACTCATGCTTTGGCTTGGCTTCTTCTCTTTTTTCCTTCTTTTCTTCTTCTCCTGCCCCTAGCTCCCCTTCCAGTATTGCAAGATATTTAATATAATGACTCTGATTTCTTTTATGATGGTCCAAATCAGGTACCCATCTTTTTTTGTTGTATTATGAGACTCATTCTTATCCTAAACCTGTAATACAAAAGTAAAATCCAAAAGTCATAAATTTCATAAGACAGACAGGGCTCTCTTTTCCTATGCTTTTTAAAGCTTACAGAGGGCAAAGAGATGAATTTTCAAAGATCTGATGAAGAACATCGAGTCATAATGGAAAATACACTTAATATGGTGAGGTGAGAATTTAATTAAAATGTCTCACAGCTGAAAAGGAGCCAGATGAGCAACCTGCTGAGATTAAACTCCTATTCACCATATCTGAAGCCAGATTTCCACCATCCTCTTCTAGCCAGGTCTTTGTACTAGCGCATAAGAGCTCAGTTGTTCATTTGGCGCCTGGTTGTTGCTGTGATCTTGGTCACATGAGGAGGCTTTTAGCAGACTGTTCACATTCCTTTAAACTCTTGCATAATAGAAAGCAGTTGCTGAGCATGCTGCTGAGCACTTTGCTGTTCTTCTTTTAGCCTTTCCTTGTCATGGAGAAGTGCCTCCTGCAGGGAAACTAGAGATGGAGTTTTAGATGAAACATCCAGATACAGCAATTAGCATGGCGGACGAGTTATACTGTAACTCGCTACCCAGCCGTCCTCCATCCGAGCTTCACAACTGCTGGAGAGCTACTGCTCTGGTAAATGGATTTTTTCTCTTTTAGCTAGCTTCAAAATTACTCCCCACCCCCAACAAATTGAAAGAAAACCACCAAACCTCAGAATACCCAGAAACAGAAGTACAAGCAATTTTGGGCATGCCTTCTGCAAAGAAACACAAGAAAATGGATAATTCAGTTCTGGATTTGTAGGGAACAGTCTCTTCTTATGTGGTGCCGCTGCAAGAAGGAAAACTTTTACCTCAGGGTGATTACTAAGACCCACAGGAACTGAGAAAATTGCAGTCTTTTTCTTTCCATATTAGCGCTGCCCGGTGTTGCATGTCACATGCTATAAAGGGTTAGGATATATTACATTACATATATGAGCTTCAACCTCACAGGGACATCTAGCCTTACCAAGGCAGACCCCTCTAATCCTCAGAAGTAGAAGAGGCAACACCATGAGGACCCAGCAGCACTCCTTGGAGCTTATTATCATAGGGTTGTCAAGTTATTAAAAATGAACAGAGAAATAGAGAGATTGTTCCCATCCTGTAACCCTATGAAACATCTTCAGAAAGCAGAGGCCTAAGCCAAGTCATGCAACCCAAACCTTGCCAGGTTCTCCCTCCTCCTCCTCCTCTTCTGCTGTCTCAGAGGGGAAACACATGACTTCCCCGGGTTCATAAACCGAAAGAGGGACCTGGGGAAAATTCAGACCAGCAGGCAAGTGGTTACTTGTCCCACATCCTGGTTTTAAAACCCAGTATAGAGCAGATAACCTAAAGAATCTCTTCAGGTGTGCGGAAATACGAATTTGTAAATGCTGACTCTCACAGCCATCTGAAGCGTCAGGGTGGTGTATTTTGAACTTGTTTTCTGTCTAGTCACAAATTCAGTAAATCAGGTACCCCTGAAGAGACTCAGAAGGAGCCTAACTTCTTCATGGATCAGCATGACCTCATAGTGGTGGGAATGGTAGAGTCTCAGTTCAGGTTTCTGTGTGAAAACCCACAGCCAAGGAGAGGATGCTCCTTCAGAAAGCACTTGACTCCCAGGAAAGATTTTCTCTATCATCTGATACCTCTCAATCTAAAACAAAAAGAATGAAGTGGGGTTTGCAGAAACCTCCAGGGGGGTGTAATTGCATCTGAGCACCATTGAGAAGTGGTGATTCAGAGAAATCTCCAGGAACTCGCCAACAAAGTTTAGGTTGACAAGCAGGTATTCTATATTGCAGCACCGGGAGACACAGGGGATAGCTCCTCCTAGTGTGTCTTTCCTAAGTGCTAAAAGCCGTCCTTATATAGTCACTAAGTATACATATTCATTACGTTCATACATGCATATTCATGAGGCTACTTGTGCATTACATTGTTCTTCTAGAAAGTTTCCCCACATGCGTACAAAAAGGTGGTGGTGGTCTTTGGGGGTCGTTTACTTCTAACAATCTTCATCACTTCTGGCAGTCTTTGAAGCATGCAAGGTAGATAATGCTTACACCAGCTTAATTGGTTCGGTAAGACTGCAGATATAATCATCCTGTCCTACTTGTCAGTTAGTTTAGCTGAAGCCCATCCTGGGCATCTGCTAGTTTCAGACACTCTTTATGTTTTTTATCCTGTTTTTTATCCTGTTTTTCATCCTGTTTTTCTTACACTTATTTTTGTATTAAGGTCATAAGGACCTAAAACTATGCCAGCTGCAATGGTTTATCAGATACAAGGATTCTCATTATGTTCTCTAGCTGCTCTCTGACTATATTTTTTTCTTCTGTGAAACACGTACCTCAGTTATTTTCCATTGCTACTGTTACAAAGCCATCAAACTTAGTGTTACTTAGAATTGATTCTACTTCTTTACAAAGGTTTGTATTTCCTTTTGTGCCTCCTTGTCTCATAAGGACAGCAGATAGTGATGCCAGGAGGCTGGCATCACTGCCTCTGACTGCATTGCTAAACCTCTGCTCCAGCCCAAGTTCTGCTTCTGTTCAAGGAAAGACCCAAAGCTGAGTCTTCATCTGCTTATCTGAAGAGAAAGAAAACCACTCAAGTTTCACGCTGTACTGCCTTCCCTCATGATAACTGCAGAAGGCTGTGTCTCCCCTCACTCTTATAAGATAAAGGCGTTTTGGTAATTATAAGAAATCCTGACTCTGCATGGACCAGTTAGGCTCTTTCAATGCAAGTATCTAGTAAAGCAGCACAAGCAAAAGAGGTTTTTCATCTTCCTACAAAATCTTTTTTTTTTTTTTTTGGTTCATTTCCTAATGTGGGAGTTTAATAATAATAAATTAGAGCTCAAACAGAGCTATGGTGAAACAATCATGTTTAGTATTCATGCAAATGTTCCATCTCCCATTTCCACAAAATACAACTAAGAAGTTGAAGAAAAAAGCAAGTACAATATTTGAAAGCAATTTAAAAATATTACCCAGAAGTAGCAGGCAGGGAATTGTTCTAACAGTTCCCCAGAGTATTCAGATAATAGTGGTTTTGTATCACCTTGGTATGCAGAATTTAAGAAAGAAGAAAAATATTTTGCAGTGAGAACTGTGCTCAGAACTCATATAAAAAGGATCCCAGTGGAATCTTCAGTTTTACCCATATCTGTAGAACCTCATTTGGAAAAAAATTGCTATTGTCCTCCAATGTGGCTTTGAGCAAGGCTCTATTTTGGGCTTTTCTGCTTTCTTGAGATCCTGTCCAGTTCTTGATTTAAAAATAAAAGATTGCAAAATTGAATATGGGTCCCTAGTATCTAGGGTTGTGTGTGTTTAATAGGTCTGTATGTGACTTAACAAATGAAAAGATAATCCAGTCTCTCAGAAAGGTCGTCTTTTAGCATTTCAGCATCTGGTCTTATATATTCTAGTCCACTTGGCTGAATAGTCAGTGCAACTTTATACCTTAACAGTTTCACTTGTGAGTGAAATCTAAAACCTTTCCTGTAGCTGCACTGAACGTCTTTCATCAAGATATAAGAAGAGATATAAGGACCTCTGAGATCATTGCCAGGGGATTCCCTGGACAGATCCTGTGCAAGTCTGGAAATGCTCAAGTAAGGATTATTTTTGTAAGTTGGGTCTGCAAATTGAACTCCAGCATTGATAAATGTACAACTAGTGGCTAACAATGTTGCTTGAAACAAAGTTATTCTTAATACAAAAATTGCAAATGAGAATTAAAAAAATCATATTAGAAAAGTGATTTCAAACGATGCAGCACTATATGGGTGCAAAAGCCTCAAGAAGATTATACAGCCTTGGAGTAAGATCACTGTACTTTGCTGAGGTTAGGTAATGAACCGTACAGAATCTGTGAATGATAGAAGTGTACAGTTATAGTTACTGACATTTTATTAACTCCAAACAGACCAAGTTTTAGATATATGAACTTTTGGAATATTGAAGTCTATACACAGGAACTGTTTACATCACCTTATAAAGTCCATCTTTGCCCTGAAAGCTGCTGGGCTTGCTATTCTGAAATACAATTACAATTATAAGGATTGCTCAGTTCTTAAAATGCAATATTGTTTCTGATCACTGGGAGACAATTTGGAATTTTAAATGTGTACTGAACTATTCATCACCAAGCAGTTACGGAAAATGGCACCTTCTTAAAAATGTACTTAACCTGTTAAATTCACTGCCTAAGACATGCCTCTAAGTTGAAAGGTCAGGAAGAGTCAAAAGAATCAACCAAAGGCATGTAGCCAAAGAACGTATGTAAAACTAGATTAAATTTCTAATTGGATATTGTCTTCTAGTAGTAAAGTGAGCGTTGAGCTTGCCTAAGTAAGCAGGTCCTATACTACTTATTCTTACTAGTCTTACAGAATTAGTATATCTAACAGGAGCTAAGCTGACTCTGTGACTTATGTGCATGTACAGTTAAATCCATGGATATATATGGTGATGCTGCAGCTGGTGAAAGATCATTTTTACTTTGTTCTACTTACAAACTCTGCATGTATTCTTATTTGGCATTTATTAGTGGAGTTTTTTCGGGCAAAAACATGAAGGCCCATGCTTCACTTGGCTATTGTTGGTCTGGCTGAAGGAGGAAAAGTATGTAAGAGCACTGGAAAAGAGGGTAAGCAGATGAGCTCAAAAGAATGAAGGAAAAACAAGTGGCTTTTAAGTTTTCATATTCAGTGAAAGATGTTCTGTATAAAAGCTGTAGTCAATCCCAGTACTGATGCTTGATTCCAGCTATTGTCACAAAGAGAATAAGTACTGGTAAATACAGTGTGATGGGGATATTTCAGTGGAGTAGTGAAACAGATTGAACATATCTGCTAAAATACTATTAGAATCAAGGCAATTAGGAGGGAAATAATTTAGAGTAAGTGAATTTTAAACTTCTTTCATGGACAGCAGAAATCTCTCAGTGAACATTCAGACAATCTATTCTCGAGAGCTACGAAAACTTGCTTGAATGATACTGATTAAACATCACTAGATCTTTAACAGGAAATTTCGCCACCCCTAATGCAAGAACTGTCTGAATAAGGAATATGTGCCTTAATTTATCATTTTGCAACCATTGTTTCTTCAATACTCATTCTCAAAGCACAAAAATATTTTATATCAAAAAGTTGACTGTAATTCCACTGAAGACAAATCCAAAAGGGCTGGAATATTTTGTTCACTTAGACTGCAGTTCAGTTAATATTTTAATCTGATTTAAGCTAGTCCTTCTACCAAAAGAATCTGGTGCACACAGAGAATTAGGTACCACCTTAAGTTTTTTACTTATTCACACAGGCACTCAATAGGAACACTATCTGGATCATTAAGGTTTGCAGGATTTTAGAGAGAAGGGCTAGTTTTGCAGACCGGGTGATTAATTCAGTCTCAGTAGCAAGCAGCAACTTACATACGAGATCAGAAAGAGATAAATAAACACTAACAACCTCACTTTTCAAGCTTACCTTGGCAAAGTTTTCTCCTTCCCCTTCTCCAACCTACAAATCTAAGTCAGCTCAATGCAAAATGAAAGAGCTTGCTGCAGGAGGCAAAAGATTTCAGGCATATATATTGTAACAAAGTCAAAGGCCAGATTTGCCAAAAAGAAAGTTACATTTAATTACCTGCTTTGGAAAAACAGTGTAAAGCATAAAACATCCATAGGCTAGCACAGAGAGAAGACAGATGAGAAACTTGCTATGATACACTGAAAACTAGAACAGTAAAACAAAGAGAAAGTAATGTGATCGAGACTTAAGTTCAGATGCATGGTAACTTTCTGTGTCTGGATGTGATGACTTTGTGTCAGGAAAGATACGATTTTCGGACTATGAAAATGGCAAGGGAGTTGTCTCTTTTTATTTATTTGAGAGCTAAGGAAATTCATAAATGCTTTGTTGTTGAGACGCAATAAATATTTGTGGGATTTCTTTTAGTGCCACTTAGTCTTCAGAAAAGTTGGCTCTACCTAGGGCCCATAGCGCAGCAGTACTTAATACCCAGTTACAAAACTGCAGTGTAAGAGGCACATTTTTAGAAGGCCACAGAAATAATGTTTCATTTAAATAAAAAAATAAAATAAATTTTTTAACTTAAGAAAGATAACTACAAAAAATATCAAGTCAACACTCCCACCTCCAAGCCCCTACCACAGAATAAAGAAACTGGAGAAAAGAAGTTGTACATTACAGAAGGAAACCCAGATGTTTAACATTTCAGAAGAACAGCAGGTTGCCATGGAGTTTGGTGGCCAAGGGTCATAACAGCTGGCTAAGTTATGTAGCAACATATTACAATGTCTTCGTAGAAATAACCCTCAAATAACACACTGTAGGAAAGTGTTACTACATTTTCCGTGTTGTCCTTTGCAGTGGTAAATTCATACTCAGAACAGGGGATTGTTTCACCCCATTCAGCAAAATGTGCAGCACAGAACAGGTTAGCAGGTCCTAAGGGCAAATCAAAGAAAACAAGCTCCAATGCAGTAGAGCAGGGGAAAGGCTCTGGAAGGAGCTTGCTAATGCACATTTTCTTTTTTTTTTTTTTTTTTTTCCCTAAAAATAAAGGGGTCAGGAATGTACAGGAGAAATGTTCGATCTATTTAACTTTCAGCTGATTGGTTCCCATATCCTCTTGTAGGTTGATGATGGAGTCTGGTAAGCCACCTCAAGACTGGATCAAAAGGTTTGTTGTAAATTTATTGTTACATTCTCATGAGTATTCCTGAAATAAAAACTTGTGCAGTATCCATGTATGAGTAATTGCTGGGTTGGTTTGTTTTCTTAAAGCTGGGAAAAACGAGAAGGGGGCAGCCCACATCAGGTTAACTCTGTACTGGATTTGCTGCCCATGACATTCCTTTTTCTATCACACAGGGGTAGTTTCCAGGTATAAGAGTCCAGAGAAACTGCATCCAGCTGGCTGTTGTTCAAAAATGTCATTCATATAGCCCTTACTAATGGCAGCATTTTCAATTTCTGAGCCACTGCAGAAAACACACTGTGGGTGTACAAATATACAAGATCACACCAGGAAGGTCATGCCATCATACAGAGAGCACAGGGAGTGCAGACAAAAAGGTGTTGCCCTGTTAGTCACAACAATTACATTTTACTGTTACCTCCAGGATTCTCATACCCCAAAAGCCTTCTGCAGACACAGATTAAAAGGAACTCTAGATGTCTCACATCACGAGAAGTCCTTGTTCATCTCTGTATGGCAATGACCCAAAGAGGAAATACTTTCTGTGAAAATGAAGCAATTATTTGTACTGTCAGCCCTGCCTGGAAAATTACCTGCTGCTGCTTTCTTAGTAACTTGTAAATTTCCTTTCTTGTTCAAAAGTAATCATGGGCTGAAACTGTTCAGATTTTCTCCCTAAGAATTCCAAGAAATAAAACAAGAGGATACTTCTTCCATTGATGCTTCATAACTCATAATGCAAAGATGTGAATGTTTTCAATTTTCTATAATAAAACTCATGCTATCATTTGAAGTGGAAATCTGTTTTCAGAAATCTCATATTGGAGATTGTGTTCCTAGTGGGTGAACATGCAGAATGCAGTAACACAAAATACGATGATGTCTGAAACATATAATCATAGAATCATAAAATAGTTTGGGTTGGAAGAGACCTTCAGAGGTCATCTAGTCCTAGTCCCCTGAAATGAGCAGGGACATCATTCAGGTTGCTAGAACCACATCCAGCCTGGCCCTGAATGTCTCCAGGGATGGCACATCCACTACTTCTCTGGGCAACCTGTGCCAGTACTAAGGACACGCATGAAGCAAGACTCAAGCAGCATAGCCTGAGCTGACTGTAAAAATTTCATTCAAGAAGATATGAGATCATTTTTCTGTAGATGTTCGAAAAAAAATATAAAAGAAAAAAAGCAACAACATGATGGTAAACTATACTTTTCTACACGGATATGTAACACAATGTGTAACACATCCAATGAATTTATGCATACTTAACAAATGTAGAAAAGCGTGTTCAGTTGTGCAACTGATACGCAGTGATAGTAAAAAAGAATCTGCCAAAGGGAAATTCTGTGTCTCAGGGGCTTTCCAGACACCTTTTCAAAGTTCTTTTGGTCTACAGTTCCAAACATACCAGAGTATCCCAATTCCACATCAACAAACACTGAACAGATTAACTTCTAAAAGCATATTTCCTAGTGGAGCGGGGGTCCAGAGAGAATTCCACCAAATCAAATAATTTCCATAAGGTTAAAAATATAAGTCAATTCTAACAGAAAAAAAAATATTACAGAAATTCCCTAGAGGGTTCTAGGAGGTTTCCATGCAGCATTCTCTTCTCCAGACTGAGCAGACCCAACTTTCTCAGCCTATCTTCATACGGGAGGTGCTGCAGTCCCCTGATCATCCTCGTGGCCCTCCTCTGCACTTGTTCCTACAGTTCCATGTCCTTTTTATGTTGAGGACACCGGAACTGCACACAATACTCCAGGTGAGGTCTCACAAGAGCAGAGTAGAGGGGCAGGATCACCTCCTTCGACCTGCTGGTCACGCTCCTTTTGATGCAGCCCAGGATACGGTTGGCTTTCTGGGCTCTGAGCGCACTCTGAAGCTGGCTCATGTTAATTTTCTCATCGACCAGCACCCCCAGGTCCTTCTCCACAGGGCCGCTCTGAATCTCTTCTCTGCCCAACCTGTAGCTGTGCCTGGGATTGCTCTGACCCAGGTGTAGGACCTTGCACTTGTCATGGTTAAACTTCATGAGGCTGACATCAGCCCACCTCACAAGCGTGTCAAGGTCCCTCTGGATGGCATCCCTTCCCTCCAGTGTATCAACCGGACCACACAGTTTGGTGTCATCAGCAAACTTGCTGAGAGTGCACTCAATCCCACTGTCCATGTCAGCGACAAAGGTGTTGAACAAGACCGGTCCCAACACCGATCCCTGAGGGACACCACTCATTACTGGTCTCCATCCGGACATCGAGCCATTGACCACAACTCTTTGTGTGCGGCCATTCAGCCAGTTCTTTGTCTACTGAGTAGTCCATCCATCAAATTGATATCTCTCCAATTTAGAGAGAAGGATGTCGTGTGAGACAGTGTCAAACGCTTTGCACAAGTCCAGGTAGATGACATCAACTGCTCTTCCTATCCATCAGTTCCGTGGTCCCATCATAGAGGCCACCAAATTGGTCAGGCAGGATTTCCCCTTAGTGAAGCCATGCTGGCTGTCACCAAGCACCTTGTTGTTTTTCATGTGCCTTAGCATGCCTTCCAGGAGAATGTGCTCCAAGATTTTGCCAGGCACAGAGGTGAGACTGACTGGTCTGTAATTCCCCGGGTCTTCCATTTTCCCCTTCTTGAAAATGGGGGTTATATTTCCCTTTTTCCAGTCATTGGGAACTTCACCTGACTGCCATGATTTTTCAAATATGATGGACAGTGGCTTAGCAACTTCATTCACCAGCTCCTTCAGGACCCATGGATGGATTTCATCAGGTCCCATGGACTTGTGAGCGTTCAGGTTCTTAAGATGGTCGCCACCCAGATCTTCCTACAGTGCGCCCAAGGTCTTCATTCTCACTGTCCCTGCGTCTGCCTTCCAAGCACATTCTTCCACTTGTGGCTACCAGTGCTATTTAGCAAAAGTTGTGACATGATAGGCATTGTGACACTCCAGCTCTGTTCCTCAGTCATTACATGAGGAGCAATTACATTACCTTCCCTCATGAAACAAAGCTCAAGACCAGTCAGGCCTGTTCCTTCGTTCTTCAGGACTTCCACAAGCTTCTTTCAGCACTTGTCCTTCAATATCTCTCACAGCAGCTGTGACTAGAACTGGCCAGATTCTGCCCCAGAGATGCCTGGGATATTTTCTATGTCAGGCTATCCCCTTGTAGGAAAACTTCTGAGGAAAGTTCTCAATTAGGCTGTCACCCCAACACATTCTATCAGAAAGCTCTTTCTGAAGAGCTTATCCCTTCATGCTCCTCTTGACCAAATTTCTAGTGTTTTTTAATCTGCAGCAAGTAACAAACTGTAGTAGTATCAGAGTTCTAGTCCATCTTGTTTAGTGAACCTTCCTTGAATTATCTATTCATATAACAGCCACGAGTTGGGATAAAGTTGACTGGCTCCATATCCACATTACTCTGAAATGGGATGAATTTCCAAACTCTGTGTCCTTCCTTTGCAAGTATATGCTTATGCATTTCTGTGCTACTAGTCCTTCCTTATATGATTCTATGTTTCAGTGTTTAAATTTCCCAGATTTTTTTTTTTCCTTACAGAGAATGTTAATCCAAAGAGAGTCCCTCTTAAAAATGCAGCAGTGGGCAGAGTCCTTTGTTGGTACTACCACAGATGGGGCAGCATATGGGTCTCCATGTGGATAATTCTGTTTTTTCTCAGCATATATGCATGCAAATATGCTTGAGTCTTCTCCTCATACACTTATATAGTCATATAGATAATACACCTTGAAAACCGGCACTAAATCTAAAAGTAGCTCTTCCAAATTTTCATTCAATTTTAAATAACAGCAGCCTTTGACAATGCAAAACTATACTAATTTTGAACAAGTTTTAAGCAGACAGTAAAAGCATTTGGTTTTCTGTTGGCTTTTGAAACCCAGGTCTAGCAAGAGAAGTGTCTGGTAGTATGGCCCACTGCCTTTTTATGCACTGACATGAAATGTCTGAGTTGAACACAGCTCAGATAATCACAGAAAAGAATAATCTAATTACTATTAGCCTTCATTTATGTCCACTATGGCATGTCAAAATCAGCCCAAATTTTCTCATCAAGACCCACTGTTCTGGTAACCAATTTTTGTCTTTGCAATGATTAAGTGGAGGCAGGTTTGGCTGCAGCACTGACTTATGTTGGTCATTATTCCACAGTAGGGAGCCATCTTGGAATTTGTAGCTTACCCAAGTCAATTGCTTTTATGTTTTTTCACACTGTCTCACTGGGTAGCCACTTTACTTTCTCTGTTTCCAAAAGAGATTTATTCTACTGTATGTTTTCCTTGTTTAATCCCTTTGACAGCTTGTTTTATTTAATTCCAGTTTCTCAAGTAACACAGCCTTCTACTACTACTCCTTGGAGGCAGGTCTGCAACTTTTCTCAAGTTTAGACTTGAATCATCGGCATTCTTCCCTAAAGGGAATAGCTCTGCATTGAAATTATTAATAGTGATAAATTAACGCACCCATTCTGTAAATAACTCATAGTGGATTGTTTAGTAATATCAAGCCATTCTGGATGAATTAATTCCTTTACTGAGCAATGTCCTTACTTAGCAATTGAATCACTAATTAAATATTTTACTGAGCAAATTAAGTACTGGGTAATTTATCTAACGTCGTTAACTGGGTAATCTGGGAAGCCTTCCCATGCAATTGAAAGAACATGTGACACATTTAAACGGTTCCCTCCAGCAAATAACTTATATAGCAATTGCATTGTAGCAATAATTTTGAAATTACATTCCCAGAAGACCTCATATGCAGGTTATACACTGAATTTGAAAGTCTGAGTTTCCTTGTGATCCCCAAAGATATGTGCAATTGACCTGAATGCTTTCTACAGAATAAGGAGTTTATTAACTCATAATTTGAAAGTTGCTGCTGAAATCTCTATGTGTGTGACAGTGGTGACAGAATAATGTTATTTGCCCTATTTTTACTGTCCTTTCCTACTCAGTAAAAAGCCATTCCACATCTGAGTAAATGCTTTCTGAAATGGGGATCTTAACAGCAAAAACTTAGACTTGCCTTAGAGAAAGGAATCTAAATGTCATTCTTGTTTCATGGAAAATGAAGACTATTTACTTGTCATGCTAGTCCAAGGGGAATATTGACACTGTTGGGAAAATTTGAGCCTAAGCCAGATATCAAAATGTGCCTGTTGCACACTTCATAAACAAGATTATGCTAAAAGGGAGCCTTAGCTCAGTACTGAAGTCAGCCTAACCACATTTAGTGCCTTAGCATGGGCCTTGCTTCTCTTGTACATGGTTCTGGCTGAATTATGTACTGACCAATCTATACAGCACACAGATCCAGAGGTATGCTACAACATGTGCATGGAAATCCAACTGCTCACAGAGTCACAGAACTGTTAGGGCTGGAAGGGATCCCTGGAGATCTTCCAGTCCAACTCCCCTGCCAAGGCAGGATCACCTAGAGCAGGTTACACAGGAATGCATCCTGGCAGCTTTTGAGTGAGACATTCACTCCAGAACCTTCCTGAACAGCCTGTTCCAGTGCTCTGCTGCCCTTATTGTAAAGTTCTTCCTCATGTTGAGGCAAAACTTCTTGTGTTTTAATCTATGGCCATTGCTCCTTGTCCTGTCACTGGGCACCACAGAAAGGATTCTGGCATCATCCTCCTGGCATCTGCCTTTGAGATATTTATATTTATTAGATTAATTAATGAGATACCCTCTCAGTCTTCTCTAGACTAAATAGGCCCAGCTCATGCAGTCTCTCCTTATAAGAGGAGAGATTTCATATCAACAGAATTATTTCCTATTGTCATGGAGGCCAACAAAATTTATTTTGGTAAAGTCACAAGCCCCAAAAGAAATTGATTCTAATAAAAAATCATTTAATACTCCAACAACATTAGTAAGTTAAAGGTTCTAGATGGCAAGAAGAATAAAATATTGTATGACTGACTTAAGCTTAACTTTTAAAGAGAATTAACCCAAAACATGTTTCACACTCATCAATCAAAATGAGTGCTCCCAACCTTGAGGCATTACCTTAGGTGGCATCCTGACTCAAGGAGGGAGTCATCAGCCACAGACCCACTGCTCTGAGGAGCACCAACTCAGCTCTTGCCCTCCATTGGGACCCCTTTTATACCCCAGACAAATCTGCAGTCAAAAATATGGTCTGAGGGTTCTCAGCTTTTGACCAAACTAGGGGGTCTAGCAACAGCCAGCTGTGCAACCCTATTGTAACCAAAATCAACAGATTTGGTGGTTACCTGAGCTAGACCAAAGACAGTCAATATCTGTTAGAACTAGTGGATGTATTTTTATGCTTCACAGGAAACCAGAGTCAGCAGATTTATTTACTAGATAGTGGCTCGATGGTCCTTCCATCAGGTTGGGTGCAACTGCTACAGCTATATTTGGGTAAAATGACTAAAGCCACTGACAAATTAGCAACACTGTTTGAGAACCCTACCATAAAACATTGTATTCCATTTTCTTTCCTACACTAAACGTAAAGTCCATAATTTATATTTTATATTAACATTATATTCCTAGTTACTAATACCAGTAGATATTATTATTAGGTTAAACTCTGCTTATTTCACCAAACTAGCCACAGTGTGTCAGAAGCTGCTATAGTCAGGAAAGCAAGGTTTATTCATCATAAGTTCTCTAGGGCTGAAAACTTTGGAAATGTGAAAACTGTCTCTGAAAATTGACCATGCTTACAAATTATCTAAATATGTACATATCAATATAAGTGAGTTGTAGTAATATATTTGTATAAATATACATTGCAGATCTATTATTTAATAATACAGAGAAAACAATTATTCTGCTTTAATAACGATGCAGAAAGGATGCAAGTTTAAATTCTAAATATGTGCTCACACCTTACATTCCAGTAGACCTAAGATACCAGCTTTTCTTTTTTTCTTTCTGCCTAGTTTAGGGTTTACTAATGGAAGAGTAGTGTTTTGCTATATGATCCCTCTCACAGAGTTCACTTGAAGCCTCTGAATATGCTTTTGACTAAAGTCACCGATTCAGCTGCTGCATCTAAATCTGATAGGATTAATGAATGAGGACTTTCAGCTGCTGGATCTCATAGTCTGCGTATTAAGACACTGAAATGTTGATTTGTCTTAATACATGAACTGAATTGTTTTAACATATGAACAGCTGAACAGCATCCTTGATACATATAGAGCTGCCTTGGGCAGAAAGATAGGGTGGACAGCTTGCATAAACGACCAAAGGTGGTGATGTGCATCATCTGGATGCTTTCCAGTCACATGACAGCACTATGAGGAAAGTAGAAATTCCTTCAGGCTAACATATGCTTACAGCTCTGTAATGTCACAGATTTACCCCTGCATTTTTCACATACTTATCACTAGGTTATTGAACTAAAGATCCTACATGGTGCTATTATTTTATTACCTATGACTTTCAAAGTTCTTGAGAAGTCTTACAGGTTCTAAGTCTGAATCTGCTTTACAGAAAAGCTGTTTCTCTTGTTTGGTCTGGAAAGCTTCTGCCACTTGGAAGTACGGACATTTCATGCTCCAATCCTGTATTTTCTGTTATATATGTGGATTGGAAACTGGTTCTCCAAATTCCTTTTTCCCTTGCTCTTTTCTTTTTTCTTTTTTTTTTTTTTTTTTTTTTCAAAGCTTCCTAGAACTACCTCATTTTCAGGAAGGGAGCTCATATCTATTCCATACTTGCCCTTGTTCTTTGGCCATCATCAAGGACACAAAAGAAAACTGATGGTCTCCAACTACTTTCAAGGAGCAACTGAAGATCAGCCTGGTACAAACCTTCTTTCTTCCTAACAATATAATCTACTAATAAGACAGATACGTTTATTTTGGTTTCTTAGTAGTCCAGTGAAGAAGATAAGACTGAGGTTAGGACTGCTGGAAGCAGAGAGAAATGCAAAATGGAAACAAAAGAGAATAGAGAAAACAGTGCAAACTTTCTTACAAGGAAGTCTGAATGTCAGTATACACATCTAAATATCAGCCCATTCTATCACTGTCATTAAATGTTGGTCTCTGGCTAAGAAGGGAAGTCACTTAACTGTCTGTGCTGCTACATTTCTCACTGAAATGTGAGCAACAAGTAGAGATGGGCCAGAAAGAACAATTCACAATAGCTAAGCATACATACAAGATGATTTACAAGGAGAAATTATCTTACTGCCTGCACATGACAGGTCAGTCAGAGAAACAGGATGACAAAATCATGTGTTTTCAATTCTACCCAAGCCCTGCTTAATTGCCTTTAAGAGAAAGAGTGAAACAAAGAAAAACCATGGGGGGTGCCTGCTGCTTGCTCCTTGAATTCCAAACTCGAAGAGAATCTCCTTCATTATAGAAATTAAGTTGGACATTTTCCTTCAGTTCATTAGGGCAATTTACAAGCAAGGGCTACAGTGAGAAAAGATATATATCTTTATATACAGATTTTATATGGAAACTTTTTTTGCCCTCTAACAAACTAATTGGACTAAAATAATGTAACTGCAGTAGCATTGATAGATGCCCTACCTATAACATGCACACCTTTTGTAACTACTGCAAGTATTCATTAGCAGGATATATGTTTCAAAATGCTCACAACTTCGCAGTCACAGATTTCAGGGTCATTTGGAAAATGCAACTACCTCAGAATATGACTGCCAGCTCTGTTAGTGTGTTAGATGCCAAGAAAGTATACTAAATAACTTCCTCAAGGATCACCATGGGTATGTACTTGTCCATGTTGCTAAAGCACCCATACAAACACATTGGTGTGGGGGCTGTCCCTGCTTCTCAGCAAAAGACATGATATAACTATATTCTAATCCTATCTGGGTGATATTTGCTTCAATAACATAAATATTAACTAAAAATAATGCTGTCATTCTAGCTGCTTCAGCAATTGCTTCTCAATATCAACATAGTCCATCAGCTGATGAATTCCTGAATCTTGTTTTTTTTTTCCTCTTAGCTTTAATTTCCTTCTAATTTTGCATTTTCTCACTTGCCAGATGTAAATATTTCTACCTTGGAACAAGATTTGCAGAGGAATGAGGGAGAGCTGACTAATTTTTCCATTATTTATGCTGCAGCCTGGCTTAATTATGTACTTTGTGATAGGAATAATGTGAATACTCAAAACTCAGTTCTGTGTGAAAGTTGAACATTGTGTAAATAGGGCAAAATGAAGAAGTGTTTATGACAGACATATAATCATTCTGCCCATAGTTTGTAGCTTCCTCTGTTTGCAGTGAACAGTGCACAAAATCCTTCTATAGATTTTAATGCTACTCTAAGTCCAGAAAATACACATCATCCATTTTTGCGCACGCATTGACATCTGTGACAAAGAAAAGTACTTACTCCCTTGGTCCGGGTATGTGCTAGTTTTCTGTTATTTTCTATTTGTTCGGAATGCATCAGAGCTACTTGATAAATTAGCCCCACTCTTTAAAGGCAAAGTGTATCCCTGATGATTTTAATAAAACTTTTTTTGTGCATGAAGAACAAAGATTAGCTGAACATACATGCTCCACTCTCCTCGGTTCATGCTCTTGCTTGTGAATCTAGTTTGAAAACAGAGACAACCAGGAATAAAATCACTTTTGGTCCAAACATTTTGTTGTCACCCTTGTTGTACTTTTCCAGCTTGCTCACAGGCTTACAGTCTTCTCTCCAGCTGGAGATGGGACTTATTCCTCCTTCAGTCCCAGAATGAATCAATTAAGAGGTTGCACTTGATCCCCAACTTCAGAAATATATATGGAAATACACTGCATGATGCAAAGCAACAAAAAATCACATAGGGTTGAAGAGATTCTATCAGGAAATGGATCACACAGAGCTTAAGTGCCTTCCAGCTAGATGTTTCCTTTTGCAAGTGGCAGGGTTCTTAGGGGTTTTTACGTATCTATAAACAACAAGCCTGTAAAAAGAAACATCCATCAGTGCAGGCGCAGGTGGCCACATACTTAAAAAATGACCTGCCACCCAAATAGGAGAGCGGCTTACATCTCTGGAAAAACTGTTACCTCTTCATAGAACAACATGAGTCTAATGGGAGAAAGAGCTTTGCTACAAGGAAAAGCAGAATCACAGTCTGGTTAGAGGTAAGCAGCCACGTGTTATAAATGGTCCAGAGCTTTGAGTACCAGCTTATCCAGTGTTGCTGTACTTGCGGATACATTCTTACTGCTAATTATAAAGCCGGAATGAGGACTGCATGCCAGTAAAATGTCTGTAAATGTAGAGAGCAAAGAAAGCTGGAGCATGTTTCTGTGCTGATATGTGCATAATGTAATGACATTTCGTTACAGCTGAAGAAATTGCTCATTCGTTAATATGCAGCTTTAGGCTAGAAATACAGTAGATTACTGAGACGCTAGTGACTAATCTCTGTATTTCACAAAATGAATGCTGTACTGTTTAATGGTTCACCCAGCCTTTTACAGATGACACACAGAACTTTAAGGTATTTTAATGCTATCTAAAATATCAAGAATTAAAATAATTCCATTGTTGCAAGTGACCCAAAGCCATTGCTTATCTATGTGTGTGTATTTACAGCCATAAATACTAATATTGTGCCCATGTCGGAATTATTTCAGTATGGACAGTTGTTTTTCAAGCTGGTTTCATCTGCACCAGAAATATGCTCTACTGCATAGATAGAAAGTGACAGCCAATGGCTAGAGGAGTGGGCAGAGACTGATTTATTACATCAATACTTTTTATTAAGGTAAAATTCTACTTGCACAGACTCAGAGTTCAATAATCTAAGAAGATCAGAAAGGAAAAACATTTCAGTAATCACAGCTTGATCTATAAACAATTCTACTGATTTTAAAAGATTAATATTACAGAGGCAATATTTTTTATAGCCTTTTTGTGATCTTTCCAGTACCTAGAGGTAAGTAGACTTGTTTCCAATTAAAAAGCTACAATAATAATACTAAATTATTGCTATTTTTGCTGTATTGGAACTCCTTGACTATTTGAGGATAATATTGTCTAATTGCTATGCTTCTATTTTAAAAGGCTTTTTATGCTGAAATTAATTCTTTAGTGCAATGAATATCCCAGGTGCAGGAAGCATTTTCTCCCTATAAGGGCTCACTGGAGCCTGTAAAATCACATGCTGTGGCTCTGCAGCACCAGAACTCAGCAGAACACTCAGAAATTAAAAAACATACTTGAATTTGCCTGTGTTCTTCAGTCTTATGTACCTAGATAGGTTTAAAGCATGTGCTTATGAACTTTACCAAATTGAGGAACTTATTATTGAAGGAGGGTTGTCATTAGGCTTTATGCTCCCGGGAACACTGAAGAAAACAAGGCCATTGAAAGCAAGCCCTGTATATTTGTACTGCTGTTCTATCAAGATCAGTAGAGTTAGATCTCAGTGGTAGCAGAGTGCCAAACAAGATGCAGCTGCTTTCCAGACCAAACAAGAGAAACGGCTCTCCTGTGAAGCAGATTCAGACTTAGCATCTGTAAAACTTCTAAAGAGGTTTTGAAGTTGTAGGTAAGAAAATAATAGTATTATGGAGGATCTTTAGTTGAGGTAACCTACGGTTATGATTTTTCTAAAAGAATTTATGAGATTCCCTGAAGGTCTGTTGTATAATATCTGTTTTTATAACAAATCGGTCAGAAGTGTGATTTTCTTTTTTCCTCAATAATTGAATTAGAACAATCCATTATGTACTATCATAATGATTATTTCTCATTTGCATTGTGAGCTATCTCCTAGAATATTTCTCCATTGGCCAAAATCCCGTTATGCCAGGTACCACAAAAACACAGGAGGAAAAACAATGCCTGTCACTCCGTTGTGCAGCCTATAACATGGCAGGCTCACTAATTCCACTTTCTTGTGTATGAGTAAGTAACTGTGTACATTCAGCTATAGCACATGTCTGACCAGGCTACAGCAGCAATTACGGAAAAACTGTTGCACACCAGAGCCTCCAGAGCTGGACACTGTTCACTGCAACTCTGCATAGCTCCTTTCTTCAAAGCCTAGTTAAGCAAGGTGAAAGGATTTAAGTCTACTTACCAGCTCCTGTATTTTATTTGTAGGGAATAATATTTTGTCATGGAAATGTAAGTACGGAGCCAAGGTCAGAATACATTTTGTAGGACAAACCATTCTTTGTGTACCTCTCTCATAAAGCAAACCTTGTGGTTTTTTGCTGGAAAGCTTTCTATGGTAAAGATGGAGGCAGGAGAAATATTTTTCCATGGCAATTACAGTTCTGAAAAACTGCAGCAAACAGGATGATATTTAGTGTTTTGATTATACAGCTGGAATCATAGCTGTGAAAACCCCTAGTCACAATGTTCTCAAATTCTGCATTTCATACATATTCAAATTACTTCAGTAACTTAAGCGCAAAATGTATAAATTCAGTCTTGGTGTAAGCAGGGTGCTGCAGTGACTGTTTCTGAAAGAGGTAAACCTGGCCTAAAATTACTTATCTGCTCTTTATAAAAAAAGTGCAATTACTCCTTTTTTTAACAATCAATCATGTTTGCTTCTTTTATTAACCATGATAGCGTAACCACATTTATGTCCATTCATTAGATACAGAATTAAACTGCAAAGTAAAAGCAAAACTGGTAAGAAAAATTTTTCTGTACTATTAACACACCTGTGTCATTCTAAAACTTGTAGTACCGATGAGTCTGTCACCCACCATGAACATATTTAGCTTAAAACAGAAAGGACAGAGGATGACAGAAGACAATGAAACTAATTTCACAACTAAACTCCCTTGACTCTGCAAGCAAAAATGCAAACAAATAGAAGAACCCCCACCTCAAATATTTTTTGTGCACATTAAATGATTTTACTGATAATAGAAAAGCCTTCATTTAAAAATATGCTCAATTAAGATGTTTTTTTGGAGCACCAAAGCTGTTTCTTTTTCGCCCTGAAAAAGCCTCAGTGAGCTTTATTTTTCAAGGAGTCTAAAGCTTCATGTTGAGCCAAAAAGACATCTGCACAGAATTACAGAATCATAGAATAGTTTGGGTTGGAAGGGACCTTCAAAGGTCATCTAGTTCCAACCCCTCTGCAATAAGCAGGAACGTCTTCAACTAGATCAGGTTGCTCAGAGTCACATCCAGCCTGGCCTTGAATGTCTCTAGAGATGTCAAATCCACCACTTCTCTAGCCAACCTGTGCCAGTATTTTACCATCCTCATTGTAAAATAAAATTTCCTCACATCCAGCCTCAATCCCTTCATAACTGTTTGTAAGAAGACACTTTTAAGTACTGAAAGGCTGCAATAAGATCTTGCTTGAGCTTTCTCTTCTCCAGTCTGAACAAGCCCAACACTCTCAGCCTTCCCTCACAGTAGAGGTGCTCCATCCCTCTGATAATTTTTGTGTGCCTCCTCTCCAACAGGTCCATGTCTTTCCTGTACTGAGGACTCCAGATCTGGATGCAGATGTGGTACTGCAGTACTGCAGGTGGTGTGCCACCAGAGCAGAGCAGAAGGGAGAATCACCTCCTTTGAACAGCTGGCTACATTCTTTTGGGTATGGCCCAGCATACAGTTGGCTTTCTGAACTGTGGGTGCATATTGCCAATCATACCCAATCTTTCATCCACCAGTACTCCCAAGTCCTTCTCCTATGGGGTACTCAGTCCCTTGATGTCTCAGCCTGTATTGGTAGTAGGGGTTGCCTCAACCTAGTTGCAGGACCCTGCACTTGGTCTTGTTGAACCTCATGACATTTACATGGGCCCACCTCTTGAGGTGGTCCAGGTCCTTCTGGATGGTTTCTCATCCCACAGGTATGTGAGCTGCACCACTCGGCTTTGTGTCATCAGCAAACTTGATGATGCACTCAATCCCACTGCCCATGTCATTGATGAAGATATTAGAATCATAGAATCATAGAATAGTTAGGGTTGGAAAGGACCTCCAGATCATCTAGTTCCAACCCCCCTGCCATGGGCAGGGACACCTCACACTAAACCATCCCACACAAGGCTACATCCAGCCTGGCCTTGAACACTGCCAGGGACGGAGCACTTACAACCTCCCTGGGCAACCCATTCCAGTGCCTCACCACCCTAACAGGAAAGAATTTCCTCCTTATATCCAATCTAAACTTCCCCTGTTTAAGTTTGAACCCGTTACCCCTTGTCCTATCACTACAGTCCCTGATGCAGAGTCCCTCCCCAGCATCCCTATAGGCCCCCTTCAGGTACTGGAAGGCTGCTATTAGGTCCCCACGCAGCCTTCTCTTCTCCAGGCTGAACAGCCCCAACTTCCTCAACCTATCTTCATACGGGAGGCGCTCCAGTCCCCTGATCATCCTCGTGGCCCTCCTCTGGACTTGTTCCAACAGTTCCATGTCCTTTTTATGTTGAGGACGCCAGAACTGCACACAATACTCCAGGTGAGGTCTCACAAGAGCAGAGTAGAGGGGCAGGATCACCTCCTTCAACCTGCTGGTCACGCTCCTTTTGATGCAGCCCAGGATATGGTTGGCTTTCTGGGCTGCGAGCGCACACTGAAGCCAGCTCATGTTCATTTTCTCATCGACCAGCACCCCCAAGTCCTTCTCCGCAGGGCTGCTCTGAATCTCTTCTCTGCCCAACCTGTAGCTGTGCCTGGGATTGCTCTGACCCAGGTGTAGGACCTTGCACTTGGCATGGTTGAACTTCATAAGGTTGGCATCAGCCCACCTCACAAGCGTGTCAGGGTCCCTCTGGATGGCATCCCTTCCCTCCAGCATACCAGCCAGACCACACAGCTTGGTGTCATCGGCAAACTTGCTGAGAGCGCACTCAATCTCACTGTCCATCTCAGCGATGAAGATGTTAAACAAGACCGGTCCCAACACCGATCCCTGAGGGACACCACTCGTTACTGGTCTCTAGCCAGACATTGAGCCATTGACCACAACTCTTTGTGTGCGGCCATCCAGCCAGTTCTTTATCCACCGAGTGGTCCATCCATCAAATTGATATCTCTCCAATTTAGAGAGAAGGATGTCGTGTGGGACAGTGTCAAACGCTTTGCACAAATCCAGGTAGATGACATCAACTGCTTTACCCTTATCCATCATTTCTGTAGCCCCATCATAGAAGGCCACCAAATTGGTCAGGCAGGATTTCCCCTTAGTGAAGCCATGCTGGCTGTCACCAAGCACCTTGTTGTTTTTCATGTGCCTTAGCATGCCTTCCAGGAGAATGTACTCCAAGATTTTGCCAGGCACAGAGGTGAGACTGACTGCTCTGTAGTTCCCCGGGTCTTCCATTTTCCCCTTCTTGAAAATGGGGGTTATATTTCCCTTTTTCCAGTCGTCAGGAACTTCACCTGACTGCCATGATTTTTCAAATACGATGGCCAGTGGCTTAGCAACTTCATTCGCTACTGGCCATCATATTTGAAAAATCATGGCAGTCAGGTGAGGTTTCCGATGACTGGAAAAAGGGAAATATAACCCCCATTTTCAAGAAGGGGAAAATGGAAGACCCGGGGAACTACAGAGCAGTCAGTCTCACCTTTGTGCCTGGATTAAACAGTACTGGTCCCAGTAGAGACCCCTGAGGAACATCACTCGTCACCAGCGTCCATCCAGACATTGCACCATTGACCGCTACCCTCTGGATGTGACCATCCAGGTAATTCCTCATCCACCAAACAGTCCACCCATCAAATCCATATCTCCAGCCTAGAGAGAAGGATGTTTTGGGGCACCATGTCACAGGCTTTATGAAGTCAAGATAGACAAAATCCCTTCCCTTGTTCACTGAGGTAGTAATTCCACCATAGAAGGCCACCAGGTTTGTCAGGCAGGATTTACCATTGGTGAAGCTGTGCTTGCTGTGTCAAACCACCTCCCTGTCTTCCATGTGCCTTAGCAGAGATTCTAGGCAGATCTGTTCCATGATCTTCCCAGGCACAGAGGTGAGTGTGACAGGTTGGTAGTTCTCAGGGTCCTCCTCTCTTGTCCTTATTAAAAATGAGTGCAGTATTTCTCTTTTTCCAGACACGAGGGACTTCACCTGACTGCCATGACTGCACAAATATACAGAGCGGCTAGGCAACTACAGCAGCCAATTCCCTCAGGACTCTGGGATGTATCTCATGAGGTCCCATAGACTTAACGTACATTCAGGTTCCTCAGATGGTCATGAACCTGATGTCCTCTTACAGTGGGAGGGATTTCCTTTCCACAGTTCCTGTCTGGAAGCTCATTCACTCACAGGTGAGGGGAGACAGTCTGACAGTGAGGACTGAAGCAAAAAAGTTGTTGTCTTACTGTCGTATTTCTTAGTATGAGTGTTTCTCCAGCATAATTCTTGTCATACATTGTTGTCCAAGACAAAGGGAAGAAGCATTTCTGTTCACCTACACACTCATTCACCATATTTCATGACTTGGATGACCTGCAAATTAAATGAAACTTTTAAATGTTGGGAAAATTACTCATAAGTAGTAGCAATCTGTTTGAATTAGAAACATTTATTGTAGCTAAGAAAATACTCCAGTGGTAGTTGCTTATAATGTTTTCCACTACTGGCTGTACACTTGCCTAGATGGATTAACTTGATATCCACTTCAGAGGGAATTTCCCTTCTATGACATATTTTAGGATTTTTAGTGATATACAAAGTCAGGCTGTTTATTAATAAAATTTTGATTTGTTTCCACTTTTTGTTTCTAGTGAGAGATGGCAATTTGTGAGCTACTATGAGTACTATGGGTACTGTGAAGGTTACCCTTCATGATGAAAGCAGTATCCTACTGAGTCAGTTTTAAGTAGAGATACATTTTAGGATTTGGCTTTTTATGAAACACAGAAGATCTACAAGGTTTTTAAACAACTGTCTTTCCTGGTTGGATGCCATGCAGGAATAAATCTGGACTTGTGGGCACAATCTATTACCGACACTGATGAAGCCTTGATTGAGTTCAGTTTTGTTTATAAAGCTGTGATTCAATTTTTGTGTTAAGTAGATGAAATTCATCACATCTTCCCCAAATGCTTAGCAGTTATGAACTGAATTCTGAATGAATCTTCTCAGAATTTACATATAAAGTCGTAAGATGAATAATGGATTAGAAGGAACTAAAAATGAGTCAGAATTTTATCATCTGTGTGAACCGGTTCTTTGAATAATCCAAACAATGGAACAAAGCAGCCCTTTCAGGCTCATTATGAAAACTAATTGAGATTTTGTGTACAGACTAGATTTGAAGATACTATTAATTGCTGCTGTACCTACTTAATTCGAAAGACTGGAAGAGGTCATCAAGTCAGATGACCCTTAAATGGAATTGCAGGAGTAGGTTAAATAATGGCTAGTCATCCTATAGAACTAAATCAGTGAAAAGGTTCTGCTGCTTTTTGTGACACGTAGATAAGAACGAAGTCAGGTACTGACGTTACCTCACTACCAGGTTATATATTTCATCCCTGCCCGTCGTTAAAAGAGCCTATGGTTGCAGCCTAGCTCATGTGCCTGATGGACACCTGGGGGCAGCAGTGACTTGGTTGTGAGCTCCTGAAGCGTGAGTGGAATTGTTCGGTTTGCCAACTGCAGTCTTACAAACCCAATCAACCCTCACTCCTGATTCAGAGAAAACTCTTCTCTAGCTGCATTCTATTTTTTTTTTTCTATGTATCATGCACTTTAGTAATTTTCCATTGCTACTGTGACAAAGCCATCAAACTTAACATTACTTAAAACTGATTCTAAAGGTTTATATATTCCATTTTGTGATTTTGTGTCCCCCTTGTCTCACTCCTGCCAGCTTTGTTATGCATGTACATGGCTATATCCTGAATTATTTCATGAAAAGGCCTTAGCAGAAACTTGGACATGTATTTATAAGATGAGAAAATCTGTCAGTCTGTACTTTTACACAATTATTGGCTTCTGCAACAAGACTGTTAAGTGAGGTGGTTTTCTGTCTACAGTGAAAAGAAGTGAAAACACCAAATAGGTTTCACAAAATTACATTATAAAACTAACATGTGGTCATAAAACTAATATGTGGTCATTGCCAACATAGCATAGATGTAACACAGGAAAGTGCTAGTGGAAGTCTGCATATTCCTTTTCAATCTCCGTGGCCTTGCTAGTTTCCTGTAAGATAAAATCTTGTAAAAAAAAGAAAAAAAGAAAAAAAAAAAAAAAGAAAAATAGATGTTTGCTGTTAGTGAGAGTCACCCACAGATTATTCATTTGTTAGACCTTGGTTTTGAATGTTTGGAGAAACTGCTTAAAAGGAAGAGGTTTCAGCAAAATTGTTAACACCCTCAGGCCCTCAAACCAGTTTAGACCTACTTATTACTGCCTTCAGAAACTGAGGTGCAGGTAAACGAAATATCATCACACCCTTCCCCATGCCACACACATTAGTTGGAAAGTCAGTAAATACCGAACCTCCAGGCGTTGAGTTACACTTAGGTGTCTTCCATCTTCACAACTGAAAAGGTTGTGAAAGAGAAGATTAAGAATACTTAACAGATAAACAAACCTTAAGCCACAGAATCATCATTTGGTTGGAAAAGACCCTTAACATCATTGAGCTCAGCCGCAAACCTAACACTACCAAGTCGAACACTAAACCATGTTTCTAAGTGCCATGCCTTCACATCTCTTAAACACCTCCTTGCATAGGGACTCAACCAGTTCCCTGAGCAGTCTGTTCCAGTGTTTCATAACCCTTTCAGTGAAGATTTTTTTCCTAATATCCAAGCTAAACCTCCCCTGGTGCAACTTGAGGCAATTCGCTCTCGTCCTATTGATTGTGACTTGGGTGGACAGACCAACACCCACCTCTCTCCACCCTCCTTTCAGGTACTTGTAGATAGTGATAAGGTCCCCCCCCTGAACCTCCTTTTCTCCAGACTAAACAACCCCAGTTCCCTCAGCTGTTCCTCACCAGACTTGTGCTCCAGACCCTTCACCTGCTTTGTTGCCCTTCTCTGGACCTGCTCCAGCACCTCTTATAGTGAGGGGCCCAGAACTGAAGACAGGATTTGAGGTGCGGCCTCATCAGTGCCCAGTACAGGGAGATGATCACTGCCCGGGCCCTGTTGGCTGTGCGGTTTCCGATGCAGGCCAGGATGCTGTTGGCCTTCTTGGCTGCCCGGGCACAAGCTGGCTTATGTTCAGGTGGCTGTTGACTGACATCCCTAGGTCTTTTTCCGCTGAAGAGCTTTCCAGCCACTCTCCCCCAAGCCTATAGCTTTGCATGGAGTTGCTGTGGCCCATGAAAGACTTTCCACAAAATTTCAATATCTATTCCAAACCTAAGCTCTCTAAAAAGAATGTCTGTCAGAATTAAGCCAGAATTTCAAATCCTGGACAAAACAAAATAGCCATATTTGGGAGAGAGACATAAGGCTTTTAAAGCTGAAGCCATGATTTTGCATGGTGGAGTTATAAGGCATGTTATAATGAGAAGTGATAAATGACCTAAATTTACTAGATCTGTGTGAAGTATATACCTCTGTATGAGGTATATATACATACACACTCTGTGTGTGTGTGTGTGTGTGTGTGTGTGTTTAGGAAAGTTTTAAAATTTGCTTAGTACACTGAAAGAAACAATAATTTCTGGTACTTGTGAGACTGTGATTTTAATCACCACAGTGACTCTTAACTTGTTTCTATACAGCTTTAATCCTCAAATGACATGTCAAGACCCTCAAGCAAGTAATGAGGTGTTAGGTGGTAGGAGACAGAAAGCAGCAGCAGCAGCAGCAGCAGTAGTTTAATTTCCTGTGAGCTGTCCAGAAGCTCAGTTTCTTTGAGGTAGGAAAGTAAGAACAGACCATAGCGACTGACAGCAAGAATTTATTAGCTAAGGATCTGCCTTTCATCACTGACAATTGTTCAGTTTCTCCAAAGAACTGAAATATACTTTGTGCCAGTTACTGTTCTCAGTTTTCAAGACCCTGTTCTGGAGAAGCCAAGTTGCTAGCATGGGTATACCTTCACAAGATTGTGCAAAGGACAGAGCGTGGAATGAGTTTGACCACTAATGAAGTACATACGCATTTACCTATATTAATATCCAAATACTGCACACCTACTAGACAAATGAGAAAATCATATTGCTTTTGAGTTCCAAAATTCCCTTAAGCAAAACTTGCAAGACTTATGTTTGATGAAACTCCAACAAACGGTTATCATATATGTTGCTACATCTATTGGCATGTCAAAGGAACGAAATCAAAACTCAAAATGACTTGATTGGGCTTCCAAAAAACACTAACAAAGGCTGCAAATTCCATCTTCATTTCAAATCTTCTTTAGAACCCGAAGAACCTTGCTCAGCTATTCCAGGCACCTTTTCATGGCAGTAGGTGATGAAGAAATTTTTCTCCAGCATTTCTCAAACTGAACTTGCAAGCTTAGCAGCATTAGGCTGTACATACTTCTGTCATGCTTAATGAGGTTTAGTCTTTAATTTTAAATCGTACAAAAGCCTCGCTCTGAAAGTAAGCTAGCAAGGATGTTGTTTGAGGAATGAACGAAATTTTTTTACCTGTTGAAACATAATACATAATAACCTTTAATTTTGTGTTCTGTTGCACAGTCTCTTTTAATGGTTTCTACACTGGTGGAATATTTATCACTCTCTTATTTCTTATTCTATGAGAATAAAAATTTTGCAGTGCTCAAAAATAGCATTATGTAAGAAATGCCTTATGGAGGCAGCAGTAATGATAAAAAAAATTAAATCAAGTTTCTTTGACATTTGCATTTAAAGCAGCACTGAAAATGTCTTCTTTCAAAAGGTCTTCTGACTTTGACATGCTTATTTTTTTGAGGACAATTAAGTATTTCTTCCTCCGGAAGCTCTCAGGAGAACTGGCCACCCTGGATTTGGAGAAGGCTGAGGTTCCTAACGACTTCTTTGCCTCAGTCTTCACTGGCAAAGGCTCTGACCACAACACCCAAGTCTTGGAAGGCTCTCACAAGGACTGTGAGAATGAAGACCCTAGGCAAACCGTAGGAGAGGATCTGGTTCGAGACCATCTTAAGAACCTGAGCATTCACAAGTCCATGGGACCTGATGAAATCCATCTGCGGGACCCGAAGGAGCTGGCGAATGAAGTTGCTAAGCCACCGGTCATCATATTTGAAAAATCATGGCAGTCAGGTGAAGCTCCTGAGGACTGGAAAAAGGGAAATATAACCCCCATTTTCAAGAAGGGGAAAATGGAAGAGCCGGGGAGCTACAGAGCAGTCAGTCTCACCTCTGTGCCTGGCAAAATCCTGGAGCAGATTCTCCTGGAAGGCATGCTAAGGCACATGAAAAACAACAAGGTGCTTGGTGACAGCCAGCATGGCTTCACTAAGGGGA
The DNA here is from genome assembly GCF_037157495.1 of Lathamus discolor. NCBI lineage: Eukaryota > Metazoa > Chordata > Aves > Psittaciformes > Psittacidae > Lathamus > Lathamus discolor. The sequence continues at coordinate 65,009,856 of NC_088909.1, forward strand.
AATCCTGCCTGAGCAGTTTGGTGGCCTTCTATGATGGGGCCACAGAACTGATGGACAGGGGTAGAGCAGTTGACGTCATCTACCTGGATTTGTGCAAAGTGTTTGACACTGTCCCACACAACATCCTTGTCTCTAAATTGGAGAGACATCAATTTGATAGGTGGACCACTCAGTGGATAAAGAACTGGCTGGATGGCTGCACACAAAGAGTTGTGGTCAATGGCTCGATGTCCGGCTGGAGACCGGCAACGAGTGGTGTCCCTCAGGGATCGGTGTTGGGACCGGTCTTGTTCAACACCTTTGTCGCTGACATGGACAGTGGGATTGAGTGCGCCCTCAGCAAGTTTGCCGATGACACCAAGCTGTGTGGTTCGGTTGATACACTGGAGGGAAGGGATGCCATCCAGAGGGACCTTGACATGCTTGTGAGGTGGGCTGATGTCAACCTTATGAAGTTTAACCATGTCAAGTGCAAGGTCCTACACCTGGGTCAAAGCAATCCCAGGCACAGCTACAGGCTGGGCAGAGAAGAGATTCAGAGCGGCCCTGAGGAGAAGGACTTGGGGGTGTTGTCAATGAGAAAATGATCATGAGCCGGCTTCAGTGTGAGCTCACAGCCCAGAAAGCCAACCATATCCTGGGCTGCATCAAAAGGAGCGTGACCAGCAGGTTGAAGGAGGTGATCCTGCCCCTCTACTCTGCTCTCGTGAGATTTCACTTGGAGTATTGTGTGCAGTTCTGGTGTCCTCAACATAAAAAGGACATGGAGCTGTTGGAAGACGTCCAGAGGAGGGCCATGAGGATGATCAGGGGACTGGAGCACCTCCCTTATGAAGATGGGCTAAGAAAGTTGGGGCTGTTTAGTCTGGAGAATAGAAGGCTGCGTGGAGACCTAATAGCAGCCTTCCAGTATCTGAAAGGGGGCCTATAGGGATGCGGGGGGGGGACTCTGCATCAGGGACTGTAGTGACAGGACAAGGGGTAACGGGTTCAAACTTAAACAGGGGAAGTTTAGATTGGATATAAGGAAGAAGTTCTTTACTGTTAGGGTTGTGAGGCACTGGAATGGGTTGCCCAAGAAAGCTGTGAATGCTCCATCCATGGTGGTGTTCAAGGCCAGGTTGGATGTAGCCTTGTGTGGGACGGTTTAGTGTGAGGTGTCCCTGCCCATGGCAGGGGGTTGGAACTGAATGACCTTAAGGTCCTTTCCAGCCCTAACCATTCTATGATTTTATGATACATTGAGATAGTTTATTTCCTTAGATGCACAAGTAAGTGTTTTGGTACAAAATATGAGCAGAAAGATGGGGACTTACATGTATGTCCTTAAGTCTTATGCAGTATTGATTTCATAGGGGGCAGTAAGAAACTAATTAAGCGATTTATATCTATACAGCATGTGCATAAAGGTTTCTGAGCTTGATTTTTAGTGGTATTCTTCATCTAAAAAACCTGTTCAGTGTGCCAACACAGCTTTTCACTTTCCAGCTGCAACTTTTCCTAAGGTAGTACTCTGAAACTCAAATATATTGTTTCACATTGTGAGACATGTTTCCTAAACACAGAGACAGTTTAGGATAGCTTCATTTACTTGGTTGAACATGTAGAGATCATCAATCACTTCCTTGTACCATGATACACACGGTCACTTTTTCCTACCACAGCTGAGCTGTGTCTTAAGTGTCTGGGGTGTAATGCTAATAGCTTCTTTACCTTCTGGCATGAAAAAATTGAAGATAAGAACAAAAGCAGATATAAAAAAACCTCTCTGCTTCTATAATTTCAGAATGGAAGGGAAACAGGGCTGGTGTATCCAAAGGGAATTCATTGAGTTTCTTTCAGTGACACAAACTTGCTCTTAGACAGTACAAAACCAAACTGCTGCATCAGCCCTTTTGGCAGTGGATGGCATGCATGTTTGAGATACTCAGAATGTCTTGCCTATTTTGCGGGGCTCTGATTTGTGTCTAAAATATTTTTTTTGCTTGTGGATTTTTTGGTTTTGGTGCGTGTGGTTTGGGGTATGTGTGCTTTTGTTGGTTGGGGTTTTTCTTGTTTGTTTTGTTTGGGATTTTTTTTTTTTTTGTTTTTTTTTTTTTTTAGTATCAGTGACCTCTTGTTGGCTTGCCTTCCTCGCAGCACATTAATGGCTAGCCACAGATCCCTACAGGTTCACAGTGGCTGGAGAAAGAAATGATGGTCTAGTTACCTTTCTTTGGCTGTGTGCACATGTGTGAGAGACTAAACTGTTCCCTGTCTCAAAGACAGCTGTGTGAGGAACTGATATAAGACTTAAGCATCCTTCATCGTAAAGACTAGTGTGAAGAGCTGAGGTCCACTGTCTCAACATGGGTCTAAAAGATGGGTTTGAGGACCTGAGATCACATTCAATTGTCTCAAAGATGGCTGTGTGAGTAACTGAGATAAGATTCCACCATCCACTGTCTTAAGAATTAGTGTGAGGAACCAACGTTCATTGTATCAAAGATTGCTGTCTCTTGTCTCAAGAATTGCTGGTGATGGGAAACTGCTGGGACATAATGTTAGTCATAATGCTAGGCAGAAATTATGCTAGGCTGAAATAAAGTTAGGAGGAAATAATGTTAGGCAGAAATAGCCTGACTACAGACATACGCGGTTGAAAAGCTGGCTGCAAGACCAGTGAAACTGGATGTGGGCAATCAACCAGGAATGTGTATTACTTCCCTCTAAAACATAATAAAAGGAGACAAAGATAATTACTGGTGTGGCCACCCACCACAGAAGACTAAGACTACGGACCCTCAGGACACCAACGGATCCTTATCTGTGGTGGTGACTATCTCCTCACACTATCTGTTCTGAATGCTTGCTTAATTTCTGTCCTTTTCTTCCCCTCCCCGCCCCGATCATTACTAAATAATTACATTTTAATAATAATTTAATAATAATTTTAATAATATTTTAATAATAATTATATTTTAATAATAATTATATTTTATAATAAACACATTGACCGATTACGGTACTTGACCTCATTTGCCTCTTAATTTCACTCTGGGGATCACAAACACAGTATTTCCAGGCACTGGGTTTTATTCAGTCGCGCCCTGATAATGTGCATTGAGGGGAGTCCAGGGAGATGCAGGTTATTATCCTAGAATCATATAGTAGAAAAGGAGATAATAAAATAATAATAATAATAATAATTATTATAATTAAATCCCGTTGGCATTAGTGTTTCAACATCCTACAAAGTGTAAAACTATCACAACATTCTGTCAAAAAATAAGAGGTTAGTCAAACAGTGGAAAAAGTTGCCCAGAAAGGCTGAGGAATTTCCATCCATGGTAATACTTACATCCTGACTAGACATGATCCAGCGCAACCTGATGTAGTTGACCTCTTTGAGTAGTGGCACTGAGCCAGGTGATTACTGGAGGTCCCTTTCAACCTCAGCAATTCTAAGATTCAAAGTTATCTTAATTTTCTGGGGAAAAAAAACCCAACACATTATCATGCCTATGTCGGTTACTTATTGCTCTGGATGGCTTCTAATCTCACAAACAAGAGAATTCTGCTGCAGCACAGAAGAGGAGAGTGAATGAGAAGTTGAGTGCTTGGGTGATCTAAAAAATATGTATTGGTAGCATTGAGGATCCTTCACGAAAATAAGACCACAGCCTAAGAATATAACCAGCAGAATGTACGTGCATTTGATGAGAAAGAGGGGGAGAGTAGATTGGACAGAAGGAGGTGTAATGAAAACGGAGGAAGCAGCTGAGAGGATGTGAATATATGATAATAAATGCATCAATATTTTTCCATGCCAATATAAATACATTAATTATTCCATAACGACTTACTTTGACTTTTGTTTTTGACAGCTTACTTACAGACACCCTTACTTCCAGAGATGTAGAGGAATCGCTGAGGAAAAGACTTAATATCTTCTTGACCAGGTTAGGAAGAGAAAAAAATTGAAGGAGTGGCAAAGACATAGAATCATAGAATCATAGAACAGTTAGGGTTGGAAAGGACCTCAAGATCATCTAGTTCCATCATATGAAAGGAGGCAAACAAACTGTTAAAGATAATAGTAACAATTGACAAATGAGACAATAAGAAAGAAATGGTAGAAAGTAACAGTGTAGAGTTGCAAAATATTCAGGAAAACCAATAAAGTGGCTTCCGCTTGCCACAGCAAAGCAGAAGAAACCATCTGCTTATCTAAAAGATTGAAATAAAAGGGACACAGCAACACAGATGATTCTGTGATGGTGTGTTAGGAGTTAAGTGCTATGGAGAGAAAAAAAGAAGTGAAGAAATTATGACTATAAGATTCTGGGACATTTAAGCTGCAGGCAGGAGATTCTGCTGTCCGTAAAGAAATCAAAAGCCATTTAAAACAATATTAAGCAGTTAGATTTGAACAGACATGCTAATAAATAAAGACATGAAAGCTTAAAATCTCTTATTTTAGTTCCTCATACAGCTCTAACCTTGAATTAGTTTTGGAGAGAAGCAATTTAGCAAATTTTATGTAGTACTCTTACAACTTGTCTTTAGGTCACAAAAAGAGGCAAGTTCTAGATAAACATATCTAAACCAACCCATATTATTGTGTCTTACAGAACATCTTAAAAAGCAAGCCCAGAGGTATAGTCTTTTCGCTAAAAATGAAAAAAAAAAACCCCTTGCATTATATGTTCTTTAACAATACTGGCAATAAGCCTTTATACAGCAAAGTCAGTGACTTGCCATACGCCTACCATTAACCTTTAAATCCCTCAGTTCATTTTTAGACACAAACATTTTGTATACAATAAAAATATGAGTCTATGTTCTACCCTGATGTTGATAGCAATATTTTGGAAATTATTAAGATATTTCCCCCACCAACCTCTATACACAATGTCTGGGAACACTTCAAGGTGTATTTATTAAAGTTCCAGATGTTGTATGAACATTGAAAATGATACTGTTGAGAGGACCTGTGCTGAGCCTGCATACACTCACTGTTTTGAGCTATGTTCTTCTGCGGAGCTAAGAAGTCTGACGTGGGATCTGAAATGCTGTACTCTGAGAACTGACATCTGGCACAGAATTAGCTTTTTATTTGGAAAGTTCACAGCAAGGAACCTCACCCACTCAGACAAGCTTCCTTCAGTGAATGAAGTAAGGAGACACCTAAAAGAGGCACTCCTAAGTAAGCTGCATTCCACCTAGGTCTCCACGCTCCTTAGGAAATAAGCTCAAGACTTACAGCAGCAGCTATACCAATAAAGACAGTTAACCTTTTCCTACATCCATCTTCATTCTATTATAACACAAAGAAACAAACTTCTGTAGAGCTGTCTAAATTCTGGTACCTAACATGCCTGAAAGCATTCTCTTTATGTAAAAAAATTGTTATAATACGCTCTACTTTCAGAATCCAAAACTGATTTTGCAGTTTTCAGATTTCTAAAGCAATGATATTCTAAGCAATTTTTTTGTTGGGTCTTTTTTTGCCATGAAGTATAATGTGTATTAAAAAGTATTTAATATTGTATTTCAGTATAGGATATTCTAATATGTATCAATATGATATTCATAATATATTGGAGGTGATACAGAATTGGGAGTTCTAAGAGGGCACAAGCTAAATAGATAACTATTCTCATCACCACTTTTCATTATAGAAACAACAGTGAAAGAAAATGCTGTATTTGTAAAGAATAAACCCTCAAAACAGCAAACCCAGCCCTTCAATTTGACATTGCCTTAGTTAAACTCCAAATAGCATTCATTTTGAACCTTTATATTCATCAAGACCATAGCTGTAGATTCTTGAAAGAAAATCTTCAGCCTCCTGCACTGAATATCCTGTAAAAGAGTGTAACTTTCCTTCTACTACAGTAAAACATAAAATAAGGATTGAATGACTGGTTCATAACATGGTTCCTGAGTTAATAAGTAGAATTTCTATTAAATTCAGAATGTTTTCAGATTTATTCTTTATAGCAAATCACATATGCAAAATACTTACTGGATTCAGGCATAATAAGCTTCATCTGCAGACTGATGAAAGTTCTAACACTGCTTGCATCTAAAGCGTCCTTTTACTCTTCACTGTATTAAAAATAATTTTACAAGCTGCAGAAGTATTACAGAAAAACCTTTCATTACTGGATAAATGGAGGAAAACAAAAAAGTGTTGTGTTGTACTTATAACACATCTTTAAGCAGTGTGTATCCCCAGTGCTGCTTGTTCATGACTGTGCTTGTAAGGAACACATGAAGTGCATTTTCCTTCCAAGTTTCTAAAAAGGCACAACAAAAACTGAAAAGTATTTCTAAACCAAAGAAAAGTAGAAGGTAATGCCTCTTAACTAAAAATATAAATCTGTCAGTGTTTTACAGAATTACAGTGCATTACAAACAGAATTACTATAGATTACAAAACTGGAAAGCAAAAGTAAATTGATGCAAACATTTTTAACTGTAATTCATCAGCGCTGTTGAAATGGAACCATGTTATTTTCCCTTCAGTTTGACTAATACAGAGGTTTGGATTCTTCTTTCCCAGACTTTGTTCCATTCTCTTTTAATTTTTGTATTGTTTGTCATTGAAAGTCAGGAGAATAAAACACCTTAATACCAATGCAGCATTAAGAATCAGGCATTATTCATTGTGGTGCCAGACACACAGGGCATAGCTCCTCCTAACATGCATGTCAATTCTTACAAGTTTCTTGCTTATAAGCATTCATTTCATACATCTACATTATAATTGCCAGAAATCTTCTACATATTATAATTTGTTCCTAGAACTAATTAACAGCTTCAGTGTGTGCTCGCAACCAGAAAGCCAACTGCATACTAGGCTGTATCAAAAGAGGCGTGACCAGCAGGTCGAAGGAGGTGATCCTGCCCCTCTACTCTGCTCTCGTGAGACCTCACCTGGAGCATTGTGTGCAGTTCTGGTGTCCTCAACATAAAAAGGACATGGAGCTGTTGGAACAAGTCCAGAGGAGGGCCACGAGGATGATCAGGGGACTGGAGCACCTCCCGTATGAAGACAGGCTGAGAAAGTTGGGGCTGTTCAGCCTGGAGAAGAGAAGGCTGCGTGGAGGCCTCCCGGCAGCCTTCCAGTATCTGAAGGGGGCCTGTAGGGATGCTGGGGAGGGACTCTTCATTAGGGACTGTAGTGATAGGACAGCGGGTAATGGGTTAAAACTTGACCAGGGAAGTTTAGATTGGATATAAGGATGAAGTTTTTTACTGTAAGGGTGGTGAGGCACTGGAATGGGTTGCCCAAGAAAGCTGTGAATGCTCCACCCATGGCAATGTTCAAGGTCAGGTTGGATGGAGCCTTGGGTGACAAGGTTTAGTGTGAGGTGTCCTTGCTCATGGCAGCAGGGTTGGAACTGAATGATCTTAAGGTCCTTTCCCGCCCTAACCATTCTAGGATTCTAACATGGGTTACTAATCTCTAGAGCATGCAGAGTTTATTTTGAGTGAGGGTCTCCAGGGTCTTTGTGACCCCTGGTAGTTGTATCTTTGTTGAGCTTCGGCTGAACTCTCTTTGTTTTTCTTTTACGGTCTTAGGTTGGCTTCTCTTGTTCTGACTTTGTGAGGAACCGTTCCCAGTTCAATGAGCTGGATAGGCAAAGAATGTTCTTTACCCTTTGCTTTCTTCCTTCTTGACATATGTATGGTTTTGTTTAGTTAAAGTTCAACTTGGCGGTTTGCTTCAGCTAACAATCAGCAAAATTAGTCCTCTCCTATCAATTTCAACAATTTTCAGTTTTAGATGGATGCCAATCTGAATGGTTTACATCATCTTTCGGGCACCAAGATTTTATATTTAGTGCCTTGGAGCAGCCACTACATTTAAGTATATTTACAGAGACCTTTGGTAAGAAAGGCTGTGCTGCTCTTCTGTTATCTATTACACATATCTAACTGTTGTATACTTTTTCCTGATTAAACATTTTGCATCTTCATAAAGGTATGCAGAAGAAAGGATGCATATGCCATTTAGCATACTGATCCTTTACACTGCTTTTGAGAATGCTAGCTATAGTATCCAACATATTTTCTGTCTAAAGCATCTATGTATAAAATGATAATACAGTAGTACAAATATATATGTAGAGAAAGCAAAAATACATCAATCAATCTTTCTTTGCTTGTAGAAAGTTTTATCTATGAGAGTCATCTCGTGTCTTTTTTACACTGATTACTGAAGTCTGCAGGAAGTGGAAGATTACTGCTACAGGCCAAATGGGACACTGGTATACTGATTACATGGATTGTAAGTATCTGCTTCAGATACAGATGATTGCAAAATACAGTGTTGTCAGCTGTTTTCCTGACAGTCCTTCGACATGTCTCTCATGGTTAAGGACTCCCTGCCATGCAACTGTTTTGCTCTCATGTTTTCATGGTTTTTTTTTGGCTGCACCACATGAAATCAATTCCAAGGAACAAAATATTTTTGAAAACAGAAAACAGTCATGAGTTTTACGTACTTACTATAATTCTTCTATTTATGAAATATGATAAGTACATGCAGAGTCCAAACAGGAGTGCTGAGAATCAAGGCTTACAACTTCTGGGCCTTATCTAACCTTAATCATGCAAAACCACAAAACCAGCTCTGTTTCTCACTCTCCTAATCTTTTAAAAGGAAATAACACTAAGCAACTTCGTAGGAATGCTAAGTTTTTGTTACCTGATTTTCTAAAGAGCTTTAGTATTCTTAGAAGTCACAAAATGTTCTTGTTTCTTTTCAGATTAAAAATTCCATTTTTCTTTAAGAATGTACGTTTCTCCGGGAAAGTAATTTGCTCTATATGGGAAAAGCCTGTGCAAGAGGCAGTGAAGACAATAACATAAATGAAGGGTAATGTTAAGGAACCTTACAAATGATTCCAAAATCATTAACAAATGCCATCTTTTGCTGTGGGATGTTTTCTGTGGTGTGTTTCCAGTTAGCACTCACATTGTTTGCTGCACTAAGGCATATGCAGTTCTGTGGATGTGCATTTCCTGAGATGCCTGACACTGAAAGCAGAGCTTTGTTGAGCTTAGAGACAGCCGCATGAGCAAATGCTCTGCTTCACCTTCGTGCAGTGTATTGCACTAGAAAAATGGTCAGGAACATACCAACATAATTACAGAACCAGAGTCTCTCGCTTATTCACAGCTGGAAACCTCACACTGCATCATCTAAATTTTATTCCCTTACAATTACAAACCACACACAGATGCTTAGAGATGTTCATACTGGCACCCTCATGCCACCAATGAGATGTTCAGCTGGCAGTACTTAAAGTTACGCCTCCGCAGTTTTCAGGACATGTTGTCTTATGCTTCCACTAAGGGGAAGAATTAGGGTCATCATGCAAAGTCCTGAGGGTGCAGCCTGCAAATCATACTGGTTTGTACAAAATACCAGGTTCAATACCAGGTTCAGTTCTTTAGATCCTGAGGGACCTTGGAGGCAAGTCAGGTCTAGTGTGACATAAAATATGTACCTATCTTTCTAGAACAGAGAACACAAGCCTGAAATTACCATAGGAAAAGGGAAACACATTTTATGTACCAAATGGACGTGAAACTCTCTGCTTGTATCCATAAAAGTTGCTACTCAACTTGTAAAAGGAAATAACAGACAGGCCTTTCAATTGTTCCCTTTTTGTTCAGGAAGGAAAGGAGCAGTAAGCGCTGTCACTTTGGGAACCGAGTACTTCTTCATTTGTATGAAAAGGGTTAAAATATAGTTGCTTGGGGTTTTTTGCTCCTCCTCTCTCCCTTCCCCCTCCGCCATCATGGGGAACTGTGAAAAAGAATACTTCTAACTGGACCCTTGAAAGAGCAGTTTCAGTCCTTGGACAAGGCATTGCCTCTATTCACTCACTTTTCGAAGATAAAGCAACACAAAGCAGAGTTGATGCTGCTGCAGTACTTACTACATGACTATATGTGAACTGCAAGCAGGAAAGAGGAACATGTGCAAAATGTCTGCTTTTTGTTTCTCTCCTATTAGATCTGTGCAAAATTATAGCAAACTCCAATTCTGTGTAGAAAAAAAAATGCTTCTAAAGATACGCTAAAACTTCTGTAAACTTATTAGGACTGCTTTGGGTTTTTAGCCTTTTCTGAAGCCCTGAAGGCAAAGTTCAAGGCTGCATATTCAATATAAACAAAAAAACTGTAAAAGCACCATGAAGCAGAACCAAATAACTACCCAAGGGGGAATTCTGAAATAAGATACAGGTGTAAACACAGCTGCAAGGGAAATAAATAACTGATTCTACCAAAGGTTAGCATGCTCTGTACTGGAGGTACATGTTAACTTCTAAGTTTCTTGAAAAGCTGTAATAGGCTGTACCACCAGTACTTGCAATTTTGCTGTAGCTGTAACTTATGTGGATTTACTTATTATGTATGCTGTGAGTTTACACATTCATTTTCATTCATTAAGTTAGCTCTTTAAAATGCGCCTTGTTAATCACAAGGTACTAGTGATAGCTTTTGTCTGGTACATACTCTTGAGAGCTCTTTTCTTCAGACTGAAAGCAGGGATTCAAAATAAAGAGCTATTTATAGAATGGTATTAATATTCCATTAAAAAAAGCTATTGCAAGGTATTTATACAATCATGCATGAGAAACTGAAACCTGGAGCTCGTTACTTTCTGAACGGAACACCTCCATGGGAAATCTGAGTGAAGGGGCAAGCGGCTGTAGCAGCTATGACCACGTCTGTTGCAGGAAGTTACCAAACACTGCTCTGCAGTGCCTGGCGATATATGAATCTGTCATTCAAAGTGAAGTTCTGTGAATGCTCCAACCTCCAGCCCCCTTCAAACGTCTTAAATCACTGTTAAAGTTCATATTCTACTGTTTTAGTAAAAGCATAAAAAGGTGAGAATTTAATTCTTCCTTAATTGTTGACATACCCAATATGTAAGTTCAGAGATGCAGACAAGACAGCACAGTAAGGACGGCTTTTCTACTACTCTACTTGCAAGCTTGAGGCCAAGCAACGGCTCAATGAACTTTTGCTTCATCCTACAGCAGTAGAGGAACAGCAGCACCAGCAGCAAATAGATTTAACTGGAAAAGAGCAACGCTAGCTGAAATTGCAGCAGAAATTACATGGTTTGCTACACACACTGGAATTTTTGATAGTCACGTTTTGTGTTTCTTGAGCAAATTCAGGTTTAAATCCCTTCTGTCTTCTTGGCAGTTTTTTTTAATTCAAGTTGACTCTCCTATATTCTGTGTTTCAATAAAATTATACAAGCTGCTGTGAACTGCTGAACTGCAGGCATTTGCAGTTGCCACTACTGTAATATAAAGTGAGTAAGTAGCGCCCACTACAGTTAAATCCGAGTTTTGATTTCCATCCCTCAAGTGCAGGTAGTAAATTCATTCACAGCGCAGCTTAAATGGAATAGGTTCTCTGCTGATAAAGGTCAAACACCACCTTGTTTTTTCTGTTTAAGTTTGAACTCTTGCACTTGAGTTTCAAGCCTAGCACCAGTAACTAACCTTCCATTTCCTGCTGATAAGGATTGTTAAGCATTTTAACCCAGACTGTTTTTTCGTTTTTAATAATTCTACTTTTTATTTACTGTATTTTATTTTATTTATTTAGTTTAGTTTAATTTTATTTATTTTAATTTAGTAGTTTCTACTACTAAACCCCATAAAAGCACAGGAAATATGCATAGATGATACAGTAGAGACAATTTTAAAATACAGAACAATAATAATTGAAAATGCCTTTTATTTGTCACAACCTGGATCTCACTTGATGAAGCTATATTTTGATAATGCGGTAATTTTCACAATAATGGTTCTTTCCTTTGATTACCAACTGATCCCATGATGTAAACACACGCTAAGGCCTAGCACAGTTACAGGCGTGAGAATGCCTTGGAAATATGGTATCAATGTCAACCTTGCTGCATGCCTGAAGCATTGGTGTACCTGTTATGTCCTTACAGAGTAAATGAAGACAGAAGAACCTAGTGAAACTGTCTGCTAACTCATTTCTGATCACAAACCAGCTAAATGAATTTCTGGGTCTCTAAATAGTGGTCCAATTTTTTTTTAAGTACTGCTGCAAGCCGGCAAGATTTCCCATGTTGCCTGTGTATGCATCCTCCTTGATGGCAATACCCCTCTTCAGATTGAAAGCATATTCCATCTTGACTTATGAATAGGTGTTCTGGTTCCCTTAATTCTCCAAACAGGTAATTCTGAGATCATCATAATGGGCTTACTTTCAATACTGTCCCACAGACTTGGCAGACTATCATAGAATCATAGAATAGTTTGGGTTACAAGGCACCTTCAAAGGTCTTCTAGTCCAACTCCCCTGCAATAAGCAAGCACCAACTACATCAGTTTGCCCAGAGCCGCATCCAGCCTGGCCCTCAATGTCTCCAAGGATGGTGCATCCACCAGTTCTCTGGCCAATCTGAGTCAGTATTTTACCACTCTCATTGTAAAGAACTTTTTTCTCACATTCCAGCCTGAATCTCCCCTCTTTTAGCTTAAAACCATGATAATTATATTATGATCTAAATTGGTATGTTGCTTAATAATCAGATTATTCAGCTAACTCCCGTGTCTTATACTTAATGACATATGTGACTATGCAGAAAGTAATAACCACTTTAACTATATCAATAAAAGTATGGTTGGAAATCTAGGCCTTTAATTTAAATGAAATTCTAGGCCTTTCATTTAAAGACAGGTTGTGGAGTTTTTGAAACTGTATATGCCTAAAAGTTGCATCTGCTACCAATATCTTTGTCCCCCTGGGTTCTAAATATCTGTGGCATTCATTGGAGTTGAATGTGATGGAAGGTATTGACTTGCCTTTTTCTTTGGTGATATCAAAGGTAGCTGCATTTTCCCAACACAGGTGATAGTCTGGCCATTTGCTTGAAGGTAATCACTTTCAGATAATCAGGTTTCACAATTTTGTCTTGCATGCTTACTAATACATGTCTTATTACACAATCATATAAACAGCCCTTATTACACAAGCCCTCTGTCTTGACAAAGTATTGGTATAATAATTTCTGAGAGTTTACTCTTACTCTTGCAATGGTGGAGTTCCCAGTCCTGAGAGATCTGGCTCAGTCAAAGAGTAAAGTCAGGACCCCGAATTTTAGGAGAGAATTTAGTCAATAGGACCCCCTGGGAAACTGCCCTTAGGGATGGGGGAACAGAACAGAGCTGGCAGATCCTTAAGGACACTTTCCATAAAGCTCTTAATCTCCATGTGTAAGAAATCAGGAAAGGAAGGGAAAAGACTGGCATGTCTGAGTCAAGACCTGCTGGTCAATCTAAAGGGCAAGAAATAAATACAGAGGCAGTGGAAGCAGCAGCAGGTATCTCAAAAAGAGTATAGGGACACTGTCCAGTTGTGCACAGATGGGGTCAGGAAGGCCAAGGTGCCGCTGAAGCTGAAGTGAATTCAGAGGATGGCCACAGAAATGATAAGAAAATACTTGGGTTGTTCAGCCTGGAAGAGAAGGCTGCAGTGAGATCATATTGCAGTCTTTCAATACTTAAAGGGGGCTTATACAAAAGATGGAAACAGACATTTTAGCAAGGCCTGTTTTGACAGGACAAGGGGTGATGGTTTTAAACCAAAAGAAGGGAAATTCAGACTACATATATGGAAGAACCTTCTTAACAATGAGGGAGGTGAGGCACTGGCACAGGTTGCCCAGAGTGGTGGTAAATGTGCCATCCCTGGATACCATTTAAGGTCAGGTTGGATGGTGCTCTGAGCAACTTGACTTAGCTGAAGGTGTCACTTAGCTGAAGGTGTCCCTGCTCATTGCATGGCAGGTGTATTAGATGACCTTTAAAGGTCCTTTCCGACCCAAACTATTCTATGAATCTATGATTCTATAATTATTGCATTTTAAATGAATTACAGAGATTACTTTAGTAGCTTTGTCAAGTTGGTGATCAGCCATGTACCTCTAATCAACATTAAGTGGAGCTATTGTGCATCCTACATTTTGCAATACAGTTGTTATACTAAGCAACTTTTTTATAATTGATATAGAAACTGAAATACCACATAGGAAATGCTAATGCTCAGCTGACTTCTCCCTAGTCCCTTCCCCTGCTATGAGGTAATTTCACATCAAGCAAGAGAGAAAACCATCCAAGCCAAGTAGTTACTACAACTCATCAAGAATATGAGTTTTGAAAACATCTGCATACTAATGTTCCAGGTCTTCTCTGATGCACTAACAACTCAACAGTAACTCTTGCTACTCGTTAGCAATGACATTTTAATACTTTTTAAAGGGACATTTACTTATGTTTGCTTAAATTAGCTACAATATTTTCATGCACTTAACAATAAAGCACCTTGTAAAGAAGTACCCCAAGACTGCATTGTGCAGAAAGCCTAAAGTGATATCTACCCCTGAATGTATCCCTCTAAAAAATAAAATGGGAAATGTGCATACCACCTTCTTTAGTTTGCAGTGAATGACACTATGTTCCTGAATACTATCATATTTGCATATAATCTACCTGACAGCTATTAATAGAAATTATGGAAATCTATCTTCATCATTGCACAGATAAATCTGAAACAAAACCATCAAAAATTTTTGAGCACTCACTCCTGTGGGCGTACATAAACTACAGGCAGCTCAAACTGAAATCCACTTCTACAACTGCTAGCCAAAAGTGGGAAATAATCCATATCTTGCAGCTGTGGACCAGAGAATTATGCAAAATTTCTTTTAAGCACGTAAGCCTGGACAGTTGCAAGCCACACTCAAAGGTATTTATACAACACAGGCAACTGTAGATGATCTCATTAACTAATATTTCAATTTCTGTAACTAATTTTTGCTGTATATATTCATATGATGCACAGCTCATCCATAACAATAGTCTGTACTGCTTGGCGCAATACCTAACTTTGACGTTTGCTGCTTATGTCTACAGAATTGAGGAAATGGCCTAACCAACATGTATGTCCTTCTCTGACACAATCAAAGTGCTCCTCCTGTAGTATACTTCCCAAAGTCATACCAGTGTGAATGACCATCCACAAATAAAAATTTTATATAAATAATTTACAGGGTATAATTCCATTATTTTTCCATGATAATTTAACCTTAATATTAGTGTAATAATTTATTATTTATCTGGAAAACAGCATGCTACATCTTGTAACATGGATGCTTCTAGTAACGAATTACCTACCACTCAGGAAAAAAATTATTGTGAGCTCCCAGCTCCCCATTCTCCCTTCCCATTCTTGCTGAAACATGTCAAGTTTCTCCATAACACTGCTGCAGAGAAATCCAAAAATTAATTATATATTATTAATTATATAATGGAAAAGAGATTATGAAAAGGTAATTTGATATGATAGATATCCAGCAGCAACAGCAAACTGTTCTAACTACACAGAATATTTCTACAGGCACATTAGAATACAGCAGGTTAGAAATAATGACTGTTAATTCTGTTATAAACACAGAATCACAAAATGGTTGAGGTTGGAAGGGACCTTGGAAGGTCATCTTTTCCAAGCCCTGTACTCAAGCAGGGCCACCTAGAGCCAATTGTCCAGGACCACATCCAGATGGCTTCTTAATGTCTTCAAAGACAGAGGCTCCACAACTTCTCTGGGCAGCCTTTGTCCATGCTCAGTCACTTCACATTGAAGAGGTGTTTCCTGTCATACAAGAGGAACCTCCTGTGTCTCAGCCCACTGCCTCTTGCCCTGTCAGTTGCAGAGGATTTAAGTCTGCAGAGAACCAATCAGATGGAAGCTGATTTATGTATTTTGTTCTAGTGCTTGAAATGTGTACTGCAGGAGAATCACTAGCAAAATCTTCAGTTCATTTCAGGAGATGAAAGGCACAAGTCTTGCAGTTCAGTCTGGAAAATCCTCAGCATTGCCAGCCACTTGTGGATGCACAGTTTGGCATTGTACATGTCTTTTAACTCCAAAGGCATGAAATACTGCTTTCAGTCAAAATAAAAAGTGTTTTCGGTTTTTGTTTCCCTCCTCCCTCCCCCCAAAAATTAGCCTTCAAAGACAAAATTCTCAGCTTCAGGTATCATGTAAATATTTAAAATTGGGTAGTGGGTAGGACCTGCTGCTTTTAATTCTCTTTCAAACTTTGTTGAGCTGCTGTTCTTCAAATTTCTGATTGATTTCCACCTCCGGCATGACTATTTTTTAAAATCTAAATGATTTCATTATTTCTTCTGACTTGAATGGTGGAAGGTAATAGCCATGTCATAGTGCTGCAGAACTAAGTCAGTGCACTGGTCCTGGGGCTGTGACAACAGGCAGCCTCTAGCTCCTGGCAGCCAGCCCTGGAGATATGGTGGTGCCACAGTAGAGTATTGGCAGTGGCAGCTGGTAACAAAGCCAGTCACGGATGGGCGTGAAATTGCCCGTGCTAGCCCAGTCTGACAGACTAGCAGCCAGCTGAGATGAGGTAGGGAGAAGTGGGCACATGGGCAGGTGCTGCTTTGTACTGCATTTGGACATATGGAGAGGGAAGCAATCAGACCATGACACACTCCTGCCCCCTCCCTCCTCTGCCACAGAGCTGTACAAAGGCCGAGAGTCTACAGGACAGGTAAGGCGGATGTGGTTGCTACTGGATGTGTTAGCCATAAACCTGTCTACAAAAACTGATATATTAAGCTTATGTATTCATAACTTTCTAACAGAGGAAGGCTTTTGAATTAATAAAAAAACCCTCAGCATTTTGAAGCCTGTTGGTTAACAAAAAAAACTGACCAGAACACCCAACACTGTAAGGGATGAAGCCTCTTTGTTTACAAGTTACTAGAAAAATGGTCAGGTCTTCAAAGGAGAAAAAAATGTTGCTGTATTTCAAAGTAATAAGTGTCTACTTCTGAAGAAATGAAATATTTGTAACTTCTAGGCTAACAGAAGAAGTAGAACGAATGAATTTCCACACAGGATTTCCTTGAGCTGGCTAGCAAAATTAATTTTAAAGACTATGTGTTGATTCACTAATGCCTGTATAACAAAAAAGGTAATTTTGCATTATCCATTTAGCTCATGGTATTCCAATGTTCCTCTTAAATTCTGATGTCTTCTTTAAGCAAAACAGAGCTTCAAAAAAACGTCACATACAGGAATGTGTTCAAGTAAATGCATGGTACTTTGCTAAAAGAGAATTCTTGTTAAACTGTGGTGTAAGATACCCTAAAATATAAATTCCACTATGCACTATATCAAGTATATAGATTGATATACACAGCACACGGGAAACTGCTTTTTAAATTAAAATTTCTTATTCTAGCGAAATGAGAAGTGCCTGAACTATAAACAGCTTGGTACTTAGCAGCAGAGAACACCTGAGGTACAAAGGAAAAAAAGGCTTGAGCCCAATAATGTTATCAAGGCAGAAGTAAGGGTGAAACCCTCTCAGCATCGCACATGCACGGGCCATGTTCAGCTGTCCGGTGAACGGCACACTCTGGATGGGCAGCTGGCGCGATGCATTCGCTCTTCACTGTTAGTAGCCATAATCTTTATTATCTTAAAGTACTCCTGTATCTGTGCACATCTGGTCAGCTGACTTCTTACGAAATCTTGTGATACCTCTCATAACCGGCTGCCCTCGTAGTGCTTAAGGGAGAGAACACTGAGCTTCCAATTGCCCCTGCCTGCTGGCGAAGAACCCAGCCAGCTCGGAGGCCGCCGCACCGGACACTCCTTCGGAAAGCATCCCCCGAGAAGCGGCCGCGCCGCTTCCGGCCGCTAGCGAGCGGCTCGGCCGCCGGGCCGCAGCGGCGCCGGGAGGTCACGTGAGCCCGGAGGAGGTCCCCCGTGCACGCGGCGCGGGCGGCGCCTCCAACCCGCCCCGGCTCTCCCCGCCCTGGGCGCTCGGCCCGCCGCGCCGCTCCGGGAGGATGTGGGGAGCGAGATGAGTCCCGAGCCGGAGCCGCCGCCAGCCCCGGCCCGGGAGGAGGAAGAGGAGGAGGAGGCAGCGGCAGAGGCGGAGACGGTGGTGAGGGAGGGCGGCGGTGCGGCCGGGCGAGACGGCTGCATCATGCTGGTGAAGAGGGTCGGCCTGAAGGCGGGGAGCAGCGGCGCGGTAAATGCGGCGCAGGGCAGGGCTGGGCTGGGCTGGGCTGGGAGCGCCGGGATTTGCGGGGGGCGGCAGCGACCCGGCCTGTCCCGCCGGGCCTCCCCACCCGCGGGGAGCCAGCTGCTCCCCAGGGCGGCGTCCGGGTGTCCCCGCGGCCCCGGAAGCCTTCTGGAAGTCGGGGTGCGGCGGGGCGCGGGCGGTACCTGGGGTCGGACCGGCCGGGGGTTCCTCGCCGCCCGCTCCATTTCTTGTGCTAGCTTCGGCGTTTCGTTGCTAGGTCATCCCGGGGCTGAGGCGACACCGGGAGCAGATGACTGTAAATAAACTTTCTTTTAAAACGTACAAATCCGAGGCGCCTGTAAGTAAAGCTTAGGTTTCCTTCGGAGTTCTACGAGGTGCCTCTTGGTGAACCAAAACCATCTCGTTACCATGCGGTTTTAATAACTTGCTGTGCTTTCTGTCTCGTCGCTTCCCACTGCATTAAGCATTAATACGATTTTGTGCAAATAAAAGGAGCTGGAAAGGGGTGGTCTGTGCGCTTGAAAGCATCCGAAGTTGTGTTTGTGTGGGAGCGAACCGTAGTTACATCCCAGCGCAAAAGTCTTTTGAGTAGCTTAAGCCTTCCACTTTGTGCGTGCATGCTCGTGAGATGCTTTTGAAACGGATCTGAAACCTCCTGAACTTTCTGCTGTAGGTGTAGACAGGTGAGTTGTTTCATACAGCCCACCTTGTTTCTTGGCAGTGATCCCAGAGCAGAATGGGAGTAGAGGAACCCAGGGGTAACAAAACCGATGATCCTATCACGTGTGGGTTTTGGAGGAGTACAGACAGAAAATAGGCAAAGCCTTGCCGTGATAAATTTTCTGGCAAGTTGAAATCACGTGAGTTTTATTTGCAACCCGACTTGCCACCTATTAATATTTTTTTGTTATACTGTATTCATGTTAGGGTGTTCCTGAATAATGTATTTAGTATTAATTTACTCACAGACTCAGATATGCTGAAGGTACTGCTCATTCTGGAAGTTAAGTTTGTGTGAGGGAGCCAACATCTGCTACCTGTGCCACCTAACCTCCCAAGGATAAGCATCTCTGCTATTGGACAGGCAATAGTTTACTGTTACATGTTAATGTGAAGTGAATGAACTTGTGATATGTTTAGTTGAGAATTAATGGCCTAGCATTAATGTGGTGATATGGCTAAAACTAAAAAAATGTAAATAAATAAATAAATAGTGAAACCTATCTTCTTGATATCAGTAGGTTCTTTGTCCCTTACTTGTATCTGATGAAGGGGTTAATGCACTTTTAATAAGTGGTTAACCCACAGAAGATTTAAAAACAGAAGAAGTTCTATGGAATTCATTAGTCAAGTTATTTTGTGTAAGTTAATTGCAAAATATCTGCTGTACATCTGTAAAGGGTCACTTTTGTATTTGAGTCTTTCAGTTCTCTTTTAGAAATGGTTATGCCTTCCAAAAAGCAGGCTGGACTTCTTCAAGAAGTGCTACTGTATGCTGTATGGTGTATTTGTTGTTCTAGGTTTGTGTACTGCTCCTATTTGTAACGGTAGTTACGTAAGATACTGTTACTTTAAGATACAGTAAGACAAACTTAAGCCTGAATAGGAAACTAACTCTAGAAGAAGCCTGTTAACTTTTTAGTTAAAAAATGTAAGTTTTCATTTTTATTGACATGGATGATGGGGTGAAAGCAGTAAAGATGATGCTGTCATTGTATGAAGGAAAACCATGCAGATTAATTTAAATATTAACAGAGAGTAGGAACTGGCGGGTATGGGTAGAGAAATTAAAAAAAAAAAATTAAGCAACTTTGATTTCCTTCTCTAACTTTGAAGAGTGAAACTCAAATGGAGAAAAAGACTGTAAGTGGCAGAGTCACTAACCTGTGTTTTTTATTAAAGCATGGAGTGTTTGCTGAAGTTGGATTAAGGATGTACTTAAAATATGATGGTTTGTCAGTTTGAAAATTTAGCATTAAGTGTTTATAAAATAATTTCAGATTTTGCTCTCTGGATAGTTCCCCCCCCCCCCCAATTGTACTCTTAAGGGACTTTGTGTTCCTGTAATGCATCTCCCACCAGAGTGAAGAACATGGAACTTTAACCTTATCTTCTGTACATCGGTATAGCAGTGATACAATTACAGGGTCTGCCTCACAATTCCTGACTGAGCAGTCTGTTTCTTACTTTGTTATTGCACTTCTGCACCTCCTTGTGATTCTCACGTGGCTGTCATACTGCTAGAACTCTAACTAAACTTCATTGAAAGAGCTTATACAAACTAAAATATGAGGGGCTGGATCATGGCTTTGTATGTAACTGTAGAGATCTCTTTGATATCAGTGGGAGCCCATCCGTGGCATTTGAAAGTAGAATCTTGCCCTTTGGGCTGCTGACAAGGAAATAAATGTCATTTGGGTGAGCCACTTCTTTGCTCTGTGAAGGATGTTTTAATTTTTATTCTGATTCTTCTGTCACACCAAATCAGTAGGACAACGTGAAAGAGTATGACCAAGTCTGTCAGGTTGCACAAGACCTTTTACCCCTCCAGCTTAGGAGTAACGAGCGTCTATCTTGTTCATTTATGTGTACCTAACCTCACCCTGTTGAATGCATTGGCTTGACTGAAGTGAAGAACTAAAATATAAATGCCAGGCAAATGAGTTTTTATTAATTGAGTTACTGGCTCAAAACTAATAAGAATAGTAGTGTGTTTAATTAAATTTCACTTGAATCAAATCAGTTTCTATTGGCTATGTTACTTCCAATTTCAGTGAGCTTCAGAAATTGAAGTAATGATGCCATGGGCATTTTGTTACTGATTATGCAATCTTATTCCCTCTGAATTACGAACACTGGTAGTACAGAACTTAGCATGACACTCAGAGTATTCATACCATGTACTTCTTTTCTATGCAATCTATTGTCAGTAAAATAATGCCGTGGTAGGGAAGCTTTTTAGCAAAATACAGTATACTGTTCTATCTAAATAAGTGCTCTTATGGGAGAAGTCCCCAAACAGGGTATCTGAGGATAAAACACACCTATATACCTCTTTGAGAATTAATCAGACATTAGTTTCATGTTCTCGGACACTGTAAAATATACGTCAGCTGTTGTGAAGCCCAGTACCTCTCTGGTTTTTTAGAAGCATAATGAATGCATTCTGAAAGTCAGAACTGTACATCTCGGAAGTTTGCCAGCCTGTATGCGTTAAACTGTTTTAAACAGCAGAGCACAACTGATACATACTTGCCAGAGTTACAGGTTTTTACCATTACTGCTATTATTTTTCTTTTTAATGCTTCAAAAAACCCATAGCATGGTGAAATTGAGGCAGTTTGATTAAATGTTACAAGACTTTACCAAAACACCTTTCAGTCCATCGAGTTTTTTTTTTTTTTTTAAATGTCTGGCTTGGAAATTGAGTTGCCAGTAGTAAATATATTGTTAAAGTTGGCAGTTTGGGTAGCCAGGCCTTTGTGTAACAGTATTGTTTCCCCCACAAAAATTATTTTCCCTGTTAAATCTGAATAATAAGGGAGAAAGTGTGTTGCCTTCTCAGGGTTGCCAGTGTCATTCTGAAATCTTCCCATCATGTTAAATTAATACTGAATCTGAACTCTGAACCATTGCCAGGAGTGGTTAGCTGCTTTCTGTAAAATCAAATCACTCTTGTTTATATTCATGCTGAGAGCCCACTTAGGCTGTACTAAGTTTGTGGTACTGATCCTCCATGTTCTAGCAGTTTCAAAGGTTTTGTGTCTAGAAAAAAGTATGCTAGGCTAGAGCAATAGAAAGTTAATTATATAAAGAGGGCTTGATACTTTAGTGCTGAAGATCCAAATTTAACCACTGGGCAATGAGCTTGAGCAATTATCTGTGCCATGGAGAAGCATGTGAATTAGCTAAGCAGTCTGTGTTTTTTAGAGTTGCTTCTCAGTGTCATGCATCTTTCTACATTGTAGGCAGAAAACTTCAGCAATGTTTAAATCAGCTGGCAATTGGGTGTAGCATAATATGCTGGTTATATATTATTTCTGTAAGTGTTGCCGTACTGTCTAAAGCGGAGTTTTCAGAATGTGTCAAAAGTGTATGGTTATTGTTCTCCGGGGTGCTTGATTGGTCTCTGGGACCCTTGATGGCCTTAGCCTCAAAGACTGAAGCAGAAATGGTGTTCTCATGTTTTATTTATGTTCTTCAGAATCCTGCTTCTTAAACTTGTCCAGTTTACAGGAATGTGTTCCCAGGAGAAAAAAAAAAAAAGTGGCAAAACATTTTGGACACCAAGAGGACACTGCAATTTTAACTTGGTGTGTTTGGTCTCACTTTACTAATTTTCTTGTATTTTAGCTTAAGGCAGTGCCAATTGTTTTCTCTTCATGCCCTTCATGTTACTCCAAGTTCAGTAAATCCCAGCTGTATCTTTCTGCAGATGTTTCTACTATAGCTTGGATGAGTTTACTTCAACGTTCGTCTATACCTTTGGCAATATTCTTTGTCCTTCTTCGGGCCTCTTTCACTTGTGCTTCTGTAAAATAGGCTATTAAACAATGTGTATTGCTTAAAGCTTCTGAACAAAACAAGCAGACATGGGATAAGAGGGAGATACAATAAAAATGGTTAGCACACCAGAAGCAGAGGGCTAGGACAGGCACATCACATGTTTATGCAGCAATATAATGATAATATTTTTTCTAACGTGGTAGATCTTTGAATACACTTTTGTAAGCCACTTGCTAAACTGGTGTCTTTCGTGGAACTGTTTTCTCTAGGATCACATTCCTAAATAACAGTCATCCTATATGTGGAATTAATTTTTTTTCACATTTGCATTAGTTAAATTTATCTACATTAATTTTAATTTGCCACTTAGACTGTTTTACTGATTCCGTCAGCTTCTGATGTTCTTCACTTTTACCCTATAACTTTTCTACTGTGAATTGGTTTTTGTCATCAGTGAACTTCGTTACTTTGCTTTCAGCATTTTTACAGCTCGGTTATGAATATGTTGAACTACACAGGTGGTGGGACAGGGCACTGGAACTCATCTGGTAACTTTCCTCAGTTGTGGAAACAGATTGGATTTGGTTGGTTGGTTTGTGAGTTGTTTGTTTTTGTTCTTTTTTTTTTCTGTTTTTTTTAAGAGCTTTTGTTGAGGGTCATGCAGTATGTTTACTTGAATTCTCAGAAGGCTGATTAATGTGCCCTGTTTTATCCATGCATGTTCTTTTGAGAACTCCAGGAACTTTTTAAGTTGCAGGCTATTTACAAAATCTCTGCAGGCTTTTCCATTTTGAATGAGTTGTGATTCTGATACTCTAGTCCTGTGTAATATGAGTTAACCTAGCTTTTTCTTGAGAGAGCACATCATTATCTTGGTGTCCAGATACAAATCTGCTTAAGGTATTTCTTTTGCAACTGAAATACAAGTTTGGACAATGCATACGCTGAACTGTTTATGATTTATGTTCTAGCTTACAAAACACATCTGAAATGCTAAAGACTGTGCTGAACTGGAGAGAACTTTCACTTGTGTTCAGTGTGTTTTGCACTGCATAGAAATTACATGTCTGAAGCTGCTGCGGTTTATACACATTGTCACTTTGGTGGTTACTTAATGTGACAAAAGCAGCTAAGGTCTTCTGGGTGCTTTTTGCACTTCAGTGAGTTCTTGCCAGTTCCAGTAAGTGAGTCATTCATGGGGAACAGCTGGAATTAGGGTGGTTCCTAAATACTTCAGTTTAAAAAGTAAAGACAATAGGCAATAGAAAGAGATGAATATGCAGTATGCCTAGAGAGCTACCTGGGTAACATGTGAGAGAAGAGTATCCATAATGCAGTGAGACAGATTGGTAGCGTAATATTTGTGCTAGAATCAGCTAAAATTATAAAATGGTGATGTAGTGATGCATAGCAGGAAAAGCGTGCATTTGAAGTATAATTTGCGGGAGAAACTAACGAAAGAACAGTGAATATAAATGTAGAAAGGGAATGCACTTTATGGTTTGGCATGAACTTCGGGGTTCGTGTATGAATGATTCATGCATGTTTCTCAACATGTTTTACTGATCCTGTTCAGTTCTTTGATTTCTTGAAAACTTTAGAGTTGACAGAGTGGACTGTAGCGCAGGTTGTTCTGTAAATTAAAAGTACTTGTAGCAATTAACTTGTGTAGTGGGAGGATGGTTCTGAGGACTTTTCAAAAATAAAACTCTTCATACTTAATCACTTGAAAGTTGGTTTACATAGTATGGAAGGACTGTGAGTACTGTTTGCGAAGTTGTCTGTGTACTGGAAGTAGAACAAGTAACTAGCAGGCTTTCCTGAGAGACCCTACTGCCTGGTGGGAAAGAATTTCCCAGAGGAGGGTGTGGGGGCAAGTTCCTATTGTTGTCTCTTCAGAAGTTCAGCTTGAGTTTGGTTGTTATCTACCAGAGAAATAACAGAATTATTCGACTGAAAAGGCACTTCAAAGAGATCACTTCCTCCTCAGGGCAGGATCAGCTATGAGGCGTGAACAGGTTGCCTAGAACTTTTCTGGTTGGGTATTGAGACTATTTGAGGGTGTCTGTGTGCAGCTCTGTGGGCAAAAAAGCATGCTGTGTTTATTCAGTAGAGTCTTCTGCACTCTGGAGGATTTCAGAGCAGTTAGAAGGTGGTTTTGTTTGCTTGGGTTTTTGTGTGGTGATTTTTTTTTTTTTTTAATTCCCCTGAAATAAGTGCATTCCTTCCAATAACCAGTAAGCATGTTTGAAATTGGATGTTAGGGTGCTTTGGCAGCCATTCAGACAACTTTAATTGTTAAATTACAGATTTGAATTTACAGATAAATAGTTACCTAAAAGTGGTGTGAATAAATGAATACTGTTAATTCTAGCTTTGCTCTGAAGATCTGGGACTAGCTATAAAACTGTCTTGCTGTGACATGTTTTAGGGTGACTTGTAATAGCTCTTCTTTAAAATATCTGTTCTTATTGATACTGTATTGTGATTTTCTTTTTTTCTCCTTTTCTATGAGTAATTCCTTGCCAGCTGGATTTATGATCTTGACAACTCCTCATGGGTTTATTAATGTTCAACAGCTGTGTTCTGCTTCAAAAAAAAAAACTTTGTATTGCATCCCAGTAGTTTTCCTTGTTATCTTCAGATGAACTTTGGGGTTTGTTTTGCCTCTAATATAAGCAGCAGAAATGTTGTTAAGAATTGAGTGTCAGTGAAAAGTATGGAAGTGTAAAATTGGAGAAATAGTGGGTATTTTGTTAGATCTCCTAGAACTTCAGATTTTACAATGATGGCCTTAAACTTTTATTGTTAAGCGTTTGAGATTACGTAATGTTTTGCTCATTATTGATTATGCAAGTATAATAGCTTGACCAGCAGCTGCATTTGAAAGAGATTCCAATGTTCATACGTAGTTTCTCAGCCCACACACTGGGCTGTCATCTGAAGATGATCTGTGTGGATAGAAGATAGGCCCATAACAGGTTTTTAAATTTTTCCTGAGGGCACTTAATTTTTAACATTAAAGCTTTAACATTTTGGGGATGGGGATGATGAAAGCAACTTGTATTTTACCGAATCTGCACTATTTCTGAGATTCTGTTTAAATCTTTTTAATCATGAAGAATTCAGTTGGTCGGCCCCATATTGTCTAGTTCCAGAAGCCTGGAGCTCTTTGTGCTTCAAGTTTATAACAATTTTTCATATGTGTGTCTCAAGTTCTTTATGTAAATTGCATGCAGTTGTGTTCTGTTGCGAAGTATTTTCTCAATGTAGAAATGAGCCAAACCTCTTACTTCTGGGGTACTTTCATCTTAAAAGGAAGTATAAGTATTTTTAGAAAGCTCTTTGATTTTAAAATGAGTGAAGAGTTTTTATTGCTTTCTTATCAGTGGTGCAGGCTGTGTATATGGTCAATTATAATCTGTTTTCTTGAAAATAACTTGATGCTTGATTCCAGATCTCTTACCTGGGATCCAGTCCTTGGGTCTTGAATGGAAGCAGTTTCACAGCATGCTAAGCAGCATAAGCACTTCCCTGGTTTGCTGATTCTTGTGGGATTACTTGTTGACCAGTAGAATAGCTCCTAGGCCTCTAGTGTGTAGGCACACACAAGTGTAGGTCAGCAGTTAGCAGAAAGCAGTTGCACAGATGGCATAAGCTGCCCCTTTTTTCATACTTGTGCAGTTTCAAATACGAAAACTACTGCTCTTACGTATGTTGTCGTAATTCTGTTGTAACAGCAATGTGATCTTCATAAAGGAGGTCTGTTTCATTGTCACTTGTGGAGATAGCAGGGAGAGTTACACCATTTGTCACATTGCTGTGGAAGGGTTATGAATAGTACTCAAGGGGAGATGAAGCCTGAAGGCACACTGGAGGTTTGAGCAGTACAGGGCAGTATCAGGAACTGGGAATGTAGTTCTCTTCAATCAGCAAGTATTTGAGGGAACAAATGTTCTTAAGTTTTCTGGGTATCTTTTGTTGTTCTGTAATAACTCTTCTCCACCCTTGTTTGAATTATTAGGGTTCCCATGGGCTTGGTAATAGGTCATTCTGAGAGCTGTCTGTGCTAGAAATATGTTTAAGAGATCTTTGCACATGTAACTAACTAGATGTTTACAAACCACTGCATGTGTTTTTCTTTCATAGCAACATGGTATTAGTCGGCCAAGTGTGTACCATGCAGTGGTGGTCATATTTCTAGAATTCTTTGCCTGGGGCCTCTTGACAACTCCAATGCTAACAGTAAGTATCACTGATCAGCTGTCTTCTTAACAATAATAGCAAAAATTAATTTACTAATTCCTAGGAATTGTTGTTTTAATTTGTTTTGCATTTTCTGCTTACCTCTTTAGCTGAATTCCAGGAGTCTCCACATTTAACACCGTGCAATACTAGTATATTACAGCTAAGGTTTGAACTGCTGAAAGACTAAAAGATAGTAAAAAATAAATCAGCAAAACACTGTAATACTTATTGACTTTTATTTGACTTTTATGGTAATATCAATTTAGTGTATTGATGTAAATATTCTTTGGAAATTCTGGGTTTTTTTAAGACTGCAGTTCAGTTCATCTTTCA
This sequence comes from Lathamus discolor, assembly GCF_037157495.1. Classification (NCBI taxonomy): domain Eukaryota; kingdom Metazoa; phylum Chordata; class Aves; order Psittaciformes; family Psittacidae; genus Lathamus; species Lathamus discolor. The sequence goes on from NC_088909.1 coordinate 65,037,085, forward strand.
ATCATAACAACTGAATAATCTATGCATTCCATAGTTAACTTTGTACACTATTGTGGGCTGGCTGTTTTGCAAGCATATAATTTGAACTAAATTGTAAAGGCTTTTATGTAAGAGAAGTGGATTTTGTAAGTATTTGTTCTGGAATGCAGTTTGGTAATAGGATATGAAGCCTGAAGAAATGGGTATTATTAATTAAAATCAGGCCTGCCCGAGAGAAGTCATCAAAAATCTATTAGTCCAGTTTTTCATCAGATAATATCTGACAGCACTTTGAATACAAGACAGGCAAGGTTTTATGGGATTAAAAGGTCTTTGAGTTATTTTTTCTTCTCCAAACTCCATATAAAATAATCTACATAATTTTTGAGAGGTGTTTGTCTGCCTTTGTAAAGACAATCACTGATCTTTTTAACATAACTTAATAATGAAGTCCATATAACAGATTTCCATAACAAAGATGTCTCACTACGTGACCATCCTGTCACACTGTCTTGCCAGTGTCATAATATGGGGAAGCTTACTGGGTGGTTGTTCTTATTTCTTTCGTTTTCTTTCCTTTTTTTTCCTTAAGCAAAATGCTTAAGTTGCTCAAGCTTGACACTTCTCATCTAAAAGAATCATGTGCTGATAATAATTCCTACACAGTCTTAAAGAAAACAGCCCACCTTAATACAACTGTTGGATGGATTCTTCAGTAATGTGCTCCAAGTGAAATAGTTGCATATAAATTTTTACTGTTAGTCACATGCAGCTGAAATGTTAATTCTTGAAATTAGTATTGTGTCTAATGAGAGTGTTATGAAATTCTTCTAATGTAAAGCTAAATTCTTGCTTTGACTGAAGGTATGTGAATTCAGTACATTTGTGGTCTTGAACGTCTTGTATTTTGAACAAGTTGTGTTTCTGTTTTACCTGGTCTTGAATGCTTTGGAGGCTGTTAGATTGGATCGAAAACTTAATTTAAAACACTGAGTTACATATAATAGTGTTACTTGCCTTACACATGTGTAAATCTCTTCTTTGATCATGGGGGTGATCATCTTTATTTGTAATCAGCTTTGCATGCACTGAACAGTTGCTCTTTGTTTTAAATAATTTCAAATCTGGTTTGATACTTCCACCCTTCTGTCATGTAATGTAACTTACCTTGGCCTGCTGATGGGTCAGTAGTATTAGAAGTAATTCAGAACTTTCCTATGAGCAAGGTTCAGCATTGGAACTGCCATCTGCCCACTTTTGTTCAAGGAGGTTTGTCTGGTAGGAAGGGCAGAAGTGGAAATGTCTGTCCTGTCAATCAAAGCTCATGATCACTCAGTTTTTGTGGTTGTGATTCTCCAGGTCATTGTCAACATTAATTAGATTAAAATATTGTGCATTCTCAAAATAAACTGTATTTATTCTATGGTAGCTGAGACTATAATTTTTTTGACATCTGTTAGCAAAGCTGTAGTATTTGTTACATGACGCTATACTTGGAGAAGAGATGAGTGTTTATAAGCACACAAAGATTATTTTGGGCACAGACTACACAAAGCTTATGTGCATTCCTCTTATTTGTGGACTTGTAAGCCACTATTAGTAAATAGCTGTTAGAAAAATGAATCACTTAATGGCATATTGTATCTTCAATGTAATCTTTTTATGAATATGCACATGTTGTCTTGAGAAGCTGTGGCTGCCACATCCCATCCCTGAAAGTGTTCAAAGGCCAGGCTGGATGGGGCTTTGAGCAACGTGGTGTAGTGGAAGGTGCCCCTGCTCATGTCTGGGGTTTGGAAATAGGTGATCTTTAAGCTCCCTTCCAACCTAAGCCAGTCTATGATTCTAAAATATGAGTTCTATCAGCAGAACTCGAGTAAGGCAGTTCTCTTTGCTAGTTTGTCAACTGGCATTTCTTTTGTCTATAATGTGGCAAAAAATTAATCTCAAAAGCTTGAACCAATATCAGCAGTGGTTGTCTTCCAGGAAAATACTGGAAAACGCTTTACAGAATGATAATTAGGGTAGTTAGACTTGACACCGTGAACTTTCTGCTTGCCTGCTTTTTTTTTTTTTTATTTTTATTTTTATTTTTTCCTCTGACTTGGAAGACATCTGCTTTTTTTTTCTAATATGAGCCCTGACTTTTTTCTAGAGGTGCAAAATTCTTTTAAATAGAAGATGAGATCAGAAGTAAATAGAGCTGTTAATAAGCTGAATGGTTTGACCAGTAGTTAGCATGGGAATGATAGTCTTTATTAAACCTATCATTTCAGAATCTTAGTCATCCTTGAAAAATGATTCTGATACTCCCCAATGATACTGAAGTATTGTGTTTCTTAGGCTAGTGGATTTCTCTCTCTCTCTCTCTATATATATGTATCTCAGCAATATTTGTAGTAGTTACACTTGCCTATAGATAAAATGAGCAAATGTATTTGGAGTGTGTGTGCATACATGCTTTAATTATTGTAATAATTTTTTTAATCCACACAATAGCAAGTGTGAGGCCTTTTAAATCTCTTGCATATTTATGGTAAATCTGTTTAGTGTAGATTAACATGCTTGCCCTTGAAGTAAGACTGCTGGTAAAGCACCTTAAATGAATTCATAGCTGTAGTTAAAGGATACATGAAATGCTCAAAACTGTTGCTAGTATTTATAAGTATCTACTTGTTCATTAGAAGTGTTTTTAACTGTTTGACTATTGTATATCTGCAATTCTTACAGAAACAGTTTGCACAGTGCCTTTTTAAGCAGTTGTGAGTATACTGCTATTTTTTTCTTTACAGTCAATTATTAATAACAGTGATTGAGTCAACATTTTGAAGGAATTCTCTGTCTGAAAAATTCTGTTATTTATACCACATGGAACCACCTTTTGCTTATATTGATCCCTTTCTGATCAGAGTAACCCAAACCAAACTGTGTCTGCAGTAATATTCCATCTGTGCCAGCAGAGGAATTTTTGCCAATAAATTGATATTAAACCTTATCAGTATGTTCTTCCAAAGATGACAAGTAAGAGTGTAATTCTGGAATAAGATACTTTCTTAACAAGTTCCAATAGAGTTACCATGTTTTATAAATCAGATTTAAACTTTGTGTCAACTTTCTCCTGTCTCTTCTGATTCAGGTAATCCTTTTTTCCCTATCAGGTCTTACATGAAACATTTTCCCATCATACATTTTTAATGAATGGTCTTATTCAGGGTGTTAAGGTAAGTTGTTTTTTTTTTTTTTTTTAGCCTCTGATGTAGATATTCTGCGTGTTCCTGTATTGCAATTTGTCTGTCTTGCGTTTTCCAAGAGCATTCAAGCCACTGAGAATGTAATTAATTGTATTAATTCCTAAACCCTTTTTTTTTTTTTTTTTTTCATCGTAATGGTTATTTTCTTGGGCTCAGTTCCAGTTTTACTGCTAAATTGTAGCACTTTAAAACAAGCGTAATATTTCTCAAAGTTTAAATTCCTCTCATTTAAATAAGTACCAGTTGTGGCTATTATAATCTTGATAAGGATCCTTCTAAGAATGGAGATAGGTTTTTTCTGTCTGCTTCCTAATATTAAATGATTTTTTTTTTATATCAGTGTTTTTTTAGTGTTCTGTGATGGTCAGGATGTTCAGGCCAGCTTATAGCTTACACCATTTCATTCACATGATGGTCATGCTGGATTGTTGCTACAAAAAAAGCTTGCAAAATTTCTGTAGCATAACTAAAGCTTGAAAGTCTCTTTGGTAACTGTCGTATTGAGAGGCTTCAAAGCACTTACTGTAAGTTTTGACTGATTTATAGCAGCCAGAAATTGAGCTTTGTATTCTGTAACAAAATTAAAGTGTTGCCACGTTTTTAAACATAAGAACATCTTTAGGATGATGTCACCATGCACTGGGGACGTCAAGAGATCTCATACTGAAAGAGGAAGTTAACTTTGTATTTATCTCTTAGAAGAGCAAATTTCATGTTCTTCTTTGTGTTTTCCTTCGACTCTGTTTACAATGTTACAGTGAGTATCACTTAAAAGTAGTGAGTAAAAGGTTTTCCATATATTATCTACAGAGCATATCATAGTCTAAATCTGTGTGCTACTTGAACAGGTTTAATAAGCAGGGGAGCATACACTAGAGTGAGCTTGCACATCAGCCTCCAGTACTTTCTTTAAAATGCTACTTATGAAAAATCAAAAGTGTTTCAAGTAACAGCAGAACATGTTATATTCTGCTGAAGTCTGAGTCTTAAGGAGCAAAAGCATAAATATGAACTGAGCAAAGCATCTAACTGTCCTAGGATCCGGTGTTCTGGCTTTAGAGCTTTTGCTCTCAATTTACATACTGAAATCATTGCAATCAGAGTTGTTTATTGGGATTTGGAAGAGCAGTGATTTAGTACAGTATACTGTACATATATATTAAACTTGAAGGTGACTATATTTGAATACCGGAGGTTATCTAAAGTTAGCTGGAGTGGACTTCCAGTGTATTGAGGAACCATAGATTTACTAACATTTGGTTTTATGGCAGAGTTGGATTGATTAGACAACACTGTGCTAATTAGGAGGAAGATGCATCTGTTCTGGGGGTTTTGCAGTTAACAAGCCCGTGAAAGGCTTTGCTTATTTTAATTCCTCTAACACGTAACAGTTTTTAGGCCTGTATTTCAGGACTTTATGAAGTGCTGAAAAAGGTCATATTTGATCCTTAGTTGTTTTTTTCCGTAACGGATGTACCTATAAGTCTGACAATTGCCACTGGAATATCATTGTGGTGTTCCACTGCCTAAAGTTGTCAGGCTTACTCAAATGGTCCTCATACTTATTGCAATGTACAATTGTCCTGTATATGGTAATTAGGTAGTATAAAACAAAGATGTCCTTCATGAAACTAGACTGGCTCTGAATTAGAAAGACGTGGATTCGACAGATGGACCACTGAGTGGATATGGAATTGGCTGGAGAGTCACACTCAAAGAGTTGCAGTGAACAGCTCAATACTCGAGCGGAGACCAATGAGGACTGGTGTCCCTCTAGGATTGGTATTGGGACCAGTGCTGTTTAACATCTTTGTCAGAGACAAGGCCAAATGCAAGGTTCCAGTTCCTCACCTGGGTTGAAACAATCCCAAGCACAAATCCAGGCTGGGTGGAGAATGGATTGAGAGCGGCTGTGAGGAGAAAGACCTGAGGGTATTGGTTGATGAGAAGCAAAGCGTGACCCAGCAATGTGCACTTGCAGCCCAGAAAGCCAACCGTGTTGTGGGCTGCGTCCAAAGAAGCATGGCCAGCAGGCCAAGAGAGATGATTGTCCCCATGTGCTCTGCTCTCACGAGACCTCACCTGCAATGTTGCATCCAGTCTGGGGTCCCCAACACAAGAGGCACATGGACCTGCTTGAGCAAGTCCAGAAGAGGGCCATGAAGATGATGAGGGGGCTGGAGCAGCTCTCCTGTGAAGAGAGGTTGAGAGAGCTGGGCCTGTTTAACGTGGAGAAGAGAAGGCTCTGGGGAGACCTTATAGCAGCTTAAGCTCATAGCAGCTTATTCCAGTACCTAAGAGGGGCCTACAAGCAATCTGGAAAGGCACTTTCTAGAAGGGCTTGTACTGGTAGGCAAGGGGTAACGTCTTTAAACTGAAAAGGCATATTTCGATTAGATGTTAGGAAGAAATTTCTTGCTGTGAGGGTGGTGAGACCTTGGCACAGGTTGCTTGGAGAAGCTGTGGGTTCCCCACCCCTGGCAGTGTGCAAGGCCAGGTTGAGTGAGGCTTTGAGCAGCCTGGTGTAGTGGAAGGTGGGTTGGAACTAGATGATCTTTAAGGTTCCTTCCAACACAAACTTCTGTAATACAATGTTTAGGAGGTTTTATAGTAGCTTTTGCAGTCTGTGGTACCTCCGTATTGAGTTAAATTGATTTTGAAGAGATATATGTGGGGTTTTTTTTTGTTGTTTTGTTTTTTTTTTTGCAGTCAGGTCTTATATATTTGAAATACAAAATATCAGAATCATTAAAAGGTAGAAGAAATTTCGTACTATTTTAGTTAACTATATTTTTGTGGTTAATTTCAAATGGAGTTTGCTGGTAGCTCTTTTCTATATTGTGAAGTAAAACTTGGAAGTGTAAATATATATACACATTAATTGTTTTTTTTTCTGTCACAGGGCTTTTTCTCTTTTCTTAGTGCTCCACTAATAGGTGCTCTATCAGATGCATGGGGAAGAAAGTATTTTCTTCTTATTACAGTTTTCTTCACTTGTGCCCCAATTCCATTAATGAGAATAAGTCCATGGTAAGTGGTACAGACTTCTAATAGCAAGCTTCTCAATACAGCAGGAATCCAAGCAGGCAAGTTGTTTGGGAAAATGGGAGAGGGACAATGAGACAAGAGAAATGCCGCTTTCCATTGAAAATGTGATTGTGTTATTCTGTAGCTTTTCAAGTGTGAAAAATGTAACTAAATTGCATTTCATAATTTCTACTTTTAAGATACACAAGTATAGCTAATTTAATGGTTTGATAGTCCTGTCTAACTCGGTTTTAAGCTCAGCTGTTAATTTTTATTCCCCCCCGGGGACTAAAAATGCTGTAAGAAACGTACTTGTAAAACTGAATGAACCCTGGAATTTATTTACCACAGAATAGTATAATTGCAGTAAATTAGATCATTTAACTCTTTATTAGGTAACTTTGAAGTCTTAACTGAGTGGAGGCTTCAGTTTTGTTTACATTCATTGTGTAGCGTAGAAGGATTACAAAAGAAGTTTGTGTACACTGAGTGCATTGAAAGTTTAGTTTCTGAGTCGTTATGTGTGATACATTATTCCTTAATTGGTTGAAAATCTGAGTTCTCAGATAATTAATTTTTTATAACTTCCTCAGCTTTGAGAGTGAAAATGTATAGGCAACCTGTCCTGAAAGGGGCACTTACTTCAGGCTGATGTAAACAGTAGAATATAAAAAATGCTGTTCCACTATATAGGTGAGACTATGTCATTCATCTCTAGTAAAGGTGTATGTTAGTTCTTGAGGAACACTTCTCATATCTTAAATACAAACTTGGTTGGTTAGTAAAAAAGCAGCTAGATGTCTTAGCTTAAGCTTTCTAATTGTTGCTTTTAAATCATTAGGTGGTACTTCGCTATGATTTCGGTGTCTGGAATCTTTTCTGTTACCTTTTCTGTAATATTTGCTTATGTAGCTGATGTAACACAAGAACATGAAAGAATTACAGCCTATGGACTGGTAAGATATGCTAAACGTGGGAAAAAAAAAAAGGTCAGATTATGACCTTCGTATTGAACTTGTGTTTTGGTGCACAGATTGTTTCCTGGTTAATGTTGATAGATAAGAGTGAATATTGAGCATCAAGGCACTGTGTTAGTTTGCGAAATTTAAGTTAGACTTTTCAGTGTCTCACAGACTGCTCTGTGCTCATAGGAACAGAGTAAGAATTTGACAACTTTATCTGCATAGAAGGCACGTGTAACAAAACAGGTTTTAAGTTTTGTAGGCAGAACAAGAAATGTTCTTAAAGGTTATTTAATACTTGTTATTTAATAAAAGCTACCTAATACTTTAATCTAGCAATATCTTTTCACCACACATAATTTGCCTTTTATGTGATTTCTTTTTAATACAGAATGGCTTTTTCTGTAGTCAAAACAGTCAGGAAGGGTGAAAATGCATAATGTGGTAGTTTTGGTAACTTTGTTGTGACCTTTTTTAATTAGCAAGAAAAGAAGAAAATAGTTTAGGGAAGTACAAACTAACCTTTTCAGTAATAGTGTAATTCTTTCTTAGTTTGCTTTCATGAGTACCTATATTGGTTTAGGTTTTGGAGCCCCATTGGTAGATGCTTATTGGCAGATGCCCTTAGCTTTCGAATGTCATTTATCCCTTCATCCTCTGTGCGTATGTTTTCACTACCCAGTTCAGTTCATGGACTTGATTTTTGGCTGACTGTACTGTACTTTGAGCTGTTAAGGTTGCCATTTCTTTTTAGCCTTAGAGATGGATGATTCCTCAGAAGTTGATTTAACAGTTAAGAGAATAAAGGGACTTAGTTCTCTTGACCAGACTTGCATGTATTGTTTAGCAGAGCAGACAACAGGTGCAAAAGTTCTGGAATTTGTTCTTTATTTCTCTTGCCTTTAAAGAGGGCTTTAAGTATATTTATATGACATATATTTGCCTGCCTTCAGACAGGTTTGTTTTGTTTGGGTTTTTGTTTGTTTATTCACAGAAACACCTTCATCTGAAATTCTATAAAGCGACAGACAAAACTGTGGTTATTTTGATGAGGGCTGTATCTCTTTCCAATCTGTTTGTTACACCTTTTCCTTAGGACTTTTTTTTCTAGCTTTGCATAAAGCTAAGTTTTTAGCTTGGGCTCTTATTCTGTAAAACAGTTCTGCAGAGTGTTTTTAGTTTGGGCACTGGAAAAGAGTAGTCATTAAAAAAAACAAACAAACTGGCTTTATTGCAACCTTTCCTGAAGGTTTTAATAGTGAAATTTAGCTACAGTACTTGATTTTTCATCATGCTCCAATGTATGTTAGTATAGTAAGTGATCTGTAGCTGCTTGTCACTACAGCATAATATAAAGGAAAGCAGTTGTTGAAGATGTAGCTAATGATTTTCTAGTTTGCTGTGCTAACTTATGCTTGTTATGTATTTAAAATATAAACTGTTAACAAAGGCATTATGTATTATTCTTGGTATATTACCTAGAGTGCTGAGGCTCAGGTTCACTTAGGCAAGTATTTAAATGTGCTGACAATTTTTTCAGTGAAATCTCATAAATTAGTAATTGGAAAACAAAACCATTTTAGAGCATTTGAAAGTAAGAGCTATTTCTTTTGGGCCAAACTTGCTCTTTAACTGCAAATTCTGTCTCCTCTGGTGGGCTGTGGAGGAGGATAGGGAAATGGGAAATTTGATCTTGACCCATGTTTGCTGTGGCAGGGTTTTTTTCTTGGTGTTTTTTTTGGTTTTTTTTTTTTTTTTATGGTTTTATTTTTTTACTTAATTTTGACTGGTGTTATTTTCAAAATCACATTTCTGGGGAGGGATGTTTGCTTCATTTTTCTTCAGTGGCAGAACAACTACTTCAACAAATTTGTGAACTGTTCTTGTGTTCAGGTGTCTGCCACTTTTGCAGCAAGTTTGGTAACTAGTCCTGCCATTGGAGCATACTTGTCTGCCAGCTATGGAGATAACCTTGTCGTGCTAGTGGCCACATTGGTGGCAGTTGTGGACATCTGCTTCATTCTGCTAGCTGTACCTGAATCTTTGCCAGAAAAAATAAGACCTGCTTCGTGGGGAGCTTCTATATCGTGGGAACAAGCAGATCTTTTCGCAGTAAGAGTAATAAGTAATTAATAATTAGTTGATGATTGATCAATAATAATTAATTGCATTTTATAAGCTTGAGAAATCTTTAGTCTTATTTCTAGGTTGACTGTTCAGTATTCCATAATCTCTGTTCTTTACTCTTGCATGAAAGGTCTAGCTACACTTAAAAACTGAAACCAAATCAAACTTTATGGATTAAATAATTCTTAAATAGGAAACAATGTTTGTTTTGAAATCCAAAAAGAAAATGCTTTCCTTTTCTAACTTATTCTGTTTTATCGTAAGAGAAATGCTAATTCTGTTTTATCGTAAGAGAAATGCTGAATATTTACTCTGCTACAGATCCTAAAAGCTGATCCTATAAAACTTTCCATATTCATCTTATGCTTGCTAGTTTTGGTTGGCAACATGTCTCCCCAGTCCTGAATTCCACTTTTGGCTGTATTTGATTTCTTTTTATTCTAGATTGAATCTGTAAAGTCTGATTTTTCTGCAGGCATATATAGGAAGGGTTAAAACATGCAGTCATTCTAGTGACTTGTTTGGTTATTTACACTTACTTCGCTAATTTGTGTTTGTGTTACACCTTGACATCTTAAGAGGGGAAAGAGTGATTGTTCTTCATGAGATTTCATCTTGCTGGGAACTGCTTATGAATGCTAAGAGATGAGTGACAAGCTTGAAAGAATGCGGTTAAAAGAATTTGTTTACAATTTACTAGTTACTCAAAGTGATTCATATTATGGGTAAAAAACTATAAGGTGAACAAGTATAAGGGTGAACAAGGAAAAGTAACTCTTGTAGTTTGGGAAGAGAAACAGTTGTAATGAGGCTATATTATTTGCTAGCATCTTCTGAACAGATTGTTATGGAGATCAGTTAGAAGATACACATTTCCCTAAATACTGTATGATGCTGTTTTCAGTGAATACTTGTAATCTGGCACTGAGCAGTAGCTTCAAAATCAAAGGACACTTTGCAAAAGAATCAGATACCACAAACCATATATAACAGGAAGTTGTTTAGAACTTAGTGTTCAGCTTATCTGTTTCCGTGTGTGATTTTTTTTTTTAAACTGATGTGCACAGTTAAAACATTTTTTAAAAAGTGAATTTACCTTCTGCTTTCTTTGTGCTTTCATTAGACTTTGTATAAATGTTCCAATACTTGCTTTGTTTCTTTACAGTCTTTGAAGAAAGTTAGAAAAGATTCTACAGTTCTCCTGATATGCATTACAGTGTTTCTCTCCTACCTGCCTGAGGCTGGCCAGTATTCAAGCTTTTTTCTGTACTTGCGACAGGTAAATGTTGGTCTCTTTGTGACTTACTAAGGACATTTAAATAAGTATTCCCTAAGACATGTTTCTTATTGAAGACTTTGCTCAGAAAACTATGTTCCTGCAAAATACAGCTTTAAAAAATAAAGTCAGTGTACTTTGCTAAGCCAGGACTTGACTCCTGGTGTGTAAACCCTGCCATAAGTTTAAGCATGTGTTCATAAAGTTAGGTAGACCTTTGTTACCGTTTCACAGAGCAGTTTGTGTATTTTGAGACGGGAGCTTGCCTATTGAAAAGCTATTGTGTCTGTGGGAGTTTCCAAACACATTACTTCCTCTGTCTCCTTTTTTGAAGGCATTTTTTTTCTTCTTCTTGTATTGATTTCTTGGCTATCAGTCAAGTTAGGGATTATTCTTGGAAGAGGAGACGCTTTCTGTATAGATTTAGATTATAAGCAGAGATCAGTGTTTTCTTTGATAAAGATACTTCTTTGCTTGTGATTGGACTGTGTTTGGCATTTGTTTTATGTATCTTCTGCTTCTCTTCAGATTATAGGTTTTGGATCTGCCAGCATTGCAGCATTTATTGCTGTGGTAGGCATTCTGTCTATAATAGCTCAGGTAAGCTGTATTCTTTTTAGTGTTTAATTAGGTGGTACAAACTGTATGTCAAGGCACACTCTTCCAACTGTTAAGTCTATAAACTTCTTACATGCTCTAAAATGCCAGTATATCTTGCATTCACTAAATGTTATATTCATTTCTTTCTGCAACTTGTTGAGGTGTTCAGCTCTGGAGGAGGGACATTTCACAGAGGAGCTGGGGATCACAGTGTATGGGGTGAAAGGTTCATGAGCCTGAAAAACCCCAAGGGCGTGCCAAGACCTGACAGAGCCAGCAGCTCACATGAGAATGGCTGATGAAGCATGTGTGGGGCCTGGACTAACAGTGGTCACCCCCCACTCCCACACATGTCAGCCCTGGGGAGCAGGAGTGAGCAGGAGCACCACCAACAGGGCAGTCCAACAGGGCATAGCACATCGGCTGGGTTGTGGTGCAGCAGATTGCATGGCAGTTCACTTTTGAGGCTCTGTCTTTGAAGGACAGACATTCTACTGGCCAGGTAGAGAGACTTGAAATCCAATAGCCCAGCAACTGAGCACCATTCTGTGGCCACCTGCACAGGTCAGACTCTCAAGGCAGAATGGTGGGCACTCATGAGAGCAAAGGCTGTGGCACTGGCTGGGGGATCTGCTCCTGTGCCTGCACCCAGATGAAGCTGCGAAGGGAGAGGCTGCAGAGCAGAACTCGAGTGCAGGAAATGCCCAGACCTTTCTCGTGGGGCAGTGACAGGCAGCAGACCTGCCTGGAGAAGGTGTGCTTAAGTGGAAAACCTAGAGCAGATGGCTTAGCTGCAGGAGGCAGTGAGAAGGCTGTTGCAACATCAAGGATACTAAGAAGGTGTTAGCTGGTTCCAAGCACAGTCTGCAGTGGACCCACAGCCAAAAAGACAAGAATTCCCCTCTAGCACTCACAGAAGGGAATGGGCGGATAACACAGAAGGATTGAAGCTTGCAGTGGGAAGGACTTGCAGGAGGGAGAAGCATCCCCAAAGCCTAGAGGTACCCTTGCTGAACTGCATTAGACTAAAGAGGAAAGACCTGTCACATCGGAAGAGAGGCTGGAGCTGAATACAGCAGCCCAGTCTGCTCCCCGTATAACAACCAACACAACTAAGAAAAGATGATTGTTGATACTGGTAGGCGACTCTCTTCTGTGCAGTATGAAACACCCGTTTGCCAACCTGATGCACTTTCTAGAGAGGTGTGCTGTTTACCAGGGGCTCATAATCAGGGATGTCACCGAGAAACTACTAAGCCTTGTGAAGTTCACTATTATTTGCTGCTGTTGTTTACATGGGCACCAGTGGAACCCAGGGAAAGGGTTTGAAAGGGCCAGTTGAGTCTAAGTAATTATGGGTTATGGACTGGTGCCAGAGCCAGGGGTTTGGCAACCTAGACCATGGGGCTCACTTTGAGAAACCTGGTCTGCTGTGGGCTGATGGGGTCTGTCTGTCAGAGAAGAGAAAGAGCATCTTTGGTCATAAGCTTGCCCACATGGTGAAGAAGGCTTTAAACTAAAGTTGCCAGGGGAGAGGAACCTCAATCTGTACTATTCTTACCATTCTTACCAGTTTGATGCCAGTGCCAGTGAGAAATGCATAGTCTGGAGAGGGATCGCAGGTCAGCAGGAGAACACCTGAACAGCAGCAGAAAGAAAATTTCAGCTACCCCAGCCAGTAAGTCAACTTCACTGGGAGGCCACCTTAAATGCCTGTGTGCCAATACCTGTATCATGGAGAGTAAACAAGAGGCGTTGGAGATGTATGCATGCCTGCAGGGCTGTGATCTTCTTGACATCATGAAGATGTGGTGGGATTGGCTCGTATGACCAGAGTGTTCAAATGGAAGCATATAAGCTTTTTCAGGAAGGACAGGCAAGGGAGAAGAGAGCCTGTTGACCTCAGTGACAGTGGACAGCTGGAGTGCATGAAGCTCCACCTGGGGATGGATGAGGAGCTGACTGAGAATTCATAGGTCAGAATTAAAGGGAGGGCAGTGGCAGGTGACTTTGAAGCAGGGGTCTGCTAAAGGCTGCCTGACAAGGAAGACTGAGTAGATGAGGCCTTCTCTGTAGACAGGTAGGTGTGGCCTCATGTTCATGAGCGCTGGTCCCCACATGGGACTTCAACCATCCTGATATATCTGTTAGAGGGAGAATACAGCAGGAAGTAAGGAATCCAGGAGGTTCCTGGAATTTGTTTATGATATCTTCCCTCTTAAGTGACGGAGAAGACAACAAGGTACAATACAGGACTTTCACCAACAAGGAGAAGATGGTGTGGAATGTAAAGCTGGAGGGCAGCCTTGGCTGCAGTAACCAGGAAATGGTGCAGTTCAAGATCCTTAAGGTAGTGAGGAGAGCACACAGCAAGCTCACTGTCCTGCGCTTCAGGAGAGTAGACGTTGTCCGCTTCAGGGATTTCCTTGGAACATGGGATATACCACTGGAGGAAAGAGGGGCCACAAAAAGCTAGTTAGTATTCCAGAATCACCACCTTCAAGTTCACGAGCATTGCATCCTGAGAAAGAGGAAGTCAGGCATCAGCTTAGAAAAGCTAAAGCACTGACAGAAGTAAATCTCATCAGGGACATCAAGTGCAATGAGGAAAGATTTGTAGGTATGCTGGCAATAAAAGGAAGACCAGGCAAATGTGGCCTCCCTGTGGAAGGAAATGGGAGACACCGTTACCTGGGATGTGGAGAAGGCTGAGGTGCTCGGTGACTTTTTTCCCTTGGTCTTCACCAGCAAGAGCTCCAGCCACACTCCCCAAGTCACAGAAGGCAAATGCACGCACTGAGAGAATAAAGAACCTCCTGCTGCAGGAGAAGATCAGGTTCAAGAGAATCTAAGGACTTTGAAGGGCATGGGTCTGCGAGACCTCATGAGAGGCATCTACAGATCCTGAGAGAAATGGCAGATGAAGTGCCTAAGCCACTATCCATGATAGAGAAGTCGTGGCAGTCCAGTGATGTTCCCACTGATGTAAAAGGGGAAATAGAATCCCTGTTTTAAAAAGGGTGAAAAAAGGAAGACCCCGTATCAGTCTCACCTGAGTGCCTGGCAAAATCATGGAGCAGATCCATGTGGAAACTATGCTAAGGCACATGGAAAGGAAGTGATTGGTACTGTCAGATCATGCCTGACAAATGTGGTGGCCTTCCAAGATGGAGCTGTGATGTTAGTGAGTAATGAAGGTGCAAGTGACATCATCTGCCTGGACTTCCGCAAATCATTTGATGCTGTCCTGCGTGATGTCTTTGGCTCTGAATTAGAAAGACGTGGATTCGACAGATGGACCACTGAGTGGATATGGAATTGGCTGGAGGGTCGCACTCAAAGAGTTTCAGTGAACAGCTCGATACTCGAGCGGAGACCAATGAGGACTGGTGTCCCTCTAGGATCGGTATTGGGACCAGTGCTGTTTAACATCTTTGTCAGAGACAAGGCCAAATACAAGGTTCCAGTTCCTCACCTGGGTTGAAACAATCCCAAGCACAAATCCAGGCTGGGTGGAGAATGGATTGAGAGCGGCCGTGAGGAGAAAGACCTGAGGGTATTGGTTGATGAGAAGCAAAGCGTGACCCAGCAATGTGCACTTGCAGCCCAGAAAGCCAACCGTGTTGTGGGCTGCGTCCAAAGAAGCATGGCCAGCAGGCCAAGAGAGATGATTGTCCCCATGTGCTCTGCTGTCACGAGACCTCACCTGCAATGTTGCATCCAGTCTGGGGCCCCCAACACAAGAGGCACATGGACCTGCTTGAGCAAGTCCGGAAGAGGGCCATGAAGATGATGAGGGGGCTGGAGCAGCTCTCCTGTGAAGAGAGGTTGAGAGAGCTGGGCTTGTTTAACGTGGAGAAGAGAAGGCTCTGGGGAGACCTTATAGCAGCTTAAGCTCATAGCAGCTTATTCCAGTACCTAAGGGGGGCCTACAAGCAATCTGGAAAGGCACTTTCTAGAAGGGCTTGTACTGGTAGGCAAGGGGTAACGTCTTTAAACTGAAAAGGCATATTTCGATTAGATGTTAGGAAGAAATTTCTTGCTGTGAGGGTGGTGAGACCTTGGCACAGGTTGCTTGGAGAAGCTGTGGGTTCCCCACCCCTGGCAGTGTGCAAGGCCAGGTTGAGTGAGGCTTTGAGCAACCTGGTGTAGTGGAAGGTGGGTAGGAACTAGATGATTTTTAAGGTTCCGTCCAGCACAAGCCGTTCTATGATTTTATGGTTTGTACTCTGGGTAAATGTCTTGCTTTAAATCTGAATTATTTTAGAATTGTTGCACCAGGGCATGGGAAAATGAAAATAAAATTTGCTGTGCTTGGATCAGTAAATTTACTGGAACACTTGCTTTATATTGTTTTATAATGTAGGAAATAGGTTACTTAATACAAGGCCTTCTGAAAGGGAAATGAGTTATGTTAAGCAAAAGTCATGTTCTTTCATCTCTTGATTTGGCTCATTATATCAAATTTACATACAGACAACACAGGAATTGACATTGTTTGTTGAGGGTTATTGAGGCTCAGCATGGGTATGGAGGAACCGTGAAGAACCGGTATATTGCTTTTATATATCTTAATTGGGAACAGTGAGCTGATTTTTGTGCAGGTGCTTTATACACTTTAGAAATCAAACATTTCTTATGATGCGATCTTAGGTATCTTTATGGGTACAGTTTTCCTGTCTTCCTGTTGTGTTAACTGGAAAAGGAATGGCACATTCAATGTAACCTTGTTGCCATTCTTAGCAAGGTGGAGGTCTTAAGGGTTTGATGTAAACAACACATCTTAGTGTTTACCAGTTTTACTGGTGTCAATTGTGTCCTTCATCAATTCAAGGCATTATTTTAATCCTTATTGTGTGCTTTGTTCTGATGCTGTTAATGTGCACTGATATTTGCCAGTCATATTTTATCCAGACCTGTATTTTTGCTGAAAATCTTTGAGTTTTTGAAAAAGCTTTTGAACTCTTTGAAAAGTGTCACTTCTTGAAACCACCTTTGCTTCCTAAAACTGGTTTGTGTTGGCATTTTGGATATTTCTAGAAAGAACCGATCGCATGTGGATAGAATTAGTGTATTCTTCCTGTTTGGCTTTCAAGCTAGCTTTGTCTTGAATGAGAACAAGAAAGCTAGTATAAGATTTGTGTGAGAAGGGAAGTGTGCCCTGCTCTGCAGTTGTTTTATTCTCTTTGGCTTTTTGCTGATGTGTTGCTGAGTTATTTACGTTAAAAAAAAAAAAAAAAAAAAGAAAAAAAAAAAAAAAAAAAAGAAAGGTGTGCTCTGTTAACTGAGTGAGGTTTCCATACATACTAGGCCTTACTATGTGCAGGCTGCTTCTTGCCATGAATGTATTCCTGTTGTACCTGGATTGAGACAGCCTTGCCCCTCAGCAGAAACACTTCCAACAGATGAAAAACAGTGGTCTTCCATTAGGATTTATTAGGAAATAAAAAAGTCGTGTCAGTGGTGTAAAGAGCAGGAAATGTAATTAAAGATGCCTAGGAACTGACCTTGGCCAAATTTCACTGCATGTGGTAAAGTTGGAAAAGCATCAGTATTTAGTTGTTTGTTTTAAGTGTAACTTTGGATAGTAATTCACCTGACCTAAAGAGAATACTTTTGTCTGAGCTGAGTCTTTTATTTTTTTTTTTCATTAGTATGTAGATACTAGTAAATTTAAGTGACATAGTAAGTATACAGATACTGTTAAATTCAACCAATATCCAGCCTGTACTATCTTAACGTGGTACAAGCATTCATTGTGGAACTCTCTAGACTTCAATGAAACAGAGTTGTAGAGCTGGAAACAAAAACCTGTTTACAGTAGAAGCAGACATTGAGATAAAACATCCATAGAGAAGGCAGTACATACACTTCTCAATGTCCTGAAGTAAAAATTCTTTAATAGAAGAATGTTTGTACATCAAATGTTATGACTGGTCTGCATTTTGGACTTAATACAGGGAAAGTAAGAGCACAAATAGTGTGAATTTCCTCAGCAGTTGAAAGCTCTTCTGAAATATTTTGTGTAGAAGGAGATATTACTTTAGCAATCTGGCTTTTTAAAATAACTTTTGGATTAACCAATTTCTCTTGCAGACTGTGTTTCTTGGTATCTTGATGAGGTCTATAGGGAACAAAAATACAGTTCTCCTTGGCCTTGGCTTTCAAATCCTTCAGTTGGCTTGGTATGGTTTTGGATCTCAGGCTTGGTAAGCACACATATTCCTAGGTACATACCTATTAAGGAACTGAAAATGTTTTTCCCAAGAAATTCTGCCATTTAATTTGGTTATCATGAGTATGTAAATGCTGTGCGAGATGAGCATTCTTGTGTTACGCTATTAAAGTTCCATATGCATTTTGCACATGTAGGAATTATAGAATATTCCAGGTATGTTGTACAAGCTGCAGACCAACAGACCTTTTGAAAAAGGAGTCTTTGCATCATTTTGGTCAGCTGCATTTTACATCTACAAATGTGGTTAAAACTTTTCCTTAAACTCACAAGCTAGTATGTTCTCTCCAGTAATTCCACTAGATCCATTCTATCAGTCAGTTACTGGACCTCTTTTTCTTTTATTTTCTGACATGCTATTCTCCTACTATAAATGTATTTGGTCTTGGAAACTATATTGATTTTCTTCTGTTGGAAAAACTGGAAGTGAAGTCAACTAGCAAAGTTGGAACAGCTGTTTCTTTACGAAGTTTATTGTACTAACAGTGATAAATGCTAGTTCTTTATCAGAGCAATTTGTAGTGAGTTATACAAGGTAGAGAACTGCCTCACCGGGACACCCTGTGAGTGACATTGTTCCTTTGTACAGCCTTTGGAGAGGGAAAGTCTGTGCATTACTTCACTCCCACTCCCATCTTTTTATTTGCTGTAAAGGTAGTGTAGTATCAAAAATGCTTCTGTTCCAACAATCTCAGGGTTATTTGTGGAAGGGAAGTAGGGAGAAAGCCCATACTGGATGATTTTCAGTCTTTAGATATTTTAATAAGAGTACTTTTGTAAGTACCCTTGTGGCACTTTTTGGGGGGTGGAGAGAAATTATATGAGCAGTTTCATTTTCAATTCAGATTATGTATTTAACACAGGATGATGTGGGTAGCAGGAGGTGTAGCAGCGATGTCAAGCATTACATTTCCGGCAGTTGGCGCTCTGGTTTCACGAAATGCAGAGTCAGACCAACAAGGTGAGTATTGAATGAATTTCTGTTCCAGCATCAGACTACTTTCTTAAATAACTCTTCTGACTAGAAAGCAGAATACTCATCTAGGTGTACTTCTGAAATGTGTTGATGAATAATGATTTCTTTGGTAGTAGCTGTGGAAGTCTGCCAATCTATCTAGAGAGAAAGGAAATACGCAGATTTATCAAATTTGCTTTGCGAAATATATAGTTTGTCTGACCAGCAGCATCTAGATTCCAGTAAAAGTATCACAAAAGCAGCAAAAACAGAAGTGGTAACTTTCATGGTTCTTTTCCTTCCTCTTTTTTTTTTTTTATTAAAAGTAATATTCTCTAAATAGATAATGAGGATTATGGTAACAATGCCATATTTTTAATGGAAACTAAACCCACATTTTACCAGATTAAAAGAAACAGACAAGTAGCTCTATTTAAGTGAAAATTTGTCCCTATTTGCTATAATACTTAAGATGTTCAAGAAATAGAAAAGGAAGCTTAAGTAAGTAGTTGGTTCGAGAAAATGGAAGAATTCATTGATTTTAATATGAAGGGGAATGAACAATCAGAAATATAACTCTTCATTTAAAATGAAGTAAGGGAGGGAGTCATCACAAAGTATAACACTGGCATATAATAAATGGATTTAGTGTTCTCTGTAGAAAAACCCAGTCTGTTCATATAAATTCTGAGTATCAGTCTCGCTGTAACATTTTACAACTTGGAGTTAGATTAGTGCGGTTAAATATGGGGGAGGTACCGTATTTTTAAAAGGGAGATTTCTATTGAGTTTGAAAGGTGCAAAAGACAGTATTTTACACGGCTTGTTTTATTATTCCCCTGCCCCCCCTTTTTTGTTTCTAATAGAGTTTTGAAAGACGTATTTTCTTTTTATGTCATGAAATGAATAGTTTACTTGACAGAAATCACTGGTTTGTGGTTTTTTTTTTTTTTTTTTAATTGTACATAGAGGAAGCTACAGTTTATAGCTCAGGAATACGGTAGTTTCTAAAGTGAAGTTTTGCCACCTAGTGGCACAGAGAATTTGAGCTTACATGTTAGCCTATGAAGAAAAATTTGGGTAACTTGCTTTTTTTGGCATGTTTTCTTTCCTTTGATTTTACAAGTTATTACTGCCTTAAGGAGGAAGCAGGTGTTCAGACTACTGATATTTTAAGAACAGTGTTCTGTAGAATCTTAATCTGTAAGATTGTCAAAAAACTTGTTACACTGTTGTCACAATCACTTCATGAAGTTGAATCATAGAATCATAGAATCATAGAACAGTTAGGGTTGGAAAGGACCTCAAGATCATCTAGTTCCAACCCCCCGCCATAGGCAGGGACACCTCACACTAAACCATCCCACACAAGGCTTCATCCAACCTGGCATTGAACACTGCCAGGGTCAGAGCAGCCACAACCCCCCTGGGCAACTGATTCCAGTGCCTCACCACCCTAACAGGAAAGAATTTCTTCCTTATATCCAATCTAAACTTCCCCTGTTTAAGTTTGAACCCGTTACCCCTTGTCCTGTCACTACAGTCCCTGACGAAGAGTCCCTCCCCAGTATCCCTATAGGCCCCCTTCAGATACTGGAAGGCTGCTATGAGGTCTCCATGCAGCCTTCTCTTCTCCAGGCTGAACAGCCCCAACTTCCTCAGCCTATCTTCATACGGGAGGTGCTCCAGTCCCCTGATCATCGTCGTGGCCCTCCTCTGGACTTGTTCCAACAGTTCCATGTCCTTTTTATGTTGAGGACACCAGAACTGCACGCAATGCTCCAGGTGAGGTCTCACAAGAGCAGAGTAGAGGGGCAGGATCACCTCCTTCGGCCTGCTGGTCACGCTCCTTTTGATGCAGCCCAGGATATGTTTGGCTTTCTGGACTGCGAGTGCACACTGCCGGCTCATGTTCGTTTTCTCATCGACCAGCACCCCCAAATTCTTCTCTGCCCAACCTGTAGCTGTGCCTGGGATTGCTCTGACCCAGGTGTAGGACCTTGCACTTGTTGTGGTTGAACTTCATAAGGTTGGCATCAGCCCACCTTACAAGCATGTCAAGGTCCCTCTGGATGGCATCCCTTCCCTCCAGCATATCAACCGGACCACACAGCTTGGTGTCATCGGCAAACTTGCTGAGAGCGCACTCAATCCCACTGTCCATGTCAGCGAGGAAGATGTTAAACAAGACCGGTCCCAACACCGATCCCTGAGGGACACCACTCGTTAACAGTCTCCAGCCAGACATCGAGCCATTGACCACAACTCTTTGTGTGCGGCCATCCAGCCAGTTCTTTATCCACCGAGTGGTCCATCCATCAAATTGATATCTCTCCAATTTAGAGAGAAGGATGTTGCGGGGGACAGTGTCAAACGCTTTGCACAAGTCCAGGTAGATGACATCAACAGCTTTACCCTTATCCATCATTTCTGTAGCCCCATCATAGAGGCCACCAAATTGGTCAGGCAGGATTTCCCCTTAGTGAAGCCATGCTGGCTGTCACCAAGCACCTTGTTGTTTTTCATGTGCCTTAGCATGCCATCCAGGAGAATGTGCCCCAAGACTTTACAGGCACAGAGGTGAGACTGACTGCTCTGTAATTCCCTGGGTCTTCTATTTTCCCCTTCTTGAAAATGGGGGTTATATTTCCCTTTTTCCAGTCATTGGGAACTTCACCTGACTGCCATGATTTTTCAAATATGATGGCCAGTGGCTTAGCAACTTCATTTGCCAGGTCCTTCAGGACCCGTGGATGGATTTCGTCAGGTCCCACGGACTTGTGTGCGTTCAGATTTTGAAGATGGTCTCGAACCAGATCCTCTCCTACAGTGGGCCCAAGGTCTTCATTCTCACAGTCCCTGCGTCTACCTTCTAAGTACTGCGTGGTGCAGTCAGAGCCTTTGCCAGTGAAGACCGAGGCAATGAAGTCATTCAGAACCTCAGACTTCTCCAAATCCTGTGTAGCCAGTTCTCCTGAAAGCTTCCTCAGGGGGCCTATGTTGTCCCTAGTCTGTTTTTTGTTTGCTACGTACCTGTAGAATCCCTTCCTGTTATCCTTAACATCCCTGGCTAGGTTTAATTCTAACTGGGCCTTAGCCTTCCTAACCTGGTCCCTAGCTTCCCGGACAACATCCCTGTACTCTACCCAGGCCGCCTGTCCTTGCTTCCATTTTTTATAAGCCTCTTTTTTCCTTTGAATTTTCCTCAGCAGCTCCTTATCCATCCAAGGAGGTCTCCTGGCCCTCCTGCTGCACTTCCTTCTAGTTGGGATGCAGCACTCCTGAGCTTGTAGCAGGTGCTCCTTGAATATCAACCAACAGTCTTGGGCCCCCCTGCCCTCCAGGGCTATATGCCATGGAACCTTACTAAGCAGGTTCCTGAAGAGGCCAAAGTCTGCTCTTTTGAAGTCCAGGGCAGTGAGCTTGCTGCACGCTCTTCTCACTGTCCTGGGGATCTCAAATTTGACCATCTCATGATTGCTGCATCCAAGGCTGCCCTGGAGTACCACATTCTCAACAAGCCCTTCCCTGTTGGTGAGCACAAGGTCAAGCATGGCACCTCTCCTTGTCGGCTCCTCTATTACTTGCAGAAGGAAGTTGTCTTCCACACAATCAAGGAACCCCCTGGATTGCTTGTGCCGTGCAGTGCCATTGTTCCAACAGATATCAGGGTGGTTGAAATCCCCCATGAGAACAGGGGCCTGCGAGCGTGAGGCTTTTCCTATCTGTCTGTAGAGTGCTTCATCCACAGGTTCTCCTTGATCAGGCGGCCTGTAACATATCCCCACAGTAATGTTGCCCACGGCTGTTTTCCCTTTAACCCTGACCCACAAACTCTCTGTAAACTGCTCACCTGCCCCCAGACAGAGTTCCATACTCTCCAGCCTTTCCCTAACATAAAGGGCAACTCCCCCTCCCCACCTGCCAGGCCTGTCCTTTCTAAAGAGCCTGTAACCTCCCATTCCAACACTCCAGTCATAGGAGCCATCCCACCATGTTTCTGTGATGCCTGTTATATCATACCCCCATAGATGTGCACACATCTCTAATTCCTCCTATTTGTTCCCCATGCTACGGGCGTTTGTATAGAGGCATCTGAGACGAGCTCCAATTGAAGCCGGCTCGTTGGCTGGAGCAGCTGGAATATATCTACATTGTTCTGAGCATTTATTATAGGTGTTGGCAACTGACTGGGTGTGTTGGGATGGAATGATGCCCCCCTCCCCCAACGCATCTAGTTTAAAGCCTCCTTGACCAGAGGAGTTGAAACAGAAAGACACCTATAGAACTCTGATTAATCAAGCTTTTGAAATAGTCCAATGTAAAACTACAACCAGTCTAGTATTGTGAATTTACTTCAGTATTGCTGAATATACTGCCCCAAAATTCGATACTACAGTAAATCCTGGAATTAGACTAAGGGGAAGAAATCTGCTACAGTTTGTGCATATTTAGCCAGTAGCAACCCTTAACATAGATAGACTACTCTAAATTTCACTTGAAAATAAATTGAGCTGGTACCAGACTTAACCTCTGCTTTCTTCATTGTAGGGTTTAGGTGAAGGTGGAAGAGCTACCACAGAAAACTAGACTTGCAAACATGCACGTAAATTTAGTTACTCATTTTCAAAACTCATATTGTTCCCAGTAGCACGCAAGTACAGTAACAGACTGTGGTCATGCAGAGAATCACTTAAATCCAGCGAAGTTTTCTTCAGTATATTTCTTAAGATTGTAATATGTAGAAATAATTATGTGATGTGCTATTTTGGAACAGCCATTAAAATACACTTAGAGCTGTTGGCTCCCAAGGTTTAATTCTTGATTAGAAAAAAATAATAATCCTGGTCTTATTTTCTTTTCTTCATTAGGTGTTGTCCAAGGAATAATAACTGGAGTAAGAGGTCTGTGCAATGGCCTGGGACCAGCACTGTATGGCTTTATTTTCTTTCTTTTTCATGTGGAGCTCAGTGAATTGCCACCTGATCAGACTTCTGGAAAAAAAGCAATGCAAGATCCCAGTGATGAGGTAGATTTAAAATTTGATGTGAAGTTTGTGTTGTAGACACTGGTAAAAGGGTAATAATCTTGTCATTTTTGGTTGATTTTAAAATGTTGATATCTGATTCTTGAACTATGTAATTCTTGCTTGTCACCTTTATTGAACCATTAAGATCACTTGTAAGTTAAATTTGATAGTAAATATTCAGATTTACAGTAGTAGCAGCTTTGGTTTCAGTATTTAACAGAATTGGTTAGCTTTCACATAAATCTACTCAAAACACAGCTGTAATTCTGAGTTACAGTGAAACATGAAATTGTCACAATAGGAAAATAATTTTTGTAACTCAGTAAATTGTAACAGGTTTATTTTTTAACCTCACAGCAACAGGTTAATTATTTATGTGGGTTTTTTTTTTTTTGTTTTGTTTGTTTGTTTGGGTTTTGGGTTTTTTTGTGTGGGTTTTTTTGTTGTTGTTGTCGTTTTGTTTTGTTTTTATTTTTTAAACAGCAGTTAACAATGCTGTTCTGTTCACCATCCTTTCTTACCTGGAGGAGAAGTTAATCCTTTACAACATTTCTCTGGAAGTCCTGGGCCGCATCAAAATGAGTGTGACCAGCAGGTCGAAGGAGGTGATCCTGCCCCTTTACTTTGCTCTCGTGAGACCTCACTTGGAGTATTGTGTGCAGTTCTGGTGTCCTTAACATAAAAATGACATGGAACTGTTGGAACAAGTGCAGAGGAGGGCCACGAGGATGATCAGGGGGCTGGAGCACCTCCTGTATGAAGACAGGCTGAGAAAGTTGGGGCTGTTCAGCCTGGAGAAGAGAAGGCTGCGTGGGGACCTCATAGCAGCCTTCCAGCATCTGAAGGGTGCGCATAAGGATGCTGGGGAGAGACTCTTCGTTAGGGAGTGTAGTGATAGGACAGGGGGTAGCGGGTTCAAACTTAAACAGGGGAAGTTTAGATTGGATATAAGGAAGAAGTTCTTTACTGTGAGGGTGGCGAGGCACTGGAACAGGTTTCCCAAATGATTGGTAAATGCTCCATCCCTGGCAGTGTCCGAGGCCAGGTTGGTTAGAGCCTTCGTAGACATGGTCTAGGGTGAGGTGTCCCTGCCTATGGCATGAGGGTTGGAACTAGATGATCTTAAGATCTTTTCCAACCCTTACTATTCTATGATTCAGTAAGTCTCTCCAATCTCTTTATTTTTTTGCCTTTTTTTTTCTTTTTTAATCCCTTCCGACTTTGTTTCAGGTCTGCATTTTTGTGCTTTCCTATTTGGCTTCCAAAGTATCAAATGTGTTCTTACCAGAATTTGGAGGATCTTATGGACCTTTTTTCTTTTTTGCTTGATTGCTCTGACCTCTTCAGCTACTATGTTGTTCTTAGGATTTTGACAAAGTAATGTGGTGGGGTGCTCTGTAATTTGCTCAAGTGAACCGAATAGAGTAAGGGGGCAAAGACATTCTTTTTGTTGTACAAAAAGGAAACTGTAGTAAAATATTGGAAAACCTTTATAATAATAATTTCAGGTTTTCGAGAGCCTTGTCATGCTTCCATTACTTAAACTTTTGCTCTTGAACTCTTTTTTAAAGCATTGAATCACATAAGCTTTTCTTGGGGACAGGGAGTCTGTTGTCTTTTTTGACCTTGTATACACATTTCTGTCACAAGTGATTTCAGTATATTTTGTTACTGCAAGAATGTTCTTGTGGTGCGTTTTGTTGAAGTAGCCCAAATGTGTGCAGTGAAGGAACTGACTGTTTCAGTAAGTTATAAATGAGTCAAAACTTATGTTGTGGAATTTCCTAAGGCTTTTGGTTGAAGAAATTCCTGTACTGAAGCATAATGTTAGAGCTCCTGTATGAAAAAATGATTTTTCTAAGCTGCAAGTATAAATTAAACTGCTCTTCCAGATGTTCTTGTTTTCTTGAAAACCTACTTATTATTAAGTACTCATTTTTTAGTTATCAGTACAGCAAAATCAGTAAGTATTTGAGTAACTATTGTTTCAGTGGCACAGCTCTTATTATGTAGGTACTCAAATCTTTGTTAAATATCTGTAATTATATCTCTCCCTGTTAATAGTTCCTAGGCATCTAACATGTAAAACTATTATTCAGGAAAAAAAAACCAAACTTTTTTTCCTACTAATTCTTATGTTTAAGTCTAGTAAGTTTAAGTCTAGTGAAAGAACTCCCCAGTTTAAATATTACATAGCTTTAAAAATTAATTCAAGTAAAATGAGTGGAAGTGAAAACCAGGGAATGCACCAAGATTAGACTAGGAAATTAGTGGATGCGTACAAGCCTAGCTTGGATTTTCTTCAGTGTTTTAAATTGATAACAAGGAGTTGCTGTACAGGTATACATACTTTGAAAAATGTTATTTTGATTTTATTAAATGCTAATAAATTTTCAGTAAGAAGCATTCTAATTACAAGTTTTAATAATCACGACTTTTTTTAAAAAGTTACTGGAAGTCTTTGGAACTGCAGTTAACTGATGTGCAATGTGTTTTAGTCTGTGACAAGCGTTGTTTGTTATCTTCTGATGCTGAAGCTTGTATTCTACCCCTGTTTTTCAAAAGCTGTGAGTCTATATAAGCTCAATTGAGAATGCACTGTTCCTGTGCTGAACCTTGCTCAAACCCAGTGTACTGTTGACGTGAATTAAAAATAGTTCTTCCTCCTTTGTTTCCATTGCTGTAGTAGTGAGTATTACTGCAACTACAGTATATTTATATAGGTATTGTTAAAATTATTGATGTGAATGAAGGATAAAGTTTGTTGTGTAACTTCTGACACTGTCCCATAAAAAAAAAAAAGCCAAACAAAAAAAACCCCAAACAAAAACCAAACGTTTCAGTTTTAACTAGTGAAAGCTGATTATTGTCATAACTTTGTATTGTACCGTTCAGTTATAGTCTTTT
The DNA here is from genome assembly GCF_037157495.1 of Lathamus discolor. Classification (NCBI taxonomy): domain Eukaryota; kingdom Metazoa; phylum Chordata; class Aves; order Psittaciformes; family Psittacidae; genus Lathamus; species Lathamus discolor. The sequence continues at coordinate 65,063,433 of NC_088909.1, forward strand.
GTGATCACTGATTGACAGAACACTAAACCAAGTTGTTAGGTATAATGGGTTTGTAAACTTTCATGTTCAAACAGTGGTGACAGGAAAGTCTGGATGCAAATTACAGTTGTTTAATTTGTAGAGTAAATGCAGGAGAACACAGTCTAGTGGTCATAACTTCTTGTGATTTTTTTTTTTTTTCCCTAAACAGATTGAGCTTAATTTTTTTTTTTTTTTAATTGCCTGTATGTGTTCATTTCTATTACTCTAGAGGACGGGAATATTACTTTTTTTTTTTTCATCTCATGGAAGTGGGAGAGCTGGAATCTTATCACGGGTCGCAGTGTTCCATCAAAGAACAGATCTGATGCACTTAGTCAAGAAAAATTGCATATCTGCTCTGTTGAGCATAAATAATAAAAATTAAGCATATATCTCTTAATTTCCTTTTAAATAACTGGCAGTGCAGTAAGCAAATGCTTTTCAAAGCTTCTTACTCCTTTTGATGAAACTGCTGTAGTGGAATATTCAAAAGCTGCTCAGATAAATCATACAAATGAAGATACTAATTTATGGAAGTTTATTACATTTTTGAAGAACTTGCAGACTTAGCAGCACTTGAAGATATAAGTAATACTCTTCATATAAGTTCCGTTAATATGATTATATACTTCAAATTTAGACACCATCAGCTGAAAAAGTAGGCTTCTGCTTGTAATAAGGCAGGAGCAAGGGAAATACCCTATTGCTGTATGCTTAATTTCAGCTACCTTCCCACTTCACACTAGAATAATTTTGCGCATTTAGTTTAGTAGAAAAGAAGTGCACTTGATTGACTATTTCTGATTCTTATTTAGTCTCAGTTGACAAAAATACAGAGAAGTTGTTTAAAGATTAAAAAGAAATTGCTGGATTGCTGGCTTTTTTTATATGGTTTTCTCATCAAAATTAGCTGGTTTAAAGGTAGTTTTATAACCTTTTTTATGATTGTTTTTGGTTTTGGTTACAGGCATGTTGCCTAAAGAAAAAAAGAATTGCAAATAGGTATCAGGCAATGTCTGTTTCATCTGCCAGGCAATCCTAGTGTGTCAATAGTTTTGTGTGTGTTTCTGTTTCTTAGATCAGTGTGTAGATCAGGTGAGGAATTCTTAGGGATGCAGAAGATTCATGTTAAACTGTGCATATGAACTTGTTTGCATAAACTTTATAGCCACTGTAAATATGTTTCCCATTATGTCCTGCCATAAGGGTACAATTCTTAATGCAGAAGTCTATGTCTAAAACTCTGAATTCCTTGATATGCTTGTTTCCCTGCAGAGAGCAATCATTCCTGGTCCACCCTTCCTGGTTGGAGCATGCATTGTTCTTCTGGCTTTCCTAGTTGCCTTATTTATTCCTGAGCACAACAAAACCAGCAGTACCAGAAAACACAGGAGCAACAGCAGCAGTACTTTGGGGAACAACCTAGACCGAAGCAGTGAAGAGGACATTGAACCACTGCTGCAAGATAGCAGTGTATGAAAGCTACTTTTGAGAAGACTGTGGAAAAAAATCATGCACTGAATTGCGGCTCTGAAAGCTTGGTGGGATGTGCAGAAATCTAGCCCCTGAAAAGAAGGCAGCTTCCCATGTGACAGGGGAACATCACATGCAGTATGATACTTAAGGTTGATACCATACCTGCAGGAGGGTTTGTTTAGCATAGCAGATCACAGCTGGGAGTGACTCAACCCAGTATTGGGACTGGAGTTGCTATGTCAATTCCTGGTATTGGAAGAAATGCAAATATACAGGCATAATGTGTTTTTTTTTTTTTTTTAAGTTTGAATGTTCCATTCCTGGAGTTGTATGCAAAATAACCAGGTTTGAGGCAGAATGGTTTCTGCCACTGCTGGTAAAAGTGGCTTTGTGTCTCTTAACGCCTTTTGTCTGCATATGTACCACGTATAGTCCTCACAATGTGAGAGGGACTGATCATACAGTTCTGATATCTGAAATAGTGGTTATCAGTAAAAGTAATACAATTTCTGAAGATACATTCTCAAATATTATTAGGTAAAAAGAAATCCAGAAGCTACAAGAAAGCAATGATGAAACTGAGATAACTTTTGAGGATATATGATCACACATGACAGTCATTACCCATAAATGAAGGTCATACTGACGTTTTAAACCCACATTACAAAACAGTCAGTTCTGAGCAGTTAAAACAAATCCAGATGGCACCTGAGAGCACTGGTCACATTAGCGTTTTCCTAATTAAAAAAAACACCTGTAGAATTTTAACTACAAAATTAGCGGCATCAGAAATATGGAAACTTCTGGCTTCCAAGGTAGGAAAAACAGTGGATGCCATAATAGTTTACATCAAGAAATATGTATATTTATTGCATTTTGTCACTTTATCTGCCATATGAAATGCTTCCTATTAATTCTTTTCACCCCTGCCTTAACTGCCATTTATTTTTCAGTTATTCATAGAATCATAGAATAGTTAGGGTTGGAAAGGACCTCAAGATCATCTAGTTCCAACCCCCCGCCATAGGCAGGGACACCTCACACTAAACCATCCCACACAAGGCTTCATCCAACCTGGCATTGAACACTGCCAGGGACGGAGCACCCACAACCCCCCTGGGCAACTGATTCCAGTGCCTCACCACCCTAACAGGAATGAATTTCTTCCTTATATCCAATCTAAACTTCCCCTGTTTAAGTTTGAACCCGTTACCCCTTGTCCTGTCACTACAGTCCCTGACGAAGAGTCCCTCCCCAGCATCCCTATAGGCCCCCTTCAGATACTGGAAGGCTGCTATGAGGTCTCCATGCAGCCTTCTCTTCTCCAGGCTGAACAGCCCCAACTTCCTCAGCCTGTCTTCATACGGGAGGTGCTCCAGCCCCCTGATCATCGTCGTGGCCCTCCTCTGGACTTGTTCCAACAGTTCCATGTCCTTTTTATGTTGAGGACACCAGAACTGCACACAATACTCCAGGTGAGGTCTCACGAGAGCAGAGTAGAGGGGCAGGGTCACCTCATTCAACCTGCTGGTCACGCTTCTTTTGATGCAGCCCACGATATGTTTGGCTTTCTGGACTGCGAGCGGACACTGAAGCCGGCTCATGTTCATCTTCTCATCTACCAGCACCCCCCAGTCCTTCTCTGCAGGGCCACTCTGATCTCTTCTCTGCCCAACCTGTAGCTGTGCCTGGGATTGCTCTGACCCAGGTGTAGGACCTTGCACTTGGCATGGTTGAACTTCATAAGGTTGGGATCAGCCCACCTTACAAGCGTGTCAGGGTCCCTCTGGATGGCATCCCTTCCCTCCAGCATATCAACCGGACCACACAGCTTGGTGTCATTGGCAAACTTGCTTAGGGCGCACTCAATCCCACTGTCCATGTCAGCGAGGAAGATGTTAAACAAGACCGGTCCCAACACCGATCCCTGAGGGACACCACTCGTTAACAGTCTCCAGCCAGACATCGAGCCATTGACCTTTGCATGCGGCCATCCAGCCAGTTCTTTAACCACCAAGTGGTCCATCCATCAAATTGATATCTCTCCAATTTAGAGACAAGGATGTCATGTAGGACAGTGTCAAACGCGTTGCGCAAGTCCAGGTAGATGACATCAACAGCTTTACCCTTGTCCGTCATTTCTGTAGCCCCATCATAGAAGGCCACCAAATTGGTCAGGCAGGATTTCCCCTTAGTGAAGCCATGCTGGCTGTCACCAAGCACCTTGTTGTTTTTCATGTGCCTTAGCATACCATCCAGGAGAATCTGCTCCAAGATTTTACCAGGCACATATTTAGCCTTCATATTACTGTCTTACCTGCTGGATCTCATGGGTATTTTCACATTAAATTTCCTTTCAAAAAGAGGCTTTAAAAGAGTTATGAATGTGTACAAATGTGCTAATTTTTAGAGGCATTTTATGAAAAAGAGATTTATATGTATTTTGTTTCAGTGTAAATGGACCATTAAACCCAACTTTAATGAAGTACTCCTATGAATGTTTTATATGTACGCAATGTATGTAGATATTTGTAAGGAGTTTAAATTTTTCCAGATGGGGTGCTGTGTAAATCAAGTATTTATGAATTTAATGAGGGTACTGACAGATATACAGTTTTCTAAAAGGATTGTGTATTGACTGAACAAATCTAAGAATATATATTTTGAAACTTGTTCCACATAGAGCAGAGATAATGGACCTTTTGTACTATGCAGTTTGATTTTTAAGTTAATAAGTTTCCTCATGCATAATAAATCTACAGCTTAAGCTTTCTAGGTTTCATGTGTAAGTGTGTTTTCTTCCATGTCCATAGAATCGTGGAATGGTTAGGGTTGGACGGGACCTTAAGATCATCTACTTCCATGGTCTCACACTAGGCCATGTCTCCCAAGGCTCTCTCCAACCTAGCCTACAACACTGCTGGGTATGGAGCATTTACCACTTCTCTGGGCAACCTGTTCCAGCATCTCACCACCACCACTGCAGTAAAGACCTTCCTAATGTCCAATCTAAACTTACACTTTTCAGTTTTTTTTAAAAAAGTTACTTTAAACTTTTCAGTTTAAAAAATGTTGTCCCTTGTCCTGTCTCTACAGGCTGTGCTAAAACATCTTTCAGTCTTTCTTATAAGCCACGTTTATATACTTAAGGAGTCTCCCAGAGCCTTCTCTAGGCTGAACAACCCCAACTCTCTCAGCCTGTCTTCACAGGAGAGGTGCTTCAGCCCTCTGATAGTTTTTGTGGCCTGGCTTTGGACCCACCCCAACAGGTCCATGCCTTTCTTCTGCTGGGAAATCCAGAGCTAGATGCAAAAAAGTTGGTGCTGTGCAATATGCTTCGTTATTTTTGAGAATCTTGGTTTAACACTGCAGCATGGAGATTTGAAGGTCTGGTTCTAAGTTCAGTTTATTTTAATACTTGGTTTTAATGGCTATCATTGCAGATAAGAGTATTTCACGCAGATATGTAGATCCAGATGGAACAAGTGTGCTGCTGGCTGTGCTTACTAGATTGTGATTCTCATTTTTCAGTCTTATCCAGCGATTATGCAGAGGTGTTTGTTAAAATTCAGGTAGGAGGTTTCCATCCTCCCTACTGTGAGTCGGTTCTTGCAAGCTAACTGGAAAGTCTTGAATTGTGGGTTTTAACAAGTGGATTGAAAAGGCACTAAACCTCTTCATTTGAAGACTTTTTAAAACAGATGAGGAAATTGTTTTCAAGCTCAAACGTGCTGGTATCACAGTTTTTATAGGTGATACGTTTGCACTGCTTTTTGCAACAAAATCATGATGATGGAAACGTTTCCAAACTTCTGTTTTCAAAGTGATCTACCCATACAGTGAGTTTCTTTAGAAAAGCAGTTATTTTCCCACTCACTGTCAAAAAGTCACCTTTGCCTTGAAGAGGTAGATTAAATGTTTTTATTTTTCTGGCCTAGGTAGCATAGTACTGACAGGCCTTTTTCATCACAGGAAAGGTCAGGAGATTTGAAACGCTTCTCTTTTTGTGAAATTAAAGTGTATACTTACTGTTAAAGTTTGATTGCTCTTTTAAACACTTTGCCATGAGATAACCAGTGAACCTCTGAGTTACAATAGACTTTTGTGGTCACTCCCTATCTCTTCCCAAAGTATTGTGAAGATTCTAATATTGAAAGGTCCTTGGGTTTATTAAATTAACCACATTGATGACATCTTGTAGCACTTTGTGTGCTTCTAACTCCAACTTAATTGCTGCACAAGGAATTGATTGTGTAAATGCAGTCATATCAATTAGGTACTACTTGTGAAGCTATATTTTTTGTAACCCTTGGTTTTGTTGGCAGGAAATGATGGCCATCTCTGATTGAGTAGCCAAATGAGAATTTAGGCTTGTGGATTTCAGAAAGTTGCTTTTATCTGAAGTGTCCCTTAATTGCTGCCTTTTGTATCCCTTAATGCGTATGTATCGGTTGTATAAGAAATGGGCCATAAAGGAAACTGCTGCTAGGTCTGAACAAAGGCAAAAATCTGCCCAGAAGTACTTTATTTAGTGATTATGCAACAAAAACTAACAATGGAACAACAGAAAAGCAGCATAAGCCATGTCAAATTACTTTTGTACGTATGGAAAGAGTCAGTGTTCTTGAAAACTTTGCTGTGGTTTTATTGTTTTCTTCAGAAAAATCTGTTTTAGAGGCAGATTTTGTCTTCCTGGCAACTATTCTCCTCCCAGTTTTGGTAGTATTTCTAAGCATATTTTCATGCTTTGCGGCAAAATACTGCAGTCTTTCCTGGAAGTAAAGAGTTCTCTTTCATAAGAGATAGTAAAGTATGGAGGTGTCTGCTGGATGTATGCAGATAGTACTGTTGACAACTTGATGCTTTTTCTCAGAGCAGTGATTGAAAGATACCTGTGAAAAATACTGCCAGGAAAAAAAACATGGCATAATTGTTCTGGTAACAGACTGAAGAAAAAATGGAACATACAGGTCTAATCATCCTTCCACAGTGGTGAAAGCTCCAAAGCTGTTTTTTCTTGCATTGCTACTTTATGCCTGCATAATAACTGAAATGTGTTTTGTAGTCATTGGCTTCGTTTGTAGAATCACAGAATAGTTAGGGTTGGAAAGGACCTTAACATCATCAAGTTCAACCGCCCCCCCCCCCCCCCCCCCCCCCCCGCCATGGTATGTAAGTAGCTGCAACATCAAACTTCTGTCTTGCCGCGCTTGTCCTCTAGCTTAAGTGTAAGCACTCTGTGCTTACACTTAAATGCACTATGAGTTTTAATTCAGTGCTGCTAGTGATCCCAGAAAGTTTTAAACATGCATTTAAGTGCTACTAGGATACTTTAAAGACAATATTTAAAGAAGTCTACAAAAGGTGTATATTTCATATATTCGTTAACACAGAGAACAAGAAGTCTGAGGAATATAAATACTCACTAGACCTAAAGCCAATTGCATTCTGCAGATCCTTGTCAGGCACACATTTTGACCTTTGAGAGAGGTTGCAGGCCTCCTTGTTGTCCACACAGGAAAAAAGCTGTTTGCCTGGCTGCTAATTTGCAATCTTGTGGAGTGGTTAAGGATTTAATGTGCTTGGAAAATGGCTTTCCATTTTTCCTCAAGAAGCAAGCTTTCCCTGCCAATGAGTTAGCTTTCATTTTTCAAACATGTAGGCATGTTTGGGCAAATACCATGGGAAATAATGGAGCGGTGAAAACTCCTAATGATTCTGGAACCAAGTAATGCAGAGTCCGTATTTTTTTATTTTTAATGCAAATCACATGAAAATAGTGTATGTGGCAAGATCAAGAAAAGAGTTCAATTGTTGGTGTTTCTAAAATTCTGAAATTATTTATCTGTATATGAAATACTTCAGCAGCACCACAGCTGCCCTTTGTGAAGGTGAAAGAAAGAAAAATTTGATAAAGGTCAGTCTGTCATGCAGCGTATTATGAGAAAAACACTTTCCTAGGGTACAGCCTCAGCAAAAGTGGGCTGCTGCCACCTTGACATTACAGCATCTGTCAAAAGGAAAAACAACTCATGACTCTAGGCAATAACTGAAGGTAGTAAAAACAACCCACTTGCCCTATTTCACCCATCTCTGGGGGGGGAAAACATCAAGCTACCATGTAGCAATACTATTAAAAAATTCTGCACGGGTGCCTCAAGCAGCTGGTCGAGGTCTTGGTCTTTTATTTTATTAGGAAATAGAATCATAGAATAGTTAGGGTTGGAAAATGCAGAAAAAGTAAAAGCTTAACTCTGTTTGTGGAAGAAGCCCAAGGCAAATATATTTGAATTTATTTGGTTTTTTTTTTTTTTTCAGCATTAAATGTAGTAGTATTTGGAAAAGGGACTATAAAAATGCAACAGGGAAGATTGCGCGTGTGCCCTTTGAGGTAATATTTTTTTAAATACTATTTTTCCTTAATCGCAAAGACTCCATACTCAACCTGAGATTTTTCAAGTCGTGCTGTTATATTTCTAACACAATTGTCAGGAATTCTGGCCATCTAAAGTGTAGGGTAAGTGTAATAAAAGTGCATTTGAAATAACATGGGGTTACTGAAGAGAGAGAAAGAAAGAAAGCAGCTTGAATTCCAGTTGAGTTTTCAGACCCAATAAAAATCTCATGAAGTGGGTGGGCTTTATCTGGAAGTTGATACAATAAGGATTAGTAGTGGTTGCACAAAGGCTTTGTTAGAATCATTTAGTTAAAAAGTGCTTTACTTTCCCTAAGACCTGGCTTTGAAATTAAATATTTTGACATCCTGTTGATCAATGACTTTAGCCAAGGTTATATCTGAAATATACCTAGATTTTTTTAAAATGAGTCCTATGAATCAAAAGGTAGTAGAAAAACCTGCACGCCAAACTTGATCTCTGAAAACTGAAAACAAGACAATTCAATCGCATCTCACACAGAGCCATTTTCCCATGACACCTTGTGTGCCACAAACTTTTCTGGTATTCATTTATCCTCACAGAAGAAAACTTACAGCTTCAGGCACCTTGTTCTTCAAAGCTGGGAGAGTCCAGCTGCTGCCGTCTCTGATGTCCGTTTTGCAGCTGCTTCCAGCTGGTACACTTCTAAACAGCAGTGCTGTAAAAATGTCTTTTGCTTATCTGTTCATGTTCCAGCATTTCCCCCCTGCTAAGATGACAATTCTTTTCTGACCATGTGACTTTTGAGAAGATTTCTAGTAGCTGGCATGTGAGAGTGTTAGCAGCAAATAGCCATGTTTGAGTTGGAGTGTTTGGATGCTTGTTGTCCCAGGAATGCTGGTTTAATGCTTTTTTGTGTCCTCTTTGTCCTGCATAAAAAAAAAGTAAAAGTCTAAGGAAAGGGTGACACAGCAGCACTATTTAGAGCATTGTACATGCTGATCATTTAAGCCTTGACTGCATAGCTTCTTTACTAGCCAAGGTTCAGACGATTAATCCTTTTGACAGTAGAGACTGGAAAAGCTGGATACTGCGAGTTGCAGCTGTCTAGAAAGCCTAGTAATAGTAGTAAAAGCATGTGGAAATCTTGGCTTTTGTTGTCACAGTGTCAGCCTTCACATCATGGTCTCAGGAGTACTTTAAGATGTAGGTGTCTTTGTAAACAGATTGTACCACTTTATTCCTAAGTAAAATCAGTCACAGGAGAAAATCTTAGCTGAGAAAGTAGTACATCTATCCACAAAACCCAGCGTGTTGTTTTAGTCAGAAAGTGCCTCAGGGCACTGAGCTTCAAATGCTCGGGTGAGACATCACAGATCCTTCTTAGATACTAGTCTGAGACCATCTTGTCAGTGGTTTTAGAAAATCCAATGCCTGCATTATGGCAAAAAGCTAGTGAATTATCTAATATATATATATATATCTGGCATTACCCTTCAACTCAAAGGACCATAAAGAGCTTTACCAACTGGATGCAAACTATTTCTAATGCTACATAAAGACAATCCCTGGTAAAGAACAGACTGAGGGAGTGAAGAGTGCTTATGTTGATCTCTTTGGAAGTGCCAGTTGTGAAATCTGAGGTCGGTTTCATCTGTGGATGGACTAGAAATTGTCACTTACTCATGCACAATGGAGTGTAGCCTGTGGTGTTCTCACCTTGCTAAAGTCTTAGGTAAGCTTGAATAGCTTTCTTCTGTGTTTGTGTACTGATTAGGCTGGATTTCGCTAAACTAAACAAAAAAATTTTTTCAAGAACAATCATCCTCTGCCGTGAAAATGTATTTGCTGAAGCAGATGATGGAAGATAGAACACATTCCTGTTTTATAATTAAACATGACAACTTTAAAGTAGTCTGACACAGGAGGAGCTGCACCTCTGAGGTGTTAAATAGCTGAATTACTGAAAAAGAAATGGAAACAAACTAAGCTAATTAATTTAAAGAATGTACAGAGATTTCTACCAAAAATATGAAGACTGGTATGACTGAAGTGTGAACAGGATAGTGTGTTGAAGCCTTAGAAACAGCCAGTGAGGGTATGGTGTGTGTTAATTGCTACAGAATGCCGTACATTGTTTGATTCAGATAACTTGACAGCAAGCAAAAAACCTCCTGAAATATTAGTGCTGTCAAAGTGAGAGGTCTGAAGTCATAAAATACCCATATAGGAAGACAACAGAGTAACAAGTCTCAGGCGTCTTGCTCAGGGTTTACAAAGGTTGAGACAAGTTATGGAGGTGAAAAACCCTAAGTGGGGTCCACAATGAAGAATTATTAAAATCACATCCTGGAGTCAGTGTGTTATAAGTCAACCAAAGAGAAATCACAGTAGGTGAGAGGTGAGTAGATAGTGTTGCTTGTCCTTCATGTTGTGTCAAAGCGATCCTGGCCAGACTGCTTAGCTGCATGCCTTGGTGCTTGTTGGTATGCAACTACGTGCACATTGTGAGATAATTTTGTTAAATCACCTTCCCCGTCTGTAACATCTTGCATTGAATTTTGCTACAGTAACTTCCCGCAAATATAGGAGTGGGTTAAAAGCCCTGCCATGACTGACATAATTTTAGTAGAGTAAGTGGTGGCTGAAAAGTACTTTGTGTCCGCAAAAGCGAGTGATGCCACCAGGCAGGAAGGCTGTCAGGGGATAATTTCTTTGGTGGCAGTGCTAGTTCTGAATTGGTTTGGTTTAAACGTCTTTCCATTATCTCAGGCGGATGAGCTGACTGCATTAGAGAAAATTTAGGAACGCTGCTCTCTGCACAGAATTGAAGCCTATCAAGAAAATACTAAGAAAAGCTCTAAGTATAAAAAAGAAAGCAAGCATATGTATGTGTATTGATGGCACTTGCTGTTGGAAGGAGGAGAACAGGTCCCTGATCAGCTATTGGATTGTGTAGGACAGAGTGAAAACTGGAAGATGAGATCAATGAGCCTTTGGCACTAGGAAGTTTTTATGTTGCAGAGAGTGAAGGCTGTGGAGGGAAGCATATCATATACACTGTAAAAACTGGCCACTGCTGGCACAGCACAGTGTACTGCAAGAGGTGACAAATGTGCTGGTCTTCATAGACGCATGGACAGCACTGGAATGGTGTTGACTGCCAGTCTGTAAGCACTCCTCCACAAGCTGCTTGTAGCTGCGCAAGTTTTTAACTACCCAAGTTAGTTAGAAAAGTATTGCCAACATCTTTAAGCAAGCAAACAAAACCATAACTTCCTGGTATTGAAAATGGGGGAGGAAAACATGAGGCTTACAGCTAGATCACAGCAAGACTTAGGCCACCATGTCTGACCCAAAGGGAATCTGGAGACACAGAGCAGCCTTGCACTGGAGGAGAAAGTATGTGGGGCACTGACGCAAGTGCCTGAAAATGTAGTTTAAAAATAGGTATTTCCTGTCAGCTGGATACCTTTGCAAATACTTAATGGAGAATCTTAGAACTTGTTTGAGGTGAACTCCATGGTGCACTGTGATGGTTAGCAAAATTTAAGTCGCCTATTAACTTCACTGGTTGACAGCAAGTCTGCTTGTGCTTTGGGAGGCTTTCAGGTGCACCTCACAGTATTTGACACTGCCGAGGCTAATTAAATAATCTGCTTACAAACAATGTTTGCGTGTGTTTGAAGATTTCTGTTTGTGGTGACTAACAATGTAACAAGAGTTTGGCTTTGTGTTGTTTACATTTTGTTGTGTCTATATTAGGAAACCACTTGGCACAACAGAAGAGGATCTGTAGTTGGAGTCTGGTCCTTGTCTTCTGCTTCTGTTTGCACTGTTGGTGCAGGGGGTTTACTCTCAATTGCATCTAGGTTGGTCCCCTGGGCCAGAAGTCTCCATCCCATGTGTGGACTTAGCGAAAGGCAAAAGGCTTAAGGGCTGCCCGAATGAATACTCTTCTGACAGACCTGGTACAAGACCTAAGGCATCTGTTCTGTGTGTGGAAAAACACTCTGAGAAAAGAGAATGTTAAGTAAAGACAATTAGGGAAAGTGCTTCAAAACTACTCTGAACCAAGCTGCTAGTGCAGATGCAGCCTGAAGGGAACAGATTTTCCTTTGCTGCCTTTAACTGCTCTCACAGGTTAAAAGGAGAAAATTGCCTTCTTTCCTCTTTCTAAAGAAAGACACCTGCTAGGTTAGGGCTTCATTCGCAGGTAGTGGATAATTTTAAATGATTCTGAGTTCTGAGTTTAGGACAGACATTCTGTCCTCGGTAGCAGCTCTCTGCCTTTGATGACAGATCTGTTCCTCTAGGGATACTCCTCATATGAATTTTAATAGCAATACAATTTTCCAGGCAAGGGTGGGCTTGGCCTTCAGACTCGTATCTCAGTTCACTCGTTGTACTTACCCTGGCTATCAGAATCATTTGCCAAGGTGCCTGCTAAGCTTGTATTTATCCATGCCAAGTAGTTCTGCTGAAGTCAAAATAAAATTTAATGGGCATGTAAATCTTTGCAGAACAATGTCCTGTGGTTGGAAGGAACTTACACAGATTTTTTTTAGCATATGTTTGCCCAGTCCTTTACAGGCAAAAACCAGGTTGATTTTGCTAGTGCTCCTTATGAATAAGAGCTTGGTGTGTTCCTGGGAGCAGGCCAGGCCCCATAACCACAGCTAGCTCAGAAATGAAGACCACACAATAAATCTGCCTGCAAGGCAAGATGAATTAACACAGTTTTACTGCAAGGTGGTGGTAGCTCCCAATCCTGGTTGATCCTCGTGCAAACAGAGCTAAATTTAAAGCTGGTTGCAAATCGTGGCATAGATACACCCTTTAGTGTAATAAAAGCTTATTAATTCCAGCAACCATAGAATCATAGACTGGTTTGGGTTGGAAGGGACCTTAAAGATCATCTAGTTCCAACCCATCTTCTATCAGACCAGGTTGCTCAAAGACCCTTCCAGCCCGGCCTTAAACACTTCCAGTGATGTGGCAGCGACAAGTTGTCTGGGCAACCTGTTCACAGGTGTCTCACCACTCTCATAGTAAAGAAATGCTTCTTTATATCTAATCTCAATCTCCACTCCTTCAGTTTAAAGCTGTTACCATTGTCCTATCACTGCATGCCCTTGTGAAAAATCTTTCTCCAGGTTTCTCGTAGGCCCCTTTAGGCTCTGAAAGGTTGATATAAGGTCTTCCTGGAGCCTTCTCCAGATTGAACCACCTCAGCTCTCTCAGCCCATCTTCATAGGAGAGGTGTTGCAGCCCTCTGATTGTCTTCGCAATCCTCGTCAGCACTTGCTTCAATAGGTCTGTATCCTTCAGGGGCGCCAGAGCTGAAAACAGTACTCCAGGTGGGGTAAGGAGAATCACCTCCCTTGACCTGCCTTAGCAGGAATTATTTGATGATAAGTATTTATAGCATCATAACTTTGCCTTTAACATTTTGTACTAGTTGTAATTTTTTAATATAATGTCTTTTAAATTCTGTTTTTCTTATGTTAATCTGTAGGAAATGTCTACTTCCACAATGCATATTCTGCTTTATGAACTTTACATCCTGACGTAAATGCTGATTGACTTAACTTTGACAAAGGCAGCATAGCCACTGAAGCTGTATATAGAAACAGAGTTAAGCATATATGTTTTTGCAGGACATGACATTTACTTTAGGATCCATTCTTTCCATTCCTTCACTTTCTTGTAGCATGCATTTTTCATTACTTGTTGTTCATGTTCCCTTATACCCTATTTCACAAAATAGCCTCTTTGAAGCTAGACCTTAGATTAGAGAGAGAATTCAGAAAGATGCGTCATCAATATTAAGTGTAATTATTATAGATGCATGCCTTATTCTAAACGCACACTCCTGCATTTTCCTTGACCCTTTAGTGTCCATTTCATGGTTGTTTTGGTGACACTTGTGCCTTTGTGAGAGTTTTCTTTTAATTGATAAATAAGAATTATCAGCAACAATCATAATAAAAAAATTGTATTATTATCCTGGTGTCAGAACAGATAACTCAGAGATGGCACTGACTGTAAAATTAAACAACACTAATTAAACTATAATTTCCTGAACAATGGAAATCAGTGCTGTTATGATCTTATAAATATCCATGTGCTCTTGAATTGGAAAACTAAACATAAATGCAGGACTAACATATTCATTAGCTAAATGGCAACTTTGTGCAGATTTTAGGTTCTGATGCCTAAGCTACTGAAATATGTTTGCAATTTATTTTTCATCTTTTTAAACTACAACTATAAAAGGTTTTATTACATTTCAAAATTATTAAAACTGTGCTAGAATTGAGTTATTGTGCTCTGAAGTCAAGTGACCACTAGCTGGCAATGTTATACAGCTCTTCTTGTTGCAGATTCATTGCATAATATATCAGGGTTTGACTCAAGCCTTTAATTTTAAAAATAGAAAAAGAAATTGGATTTCAGTGGGGCTGAGCACTTCTGAATATTTCACCAGTAAGGTTCCAGTGTAGGTTAGCAAGAAAATAGGAAGGACAGTGGACAGAAATAGTTTCTGAAGTAATAACCTTTTCTTATAGGATTTCTTTTGTTTCTTCAGTTCTGTGTATTTAGTTTTAACTTTGATTTTAAATGCTTTTTACTTATCTCAAAGTATCCAGTGTGTTGAAAATGAAGCTTGTATAATCATCTGCCAGTAGTCTGGACTATACTAACAGCAGTTTGAAACTCCAGTGCAGGTGCCCTTCATTGCCCTTATTGCAAATATCTTTCGCTCACCTTCAGACGTCTGAAAACTGAATCCCTTCCTGCTTGTCCACTATTGTCTATTTTCTGTGGCATCATTTCATGTCTTCTTCGACATCTATTCAAGGGAGACAAACAATGGGAGTTCAGGGCTATGACGACGGGAACGATGGCAGCACAAGCTGACTACATTTCCATTCTCATGCACCAGATGTTCAAACTGCCATCATTCACTATACTCTCCTGTTTCTACCAGGTTTCTTACTTATAAGTATTTAGAGACTCATACTTGTATGAACCTCAGTGATCTATTATTCTTCTTGGTACGAATAAAAATGTAAGATAATGAAACATTGAGACAAGTGTAAAAATTGCTTGCAATATTTTGTACCGTGAAGCAAAAGGTGGGATCAACCCCTACTCTTAATTCTAAAGACATTCTGTAAAAGAAATCATGATCATGACTGAAAATGTTTTATCTACACTTACTACATGAAGCATTTTGAGATTCTTAAATATGATTTTTGGAAAAAAGTTGATTCCCTTTTTTCTGTTGGTGAATAGGCTTGTGTACATGCAGTTCTCAGTGTTCACTTTTCTTTCTCTAGTCAATGGTTTCATTTGGTTCCTTCAGAAATAAACAGAAAACCAAGGTCCTAGTGGAAAGAAAGCCATTGCAAGGAAACAAAGAAAATGTGACTGCAAATAATTTAAAAAGAGGCATTTATGAGGCAGATGTATTGATTTAGGTTATCTTGAAGTCAGCTTCAGCGTAGTCAGCTGAATATATTCTTTGCTGGTCCATGGCTGTGGCCGAGCACCCTGTAAATGTGGTGTGAAATCTGGGCCACAGTGGCTAAAGTCAGCGACTGAAGGGCTCCTCTACGCATGAAAAATCCCCTGCTTTTAGAAAATTGCTGTCTTTGGAGTGAATGGATATGTGAACAGCACAACTGTAGCTTAGATGAAGTATGCTTTTATCTAAAAATACAAAGTGGCTTCCAGCCAGCTGTTTGCCTGGTGGACTTTGGCTGTGATTGGGATGCTAGCGAAAAGGTGGAGTTTTTGGTTTGTTATTACCTACTTCTATATCTCTTAGGTTTTTGCACTATTGATATCTGACAGCTAGTCTCTAATATGAAAGCTCTTTTGATCATGTATCCTGCTTTCTGTTCTTTTATCTTTTATCTGAAACCTGCTTTCTCTGGGGAGAAACTGTTCACTTTAGAAAGGTTAATGAAATGTTTACTTCAGAAAACTGTTTAGTCAGTAGATGTCTTTCTGTGCTGGATAAACTTTCAGATGGTGCTCACTGGCACACAAAGGGAGCAAGCTGTAGCTCAAGTTGTTTGAAAAGTACCCCAGTTTTCCTTCATAATCATTCATTAGGGAGGGATGTTTTTTTACTGCAGTGGTAGAAAAGGTTGCCTACTAATGAAATGTAATTCTATTTGTAATATTAAAACTGGGCTTAATTTATAGTAATTACAAAAATTATTCTGACACCAGGACGCCCGAGGAAAATATCTTAATTTCTCAGATCTTAGGATTTGTCTTGCATTTTTTTCTAAGTGTATCTAAGAACATCTGTACTAAAGATCCCAAACTGTAGCAGTGCTTAAAGTTGAGATGCATCCTCCAGGTGTTTTGAATATAAAAAAAGTCTGTTCTCATGAGACAGACCTCAAAGCCTAAACAACACCTTGCAAAATTACATACTTAAAATATTGCACTGGGCAAAAGTGGTCTCTTAGGTTAGAGGAGTTGTTTATCATCAGAAAATGGCAAAACTATGTGTCCTTTGGTACCCATATTCTACCACATGACTTCTAATTGGCTTTTCTTCAGATCACTGCAGTTGCAAAGAAAATAACTAACTGTAGATTAGTGTGTTGCATTTCTGTTTTGACCCTTCTGCCATCTCTCTCAGGCAGCGCCTTCCCTAAAGTGGTGACACAGGAGCTAATCGAGACAGAGATTGCTAAAAAACTTTGTTTTGAGGGGTTACTGAAAGAATTAAATGTTTGCCAGAGTTATCTTAGCAGGGATGACACACTCAGTTTTGGCAAACTGGGGGCTGGGGTTGGGGCAGTAGGTACACCTAAACAGGCAGAATTCTGTCATTAAAAAGGTTGACTGCTGTTACATTTATTTATAATAAATATCTATTAATGTCTTGACACCAATTGTATTGCTCCAATCTCTAGATGTCTATCAGGATTTCTTAAAAAAAAAAAAAAAAAAAAAAAAAAAAAGAAACTGTGGCAATGGGGTTCTTTTTCTTTTTAATTTGCCCAAGAATCTGTGGAGAATTGTTTAAACATAGCTTTTCAGAATTGCAGAGAGATATGCTCTGTATCTGCCATTCCCAGTGGAACTTATATTGTCAGTCTGGTTCCATTTATACAGTATTTCTGGACTCAGATAATTTTCTTTATTAACTGGGTATATTATTATTATTACTCAGTTCATCGTAAGGTTTGCCTTGTAAGTGCCAGCTACTGATGAAATAAAACCAAAAAAGGCAGTTCATTTTTGTGTTCTCTAACTCTTTTTGTCTTGCTTGCTGCAGCAAGAATTTAAACAAATGCAAAAATTATGTTGAACACTAGCTTTCCGGATTTTAATGTGTTGTGAGCTATATAACTTGATGGAAGACTCTTCTAACAGGAACTGTGCCATTTGCACATTTGCTTTATTGAGATAAAGAGCTCAACAACAGGCAGAGGTTATGTAAGCAAACTAGCTCAAATATACAAAATGATGTTGTGGTTGTCATTTCTGTGAAATATAATTTGTTCAGATGGTCTTGTAATTTTCATACTCTGCTTGACTGCACCTGATCACTTTCTGAGTAGATTTTAGTAAAATAGAATCTTATTTAAAATTTTTCCTTTGCATCTCCCCTGCAGTTAAAGTGTTTGCTGTGCCTGGTAAAGAGACAGATTGATCTTTCTGGTTTGAATGTGAATATGTGAGAATTGGAAAGTGTAGTTTCCTTGGCTTCAGGCAGAAAATTTACCAGCTAATAAATTACGGGAATTGTTTAATGATGTCTTCAGATATCACTACCTAGTTTCTTTATTTTCTGTTCACCTTTTCAAATTACAGAATATTTCTTTCATGCTTGTGCGTTTCTAAGGAATATTTTGTTTCTCACTTGCAGCTAAGCAGTCTGGACAGTGCAACACCTTTTTCATTACTCTATGCAATGCATCAGATTAACTTGTAAAGTTGAAAAGTCATACCATGTTAATAATAAAGGTGTTTTGAAAGTAGCTGATTATTTTTTTTTTCTCAGTGAGACTGTTTTCACAAAAACCAAGTCTCCAATGTACCAGGCCTATTTTTTTCTTCCTATTATATTTTCACTATTATCCCTGAGACTTGAAAATGAACAAGTTATTAGATAATTGAGTTTAAAACATCATTTTAATGTACTGTACTTCCCTACCTGTGGAGTTCATCCTGATTCTTCACCAGGTTAATACTGACAGCTTCAATTGTATTCCCCTATTTATTTGAACTAAAGTATAGTGCATACCAAGGTTTTATAAGTAGAAAGCAAAAGATCTGTTACTTTTCTATTTAGTTCTAGAGCAGCTTTTATCACAATCTTGGACCATTGCCAAAATTCATGATGGAAGTTGACAAGCTGGGAAGACTCAAGGAAGAGTCAGGAGGATGAGGAGTTTGCTATAAATTGAGAGACTCTGGGAAAGATTTGGCTTATCAAAGAGCAAGGGAAGCGATAATGATTTACAGACATCTGAGAAGGGACAGGCATCTACTAAGAAACTTATGATAAGCAGAATTGAAGTATAAAAGAAGATCCAAAGTTTGGAAGTCAAAACCAGATGAATTGGGATTTGAAATGAAGACTGTCACCAATAGCAATGAAGTACTGGAACAGTGTAATTAGGTGGCACAGTGTGTTTTCTATTCAGTTTGTATGATATTTAGGTTTTTTGATGCTCTGTAATTCAAGTGACAACTTACTTAGGTTCATGGTCTGTTCTGTAATGTAGAAAGTTGGATCATAGCAGTACCTTTTCAGTTGTTCCTTCTGCCCTTCTGCTCTAAAATTTCTCATGAATAAAACCACTACTCCACTCCTCAGAGATAAGATTTAATACGCCATTATCTTCTGAATTTTTTTGCTGTAATACTGCTAGATTTTAAAGGGCTGGTATTGATTGTACTTTCAAAAATACATTTCTACACAGTGTGATATACCAAATAGAGAAAAGAGCCTATATCTGGGCTGTGTGTGGACAGGATGCATTTTACTGAGCTGTGTAACCTTTATTTGCAGTTTAATTAAAAAGTCTGTGTCAGCAGATGAAGAGTGTAGAGTGCAAACCATACAAACCCAGGAGAACTTACTTCATTATCAAATGTAAGGGTCAGGCTTTTTAGCACCTTTGCTATCACTGCCTCTGGGTTATGCTGAAGGAATGAGCTCAGACCCTCAGCGTGCAGGAACAAGGTTTCTTGAAACTGTGTCCTCTGAGACTGTGGGGAGCAGTGGAAGCACTTATTTTCTTTTAGGTAACTTTTTGGCTAGACTGATGGGTCCTATGTGAGAGATTGTGCCAGATTCTAAGCAGAGGAGTTTTCCCCCTGTGATGTGCCTGAGAGTAAAAAATTGCTGAATCCATAAAATCCTTCACATAGACTGAAGTCTGGTCCCTAGGTTGGATTCTATGGCAAAGCCATCCTATTTTAGGGGCCAATATCCTTGTATAACACAAAACTATGGTTAACAAAACATTAGTTTATTCATATCTTTTCCATTGCAACCATCAAAATATTAAGATCTGGACTTCCTAACAGCCCTGAGTAAAATTCTGAAAGAATATGTGGTAGGAGAGGTCTCAAAAATAGCTAGGGTAAAGATAAATAAAGCAAAACCCCCTTTATCTCCTTCTGGAAATGTTGACTTGGTGGCAAAGTTTTTTGAAGGTCTGGAAGGGCTTTGCTTGTTTCATGTTTATTTATTCCTTGCATCTCTATTACTACTTAAATTTTACTTGCTGAATTTATTGAGGAGATCAAAAATAATTTAAGATTGAAAACCATCTATTGTTGTTACTTGTAAAATAGGGGTTATTTGGTTTGGTTTCTTTTTTTTTTTGTTGTTTGGTTTTTTTTTGTTGGGTTTTTTTTTTTTTTCCCCCCTCCTTATTTTATTAGTCTGCCAAGGATTTCCTGTAAGAAAGTAGAGGGTTACTTGTGGAAATCAAATTTTCAGAAGCAGTCATTTTAAATTAATACTCTGTGTCTGGAAATCAGTGGTGAAGACAGCATTGATTTATTTGAGGGAAACTGGGGAGATATTCTGTACTTTTAATAATCCCAATTAATTTTGTAATTGGGAAACCCTGAGACATGTGAAATTGGTGCTTACAAAATGCCTGGTACTCTTCATAGCCTGTTTTTGAAAGCCGGTTCTTTACTGTGCCTGGAAAAATGCAGGCACAGTTGAAATCGAATGGAAGAGGTCATATCCATTTGCCTAATTACTTAAGTGTAAATTTTGTGCAAACAATGTTTTATTGAACTCTAAAGCTCTCAGAGTCATTAACTCGAGTGAAAGCATGAATATTTTAGGACTCTTGTCTGTCACTGTGCATCTTTAACTGTTCCAGATGAAAGTTTTATATTCCTTCTAGCACAAGAAATGTACTAAAATGAGAGCAAGGTGGGATTACTCTTGAGATGATTGTACCTGTTGATGCATTTTGGTGTTTATTATAACTATGAATATTAAATCTCTGATTTTGCTTTCCAAAAGTAGTAATTATTTTGCTTTTGATCTTGTCTGAGGTATTTTTGATAGTTAAAGGGAAAACTAATTCTTTATCTATAATGCACTTTTTTTTTTTTTTTTTTTTTTTTTACATTTCACATTTCTATAGGAAGATAGCTTTAAATACTGACAGAGCCACTGATTTCAGCCCTCATGAGATTTCAGTGAAATCAGGGATGAATTTGGCCATTGTGATGTAAATTTTTAAGGTAAAATTTGATTAGTGTGCTCTTTCGGAGGGGCAAGGCTTTGCAAAAGATTTGGAGGCAGTTTGGGAAGTGATTTAAGAAAAACCTTGCATTTTGGGCTTGGTGTAGCTAATCCCGCTGGAGCAATTGAAGAATGGGAGACCAAATGGTTTTTTTGCTGACTGTAAGTGGTCAGCTTCCCCAGCTGCAACCCAGCCTTGCACTTCAGGGCCACAGTGGCAGCCAGACTGCATTTCTACAAGAGGGCAGCCATGACCATTTAGAACTCTGGTGAGACCTTCTTGCCCCAAGTAGCTATTGACTTTGTCTGTGGACAAAGCCTGCTCTTTTAGCTGTAATGTGTGAATGAATAATTTCCATAGGTTCCAGTTCTGGCAGCTAAGGAATAGTTTAAATAAAGCAGTCAGCATTTTCTTTTTTGGTCTTTGGAAAGAAAAATAGAATTATCAGCCTTAACACCCCTATAAATTACTAGTTGTAAAATCTGAGTGTTTTCTAATTGGTGTTTTAATTTAGTCATAAGGAAATGCAGAATTTCAAAATGAACCTTTTTTAATGGGAATTTCTTTGGCAATGCCGTTGGTTCTTATGGGTCTCGCATCACCTTCATGAGACTCCTTCAAGCTGATATCCTGGATCTAGGTTTTGATGAAACCACAACAATCATGCAATCAAGAATGAAATGTTTTTTTTTTTTTTTTTCCCTTAGTGTCTTTTCTTTTTGTGGCCATAATAATCCATAGGATATGGAAACTGGTGTTTATCAGCTAAAACAGCCTTCCTAGAAATTGTCTTGAAGCAGCCTTCTTAAAAGATACTGGAACCTGAAATGTTAAATACAGGAATTTCGATCTGATCCAGAGAAGGAAAAGCAGGAGTACATTTTCCATGCACTGTGTTTTTCTGTGTAATTTCTAGCAAAAAACATTGATGAACTGGCCTTCACAATCTACTGAAAAGTATCAGATCACCAGGACCCCTAATGAATGAAAGATCTTTTTTCTGTCACAGAATCACAGAATCACAGAATCCCAAGGGTTGGAAGGGACCTCAAAAGATCATCTAGTCCAACCCCCCCACAAGAGCAGGGTAACCTACAGTACATCACACAGGAACTTGTCCAGGCGGGCCTTGAATATCTCCAGTGTAGGAGACTCCACAACCCCCCTGGGCAACCTGTTCCAGTGCTCTGTCACTCTTACAGTAAAGAAGTTCTTCCTGATGTTAACGTGGAACTTCCTATGCTCCAGTTTACACCCATTGCCCCTTGTCCTGTCCTTTTGTGATAACATTTTTCTCAGTCAGCTGAAGGCATTTACTTCATCTTGAGAACATTTTGGTGTTCACAGACTTAGGTTGTACTTGTATTCATAGTGTAAATTCCAGTATAATCATGTTTCCGCCTGGTGCCTTATTGGACTGTTTGACACCTGCTAAAGGTCCCTTCCCTGGCTTTCAAATTTTCTTTTTAAAACTTCCAGTTTTATTCAAATGTGGCTTTATACTTGCAAAAGATGCTAAATTTAGACCTGAAGACTACTTGAGGGAATGAGCATGAACCATTTGTAAGGAAGTCATCTGCACTTCAGCAGTATATTTAAGAGGTTTAGATAATTAAGTTGTTACTAAGGTTTGCCCCTAATCAGGAACAAAATTGCAGAAATCATTTTTGCTTCTGCTCTTGGCCTGCAGGGGTCTAATATCACATGGAATGTTATTTCATAGAATGACTTTTCAAAATCAGTGTGAAATACCTTAAGTAACTTTCTCTCTAAGTGAAAGGCTTCACATAGTTATCTTTGGTAAAGGAATAGAGAGACTCATTCCTAGAGGTCTCTTCCTTATTGCAATCAGCAATACCTAAGTATGTCTGCGAGGCACTGGAGGGAGAAAAATCTCCACATCTTTGACCCCATCTTTTAAGTGGTAATAGAAAAGATGAAATTGGTTTAAAGGAATCTGAGGACACCGTGCTGGACTTTTCTGTCAGAGACTCTTTCTCCTTCAGTATTTTCATTTCATTTCAAGTCTTGCTCCCATCATGCATCTCAGACACTTTGGTGAGGCACGCCTTAATCGGAGTGCTAGTTGGAGTATTTTTTACAAAATGCATTTTCATGGGACCTTACCAGGTGACTAACCTCTCAGAAAAAGTTCAGTCTGCCATATATAGTTCTGTATCAAAATCACAAAAAAGAAAGAGGCAGTTGCTCTTACTTCACATACAGGGTTCAGGTTCAAATCTCACCTCAATTAAATAACTATCTGTAGAAATTAAAATGCCTCTAACACGAAAGATATTAAAAGAAACTAACTCCAGGATAAACAACATGTGACAGAATGGGAAGGCCAAACTCAAATGAGACTGTCCTAAAGGCCACCTGGTTGCTCTAAATAATGTGGTGTGGGCTGTTCTATTTGCTTTTTAATAAAATATTTGAGAAGTCTGTTTATTTCACTGCTTACTTTCTGCTATGTACAATAGCAGAAAAACTTCTGAAATCTCACAGTCTGGGGTGGGCAGATGGATGGTTGTCAGGGAAGTAATTACCCAAAAATTCTACTTGGTAGTTTTGGAATTTGGAATAAAGGGTCTCTTCCCAGTGTAAGAAATGAACAACCCTTTATCACAGTACAAGTAACAGTGTACGTGGAGAAACTCAAACATTTGAACATTTCACTGAGGGGCACATCGAGAAATCTGCAGAACAAGTGTGCATATAGTCTGCCATTCTTCAGTTATTAGTGAGTGAAGTTGTGGTCTTCAGTCTTCAGTCACAGTGAGTTTGAAACCAGTTCTCTGTTTCCATCATTTGATGCATTAATGTTAGTGATCTTCTGCTCATGTCTGCTTTTGGGGCTTGACTCTTTCTGGCCATTAGACTACCAACATATCTGATTACCCAGTGAAGTCTTTGGCAGGCACTGTACTCAGCTGTTTTGTTCAGATATTGTTTTATTCCTCTTCACATTGTTGTACATGGAACAATCCCATTAAACAGCTGACAGTTGCATCTCTTACATCTCAACTTACTGTGTTCAGTTATCACCCTTGATTTATCTATATCAGTTTTTATTTCTTACACATTGTGGAAGCTTAGCAGAAATGTGTACTGCTAAGTATGCAGAACATATTGACACACTCCAGTCCAAAGACGATTTTTCTTGTACTCAGCACTCATGAACTGAGGTCACAGCTTATCAGGCTTTCACCTGTGTAGCACAGGTTATGGCTGCAGCTTGCAGTGCTTATTACTGACACGCGGGATCAGAGCTGCTTCTGGGGCAGTTCCTATTCTTCCACATCTCGAGCTGTGATAGTGTGTAGAAAACTCAAACACAGCTAATAAAGCCTTAAAAGTGTATAAATGCAATTATTTTTTGTAACCTGAGTATTTGGAATTGCATAGTATCCCTGGGGTTTGCACTGTCAGCCAAAGTTATGCACATACAAATAATGCATTTACTTTCTGCATATAAAATCATGTGTATGCAAAAGTTTGGAAATCTGGAGTTGTTGGAGTTGAGCAAGATTGTCTTGAATAATTCAGGTTATTTTATTTCTAGTGAATTCACAACTGCATGATTCCTTGGGAGACTTGGCAGCCTCAAAAGAAAAACAAAATGCTCTATAAACTCCAGTTTGGGGATGAAGGGCTAACTCATCAGTGTGGAAGTAGTTTGAACCAATAAATACTGGGAATTCCCTAGCCAATATAAAATAATAAATACAAAAGCTATAAACTGATCTTAGAAACCATGCCAAAGCATTCTTTTTTTTTTTTTTTTTCTCTAAGACTGAGATGCTTTCATACTGCACCAGAGAATGTATCATCTTTTACAAAACCTAGACAGTAAATATTTTTACTTTCCTGCTCCACAAAATCTTGAAATCTGGGATCTTAGCCATTTTTCACTGAGATAAAACCTTGGTATTCTACGAGGCTTTTGTTGTTGTTGTGTTTTCTGTGCAGAGAAAGAGAAAGAAAGATGTCTGCAAGACGGCATTCATGTAACATATGAGAAACCCAGGTGTTATTCTGGCTTTCCTGACTGAGGCCAGGAATTCATACCCTGGACTGCCAAATCCAGGTAGATACTCTGTCCAACTGCTTGTCTGGGACTCATATGCTCCTGCTTTGATTACCCAATCCATCTTGGATCTGGGTCGTATTTTCCATTCAGTTCTGCTCTGCACCCTCCGTTTGCAATTCCACATAAAATAGCAGCTAAAAAAATTCCCAACTAGGTCCATGTTTGACTGTGATGACAAAGAACATGTGTATGAAATTTAAACCTAAGCAGATCTGGAGTTTTACAGTCTATAAGGAATGTTGTACTGTCATGTACAGTACAAGGACTGCAGAAGGTATTCTATATACTTCAGTTTATATACTAAACCATTTAGAAGCTAGGAACACCTGGCTTGCCTGCTCTCTGGCAGGAACCCTGCCAAGGATGCACATGGAGGAAAGAAGTGGTGAGCAGTGCCAGGGAACTACTTATGAGAGGTCAAATTTCATCATATTGTCACAACACAAGTTATAATCAAACCCACTGCTGAACATTGGGTTGCTTTTCTTTAGCACACAATTTGTGCTCATTGTGTGAAAAATATGATAATTACTCTTTGGGTTTGGAGACTTCAGCTACCAAAGTTTAATTTTGTAATTTGTTAGCTGGCATGTTAAGAGAATAGTGACCAGTTTGTCATTATGATAGCAACTGGGTTTAGTACTATCATGGTGGGGGCTGGCTGCCAGAGGGTGGGCAGAGGAGTGCAGAGCTGCCCAGTTAGTAGCATGCCATCACCATCTGAGGACTGGGGCAGGTTCTGGATGCCTGGCATGGGCTTATTGTTCCTGACCATGTTGCTGCTGACAGGAATTTTTTTTTTTTTAAATTCAGAAGGCTTGATGTTTAACACAGGCTAAAAGGTCAGACTGACCTTCTTGCTGTTTATATTCTTGGTTTGTTTTATTCCTGATGGCCCTGATTGAACGTTATGAGAAAGGAAAGTAAAATATGTAACCTATGCCATTATGCTCAAATAGTCCTAGAGAAAGAAAATGTTCTGGGAACAGTTTCTCATACTAGTGAAAGGTGACATGAATATCTCCATAAGGGAGTATTAGCTGCCTAGCTGTTCTCCACATTATGGAAAGCAAGTCTTTGGTTTATAAGATATTGCAACAAGCTGTCTGGACAAGATGGAAATTCTTGGGTCTATGGCTTCTAAAACCAGGTCTTGAACACAAGCTTGGCCCATCCAAATTAAGTGCTGGTGTCAACGCTGACAGCTGTGCTGAAGCAGTGACTGTATGTGCCAGGGATGACATTGGCCTTTCAGCTCTGTCAAGCCAGCTTGTTGACTTAAAAAAACCCAACTTTGGACAAGGACTGGAAAATTTGCTATGAAGGGGAGAATAAATTCTGAATTTACGTGGCTGTGAATAACGTCTAGGCAGAGTTTCTCTGTTAGGCAGAATAGAAGAGACAGATGAAAACCAGTCTGAGAAAAACTCCAAACCTTTCTATTTTAGATGCTAAATAGAATATAGAAAGTTTTACTGTTTTCTTTTTTACTTGCCAAAATACCTCTCTCCTAAGGGTGTTTTGAACATTGCAGATATAAGAAAAAACAATCAGGTACAAAGTGAGATCTCCTATCTGAGATCCTTGTTATGCAGATTTTAGGGCAGGCCAGATATATGTGAGGAGAAGAAGATATTGAAATAAATAAAACCAAAGAACAATTCTACTCCGAAAACTGACAGTAACCCATATTTTTTTTAGTCCCAACTTCCATATGTATTGTTTTCAATTTAGAATTAAAAAGATGTGAATTTATTTTCCTCCAGGATAGCAGTACATGTTTATCTTGGATACCATTTAGTCTCTTTGTACCCCACCCATCACTGCCACTTGTACCCTGCAAGTAATATAGGTAATAGCAACTGCATTGGACCTCAGTTACTGCGTTGTAGCTGAGGTCTTCAGCATGGTCTTCATCATACATGTTCAGCCCTTTACTGAGCATGCAAGTATAATTCACTGTATTTAGTAATGTTCAGAGAGGAATGAGTGCCAATGCATATAGCTGGGCTGGCTGTGTGGGGCCTGGTGGAATGAAATGCTTGTTGCTGAGCTCAGGACATGTGACGAACTCCAGTAATATGTAATGCTGAAACATGTATTTTACAAAGCACAATTTGCTGTTTTTTCCAACCTATTCACCAATAACTGATATGCAGATTAAACTTGCTCTGGGAGATATGACTTTTTTCCTTTTTTCTTTTTTTTCTCATTTAAACTTTTAGTTTAACTTTCCTAGCCAGCTCCTGAAGACTCACACCCTAAATTATCAGCTTTTCAGAGTTTGTCTGTCTTCATGCAGCTTTGCTGCCAGGTAGCTGCAGAGGCCTGGTGGATGCAATCTCTTGTTTACTTCCTGCTTTTTGTGCCCAGCTGATGCTGGCAGCCTGTTGGTGAGCTGCTGTCTGAACTTTTTATGTGACTCAAAGGAGTGGTGTTTAACAGCTGAACTTCTGTTTCATCATTTTGTGTTTGAGAGCTTTGTGCTCACTGCAGGGAGAGACTGAACAGAGGCATGAACTGCTTGCATGTTTCTTCATGTTCTCATTTTCTGTCTCAAGTATTTCCTCTTGCAAAATGCCCCTCTCAGTCATTGTTTCCAGATCCTGTAGTACAGCTCCTCAGACCTGGTTTGTTATCCACATAGTGAGCTGTCAAGTCCTCTTGCAATCATACAGTCCCCATTCCTTCTCCCACAAACAATTAGCTTTTTCCACCCAGGAAAATGGCTTGGGTCAGAAAATTCATATATGTCAAATTTTTATAATGCAGTCTAGATCTTTTTTTTTTTTTTTTTTTTTTTTTGTTATTTTCTTTTGTGAACATGGTATGTGAAATAGAGTCAGTGCTATATAATCTTTAATTTATTTCTCAAATGGAAAGCAGTTTGTCATTGAAGGGTTTGCATGGATATCCTCACTGTTTTTCTCTAGACAAGCTGAATCTAAACTGTTACCAGGTCAAAAATGGAAGAGCCTTTAAGCCTTTGAGTGTGTACTGTTGCGCAATTCCTACTCTGATGTGCAAGCACGTGTATGCCTGAATCCACAATTTGCAGTTTTAAATAAGCAATTTGGACAGTAGCCTTACATGGACTTTGCTCATTTCTTCTACCTTGAATTCATTATAGTATAAACTGAAATGTACTTCTCTGCAGGATGTTGCTTAAAAGCATGATTCTAAATGTGTATCTCCTCATAGAGGATTTGCAATCACCAGTGTTGTACAATATTTTGTGTAGGAACAGCTATATAAATTAAATTATCACCTTTATTAAATTTGGATTAAAGGTTAATTACAGCTATTTTAGAAATGCTGAGTGCAGCTGCCTGATTTGGGCAGAACTACACAAAAATACTGTCTGCTGTGATATTTACTCTTCCTTGCTTGGATTTTAGATCAACTTCTTAAATATTGTACTGAAACATATTTAACATACAATTATTTTCCAATGAAAAATACTCAGTAATTAAATGAACTATTTGGATTGTAATGGCACTGATGTGAATGAAGATCATTCAGTCTTTATACCTTATTTAAACACAATTCCCAGCCCTGGGCAATTCTTCAGTACATCAGACTATTCCAGCAGCTTGTGTATGTCTTTGCGACCGCCAGACTTAGTTTGAATAAGGTACTGGCTTCTTTAACAAAGCCTGGAGAGTTTGATGCCAAAGCAGAGGAGTTACTGGATCCAACAATCTGAGCAAAGAGCTGTTTTAGCAAAGCAGTAGAGAATGCCAAGGAGGGGAATAAAGCTGTGATTCCTATTCTCCACAGATAATTAGCAGTTAAGCCTAAAATAGAAGGAAACATCTAACACTGCTCAGCTGTAAAACCTCTCCTTAAGCTGGGGTCAATCCTACGTAATGTGAAAAATCAAAATACAAAGATCATCTCCATTAAACTAGTGGCTAGGACATCAGTGGGATATATTCTAAAATGTCTTTAATGCCTAATTTGGAGAAGAGATCTAATCCAACATAGTGTTATTGAGTATTCCTTTTTTTTTTTTTTTAATTTATTTTATTTTTTTTTATCCTGCAAAGTTATTTCATTTTCTATGAATATTTTATGGAGATGGGGTTTAGGTGAGCTATGTGAGTACTCTAACAACTGGGCTACCTCTTCTATCTCTTCTTACTGCTTATCCTGGGAATATTTTGTTAGCTCAATGGAGTGGAATGGCCTAAGCTGGAGAAATAGCGAAACAGTAATTCCATGATACTGTGCACTTCAGGCACTGTCCAAAGATATGGAAAATTTATACAAGAACCTGCTCTGAGTCAGGTCAAGTAGAGGACCAGATTCATGCTCTGATCTACTGGTTATGCCAGAGAGCACGTCCTAAAAAGTCTTGCTTATTACTGCCTTTTGCACAAGGTTGAATTCAGTTTTGCATCCTAAAATCAGCTTGGTATCAAGATGCATGGTGGAGGAGTGCCTGCTAATATTACTGGTACGAGGCATGACTCCTGGTTATAAAAGTGGCCTTAGGCTGTAGGTGATTTCATGCATCGCTTCTTATTTTGGCACACTGAAATTTTATTAAGCTTTGATATGTCTAAGTAGGAATAGTAAGGCTTGTAAAAGGTGGAGTTCTTTGCAGAAGTAACCTGCATATTATTGAAGAGTATTTGGCTTTTTATGTTGCTAATTGCATTTTTCCAGTTGTAATGACTGGAAATTGTGAGTTTTTCCTGAAGATGAAAGACATACCTAAAAGCTGGAAAATTCTTTAAAACTCTTAGAATGGGATTCTTTAAAATGGGAATGGTATTCCTCACCTTAAAATTACTTTCTGTAACTCACCCTACAAATTCAAAATCCTCATCTTCACTGTCTTCAGTTGTGCTTGTATGTTTACTTTCTCTTCTTGCTTCACTTTCTCTAAGTTACTATTAAGTGAGGCGCTTAATCACATACATAGCAGATGATAAAGAGAGCTGTGGACGCTTAAAAATGCAGCATGTCCTGAACAAATGTCCAATGCAAAAATCCTTACCAAAATAGTTACTTTAATACTTAAGAATAGTAGACAGAACCTTGTCTTAAATAGTGCCCACAGGTGTTTAACTGGTGACACCATTGTTATAGTTCATGACACCTGGAAAATAATTTATTTTGATATTTTAAAGGACTTAGAAACAATTTGAAATACTGTTGCAGGCTTGCAGAAGTAAATTAGGTATGAAATTATGTTGTTCTATGCATAGAGTTTTGAAAATAATTTTCACAACATTTAGATAAATAGAAATGCATAGTTGTTATCAAAAATGACCAGCTGTCTACTCTGCTTGATTTTAGGGGTTTCATATGATTAATTTGTTTTTCTTCCAGATTTTCGGTGTGTTTACCTGTATCTCTAGGTACTAAAATATCTTTAATATACATGGTCTTCAACCCATCTATATAGGAGTGAAATATGTGCCACTTAGCTTTTCCCTCTTACTAGATTAAATTTACTTCATTTTTCACCTCACACAGACCTCACATTACAGTAAATTATGTACATAAGAAGTACTAAGTCATGATAATAAGGTTAAGGAAAATGCATTCTCTATTAAAAAGGAAAATAACTTTTGCCTTATTTCAAGTTGCTATAATTCTCCTTTTTTCTCTGCTTAGCTTTAAGTAGCAGAATCAGCAGATTGAGGGGTGACATCTGAATAGATAAATACACATTAGGAAGATTTCCATCCTTATGTCTGTCTTTCCTGCTAGTACCCGGATGATGCAATTCCATTTAAAGCATCAAGGAAGGACAGTAGATCTTGGCAAACCCACCAGTTTAACATAAGATCAGGGTGGTGGTCACAGTTTTGCTACAATCATCCTTTGATATTTCTGAAAATATGGGTACTGATACTACTTTTTGCATAAAATTATGAATTCATTGGATTGTCTCTTTGCTATAAATGAAATATGCCTCCCTGCTATTTAGAATCTTGTCCTGACCTTGTTTGGAATCTTCTCCCATTAATGTAAATAATGCACAATCATAACTATAAAGCAAAAATGTATTTACAGACTACCCAGGCTTAAAGTTTGTTTCTAAAATAAAATGTACATTCTGGAAAGACAGAGAGTGCCTTCTCTTGCTCGGGCCATAATAGTTGAGTTTATTGTCTTCTGTTGCCTTGAGACTAGTGCTCTAATAAACTCCCTAAAAGTCTCACTGCATTGCTCTATAAATTGAATGATCCTGACAAACTAAATTTATAGTTTCATATCAGTATCTCCTATGTTGTTACCATAAACTATGTTAGCAGGTATTGCACATTAACTTCTTGATAAGATATAAAATAAGCTGCTTTATTCTCATTACTCCTCTCTGCACATCTCCTTCTAAGCACTTACAGAAAGGAATTATTCTTAACTACCTGTGAAGGCTGAAGGATTTGGTGCAACAATGTTTTTCTGGGTTCCTTCTCAGTCATTTCAGCTATTGTTGATCTGATATTCTGCTTCCCAAGTTTGAATGACATCTGAGCAAAATGCTCAAGCAAAAGTTTTCAAAGGTAGATCATAACAGACTGTGATTTCTTGTTACAGAATGATGGCTGATACCTAGTCTTTCCTTTTGATTATCACCACAGATATGTCAAGCCATACAGAAGTAATTTAGATAGCTGGAAAATTCTTCTGCAGCCAAAGTGTAGAGAGAACAGAGTTTGTTTGTGTCCTAGTCTCTGAAGGTGTAACAAAAAATGCTAGCTGTCAGCATCTTCTCCACTGGCTTTTAGCACCTCTGTGTTCAGTCCTTTATTTCCCACTGTGAAATTCTGATTCAGAGATATATCTCTGTGCCCTGATGTAGCACAATGGGGTACTGTGGCCTATAGAGTAAAGGGCACTACTCTTTCATTTAGCGTCTTAAGGCTGGGACTGAGCTGGACAATATGTGCACCCAGATGGCTTTATGTGGGTTGGCTGACTGGCTTTGGGAAACATGCTGGTTTTATAATGCAAAAAGTGATTTGTCAGGGGCACTGTTATCTGCATATCTCTATCTATTGCATTGGTACTCTTTTCCCTATATGTTCAAGATTGGTTTCTATAGAAAGCAAGCGAAGTTGATGTAAATAGTGCAAAGATCATAGTGTTTATGTACTTTTTTAAAGGCTTAGAAGCAGGAAGTATGAAAAGCAGCAGAGAGACTGTGGTCTGCTTGTCCCCTGGCACAGCTGGCTGAGCTGGTGTGACTTTGAAACAAACTCAAAGTTGAGCTTCGTTCTGAGTAACCCACACATCAGATAACAAAACTGTGCCCAACTTTTAATGTCTTTTTATAATTCCACCTCCTTTTTTTTTTTTTTTAAATAAATTATAGAGGAATAATTAGCTCTCATAATTAGCCTGAGATCCTATTAAAAAGATTGGTTGCAAAGAAGTCATTAGGCCACGTAAGGACATGTACATTATCTGCTGCTATAAAGTCAACCAGCAGAGGGTACTAATGACTTTCATTGTTGACTCTTGCTTATGTAAATGTTAATATATTCAGTGCTGAAATGTGTATTTGAAAACAACAGTATATTACCAGTTTTAAACAAAAAGACAAGTTTGTCATCTACTCTCCATTTTGCTGCCTGCATTTGATTTCCATCTCTTCAGTGAACGTTTGACTTGGACGTTCACGTTTTATACATGGGGCATGAGTTAGCCAAAAAGGTTGTATAAAGGAGAGAGTAAGTTATTGGCACATGCTTAATGGAAGACTATACTCTGAAGAAATGTGTAGTATCAAGGATAGAGGATGTGATTGTATAGGATGGTGGATGCTTAATCCTTTGGAAAAGCTGCTTGTTGTGTACCGCAGTTAACATTAAGTCTCTATGAGTACCAGGCAAAACTTTCTAAACCCGTGGGTCACCAGAAGCTATGGAGGATTGATAGATCTGGGCTATGTTAACAGTGTTTTTGAGCTCAGCTGCTTGTGCCTGGGGCTGGAGGGCAGTGTGCCCAGCGGGCATTCAGCCAAGGGGTCAGCTGGGCGCAACCCACTGCGGGTTTGCAGGGTCCATCCAGCCTGTGACGGAGAGCAGGGTAGAGGCTGGGCTGTCAGCAGGGTCCCTGCACCATGGGTCAGGCTGGGCTGTGGCCAGGCTGTGGTGGGGAGCTTGGCCCTGGCTGTGGTGTTCTAGGCGAGCCATCCTAGCTATCATGTCCTTCCAGGGCCTATTAGGTCACATCCTGGGACCCTTCTCATTGCTGAAGCCTGAGGTCCGGCCATGCCAGGCCAGCAGCGATGAGCAGCTTTGTACCTCTGAGGCATTTCTGTGCTGTGCATTTATTTGCTGTGCACTTGAGCCAGACTTTTTTTTCAGAGCCCCTTTTGGCTTGGCTTCCACTTGACATTCAATGGCTTTTACTGTTTAGATGCTGTGGGAAGTGCCTCTCTCCAGGTTGTAAAGTGGGCTAGGCAGCAGGAGACAATTAAGAGAAACTGGCCCTTAGTGAATAAATTAAAAGGATTGGTAAGGCAATGAGCAGCGAGGCTCTGCTCAGTGAGGTCTCCCAGTACAACTAAAACCTGCCAGTCAGTGCACTGTTTGCTGGCAGCCTCTGAGGTCATCCCAGCCAGAGGCTGTTCCACCCTGTTCGTTGCCAGCAGTGCACACATCTGTGGTGTCTATGGCTTTGATTGCTTTTTATATTCATGAATTTATTTTAAAAAGTTTTTTGTTGGGTATGATTACTGTATAGAGCCATGTGTTTTAAAATCCAGAATCTGCACCAATGGTGTGCATAAAGTGATGTACTGAATAATGGCCCAAAATTTAGAAGCATATGGAGCTCCTTCCTGAGTGTATCTCTGAGACAACACCACAGTGGTGCTAAGCTGGTTTTGAGATGATGCCTGCTGGGAGGGACCAAGTGCAGTTTGTCTCCTCATGGTTTTTCTGGAAATACATGTTGTGACCAGGCACAGTCTTTGGTTGCCCCAGATATTTTGGTAGCATGCCACTTAACGCTAAGTATTGCTAGTGGCAGCAAGGACTGTAACTCACTTAGTGTAAGACCCTTTGAACTAATAAGGAAATTTAGGAAAAAAAAGGTAACTAAAAGATTTTGAAGATACCTTCCAAGATTACCTTTTAGTATGAGCTCCAGAGCCTTTACCTGATCATCTACAAATATTTGAGAATATCATTTTGGACCCCTATGTTAAAAAAATCTCACTATACATTTCCGAATACTAGTTATTGTAATAGTATGATAGGCTGCACAAAGCTTTTTTCTAAAGTAAGAATTTTTAGAAGGCCAGATTTTTGAAGTTTATAACTTTTGTGTAACAGAGAGGTTTTCTTTATCTAAGAGATATATTTGTGTCACTTCTGATAGTCAGAAATATAAAAGCTTCAAACCAAAACACAAGTAGAGAACACAGTCCTTTTGAAAAGCACCTCGACATGGAAAGCTTATTTTTTTCTTTACTGCAAGCATCCTATCAGTTAGACGTGCCACAAAGTTTAAGACGTATGTATTCAGTGTGTTTAATCCAGTAATGCTATGGTTATGGTTGGAGAAAGAAATCCTCAAACATCCTTATAAGTATTTACATATATATGCTAATCAGACCTAAGAAGTTTCAGAGTACCTGAAAAAGAGCAAAACATTTTTGGTTTGGGCCCACAGATCTTGCTTCAGCACTATATTTTTTTGTGTATTTTCACTTGGGAAAGTCATAATTTTGTAACAAAAAAGATTTTACAGTAAATTAACTGTTTTCTACCTTGTAAAGCTGCTAGTCAGATATGCAAAATAATCACAGTTAAGGAAGGAAATATGCCATACTTCATTGTCAGGTCATAAAAATATGATTTATTTCCACTACTCATCTTGATATGAGAGATTGTAAGACTGTTTTCAATAAGAACTTCAAATTTAGTGTTCAATTTTCCCTCCAGATATGTAAGTCTGCTATCCATGCATTATGTCTCCCTTGGGGCAATGCTTATATCTTAAAATTTCTTTTTAGAAGTTGCAGTGTAAAGAAATATTTACTAACTTGTGTGGACCTACCCACAGAAAACTAGATTCACTGACACTGGTCCAAAGTGCATATTGTACCTTTATATGTCGGTGGGAGTACATATTGCCCATGGGATTTATAATTCAGAAAGAAAAGGTAGAGTGAACCGCAGCTTCCAGCTGTGTGAAGTACTCCCCAGCCTTCTCAGACAGCACACTGAATCACCTCATCACCTATCTTCTGTTTTTGAGCTAATGTTTTTTTTTTTTTGCCATGGTTTTCACAGGAGTGCATTGCCCCACCTTTGTGCTGCAGGCAGGCTCTTTGGTGGCTGACTTCCCACTGGGAGGATAGAGAGTGGAGCTTCAGCTTGATTCCTGTGGTATAGCTATCACATTAATTTTGAAGGGGTATAAAGAAATGGGCATATATAAAATTGTTTCACACAGATGTGCTTACGGTGTGCATCTCAGCTGACTCAGTCTGTTTTTTAATGCCTGCATTATGCAACCACCCTGAGTTTTTGAGAAAAATAAAAGTGTTTGGTGACATGCTGCTCTGTGAGAGTATAATAGCCAATAGGTATCTCTCAGGGAATCAGTGGCTGGGGATCCCACCAGCTCAGTGTCTGTGGTGAGTTCATGTGCTGGAGACACAAGGCAAAAGATCACTCCCTATTTTCTTCGTTCGATTTTGCTTGCAGGCATTTTTAAACACCTAATCCTAGGAAAAGGTGGATATTCTCTCAGAGTAGTGACATTTTGATGCAGGCAAGCATTTAAGGAAGGGAAAAAACCCCAGCTAATGATGTCTCTGGAGTATGCACATTTGACCATCTTGTCCTGCTTGATGGCTTTTATTTGTCTGAAGTGTAGAACACTACTTTTGGGTAAGCATAAGTTCTGGCTTGAAGAGAATTGTAATTTTCAGGTTTGTCTCAGGCAGGATATTAAAACCCTAGACAGGTTACTGAATTCTTACAGAAGGCTAGGGCCTTATGTTTTTTTTCTTTTATCTCTTTCTGAATCTTCTCTCTACTTGTAGCAAGCGTCAAGTTGCCTTTGAGAATTTTAGAAGCCAATGTATGAATCTGCCTTCAATTTATCTAGTTTTCAAATAGACTACACAATCTTATAAAACCTTTTAAGAAATCTTTAGAAAATCTATTGCAGGTTATGGATATGATTTCATTATTTAATTTTAAATGACCTACTGTTCCAGGGATTTGATTGCTCTTTCTAATTTCCCTGGGAAGTTTATTTCACAAAAGTTTTAAAAAAATATTTCCACGTACACAGTGAAGCTAAACAGCCAGATTTTTTTGCAATTCGTGAATGTTTGTTGTTTCCCTGTTACTTCAGATATTCACGTCGTGATAGGCAGATATGAAAAGTTCAGCTGGAGTAATGATTTCTTTTTGATGTCAGGAAAGTTATCATATCTAATAAGCATAATTCAACACACAAAATGTACCAGGCAACAGATTTGTGACTCCAGCATATGTTCAAGTAAGCTCATGATAAAGTGTGAATGTATACAAATAGGCTCACATGGGCTATGGAACTGCTAGCTATGAATATTTAGAAATAATTCTATGATAATATTTAGTAATAATAGAATGAGGGAAAACAAAACAATTGCAGTGAGCTTAACTGCAACTGGGAGTTGTTCTTCTTCTCTACCTGCATAAACAGATGCTCTAACATGTTGAAATGCCACATGGTATGCCCCTGATCACCTCAATCCAGTATTTTATGTATATGCATACATGCATATATCTAAGGAAAAAAACAATTTTTAGATTAAGCCTTTATTTTCTGGGCTTTCCATTCTTCACCTAAAGATATAAAGCAAACCTTGGCAGGTTGGAGGAATTCATCATGAACTACTTTGTCTTGCAGTATTATATCCTTCAGTTTAGAATAAATTCATTAAGCATAAGGTAAGGACTTTATATCTCAAACATTTTTTTAGGACTGTGATTGGAAAATTCTCTTTTGTGGAAACAGAAATTTTGGCTACTTCATCAGCAAGTTGTGGTTATTTTTGCATATTTGTTGTGAGAGACCCAAGCTCCCACTGTGCTCTGAATAAATCATATCAGAAAAATGAAATAAGAATGGTTGAATTATCAGATGATAGAGTACTTATGAAAAATAGACCCAGTCACTTTTTCAAGTAAAATTGTCCGGTCTGTTTGATCACTGGATCCTTATCTTTCTTTCAGTTTCCAAATCTTGTTTGAGAAATGAAAATTTATTTTTCCCTGATACCGTAATTCTGTGTAAAATTCTCACATTTGACTTAGATAAATTCTGTTACATAATAGATGATGTTATCCTTGTCTTGGTGGATCTGAAATTGTGTTTTGCTTATGATAAACTTTAGAGATAACATTCATATGTAATGGTAAGATGTACTTTTAGTGGATTTATGAGCGTTGAAGACAAATCTTCATGCCAGTCACTTTGTTCAAGAGGTCTCTGGGGTTCCAGCTCCAGGAGTTTGGGAGGACATGAAATGGGATGGATCATCAAGCTTTTTATTCTCCTCAGGTACTAAGAGAAAGTTAATATAACCCCAGACTGAGTTAATATGTATTTCTTCTTCTCCTGAATACTGGCATTACTCTTCCTTCTTATGTATTTCTAATTACAATGGCAGACAGCAGTTAATAGAAGTGCATGGCACCATGCAGGTGAAAATTGGCCAGGCAAAAATGTCTGTTAATTCACACGGATTGAGGAGGGATCCAAAAACTAAGCAGCAGGATAGGGAAAAATAGATTATTACTATTTATTGCAAATGAAGTCCTAAATTTCTGGATAATCCTTTGCTTCTTAAGGCAAAATTCTAATCATTTATAAGAACAAATTCCTTCCTCAAGCTCTCAGGCAAGTCTTGTTTGAGCTAACAGGTGATTGACATTAGTATCAAGGGAAACACTAGAAAGTATTTTTCTTGCACAGCTATGTAGTAAGAGTTGCAAATGCTCCTCTGTCTCTAGCTTTAATACTAAATTAATTAATTGCAAAATAGGTGGATTACATGATAATAAACTATGTCTGCAAGCAGAAGCTTTAAACTGATACAGAGTGCATGTGTCAGATATTACCTCCTAATAGCTATTATGTTTATTAAAAAACATATTTGAGTCATTAGGAGCTTGCACTTACTCCTCCCCCAGATAAAAAGGTGGTTATTACAAGTGTTTATTGTGTATTATACTTGTTAAATAGATTCAAGGGAGTAGGAAATATGCCCTGGAGGCTAATGACATAAATTAATACAACAAAGCAGATAACATGTTAAGATGAAAACATGAGTACTTCTGACATCTACAGAAATAACAGATCCTGTCACTGTCTTGTTCTCACTTATTTAAATCTTCAGTGTAAAGGATAATTTTGCATACTCACAAGGGTATATTTTAAACGCAGAAAATCTTCTATGTAAAACAATGTTATACATAGAATTATGGTATCGGTGTTTCCCAATTTCATTTTTTTATCTTACACTATAAAACTGGAAAACAACAGTAGGATTGTGTTTGTACTTTTATCAAGATCCATGTGTTATGATAGTGTCAACATATCAAACTAGAAAAGTGTCAGGCGACTAATTCAGTTCAAGACAGCAAAAATTTCTGCCCTTGCACCCTAATGAAGGCATTTTCCAAGGGCTGGTTGAAGGTACCTCTGTCTGCCTGTGTAGTTTGTTGAAATGAAATGCTGCTCAGGACAGAAAACAGGGCTGCCTATTTCATCACCTCTTACAGTGTCTTACCAGATAATCTGTCTTCACTGAACTTGTGGTGGTGAGTTATTGGAGAAAGCTAAAAAAAAACGGGTGCAGTGTGTAGGGATTCATTCCTTTTGTTCTTGATACCTTCCACTAGATCGGGTTGTTTAAAGTCCTGTCTTGTGGGGAGTAAAGGTGATAAGATCTGCATAAAAAGAGTTTGAGAATGAGCTCTGAGGCCGTGGTGCTTGACAATCCCTGGGGCGATGAGTTGGAACACTGAAGGACAGAGAAGGTAAACAAGCAAGCCTTGGGAGGATGGACCAGGATGTAGTTGTGGCAGGAATCTTAGTTGGAGGCCAGAGGATGTGGGGTTGTGAGAGGGTCTGCAACACCTTGATTGGACTATTTACCTGGAGTGTTTCACAGTGGCCAATGAGATTGAACGTTATATGTATGCGCAGGTTGGGAAAGTACCGAATAAGGAGATAAAAAGGGCTTGTTGGTACTAAGCGGGGATTTGAGTCTCTGCATCAGCTTGAGTCCGTGTAGTGAAATGCCACACCATCTAAGCTGGCCTTGAACACTTCCAGTGATGGGGTATCAACAGCCTCTCTGGGCAACCTTCTCCGATGTCTCACCAACTTCACATTAAAGTATGTCTTCCTTGAGAAATAGTTTGACATTCTTAAACCGAACATTTTTAAACTCTTTTCTTGCATAAGCAATCTTGCAATCTATTAGTTTATAAAATTTTTAATTGCCTTTTGAACTAGAATTTTTATAATGTAGAGATCTTGCAGAACATACTGCAGGTGGCATTTAAGTGCAAGTGTTTTTAAGTGCGAATTCACAACACACACAGTAGACAACATAGCAGTGATAACAAGTACCACCATGGTTAGCCTGTGGTGGGCATTTTGGATGTGATGTTAGAGTAACATGGCTCGCAATGCAATTAAACCTGAGTTGCCAGTGACAAATGCTACAGTAGGAATACTTTGTAAATTTGCAGGTAGAGCATCTAAGAAGAAATTTTTACTAAGTAGAAATTCATGTAGGGTGGCTGGCTGCTGAAAAAAGGAATGAGAAGGATACAATACTGTGTTCATATTTAAAGTCATATAAAAAAATGAGACACAGGGGAAGAGGTGGAAGAGTTAGGTAGCCTACCTCAATTAAAACTTCACAGAGAATACAAACCCTTGGAGAGATTTTGAGACAGGATTCACCTGGTCACACTGTTACTGAACATCATGCAGTGATAACAATGTGTGGGTTTCAGCCTGACCCTGAGATTCTTTGGACTTGTGAAGGAGAAAAATGCTTGTAAACATAGTGCACATCAAACAGAAAAAAGCTGTAAGAAAAA
Source organism: Lathamus discolor (assembly GCF_037157495.1). Lineage (NCBI taxonomy): Eukaryota > Metazoa > Chordata > Aves > Psittaciformes > Psittacidae > Lathamus > Lathamus discolor. The sequence goes on from NC_088909.1 coordinate 65,103,253, forward strand.
CTATGACCTCTGGAGAATAGGCACTATTTAGGAACATTTTGTCACAACTTGAAAGATTGTTCATATTGTGGATTGTGAGAGCACACACTGCAGTATTTTCACAAACTGTAAGACGTGTGTGTGTATAAGGTGTGTGATAGACAATGTATGTATTCCGTGGAGGCTGAGAGTGTTAAAAGAACTAGACAAAGGGTTTTTACAGTGAAGACGTCATGTATAAGGACTTGATCAGGTGTGCCATATTCAAGGAGAATTTAACTACACTTCTTTCACATAATCATTATTTGAATTCTTTTCTCATATTGTTAGTGCTGTGATGTTACTCAGCAGATTTCAGTAGAATTAATTTTCAGCTGTGCAACTGGAGCAGCAAAGTGACATTTTTCACAGGTAGTGCTGCTTAATTTTGCAGAGATACAAGTCCAGTGCCAGCTGCCTGGCTGGAAACTCCTCTAGTATGGGAGGTGGTGGTGTTGCAGGTAGTCCTGCAAAAGTTTATGACAGGTGGACAAGTGCCAGTTGATCATTTAAGAGGGTATTAGCATCCCCTGAGACAGGCTGAAAACAGGGCTCCTCATCAGAGGAAGTTGTCTCAACTCCCTCTTCGGTCCATAAAGTAAGTCAAACCCCCTCTGAAGGTAGTTCACCTCATCTCTTTAAGACATACATTTTAAAATTCGATAAATTTTCTGCTGAAGAAGGCTCTTTATTGACTAAATACTAGATAATGAACGGGGACCATACACTAAAGTTTTAGATGATTAGTAATGGGCAAATCTTACATTTGGTAGCCATAGGTTCTTAACATTAGAGGCAGGTCTAACCTGACTGTAGAGAAGATTAAGAGGAGTTTAAAAATTAAGGATGGTCACTGGTTGCCTCTCTCTTTTCCTTTGCTAAATGAATCTCAGCAGAAGACGGAATTTATCTTTTTGTGATAAAGGTGTTATTCTAGATAATCTACAAATTTAGTGAGTAGTCAGTAACAAACAATTCCTTGTCAGTAGGCAGCACATTTCTTAAATTCAATAGATGAGGTAAGGTAGTTAACCAACTTGCAGTTAATTTAAGCCTCAAAACTGTGAGTGTATCAAAAAATTTCCACTTCTACTCTTGCTGTATTTGTTCTGCTTTATGTTGTGTACAGTGTACCTTTTGTCTAAATTACTTTAGTGGGCCCCAAGTCCAGAACAAGTATAGTAGTATACAGTGTGATAGGTGCATTAGAACTCCAGAGAAAAATAAAGGCTATTTAAAATTGTAGTGGAAAGAAGTATATTTTATACTATTTAAAAAATACTGTGTTGTCTTGCAATTATGTTTTGTCTCCTATTATGCCTGTAAAGGGCAGAAATAATTTCATACTCTACAGCTAAACTTTAATGTACCCTTGCTTTGGAACAGATGAGAAGCAAATTTTTTTTTATTATAGGTTTTGCAAGCAATGATTATTTTAAAATAATCAAGCCAATTATGAATTTGTCTCTCCAGCTGTGTGACACGTATTCTGATGTAGACTACAGCAATCTCTGTCCACTGTTAGGGCAGTCCTTATGAGTTCTGACTTTCCTTTTAATTATGTCTCCTCTCTTTTTTCATCCTACTTAGTTATGTTCACATCCCACCTTCCTGGAGGAATTGATCAGTTATATTGGCTGGACCAAGAGCACTAGCAGAGGGTTAGGAAGCACATATATGTTCAAGGAATTTTGATGGGACCAAGGAGAAGCTGAAGTGGAGCAAGGAAAATAAATTTTCTTTGTAAAGAAAATGAAAAAATGAAAGGTTGAAATGGGTAATTATCTTTTTTAGCGTTTTTATTTTAATCTTACCATTGTGTTGAGATAGTGATTATGAAGATCACAACCTCAGGTGCTTTGCCTCAAGTCTTCCTTACACTACAATACTACTTAAAAACAGGCTTTCGATAAGTCAGTTACTGATTTGACTTTAAAGACCAATGTCATCTTTCATTGTCTTAAAAGTTTTAAATAATTAAAATTATTTGTGAAATTATCAACAAAGGCCATGGCAGATCTTTCTATTTACTTTCTCTCAAGAAGTGTGCCCTTTGGAAGTTTGCTTATTTCCCACTTGTGAGTGAGCATGGAAGTAGAAGCAGAGGAGGAAAGATCCCTTGTGCCTCTTGGATTTAGGTAAGCAATGGTTCTGATTGTCAATAGCACCGGTAAAGCATGGCAGGTAAGGTGGTCTTGTAAGGGAAAGTGTATGACCAGGCAGTCTGAGATGCAAGATGACTTGTTTTAGTATTTGTAGTGTACAAGGAATATACAAAAGACAAACTTTTCCATGGGGTTAAGAAGCATGTTTAGAAGTACAATAGTGTACATGCTTAAAACTGATCACTTCAAAGCTGATCAATGTGTAGTATTACTTCTTGTCCACTGGATTCAGCTCTATACTCTTCTCATACAATACAAATTAAGTACCATGAGGTGACCCCACTTTTCCATGTGTCATGCATTTCTACCTCTGTACTAGCATTACTTTTTATCCTTAGAGAAGTATGGGATTCTAATGCTATATATTATTACAGTTATAACTGACACCCAAAGAAGGCAAATTTACTGACAGAGTTCTGAGCAGAAATTATTCCTATCTCATTAAAAAAACCCCACAATTAATTATCATCCTCTGTCCAACCTCCTTTTTTGCAAAAGTATTTTGAAAAGGTAATGGCTGAACATGTGTAATTCTATATTTGTAAAACCCACAAGTAAGGAAAAAATTCACTCAGTTCTTAAGCTACATCAGAATATTCAGATTATTTTGGTTGATGCTTCAATTGGACCAAGTGTGGGCAACATAAATGATGGATTTTGACTAAGCATTCAAACAGCCACTTCTGTTCCTTTTCAGTTTGATAATTTCAAAAATTACACTTGAAGCTTTTCAGTGTTGAAAAACAAGTACAGCATCTTTGCTGGGTAGTATGGGAAGCCCAAAATATCAGACTTTTCCACAGAAGTCTCTCCAGCTGTATCAGGATTTTGGACTTATTTCATTCTAGCAGAGAATTATGAATATATATATTAAGACAAAGTGGTTTAATCTTTAAAATAGCATTCAAACCTCATTAGATGTCATTAAATAAACTGAGTTAATCTTGTAGAAGAAATGGTTCTGAAGTACCACTAAACAGACTTTTTAATAATATGAGATTTGCATACGATTCGAGGAATTTTGGACTAAATGATCAACATTTTTGAAACAGACCCGTAGTGACACAGTAGGGTGCCAGTAACTTTTAACCAGCAAGCAATCCCACAGCCGCTGTCATCCCATAAATCTCTTGTATCTTGAAAGTAGGTTTCTCCAGAAATGAAAAGAGTAATAAGGGCTCAGACTTTATTGAACAAGCTTGTGATCCAATACTGAATGTCTAAAACCATTTGATGTCTGAAAAGATGGTTAATACTAATTTTATATAAAAATTCTGACTTCAGAATAAAAAACATCATGTTTACAGATATTTGCAGATGACAGCTGACAAAAGAAAAGCTGCTGACAAGGGCTGTCTGAGAAGTGGTTATTCTTTACGGATTTTATTGAAGGAAGTCAATAAATACATTTACTTTTTTTTTTTATTCATATTGCTAATTTTTTTTATGACAACCAAAGCAGTTGTGTAATTTTAAATACCTTCTCAGACCCCCATTTTCTGTAAGTTACCACATGCAAACACCGCTGTTGAAGAAACTACCAAAAATGTATAGAAGTGTTTTAATTTTTAGGCAGATTTTACTATGTCTCATCTAGGGAGTAGTTCACAAAGTTGAGCTATGAGGAGGTCACACTCTCCGTAACCTGAGCTCAGTGTATACATGAAGTGTTATGCATCTTTCTTTCAAAGAAATTTATTTCAAGAACAATTTGTAATCCCTGTGTATTACAAGGTTACAGTGTTACATGTGTTACAAGAATTTGTAATTCTGTGACTAGTGGAGTTCCTCAGGGGTCGGTGCTGGGACCGGTGCTGTTTAATATTTTCATCAATGACCTGGATGAGGGAACTGAGTGCACCCTCAGCAAGTTTGCTGATGACACAAAACTGGGAGGAGTGGCTGACACACCAGAGGACTGTGCTGCCATTCAGCGAGACCTGGACAGGCTGGAGAGTTGGGTGGGGAGAAACTTGATGAAATTTAACAAGGGCAAGTGTAGAGTCTTGCATCTGGGGAAGAACAACCCCATGTACCAGTACAGGTTGGGGGTTGACCTGCTGGAAAGTAGTGAAGGGGAAAGGGACCTGGGGGTCCTGGTGGATAGGAGGATGACCATGAGCCAGCAATGTGCTCTTGTGGCCAAGAAGGCAAATGGCATCTTAGGGTGCATTAGAAAGGGAGTGGTTAGTAGGTCAAGAGAGGTTCTCCTCCCCCTCTACTCAGCCTTGGTGAGGCCGCATCTGGAATATTGTGTCCAGTTCTGGGCCCCTCAATTCAAGAAGGACAGGGAATTGCTTGAAGGAGTCCAGCGCAGAGCCACAAAGATGATTAAGGGAGTGGAACATCTCCCTTATGAGGAGAGGCTGAGGGAGCTGGGTCTCTTTAGCTTGGAGAAGAGGAGACTGAGGGGTGACCTCATCAATGTTTACAAATATGTAAAGGGTAGGTGTCAGGATGATGGAGCTTGGCTTTTTTCAGTGATATCCAGTGATAGGACAAGGGGCAATGGGTGTAAACTGGAGCATAGGAAGTTCCACGTTAACATCAGGAAGAACTTCTTTACTGTAAGAGTGACAGAGCACTGGAACAGGTTGCCCAGGGGGGTTGTGGAGTCTCCTACACTGGAGATATTCAAGGCCCGCCTGGACAAGTTCCTGTGTGATGTACTGTAGGTTACCCTGCTCTTGCAGGGGGGTTGGACTAGATGATCTTTTTAGGTCCCTTCCAACCCTTGGGATTCTGTGATTCTGTGATTCTGTGTAATCCCAATACCTGCACTTTTCTAACATCCATCTTCTGATTAAATAACATCCCTAGGATTTAATTCAGCATTTAAGCCATTTCTTCCAGATGCAAAACATTTAAATGAGTTAGCTTTTTGCTTCACCTCCCCAGATTTAAAGAAAAAGGAAAATAATTGCACTGTGAGCAGCGTATTTGTTTGAAGGACCTTGAAAGACTCTTTCTTAGGACAAAAAAACCTGATCCAGCTATAACCGAATGGGAATGCACTTCAGCATCTACTTACTAACTGTGAAGAGTGGATGATTGTTATTCACTGCCTTTTATTTTGTCAATCTTCTTTGGCCGGAAGCAAGACATCTATAACTCATCAGAATATTCCTGATTACTTCTTGTACATGAAGAATAAAGGAAGGTTTGCCTGAAGTTTCTTGACTCATTAGTGATTTTGCAGATTTTGAAGTATTCAACTTCCTCACAGATAGTATGCCTCAGGGCTTCAACCCAGCTAGTCCCAGAATGATCCCCACTAATGAAAGAAGAAAATCCCTCTTTGCTGAAGGCTTAGAGAATAAATGAGGTAAAGTGAGCTTCAGAACAACCATTTCATATCCCCTCCACAAATGGTACTAATTGGCTCTACTGTCATCCTTCCCTCTAAATGCAGGCCACGAATTTGGTATGGCTGCAATTTGAATGATCTTTTCATCTATAGAAGGGCTTAATCCCAGCACAGGCTGAGACCATGTTGCTGCTATGATCTGGATTGAATCAGAACTTTAGTGCTGTACCTTTCAAAGGTGGGATACATTCAGTTGTGCCAATTTAATATAGAAAATACATTTTTCTGACTTTTCAGATGGGAGTCTACTATTTACCTCTTCAGGACATTAATGTCTCTGGAATCCTTGATTTGATAAAGATTGTGAAAACAAATGGGTCTTGTATATGTGCCTATACAGGGAACTCGTATTTAAAATAAAAATACCAGAGGAGGATATCTGAGGAACAGAAAATGTTATAAAAAAACCTTCATTACCATTTGTTTTCTTTTACAGATGTATCTATGTCTTGATACTACGTCTTTTCCTGTAGACTTGAAATTCCTGATTTCATGTGTGAGTTATACATTTATATGTGTATTTATGTTTATACAGGAATCTATTTATTATACTGTCCATATTAATATACAATGTGCTTTAATAGTTAATGTTAAATTGAAAAGATGTTGATTAAATATCAAAATCTAATGTTCACATTAGACTTTTCTGTTCTGCCACAACAAGCAGATTTCGGAATTGTATTCCGAACTGGGTTCATTTAAGCTTGTCCAATCTAGCTTGATATAAGAGACTGTTACAAAGATGAAGATCTATAAGAAGCTTTATAGAGAATTTGAAGTTCACTGTTCAATATTAAGTAAATAAAAATGTATAAATACTCTTACAATGTGTAAGGAAAACAGTAGGTGTAATGAAAATTCTGGGTTAAATGGACTGTCATACAGGAGTTAAAATACGAACTGTTAATCAGCTGTGATTTCATTGCACTATTTGCACTAACTCTAACTTGGACATGGCAATTAATATGGTTGAATGACAGAAACTCTAGAATTGCTTTATGTCCTTGTTCATTCCTGCTGTTTTCCTGTGTCACTAATGCTCCAAGGGATAAAAATGAGTTTGTTGCTCCCCTCTCTGGCACTTGCTGCCATTTCCACATGCTTTATGGTGTGGTGATCAAATACACCATTCTCCATGCTAAGGTTTGTAATTAGTTTTTTAATGAGTATCCACATTTCTGCACAAGTTTATTTTTGACAGACTTGTGTGGGATTTAGGATATACGCCTGAATATCTGTTCCATAAACATGCGGTGTTGCCTTCTGATAATGATAGAAAAATGTGATTTTCCTTTTCTTAGGTGGTGGAATGTTTTCAATGAGTGTCCACAATTTTTTGAGTAATTTATTGGAATCATAGAATCATAGAACAGTTAGGGTTGGAAAGGACCTTAAGATCATCAAATTCGAAACCCCTGCCATGGGTAGGGGCACCTCACACTAAACCATGTCGCCCAAGACTGCATCCAATCTGGCCTTGAACACAGCTAGGGAGCATCTACCACTCCTTCGGAAAACCATTCCAGTGCCTCACCACCCTCACAGTAAAGAACTTCCTCCTTATATCCAATCTAAACTTCCCTTGTTTAAGTTTGAAGTGAGGTCTCGCGAGAGCAGAGTAGAGGGGCAGGATCACCTCCCTTGACCTGCTGGTCACGCTCCTTTTATTACAGCCCAGGATACGGTTGGCTTTCTGGGCCCCGAGTGCAAACTGAAGTTGGCTCATGTTCAGTTTCTCATCAACCAACACCCCCAAGTCCTCCTCTGCAGGGCTGCTCTGAATTTCTTCTCTGCCCAGCCTGTAGCTGTGCCTGGGATTGCTATGACCCAGGTGTAGAACCTTGTACTTGGTATGTTTGAACTTCATAAGGTTGACATCAGCCCACCTCACAATCATGTCAAGGTCCCTCTGGATGGCATTCCTTCCCTCCAGCATATCAACCATACCACACAGCTTGGTGTCATCAGCAAACTTGCTGAGGAAGCACTCAATTCCAATTGTAGATGACAAATTTGTTGAACAAGACTGGTCCCAAAACCAGTCCCTAAGGGACCCCACTCGTTACTGGCCTCCAACTGTTAGCGTAAGAATAAACACATAACCACCGGAATGGTTATATGAGGTGCTTTATTGCAGCGCTGGGAAACCAGGGGCACTCGCCCAAATCTGGCTTCGACCTCGTCACATCGCGTTCACAATTTATACACTAAAATTTGGTTACTAATACATATTTAACACGGATTGCATCATTAACTAATACATATGCATCAAGGATTGCCCCATCAGTCTATTACGACATCAGCCTCTTCTGGTGGTCGCATTGATGAAGTAAGGAGTCTTCCTCAGATGAAGTAAGAAGTCTTCCTCGCTCTGTCCTCCTTCACCTTTCTGTTCTTTGGATATATCCCAACCATTGTGTGGACGCCAGCATTGTCTTGTTCTCACTTGACTACCCTGGTGTGTCCATTAATTTCTACTTCGATAGACTTCACAATACTTTTTAAATCCACCCGTATGCCCTTTACCGTATGTAATTATGTTAGCTCTTACCACCTAGCCTACCATTGTTAACATTGGTTACTGAATAACTCTGGTACAAACTACAAACTGTACTGGAAAATTACAGTATTTCCAAACCCACACTACTGATTTATAAATTTTCAAATATAATCATTTCTAATGTTTAGTTATCGTAAAATTTTGCCCTTTTCTCTAACATTTCCCCCCTTTGAAAATACTTCACTTAACTTAAGTAAGTATTTTCATTCTCTTAGGTAGCTGTTTCCTGATAAGTCAGTGGAGGTGTAGGGTATTTCAGATGTTTCCTAGTTACTGCCTCTATGATTCGATGGGTCCATGCCCTGTTTTGGGCTATTTCCTTTCGAATACAAAGATACATCAAATATAGCATTAAAAATACAATCAGTATCACTATTATAGTTTGTACGAGGGAATGGACCCATCCTGTGAGGTGAAGGCCTAGATCATCAAAAAGTGCTCCGATCCAATTTTGTTCAATATATTCTTTTTCTTTTCTGCTTCCTGTTCAACTTTAGTCAATTGGGAAATATTATATTCTATGTTCGCAGTTACATTGGGAATATGAATACAACAATGGTCTATTCTATCTTTCAAATATTCACAAACGCCATGTTCTTTAATCAGTAACATGTCCAATGCCATTCTGTTCTGCAAGGTCATTTTAGTTGTGGCTTGTAATTGCAAATTTATATCTTTGAATCCCCTTTTTTTTTTGTTATTCTGGCTAACCCTTTTGTTTGACTAAACAGGTTGTCAATCATTTCTCTGTTTCGATATGCTGCCACTGGGGCAAGTAGAGATTCAAAAGCCCATCCTATCTTAACTCCTGTTGAGGGCTCCTGCCAAATGTCTTCATCATTATTGTCGTTATTATCTATATCTCTTCTTGTTCGAATTTGTAAGATTTCTAATTTGCCTTTGAATGGTGAATTTTTCCAAATTGGACAAAGAGTCGGTAATCCTAAAGTAATTTCTTTAGCTGGACCTTCCATGGGTAGGTGGGTAGTCCAGGTTCCGTCACTTGCTGCCCAAACGAAATGTCCCATACTATGCACTGTTGAATATTTACAATCTATATTGTCAACGGGGACTTGTATTACTTTTCCTCCAATTTTCAGTCCTTGGCACGCGCATCCTGCCTTTAAAGCAATCTTGATTGGAGGTATTGTAATTTTCTCAGGGTCAGTGTCACAATCTAAGATTCTGGTACAATTCCACCAAGGAACATTTTTGATTATATTTTGACTAACCCTATTTATGGACAGTAAGTTACTGATGTTTATATTTTCTGTTAAGTTTTGTTTTCCTGTCCATCTAAGACACCAAGAGATGTTCCCAATATATTGGAATTTCTGTAAAATGCTCACTGACCAAATTGTATTCCAGTCTTGTTTTGAACTATTTGTTTTTCCACATTCCCACACCCTTTTTTGCCTGTTTATCTTGATTTCTTTCTTATAAATGCATTTTCCCCATTCATCTCTTACAGAGGTAAATTGAGCATTTTGGTATCTCTCACAGACTGACCTCAGTACTAAAACTGCAGGATCTCCAAAAACACCTTCTTCTCGATATTCTGTCACTGTCATGTTTTCCGTTACCTCCTTTTCCTGACACGTGATTGCTCTGTTAATTTCTGAAAGTGAGAATGTTATTATTCCCCATTCAGTTGGTTCTCCTGCCGCTTTGGGTATTGGTAAACAAGCTGTTATTCTACTTGTGTTTTTCATCTTTGCAAAATCTTTAATCAGTCCTATCATTAAATTTTCCTCAGGATTTCGATGATACAATTGGATTATTTGTGTTGAATTTACTGATCTTTTAGTCCTTTTTCTTGTAACCTTAGTTTCGCTATGGCTAATTGTATATCCAGTCCTATAGAACCATTTATCTTTTTCACAACTACCCTTGTTGGTGTTGGTCCTATTGGAGTGGTTTTTGCGAACTTGCAAGTCAGAATGGCATCTTGTTTTAGGTCGTTTTAAAACTTCTTTCCGAGGGATTGCTAGGATAAAAACAGATGTCAGCTCTGTTAACGACCATATGAAAATCAAAGTTTTATAATAGAACCCAGGCATCTTATTTACATTCCAGTTTTAGTTTTGTAGGGCCTAGTACCTGTGTTTCCCAGATTTTTGAAACTTTCTTTATTCGTGTATAATGTATCTAAGAATCTATTCCTTTTACCTTCACTGTTGTGAATGTGGTTAGCAATACTAGATATGGTCAGTCCCACTGTTCTTTTAATGGTTCTTTATTCCAGTTCCGGATGTATACTTGGTCTCCTGGTTGGATATCATGTGCTGGATTTTCCAGAGATAGTGGCCTATTCTACACCAGAGTGCTTCGCAGTCGAGTTAAGGTTCTACCGAGAGATAGCACATAATTATAAACATCCTGATTCCCTTTAATATGGGTATTAGGGTTGGGTTCCGGTATCTCATATGGTTTTCCATAGAGGATTTCTTAGGGGCTTACTGACATTTTACTTCTGGGTTTTATTCTAATTCGTAGCAGAGCTATAGGCAATGTTTGTGGCCATTTTATTTTGGCTTCCTGACATATTTTACAGATTTGTCTTTTTATTGTTTGGTTCATCTTTTCTACCTGTCCACTAGATTGGGGCCTCCAAGGAGTGTGTAAGTTCCATGATATTCCTAATAGTTTACTAGCTTCTTGTACTGCGTTGGCAATAAAATGTGGACCCCTATCTGATGATATTCCTAAAGGAACTCCAAACCGTGGAATGATTTCTCTAAGTAACCATTTTACCACTTCTTTTGCTTGATTGGTGCGACAGGGAAAGGCTTCTGGCCATCCAGAAAAGGTGTCAACCCCTACTAACAGATATTTGTATCCTTGTACTTTTGGTAATTCCGCAAAATCAACCTGCCAATTATCTCCTGGCTTCATTCCTATTTTAATTTTTCCTATTTCAATTTGTCTCCTTACTATCGGATTGTTTTTTTTTTTTTTTTAGACAAATTTCACATTTTGATCCTACTGCTTTTGCCATCGTTAACATCTGTGTGGAAATTATTCCTAGCCTTAAATAAGTTACCAATACTTCTGCACCCCAATGACATTTTTGGTGTTCAGTTTGTAGGATTTTTCGCATTATTGCTGGTGGTACTATTATTTGTCCAGTTGTTGTTGTATACCACCCTTCAGAATTCTTTTGAGCCTCCAATAGTCCTGCCAGCTTTTCATTTTCTTTTAAATAATTAGGATCTTGTGAAAGATAGGTATGGAGTGGGCTTACCTTGAGAGGTATCAGGGCCATCATGTTCCATACCTTTTGGGCAACTTGTCGAGCTGTCCAATCTGCCAGTGTATTTTTTCGGACATCTTCGAAGTTCCTCCTTGGTGTGCTTTACAATGCATACTGGCTATCTGTTTGGGTTTTTGTACAGCAATTATCAGTTTCAAAATTTCTTCTTGATATTTTATATCAGTCCCTGGTGAAGACAACAGTCCTCATTCTTTTTACAATGTTCCGTGTATATGTATTATACCAAATGCATACTTTGAATCAGTTCATACATTCACCTTTTATCGTCGCTCAGTTCCAACGTTCTTGTAAGAGCTATCAGCTCTGCCCATTGAGCTGACGTCCCAGGAGGTAATGTTTTTGCCTCAATTACCTTTTGTTGCATTGTTACAGCATATTCTGCGTACCGTGTTCTGTTCTCCACAAAGCTGCTTCCATCCGTGAAAAGTTCCCAGTCCGGTTGCTCAAGAGGTACCTCTTTTAAGTCTGTTCTGGTTGCATATATATATATGCTCGATGACCTCTGTACAGTCATGTTCAAGAGTTCCTTCCTCTAGGTCAGTTCCTAGAAAAGCTGCTGAATTTAACAAATTAATAGTCTTTAGATTCATATCATCTTGTTCTGTTAAGATTGCTTGATATTTCATCATTCGGCTAGGGGATAACCAATACCCCCCCTTTTGTTCAAAGACAGTTTTTACCATATGTGGTGCAAACACTTCCATATGTTTTCCAGAGTCAGTTTTCTGACCTCCTGTATTAGAACAATAGTTGCCGCTACCGCTCTTAAACATGAAGGCCATCCCGCACTTACCGGATCTAGTTGTTTTGAAAAATATCCTACTGGTCTTTTCCAGCTTCCAATTTTCTGGGTTAATACTCCCAACGTCAATCTCTGCCTCTCATGGACAAATAACTGAAAGTCCTTTGTCAAATCTGGGAGTCCCAAACAAAAGCATGTGATTTTTGGGCTTCATACAGGGGTTTAGCAATAAGTCCGTAATTCATTATCCACAACGTGCACCATCCTGCCATGCCCAAAAATGTTCTTAACTCATGTAAATTCCATGGTTCTGGAATGGCACAAATTGTCTCTATGCAGTTTTTATTCCTAGCTGGTTCAGGATTTCAATAGTCACTTTTATGCATAATGATTTCTGTTCTGCCACAATAAAGATACCATCTACGTATTGCAATCGGAGATATTGTGATCTCGGTACCTGTACCTTTCCTTGAGTAGTCCATGTCTCCAGTTCCTTAGCCAATTGATTCCCAAAAAGGGTTGGATTGTTTTTGAATCCTTGTGGTAGTTTGGTTCACATTAGTTCTGTTTTTCGTCCACTCTGTGGATTCTTCCCATTCAAATGCAAACAGTTTCCTGCTATTTTTATTAAGAGGAATGCAGAAGAAGGCATCTTTTAAATCAATCACTGTAAACCATTTATATTTTTCCTTCACAGATGTTAACAGTGTATAAGGATTTGCTACTACTGGGGGATATCTTTTGTTATTTTATTTATTGCCCTCAGATCCTGTACTAACCTATATTCACTGTTTCATTTTCTTACTGGAAAAATTAGTGTGTTATATTCTGATTCACATTCTTCCAAAATTCGACATTTCAAAAATTTCTCAATTGTTTTTTATAATCCCAAACTTTGCCTCTAGCTTCGAAGGATATTGTTTAACTCTTACTGGCCTAACCCCATCTTTTAATTCCACTGTTACTGGTTGAGCTGCTTTTGATTTTCCCGGGATTTCTGTCTCCCAAACTGTCGGTATCACAGCCACTTTTACCTCTTTTGGAATTTGAGCAATGGTGGTTTTTTTTTTTTTTTTTTTTTTTTTTAAGAACCAAAATCTGTCCTGCTTTTGATTCGGGGATTTGCATTATTAATACACCATCTTCAAAATTATTATTGCATCCAATTTGGCCAATAAGTCCCGTCCTAAAGGGGGAATGGGGCATTCAGGTACATATAGAAATTCGTGTGTTAATTCCTTCCCTCCAAATCGCAGATCTAGGGGCTGCAAGAATGGCCGTATTTCCTCCTTCCCTGTGGCTCTCACAATTGTCATAGTTCTTTCCCTTAACCCCCTGTGTAAATCATTTAAAACTGAATATGTAGCCCCTGTGTCCATTAAAAAAATTTTACTTCCTCCTCTCCTAGTTGGATCTTTACAAGGGGTTCTTTATTTTCTGCTTGGCTTAGTCAGCTTTGATTAACAAAATCCCCCAACAACATTGTTTTAGCCATGTCGGATCCTGCAAAAGGATTTCTTGTTGACATGAACTGCCCCCCTTTTGATGGACATTCATTTTTCCAATGTCCTTCCTGCTTGCAAAGGGCACATTGATTATATCACATTCTGTCTACATTCATTCTCTTTTGTTTTTTTTTTTTTTTTTTTTTTTTTGTTTTTTTTTTTTTTTTTAATTACAAAATCCTCTTTCTCCCCCCCTTTCTTCATTTAATGCCAGTGGGGCTGATGGGGCAACTGTCAAATCCAAGCTTTCAATATCTTTCTGATGTTGTAAATTATTCTTTAAAGCAAGACACCCTATACCTCTTTTCTTAGTAGTAACACATCCCTTACATTGTTCATTAGTATTTACCTTAACAACCATTATTCCATAGGATTTCTGCCATTCATCTTTTCTCTTTTTTTTTTTTTTTTTTTAAAGGTTTCATCTTTTTTTTTTTTTTTTTTTTTTTTTTGCTTTTTTTCTTTTTTTTTTTTTTAAGGTTTCTGTTTTTTCTTTTTTTTTTTTTTTTTTTTTTTCCTTTTTCTTTTTTTTTTTTTTCTGAAGGGAGGGAAAGGGAGTGGGGAAAGGAGAGGGGTAAAGGAGGAGGGGTAGGTGGGTGGGAGGAAGGCAGCAGCAGGGCTTTCCAGCTCGCTCCTGCCTCCCTTGAAACTCGTCCCATTTTCCTTCCCTTTTGCAATACAACATCAACTGCAAGATGGTATTATACTGTAAAGTTCCATTCTCAGGCCATTTTCCTGGTCTTCTAATTCATATTGCATCCACCGTACATTACAGTAATCAATTAGTTTACTCTTTTGCATGCTCTGCCCAAACCGACCCTCCTTGCAGTGACTTAAAAAAAAACAACCTAATGGAGACGACTTAGGGACCAATGGCATTTTGTAAATACAAAGAGATCTCCAAAACACGCACACACACTTACCACTACGTTACAGGAATTATACAGACAGATGCTGATCCTGCAGCAGAAATACCAATACCATAACCACGTTTGCCGAACCTGCAGAGCTTTCGCTACTGTCTAACGGACGGCGCCTAGGCTTTTACCCCGAGAGCTCTCTAGCCCCAACCAAGCGCAGCTTTCACCGCGTCTAACAGGCAGGCTTTACTACTAGCCCAGCCAAACGCAGCTTTTCGCTGCGTATTACAGGCAGGCTTTTACCAGACCTAACCAAAGGTCAATACACCATACTTTTACTAGAAACCGGTTCTGTAACTTAAATAAAGCACCTTTCTTACCGTGTCAGAGGTCCGTCGTGAGCAGCAGAGGTCGGTCGCGGTCGATGGCTCCCCGAGAATTTCTCGGTGCCGGCTGGAGCGTGGTCGAAACGCGATCCGCCTCAGCAATGCCCGCGAGGTCCCACCTGGGTCGCCAAAATGTTAGCGTAAGAATAAACACATAACCACCGGAATGGTTATATGAGGTGCTTTATTGCAGCGCTGGGAAACCAGGGGCACTCGCCCAAATCTGGCTTCGACCTCGTCACATCGCGTTCACAATTTATACACTAAAATTTGGTTACTAATACATATTTAACACGGATTGCATCATTAACTAATACATATGCATCAAGGATTGCCCCATCAGTCTATTACGACATCAGCCTCTTCTGGTGGTCGCATTGATGAAGTAAGGAGTCTTCCTCAGATGAAGTAAGAAGTCTTCCTCGCTCTGTCCTCCTTCACCTTTCTGTTCTTTGGATATATCCCAACCATTGTGTGGACGCCAGCATTGTCTTGTTCTCACTTGACTACCCTGGTGTGTCCATTAATTTCTACTTCGATAGACTTCACAATACTTTTTAAATCCACCCGTATGCCCTTTACCGTATGTAATTATGTTAGCTCTTACCACCTAGCCTACCATTGTTAACATTGGTTACTGAATAACTCTGGTACAAACTACAAACTGTACTGGAAAATTACAGTATTTCCAAACCCACACTACTGATTTATAAATTTTCAAATATAATCATTTCTAATGTTTAGTTATCGTAAAATTTTGCCCTTTTCTCTAACACAACTGGACATTGGGCCATTGATCACAACTCTTTGTGTGCAGCCATCCAGTCAGTTCTTTATCCACTGAGTGGTCCATCCATCAAATTGATATCTCTGCAATTTAGAGACAAGGATGTTGTGTGGGACAGTGTTGAAAGCTTTGCACAAATCCAGGTAGATGACATCAACTGCTCTACCCTTGTGCATCAGTTCTGTGGCGCCATTATAGAAGGCCACCAAATTGGTCAGGCAGGATTTCCCCATAGTGAAGCCATGCTGGCTGTCACCAAGCACCTTGTTGTTTTTCATGTGCCTTAGCATGCCTTCCAGGAGAATCTGCTCCAAGACTTTGCCAGGCACAGAGGTGAGACTGACTGCTCTGTAATTCCCTGGTCTTCCATTTTCCCCTTCTTGAAAATGGGGGTTATATTTCCCTTTTTCCAGTCGTCGGGAACTTCACCTGACTGCCATGATTTTTCAAATACGATGGCCAGTGGCTTAGCAACTTCATTCGCCAGCTCCTTCAGGACCCGCGGATGGATTTCACTAGGTCCCATGGACTTGTGAATGTTCAGATTCTTAAGATGGTCTCAAACCAGATCCTCTCCTACAGTGGGCCCAAGGTCTTCATTCTCACAGTCTCTGCATCTGCCTACCAAGACTTGGGTGTTGTGTTCAGAGCATTTGCCAGTGCAGACCAAGGCAAAGAAGTCATTAAGAACCTCAGCCTTCTCCAAATCCAGGGTAGCCAGTTTTCCTGACAGCTTCCAGAGAGAGCCCACGTTGTCCCTAGTTTGTCTTTATTTGCAATGTACCTATAGAATCCCTTCCTGTTATCTTTAGCATCCCTAGCCAAGTTGAATTCTAACTGGGCCTTAGCTTTCCTTACCTGGTCCCTAGCTTCCCAGACAGCATCCCTGTATTCTTCCCAGGCCACTTGTCCTTGCTTCCACTTTTTATAAGCCACTTTTTTCCCCTTAAGTTCAGCAGCTCCTTATCTGTCCTTGGAGGTCTTCTGGCTGTCCTGCTGCAGTTCCTTCTAGTTGGGATGCAACATTCCTGAGCTTGCAGTAAGTGATCCTTGAATATCAACCAACAGTCTTGGGCCCCCCTGCCATCTAGGGCTATATCCCATGGAACATTACTAAGCAGGACAATGTCTGCTCTCTTGAAGTCCAGGGCAGTGAGCTTGCTGCACGCTGTTCTCCCTGCCCTGGGGATCTCGAACTTGACTGAATCATGAGCCCTACAACCAAGGCTGCCCTGGAGCGTCACATTTCCAATCATCCGCTCCCTGTTGGTGAGCATGAGGTCAAGCATGGCACCTCTCCGTGTCAGCTCCTCTATTACTTGCAGAGGGAAGTTGTCTTCTTTCTTATTCCTGTCTTATTCTCAATAGCCATATTTTATTTTTTTTTTCCACACTAGCATTATCTTTTGAGCATTCTCATTATGCTCTGGTATTATATTGCTTTCTCTCCTAAATATTGCTGAGACCTCAGTGTCTTGAGGCATCTCTTATCTTTGCTGTTACTGTTGGTTTCATAGACTTAGAAAGGGCAAGCAGCATAATTCTTGTGCAAATTTTGTAGGTAATTTGTGAAAAAGCTACTTCAGATACCAAGTGTATTTCTATGGCTCTCCCTCTTCCTCTTTTGCCTTTAAAATCATATGGCTGCATTTTCCTTGACACTGTATTATTTTGTTTGCTCAAAGCACTATATGACCATTGCACGTTGCTAACAGTCGATTTTGGAATCTCGGTATGTACTACATCCATTGAAATAGATTTTCAGTCAGTGGAGTGAATTTCCATGAAGCATGCCATGCTGAGGGCTCTTTACCCTACATGCTTATTATCACCAATGCCAGAATAGACCTTTTTTTTTTTTTTCCTTAAAATGTTTCTAATTAGCATGTTTCAGATTCCTCTCATTGACGCTATGGATGTCAAGTGGGTAACTGTCTCCTTCCATAATGATTTTTGAGAAGACATATATTGCCATTGTAGTCCAATGACAAAAATTAGACTAGATTATTTCTATCAGCCCTAGATTTTTCTGGGAACTTGCTTGCATCAAACTTTAATACAGAATGAGGGTCTAAGAATATTCTTTGCAAAACAACCATTTTTACTGAAATCTTAGATTAATCTTTTTTCTCTTGCTGCTATTTGTGTGAGGTTAGGTAGTCCTGCTATTACATTATGGGGCTTGAAATAGGCAAATTCAGTAAAATAGATTCTCTTAAGGAGCTGTAGTTTTGTTAACATGAAATGCACCTTCTGTATTAGAGAAAATAAATATTTGATGGATGAGGGAGGGCTAATAGAAAGAAGATGACTGAGGTAAGAAAAAAAAGCCTTAACTGTGCTGTCTTAGGATATATTTTTAGTATGGAGTTATCTGAGGTCTTGGCTGAAAATGCATCTGTAGAAGTCAACAGATGAATTCAACCTTCTGCGCTGTGAGCATGAAAGCAATAGAAGATGGTTTTCTAATCTAAATTGTTCAAAATAACTTTTTTGTCTTTTATATAGATAGATAGAAAATTTAAGGTTGTTTTATTTCTGTTGTAGGGGAAACTAGGCAAAAAAATTAGAGACTCTTGTTTTCATCATGCAACATGACCTCTTCAAATTAGTTTCCCAAAGAAAACTATTTCCCTTGCTGAAAATAATGAAGAGGAACATACAACTTTCTGGTTTCCAGCTCAGCTGGAACAAGGTCATGTTCCTTTCTACTTCTGCAAAACATTATTTTCCAAATACATTTTAATCTGAGTTGAAAATGGATTGATATTTAGGTGAAGTTCAATCAGTGTTAAGAGCGTAGTGTTAAAAACTTTGATGTGCGTATTGGATTACAGAACCTAATAACATTTTCTTTAGTTATTCAAATTATTTTTCCCTATAGTTCAGAATATTTCCAATCAGACTTTTACAGATAGTGAAGTCCTGCGGCAGCTATTTACAGTACTTAGCTGAAAGAGGAGAATTTCTGATGACCTCTTATGATTAAATGCATGAAAAACCCATTCAAAAAAACTGATATTTTTTTCTTTTTTTTGTTATCAGTTCTAATACATGACTCAATCTGTTCCACTTTTGAATGTTTCTGGGAGGTTTGAGGAATGATTTGTCTATCTTCACAAGACCAGGTTGAAGTACTGGAAGAAAAGCAATAATTTTATAAGAAAACCCTTTCTACTTTTGCAGCACTATCAATCAGAGGATTTATTTGAAAAGAACAAACTAGATAGAGAAAATGAGATTGTTAAGATTAAATAAAAAAAGAAAAGAACTGCTTTTGTTAATAAGACTAGCATCTGTGATTCTGCTCACTGTTGTAAAATACGAATGATTAATTCTTGTGCTTTGGGGCATAAACTTATCAGTTTAAGCTGGATGGAATTTTATCCATTTTATCTTGGTGTAAGTTTAAAAATCACTTAAATTGTTGGAAGTGTTTATACTTATATATATTTAGTAGCAAGGCATCTGTGCAAGCAAAGATCAGATAATGTTATTAATAGAATTAGGAAAAGATTTTCCATATTTAAGAAATGTTGATAACTGATTAAAATACATACAGTTTTAAAATATGGTATATATCTAGAAGCTCCTGTTCCAGTGTTAAGCAAACTGTATTTGGAAAAAACAGTTTCTAAATGTATTCTTAATTAGTAGAAATTAATTAGTAGAAAGGAAGAGAGAGAAGAACTGGGATAAGGGGAAAAGCTTAAGTATATATTAGAAAAATATCCTTACTTCAGAAATCAGTTTAAGTGAAGAACTAAAGTGAAAAGAAAAGAATGCTATCATTCCCATCATAAAAAGAAATGTGGGAAAATTGACAGCAACGTGGACAGAAGAAAGGTCTTCCATAAGTGATATATGAAATAGATGATTAGATAATCATAGAATCATTAGGGTTGGAAGGGACCTCTGGAGATCCCCCAGCCAAGGAAGGGCCACCTAGAGCAGGTTACACAGGAGCATGTCCAGGCAGGTTTTGAATATCTCCAAAGAAGGAGACTCCACAACTTGCCCAGGCAGCCTGTTCCAGTGCTCTGCCAGCCTCAACATAAGGAAGTTCTTCCAAATGTTGAGATGAAACTTCTTATGTTTTAATTTATGTCCGTTGCTCCTCATCATATGGCTGGGCACCACTGAAAAGGGTCTGGCACCATCCTTCTGGCACCCACCTTTGTGATACTTACATGCATTTATGAGATCCCCTGTTAGTCTTCTCTTTTCTTTGCCAAACAGGCCCAGCTCCAACAGTTTCTCCTCATGAGATGTTCCAGCTGGATCATCTCCCATACCTCCTTGTCTTTTGATGTGGCCTCACTTAATGCCTAAAATGAATTCTTGGTATCTTTTTTTTTTTTTTTTTAGGGATTGAAAAGATTTAGTATGTTTGAAAAATAAGTTAAAGGATACTTATGCAGAAATTAAAGATGAAACAGTAAATGGAGGATATTCAGAGTTTAATAAAACATTTGGTTCAATATGTCTTTATTTATTTCAGTGGTTAGTTCAAATGAACTTAAACAAGACCATTTTCATAATGTGCTTACATTTTTTTCTGTCCTTAGAAAAAATTCTAGTATGTGTGTCTCTTGTTCCATGTCACAGGGATCAATATAAGACTATATTCAAGGTACAGTGACTCTGGGGTATGTGAATTCACTCCCTGAATTGTAGCAATGATTTTTAATTGATATTACCTCTCAAAAACGTAAATCGAACCACCATAAAACTACAATATCTATGCATATAGGCAATTCTCCTACTATTATGGTGAAGTTTAAATGTTCAAAATCACTCTCTCAATACTGAACACCAGTGCTGAAAGAAGAGAATTTGAAAACTGAAGCTCTTTTTTAATAGTGTCACATAGGGTACTTACACTAAGCATGGTTTACAAACTAGCACTCATTGAAATGAATTTTTTGGTGAGTCACGCCTCTAAATAAAATCTGAACTTCAAATATTTTACAGGTAGTTCTGCCACAGCTAGAGTTCTTTCCCGGTGGCTAACACAAATACTGTAAGAAACTATTTATGAATAGATATGATCTATCAGAATATGCCTCCAGTGACTTCTTGATCCTCTTGAGGGCTTGAAGTGACATTTGAACCAAATGATGATTTTATATGGCCTATGATAGACTGGATGGTCTGGAATAAGCTCATGTGGGCTGGAGACTGACTGATTATCACTTGCAGACCAGGCGATGATCTTCTAGGCTGCGTGGAGTCTGCAGTTATTGAGGATTGTTGTATCCTGTGTTGCCAAAAAGGAGCCATGGAAGCAGATCAGCAGGTTGTGCAGAGCCAGAGATGACAAGAATGAGGCTGGCCAGATCTTCTCTGACAGAGCTGGTATAAACAAAAGGGTTTTGATCCCATGACCATGGACTGACATTTGAGGATCCTGGACTGCTTGAAGTCCATAGGATCCATTTGACTAAGAAGGACAAATGCATCTTTGCTAACAGGCTGGTCAACCTGATAATCATAGAATTATAGAATCACAGAATGGTTTAGGCTGGAAGGGACCTGAAAGATCATCTAGTTCCAAGCCACATGACACGGGCAGGGGCTCCTTCCACTAGACAGGCTGTTCAAAGCCCTGTATCACCTGGCCTTGAACACTGCTAAGGATGGGGCAGCTGCAGCTTCTCTGGGCAACCTGTCCCAGTGTTTTTTTACCCTCACAGTGAAGAATTCCTCCCTTATATCTGATCTATATCTCCCCTCTTTCATTTTAAAACCATTCTCCTTCCTCCTACCATTATACATCCTTCTAAAAAGTCCATTTGTAGATGTTTTGTAGGTGCCTTTTAGGTATTGAAAAGCTGCTATAAAGGCTCCCCAGAGCCTCCCCTTCTTCAGGCTGGACAAGCCCAGCTCTCTCAATTTTCAAAGGAGAAGTGTTCCAGCCCTGTGACCATCTTTGTGGCCTTTTTCTGGACTCACTCCAACAGGTCCACATCCTTCTCATGATGGGAGCCCCAGGGCTGAATGTCAACTGTATCCTGGGCTGCTTCAAAAGGAAAGTGGCCAGCAGCTCGAAGGTGATTCTCCCCCTGCAATTTGCTCATGAGACCCCATCTAGAGTACCATTCAGCTCTAGGGCCAATATTATGGATTGTGGCTAAGCTACTTCATCTGAAAATGCCTTCAGGACCCATGGCTTCATCTTATCAGGTCCCACAGACTTGTGCACCTTCAAGTTCCTTAGATGGTCTCAAACTCAATCTCCACCTACAGAGGTCTGTTATTAATTTTCCAGTCCCTGCCTTTGCCTTCTGCAACTCAGGTGGTGTGACTGGAGCCCTTGCTCATGAATCACTGGTGTAGCTATAGAAGATTTTCTTGTTGGCCCATCACTTGTGAGCTTGGATGAGGTGATTGTTGATTATTAACCAGCTCTCTTTGGCCCCTCTTCCAGGGCTTTATCACCTGCTACCCTACCAAGCCCTGAAGAGGCTGGAGAAGCAGATTTGGCTGATTCAGGAATCTGCTTCAAAGAATCGTGTGGGAAATGTTTCTGAAGAGAAGAGGACTTCTGGAGAACTGCTTGATTTTCAAGGTTCACCTCCTCCAAACTCAAGAATGGTCAAGCACAGTGAGCAAGAAATGAAGCAAAAGTGGCAAGAGGCCTGCATGGATAAACAAGGAGCTGCTGACAAAACTCAGATGTAAAAAATGAGTGTACAAGAGGTGGAAGAGTAGAAAAATAACCTGAGAAGAGTATAGAGCTGCAGCCTGAACATGCTGGGACATGGTTAGGAGGGCAAAGCCCACCTGGAATCTAATCTGCCAAGGGACATGAAGGGCAACAAGAAAGGATTCTACAAGCATATCAGCAACAAAAGGAAGACTTGAGAAAATGTGTGTTTGTTGCTATATAGACCAAGAGATCTTGTGACAAAGGACACAGAAAAAGATGAACATGAATTAATGCCTTCTCACTGTTGCTCTTCTGGCAAGAGCAGCCTTCAGAGATTCCAAGGATGTACGGAGCCTCAGTACAGACGGATCAGTTTAGGGAACATTTAAACAAACCATACACATGGTCCATAGGACCTGACATAATGTGCCCGTAAGTGCTGAGGAAGAAAGTGAATGTCACTTCTATCTTTAAGAAGGATGCAGGGAACTCACCTTGATACCTGGGAAGGTAATGGTAGAAGTCCTCCTGGAAACCATTTCAAAACACTTGAAGGACAAGAAGTTAATCAGGAGTAGTCAGCATGGATTTATGAGGGGGAAATCATGCTTAATCAAACTGATAAGCTTTTATACTGAGTGGCTTGATAGATGAAAGAAGAGCAGTGGATGCTGGATACCCTGACTTTAGTAAGACTTTCAACAGTGTATGCCATAATATCCTCATAGGAGGACTGATAATTACAGGCCATGTAAGTGGACAGTGAGTTGGATTGAAAACTAGCTGACTTGTTGGACTGAAAGAGTTGCATTGAGTGCTACGAATTCCAAATGACAACTGGTTATACTCCAGGGGTCAATATTAGGGCCAGTACTGCTAACATCTTCATTAATGACCTGGGTTCTGGGACAGAAGGCACTCTTAGCAACTTTGCAGGTGACACAAAACTGGGAGGGAAGGAGTGTTTAATCTGCCAGATACTTGTGCTGCTGTTCTGAGGGTCTTTTTCAGGCTGGAGAAGTCAGTAGAACCTCATGAAGACAGGAACCTCACGAAGTTCATCAAGGGAAATGCAAAGTCCTGGGGTGAAAAACGCTATAAACCTGCTGAACAGGTTGAAATGTGCCAGCAATCTCCCCTTGTAACAAAAGAAAGATTGACAAAATCTCGGGCCAAGTTAAGAAAAATGCCACCAGTGAGCTGAAGAGTGATGATTCTATGCCACCAGTGAGCTGAAGAGTGATGATTCTTTCTCCTCAGCACTAGTGAGGCAACATCTGGGTGCTATGTTCAGTTCTGTGTTCTGCAGTGCAAGAGATAGATGGATTTACTGGAACAAATCCAGTGAAAGTCCAAAAAGATGGTTCAGGGACTGGAGCATCTGCCATAAAGGAGAAGATGAAAGAGCTGAGGTTGTTTAGTTCGAAGAAGAGAAGATTCAGGATGCTTTTACCAATGTGTATAAATACCTGATGGCAAAGGATACAGAAGACAAAAACAGACCCTCAGTGGTGGCTTGCGACAGGAAAGAAGGAAAAATCCACAGTAAGTGTGGTTAAGCATTGAAACAAGTTTCCTAGAGATGTTGGGGATTTTGTTCTGAAGGATACTCAAAATTAACTGGAGAAGGTCCTGAATAGCCTGAATTAAATGTAAAGTTTGCCTCCACCAGAGAAGGGTGTTGACCATCCAGAAGTCTCTCCAGTTTCCATTATTTTATAACTCTGTAGTTATTCAAATTTTTAGGAACTCTCTTAGCCTTGTAGTATTAAAACTGTAATAATATCTGTGTAAGGAGAGCTAAAAATTTGAGAATAATGAGTGAAAAATATAGGTGCCAGAAATCCTTTTTAGCTTTGGGATACTTCTTATATTTCAGATGAATAATTTTCTTTGGCCCTTGTAACTGCCTGATTCTCTGCACTATGACTGTGTACAGAATATGAGGGATAAAAACTACCTGGTATGGAAGTAGCCAAGTTAATTAATGTGATCTATCCAAAGCCCCTACATTTCATATGAAATGAAGAGAGTAATTGGAAAATAAGAATTTGAAAAGGAATTACAAAGAGATACAGCAAATAAGGGAAAAGTTTGCATTAAGGCATGTGGGCAAGTACCCTCCTCCCAGCAAACACTTCCAAACACTCCCAAATGTGACTTACTGGGTGCGAGCAGGAGGGGCTGCTGCTCCTGTAGTGCGGGAGGATGATATGCTGCTTCTCTATGAGATGCAAGAGATTACGGCCATGATACTGGTTTCTTCCTGTATACATCAGAAGTGTGTTGAATTAGACAGATTGCTTATCTTTTAGTGTAAAGTGTATATGTGGGTGGATAAGTAGTTGTGTGAAATAAAAGTAAAAATAATAAACTGTGATTCCGTAATTACTTTGTTACACATTTTCTTCTACTCTTCTTTTGGTATGTGTTTTTTGTTAGACTACAAATTCCTTTGTCTGTTTCTGTAGCACATAGGCTTGAATCCTGAGTGGAGTTTTGTGATCCAATTGCAGTATTTCTCAATAAAAAGAGAGACTTTTGTAAGTGCCTTTAGCAGCACAGTCCTTGAGTCAACAAACCTGCAGAGCTGAGTCTCTGAGGTACTCTTGAAGACACTGTCAAAGCACTGCCATCCCTCAGATTTAGGAGAAACTTACGGTAGGCTTTTAGAAGTTACCACCTTCTAATTCCTCTTTAAATCACTGTAACTCCAAAGTACATTAAAATAACCAGGCTGTTGCTGTTCCAAGCCCCCTGGCTGCCATGCATTCTAGAGTTGCTTTTTTATTGTGTTAGTACAGTACTGAAGACAGTGCAGCCAGGTTTTGACAATTGTAACAGCGAACCCCAAATAAGTTCTTGAGCAAGAAAAAACACCTATGTTTAGGTAATTTTACAATAGGAGTGGATGGTGTTATGTCTTTCCATAGTTATGTTGCTATCCCAGATGTTAAATCTGATTCCCACGTGCCTCTACTGAAAAATATAGCACCTGAAAGATAGATTAGATGATAGATAGATAGATAGATAGATAGATAGATAGATAGATAGATAGATAGATAGATAGACAGATAGATAGATAGATAATGTGTCTGTGACAACTTGTGGTCTCCTCAGTATCTCCGGCAGGCTTTGAGAGACTTGTGTTATACAGTACTTGTACATTTCCCCGCACAAATGACAAGTTGTTTCAGCCAGCTTTATAATTTCTTTTGTGTCTGCATGGCAGTACAAAGAGATGAGGATCCCAAGTATCTAGCCCTTAGTGTTCAGTCTCTTCTAACTTCTGAGATGGAGCTAGTATGAAGTTGACAGTCACAGGCAAAGCTGAGGTAGAGAAGTCAACAATAAAGTGTGACATAAAAGAAGTCTCAAAGCTGCACAGAAAAGAAGCTGATTAGGGAAATGAGCCCTGCAACTAAGGCCAGAAAGAAATATAAATGCCAGACAGAACACAGGGACAAAGAAAAGTGATCTTTAAAAAGGAACTGAGGATGAAGAGAGGTCAGGAAAAAGGAAGACTAGACAGCTGCTGAAGAACAGAATTAGAGAAAACAGCACATTAAAGTAGGTTTAAAACTTGAGATATAAAATGTATCTCTAGAAATACAAGGAAAAAGATATTTTAGAAGATACAATAGAGTTTCAAAATAGTCTGAATTCTTAACAGTTATTAATTAGAAATGCTATTATTAAAAACAAATTCTGATCCCCATTATTGGTGTGTTCACCAGTAGTGCCAGAGCTCTTTCAATTATAAATCTTAGTTTGATCGTGTAGCATTGTCATACACCAAGTGTACAGCTGTATTTCACATGTGAACGAGGATCTTTCTCAAACACCATAAAATGAGAGAATGATGTCCAAATACTACAGAGGTGTCTCATAGCAAAGAGAGAACAGAGTGTTTGTATAAATTCAGTAGTTTGGGCATTATACTGAAGTAGGAAACTCTCTGCTTGTGAACGTTTCCAGGCCAAGTACAAACATTTAAGCTGGCAAAACTGTAAACTTTCCCCTCCCTTTCACAGGCTATTAGAAACCCTGGCTTTTGTTGAGAATATAGACCCCTATTGACATATTTTAAGAGTAACCTCGGCTATGCAGGGCCTGTCCAATGCAATGAATCAGAATATCCAGTCACTGCAATATTTGGCTTCCACACAGCATTCCTAGTTGGCCTCTGCTTTCTGAATTCCTGCCTCAATTTTCAGACTCAGATTCTCCAGAAAGTCAGTACTTTATTCTTTCCTTCAACATACTGTGGGGAATTTGACATCTTGTACTGGGACAAATTCTTCACCTTCAAAAGCACCTAATGCTTCTGAGAGCTTTATTGTCTGTTAGTCTGAACTATGACAGATAACACAAGCCTGGAGAAAATCAGGCAGTCTGTTGATTAGTCATGAGTTTAAAAGGGGCTCTGAGGGCTTTTGTGGTGTTTTTTTTTTTTTTTTCCTTTTTTCACAGAGGTACTGGATACTATATAAAAAAAAAAAAAAAAAGAAGAGCAGAAATGTTGAGAACTGGTTGCTTAGTAAGGAATATACTAAGTGTGGTGAAATCCCACAGGTTTAAGGGGCTGAGTGGTGCTGCGTGGCAGCTGATCTGTGTGAGTGGCTATGGTGAGAAGGTGTCCTTTAGGTTGTCACTGCTTTTTCTGATATTGCTGTGTAAGGATAATTGGACAATACTATAATATACTGCCATGAGTAATCTGAATTTGCTAGGTTGTAGGTTATACATGTTTAACTCTGTAACATTAGTGAATTATTGATGTGTGTGTATGTGCATAAACAGATGATATTACACTTTGCTTGCGGTAATAAAATGTTTTAGTGGAAAAAACACTAAACATCAAAGTTCAATGATGTAGACAAAATAAAAAACATAGAATCATAGCATGGCCTAGGTTGGAAGGGGCCTTAAAGACCATTTAGTTCCAACCCTGCTGACTTGGGCAGGTACAGATGAGTTAGTCATATACAGTAATCAAGTCGACTGAATGTATTTACCTTTTTTTTCTTCCAAATGCTTTTCTTTGCTTTTATATTTTGCATAGGCTTTGACCATGTGGATTTAAAACAAGCATAATAATGGTAGTACTGTCTATACTACCAATACTGGACAATTTTCTCTTTTACTTCTGCAATCTTTCAAAAAAAGAAAAAAAGAAACCAACAAAACTTCCCTTTGTGTTCCTAGTCATTGGTTTTTCGAAAATCAGTAAACTTGAGCTATGGAAACATATTCCATGGAGAAGGAAAGACATTACTTCTGAATGATACTGTTCAGTAGAACCAATAGCAATAAAGTGTCTATGCCATAATTCTGACACACACAGTAGACTTATGAAAGTTTAGCACGATTACACCAAGTAGTGACAGGAAGCTACTGTGAAGATAGTTATGGAGTGAGGCAGGCAGCTCAGGGAGAATAGCAGAGCCCTAAACTCTAATGTTTCTTTGACATCATTCTGCCTGCTGAGCAAAACAGAGTGCATCCAGCTCTGCTAATTTGCTCATCCCTTCTTCCTTCTGTCCAGCTTACTGCTAGATACTGTTTAGACTGCTGGCTGCAAACCTAAGGCAGGTAGGTGGAATGCCCAAGATATTGGTCGTGTCAAGAAAGGTCTTGAGTAACCTAAGCTGAAGCATTTGAGTTTCTGAGGATGTAATGCATGAATTCAGATATTAATTTGTATCATCTGTGAAGAAAAATATTGCTCAGAGATATCTGCATTTTCTGTTTTAAGTTAGTTTTATTGTTAAGTTCCTTCATGTTTACTGCTTTCAATCTTTGTTTTTTCTTTTTTCCTCCTTCTTTTTTGTTGTTTTTTGTTGGTTTTTTTGTTGTTTTTTTTTCCTTTGATTGTGATAAGGACAATCCAAATCTTGGTCTCAGTTTGAAGCTAATCTTTGATAGACTCTGTTAGTTAGAATATCCCTTAAAACCTCTTCATGACAGAGTGAATTTTGTAATCCACCAGTACATATACTACTCTCTGTAACTACATGTTGTCTTGATACAGACTAGAGACCTGTCACACTGCGAGATAAGTCAGCAACCAAAAAAACCCAACAAAAACTGACAAAAAAAAAAAAAAAACTGAAAAAAGCTTCCAAGTTCATGGCAGAGAGTGTAAATTATTCAAGTTTTTCCAATAGCAGCTTAAAATGAGACTATCCATATAACCCAGAGATCAGTCATGATGCTGAAAATCTGCCTTCGTTTGCCAAAGGAAATTAGGTGAGAGAAAGTCTTATGGCTCTGTCAAAATGTCTTTGTCATAGGCAATACCAGAAGAAAGAGTATTCATGAAAAAAACACCTTACATGGAGATTGTTTTGTTTGTCTGCCTTTTTTGTGGAACCCATAGCTTTATCACCTTGTCTTTCTATACCAAATGTAGAAAATTGTATCAAAGTAACACTTCATTTTTAGATATTGACTGCAATAATACTTTGCTCAATATCAAATGAATATAAAAAAATTACTATTATTCTGGTGGGTGTTATTTGGGTCAGTTCATAGCTTAAAATCATCCTGCACCAGTTCCATTTCTTGCTGTGTTCACTGCATGGAAAATGTATTGCTTTCAACTACAGAGAAAATAGTGTGAAACAGTCTGTTGGCTTTTCTTCCCCTCAAGAAAAGCATCTTTTAATTGGACAGTTTTTTGCACTTCTATAAAGAAAATAGGACAAACAAAAGAGGAAAAATACAAACGACCAGCTCACTGAATTCTTTTTACATATTGTTAAGGAATTCATTGCATAGGTTTCGTATTCAGAAATTTTTACTAAAGTTTCAACAACAGATGAAAGAATTCAAGTAAGCTTAATTTTTTTCTTTTTTTGTAGTAATCTGGTTTGTCTCAGGACATGAAATACATCACAAAGGACAGGATGAGGGGTTATTTTTAGAGTATGATCAGCTGTAGCCTATCACTGAAGATTAAATTTCTTGTGGAGGTTTCAAAAGTCACTCAGAAATTAACCTATGTCAACAGCTGGCAAATATTTTGACCACTTGCCAATTTTAGACTGGCACAGAAGAATTTGAGCTGGATTCTTCTCTGCCTTGTAAAAGAGTGCTTGACTCACTGAAAAGAATGCACCCAGTTCCAGTAGGTAGGGTGTATACGAAAGGTTTTGTGCAACAGTTGACAATGACATTATAGTGTATTTTGATTTTTTTTATGAATGTCTTTCATGCAACAAATTCACTTGGGTGAAGCTGCTTGTTTAAAAATCATCCTGGTATCAGAAATTTGATTGAATAACCAGCTTTTAAAATTTATTGTGAGATTCCTTCTTTTTTGGCTAGGTTAAAATACAAAGTTACAAGAAAGAGGAGCAATATTATGGGAACTTGAAGCTATATAAGTCATCCTGCTTATCTTACTCTTCAGATAAACCTGAATATTTTTGTAATTAGGCTGCAAAAAAAAGTTCCTAATCTTAAGATATTTGTGCTTCTGAACTTGCTTGTGAATATCTGAAGGTTCTGTGATATATTAATGAGAAAATTCTATGCAGTTTGTGTGTTGTGGTGCTTTGTTTCTATCAAACACTGAAAAGACAGTGGTGAAGGGCAGCTGCATACAATACTTTAATATTTTACTACGTAGGCAGAAATAATCGATTCAGTACATGTAAAAGGTCTTCATATATCAAGATATGTCAAAGAAGCTTATTTCCGAGTGTACCTCTTATAAACACAGACACTTTAAGTATACAAAGTGATCTGGAAAGCAATTATGGGATATGTTACAAATTCTAAAAAATGGCAGCAGCCTGCGTAGGTGACATAGCCAGAGGCAAGTGCAGGATTATTGTGAATGATGCTTCTGAAGTCTGCCAGAATGCCAGATGTCTTTTCTGCATTTGGATCCTCCAGATCTTGGCATACACATGGCTATCTGATCTACCATAGAAATGACAGAGGAGAAAGGGCCACTGGTTGTCTATACAATTCTGCCCTATGTTCAGGGTAAACAGTATGTTATGTTTCCTTAAGGCTTTTCACCTGATCAAAAAGCCGCAGACTAGATGAAGCCCGTGAATTAAGACTTTGTGTGTTTTACAGAGCAGGAAGGAGAAAAAATAGAAAGGTGTCCAGATTTTGGCTGTAGTGGAGTTATTTTTCTTGTTAGTAACTGTGTTTTAGCTTTAGTCTGAGAGCAGTTCTGATAACATACCAATGTTTTAGTTGTTGCTCAGTAGCACTTACCCTGATCAAGGACTTTTCAGTCTCTCTGTCAGTGAGGAGGGGCACAAAAACGTGGGAGGAAGCAGAAACAGGACACCTGACCCAGACTAGCCAAAAGGGTATTCCATCCCACAGCACGTCATGCCCAGTATATAAACTGTGGGGAGTCACCTGGAAGGGACAGATTGCTTCTTGGGTTGGGCTGGGTATCAGTGAGTGGATGGTGAGCAATTGTATTGTGCATCACTTGCATTTATTGTTGGTTTTTGTCTTTTTTTTCCCTTTTATTTTTATATCTCCCTTGTTGTTGTTGTTATTTTTATTATCATTATTATTGTTATTGGACTGTTTTTATCTCAGCCTATGGGGTTTACATTCTTTTGACTCTCCTCCCCATCCTGCCCAGGAGAGAAAAGGAGGGGGGTGTGGTGAGCAAAGGGCTGTGTGGTGCTGGGTTACCAGCTGGGTTTAAACCACAATGAAAGGCAAAGCTGAGGCAGAGTACAGATGCTGACACAGAGACAACTGAATTCA
The DNA here is from genome assembly GCF_037157495.1 of Lathamus discolor. Lineage (NCBI taxonomy): Eukaryota > Metazoa > Chordata > Aves > Psittaciformes > Psittacidae > Lathamus > Lathamus discolor. The sequence goes on from NC_088909.1 coordinate 65,134,320, forward strand.
TCCTGCATTGCTCACCATCTCTAAACCCAGATTATTCTTCGAGCATCCTTGATAAGGGAATCACATTTCCAAATATGAAGAATCAAGCTAAGTTCAAATAGACTGATATATATTTAAGTTAATCATTATTAGCTATTTCAAAGCCATAAAGTCCTATGAAACTATTTCCTATACATGTATTATTTTTTAAATAAGAATGGCTATTTAACATGAATTTATATTCAGTTTAAAGAAATGTACAGTGCACTCTTCTCATTAGGAAATTTTTGCAACTGTTATAGTTGATCAAAAAGTAAATGATAAGTTCAAGGGGAAAACAACTGCCTTCCAATTATTGCTGAATTTCCAATAATTAGAATTCCAAAAGTTTAATGGCCAATTAGGGCTTTAATTTTTTAATGGGTTTAATTTTGTGCTGAAGAGGCACACTTCGAGGTCACATCCAAGTTAATATACTTGTATTTGTCTTCTGATTGCATTTATGAGCCTTAAAGCTAAGGAAGATTGATGCCCAAAATCAAGAGCTCAGTGGCTATAAACAGGGAAAGTGTAAGTCCAAAAAAGTGACTATACATGATCCATATTAATACTGAACATGTTTTTCTTCTAGATAAATGGCTGACTTGCAGCACAGAATATGGGAGACAAAAATATCAATTCTTAAAAGTCTGAATTGAATATGAAGAACTTAACAATGAATATGAACAGCTTTGAATAAATTCTTGAAAATGATATAGGCAAACCAAACTTAATCAAGTGTCTAATACTCTATTCAGTGTGATTTCCTTCCTTTAGAAATACACACACGTGGGATGAAATGTGGTATTAATCATTCTTCTCATGACCCAGATTAAGCCATTTAAGCTGCCTATCAAATCATTGTTATTTTCAGAGATGTACATAAGATGAGTGCAATTATGAGCATACATCAAAAAGTGGTGATAATGAGAAAGAGAGGGTGACAAGCAGAAACAGAGCATTCTTAGAAAGGAAAATCTTAAGAGGAACAAGCAGGTACAGGCAAACCTTTGAGTACCAGATATGGAACTTCTAATGTATCTGAAAGAAATATCATGTTTGCATATTGTGTTTAGTAGAAATCAGAGCTAAAGCAACAAACACTCATAAGCACTGAAGAACATTCTGCATTACACCAGAGTGAAGTCTGCCATATCTCTTCCTGTAACATCCTATATAATACTTGTGGTGGAGAAAAGGAATGGCAGAAGAAAGATCAATGTCAACTCCTTACCACAAGGTGTGGTAAGCCACAGGAGCAGTCTGAAAAAAACCCGTAGGGAATATCTCACATGAATATACTTGATCTTCAGAAAAAAGCAAGAGTTACACAGGTCATCTGATTGGCCACAGGGAGTAGGTAGCCTGTATTTTAACTATAAGCAACTAAGGAGAGACTCAATGAAAGCAGCTCATTCAGTTAGTTATCTCCAGCTTGCACATGCACAGTATAACTACTAGCTGCAACTATAACTAGAATATAGGAAAGAAATAGCTGGTAGGGCAAAGGAGCTTAATGATGCTAAAAATGAGACAGGATGAGTTAGGAGTTTTCAGATCTGTCCCTTTCTTCCTCTGTATTACAAAGAGAGCAACACAAGTGCAACTCTGAGCCAGGTTCGCACCAAGTATGCTAGCATCTTTCTTCTTGGGCTTGTTAGCGCTGCTCTCCTGTTTGAATAATTTATTCCTAAGAAAGTTGTTAAACAATATTTTCTTTTTTCATCCCTGTGCCTATGAGCTTTTGTTTATTGTTCTGTGTGTGAAGACACATCCAGTCCTGATTACAGTACAAGTTGTGACAGATGTCTTTATTACCCAGTGGAAGAGGACCTTTCCCGCAGGCATTGCTTTCTGCATGACTTTATTTGACAGGACTGGTGTGTATTGTTAAATTCCTTTTGAAATGTTCTCTTGTGGGATTTTATGCTGTCATGCATCAAGAATTGCAAAGTTCTTTTATTTAAAAATCAATAAAATAAGCTAAAACAAACAAAAAAAAAAAAAAACCCTGATAACAAATACCTTGTTTAATCAAAGGAAAGGTGAAGTTCATATACCTTGCTGCATATGAAAGTGTTTTATGCAAGGAAGGGCTCCGAGGTTTTTGTTTAAAACAAAGTCAAGTTTTTGTTTCCAAGTGTTAGTTCTTTTGTGCAAGAGATTTTTACTGCAAATGTTGCTAATAGCAAACTTTTTAATAAAGATTGACTTTGTAAACAAATAAAACTTTTTATGAAGCTTCTCAGATTCTTCTTGATACGGCCAAAAGCAATTCAGTTTCTCAAAGATCTTTGTGTTTTTCTTTGTTGAATACTGTATTATCCACATTATCAAAAGATTACTCTCAAATTTATCTCTTGATCAAAATCAGAGAGGATGTGACATGTTTGCATGGAAAATGTTTTTAAACAGATACATTAAAGGCAGAAAAAAAATAAAAAATGACGAAGAAACTGTCAAGAAGGGCTCTGTAAAAGGATATATAGTAACATGCACCTAAAGCATTTCTCAATAAATCGAAACAGGATTTAGTAAACAGATCGTAATTCATACATGTATCTTAGTGAATGCAAAGTTACATATTTAATGGTACTGCATCATAGTACTGGACTGGGAAAAAAACCTAACTTTTTAGTAGACTTGTTAATTTTGATTTTTCTGGTAGATGAAACTGGTAAGATGGCTTCTCCTAACTGAATGAAGATCTATGAGTCTGCAGGTGGTGGCAACCATTTTGGAAGTTCATGTCTGGGGATACTTTAGAAACAACGATACAAAACTTGATGACTGTCTATCTTAGCTGTATACTTTCTGCAAATTACCTACATAGAATGAACATGGAGGTGTTTGACTTGCATCCATGTCTCACCGAATTCATGTTGTGGTGATGACTTTCATAGTCAATAGACTTTATATTTGAAATAAGGTATTCTATGATATCTTAATCCATGTGGTATTAATTCTTCTGTGAGAGTATGTTTTAGTACAGCAACATTACCATTCATGTAACAATTACTGAATGTAAAGTGCATGCTCATAACAACCAGAAGAAGTAATAGCTGTGTGCAACCACGTTCCTACTGAGCTGCTGTTTAACACAGCATAATGATTGCCAAGTGAAAACACACCAGGACTTTACCCTTTCAATCTTCCGTCATGTTTTGATATGATTAAGTACCACAGTTTGATTTCTACATCAAGACCTTCATGCTCTTTAGAACGAATACATGCTGAGGAAGAGTGAATTCTAAGCTGAGTCCCTGAGCTTCAGAATTGTCTCAAAAAAATAACAAAACAAAACCTAACACCAAACCCTCTTACTACTCATTGACATAGTTGCCTAACACTTATATGTGCTACCTCTGGTTTTGAAAGCTGATATAAATCAGGGTTCTGTTGTACTTTATTAAGGTAGTTTTGCTTAGTGCGGTCTCCTATTCAGAGTATAGTTCTGCTAAATTATGTTCTCTCTTCATGTGCTGGTCTCTGTTTTTTAGTGATTAACAGAGTGGATTGCCTCTAGTGATTATAATCCTGGCATGATGAGAGATGAAGAATTAAAAAAGGGAAATGGTGTTGTGTTAGCATAGACAAGGCGAAAGAAGAAAGGAAAGGCTGTGTGCAGCATCAGGAAAAGACCAGTATTTAATTCAGAAAAAGATTTGGGTTGAAAGTGATACTTACCTTAAAATTTTGCCTATTTTTAATTTTGACTATATGGATCTTTGTTTATTAAGTAGCATTTTTTTTAACTTTGACTCTACTTCTTGTACTGCAGGATGATTGCATGGACAATACAGAAGCCAGGCCTTCCCTGTCCCCAGTTTCAAAGAAAATGATTTTGAAGGAATCAGGTTCCTGTCTTCATTAAGCAGTAGAGGACACATTGCTGGAAATCTTTCATTTTTGCTTAAGCACCTGCATACCTTTCTTTATGGTTAAATTAAGAACAGATTGTGTGAATATGATCTTTTTTTAATGATGCCGTGAATATGTGGAAGCATAGTCAGAAGGAGGTTCTATAGCTTTTAGTAACACTATTTTTCTTTTAATGTTCCTACTCCTTATGGTTTTTATCTTCTTAGTATTTGTCTGATATCTTTACCTAATGCTAAAAAAGCTGGCACAACTTCTTAATGATACAATTTTGAATAAACAGATATTTGTTTTTCTCATAGGTAGGGCTCTGAATGTGGATGTGTGTATGCTTTGAATAAAGTTTTCTTTAAATACAAAATGGCTTTGTCATTACACATTATACATGTATCCTAGATGTGTGTATATATATATCTTCCAAAGGAATGTTATTAATTTAATAATTTATCAAAGGACTCCCATGAATTTCAGTGATGGAATATCTCCTCTTCAGGACAGGTGTTCTGTGAAAAATAAATGAGGTACAGTTTTTAGACAAGATATGGCCAAGCCATATAAAGCAATTATTTTTTCTACACACATGCCTGAGAAAGTAAAGTGAGTTATCTATGATTTGAAGACTTGGGCGCTCTGAAGCAAGAATGCTTTTCTTATTCCTTGATTACTCTGTTACAGATGGTCTATGTGTTCTCTAACAAAAACTTACAATGATTTCCAGAAGAAATGAATGTATGGCACAAGTACAAAGGTAGAATAACACTATTTTTAATTCCTTTACCCAAAGATAGACCAGGAAACATGCTGACAGGCAGCCTTGCTTTGGAAAAACAAACTAAAATCGTCTGTTGTGTTGGATTACAGCCCTTTTGGTCAGAGGGCATAAAGGCAGGCTGCTGCAGGAAAGTTCAATCTAACCTACTAAACAAGCTGTACTTGAATTTAAAACACAACAAAACTGGGAAGACCAAAACAATCCCAAGTAACCCCCCTTTTTCAGCTTAATTTAGATAGCCACAAAAAAAAAAAAAAAAAAAAAAAGGAAGAAGTTTTGATGAGGAAATGCATCAGTCCTGACACTTCAAAGCTGAATCAAAATGCTTTAGGGGACTGAAGTCTGTGATGCACTCAACTATATCTACAAGCAAGTTATAGAGTGCTTTTGGTTTTTTTTTTTCTTCTTTTTTATTTGTTACTAGAAATGGATATGGGGGCTTGGTACCATTTCAGCTGCTTGTGATTTTTATAGGCATACATGATAGCTTTCGGTGAACAGATGTGCTAACATTTTGTAAATGTCCTTTGGTCTTTGGTGAGTGTGTGCTCTTTTGTGTATGTGATCACTCATACTGTATAACAGCTTGTGGTGAAGTAAAGGCTATTCAAAGGCTAGGAAAGATGGGGTTCAAATTGTCTTTGTGAATTGCTTTCCCAAGGCTGCAGGATTATAACTGTCTATATGAGGGAGAAAATTGTTATGACAGATTTATTTGCAGTGATTTTTAATTTAAAACTTTGGAATATATGAAAATTTTAACTCACAAGACCTAATCTAGATAAATAAAACCAAAGGTATTTTTCTTATTATAAACATTGACATGTTTATTTTTTAAATTTGGTTTAGCCATGTCTATTTTCATTATTTTATTATCGATTAAGCTTCCTGTATTTCACATTTTTTCTTTAAAAAGCACCAATCATAACTAACTCTAAACAAAAGATTATTTTAATGCCAAAATCTTGAAAAGTTTGAGTCAAAGGTCCCAGATGGTCATTGAGCCCTCGACATTTATTTTCCATCACCCTTTCAAAATTGCATCCATTCTGTCAGTTCAGGATATTCTACTTGAAGCAGAGTTCTGTAATGCGTTAACAGCATAGAGCTTTGAAGTTTGATCCAGTATAGTGTAAAATATCTACACAGATTTTTTAAAGATACATTTAAAAAATCTACTACCTATAGACTGAACACACTCCCTTGAAATGCTGCAAACAGCATTAGAAGAAAAGGAGTAAGAAGACCTTACTGGTCCTGTTAGCGAAAAGACTGACCTTTGTGTTTCAAGGAAAAAAGGTGTGGTTACCTACCAGCAGGTACTATTAGGAGGTCTTGTTAATGATGAATTGCATTTAAAACTTCTCTGCAAGCCAAGGCAGACTTTTAATTTTTTTTTGTGATAGCTCATTTATGTGGTTCCTGCTGAACGTGCAGGCTATTGTAACTAACCAGTTCAGGCTATACTGTAGGCTGACAAATATGCTGCTGCTGTTTGTTGTGTAGATGGTATAAAACATCAATCCTGGTAGGTGATTTCTCTATGGCACTTTTGTGCCTAAATCCTTTTATGTAATAATGTGTTTTATGTAAAAAAAAAAAAAAAAGTGGAATATCATTTAAAGGTTTATTAATATAATGCAGTATACAGTAACAAGGTCTTAGCAAATTTGATCCAGGAATAATGTGGCTACTGAATTCCCTGGAGCATAATGCCTCAGTGCTCAGAAACCATGTATGTTTTATTGCCATGCATCTGTGGCAAGGGGAATAATTTACCCCTATGGGCTGTGGACTGGATTTCTAGAAAATCAAAACTAATATGAAATTTGAGAGAAAGGAAAATGAGTTAGTGAATGGTTATCATTTAGAAACATTTTAATTAGCAGAAAGCTCTAGAATCATAAAATAGTTTATGTTGGAAAAAACCTTTAAGATCACCAGGTCAAACCATTAGAATGAGGTACTGAAATTTAACTGGGTTATCTCAGACACCTGAACACCTGAAAGTACATTCCGTTTTGTCTGCCTTCAGATTCCTCCATCAGCTTTGCTCGGGCGCTTACTGTGAACTTTTATTATTTCTTTTTTTTTTTTTTTTTTTAAGTCCTGGTGGTTAATATGGCAGTGCTATGTTTTGCCTATTGGGTATTAGCAAGTGGCAGATTGTGTTTCAGAGTTAGTGTTTCTCAGCAGGAACCACCCTCAGAGCAAGAAGTTCAGGCAAAGCATTAATAAGGTTTGATGGCCTTATGCACCAGCACTTCACTCTTTATTATTCATCCAATTTATCTGAAATTGCATTTTATCTCCTTGGCATACAAAGACAAAGTTCTAATTTTCCTGACAGCCTGCTTGAAGATGCAAAAATGGCAGTAGAGAAGAAAGAACAGTCTGCTTTTATCTCCAGAAAATTAACTACAGTTCTAACAAAAGTGAATAGCATCGCGAGCTGACTGTATTACAGTAGTTCCTTTGTGTGATGCTAGTTCAGATTTGCTGCTTGATAACTATAAAATGAAATTTAATAAAGACATCCTGATGTCCCAGAATTTTTGCCATTGGGCTGCTCATTTATCCTTCATGTGCTGGACATGTAGCAAGAGCCACCTTTGTGATCAGTGCCACAGTATGGAATATATGCTTGCTTGAATAGGTAGCCATCATATGTTGTGATGTAGTTGCAACTGGATGTTTGAAGTCCTCAAGCAAGTGCTAACCTTTGCATTTGTCTTGGGTGTATACAACCGTGCTTCTAGTTGCCAGAGATCATTCAAGAAAATCTGTAAATACTGTATATTGACCTTTCATTCTATCTTTGTGTGTTTTCCCACAGAGTCTCATTCTCCCTGTGCGATAAATAAAAGGTTCAGAATTTTTTTTTTGTTTTGATTGCTTTTCTTTCTGGGGGATATTTTTTAGAAGGTTTTGGGGCACACTGAGGTGTTTGGCATAGTGATCTAAAGAAGATAAGTGTATGACGTAAAAGAAGAGTTTCTTGAAGAGCATATGGTGCTTACGGTGTTATCGCAAACCCTGATACTTCTCACCCAGATCAAATACTTCTATTAATATTTTTGCACTCCATCAACCTTAAGCAGCAGCCACACCTTTCCAAATCAGTCTGAAATAAAGTAACCAAATCAAAGCTGAGCTTGAAATCAGGGTGATCTAACATCTTGTGCTAAGTAGAGTGCGTCTGATTAATATATGTATTGTCTCCTCTTTTAGTTTTGGAGTTTAGCTTTAACAACAGCCTGCATCTCTTCTGAGTTATAGACTGCTCTGTATCTCAGTGCATCATTTTGCTCAGAAATCACCTTCACTGTAGTTTATTTCAAAACCAGAATATGTCTGCTCAATGAGTCAGCAGGAATTGAATGAGGGAGGATGCTGCGTCTTGGCACCTGCTAGTGGGAGAGGTTCAAAAAGCATGCCTGCTCTTAGTGCTTATCTGTTTGAGAACAGTGCTCTGCGACTGGCTACCAATTGAGAGGTTATTTTGGCTATTGTTCTTATGACTCTACAGTTTTTATACTACCTTATTTTCTTACGTCCAGCATTTGGAAAAATCCTGAATTATTTATGCATAAACTATGCTGGAGATGGAAGAGCTTATAATGAACATCGTAAAGACTTCAGTGTTTGAGATTGTAAATGAAATGACCCTGCTTGTTTAATTTTTATTTGTTTGTTTTTTTTGGGTTTTTTTGGGGGTTTGTTTTTTTTTTTGGTTGCTTTTTTTTTTTTTTTTAATAAAACATGCCAAAGCTTGCCTGTTCTGGCTAACTTTTGTGTCTCAAAACTGTAGGACAACAAAGCTAGTCGCATAAAAAGTTATTTCAATTGAAGCTGCAGTTCAGTTCACTCCGTTCATAATTGTCATTATATATGCTTCTTGATGGAGATTTCATTTTGTCAAGATACGTTTGTACATTATTAATGACTCTTCCTCAGAGATACTGTTCACAGATATAGACATGCAATGCTCTGATACTGATAAAAGTGCTAAAGCCAACTGCTAAGTGCTGCCATAACTGAGTATGGCTTGAGTAAGGCAGTGTGTGTAAATTCCAGCTGACTTTGCAAGTTCCTGGTTCCATTCCAACCCTGAGACAAATAAAAGGAAAGAAAAACCTCAAGCTAGGAAAAAGAAAACAAAACCCTAGATCTTTGTTTACCTCTCTTAGGGTTTCCTTATGTACTTACTCTGGTATGGTTTTTTGCCAAGGATGTTGTCACAAGAACTGTTACAGGTTTATACTGTGGTAAAATATTGGCTATTCAAAAATATTCAGACATACAGCAAATTATGAACCATGGTGAGGCACTCCCCTCTGCTTGAAAAATGAATGTGGTATTTCATTCAACTCTGCACTGTAAGGATCTAAGTGGGAAGATCCTTTTATTCATCAAAGCTTTAGTATGATGAGTAGCTGAGGAAAAATAGGCCATTGATGGGGATTTTGGTTATCAGTCCAGAATACAATTTCAGTGTCTACGTTGCATTCTTGTATTTTTTATTATTATTATTCTTTTAAAATTCTTTTTTTTTTTTTTTTTTTTTTTCCTCAGAAGTATCTCTAACAGTGGGTGCTTTCCCAGAAAGCAGTAAAGCAGTCTTAATATATTCTTAGAAAGGTACAGGTCTGCAGGTGACACTGAATTATTGCTAGTTTGCTTTTTCTATGTATTCCTAACATAGATCTGCCTGCCAGTCCTCTAGTTATGGGATTCCTTGAAGTTATTGCTGTCAAAGACCACACAGCCTGTTGTGATGGGTTTCAGTGAGCATGTTCCCAGGCTGCTGTCATGCTTCTAACAGAGCAGAGCAAGGGTGTTCAGAGTACAGGGTGCCAATTCCCTACCTCAATAATCTTGTCACTAGAGATTGCAGGGCACAGATGCTCTGTCCTTGTTTTCCCTTCCTTTTTTTTTTTTTTTTTTTTTCTTCCTATGCTTCAGAAAAGACAGGCAGGTTGAATTTTTCTCAGCTGGTGAACTACATAGATTAGGCCAATATTCTTTAAATTATAGTCTGTGTATTCTTTTTCATGGCTGGATGACCCTGGCTATGAAGAGGAATGTTTGCTGAGACAAATGCCACTGTCAGAGTCAGCAGCTCAATATGGCAATGTTCTTGTTGAACTGCATGTTATAGCGAGCAGCTCTTGCATGGTCCATTGACTGTTCACCTCCCTCTGCTCATCTTTTAAAATTTGTTACAGTTTACACTTGCATGAAGAGATTTTTGGATACTTGTCACAGTTACAATATCTTTCCTTGAAAAGTCTGTGAAAATGCTGAAGATGGAACAAAAATTAAGACACACATCCCTGTCTCCTACTGTGCAACTTACTTAAGTACAGTCAAGAGTTCTTCTGTGACCAGTGTTGCAGCATTTCATTGTTCTGCTAGCCAGAGGTGTCTGAAAACCTGCAAAACTGCCAAGCAAGAGCCCCTGAGATCATGGCTGCAGCTGACCCTAACTTGGAATTTCTTGCTTGTGGGAAATTTCAGGTTTTGAACTGTGACTTGGGTTAACATGGGTGTAAGAAAACCTCTTGATGCGAGGAATAATAACAGACTAAGGAAAGAATTAAGAGTTTTCTTCAAACTATGCATTGTCTTAATTTATAATAGGGAACAGGTATGTTCTTGTTCTTTCCAGTTAAACTATAACCCAGAAAGAACAGGTAATCGAGACACATTGTTTAAAATCAGGGACCCTTTTTCCTCAAGAGGATGAATGTCTGACAGGAACTTGTTTCAAGTGGCCTCTAAAAGTCTTGAGGTTGCCAGCTGGGGAAACTGTGCCAAGTGTGAAAAGTGCACAGCAAGGAAGACTTCTTACTTCATCCAGAAGACCCTGGCCCAAGGCCACCAGATGACAGTGCCCAGGTGTAGATGGGAGGGGAATGGTATTAATGAGTTCTTGGAATTAATTGTAATGATTTCCTCCTATGCTTGTGAAATCTGATGAATATGTATGTTTGTGTGTAATAAATAACCAGCTTGTTGAGCTCTTGGTGTGCAAGTTAGGAGGAGTGATCCCTCTCGCACCTGGCGCCGCAATAAACATACCTGCTTTATAACTCTTTGTGAGTTATGAAGTTCTGTCCTGTAAATCACTCTCAAATACATTTCTGGTAAAGCTGATTAGCTGTCTTTGGAGAGATTGCACAATGGGAGGAGACTTCTTCCTCTTTTCTCTTCAATACCTCATTCTGTAAGAAAGCTGAAATTAGTTACTAGTTACTAGGAAAGACACATTATTCACTGAAAAATCATAATCCTTAGTTAAAAATAAAGAAGTGGTCACTGTAGATCTAGCTTGGTAAAGTACTTGTTGAAATAACTGGGCTGTGCTTCCCTGAAAGTTCTGAATTTAGCTTTTGCAGTATTTTCCAGACTTCAGCCATTGTAAAAATGCTCTGAGAAACCCAGACTGATCTCTCTCTTTAGTCTGTGGAAAATGTAGTACTTAACAGTGATTAAGTGATACTATCCTTAAAATGAAGTATGAATTTGCTGTGAGCATTTCATTGGAACCGCAGGGCTGAGGGCAACTTGGAAGAGACTTAGAAAGGAGATGGATAACAGCAGTTACTGCAATTATCCTAAAGTGAGGTTTAGGGGTGAAAGAGGTAAAAGAAGATGGCATATTGTTTGATAAAGCCTTGAAATAAAAGTGTCTGCTGGTAAAAGATTCTATGATGAATGACAGATGAATTCTCTTTAATAAAGAGGTGAAACTGGGTGGGACAGGCACTGTTACAGAGCAGTGTTATTAAGGCAGCAGGCCATCTTCTGGTTCATCCTGACCTTTTGTAGAATAACCTGCTTTGTGTCCCAGGTGACAGTACCAAAAGGGATATCTCTAGCCTCTCTTTGATGTAATCTCCTACCTTGTCATCCATTTTACAGTAAACTGTTTTACAGCTGAGACTTAATCTCATCCTCTTGTGCTAGTGTGCCCTGGGTTCAGCTGTAAGTTATTTTTCTCCTTCCTAGTAGCTGGTGCAGTTCTGTGTTTCTTCTTTAGCTTGAGAAAAATGCTGATAATACACCAATCACAGAATCACAGAATCACAGAATCCCAAGGGTTGGAAGGGACCTCAAAAGATCATCTAGTCCAACCCCCCTGCAAGAGCAGGGTAACCTACAGTACATCACACAGGAACTTGTCCAGGCGGGCCTTGAATATCTCCAGTGTAGGAGACTCCACAACCCCCCTGGGCAGCCTGTTCCAGTGCTCTGTCACTCTTACAGTAAAGAAGTTCTTCCTGATGTTAACGTGGAACTTCCTATGTTCCAGTTTACACCCATTGCCCCTTGTCCTATCACTGGATATCACTGAAAAAAGCCTAGCTCCATCATCCTGACACCTACCCTTCACATATTTGTAAACATTGATGAGGTCACCCCTCAGTCTCCTCTTTTGCAAGCTAAAGAGACCCAGCTCCCTCAGCCTCTCCTCATAAGGGAGATGTTCCACTCCCTTAATCATCTTTGTGGCTCTGCGCTGGACTCCTTCAAGCAAATCCCTGTCCTTCTTGAACAGAGGGGCCCAGAACTGGACGCAATATTCCAGATGCGGCCTCACCAAGGCTGAGTAGAGGGGGAGGAGAACCTCTCTTGACCTACTAACCACTCCCTTTCTAATGCACCCTAAGATGCCATTTGCCTTCTTGGCCACAAGAGCACATTGCTGGCTCATGGTCATCCTCCTATCCACCAGGACCCCCAGGTCCCTTTCCCCTTCACTACTTTCCAGCAGGTCAACCCCCAACCTGTACTGGTACATGGGGTTGTTCTTCCCCAGATGCAAGACTCTACACTTGCCCTTGTTAAATTTCATCAAGTTTCTCCCCGCCCAACTCTCCAGCCTGTCCAGGTCTCGCTGAATGGCAGCACAGTCCTCTGGTGTGTCAGCCACTCCTCCCAGTTTTGTGTCATCAGCAAACTTGCTGAGGGTGCACTCAGTTCCCTCATCCAGGTCATTGATGAAAATATTAAACAGCACCGGTCCCAGCACCGACCCCTGAGGAACTCCACTAGTCACAGACCTCCAGCTAGATTCTGCGCCATTGACCACAACTCTCTGCCTTCTTCCTTTCAACCAGTTCTCGATCCACCTCACTACTTGATCGTCAAGCCCACACTTCCTTAGCTTATCTATGAGGATGCTGTGGGAGACAGTATCAAATGCCTTACTGAAATCAAGAAAAACTACATCTACCGCTCTACCATCATCCCTCCACCTAGTCACTTCCTCATAGAAGGCTATAAGGTTGGTCATACATGACTTCCCCCTCATAAAACCATGTTGGCTGTTCTTAATGACCCCCTCATCCTTGATATGCCTAGTTAATGTTTTAGTTGTTGCTAAGTAATGCTTACTCTGATCAAGGACTTTTCAGTCTCATGCTCTGCCAGGGAGGAGGGGGCACAAGAAGCTGGGAAGAAGCAGAGACAGAACACCTGACCCAAACTAACCAAAGGGGTATTCCATACCACAACACATCATGCCCAGTATATAAAACTGGGAGGAGTTAGCCAGAAGGCTCAGATTGCTGCTGAGGTCAGGCTGGGTACTGGTAGGCAGGTGGTGAGCAATTGCATTGTTCATTGCTTGCTTTCTTTCTTTATTTTTTTTTTTTTTTACTTTTTTGCTTTTATATTCTCTCCCCTTGTTATTTCCCTTAGTAGCAGTAGTAGTAGTTTTGTATTACACTTTAGTTTATCTCATGCCGTGGCATTTACATGCTTTTGATTCTCCTTCCTATCCTCCCCAGATCCTGGAGGGGAGAAGGGGGAAAGGAGGAGAGTGAGTGACTGAATGGCTACAGGTTTCTGAGTTACCAGCTGGGCTTAAACGACAGTATACTGCAACACTGTGCCTTACTAATGTGCATTACTCCTTTGCTTGTGAAAAAAAAAAGCAAGAGCCTTTTCAGATCTGTTTGATTAGAGGGATGTTTTGGTTCTCAGTGTCTTCAACTTTCAAATTTCATAACAGTATAATTCTTAATGTATAACACATCTTGCAAAGAGATGTAAGGAAGAACAAACAAAGCTCCATTTCATATTTTGAGCAATGTAACAATCCCTAAGCAATGATTATATATAAATATATTTACTAAAGGTGAAAAGGAAAGATGCATTTAAAAAAATTGAAAGTGCATTGGAGATTAAATAATTGAAAGTAAATTGGAGACATATCTTGACACCTAATGCTGGACAACCAATTTACTGGAAACAGAAACTAGGATTCCTGGGGAGATGATTAAGAAATCTGAATTATTATTTTGATGTTCAGATGGTTTGTAAGAATGAACAGAGCTACAAATGTAAAACAGTAAATTTTTGTCTGGCTTAAGCACATTTATCAAAGTATAGGTTGCCTAACCATGGAATCAGTCCAGTGATCAACCTTGCATTTATTAGGGTGCCATTTCTAATCACTTGTCTTGCATGTGCATGGTCTATTGCTAATGCTAGCTTGTGATTGTGCTCCATTTTTTAGTTGAACATGATCAACAAAACATGCACAAAAGGGGAGAGGTGACAGCAGCCTCTAAAACAAACTCCCTTCCATTTCTGCTTATGCAGCAGTTCTGTCCTTTCATGCCAATAACAGCTCAATTGTATTTCACAGAGATTGTAAGTGCCTTCAGATTCACTGGACCAGTTACACAATTAGTCCTACTGACTTCCAGAAAATTTTTTGTGTATCTATCTGAGATAAGCAGGTTTAGGTTCAGAATATTGGAACAACTCTGTGTTATCTTCAGTGTTCTTCTAGAAGTGGGATCAATTTTTTAAAATGTGTGATTAATTGTAATAAATTAATGACTGCGTAAACATATAGGTGAAGTTATGCATCAAATACACAGAATATCAGAAAGATATTAAAATCTCAATGCCCTGTATAGCTTTTTTGAAGAACTTACATGAATTTGTACGACAAAATGCTGTAATTGAAAATAAAATTGTGCAACAAATGAAAGGAAAACTAGTTTTGTGGATTGTTTAGTGAAATAAATATTCACTGCAGGGGGAACAAAAAATCAGACAGATGTTACACACATGTACATGCATATGCTATATTTATGCCTTTGTAGCTATATCTGAATCAGAATGAAGATTAGAGATGCTATGTAAAGGAGTGAGAGAAAAGATGATAGAGAGGAGGAATGGGACAAGGCTTGTTGCTTGGTTTAACTATGCATCCATGGAGTTTGAGTTATGACCTTCCTATTATTTAAAATTACCTGAACCCAAAGCAATTACAATGCTTACCATTTTAAAACTTCCATTTAAATTCAGAAAATATCATATAGGTCCTCCCAAAGTTGAGCAGAAGGCAAATAAGACATTTCAATGTCAAAGAAAAAGCTATTTTCTGAGCTAAAACTATTAAACTGTGACATGTGAAGTGAAACGGATAGTGTGACAGGTATGTTTGGGCAACTTTTCATCATTAAAACCAAGTGATGAACTTAAATGGTTGTTTAAATAGAGCTTAGTTTTTCTTATTTTTCAGTACATTCCAAGCAGTTGGTAAAAAAGCAGGAAGAGAACTAAAGGACCAATTCAGAATTAACAGAATCAAAGAAATACCTTGATGATCTCCGTGGGAATTGCAGCAGGCTATTGAAAAGCAGACTGTAGCGAATCTATCTGTCTATTTATTTTTGCTGAGACCTGTGTAAGCCAGTTAGACTTACCCAAGGAATTTGCTTATATCTAGTATCTGTATTCTGTTTAGGGAATTTATTAATCAATAAAACAGAGTACCTTCTCTTCATGGTCAAGCTTATTGAGTTATTGATGACAGATTTATTTGCTGAGCTTGTTTCTCAAAAACATTTTTAACGGCTTTCTTGCTTTTATGTGTTTATTGACTTGATCTACATTTAGGTTACATTTCTTTTTAATTCACAAAGGATACAAACTCGCATATATCCACATTATGAACACATCTTGGTACATATATTTTGTTTAATTGCTTTTCAAAAAAATAAATAATTCCAGCCCAGTTTATACCTTCCTCACTTTTCTTTGCTTGCATATAAAGTTTACACCTTTTCTTGTTTGCAGTGACCCAAATTGTTTGTGCAAGTAACTGTGACAGGAAATGTGAAAAAACGAAGGCTGCTTTTCAATACCCTTGTTGCTAATTGCATAGCATCTTATTAGCACAATCATATTTCAAAGTTGTGGATGCTTAGATGCATTTGACCTTCTTAAATGAATTAATGTTAGCTTTTAATACTGAGTTTATTTCCTGCATAGTCTTTTTTTTTCCTCACCCTATTCTAAGCATGTGACACGAACACAGAAAACCAGAAACATTCTTTTTGTTATTTGACTTTGAGTTCACTTATAATGCAAGGTAGGGAAGTAATGCTTTTGAGTGCATTTGTATGTCAATATGTCATATGACAGGTTTAACATTGTAGAGCAGAGGCAAAGACAATAGCTGAGCATTGAAATAACCTTGTCATGTGCTAACAGGATTATTCTCTAACTGGTTCTGGTGATAGAGAAGACAGCAAAGCCTCTCTTCTGTTCATAAAACCAAGCGCCTGAGCTTCTACCTTGAACTTTTCCCAGCGCCCCTAATTATTTCTTTGTCAATTGCACCAGGGTAACAATAGAAATAATCTAGTTTTATTGCAAAAACTAAACAAGAGAAAGGAACAACTAAACAAAGACATACACTTACATCACCCTACAGTGTTCAGAGAACACATATTCTTTCGGATTTTAGAATGGCTTACCTCACTTTTCAGTTAGGTTACTTTTTCTTATCCTAAGGAGTAACATAGAATGCAAGACAGGAATTTATAGGTCAAGTTTTAATTCACTGGGTAATTAATCTGAGTTATGGGCAAAGTAATGAGCCAGATCTGAAGCTCTTGGCAGTGTGGCTGTTCTTTGTTCTGCACTCAGTCCTGCTCCCAAAGATAGGGATTTAGGGATATTAGATACATGTTGTGACATACATAAGGAGATATCTGTAAGGTGAGAAACAAGATATCAAGTCTTAGTGATAGTTTTCTTCCAAGCATATTCTCCAGTGCTATGTTGAGTTAAAATACTGAGTTGGTGTCCTAAATGAGTTTCTCCCTTCAGCCCACGCTGGCATTTTTAATCAGATTTAATATCTTGTACCCAGTTTCTGCGTACTGGCTCATGTATTGTTTCTTCTACAATATTCTAGGATTTGTTACATTTTCGTAACCCAGTCACATTATTTAGCAAAATCTCAATTTTCTTCTGCTTAAAAGCTTAGTCTTAGGTACTTTAAGATTTGACCCCACTTTTGCCAATCCTATTTTTTCATTTGTGGAGGTATTTGTAAGAGCTTTGGAAAAAAAAAAAAACAAAACCCAAACAAACCATAGATTTCTTCAAGTATAGAAGACAGTGCTAGTTGCATTACCATGAGATTCTTGGTCATTTGTCCCTGCAGGAATATTAATTTCACTCAAAAGTCTTGCTACCGTACATCTTTATTTGTCTTCACGTAGCAGTGGTTTGGTTCTCATTTTGCATTCTCAGTGACTTAATTTAGCCTGACTTCAGCTGACTTACCTCTGGTTTACACCAGTGGGAGGAAAGGAAAGTAAAGACATTCAACTATACACACTTTGATATTATTTTAGTATTGGTTGTTAGTTCAGGATTTGGTGATAAGGCCAAGAAACACTCAAGGACTTGTATCCATAAAAGAGCCAGATGTCTCATTTAGTTTAGAAGGTTTCATCTTGTAGCTCTTCAATAAGTTATTTCCTTCAAAGTCTTAAGACATTTTCCTGTTACTTTTTTTTTGTGTAAGTTTTGCATCATGAGTTGGAGAAACTGAGTAATGAAAGAAAAATATGTAAGAAATATATTCCTTGGATTTTTATCTCAAATCTAATTAAGCAGAAGAGTGCTACATTGTCAAAGCATATCCTCAAAATGTGAGAGATTCTGAGTAAAAACTAAAGATCAGAATCCCTTTGAACTTTGAGAATATTTTGATCAGGATCTGAACTTCACAACAGGCAACTGTTGGATTTCTGTAATAGAAAGAGCCAGCGTTGCACAATCAAAGGTTCTCAAACTTCTGTAAATTCAACCCCTTACTTTTAAACTAACTCATACCTCATTATTTGAATCCATTACTACTTAATCTAGTTATAATAACTATAAAAAGTGTCTGAATTAAACACTGTAGACTGGAGGAGAATGATCAATTGAAGTCATTTTTTTTATTGGCAGAGAGAAGATGCATTCCTCAATCAAATGTTAGGGTTCTTTTCTATCCTCTGCAAACAAGTTTTGTTTCATGACTAAATTTGAGAAGTATTTGAAGGCTTACAATGGTCACATTCATGTTTTTCAGAGAGTTTTTTTCCTTCAAAAATGTGAACAATTTGCAAACTCTGGTTAAAACATTTTGTTAGAAGTTTTAAGCTTCCTGTGACTGCCATAGGTAAGGAGTATCATAGGATTATTTAGGTTGGAAAAGACCCTTGAAACCACCAAGTCCAATCGTTAGCCTGACACTGCCAAGTCCACCACCAAACCATGTCCCTAGATGCTACATATACTCATCTTTTAAATGCCTCCAGGGATGAGGTCTGAACCACTTCTCTGGGCAGCCTGTTACAGTCCTTCACATCCTTTTTGGTGATGAAATTTTTCATAATATCCAGTCTACCTCCCCCCAGTGCCACTTGAAGCTGTATCCTCTTGTCCTATTACTTGTTACTTGGGAGAAGAGGCTGACCCCACCTCACTACAACTTCAGGTAGTTGTAGAAAGCAATAAGACCCTCCCTGAGACTTCTCTTCTCCAGAATAAACAACCTTAGTTCCTTCAAGCACTTATTACGAGACTTATTCTCCAGATCCTTTATAAGCTTTGTTGCCCTTCTTTGGACACAAATATATTGCTATCTTTTTCATCATTCCCTACTTTAATTGCTGAATTATTTAATAGCCTTTAACAGCAACATGTTATTTTTATGCTTCCCAAATACATAATACAAACAGCAAATAAAACTGGAGAGGTTTTTTCCTTTTTTTTTATTTTTTCCTTTTTTCCTTCCTTCTTGTGTGTTTCTAACAGAATTGTCAATACTTCCTATCTTGTAATAGTCCCAAATTGGTTTCTCTGTGTGTTTACCAGCCCTCAGTGAAAACAGCTTGCAAATCTAATTGAACATCAAAATCCTTTTAAAAATTACTCTCTTTACCGCAGTAAACTGGATTAGTTTTGCAGCAGTGTATTTTTTATTCTTATACCTTGTAAAATACAAAGTACTGAGTAAGAAGTCTATAGTGTCTTAATAAGTACCTGGCCTTGGGCCACCTGGTCATCCTAAGTCTGGAGAGAAGCAAGTGAGATAGATGAAGCTGACTTAGTGACATCTGAAGATTCAAGTGAGAAGAAACTATTACCAATAATGAGAACCTCCCACCAGGAACATTTTGTTGGCATTCACCTTTTGTGGTAAAGCCAGGTGTTCTCCTAGGGCGGAGGACTTGGCTATTTCCAAAAGGTCAGTGTGCTGCGAAGAAAGTGAATCTTTGACTGGTATGTCCTTAAGGCACTTGACTGATCTTGCTCCTGCAGGAGCTCATTCTTGTATTAAATCTTACCCCCTACATCTAATGGAAACCTTCATAAATATCTTCATACAGTGGCTTATGTGCAGCCAGCAAGTAATTCTACACAATAAACAGACTCTAGTGGCCTTCCCAGATTATCCTGTGTGATTCTGTATCTCAGTCCCATATGAAGAACATACACAACAACTTGTTTCATAATGATAGAGGCACAGATATGTTTAGCAGGCTCTGCATCAGAAGGAAAAGCTCAGTATTTTGTCATAAAGATGTGAAATAAATTCCGTTACATAGCAGTATTTACATTTATGTCATTGGCCTTTGTAAAAGATGTTGGTGAGAAAAATATTATCCTCTTTGGCTTTGTATATCCCCATGCTATATTGATATCCAGAAACAGCTCATGGTCCTGTCAAAGTACTCAATTATACAATTGATCATAGAATCATAGGTTAGGGTTGGAAAGGACCTTAAGATTGTTCAGTTCCATCCCCCCTGCCATGGGCAGGGACACCTGACACTAAACCACGCCACCCAAGGCTTCGTCCAACCTGACCTTGAGCACTGCAAGGGATGGAATATTCACAGCTTCCTTGGGCAACCCTTTCCAGTGCCTCTCCACCCTAACAGTAAAGAACTTCTTCCTTATACCCAATCTAAACTTCCTCTGTCTAAGTTTTAATCTGTTACGCCTTGTCCTATCACTACAGTCCTTAATGAAGAGTCCCTCCCCAGCATCCTTATAAGCCCCCTTCAGATACTAGAAGGCTGCTATGAGGTCTCCACACAGCCTTCTCTTCCTTCTCCAGGCTGAATAGTCCCAACTTTCTCAGCCTGTTTTCATACAGGATGTGCTCCAGGCTTCTGATCATCCTCGTGGCCCTCCCCTGTACTTGTTCCAACAGCTCCATGTCCTTTTTATGTTGAGGACACCAGAACTGTACGCAATACTCCAAGTGAGGTCTCATGAGAGCAGAGTAGAGGGACAGGATCACCTCCTTCGACCTGCTGGTCACGCTCCTTTTGATGCAGCCCAGGATACAACTGGCTTTCTGAATCTGTTTACAAATCACAGCAACCATTAAAAACACTGATATAAAAACACCTGTTTTTCAGATTGGATTACCCAACCCACCAGCACTAATTTCCTTTGTCTGCTGTAATTCCATGTCCAAGTTTATACTCATAATAATTGAAAATTCATGTTCTGCACTAGGGTTATAACTGAGACCCTCTGAAATAGTGGCTGCTGCATCCCTGTTTTAAGCAGAAACCCATTCTGAAGTGTATAATACTACAGTTTTGTGAACTTCAAATGATATTTGTGAGTTTATGGGTGAAGTTCAAGCTTGACATTTACATTATATATGGAATGTAAAATGTACCTTCTTAAAAATACTTGTTCAAGTTTCTGCAAGTGGAATTGTTTCAAGTGGAGAAAGGGAAAGGCTTATAAAGAATTCTTCACCAGTGTCCCTCAGTTATGAAATGATTTTCTTTTTGTTTGTCAACTAGGGTACTGATCTGCTAATGTCCTAGGTATTTTGAAAAGCGGTTGTTTTTTGTTGTTTTTTTTTTTTTGGTTTTTTTTTTTTTTTTTGCTATACATGGCTGCATAATTCTGGCTGAATTTTAAATTAATACTTTAAGATTTGGATTGTGATCTCTTCTGTGGAACAATGGAGAATAATTACTGTTAGGAATTTCTTGACAGTGCTCAAAAGCCCCCTTTCAACACTTCTCTCTTGTTCTGCTGTGTTAATTAGGTATACCATCTGCTAATGATCTTCCGCCTGTATCACCATAACACTGAATTTTGAATTTTTGTGCATTGGCATGTGTGTTCACACCCTGTCTGGTACTCCAGTGATGTTTGCTCTGATCTCTGTTGTGCGTCACTGAGAACTTCTTTGGAAATGCTCCCTTAATTTCTTTGTTCCTTATACCTCATGTTAAAAGTGAAAAAAAAAATTAATAAATTCCTATTTAAGTTTTATATAAATCATTACAATAAGCAAAAAATGCCAAACTAGTCTTTGTTAATTCGATTAGCTACCATTTTTTTTTTTTTTCCAGGCCAGAAGTATTAATTTGCTGTGGTTAATGGCAATGAATTTTGGGGATTGCAGAAAAAAACTCTGATTCTGGGCTTTGTTGCAGTGTGCATAGGATGGTATATAAAGATGAATGCCATAAGAAGTTTGAGAGTCCTTCCTCCATTATGAAGCACAGCTAACTATTTTGAACAGAGAAACATTAGGACTCATAGTCGCAAGATGCAGTACATACCAGACAAAGAAGACTTTGTGCCTGCAGCACGCTTGCACATAAATCTGAAGTGCTACTGTATCTACTGAGTGCAGAATCACAGGAATAAACATATTTTTACACTTGGTTTTATGAAAACAATATTTTTTTTTTTTTAAGAGGCAAATAGTGTCCTTAGCCAGAAGGTCTATAAAATCTAATAAATGTAACTTGCAGATGTTTGTTTGAGGTCCTAAACCACCAAACAATGTTAAATATGCATCAAACTGCCCATATCTAGGAAACAAAGTAGTAGTCTGTTTGCCCTTCAGCTCTTCTGTTGCTTCCACAGCTTTTTTATAAATGGGAGTTTGGCTTATAAAAAGCTTTAAACCTTGTTAAACTCCCCAAAACACTTAAATATTTTTTGTAGCTTATTTACCTCAGATGGTAAATAGGCTCTTGAAGCTTCTCTTGGAGAGGACAAGCTGACACAAAGAATAGTGTATCTGATATGGCGTCAGTTTTACCAAAATACCTTCTCTGTGGACTAAGCTGAAGTCAAGAGCAGGTTGACATTGAACTTATCAGGTATAATTACCTGAATCAAAGTATTAGATAGATTGCACATTTGTCTTTTCTGTATGTTTTTGAAACCCCACCAATTTCATCACAGGCTTCACTGAATTCTCACTTTTTTCAGGTCTATTTACGCACTGATTTTTTTTTTTTTTTTTTTTTTTTTTTTAGTGTAGCTTATATTTGTTCAGCTGTTATATACAGCTCATTCTTTACTTTCTTGCAGAAGCCTTCTCGGACAGGATTGTAATTGTCATGTGGTTACTAAGTTTCTATGTTGTTCCTTGGACATTGTAAACCTGACTAGAATTTTCAGCAAATGCTCACCTGCTGTTATTAATTAAGCAACCTGGAAAACATACAGTCACAGAAACATCATGTACTTATAGAAGGGATGACAGTACAGACAAATGTAGCTCCTTTGATTTTGATTTCAAATAATATATTTGATGTAATCAATGCTAATTTTTTTTACAAGTATCATTACCTTAAAGAAATGATGTCTGCTAATCACCAAACAGAATCAGCATCTATATCACAGCTACAATTTAAAAACAATGAAATGTTATTGTAATGACAGCTCCCAGTTACATTTTTTCTTCTAACGTGCCTAAATTTTTGTTTAAACCTCTTACTTAAATAGGACATAGGGCGAGTTTTCTTGAGCCACCTTGTTAGAAAAATAACATTACCTAGCCATCCAAGCTTGCTTTAATGCCTCTTTTCTTCATCTAAAGCAAGTGAGGAAAAAAAAAAATAAATCATCAAAGCCATTGATATCTTATATAAAGCAGTTTAATCTGAAAACAAGACACGAGCATAAGAAAGATCAACATCTCTCTTGAAGCTACATATTTCAGTTAAAACATTTATTTTCTTTATATTTTTTTTCATATATAGATACTGACAAAAAAGGATGTATTCTGGGACTAGTCTATCATCCCATATCTCTAGAGTGTTTATCTATGACTTTCCTATTTTTGTTCCTGTAAAATGAAAACTGATTTTGAATGGAAGTCTGAAGTGCTGCTTCTTATTCCTTTGTTTTTTACTGACCCAGCTGATACACAGTAGGGTCTTTAACTTTTTTGAAGTTAATTACAAAGACAAAACAGATTAGATTATGAATTTTAGGAACCATGAAGTAGTAAACCCAATCATTTACTGGACAGATTAATCGAGTTACTCAACTTCATCTGCAATGAAATAATGTGGCAGTAAGGCATGTCTAAGACCTGTGGACTCACATGACATTTGCAGCAGATTCCCAGAAAGGCCCATACACCCCAAATAGTCTAGGTTAAAACCAGTTATACTGTGGAAAATTAAATTACGTGGTTTTCACCTGTTTGGCTGGTTTAGATGATGGATTTGTTTTTATAAGTCAAAAATATTCGAGCCTAATTTGGTTTTGTAACTGTATTTTCCTTTCTTCTCTGTCCTGGAATACACTGATTATATTGTAATGCTAAGGCAAAATATCTGTCATAGAAACTAAACTGCAAAATATCAGCATCATTGATGACTTGAGAAGTCATTTATATGGATGCTGTCAAAGGAGAAGTGTTAACTGTCTTTGATTATTGAGATCTACTGTACATAGTGAAAGCTATCAGTATACTATCTAGCCAAATTCACCATGCTGTATGGATGGTCCATCAGAAGGATAAGCTCATGAGAAAATGAACTGTTTCAGATATCTTGGGTAGCACAGAATGCCATTCTAGATTTCTAACGAATTGTTTTTTCAGTTTTTAACTAGCAAATTCGTATTGCACTGCATGTGTTGCAGTGTGTGCAAGACGGAAATCACTTTGGATTTAATAAAAAATTAAAATAATGAAATACTTTCTCTTGGCTGGATTTAATAGGTTTTTCTTTCCACAACTTCTACAAGTCAATAGAATTGGTTTTCCATGCATATAAAGCATGAAAGGATTACTATAAACGTTCATACCAACTTTGTTCTTTTTAAATATAAATATGAATAGGCAGATGACAAATGATTGACAATGTTTCGAAAAGTACACCTTGAGAAAGCTAATTAGGACAGATCTAACTAAATGTAAATGAAGTGCCAGCAGCTCTCTCTTGAATCATACTGTGTGAATTACTTTTTTGCATGGCACTTCTGAACATACCTACTTCTATATCAATGGTGCTAGGTAGAAGGACAAAACCTTACCTATAGGTACAAATAATACTTATAGTATGCTGAAAGGGGCTCTTGACTAGTTTTAGATTTTCTTTTTCCTGCAGCATTTTCTTATACACTTGAAAGATTGTGAGGGATCTGAAACAGGGACAATTTTCTAACCTATGAGCAAATCTAAATATATTACATTCTGTCTTTCTAGCATTTTGTGGAGAATGTGTGGAGTCAGAATGAAAGTTTGCTGAGTATGTATATTTTATGACCTTGGAACTCCAAAGATTTCATAATATTAAGGTGGGTGGACTGATCACTAGGATAAGTGCAATAAACTTGCAAAGGCATATAATAGACAATATGTTATCATCTGCCAAGATGGGAAAACCACATGTAATATACTGTTACAAAATTTTCTGTTATAAAGAGATTAAATTTATGTTCCCCAGTATATCATAGAAAAAAAAGAGACATTCAGTGAACAAAAGTCTATTTCCAGTGCTTTCATGCCAAAGAGAAAATAAAAGGAAATGATGTTAATTTCTTGTAACTGCAAGAAATAAATCACATACACTGTTTAGTCCCAATGTATTTCTTTTTGTTGCTTCAAAGGAAACATAATATCAAAGAGTAGAACAATTTAGAAATATGGTTGAATGTACAGCAAAACCTTTTCTGGCTTGTGGGTTGGGTTGAGACGCTTGGGTACAGCCCAGAACGAAAAACAATGAGAGCAAAAAGTTTGAAGAGCATTCTGACATAGCAGTTCTTTTAGGAATGTGCATGGATTTGGTTGACACTAATACTGTCTATTACAATGGAGGAAAGAAAACCATGATCTCATCTCCTTCCAAGGTTGGTTGACTTCTGATATATAACTACAAAAGTTTTTTGAGTAGTCTCTTTGTTCTTTGTGGATTTCTTTGGGCAAACAAAGATCTCAAGAACACCTTTTTACCACCTCATGAACCTGGCTTGGTATTATAGGAGAGAAGACAAAGACTCTCATGCTGATGGAAGGCAGCAACAACAGCTTCATATATCCAATATATTTGTCACTGTGCTTTCCAAGCCAGATGTGTTCTCTATTGGAAAGACTACTACAGATGTGGAATGCAAAACCTCAGCTGTACAATGGGTGAGAAGGCTTAAGAGAAGAAAAGAATAGATTATCATTGGCAAAATAAAAAGTTGATGTATTTCAAAGTTAAATATTATTGAAAAGCTGAAAAATGCAGATGCTGGTTAGCCAGAGCATTTTATAATCACGTATCAGATTCTCCAGACTGTCACATTTGAATGCTCGCTCTCTTTTCCCAAATACTAACCTCTAAGAAAAATTTAGGTAGAAATTGAGTTTTAAAACAATGATTTCATCTGCCATCAAACCATACAGAATTTATGATTGCATACCAATATGTAATTTTTAAAACCCACCATTTTATGTTTTTTTTCACGTGCCTTTTTTAAACCAGTAGGCAATCTCATGCTTCATTTGTAATGAGTTCATTCTGTTCCTTTCAACTGAGATAAATACCAAATGCATTTCTATCGGACAAACATAAAGAGTAGTGTAGATGGTCAAATCTCAACATCACTAGGTGTACTGGTTAATTATTGTGTGCTCATACATTACCCTTACTTAAGTAGAAATCTTTAAGTGCACGGGGTACTACTTGAGCTTAGATCTATGGTATGACTTGCTAAACACACAGGTAAATAAACATAATTTAACACTTGGTATGTTAAAGACTGATTTCTCTGTCCTTTGAGATGGTCTATTTGTTTCTAGGAATGCTGATTCACTCCAAGGTGACTACTTTAAACAAGGCATTTCCATATGTTGAGAGTAGTACTGCATTTCAGAATGGTGCTGTTACACTTTTGCAAAGATACAAGACATCTGATTTTGATTTAATGTTCATGTCTCATTGGGTTTGCCTTTGTCAACAAAAGCATAAGAATTAGGGAATAACTTTGGATTTCATGTGCAAAAATTTTGGAAAGATCTCACGTAAGTTTATTTAAAGTTGTCACTGTATGGAATTGATAAACAGAATTTTATATATGTTATGTATTCTTAATTTTAATAGTTTTTTATGTATTTTATATATAATTGCTTTTCTAAGCCTATTTAATGACATTAATTTCCACACATATAGTTTATGAAGCTTTTTTTTTTTTTTTTTACATATTCCATCTACACTTCTGTGTTAAATACAGTGCAATGTGTAAACTATTTTTTTGCATGTGTGTGTGCAAGTGTGAAGCTAATTCTTTCTAGTCCCTTTAACAGAATAAATCCAATGAATTGAAAACCCTCTGAAGTCTGTGTAGAAGTCTGATGTGCTAGAGACAACTGCGGCTTTTACTTATTTGGAAATTTTATTTAGCTTTTGAGAATGCAGTTTTGAGCTTCTGTAAAGCTGTAAAGAACCATTTGTTATAGAACCTGGGCATTTGTCATTGTCCTAAGGTACCTAAAACAGTCTTGCAAAGACATATGAATCAACATTTCTCTACAACCTACTGTTGAATGCTGAACCTGAGCTGTCAGTAGGAGTTAGAACATATGATATTATGAGATGTTACTCTTCTAAAGTCACTTATTCTTGTTTCTGCCTCTATAAAGACATGTTAAAATGAGGTAGAATATGGATTCTGAGGCAGAAAGGCTGGAAAATAATTAGAGACAGATATATATTTCCGTATTTTAATAATGCAGTGTATTTTTACTTGATTATGCTGGAAGTAAAAATTCTAAGAACAGGCCCCCACAAATGCTACACAGTACCCAAGTGTGCACAAGCAGTCAGAGAGTGACACAGTATTTAGCATCCAAAGCAGGACACTGCACCAGTTAGGAAGAAGCCCCCACAGAGAGACACATGCACAGACTCCTTCCCTGGATGTGAGATTTGCAGTTCATGAGTGACCTGTCTTGCCATTGAAGTCAAAGCCAAGGCTCACAGTCCAACTGCTGACAATTTTCTCTTCTCTTTTGTGTTTGTGATTACAGGGACTCAATGGAATAAAGCAATGTGGTCTACTAAGCAACCAGCTCTTCCCTTGCTGCTCTCTTTTGAAGGATCTGGATTATTAACTGCTGATTTTTCACCATCTTGTCTTAAAATACTCATCTGAGCCATGCCACTTTTGCAAGTGGTAGAGCTGTTTAGATGCAATGGATTTTACAGGTAGACAAGGGATATGGTGCAAAGCGTAAAACTCTGAAACTATGTTGCAGTGTTTCTTGAAAGAGTTAGTGCGAGTTCTAGTGAACAGACTGCCGTGAAGCATCCTATAGTTTTGCACCTGTTTCAGATATAATTATCTTCATATTTTACATCGTATGTTTAAAAGGTAACATTTTGTTTGAAAGGTAACATTTTATTCAGTCTGGTTTTGCTGTTGATGTTAAACTAAAAGATGTTGTCAGCCTAAAAAGAGTAATGTGCATTTGAAATTTTCATTATTTATCATTTTAGGAAATGTTGATAATAGTTTCACATCTTTCTCAGTGCTTTTCTTATGGTTTAGCTTCCCAGATTAATCTTTCTTGTTTTGTAAGTAGAGATATGGTGCCAGGTTTTGGATTTTTTCTCCTGCCGTTTTGTGGTGTGTGGTCATCTGTACTTCAATATTTAGAACCATAGAATCATAGAACAGTTAGGCTTGGAAAGGACCTTAAGATCATCTAGTTCCAACCCCCTTGCCATGAGCAGGGACATCTCACACTAAACCATGTCACCCAAGACTCCATCCAACCTGTCCTGGAACACTACGAGGGATGGAGCATTCGCAACCACCCTGGGCAACCCATTCCAGAGCCTCACCACCCTAACAGTAAAGAATTTATTCCTAATATCTAAACTTCCCCTGTCTAAGTTTTAACCCTTTACCTCTTGTCCTACCTCTACAGTCCTGAATGAATAGTCCATCCCCAGCATCCCTATAGCCCCTCTTCAGATACTGGAAGGCGGCTATGAGGACATTCAGATTGTGTGTACTAATTATGGCAAGTATTGTCTTCTTGTCTGAGTCAGACCTATCTCATGAAGGAGATCAAAATCAATAATTTTGTTTAGTTAGAATAGCGATGACTGTATACAAAACTATATAGTGAATTGTTATCCTATGAACCTTTTTAGAACATTACTGCTCCTATGGCCATAGAAGCTTACAGCCTAACACAGAGGTAAACAGAACAAAAACCAGTGTAATAGATTCATGAAGTCAGACAGAGAATTCGTGAAGGAAAGTAGATGGAGAATAGAAAATACTGAGAAAATGTTGCTGGGCATACTAAGAAGCCATATACTAGTTTGTGACCATTACCAATCTGACTGCAACCACAGA
Source organism: Lathamus discolor (assembly GCF_037157495.1). Taxonomy (NCBI): domain Eukaryota; kingdom Metazoa; phylum Chordata; class Aves; order Psittaciformes; family Psittacidae; genus Lathamus; species Lathamus discolor. Next base: position 65,162,953 of record NC_088909.1, read on the forward strand.
ATATGACAACCGTTAAGAAACACCGAAAAATGAAGAGAGGCATTTATTACTGTATGTACATTATTTATAGAAACTAATCAGAGGAGGACAACCAAACCCAGAAGGTTATATGCAGAATTTTCCACTGTCCTGGGTTCAGCAGCAACAGTCATTTTTTCTCCTTCTTAGTGGCTGGTGCAGTGCTGTGGTTTTGACTTTCAGTCTGGGAACAGCTCTGATAACACTGACATTTTTACTTGCTGTTTAGCCATGTTTAGTCTGACCAAGGGCTTTCTGAGTCTCATGCTCTGCCAGGGAGGAGGGGAAGCCAGGAGGAAGCAGAGACAGGACACCTGACCCAAACTAGCCAAAGAGGTATTCCATACCACAGCACATCATGCCCAGGATATAAAACTGGGGACAGTTACCCGGAAGGGTGAGATCACTGCTTGGGTCGGGCTGGGTATCAGCCAGTGGCTAGTGAGCGGTTGTATTCTCTTCCCTTATTATTTCCCTTATCATTATTATTACTGGTGGCAGCAGCAGTGGTTTGTGTTATACCTTGATTACTGGACTGGTTACTGGACTTGGTTACTTATCTCAACCCATGGGAGTTACATTCTTTCGATTCTCCTCCCCATCCCTCCTGAAGCAGGGGAGAGGAAAGCAGGGGGAGTAAGAGAGTGACTGAGTGGCTGAGTTGCTGACTGGGCTTAAACCACGACATCCACTTTGTGCATACCTTCACAAAATATATCATGACTGACTGACCCTTTAACTAGCCTATATCTTGCTATGTGAATCCAACAAAACACAGTTTTGGCCATCTATACAAATGATGCAAGAAGAAAACACTGTCTTCTAGAACTAAAACTAAGGTCCAGTTCCTTCTAATTTGGTGCTCAAAAGTTTCTTGTAAACTGCTCAACTTTATATTGAATCACACTTTGGTTGGTTTTGATCTAAGTTTGAATGTAAAGTCTTATTTTCAACTTTGAATAGAAAATATTCAGCAATTTGCTTTACATTAGTTTTAGAACTGCATGCATAGTCCTAATATGCTCTGTTACTTCTGAAAGTTTCAGCAGAGACTGAACTTATTTAATCCCTTTATAAACTGGTGTGAAAGCTTTGAACTTGTGATTGCTGGTTTGCTTATGTGCATGCAGAGGGTTTGTCTGATACATGCTTTCATCTCCTCCTTATGGTGTGGAATTCTCCAAGACTCTGCAAACAGTCTGTGTATGGGTGACAATGCAGGGCATATAGCTTAATGTAAAACAATTGGATACTTATATTTTGGAAGTATTATAAGAAATTGAAGAGGCAACAATGCCTGCTATGACATTCCTAAATGAGAAATGCTTGATAATGCCTAAAGATGTCTCTGTCCACTGTCTTCATCCAGATGAATGAATTTTGGTCCAAGCACTTCACTCTACTTCTGCCAGATTCTGAACTTGGCAGTATTTTACTTTGATTTATTCACCTTTTAGTATCACATTGCTAGGTGCCTTGCAATAAAGAATTACAAGTCAAGTGTCATTATTGAAGTTTTCCAAGACAGAAAAAAAGTGTGTTAAGTCACTTGTATCCATCATCTGACCTTAAACATCAGATTAAACCAAGACTTCCTCTGACTGGTAAGTAAACCTTGGCTGGCTCTGGAGTCATTATGTTTGTGTGACACTTTCCTTCATTCTAGTACCACTACCATATTATTATAGCAATAATGCTTATTTTTGTACTTAGAGTGAAGCTGATAAACATTGAAAATGCAAAGTCAGGAATTAATTTCCTTGGCAAATTCATACAACATCTTGTCATAGCTATTCATTCTTCTACAGTATATTATCCAAAGCAGATAACTGCTATATCATTTAAATTCAAGAGTATCTTGCACAGCATATGTCCATGTCACGGATAAAAGCATAAAGTCCCTTGCAAGAAAAGAAAACTGTTTTCTTGTAAAATTTGTAGTATGTCTTTGAACTACCTTTTGAAAATAGCTAATATGAAAAAAAGCAAGGAGAATCTGATAGGCCACTTGAAAGAAAGGTTAGGAATGGAAAAAAACTGAGAGGTAGTGAGATGTTCACATGTAGGAGGAACTTAGTGGTGGAGTTATTCTGATTTAACTGTAATTTTAGTTTGTGGATTAGTCACATTCCCAGAATCCCAAATGCTTATTTCACAGTTGTCTATGTGATTTTAAGTTGCACGCCCAGGTTCTGCTAGGATTTCTTAAGATCAAGTGAAAAAACATAGTATTTACACATGGGATAACTTTAAAAACCTCTTATTTTTCCATTGGCAATTCCATATTTAGAAAGTCATCTCATTCTGCACAAAGAATCACATCTTCTTCCGGTTTTAAATCATGGACAACTTGCCTATCTACAATCTCATTGTATAATACCAGACATTTATATTTCCAAGGAGTCTGGATTTATATACAAAGGCACAATATATAAAAGAAGTATGATATTTACAATCTCAAAGCATCTCTAGCATTTTCCCACTAACTTTCCTAAAAGATTACCCTGAATATAATAGTTACTGTGCATCTTTTCAAGGTGATAAATATAAATTTTGTACCTGGGAGCCTGTCTGTGCAGAGCTCCTTGTGATCTTTTTCCTGCATGTAGGCTTTGAAAACTGCTGATGGAGAATATATTAAAAGTTTTTTGAGTTGGTAAAAGAATACTTCTCTGTTCACAGAACACCAACTAATGTTAAAGGCTTGTTTCAGTTCTAGCCTGTTCATTACATAGAGAGACATAAATCTGTACCTCCTTTCTCACATTCTCTGACTTTCTCACATTCAAGAAGTACTTGTCAAGTGACTTGGATGTTCCATTGTTGTCAGTAATGGTTCATACCATAATTTTGTTTTGCATGCAATCACTTTCTAAGACAAAGTAAGTTTAAAATATATTGGTATACTGGGAGAGAATATAGTGTTTATAATCATTATACATTTAAGGAAAAGTCTTCAGCTTCTATATTCTAACAAAAATGTTTCTAGTATGGCACACCAGAGTCATAAATATGCATTTAAGCCCAAATTCAAGCTGGATATAAATTATGCCTGTTCAGCAGAAAATTAGGATTTAGCCAAATTGTTCCTTGTTCAGGTCTACTAGCTAAGTGATTCTACTCATTTCCAATTAAAATGTTTTGGTGTCAAAAAAATGCTATTAAAAGACAACTACGGTCTAGTTAATTCTGGATGCTGCGTTAGGGCTCATGTTATGTACCCATTACAGCTTAAAGTGCTGCATAAATAGTTCTATTTGTTTTGTTTGATTCTTTTACAAACAAGATAATTTATTCCCCAGACTCCTACATTACTACACGCAATGTTTCCAAAGTCATTTAAAGACCCTCAGGCTCTAAAAGTAGAGAAAGAAAATTCTAAAATATCCTTGTGCCATTTTTGCTTTCTTTTTTTTTTTTTTTTTTTTCACAACCTTGTTATGGAAAATCATTCTGGAAAGCATCAGCCTTGCTGTGATGCTTAGGATGGCATAGTCTCTGGATCCCAGTGCCTGTGTGTACATGTGAAAAGTACAGCTGTGCATTTGAATTCTCAGCAGGAAGTTTCATTCTCTCACAGAAACATCATCAGATGTTCAAGATCTGGGAGCTAGTTATTTTTGGTGGTAGGTTTTTTTTTGCTTTCTTTCGTTAATATGTTACAGTCCTAGAGGAATCACTATGGTGACGGTGCAAGTTACATTACTGGAGCAAACCTTCAGCTGGAAATGCATTCAGAGATGTTTTTTAACTATTGATTAGGAGCTGGGTGAATAAAGAATATTTCTTGAAAGAGGAGTCTATGTTAGAAAACAAAATAGATTAAAAGTTCTGTCTGAATGAGAGAGGGGTAATTTCAAAGGAATTCTGTATCTTTGAACATCAGCTCCCTAAGTCTGTCTTTGTAACTTACATTCTGACTTAGAATGAGAGCAATGCAAGACTTCATTCTGTGAGAGTAAGATACTGATTTCTCAGACCTTATTACGCCTGTAGGGAAATCATAATAATGTTTACCATTTGCATACATGTTCAAAGTGCAAGGTAACCTTGCAACACACTGAAGATATACCACTTCTGTGTCAATATCGTTAGCCTATTTGATTGATGGTGAAGCTAAGGTACACTCATGCTGCACTGACCGCAGGACCCCCAAGACAGTTTGAACTAGTTTAGGTATTGCTAAATGCAGTGTTTCCTTGTAGCTCCAGGTAGCCTCATAGCCAGGACTTTTATCCATGCTTTTGGGCAGATTTTTGCATTTTGTGCTGAACACTGACTGTGCTGTGACATCCAAAGGTAGACAAAGTACATTTGCATGAACAGGAGACATTACGCTGGAAAAATGCCCTAAAACACAGCACAGAAGAGCTTTGGCCAAGTGAAACCTAAAGCTGCAGGCTTCGTCGGATCTTGGATACATGATCAGAATATATCATCTTCCAAATTCAGAAAATAATTGATAAGCAATTACTGGTACACGCACTTTAAACTAAGGTAACTGTCCTCATTTGAGAATTTATCCCTTTCTAATTTAAAATAATTTTATCCTTGAAGCAACAATCACCTGGTCTTGAGCTCCCTGTACATTACTCATTTCTTCAGTATCAGTGCCCTGCAGGGTACCCTGCTTTATCTTTGTTCCTAGCAATTTATCTTAGTCAGTGTGGCTACCACTAAGGGTTAGTCAGGAAACTGAAGACTCGTAGTTCTGCCTTCTTATCTGCACTTCAACTTCTTTACATCTCAAAAGTGTAAATATTTCCTATGGTCCTTTGGTCAGAGTTTGATAGGGTATTTTTCTGTTTAGCAAGAGATATGCTGTACCTTGTGCCTTCCTTTTTCTTCAGGCCTGCCATGCATTTTCAAACTGCAATCATAACCCAATCAAAAATAGCTTAAGCTCTCTTCTTGGCTGTACATATCAGTACAGTCCCCAAAAACTTAAATACAGAAATAAACTGACTTGCTGTTTTTATTTCCAGGAAGAGATTGCTAGCTCGTTTGCTCCTACATGCATATCTCACCCCAGTTTTAAAAGTATGTTTTGTTTAAAGGCCTTGTAAATGATTTTTCACTGAGACAAAGTCACAAAGATAATTACATTCCAAACATTCTTAATTGTTCAGGCACTTTCTCGAAACACCCAAAAAGTTTACATTCTCAGAAGACGTAGGGAATAAAGGAGACCCATAAGTTTTACAGGTTTGGCATCACAGTGTTTGAAATGTTTTTTAAATGTTACTTGGACAAGCATATGGCAAATGCACTGCCAGACTGTTGCTGAATTTTTTTGCTAAGTACCAAAAATTTTTTAACCCAAGACTAAAAGGTTCAGATTTTGCCATTTCTGTGATTTCTTCTTTAACATGCTGAAACTCAGGATTTCTTATCTTTCTGATTGTGCACTCCACCTTATCTTTGGCCTGCTGATGGATAAAATGAAGCATCTTGAGTAATAAAGATTATCAGCTGTAACAGATTGCCATTTTAGCTCTACAACTTTTCAGTTAAATTCTCAGTGTGTTATCCAAGATGGTGATAACTGTGCTTCTAGTCCAAATGACAGATGTGCAAAAGTTTGATTCCCTGGAAATGTAAAACTCAGTTAGTGTTTGAGATAGCTTTAACCCTCTGCATATTTACACGTCCTGACCTTGAAAATCATACTCACTCGGTTATTTCAGTTTACGTAAGCATGCTGAGAAACCAGGCAAGGAGGACTATGTAGTAAAAAATATGGACTGAGGGAAAGGCTGGGAAGAAAATTTAGTACCAGAATTGTGAAAAGTGAAATAATTTGATAGCATAAGGCAGATAAAAGAAATTGTCTGTACCAGAAGGCTCATTAACCAATATACTCTGGAATGTGCAGTGAAGAGAAATAAGAAATAAACCGTTTCACTATCTAGTCAGAGAAATGTAACAGAATGTGGTTGCGGCATGGAGGAAGAATAAAAAGAATAAGTAAGGTCAATACTTCATAACGGCAATGGTAATATCTTGTCAATGAACTGTGACAAAATATTTATTTTTAATAAATTAGAAGTGCATGAAGCTTTTCTGCATAATGAAGCCCCTTCTACATAATACAGCAAATATTCCTGATACCATGGTGTTAATCATATACAATTTTTAGGTTAGTACAGTGAAAATTATTATTGAAGAAGAGCAGGATTAGAAATTAGGATCTAAATAATACAGTGTCTTGATAACCAGCTGTGAAACCAAATGAGAGGGCTTATTCCTAACTCCAACATGAGTATGGCATGTTCTCAGAGCTGGTCTAAAGCTGACATATGCTGATATGACATTATATGTTCCTAGGTTTATTTTTGCATCAATATATGGACAGTTGACCAATAATACTGTCATAGGAGAATATGGCACACAGAATGAAACAGAGTTCTGCCCTAGATATTACATGAATATATTACATATGATTGTTAATGCAAACACTATGTCAGTACTCAGTATTTAAAAAAATTAATTTAATTTTGGTACTTTTCAAATTTACTAATTTAATTTAGATTTCACTGAATATTTTTAGTGGAATATGGACATTAATCCATTTATTAACATGTATGCAGTTCATTCTGTTCCTGAGACACAGGAGTTAGTGTCTGGGTGAGCAATAGAGCAGCAAGAATTTTGGTTATTAACAGGGAGATCCAAAAGATCCATACAAGTTCATTTTTTCCACCTAGATGATTAGGGTATGCCTGCAGATAGCTAAAACTTATCTAGGAATAATTTTCCTATAAGCACATCAGTTTTTTTGTCTTGCTGAGAAGATTTTCTGCCTTTAAATAACTCTTCAGAGCCACCTTCCATTTAAGTTCAATCCTCAGATCAGGCTGGGATATGGCACATTTCCTCTCTTCTTTTTCTGGCAGCAAGTACACATTAAACAAAAAAATGAAAAAAAAGACTTATTTCAAATTTCAGTTCATAATCACTGAGGAAATTAAAATTTAAAAGCTTACAATTTCCATCTACAAATAGGAAACAACAGTGCCATAAGTAACACAAAGAAATATAAGAGAAAAAAACTTGTAAGTATATAGTTAAATTAAAAGAAAGATTTGAACTAAAATTTTGTGAAACTTTAACTTTCTCCATAAATTTTGTAAAAGGTGGTTTTGTTTTGAGTTGATTTTTTTCTTTTAGTGGGGAGGGAAATCATGCACAATATTTGGATGGAAAATTCAGAATGAAGAAAAAAAAAATCTCTATTTTCATTTGTGATAGCTGAAAATATTAGTTTTCACATTGAGGGCAAAAAAATCAAAATTTTTTTATTTCAAGAGACTCACAAATTTACATTTCAATGTCTAAAATTATATTAACTTAATATGTAGCAGTTTTAAGGAGTGCTGGAGTGGAAAAAAGCCTAGCTACTGAAAAAATAATCCTTGTTGTTTACACAGCAGCTGTTTCTTCACATGGTACATAGCTTTCACAGCATCATGACACAGAACAATAACTATGTAAACTAGTAAATCCCAGAAGTATTTTGACATCAACTTCACAGGCAGTGGTTTGCTGAAGAAGAAGATAAAGTTCAACTTAGAATCATAGAATCATAGAATAGTTAGGGTTGGAAAGGACCTCAAGATCATCTAGTTCCAACCCCCCTGCCATGGGCAGGGACACCTCACACTAAACCGTGTTACTCAAGGCTCTTTCCGACCTGGCCTTGAGCACTGCCAGGGATGGAGCATTCACAACCTCCCTGGACAACCCATTCCAGTGCCTCACCACCCTAACAGGAAAGAATTTCCTCCTTATATCCAATCTAAACTTCCCTTGTTTAAGTTTGAACCCGTTACCCCTTGTCCTATCACTACAGTCCCTGACGAAGAGTCCCTCCCCAGCATCCCTATAGGCCCCCTTCAGATACTGGGAGGCTGCTAGGAGGTCTCCATGCAGTCTTCTCTTCTCCAGGATGAACAGACCCAACTTTCTCAGCCTATCTTCATATGGGAGGTGCTCCAATCCCCTGATCATCCTCGTGGCCCTCCTCTGGACTTGTTCCAACAGCTCCATGTCCTTTTTATGTTGAGGACACCAGAACTGCACACAATACTGCAGGTGAGGTCTCACAAGGCAGAGTAGAGGGGCAGGATCACCTCCTTCGACCTGCTGGTCACGCTCCTTTTGATGCAGCCCAGGATACAGTTGGCTTTCTGGCCTGCGAGCGCACACTAAAGCCGGCTCATGTTCATTTTCTCATCACCCAGCACCCCCAAGTCCTTCTCTGCAGGGCTGCTCTGAATCTCTTCTCTGCCCAACCTGTAGCTGTGCCTGGGATTGCTTCAACCCAGGTGTAGGACCTTGCACTTGTCATGGTTAAACTTCATAACGTTGGTATCAGCCCACCTCACAAGCATGTCGAGGTCCCTCTGGATGGCATTCCTTCCCTCCAGCGTATCAACTGAACCACACAGCTTGGTGTCCTTTCAATCACTTATACAATATTATAGTTGAGTCTTTCGAGATGCGAGACTTTCTTTGTAGAATATCATTTAACAAATGTGCAAGGAAAAAATTAAACTTATATGAATATATTATGACAAACAGGTTTTTCAAATATATATCTTAAGGTTTTACTGTTTATGGAGGAGTTTGGTTTTCATACTTTAAACGCAAACTGGAAAAGCAGCAGATTGAAAACTATTCCAGTTTTAAATAATTAGACATGGAAAGCCATGAACAAGGCTAATTACCTACATTAGAAAGAGAGATAACTTTAGAAAGAACCCTTCAATTTTTAATAAAACAATTAAAGGAAATGCTGCTCCTTATATCTGTTATAATCAGTACGTCTCCTAATGCAATAATGAAAACGCTGTATGTTACTAAGGTGGAACATGGAGATAGTGCAAAATTGGCAATAAAAATATAGAAAAATTATAGCATACTTGCACCATGAAAGATTTTTAACCTACGACAAGTACTAGGGTAGAAGTGCATGCATTTTTCATTACTTAAATACTCCTGAAAACAAAAAATGCACACCTATAAATGGTTATATGATATAGCCCTTTTATACCAATAATTGCTATAAAATGTGTTTGAATCCAGCCCATGAAAATAGGTTGCTTTCTTGCATTGCTCAACTTGGAATGGTACTGTATTTCCTCACAAAGGAAACAAACAAATAAAATCATATATGAAAGAGTTTATTTTGAAAAACTAGAACTCTTCCATTGTAGTTAAGCTTGATCACAAGGAGTGATAAAAATGCTTTGTAAGATATAACTATATACCATAAAAGGAAGAGGAATATGTCTTTCAAAAATCAACAAAATATACACTTTAAGAAAGCACAGAGAGAGTTATCTCATATAGATTCAGATAGGAGGATGCAACCTAAAAACAGAGCTAAACCAAGTGACTGGCATTTGCCATTTTAAAAGGAAAAAAAAAAAAAGGCAAAAGAGGAAGCTATAAAACTGAACATAAATGAGGTATTGAGAAAATCGGCTCAAAATTCGGAGCAAAAAGGGGATTTAGGGGAGAGGAGAAAAAAGGTAAATTGGGGAAAAAACCACCAACAAAACAAAGCAATCTTTCTGTTTACCAGGCTTCTTTCCCTTTGTCTCCCTTAACTTTTATCTTTGTACAAACCTCTTTTTTATTTTTTATCCGCTTGAATAACTTTGAGTCCACCAATTTTCTATACCCCCATCAATGTTTCAAAGCATTAAAATGTATTTTAGTGAAATATAAATCAGAACAGAAACCTTCCATCTCTCCTGAAGAAGAGTTGAGGGAAGGACAAAGCCTGAGTATTTCATCATTCTACATAAGCTTTATGTAGTCCTGCACCAATATAAGGCTGACCATCTCTTTATCAGTAAAATGCCTTGAGACTTGTAGGACTAATGTGCAAGAATCGCCCAGTTAGAATTAGCTCCAAAAAAGAAACTTGTATATGTTAAATATACACATTTCCACTTCTTGATATGCCTGGAATTGCTATACTTTCATATGTACAGAGTGAAACAGCATCCAATGCAAGTACCCTTCACTGAGCCCAGCCTGGTACTGGTGCTCTGGTGGGCAGGCCCCAACCAGCAACCAGACACCTACCCAGCCTTTTCTTCATTCATCTCTCACAGAGGACAGGGAGAAAATAGAATGAAGGTGGAAGTCTTACAGATCAAGAGAATGACACCTGGGTCAGAGCAACTAGATGGTGGGCAGAGAAGAGATTCAGAGCAGCCCTGCAGAGAAGGACTTGAGGGTGTTGGTAGATGAGAAAATGAACATGAGCCGGCAGTGTGCACCTGCAGCCCAGAAAGCCAACCGTATCCTGGGCTGCATCAAAAGGAGCGTGACCAGCAGGTTGAAGGAGGTGATCCTGCCCCTCTACTCTGCTCTCGTGAGACCTCACCTGGAGTATTGTGTGCAGTTCTGGTGTCCTCAACATAAAAAGGACATGGAACTGTTGGAACAAGTCCAGAGGAGGGCCACGAGGATGATGAGGGAACTGGAGCACCTCCCGTATGAAGTCAGGCTGAGAAAGTTGGGTCTGTTCATCCTGGAGAAGAGAAGGCTGCGTGGAGACCTCATAGCAGCATTCCGGTATCTGAAGGGGGGCTATAAGGGTGCTGGAGAGGGACTGTAGTGATAGGACAAGGGGTAACGGGTTCAAACTTAAACAAGGGAAGTTTAGATTGGATATAAGGAAGAAGTTCTTTATTGTGAGGGTGGTGAGGCACTGGAATGGTTTGCCCAGGGAGGTTGTGAATGCTCCATACCTGGCAGTGCTCAAGGCCAGGTCGGAAAGAGCCTTGAGTGACATGGTTTAGTGTGAGGTGTCCCTGGCCATGGCAGTGGAGGGTTAGAACTAGATGATCTTCAGGTCCTTTCCAACACTAACTGAAATGCAAATTCTGAATATGCAATCGAAGCAAAACTAGAAATTCATCCACCCCTTCCTATCAGTGGGCAGATGTCCTGCCATTTCTTGGACAGCAGGGCCTCAGCACTTGTAACTACTGTTTAGGAAGACAGACACTGCTAACTCTGAATGTTGCTGCATCTTCCTCTTTTCCATCAGGTGTTACTGGTGAGCACAGTATGATATGGTATGGCTATCTCTCTAGTCAGCTGCGGTCAGCTCTGTCCTCACTCAGCCTCCTGTCTACCCTCAGCCTGCTGACTTTTGTGGGAAAAAGAAGGGAGAAAGTCTTAATGCTTCATGAAGCTTTTTCGGGAAGAGGTGAAACCCTGATTTGCTATCAACACTGTTTAAGCCACAGATGCAAAGAGCAGCACTGTAGGGGCTGCTATGAATACTGTTAATTTCCTAAATTCATTCCCTCCAAAGCCAGTCCAGAGGCTTGAAATCTGTGATCTACTCACAGTAATTAGCTCATAACAAAATTCAGCTTTGCCTTACAGTATTTTAAGCATGGCTAATAATGGTGATGAAGGCTAGCATTTAATAAATCCAGCTTCATCATGAGAAAGAATCTAGTGGTTTAAGAGCATGGAATAAAATGCGGTATCTTCAAAAGTATACTCTAATTGCCCTGTACAGTTGGAATGGTACAGGGCAATTTCTTGAATATGCACTTTTTTTGGGACCAATTCTTTAGATTGCCAGTCTCCTTCTCCATCCTGTGCACAGTATTGTACAGCCTGACACTTTTATTAGGAAGTATGACCTTTATTAAACAGTAGAGAAGGGAAGTGAAACTTCATCAATTTTTTGCTTGTATACTGAAATTTGCTGTTTTGTATTGCATCTGAAACATGGATTGAATTGATGATGGAGGGCAAAAATAAAAAATCCAGGACATTCAAATTTCACCAGGGGCTGAGCACCAAAAAATTGTGTGTAGAAATATGTAATATTGGAGGTTCTTTTCTGTATCTTAGTTTTCAGCTCTCTAGTTTTACACAGCATACGTTTTATGGAGGTTCAGATGAAAGAAGAATATTTTCTTGAATAATTTTTGGTTCAATATGCATTTATATTTTTTTCCTCAATCTCAGTTAAAAACTGCCCACCTTCCTCTCTCTCTCCTTCCTTCCCCTACTCCCAATTTCTCTTATATGATTAAAGACTTAAAATCAGCATCTTTCAGGTGCTTTCTACTCAGGTGTTTTGGCTACTTTGTAAGCCAAATTGACTGCTTCATTAAGATTTAAAAAAAGAGTGATGGCAATGAAACCATTTAAAAGAATTTTTAAAGATTAGAAGCTAAAGGAACATTACCCACATAATGCTGCATGAAAGTGGGAGTGAAAGCTCTTTATATCTGGTCATCTCTTATGCTTAGCATGTGTAGCTATCCTAACCTAGTCATTAAGATGGAACTGCTTTGTAAAAGCTGGAGAAATTCTCCTTATTTTGCAACAAAGAAGGATTTTGGGGGAGGACTGGAATGCAAAAGATGGAAAACAGCCTTTTAAAGGTATCTCAGAACTATTTGTTTTAGACCTGTAATTCAGGCAGTCTGCAATGCACATAAATATTTTTAATAGTGTAGCTGAGTTTCTTTTAATTTTGGTCTCATTATAGAAATTTCCAAATTCATTATGAAGACAATAAAATTCTGAAAAGAAAAAAAAAAAAGACCAAGTGTGCTTTTAAATGATTTGTCATCTTGAAATTTGATAGTGTATAATATCATGTATATGAACCTCAATATTGGCAAAACATTGGGATTCAGACAAACCAGTATCTTTCCTGAGGTCTTTGAAATGTGTAGGTATTTTCATGGTCTATGTATATTATTTCCTCATCAGCCTTAATAAGTTTGGAATTCTTAACACATATTTCTGAAAAGGAAACTTCTGAATTACGTATGCTCACAGTGTACGTAGAAGACTGAACGCACTGCATAAAAATATCTTGAACTAAGTAACCTGTTTTGAGCAAATAGGATGTTTTCATCCTGAAAGATGGCAGCATCATAAAAGCAATTTGACTTATGAAAAGAAAAATATCCTATTTCTTATTTATTTCATACCATATTGTAATTCTTGCAACAATAGTGACTGATACAAAATCATTTGTAAAATCATGACACTCTTGTTGTCATTCTTCCATAGATGGGTATTTATACTCAAATTTATATGTTTATGTACTATATTTTCATCCGGTGCCTTGAAAACTTTGCATGCAAATTAGACATGCAGTTGTGCATTTACCATTCTCAAAATATCTCTTAGCTGTCACTGTATAAAACTAGATTGTTAGGATGCAAAAGTACTAGCAGATGTACACTCTGCAATAGAAAAATTAGATACATACCTGGTTTTGGCAGCTGCTAGTCACTATATTTACATGCTGAAGTTAATTCCTCTTTTATATTTTTCTTCCGTCAATGTGCATTGTATTCTGCTTCAGAAAGATTTCAATACTGTATTTATTTCTGTTTACAAATATAGCAACTTTTTAGGGTGTACAGCTCTTTTCAATGTGCATTTCAGTTGCTTCTAAGTCATAAATATGACTGCCTCTTTATGAAGTATGGAGTGCTGAAAGCAATTATCTTTCCCTCCTCTGACCTTCCTTTTGATAAACTATATCAGTGACCAAGTGTGGTGGAGTTAGTTGTGCCTGCAAGGCTGCAGATGATTTTAGTGGGATCACGAAACACTGCCTTTGAGTCGCTGTTTTCTTAGGCCCTTTTTCTGACCTCTTGCATATGGTAAGCCTTCCCCTTGTGGTTAGTGGTCCTGGCTTGATTGTACAGCTGACCTGGATGCAGCCCAGCTGGGCAAGCCCTCCCAGGCCTTTGCTGTTGTCATGAAGAAGCTGCTGCTTTTACAGTCAGCAAGGAGAGGATGAGCTGTGTTGTCTGCTGCTCCTCTATGTGGTCAGGCTGTTGAAATGCTCCAAGCCGCCTTGTTCACATGGTTGGCTGGAAAGAGAGCCTGGATGCAAATGGGGAACCCAAACTATTCTATGATTCTGTTATTTGCTTCTGGCTGTGCTTAACCACCTGCTAAGGCACAGTTCCCACCTTTATGTCCGCATGGTCACCAGCCTGGGGATTCAGCCACCTCCTGCCACTCCGTCTTCCAGAGTACTCATGTCAGGAAAACCCCAACTCTTTTCTACTCTTTCTCTCCTCAGGTTGCTCTCTGGGAACACATCATAACAATCTGTGTTTACTAGATTAGTTTAAATATGTGCTCCCTACTGCTGGTTTAATTTCTATGAATCAAGAGCTTTATTCCAGGCATTGATTTTGGATGGGAACAAATCTTGCCACTGGGATTTCATCAGGGGAGGATGAGAATGAAATCTGCTTTTGCCATAGCAGCATTTCAGGTGAAATGGGATCTGGATAAAATCAACCCTGGTCTCTCCTGCAAAGCAGGTATTTTGGTATGAATGTAAGGAAGGGATGAATGTAAGGGATGGACAGAAACTTAAGGGGAAAAAAAAAACCAACACTATATTCTTGTTTGGAATTCTATGTGTGGGAATTTATCAGAATATTATGAATATAATAATGACATGGCTAAATGTAATGGTATAATACCAAGGGCTAGCACAATCCGTCTTAAATATTTGAAGAAATTGATTAAATGTTTTATGTCAAAAAAGCACTGAAGTATATCAGTGAACAGCTAATCCTTGCACAACCTGACAAACTTCAGAATACTATGGCAGGAAATATAAAGGAGATCCTTACTGGTTCTCAAAGTTTAACAAGCAGTGTGTTTTGTTGCTATTTTTAACACTAAATAAGAAAGAGAAAAATAACTATGATGGTGGGAAGAGCAAGTAAATAAGGAAAGGATAACAGTTACTGGTTCTACAATACCTGGATCTATGCAAATTCTTTTGCATGAGATGTTCAAGGGTTTGCTTTTAAAATAAAATCTTTGTGAAACAATTCTTACACTGCTTTACTGTTTTCACATGCGGTTTCCCTTGATTTTCTCATTCACATTCAAATTTGTGTTGTAAGCAAGGCGAAAACTTAGTTGAATGGATACACTTACCATTTTTATGTAAAATATCTGAACATATCTTATTCCAGCTCCTAACTCTCTTTAGTCTGTGTTACTTTTTGCAGACTCTTAATTCAGTATAAAGAATTTTGTCCTTTGTCTGAGCTGTAACATCACCTGAGATCCTGCTGTGTACATCCATGTTAACATGATGGGCTTTTGGGTCTGGAAATATGACCTAATGGTTTTCCAGTTTCATTCTTTGTAGAGAAGGAAGCAATTATACCAAGAACTGTATCTGCCATGTGAGAAGGCTTGTAACTTGCTTTTCTGTACATTTTTGTATCTGTCTGACTTAATAAAATTACAGTATAGTAAGTGGCTAGACAGTAGCAGAAAGTTAAGACTGTCTTGCACTGGAAATGGCATGACCCTCCCCATTTAGACATGGGGAAGCACCCAATAAATAGATGGGCCAATGGAGCTGCTGTCCTGCCACATCTTTTCTGGGAAGATGGTAACTTGAGACTTGGCTCTTTTGCTGAAGATAGATAGCACAAAGCTTTTTTAGCAGGACACTTCTACACTTCTGTAGAAGGGCAAAATGTCCTTGTGCATAATCTCATAGGATCCTAAAGTCTGGCCTGTAGGCAAAACTACACAAACATTTCAAATGAAAGACTACTGTTTGGTAGCAATTGTTTATCCTGGAGCAAATTCTAGTGTTTGCTGGTCTTTCTTTTCAGATGAGCCTCTCATCGTATAATAACCTCAGGGGCTGGAAGGAGTCATGTTTCATGCAGCTTTTGCTTTCTATACTTGAACTATTTTGATTTTTAGAGAATAAAGGATAATGCACCATACCGTCAATACAAGGAAATCTCTGAAATGTAAAAAATACAAGGAGCAGATAGATAGCACAAACACTGAAAGAAGTGGAACTAATATGGCCAGATTTTTCTAAACAAAATGCTTTGCAGAAGACTTTTTCTTTTTTGAAAATAAGTATATCTCCATATTTCTAGGCTTCTAGCACTTCATTTTATGATAAAGTGAGTTTATAAGTCCCACTAAATATCCATATAACACAGATTCACTAAGAAAAGTGCAGTGTGAATGTTGCTTACACCATACAAATAGACTTCATGTCTCCTTTCAAGTATTCTGCAGCTATAATTTTTTTTTACTTGCTCTCTTTTATACTTGTCTAGCATTATGTCCCCTATACAGGGTTTGGCAGGTTGAAGTGTTTGTTTATAAACGATGTTGATGTTCTTCTCAGGGAAAAACTCCATTTCAGTTCAAACAATTCTTTGCAGAGGTAAAAAGGGTGGTTTTATTTACATGTCAGTACTGAGAGGGGACCACGTGAACGGTCCTATATTGCAGATAGAGGTAGTTTTGAGTTTAGCAAGAATACCATGTCTTAAATTTCTGAAACTGACATATAGCAAAACTGAAGAAAACAAACATGTAAATAATATGTTTAAATCCTAATGAAGAAAAACTTAGAATCTTGGTACAACAAAAAAAGTTCTTTTAATTGACACCATGTAATCATAGTAAAAGGATTTTAAAATTATTTAGAATGATAATATATATCTTGTGCAAAAATTTTTTTGTTTGAATTCAGACACATGAAACATTTACTTCCCTAAAATAAACATGGACTATAAGAAACAAGTAATACAGGTCATGAAAAAAGGGTACTGTTATGCTTTTGAAAAGTTTGTCTTTAAAATAAATCACCAGTCCTTGGTCCCTTCCCAAGTTACACTTCAGGACAGCCTCACAGAACATCTGACCTGCCGTGAACAAGCTGCTTTGCATGAATACTATGGTCAATGCAGACAAAGCTTCTGTCAGCATTCATGACACCAAACTGTCTCTAACTTGTTTATGAATTCAGGTTCAGCATTGCTAAATTTTCCCCAGAAGAACCAGAACCTGCAAACACAGAAGCTGTTTTATGGTGTTTAAAAAGGGCTTGCTCCAATTCCTTTTAGTACAATAAAACAATAAAACCAAAAACAGCCAAAGAAATTATAAATCTGCTGTTGTATCATTCAGCAATAAAGTATCACTTACTTAAGAAATCTTTGTCACCACTGAGAATGTAGTCTGAAAACATGGTCATTTAAATGGCACAAACATTAAGATGCCAGTGAGTGTGTGATGATATATATGTATATGTACATATATACAGACACATATGTACATATATATACACAAATATATATATACAGATATATATATGTACATGTATATGTGTATATATACATATATATGTATACATATATATACACATATATAGTCACTTGAGTAACCAATATTTGTGGAAAGACTGACCCATACTCAGCATTGACCTGAACGATATTAAATAACTTGGTGATCTCCATGGAACTGCAAATAGGCTCTGAAAATGCCTCTAGGGTGTTAATAAGGATGCCTGTAGCAAGCATTTCCCAAATTCAGAAAGATGCTGCAGGCATATAAACGAATCACTAACTTGAATTTCCTATGCCAAAACTCAGAATCTTTTCTATAAGCATTTCAAATATTTTCTACTGCTGCATCTTTGCATGTGAAGTAATGTCTAAGAAAAATTTTACTTGAAAAAAATATAAAAATCTGCACATGTAATAAATGAGGAACGTGTCTTTTCCTGTTTAAAAGAATGAAATGAAAAATCACTCTTGCAGACTTCTTTCCTGCAGAGCTCATTGCTGTATACTTTTTTGTTCTTGCTGGGGTGGTGAACTACTCCCAGTACCTGCAGAGAATATTTTCTTTAACCTCAGAGTACTTGTAAAACCTGGAGAGTGAGGACACTGATGGATGAAAGTGTTTTGGAGACTTGACAGTCTGAGAGAAGCAGTGGATTATGCAAGAATGGTGCTGCAGAGAAGGGTATGGGAGGAATTACGTGTTAGGCACAGCACTGAGAGTTGTTTCAGAATCAGAAAGTCAGTTCCAGAGCCCTAAACAAGGATGAGAACAGAAAACCATAGAAGCAACACTGTATTTTCCTGGTCCAAATAAAGTAGGTTTTGATGATATAGTTTCTTTCGCTTTCTTTGAATAATGTTATGCAGTTGTGTAGTTTTAAAAAAAAAATATTGGTCATCGTCAGCTAAAACTAGGACTACATAACTGCTTTTATTCTAATGCTGTGATTTTCAGAAAACTATCACCTTGTTAAACTTTCATATTTTGGAACAAAATATTTTCGGGCATTCTTTCACATTTAAAGCACATTTCTGAGAAAGGCTGCTCAGATTAAGAGGAATATTTTTTTCTAGGGAAAAGATAAATTCCTGTAACTTTTATTTGGAAAGCGTGATAGGGTAAAGGTGAAATTTGTAAGGGGGATGTCTGCCAAGTACTTACTTGTGACAAAAGAACCTTAACATGTTATATCAGTTAACATAACATTTAAAGTAACTGTATGTGTAGGAATTAACCACTTTAAGATGATGTGGTGTGAGTAACAATTCCATGAGTTCTGCCCAAAGTGCATACTTAAATGTGTTTTAAAATAATGTCGGTCATGTTTGAGTGCAACAGAAGTGCAGGAGAATGGAGTTAATAATAAAAACTGATTTTTTCAAGCACTGTCATAAAATCATAGAATCATGGAATCATAGAATCTCATAGAATCATTTCAGTTGGAAGGGACTAATCCACTCCCCTTGCAATAAGCAGGGACGTCTTCGACTAGATCAGGCTGCTTAGAACCCTGTCCAGTCTGGTTGGTTGTAGGGATGCAGTGTCCACCACATTTCTGGGCAACCTGTCCCTGTGTTTCATTACCCGCATAAGAAAAACTTCTTTCTTATATTTAGTATAAATCTATGCTCTTTGAGTTTAAAATGGTTACCTAAAACTCATGTACCTATCACAACAAGCCCTGCTAAAAAGTCTGTCCCCATCTTTCTTGTAAGCCCTGTTTAAGTATCAAAAGGCTTCGATAAGGTCTCTCTGCAGCAATCTCTTCTCCAGCTTGAACAACACCAACTCTCTCAGCCTTTCCTCACAGGAGAGGTGTTCCAGGCTCCTGATAATTTTTGTGGCCCTCCTCTGTACTCCAGCGGTTCCATGTCTTTCCTGTGCTGAGGACTCTAGAGCTGAACACAGTACTCCAGGTTGGGTCCTACAAGAGCTGAGTAGAAGCACACCGTCACCGCCCTCAATCTGCTGGCCACACTTCTTTTGATGGAACCCAGGACATGATTGGCTTTCTGGGCTGCAACTGCATTGTTGGTTCATGTCCTGCTTTTCATTTGCCAGTAACCCCAAGTCCTTCTCTGCAGGGCTGGTCTCAATCTCTATATGTCCCAGCCTGTATTGACATCAAGGGCTGCACTAACCCAAGTGCAGGAGCTTACATTTGGTCTCGTTGAATTTCATGAGATTCCCATGGGCCCACTTCTCAATGCTCTCAAGGTCCCTCTGGGTGGCATCCTTTCCTTCCAGCATGTTGACCATACCATTCAGCATGGTGTTATCTGCAAAGCTGCTAAGGTTGAACTTGATCCCACTGTCTATGTCATTGCTGAAGTTATTAAACTGTACTGGTCCCAGTGCCACTGGACCCCTGTGGCACACCACTCATCAATGATTTCCATCTGAACACTGAACTGTTGACAGCTACCCTCTGGATATGATATCCAACTAATTGCTTATCCATCAGACAGTATATCCATCAAATTAGTATCTCTCCAATTTAGAGAGAAAGATGCGGGGGTGGGTTATGTTAAAGAAATCAAGATAGACAGCATCTGTAGCTCTTCCCTTGTCCACTGATGCTGTCACTCTATCATAGAAGGCTGCCAGGTTGGTCAGCCAAGACTTGACCTTGAGGAACCCATGCTGGCTGTCTCTAATCACCTCCCTGTGCTCCATGTGACTTAGTATAGCATCTAGAAAGATCTGTTCCATGGTCTTCCGAGGCACAGAGGTGAGGATGACAGGTCAGAGTTTCCCAGAGTCCTCCTCTCTACACATCTTAAAAATGTGTGCAACATTTCCCTTTTATTCCAGTCACCAGGGACTTCACCTGACTGCCATAGTCAGTCACTCCCCCAGTCCCTGTCTTGTGGTCCATCCTCTTGAAAGGTGTGGGAGGTGTTTGCCAGTGAAGACTGTGGCAAAAAGCCGTTGAGTTCCACAGACTTCTCCTTATCCGCTGTTAGCCAGTTTGCAAGTCTTCAACTTACTAGTGTTTACAGGCATATGCTGTTGAACAGAACTTGCCTTTAGACTAAACAATAGTAATCAAAACTTGAAAAACAAACAAACAAAACCACAAACAAACCTTTCTTCAAGTCTAGAACAACTGAATTCTGAAATTTGAAATTCAGAAAATGAGTTTGAGGAAACCAGTTGGCACCATGCTGGACACGATTAGTGCCGCCTTACACTATTTGAAAAACTCACATTCATTATTTCATTAGAAATCACAAAGCATTTAAATATGAAGCGCTAACCCAGCTAGAGCTTTGTTTCTGAGTTGGCAGAGTTATAAGGAGTAAAAATCATACATGAACCTAATTGTATTCAAAAGACAAAATATTCATCGAAGTAAGGTGATGCTTAACATTCTAGACTAGTTAACTGATTTTGTGCCTGTTCATACATTCCCTTGCCTTTCTAACATCCATTTTAACAAGGGATTTTGTGTCATTTACTAAGATGTATAGGGTGAAATAAGATCTTTCTGCAGCCCAGATATCTTAAGTATAGACTCTGAGAAAGGAAGGGAAAATGCTAAACTCACCTTAACTCAGAGTTTTCCTTACAAGCATGTTACTTATTAAATGCCTCAGCTGACAAAAAAAAAACCATTCAGCTTCACTGACATTTGCAGCCATAGAAAGCCAAACGTAGAAGTCAAATGTTGGATGTCATTTTCCCCATTTCCATATTTTCCTATTCAAACTTGGTATGTCAAAAAAGAGAATGAGTTCAGATTTGCCTTAGTGGGAACAGAAAAAAAAATGACTGTTTACATGGTCTTCTGAAAGAAAGATTGCAAGGAATAAAATATCAGAAGCTAATAAAAAGGGTGGTTGCCTTCTAGTAAAGAAAATATAAACCTTTTTTTGATCCTGGCAGGAGCATGATTCTTAATGGAAATCAACCAATCCCACATGATATGCTGCTGACATGCTATGTTATTTCATTTCACATCAGGGACTGACAAACCTTTCTTTCTTTTTTGGCTTTGACAGGTTAAGCAGCTTCAGAATTTTTGATGAT
Source organism: Lathamus discolor (assembly GCF_037157495.1). NCBI lineage: Eukaryota > Metazoa > Chordata > Aves > Psittaciformes > Psittacidae > Lathamus > Lathamus discolor. The sequence goes on from NC_088909.1 coordinate 65,184,163, forward strand.
TTGTTTCCAAGACAGAAGTGAAAATAAAGCTTTTAAAAAATGTCTTCTTTAGAAGCCATGGCCAGCAATTGCAAAATATATATAGGGCGTAATTATTTTACTTTAGAGAATGGGACTCCTAACTTATAAGACAGGAAGTTTGTAATCACCTTGACAAATCATCCTTAACCATGTTAATTCATAGCGGGAGTGTTGTGTTTCTACAGTTAAGAGACTCAGCAATCCTAATGATAAGAAAATATCATCAACTTAACAAAGAAACATTATACCTTTCATAGAATCATAGGTTGGTTCTGGTTGGACAGGGTCTTAGAGAGCATCCAATTCAAAACATCCTGCCATCGGCAGGGATACCTTCCACAGATTCCTCAAAGCCCCACCCAGCCTGGCCTAGAACACTTCCAGGGATGGGGTATCCTCAGCTTCTCTGTACAACCTGTTCCACCTCACCACCCTCACAGTAAAGAATTTATTCCTAATATCTAGTCTAAATATACCCTCTTTCAGTTTAAAGCCATTTCCCCTTATATCACCTTCTCAAAAAGTCCCTTTCCAGATGTTCTGTAAGCCCCTTTTAGGTACTGGAAGGCTGCTATAAGGTCTCCCCAGAGCCTTTTATTCTTCAGGCTGAACGAGACCAATTCATTCAGCCTGTCTTCATAGGAGAGGTGCTCCAGACCTCTGTTTATCTTTGTGGCCTTCTTCTGGACTTTCTTTAACAGATCCAGATCTTTCCTGTGCTGAGGACTCCAGAGCTGGACACAGTACTCCAGGTGGGGTCTCACAAGAGCGAAGATACGTCTGTGGAATCTTAACTGATCTAAGAACAAGATCCTGAAAGTTATTAAAATGAATCTTTGATCTAAATAGGAATAAAACACAAGATTTACTTAGAAATGCAACAGAAGACAAACTTAGATATAATAAAAGATGCTTATGCACACAAAATAATGAAAATATTAAGTGTTTTTTCTTAAAAAGACAGCTTTTGTATCTCTTCTCCCCTGAAAGCTGGAGATTACCTTAATCTCTCTACTTTCTTCCTCCGTAAACTTCAAACAGCAGCAAAGAGAAGATGGCCCTTGGCTTTGGCTATTTACCTAGTGAAGTGTACTGAAGCATAGGGGAAATATATTCAAGACTGTTTTCCTTTTAAAGGTACTCTATTAGGCTGAGCTTCTTTGGATATCTTTCCCAAGAACGTTCTTCCATAGATCTTATCTTCGGACAGGTCCTGAAGAATGACCAAAAGACCTGTGAAGGTTGGGATGTCACAGTTTTCTATCAACCAATAAAGTAATCAGTGAAATCCAAATACCAGAAGTAGTGACAAGAAAAGAATTTATGAGAAATTGTAACTGCACGGCAAAGAAAAAGAAAAGATGTGATGATGAGATCAACACAAGTAAAAAATATCTTAAAACCTACCTAGAAATACAATTAAGATAGAGATCCCTGACATTAATTAAAAGCTGTAACTCTGCAGTAACAGGCTTTATAAATGCCTGTTCTAATAAATAAAGGATTGGCTAGGTTTAACTAGAAATACTGCCCTCATGCAATAAGTTTGATTCACTTACCTCAGGCAGGAGGTGGAGCACTAAGGTGGGTGGTCAGACCTCTGAAGATTAGTGACGTGCTTTGGAGGATTAGTCAGATGCAGATCCTTTTGCGGCTCATCTTCTGTTCCCAGTGCTTGGTTTCAAACACAGGCCTTTCTCACATACACAGGTGCAGACATGCAGACCTCATGAACATTCAGTGAATGTCTCTTGCTGTATGTAAGTATTTATGTGTGTATATATATACATATGTATATTTTATAAACAGACACACACACATACATGTTTACTACTTGTTTTACAGAAAAAGCAACACTTGACTAAATAAGCTTAAAAGCAAATTTTTAAATATCTGTTTCAAAGTTCAGACCTAAACTTAAGGTGAAGTGGGCTGTTAGATTCACTTTCATTTTTGATAGTATTTCAAAGATGAAATGGACTCCTGCTAAAGAAAAGGAAGTTAAGACTCCATCTTCTTGCTGTTACTGTCTTCCTCTTCCCACATTTTTTTATTGGGAAAGCTTACAATTCTGAAGGTGTAGCTGAATACAGCTCTTAATGAATAGGCTGTAGATCCAAACACTGAAAAACTCCTGCTGTATTAAGATCTGGGAGCTTGTTGTTTATCTTCAGAAAAACAGTAAATTTACTTATGCCTCCAACTGCTTTCCAATTTTCAGCTCACTCAGCAGCTTGATCTTGATTTCTGTGTGACTGCAATGCTGAACTGCAACACTGAGCTGCAACAGTCAGATACTTTACTCACAGCTTGCATCAAAAAAGTGAGTGATGATGTATTTAATTTACTGACATAGTGAAAGGAAGACCCTGTTTCCATTATTCTGTGCCAGAAAAGGGCAATGTCGAGTTAGGGAACTCCAGAAACATTGGTGTGTCTGTGTGAGCATTGGGCTGGGAAATACCAGTCAGATTCGAGGGAGGACTTAGGGCAGGTAAACCTGTCCTTGAGTGGCCTTCCTGCTTCCCTGAAAATTTGATAGCTGTCCTTTCACTCACTGATAGAGGCTGTGATCCTGGGTGGCATGGGCCTCCCTGAAGCATGCCAGACTTGGAGGAGAAAGTCTTTCTTCATGCGCTTCCTGCTTCCTTGCCCACTTTATACTTGCCTGTATAAAACTGAAGGACCCTCCTGACCTGGCAACATGGCAATGAAGAGGAAACGGCACTGCCTTGTGCTCTTCATGCTCCAGCCTGTGTGTTGTATGCGGCTGGAGCTGCAGGGTGTGCTTTTCCAGCATGTCTGGTGGTAAATGTTGGGCAATTCAGGAACTTTTTCTCCTCCTGAACCCTATCTGACTCTCATTTTAAACTGCTGAACCCTGCATCTGGCAGAACAAGCAGTGAAGAGAGCCCAAGGGTAAGGAGGCAGCTATGCAGATTTCAGTACAGTACTTGCAACTATGTGTGTTATGTAGGTAATTAAAAAATCCTCTGGGTTGGACGAAAGAGCTGGGGGCCGACTACAGCTGCAGAACATATCTCTGCTTGCAGATTGACAGATGCCTCCCTGATATGACAGAACTGTCTTTACAGACTGCTGATGATGCTCCCTGGACTGCTGTGTGAGAAGCATTGTTCTAGCCCATCAGTCAGTAGTCTTTATTGCAATACTGTTTTTCTGTGCCTGCAAAACTCCAGCTGGCATATGAGAGCTCTGCATATTAAATCCTGGTTCCTAATAGCAGTCTATAAAACTAAAGCTATTTTTATTTAGTTTTCATTAAAAGTATTTTTGCAGTGCTTTAAGATTCTGTTATTTTTAAATACGTGCATAATAGCTACATTACAAAAATAATTGATTTTTACCTGTTCCTAAAGCAAAACCTGAGAGATATTAATCCAATACCATCTCTAACAGCATAAACAAATTTAACTGTCTACCTCCCTGGAAGTATTCAAGGCCAGGTTGGACAGCAAATGTAGAACTGCTGAACGATTATCTTGTTTCCATTGTTAAGGTCTAGAGTGAAGTGCTAAAGCTCTTTATGAAATAATACATTATAGATTTCATAAAGCACATTATAGATTTCAGATTTTAACCTCTAACAGATTTCAAAATAAAGTGCTAAGCAGAGACAGTGCTGTTGGCACATATATTGCCTAAAGACAGCTAACAGGAAGAGTGAAGAGCAAGGGAACATTGTGGGCTTTTGTCTACTCCATATCAAGAACCTGAAACACTTTCCATGTGCAACTTTTCTGGCAAAACCATACAGATGCTGAAAATAGATAACACGCTCTTTTCTCTTATACGATAGACTTATGTTACAGGGATCAGATAAGAAGTTATTTCTCAGCTAACAGGCTTAAAGCCTCTTTAAAGAGAGTGCCATAGCGGTGCATGCCTTTCACTTGCTGAAGATTTGTAACTATATTAAAGGGGGACTTTTTGTGAAAGGAAGATCTGGCTTTCAGTGCATGATGGAACTTACATGCTTGTAGCCTGTCACGGTTTCACAATAAATTTTCTAATGCCGTTAAACGTAAATGTTGTGTTCCTCACAATTAGAAATTGAGCCGCATCAACGCTTTCCATTCCTACCCTCTCACTGACCTGTTTGTAAAGGAAGGCATAGCTGGCTGCTAAGGGGTTTGTCCCTGACATGTGAGGTGTGCCATGAATGCAGAGATTGAAGCAGCACATCTCATTTATGAATACAAAACATTCATAAGTGTGAAACAAATTCATAGCTGCCCACACCTGTAAGATATGTTTCTACAAAGACTTATGGATTTGATACATACACTGTGAAAATTTCAAAATTGAAAAGTGAGACTACATTGTAGTTATGAGAATTCTGCAGCTGTGCCTTGAGCTAACCAGTGTGTGTACCCACAGTACCTGAATAGGTATACACCTGTGGATAAAAAATTTACTTGTGAACTTGCGTACACATGTGTATCATCTACTTCACAAGGAATTAGAATTAGAACATATATCCGTCACCAACACCAGTTCTTGGCTTTGGACCACAGCTAATTTATTGTAGTGACAGTAACCACAACAACAAAACTCCACTGGGTAAAGAGGTCACCATGGTAACACAATAGTAATAATAACAAAAACAACAACAACAATGACATAACAATGGTAATAAAAACAATAATAATAATAGTGTTACTGTATTAGTTGAACTTTAAATACTCTCTATATTCAACTTGCATTAAAATAGCTAATAAAATTCAAGATTGCTGACTTTATTGCAGTCTGCCTTGCTAATGCTTTTACACTATGTGTGTAAAGTAGGTATTATAATATTTATTACTTATTAGGTCCTACAAGGAATTTGCATTTTTCAAGAGCAAACCTCAAAGCATTGTCTGATAATGATGTCCATGGTGTACATAAGTTACTCATCATTTCTGAACATCAGCCTTTCTGACAAATGGTTAGGTTTACTGTTTACTGATTTTAATCATAGATGTACCTTAGATTGAACAATAAGAATTTCCTTTTCCCTTGAGTGTTGTCTAATATGGTAGGTGTATCCTTCTCAAGTTATTTAAAGACATATTTGGTTCAGAAGGCAAGACAATTTGTTTTAAGCCTGAAACTGAAAAACTGGATTTTTGCTGGGGTGCTGGTCTCTATGGTAAGGGGTATAACAGAACACGAGCAATGGGACAATGCAGCAAAGGATCAGAAAAACGTAAATGCCTGTTTAGATCAATAGAAGGTAAATAAATGTTGGCACAATTACACTGCAGAAAATTTTTACTTGTTTATCTGCTTTATTATTAGCTGTGTTGGACAATAGGATGCTAAAGCCCTTATATTGAATCCTGACCTTTAACAACGTGGCAGAAACCTGATTTTGATAGAAATAGCTAAATAAACAAACAGAGAAATGTACATGCCTTGCATTCGTTGCTCTCAATAAAAGAGGAATGCAACTCTAGTCACACTGCAATGTGAGATAAGTAGCATTCCTCCATAATGAACAAAGGGAAAAGAGCCTTTGTAGAAGAAACTGCAGACCAATACATTGGAAGAATAAAACAAAACTAACAAACAAACAAACAAACAAACAAAAAAAACCCCAACCCCAACCTCCCCCCACTCCCTAAAATCAAATAAAAACCACACACAAAAAAAGCAGACCTTGTAGACCTTGTTTATTGCAAGTCTACTTAATTGACTAGCAGACGTTTAACACTTTCAACAAGGTGTTGGGAATGTGGGTATCCACAATATCTCTTTAGCTCCTGGTATAGTATATTGTAGTATGTGGCAGGGCATCGAGTGTACCTATATCTGGCAATCACAAAGCTGCCACAACATTGGTTTGTATAGTTGTTTTTGTCTTCCAGACAATCACCTCACTAAAATAAATAAATAAATAAACAAACAAACAAACAAATAAATAAATAAATAAATAGAAAGAAAAAGAAAGAAAGAAGGAAGGAAGGAAGGGGAAGGAAGGAAGAAAGAAAGAGAAAGAAAGAAAGAATTAATTGTAAGTTCATGGGAAGGCTGGTGACTACATATTTGCTTAAACTTTTTTGTCAGCTTTAAAGTTTTGTCCATGGATTGATTTCCTAGAACATGATTTAACTGGATGGTTTTGGACCATTATGCAGGGAAGAGTGAGTTTTCTAAAAGTATTTAGGTGGCTAAAACGCATGTACCTGTGTAATTGGTATTCTCAGAATTCATAAACTCCTCATACTTACTGAGGTATTACACAAAATTTTGTGTACTTATGAAAGTACTCTTTAACTGTGATAATTTCTTTGGAGAATTTAAATGATTAAATGCTCACTTGGGAGACAGAGAAACAACAGGCAATGGACAAATTCTTAAACTTCTTTCGGTGGCTGATTATTGCAGAGATGGCTTGTTTTCTGGAGACATTCACAGAAAAAATGTTTATAGAAATGTGTGGGAATTACATTATTTCAAAGTGCTATATTTTAAGAGGTGCCATAATGTGTGCATATACATTAAACCTTCAACAATTATGCATATTAAAAAAAATGAATTTGGGTCCTGAAAGGAACATAATACCAAAAATGTCTTTTATTTTAATATAGTGAATAGCATTGTGTTTTCATTTATTTTCTTCCTATGCAGAACTACTCAGATTGTTGTGGTTCTCCAGAAATTTCTCCTTTACAGTGGATGTTTCTTTTCTTGCTTTTTGCCTACTGGTTAAATCATACTAACACAAAAATAGCAGAAAGGAACTTGAGTATATTTTCAATTTTTAAAATCTGAATAAGTAAAGGAAAAGACCCTAAAGCTGAGGCAAAGAAAGGAGGCTAAACTCTGCTGATTAGTTGAGATCGGGTAAGAGCTATACTTGTAGGTCATTTGAAGGATGCTAATTACAAAAAATGATCTTGGAAATGTTTTCCACAATACATCTATGACTGTAGATATTGTCTTTTTTTTATAATGTCAAACATACAAATTATCATATTGAAGATCCAAGGTGCAAAGTTAATGCAAGGTTGAGTTCAACTTGGGACTGTTTAAGACTCATGTAACAGCAGTGTTCAAAATAAATTATGATCATTGTGTATTTTAGATCTCAAATATCTCCCAAAGTAACAACAGCAATTCTCAATAACTACAGTATTCTCAATTCTCAATAACAGCAAAACTCAGTAACAACAGTAATTCTGCAACTTTTGGAAACAGCTTGCTTTGGGTTGCTTGAGTTGCAAAATAATTCAGCTGAAGAAAACCTGTTTGAAATGCCAGAACAGGTTTCTGAAATGAGTGTCAGCCCGTCAGGTGTTTTAGTTTTGCTTTTTCTGAAGGTAGGTATTCCCACAGTCTGGGGAGCAAAATGATTTATCTTTTCTATAGAAACATCTCAGAAAAAAGTTTCAAAACACTCACAGAGGTCATGTGTTTATAGTGAAGTGCTTTAAAGGTACCCACAAATTAAAATTTTCCTACTTCAACAGGAAAAGTGCAGCTTGACCAATAACAATAGTTTAGATACCTCATTAAAATGCCAGGTTAAATTAAAATCAGGTTCTGTACAATGTCAGGTGGCTGGGACCTATGAAATAGTATCTCTGATACCAGTGAGGCAGCAGAGAAGAAGGTAAAAATAGTTGAACATTTGAGGTATAACAGAACTCAAAGTTTTCTGAACTTGAAAAGTGATCAAACTAAGACTTTATTTTCTAAAACTGCAGTACAATACAGCAGTAGTGAAGACTCCACTACTTCAGGCATAGAAGAATGTATTTGATAGCATAATTACATGAAAACAGTTTAAAATAAGACTGATTTTAAAGTTCTATCTGCAAAAGGATTTTACAATCTCTACATAATTTGTTAAATGGTTCGCCTTTTTTTTCCAACTTTTTTTTTTGTTTTTTTTTTGCTGGCGATTCTATTTTTCCCGTATAAGTTCTTTCAGACTATCACAGAATAGGTTTATTGGCACAGGGCTAAAATGGGATGCTTAGGCAAACTTAGTCTACCTTAAGATGGTGTGTACATCAGGGCCAATTACCATATGAAAATATTTTTAGTTAATCATCAGATCAAATTTAACAGAATATTTCAGTTTCCCTATGCTTGGTATTGGTATGATATTTCTGAGGGAAGTTAGGTATTAGATTTTTTTTTTTATTTCTCAGGCAGAGCTGCAGCCTGAAATTCTGATTGTACTGCAAGTTGCAGGTGTGCATTGTTGATGACTCTGTTATGAGGTTATTCAATATATTCGAATTTAGTTTAGGTGCAGGAAAATTGTATTCTCCTTATTTCGTTAGTTCTACAGTGCTAGCGTAAAATAGAATATTTCTGACATTGTTGGAGAACCTCTCTATTTGTTTACAACTTACTTATTTTGGACCTTACCTTAGACTTAACCTAAGCTGCAAGGATTGCTCTCACTATGCTCTCACAGGGTTTAAAAAAAACCCAAAACCCACACCAGCAGAATTCTTGACTCTATTTACTTAGTATTTAATTAATTAATCTATGTTTTAAGTTATTTTAAGCCAAAGGATAGGGCTACATGTGCATGGAGAAGCAGGTAGGAGAGGTACGTGTATGTTGAACCTGTCATACCAAGAGATCATACCACACGTTGGTACCAGCTGAACATAACTCATGATGCTCCAGCTGGCTTTTATGTGGAAGCCACATTAGTGTGCATGTGTCTGTAATACAATAACCACATGGCTTTCAAAGCTGAATGCCATGTTTCTGTTTTTTGCTTGTATCTGTGTGATCCAACAGGAAATGCAAACATACAGAGAAACCTTTCTGTCCCGTTCTTAGGAGACACTTAAGGAATGCAGCATCTCAGATTCACATAAGGAGTAAGATAAGATACATACCTCCCCCTGAGGATTCTTTCAGTCTAACTGGCTTAAGCCAATTATTTTTCCAAGTCACCTTTTATGATGTCCACATTTTCTGTGCTTCAGGAACTATACATACTCACAATATATAGAATATCAACTGCATTCCTTCATGGACAAGAAACTGTAGGATTGAAAACATGTTATTTGTAAGGGGTATTTTTTAAAAGGATCTTACATATTTAGAACCAATCCCTCTTGCTTTCCCAGGTGTAATTATTTCATAATAGACCCCTAGGCTTAACTCCAAGAATAATTCAAATATTTTAATATGAAATGCATTAAAAATTCTTCTATGACTCAACAGGGTGACCTGGGGATGTCTCCTCAGTGATGTTTTATTAAGTTTGATAAGCGGGAAGTGGTACAGTAATTTTGTTACAGAAGTCTGGAGAATATGTAGGATTTAATTCATAAAAGTTGTATATCTTCATTAAAATATTTTCCTGTTGCATTTGCGAACTAAAATCCTTCCTCTGAACGTATATGTGGGGGTGGCATTTATGTGACAGTATTTTTTAATAAGAACTTGTATGTAGCATTGTTTTAATTACATAAGAAAAGCATGTCAGAAGAACATATTTATATGTGTGTAGTTTCTCAAATACATCTCTAAAATTAGGGTTTTTTCTTTCTGCCTGCTCTTCAAGTGACTGAAAAAGATCAAGAGGCTACGTGGAGAGTTCACGGAAATGAAGTAGAAATTTTCTGAAAAGGTCAAACACAAATACTTCTTTTTCTATTTCTAAAATTAGACAAACATCACAAAATTAAAAAAGGAAAAGAAACTGGAGAAAGATTTAAGCAGAAATGAATGACAAAAGTGCAAATGAAATCTCTGTATTGTCATACCTGTGGATTTAACTTGTTTACTCTCGTTATAGACGTTATGCAAGATGAGCCCCTTTACAAAATATGGAAAGTGATATTAATTAGAAGCTTAGAAGACACAAACACATGACATGGGATTCTTAATTCTAGTGGTATAAACTGAGCATAACTCTGTTGATTATAATGGCTTTGTACCTATCGAACAAAGATCTACAATAGATGTTAAAATGTAGCATGTTATAAAATATTAGGGAGTTCATGTCACATTCCTGAATGGCAAGAAGTGATGAGGTTTCACAGGGGGATGATGTTTGTTTCATGTTGTCAATCCAAATTGGGATCAAAGTGCTTTATTGATTTATTAAGGACATGCAATTAACTGGCAATTGGTAAGCTACACATTTGAGATCAATGTCAGTAGTACAATAAATAGATACATAAACCACATCAGCAGCCCTTCAGAAAATGCTGATAAACACCCCAAAATCTCTGAGAACCCCTCTGTAACTATTCCCAAGAAGTGCAAAGGAAAAAGCTCTCTCTAAAAGCATGATGTTTGACTTTGCCTCTGTAAAAGCATACAGAGATTTTACCAGTTAGCCATAGTTTTGATTTTCTTTCAACAACTTCCATAGTTTTGATTTTCTTTCAACAACTTTCATAGTTTTGATTCTTCTTGACACAGGATCTTCACCATGGCTCATTTCAAATCACACTAATCCTTTGAGTGACCTTGTTACTCAACAATGTGTTCTGATATTTTCTGATTTCTAATCAGGAAAAAGAGACGATTGTAGGGTCTTTTTTTTTTGATTTTTTTTGAGTCACACTTTATTACTTTTTTTTTTTTTTTAATTTATAAGGGAGACTTGCTTTTTAATTTTTTTTGCTTTTTAAGGTATGAGTAATTTGGCCAGCTACATCCTGCTTTCTTCTGGTGTGCAAAAGGGAGCAAAGCAATTAACCTCTTTTACTACATTATCAATGTGTTTGCATTATCCTTCCTTGGGTAATAGTCTATATAAATTAGTACTCTAATTAAAATAATTCAAAGGTTATGGAGTTTTTGTGCTTAGAAAGTCATAATGCTTAATTCTTTCTTACACTGTTTTACTGTCATAAGGATATATCAATGATGAAAATGACTTTGGGTACAAAGTTAATCTGAGTTTTTAAAAGAAATAAAAATTCTTGTGTTGTTTATGGTAAGATTTAGGTTTGCACAAAAAATATAGCTAAAGAATCACAGATAGTGTAAGAAAATAAAACCGTTTAGGTAACAAGTATTTCTACATGACTTATAAGACTTGTCTACCTGCATTCCAACAGGATACCACCAAGTTGGAAATGAAAATCACTGAACACTGAGTCACTGAATTTCCCTCAATATGTCACAATTACAAAACCAGCTGTATGAGTCTGATCTACTGTGAAAATGTACAAAGTACTCCGTTGCTCTAGAAATGCATTTATTTTATATAGTGAGAAACTCTAATGGCTGAATAATGCATTTGACTTCACCACTTTCCCCCTAAACCTGGTTTAAGTCCCTTTGTGTCATGTTTTCATGTTATTTAAAAAGGTATAAGATAAAGTTCATGTTGAAGTAATTCTAATTCTGCCTGGGTTCCCTCAGTTATGCTAGAAGGAATTCAGGAGGCTGAAAGTATTTGCATCATATGTGGGAGGAAATCTGACCAGCTGGGAGGGAGCCTATTTTGAATCAATAGCTCATCACAGTGGGGGATGCAGACTGGTCCATGATGCACACCCAGACGGCTATGTTGAGTACCACAGGATGGGATCATAAATTTACCATTATTGGCTTTTTTCCAAATGCAAATGTGTTTATTAGGGGCAAGGAACTTTAATGTTGGAGGGAATTCTTCATCTCTGTATCTATGCATACAACAGGCAGAATACTTGCTGCTATAACTGCTATCTGTTTGGGTTATTATTACTATTTTAAGAAAGAAAAAACATAACATCAAAAGTGAGACCTTATTTAGTAAGATGTAACATTAAAAAAGTTAGAGTATATATGCAAAATGAATGCATGGAGAATTTTGCTTCTTGATCTGTGGTTTTGGACATTTTAGTCTCTGTACTCCAGCTGAGAGTGAATGTTAAAAATTTTTGTGGAAGTGGAAATGTGGAGTTTTCAGCAGCTGTTATTAAGTGTTAAACTTCGAGAATGAATGTGTGTGACATAATTACAGCAAAGTACAAACTGAAAAGCAAAACTTGATTGCTGCCTTAGTATATTTGAATATCTGTTTCTTGAAGGCTGCCTACTATTATGAAACAGGCTGCTCTGAAGAGTGTGAAAGAAGTTGAGTTAAACTGTAAAGATAAAATCCTCTTTGGCTCAGATCTGCAGGCATTTTCATTACTGACTTCCCTGCAACTGTCAGCCTACCCAGGACTTAACTCTTTGTTTGCTGGAGAAGTCAAAAGTACTGGGGAACTGATGTGAAAGTCACCATCGTTTTGTTAAGAAGCAAAATAATTTGAGAGAAAGCTTGTCTTTCCGGTGGGCAAGTGAAAAAGAACAAGAGATATAAGCTGATTAGTTGAAGAATTTGAGAATTTAAGAAAAAGCCAAGGTGTCATTACTTTTGTTTTCTCTACAGATCAGAGCACAAACTAGATTATCAAGCTCCTCTGTAGAATATGAGATCAAGCAAAAATATTTATTTCCTGCAGCTGAAAATTGAACTGTGTCTGAGCTTGCTTAACCTCCAAGAGTCTTTAATGCTGTAAATTCTTTCTTAACAAAGAGAAGGATGGGCTGAATCTGAGAACTTGTTCATTTTCTGTTACACCTGAGGAGTGAATTTTGAGGATAGAAATAATTTAAAGTGAAGCTTATGGGAAGAATTAAGCAGACCTGGGTATAAACAGGATAGTGAGAAAATGCCTGATATGCACATGTGCACCTTCAAATAGGGACAGTATTCCATGCTTTTATTTTCGGCTTTTTGTGGGATAGTGAGAGGAATTTAAAGAAAGTAAAAAAATACAAGTCTTGGACTGCTTGGAAATATGTGGTTCATATTTTCATCAAATCTGAGTTCTCTTCCCCTGCTTTTCTCTCTTGTGAAAGTCCTGTCAGCCCTTAGAGAAGTAAGGATTATAAGAGAAGGAAGATAATGTAATGCCCATCTGTATTTACTGAGAGAGTATTTGTTTACTGTATTTCATTCCCTTAGACTTTTTGATTAAGCATGACATGAAAGTATCAAATTTCTTCTACATCTTATCATTGCTATGCTATGAGTTTAGGAAAAAACTTTTTAACTGGGGATACTACAAAGCCTTCTTAGAGAGATTTTTAGATTGTTCATGCTCTTATGTCTCCTGCGTCCCTGCACCACTGACTCGATTTTTATCTCCAGTAATACACTACATGTGACATGCTTGGTCAGACAAGAGATTGTTAGGAATCATGATTAATGTCATTTAGAAAGAGAAGCTTTCCATAAATGAAGGTGGAGGCATGCTGTGCAACTTTTTGGTGACTCCTACGAGACAGTGTAGCATTTCAAGAGAAGGCACATAAACATAAAACTGGCCTTCGGCAAACAGACACATATAGAGCCCCACACTAACTCAGAGTTACCAGGCATTGTTAGTGGATCAACTTTCCCCTGAAAGGAAGGAAAGCCTTAGTCTATAGAGCTGTGCAATGCAACATTAACATTTACAGGGCTGATCAAAAGGCCTTTAAAGCTGAAGAGGATTCTTCCTCTGTGAGATGTAGATCGGGCTTTATGTAACTATTTAAGCAGTGTTTTTGACTCATGAAAGCTAAATCCCTAATTAAGCCATACCTTTCTTATCCCAATTATTTTATTAACCTCTTTCATTCTTGTCCTTTCTTATATCTTTCACCTTTCTATTTGGGTAGGTACAGTTCTACTTTGACATTAACATGAAATCTAGAATGATAAAATTCACTGCTGTTAAGACACAGGTTGACAGTTAGACCAAGACCTTACCATATTTTGTAACACTTCAAATTTTAATTTTATGGTGATTTAAGAAGACTGTGTCCTATTTGGGCTGAGTTCTGCTGATAAGTTAAACAATACTTAAAAATATTCACAAGCTAAATTTCTATATATATTTTTTTCAGTGTTATGATCCTGTTGACTGTTAAAAAATGGTATGTCACAGTATAAAACATACTTCAGCTATTAGATTTTCTTATTGCATCTTACAGAAATGCTGCTGTTTCTGAAATCCTTTGTAACTGATTCTGTAGAACAAGGCTGTCTGCCCGATTATTAACTCAAGACTTTTCAGTAGAAGAGTGTCTTGGTGAGTCGAGGCTTAATATAACATGGTTTATGAATAGGTCATGGCAAATACAGTATGAGACATTTTGCCACTAAGTGATATTTATAATTGCTCAATAGGTGGAATAGATGGAAAGAGAATAGGAGTAAAACACTGGGTATAAGGCAGCTGGGTAATATGTCCCATGTATTACTTCTTAGTCAAATATTCTGAGTATCACCTTAAAATTTCTAGGGTCTGCTGAAAGTTGTAGATATGTTGGAGAATGAACAAATTCAATTAATCTAATCTAGTTTGTTAATGTCTCCAAAGAGAAATAGCATGTTAGCATGCAGGAGTCTTCTGGCTAATAAAAATAATCCCAACATATAAAGCTATCATCAGACAGTCAGTTTGGAGGAAGGTTACAAAAAAGTTGAGTTTGCTAATAGCAGGTAGAAAGCATGCTGCCAAATGACAGGAAGCAAAGACAAAGCATTTAGCAGTGCAGGATGAGGGAGACCTAATAATGAAGGTAATAGAGTCAACCTGTTTCATCACCTCTTTGTTTTACAACTTCTTCTTCTGACCGTGCTTCCCCTGGATACTCCTGAGAAACCAAATGCACAGTTATTTTTTTCCCTTCACTTCTAAGGAAAAAAGCCAAAACAAACAATGTACAAGTTTCTTCTATCTTATTTTCTTTGCAACCAGTTGATAGTTGTGGGAGAAATTAGTGTGTTTTTACTTTCCAGTATACACAATAGTATATCTGTCTCAATGTGATCATATATTTGCTCTCAAAAGTTGCCCTTTGCCCTCATAATTCCTGGATTGCATTTTGCTAGACTGTCCCAAAGACAATAAATTCTTGAGAAACATATATACAAACAGGCATAACATAGTTTGAATAGCAGAGATTCAGCAACCTGACTAATGCCTGGCTGTACTGATGCTACAAGCAGCACTGAAAGAATTTTGTAGTTTATGGTTATGCTAAAACACAAATTAAGCTTACGAGCCATTATATGTGTTTTCTTCCTACTTATTTTCCTTGGGTTTAATTTACACCATTTGACATGTTTCTTGGACTGAATTTATTAGGGTACATTCTTTTGAAATAGGAAGCTAGCAGCTAGGAGCTAGACCAACAGAAAAAGTGTTTGTGAAATGTCATTTAAGCAGGGGCTATGCTATGAATTTCCCTTTCCCTTCAAGGAAAAGCAGTACATCACTATACTTCCCCAGGAGCAACCTGGAGAATTACTAAATCACGGAAGAGATGCATCAAGCTTGTTGGTTTCCCATTTTTTTTCTGACATGTGTAAGAGAGAGAAAGAGAAAATTCATATGTCTGTCCTTTACTACCTGAAAAATAGCTCCCTAGATCTTCTGCCTTAGTGCCTTTGTCTAACAAGCTGGAGATTGGGTCAAGGTTTGCTAGTACTTGCTTCAACATGCCCATTCCCAGCTTACAAAATCAGGAGCAGCTGCAAAAGTGAAAGATGGGGAGGACTGTTACTGTTAGTAGAAAACATTGATTTTACAGCTCACTGTCATCACAGCAACAGGGCTTAATGCTACTGTGATAACTTTGTAGAGTGGATCAAGTGTACTGTCTCGTGGGACTCAGGAATAGTCTGCAGCTATCAATATTTCCTTGAGCCTAAGAGTGTTGTTATCACTCTGTAGATGCCCCTTGAACTTATTTATAGCTCCACAGGAATTACCAAGAGTGTTTTGACTTCCAATACAAGTGTCTTTCAGGGCTGTAAATGATCATTCTGCAGCTTGCACTCATGCTCTGACACAAGCAGTACTGGCTAAGGAAAGATCAGGGACAGGGCTCTCAGCTGTATAATCCAGATTTTCCGCTCCACATTTTACTGGATAGTCATACTGAACAGTGAAAAACTGAAGGAATTTTTATGTCTTGCTATTAGCATGCATCCCTCATCTAAGGTCCGTATGCAGGCAGAAGTGTATTTCTATTAGTGGGAGCAGAAGAAGCTTTCAGGGATGGCTGAATGGGCTCCATAGATCTCTCAGAAAAATCAAGGAGAGAAAGCTTTACATTCCTGTGTTCTGAGGTAAGGAGGAGTTCTATAGATGTTTCTTCCCAAGTTAAAGTGGCTTCCAGCAGGTTCAGCTTGAATGTTGCCTGCAAGAAAGACTTATTTCCCAGCCCAGGTATCAGGGGTCAAACAAACATGCCCTCCACAAGAGGCGCATTTGTATGTTTGATAGTACTGATACAGGAATGCAATCCTTGTAAAACATTAGGGCATGTGCATTTTGACTTTCAAGCAGTAGCGACATGAGCGTTTTTCTGTTTTTCCGCTATGTATCACCAGATATTCTGATCTCTTGCATAGTCCAACACTTTTCCCTGAGGTACTTCATCACTCGACAGAACATGGTGATCCTGGAAGGAAAGGTAACTGTCTTTTTTTCTGGGGATGACTATAGCCTCACAGCTCTTCAGAACTGCTAATGGCTTGATGTCTCTAGCTCTCATCTGAGGTGGAACAAAGGCTACTGTGCTTATGTAAACCTGACTATACCATTAAGCATGATAAGATTAAGGAAAAACCTCCCATCATATGCACGCCAAATGCATGCTAACATCATTTAAACACCACAGATAACAGTACTAGCGAGTATAGTTAAGAGTGCCTACCACTGTAATTCACAGCCTGCCAAGCATGGTAAAATAGAAATATTCATCCAGCTAACAGTCTTGAAGAGAAGAGTCCTTTCTAGAAGTGGCAGGTTTTTGGTATCGCTTTCTGCTCTCTTTGCAATCTTAGGATAGAATTAATCTTACCAAGCTGTTGCATTAAAGGATGGCATTAATCTGAAAACAACCTCTCTCAAACCCTAAGAAACTGGTGAATGTACCAGCAATGGAATTTCTGCTACGTGTTAATAGCAGTAAGGTATTACCTACCTATTATTTTACTTTAACTTCTTGGTTTGTTGGAGAATTTTTTGGCACATTTCCTGTCCATACCATTTGCTATACCATTTGCAAACCCCAATGCCTACAGATGGTACAAAATAACAGGAATAAAAATTAATAGATTCCTATTAGTTCATTTTCTTTAATTCTGCTTTTATTACAAAATCCATTTTGTTTCTGTCTAGAAATAGTTCAGACATCAGAAGAATGCTTAGTAACTATGAAATGTAGATTGCAGCCTGAGTGCTAAAGCAATTTTATATAATTTAATAGACTCCTGATTTGACGAAAATTAGTTGCCAGATTGTTCAATCAAAAGTTTATCATTGTTTGTGCAATTTGTTTCATATTCGTAAATCAATAGTTTCTCTCAGCTTTATTTGTAGAAATCCTAAAGAAAAGCTTCAATAAAATACAACTAGTGCAGTATCAGGAGTTCATTGCAGAAAAGTGCCAGCACATCCCGCTTAATTTTACAAGGGATGGATCGTTACATTTCAGGTGAAATTAATGGCACATGTGGCAGAAACGTTCTGCAGGTATTAAGCATATCTGACAGGAAATACAATGTAGTTTCAGAAAATACAAATGCAATTTGAAGCTCATTGTGAGAGTGTTTGCAGCTGTGAGCTCTTTATAAAGGGTGATCTTTATGTTCCTCAGTAATCTTAGTTATACCATTAAGATGTCCATCAAACTAGTAAAGCAGAAAGCCAGCAAATGTTTAAATTACAGGCCTTTGGTAATTTACATTGACCTCCTATGCATCATGTGAATTATGAATAAAAAAATGTAAATTGCTGTACCCACAAAACCAGGCTAACCAGGCTGGATAATAATGAGTTCTCAGAGAGTCATTGTTCAGTTACATAGAAAATACGATACACAAGGCAGCTGAGAGTCCACATTGTTAAAAAGAATCAATATGGAGGAAAAAGCAATGCTGTATTGTATGTTGTCTTGTTCACCTTGACAGCTTTTGTGTGGTGGAAAACAGATGCAAACACTTGAATGCAGGCTATCTATGAAGACTAAAAAGCATGAAATGAAGTTTAAATACCATATCCACAGTTGGAATACCATGAGCAGAGGAGATGCAAAAAACATTATGATCTAAAGACCCAGTTGTCTAAGAACTGGAAATGTTTTCTTATGCTCTTGTGCTTCGCATAAAGACTTTAGAAGTTGTCACTGGTGCACAAGAAGTATAATATGTTCTCTATTTTTTATTAGTAACTATAAAAGCACTGCCAACATGGTCCAAAGGGAAATATACACCATTGTCTTTAAGAGCTCTCAAGCTTTGTTTAATACTTGTCTCAAAATCCAAAGCCTACAGTTAGATACCTGTTGACTTACTAGTAAAAGAAGTATTTGTTAATATTCTGATCTGGGAGACAGCAGTCACCTTTTCTTTAATTGGACTGGGGAATTGTAAGCACTGGAAAATATTCCCATTTTGAAGAAAGTTCTCAAAGGGATAATAGATGTCCTTATTTCTTAGATTATTGCTTAAAAGACCCTTTCTCAGTCCTTCAGAAATGCTGTCAATAAAAACGATGTGTCCTTTTTCCAAACCTGTTTGTGAATAAGAGTATTAATCATGTGTGGAAGCTTTGTGACCAGTTACTTTTTTTTAAGAAACATAAAGCATACTGTCATTACAAGCACTTCTAAAAGAGTTCTTTCCAAACCTTATTTTTAAGAGTTTGGAAACAGTTGTTATATTTAAACCTCATATTTAGATTTAGTGAATATGTTTATTGAATTCTTGAGGGTATGTATATTGCAAAGAGTGAACCAATCCAATAAGTATATAATAAACTATATCTCCAAAAGATTCCCAACTTCCTGTCTGTATTGTGTATATTTGTAACTGTCACTGACAGTCAGTTTTGAGTGATGGTTTGGAACAAGTATCGACATGAGAAGTTGTCGTGGTTTAAACCCAACCACAGAGCTCGTTCACTCACTCTCCCCTCCTTTTTTCCTCCCTCTTTCTTTCCTTCCCCCCTCCCCCACCCTGACCCTCCCCGCTCCAGGAGGGATGGGGAGGAGAGTCAAGAGAATGTAACTCCCACGGGCTGAGATGAGAACAGCCCAGTAACTAAGGTATAACACAAATCACTGCTGCTGCCACCAATGATAATAATGATAAGAGAAAATAACAAGAGAAGAGAATACGATACCACCTCCAAACAAGTTCAACGTCCCCCAAAGAGAGACCATGCCCTTCCGGGTAACTCCCAGTTACCTCCCTGGGCATGACGTACTGTGTATGGAATACCTCTTTGGCTAGCTTGGGTCAGGTGTCCTGTCTCTGCTTCCTCTTGGCCTTCCCTCGCCCCCAGCAGAGCATGAGACTCACAAAGTCCTTGGCCAGAATAAACATTACTTAGCAACAATTAAAAACAATCGGTGTTATCAGCTCTCTGCCCAGGCTGGAAGTCAAAACACAGAGCTTGCACCAGCTACTAAGAAGGAGAAAAACGGCTACTGGTAAACCCAGATCAGAAGCCAAGATACCAGCTGAAATTTAGGTCCCTGTTGCTTATAGTCAAACAAAAGGCAATCACTTATTTGTAGTTAAATATAAAGATTGAATTGCTAGTTCCTGCAGTAGGCTCATGAAAATTTCAAAACATCACACAGTGCAAAGTTATAATTTGTTAGTTTTCATTTCACTGACAGTATGAGTATGCATACATACATGCATATACACATATCTGCCAATAGTGTTTGAAAAATACTGTTTTGCTTTACTTATGTTTCATATGAGCTACATGACTCTTCTTTTGACTGCTTACGGTCTGAATTCTATGTATGTTTTCCCTTTCAATTTAAACTATGAGCACATCAAAGCAGAAAAACACATACGTAATGCTGATAGCTTGCACTTTATACATGCGTGCTTTCCTGAACATCATGTTTTCCTGCAGGTCTTACAGTTATCACTGTATCATTTTTTCCTGCTTAAAATACATACTGAATGATAGCTTTGAAAAACTGAAATGAACAGAATTGTCACCTGTTTCTCTATGTGTTAATATCTACCCTCAGGCTGTATCACACTGGGCATAGGCTTTCAAGAAAAGGTTCTGGGAGGAGGGAGAAGATGCTCCTGCTCTCCTTTTCTGCTCTCAGACTGAGGGCTGAGTGCAGTTCAAGTACTGTTCAGCCAACTGAACTTACACTAGTTATGTTGTTTGCTATTATTCCTTCTCTTGGGACATGGTAGTTAAAGTCCAACACTTCAAGGTTTATTTTGGTATCTTTTCCTTTGTAGTTGATTTTAGTTTGCATTAGCTTTCCTGTGACGATCTGAACCGCAGTCTTGTATGCAAACTGTTGGGTTGGGAGATGGAAATAGTTATCTGTGACTTGTTCTCCAGACCAACTATCACCTCTTGCAAGTGGTAGTAAAAATACAAGCAGCTTGTATTTTTATATTCTTTTTTACTGAGGTACTCTGCTCATGTGTCCCTGTCAAAGCTGTAGGATAGAGATGAAATAACAGCTCATATGCTGCCAACAAACTTAGTGGTCTATTCTGTGCTGTCTAGGAGATCTGTGTCATGTTTTATGACCTGGATAAAGGAAAAGCCTATGCCTGCCAAGGACATCAACAAAAAACCCCAGCAATTCTGCTAATATTTCATCATCACGTGCCTTGGCTGATTTCTCATACAGAGTTAATAAATTGTCTGTTAAAGATTCTGGGACTCTTACGAGCTGTATGAGTATAATGGTTTTGACTTCCCAAGTACAGGACTGCAGACTCAAGAAATTAATGTGAAATTACGTTGTGTGGTGCACAATTTCTCTTGTATTTATCCCAGGATCTTCAAAAAGCAGCCGCTGTCATGAGCATTCAGTGCTAAAACAGAAAAATTTGGAAAATATATTAAGGAATAAAAGCCATCCTTCCTTTTCTTTGGAGGGTTAAGCCAGAGAATCTTTATGAATAATTTTTAAAATAACTTGCCGTTTTTTGAATGATAAAGTTGAAAGGTTTACTTTTAAAATTCTTGTATAGTGGTAGATGAGATTTGGGTAATATGATTAATTCTGGGCCCCAAATGCCTATATGGAAAAGATGAAGGTTAAAAGCCACTGAGAAGAATGTTTTACTCTAAAAGCCTACTTTGCAGGTCGTGATATAATATTAAAAGAGATACACAGAACATTAAGTGAAGCCCTAGAGCTCCTACTGTTACAGTGTCTTTTAAGTGACAGGCTTCAGTCAGCTGGGCCGTATTTTTCAAGAAGCTATTTCTGCTTTTTGGTACTTCTGAGGTATTTCATGTGTGCGTGTATGTGGCTTCTCTGCATATATGCATATATATGCATGTAAATCCATATATGGGCCTAGGTGTTGTTTTCCACCATATATGTTGCTCAGCTTTTACACTGGAGTTTCCCCGAATGTTACTTTATCTTGCATGGAGAAATAAATGATATATCTTTGTGTTTGTATGCAGGTAAACATTAGACTGAAGGAGTATAAGACATAATGACAAACAAGTTATCGGATTCCAGAATGCATAACAAAACACTTTCAATACTATTTATACCTTTCTCATGTCCATGTAAAATATTTTGTAGACCAAGTATATATTTAATTTTCCAGAGCATCTAGAACACTCCAAGGCCATGAAGCTGCAATTAATGCTATTATTATTCCTGATGGTTTTCAGGCATCTGTTTAAGCTAAAATAAAATTAAAATTTCTATTCCTTAGGGAAATGAAAATACTTCACATTGTATTCTTACCCTTAGTTACTATAAAAAGTTAAAAATATTTTTCTGAGAACAAAACTTTCAGCAATATTTTCATTCACACCTTTCTTTCTAATACAAAAGTTTTAACTGATTAACATAACTGATTTCAAGTTGGTTGCATATGAAGTACATTTTTGCAAGGTGTTGATTTGCTTGACTGAAATCACAATGGATATAAAACCAGTTTTGAGTCCTGAGTCCTATACTTCACAGAGGTTATACTAATCCTGTGATATACAGAATCATAGAATCATAGAATGATTAGGGTTGGAAAGGATCTAAAGATTATCTATTTCCAGCCCCCCTGCCATGGGCAGGGACACCTCACACTAAACCATGTCAAGCAAGGCTCTGTTCAACCTGGCCTTGAACACCACTGGGGATGGAGAATTTGCAGCTTCCTTGGGCAACCTGTTCTGGTGCCTCACCACCCTCACAGTAAAGAATTTCTTCCTTATATCTAACCTGAATTTCCTCTGTTTAAGTTTAAACTCATTACCAGTTGTCCTATAGCTACAGTCCCTAATGAACAGTCCTTTCCCAGTGCTGTTCTAGGCCCCCTTCAGATACTGGATGGTTGTTATGAGATCTCCGCACAGCCAAGCAATTCAGCATCTCTGCGTAGCCTTCTCTTCTGTGCTGCAACATAACTGTGTTCACGCAAGTTTTCTGTCATCTGAAAAAAGGGTGTTGAGTCCATGGAAAATGTAGACCTAGGTATGTCAAACTGACTTGCAATAGTTAGACAAAAAAAGAATGTTATAGGTTAGAGTAAATTAAATGCCCTTTCTGTCTTGGCAAGGAATTGCATCTTTTGTCAAAGCTAAATGGATTTTGCTGCAGGCATTCTAATTTTGCAAAATCACCATTATCTAGGAAAAAGGCTGCTTTGTAGTAGCATATTATCTAGGATTACTCAATAATTTAACACTAAGTAAATGTGTTGTTAAAGTTTTTGAAAGTAAAGTTTCTGATCTGTGATTCCTAACTGTAATTTCTTTCAAACTAACAGTCTGTAAAAGATTTTGTATCTGAAACGTATTTATCTCAAAGCAACTACACACACACACTCACGTGTGTGTGAGTACACACATATATTTTAAATCAAGTATTAAGCAATATACATGGGAAAAAAATTAAACCATCTATTCAGATCTTCAGTACAGTGCGAATTGGTCTTGTCAATAAAATGATCTATTTAATGACCTATTTAATTCCTTTTATAGTGACTACACACATTGGGAATTGGTGGATTAATAAATACGGAAATATTTTAATTGGCTCTTTTATAGATTGCATGCAGCATGCAGAAATGAAACCTTATTTTAAAAAATATCTGTATTTATAGAGTAAAAGTTTTTCTTCCTGATTATTTAACATTTACACTAGAATAATTGAGTAAACCACTTAGTCTCCTCCAAATCTTTATTATTCTTAGCTTTAAATGTCAATATGAAGGTTAGCCATTTTGGAAAATGGATTATACTGAGGAACACTGAAGCTTTCTTTCTCTAACTTTACAACCAGATGGTCACATATCAAAGAATCGTAGCTTATCCTAAGAGTGCTTATTTTTTAAGAAGAGTTGAAAATGTTATACTACTGGAAAAACTGCTTTGTTACCAGTAGGAAGCTATTCAACTAGGGTCAATTGCTATAGTGATATAGATGCAAGATTCTTGACAATAACAGGTCAGGAATCCTGAGCAAACTTTAAGTAGATAAAAGGCAGCATATTTCACATAACAATGAGGAAGAGAATCAATACTTTTCAGGAAGGCAAAACCAAATTTCAGTTAACTCAATTAGAAATTTTCTATTGACAGTAGAGACATTAAACCGAATAACTGGATCTGGATTCATAACCTGACTAAGCACACACATAAATTTAAGCATATGAATAATATTGCTAAATTAATAAAATGAGTAATACTTTGTGGAAAACACTAAAATTGAAGAAATTCTTCTGAGTTAACATGTTATTGTCTTGAAAGCAGCTTACAAGGTGCATCCCAGGACATTTACAGGAGGTAATAAAAAAGCCGTGCCCAGGTATTAGAACAGATATCTGTCTAAATACTAAAAACTCATAGCGCAACTCATACTGAAAGCAGTGAAATAAAGATATGTACAGAAATAAAGGTGACTGTGATAGTGGAAATACTTCTGGGGTTTAGAATATCTTTTCCAAAATTTAAACTCTTGCAAAACACACATACTTTCAATGTAAGTATGCAATCACAAACGCACAAAGAAATTATGCCTGATACTGGTATCATTTTATATGTGAGCAGAATTCTGAAAGATCCCATTAATTTAGCAGCATGAATTTCTGTAGTTATTTTGGTCTTGAGTGACATTGGATGTTGCCACAGCACTGAGTTAAAAAAAAAAAGAAGAGGAGGAAGTTGTTATAAAAGTGGTGTGTATGTGCTGACAGTCAAAGAAAAGTGTGCGGCCCATATCTGCAGTGTAAGAATGTCTGAATAATTAATCCATGGACTCCCTTTCTTGTCTGGTCTTAAGCAGAAGACTAGTATGTATACAGTGCAAGAGAGATTAACACTGTTAAAAACAGTCTTGCTGTTTGCCATCCAGTTTGTGTGCTTGGTTCAGTGTCTCATTTTCATGTGCCACAGGTAGTTTGCCTCTGCTCGGTCTCTGTCATTGATGTTGCTGTGACTCTTCCATTCACTTTCAGCAGAATTGGACTGAGTTGCTAAACTCATTTTCTTGCATGAATATCAATGGAAGTGGCATGTAAATGCCAGATTTCATTTTATTCTTAATGCATCCTGCTGGATAGAGTGCATGTTTTGTTCATTCAGTGGGTATGAAAAACCAAGACCTGGAAGAGAGATATCAGATGCAATTATAGCACATTTAGAGTACTATGCTATGAGAAAATGGTTTCAGAATAGCTAGCAATTTATTCTATGCAAATTGCTTCAGCTACATAGTACAGAATGTGTAATTGACAGCAATGGATATCACAACAATGGTAGCCAAATTATGTTAAATGAAAGTTAAATCTGGGTCTACTTTATTTCTTTGGAATAAAATTTGACTTTTTTTTTTTTTTTTTATAAAAAAGAACTCCTTACATGTAAGATAGAAGGAGTTGTATAGTCTGCATAAAAAGTTAGGTACAGTTTGTTATTACGTTCCTCATAATGTGGATATTTTTATCTTTGGAATTATTCTGAGGAACAATTTGAAAATTGTCCTTACAGTTCTGGTCTTACTATTACTGGGGATCTATCAGGGAAAAGCAGTGATTGTCCAATTTGGGGTTTACTTCCCTCCATTACAATACTGCAAGCAAGGCATTGTGTGAAATAGTACATGTTAAGTAGTTTCAGGAGAACACAGAAGTTGCATAACTGATTTTAAATCTTTTTTTGACCCTAATTTGTGTCCTCATCATTCACTGGCATGAATAGAGAAGACGTAAATTAAAAAAGAGAAGTGACCTGATTTAGGGGATGTTTGACTAGATGATCTTATGGCCATAATAGCAACTAGGAATGCGGAGGGAAAAGGAACAGTTGTATATTACTATCCCGCTACCCAGTAGGAAATAAATTTAGTCAACCTAGATACATTTTTCTCCACTATTTTCTAACTGCTTTTACACATAACAGAAAAAGAGTGAGATACTCAAAGGGGTAATTTAGATGAAGAGTCAGTGAGGGATTCTATGAATTAGTTTTTGCTAATTGGTCAGAGAGGAGTATAGATAAATTGGCGTGATACTTCTACAAATACTTCATTGCTAAATGAAATTTTAGGGCACAACTCTTAGGGGGAAGACAACTCCTTCTATGACAGTATTTATTTTTACTTAAAAGGAGTCATCTCTGAATTTGCACAGATGAAGGTGTCTCTTGGACTTATAGATATACAATATCAACTGAGTCATTTTAAGAGGTGTTCTGACAGATCTGGTATAAATCAGGATTCAGTATAGAACAATTGGTTTCTGGGTTTTACAGCAGCAATTTTTAAGAAAGAATTTTGGAGTGGCCTTCTTGTACATTGTATCAGCAAAGACAGTCTCAGTGCCCATCTCATTACCCTTCAGCCCCATAATAATTAGTTCTGGTCACTGTTGGCAGAGTTGATTTTAAGGGAAAACTAGTCATTTGAAGCCTAAGTTGTTAATAAAAATGCTGAATGGGAAATGAGTATGAAAATCTTCTGTGGGTGTTTGCTGGAGTATGTTTGCTGGTTACAAGTTTCAATGATGAGTTCAGGTGTATTATTCAAAGAGATTTACAGACTGTTTGTCCACTCCTACAGAAAAGGAAGGGTAGGGTAATTATTATTGGGCATTGAGCCTAAACAAATCTTTCAAAGCTATCAATATAAATCTGTCTCTAAAAATAAGAACTGAGACATAGACCTCTGAATTTGGAATTAATTGTACCTTGTGTAGATATAATGGAAGATTTTACATTAATTTTGTAAGACTTAAAAGCTTTTAGTAACTCCTTAGTGAGTGGGTGCAGGGGAAGTAAACATCCTTTTTACTGTCTGGATTTAGTCACAGAACCTCATATTATTCTTGTGACTTTTGTAGTAATTTGAATCCATGGGACTTGAAATGTATGAAAACTTCTACAGATGTACTAAAAGACTGAATTTAACTAGATTATTGAAATAATAGTATAGGCACTCATATCTTGGGGCAGCTGTAGATGCATTTAATCCCAAATGTAGGTGTCTCAAAAGTTATTACTTTGGACAACATCAGGGTTAGGATTTGGATTCTGGATTTGGAGAAGGCTGAGGTTCTTAATGACTTCTTTGCCTCAGCCTTCACTGGTAAATGCTCTGACACACCCCCCAAGACTTGGAAGGCAGATGCAGGGACAGTGAGAATGAAGACCGTGAGCGCACTGTAGAAGAGGATCTGGCTTGAGACCATCTTAAGAACCTGAATGTACACAAGTCCATGGGACCTGATGAAATCCATCCGCGGGTCCTGAAGGAGCTGGCAAATGAAGTTGCTAAGCCACTGGCCATCATATTTGAAAAATCATGGTAGTCAGGTGAAGTTCCCAAAGATTGGAAAAAGGGAAATATAACCCCTATTTTGAAGAAGGGGAAAATGGATGACCCGGGGAATTACAGACCAGTCAGCATCACCTCTGTGCCTGGTAAAATCTTGGAGCAGATTCTCCTGGAAGGCATGCTAAGGCACATGAAAAACAACAAGGTGCTTGGTGACAGCCAGCGTAGCTTCACTAAGAGGAAGTCCCGCCTGACCAATTTGGTGGCCTTCTATGATGGGGTTACAGAACTGATGGACAGAGGTAAAGCAGTAGATGTCATCTACCTGGACTTGTGCAAAGCGTTTGACAATCTCCCACATGACATCTTTGTCTCTAAATTGGAGAGACATCAATTTGATAGATGGACCACTCGGTGGATAAAGAACTGGCTGGATGGTCGCACACAAAGAGTTGTGGTCAATGGCTCAATGTCCGTCTGGAGACCGGTAACGAGTGGTGTCCCTCAGGGATTGGTACTGGGGCCAGTCTTGTTCAACAACTTTGTCGCTAACATGGACAGTGGGATTGAGTGCGCCCTCAGCAAGTTTGCTGATGACACCAAGCTGTGTGGTTCAGTTGATATGCTGGAGGGAAGGAATGCCATGCAGAGGGACCTCAACACGCTTGTAGGTGGGCTGATGCCAACCTTATGAAGGTTAAGTATGCCAAGTGCAAAGTCCTACACCTGGGTTAGAGCAATCTCAGGCACAGCTACAGGTTGGGCAGAGAAGAGATTCAGAGCAGCTCTGCAGAGAAAGACTTGGGGATGTTGGTCTATGAGAAAATGATCATGAGCTGGCTTCAGTGTGCGCTCACAGACCAGAAAGCCAACCATATCCTAGGCTGCATCAAAAGGAGTGTGACCAGCAGGTCAAAGGAGGTGATCCTGCCCCTCTATTCTGCTCTTGTGAGACCTCACTTGAAACATTGTGTACAGTTCTGGTGTCCTCAACATAAAAAGGACATCAAACTGTTGACACAAGTCCAGAGGAGGGCCATGAGGATGATCACGGGCCTGGAGCACCTCCCATATGAAGGCTGAGAAAGTTGGGTCTGTTCAGCCTGGAGAAGAGAAGGCTGCATGGAGACCTCATAGCAGCCTTCCAGTATCTGAAAGGGGCCTATAGGGATGCTGGGGATGGACTTTTCATTAGGGACTGTAGTGACAGGACAAGGGGTAACAGGTTAAAACTTCAACAGGGGAAGTTTAGATTGGATATAAGGAAGAAGTTCTTTACTGTTAGTGTGGTGAGGCACTGGAATGGGCTGCCCAGGGAAGTTGTGAATGCTCCATCCCTGTCGATGTTCAAGGCCAGGTTGTGCAGAGCCTTGGGTGACATGGTATAGTGTGAGGTGTCCCTGCCCGTGGCAGGTCCCTTCCAACCCTAACCATTCTACGATTCTAACATCTGTAAAACTGTTATTGTTGCTCTGACTAAAGGCTGACAAAATTATTTTTTACGTACAAACTCCCCTCATAATTCTCATCTACCTCTACTGAATGTATTCATCTCTACTACCTATGCAGTTTAGGGGTTTTTTTTTAATTTTAAATCAGTTCCATCCCTGGGTAAAGAAACAACTTTTCAGGAACATATGCTGGTCTCCAAATGTATGTATGAGAGATTTGTACATGAGCTTAGCTATACTGCTTGAAGTAGTCCTATAAACATTTATGCTTATTAACTGTATTTTTAATCATAAGTGAATGCAATATTAAAATCTGAGTATCTCACAGTTAATTTTTCATATATGTTCTTTCTGCCCTCATTAACACCAGAAAACCAGGACTGAACAAAAAATCTCATATATATATTACTAGTGGACCATGACAATTTCCATGTTGCTAATGAGAGGGTACGTAAGCTTGCTTTTCCTCAGTCATAATCCCTTTAATGTTTTTGTCCACCCCAATTCATATTATATTTACTCTAGACAACTAAAAAGGGATGACATACTCTTTGCCCAAGGAAGTTGTGTATGATCCATCCCTGGCAGTGTTCAAGGCCAGGATGGATGGAATCTTAGGTGATATGTTTTAGTGGGAGGTGTCCCTGGCCATGGCAGGGGGGTTGGAACTAGATGACCTTAAGGGCCTTTCCAACCTTAAATATTCTATGATTCTAATGTTGATAGGAAAGAACATTTGAAGTAAAAGCAAGTATTGAATATGAAAATATTTGAACAACTATAAATATATGATAAGATTCAGTATGTTGATATTAAACATATAATTACATGGTTAAATACAGGACAGAATTAGAATTTTTTGGCAACATGTACATTCACCTTTTGTGTTGGCTATCAAGGCAAGATATAACAAACATAAAAAAAATTGCCCATTTAGGAAAGCAATTTTTTATCTATTCAGAATACTGTAACTGATTTTAGTTATTTACCTTATTTTGTCTTGACCACATAATTATGTCTATAGTGGAAACTGTCAAAATAATTACAAAACACTCAGGGTAGCTATTGACTTCTGATGCTGAAATTTACTTCAAGATAATCTCTACACTAATGAAATCCTCTCAATGTAATTATTCCTCTTGAGGAATTTTTTAAGCATTTCTACTTTTATTGACTTTTTCAAATAGGCAACTATTTTGTCTTTCTCTCTTCTCCAATAACAGTATTGATTTTTCTAAAAAAACCAAGTCGATCAGTATTCATTGAATTCGTATGTAAAAATCAGTTACCTCCTTAGAGCAACTTCAGTTTCACTTCTAGTGATGCTGGTTTTACCTGGAATTGGTCATAAATTCACAGTGTGTCTCTATTCACTGTTGACCTGCTGTATTTGATTTGTGTGGCAAGGTTTTGGTAGCTGAGGGTCTACAGGGATACATTCTGTGGGAAGCTGTTAAAAATTTTCTCTATGTCTGATGTAGGCAATGTCATCTGGCACCAAGACGGACCCACAGCTGGCCAAGGTTGAACCTATCAGTGACAGTGGTGGCACCTCTAGGATACCACAGTTAAGGAAGTGGAAAAGCTGTTGCACAGCAGCAGCTGCAGACAGGGACAAGAGTGAGAATATATGAGAGAAACAGCTTTGCAGACACCAAAATCAGCAAGGAAAGAGGGAGAGACACAGCAGAGATTCCCCTGCATCCCATGGAGAAGTCCATGGTGAGGCAGAAGCCCGTGGAAGTCCTTGGGAGTTCATGGTAGAGCAGATACCCATCTGCAGCCTGTAGAGGATCTCACACCAGAGCAGGGGGATGCTTGAAGGAGGCCAAGGAGCCTATGGGAAGCCCACGCTGGAGCAGGCTCCTGACAGGACCTGTGGCCCCATGGAAAGATGAACCCACTCTGGAGCAGGTTTTCTGGCAGGTGAGAGCCATGCTGGAGCAGTCTGTTCCTGAAGGATGTACCCATGCAAGGGACCCACACTGGAGCAGTGTTTTCCTGAAGGATGTACCCGTGGAAGGGACCCACACTGGAACAGTCTGTTCCTGAAGGATGAATCCTATGGAAGGGACCCATGCCCGAACAGGTAGCAAAGAACTGAAGCCTGTAGGAAGGACCCATGCTAGAGACGTTCGTGAAGAGCTGTCTCCCATGGGAAGGATCCAAGCTGGAGCAGGGGAAGAGTGTGAAGATTCCTTCACCCGAGGAAGAAGGAGCAGAAAAACAGTGTGTGACGGACTGGCCACAACCCCCATTCATTCCCCATCCACCTGCACCATGCTGGGGGGAGGACATGGAGAAAAGCAGGAGTATAACTTAGTCTGAAAATAAGGGAAGGGTGGAGGGAAGGTATTTTAGGATGTGGTTTTATTTATCCTCAATATCATACTCTGATTTGATAATAAATTAAACTGATTTCCCCATATTAAGTCTGTTTTGCCCATAATGGTAACAGGTAAATGATGTCTCCCTATCCTTATCTTGACCCATGAGCTTTTAGTTATATTTTCCCTCTCCTGTCCAGTTGAGGAGGGAGAGTGATATAATGGTTTTGGACAAAGCCTGCCGTCCAGCCAGGGTCAACCCACCACACCGGCAAAACAAAACTGGTTATTCATTTGAACTGTATTCTCTATAAGGTTTTAATAAACAAATCAGTGTTGTTGCATTGAAGCATCTTGCATTGTATAATGCAGTAATATCCTTGAATTTAAGCTTACTAATAGCCAGCACTGCAAGAGAGCAAAATTTTGCAGCAAACTGAAGAATTATGGCAAAACATAGGATACCTTTAAGGCATTAAATACTTACATTTTGTTCTTTCATCAGAATACTTAACAGTATAATGGAGTACAATACGTATGAAGGTCTGAATGTTTCATGTTGTTTAATCATGCAAAAATGAATTTATACATTTTATAAGAAAGCAGTTTATTTGGTTGTTACTTGCTTGTAAAGCATTTATGTATGCAGGTGATGCTGCTCATTGCAGTGTCTGTTACCACAGAAAATGGCGAATGGTCAAGAGTTGCCTGGTGTGTCAAATGTACCTACATGTCTCTTAAAGAATAACTGTTATGTGATAAATGCATAACAGAGATATCACATAACAAATGTGATAAACACCAACAGAGAATATAAAAATATAATTTATGGAGCTGTTTCCATGCAACTAAAAAGTGGAAACCTTGGAAACCTTTTTGCTTGATGTTGGTGGATAGTATTTTGTGGTTTAAGCACAGCCACTAACTCAGAACCACACAGCTGCTTGCTCAATTCTCCCACTTCCTCCCCCCATTCCGTCCTATGTAACTCCTATGGGCTGAGATAAGATACTGCTGAACCCAGGACAGGTATGCACAGGGTTGTTTTTAGTTTTTTTTTTAATTATTATTTTTATCTAGCCTTTTTATTTATTTTTTTAATAGATTAATCTTTAAATAAAAAGTTCACAAAATTTGGGGGATTGTTGATTTCCTACTCAAAATGCTTGCTCTAATAAACATTTTTTTCCTCAGTCCATAAGGAATAGGATCAAATAATCAGTCTGTTATCTCTGCTACATATAGTGGAATGGCAAAAAAACCACAACCCTAAACCCTGCAAAGTGTCCTAAAAGGCATGTGAATCAAGATGTGGAATCTTAAATGAATCAACGTATGAATTCAACATATGGAATTCCAGTTAACTTGCTAGAAAGTGGTACTGTGAGTGGAGAATAACAGAATAAAATAGAGAAGATATTTGAGTCAGCAATGAATGCAGTCCTTTCTTTCTTAAAACGAATAAAATGACTGCTTAAAGTGCATCTATGAGTCCATACAATGTCTCTGCACTGTGGTTTGTTTGTTTTTGTTTATTTTTCCTAGGTGAATTTTTCTTAGAAACATACATTAGAAACACATTTTAATTAAGAATACTATATAACATTATGATTGTGATATCTCATGTTCATAATAAATTATATTTGTGTTTAAAATTTATTCACAATACAGACATGCACTGAATCATTAATGAAGTTTAATTATGTTATTAAATGTCATCCATGCTTTGCTATAAATGGGTTTTTTTTCTCCTTTCTGTTTTTGAGTAAACATTTTTTGAATTTGTTTTCCATAATTTCTCGAGGAACATGATAAAGAATAAATTATTGTCCTTTAATTTATTCATTCTTTTAGCTCCCAAATTTGCAAGTATGACTGAGATATATGAGACTGTAACCAAATCTCAGGTACTATGCATGAATGGCATTGAGTCATCAAAGGTAAAATGTTAAGTGTATTTACTGTAGATGTGTTTGCATACTTAAAGAGTTTAAAATCTGTTAAAATACCAGATGGCAACACTTAGGCAGTTATTTCATTAATTTGCTGGGTTCATAACAGCTTAAAACTTCTAAAGAGAATAAAGAAATATTAGTAATATAAATTTCAACTATTTATTAATAATTTATCAATTTTTAGATTATATTTAATTTTACTTGATTTCTAATGATGCTGAGACTTTCAGGCTTCTTTATATGTATTGGAAGCCTCAAGAAGTAAAAGTCTTAGATGAGAGGACTTAGGGAGAATGTTTGAATTTTGGGAAGATTAGCATTTGTGCTTGATACTGGAGTTACCCTGTAGATGGATAGTTGGGCACATCCAGGTTTATTATAGATGCATCAACAAATGGTAAGATTAATCTTGTAACTGATTAAGTGTTGAGCTGGTTTGGATACTAATTTCTGTATGGAGGTTGTCTGTCCACAATTCATATCTATGCTAAATTTTGTGACACCAAAGGGAGGGTTAATCTTTTCTTGCAAGGATTGTTTGTTCTGTGCCACACCCATCTTTGCTTCTACAAAGTCATTTCTGAAGTACAAATAGACTTATTCTTCAGTTACACTTTAATTAGTTTCTATCATTTCATTTGTCATTCATTCACTGAATTTGTGTGAAGATTCCCGCTTTCTTCCAGTGGATTTTGACTGGGACTCTTCTAAGCGCTCTTTTTTTGTAAGTTTTTCCAAAGTCAGATGATTTTAACTTCTTTAGGAGTCACACACACACAAGAGTCTGGCAACACCAATTTCTCTACTTGACTGCCAGGCAAGTGAATAAAAATTGGCAGAAACCTCAAAGAAATGTACAGCTTCACCAGAGGGAACTCTGCTAGTCATATCTCATTACTTCCATGTAGGTGCCTATCTGTTACTTACTTGTAGGTGTCCTCAGTATAGCTGGAAGTCCTGTAGGGTCGGTGTTAGGTTTCTAGTTGCCTCACTTCCCTCCAGAACAGTTAAGTCCAAATAAGTCTTTGATTTTGGCAGTGTGTAGTAAAGTGCCCATTTGTTTACATAACTCCTTTTTCTTGGTTATCTTTATGTTGATGAAGTTTGTGAATTTTCTTCTCAGAGTATCAATAAGAAGCACACTAATATTTGCTGGTTGTAAATCGTACTGTATTTGGAAGTTTCTGCAAAAGACATTTTTACTTATTTTACTTCTCCTGCTCCAAATGTTCTGCAAGGATTTAGTGGCCAGCTTAGCAAAAGGTAAATGGCATTGGTTTGGGCAAACCAAAGTGTAAGCAGGTGCTTTATACACAACTCCTGCACAGCTCTGCCAATGCACTTCAATCCTGTTCTGTAATATCGTCTAGTTTATTCCTCTGCTGGTTTTGAGCCAAGATGCTTGCTAGACATGCTAAATTGTACAAAACTGTGGTTTTATGCTACATGTAAATGGAGATTCTGCTGGGATTGCCAAACACATTTTCAATTTTCTTAATTTAGTCTACTTTGTGCAAATAGAACATTGCAAGCTACTCCAGACTTACATGTGAGAAACTGTTTTACCTTTTCAATAGGCTTTGAATTTCAATTTTATTTTGCTGTTTCTCCTGGAATTGGGTGCATGCAACTATTGTCTGTCTCTGGAGTTTAGTTTTTGTTTTTTAAATTCCTCTTTCTCTTTTGATCTTTAGTCATTCAAGGCAGCAGACATTGCTAGTGCTGGGCAGCATGCCTGTTAAGAGTTTAAGATGATTCTAAAAATCATGAGAAAATCCTGAAACAGAAATTTTTGTCAGTAGCTTTAATGTCCTTTAAATATTCCCTGCTGTGTTGCAGTGCTTATTCCAGAATAAGACTAATGCTATGTTTTAGTTATTTCCTGTGCAGTCTTCAAGCAGGCATTATATTTAACAAAGATATTCCTTATGAGAGTGGCATTGAACTGATAATGATCAGAAATATCATATCTCTCAGAAATGCAGTAATGTCGTGGAAAGGCTATTTCTATGTCCTGTAATATCTGTAGGACTCATATTCTATATTAACAATGATCAATAAATACAAAACATTGTGATCAACAAATATTAGCTTTGAGCAATGTGTTGAATGTTGCACTCTAATTTTGAGCAAAGAAGAGTAACTGAAAATAGAAAGAATATGAGAATGTTTGCAGTGTGATAACTCCTTGCTATTTCCATCCAGCAACAATGGAGTGAGCATCCTGGAGCATTTGAATGCTTCTTGCTGTGACGTATCTTCTTTCCAGCGAATAGTGTTTAAAGTTAATGCAGAAAATAAGATCCACAATAATCTTAAAAGCTCTTGTCTTTCAAATCAGTCTTCAATCACTGTATAATAAAATTAACTAAGAAAACAAAAAGTTCCTCCGTAAAAGATAGCATAATAGTGACCGCTCTTCATTCTTCAGAATGCTTCATTCTTGAAATAAGGTTGGTTTCTTCTGGAGAGAACCTGTAGAGGATGAGAAATCAATTTAATGAAACCAAACGAATTTAGATGATGCACATCCTCAGAACAATTCTATCTTAATGAATTTCAAAAATTAAGTGACTGAAGAGCTATTTTATTCCTGTATTCTAGCAATTTTTGAAATCTCAGCACGCTATCTTACTTTGCAAAATGATGTCTTCGTGTCTCAGAAAGCATTCTTCTTTTACTTCATGAAGAGTCAAATCTGCATAGAAATAAATAGAATTGCCAGTTGGGTCTGACAGACTGTTTTTGGTTAAATAAGCAAATTGTAGTATTGAAAATCAGTTTGTAACACTGTGCTGTACAGCTGCAGCCATTGAACTCAAGAATCATGGCTAAAAACAGGGGCAAGGCATCAGCTAAGCCAGGATAACAGTATAACTTTCTTGTAACCTTGGCAAACAGGACACTGCAGAATTAATGAATTAGTGAAATAGTCTGAAATCTGCTTTTCCCATAGATAGAAAAGCATACTAAGAATCAGAAAACTATATTTATAGGTAAATTTATGTTATTCAAATCTTTAAAGATAATGTAAGCAGACTGTTTTTCCTTTAGAATAGCAAATTTATTTTGGAATTGGTAGTTCAGGTTCTGGATACTGGAACTGCAGTACAAGGCTTTGTTTGAATTGGAAAGATAGCTGGGAATGGTGTGTGTGTGTGGGAGAATTATAAACATGACATAATAACTTCAGCAAAAAAATTGCTGTACTTGTAATAACACAGTTCTCATTAAATATCGATTTCACATTATAAACCAATTTGTATCATGCTGCCTCATGATAATATAAAAGTAGATGCAATTAATTTCAGCAGCAATGAAAATAATTGTTGACAGAAATAAGATGACATTTATAAGGTAAATAGAGGAAATTCTTCTCATTAATGCTCTTTACTGGAACATCTTTAGATGTAAGACTGCTAAATCCTTCCTTAAACAACATTAAGACCATTATTACAATTATTAAAATCCTTCTTTTTATAAAAACAGTATATCCTTTGAGCTTTTCAGGGTTGCCCATATAGTATCATACCAGCTGTCAAAGCTATACAGATTGCAGTTATCTATAAGTTTGTGATATCAGTGACCTTTAGAAACAACCAACCAAACCCAAATGAGTACAGCAAGGGAAGCACTGGTAGATGCAGTACCATAGGCTATAATTTCTAACATTCTGTAGATGCAATTTACCCCAGATTCTTCTTTTGGACAACCAAGAACACAATTCACATTTTTTTTTTCTTTTTCTTTTTTTTTTTCCATTTTTTAATTTCAAAAGTCTTGGAGATTATATAGAAAGATCTCCAGATATGTGGATAAAGAGTTCCAGATGGCTGCTTTTTATAAAAATTGTACTGTTACTTACTAGAACTCTTTTAGAATCTCTTGACTTGTATCTGTCTCCATATCAACCAGATATGAGTTTTGTAGGAAAAAATAGTATTATTTCCTATGCAACTTTTATCCTGTTGTTGGTATTCATATTTATATCAGTTTAAATAAAAAGAGATTTTTTTCCACTAACAGTTCATCTTGAGCTGCTCACATTCATTAATTTGCTTCCTCTTGCCAGTAATTGCCTACTTGTCGTAGGTTAGGACTAAAGGAAAAGAAAAAACTGTCTCAGAGTGAACTGTGGCAGAAGGCACCTTGTTTCCTGGGTGCCAGCCTGGTGATTCTCTCAGGCCTAATATATAGTTGCAATTGAATTCAATAGAAATTCTAGTTGATGTTCTAATAATAAGTGGCATAAAAAGTCACATGAGGAAATTAATAGCTTTATCATCTAAACAGCATTTGACTAATAAATGATATCTAAAGCCTAGGGCTATCCAATTAATGATGAAGAAAGAACAGCATATCAAAACACTGTTCGTTAAATGAGAACCATTCATTTTGTGCACTAAATGAGGAAAGGCTCTGCTAAGAAGGAAAAATATGACTGTCAATTCAATAGTGTACCATAACATGTACTCACGTTTCTGAATAAAATTTATATGTCCAACAACTACTATTATGACAAAGAATCCTTATTAAGCTTTCTTTGAATTTTCATGTAGAACAAGTACATTTTTATTGTTTTAAATGTCTATTGTGAGAATTCTGGTAGTTGAAAGTTTGATCGCTTGGTATTTGAAGTGAAAGTTTCGAGTTTCTCGTTTGCCCGGGGAAACACTGAGAGGGAAATGGGCAAGAGACTGTGGGAGCTCTTCTTTTTCAATCTCACCCTCCCTTACAGTGTGTTAGCCATACCCCATCAAATTCTGTTAGAGCACATCACATTATGCCTGGCCTGATGTGACAAGGAAGTAAGAAGCAATGTAAAGAACAGCAAACCAGTATATTCAAACATTCCAACCCTACCTCCTTCTGACCATTTCAACCCCTAATAGGTATAATTCTAGTGGGCTGTTTGACCTCTTCATTGGAGTAGCTCATGCTGCTTCTTAGGGTTAGTTATTACAGAAATCCACAGTAGTGTACTATATTTTTGTGATTTTTCTTTTCTGGGAATTTGATTTCAGAATACAGGAACATATGCATCTGGAATATGTAAATACTAGAATTATCACCAAAGCTTAGACCTTGACTAGCGTTAGCCTTCCTGCATGGTTGCCACATGGTATTTGATGCTGTTGAAAAAATTTTCTATTCTGTATTTGGCAATTTTTTTTCATATACCTCAATTAGATGGAACATAATTGTTGCTCACATTTGGCAGATAAAGCAAGCTTCAAAGCTACAAAACAGTGGGAGAAAAGAGCAACTTCCATTATAGTTCCTATTTTGGATATGATACACACTTGGAACAGGTTCAGTTTATCCACAACTGTGGACTCTGAACTGATTTGAAATATTTTAAAGAAAGAGAATAAAGAGTGAAAAGCACAGATAATTTTTTTAAATGAAAAATGAAAATCTAAATTAAAGTTTATAATTATCATTAAGGACTTCAAGGTCTGATTTTTTGTTTGTTAAAATCAGTAGGAGTTACAGATGTTTTTTTATTCTTTAATAATCAATAATAAGCATTTTTAAAACTAACTGGCTCTTCTGTTGACAGTTTAAATAGTTGAGATGACCTAAAACACTTAAAGGAAATGTGTCTTATAGGTTAGCAAGTCAAAACTACTTAATCTAAGATTTACTGTTGTATATTATCAACATAGTTTAAATCATGCTACAGTCCTGAAATCTGGATAAACCTTTTCATAACAGATGTTAAGCTTCACTTTTGTCATCTAGTTATGAAAATAATAATATGAAAGTCAGGTGGAAGACCACAACCATAGCTTGTATGTAGCTCATACTTAATTTAAAGCAGAGAGCTGACCAATTGCTGGATTTTTCTCCCTCTCTAAGGGACAGGCTACCCACATTATTCTGGAGTTATTTTCATTGAAAGGCTGTTTATACTTTTGCCCTGTTTTTTGATAGATACCTTCTGAAGAATTTTTAACAATTTCTTCATTTGACAGTTGCTGCTGATGAAAAAAGTATTTCTTTTTCCAGATCAAAACATTTGTCTGTACCCTGTTATCCTCCATGCCATCAGATACCTGTTGTACCTTTTTGTAACTGCCTTGCGGTGTGAAGTGTTAAATGTCATTGAAATGGCAGACTGTGAAAGGAGTGCACAATAAAGTAAATGTATGATCTGCTTTTCTAGAACTCTGGCAAGTACACTGCCAGTGCACACAAATACTGAAAAAGTGTCTTTCTTAGATATGTCTCCGTTACTCAAAATTTAACATTGCTTTATTGGTAAAGTAGTGCGAAGATCAGTAAGTACAATTAAATGACCATTCTTCTAGACCTTGATGTAATTAATTGAGTTCTATATATTAGAGAAAATTTCTGCGGATTTTTTTCCTTTTGGATTTTTTTCCTTTCTTTTATCCTTTAATGTATTTCAGTGGCATTTTGTGTTGATTGTTCTGAAATATCAACGCAGAATGAAGGTATGGTAAACATATGGGTATGTTGAGGTTTTTGCTGATTAAGAAAGAGAAATCTTTGCTATCATATTTGAATTACAGATTCCATAGTGAAATGAAAGTCTGTTCATGATCATGTAGTCTTGATACCTTAAATTATGATGTGCTATGAACATGCCTTTAATTATGATGTGTTTGATGCCTTATCCCTGAAGACCTGCAGATGACTGTGTATGTATTAAACATGTTAAAAAATTTTCTATGGCATTGCAACACAGAGTACTATGACTTCACGTATGTGACAAGATTTGAAATGCTGTAGTTTCATTAAAATGGAAACATTATTTTACGCTACCCAGGGAACCAGCCAATATTTTTTTCCATACTTTACTATTAATCTGTAGCTACTTAAATTCCCTACCTTTCTCTGGGAATATACAAACTCAAATTTATCCTCTCAAAATATTAAAAAAATATAATAAAAAATACAAGCCATCTGTGTCAATAAGATCTTAATGTTGTACAGTCTAAATATATTAATAGTTATTTTATTTCACTTTTTTCGACTATTTTTTTCACTTGGGGTTATGCATGGTAATATTTGAGAATTAGTGGCTTGTAGTCATGTTCTTTTATTTCACCTTTGTCATCTTGATGCTTGAGTTGATGGAACCTTTGAAATCTAGAAAACAGATGGATTTGGTTCTACATGGTAACCATTATTCTGTATTGATTTTTGGGCTCATAGTTTTGCTTCACTGAGAAGAAATCTGGATAGTTTGTTGAGTAGAATCTCTATTTCAGGTAAATACAGGGAAAAAAAAACAAACAACCTTGGATTTTTCTGATTCTGCCTTTAAACATTACTTTTTTGCAGGATAAATAACTGTGTGCTGGTCTGAAGGTAGGAGATGAGAGGCAGGAATATGTACAAGTCAGTGGAAGTTTAGGCTTAGTAAACAATGAAATAAGAAATGCAGGATTTGACCTCAGAAGCAGAAAAATCAATGGGTGAAATATAGCTTGTGCTTTTGTTTTCATTACTGATGCACACTGAAATTTTGATTACTGGATGATGGTTGTGAGAGAAAACTAGTTTTTTTTTTAATTTTTATTTTAATTTAGAGCTTTTTCAGGCATTGCTTGTGATTTTGTTGTAAGACCATTATTTTGCTTTTATTTAGAATGATAACAACTCTAGATAAAATGCGTGAGATATATAATGCATGTTTGTCCTGCATTGTCAGTTTTGTTTTGTCTATTGTCAGTTGTGTTTTAAGTTAAATTATGTGTTTGATCATATTATTCATTGAAGCATGTTTGTTCTTTAATGTTTGTAGGTTAGCAGTCTGTTAAGATAAAAATTGTTACCTGATTTTTTACATTGCACATTGAATTATGAGCTTTGTTCAGATGAAATAAAATTGCATAAATGCATATAAAATCCATATAAGCCACAGTTATTTATTTATGAGACTTCTAAAGATTAATCCAGAAGTAAAGACTTAATTTAAAGACTAATATATAATGGCAAAAGAATGTATAAGGAAATAAATGACTCGAGATAGGTAAATCCATGACAGAAGGCGGCACAGGTATACATTGTGTTTTGGGACTATTTAGGAATTTTTACCTTATCATCCTTGTTTGGCATAGAGAAGAATTATCACTGGATGACAGATAAATTTTTCTTGCTTGCGCTTACTGAAATTCTTACGTTTGGTTAGACTTGTGGCCCTCTGTTCTTATGTCCTTTTTCATATCCTAGGTGAAATAATTTTCAAGAAATTCTAGGTTATCATCTGCAAAATCTTATATTTCACATTATCTGGAAAGTGGTTGAAACCATTTAATTTAATACACTTTCAATTATAATTTCTTATCATTCTCTTCCCCTCCCCTCAGTTTGCTCTGAATCACTTCGGGATTTGCCAGTATATGAGACAGGAAACCAAAGGATTTGGACTCACACTGTAAGATGGAATAGACAGTCTATACCTCATTAGTAGGTCTTTTCAGATATTCAGGGTCAAAATTATATTCAACCAGGCTAACCTGATGTCGTGGTTTAAGCCCAGTCAGTAAATCTGAACCATGCAGCCTCTCTCTCACCCCCTCCCCCTTCCTTCCCCCACTCCCGGAGGGATGGGAGGAGAATCGAAAGAATGTAATTCCCACAGGTTGAGATAAGAACAGCCCAGTAACTAAGGTATAACACAAACCACTG
Organism: Lathamus discolor; assembly: GCF_037157495.1. Classification (NCBI taxonomy): domain Eukaryota; kingdom Metazoa; phylum Chordata; class Aves; order Psittaciformes; family Psittacidae; genus Lathamus; species Lathamus discolor. Next base: position 65,225,350 of record NC_088909.1, read on the forward strand.
CGGGTACCACCAATAATAATAATGATAAGGAAAATAACAAGGGAAGAGAACACAACCATTCACCACCCACCGACCGACACCCAGCCTGACCCAAGCAGTGATCTCACCCTTCCGGGTAACAGACCAAGTTTATACAGTGGGCACGATGTGCTGTGATATGGAATACCTCTTTGGTTAGTTTGGATTAGGTGTCCTGTCTCTGTTTCCTCTTGGCTTCCAGAGAAAAAATGACTGCTACTGCTGAACCCAGAAAAACTGAGAACCCGGGTTTTTTTAATCCTTTTGTAGTACAAAACACATATACTAAACCAGATTTTGAAAACAGAAATTCTGTTAAAAGCTTATCTTCTGACGCATGGTTTCATCTTCCCAAACTCATTAGGTCTAACATGGGCAAAGTGGTGTGAAATGTAATGGCCTGTGATGTACAGGAGATTAAATAACAAATTTTACAGCATTTTCTGAATGTGAAGTTTATGAAACATTATAACTCTGGAGTATGCCTTTTTGAACATTCCATTAGTACCACTGGTGGTACACAGTGAATAATTTTTTTTCATTCACACATTCCAGAACTGAAACTAAAGCCTTAAGCAAGCAGCTTTAGTTGAGTGAAGCAAAATGTTAATTCTTCAGAATTGTTGAGCCTCTAATATAACTTAATTTTCAAAGCATTTAAATATTACAGCATCATTTAAGCCCTCAATTAAACACACATAAAAGGCATTCTAGTGTAATTTCAGTAGGTAGAGCTAAACTTCCTCATTTTACAGTTGCTCTGTGAATTTGTTGTTTGTTTTGTTTTAGTTTGTTTTTCCTGAAATACCTGGCATTGTTCTGGAGCTCCTGACATGGCTGAAATGCAGAGAGATACAAGGCCATTTGTTGACAATTAACATCTAGAAGCACTTGCTGATCTCAGCTGACACCAGTGAGGCCCTCTCAGAAATAAATTGTCCATTACTGGGAGACTTGGGGTAGCATACTTAGATACATATTTGTAAGTTTTCTGTTTTGATAACTAAGCAGAGCTCTGGTTAATTTCTGAATATGAGAAACAATTCATTTACCTCATCTGACAGGTTAGTATAACATGAGTAAAAATAATAATTTAATTAGCTATTTTGTGTTTAAGAATTGAAACGTCATCTCCTATTTGATTATTAGAAATAATCTGCTATCATGAAATTTCTATTCATGATCTGAAATGATTATTTTCTGCCTTTGATTTTTACGCAAATTGACTTTTTCCATTTTAAACACTGCCTGTTAGACAATGGGATTCCCTGATGTGAGTAAGCTAAAGGTGTAGAACTATATGTATTGTGTCAAAGGGCATTCTTAGTGAATTGCTTTCTAAATGAATGACTTGCATGGGAAGCTATGCAACACTTAACTAGTACTTCTATTATTAATCAGAAACGATAGGAGATTATGTCTAGTTTAATACGTCATTTATTTGCAGGAAAATTCTGTTGTGGCTGTAGTCTTTCAGTGTGAAAACACATGAACAGTTTTAGTTTTTCATATTACTAGCAGCACATTAACCACCAAAATAAATAAATAATTAAAATTACTATTGAATATTTATATCAATACTTATATATTTTAACATTTTAGATTTTTCTAATAATGCTTATAGATATTATTATAAAATATAAAAACACTTTCAAATTCTATTCTCAAAGATTCGTACAGTATTCAGTAAATCTTAGTTTATCTTTTCATGGTGGCAATTAGGAAATATGAAGTGATCTAATCTCCCAAGAGGCCGACGGCTCTAAACCTCAGACTCCATGAGCACTTGAAGATGAATGCTTCGTAGTCTTCCCATATACTCTTACACATGTAATAGTCAAATGTTTAAATCATTACTTCTCCTGGGGTGCCTCTGAAATAATCAAATTGACACCTGGTTTACTGTGAGGTGTCCTTCCCCATGGCAGGGGGGCTGGAACTATATGATTTTACTTGGATATTTTTCAGGGCGTCTAAAAGCCAAATCTTATGGATCTTCATGTTTCCTTGAATATTTTCTGGTTTGCTTGGTGTTGGTTTTGCCCTTTGTTTTCTTGGTTTTCTTGGTTTTGTTTCTATTTTTCTTGCTATTACTTGGTTTTGTTTGAAGTTTTTTTTGTTTTTTTTTTTTTTGCTTTGCTTTTTGTTTTTTGTCTTTTTATTTGCCCATGATTCTTTCCAATGCTTCTTCATATGAAATAGCTTACAACTTAAGCACAAAAAATAAAAAACCCAAAACAACACCTTAAAAAACCACTTATGCTTTTTATGGTTTTGGTTTGGGGTTTATTTATTTATTTATTGAATTTATTTACTGGATTTCAAGGTTTTTATAAGCAGAAAGAAAAAGTTCAGCATGAAGTTGCTACGTCACTCTCCATCAAATCTGCAAAATCATGGCAGTCAGGTGAACTTCCTTATGACCAGAAAAAGGGAAATATAACCCCCATTTTCAAGAAATGGAAGACACAGAGAACTACACACAAGTCAATCTCACCTTCGTGCCTGGCAGGATCCTGGAAACCACGATAAAGCAATGTGGTTGTTGACAGCCAACTTGGCTCCACTAAGGGCAAATCATGCCTGACCAGTCTGGTGTTTTTGATATGAGGCGGCCACAGAACTGATAAACAGGAGCAGAGTAGTTGACATCATCTACCTGGAACTGTACAAAGCTGTCCCAGACGACATCCTTGTTTCTAAATTGGAGAGACATCAATTTGATAAATGGACCACTCGTTGGATAAAGAACTAGCTGGCTGGCTGCATGGTCAATGGCTCAATGTCTGGCTGGAGACCAGTAAGGAATGGTGTCCCTCAGGGATCGGTGTCGGGACCGGTCTTGTTTAACATCTTTGTTGGTGACATGGACAGTGGGATTGAGTGTGTCGCCAGCAAGTTTACCAGTGACACCAAGCTGTGTGGTTCGGTTGATGCGCTGGAGGGAAGGAGTACCATGCAGAGGGACCTTGACACGCTTGTGAGGTGGGCTGATGCCAAACTTATGAAGGTTAAGTATGACAAGTGCAAGGTCCTACACCTGAGCTGGAGCAATCCCATGCACAGGTATAGGTTGGGTAAAGAAGAAATTCAGAGCAGCTCTGCAGAGAAGGACTTGGGGATGTTGGTCTATGACAAAATGAACATGAGCCGGCTGCAATGTGTGCTCGCAGCCCAGAAAGCCAACCGTATCCTGGGCTGCATCAAAATGAGTGTGACCAGCAGGTCAAAGGAGATGATCCTGCCCCTCTACTCTGCTCTTGTGAGACCTCACCTGGAGTATTGTGTACAGTTCTGGTGTCCTCAACATAAAAAGGACGTCAAACTGTTGAAACAAGTCCAGAGTAGGGCCACGAGGATGATCACGGGCCTGGAGCACCTCCCGTATGAAGGCTGCAAAAGTTGGGTCTGTTCAGCCTGGAGAAGAGAAGGCTGCATGGAGAACTCATAGCAGCCTTCCAGTATCTGAAAGGGGCCTATAGGGATGCTGGGGATGGACTTTTCATTAGGGACTGTAGTGACAGGACAAGGGGTAACAGGTTAAAACTTAAACAGGGGAAGTTTAGATTGGATATAAGGAAGAAGTTCTTTACTGTCAGTGTGGTGAGGCACTGAAGTGGGTTGTGCAGAAAGGCTGTGAATGCTCCATCCCTGGCAGTGTTCAAGGCCAGGTTGAATGGAGTCTTGAGTGACATGGTTTAGTGTGAGGTGTCCCTGCCCATGGCAGGGGAGTTGGAACTAGATGTTCTTAAGGTCCTTTCCAACCCTAACTACTCTGCGATTCTATAAATGTGGTGAATGGACCACTCAGTGGATAACGAATTGGCTGAATGGTTGCATGCAAAGAGTTGTGGTCAATGACTCAATGTCCAGTTGAACACAGCCACCAAGTGGGGTCCCTCAGGGGTTGGCGCTGGAACTGATCATTTTCAACATCTGTATTGATGATGTAGACAGAGGGATCAAGTGCACTCTAAGCAAATTTGTTGATGACACCAAGCTGTCTGCTTCAGCTGATATGCTAAAAGAATGCCATCCAGAGGAACCTTGACACACTGAAGAGGTGTCCAATGTCAACATCATGAAGTTCAACAAAACCAAGTTCAAGGTCCTACACTTGAGTCTGGGCAATCCCAGACACAGCTACACATTAGGTGGAGAAGTGATTCAGAGCAGCCCTGCAGAGACGGACTTGGGGGTGTTGGTCGATGAGAAAATGAACATGAGCTGGCTCCATTGTGCCCTCGCAGCCCAGAAACCATGTTCTGGGCTGCATCAAAAGGAGAGTGACCAGCAGGTGAAAGGAGGGGATCCTCCCCCTTTACTCTGCTCTTGTGAGACCTCATTTGGAGTACCGTGTACAGTTCTGGTGTCCTCAACATAAAAAGGACATGGAACTGTTGGAGCAATTTGCCGTCTAGTAACAAGGGCATGCAGTGGTTTTGGAAACGTGGCCTTTTAATTCTACATGACTGGTAGAATAATGGGGAGATGGAATGATGTCTATTCTGTAACTAAATAAGTGTCCTGTTTCATATGAATTTTTTTGGTTGTGTCTGACAGTGCACTGGAAAATGACAGATCTGACATTATTTGTTTTTTCTTTTCTTTCTCTGTAGCGCTTTCTTTTATCAGACATAACTTTTTGCAATTTAAAATTTAGAGAATACTCATGTTTTTTTAGAAATGTATAGTTCAAATTATGCATTTTTTCATTCATGTGCAGCTAACAACAGTCATATTGTATAACTGGTAATTGATATAGATTTATAATTGGTTTAATTTTTTTGTCTCCTGTGAGATATATTTTTCCTTTGGTCAGCTTATTCATGAATGATTATGCTCACCTTCAACTAGGCATGGAATAACCCTGGAAAGAAGTACTTCTATATAATTGCCATAAAATCGAAACTTATGAAACATCTATAAAGAAAATTTAACAGGAAAATGGACCCTGCAGCTTTTGTAGTGTGCTTACAAAGCTTTTCAAAAACTGCTTTGTCACTGAACTATTTTATCAATAATGTTTTGTTTTTTTATAACGCAGCCAACAAATCAACATCTTTTTCCCCCCATTGCTTTGATGTTCCACTTTTCACAAAGATCCAGAGCATCTAAAACTCAAGTGGCTTAAGTGTGTGATAATACAGCTAAGCACAAAAGCCTTTCTGGGATAAAAATCTCTGTTGTAGTAATCTTTGCCTTCTATGCCAATATATTTCTCTTTTCCATTCATGCAGACAAAGCCCATGTTAATATAACTAATTGAAAAATCAGAAAATTATTAGAACTCAGCTGAATGGCATAATAAAAACATTTCAAAGCACTTTAATTAACCCCTTGTACACCAGGGAAACATACAAATTAATTTGCTTATTTCCCTGAGCTCTTATTGGTGCTACTTAATTAACACGTGTTTGTAAATTCTTTGTTTTAATAGTCACCCTACAGTTAGGGAACACAAGGAATTAGCACTGAATACAGGACCAAAATTGCACTGGGCTTTTGCACTTTAATGATTAAATTTAATCTCCAAATTTGGTACAATATATCTCCAACCGATAATTTATTTTATTATGTAACTTTTTTGATACAATGCTTGTTAACCTTTATAAATATTTTTTCACATTTTGATGGAGTTTTCTAGTTTTGTAATTATATCCTTTAAAAAAAAATGTCACCTCTGCCATACTTTCACAGATACTACTTATATTTGGATTGAAATTTAAGTCCAAAGGAACTGTGGTCATCAGAAATTCTGTATAAAACATCGTGTCAAATAAGGCAGTAGTTTGTTTCCCAGATTTTGAACACTTTCCAGTTTAGTCATTACAAACAAGCAAGAGATGGAGAGTTGGCTGAATACCAAAGAAGTACTTCTATAAATAAATTACTTTACAAATTTTGCTGGTGTCCACTGAATAATTTATGTGACAAATAAGAGATTGCTAGCTATAAAACCTCTTGAATACAAAGAACATCCTTATTAATTGAATTTTTTTAAATGAAAAATTAACAATATTCACTGACTTATATATTCAAAAAATGTTACTCAGGTTTGCAAAACAACGGTCACACTGCTGATGGAAAGACATGTTGACATTTGAGGAATGTGGGCAATTTAAACTTTTCTTTTACACTATTTCACTAATGGTCAGTATAACTTTTTTTCATGTTCAGCTCCAGTGTTCGAGTCCTACATAGTGCTTCTTGGTTTGGTGTACAAAAGTCATCATGTGAAAGACTGGATATGAGCTGGCAATGTAAGCTTGGAGCCCCAAAGTCCAATTCTCTCCTGGGCTGCATCCAAAAGGCCTCCAGGAGGTCAAGGGAGGTGATTCTACCCTTCTATTCTACTCTGGTGAGACTCCACCTGGAATATTGTGTACAGCTCTGGAGCCCTCAGTACAGGAAAGGCATGGACCTGTTGGAGAGGGTTTTTTTTTAAATTATTAAAGTTCCTGATGTCTAATTCCACACTTATGAACTATTTTTGGTTATTACAGCAGAATTAAAAAATTGATTCCAGTAAACTTGAAAAAGAACCCAACATGCTGAATTTCTTGTAAACAACTATTTGGCTGTGTAGGATGTATTTTCCTTACTTAAAAACTTACATGAAACAATCATTCAGTTAAGTAAACTAGCTAAATTTGAAAAGATGTTTAAGGAGGGCTTAAACATTAAACAAATTTAGGGCTTGTCAATGTGTCTAGTGACTGCTAAAATGTGCTGGGATACCTTTAATTAGAACTTTGTCACATATGTATTTTTTCACTTTAGCTTAGTCATTTAGATCAAAGTGTAACATCTTCCCCACAGTCTGAAAATGAAGACATAATTAAATTACTCAAGATCTGATGACATGTAAATTGTGTCTTCCTCTTTTATTTACTAACATCAGAATGGAATAGCTATATGTGTTAGCACTCTTTTGAAACTGAACACTAGGCAGTTTTTTCTAGTCAAAGATTTTTAATAAAAATTTAGTTTCACATGGTGATATGGGGTGATGGAGCAAAAGAAGACCCAGCCCTATAAAATTTGACCATGACCATATGAAGATTTGCACAAATGCTTATTTCCAGTAATTGTCAACAGTCTGGCTGCTCAGTGAAATGCATCAAACACATATGCAGATGTGAAATGTATATAGCCTCCTTTTTGCCATGGGGAATGGGAATAGCTCCACACTAAGCAGGTGATCCTGGAATGTATGGCTGAAAAGGGAGGAGTTATTGAATGTCACATGTCTTGAAATAAAAGCACTTCTTTAAATGGTGATTTAAGATATCATTCAAGAGTAGCTATTTTCACTATAGCAGTTTCATTTTGACTATCTGTGGAAGATACAGCATCATTACTATGACTGTGAAAAGGAAGTGTGTGCTGTGTTTAGGATAAGAGATGATAGATTTAAAACCTGATGTGAATGCTCCATTCATTCAGTCTGACCTTCAAAAGAACAAATTATTTCTGGTTTTATGGCCAGTAGCACATCGACTGCAATGTTTCTACTATAAAAATCTCCTGTCTTGATTTAAGAACTGCAAGAGAAAAGAAAATACTATGTTCTCTGGTAAAATGTTCTAAGGGCTGGGAATCAGATTTTTTTTCTGTATTTTTTAGATGCGTAAGAGAAAACAATTACCTCTATCTAGAGTTGCTTTATTTTTAGCATTTAATTTTCAGCATTTTATTTTCAGCTGTAATGATGCTAAAGAAACATAAGCCAAGGATGAACAGGTATAATCAACATTGCAGGAAAGGCTGCTACATGTACTTGGGAACTGTTTGATGGGTTTGTGTAGATGTTTGTGTTTAGGGCATTCTTTTAAAGTCTCATAAATCACTAATATCTTTTTTGTACATTTTCTAACATCAGTTTTATTTTTAGCATTGGTTCTTGCAGTATACATAATGAAGGACTTAAAACTGCATCAGGCTCAAAAGGCCAACTATATATATTTTAATTTTTAAAAAAACATATTGAATCTGCACTTTTGAAATTTCAAATATACCATGCTTTTTCATTGGTTCTGGACTTCCTAACAAATATTTTACTCCTGAATGTTTTTTTCAGAGAAATAATCTCACTAGCATTCCCAAGATTTAATCAAGACCTTAATGTTAAAAAATGTGCAACTCTGACAGGTACATATTTGCTCAGCTTCAGCTTACATCTGTTGAAGGATGTTGATACTTTTTTGTTTTTTCTGAAATCTTCTGTTGAATTAACATTATTTCTAATAAAATAAGAAAAATTAATTAATTAAAAATAATGAAAAATTAACTTTGCTTGTTAAATTACATAATGTCAGTTAGGTGGGCCTGTTGGCAAGGTTATTTCCCAAACTGTGAATCATTCTTGTGACTCCTCTTCAGAATCTCTACCATTTGTCAACACTCTTCTTGAACTGTATTTGATTGTGGAATATTTTTCCAGTTCTAGAGAGTATATTGGTAGCATGCATTTGCCATACATACCATGAGGTAAAATTCCTGTCCATTGCTTTTTATGTATGCACCAAAGATCATGAAAATTTCTTTGGTGTACAGATTTCCATTGTCAACTTGATCATGTTCAACACCGGTATTTAGTAAGACCCTTATCTTACGCAGGGTAGCTTATGTTCTATAACATAGCATATGTTCTACATAATTATTTTAAAATGTTATTGTTTACTAAATTATGTAATTATTTTCTTTTCTACCAAAAAATATTTTTCCACTATCTGCTAATTGCTTTATGACTTTTCTTCCTGATCACCAATCCCTGTAGCACTCTCTTGTAACACACTTTCTCCTTGAGAGTTCCCAGTTTTCAAGACATCTTTTAGTCCTATCAATTACCTAGATTTCAGCCAAATTTATTCTGATGACTTTGTATCATTCTTATTCCTCATTTTTAATGATTTATAGTAAATTTAGAAATTCCTGGTTTAAGTTTACATGTGTTGCATCCTGTACCTTTATGTACCGAGTGAAGTTAAGCTAAATATAATGACTGAGTCAAGAATTAATAATTTAAGATGCAAGCCTCTTATATAGCTTCCTTAAAACTACAAAACAGATTAAAAAATGCTTAATGATTAAAAGGCTGAACGCCTTCCATAGTTAAAAGCATAAGTGGAATAATTATTTAAAGGAGGCATTTCTAGTGAGATTCCAAAAGGAATGGTCTAACATTATTGATTTTATTTTTTTTTAACAATCATATGGATCTAATGTGTAAATTATTCAAAATTTGATGAATTACTTAAAAGTAAATGCAAGTAAATTATATGCAACTTTTGGGTTTTTTTGAGGATAATATTTTGAAAGGCAGGTACTCGATACAATACTGCATCAGGTGTCCTACCCCAGTCTTCTTGCTACTTTTTCACTGTCTTTTGCTACTTCATCTACACTTGATTATACGTGGCTAAAGCAAGATAGAAATGAAACATCCAGCATAACATGCTCCTAATCTTAAGACTGTTGATCACACAGAAAGAATTGAGAGAGAAGGACTAAGTAAGCCCCCCTATCACAGCAGGAAAGCTCAGCCTAATAGTGAGAACTTGATTGCTTTTACTCCTACAGTGAGAGGTACAATAAGATACAACAGCCAATGAGTAAAGCTAGAAAAATATATGTTGTAAATAAGAAACTCTTTTGGTGAAGGAAACTAACCAGTAGAAACAGGGATGTTTGTGAGTCTTTTACCCTTTACCTAATTCAAAGTCTTATTAAACACTTGCAATGTCATGGAACTATTAGTGTTAGTAAATATACAAATGAGCTAACAGCTCTCTAAAACTTAATGAAATTACAGGGCTTTAATGGGTTTTAAATTTAAGCTCAATTTTTTCGCATTGTTTCACAATGTGATGCTCATCAGTCAAATAGTGAAGCTGGGAAGATATTGGTCTCACAAATTCTTCAGAATGTCTTTTAGTGTATATATAGTACTAGCAAATATTGAGATTCAAACTTTCCTTTAGGAAATAAATTTTAGGCCACACTCTCTGTCCTTCAGTGCTTCATCTCACACTTCTGTTACAGTTTTCATCCTTTTCCTTAGTCAAACAGTTCTACTGGGGTACTACTTTTCAACCAGCAGAATACTGGATGAAATGGGAGGGAACAAGAGTATTGCTGGTCCTCCACTGGTAAGCTGTGTGCTGTTTTGGTCACCACAGGAAAATTGCGCCTATACCCTCTTGCAACAAAGATTTCAATAAGGTGTAACTTAATTTTCTTATTTTTCAAGACCTAACAACTTCAAAACTAATGCAGTTTTATTAAGCTTCATCCTGTATAATTTCAAAGTTTTGCTTCATAATTTCTCAATAAACTTTACTTCTAAAGCGATATGACAGCTAATGACAAGGGATATTACTATTTTGGAACAAGAAACTAGCAAGTGAGTGGTAAAATAAACAAGAGTTACATTTTAGTTAACCAGAGCATTCCTTAACTTTGCATGCTAGCTTTTTAATGTGGTTTAGATTTTATGCTCTTCAAAATAAGATCTGAGTGAATAATGGGTAACAACATTCAAGTCACTATAAAGGAAAATGACAAAATGACTTCATAAAAATGCCAACAAATGTAAACTAAGAGCATTTTCAATTTATCTGCCAAGGTTCTAAGCAATCATCCAAAATAGCTTTGTGATTTTACTTTCAAAGCTATTATCCTGAACTTAAATAAGTATCTGTCAATAACTACCAGCTACTATGCTGACCTTTTTCTGTCTGAGGCAAAATTAGAACACGTCCATTGAAAGCTGTATCTGGCTTCAAGTGTAGCAGACCCCATTAACTGCTACTTCTTTACTGAGCTCCAAGGTCAGTGCTCTTGTCTTTGCCTTTATGGCACTGCTGCAACATTTGAATAGCAATACGCCCAATTGCTAATTTCTGTCTAGTTATAGGTATGCTTAGAAGAAGATTAAAAAAGAAGTATTATGATAAAGATGACATATTTTTTTTACAATAAAAATCCCTTATTTTGCCTTAAAAAAAACCCAATGGATCTTACATACATTTTATAAGTCTATCTCTAAGAATATCATACTTCTGAAAATGGTTATTGCTGTTAATATTCTGTCACGTATATAATGAGTCACATTAGGTTATGTCACTCTTACCACATTGTCATGTTTTATTATGTAATGCAAAAAGACTCATAAAACTTGTTCAACTTTCATGAACTGGGAAATAAGATTGACACTAACTGAGCAGGCTGGATTTCTCAGGAGAAAATATATGTTAATTTCAAAGCAGTAAGCAGTACTTTGATTACTAAATAAGCACCAATTAATTATAATGAAATTTCATTAAGCTTCACTCAGGTTCACACCCCATCTTCTGCCTTGATGGATTCAACTTTAGGAAAGACTTAAAAATCACATTTCTGAAGTAATCTGCTTCTCATTCAGCTGTATACAATGTAGATGAAATGCAACCTCTTCTCTCCCCCCTTTCCCCACAAGCAAAGCAATTCTCTAATTTAATCTCAAAATCTAAAACTGCTTCATTTTCAATTAAAATGTAAATTCTAATCCTGGAGCTACTGCCCTTATATATCTTATAATGATTTACTTATGTTTTCCGGTTAACCTATTGTCAGACTGCTGCCAGATGTACAAGGAAAGGATGGGTCTCACAACAATGGTGTTTTCATGCTGGAGAGACTAGGGCTTCTCACAATCAACTTTCATGTTCTCTTTATTTCTATGTATTCAGTTCTTACTTTCTCATGCACTTGCATGTGTGATAATTTTTATTCTATGTTCAACTACAAGGCAGATTCTAGAAGCTTTTGGTCAATTTGGACTACTACCAGGAACAGGTGTAGCAGCACTCCATGTTTCTAAACATCTTCAGCATTTCTGTAAAATCTTCTATTCTTAGCTCTTTTTTGGCCATTACTCAGGACACATCTCTCCAGTAGTATAACTAATCATCATCATTTTCTTGTACTCTGATTTTGTGCCTTAAGAAATTTATTCATGAAAGAAGACTTGCTCAAGGTTATACGGACAAAATGGAAGAAAATACTTGTGAAGAGGGCAGGATTATAGAACTACTTTTTTTACAATTTGATAACTGTCATGAAAGACGAAATTGACATTAAATACACATTTTTCTTTCCCGAGGCTAGAAAAGAAAATTGCATGATCATGGATGCTTACAATATTTTGGTGAAGGCGTGAAAATAGTGAAAGATAATGTAAATGTTTCATTTTTGTTCATTCTAATACAATGTGCTTGGGATTTATACAGGTGTCTGCCTTTGCTTAGGAGAGCTGTAACAAAGTAATGTTCCAATATTTTGATAACAACTGTCATCTTAACATCTATTTAGATTGTCAGAATAAAGTTTTGTTTTCATATAGTAAAAGATACAGGAGGTTAAGACTTTTGACTTAAATGCAAGAAGGTTTGCAGGTTTGAAAATATTTTAAAGACACGTTAAATATTAATGCATCACTTAGAATTCAGTATTTATGGCAAACACCTTGACAATATCAGCACATGATCTTTCTCACTAACTTTTCTATATCATGCAAAACGCAGTTTTCTTTTAACAAAAGCTCTGTTATACAAGCAGTCCTAATACTTAATGGATTTTTTTTCTCCTAAATGTTATCCATGAAAGCTGTTAATGGCAAAACCTAATTATGTAAACTAGTAATCTTACAAACCACATATGTTTTTGAAATGTCAGCAGATAAGTGTCTTGGACATTCTTGAAAAAGTAAAGAATGTAAGACAAAATAAACATATAACTTGAATTGTTGTGCTTCATTAGATTTTAGGTCAGCCATGGTAAATAAAACAGTAATTTTTACTGGCTTGAAAAACATAATTAATTGGGCCCAATGTTACTTTCAGTTTTTCTGCAAATCTTTCCCTGCTACAAACAAAAGACTATGTTAGATATTTGGTAAAAAACTAATATGAATTCTAACCTTACTCACAGTAGAGAAAATGACGCAACATAGTAGGCTTTTTTATATTGCTGTCTGGGAAAAGTTTAGTAGTGGCCTGTGATAAGTTAGTTTATAATGTCTTTTGTACTGTTTTATTTTACCAGAGAGGCTGCATTTAAAAAAATCAGAAAACATCCATTACATACTTTCCCTGTTATTTTTAATTTGTAAGCAATTTCTGTAATAATCACAGGGGGTATTATTACAATACATTAATGTCATGAATAGCAGAGGAAGTGGTCAGGGAAGCAATCTTGTCTCAGCCTGTGGTCTACAGTATAAAAAATTTTGCAGCTCCCCATGATAGCCAGATATTTATGATATATTTGTGAACCATAAGCTCTGAAACATGTAGCATACATTTTGGTGCTGTAAAAATAAATAATGCTAGTAATCATTAGTAACACAGAATTAATAAGGTGATTTGAAGCATTTTATCAACCCTCTCTCTTGTCTGACAGAAGCTTTAGGACCAAAATACTAATTCACAGAAGATTCCACTTGCAGTAGAACATCTGCTTTCTTAGCAAATTTCTGCAAGTAGTTACGTTCAAGGCATATGCTGCTGGGAAGGCTACTATCTGGTGGATAAGCAGTAAAATGACTTCTCTTTTTCTGGTTTTGAAAAATGTTTTTACTACACTCTCTGCTATTAGGCAATAGGTGTATTATAAATTCAGATGTGTCACTGGTTATTATGGTGACAGGGTTCAGGTGTATGCCTAGCTGGATAGGGACTGAAAGAACACTAAATCTCAGATAAGTCTTAATGTGTCATAAAGCTTCAGCAAATGGTCCAGAATAGAAACATGTAACATGAGCCACAGCAGTAATCATCTTATAGAGGAAAAATGCTTATATGTGTATATACATTCATGGTTTGTGAGACAAAGTTTTGTTAGTAAAATCCCCACTTGAACATTCCATTTGAAATACTGAAGAAAAGGTTTACATACGTATATATATATATGTCTGATGAAAATGTAAGAGATGTCAAAACCTAACAGACAGTTCAAAATTTCTTCTGCCATTTAAGGTTACTCTTTGCAACATATTTCAATATTTTACTGTATGTAATGCTACATAAAGCACTGGATGATGATATGTCAATAGTTTCCTATGTGTGCTGCTGAAAGCCCTGGAAGATTATGTAGTGAGAAAAAAACCACCACAATACAGTTAATTATTATGTTTGGATTGTTCACAGTGCACGCACAGGCTTAAGCTTTTGAAATTTAAAGGAAAAGCATTATATAAAATTTCTACACATTAATTTGCATATTTATTTATTCAAGTTAGATAATTGCACAAACTGTAGGCAAAAAAAAAAAAAAAAAGAGTCAACACTAGTTTCTTCCTCATGGGGGTAGAAGTGGTCATACTGGACTTGCATACAATACTTTCTCTTTGAATACTGGTGTTCGAATTATGTTAGTGTGCCAAATAGAATGAAGAGGCAATAGTCTTCATGTAGACACTGCTGCCCAGTGACGTCGAAGCAAGATGAGACTAAGCTATTGTTATTCTAGAGGGCATCTCTTTTGTAGCTTCAGTCAGAATAACATACATTATTTTATGAGGTTAGAGCTGAATCCTTCCCACTAATCATGTTTCTGATTCTAAAATTTTACTCATTTATTCTTTACAATTCCTCATTACACTTCCACACATATGTAGCTCCACAGCTGTTGCATACAGAGGTAAGACATGATTTGCCACCTTCCATTTAAGACATACGGTAACTCACATTATTATATATGTATTCAAATGGTGGCCTAAGATTTCTGTTATCGTCTGTGTTTCAGAGTAAGGTTCTTAGTGGAGAGGTTTGGACTCATGTTATACTTTTATCTTCCTGTTATCAGAAATTCTTTTAGGTGGATATTTGAGCAAGTGTTGTGAGACTGCAGATTCTTTTGTGAGAAGAGGCAGACACAGGGATAATAGAACATTTTGGTACACAAGGATGAAATGTGCAGAGATGTGACATTTTTATAATAATTCTCTGCCTTTCCAATCTACATTTTGCGCTCCCACTGCTATATATGAAGGTGTTGCAGAAGCATATTCAATATCGTCATGAAATGAAAAAGAAATTCTAAGTGATCCTTTAGATTTCATTAGTTCACAAAAGAGTCCACATTGAATAAGCTTAGCGAAATTTTCTGCTCAGTCATTCTGAGAAGAGACTTTCTACCTCACAAATATTTGCTGCTATCTGAAAATTCAAAACAAGGAAGTAAAAAATTGTTTC
The DNA here is from genome assembly GCF_037157495.1 of Lathamus discolor. NCBI lineage: Eukaryota > Metazoa > Chordata > Aves > Psittaciformes > Psittacidae > Lathamus > Lathamus discolor. The sequence continues at coordinate 65,240,607 of NC_088909.1, forward strand.
TTCCTTTTCACTTTTCACTTTAGTTGGTTCATTGTAAGATGGATGAATTAGCAAGATAGGCCTCACATTCTCTCACTTGTTGAACATGCTGACTTTTCAAAACTTAAAAATAAATAATAAGAGTTTTATAGATAATAATTAGAGGTAAAATTATACTGATATAGAAATTAACAATAGACCTTTCACTGACTGCATACTGGCTTCAAAATTATTTAGGACAGCATTTACATTAAAAAATAAACTCTGTGTTTTTGCAAATGCAACAGATCTTTGATAGACAACTTAAACTTGCAGTAGTTTGCCTTTATTACAGCATATCAGTTAATGAAACAAAAAATCTGCACCATACGCTATATTCAAGTGTAACAATCTTCAGATGTTTTACCAATGGTTTTGCTACTGGCTTTCCATTAGATTCTTTCATGGTTATTAAGATGTGCTATATATCTTCATTCTCTTCTCAGCTAACTGGTACAAGGAACTGATCTTTGGAAGGGCACAAATAATCAATAGACATTATCAAATGAGTCATGCTTGTCCTTCCATAAATGGTGGAAATTGACAGCAAAATATAGAGCTCAGATGAAAAGCTGTCATCTTCATCAGTGGCTTTCCAAATCTTTGCTGTGTTTACCACACTGCTATGCAGTGCAATGCTTGCAGTTATAACACCGAGAGTGTTGCCATATTCTGTAGTTCCTGGTATCCTTTATAACTTCTATTTTTTGTCACATAGTGAACACTCTTATCTGAATTCTAGTAAGGGGAAGAATGTTTTCTCCTATCTGAAATGCAATGATTGAGTTAAGCATTAAGATTTAGAAAGAAGTTGGCTGGCTTTATATTTAAGGTGGAAATATTTTCATATCAGGGATAGAACTGGGTTCCTCACCCCTTCAGTATTAAACAATCTTTCATCTGAAGATGTATAGACCATAGTCAGTCTCATCTTACTGTTAATCTAATACAAGTCTGGTTTCCTTTGTTGCAATAGCAAACCAAGATGAACATGATAAAATTCTCCGTTTTCCCATTGTATAAGACAGATGATCAAGGCAGTCATACAATTTTCAGCAACAAATCTTTAGGATTTAATTCCACATATAATCTGCTAGGCATCTGTAAACAGAGGCAAATTGATTCCCAATGCAGGAATCATAAATTTAGATTATGTACATTATCACCATTAAAAAAAAAATACCAAACCCTTAGTGATTTGGTCACTGCTTGTTCCTAAAATTCTTTTGCAATAAGTCATAATTTCTAGGAGAAGAAAAGGCTTATGTGAAGAGGTTTTAATCTGAAATGTTAAAATAAAATAAAATAAAAAAAATTAAATCATAGAATGCTTAGGGTTAGAAAGAACTTTAAGATCAGCTAGTTCCAACCTCCATGCCATGGACATGGACACCTCATCCTAGACCATGTCACCCATGGGTCCAACCAGCCTGGCCTTGGACACTGGCAAGGATGATGTTCACCACCTCTTTGGGCAACCTGTTCCAGTGCCTCACCACCCTCACAGTAAAGAATTTCTTCCTTATATCTAACCTAAACTTCCCCTGTTTTAGTTTGAACCCATTACCCCTTGTGCTATCACTACAGTCCCTGATGAAGAGACCCTCTCTGGCATCCTTATAGTCCCCCTCTGGCATCCTTATAGTCCCCCTTCAGATACTGAAAGACTGCTAGGAGGTCTCCATGCAGCCTTCTCTTCTCCAGGCTGGACAGACCCAACTTTCTCAGCCTGTTTTCATACGGGAGGTGCTCCAGTCCCCTGATCATCCTCATGACCCTCCTCTGGACTTGTTTTAGCATCTCCACGTCCTTCTTATGTTGAGGACACCAGAACTGCACACAATATTCCAAGTAGGGTTTCACAAGTGCAGAGTAGAGGGGCAGGATCACCTCCTTTGACCTGCTGGTCAGGCTCCTTTTGATGCTGCTCAGCACACAGTTGCTTTCTGGGTTGCAAGCACACATATAGACATGTTTCTCATTGACCAACACCCCCAAGTTCTTTTCTGCAGGGCTGCACTGAGTCCACCCAACCTGTTGCTGTGCCTGGGATTGCTCTGACCCAGGTGCGGGACCTTGCACTTGGCTTGATTGAACTTCATGGGGTTGTCATTGGCCCACCTCACAAGTGTGTCAAGGTCCCTCTGGATGGCATCCCTTCCCTCCAGTGAATCAATCAAACCACACAGCTTGGCATCATAGGCAAACTTGCTGAGGGCATACTCAGTCTCACTGTTCATATTGCTACCAAAAATTTTGAACAGGATTGGTCCCAAGACTGACACCTGAGGGACACCGCTTGTTACTTGTCTCCACCTGGACACTGAAATTGTTAATCTCAACTGTCCGCATGTAGCCATCCAGCCAATTCTTTATCCACCAGGTAGTCCATTCATAATTGATTCAAAATAAAAACAAAAAATTCTATGAAAACCACAGTGAATAAACACTTTTTTTGCAGACTTGTGTTTCATATAATTTTTTTTTTTTTGGTACCTGCTTTTATCTAATTGCTGACTAAAACATTTCTTTAATATGTGGCAACAGAATACACTGTTCCCCATGTAGATAATCCTGACACCCAACACATTTGCTTATTTTACAGCCTTTTGCTTAGTTGTGGCCTCTGTTCTCTGTCCAATAGCCTGCTTTCACAGGCATTTTAAGAAAGTTGTGGACCATCCCCCTTTCAAAGTTTGCTGTTTCTGGCCTAAAAGCTCAACAGTTATTAGAGCTGCAAAAGCATACGTTTGTGATCTCATGCGAATTACTTACTGTTCAGCCTGGAGAAGAGAAGGCTGCATGAACACCGCATAGCAGCCTTCCGTTATCTGAAGGGGACCTTTAAGGATGCTGGGGAGGGACTCTTCAGTTAGGGACTGTAGTGATAGGACAAGGGGTAACAGGTTAAAACTTAAACAGGCGGAATTCAGGTTAGATATAAGGAAGAAGTTCTCTGTTGTCAGGCTGGTGAACAGGTTTCCCAAGAAAGGTGTGAATGCTCCATCTGTGGCAGTGTTTAAGGTCGGGCTGGACAGAGCCTTAGTGACATGGTTTAGTGTGAGGTGTCCATGCCCATGGCAGGTGGTTTGGAAATAGATGATGTTAAGGTCCCTTCCCACCCTAACTATTTATGATTCTATGATTCTACGAAATTAGGTTATACATAATAAAAGAAATTCACCTTGGCTACTACGCATGGGGTTTTCTTGCTTATTGTATGTTTTCATAAATGGAAAAGATATTGTTGGAGGTATAACCGTTATGTTTGTTAGTAATTAGTAAAACACTTGGTAGCCTTCGCAGTATCATGGAATTTCTACAGTCCGTTTTTTAATTTTACCAATGTTGCAGATAATGCATTGTTTTGTCACTGGTTCCCATGAGTATATGCATGTGAGAATGCATATGCTTGTATAGTTTTTTCAGTGGCACATTTATCTGAAAATAAGTATAAAATAAGCAATTTGGCTAGCCAGCAATTCTCCCTTTTTACCAAACTTATAGTTCTGGAAAATGCCTTACATGTTTGTATTTTTATGGGGTAGGGGGAGGAATATTCCTTTTTGCATTCAATTTTCTGGAATTGTATTCAGGGCTTTTTTAAGAATTTTATTTATTACCATGTTTTTTTCTTTGAAGCAAAAAGATAAACTGCTGCTTTCTTTTGTGGTTAGTGCAAATTGCAAACATAAATCAATGTGCACTTGTTCATGCTGCATGTATCCATAAAACAGTAGGAACTGGGGAAATGGTGGATATATAGGAAAGTCCTGCTCACATTTTTAAACTATTTCTGGTCAATATACTTTACATTAAGAAAACGAAAACAAACAGAACCCCCAAATATTGGTGGAAATAGTAAATATAAGTAAATAGCATACGCAAATTGGGTGTTCTCAAGCCAGGGTGCTACAGTCATTGATGTCTGTACAGGGAATTGGTACAGGGACAACTATGTGCTCTGCCTTTACTGAACTGAAAGCAATGAAGGCTCTAGTTACTGGATAGTGGCATGCAAAATGGTAAGGTTTTCCACGTTTGTGTATTTCTTGACCAGATTGACGTGTTTAAACCTCCATTATTTCAGACTGCTGGGATGTTGATTTGGAGTGCTCAAAAATAAAAACATAGAGGCAGTTGAAGCATTGGATTTGACATGCCTTTCTTAATTATTAAAAAGAGGTATGCTTGCACCAGTAAATGAAATGTGCATGTTTTAAGACAGATCTCCTCACATTTTCTCTCATGCAACAGATGCAACAGCAACAGATGATGAGTTTTATGCAAATTTACACGTGAAACATCATGACCAAATGGGTAACCTACAGCCCAGCTCTGGCATTTATGTTTACATCCCACCTCTTTAGGCTGAGAGGCAGGGTGCATCCCACAACAAGAAAACAGGGTTCAACCATCTCAGGGTCCATGTCATGGGCCCACAGTGCAAGACAAAACTGTGGCGGCTGGAGAGACAGATGCTGCCAGATTCTCTGTATTGGCTACTTGCCTGACAGCAGCCATTTGCAGTTTCCCGAACTGTGCCAGCAGCCTAGCATTTTGGGCCAGGCATACATGCTTTGTCTTCTCCTTCCAGATCATGGCAGCACAGCAGCCTGCTCTTTGTGGGCAGCAGCAGTCAAGGCCATCAGGTGCTGGAAATGGAGCATACATTCAGCAGCTGACTGAACCTTGGAAGAACTAGCAGGGAATTGAGAAGGGCTTAAAAGCACCTGGAGGATCAGCTCTTCCTCCACTGAATTTAGGCAGTTCTTAAGGAGTCTAGTCTTCTGAAGCACCAAAATGAGACAGGAAAACACCTCTCTACTCTCCTTCTTCTACTGAAAATCTTCCTATGTGTTTACTTTAAAAGTTCTATGGGCAGAAAACCTTCTCCTAATCAGTTTGCTGCTGGGCAATAAATAGCAGTTCTAGCATTCTTCAGTAGGATTTTCCTTTAGCAATGCTTGGGCAATTAATTGAAGAGCTCAAGTAACCCATATACACCACATAAATTCCGTGATGCCTCAATAGCTGTTACAGAATTTTTTTTATCATATATGCTGCTTATGAGTACAAGCAATAAATATCAGCTTTATAGAAGTACTTTTGCTTTCTTCTGCAAAATCCATACATAGGACCTGTCAGTACTTAGTGGCCCGCTTCCATAAATGGCACCGGAGACTTTGTAGTCGCAAATTGGCTGTTATCCCTTTCTGTGGTTTGTATGAACAGTTATTTCTCACTGGCTTTCCACTTCTGATGAACTTCAGAAATGTTTGCATAATGCAGCTGCCTGCTGTGGAAAAGGGACACACTGCTCTGATATTTGACCTGATGCTACACCTAGTTATGTTCTAAGTTCCTAGGAAATGCTAAGTGCTGCTTTTGATGTGCTTCCTCACTCATTTTTGTCTTGCTCTTGTTTACTTATTAATGAAATCTACTGGAAAAAAGAAAATAATCCCCAGAGAAAAGGCAGTATGTCCTTTCCTTCTAAATGAGTCAATTGCTCTCAGGCCTTCATGATGGAGTGTGTGACAAAAAGAATTTTAGTGCTAAAACACTCCATTCTTCCTAACTTCTATAATCCCCCACATTTTTTTTTCCCTTGGGTGCTCTCTGGCATTCTGTATTCTTGCAGAGTCAACATTTATTAATTTTAATGATGGCCAACCTCTTGACATTGCCTGTGGATAAGCATGTTTTATCAGTGACAGCAGTAGCTGTGTGCTGAAGAACTCTGCACATTTAAAGAGAGATGTAGTGTGGATGTTAGCTACCAAAATGAACTTTGAACTATAAATGCAGTAAAGAAACCCAACAGTTCATTTCACTATTTTAGTGACATTTTTTATTATTTTTTTGTCACTATCTGCATAATGATATAAGAATTAAAGACCTAAATGGAGTGAAAAGCAGTGACTAAACAAACTTTTCTTTACATGAGTTAACAATATCGCTTTTGTTCTCCCAGTTAAGGAACTTAGATTTCCATGCAATGTATTCTCTCTCTTCTAGTGGAAGATATTAGTTACTGTATAACTATATGGAGTAATTTCTTAGACAAATGAAGTCTTTCTTCCCTGGTAACTTTTCATGTAGACCTAGAGTTGTATATTTTTTGCTTCTGCACTAATTAACGGAGGGATTGTTTACTCTAAAAGTGATAGCATTCCCTTCTGATAAGGACTGATGGATAGCATAGAATAGATATATAGAAAGATATCTGCTCATAGAATTGCATTAATATTTCATGGATAGTCTGTTCATTCTATTTCTTGAAGTACTATTAAATGAGTCTACCTAATTTACTAGCTTCCTGGCTGTCTCTATCACATACTTTCCTTCAAGGCTGCCATCCCTGTCTTTCCCCTAATTCCTCTGCCTTTGAATAGCAATAACATATGTTGTAGGTGTCACCTTGTAATTGACAGTTTGCTTTTAATAAGGTCTCTATAATTTAGCTCACTGTAACTCTACTTGATATCATATATGAACCATACACATCATCAGTTGTAGCATGTCACTGTCTCAATATATTTTTCTTCAGATGTATGTGCTAGCTACATAGCCTGTGGATAGTATTAACACTTTTTTTTTTTTTTTAATAAATGAAAACTCAGCAGCTTTTCCTTGGGTTTGTAGGTTACTAGGCATTTCCTGTGCTTATTCCCATTTATTCAGCGTATCATATACTATCGTCAAGAGACACAGCTGCATAAGAGATGGTTTGGAAACAATTCCCAGACCACAAGTTCCTCAACATCTTCTTTTTCATTTTTTAAATTAATATCACACCCATATGAAGATTCAACTGTTATAAATATTGCAGACTATTTGTAAAAACCATGTTCGATCGACATAGAATCATAGAATCATAGAATAGTTAGGACCTCAAGATCATTTAGTTCCAACCCCCCTGCCATGGGCAGGGACACCTCACACTAAACCGTATCACCCAAGGCTCTGTCCAACATGGACTTGAACACTGCCAGGGATGGAGCACTCACAACCGCCCTGGGCAACCCATTCCAGTGCCTCACCACCCTCACAGGAAAGAACTTCTTCCTTATATCCAATCTAAATTTCCCCTGTTTAAGTTTGAACCCATTACCCCTTGTCCTGTCACTACAGTTCCTGACAAAGAGTCCCTCCCCAGCATCCCTATAGATACTGGAAGGCTGCTATGAGTTCTCCATGCAGCCTTCTCTTCTCCAGGCTGAACAGACCCAACTTTCTCAACCTATCTTCATACGGAGGTGCTCCAGTCCCCTGATCATCCTTGTGGCCCTTCTCTGGGCTTGTTCCGACAGTTCCATGTCCTTTTTATGGTGAGGTCCCTCTGGATGGCATTCGTTCCCTCCAGCGTATCAACTGAACCACACAGCTTGGTGTGGTTCGGCAAACTTGCTGACAGCACACTCAATCCCACTGTCCATGTCACCAACAAAGATGTTGAACAAGTAGCAAAGTAATGTCAAGTTTTTCATGAAGTGACAGCTGGCCTGTTCAGATGAATGTCATGGCACAGTGTTAGTAAAAATAAGTAGCTCTTAAAAAATTTGAATCAACATAAATATTTTGTTTTGCAAATGCAGAGATCCACTGCTATGAGTAAGTTGACTAACTGTAGTTGCCTATGTATTTTAAATATGCATATAGGATCTTTCCAGTGCACTTAGAAGTTAAGGGAAATTCAACTTTCTATAAAAAGCATATAGACAAATATATTTATTGACCTAGGATGAGTTATGGTTCAGTGTAAAAATCTATGAGTATTTTCCCTTATGATGTAATAGGTGACAAAGTTTATCTGTGGACTGTCGCCATTCAAACTGGGGTAATGTGTCAGTAAATAAAGAAATAAATAGTGCACATGTACATTTATCTGCAGACATGTTTTTATATGGACTGACAGACACCCACTTCCTTTTTTTTACTCATTTTCCTAGCTCTGATGCTAATGAATGTAGAAATTGTAAGCACTTTTTCAGTATATCCCTTTAGTGCTGAAAATTCCAACGCAGTTTATTTTCATTAATGACCGCACATAAATGAAATCCAATGTCTAATTTTTTTTATTTATAAACAATCCTTCCCCCCCCAGCAAATGTAGCCAAATCATCTGCAATTGTAGAATGTCTCAAAAATTAAAGAAAAAAGCATACTTTCAACATGATTAGGAAAAGTAAATGCTGTCTTTTTAAAAAAGTCTATTACTTAACCTAAGATAATTTATGCATACAAAATCTGGGTTAACTGCAAAGGAACAATTAGGCCTGAGGGTGCATGTTTTAATACCCACCTCCTGTCCTTCTTCAAATATTTTCAGGTCACAAAGTACAGTTAATTAACTGATGTATTTTCTTTGCTGGAAGCACTATTGAATATTTCATTCATTTTAATTGTTTTTATGTCCAAAGCTTGAAGGAAGATATAATAATTACAGACAGCATAGAAATCCAAATACATTGCAATTATCTACCTTAATATCCCATTGTTTCATCTTACATGTGAGCAGTGGACAACAAATCTGACAGTATACAACATCGTTTGCCAAGTGTTATTTTGAGTTCATTCTGTGCTAGTTTCTTGTGTTTCACAGCCTATTTATATTGTAAGAATGATATCTCTCTCATATATAACCAATAAAAAATAAAACCTTTGATTTTCATACGGCAAGGTGGAATATGGTATCACACTGTGATCTGCTTATTGGCAAGTGAAAACGTTCCTTTCTTGCCAGATTTCAATGTGCCTATCTGCAAGGGTACACTGGTGTTTAAAATCTTATCTGGCTGTATGGACACTACCAAAGGAAGGAAGCTGGACAGAGAAAGGACAGAAATTATTGTAGAATAGAGTGGAATCTGAGAGACTTATCAATAATAGAGTGGATTTTGAAGAAGTCATTTTGGGAAAATTGATGTGAACTGTAATAGAGATGGTGAAACTGTTTTAAGATTAAGGGTAAAAAGACACCGTGGAACTACTTTCCCCGCATTTTCTAATGGACTTTTCTATAACCTTGGCTCTGAAACCTGGTTTTGTAAAGCACTTAAGCGTGTATGTAACCACCACATTTATTTAGGTTCTGAAATGAGCTGACAGCTCAAGCAAATGCAAAAGAGAGGTTATAAGCATGTATTATGATAATATAAAGATTTTTCTAAACAAAAGTGAAGTCTAAGAATGTTCATTAGGCAAAAACTTTTCAGTGAGTCTTACTATGTTACTTGTATTCACGTCTGGTGTCAATGGAGAATTAAGAAGAAAGAATCCTGTTTAATATACTGTATACCCAGTTCCTACAATTTTAATTTACCAAGCTCTTGTTGTTGCTAAGTCAACACTGAAATTAAAAAAAAACAAAACAAAAACAATACAAGAAATACTGTTCAGTTAAGAAAAATAATGGTCTTAATGTTTATGGCCATTATAAAAACAGCCTTCTCTTGTTCATTTCAGTAGTTATTATGCACAATTAACAGTCTTGCAGATAGGCCATAGTTTGATCAGGCAATGAGCTTCAATTACTCTTCTTCAAGGAATGATTCTGATGCTCCAGGTTTATTTTTAAGATTATTGGTAGAACATGAACAATAAATGTTTTCCTGTGTACTATAAATTCTCAGTCTCTCTTTTCCCCACTTCTCCAGCTCCTTGACATTTCACAAGAAAGCTACCTAATGTAGCATAACATAAAAAAAGCTTTAGTGATGTTAACTTGGTTAGAAAGAGTACTTCAATTATATTCTTCTTGCTGATGTTTACAATTAAAAGCAATGCGTATCTTCTGGGAATAGGGAATAGCTAGTTTGATGGATTGGGATTTCAAAAAAGTATTAACACAGTTGAAAATGAATAGGTAAAATAAAAATCTCAGTAAGCAAAACGACAACTTTTACTTCCAGAGTTCTGATTGTTATGATGTATATACCTTAATACTCTGCATTAACAAGGAAGGATTTGCTTTGAAAAGCATCTTTTATGCACACAGCTGTGGATTTCATTACATGTTTTTTATCTTGGTTTATTGGAAATCCCCAGGAAAGTGACGGTGCTTCAGGGTAATTTACTCAATTGTACTTACTAGCCCAGAGACTGTTGTGTTGTAGTAGTTCAGAGGCTGTAGAAGCTTAGGTGGGCAGAGAATACAGAGCAAGGTTGAGGAAAAAAGTGTGTGGCTCCTTCTCTGAGATGCCTCAAGGGACTCTTGCTTGGCATGTCATAGAGGGACAAAATATAAGCTAAGTATTCACTCACCTGTTTTGTAAATAAAACAATACCCCAGGTTTTTTTCCCAAAAGCACAGCAGGACTTATGCACTGGGAAAGATTAGCAAACTGCCTAAGGATTTCATTTTGACCAGAATCAATAATGGATGTCTAAGGAGAAATATTTGAAACTGAACACTCCTTAGTCCCCTTCACATTTATACATAAGTTCCTATTGAAAACAAAAGCTTTGCTGTCTTGAAAATAGAGTTCTCATTACTGTACTCAACATAGTGGTTTATAATGTTCCATGCTAGATGGCAAAACAGGCAGAATCCTTCAACAAGGCAGTACTCTGGGAGGTTCTTGAAAGAAAAATAAATGCCTGGTTGCTAGGGACGGATGTTGCCCCTGAGAAGTAGGAGAAGCCTTCACAGAGTTTGTTTAGACAGGGAAACCTTAAAACTGCTAAATCAGAAGGCAAAACTTGAGGAAAGGGGCCCGTCTGTGAAGATATCATGGACAGAGGAAGATTTTTTTTAAATGGGTTATCTTGTTCCAAGTTCATAAAGTTTTGTGTTTTAATGATATAGGTTAGTAGAGACTGGAAGCATTTTGGTGCTCTTTAGAGAGCTCTCTTCAAAAAGGCGAGGCAGTTTCATCAAAAGGGTCTGCCTCCTCTGCAGCATTTTGACACAATCCTCACCCATACTTCATTCCATCAGTAAAAATGCAATTTTTAATTTAGCCACTAAGTCAAAGCAGCATCTGTTACAAAAGGCCAGTTGAAAAAGTAAATTTCCCAAAAGGCAAAAAGCCTACAGTTAGAGCTCTGGCTTCCAGCTGTCTCTCAAAGACAAAATGGAAACACACAAAACAAAATGCCAAGATAGAAAAGTTTTCTGTGTCTCACAGATACGCGTCCTATTAGTCAGCTTACCAACAAAAAAATTGTCTTTCAAACTATTTAGCAAATCTAGTTCCACTAATTTATTTTAGTTATTGACAGTTATATAGCTAACACAACATTATGCGCAACATAAAATATCTCAAGTCAATCAATTTACTTGATGGTTAGTTCCCTGGCTTGTAAAAACATGTATCACTTGAAGCTCTGTTTCAATATATCATTCACTATCCATCTAGCATATTTTCTTCTGAAGACAAGTGGAAATGCTCTGGCCAGATGAATGATGCTTCTTGTCAAGCTTTTTCCTTAGTCAATACAATCACTGGACAAAGTATAAAAATAATTTATTGTGTAGGAGCTGAAGCCCTCGTTCCCTCTTCCAAGACTGCGCTAACCATAAAGTTCAGAGCTGTGCTCTGTACACCCTCCTTGTATATCTTCTTTTGTCTCCTGAACAGTGGTGCAGTTTCGACAAAGAGGGTGAATACTGAGAGGAGAAAGCTCCCATTTGGCCTACCAAATGTCTATGCTTCATTTCACTTTCTGGCCTTGAATATCCTCAGGCAAGGAAGGTTACTGAATCCAAGTCTTCCACCTCTGACTCAGTCCTCTAGCAGCTGTATGTGTACTGCCCTTTTCTTCATAGAATCAGAATAGTTAGGATTGGAAAGGACCTCAAGATCATCTAGTTTCAAACCCCCTGCCATGGACAGGGACACCTCACACTAAACCATGCCACCCAAGGCTCTGTCCAACCTGGACTTGAACACTGCCAAGGACAGAGCATTCACAACTCCCCTGGGCAACCCATTCCAGTGTCTCACCACACTAACAGTAAAGAGCTTCTTCCTTATAGCTAACCTAAACTTCCCCTGTTTAACTCATTACCCCTTGTCCTATCACTACAGTCCCTAATGAAGAGTCCATCCCCAGCATCCTTATAGGCCCCCTTCAGATACTGGAAGGCTGCTGTAAGGTCTCTACGCAGCCTTCTCTTCTACAAGCTGAACAAACCCAACTTTCTCAGCCTGTCTTCATATAAAAGGCGCTCCAGTCCCCTGATCATCCTCGTGGACCTCCTCTGGGCTTGTTTCAACAGTTCCATGTCCTTTTTATGTTGAGGACACCAGAACTGTACACAAATACTCCAGGTGAGGTCTCACAAGAGCAGAGTAGAGGGACAGAATCACCTCCTTCAACCTGCTGGTCATGCTCCTTTTGATATTCTATCTGCTTTAAATTACAGCAACTGTCACTGAATTTAATAAATAACTAATTAATGCAAAAGCCTGATCCAGAGGGAGATTATTCAGTATATCTAAAGAGCACTGGCAAAGTTTTAGTTTTGGCTTTCATCTGTGCAGGAGCTATGAGCTGATCCAGTCTGTAATGGGTGGCCTGAGAAGCACAAACATAGAAACAAAAATGTTTCAAGTGAAACATGCTAAAATTATATATATTTGATGTTGTATTAAATGTTGCATATCCATTAAATGTTGGCACCTCAAATGTTATATAAGTGCATGGGCCATTTTGGGGGTGATTTGGATTTAGATGCAAGTACTTCACTTTTGCCTAAGGCCAGCTTAAAGTACCTCAGTTACTTAAACTGTTGTACCATAAACTCTTTGAAGAAATCTTTATTTTGCTCTGAATTCAGAAAACTCTAGTGATAACTCTTCATTTTTCCAGCAAAAGCAAACCTCAGGATTCTGTGTTGTTTTTGATACATGCTTTTCTAGAGCTCAAATTGGTCTTTCTGAACTACATTTGTAATACTGAATTTCAAACTGGGCCATATCTGATTTCTCAGAAAATGGGAAATTTTTACAGGCTATTTTTTTTAAATGTATTTCTTTCTTCTGGAATAAAATCAGATTATTGTTATTTTGATACTACTTTTGCAGCTCCTTCTAGGTGGCAAGGTATGCATTCCATTCACATATTCCTAAAACCCACAGCTAACATTTCAAAGTATGGCTATTGCCATCACTGTTATTTTTTGTACCTTTTGCAAGCATCTACAAAATAGGACTTTGTACACATTCAAGGCTAGACTCTAGTATTTCCTTCTATCAGGTACATGACCGTGATGTTTAAAGAGAATAAGGAAGAAGAGAGAATTTGATGAACTGCTGCATCATATTAAATAGTCTTAAAGTCAGATCATTTGAAGGCTTTCTAGAGGTTTTCAAATTGCTTCATTGAATTACTGTTGATACACCTGTGCAATGAGCTCACTAAACAGAATTTTCACCATAATAAAAATGTTGTTAGAAAGGAGACTTTTGACTAAAAGGTAATGTAATTGCCAGTTTCTTTAATGTGCACTCTTAATGAATTTTATCAGAAGACTGATTCACATAAAACATGCACAATTAGCTGTGCCCCCATATAATACACCACAGTCGCCACATTAGCCTTCCTTTCATCAATTAGAAGTGCTTTTTTTTAAACTGCATTGTGCAGTAAGGTAATACCCTAAGCATTACATACTGCTAAAGTTCACTTTTTAATTGCCCGTATTCATCAAATTATGATGAACATACAGAAGAGGATAGGTATACAAAACAAAAATTTGCATAATCAGTTGATAAAGAGAAGAATCAAGTCTCTTGTATCTTGGGTTGAAGTAAAACTCATAAAGATGTAACTTGCCACAGAATCACACAGTGGCTGAGGCTGGAAGGGACCTCTGGAGGTCATCTGGTCCCACCCCTGCTCAAGCAGGGCCACTTTTGCTGAGGACCAGTGATCTGATTTAGTGGTGGTCTTGGCAGTCCTGAGGTAAAGGTTGGACCTGATGATCTTAAAAGTCTTTTCCAACTTAGCTGATTCTATGATTCTATACCCAGACAGCTTTTGAAGATCTCCATGAATGGACACTCCATTTCTGGACAACCTGTGCCAGTGCTCAGTAAAAAAGTGGTTCCTAATGTTCAGGGGGGAAATCCTGTGTTTTAGTTTGTACAGATGCCTTTTGTCCTGTCACTGTGCACCACTAAGAGTGTGGCTTGTCTATACACCCTGCCTTCTAGTATTTATATAGATTAATGAGATATCCCCCACAAGCTGTCTCTTCTCTAGTTTGAATAGTTGCAGCTCTCTCAGTCTTTCCTCCCAGCATTGATGAAACTAAACCTCAAAAATTCTGCAAAAATAGCAAAAGAGTGAGACAAGATTCTACTCTAAATAAAAGACCAGATTTGGACCATAAATAAATATATTTATAAAAGAATATTTTACAAGGGACACAAACCCCCAATATTTAGCTTTATGTAGGCATAATATCTCAAAGAACTTTAATAACCAAATCAGACCATAAGTAAATATACTTATAAAAGCATATTTTAAAAGGGACATAAACACCCAGTATTTAGTTTTATGCAGGCATAATACCCTAAAGGACTTTAATAACTGAATTGAAATAGAATAAGGAAGCTGTTTTGAGGAAAAAGAAAAAAGTACTTGGAATTTGTCAAGTATGATGTACAGGCTGTTATTGCAGGCTGGAAGAATTATGACACTACGAGCAAAAAATTATATGTCGGAATATTCATTTTAAACAAATGTTTTTAAAAGAACATGGATCTATTAAGGGAACATGTCAGATTGAGCTGAAAGCCAGTCTTGTAATGCTGTAAATATCCTCCTGAACTCTGAGGACAGGCTGCACAAGAGACAGGCTGCATAACAAAATTACCTCCTCTTGTCCTCTTCAACCCCCCAAAACCCCATCAAACAGCCTGAAAAGAGACAAAGACTTGCGTACAAATTTAGGGCCTTTCAGTCACTACTCTACTACAAGAGTAGTCAGAATTTGTCAAGTGAAAAAATAATATCATTCAAGGCTTAAGTTTTTAATTAATTAGCAGCATTTTCACATAGTGTGCAATAGATCATGAACTGTGTACGATAAAAAAAGTCCATGTGAAATGGAAGTTATTTACAGGTTATCAAAAGAAGTTACGCTTATTTACTCAAAATAATTTACCCGTCCTTCCTTATGGAATGATGCTGATAACAGAAACTGGCTGCAAAAGGTTAACAATGCTAACATAGCTGACTTTCTTCTCCACTTGACTACTCTGAGAATTGTAAAAACTGAGAGCTGCAGGTGCGTTTTCTGGAATATTTTTCAGCACCAGAGCTAAAGCTGTAAATGGATCTCATATTATGCAAATATGAACATAAAAGGCCCTAAAGAAATTAACTAAAATTATAATAGAAGTTATTGAAGAAAATGATTGTGTCTGAAGGGACTGAAAAATCAGAAAGATATTTTTTATGCAAGTAGCCTGGTATAAAGAACAACCATAAGGAAGCTGTTATACATATGCACAGCACATATACAAAAATGGAAATTGAATGGAAACCCCATGATGACAGCGCAAGAAAAGACCTCCAAGAAGCACACCTGCTTTCATCAGGTGACTTTACTAAAAAAATACAACAGTGTAACAAGCAGTTGTGGATTCTTATCTAGTTTTGCTGTGTATGATGACTGCCTTAGTAACAGCTGATGCTGGCCTGTAATTTAGGTGGATATCAACATAAAAGTTTTACAGTGAAGTATAGGTTCAATGCATAAAGTATGTAGTTTGTTTCCATTTCTCCTCAATTTAATAAGCCTTAAAATAATGGAGCATTAATAAAAAGGGCAGCAAAGTCACACTTTAATCTGTATTTTGTGGAGGCAAATTACAAAATGGTACTTGTAAAGCATGTGTCCCAAGTCACTGATATGTTCTTCAAGAGAGATCTAAGTGCTTTGACACAGCTATTGTCTGACTGTCAAGCAGTGGATGTACAGAGATACAGGCAAGGCTGAGTAAAATCTCACTGTATTGGAGACTTTGAGCTATCTCTTGATCAAAGTGGCAATACTTGAAACTAAGGTTGGAAACAGTGTCTCCCAGCCATAGCATAAGCACATGGGTTGTGTTCAGTGTCATGTCCTATGAGAAAATGGTTATCTTGTCTGTTCAAACCTCCAAAAAAAAAAAAAAGGAAAAAAAAAGGATAGGAGTGGAACAATTCTTATCAGTTTGCTGAGAAGATCTTGAACAGATGGTAAATTAAATTACTATAAATGTACTGAGCACTTGAAAATAGTCTTTGATACTTTAATGTATCAACAAGGGGATTAACATGATGTATTGAGCATTTTTAAGGGTATGTTTATTTAATATGCTACTATTTTTAAATCAAGCATTTACCATTTTACTTGCTTTTGCTAGTGAATCAATATATATTTATTTTCCCTTTGTTGAACAAGCCAAGTATCCTAAATAGTGCAGCTACATAATGGCAAGCCCTGAACAAGCTAGTGCCTAGAATCATAACTGGTTTTGCCTGTGTTACACCACAGTCTTCACAGTCCTAAAACATCTTCCAGTTAAAAGATTGTCTCTGCGTAGAAGCTTTTAAAGTTGTACACCTAATAGCTTCCTGTTTATAGGATGGGAACATTCACTGGATCAATACTGAATTTATTTCACTGAGTTCAAATTTTTATGCAGAATTATTATCACTTATGTGATCTATTTTGTTAACAGCCTGAAACATCTATGAAGACCAGTGGAAGCCATACATATGCTGCTTTCAAGAACGACATAAAAACTAAGAAAGGGCTGTCAAAATTTAGTAATAGTTTACACTGTTGAATTTTTCCAGGGCAAGCTATAACTCAATGAGAAGACTAGGGAGAAAAAAAAGAGACTGAGGGAGATTTGGGGTTCTATATTTTTGGGCTGTTCTTTGTCTGTCAGCTGTCTTCACTGGTGACTGACAGCCTTTGCTGGAATATGTGGTAAGGAAGACTCATTTTTTAATCATTGCGTCCGAAAGGATGCATGTGGTCTTAACTGCAATGCTTGAAACAAAACTCCATCTGCTTTACCAAACTCTGTGTGTACTGCAATATATTTAGCATTTTCAGAACCTTGTCTATGAAAACATTTGCCAAACAGTATGTATGTTCGACATGTAGTATATCTCAGAAGTTATCTGTATCTAATTATCTATTTATTGCATGCTATCAAGTGAGAAACTGGAATCACTGTAATGGCAGTGGAAGGGGGATACAGGCAAAATACAATAACAGCCAAAGGAGCTTATTTTTTAAATTTCAGAGAAATATGATATTCATTTTCCCTCAAAGTTTTATAGCATTGAGAAAATAACAATGCATGAATCTGCTACAGGAAATAGAATCTTTAATACTGTATTTGGTCATATTTAAAATTTATGATGAAGAATCATTCTTTAATAGAATTTACAGATTTTTTTTTTCATTGGGTGTTAGCCAACTTTTTATCCAGAATGGCAGTTTAAATAGATGCTGAACAAAGCCTTTCCACTACAGTAATTTAGAGATGGAATGTGTCGTTGTTTAAGCCCAGCCAGTAACTCAGAACCACGCAGTGTCTCGCTCACTTCCCCGCCTTCCTCCCCCGGCTCCCGGAAGGATGTGGAAGAGAATTGAAAGAATGTAACTCCCATGGGTTGAGATAAGAACAGTCCAGTAACTAAGGTGTAACACAAACCCACTACTGCTACCACCAATAATAATAGTGATAGATAAGGGAAAGAACAAGGGAAGGGAATACAACCGCTCACCACCCTCAGACTGATACCCAGCCCAACCGAGCAGTGATCTAACCCTTCCGGGTAGCTGCCCCCAGTTTATATACTGGGCGTGACACACTGTGGTATGGAATACCTCTTTGGCTAGTTTGGGTCAGGTGTCCTGTCTCTGCTTCCTCCCGGCTTCCCCTCCTCCCTGGCAGGGCATGAGACTCAGAAAGTCCTTGGTGAGACTAAACGTTACTGAGCAGCAACTAAAAACATCGGTGTTATCAGTGCTGTTCCCAGGCCGAAAGTCAAAAACACAGCACTGCACCAGCCACTAAGACAGAAAAATGACTGCTACTGCTGAATCCAGGACAAACGTCATCCAGCAAACTTGAAAAAAGCTAAATGCACAGCTTGCTGTATCTGTCTATGTATATGAGAGATATGTATATATATATGGCATATATAATACTATCACAGCAGTCTAAGCCCTGCTCACGTTCCCTATTAGTGGGTGAACAATCCGTCATGAGACAGGTTAGTTTTACCCTACTGATGGTGTGTTGTTGCCATAGTAATCCTGCTCAGTACGAGAGGAACCGCAGGTTCAGACCCCTGATGCGTGCACTTGGCTGAGCGGCCACTGGCATGAGGCTACCATCTGCAGGCTTATGACTGAACGCCTCTAAGTCAGAATCACCCCTAGATGCTTGATGTTGTGCTGTTGCATCTTTGATTGCTTGAGATTGTTCCAGGAGATGACAGTCTTTTTCAGAATGCATGAGTTAAAGCCCTTCCTGAATCTTCATTAGCAAAAACAGGCCTTCCTCATAGGAGAAGGAAAACTCCTATCTTCAAACCCAGGCAGATGGAACTCATCTAGCCTTGTAAGGTCTTCCATCTAAGAGGACACTTTAACCAAATCTACAACCTGAGGACTCTCCTGTCACCGTCCTAGCTAGCTAGGCCCTGGCAGTTAAACCTCAGGTGTAAAGGATGGGGCCAGTTCCGCGCACGCTGCGCCTCACCTAAAAAATCCACTGCACAAGCTGGAAGGGCTTACTGACACTTGTCTGTATGGACAGGCAAGGGTCGGAACAGCAGGTGACAGGGTGCACGGGAAGCTGCAGATCCAACCTTGCATGTGGGCAGACCAGGGCATGAGTCACTCGAGATTGCCCCAGGAGACGACAGTCCTGGTCGGACACTTCCTGATTGTCTAAGCAGCCTTTTTTTCAACCAGATTTGCATATCCCACATGCCCTTGATCATCATGCTTGTAGTAAGCGCTGGTAAAGCCCTTCCCAAATCTTCACTCGCTAAGCCAAGGCATCATAATACCATAGCTGAATGAAGTGGACAGAGCTCTTAATTTCTGTCACTGTTGATTTTTTCCATGTTTCCTACTTTGGACTATAAACATCTGTTAAAAAATGATGAGGTTAGGGGGTGTGGGAAGAGAGATCATTATCTGTATACTGCAGTTATATCTGTTTATGGACGAATTTGCCAGTCATCTATGAAATCATTCTCTGATGATGCATTATGCAGTTTTCTTAGAGGTACACCTTCGATTTGTGTTTTGTTATTTGGTTTCTTGCGTCTTATCAGCTATCAGGATACTTCTTCTGTACTATACTTCAAAATTTTCAGTGTCTTACAGAAACTCAGAAACCCTCAAAGATAAGAGTCTCTTTGATACTTATAATAAGCAATGCTAAAATTAAGTTCTTTTGATACACTGATATAATTTTTTCCCCTGTTGATAATGAAAAATGAGAGTCTATTAACACTGATTTTTTCCATGACACCAGTTCATTACTTTTCTTGGATAATCGAATCAAAAGTCATCATATAAAATGACTA
Organism: Lathamus discolor; assembly: GCF_037157495.1. NCBI lineage: Eukaryota > Metazoa > Chordata > Aves > Psittaciformes > Psittacidae > Lathamus > Lathamus discolor. Next base: position 65,260,197 of record NC_088909.1, read on the forward strand.
TTCTTTTTCATGTGGCAATGTTCCATTTTTCTTTCTAATTACTGCCTTAATTTTCTCCAAGCTGTGCACAAAACTATTTCAAAATCCTTTTTCACCCTTTCTGATAAAAATTCTTAGGACTGAAAAATTATCTCATGAAAGCAAGATTTGTATGCAACCTTGGCAGAGTAGAGAAACTATGTCATTTAAGATGTACAGGAATTTTGTCAGGTCCTACTAGGTGGAAAATAATCTATAAAATTTGTTGACTACTCTAAGGTAAATTACATGCATATTAAATCAAGAAAAAATAAGTTATTTTAGAATAAATAATTAATACTGAAAGAATTAGAAAATCCATATTTCATGAGACTCATATGACAACTTAAAAAAGTAGTTTAAATGTTTCTTTTATACAAGACGATGACTTTCTTTTTCTGTATAGTTAGGTACCACAAAAGAAAACCTGACCGTATAAGGAAAATCATTACATTAAAGGAAACACAAGAGCTCTGCTTATTTTAGAAATTTATGTTCTCCTTTTAGAACTTAAATTCCTGATTCTTCATGGGGGAAAACTCCATCCAGTGCTTTACTTAAATTAGGCTTGTGATGTTAAAAAAGTAAAAAAAAAAAAAAGTAAAAAGTAAAAAAAAAAAAATCATATTTTTGAGGATGATCCTCCTTTCTACTTGCTGAAGTAAAGCCAATAGCTACGTTGCTTAAGTGCTTAAGTACTGAAGTATTCTTCTATTTCTACCTCTCACCAGGTTGTGTTTCCTTATAAATTCTAGAGTTGTACCTGGCCAACCCTCACAGCTGGCTTTTATTCTGGAAGTCTCACAGCTGACCAGTAGTGATAGACATTGTTCAAACAGAAATGCAGGAGACACAGCATTAAAAGAGGTGTTCCTTTTACTGTTAAAATGAGTAAAAAGAAAGCCTCTATCTTCTTCATGAGTTTACTTATTTTTTTCTTCATAACATTAATTTGATCCTCTCCAAGTTGTCTTCAGGTTTAAACTCTCTTGTGAATATTTAGAAAGCTGGGAGTGGATTCAAAAATTGGCTTCTTATGGAGCAACAATATAAATACACTGTGCCTCGGTGATTTTTAAAAAAAGACAATGGGCAGGACACAATGCACAATGATGGCTATTATATCATTCATTGGTGTGAAAACTGTTACAAACGCATGGCTTCGCTCTGGATGGTCTATGCAGTTAGAGTCTGCAACTCCAGTTGTTCTTGGGAACAGCAAAATGCAAGACTAATCTGACAGCTTTGGAACATCAATATTTTTAATTTTTTATTCTTTTGATTGGAAGTTTTTTCCTAACTGTGTTCTGAGATGGAGTTAATCCTTCTCAAATAACCCTGTCAAAGGGAAGTTAAAAGCAATATTCCTACAACCAGGGGAAGAAAATTAAAATTAGTCAAATATTAGATAATTGGTTGGGTTAATGTTTACATTCAGTAGAATGCACACACATTTATGTTTCCATGTGTATCTGTACATATTTTGTTTTCTTCGCTAATGCATTTGTGGTTATTAGTCTTAAAGTTTAACAACAGCTCTGCCAATGTGTCAGTCTATACAGCAATTGTCTTATTTTGTAACAAAAGGCACATACTTTAAAAAACAGTTAGAGGCAATTCAAATGAGTGATGTGTCTGCAGGAAAAAAAGCAATTAAACCCATTTTTGAATTATCAGAAAAAGGTTGTGAAAGATCAAAAATCATATGGGAGTGGTAGTGTGGTGGTGGGAAGGGGTGAATTTTCAGAAGAAATGAAAACTAGGGGAAATGAGATTAGGGTTCATTTCTGAAAAGTTACAGTTGCTGTGGATTAATGGCAAGAATGTGTGTTGCAAAAATTGCAGAGAACACAAACCAGAAAATTCTGATCGTCAGAGTGGCTACCAGCAGGTAGAGTTGTCTATATAAGTGTAAATTCTGCATCCTTTCTAATTTTACCTTTTATTTCTCACATATAAAACTCTTTAAAATTACTTGTGTACTGACATGCAAAATAGCTGAAGGGAGGGGTTTTGTTTGTTTTTACTAAAGTAACTAAGAAAATACAAAGTGAGATTGCACTGCTGCAGGGATTTTATTAGATGGTTTTCCATTTGTACAGTGCAGCACAAGCTTTTAGGTCTAAATAAAAATAATAAAATAATACATTGTATAATTTATTTGTTTCACAACTGAACAACTGTCAACCCATATGTAAATTGCTTTGTTTCTATTGATGAAAAGTGCTTAAGAAACAATAAAAATAATACACTGTTAACTGATGTATACTGCAGACACAGCAGTGCCAAGCAGCAGCTCAGGGCTATTAAGAAAAATTGTAGAATCTTCATAGAATAGTTAGAGTTGGACCTTAAGATCATCTAGCTCCAACCCTCATGCCATGGGCACAGACACCTCACCCTAGACCATGTCGCCCAAGACTATCCAACCTGGCCTTGAACACCATCAGGGATGGAGCTTTTACCAGTCATCTGGGCAACCTGTTCCAGTGCCTCACCACCCTCACAGCAAAGGACTTCTTCCTTATATCTAACCTAAACTTCCCCTGTTTTAGTTTGAACCCATTACCCCTTGTGCTATCGCTACAGTCCCTGATGAAGAGTCCCTCTCCGACATCCCTGTAGGCCACCTTCAGATACTGGAAGGCTGCCAGGACGTCTCCACTTCTCCAGGCTGAATAGCCCCAGCTTTCTCAGCCTGTCTTCATACGGGAGGTGCTCCAGACCCCTGATCATTCTCATATCCATCCTCTGGACTTGCTCCAGCTGCTCCATGTACTTCTTTTGAGGACACCAGAACTGCACGCAGTGCTCCAAGAGAGGTCTCACAAGAGCAGAGTAGAGGGGCAGGATCACCTCCTTTGACCTGCTGGTTACGGTCCTTTTGCTGCAGCCCAGGATACGGTTGGCTTTCTAGTCTGTGAAAGCACATTGCTGGCTCGTGTTGAGCTTCTTCTCCACCAACACTCCAAGTCCTCCACATGGCTGCTCTGAATCTCTTCCCTGCCCAACCTGTAGCTGTGCCTGGGATTGCTCCAGCCCAGGTGTAGGACCTTGCACTTGTCATGGTCAAACTTCATAAGGCTGGCATCAGCCCACCTCACAAGCATGTCAAGGTTCCTCTGGATGGCATTCCTTCCCTCCAGGGTATCAATCGAAACACACAGCTTGCTGTCATCGGGAAACTTGCTGAGGGCGCACTCAATCCCACTGTCCATGTTGCCTACAAAGATGTTGAACAGATTCAGTCCCAACACTGACTTCTGAGGAATACCACTTTTATCTACCTAAAGCTGGACATTGAGTGATTGGCAGTTTTCTGTGTATGGCCTTCCAGACAATTCTTTATCCACTGAGCGGGACATCCAGGAGTTTTCAAACCTAGTTTCTGCAGAGGTACTTAGCAAACATAGAATTTTGTTATTCCACCTAGAAAAAATGTCATGTTTACAGATTCTTAAACATATTTTAAGTACGCACTAGACATGCTAACTTTAATTCAGATTTTATCATATCATAAAACTGTCATTTTTTTTATTGGCATATCATTTTCCTTGTACTCTGGTTGAAGCCACTGGAGATTTCTGTGTCAGTTCTCAAAAGTGGTGTATCTCTTGGACAAACATCAATACTGCAATAGTAGTATGCAGTTAAAAGCAAGTGATACATGTTCAAAATGCTCTTCAGTGTCAGCTCTGCAACTGATTCCTTTGTTCTCTTGTGGTTATATCCTTTTTTTCCTCTAATTCACTCACAGAACTGTGCCAATGACCTGTCTACGTTCTGATCACAGAATCATAGAACCAGCTAGGTTGGAAAAGACCTACAAGTCCAACCCTTATCCCAGGACTGCCAAGTCCACCACTAAACCATATCAATAATGGCCTCATTTGCACATTTTTGAACACTTCTAGGGCTGGTGATTCCACCACTTTCCTGGAAAGCCTGTTCCGACACGTGATTACCTTTTTGGTGAAGAAATATTTCCTTACAGTCAATCTAAACCTCCCCTGGCCCAGCTTATTACTTGGGAAAAGAGACTGACCCCTACCTCACTACAACCTCCTTTCAGGTAGTTTTAGAGAGCAAAAAGGTCCCCCAGGAGCCTCCTTTTCTCCAGACCAAACAACCACAGATGCCTCAACTTCTCCTCATCAGACCCGTGCTCCAGACCCTTCACCAGCAATGTTGCCCTTCTCTGGATCTGCTCCAGCATCTCAAAGTCTCTTCTGTAGTGAGGGGCCCAGAACTGAATATGTTAATTGGGTGTGGCCTCATGAGTGCCAAGTACAGGGGGAAAATCACTTCCCTGGTCCTGCTAGCTACGCTACTTCTGATACAGGCCAGGATGCTGTTGGGCTTCTTGGCTGCCTAGGCACAACCTGGCTCATGTTCAGCTGCCACTAATCAGTGCCCCCAGGTCCTTTTCCACCGAGCAGCTTTCCAGCCACTCTTCCGCAAGCTTCTAGTGTTGCAAAGGGTTGTTGTGGCCCATGTGCAGGACCCAGCACTTTGCCTTGTTGAACCTCTTACCACTGGCCACAGTTCTTTGACCCAGCCTGTCCAAATCCCTCTGCGGAGTCTTCCTATCCTCCAGCAGAGCAACACTCCCACCCAACTTGGTGTCGTCTGCAATACGTCATCTGATGATGCCAAGTTCCTCAATAAATCTTATTGTTTCAATATAATGCATTTCCTTGGAACAGCAGGGTCCTGAACATCAACTCAGAGTCACTACATATAATGATATTTTCAAATATAGCCAGATTTTGAAGTGGCTTTTTTTCTATTGGTTGTGGTTTAAACCGATCCACACAGCTTGTCCACTCACTCCCCTTCTTCTTGCCCTCCCCCTGCTCCTGGAGGGATGGAGAGGAGAATCGAAAAGAATGCAACTCCCACAGGTTGAGATAAGAACAGTTTAGTAACTGAGGTATAACACAAACCACTACTGCTACCACCAATAATAATAACGCTAAAGGAAAAAACAAGATGAAAGAATACAACACCTCAACACCAGCCGACCGATAACTTGCCCCACTCCCCCCAGCCGAGCACCGACCAATACCTCATCCAATCCTGCAGTCCCTAGCCCTTCCAGGGTAACTCTCTGTTACATCCTGGGCATGACGTGCTGTGGTATGGAATACGTCTTTGGTCAGTTTGGCATCCAAGGCTGCCCTGGAGTACCACATTCTCAACAAGCCCTTCCCTGTTGGTGAGCACAAGGTCAAACACTGCACCTCTCCTTGTCGGCTCCTCTATTACTTGTAGAAGGAAGTTGTCTTCCACACAATCGAGGAACCTCCTAGATTGCTTGTGCCGTGCAGTGCCATTGTTCCAACAGATGTCAGGGTGGTTGAAATCCCCCATGAGAACAGGGGCCTGCGAGCGTGAGGCTTTTCCTATCTGTCTGTAGAGTGCTTCATCCACAGGTTCTCCTTGACCAGGCGGTCTGTAACAGATCCCCACAGTAACGTCTCCCACGGCTGTTTTCCCTTTAACTCTGACCCACAAACTCTCTGTAAACTGCTCACCTGCCCCCAAACAGAGTTCCATACTCTCCAGCCTATCCCTAACATAAAGGGCAACTCCCCCTCCCCGCCTGCCAGGCCTGTCCTTTCTAAAGAGCCTGTAACTTTCTATTCCAACACTCCAGTCATAGGAGCCATCCCACCATGTTTCTGTGATGCCTATTATATCATACCCCTGTAGATGTGCACATATCTCTAATTCCTCTTGTTTGTTCCCCATGCTACAGGTGTTTGTATAGAGGCATCTGAGACAAGCTCCAATTGAAGCCGGCCCGTTGGCTGGAGCAGCCGGAATATATGTACATTGTTCTGAGCATTTATTATAAGTTCTGGCAACTGACTGGGAGTGTTGGGATGGAATGATGCCCCCCTCCCCCAACACATCTAGTTTAAAGCCTCCTTGACCAGTCTGGCAAGCCTCCTACCAAAACTGCTCTTCCCCTTCTTTACCGGAGCAGCTCCACCAGCCCCCAGTAGACCTGGCCTACTAACTTCAGTCCTACGTTCAAGACACCAAAACCCCTGACTATGACACCACCCTTTTAACCATTTATTAACCTCGCCAATCCTCCTAGCTTTTTCTTGGTCCTCCCCTGTGTCCTGGAGAATTGACGAAAAGACTATCTGAGCACCGGAGCCCCTAACCACCTCTCCCAGGGCCCTGTAGTCTTTCTTTATGGTCCCCAGTCTACTACTACCTATACACCTAGCACCCACATGGATTACCAGGAGCAGGTAATAGTCTGTGGGACTTACTAGAGCAGGCAGCCTCTCTGTAACATCCCTGATCCGTGCTCCCGGTAGGCAGCACACCTCCCTCGAGACAGGGTCAGGCCGACAGATGAGTGCTTCCATCCCTTTCAAAGTAGAATCCCCTGTTACTACGACCCACCGCTTTTTCTTTGTAGCGCCAGTAGAGACCTTTACCTGTGCATAATCCGGCTGTTTGTGGTGCAAGTGCGTTTCTTCGTTAGCCTCCTGCAGGACAGCAAAGCGGTTCTGCGTGGGGACAATAGATTTAGGAGGAAGCCCCTTGCCTTTAATTGTCCTTTTCCTCCTTCTTTTGTTATTTTTCGTTGTCACTAATTCCCAGCTTCCCTGGTTGGTGGCCTCCTTCTTTCCTTCATGAGCTGGAGGGGAAGCTTGAGGCCCTCGCACAGTATGGGGCTGGAGCAAGCAGCCCTGCTTCCTCTCAGCCACCCTGACATCTTGAAGCCCGCTAACAGCATTCCGCAGCTCAGCTCCTGCTGCAGGAGGGCCTCCACCAGGGAGCACCGAGTGCAGTCATGCCATTGCGCACCAGACCAGTGCAGGCACCCTCTACACCCCGAGCTCTGCGCTGCAGCCTCCCCTGTCATCTGCTCTGTCTGGGTGCCTATGCCGGCCACAGCCGGGGCAGCCAGAGCAGAGCTCCCAGACCGGGCCCTGGCCATACGATGGGTGCTCACCATCCCTCTCGCCTGCCTGCGTGAACTGCCTCGTCCCGCGCAAACTGCCTCGTCCCGCTCTGTTTGCCCGCTCCTGGTTGCTCGCGCTCCCTGGGGCAGGTTTTTACCCCCTCAGGGCTGGTGCCGCTGCTCCTGGCTCCCCGCCCTGTGAGTCCCTGCTCCCGTCAGCTGAGCTGCCGGCTCCTTGGCAGGTCCTGTCAAGGACTTGTGGCTCCTTCGGTAGCTCTGGCTGCTCTGAGTTGAGTCTCCTGGACGCTGATCGCTCCCCTGCTCCTGCGTTAAAAGCCTGTCTCGAGCTACTCACCTCAGCAATTGACCCTCTCTCGGGAGAGAGTATCTATTTTAATAAACATTTGTATTTGTAAAGTGATGACTCTATTGGGGATAATTTAGACTACAGAATCCTTTAGATTATTACATATCTTGAATTAGGTATGCCTTAAAGGAAGAATAAGTTTTTTAGTAACAGAATGTTAAAGTAATCACCTGATAATTAAAGTATGTAATTTTAAAAGATTAAGAATAAAACACTGCATGGAATCCTATTGACAGTAACAAAGTCTGTCTCATGCAGTCCTGTAAGACTAAAATTTCACCGTCTGACTTTTGCTAGAAACCAAATCAAGCAACAGTTATTGCTATGATGCAGGTGAGTCAGGTCAATAGCTAGTATTGGACAGATATTGGCTGATGCTGTCTGCCCTTGTTTTGCAAGTTCCTACCAAAAGTGGCATTCTTAACGCTATAGAAAATTTGATCCACTATCAGTTAGCTTAGGAGTTGTTTGATATTGGAGCTGTGATAACCTGGCCATGCTTCCTTTTCTATACTTACTGCAGGGGAAAAAAAAATACCAAACAAACCTGCAGGACTAGAGGACTAGATGTGCATCTTCAAAAGAGAAGTGTTACCCTAATTGTAAATTTCTGAGGATCAGAAGTTCTTTTTTGCTGTTTGAACAATGCCAATGGCTCAGAGTACTAACACATTAGAGTGACATTGCTCAAGCATAAAGTGTAAGGAGAAGAAAAAACATTCTGCACATTGAAATAGCTATTACACAGAAATAGCTATCAGAAAGGAAGCAGCAACTTCAACGTGTGTTTTACTTCATTTGATTCTAGTTGTAAGTAAAGATGAAAACTACAGCTGAGCAAATCTGTTACAGTAGTCCAGGATATCCATTAAGAAAAAGTCCTGCTGTGGTAGAGCATAATTTTAAGAGAGGATAATCCTAATTAACCAATTTTATTTATAGAAAAGCAAAATCATATTAGAAAGTGGGACCTTCCTTTGCACAGAACTTGACCTCTGTGTTTTGTAAGCTTTTCTTAAGTTTTTCTTGCTGCCTCACAGGAACAGCAGTGTTCCATAAGCTGCGTGTGGTGCTCTCTTTTTTGTCTGCGAAATACTGCAAAAAGCAAAGAGTTAATACTTTGAGGACAATGGAAGAATAGGAGACAGATTTGGAATCACTGAAAGACAAGAAGATTGAATGCATAACAGCCTGCAATGGAACTAACAACAGAGATGCAAACAACTGACTGAAAAGCGAAATCAAGTAGCACACTTTGAAGTTACAAGAATTTTAGCAGCTGTACTGAAAATTCAGGAAAATAATTTCTCATTTTTATTATAGAAGAGTGGATGTATAAAAACTGTCTTTGGAAATGTACAGTATTAAGTATTCTACTCTTTTAAAACTTTCAATCTTTCTATGATGAAAAAGAAAAATAAACACACTTCCCAGAAAAAGAAAGAAAGATGAGGAATTGAAAATTTTAGTGGGAGAAAGTACTACAAAAAATGTCTGACCCAATCACTACTGATTAATGACCAGTAAAAGGATTCCCTTGTATTTTAACTTGAAAGCAGGTGTTGTACTAAAAAGGAGAGAAAAAAAGACCCAATAGAAGATTAAAGAAAACAACATTACAGTGCAAGACAATGAAAATATAACTAACTGAAAGTTTGGAACATCTTTTTGGTCCTGGCTGCTGTGTTTTAACAGACTCTCCTGAAAAAGTAAGAAGTCATAGCCAGGTTTAATCTTGTAAAGCTACATGCTTTTATTTTTGCATTTGCTTTTGCTTTACTGAATGAGTTGCACCCACTGACCAAGAGTGAATTAGATATCTTGTGTTCAAGGTGTCTTTGTCAAAATGTTGTTAATTCACAGCTTTTTTTTCTTCAGTACATTTGAATATCATATATATCTAGGCTAAATGTTGACATGCAATCAGAATCAACCAGACTGCCAGAAGCACCTGAATGCGGGATAGAGTTTTTATTAATATGGCTACTTTGATCTTTAAATTGCAATTTTTCTAATTAAAAATGTGTGAGAAAAAACTATGCATATACATTTTTTTATGTGTTTAATACCAACTTTAAAATGAGATTATTTGCTGGTAGTGAGGCAATTCTTTAGACAATAAGGACTAAAACTGTCACTGAAAGAAGTGTGTCGAATTAATTATGAGATTCAAGGACAGTGTAACAATATCATATGACTACTCTCATCAGTAAATCCATAACAAAATACAGCTTCTACAAAAATTTATTAGTTATATGTCGTGGTTTAGACCCAACCACAAAGCTCATTCACTCACTCCACCCGCTTCTTGCCATCTCCCTGCTCCCAGACGGATGGAGAGGAGAATCAAAAAAAAATGCAACTCCCACGGGTTGAGATAAGAACAGTTTAGTAACTAAGGTATAACACAAACCACTACTGCAACCACCAATAATAATAAGGATAAACGAAATATCAGGATGAAAGAATACAACACCTCAACATCAGCCAACCAATAACTCGCCCCACTCCCCCCAGCCAAGCACCGACCAATACCTCATCCAACCCTGCAGTCCTTAGCCCTTCCGGGGTAACTCTCAGTTACATCCCGAGCATGACGTGCTGTGGTATGGAATACCTCTTTGGTCAGTTTGGGTCAGGTGTCCTGTCTCTGCTTCCTCCCATCCTCCCCTCCTCCCTGGCAGAGCATGAGACTCAGAAAGTCCTTGGTCAGACTAAAATGTTTGAGTTATCAGCTCTGTTTCCAGGCCTAAATTCAAAACACAATGTTGCACCAGCTACTAAGAAGGAGAAAAATAACTGCTACTGCTGAATCCAGGACATTATAGAACAGCAACAGCTGAAAATGATTAAAGAATTTTAAAGAAAGGACTCCAATTGCTATTCTTTATATATATATATATATATATATATATAGTTTGTGTTTCAAGTAATGGTTTCCACTGCAGGTATTCTTTCAGCTTTATTAAGCATTCCCTTAAACACAAATCTTACAGTAGATTGTATTAGTTCTCTTTAACAGGAAGACAAATGTTAAATGCGTTCTAACACTTCAAAAAAGGCATTGTTAAGATGGCCTTTTCTCCAATATATGTACACATATTTTATCCTCTGCTTTATTTAACGTATTTTGAAGAATCTGAGTATTGAGGATTAACTCATTTTCTCAGAGCTAGAAATTAAACAGACAAGGGTAGTTTCTGGATGCCATCCCATTGCTGAAGACCACAGTTATGTGAAAGCGTATGAGTCAGAAATGGAAAGCAGAGTCGGATGAAACACAGTTAACCTTCTACTGCTGCAGAAAACTCTGGTTAAAGGTGGTGTTGCTCCATCTTCTCCTCCATTCTCTTGCATTACTGGGGAAAATTTTTTTTTCAGTTGTAATATAATGGAGTAACCAGCAAAAAGAAGAAATATCAAAAATACTGAATAAGTGTGGGAAAACCCTCAATTGTAGCAAGTGAAAAGGAAGAAAATTACTTGGGCTGAAAAAACTTTAGTCAGATTAATGAAGGTTATATATGAAAGACTCAGCGAACATGGAGGTCTGTGTTTATAAACTAAAGGCAGTTTACAAGACTGGTGTATGGTCACAGAAAGATCTGTGTCTTCTGTATAGTTTTGAGCTCATTAGAAATGACGATCCCCGGTACAGTAACAATACCAATGATCAGCTCTGGTCTGATGGCCTTTGTGAGAAAACTATTGTTCAATTGATCCTGCCTGATTGATTTTCAATTTGAGAAAAAAAGTAGTGTTTGCTATTAGAGCTGAAAGGTCGCTGCACCCTGGGTTAGCAGGAAAGAGAGGAAATATGGAAGTGTATGGTCTCCTTGAAGTATTGGAACCCAAAGAGAAGTGAAACTTTATTGCCAGGTTTGGAATGATAATTAACTAGTTGAGGACAGCTGTTCTTAATTAGTAAAAATATTTATTTCATACAGTATATTAGACAACATTAAATGTATCAACTTTTCTTACTTTTAAAGTGGAAATCAAAAATACTGTTTCCTGAATCTAATAAAAGCATTGCATTGCACATATTTTAAAAAAGGTTGTAGCAGGACATAATCAATGTTCCCACAGCCTGGCTGGACAGATGGGTGTGACTGCAGTGTCAATTTGTATTCAAATGAAAGACTGCTCTTGACCAGTGTTTACCTAATTTGTTATCAATGCCACCCTCATCTGAATGAAACTGCACATTAAATAAAATACCATATTTAAGCCTATCATTTTTGTCTTGTTAGTTACGTTAATGATTATTATATGTAATTTCAGAAAAAAAAAGGCAACAGACCTTATAATAGCATATGAAAACTAAATGAAGTTTGGCATAATGCTATATAAATGCCAAAAAGAGACACCGAAGCCCTGAACTGGGAAATATCACTGTGTTATTTAGAGTTTCAAGGCCTCTGGTGTCAGATGAATGTCCAGAGTCCCCAAACCAGAACCTGTGTTCTATGGGAGCTTTTTTTTTGTGTGTATATATATATATATATATATATATATTTTACAGTAATTTCTAGAGCATGCTTTGTCTTTAGATGGAATTATAGGATGATGGAATGGTTGGGGTTAGAAGGGAAGCTACAGATTATGTAATTCCAACCTCTGCTACAAGCAGGGATGCTTTCCACTAGACCAGCTTGCTTAAAGCCCCATCCAACACTACCAGTGATGAAACAGACACAATTTCTTCAGGCAACCTGTGCCAGTGTCTCACCACTCTCACAGTAAAGAACTTCCTCCTAACATCTAATCTAAATCTCCACTCTTTCTGTTTAAAGCAATTCCCTTTTGTCCTATCACTATTTGCTCTTATAAGAAGTCCATCTTCAGATATCTTGTAGGCCACCATTAGGTACTGGAAAGTTGCTATAAAGTCTTCCTGGAATCTTCTCTTCTCCAGGCTGAACAAGCCTACCTGCCTTCACCTGTTTTCACAGAAGAGATGCTCCAGCCCTCTGATCATTCTTGTTGCCCACCTCTGGACTCACTCCTACACTCTTATGTTGTGGGCCCCAGAGCTGAACACAGTATTCTGGGTGAGCCTCATAAGAACAAAAGCGCAGGATCACCTCTTTTGACCTGCTGGTCACGCTCCTTTAAATGCACCCAGCATATGGCTTTCTGGCTTACTGGGCTGCAAGCACACACTGCTGGGTCATGTTGAGTTTTTCATCAACCAATAACACCATGTCCTTCTCCTTAGGGTTGCTGTCCATCCATTCTTTGCTCAGCCTGTATTTGTGCTTGTGATTGCCACAACCCAGGTGCCCAACCTTGCATTTGGCTTTTTTGGACTTCATGAGAATATATTTAGACAACCTATAATTACAGGTTTGGTGAAAAGAAAGCACTAGCTCTTTCAGAAATGTGATTTAGAGGACCCCCCCAATACTATTGTTGTGGTTTAAGCCCAGCCATAACTCAGAACCACACAGCCACTCTCTCTCACTCCCCCTCCTTCCTTCCCCCGGCTCCCGGAGGGATGGGGAGGAGAATCGAAAGAATGTAACTTCCACGGGTTGAGATAAGAACAGTCCAGTAACTAAGGTATAACATAAAACCACTACTGCTACCACCAATAATAATAATGATAAGGGAAAGAACAAGGGAAGGGAATACAACCGCTCACCACCCGTTGATCGATGGCCAGCCCAAGCTGAGCAGCAATCTAGCCCTTCTGGGTAGCTGCCCCCAGTTTATATAGTAGGCATGATGTGCTGTGGTATGAAATACCTCTTTGGTTAGTTTGGGTCAGGTGTCCTGCCTCTGCTTCCTCCTGACTTCCCCTTCTCCCTGGCAGAGCATGAGACTCAGAAAGTCTTTGGTCAGACTAAACGTTACTGAGCAGCAACTAAAAACATTGGTTTTATCAGTGCTGTTCCCAGGCCGAAAGTCAGAAACACAGCACTGCACCAACCACTAAGACTAAGAAAAAATGACTGCAACTGCTGAACCCAAGACAACTGTATAGGTCTTTGAAAAATCAAGAACTGTTCATATCAGAACTTGTGGGAGGATTAATTGTTATCCTTTAATTCTCTTCTTCCGTGTTTGCTAACCTACCTGCTAAAATACTGAAGACTCATTGAGGAGATAAAAAATACTAAATATTATGTAAGAAAACTAGCTAAATAATTCTCTTTACAGACATCTAACCCGCTACAAATGGTGAAGCAAAGAATTATGTCTATGGCTTCTCTTTTGCTTCAACATGAAATTCCATTTTTTGAGGGGTTAGAATCTCTTCTGGGTGATTAAAGCAACATTATTTAGGATTTTCAGATTTCAGTGTGATTGGATTCTGTTTAATAGTGCAGGTTTATTGCTCAGCTGGGACGTACCAAATAACCATTGCATTACTGCGACATATAAGATATTTTGCATTGCCTTCTTACACCTATTCTCCAGTTGTTGCAGTGTCCAGGAATGTACATGTCAAAAACACAGCTTTTATAATGATAATTTATTCTGAAATCAGGAAGCATGTATTTACTTTCTGGAGGTGACTGCAGTACTTCACATGCATTTTTTCGTTGAGAGGTTTGGACAAAATTCTCAATAAGCCTGTTCTCTTCTCTCAAGTTTGTTTAATTCTAAGTGAAAACTAATAGAAAAACAGTTATTATTAAAAAAAAAAAATCCACTCCAGGTCCATTCTGATATATTTTAGAGCAGCAGTTGCATTTTTAATCAAGAGTAGTCAAATTATATCATGTCAGTGAGTTTCCCATGGGCTTCCTTTCTTTTTTCCCCACTTCTTAGTCTATCATTGGTGGCTTATTTTCTGTTTCAAAAAGTCGGAAAGTGTCTTTACGAAAAAGGTGTTTCAGTACTATACCTCAAGGATTTCACCCCTTCTTTACTGATGATAATGAGCTGTGTCGTTGAAACGGGCTCATTATTTTCAGGAACAGTGCTTGTTTGGAATTTTGTATATATTTTTGCCATCAAGAAACTGATCAATTCCAATTGAATAAATGCAGATTATGAGTTCCCGGTAAGGATACTTTATGGAGAAGTCCACATATAAATAAAAAAAATCACATAAGATTATTTTTTCTTTTTTTTTTAAAGATTGATTGAAAACAAAATGGATACATAATTCAAACTTGCTGCCTTTACTTGAATAGTAGACAAAATAAAACCTTTTCCTGTCTTGTTTAAAGGGAATTGTTAGTAGAATGAAAAAGCTATCACTCTCAGGGCAATATAATCTTTATGAGTAGTAATATTGAGCAAGCAGTTCTAAGACATGTTATAGAACCTCTGTTATTGATAAAGCATAGTAAATCTGAAAGGCATTTGGCAATATAAAACAACACAGAACAGGAAAAATAGGAGCATATATTTGTAGACTCTAAAACTGAAAGTGTATTTTGAAGTAACTGTTACTAAAGAGTGCTGTACATGAATAAGTGATCTAAAACAAAACTGTGATCATGAATAACAAAAATATGAATAATAAGTTATGGGCTTTTGTACAATAATTTGGGTTTGTTTAGAGATGCATGTAGGCCAGATGACACATAAAAAAGAACCAATGATGAATATTTTTTTGGCAGTATTGACCAAATTATATATAAGGCTTATTATATGTGAGATTGGAATGCTGGTGCTCTTCAAAGGAAACTTACAAACCTAAAACCACAAGGAAAACCTGTACTCTGAGATTCATCTAAAGAAAATTCACATCTAAGTTGAAACAGTGTCTACTTTAATCTGCAACCATGCAGTCTGGCAAAAACACTGTGGCATCATCTCTGTATTTTTACAGAGAAATGTAAATTTCATAGAAATGTAATGCTTTTAGGGGAAAATGTTTTTCCTTTTTTCCTCCCATTTGCTATGTATCTTTATCCCAAAATCTAGATTTGAAATCCAACAAAAGTGTTTTATTTAGTTTCTTTCAAGGCAAGTGTCTGTTCTGATCATATTCTTCAGTTCAGCTTGCCTGAGGGCCCTTTGTGATTGGCAATCCTCGATCAAAGATGACAAACAAGTTTGAACCAAAACCTCACATTTGAAATCTCTGGCCACCTTAGTGTTAAGAGGAGGGCAAACTCCTCTTAATCTGTTTAAAGTATCTTTATTTCTTTGTTCTGTATTGGGAACAAACCAGCAACACAAACTGACAATTTGTGTTACTAAATAAATTGAAAAAATTGAGAAGATACATTCCTTAGAATACGGAAAATAAAGGCAGTTTTAGATGCTATTACATTACCACTACCTTGAAATACATTCATATACACATTGAACAGGTTTATCCATTCAGAATGAAAATATCTTCTTATTTAGTCAAATTTATAAATAACTTGGATTACATATCTAAACCCTAAGAGAGCTGTTCCACTAAATAAGAATAATTTTCATTGTTGACCAGTATTTATTGACAGTTTCCAAGCTTGCCTAGGACTATCTGAACAAAATGAAGTTGAGACAAGCTGATCAGCCTGAAGTGGTGGTGAGTTCCTCAGTGCAGTAGCTGTTTTGGTGGCTTACGAAAATTGTGTAATTTTTACGTTCCATCTTAAAGTAAAAATATTTAAATTACAAAACCACAAAACCATACTCAAAAAGTGACCTTTCTTTTTGGGTTTATTCTTTTTTGTGGGGAACTGGACAATTTCTCCTACTCAACTGTGAAGAGTCCTAAAACTGCTTTTATGTTGCTGCAGAAGCTCAAACGAGAGAGAGTATGAAAGCTGGTGTGCTCTTTGACTCCATTATCCATGTTACTTGATAGGCAGTGCTGGGAGCATGTGTATGAACAAAATCCTCCAGGACAAAGCCCTTCACAAACTTCCCCAATGTGGGTCCTTCCCACATGTTTCAGTTCTTCAAGAACTGCTCTGTCATGGGTCTTTTCCCACAGGCTGTAGTCCTCCAGGAATGTGCTGATCCAGCATGGATCCCCTGCAGAAAGCAGCTCCCACGAGAAAATTTGCTCTTGCATGGTTTTTCCTCCATGAGCTAGAATTCCTGCCAAAAGCCTGCTCAAGTGTGGGCTCTCCATGGGCCACAGCTTCCTTCAGGACATGTTCACCTGCTTCACTGTGGGGTCCTCTACAAGCTGCAGGTGGGTATCCGCTCCACTGTGGACCTCCATGGGCTGCAGTGGCACAGCCTGCCTCACCATGGTCTGCACCATAGGCTGCAGGTCTATCTCTGCTCTGACACCTGGAACACCTCTTGCCCTCCTTCCTCATTGACTTTGGTGTCTGCAAGGCTGTTTCTGTCACATTTTTGTCACTTTTCTCTCTCACAGCTGCTACACAGGGTTTGTACCCTTTCTTTAAGATCTTATTACAGAAGTGACACCAGAGTTGCTGATAGACTCAACTTTGTTCTGTGGTGGGTTTATTTTGGGGTCATCTGGAAACAGCTGTATCCAGCTCAGGGGCTGCTCCTTGTATCTTCTTGCAGTGGCCACTGCTGTAGTATGCCTGCTGCCAAAACCTTGCTGTGTAACTCAATACTTGCAGACACACATATGCTAGAGATAGTGCAAAAATACTAGTTTAGGCTCACTACTTTCTCTCAATTCTTTTGGATTCTGAATGTAAGGCTGAGAATACTGAAGATGGCTTAAAGCTGGCACTGGAGCGTCAGTTCATATGTAAGAAATACGAGTATTGGACAACACTGTGCTTCTTGTCAAATACCGTATCGACTGTCGCAGTTTAAACAAAGTCAGCCATAAATCATGCAGTCGCTGTCTCACTCCCCTACCCCGCTTCTTGCCCTCCCTCTACTCCCGGAGGGACAGAGAGGAGAATCGAAAAGAATGCAACTCCCATGGGTTGAGGTAAGAGCAATTTAGTAACTAAAGTATAAAACAAATCACTACTGCTACCACCAATAATAGTACTGATAAAGGAAATAACAAGAGGAAAGAATACAACACCTCAACACCAGCCGACCAATAACTCACCCAACCCCACCTGATCGAGCACCAACCGATACCTTGTCCAACCCTGCAGTTTACTAGCCCTTCCAGGTAAGTCCCCGTTACATCCTGGGCATGATGGGCTGTGGTAGGGAATACCTCTTTGTCAGTTTGGGTCAGGTGTCCTGTCTCTGCTTCCTCCCGGCCTCTCCTCCTCCCTGTCAGAGCACAAGACTCAGAAAGTCCTTGGTCAGACTAAAACATCTGTGTTATCAGCTCTGTTCCCAGGTTGAAAAGTCAAAACACAGTGCTGCACCAACTACTAAGAAAGAGAAAAATAACTGCTGCTGCTGAACGCAGGACATCGACATATCCAGCTACTAATTCATCGTAGCATTTGCCTAACTTTATATCTGAGAAGTACGTCACTGAATTAAAATTCAGGAGAGTTTCTGTACTTTGGCATTTTTTTCCACCTGTTATTTACTTACGTGAGCATACAGAGTTACTTTTAGCTGAAAACAGTCCAATCTTGTTTTTAGCCAAAACTCAACTGAAGTTGTAAGGCATGTCTTGACATCTTGCTAACCCTCTGCTCAAGCAGGCACAGTTAAAACAACAGTTGGCTAAGGACTATGTCCAGATAGGCTTTGAATATCTCCAAGGATGGAAAGTTCACAACCTTTCCCGGCAAGCTGTGTCAGTGTTGGACCACACTCAGTAAATGTTTTTTTTTCTTTTCAGATGGAGTGTCATGTTTTTTTAATTTGTGCCCATTACGTCTTGTCTTTATCATGTATCATACCCTATAATTAACACCTGAAAACTTCAAATAATGAAGCAGACATCTTCAGTAATTTAGGAATTATTGTCAAATATATAAACAGGTTTTAATTCACAAAAGGGCTCTGTCTCTCAAATTGATAAAAGCTCCTTCATGTAATATTTTTATATACAACACCACAGAAAAATACAAGGACATTTGCAAAATTAACCCAGATTCTCACTGTTTTGTCTTCATTCCTTTAAGTCTGAGAAATACTTTTTTCCTCCCAAAGTTCTGAGTCAGCTATAAACAGAAGAAGGAGGCATATTAAAAATGCTTACCTTGGCCTATGCCCAAAGAGGCTGTTATGGCTAGATTATAGCCCTATTAAGCAAACTGCCTGTAAAATCATTTGACTGGGCTAATGTATCTAATTTCAAGGTCTGAGAATATCTCAACTAATTTCTAAATATTGTAAAAGTTAATTAACTTTATAGGCTGAGTTGCACGTCTGTTACAATGAACAGAGATGGACTACTGTTTGGATGTAAAATAATATATGGAATATTGTCGAAAGGTAGATTGTAAATTGGCTTGATGAAATCCTGAGAAAATATGACATCGTATTAGTTCCTTAATAAATATTTCAGTAATTGTAGAAGAAAATACTGCTGCAGAAAGGTACTCATCTTGTAAGTTGCTTTTTCCCTTTTACTCACCATTAATTTGCTACAGATGGTTTACAAAAATGTGAGAAATCCTTATATAGGCTAAATAGGCTCTGAAATGAATCATAATTATGATATGTTACATTGCTAATAAAAAATATGTATTTTATAAGATTATATAGTATACAGTATTCCAGGGACCACGCTGGAATTTAAAATAGCTCATGAACTTCAACATTCGAGGATACCTTGATCTGATAACAGCACCAGAATAATATTGCAAGCCATAACACTGCCTCTCAGATGAAAAGTTAATACCAGAGTTTTTGCACTGAAGAGCTTCCCAGGTCCTGGTGTATTCGTTTGATGCTCAGTTTGCACTTACAGCTTCCAACTTTTTCACTAGTTATGTCAGCTCTATAATGAATATCTGAAAACCAAATCTCTCAAGGATAAGAACAAACTGGAAGATATTTTGAGGCAATCTCCTGTTCTACATAAAATCCAGACTGTTCTGCTAACTTTCTTTTGTTTAAATACAACCCCAAAATCTGCAAAGATATGTAAATTTTAACATACAGTGAACTCACTGAACTTCGGTGGAAGTGCTAGTTTGGTTTTGACCTTGAGTACAGATTTGCTGCATCAGAGAATCACCCAGCGTACAAACATAGATTTTGCAATACATAGAATATAAAGGCTGCACAGAATCAGCAGGAGAGGATAATATCCCTTTCAGGCTTAAAGGATCTCCTTAAACATGATGAGAAGAAAAAATCACCTGATTTTTCCTTTCAGGGTAATAAACAAAAATTGAATATAACACTTGAAAGAGGCTGCGGCCTAGGTAGGAGTTTAGATGCATATATTTTGTTATGGATAAGGATGGTATGCTACATGTACTTATATTTCTTATATGTTTTTGTATGCTTGTTTTTTGAGACATTTTTTGAAGCTTAATACTAATTCTTTTTCTAAAGCCTGGTTCACACTGATGTAATTGGGTTGAAGAGGCATATGTTCAGGGCAGATGGGCTAGTAAATCCAGAAATAATATTGATGCAGCCTCTGCATACGTCTCATAGAATCACAGAATCATAGAATAGTTAGGGTTGGAAAGGACCTCAAGATCATCACTCAGTTCATACTTTCGTCTTACCTGTGAATTAACTTCTAAAGATTTTAATTTCCTAACATATTGTCTTGTGACAGAAATTTACATTTGCATCTGTTAGAAAGCTTAAAAAGTACACTTTATCATGGTGATAGCTTTATGTAATCCCCTCTTCCTGGATATCTTAACCACATTGTCCTGATTTAACCAAATAACCGACGTGCATATTGTTGCAATGACTGCTGATGTAATAAAGTATATGCAAAATCTGTCTTCTAATTTCTTTCATGACATTTATTTTTTACAGTGCTAATTGGTATCACCTAATTTTTCAATATGCTTCTTTCCATTAATAAATAATCTTGTCATACTTTCTTCTTAAATAGCAATTACTAGTATGAGATAAAACATGCAACGGATTTTTAAAATGAAGCTCCCTTTCCTCCCACCATGAAATAGAAAATTCATTAGAAGTAATTACAATTTTAGACTATGCCTGCACTGATACTGCAGAGGGTAGATGATTTGATTAAACAAAGATTTTATAGTTAAGCAAAAGTTAAGCAAATCTTCAAATCTGGTAATGCAGATTGAATTTGCAAGCTCATATGACTCTGCAAGAAGAAAACATTAGGGTTTGATTAATGATCTATGTTCTTTGTTTCAAGGACAAAACTGCCTCGTAACGTACTAAAGATACAGTACAGTCAGCTTTTCAGAGGATATTGTGTTTTTTATTTCTCTTATACGAGAGTGAAGCTGACTAGCATCTGAAGGAATCACATTAGACATTTGCTGACTACAAAATGAGTCATACTAATGCAGGTTAGTTAAAAGTTTGTAAGATAAACCCCATTAAATATACAAATGCTTTGCCCTTGCAACATTCACTTATTTAACCCTGAACACTGCTGAGGTGCTGCAGCACTGTAGCAAACACTGTGATACTGCTATTGACAGCAGTTCAAGGTAAAAAAGTTCTTTCCATCAACATCTTCCTTATTTGGTTGGTTTAGACCCTAAGTTGCACATCTGAAAGAAGAGGGTAAAAGGAAAGGATTTATATATAAAATCTACACTGATAACTCAGAAATCAATGTTTTCATTAACTGGTAAATCAGAGCTGTAACGAGCTTGGAGTTGAGGTTCTCACTCCTGATTATCAAACTGGTGCTCCTCAGTGTATAGGAAAACAAATTTCTTGAGCTCAAAGACCATTAGGGTAGTAAATGTGCTATTTCAAGTGTGCTTGTAGTTAATTTTTTTTTGGTGTTTGATTTATTTATGCAAGTGAAATAAGTGGAGAGGGTAATATTGTAGGACACCACAAGATGAAAGGGCGGTGCTTTATTGGTAGAGTCAGGCACTTCTTTTTATTTTAATTTCTTCCATTTCAGTTCTTTCCATTTCACGTAGTTCTTTCCGTTTTGAAGATGTGCTTCAGTTTGATGGAGTACTGTCTTTGTGCCTTTGTAAAGTAAATGAACACATAAAGTAATGTAAATGTAAAATGTAAAATTTAAATGCAGAGTAATGAAAGTGTTATTTTTTTGTTATTATTATTTTTTTTTCCAGCAGCAGCCAAGTGCAATGAGTATGCAGCAAGGCAGTAGACTGTAGAGTCATATGTCACCATATATAACCATTCACACCAAAGGTTCTGGAAGGAAGGCCACTGCATCATACCTCCCAGTAACAGTCTGCACCTGTCACCCTCTCTCAGTGCCTGAAGTAGCTGTCAAACTCCAATGCTCTACAGCAGATGAACATCTGGCTTGTTTCTTCCGTTATGGTTCTTCTGAGGAATAAGATTTAATCCCTTTCACTTTTCACATGCAAAAAAACCCAGTTTATTTCTGCAACTAAGAAGAGAACAGGAAACTGCTTGTGTAGTTGGACAGCCTTGAGGGTTGCAATAAAATTAGTGCTGTAATTTGCAATAACCTCAAGGGAATGTGTGCCACCAAAGATTCCTGATGTGCAATACACTTTAATTGGAACCCTCTAGCTTCCAGGACACTTTCTTAATCATGGGTGTTAGGAACAAGTGCATAGAACAGAACGGGTTGTGGCCCAAAGTGATCTGGCAGTCTTCCTAACTACCATCTATATGGAATCATTATGATTGCAATGAATAATTCACATAATTTGTACTCTGGTCTGATAATCTTATGATCATAATATGTTGTGGAGGCAGCTCTTGGGACCCTTCTGGAATAAAATATCACCGAAAGCCGTACTTCATAGCTCAGTTTTGTTCAGTGTACAGAGGCTCACAATTTGCTTGCAAACAAAAGTGTGTATCCGGGTATTTGCTGAAGTTGTGATAACTAATCATAAATACCTCATGTCTAAAATATTTGTGATGTTATGAAGTGGTACAAGTTTGCCAGCTCTTAAAAAGCACTGGTCAGGATAAAGAAAATACTGAAAGTTCAAAAAAGAGACAAGCTAAAAATTGTTCTCTGAGTGTTCTTTAGTAGCCTTCTGAATTTTCAGCCTCAAATCACACTTTTAAACTTTCATCTACTTCCTGAGGATTTAAGATACTATCTTAAATATATTCTTACTAACTTCTGGAGTTGGAGTGCTATGATATTTCAAGACTTATGGAGGAGATTATGTGAATTTCCCAGAGCCAATTGTATCTTCTGTCCAACTGAGATAGAAATGTGTCTCCCAATATTTGAAAAAGACATCTAAAGCAATAAAAAAGAAAAAGAAAGCAGATTTTGACAGACTACAACATGTTTCTAAAAACTGAATGCCAGTGTTATAGAATATAAGTGAAATATCCCTTTAGATAGATGTCCAACATAAAGTGTTAGCCAAAACCCACTAGTTTTTAGGTCTAATGTAAAGCATGCCATGCTTTGAATGGATCTGTGCTAGGTCATAGGACATAGTTTACGTACCAACCATGGTTTGGGTCTATGAACTTAGAGTGAAACGAAGTCACCAGCTTTCAAAGGAATACTATTCTCAACGTATATTTTCCTGAAATCTGCCTGCTTACCATGTCTTATGTTGTGGGTATTAATATGAGCATATTGTATATCACAGAGGACTACAGAAAGCACAAGGCTAACATGTTCTATTTGTTTTTACTTTTTGTATAGCAACTTACAGAAACACAAGTTAAATTTTTAGAGAGATATCCCAAAACAATTCTCTCATCCTTTCTCTGTAAGAATTATTACTAGTAAGGGACAAGTGAGAAAGCAAGCCGTTTGAAAAATAGGTTGTTTTGATGTACATAACAAAGTTCATGGAAGCAGAAACGCAGTCAATGTCAATCTAGTTTTGGTAGGATATTATCATGTCAGAAGTCATCCTGTATCACTGGCTAAGACCAGAGCTGGGACAGGTAACAGCGCTTCTGAAAATCTTAGGTTATGTCTTGAACTCTTATTGGCTAAAATTTTATTTCCACGTGAAAGAAATTTGAAGGATGTAACCCCCAGAGCACTGGGGCTGGTGCTTAGATTGATTTTGGCAGAGGACATGGTGCAATCTTTGGATCAAAATAATTAGATAAATCCAGTTCAAGAGTAAATATTGTCAGTGAAAGACAAATGTGCCTTGTGATGTTTGTGTTTCTCAAAGAGACAATATTTTGCTTAATTATTAAGCACAAGAGAGGATTAAACTGCAGGTTGTATTGTCCTTGCCTGCGAATATCAGCCTCCTAAGGTCTTTAATTGACATTTTTGGGTTTGGAAATGAATACTACTCAACAAGATAGGTGGATTTTATCCCATTTTTCAGTATGTTAGGAGAAATGATTGTTTGCATGGTGGGAGAAGAGCTGAATAAGCCTAATGATAATGTCAGTATATATGTTGGTGTAAAACCGCCATGGACAAGTGTGGGGTAGAGTTTAAGAACCAGTTTCTGACGTTAATCACGTGTAGTCAGAGTAGCCTCCAAGAAAAAAAAACCAAGAAGCAGATCTTTAGATAGAGCTTGGTAAATTTATGAAAAATATATTCTTATTAGATGGAGAAAACAACAGTGTGGATTTTATACCAAAACCAAGGAGTATTTTTTCACAGATGCTTTCAATTTCCACATGTACTCTACATGCATGCGCTCTCTTTTCTCCCTTTTCATTCTCTCCTACATATGTATTAGAAATGCTCTCTCATGGTGATGACAGCTTCAGGTTTATTTCCTCTGTTCCTGTGAGTTCTTTGTAAGTTCTTTGTGTGTTAAGATGTATGCTATATCATACTGTCGTCGTTTAAGCCCAGCTGGTAACTCAGAACCCACGTAGCAACTTGCTCACAGTGCCCCACCTCCACACCCCTCACCCCCCACCCCCACCTCCCTGCCTTGCTCCCGCAGGGATACAGAGGAGAACCAGAAGAATGTAACTCTCATGGGCTGAGATAAGAACAGTCCAGTAACTAAGGTATAACACAAACCACTATTGCTACCACCAATAACAATAATGGTAAGGGAAATAACAAGAGAAGAGAATACAACCGCTCACCACCCGTCGACCGATGCCCAGCCCAACCTGAGCAGTGATCTAGCCCTTCCGGGTAACTCCCACTAGTTTATATAGTGGGCATGATGTGCTGTGGTATGGAATACCCCTTTGGTTAGTTTGGATTAGGTGTCTTGTCTCTGTTTCCTCCTGGCTTCCCTTCGTCCTTGGAAGAGGATGAGACTCAGAAAGCCCTCAGTCAGAGTAAACTTTACTGAGCAATAACTAAAAACATCGGTGTTACCATCAGCGTTACTCCCAGGCTGAAAGTCAAAACCACAGCACTCCACTAGGTACTAAGAAGGAGAAAAATGACTGCTACTGCTGAACCCAGGACAGTATCCACCCCTTATTCCGCACCATTCATGTCATGCACAGATCCCACATTTTTCAATATACCATCACTTTTGTCTCATACACACACACGCACACACACACTCCCATATACACACGCACACAAAGAGAGAGGTATCATTCCTTAGTGCATGGACCAATCCCTGTAAAGCTGCTGAGTTCATCTGGTCTATGATGTCTGGCTCCATCTCTTGTAACAGTATTTCAGAGCAGGAGAGAAAGTGTGAAGTGTTGGATTATTGCCTGCTGATGACACCACAGAACTCGTCTGGTCACTGCTGAGCTCGTCTGGTTTTGTCAAAGTTCATTCTTTGTTGGGATGATGGTCAGAGGGAAGTCAGGGGCAGTTGCTGGTGACCTGAAGACCTCTAGTTGGTGGACTATAAAAGTGCTATGCAGCAGGCAATAGCATATAATTGAGTTCATTGGCTGTTTTCTCCTAAAACCAAATCCCCTTGAGGTTCACATCACACTTCCCCATCTTCCTGCATTACCCACCAAGTATATCCAGGTCCCTGAACAAAAGCAACCCCACGAGTGGGTTTGCCTTTACCTGAAGCAGGAATAACCCAGACTGTCTTCCCCAGCAAATTCTTTACATCCACCACAGGAACTTTATTCCCTTCTACAGTATGTAGAAGTTCTGACTGGGCTGGGCCAGCCCTGTTGGCAGATCCTCTGGTGTTGACCAAACAGGCAGCCTTTGGTACGTGTGTATCCCAATGTTTGGAAGTCCCACTACCCGTTGCTCTTAGTGTGGTTTTTAACAGCCCGTTGTACCGTTTGATTTTCCCAGAGACTGGTGCATGGTAGGGGATGTGATATACCCACTCAATGCATGCTCTTTGGCCCAAGTGTCTAGAAGCCTGTTCTGGAAATGAGTCCTGTTGTCTGACTCAGTTCTCTCTGGGGTGCCATGTCACCACAAGATTTGTTTCTCAAGGCCCAGGATAGTGTTCTGGGTAGTGGTGTGGGGCACAGCGTATGTTTCCAGCCATCCGGTGGTTGCTTCCACCATGGTAAGCACATGGCACTTGCCTTGGTGGGTTGGTGGGAGTGTGATATAATCAATCTGCCAGGCCTCCCCATATTTGTACTTCAGCCATCGTCCTACATACCAGAGGGGCTTTAACCGTTTGGCTTGTTTAATTGCAGCACATGTTTCACACTCATGAATAAGCTGGGCAATAGTGTCCATTGTTAAGTCCACCCCTTGATCAAAGGCCTATCTGTATGTTGCATCTCTGCCCTGATGGCCTGAAGTGTCATGGGCTCACCGAGCCAAAAATAATTCATCCTTATGTTGCAAATCTAAGTCCATCTGAGCCACTTCAGTCTTAGCAGCTTTATCCACTTGTTGTTTGTTCTGGTGTTCCTCAGTGGCCCAACTCTTGGGTACATGTGCATCTACATGGCGTACCTTCACCACCAGGTTCTGCACCCAGGCAGAGATATCTTGCCACAGTGCAGCAGCCCAGATGTGTTTACCTCTGCGTTGCCAGTTGCCCTGCTTCCATTGCTGCAACCACCCCCACAGGGCATTTGCCACCATCCATGAGTCAGTGTAGAGATAAAGTACGGGCCACTTTTCTCCTTCAGCAATATCCAAGGCCAGCTGGATGGCTTTCATCTCTGCAAATTGACTTGATTCACTGTCTCCTTCAGCAGTTTCTGCAACTTGCTGTCGGGGACTCCATAGGGCTGCCTTCCATCTCCGATGCTTTCCCACAATATGGCAGGACTCATCAGTAAACAAGGCATACTGCTTTTCACTTTCTGACAGTTTATTATATGGTGGGGCCTCTTCAGCACGCATCACCTCCTCCTCTGGTGACATTCCAAAATCTTCGCCCTCTGGCCAGTCCGTGCTGACTTCTAGAATTCCTGGGCGACTGGGATTTTTTGTTCAAGCTCGTTGTGTTATTAATACAGCCCACTTACTCCATGTAGCATCGGTTGCATGAAGTGTAGAGGAAACCCTGCCTTTGCACATCCAGCCCAGCACGGGCAACAGTGGTGCCAGGAGGAGCTGTGCTTCAGTGCCAATCACTTCTGAAGCAGCTCGAACCCCTTCATAGGCTGTCGGTATCTCTTTTTCAGTTGGGATATAGCTGGCCTCAGAGCCTCTGTATCTTCAACTCCGAAAGCCGAGTGGCTGACCTCGAGTCTCCCCTGTAGCTTTCTGCCAGAGACTCCAGGTCAAAGCATTCTCCCCAGCTGCGGTGTAGAGTACATTTTTTACATCTGGCCCAGTCCAGACTGCTCCAAGGGCTACTGCATGAACTATCTCTCATTTAATTTTCTCAAAAGATTGTTGTTGCTCAGGGTCCCATTTAAAATCATTCTTCTCCTGGGTCACATGATAGAGAGGGCTTATAATCAAACTGTAATTTGGGATGTGCATTCTCCAGAACTGCACAACACCTAAGAAAGCTTGTGCTTCTTTCTTATTAGTTGGTGAAGACATCGCTGTTATCTTGTTGATCACACCTGTGGGGATTTGGCGACGTCCATCTTGCTACTTTTTTCCCAAAAAATGAATCTCCTGTGCAGGTCCCTTGAGCTTACTCCGTTTTATGGCAAAAACAGCTTTCAGCAGGATTTGGATTATTTTCCTCCCTTTCTCAAAGACTTCTTCCACTGTATCGCCCTACGAGATAATGTCATCAATGTATTGCAGGTATTCTGGAGCTTGCTCCTGTTCCAGTGCAGTCTGGATCAGTCGATGGCAGATGGCAGGGCTGTGTTTCCACCCTTGAGGCAGTCAGTTCTGAGTATATTGGATGCCCCTCCAAGTAAAAGAAAACTGTGGCCTGCACTCTGCTGCCAAAGGAATTGAGAAAAATGCATTGGCAGTGTCAGCTGTGGCATACCACTTGGCTGTCTTTGACTCCAGTTCATACTGAAGTTCTACATGTCCGGTACAGCAGCACTCAATGGCGGTGTGATTCCATTCAGGCCACGATAGTCTACTGTTAGTCTCCACTCCATTAGACTTTTGAACTGTCCATAAGGGGCTGTTAAAGTGTGAGCGGGTCCTACTGATCACTTCTTGGCTCTTCAGTCAATGGATCAGCCTATGGATGGGAATCAGGGAGTTAGTGTGTTATTGCCGCTGGTGCAGTGTTATGGTGGAGACTGGCACTTGTTCTTCGACCTTCAGCAATCCCACAACAGAAGGCTCCTCTGAGAGACCAGGCAAGGTGGACAGCTGCTTAATTTCCTCTGGCTTCAAAGCAGCAATACCAAAAGCCTTTTGGGTCTTTGAAGTACCCTCTCCTGAGGCAGTCTATGCTAAGGGTGCATGGAGCCTCTGGACCAGTCACAATGGGCTGCTTTTGCCACTTCCTCCCAGTCAGGCTGATTTCACCCTCCAGTACAGTCAACTCTTGAGATCCTCCTGTCACTCCAGAAATATAGATGGGTTCCACCCCTTGACAGCTTCATGGCCTCGGGGTACACTGTGCCCTGGTATCTACCAGAGCCTTATACTTTTGTGGGACTGATGTGCCAGGCCATCTGATCCACACAGTCCAGTAAATCTGATTGTCCCCTACCTCCACCTGGCTGGAGGCAGGGCCCCTCTAATAGTGATTACAATATTGGTTACTTACATCTTGTAGACAGGGATTAGTCTTCTTTATCACAGTAGCTGGAGTAAAATCAGCTCTTCCACTCCATCTAGAAACCTACTCTCTGAATCCACACCTTTCATAGGATGTTCATCCTTGACCTTTGTTCTCCTCTTCAATTCATGCACCCGTTCCTCCAGAGCCTAGGTAGGTTTCCCATCCCACTTTCTCATGTCTTCTCTGTGATCCCGCAGGCAAAATCATAGGGTGGCCTGTGGTGTGTACCTCGTATATCTTCTCTCTTGAGCAGTAAGATGTCTTTCACTAATAGCTGAGATGTGGTTTGGCACATGTGGGGAGCTGGATAGATTGGATAGATAGTCTCTCAATTGTTCGAACTCCTGGGACAGTTTTTCCACAGCTGAGATGATGGAAGGAGTCATATTGTCTTCAAACTCTCAAAGTTTATGAATCATTTCATCCACTGTTGGTGGTACTGTGTCATTTCAGGTTATTGCTGCCAGTGAGTGGGCATATGATGATGGTGAGCTCCGTGTAAATTTCCATCACATGGGTTGTGCACATTTGACTTCATCTGGATCTATGGGCGCATTCCTGGCATCCTGCTTGCAATAGATCATCTCTACAATGGCTGATTCCCTCAGAGACTGGATGCCTTTCTCTAGTGTAGTCCAGTTGGCTGAACGACTCATAACATCGCACTTGTATGGAAACCTTTCTTTCACAGCTGCCAAGAGTAGCCTCCAAAGGATGAAAGACTGTTTCTCTTTGCAATTGCTTTGTCAATTCCCCCTTCTCTAGCAAGTGATCCCAGCTGCTTAGCTTCCCTACCTTCTAGTTCATGACCATCGGCCCCATTGTCCCAGCATTGGAGCAACCAGGTGATGATGTGCTCCCCTGATTGACAGGTAAAATCTTTTTGCATATTCCATAGCTTGATTGAGGTCCAGGGTCAAGAAGTCACCTCTTCTTCTTCCTCTTCCTCTAATCACGTAATAATAACTCTTGTCCAGATGCTGTCCTTGTAGTAAGTGCATTGATTCTTCATGCTGTCCCTTGTAGTATGTGCATTGATTCTTCATCTTCCTTCATTGTATGGGTTGCTTTTTGCGCCTTTTTTTTGCTTTTCCCATTGTGTACAGGGGCAACTGATATTGGCACGAATTGGTTCTTTGGTTTAGCTGAAGTGATTATCACTGTGGTCAGAATGGCTGCAGTATCTGTTGTTGGGGCTGGTGCAGTTGCTGTGCTTCAGGTTTGAGTAGCACCAGCAGCTGTGCTGTCTGTTGCTGTCGGGGTCTGAATAGCTGCTGCACTTGTCACTGGGATTGGTGTAGCTGCTGTGCTTGGAGTAGTTGTGCTGTCTGTTGCTGTTGGAGTTTGAGTAGCTGCTGTACTTGTCACTGGGGATGGTGTAGCCGCTGTACTTGGAGTTGGAGTAGCTGTGTTGTCTGTTGCTTTGTCATCAAATCCAGAGACATCTTTTTCCCTTTGAAGGTGCTGGATAGTGTTGAACAGGGCTCTGTAAGCATAGGCCAAGCCTCAACACATTGACAGGATTTGTCCCTCTCTGGTATGACCAGTATGACAACACACCTCATTTAAGTGTTTTACTAGTTTTTCTGGATTTTGCACTTGTTCAGTGGTGAAGTTCCAAAGCACTGGAGGGGCCCACTGGCCTACATACTTGCCCATACTATCCCCCACACCCTGCTACTCATGACTGCCCAGTCTCAGGGAAAATCTCTTGGTCCTCCTATATCATCGTCCAACCCTAGACAAGGCCCAAACCCGACTGCTTAACTTTCGAGATCAGATGAAATGGTCGTGGGTAAAACATACTCTATATGTGTGCCAACATGGTGATCCTCATCTCAATCAGCAGGCAGGTCTCAAGGGTACCTAAAGGCCATTCAAAACCTTCAGAACCCTCAAATGATGCTGCAAATAGTCTCATGGGGGGAAGGAGGGGGGCGTGCTGGGAATGTAAGGGAATGTATCCTTCATAGCTTGATCACCCAAAGAGGGAAAAATAGGTGTGTAATTGCTAAACTCTTCCATTATATACCTCACAAAGTATAGAGGTGGTGACCACACCGGGAACGCAAGCCAGATCAGTTTCATGATCAATAAGTCTATTGCATTACAAGTTATTACCATAAAGTACAATGAAACAAAACCTTAGCCCAAGGCCCCCAGCCGGTAAACACTAGCACAGCAAATACTAGCTGTAAGGTACGACATGCTGAAACTGTGAGATCAAGAGCAACAACTTTGAAAGCCAAAAAATCAGCATGGTGATGAGTGACTATTAATCCAAAACAATGAATGCTTATCACAAACATGATTAGACACTCTGGTCAGATCCCCCACCCACCTTCGTCCCCCTGCTCCCGGAGGAATGGGGAGGAGAATCGAAAGAATGTATTGCTGAGGTGAGTAGCTCGAGAGAGGATGCCTTCAACACCTGAGCGGAGGGAAGCTCAGTATCCAGGAGGCTCAACTCAGAGCAGCAAGAGCCACCGAGAGAGCCTCAAGTTCCAGACCGGACTTGCCCAGGAGCCGGCAGCTCAGCTGACGTTAGCATCTGAGTCACAGGGGGTGGAGTCAGGAGAAGGGGCACCAGCCCTGACTGATTAAAGCCCACCCCAGGGAGCGCGAGCGACCAAGAGTGTGTCAAGGCAGTTTGCGCGGGCAGGCGAGCGGGATGGTGAGCACTCGCTTTATGACCAGGTCCTGGTCTGTGAGCTTTGCTCTGGCTGCCCTGGCTGTGGTCAGCGTAGGCACACAGACAGAGTAGATGACAGGGGAGGCTGCAGTGCAGACCTTGGAGTGTAGAGAGTGCTTGCACTGGTCTTGTGAGGGGAGGGTGCATGATGGGCAGGGCTGCACTCAGTGTTCCCTGGTGGAGGTCCTCCTGCAGCAGGGGCTGAGCTGTGGAATGCTATCAATAGGCTGCAAGATGTCAGGGAAGCTGAGAGGAAGCAGGGCTGCTTGCTCCAGGCCCAAACTGCACAGTGGCCTCAAGCGTCAGCTGTAGCTTGCCACAGAAAAATTGGACTCAGTCAGAGATCAATGTGATCAGACAAAAGCCATTTATTACAAAGCATCTATCCTTTTTATACTGTTGTCTGCATCTGCTTACAATAGCTTGCTGTATTAAAATTGGATACATATACAATAGCTTAGTATATTATGCTTTGATACATATTCTTGCAGCACACAGCAACTAGTATACAATTGATCAAATAAGCGTATGAGAACTTAACCTTTAAAACTTGATAACAGTTCACTATTTTGTATCTTAGCACATCCCAGTTTCTTCTTATCTTGCTTGCACCGTTACTTTTGCTTCCTTACCCACGTCTTCCTTCACTCTCAATTCATGTCGAGCTCCACATAGGCACTTGCTGACTTGGGAACGTGGCCATTCTTTGCTAAAAAACCATCCACAGTAGCTCAAGGAGGAAAGAAGGAGGCCATTAACCCAGGAATCTGGGAAATAATAACAAAAAAAAAAAAAACAACAAACCAACAAAAAAAGGAGGAAGAGGACAATTAAAAGTAAGGGGCTTCCTCCTAAATCTGATGTCCCCACCTAGAACCTACTAGTGCTGCCAGAAAAAAAACGTGGGTCATAATGGTAGGGGACTCTACTTTGAAAGGCACAGAGGCACCTATCTGTTGGCCTGACCCAGTCCCAAGGGAGGTGTGTTGCTTACCAGTAGCTCAGATCAGGGATGCTGCAAAGAGGCTGCCTGCTCTAGTAAGTCCCACTGACTATTACCCACTTCTAGTTGTCCAAGTGGGTGCTAGTGATATAGATAGCAGTAGCCTGGAGAACATAAAGAAGGACTACAGAGCCCTGGGAGAGGTGGTTGGGGTCTCTGGAGCTCAGATAGTCTTTTTGTCAATTCTCCAGGATAAAGGGGAGGACCTTAAAAAGGCTAGGAAAATTGGCCAAGTTAATAAATGGTTAGGAACAGTGGTGTCATAGTCAGGGAATTTGGTGTTTAGAACACGGGACCCAGTTTAGGAAGCCAGGTCTACTGGGGGCTGGTGGAGCTGGTCTGACAACGAAGGGGAAGAGTGGTTTTGATAGGAGGCTTGCCAGGCTAGTCAAGAAAGCTTTAGGCTAGATGTGTTGGGGGAGGGGGGCATCATTCCATCCCAACACTCCCAGTCAGTTGCCAGCACCTATAATAAATGCTTATGTAAATGAGCAATGTAGAGATATTCCACCCACTACAGCCAATGAATTAGAGTTGATTAGAGGAATTAGAGATGTGTGCACGTCTACTGGGGGTATGATATAATAGGCATCACAGAAATGTGGCGGGGTGGCTCCTGTAAATGGAGTGTTGGAATGGAAGGTTACAGGCTCTTTAGAAAAGACAAGCCTGGCAGATGGGGAGGTGGAGCTGCTATTTATGTTAGGGATAGGCAGGAAAGTATGGGACTCTGTCTGGGGACAGGTGATTAGTCAACAGAGAGTTTGTGGGACAGGGTTAAAGGAAGAACATCAGTGGGAGACATTACTGTGGGGATCTATTACAGACCGTCAGATCAAGAGGACTCTGTGGATGAAGCACTCTATGGACAGATAGGAATAGCCTCATGGCAGATCAGAGGCAGAGCAGTTGATGTCATCTACCTGGACTTGTGCAAAGCGTTCAACACTGTCCCACACAACATCCTTTTCTCTAAAATGGAGAGACATCAATTTGATAGACGGGCCACTCAGTGGATAAAGAACTGGCTGCACACAAAGAGTTGTGCTCAATGGCTCAATGGCTCAATGTCTGGCTGGAGACCAGTAATGAGCGGTGTCCCTCAGGGATCAATGTTGGGACCGGTCTTGTTTGACATCTTTGTTGGTGACATGGACTTTGGGATTGAGTGTGCCCTCAGCAAGTTTGTTGATGACACCAAGCTGTGCGGTTGATTGAAACACTGGAAGGAAGGAATGCAATCCAGAGGAACCTTGACACGCTTGTGAGGTGGGCTGATCCCAACCTTATGAAGCATAACCATGCCAAGTGCAAGGTCCTACACCTGGGTTGGAGCAATCCCAGGCACAGCTACAGGTTGGGCAGAGATTCAGAGCAGCCCTGCAGAGAAGGACTTGGGGGTGTTGGTTGATGAGAAAATGAACATGAGCAGGCAGTGTATGCTCGCTGCTCAGAAAGCCAACCGTATCCTGGGCTGCATCAAAAGGAATGTGACCAGCAGGTCGAAGGAGGTGATCCTGCTCCTCTACTCTGCTCTCGTGAGACCTCACTTGAAGTACTGTGTACAGTTCTGGTGTCCTCAACATAAAAAGGACATGGAATTGTTTTAACAAGTCCAGAGTTGGACCATGAGGATGATCAGGGGACTGGACCACCTCCCTTATGAAGATGGGTTTAGAAAGTTGAGGCTGTTCAGCCTGGAGAAGAGGAGGCTGCATGGAGACCTAATAGCAGCCTACCAGTATCTGAAGGGGGCCTATAGGGATGCTGGGGATGGACTCTTCATTAGGGACTGTAGTGATAGGACAAGGGGTAATGGGTTAAAACTTAAAGAGGGGAAATTTAGATTGGATATAAAGGGGAAGTTCTTTACTGTGCGGGTGGTGAGGCACTTGAATGGTTGCCCAGGGAAAGTTGTGAATGCTCTATCTCTGGTGGTGTTCAAGGCCAGGTTGGACAGAGCCTTGGCAATATCGTTCAGTGTGAGGTGCCCCTGCCCATGGCAGTGGGGTTGGAACTAGATGATCTTAAGGTCCTTTCCAACCCTAACTATTCTATGATTCTATGTAATTCCTACGGGTTGAAATAAGAGCAGTCCAGTAACTAAGGTATAACACAAAACCACTACTGCTGCCACCAATGATAATAATGATAAGGGAAATAACAAGGGAAGAGAATACAACTGCTCACCATCCGCCTTCCAGCCTACCCAGCCTGACTCGAGCAGCGATCTAGCCCTTTTGGGTAACTCCCCCGAGTTTATATAGTGGGCATGATATTCTGTGGTATGGAATACCCCTTTGGCTAGTTTGGGTCAAGTGTCCTGTCTCTGCTTCCTCCCGGCTTCCCTTCTTCCCTGGCAGAACATGAGACTCAGTAAGTCCTTGGTCAGACTAAACATTACCTAGGAACAACTGAAAACATTGGTGTTTCCATCAGCGTTGCTCCCAGGCTGAAAGTCAAAAACACAGAACTGCACCAGCTACTTAGACCAAGAAAAATGACTGCTGCTGATGAACCTAGGACACATGCAACAGAAGAGTTAAGAAATACTTCACAGTTCAAAAAAAGGACTGTAGGATACAGAACAGTTCATTGGAAGTGATGAAGCTAAAACTAAGAGTACAGATGTATGACGGAATACAGTTATCACCTGCTTCAAAATTACGCTCGTTTTTTGTTGTATGTTCTGGCACTGTTTCCAAAATATTAATTTTCTTTACACATTTAAAGATGTTTACTCTGTTGATTCACTTTACCAACCATTCCAAATAAGTTCTCTGACAAATTACATTTTGAAAGGAAATAAAATGGCCTTTATTATTTTAAATTTCATCTCATTACAGTCATACACTTACAAGAATTCACAAGGTTTATTTTGGTTTTCTTCCACGAAATCATAGAAAAAAATCTTTCTTCTTCTGTAACATCCTTGTTATTTTTCCTTTGACCAAAAAGAAAAATAAGATGCTGTTTACAAAAGGTATTGATTAAAATTAAGATATTATAATAAAAATATTGGTTTTGTTATAACACTTTAATGTTATAATAAAAATATATACTTTCTGACTGGTCTGTAATCTTATGAGATTTGAATTTGGGCTTCTGAAACATAATGTAGCTAACAGCAAGAAAAGAACTGTAGTTTACAGTACATCGTGCATTGCTTTATATTGGCTTTATATTTTTCTAATAATATATCAACTAGGCTCTAGACACTATACGATGTGTGAGTGAATTTCTTCTATTGCATCCTTCCTCTCACCCAGGAATCTTCATTTAGTTAATCAAAATTGCCATCTAAACCCAAGAGGGTATATGTCACATGATGAATTGGCTCAGTGCTTAGTAAAAAATGTATTAATAATAATGCAAATGAATACAATATTACTGTTAGTCAAAGAACTGATTCTGCCATATGTCTGATAGAATTGTCCTGTGAGTAAATGTCAGAGCATTAGTTTTCGCCAGGGAAAGAGATTAGATAGAGCCTAAGTAGGCAGCATGATAAACTAATTTGGATGAGGTATACTGAAGATTGCTGAAGACAATGGGATTATAATGGGTTGATATCCAAATATTACAAGTTTATCTGTGGAACGCATATTATTGGTTGTCTCTCACCTGATCTACAACACAGAAAATATAAAACAATAGTGCCTTAATATTGCCTGTTTGCTGGTCTTAGTGTCTGCTGGGCAAGTTCTCCAGTATAATATTGTACATACAAAACAACCCCAGTGTGTACCTTATGACAGAGACATTACTCGTCGAGCAATGCTTATAGGCTTCTAAGTCCTGTCTATAAACCTGAAAGGCTTGACAGCCTTGCCTAATGGAGCATCCAGACCCCACAGTTCTTGAAATCCAACTTAAATTTCTCATCAAAACCCACTAAAGTTTTATTCTATGTTCAAACACTTTTTTGAACTGCTTCTGTTGTAGAAGTTCATTCTATTTTCAGCATTGGTGTTTTGTAGAGATTGCACACCTTCTTTAGGATGTAGATGAGATTTAGAAGATGACAGAAGGTCCAGAGCTAGCATGCCAGAGACTCTGAAGTATTAAAATAATTTTATGTCTGGGACCATTCTTTCCAACTTCCAAGGAATAATTCAGAGAGTACCACTTGCTGAAAGCTATTTTTTTCTTTCAAAAGGATGAAATTACTGCAAATACACATTTCTCTGTCTCACAAATTTTTGCTTCTTGTAGGCTGATAATTTTTTCTGAAGCCCAATATGGAATTCTGTAATGTTTTGATTTAGATTGTATTATTTTTAAGTAGAGCTAAACATTTTGCTCAGAGGTACTATGTGATATCAACTTAAATCCTATAGTACTTAAAAGTACTGTTGCCGTTTCCAATGATCCATTATATTTTTCTCCTAACTTCCTTAATGTAATCTGTGATCTGGAAAAAAAAAATTATTTCCACAAAGGTTACTGCAAAGACTATCTCTTTTCCTCCTATATGATATTAACAACTCCTTTTAATACAACAAATCTACTCCTCTGTCTATTCAGTCACGGTAATATGCTAAAGCACAACAGAGATGAGATGCAGAAAGAAATAAAAAAATGTATTTTAAAAGGGCAGCTTGTCTGAGTTCAAGAAAATCTGGTAATTTGAGCCAGGTCCTGCTTCACTGAAAGAGGGTGTCCTGCTTTAGTGGCTGCCTCTATCTATGATATATTTTTCTGTTTCCAAATATGTTACATTCACAGAAAATAGCTCTCATTTGTGCATATGTGCATGTGTGCATATATAAGGGGTGGTTGGAGAATGTAAACAATATATTTTTGGCATAATATATAAACATGTATTGCATGATACATACACACCTATACATAATATGCATTTCTGTGTAGGACTATTTTTGTGTCTGGAGTCTTTCGTTCAAGTCTGTGCTAGATTTCTTTAATAACTTCTCAGTAGACTGGCACCAAAGAAAGCATTCATGCAATGATCGATTACCATATTCCACAGACTTCCCTAATGATCTAAGTAAATTAAGAATTACAAGGAAATGTATAATGAGAGTACAACCTCAGTTGTACTACTGACAAGATCAAACGTTTAAAACACCAGGGAATACTTTCCACAAAATTCTGTAAGGTAACAAAATGATAACAATTTTTGGTTGATTTAATATTATTTTTTAGATTAATTTGATTATGTTTTTATTTTTGATATTTTGGGTACAATTATGAATTTCCTGTATTATCTGATATGGCAAGCATTGAGACTCTCAAGTGGTTGTTGAATTTGCATTCTGTTGCTCCTCCAAATCAAGGCATAATAGTGATTGTACAAAGCAAAGGTAGATGGCAGAAATCACTTTATTTTGACTAAACAGTTTATGAAAAAATTTTAATGCAAATATCTTTTTTTAGTTGATCTATTTTGTCTTTAAAAAATACGTATCGTTAGTTGCAGTTTAATCTGTGGGTCCCCTTTTGCACATGTACCTTGTAGTTTTTTAATGTTTGTTCATATAAAGATGAACTAAACCAGAAACACTTATTTTTATCCTTTTTTTTTTCAATTTCAGCAACAGATGAAAGAATAATTCCTCCCACATTGCCTCTAATATCCTTGTAATTTCTAGCCTTCTGCCTCAGCTACGGTGATTTCTTAATCTTCTGTGAACTCCATAATGCCTTCCTTATATTTCACAGTTACTCTACTAATGTATTTTCATTCTTTTATGGTATCAATTGTCCCTGTGATTAAGACCACTCTAGTCAATTAAGCAGTGAAACCAGAATAATGGTCTATTTGAAGACATTTTTTTTTTTACGCATTTACAGGGACGGCACTGCCTTTCTTACCTTGAAATATTAAAATGCGTGTCCAAACTCAGTTGAGATCAATCACTGAATTCCAGCTTATTTGAACTGCTCCAGGATTTTCCTGCAAAATATATGAAAAAGTAGTTAGCATTTGCCATTCTGAGCATAAGCTACTTTGGAAGAAGTTCATTAAAAGCAACTTGCAATTTCATTTAGACAACTAAAGTTTTGTGCATTACTTTCCACAGTGAATTTTAAAACCTCTGGTTCATTCACAGATGTGCTGTTGTTGTTAACAAAACATACTGAATTACTCATGAAGTGATTTCCTGTTTTCTGTCTTCATCTCCTTTTACCTTGCCCCACAAAGTGCAATAATAAGAGGATAAAACTGTTACTGTCTCTCAGATCTTCCCTTTTATAGCATAACACTGGCTACACAGTCATTTTGTGCTCTTTCAAGGTCTTTTGGGAACAAAGTGGTTTTGTGCTAAGTATGACTATTGTCTGTCCTCTTGGCATATAACATAGAAATATTATTCGAGTTGTCAAAATAGGTGAGAAATATCTCAACACAAGGAGAGTTACGATCTGCACTTTTGCCTAAATATACCTAATTAGAGTATTTATTGAATGCCAGTTCTTGAACATATCAAGCATTAGCAATTCCAAGTGTCAAATGGATATTTCACTGTTAGCTTTGTAAGATACTGAACCTAATGGAAAATTGTTTTTTAGTATGACATAGCTATACAGTCCTACATCTTAGTTTCAATGGCCTCCTTTCACAGATGAGCTTTCCATTTTTGAAGAGGCTGAAAAACCTCAATAAAATAAAGAAACATTAGAGTCTTTCAAATAGTTTAACATATTTAATTGCATTCTTTTAGATTACTCTAAAAGTCTAGAATAAATGTTAAATTCTCGGGTATTCTGTTATATGTTGCAAAAGAATAAAATACTTAAAAACCTGCAAGTTAGGACTTCAGAATTTATTTTACCTTGCTCTATTACTGGTTATCAGTTATTATTTTATAATTTACAGTATTTTCTATGGTATACTACATACAGCTGTATGTATTTATAAATTATTTTTAACATTATTTTATTTATTTTTCTCACTAATTAGAAAATGGTAGAACTTTATACAATAGTCAAAATAAGAGCCATGCAGTACGTTCTTCTTTAGTTTAAATTCATATAGATGCATATGTGTGTGTGTTTATCTACATAAATATGTGTTTATCTACATAAATATCTCTCTCTTGTTTTAAAGAATTTCCATGAAAAAGTGTAAATTACCCTGGTATCTCATGATAGTGAGAGCTGGACACATGCTGTGAGGTAGCCATATCTGTGAAGGGCTGATTATTTCTCCACTGAAACGCTATTAACTACAAATATAATCTGAAAAGCCAATTAATTCTTATCAGTATAGCTGGATCTTCACTTTGCTAGTGAATCATATTTTCGCACCTCTCAATCAGGCTGACCATGTCCTTTTTTGAAACACAAATGAAGATGTTTGCAGATTTTCTGTCCCAGCAGTCAGAACATTTTTGCCTTTAAATTAGCTGGAAGTATTGAATATCTCTGGAAAATCTGGAATTTACTGTGGAATAAGACTATATTGATAAATTGTGTACAATCTTGTGTAATCAATGTTTATGTCCTATACTATATTTTATCTATAAGCAGTAGAAAGCTTTTATATATCTGGGCTCCTTCTAAGCAAAAGCTCAGTTCATAAAAAAAAGATTGTGCCAGAACAGGAAATGAAAAGTAATTTGTTACATAAGAAATAAAATATCAAACAATTAAAATTTAAGACCCACCTTACATATCATTCTATGATTTATACCAAGATACTATGTCATGTATTCCTTGGCAAAGGTCACACAGAGCTTTAAAAGAAGAAACAAACCAGATGCTCTTGTGTGCTCCCTGGTTATGGTTTTCTCAGTCATGTCATCCATGTGCCACTGCTGACACAGAGGTGGACAAATCTCTGCTATTTTCACTCAGTTCCCAAAGGCAGAACAGAAGAGGAGATGAACACCAGGAAAGAAAGAGTAAATCAGATTCTTTTTGCTCAAGGTCTTGGGTCAAATAAAGTTTTTAATCTTATTGACATTCTTGAGCAAAAGCAAAAAAAAAAAAAAAAATCCAGGTTAGTTCTCTTTGCACAAAAAGCAGCTAAATTATTCTTGTCAGGGTATGGACTGCTGCTCAAGGAAAGGATTTTGTTTTGGTCACTATTCTTCTTTCCCATATTTTACTATGAAGTTTCTTCCATTTTTCTACAATGACTTAAAAAATCAGAAAGTGACTTTTAAAGAAAGTGGCCTTTTCTTGCTCAAATTTTTTGTTGTCAAAGCAGTGTTGCTGCGATAAGAGTATTATACTTCGGTAAGACTAAATGTAGGTGAAGAGAATGTGATTTACATTTTCAGTTTATTTTTTAAGAGAAGATTAAAATGCTTATGTGATAAATGAATAATATTTTCACTTCAGTCAGATTGCGCTTTAACAAGTAGAAAGGCACATAAGACTTGATACCCTCTACTTATTTTCCTTCTTCTATATTTATTACAATGTTCTTAACTAGAAAGAACTAAAGAATGTAACACCACCGTATTTTGGTATTATAGTCTACTTTGATCTTATAGAAAAAATAAGCAGAAAAGTATTTCAGTATTATGGTCTACTTTGATCTTATAGAAAAAAAGTCACAGCTATTGAAAAAAAAAAGATTATTTATTATAAAAATAGACTGCAAAATTTTTAATAAGTTTCATTAACTGATCATAGCTTTTATAGTGAAGGCAGTAGGATTCCATTGCTTAAACAGATGCTGATCCCTATGTCCTGAGGGTGAAGAGATCAGTGACTCATGACCAGGTTTCATCAACAAGTCAAAGAAAATGTATGAGCCTTTTTCCAGCACAGCAGCCATAAGTGCATAGGAAACTTCTAGGGGATATACACTCCTATTTGGTGTTCTCTACAGCTTATGAAGCCTCTAAACTTACACCTCCTTTCCCCTACAAGCTTTGCAGGGAACAGGATAAGCTTCATGGACACTGCAACAGTCTATGCACACAGGTGTCATGATACCAGACTTTGAGTTCTCCACTGTCGATGATCAAGTCCAGGAAAGCATCTATGGTTCTCAATCTGCATGGATCTGAGTGTCACTGCCTTGTGGCAGATGCTGATTACCCGTTTCAGGCATGGACTACCCTGACATTTTACAACAGTCATGCACCACATGTACCTTCCAATGAAGTCCTGCAGGTTTTCAT
The DNA here is from genome assembly GCF_037157495.1 of Lathamus discolor. NCBI lineage: Eukaryota > Metazoa > Chordata > Aves > Psittaciformes > Psittacidae > Lathamus > Lathamus discolor. The sequence continues at coordinate 65,301,239 of NC_088909.1, forward strand.
GGCTCACACACTCAGCCAGCCTGCTGCAAAGTGTCTCACTTCACCAGCCACAACAGGCTAGAGTGTCAGTGGTATGGGTGTTGATTGTGGTGGGATAATGTGCTTTGTACAGCGGGTGGGAAGGTGTGGACACACTGCTCTTGACAGAGTGGCCACAAGAGGGGCAGACTGTCCAGCTTCTGCCCTCACTGTCATCCCAGGATGCAATGAAGTGTGTGAAGTCATCTGTGCCAGTTTGGCTCAGCACTAGTTCCATCACAGTGCACACAAACACTGTAGCAGCAATCCACCCTGTCTTCATGCTCCAGTAGTCAAAAAACAGTTTCGTCTTCTCTCTACCTAAACTCCCTGTGCAATTGCCAGCCTCCTACACTCATTCCTCATTGTGTTGCTTTCTTCAGAGATACACACTCTACAAGCATCCTCCTCTCTTCCTGTGTCTGCAGCATCAGTTTGAGTTTTTTACACACATTATGAAGACAGTCTTTATTTGCATTTATTGCCCACAGTCACTGTCCTTAAAAGCAGAAGAGCCTCGCCCCAACAGGAGATAGGGTTCTCTAACGTTACTGTTTCTCTGTGCCCTCTGTTCCTTCTTCTGCCTCAGTGCTTTACACGGGCAAGGTCACAAAATGTTTTTTCTTTCCTCTGTCGTAATGATCTTGCCCTAAGAGCACAGTTACTCTGAAGGTTTTAGTCTCCTTCCCTGCTAAGGGGCTTTGACTTCTCTAGCCCAAATCACATCCCTCCAAACAAAACTTTGAGGCTGGTGACTTTTTTTTATTAAAAAGCACCAAACAAGTCTGCCTCTGAAAAATTGTCTGAGAGAGAAGCAAAGATCTCCCTAGAAAAATTTCTTGACCTTCTTGGCCTTTCAGCCACCCCATTTTCTACATTTAATTGCTATTCCCTTCGATTCTGAACTGTACTTACAAATTATTATGAGAGTAACCCTTTAAGATTTATTGAGTTACTTACGTATTACTCTGCTCTCACTGCCACTTGAAAGGCAGCTCAAATTCATCACATCTATCATGACTTTGTCTAAGAATTTACTAAACCTTAGATTTTAGTTTTTATCTTCTTGCAAAGTTGCTTAAACTGTACATTTAGATCTACAATTATGAAACTATACTCATCTAAAGTGATTTATATGACTAGCTGCAAGTATCTGAGGGGTTTTTGAGACAAAAAAAAAGTCATTTTTCTTAAGAAGAGTAATATGTAACAAAACCCATGCAGAATGCTTTCACAGCTCTGCAGAAACTCTTTTTCTTTCTCTGTAAAGAAGTAATTTCCTTTCCATCAATGCAAGGTTCAGGCCTAAGGGGACAATGGACCGTATAATAGTCAAGATCCAGGACATCAGATCAGAGATGGAAGAATGTAACTCAGAAGTAAAGTTGCTTTGAGATGGCTTTCTTAGGAAAAAAAAACTTTATTAGGGAACCATTAACATCTTAGACTACGTATGAATTGTGGGTCCCTGAACAATTTTGATCTTGTTCCAGTTACTGATTCCAGCTGCATCTCTGCTTCTTACTGTAGAAAGTGCCCTCTTCCCCGTTATTTGGCTTGATATCTGAGGGAAGAAACATAAGACCAAGCATAAGGGTCATGTTATACAGTTTAGTCCTTTTCTGCTATACTGCTGATTTCTTAGACCTGGTAAATTGGACAAACCCTCTTTCCAAAACTGTAGGGTTTTTTTTCACTCATGCTATATTGAAAGTGCTGCTCCAAAGCTCCATTATTCTTAGAAAATCTGAATTCCCCATTCACTTAGGTAGATATTCACATTAATAAGATGCTTTCATAAACAGATTTCTAACCTTTCTTTTTGCCAGGAATTTCCTGTTAAAGGACAAAACAAAAAAAGTCATCAATCATGTGATACAGGTATTCCATAATATATATGTGCAGAAAAATCAGTTTACTCTGTTATGATGTACTTTCTATTCCTTTGTGTTCAGTTTCCCATTAAGGGTTAAATGTTTTGCAATATTTAATCCCTTAGCTTACTTTTCTTTCAACATGTGTCAGCCTAAGAAATTGTTCCTGTAAAGCATTTCCCCTCTTCTTTCACCACCATAGGAGTGTGCTGTTATACCCTTCTGTCACTGGTGATTGATAATAATGTTGAGATGTCCATTGCCTCTGCTTGGTTGTACACCTACATGATATGAAAGTGATGCACATTTTTTGTTTAGACAGTTAGCCTTTCCTCAGTGAAAAAAAGAAAAAAAAAATTGAACTGAACATGTTGCTCTAAAGCAAGAAAATGATGGATTGGATGGATATAAAACAATTGGAGAGATGTGTGTCCTCATGTGTGTAATAGGTTGTGCCAAGAGCTGGGGTTGGGTGGGGAGGTGCAAGACAGGATGAAGATATGTTCTATTATATGAGGCTGTTCTGCAGCACCAACATGAATATAAAGGTCTCCTAGGAAGCTGTACTATCAATTCAGCAGGTACGTGTGATTCAAAACACACTGTGCTCTACCTCTTCTACCTCCTATTCGAATGAAATAAAAGATGATTCAGCACCAAAAGTTCTATTATGATACAAGTAATGATGAGAAGAAGCTGTTATGCGATAATGGTTGTGAAGCCTGTCTAATATTTTTCAGACCTCATGAAAATTTGTGGTGAGAGAATAACTTTCTTCTCTTTAAGATCCTTTCTATACATTACAGTAACACAGGTGATAACTCAGTTTTTAACAATCTCCTCTCCCAGGTATTTTGCTATATTCTTTGGCTTGCTTTCCTTGTCATAGGCAAATATATATTGTTGCTATTGCGCATGTAAATTTATGAAGTATATTTAGGTATATTTATGGACAGAAATTACAAAATCTATTACTGTCATTTTGTTTACATATATAAGCTTGGTTTTATATAGGCAGAAACATTCAAATATTCTACCACTAATCAAAGAGAGTTTAAGGTTTATAAACCAAATCACAGTAATAAGCAGCCACAAAAAATCCCAATCTTAGTGATAATGGACAAAATGTCAGATATAAATTAAATAACAAGTTAAATAACACATTCGTGAGGTGAAGGATGAGGAAGGTGATCCTGGGCTGCATAAAAAGCAACATGGCCTTTGGGCTGAGGGAGATGATTCACCCCCTGTAGTCTTCTCATGAGACCCCACCTGCAGTACCGCATTCAATTCCAGGACCCACAACCCAAGAAGACTTGAGTGCCTGTTAGAGCAAGTCAACAACAGGGTCATGAAGATGATCAGAGGTCTGGAGAATCTCTCCTACAAAAACAGACTGAGAGAGTTGGGCTTGTTCAGCCTCTTGTGAGACCCCACCTGATCAGAGGGTTGGAGCACTTCTTCTATAGAGACAGGCTGAGAGAATTCTTCATCTTGTTGAAGAGAAGGCTCCGGGGAGACCTTATGGCAGCTTTCCAGTACCTAAAGGTACCTAAAGTACAAGAAGTTTGGAGATGGACTTTTTATAAGAGAAAGTAGTGGCAGGATAAGGGGTAATTGCTTTGAACTGAAAGAGGAGAGGTTTAGATTTGTTACTAAGAAGTTGTGACTGCCCCATTCCTGGCAGTGTTCAAGGCTGAATCGGATGCAGTTTTGAGCAACCTGGTCTAGCGGAAGGTGTCCCTGCCTGTTGTAGGGGGTTAGAACTAGATGACCTTTAATATCCCTTCCAACTCAAACCGTTCTATGATTTCATAATTGTATGATTCTATGTTTGCATGACAAGGTTTTGGTAGAGGAAGGTAGGTTTGGTTTTGTTTCTCACTATCCTTCTTTATATTTATTTAGCAATATACTAAATGAATATTTCCCAAGTCAAGTCTGTTGTGCCTGTGATGGTTTGATGAGTCATCTTTTGTAATTATCTCAGCTCATGAGTTTTTTCATCTTATTTTCTCCACTTCTCCCACAGAAGATGAGGAGTAAGAGTGGTGGCTATCTGGCAGCCGGCCAACATCAGTCTACCATACTGTTACTTGGGTAAATGTTAGCCTTTTATAAAATATAGAGTTTGTCAGAAAACACCCAATGAACAGTATTTCCAATTCTGAATATAAATATTAGCTCTGTTAAGTTATATGTTTATTGCTGAAGGAATACAAGCAAAAAATCTCACATATCACCATTTAAGTAATTCTAAAAATGTGGAGATAGGCAAAATTCTACATCATGCTTAGTACTATTTTCCGTAATTTTGCACTCAATCTAACAACATATATGTATGTGTATATGTAGGTACACAAATATAGATTTATGTGTAAGATTTGATACATACAACCTAGTCAAAACCTCAAAAAAGTAGACTGTGATACGAGTGAGCTATCAAAGCGAGGCAAAGACATGTGATATCAGTGAAAACCTGTCCTAAACTGAGGGTTGCACCATTTCCTCTGCAGTCATTCCAGGAGACATCAGAGGGTGACAGGATCATGGTATGAAGCCTTATGGAGAAGTTTGCTAGGTAAGCCACATTCTAGGAAATGTTGGAGGTTTTTCAACCTGTTCTGTTTTCAGAGTAGGAAGGAACTGATGTCTCTTGAATCTTCTTATGTTTACATTTCTTTGCTTTTTTAAGAGATCAGGGAAGACATCAGGTGATTCCTTGAGTTAGGCAGGAGTTGATAGCCAGAGCACCGGCTACAGCCAAAGAAGGATCTTCCATTAGGTGCAAAATCTGCACAATAACCGGTCTTGGTGTTTTCTCCATGTTTTGTTGGTCATGTTTCTTCCTGCTTGGGTATTTTTGGCTGCATTTCACCAAACTTCTTTCAGCATTAAAACCAGAGAAGAGGTAATTTGAGTTTCTCCTAGCTTATTTTGCTCTTTTCCACTCTTTATTTCATTTGAATTTGATATCAGAGGGATCATACTCAATTTCAGAGGCTGCCAATCCCCTTACTCTGGTGATTTTTTTTTTCTTTCTTTCCCCTGCTGCCCTGAATGTCCAAAGGCCATCAGAAATCACACAATTTCCAACCTTCTCTCACTGAACCAATTTTTGAGCAATCTGTTGTTCTTAATTATCTTGTCATGCTTTCGCCGTTTTTCTCTAAGGCTGGAAGGATTCTCCTGAAATCCCATCTGGTCTTGCTGTCTCTGGGTGTCTTTCTCAGGCCAACAGTGATGTCTTTTCTGCATTGCAACAGGAATATGTCCATGTTGTTTGTACTGACAAAAAGGTAATATTTTCCTCAATTCTGCTAAAACCCACACTTTCCTCATATTTACAATTCATACCCTGAAAATTTATAGCTTTTTGTTCATTTTACTGAGACTATTTAATGCAAGTTTTTGTATATATTACTCTGAATATTTATGATAGTAAAGTATATTTTTAAGACAAAAGTGCTTCCAAACGAAAAAATACATAGAGAATTCAGAAACCTAGAAAGCACTGATCTTAGATTCAGGGAATGGATTTTCTTCCAAAGCAAACAATTAGAAATTCATGCTGCTTCATAAAATGTGTTGGTGGTGTTATGTATGTATTATTTTTTTACAAAGAAAACAGAACAGGTCTAATACCTGCTTAAAACACAGACACATTTTTATGTGCATTTCTGAGATATGTATTTTGACATTTTCTAATGTTATTTCTATCCTATCTTTATCAAGGAACATTGTATAAAATCTTGCTGATGCTTTTTGATTGGGACCCTTTGTATTCTGACTACATTTCATCTGCATGACAAAAAAGTTATGAACTATCCATATAATAGTCCTTTTCGTTTTGATCATCTTCATTATAATTTCTTGTTAAACTTCACCTTTTTGAGGAGAGTATAAAATTATATATTGTTCCTTTGTTGTACTCTTCAAAGCTAAAAATGAAAAAGAAATAAAAAGAGCCAAACCCACACTATATAACAATTTATTCTACAATTTCTTTTCTGAGCATCAAATTCTCAATATTACAAGAGTATTTTTTCTTCTGTGTTAAGGTATTTGTTCCAGACCATTTTCCAGATAGCCATTTAATATTTCCATTATTATATTTTTTCTGGCTTTCTTTGTGTACTCCAAACTTGCACTGAGTTTTAGGAGCATAGGATCAAAGGACAAAACCATACGCAAAGCTCCTGTTTTTTTAACTTATGATCCAAGGTAATTTTTACCTTCAGATCCCTCATATCTTTTTCTTATTCTCATGATACAGAAAGTGATTGTGGCTCCAATTTAGTTGGTCTGTGATTAAACTTGCACAGATTACTTGGGGTAATATGGAATTTTTCTCCACAATTCTCAAGCTGTTGAAATGTCAGGTTCAATATATGTCTTCTGAAATTTCTACAAATTGTTGCACTTTCACCCACTTTTAAAATTTTACCTTCTTTATTTCAAATATTTCTCTTGCAAGTGTACTGATACTGACTTCCTAGCCTTTCTGTTTATTTTTAACTGATTTAATGATCTGCTCAACTTTCGCCACATCTGTAAAATATTGTTTGCATACATCAGTATTCAGCCATTTAAATAACTTTCTCAATTAACTGGCATAATTAAAATTTCAGAAATCCTTAAGTAATTATTAAAAATAAGCTTTACTAATTTGTTTTATCTAAACTAACTCTACAAGTTGCTAGCACAACAGCTGCCAGCACAAGCTTTGCCATTAAGGTGCTACTTCTGAGTACTTAAAAAAGAGTTAGGCCACTACAAATAAAAATCCCTAAAACAGCATGTCATGTCCTGTCACTGTAAACTCAAGCAGCTTTCGAAATGGATCATTAAGCATTAAATTTAGTGAAAGTGATTAACAAGGGATGCAAAGAGAAATGAGCATTAGGTTTGGTAGGAGAAAGTTCTTTTATATATGTGATTTTAGACTAAAGAGAAAGTTATTGCTAAAGCAAAAAATTAATCATGTTACTTTTTGCAAAGTGGCTAATTATTTCTCATTTTAGTTCCCCACTTCATGGTCTTTGTACACTTTCTAAGGTATAACAACACTATCTTTTCTAGTTACCTGGTACCTAAGGCAATGGGACTCAGACAGAAATGAATTATCAAGAATGAATATGAGATTTCAAACTGCCGTTATAGTAAATCATTTACTAGCTCTGAGTTCTTGCTTATGTGACAGTGTGTAATATTACTTTTGGTAGGATGACACAGGGCTTCAGAGTTGTTTCACTATGGAAAACTACAATGACCTGTTTCTACTTTGCAATGAACAACATTAAGTACAGCTTTTATTCTTTCACCTCTGCTACATTCAGTTGCTTGTCTTTTCCTCTTCAGATGTTTTTGTAATCCGTTCTTCATCCTAAAAACACAGAGTTTTCTGAGGAAGAACTAACCTCACATTACTAAACTGGTTGGTAGCATCAGAAGGTTATTGAATTAGCGCTGCATTGAAAAGATTAATTTTTTTTTCCTGGGTGTTAAATTTTCTTCAATAAAAATTTATTTTCTACAGTAAGAACAGTTAGTTTGTAAGCTGTAAACTAGACAAGTTGATGGAGAAATCATAGACTCATAGAAAAGTTAGGGTTGGAAAAGACCTTAAAATCATCTAGCTCCATCCCCGCTGCCATGGCCAGGGACACCTCACATTAAACCATGTCACCTGAGGCTCTCTCCAACCTGGCCTTGGATACCACCAGGGATAGAGCATTCACAACTTCCTTGGGCAACCCATTCCAGTGCCTCACCACCCTAACAGGAAAGAACTTCTTCCTTATAGCCAATCTAAACTTCCTCTATTTAACTTTTAACCCATTGTCCCTTGTCCTATCACTACAGAACCTAATGAACAGTCCGTCATGGAAGGCTGCTATGAGGTCTCCATGCAGCCTTCTCTTCTCCAGGCTGAACAGCCCCAACTTTCTCAGCCTATCTTCATATGTAAGGTGCTCCAGACCCTTGATCATCCTCGTGACCCTCCTCTGGACTTGTTCCGACAGTTCCATGTCCTTTTATTATGCTGAGAACACCAGAACTGCGCACAATACTCCAGGCGAGGTCTCATGAGAGCAGAGTAGAGGAGCAGGATCACCTCCTTCAACCTGCTGGTCACATTCCTTTTGATGCAGCCCAGGATACGGTTGGCTTTCTGGGCTGCGAGCGCACACTGCCGGCTCATGTTCATTTTCTCATCGACCAGCACCCCCAAGTCCTTCTCTGCGGGGCTGCTCTGAATCTTTTCTCTGCCCAACCTGTAGCTGTGCATGGGATTGCTCCGACCCAGGTGTAGGACCTTGCACTTGGCATGGTAGAACTTCATAAGGTTGGGATCAGCCCACCTCACAAGCTTGTCAAGGTCCCTCTGGATGGCATTCCTTCCTTCCAGCATTATCAACTGAACCACACAGCTTGGTGTCATCGGGAAACTTGCTGAGTGCACACTCAATCCCACTGTCCATGTCAACGAAATGTGAGGCTAAATTAAATTTTCATATAAAATTTTCAGTGGGAGTCTATTTTCTAGGCAAATTTCTGTAATTTACTGTAAGCTAGTAGAAATTAAGCTGATAGCCCACTTCTGAGGGTTCATAACTGAAAGCCTGTAGTAATAAAAAGTCTAACCTCTTCACCCAGTCCCTGCTAATTATACTAAGTCACTCATTCATTCAGGTGAGTGCATGCTTTGAAAGTTTATGTTCTCCTTTAACACAAGGGTATAAAGGATGAAAAGGTCAGTGACATACAGCAGTAAGTGTTTGAAAATAATGAGGTAATCTGCATAAAAATGATTTTTTTTTTCCTTTGAAACAAGCAACATCTAAAGTTTAGAGGATATGTGCCAAAATAGGTTTTCATAAGACACTTCCTTGGTATAATTCATTGAAAATGCTAGGTTGCCTGTCTTATGAAACAGAAAAGCATACTTCAGAGTGAAAACTTTTCTCAGATACCTTTGTGGAAAAGATGAACATCTTGCTCAAGGCTACTCTCAAAATGTAATAACAGTTTAATTGTTTCTCACATATAATTTCCCAATTTTCTACAAAGAGTATGGGATTAGGAAATTTATACCTTATGCTTTTGACTTTTTCAATATGTAGTACCTTGGGCAATATTTAGCTTTTTCCTTAAGATACTACTACACAGTAGCAGGTCAGAATCTGGGCCTTTGAGAATCTCACCTATGAACAGCTGGCTGTAAAGATTCTTGGGAATATCTGAGATAGAAATTTTTAAATATAACTCCTCAATATTTAAATGCATAAGAAAAATAACAGTATGTATCACCCTCATTTACCTGAGGGATAAATGAGTTCTGATTTCATCCATAAATTGTGTCCCTCAGATGATCTCTTTACAATTTCATGTACACAGATTGGTGTGGATTTTAAATGTGTCTGTAAATAAAACTGAGTCTTTCTGGAAAAGTACATCAGGACACCGTCATTGGCACAGAAATTAAGATTCATTAGGCCTGATGAATTTACAGGTATAACAGAGAACAGCTATGTACTTTAGCAGCTGTTTTGAGGACACACAGTAAAGAGTTTATAATATAAATGATCACATACAGGGCAAAAATGAGATTATGTTAACACTGAAATAATTCTATAACTAATAATCTGGATGATAATGTTGTTTAGAATGGATTGTAAATATTTGTGGGTAGATATACATGCTTTTAGAAAAAAATAATTTCTTGATGTAACTTCAACTTTCTTGATGTAAGCTCTAAAATATGTTTTCCATTGGAAAGCTAAAATAATTTTTAAGTTAAACTCTTGAAAGTTCATTTGAAGATAAGAAACCTAAACCCAACACACAAAAAATTGGTGGGTACTGCGAACAGAACAAATTTATTTGAAAGCTACTTATTCATAGAAAAAAGAAAGAAAATAATTTAACATGTTGTATTTGTAAATTATTTTTCCTCTGCTTTTACCCAAAATTCTTCAAGCAACTCATAACTTTAAGGCATATAATCTTTTGGAATTTATGTTGCAAAATTTCTCTGACCCTTATGATTTTCTGTATCTGTGGATAGACCAGCAACTCTGCATTCTAAACCAGCAGGATATTGCATAGTTCTTGCTGTGAATATTATAGCTGAAATACTAAACATAACCTGTTAATAAGTTATTGAGATCCTATGAGAGACTGAGTGAGACAACAGCAGATGGAAGATAAACATGTGCCATTGGCTACAGTTGAAAATGTCAAAAATAAGCTGTGAAGCTGAATGCCTTGCTGCACAGAACAAAGATGCTTCATCTCAGAGGAAAATAACAGCTGAATGAGAAATTAATTTTGATAGCTATTTTCTGTAAAGGTAGAATCATCTTTGTGTGGGATGTGTAATTAAGTGGAATGTTGAGTTTGCATTGGCTTTCTGCATACTAGTGATTTTTATCTTGTACTCCTGAAAGTGTTAGCCAGTTACTCTTGATTTAATGTAAAGATTTTTAAATTTTTCTGTTCCACTCTATTCCAGCTGATCCTGGCAAAGCACCTTCTACAAGTACAACAGGAATCATAAGTAACCACTGTCAGATATGATTTATTTTTTCTTTGCATGTTCTTCAGAGTAAGAGTTGTCTAGAGAGACACATGATGGTGGACAAATTCTGGATGCTTCCGTTGTATATTCTCCAATTCTGTGATTCTACTGCATCACATTTTCAGGTATGATTGAAGGTAAGTAGGCTTATGCATTAGAAGTTTAATACTTTTTATTCATGTCAATAAATGGTTAGACAGGAGGTGTCATAGTCAGGGGTTTGGGTATCTAGAACATGGGACTTAATTTAGTAGGCCTGATCTACTGGTAGCTGGTAGAGCTGAAGGGGAAGAGTGGTTTTGGTAGGAGGCTTGCCACACTGGTCAAGGATGCTTTAAACCAGATGTGTTGAGGGAGGGGGGCATCATTCCATCCCAACACACCCAGTCAGTTGCCAGCACCTATAATAAATGCTTGGAGCAATGTAGAGATATTCCACCCGCTCCAGCCAATGACCTGGCTTCATCTGGAGCTCGGCTCAGATGCCTCTATACAAACGCCCATAGCATGGGGAATAAACAAGAGGAATTAGAGATGTGTGCACGTCTACTGGGGGTATGATATAATAGGCATCACAGAAATGTGGCGGGGTGGCTCCTGTAAATGGAGTGTTGGAATGGAAGGTTACAGGCTCTTTAGAAAAGACAAGCCTGGCAGATGGGGAGGTGGAGTTGCTATTTATGTTAGGGATAGGCAGGAAAGTATGGGACTCTGTCTGGGGACAGGTGATTAATCAACAGAGAGTTTGTTGGACAGGGTTAAAGGGAGAACATTGATGGGAGACACTACTGTGAGGATCTGTTATAGACCACCTCAAGAGGACTCTGTGGATGAAGCAGTCTATGGACGGATAGGAAAAGCTTCATGGTCGCAGGCCTTTGTTCTCATGGGGGACTTCAACCACCCTGGTACTGTTTTGGGGGGTGGTACAGCCCAGCACAAGCAATCCAGGAGGTTCCTCAATTGTGTGGAAGACAACTTCCTTCTGCAAGTAAAAGAGGAGCCAACAAGGAGGGGTGCTATGCTTGACCTCGTGCTCACCAACAGGGAAGGGCTGGTTGGAAATGTGACACTCTAGGACAGCCTTGGTTACAGTGATCACGAGATGGTTGAGTTTGAGATCCTCAGGACAGTGAGAAGAGCGTGCAGCAAGCTCACTGCCCTGAACTTCAAGAGGGCAGACTTTGGCCTCTTCAGGAAGCTACTCAGTAAGGTTCCATGGGATATAGCCCTAGAGGGCACTGGGGCTCAAGATTGTTGGTTGATATTCAAGGATAACCTGCTACAAGCCCAGGAGTGTTGCACCCCAGCTAGAAGGAAGTGCAGCAGGAGGGCCAGGAGACCTCGTGGATGGATAAGGAGCTGTTGAGGAAAATTTGAAGGAAAAAAGAAGCTTATAAAAGGTGGAAGCAAGGACAGGTGGCCTGAGAAGAATACAGGGATGTTGTCTGGGAAGCTAGGGACCAGGTTAGGAAAGCTAAGGCTTAGTTAGAATTAAACTTGGCTAGGGATGTCAAAGACAACAGGAAGGGATTCTATGGGTATGTAGTGAATAAAAGACAAATTAGGGACAACGTAGGCCCTTTCCGGAAGCTATCAGGAGAACTGGCTACCCTGGATGTGGAGAAAGCTGAGGTTCTTAATGACTTCTTTGCATCAGCCTTCACTGGCAAATGATCTGACCACAACACCCAAGTCTTGGAAGGCAGACGCAGGGACTGTGAGGATGAAGACCTTGGGCCCGCTAGCAGAGGATCTGGTTCAAGACCATCTTAAGAATCTGAACGTACACAAGTCCATGGGACCTGATGAAATCCATCCGCGGGTCCTGAAGGAGCCGTCATATGAAGCTGCTAAGTCACTGTCCATCATATTTGAAAAATCATGGCAGTCAGGTGAAGTTCTCGATGACTGGAAAAAGGGAAATATAACCCCCATTTTCAAGAAGGGGAAAATGGGTGATGCAGGGAACTACAGACTAGTCAGTCTCACCTTTATGCCTGGCAAAATTTTGGAGCAGAATCTCCTGGAAAGCATATGAAAACCAAGCTTGGTGACAGCCAGCATGGCTTCACTAAGGGGAAATCCTGCCTGACCAATTTGGTGGCCTTCAATGATGGGGCTACGGAACTGATGGACAGGGCCAGAGCCGTTGATGTCTTCTACCTGTACTTGTGCAGAGCATTCGACAGTGTCCCACACGACATCCTTGTCTCTAAATTGGAGAGATATCAATTTGATGGATGGACCCCTCGGTGGATAAAGAACTGGCTGGATGGCCGCACACAAAGAGTTGTGGTCAATGGCTCAATGTTCAGCTGGAGACCAGTAATGAGTAGTGTCCCTCAGGGATAAGTGTCAGGACTGGTCATGTTCAACATCTTTGTTGGTGAAATGGACAGTGGGATTGAGTGTGCCCTCAGCAAGTTTGCTGATGACACCAAGCTGTGTGGTTCTGTTGATATGCTGGAGGGATGGAATGCCATCCAGAGGAACCTTGACACGCTTGTGAGGTGGGCTGATGCCAACTTTATGAAGTTCAACCATGACAAATGAAAGGTCCTGCACCTGAGCTGGAGCAATCCCATGCACAGCTACAGGTTGAGCACAGAAGAGATTCAGAGCAGCCCTGCTGAGAAGGCCTTGGGGCTGTTGATTGACGACAAAATGAACATGAGCCGGCTTCAGTGTGCACTCGCAGCCCAGAAAGCCAACCGTATCCTGGGCTGCATCAAAAGGAGCATGACCAGCAGGTTGAAGGAGGTGATCCTGCTCCTCTACTCTGCTCTCGTGAGACCTCACTTGGAGTATTGTGTACAGTTCTGGTGTCCTCAACATAAAAAGGACATGGAACTGTGGGAAGAAGTCCAGAGGAGGGCCATGAGGATGATCAGGGGACTGGAGCACCTCTCGTATGAAGACAGGCTGAGAAAGCTGGGGCTGTTCAGCCTGGAGAAGAGAAGGCTGTGTGGAGACCTCATAGCAGCCTTCCAGTATCTGAAGAGGTCCTATAGGGATGCTGGGGATGGACTATTCATTAGGGATTATAGTGATAGGACAGGGGTAATGGGTTAAAAGTTAAACAGAGGAAGTTTAGATTGGCTATAAGGAAGAAATTCTTTCCTGTTAGGGTGGTAAGGCACTGGAATGGGTTGCCCAAGGAAGTTGTGAATGTTCCATCCCTGGCGGTATTCAAGGCCAGGTTGGAGAGAGCCTCGGGTGACATGGTTTAATGTGATGTGCCCCTGCCCATGGCAGCGAGGTTAGATCTAGATGATCCGAAGGTCCTTTTGAACCCTAACTATTCTATGATTCTACATCATCTTGGGATTCTGGATGTTTATATCAAGTAGGTCAAGAAAGAACTGATTTACTGGGGGCCGAATAACTGGTGCTATTCACCTCTCATTCATTCTTCAGTTAAACAGAACAGGTCTTGGAGTCCCAGGGCCTTGGGTAGAAATTATTTTTTAGATATCCAGTACATTCTGAAGAGAAAGATTACTGAATTTCATCCAAGTGGGAAAATGTCTATGCAAGGAAAAGATTCATGAAGTCTGTGAGAAATTTGGAAAAAAATGTGAGCTTTTTAGTACTGAATGAATATGAACATCCATCTCTTACTTTGTAATTTGAAAACTGAGAGCCATTTAAGGAATCTTAGGTCAGTAGAGAAATAAGGCAAGTAAACCCCAAGATATCTGTCTAGGGGTGTGATTGTCATTATTCCGCTTTTGAACTATGTGAAAGTGTGAATGATATAAAATTGATTGCTTTTTTTTTCGTTAGTATTATAATTATGTACATATTTTCTGGCAATAATATCTAGAATATAGTCAAACTCTATTCTTTATAAATATACAGAAATAAGCAATCTGTGTACAAGAGAGCTTTGCCATAGAAAATGCATTCTTGCCATAAGATCATAAATGGTGTTCTACTGTGACAAGTGGAGGTCAGATAGAATCGAGTAGACATTTTACTGGGTGAGATTTTGGCATGGCTTCAAACGCATAAGGATTTAAATTAGATTGGAAAAAAGAGGAATAATGGATAAAATGCTAGATTATAAATTATGGATGATACATTCAGTGCTTAATCTATCAATATAAATTAATTTGAGTTCACTATTCCATAAACCAAGTGGTTAAATCTGTATATAAATTATATTTTTCAGTCAGACAAGTGTGGTATGAGAAGCTATTTGGGTTTATTATAAAAATACTTATTTATGCTTCAACATCTTGAGTGATCCTGTGTTTTTAAGGATCTGAAATTCAAGTGTAAAATGTTAAATTTGTAAACAACCATGTAAACCAGCTCAAGTTATTTGCATTCTAGGGATATAAGCAAATAGTCAGAGATGATACATAAAGCCACTGTAAGTTGTAGAGAATAGGAACATTTATCTAAGTATACATCCACAATTTTTTGAATAGGCTAGTGACATACCAGGTAAGAGAAATACCTGTCCCAGGACACCTCTAGGGGAAATCAGACTGAAAATAAGTTCAACAAACCATCCAGGAATTGAGTTTACTATTTTGGTAAAAGAATTAGTAAAAAAAAAAAAAAAAAAAAAGAAAAATTCTTCTCAGACTTGCTTTGTTAAGGGTTTGGAAATAAAAGTAATTTCTCATATGGAAAAAAAATAATATTATCTTATTCCACCTAGTTGTTCTTTGATTTTGCTGAAACTTTAAAAATACATTGAATTCCGCAGAGAAAAAGCACTCTGTGTGTGTAAAGGATTATCAGTGGCTAGCACCCAGAAGTCAGTTGCAGAAAGTCTTACAAGTCTTGTTTCGCTGCTTTTATAAATGTTTTACAGTTAAGACTCCTGTTTCCACAAATAGCAGACAATTATTTTGGACTGAATTTTATGGGAACATATGGAAATGGTACTGATTCCTTTTTGGCAATTTTGAGCAATTTTTCATAAAAGTTTTATTTTTATAGTTTGTATGCTTCTGTATATCTCTGACATCCTGACTTGGAAGCTGCTACTGACTACAGTTCCAGCCCTGACTGGACTACACCCTAAAAGATGAAAAAATAAAGAAAAAGCAAGAAAGTGGACAAAACTCTTCTTTATCAAGCAAAGCTATAAGGAGGACTGTGAGAAGAGGGAAGATGGAAAATGTGGAAAACACAAAGGACAGAGAAAATTATCTCCTCCAACAGTGGGATTTTCTGAAAAATTAGCAATAGGACAAGAATAAAGGAGTTGATCAAGAAATCCATCTTCCCACAACAACAACAGATCAGGCATATTCTATACAAGAAGGGTAACAAAAAAAGAAAAAAAGGGTGAAAACCCCCCAAAATGACAACCAAACTATATGGAGGATGAAGAAGCTCTTTGATAGAAAGAACAGGAAATTCTCCAAGACAAAGGAGATAATATAAAAGTGAGGAACATTTTTTTTGGGGGGTTGTTGTTGTTCTGTTTTGTTTTTTCCCTGAATATAAAAGGATAGGAAATCTTAGTAACCTGCTAATCACATTGGATATTGTTGCTAATAATGATGAATTCTGAGAATATACACGGTAGAAAGGGAAGCAGACACATTGACAACACAAGACCTAATTGTGAATCACAGGAATATTTACAAACCTAGAAAAATAGCTTGTGTTTATGTCCATAGGAATCCTGAACACAGCATCACCATGGACTCTGCACATGCAAATTTCAAAGTAATGAAAAAAGGTCAAAAAGAAACACTGAACTGCAAATCTGAGCACATGACAGAAATCGTTGCAGGCAGGTAACAAAACATAGTTCAATGTTTGTCAGGTAAGCTGAAGTTCCTGGCAGTGATTTTTGGCTAGTCTGAGTTTAAAGCAGTGAAAATCATTGGAAAGCTTACAGGCTACTGTCAGGAGAAATGACGTCTGTCTGAAGAGACAGAAGATGGCTTCCTGAATATCAGTGACATGTTTCCCACTTACATTTCCACATGAACCAGCACTGAACAGCAACCAGATCACAATACTAAAATACGAAGAGAGGTGTCTGTGCTATTAAAACATACCCTACTTCCATTCCTTACCTTTTACTACTAGAATAAAGACTCCTTATTTAATCACCATAGCAACCATGATGAGTCTGTGTAGTCATTGATCCCATCTGCACAGCAACGCACCAGGGGAAGGATGTGTCCCCTGTTCTTTCAGGGCTGCTCAAAATCTGGCAGCTTGTCTGTTAAGTGCTCCTGTCTCTTTTGTATTCAGTATTGTCCTCTAAAGACCTCCTGTTGGCACAATCTTTCTTTTGTTTTTTATTGCACACTCTAGGGAGAAATGCTGAAAAAAATATCCTCTGTTTCAGCAAACATTTTATTTGAGTCTTCTGTTGAATAATGTTGCAATCTCAGGAAAATCTGCTCAGTCAGAGGTAACATCCAGTTGTCACTTTCTGGCTAGCTAAAATCTGAGCTTCACAGTCTTAGAATCAGACAATCATTTAGGTCGGTAAGACCTTTAAGATCAAGTTTGACTATCAAACTAGCACTGCCAAGTCCACCACTAAACCATGTCCCTAAACACAGCATCTACACATCTTTTAAATAACCTGCAGGGATGGAGACTCAGTCATTTCCCTGGGCAGCCTGTTCCAGCGCCCAATAAAACTTCGACTGAAGACAAATTTTTTTTTTCAATTTAAACCTCCCATGGTGCAGTCTGAGTCCATTTCCTCATTTCCTTTTGTCTTATCGCTCGTTACTTGGAAGAAAAGACTGACATGCACCTTGCGCAAGCCCCTTTCAGATATCTGTAGAGAGCAATAAGGTCTCCCCTGAACCTTCTTTTCTCCAGGCTAAACAACCTCAGTTCCCTCAGCTGTTCCCCATAAGACATGTGCTCTAAACTCTTCACCACCTTTGTCACCCTTCTCTGGACTCACTTGAGCACTTCAGTATTTTTTTTTAGTAAGTGGCCTGAAAGCAAACACAGTGTTTGAGGTGTGGTCTCACCAGTGCTGAGAACAGGATCCTGATGGCCATGCTTTATCTGTTACAAGCCAGGAAGCTATTGGCCATCTTGGCCCTTTGGGCATACTGCTGGCTCATGTTCAGCCAGCTGTCAACCAACACTCCGAGGTCCTTTTCTGCTGGGCAGCTTATCAAGCAACAGACAAGGTCAGAATATACATTTATTCTGATGTGAATTTCAGCAGAAAGAAAAAGGTTCATCCTGTATGTTCAAGGTTATCAACCTCCCAGCCTCACTGCTTCTTATGCATAGCTTTGCACAGAATCAGACAGCAGAATATGCAGCTATCCAACCACACAACAACTGAAGCATTCTTTTAAATGTATTGAAAAGCTAAATCGGAAGTATATCAATGTGGGAATCACCAGTGTGCAAGTGTTAATTATTCTCTTGAACGGAAGATCTGCAATATGTTTTTTAATGAAAGTAAACACCTTTTATACCTGTAAGTGTTGCAAAAATGAGACAAGCAAAATCCTACCAGCAGATGCACTGAATGTAAATTGTTTGAAAAAGGAAAGGGGAGGGGTACATATGAGTATTGGTTACTTGAAACCGGATAAAAATCATCCCTCCCAATCTGTCAGGAAGTTTACTAGGTAAAGAACCAAATCCATTTGCCAATCCTCAGCTCTAATGACAATGACAATGGAACATCTAATGATATTTTAGTCTTCCATCAAGACAATTATTTTCTCTGCTGCAGTGCACGAATACAACTTCTGATGCTAATGCAGACAGTAATTCAGAAGGGTAAAGATCTTTAGTGGTGGCAGTTAAAATAAGATTACTATATCCACAATAAGCTAACTGAAGAAGTATCCCAATTTTTTTTTTTCCCTTCAGTATTTTTAGCCATTGAGTCCTAAAGATTCCAACTGATTCAATAGAATCTCTCATGAGCTAATCACTCTTGGAAAGGCTACATTCATTAGCTAACTACTTTGTAAAGCTTTTACTTATGATACTCATTCTCTGTGGTGTAGATGAAACACTATGTGTGTTAGGAATATTTTATTGGACGTCACTCAGGGTCTTGTGCTTTCTAATTAGGCTTCTGCCCCAAAATATGAGCATAATAAAGGGAAAAATAGTTTCTACACCTTAATTTCCTATGCTGTGTTTTCTGCCTCCTAGTAAGTGACAGTAAAAATACCCATAACATTTCAATATCACTTTAATAGGCTATGATAAAACCCCTATAATTGAACACTATTACCTGTTATCTATAAAATTCACTGACTGATGCTGAAACTTCAAGAATTCTTTCAGTCATTCCATTCACTTTCAAGTGTGCTCACAACTAGATTTTATTACATACCAGAATCTACCTCTATTAGAACCAGTGTGTCTTCATTTTTGTAACCTTTGTGTCCACCATTAAGTTTTATTACACATCAAAGTCTATTTGAAACAAACTACATTGTTGCCAGAAAGCAATTTTTCTCTTGAGTTGTTTTAAAACACTGATCCTGTTTTGACACAGGTTTACTTGCTACTTTTTGCTTCACTATGCTCCAGTAGTATTGTCTGGAAGCACTAGACAGACACCTAAACATTTTTGTTCAGTACAGTGGTTTTCAGTCCTATTTGAAGTTCCTTTTGTGTTTCACTGTGATCTTAGTTGTAGCCTCTTTACCATGTCTGACTTTGATTTTAATGTTGCTGTATTGTTGCATTATTCGGGGTGTGTAAAACAGTTTTACATACTGAGTGTGTAACAAACTGAATGTACTGCTGTGTGGTGTGAAGTATGTCATAGTCCTTCTGCCTTGATTTTAGGGATCTATTTGATTTATCCAGCATACTATTTTACCTAAGATTTTCCATCATCACTTGCATAGTGCTAAATTCAGTAGCCACTACTTTGAGGACATAGGTATTGCTGTAAATTCAGAATAAAAGATTAGGAGTCAAACAGTTCTTTGTAGGAGTATTTTGAGAGTGTACAGTCTTAAAAATGGATCTAATTGCCTCGAATACCAGACATTATGGAAATTTATTAAACCTGTACATAAACTCGATTTTTTTTTTTTTTTTTTTACAGAGGCTAAATATATGATTTGCAGAATAAGGGTCTTACTGAAGTTGATTTTGTATTTTCTTAAACCTTCCTTCTGGCTTAGAACTCTATAATTTCCCCTTAACTACAATAATCACAATAAAAAATTCTATTCCACTTACCCTTTTAAGTATTTTGCCTGTCTTTATTTACCTGTGTTAATGGATATATTTCTTTACTTCAGGGAATAGCTAAAAGTTATTGAGATATACTGTGATTCCGGATTTCTTTCTTTATACTAATCTATACCTTGGGTAATATATATGAGTTGACTAGATCGAATAATTTCTTTGAAATTATTTCAGTTGAAATAAACAATTTATTTACTGAGCATTAACATATCATTCCTTAATCTATGTTAACAACCTGACTTGGAATCAAAATATGTCTTGTATGCCTGGAATACATAATTTATCAATCTGTGGGGCTAGATCAGGTTTACATTGATGTAACACGCAAAATGACAACCAACCCCTTGACATTCTCAAAAAAATGGTATAGTTTTTTATTAATTTAGCCTCATAGGTTTAAAGTTTTGATAGCAACATATACCAAATATTAATTCTTATTTCTCTTACATTTAAGTAAACCAAATAAATCATCTAAGCCCCCTATGAAGACATAAAATTAATAGTGTGTAATTATAGCTTAAATGATAATAAAACCAAACTAGTTGCTGCAGGTGGAAGAATAATAATAAGCTGAAGGGTTGTTGTTAACCTCTTTAACATTTCTAAAAAAACCCCAACATTTTAACCATCAGTTTGACATTTTTTCTCACAAAGACATGTTAACAAGGTAGGTGAGAATGTATCAATTCTATCAGCAGTGAAAAAGAAATGTGCAAAGAGGTCAGATGTTGCCAGTTCATTGCTTAAATACCTAATTTAAAAAAACCTCTTTTATCCCTTTTAAACCTATGGTTTCTTTATCTTTACACGATTATGTAGCCTAGAGAGTTATATATGTGTTCTGATTGGTTTGAACACAAGTAATATTGAAAATGAAAGCTGCTAAACAGAGACACTCTGCACTGACTGTGAGTGTCAGTGGAGCTAAAGAACCAGGTTTCCCTGGGATCCAGTGATAGGACATGTGGGAATGTTTCGAAGCTGCGTCAGGAGAGGTTCAGACTAGGTATCAGGAAACAGCTATCAGGCTTCCTAAAGAGGTGGTCAATAACCTGTGCCTGTCAGAGTTCAAAAGGATTTTGCACAGTGCTCTTAAAAAATATGCTTTAGCTTTTGGTCAGCCACAAAGCGGTCAGGCAGTTAGACTAGATGATGACAGTAGGACCCCCCAGCTGAAATTTATTCTGTTCTGTTCTGTTCCATTCTGTTCGGTTTCATTCCAAACCAGTGCAGTTCTTTGACTACCTAGAGAACTACAATCCCTACATTTTTTTGCACACTTACATTTCTTACTGTGCTTTATCTTTCCTGTATTCTTCCACAATGACAAATGACTGCATGTAACAGCCAGATTCATTCTTATCTTTGTGTCACTTTTATGCAGCTGACATTCATAAAGATGAGAACATTAAGAGGAGGTTTTTTCCCATGGAAATTTTCTATCAAATAAAGTGAAGAGTAAGGGGTCTGAAGGTTATAGATGTTAAGGAGCTACTCAGAGACAGCATACTTATAACTGTACAGAACCATTTCTGATATGACTGCTTCTCCCCAGGCAAATCATCAGTGGTATAAAGAACTTTAAACACCCTGAAATATGAGAGGTGGTGGTTCCCACTAATTTAGATTGGATCTTCAGCACACCGAAGTTCATAATGGGCAGACCTTAAAATTCTGTAGTCATAGCAAGGAGACATTAATGCCACCCACTTTGGCTGTGTATATGTACATACACTTTGTGTATATACATTTGACATTCTTTGGCAGACGCACTAGATTTCATAGTGTCTGAACGGGGCATGACAAGCCTCTTGATTTACCTTACTGTTTCCACAGTGTTAGTGTGTTCTAAAGGGACAATGCTTAGAAAAGAGTTATAGTTAGACTCTAAAAGAGCATACAAAATTTTAGTAAAACCATTAGGACAGGTTTTAATAGAGTATGGATGGAAAAGTCTAATGTGCAAGCCCAGAAAGAATAAACAGCAATACTGTAAAACTCTCATGGATTCACGGCACCTAGATTAGCAGATCATTGTGGTCTAAGAACTTTCACGTGTAATTTCTCAGGCACTCAGCTCAGGAGACAAAGGACTGTGAGTCAGTCTCAAAAAATCACAAAGAAGGGACAAGATGGAGGGGAAAAAAAATCACTGTCAGCTCCTAGAAGGCACCAAAAAGCATGTGCAAAATGAAGACATGGTCACCAACCTGAGAAGAGCACAGGACACATGGGAAGAGTCAGCAGATGGCATATGTTGTCCTTTGTGTCTTGGGAGGAAACATGTGCAGACCTGGAAAGTTGGGTACAAGTGTTTTGATATCCAAATACTTGGGTATATCCACTTGGACATACGTCTGGGTACTCTTGCATATGTGGTCAAGAAAATAGTGATGGTGTCAGTTTTGTTTAAAGATAATTAGGATCACCTCCCATAAAATTGTTGCTGCAGTGGAGCCCCTATGTTACAACATTATTATCAGTGAGGGCATGAAGATTTTTTCAATATCCTAGCTGAATTCCTTATTTTGCTCTGTGTGCACACATTGCTTCTACTTTACCTATTATACTGTCTGTACTTCAACCCACTTGTTTTCTCTGTTTTACCCTTCCAATTCCCTTCCCCATCCCACCAGGAGAGAAAGAGTGAGCAGATGTGTGGTACTTAGTTGCCAGCTGGGGTTGAATCACAACATGAAGTTTGCTGTCTGTATTAATCTGAATCACTTCCTAGAATCATAGAAAGATCTGTGTTGGAATGGACCTTAGGGATCATTTAGGTCCAACCCCCCTGCCATAGTCAGGGACACATTCCACTAGACTAGGTTGCTCCATGCCCCATCAAACCTGGCTTTGAACACTTACAGGAATGGGGCAGCCACAGCCTTTCTGGGTAACCTGCGCCAGTGTCGCACCACCTCTTGTGATATCACTGCTTGCTTTTCTAGAAAGTCCCTCTCCAGACTTCTTATAGGTCCCTTTTAGGTACTGGAAGGCTACTATAAGGTCTCCCAGGAACTTTCTCTTCTGCAGTCTGAGGAATTATCTCAGCCTGTTTTCATAGCCCTCTGATCAGGTGGGGTCTCACCAGAGCAGAGTAGAGGGTCAGGATCACCTCCTTCAACCTGCGGGTCTTGCTTCTTTTGATGCAGCCCAGGATATGGCTTTCTGGTTTACGGGGCTTCAAGCACACATTGCTGGGCCAAGTTGGGTTTTTCACCAACAAATACCACTATGTCTTTCTCCTCAGGGCTGTTCCCAATTCACTCTCTGCCCAGCCTGTATTTGTGATTGGGATTACCTTGAGCAAGGTGCAGGACTTTTGTAAGTTTCAACACAGACACATGGGCCCACTTCTCAAGTGTATCAAGATCCCTCTGGATGGCATCTCTTCACTTCAGCATGTTGACCACACCTCACAGCTTGATGTTGTCAGCAAACTTGCTGAGGGTGCACTCAGTCCCACTGCCTATGTCACTGACAAAGATGGTGAACAGCACCAGTCCCAATACCTACCCCTGACAAACACCACTCATCCAACACTTAAATTTTCCATTAGATCATTATTGATTGGTGACGTTATTGAACAGATTGCTTTTCTTCATTTTTATTTAACTTAAAGATAAATTCCTCACAAATTTTGTTCCTCTAGGTCTACCTATTACAAGCTGAAAAATAACAGTTTGCCAGGAAAGCTGGTTTTCTTTTTGTTTTTACTATAGTACTTTTCTTCTCTATAGGTTGTGAAGACATTTTATTTAGCTAAAGATAGATCAAAGAACATGAACAAAGGAATACTTTTCTCCTAGCTGAACATGGGCCTCATTATATTTCTGAAACAGTAGTCTTTAAGTTTGTGTTTTAAACTCCTGATATTTGAGTGGGTGCAAAATTATTACTATTAGTTCACCACCCCTCTAAAAAGTACAATAGATAATAACTCTGTCAGTTGATTGCCAAGAAATATTAAAGTGGAGAATCAGTTAAACAGGATGCTGACATGGATGTTTGAGATATTTTGATTTGTGTGATTTTTCATGTACTTCTTCTACAAGGTACTGTTATTAACCCAATATAAACACTTAGCCCTGAGTGCTTCGTGAGGTATACCTACATCTGATTTGTCCTTGCTTGGCCCTTCCTAAAATTTTCCTCCTCTTGCAAGTAATAGAGGAGCTGACAAGGAGAGGTGCCATGCTTGCCCTTGTGCTCACCAATAGGCAGGGGCTGGTGGCAAATGTGATGCTTCAGGGCAGCCTTGGCTACAGTGATCATGAGATGGTGGAGATTGAGATCCTCAGGACACTGAGAAGGGCATGCAACCAGCTCACTGCCCTGAACTTCAAGAGAGCAGACTTTGGCCTCTTCAGGAAGCTACTCAATAAGGTTTCATGAGATATAGCCCTAGAGGGCATTGGGGCCCAAGAATACTTGTTGATATTTAAGGATTACCTGCTCCAAGCTCAGGAGCATTGCGTTCCAACAAGAAGGAAATGGAGCAAGAAGGCCAGGAGGCCTCTATGGATGGATAAGGAATTGGCGATTTTTCATAAAAGAAGCTCATAGAAGGTGAAAGCAAGACCAGAAGGCCCTGGAAGAATGCAAGAACATCGTCTGGGAAGCTACTGATCAGGTCAGGAAAGCTAAGGCCCAGTTAGAATTGAGTCTGGCCAGGGTTGTCAAGGATAACAGGAAGGGATTCTGTCGTGCTTTAAACCCAACTGGCAATCCAGAAAAAACACACAGCAGTTCGCTCACCCCCATCCCTTGGCTCCCGGAGGGATGGGGAGGAGAATCGAAAGAATGTAACTCCCACGGGTTGAGATAAGAACAGTCCAGTAACTAAGGTATAACACAAAACCACTACTGCTACCACCAATATTAATAATGATAAGGGAAATAACAAGAGAAGAGAATACAACCGCTCACCACCTGCCAACTGATACCCAGCCCAACCTGAGCAGAGATCTAGCCCTTCTGGGTAACTGCCCCCAGTTTATATAGTGGGCATGACGTGCTGTGGTATGGAATACCTCTTTGGTTGGTTTGGGTCAGGTGTCCTGTCTCTGCTTCCTCCTGACTTCCCCTCCTCCCTGCCAGAGCATGAGACTCAGAAAGTCCTTGGTCAGACTAAACATCATTGAGCAGCAACTAAGAACATCGGCGTTACCAGCACTGTTCCCAGGCCGAAAGTCAAAAAGTCACAGCACTGCACCAGCTACTAAGACCGAGAAAAATGACTGCTACTGCTGAACCCAGGACAGCTTCTATAGGTATGTTGTCATCAAAAGAAAATCTAATGATACTGTAGGCCCTTTCTGGAAGGAAATGGGAGAACTGGCTACCCGGGATTTGGAGAAGGCTGAAGTTCTCAGTGACTTCTTTGGTCAGTCTTCTCTGGCAAGTGCTTTAGCCATGCCACTCAAGTCTTGGAAGGCAGATGCAGGGACTGTGAGAATGAAGACCTTAAGCCCACTGCAGGATAGGATCTGGTTTGAGATCATCTTAGGAACCTGAATATGCACAAGTCCATGGGACCTGATGAAATCCATCAGTGGGTCCTGAAGTAGCTGGTGAATGAAGTTGCTAAGCCACTGTCCATCATTTTTTAAAAACAATGGCAGCCACGTGAAGTTCCTGATGACTGGAAAAAGGGAAGTATAACCCCCAGGAAGCAGAAAATGGAAGAGGCGGGAAACTACAGACCAGTCAGTCTCACCTCTGTGCCTGGCAGGATCATGGAGCAGATTCTCCTGGAAAACATGCTAAGGCACATAAAAGGTAATGAGGTGGTTGATGACCACCAAAATAGCTTCACTAAGGGGAAATCCTGCCTGACCAATTTGGTGGCCTTCTATGATGGGGCTACAGAACAGATGGAAAGGGGCAGAGAAGCTGATGTCCTGCAACTGACTATCTGGACTTGTGCAAAGTGTTCGACACTGTCATGCATGCCATCCTTGTCTCTAAACTGAAGAGACATCAATTTGATAGGTGGGCCACTTGGTTGATAAAGAATTGGCTGGATTTGATTACCAAATTAAGTTGTGTTCTGCAGCTCAATGTCCAGCTGGAGATTGGCATCGAGTGATGTCCCTCAGAGGTCAGTGTTGGGACCAATTGTGTTCAACATCTTCGTCAGTGACATGGACAGTGGGATTGAGTACTCCCTCAGCAAGTTTGCTGATGACACCAAGCTGTGTGGTTTGGTTGATACATTGAAGAGAAGGGATGCCACCCAGAAGGACCTTGACATGCTTGAGAGGTGGTCCCATGCCAACCCCACGAAGTTCAATCAAACCAAGTGCAAGGTCCTACACTTGGGTCAGGGCAATCCCAAGCACAGCTGCAGGTTGGGTGGGGACATGATTCAGAGCAGCCTTGTGGAGGAGGACTTGGGGTGTTGGTAGATAAAAGCCCAACATGAGCCAGCAGTGTGCACTCACAGCCTAGAAAACCAACTCTATACTGGGCTGCATCAAAAAATCAAAGGAGGTGATCCTGGCCCTCTACTCTGCTCTCGTGAGACCTAACCTGGAGTAACACGTGCAGTTCTGGTGTCTTCAACTGAAAAATGATATGGAGCTGTTGGAGGGAGTCCAGAGGAGGGCCACAAGCATGACAAGGGGGCTGGAGCACCTCCCATATGAAGACAGGCTGAGAAAGGTGGGGCTGTTCAGCCTGGAGAAGAGAAGGCTGTGTGGAGACCTCATAGCAGCCTTCCAGTATCTGAAGGGAGCCTACAAGGATTCTGAAGAGGGACTTTTCATCAGGAATTTAACTATACGACAAGGGGGAATTAAACTTCAACAAGAGAAGTTCAGGTTAGATATAAGGAGGAAGTTCTTTTCTGGGAGGGTAGTGAAGCACTGGAACAGGTTGCCCAAAGAAGTGGTAAATGCTCCATCTTTGGCTGTGCTCAAGGCCAGATAGGAGTCTTGGGAGATATGGTCTAGTGTGAGGGGTCCCTACCCATAGCAGTGAGGTTGGAAGTAGATGATCTTAAGGTCCTTTCTAACCCTAACAGTTCTATGATTCTGATTCACCCCTATCCCACCTCCTTTTTTTAAGCTACTCTTTTAAACCCCAAAACCTGTGGAGACAAGAGGTTATTGTCTGCTTGATACAGCCTTATTAAAACCATTCTCTTTTCTTAAGTAAATAGTTTTTTATATGTGCTTTGAAATACTGTGTTTAATTTGCACAGTAAGTGCATATAAATTCATATTGAATAAATTGATGCTGACACTTCTTTCTCTGTGCAGTAAGTGCATTCTTTGGAGGCTTTGTGTGAATACTGTCTTCTATTAAATTATTATAAAATGGATGACGTGAATATATGAATATGAAGGAATGGAATAATGGATTACTCATCAAAAAAGGTAATTTGTAATTATGTATGTGTAGAATTACCAGCTATTTTTTAAATTTCTCTTTGTTGGTAGAATATCAGTTTTATACAAATAATAACATGAAATTGCAGCAGACACTGTGTGAAGAAACAAGTTCTTAGCATACAGATCCATAGTGTAAAGGATGTGGACATGGAGAACAGATGGCGTGCCAATGAAAGAAAACTAAAACAAAAATAGAAAACAACATTAAAACTAAATTTTATTCTGCAGCCTCAGAGGAAAATTTAACAGTCTGTTTGGAACTTAAACCTACTCCTATAGCTCTGTTCACATCTCTGGTGTCAAACAATCCCTTCTTCATTTTCTTTTTCGTTTCAAGGTCTGCAAAAAGGGTTTTCCAAACCTCCTTGTCTCAAAGTTAACACAAAATAAATCTTTGTTTTTTTACTTTCCTTAGGGTCAGAGAGAATCAAGGCCAAGCTCTCTTTCTTGAAGGTTAAAGTAAAAACAACTTAAGACACAGCTGTCTCCAGGCAGCTTTCTTTCCATAAGAAACTCCTCTACTGTTTCCCAGCAGACAACTACTTTTTCCTTTTTTTTTTTTTCACCTTTCTGTAGGCTCGCAGCTGCTCAGAAGTCAGTAGTCTCCAGAGTCTTGTGTCCAAATAATAATTCCTATTTAATAACATATCAATGCACCTCTGCTTCCTAATCTACTATCTTTACTGAATATTCTGGACTTATATGGATAACAGACTGGTTAGGATGTTTTTTTCTTTAAAAAAATCAGGAAATTTCAAGACCACATACAAAATGATCTCGTTAATCCTAAAATAGAATCAGTTCAGTTGTAATTAAACACTGAAATGCTTGCTTTATTATCTAAGCTATGACAGCCTGTCCTCCTGTATTTTTCAGAGAAAGTATTTTTCTTTTTCCTTTGATGCCCTAATATTTCTCAAAGTTTAAATGAATCTATACAATACATATTTGCAAATATAAAAATTAAACACTGCTTGGACATAATTTTGATTAAGAAGCACATGTTGATGGCAGGTTAAATTTCCAGTAGTTGCCCAAATATAGGTAGACAAAAACTTCTCAATTTAATCAGGCTCTTTTCCCAATATAGATGATTCATTAACCTAAGCATGCAAATTACTAGCTACTTCTTTAGTTAATAGATATTGAATATATTTACTCCTTTTAATGCACTGGCTGCTAGGGAAAACAAAAACTCAAACTCTCTTATATGGATATGGACCTAACACAAGGTCTGGTCTAATCAGATATCTGAGACTTGCACATAGATTTTGCAGCTCAACATTGTCTTCAGAAAAGCTTTTAGCCACAGAGGGTGCAAAATGTCATGATGATTTAAGGTGCTGCCATCTTCTTGTAGCAAGGAAGTGAAAAAGATAAGTATTCTCTAATCTTTTTTCAGATAAAATACTGTGGTTTCATTTACCTGTTTGTTGAAGACAGTTAAAATGTGCCAAAATTTCCTGGTTTCACCTGAGGAGAGAACATTTATCCATGCCTTGCCTTTTTTTACCCATTACAATTTATTATTTTTTTCCACATTCCTAACAAATAAAATTAATTGTTGGTTTGGATTACTACCTAATGCAGGTACTTTTTAGACCAAGCATGAACTGTTCTCTTAATCAATGTAGGTCAAATTAGCCTTAGTTTCTAATTTGTGCATTTAATTTTCTATGTTGCCAGAAGCAGTAGCAAATAAGAGTTTATTAGAAGATACATAAATTATGGTCATCATCGTAACATTTCCTTTAATACAAGGAAAGTCAATCCTCTTTTTTACTCTGTATTTTGCTTGAGTTTCATTCTTTTTGTTTTTGTTTTCATACTACTCTCTCATACAGTTATAGTTACAAGGCTAATGAAAAGTTGTAAAACACTGAAGAAGTAATATAAATTTTCTTTCCCTAAGTCAAATGTTCTGATTATTTAGCTCTGTAGGTAATCCTTAGGCTTGTTAACATTGTCTAGATGAAGAATTATAGCCATGTGTCTCTCAGCTCTTTTCAAGAAATGTACTTCATCTTTGAGCTATTATAGCTTTCTTGTCCCCAATGAGGAGAGACAGCTCTGGCCTCCATTTGGCAGTGGGTGAAGGCATTTCTAGCACTTTGTTTATAGACAATCTACACTCTGTCACAAAAATAAAACTAAGATTTATAAGAGGATGCTGAACTGACCTAAACATTGTATCTTCATTAATGAAAAGTAACACAGAGAAACCAGTATAGCTGCATTCTTCTGAAGAAAAAGCAGCAACAACAAAAATTGGAAAAGTGAGCAAACAGATACATGAACAAAGGAGAAAATAGTATGCAAGCACTTTGACTTTTCTTAAGTATAACTGGGGTGTGGAATGAAGAACAAACTTTGGTTTTAACCCAAATTCCTGGGGATAGATCAAAGGAATTTCTACTACCTTGATGTAAGCTTAGAATTCCTGCATTTATCCATATGCTATTTTCATGGTTCTATTTCAAATCCTTGTTGGTCAGTGTAGGAGTGATAAAAAAAAAAAAAAAAAAAATCACAATAAAAGGATTTTAAACTATGCTTTAAGCAGATCACTGAATTTTCCTCTGGTGTATATTTCTCTGCTGACACCATTTTTGTAATTTCAGATTTACTTTAAATCCTCTTAGAATGCTAAAGTAAATAAAGAACATTTGCCAAATTTCCCACTCAAAACTATTAATAGAAATTGCACAGTTAACCAGTAATAGCTGGAGGATTGTTTTATAATGCTTGAATATTACTTCAAAATGCACTTTATTCTCTGTATGAAGTGCTCTCTGAAATAGATCCAACTGCACTCTTTGTATACTGATGAGTGCTGTCCTGCTGAAATTCACTTTTATGCTATAGCAGCAGAAATCTACAGGACACACAGAAAACTCCAATTCTTGGCCCTACATATGATTCAATGTATTTAATCTCCATCTCTTCTCCTAGCCTCTTAAGCTAAGGAAAAAAAAAAATAATTGCATTCACAGAGATATCTAATAGAATTATTACAGAAGACTTTTTAGATTTTTTCAACTTGTGAAGCACTATGTGCTGTATGAAAAGCTTTTTTTTTTTTTTTTTTAGAGTGTGAGTGACTATATTTAAGACTTAACACTTGAGTCCCAGACTGGTAGGTTATAATACCTGCAGCATAATGGCCAGCCTGGCTGACATGGACAGTGGGATTGAGTGCACCCTCAGCAAGTTTGCCGATGACACCAAGCTGTGTGGTCCGGTTGATATGCTAGAGGGAAGGGATGCCATCCAGAGGGACCTTGACACGCTTGTGAGGTGGGCTGATGCCAACCTTATGAAGTTCAGCCATGCCAAGTGCAAGGTCCTACACCTGGGTCGGAGCAATCCCAGGCACAGCTACAGACTGAGCAAAGAAGAGATTCAGAGCTGCCCTGCTGAGAAGGACTTGGGGGTGCTGGTCGATGAGAAAATGAACATGAGCTGGCAGTGTGCGCTCACAGCCCAGAAAGCCAACCGTATCCTGGGCTGCATCAAAAGGAGTGTGACCAGCAGGTCGAAGGAGGTGATCCTGCCTCTCTATTCTGCTCTTGTGAGACCTCACCTGGAGTATTGTGTGCAGTTCTGGTGTCCTCAACATAAAAAGGACATGGAGTTGTTGGAACAAGTCCAGAGGAGGGCCACGAGGATGATCAGGGGACTGGAGCACCTCCCGTATGAAGACAGGCTGAGGAAGTTGGGGCTGTTCAGCCCAGAGAAGAGAAGGCTGCGTGGGGACCTAATAGCAGCCTTCCAGTATCTGAAGGGGGCCTATAGGGATGCTGGGGATGGACTCTTCGTCAGGGACTGTAGTGACAGGACAAGGGGTAACGGGTTAAAATTTAAATGGGGGAAGTTTAAATTGGATATAAGGAAGAAATTCTTTCCTGTTAGGGTGGTGAGACACTGGAATGGGTTGCCCAGGGAGGTTGTGCGTGCTCCATCACTGGCGGTGTTCAAGGCCAGGTTAGATGAAGCCTTGTGTGGGATGGTTTAGTGTGAGGTGTCCCTGTCCATGACAGGGGGGTTGGAACTAGATGATCTTGAGGTCCTTTCCAACCCTAACTATTCTATGATTCTATGATTCTATGTTGGATACTGAAGCACAATAGCGTACAAATCTTTAACGCATGATGAGTCCCTCTGCATCTTTTATATCAAAGGAAAAAGGAAAACAGGTACACAGACAACCTTTATTATACTCTTGCAGACTGTGGTTTTGCAGTCAATAAAGTAGGATTTCTCCATATTACCAATTACAGGATTAGAGACTTACATAGCCTGCAGTTCACAGAATTAACCCTCTTTAACACACAGTGTCTCATGTCTCACCTCAGAAAGACTTCAGTTCTGTACTGTGCATTTCCGAATTCCAGAAGCTCTTTTTTTTCTAATCTCATTAGGTCTTCCACATATGATTTGTGAATTGGAAAGATTTGTGTAAATTGCATCCTTGATTATTCAATGTGTTATCATCATCTCTACTTCTGTCATTTCTGCTATTCTACCTACTTACAGTGTGATCATCATTACAGTATCTATTGCCTTGTAAATTCTGAAGGATAAAGCTTCTGCATTTATTGCAAGATGCATGCTCGTATGCCTGTATGAGAGAATCATGAAATAATTTTGATTATAAAGCACCTCTGAAGATCATCTGGTCACCCTTATTGCTCAGAGATGGACAAATTATTGATCATGGTTGTTAAGAGACCATGCCCATACAATTCTTTATACATAAAGGGCCATATATTCCAAGGGTTAGGTGCGTTCCAGATATCCATGCAATCCATGCAACTCATGATTAAATGCATAAACTCCCCATAAAAAACAGAGCACCTATGTTATGCTCTTCACCATAACATAGTACTGCAAGCTCTTTCCAAAGAACATCAGAAACAGAAAAAAAGTAGCAATTTTTGGTCAATAAGTTGCACTTTCCTGTCCTCTATGCATAAGAAGAAAAACCGCAGCCATTCAGAGAGGCTCATTCCATCATCAATGAATAAATCTCCACCTGCTCTCCAACGAAAAAGAGATATAGCATAGTAGCAGATCACCAGGCTTATCATGGTTTGCAAGAATATGCTGGATATACTTCAGTGCTTGTAGATATTTATGCTAGACTTAATGTAGAGCTAAATAAAGAAAAATTTTTAAAGTGGCAAAAAAAAGGAGCCGTTGTAAAGTCTTTAAAATATGGTGGTTTAAATATTTTATTTCAATTAATAAGTAGTAGTAGTTTCTAGTGAGGACAGTCCACCTGAAAGTTCTTCCTCATTCGCTCTTTCCCAGAGGCAAACAGGTCTTCGTAGCTCTGCTCCAGAAGTGGGTCCCATATGACATATACCTATTGCCTTTCTTGGCCAGATTCAGTTATTTTCTCATCGCTCACCTTGCAGGTCTGAAGCCTTCCCTACTTGATTCTTTAGGGACATCTTTTTTGATTTTAGGTCACTTCTAGCTTAGACAGTTCAAGGTTGCACATCACTCCATTTTGTGCTTATTGGTTAGCTTTTTTTTCCAGCTTTCATGCCCTGTTAGCTAAGGGGAGTAAAAGATCCATGTTTATCAGAGCTTAGTGAGAAAACGGTGGAAGTATAGGCAGTTTATCAAACAATAGAACAAAATTTACAAATGAAAGCAGAAATATGCCATCTTAGGTACAGTAGTTGAAGAAGCATAAGAGAGACCTGCATTAAAAACTAGTTTATTTACTTTATCATAATAGGCTTAAATTCTGGAGTTAGGTATACTGGAAGACTGGACACTGAGCAAACTGTTACAGAGCTCAGCGAGTTCATTCCTGTTGAAGATCTGTATGTATGTCAGCATAATTAAAAAAAAAAAAATCTCTGAAAATTTTGGTGATTTAATTGACAGTGAAGAAGAAAGTATTCAAAACAACTCCATGCTAAACAGAGGTTGTGTTTTGTTGCCAAAACAGCTTTTAAGCATTCTAGTTTTGGTCAGTCTCCTATTTTTTAAAATTGTGTTTATGTCAGAGATGGAGAAAGAGTGTTAGAACAAATCAGTGTGAAACTGGTAAGGTAACAGACTTGTGTTTTGATTTTCCAAATCAATGGTAGCTGCTTCTCAACATTCTTGTTTCCTTGCTTGTTGGTTTTTCATTTTTTAGTTACCAATTACCAAAAAACTTGATAAGCTCTTTCAGTTTAAGTAAAAGGAGAATTTGTCAAATGCCCCAAAAGTTTTCCTGCTTGATATAGTTTCATGATTACACTTCACTATTTAAAGCAGAAGTAGTGACTTTTGCACAATCATCAAAGCTTTCACAAAATGAAGTGTTTTATATTCTTTTTTTAATTAATTGTCCAGTATTTCTTATATAGGTTTTTTACACTCAGCTGAGAAGTGTTCATTCCTCTATTTTACCACAAATTGCTTATGTGGTACTAACAAATATGTGCTTCTGTAGAATTAGTATCAGAGGATCCTGCTCCTCCTCCTCTAGGCTGAGCACTTGACAAGGAAGGATTTGCATACTTGTATTTCTGTTTGCAGATAAGGCCTGTAATATAATAGCAAGAATCTTATTCTGCCATTATTCTAATACCCAGGCATGGAAAATTTTCCACAGTATTGACCAGCTAAGAAGAACAGTAAGGTTTTTCAATTGTTTCTCTGTTTTAAAACTTTAGGCTTATCTGACATATATTGACTTGTCTCAGTTAGGAATACGGTTATCTTTTCTCCTAGAAACCAAAACCAAAGGGCTTCTAATAACAAGAGTAGAATCATAGAATCAGTTAGGTTGAAAAAGACTCTTAAACTCATCAAGTACAACTGTATACCTCCCATGTTCACCTCTAAGCCATGTCCCTAAGCACTACATTAATGTGTCTTTCAAATACCATCAACAGTGACTCTACCTCTTCCCTGGGGAGCCTATTCCAATGCTTGATAACCGTTTCAGTGGAGAAATTTTTCCTTATAGCCAATCTAAACCTCCCCTGGAGCAACTTGAGGCCATTACTTCTTGTCCTATCCCTTGTAAATTGGGAGAAGTGACCAACACCCACCTCACTACAACCTCCTCTCAGGTAGTTGTAGAGAGCAATAAGGTCTCCCCTCAGCCTCCTTTTCTCCAGACTAAACAGTTCCCTTAACATATAAGTTCCCTTATCTGCTTCTCATGAGGCTTGTACTCTAAACCCTTCCACAGCTCCATTCTCTTTCTCTGGACCTGCTCAAGCACTTCACTATCTCTCTTGTAGTGAAGAGCCCAAAACTGCACACAGCATTTGAAGTGAAGCCTCACCAGTGCTGTGTACAGCACTCCCTGCCCTAGCCCTGCTGGCTACACCTAGGGTCATACGTACACATGGAAGTGTTTTAGAAAACTTTTAAAAAAGGTAAATAAGGTAGGTTTCAACTGGACAGATATTACCTGCAAAGTTCAGCAGCTGGGTACTTGCATCCCCACAGACTGATAAACTGTCATGGCCCTGAGGACACTGACTGGTGTACCTCCCCCTGCCAGCATCCCAGAGGCTCTCACACCCAGGTGCAGCTCAAGACTTCATTTCAGTCCCCATGACCTCCTCCTGCTCCTCAGCCTCCCTGCTTCTGGCTGAGGCAGTGGGACAGGCCTGTCTGTCAGCCCTGCAGGTTTCAGGAAGTCTTCCACCCTTGCTGAGCCCTGGCACTGTGATAACAGTAGATGCAATTTCTTTCTCCACAGCTATGCAGCATGCTTGTGATCTAAGTTTACGTCTCATTCATTAACTCAGTATGACCTTCACAAACTATAATGCAAAGAACTGTTTTCACAGAAGGTAAGGTAAAATACAGTGACAATAATGTCTGCTGAGTTCCTGACTGAGCCAGAGTGTGCGTGTGGATGCAATGGCAGCAGGGGTTAGGGGGTGCTAGTATCTGTGGCATGTAAGTGCCTGGTCAGCAAAGGGCTTCCAACATTGCAAAGCACAAAGACACATGTATTTTGAGTACATCTACACAGGAGAAAATACAGTTTCACGGGTAAGAATATTTAAAAAAATATTGATGGAATTGCATTCACAAATGTGTAGACACACTGATGATCAGCATGTGACAGGAACTGAAGCAGGCTAAAAGCTTACCTTTTCCAAAAAACTCTGATAGTATCCAATCTCCAATTTCTTCTTCTTCTTTTTTTTTTTTTTTTTTTGTTAAAAAGGTGCATGCTTTCATATATCCCTTCTGTCATTCCAAGCCCCCTACCTCTACAGATCAAGCATTTCTCTCAGCATGAGTGACCAGTTGCATGGCTAAGTACTGCAGCATTCAGAAAACTTTCCCAGTTCCAACACTTCAGAAAAGTGAGTTCTGTGATTTGGCTCCTCCTCTGTCTGCTACTAGTAGGGTTCCTGCTGCATCTACCATGATAAAATTTTTGGCGATTCTTGTTTGCCGCTGACTCAACAACATCCTACAAACCATGTAAACTCCAATTCTTAAATGTCAAAGAAAAAAAAAAGAAAGCAAATGCATTTTGAACACTACTGACATCTTACATAAGACAATTCACAAATTCCAAAACTGTAACAGAATTATTGTGAGAAATTCTTAGGGCAGAATTAGAGTTGATTCATTTGCCTTACTTCTGCATGTCCATTCCTCAAAAAGTAATAGAATTTTGCATCAGAATAATTTTAACTAATTTGATATAATAACTATACATTTCTAAATAAGTTGTTATTTTCTATGCTGTTTTTAACGTAATTTAGGTATTCTTAATCTTATACCCCCTTTAAATAAATATATGCCTATTTATTTTTACAATTTGCCTATATTTGTGTGTACATATGCATATAATGTACATATGCACTTATGCGAGAGAAATAATATTAGTATCTTTGATTTTCTACATCTGAGTTGT
Source organism: Lathamus discolor (assembly GCF_037157495.1). NCBI lineage: Eukaryota > Metazoa > Chordata > Aves > Psittaciformes > Psittacidae > Lathamus > Lathamus discolor. The sequence goes on from NC_088909.1 coordinate 65,337,203, forward strand.
TAGTTTAGTGTTGATTTTTTTTTGAGATTAAGCATCCCAACAGACCTTTTCAAATCAGGTGGCTAATGCATAAGAATTCTCAGACCCTAAACTCACAGATAAAGTGGAGTTTTTCAGAATGAAGTGTATATATATTTATATATAGTATTTACTTTATTAATTACTATAAAGTTGACTTGAATGCTGTTTCTGATGAGTTTTGTAACAAATATCCTTATAATGAGTTAATAAAGGTAGAGGCTGAATAGAAGAAACAATACTCATTCATGATGTAGTAATTAGGATTTTGTAAGGATTGCATTCTATAAAAGAAATAACCAGGAATAACTGCTTCTTTTAAGGTGAGGTTGGCCTCCAGAAAAACCAATTTTGTCTCTTGGTAACTGTATATTGTCTCTTTCTCTTCAGCTTTTCTATGACTCTTAACTGTTTTGCCCAGTTGTAAAATATAACCTTGCAAAGCAGTGAGTAATTTATCAACTCGAAAGTCTTCATCATTAATATTGTTGTTGTTTTGTGTCACCTTAATTTGTGATTGTTAATGTCAGATGAGTTTATGCTCACTAGCATACCACTTGAACAACTGAGAATTTGTATCTCAAGTATGTTTCTCAATATAGATACCTAGTCTATAATTCAAAAAACTCATAAGATACTACTATTTCAATATTTCTCTAATCATTGCTAATAGGTATTTTTAATGAGTTTTTTTTTTTTTTTTGCATTTAAACAATGTCATTGGCTCGTTGATATAATGAAATAACTCAGGTAATGAACAAAATCTTTTTTTTTTCTTTTCAAAATCTCAACAAGTCGGCTATAAACTAAGAAGGCAGTAAGATTGTAATTTAAAATCAGTTTCCTGTAGTCTTAGTGGAACCTCACTTACTGTTCTAGGTTTCAGATATAGTCAGCATGGTTCTCTTGCTATACAGGAAGGGGTTCAAGGAATACAGTGTTATGAGTCCATATGGTTTTTTAAACACACATTCCAGGAGCAAAAAAATTAACTATGTACACATTGCAATGGAAAGAAATCTTGTGTACTAGGAGACTACAGAAAGGCTAAAGTTGTTATAATGCCTTTTAGGACAAGGCCCAGGAATCTTTACTTGTCATGCAGTGAATTTTAAGAATTAAAAAGTTCCGGTCCATCTTTGCAATTAAATGCTGGAGATGGTACCAGAAGGATAAAATCTTGAGTGAGTCTGGCACAAATAACAGTGTAGGTAAAGTGGTATGGGCAAAAATGCTCCAGGGTAGACAGAAAGTTAGCGTGAAGATTTACTGAAAAACTATGCATCACATCCTGAGACTCAGTACAGTCTGGAAAACCAGAGTTTCCAGGGTTCATAGAAGTCAGATTTTGGAGGAGGGAGGTTTGAACAAAATATAAAAATTTAGAACATTTTTTTTTCCATCTTGAGAACAGCAAGTGGGGTTGTAGCCATAGTTTACTGATATTTGTCAAAACACACATGAAGAATTTTGCTTGCATTTTCGGAGTGTTTTTCATTTTTATTGCTAGTATCAAACGCCAAACACATTTTTAATTGAAGTCAGTAAAATTTGGTAATCGTGTCAATATATTGTCCTGCATTCTCGGTCTAGATGGTTTATGTTAGGCTTATAGGAGAATCTGCCTTCTACTAGGTATTTTCCTTACCTGATACTTTTGCTGGGAAAGGCAGTTTACATCCCTATGAAGCTGCACAGTGCTTCAGACTTCAGCTCTTCCCCAGGCAGGTTGCTTTTAATCCAGTATGAGATTTTGCTGCTGGTGGTTTTTTTGATGCTGGGGGGGTTTACAGTGTGAAAGATGCCATGATTTGTAGACAGAGAGTTTTCTGTCAAGACTTCTTCCAATAAAAAAAAGATGAGTCTCTTCCATGATGCAATTAGGAAGCTGTCTGGGTAGAAAGAGATTAAAAGAAGAAAATGAGGCCTGCAAATTAAAAAGCAACTAAACCAGAAAAAAAAAAAAAAAGCATGAATAAAGCTTGGTGTCACTTGCCTCCTGTAATAATGATCCCTTTCTCTGTTTGGTATAATAGCTGACAATGTCCTGGAAGACAAATCTCTCTTACTGCTAATTAATCAGTGATAGCTCTACTGTTATACCAATGTTCTCTTTCTTCCTTCTTTCATTCCTTTCTGACACCATTCTGCAGCTTCAAATATCCTATGCTCTTGACCAATACTCAATGCTAGGTTTGTCGTGGTTGGATAAATACAGATCTCGCTTGTTCTTGCTCTTCATGTCTTTGCTGCCCCATATTTTCTGTCTTAATCTTTCAGGTAGCCGAGAGATGGGTTTTAAATGTATCTTTTGGTTCTGCAGTGGAAAGAGATAACAGTATGTCTTCTGTTCTATTGCTGTTAACAGTGATGACCATCATACCGGGGAAAAAACCTAAAAGCTGTGATCCTCAAGAGAATGCAAATTATTAATATTTTATTTTTTACGCTGCTGTCCTGTGACTATTTTTTATTTTTCACTTTTGGCAGCAGGAGTAGCATGAATAGGATTGTATTTAGACAGTTGTTTACTCTCCATTATTGCAGCTATAAAACATCTGCCTGACTTGAGCTTTAACAATATTTGTGTAAGCTTGCTGCACTCAGAATCAGATGCCCTTAAAATAAGAGTAACATTAAATAAACCCAGGATATTTTTATTAATACTGTGTGGGTAGAAATCCCCCACATTTTAAAATGAAATTCGGTCACACATAGACAACTGCAATTTCTACAACTGTGCCCTGAAAACTTGTAATATGTTGTAACATCTCAAGGCGAAAAGGTTACCATGGAAAAAAGTATGATACTTTTATATTTTGAATTATTAAATACTCTACTGTGCTTGATTGATTAAAACAGCAGGCAATGTATATGCAATATTTTTAAGATAATTTACAAACACCTCTAGAGTGTGCTTAAAGCTTACTTCTAAATTGATTGAAAGATGCTTTTCAGAATGTCTCCCCAGTTCATCAAAGATATGTAAAAGGCTAGTAAGATTACAGTAACAGAAAATAAATACTTGTAAAAGGGATTCCTTCTGTTGTATTTATTTTTCACCGTGCGTGCAATCTGCAGAATCACAAATCATTATGAGTGTCAGGGTGATAATCTGGATTAACTGAATCACATTGATTTTACTGGTGCTTAAAGTAGTATCTGCTTTAGCAAAACTTTAAATCACTGGGGATGTGAATAATGATGATATAACCATTTGTTTCTGTAATCCCAATCCCATTGCGGAGTAGGCAGTTGACCACAGATTCACACAACTTCTGTTTGACTGGCAAGAAACCACTGAACATTCTTTAGAAAGTGCAAGAGTATATTCAAATAATGGATGTGAAAGAGATCTTAAAGGAAAAAAGAAACAACAAACAAACCAAAAAAGAAACTATGACTTTTAACCTTAGCTGGGCACTTAACCTTTTGTTCAGGCTACTCTCTTAAGTGCCAGGTGAGACACTGAGTAGTGGCAACTGGTACTGTATTGTCATGATGACATTAATGTCCTGTGGAGGAGGAGATGGGAAAAGACAACAACTTGGAGGTTTTAAATCACTTAGCTGTTGACAGGGATCATTCTAATTTTCTACAGGCATGGTACCATTCTTTGTAACAGACCTTGCTAGCCAACTTGCATCAAACATTTAGAACCTTTCTCGATAGTTTATTCTTTCTTTAATATATATGTCTTACACAAAACTAATGCCCATTGACTTAGTATAGCACTAGTCACTCAGAAGTAATTTTTAATTAGCATATCAGCTCACATAGATTTTTGATTGATGGCAGTAAGAAGTAGCAAATCCTTTCTATATCCATCAGGTTTATTTTAAATAGCAAAAATAAACAGTAACATATTTCTCACCACTAAAATATTTGTGTAATGAGTGAGTCTAGTAAAAGGTTCTATGAACATACATTGGTATAAGCTCAGAAGGGAGTCTGATTCAACCTCACCGATTTATTGGGAAAGGATACATTTGTCTCACATAAATTCTCTACTGACAAGGTAGTTGATAACTGTTTGTGGCATGCCCAGCATGAGGGAATGTCTACGAAAGATTATTGTGTGCTAAAAAAAAAAAGTGGTTTCAGGCAGATTTGATTGGTGAGAGGCTTACAATATTCTGGTTGCATTAATTACCAAGACTCTGGATTATAGTAAATTCCTAGAGGTTCATTTTATTTTGATTAAATTTCTAATGACTAGAAACATTCATATGGAAGGACATTTCTCCCAGTTTCTGTTTAGAGTGACAAAGCCAGGAGGATAGCGATAACCTGAGGAATGGGACTCAGCACTTAAAAACTGCAAATTTGTTTTGTCAGCTCTGACCTGAACGAAATGCAAATGCCATACAGAAATGAAACCATTTAATAAGCCAAGTTTTTGGTTTGGGTTTTTTCTTCTTTTTTTTTTTTTTTTTTGCATATCTGCTTTTCTACTAACTAGGGTTTTAACCTATACAGTGAAGTTTTTTTTTTTTTTTTCTTATTTTTCCTGTCTTTTGTCAGGTGTAAACAGATATTTCAGAATTATCAGCCAAGTCCTTCATTCTTTAGAGAATAAAAGTATAAAAACCCCAGCATATTCGTCTTGAAGTGGTTTGTGTTCCTTGTAATGTAGGGAACTTGAGGTTTGGTAGGGTTTTATTTGTAACTTCAGACTGCATTAGTAGTAACTTTTAGTTTGAAGCTAATGTCAAGTCACAGAGAGAAGATATCCGTGTGAAAGTGTTAGAAAAGATATATTGCATAGAAATGTGAGTGGGTTATGAATCTGAGCCTAAGGGTTCATTTTAATGACAAGATTTTAATAAAACTTCCCTTTCTGTTAGTCTTGGTAATCATTTACACCTAGCGGGCCTACAGCCTTGTAAATATGACAGGAATGGTTTCTCCAGGATCCACTATCTTGATCTCCTTGTACCTCAAACAAGATGATGTGTATTACTAACAAGTAATCACACTTTAATATTGGTCTTTTCACTTTCAACTTCTATCTTTAATTCAAACCTTATTTCATCTAGGTATGCATACATATTTACATATACATATATTACGTATTTACATCTACATGCAAGTAAAGTCCCTTGAGTAGCGTGAAGGGACTATTAGCAGGGGCTATTATTTACATTACCACAACATTTCTTCTCCATATATCGATTATTGCACTACACTACAGCTTTTCTTTTCTTTTTTTTTTTTTTTTGTATTTCCTGTGTAAAGAAAATCTAGCAGTTCAAAGTAGCATTGATGTACTTCAGCTATTATGGCTGGGAAGAAACGTCCAGGTAATTGTCCAAGCTTGTCTTGTTTTCATTATGGTAAGATTACAGAGCAATTAACACTGATGGAGACAAGAAAGAGTGAAATGTTTAGGAGATGTGAATAGTTTCACTGAGAATTTGAAAAAGTTGCTGCCTTTCCTGTTGCTGTCAAAATCTTAGGAAGGAAATTCGAGTTAGGCATTTAATTAGAAAATACTTTCTCAAATTTGGTAGCGCTGAGCCCAAGTAAGGAGTATGATAGATTCACAGGCGTGATTGATCAGAAACTACAGCTGCAGTAAGCTCTCTGCCACATACTTCATGACAATATAAGGCACTAGGAACTGAATAAGTTCTCAGTAGAATATAGGTGAACATAGGAAAGAAGTTGTAATTTCCACTTCAGGAACATCAGCTGGCAAAATGAAGAAGAAAGATTTTCCTGAAGAGGAAGAGAACAAGAAAATGAGGGCCAGGGTGGCATGGGGAGGGGGGGGGTGGGTGGGGAGGGCAGGCTGGGGTTGTTGGGGGTTAGGAGTGTGAAAAAATACAGTTGTACAAGGACAGTGGGGTATCATACAAGTGATGATTTCATGTCTGTCTGAAAGATCAACAAAAGTTATCATGTCCTTTTGTAAGGACAATTAGAATAAAGCAGAGCTGTGGAATAAAGACATGGAACTGAGGAAATGGATATAAATTAGTACTCATAGATTAGTACTTGTGTCTATTTTCAAGAGACTAGCAATAGGAGTTAAGAGGAGGGATAGAAGCAGAATTGCAGTCAAGTGATAATGCCTTTATAATGGTAGGGAGAAAGATCAATGAATGTAAAAGAAGAAACTAGGGAGGGGTACAGATTAATGATAAAAAGAAAGTGAGGAAAGGAGTAGTGCAGGTCAGGAAACATTAGTAGATAAGGTCAGGATGACTTAGATCTGAAGCAGGTCACTGAATTAAACTTCATTTACATACACTTGTTTTGATCATCTTTAAAAGAACCTGTAATTCAGTATGAGAAAGCAGGAGTGCACAGCAAAAAATCTTATCTCAGTTCCTTCAGAAAAAGTCTTTCAAGTATTAAATAAGAGACCAAAGGTTACCACACTACAATAACTATTGTGAATAGTATCTGTCTAGACAATTAAAGCAAAATCGAAAGAAATGCTTGTGGTAAAGTAGTGAATATATTGAAACTGATTTTGCCAAATTCAACTGAAAGAAGAGAACCATACTGTATAGAAATGTTCCCAGAATCTATCAAGCTTATGTTGTTTGGTAGTCCTCAAAAAGGTCAAATCATTTTTCATTTAACTGCTAAAGATCTCTGGGCCGTATCTAAATGTGTTTGTGAGATCAGATAGACATGACTTCTTAAAGAACCTGTCAATTTTGCTTAAGAATTTCTATGAGAGATTTTGACAGAATGATGTAGGTATTTCTTTCTAGGTGCTGACCCTGGCTAAAACTTGTTTTGTTTTATTTGATTTGGTTTGGTTTAGATTTTTTAATGAATAATGATCTCATACAATGAAAGAAGATTCCTGATGACAGAATTAGTTTAGTTTAGTTAGCCCACAGTTCATATTGAGGAATCTACATACTAAACAATTTTCTTTGATTTAAAATAGAAGTATAAATTGAATATGAGCTGTTTCCAGTTCCTTACTCCCCTCTCCTTTGCCATGGTTTAAGCCCAGGCCATAAATCAGAACCATGCAGTCTACTCTCCCCTACTTTTCTTCCTTCCCGCTGCTCCCGGAGGGATGGGGAGGAGAATCGAAAGAATGTAACTCTTACGGGTTGAGATAAGAACAGTCCTGTAACCAGGATATAACACAAAACCACTACTACCACCAATAATAATAATGATAAGGGAAATAACAAGGGAAGAGAACACAACCGGTCACCACCTGCTGATGGATACCTCGCCCCACCCAGCAGTGAACTAGGCCTTCCTGGTAACTGCCTCCAGTTCTACATCCTGGGCATGATGTGCTGTGGTACAGAATACCTCTTTGGCTAGTTTGCATCAGGCGTCCTGTCTCTGCTTCCTCCCGGCTTCCCCTCCTCCCTGGCAGAGCATGAGACTCAGAAAGTCCTTGGTCAGACTAAACATTACTGAGCAGCAGCTAAGAACATCGGCGTTATCAGCACTGTTCCCAGGCTGAAAGTCAAAACCACAGCACTGCACCAGCTACTAAGGAGAAAAAATGACTGCTACTGCTGAACTCATGACATCCTTTCTGATATTTTGTAAAAGACGGACAGGTTTTGTGATTCTGTTTCAAAGACATTGTTTTGGCAATCAGACAGTGCTATCTGACAGATGACCCCAAATATCTGTTCAATGATTGCTCTTCAGTGAAATCATCAGCTCTAGCTTATTCTTGAACGTAAAGTATTTCGCAACAAAGAAATAGTCAGGGTTTCTCATGCTTAAAACTTGGTTAGCCTTAGCACTTTATCCCAATCTGCATCTTCCTTAAGATACATGATATTTTCAGTATTCTCAGCTCATCCTGAACAGGTGCAATTCAGTTGAATATATTTAAATTTAAAATAAGCATGTATTTCAAACTGAATTTATTAGACTAATGATCGGCCTTCCTTCCATAACATTTATACGAAAATTTCCATGGTACCACCAGCTGTTACAAATTATAAACTCTTTTACATACGGGTTCAGTAAAGTGCTGAAAAACTTTGAATAGGTGCAGAAAATACCACTTCACACACATCCCTGTATCCATTATTTTCTAAATGACCCGGTGTAGCTAGAGAGAACTTGTCTGATGGCAGTCTCAGATTAAAGCTGAAGAAAGAGACCAAACTCCAAAAAGCAATGCAGTGAACACAAAACTAGAAGTACTAAGGTAGTGAGGTAGTAAAACGCTGCAGTATCTTCAGTATGGATAACTTTTATCATCAAGTTATATCAGGTTATTCCTCTAAATCACTAATTCAACTTTTGCTACCATGCTACTTCCTGCTTCAGTTTTTACATAGAAAAATTCTTCTTATTCCCTCTCCCCACTTACATATAAAACATTTTGAATTATTTTATAGATTTACTACCTGAGATGCTTTTAACCTAAGAGGACAATGAAGCTGATAAATTAAACAACACTAGAAGTGTTACATAATTTAATTGCACAAAGTATATCTGCTAATAAATCATGGCAAACACATGGCACAGATGCTGAAGATGTTGATGGTAAAATTGACGTCAGAATGTTGGGGGTTGGATTTTGCCAGTCTTTGATCCAAAATATTCTCTGGTTTATGTCGTCTTTCGGAAATGCAAAAAGAAAAGACTCAGTGAGTAATTGAATGATCTTTCTTTCTTTGAATATGTATCTTGAAACATGGATATGTTTCCTATGACCTATTACTCTTCTCTGCTTGCTTTCTATCCCTCTCTAGCCACAGTGTTTTAGATCAGGCAAGTTGAATACATCTTTGTGAGGTACAATCTAATTAACCTGTTTTTAAATAAGATGGGGAAGAACAGGCCCTTAAGTTATAAAGCCATCATCATATGACCTGGTTTACCTCTAAGGGATTGGGTTTCCTTTTTCTTGTAACTTGATACGAGACCCCCATGTACAAAATCTTCACCCTATAATAATTCAAAACAGTGATGTGGAGTATACCTGTTGTTAGTATATTTGTTTCCTAAACCAATAGGAGCATGATTTTATCAGGGGACTTATTCTACCATTAACCTTGTGTCTCATTTCTAATTGGTTCAACCCATCCAGTGCTGCGATCTACACCTTTAAAATTTTATATAATATTTATTATAGAAGAACGTAAGAGCGGTGAGTGCCTGAAAGAACCTTTTAAGCTGATAATTAGTACGAATTTGCAGATAGAGATATTTATCATTTTAAAAACTAAATTACATTCCTGTATTGGCTAAGGTTACACAGTGATAATGCATTAGCTTGTCACCTCTGGAAGTGTCCACTTTCTAATATGATTTATTATATATTATCTGTGAAATGAATTAGGTCTCTAATTAGTTGCTGGCTGGCTCACCATGTTACAAATACAACACACTGTTCAGATAACCTTAAAGATTCTCAGGAACAGAATGAATGGGTTTGTTGCAAGTTAATATTAAGATGCATTGAAAAAATGAGTAAGCAGACTTGTGTCAAACAGGGTGTGCTCTTTTATACTGGTAATAAATCCAAATTAAATTCATCTAAAGGTAAGATTTTTTAATTTGTTTCTGTTAAACAGAGTACAGTTCAAAATGAGAGAGATAGTTTACACAACTAATAGTGTGGTAAGAATCTGTTATTTTGGCTGATTTATTTTATACTCAAATGTACAATAGCTGTTAAATATGCTGTACAAACAACTCTCTCCTACTGCCAATATTAGAATTGGTTGAAGTGTAGGACTAATGCAGAGGGATTAAAATTTACTTTGATTCATAAAAAAAAAAAGAGAGCTTCAAGTTTTATTATCACTTTTATTGCAGCTCTTTTACTTTAATAAGTTTTGGGGAGGTTTTGTTTTTGTTTTTTTAAAAGCAGATTTGTGAATCCCTTTTCCAATAGCATTTGTATTTCAATAACATTGTAATTAAATTGTCTATCACAGTTTTTAGGAATGTTGTAATTGCAACACAATTTATATTCCTGTAGCATATTCATTTAGGGATCATTGTGCCACTGTGCATGACTTTAAAACTTTTACTTCAATCTTTTGTTCTGTTTGACATCCAATGTTATAATCTTTCACTATTTGGGAAGTTGATTTCTTTCTTCATCATTCCATTTTCCTATCAACTGGCAAGTTTTGAAGAATCTTCTAATATTCTTTTTCCTAATGAACTAGATTTGCCTGTGAACATAGACACATAGAAGTAACGTAGGAAAAGGTTATTACTGGACAGGTCCAAGCTTATTAGAGCATAGGATTAAGCACTTTCTGTGTAAATTCGTGCTAAATTCATTAATAGTTTCAGCAGAAAAATTGTCTTTATATAATGTTTTTTCCACTTTTTTAAGAATGGATTTATTCCAAGTTTCCCCCCAAAATTATTCATATACTTGAAAAAGTATACCATCTATTCAAAAAAGTTTCATACATCTTTAATCTGTAATTATACTGAAATCAGAACAGTCCTATTAGGAATTATTTCATAAACTAATCTAATTGGAAAAAAAAAAAAAATAATCCAAGTTAAGAGTTAACCTCCTGCAATTGAACAGAACTTGGTCCATCTGTGCTGTGCTGCCGTACCTTTCATCCATCTGTGCTATTGCATCTTGTTTTAGTTGAATGTTTGCCATGTTTTGCTTTCTGGTCTTTGGGTTCATTTTGATTTTTTTTTTCCATCAATGTATTCTGATCAGAATTTTCAGTTTGAATGTGCTTGAAACTTGATGGAAATCAAAACCCAGCTCCAAATTTTGTGTCTCAAATCCTTAATATAAATTTAGCAATAACGTTGTTAAATTGGACTTAATTACCTTTTGCTTTTGAAATGACTTGGATTACCCCCAGAACTAAAACAATAGAATTATCTACTTGTGTCTCTTGAGTCCACATGGTCTCTGTTGGCTGGTTCTAGTTGCTATAGTTTTGCTTTTACAGGACAAAGTGCTTACAAGAATAGCAGCATTATGAAACTCGAAGAAAAAATGTCAGAGAGGTCTGCTCATCACATAAAATCTCACCTTTTGGGATTATGTTGATGACTGATATGATTGTCTTGGATTTTCATTGTAACTAGGCTTCAGCTGAAGAAAAAAGTCTCTTTTCCCCATTAATATAGGCTTTGGTAAAGTAGGTCAGTTAAATGTTTTTAGTAATTCTCAAATGTTTAGAGATTTTAAGCATATAAAACTCATTTGAAAATAAAGTAGGTATAAAGTAATCAGTATATACTTTAGTATCACTGATGCTTCTTAACTAAGAAGGATGAAATAATTTTAGAAGTGGTATTTTCAGTATTCCAACTGCTGTGGCCATTATTGATCCTTAAAAATACAAGGTATGTCTTTTAGAAAGCCCTCATCTTCATGTGGCTTTGTGTAATACTTCTGAAAATATAATAGTATCTTAATAAAATTACAGACAGTAGTGAAGATTGCAGTGCATGAGTGCCTACTGCAGTACTTTTTGTCCTTTACAGCATACCTGCCATGCTTGTGGAAAGAGTTGTGAGCCACGAGTATTCAAGACAACTGTCTTTGAATTGAGGACCTAGTCTACACAGTGCAATCCAAGAAATACTGTGCTTCTGTCAGCATCAAGCAGCTTGTTAAGCTGCAGTGCTGACATTTAATGATGGAAAAAAGGTCAGAATAGCAAAACAAACAAGCAACCCAGAAAAGGTTTACCTCTGATTTCTTTAGTCCTAAGTGATCAATACAGAATAGACAATTTCTGAAGAACAGATTGTGAGGCTCAGCTAAGCACAAAGTTCAAGTTGGAGAAAGCACAAATGATTTTTCTCTCTGAAAAAGGCTTGATATTTTCATATCATGGTTCATGAATGAGGTGCTCAGAGAACAGTTTACGGTGTAACAACCTATACCTAATTTGTCTGACAGAATAACATGTAGAAACCATTTTTTTCTTTAAGGAAATTTTGCCTTGGTAAATGTAATTATGTTTAGAAGTTTGCAAATTCACTATGAAGCTGGTCAGAGATTAATAAATAAATAAATTGAAGGCAGATCATATTCTCAACATGATGATTCTAAAGATGTTTGTTTGATAGCAGACCTAAAAATAATGTTAAGTATTGTCTGAATTTTTAATTTGTTTTATATTTCATAGTTTTTCATCTAAGACTGCCTCTGAAAGATTTTAGCATTAAGCAGTATTGCCAAAGAAAGAATGGGGTTAAAAAATTTTCATAAATGCCTCTGAGTATTCCACTGAAAATTTCTTGTAATTCAATGGAATTATAAACTTTTGAAAAGGAAATTCTGTCCATTCAGATTTATTCAACAGGTTAGCCTGATAACATTGCCTATCACAGAGGATCATTGCAATTATTTGCAACAGGCATGCTTTGTTGATAAAATTTCAGCCGAGAAAAACCCCAAAATAAGGCTAAGAAAATATATAAATATTCTACGATAAAAAACATTAAGCTGTTCTTCATTTTATTTCTGAAAGCATGTTCTTCTACAGTGAAGAGCAGGATGACTTTTTTTTTTTTGGTCAGGAGCATATTAATTTTTTTCCTCCTGAACTCATGCAAATACAGCCAGCTGGGCTAAATTATGTGCCTCAAGACATGTAAATCCATAGACATTAAATGAGGACCTCTTTGAACTGTAGGTTTTGAATCCCCTAAATAGTTGTTTCCTGTTAAGCATGATAGGTCTGGAGCAGAAGGATAATTTCAGCACAGCTAAAACCCTGCATGCTCCTAACAAAGGTGGAACAGAGGGGCTTTCTCTTCTGGAAACTAAGTATTTTATTCCACTTCCTGGTGTTAATAATGTGTGAGAGAAGCCCTTGAATGCAGAGGGAATAAAACACTGACAGAAACACCGGAGGGCAAAAGAGTAGTAAACAGCTCATTTCTATACTCTGAAAAGTCAGAGTGTGTCTGGTTCTCCTGGGATGTGCAGAATCATATCTGAAAGACCTGGAGAAGAATGTGGGAGAAGATAGCAGGGAGCACAGCTTTAGGTGGGTCTGTGTCTGGAAACTGGGATACTGGCTGAGGGGAATAAGGGCCATCAGAAAGTTATGGTTCTAAAAAGAATGCATTTTCTCTTCAATTGCCTTTTCCTCAGGGAGAGGGTAGTTATATCTAAGCTCTCTAAGCTTGCTGACTGTCTTCAGCAGAACTAGCTGGCATGTATTGTAGGGGGGAAGAAAACACACTCAGGAGTAATACGTTCTCTTTTAATTCTTTGGAGCTTTGGTAAATATTTTTGTCATTCCCATGTCCTGGGAAGTAAACATTTTTTTAACCTACATCTGTTTTTTTAGGGTTTTTTTTTTGTTTTGTTTTGTTCTGTTCTTTTTTTTTTTTTATTTTATTTTATTTCTTCCTCCCTGTACACTAAGTCACTACTCATTGTGAAGAAAAACTAAACCTTCCAAAATTTCTAGTCTAGCAAAAAAAAGTTTTGTAAAGCTAGTTATTGCAATATGTTTTATCTATTTTGAAACTAAAATATCTTTTTTTACCTTTTTTCTTTATCAGTAAGACTGGTAAGTAACTCCTTTGCTATTTCTTCCATCAGAGAAGATAGCGCTTTCTACATAAATTACTGTACTTTATTGAAAACACTTTTTACAAACATTAATATATTTAAGTACAGCAATATGGCCTTTGACAAGGTCCCCCAAAACATCCTTCGCACCTAAATTAGAGATACAGTTTTGATAGATGTACTGTTATGTGGATGACAAATTGGTTGGATAGCCACATCCAGAGGCTAGTGATCAATGGTTCAATGCCCAGAGGAAGATCAGTGATGAGTGGTGTCACTCAAGAGTCCACCTTCGGATACATGCTGTTTAACATGTTCATCGATGACATGGACAGTGGGATTCAGTGCACCCTGAGGAAGTTTACAGGTAACACGAAGTTGAGTGGTGGGGTTGATGTGCCTGAGGGAGGGGATGTCATCCAGAGGGACATGGACAAATTTGAGAAATGGGCTCATCAGAACCTCATGAGGTTCAATAAGGCCCTGTGCAGGTCCCTGCACCTGAGTCAAGGCAACCCCCAGTATCAATGCAAGCTGGGGATATATTGATTGGGAGCAGCCATGTGGAGGACTTGGGGGGACTTAAGAACTAGCCGTGAGCAAGCAACATGCATTCACAGCCCAGAAGGAAAACTCTACCCTAGCCTGCATCAAAAGAAGCACAGCCAGGAGGTCAAAGGAGGAGATTCTGTCCCTATACTCTGCTGTGGTGGGACCCCATCTGCAGTACTGCATTCAGCTCTGGATTCCTCAGTACAGGAAAGGCATGGATCTGTAGGAGCAGGTCCAAAGGAGGGCACAAAAATGATCGGATGGATGGGACACTTCTTCCATGAGGAAAGGCTAAGAGAACTGGGGCTGTTCAGCCTGGAGAAGAGAAGACTCTGGAGAGACGTTATGGGGCCCTTCAGTACTTAAAAGGGGCTTATAAGAAAGATTGGGACCGACTTTTTAATAGGGCCTGTTGCAACAGGACAAGAGGTAAGGAATAGTTTAAACTAAAAGAGAGTAAATTTAGACCAGGTGTAAGGAATGGGGTGTGTGTGTGTGTGTGTGTTTGTGTTTTGTTTTTTCTTTTTTATTTTTATGAGGGTTGTGAAGCACCCGTTTCCCAAAGTGGCAGTAGACCTTGTATCCCTGGATACATTCAAGGTTGGATGGGTGTCTGAGTAACCTGATCTAGCTGAAGATGCCACCCCTCATTGCTAGGCAGGGGTGGATTCAGATGACCTTTAAACGACCCTTCTCACTTGAACTATTCTGTGATTCTGTGATTCTATGATTATTGTAACAATTAAAGCTGCATAACTGGGAAAGAAGGAAACTGACGAGTATGACTTGTTCCTGCTTGGCTGGTAAGTAGGTGCTATATCTCATGGAATAAAGAACTGGAACCTCATGTGATGGGCAAATATTGTGAACTGTCATCCTGGTAGCTGTGGATTGCCTACATTAATGTTTGTTATTGACTCGTAACTCAGTAGTTGTGACTGCATAGAGGTCACTGGAGGATACAGCTTCAAAAATTCCTCTTTAGCTTTTCCCTTCTTTTTCTTCCTTTTCACATCTTCAATAGAAGTGAAGATTCTTGGACAGGATATCTGTTTCTCATGCTATCGAAGAAAATTAGAATGAGAGAAATCCTATGTATACAAAATTGTTTTCTGGATGACAGTAGTGATTTAAATAGTATCGATAACACTGTATACTTAGATGGCAGATTTGTTGGTCATTAGCAGAAATTAACTTCCAACTTGCTGACACCTAATTCATCAAGATCCTTCCTGATGAAATGCACACTTCCAGGTGAAGAGTGAAATATTTTCTGCTTATGAAATTAAACGAGTAATATCAAGACTCCTGGTACTGTAGGACACATTACACTTAAATTATGTGCATGACTTTATAATTTATGCATCAGACCTGTTACAGAATATGGCAAAGTAAATTGCTTCCAAAATGATTCAGTAGCCTTTAGTTTATTGAAATAATTTTGAAAATTTAACAGGAAAATTTACATGCATATTATTATTTTCATAATAGCAGACATAGTGTTAGGACTGAAGGAAGGACAATCTTTTGAAACAAGTTGCTAGCTCTGAGTATTACATATGGTGATAGAAAGATAAAATGAGATGAAGCAAGCAGTTTGAAATTAGTCGGATGACGCCAAGTGTCTAGGAGATCGCCTAGAGGTGGCAGGAGTCTACTGCGCCTGGTTCCTTGTGTTACAGCAAACACTCTAAACCGCACAGTAGCTCTTCTGTGTGAATGGCTTCAGCATACTGCCAGTTCTCCTCCCACAAGTAAGCAAGATACACGTAAAAATGCAGGAATGGAGGGAGTACAGTAGGGAAGTGTTCACTATAGATATAAGAAAAAACAGTCTAGCTTTATCATGTGATTAGTGTTTTGTATCTTACTAGAACAAAATTAATTGTCACTCTGCAAATAGCCTCAGAATTACGTTATATATATAACACTCAACTAAAATTAACATCTTAGCTAAGAGATTCATTCAATGCTTCAGTAACGGAAATTTGAATCTAAGCCGTATTTAATGTTTCATGGCAGGATTCTGGGATAAAAATATTATTTTATTTAGCCATGACCTTTGAAACTCATGCTGTATTTAGAAATCTCTGACATCAAATCTATTTAAGGCCATAGTTACAGCTTTCCTACAATTAGAGAAACTCTAAATAGCCTTGCTAGAATAATATTTTCAAAAACTATGATGAATAAATTTGATATCATATGTTAGTGGAAACAATGTCAGTAAACATTCATAATAAATGTAAGATTTACATTTTTTAAGTGTAAAATAAAAACTAGAGTTTGCACATTTTAATTCTGTGTCAAGCTTTTTCAGATTATTTTTTTCTTATTTCTCAACCCATCCTAGGATACATACTCACAATAAATTCTCATAGAGATTTCACTAACACAATTACCAAGTTTAATTCGAAATGCAGAATAATTCTGATTTAAACTGAAATTGCCTCAAAGCACAATACAAGATGTATTTACCAAGAGATAGATAAAGGAAAAAGAATAAAAAATCAAATAAACTTTTAAAATGGATACCACAATTAAGTACATTAGAATCTTTAAGCAGATAATGGCTAGTGTGAGAAAAGTTACAGTTGTTAGATCACCCTAGTGACAATGCTGCCTCCTTAACAACACACACAAAACATTGGAAAGATGTTTGTGACCACTGTTTTCCCTCACCGTTTCCAAAAGATCTCAGTTAAACCCACACTACTTAACTCCCCTTTAAGATCCATTTAGACTAGCCTTCCTTTTATACAAGAAAGTCTGAGGCCTTCTATAAATAAAACAAGCATCTGAAAATCTGCTAATGCAGCATGGCCCCAGTAGATACTTTTACATACATCATTATTAAGTGGAAAGAAAATGTTATTGAGGTGATAAAATATTGGCTTGCTTTATATAGGAAACTCGCGCAACAGTTAACTCTGGCAGATCTTCAACTTGCACTGGCAGAGGTTTGATACACTTGCAGAAGCCTACACCACACCTAAGCACAGTGGGGCAGTTCCCCTCCACTTTCCCATATGACACCCACTATTTGAACACTGAACTTGAGTGAGCGTCAGGACCTGTAGCACAAAGTGTCAGAAGTAAGAACACTGAGCAATCCAAAATTTGTGTGAAACGCAAAAGGTTTAAATAAAATGTGCAATTAATTCTAAATCTAGAAAATTAATCTCTCTTTCTGTCCTGGGTTCAGCAGTAGCAGTCATTTTTCTCCTTCTTAGTAGCTAGTGCAGTGCTATATTTGCATTTTTTGGCCTGGGAACAGAGCTGAAAACGCTGATGTTTTTTGTTGCTGCTCAAATGTTTGGTCCGGCCAAGGACTTTCTGAGCCTCATGCTTTGCCAGGGAGGAGGGGAAGCCGGGAGGAAGCAGAGACAAGACACCTGACCTAAACTGACCAAAGAAGTATTCCATACCACAGCACGTCATGCCCAGGAGGTAATGGAGAGTTCCCCAGTAGGGCTAGTGGACTGCAGGGTTGGACGAGGTATCGGTCGGTACTCGGCTGAGGGGAGTGGGGTGAGTTATCTGTTGGCTAGTGCTGAGGTGTTGTATTCTCTTCCTTTGTTATTTCCTTTATCATTATTATTACTGGTGGTAGCAGTAATGATCTGTGTTATACCTTAGTTACTCAACTGTTCTTATCTCAACCCGTGGGAGTTGCATTCTTTTCGATTCTCCTCTCCGTCCCTCCAGGAGCAGGGGGAGGGCAAGAAGTGGGGGGAGTGAGTGAACGAGGTTTGTGGTTGGGTTTAAACCACGACATCTTCCCACTTCAGTAAAGTCTTAGCAAACGAAACAGTACTACTTTTCTTTCACTGCTATTGTGTCAGAGTAATTCTAAACTTAAGAGGCTAAATATTGATTAGAATCATTCATTATAATCAACAGCTGTTACCATCCTCAACAAAGCAGAATAGCTATATTTATAACGTCATCATTCATTGAAGCACACTGAAATGGTAAACTGATTCAAATAACCTCTTTTTCAGAAAGGGGGGCAAATAATACTATAAATATGCAAATTACATTTGTCTAGTTAGTATCTATATTTGTTTTCACAGCACTTATAAATGCCATATTGTTCGTATTATGTCAATTGGCAGTGTTTTTACTTACAGTGGCAGGCTGAACAAATAAACAGTATTTCCAACTGATTACATTTCAAAAAGGATAGATAACCAGAATAACTTCTAACAAGGCAAAATACAATAGTCATACAGTTTCCAAGATTCAGGTGCTTGTATTTAGAAAAGAAGGCATAGTGTGCTTTCAAATATAAACAGGCAATGCCTTCCTTGAGGTTTTTTTTTTTCTTTTTTTGGTGAAAATGATGTTATAATGAGGTCTCCATATTTCACTTAGGCTACTATAAATGATGGTATCCATAAATATTTTATCTTTATTAGTACCCAGTGGAAGAACAGAAAATGCCAACAGAAGGCATCCAGTAGGGAAATACGTCCAATAGCAGACTGAAGGGCAATTCCAGCCTCTGTGTGATATGACAGTTGGAGTAACCCTTTTTGGAAAAGAAGCTTAACCTACAAACCTGACAAGTCTGCAGCAAATTCCTCACTGGTGGGGAGGGATAGGGTTAGAGTTAGGGTAAATAATCTGCAACTTCCTGTTGATGTGTCAGTGGCCAATGGCATCTGCTTCCAAACAGAATGATATCAACTTTATCCCCCGTGAGCAAGTTAGTGAAAATGTCAGCACTGTTTTGCTTGTGGATCTTGCAATCTTCAGTTGACCCTGTTTTCCGCTCTGTTCTAACTGGCTGCAAGTCTGATTAAAGTCAAGAAATTACAGTATTAAAAATGTGTTTCAACAGCATATGACTGTATAGCTGTTCACTGAACTCTGCTAGTAAAGCCTCTTTCCCAGTTCATTATTTAACAATAGTGGTGACAGCTGTTTGCAGCAGTCATCTCTGGTGATTTATTTCAGCTCACCTTGATTTTGAGAGATACTCAGACTTTTTTTCATATATACTTGACAGAGTTCCTACTGATTGTTAGTATGATTCTTAAAAATCTGAAAGGCCAAAAGGTGATTACCTTACTTCCTTGGAAGGTGTGTTATTTAAGTTGCATCTAACTGAAGCATTTGGGAACAACCTTGCAGGGAAGGTGATGTACAGACTGAGTACACATTGGTGTTGGGCATTAAAACTTCTGAGCTACATTGTCCTGGAAATGTCAAAATATCAGAAATATCTTGGGTGTTATTATAACTTTCAAGGCAATATTAAAATCTTCGACATCTCACAGCTGAATGACAGTTAAAGCCGCATGCTAATTTACCCTACTCCAAGAGATAGCAGAACAAACAACGGTTCTGGAGACTCAAGATTATCATTGTAGATATTATACTAGGTGGAAGAAGAGTTATATTTTACTTTTATGACCTCTGTGGGGCTAGCCTACATTTTGTGTAGGGCACAGCAAGTCAGATATGCTTGTAGTCTGTAAAGGATCAGAGTTTATCTACCTGTGCTGTCTTAACCCTTTGCTGATGCATCAGATATGATTATTGCTACTTAAAAAGTCAGAATCATGAAAAAAGCACACCTAACATTCTAAGAGGATGGGGAGTCTTTCGAGTCTTTCTTCTCTTTTAAAAACCCAATCTCATTGTGGATACTTCGACTTGAGTATTAAACACATCATAGTTTGTAGAGTTTCTGTCTACATGAAATTATACATATTTGACAGCAGTACATAAATTAATACATAATGACTGATTTAATCAAGGAAGTTTTAGTTTGTAGTTTACATTAAAAGAAAAACTTCTGTTTAAAGAAAAAACAAAGAAAAATCAATATCCTGTTTCCCTGAACAAAAAGGTATTTACTAATGTAGCACCGTATCAAGAGAGATAAGCATGAAGGCTGGTAATATGAGCTAGACCTGGAGCTGTTTAACAGGACACAAAAATGAAGCAGGAGAAGGAGATCTAAGAAAATGGTTCAATTTCATCAAAATAAATACCTTTTTCAACTAAAGAGAGAGTTAACTAGCAGAAGGATTAGAGGTCATCACATACAGCTAATTAGAACTGAAATAGAAGGTAGTATAATCCAACAGCTGCAAAAATTTAAGTATTCTTTGGCTTTGAAAGATTAGTATTTACTCTCTATTTATTCAACTAAATTGTCACATAAGTGGAAAGCTGAAGGGTAAGGCACAAAGCTCTCTGTGATCCATGGCAGTGAACACTATTCCCAGATTTTACAAATTGACTTAGTGTATGCACCTCCCTGCAAAGGAGAGGGACAGCTCTAAGAGTTCGATGAGAACTGCTACACATAATCCAAATTTGAAAGAGATAATTGTCATGGTTTAAACCAAGCTGCCCGGCCACACTTTTCTGTGGAATCATAGCTACATTTCAGTCACAGAGTTATGTTCCATTTGGTGAAGTATGATAAAGCCTGGGCCTTTGGCTATGTAGATGAAAAATACATAAACCTTGAGCCTTCTCACTGGAAACAAATGAAAATTTAACACAGCCTAGAATATTTGTTATTAAAAAAATAAACCCAACAACCCAAACAAAAATGAACCAAACAAAACCCCTTTTTCTTAGAGCAGCAGAGTATACCAGGGCTCCTAGGGAACTTCCTCTGTGGCTTTTTTTCATCTCAATTCCTCAGAAGAGGTAATACCACTCTTGAAAATTGTGCTTCATGATTTTACCGTCTGTGTCTTTCTCTTTGGTGTGCTGTCACATATGGGAACATAAGGAAAAATATTTGAAATGGAAAAGTAAAAAGATAATTTCATGATTTACTATTTTATGTAAAGAAATTACCATTGCCTTAGGAATTAAAAGATTAAATTCTTCAATATTAAAACTTTCAATAAGGGCATTTTTTATTTTTTTTTTTTTTATTTTCTAATCAGCACTATGAATCTCTAGGAATGAAAATATGAGATACTTCAATATTAAACTTTTAATAAGGGCACACTTTTATGATCTGCACTATGAATCTTATATATAGAAGAGGCAAAATTGATCCAAAGCTGAATCAATAAAAGAATTGTTAATATTTCATTAGGTATTGTCCAATTCTTTTGAGTTTTTCTGAGACAGTAGCTGTAGGAATTTGCTCGTAATACTAATTACGAAGAGCTATTTTTCAGAAACTCTTTGATTTAGATAAATTTTGATGGAAAATTCTGCTGAATTTGGGGGGAGAAGATAGGTAGATATTTGGATTTTATTTTTTTTTCTTCTTAATAGCTTCAAGTTTAAAGACAGGTTTTAATTAACTAAGTGCATTGAGCCATTAAGAAAAAGGTTCTACTAATCTAATCCAAATATCAACTGCTGTTTGTTCTTTTGCTTTGTTGTTTCATCACCAATTCTGACAGCCTAGGGTCTTTCATGGAAGATAATGTTTTTTAAATTTCTAAAATATTTTAGTTTTTTTTTCTGAGGTTACACTTGGTTAAATCTTATCCATTTATGTTGAACATGTTAGAATCGCACATGCCTATGTCTACATACAGTAGACATATTTTGCTAGTAGTAGAAAAAAACTGTTGTAAAGTGGTTGCCTGTCTTGGTTGCTTAATGGTAGCTGAAAATAGTCAGGTTCCAATGATTTGAAAGTTGTTAAAACTATCTAAATATCTAAATGGCTTCATAATAAAGAGAAGGTCTTGAAAGTTATCTTCATTAGTTCCAATAGTGAAATGGTCATCAATGTGATGGAAACTACTTGAAGAAGTGCCTGCCTGGAGGCAAATTTTCTCTAGGGCAGTCTGCAGACTCAGAAGTATTCTTATGAACAACTTCTAAGGCTCCCAGGAGACCAGAGTTAGATGTTATTTAAATTGTCTAGATATTACTTTTACTTTCTTTTCTTATGCCTACTGCCAAAGAAAAAGAAAAAAAGCATACCCAAGTTACTTTATTTCCTCACTGTATGGAAGGATCAAGAATACACATCATCAGTTTATTTCTGTGTACATGGCTTCTAAGTCCAAATAGTCTGCATGAACAGAACAGGCTTATAGTTCACTTGTAGTATGAATAATCAGAAAACATTCTGTGTTGAAACATATTGCAGAATAAATTAATCTAAGTCCCCTTCCATTTTTTAATTGTAAGCTGTCTACAAAAGTACGATTGCTTAATTTACATATTAACATAAAGGTATAGATAGATGCTGTCCTTTGTTTTATTGTGATTATCAGGCTTTGGGGTACGCACAACAGCATATTGTAAAAATAAATGAATTAATGCCTTGAATTCTCTTTCTAAATCTGCATATAAAAATAATCAAGAGTAATTCATTCCCACTGTTTTTTGTGGTTGTTTATAATGCGTATGGAGAACCCATTGAGAACTAAAGACTCTTTGGAAAAATAAATAAATAAATATGTAAATTATTGCTCTAAGGACCAGAAACACAAAGTTATCAGAGTCACCTCCTAACAGGTAACAGATTTTGAACACATTTTAAAACTTCTTTGTACCAGCATTCTGCGATAAATTTAGTCATTACATTAACCTCATAAATTTATCAAGATCAACAGATCCATCAGCTATAATTGGTATGCCTAGAAATTTTTCTGTTGGCAATAAAACACAGTTTGATGAGTAGCTTCTGTAATTTCCATTCAGCTGTCAGATGAATCAAGTGGAATATACTGTAAATTGTCCTTTCTTAACTCCAGTCATTGACATTTTTCCTTTGGTAAAGCTAGTTTGATCTGATCTGACTGGGCAGATGTTTACACCCCTGCAGATTCTGTAGGAGTCAATGAAGCTTCACACAATCTTATAGCAATTTGATATAGCACTGCATTGAGTATGTGCTGCAGCGGCTCTTATCTTTTCAGAAATATTAAAACAATTGTGTAAAAATTCCAGACCATGACTGGTAAAGAGGAAGAAATTCTCACTTTTCTTTCCTCAATAGCAATTTGTTGCTAACTTAAAATTATAAATCTTTTCTGGTTTCTTAAAGAAAATAACTCTCATTTTTTCATGGCTTTTAATTTCTGTGCCAAAAGTGAGCATAATGTAGATGAAAGTGAAAAACAAAAGCATATTTCACTTGTTTTATATATTTATTCTCTTGACAAAATTATTGAATGCATTCATCATCAAGATGTTAAATCTTTGGAAAATCTGACTGAATAAAGGAAGAGCCTTCAAGTGTTCTTCTTTTCTGGGGTGGGGAGACAGATGGTGAGGACTGAAGAGAAAGGAAGGAGAAATTACCCCAGGCAAGATAAGTTATAAATTTAAGTCTTTATTTTTGAGATAAGACTGATAAATGCTATAGTGATTACATTTTTTCTTGTCCACATTTTGCAAAATTGTATAATGAAAAAGCAGATGAAAATGTCATCAATGTTACTAGCTAATAAATACAAAAAAAAAGAGCTTTTATTGGGAAGGTCAACAAATAATATATAAGAAGAGATCTCACCATAAGTATAAAGCACACAAGAAATTTTGTTGTTAGAGAAATCTTGGAAAGTTAATGCATCCATTTACATGCTAATGTAGCTAATGCTTCCTGCTATTAAGAATTTGGATCCAAACGTAAATCCTGTCAGAGTGCAATAATTTTCTGCAGACCATGGTACAAACATACAAGTTAAATTCTGTACTACGTATAAGCCATATAACGTTATGCAGAAATTTTAAGAATGTTAAACACACTGTTAGAATAAGGTATTTTAAATTTAGATGCTGCTCCTAGCCTGACCTTTCCTTCTAACTCCTAAATTGAAGGCCTTAAATATACTTGGAGTCAGAATCAAGCCCTTTTGGAATAGTTGCCATCACCTACAATTATTTATTTTAGCAAACAGAGCCATCTATCCCTTCAGGTCCTTAGCCACACACAAGTGTTGTTAAAATAAGTCTGCTGTCCTGGGTTCAGCTGTAACAGTTATTTTTGTCCCTCTTAGACTCTCATGCTCAGCCAGTGAGGAGGGGCATGAGAAGCCAGGAGGAAGCAGAGACAGGATACCTGACCCATACTAGCCAAAGAGGTATCCCATACCACAGCACATCATGCCCAGTATATAAACAGGGGGGGAGTAACTCGTAAGGCTCAGATCACTGCTCAGGTCGGGCTGGGTATCGTGTGGTGGGTGGTGAGTGTCACTTGTGATTATTGTTGGGTTCTTTTCCCCTTCCCTTTTTAGTTTTATATTCTCTCCACTTGTTATTTCCCTTATCATTATTATTATTACTGGTAGTACTAGTAGTAGTTTTGCATTATACTTTAGTTATTGGACTGTTCTTATCTCAACTCATGGAGCTTGTTGTGGGGAGTGAAGGTGATAAGATTTGCATGAAAAAGAGTTTGGGAATGAGCTCTGAGGCCTTGGTGCTTGACAAGCCCTGGGGCAATGAATTGAAGGACAGGAAAGGTAAACAAGCAAGCCTAGGGAGGATGGGCCAGGATGTAGCTGTGGTGGGAATCTCAGTTGAAGGCCATAGGATGTGGGGGTTGTGAGAGGGTCTGCAACGTTGTGATTGGACTATTTACCTGGAGAGTTTCACAGTGGCCAATGAGATTGAACGTTGTATGTATGTGCAGGTTGGGAATGTACTGAACAAGGGGATAAAAAGGGCTTGGTGGTAATAAACGAGGACTCGAGTCTCTGCATCAACTTGAGTCCATGTCGTGAAATGACACAGCTTATATTCTTTTGATTCTCCTCCTTATCTGCCAGGAACTGGGGGGGAAAAATGGGGACGTGAGAGAGCAGCTGCATGGTTGCTGTCTAAGCTCAAGCCATGACATATGCAGAGTTCATTTCTTGATGTGTTTTATGCTAAGTAAAAGTTCTGTGTAGTGAATCCAGCAGTGTCTAGACTTTGATAATCCCTTTAGTCTATCCCTTTTAATCTATTAGACCTTTCTAACACTGTCATCTGTATTTTCCTCATTTCTAAATGGTAGTTTGCGAAGCCAACAATAATAAAGTTTGAACGTTATGGATGTCCTCTGAACAACTGATCACTGAAAATTGACTTTTGAATGCTGACATCACTCTTGTTTATGTGTGACTATCTATGTACATATTATTGAACATGTGTGTATATTTACATATACACCTACATATGCATACATCATATATATATTCACACACACATACAGTGTAGTGAACACAAGAACAAGGGGTAATGGGTTAAAACTTAAAAAGGGGAAATTTAGATTGGATATAAGGAGGAAATTATTTCCTGTTAGGGTGGTGAGGCACTGGTATGGGTTGCCCAGGGAGGTTGTGAGTGCTCCATCCCTGGCGGTGTTCAAGGCCAGGTTGGATGAAGCCTTGTGTGGTATGGTTTAGTGTGAGGTGTCCCTGCCCATGGCAGGGGGGTTGGAACTAGATGATCTTGAGGTCCTTTCCAACCCTAACTATACTATGATTCTATGACTCTCAATTATTCAGCACTTGTGAGAGACCATGCACAGAGCAATCTATATCCCAAATTTGAAAATGAGCTCAATTAACTATTGAGCTTTCATTTTCTGTACTGTGTTCCTCATCCGATTATACCTATTTAGACTTATTAAGAAACTTTTGTCTGGTAGGTCAATATAACAGTAGCCTAGATCTTTTTAAGAAATAAAACCTGTAACTATACAAGTAGCTAAAGTAAATTCAAGTAGCTAAAAATAGTAACCTTAGTGTTTGCAAAGAGTTCAATTCACAGTTCAGGGTGCAGGACTAATCCCATCATTTAGTTTCTAAGAAAATCATGTTAGAGAGACTAGTGTGACTACTGATAATTATAAAGAATATAATATAAACCCTCTGCAGTATGCTAAATAAGGCAATATAGAAAGCTTTATGATAAACACAAAGGATTTATACAATACTGGGTAGATTGAGATGCCTGCACTCTACAGTATTATGTATTCAGAAGAAAAGTAGCTACATGTACATGGATTTTGACTTAGGCAGCTGAGCTTGACCTGTGGGATCAAGCATGATAAATCTATATCCAGATCTTATATCTTCATATATAATTAAGTCTGTTCATGTGGCAAGTGGTATGCTATTCCCTTCCCTCTTTTGTCTTCACAAAATGTTGATGACAAGTCTTTCTGATGATCTTTTAAAAGATGAAGTTATCAAAGCAATTTAAATAATAAACGTGAGTTGGGGCAAAAAAAAATTAGGCTGCAAATTTGGGTTTGACAAGGACTCAACTTTTGAGACTTCTGTACAGATCTGTCTAAGGCACCTTGTAAGGTATTGGTGTCTGCTGGCTCCAGCAGAGTCTGTTGTTTATAACAATTTAGAACACCTAGAAAAGCATGCTTTGTGACATATGTGATTACATATTATCTTCTGGAAAGTCTATTAGCCACCTAACGATTTCAAGTTTTCTAGAAACAGATGTGTGGAAAGGAGTACTGCAGGAATCTAGGCATTAATCCAGACCCAGACTGTAATATCCTGTACCCCAAGATGGTAGAGCATGAGCACTGAATCTGCTCACATGTACGATGTTCCTTGGTTCCGATTGGCCTTTGCAGCCTTCAGTCTGTTCTTTTTTATATACTGCCTTATGCTGGTAGCTGTGAATCTCAGTCAGGAGAAACATGCTGACTGTGCTGTCAGTAAGTGCTTCAAAGTAAAGATCGTATGCCATGAACTTTTTTTTTTTCCTTCATTGTCCTAATCACATGCTCTGGTTCCTCTGTACGGAAAGTAATATTCCTTTAGTTTTTTTCTGATCTGCCCGTAAGAGCGACCTTTTAGCATTTCAGATGTCTTGAGGATTTTGATGATTTATTTAATGGAACATTTTTATAAGGAAGTTTTGTTCTCTTATGCTGTTTTACTGTAGAAAGGCTAGCCTAAAATTTCTCTTGCCACTGGAGCAAAACCACTATCTTAAGTCAGATACCTTTTAAAATGTATTTTATGCTTACAGGCTTCACATTGGAAGTGAAAGCATTGACAAAGTGAATGAATTTAATGTGTTGTGGTTTGGGTTCCTCCTACTTCTTTTTAAATTTTTATTGCTTTGTTCCACTTTTGTAAATAGTCCTTATTATTTGAAAGGCTTCTAGAAAAGAAAAAAGAGATCTTTTACATATTCTGATAAATGTGCCTTGTAATTTATACACTTAAAGTTATGTTGCCCCCCAAAAAATCAGTAAAACTTCAGTGACTAAAATGATTTTGTCTAGGACTGTTCAGCTACTGCTGATATCAATGTTGTCCATGTTTACTATTAGAATTTACAGTTAGAATTATGTAAAGTTAAATCTAGCCTTAAGCACTACCAGATACAGGATTAAAATATTACTAGCTATGGCTTAAAGTGAGAAGAAGAAAAAAACCCCAAACATTCCCCTTTCTCTAAAAATGTCAACCAACCTTCCCTTGAAAATCCACCATGATTCTTCAAAAAAATTTTCATATTAAAAAAATGTCATAAAAAGGTCTGTTTCAGCTGTTCTAAGAGATAGATGACATTTTTTTAATTTCTATTTTTTGTTTCAGTATTGTGGAGAAAAATATGCTAGGGGACAGTATTCCAGAAAATACTCTTTAAAATTTTCCTTTTATTAAACAATTCTATTTGAAAGTTATTTTTGCTTTCTTCAATTGTTTCATGCTAGTCATTCTGGTTGCAGTCCAAGCCCATTTCAGTCTCTTCCTCTGTCCATTATATGTGGCTTAAAAACAGTGAATTGTGTCTAGTTTCTCCTTCATTCTCCCAAGAATCAAATTCTAGGGTGTTTTGATTTTTCCTCCATTTTCTCTGTGGAACTGTGGCTCCTTTTCAATGAAAGCAGAACTAATCTATGAGCTTCCTTCAGTCTCTTTGCAGCACAGATCATGTTTTTCTAAACCTGCAGATCTAGCAGGCTTAGAAAGCATGTTATAAGCCACATTTTTCTCCCTGTGGAATTAGGAACTTAGTAAAAACAACTTTTCTGCTCAGAACAAAATTAGTACAATAGCTTGATGGTGAGAAAACTTAATCCTGTCAAATTAAGCTTCATGAATAATTCACTATGTCCAATTTTATGTTTAACCCATTATTAATGATAGAAAGTGTCCGTACACCATCCATGCTTTTTAATAACAATTTTCTAGTACTTGTAGAAAAAAATATAATGCTAATATCTCTGCAGTGTAGTTCTGTTTTCTTCTTATTTGAACTTTGATACTGAATCTTAAGCTGTTGGAGATATCCATATTATTATTGTTGACTTTTTTTTTTTTTCCCCCTGGAATATCTTAGATGTTTATTTATATATATGAAAAATATTACAAATGCAAGAGAACTAATAAGACTTTTATAACCTTATTACATGAGAATATTTCAGAAAGTAGCACAATATTAAATAAGGTGACTTACAGGAGATTTCGAACATACACAACTCACAGATTTAAGTTTTTAAATTGGTGCGAATAACATTAGAGTTGTCCAGACATAATGTTGCAGTTGCTAAGCAATACTGTGTCCTAAACAGACTCTTAGCAGAACAAGAACAATAGCCCCACTGAGTATTAGCTTTCCGATGCTCAAACTTAAAGATATGTCTTAGTCATCAAGTTTATGAAATCCAGAATATTGTCAAGGTAATTTCAAAATTGTCTTTGCTTAAACCTTGAAAGGCAGTCTTATACTTGTTAACAAGTGTTTTATGTTGGTAGTAATAAGTCATTGTGTAAAAATGATGAAAAACAATTTCAATGTAGGAAGAGTGCCCTTAAGACAATGTAAGCTCTGGAGGTGTTTTGACCCATTTTGTACTGCCTAAGATCTCTGAATTGTTTTCGTGGTTGATTAGATTGGGTATCACTGCGCATTAGATTGGGTATCACAAAGGAAGAAGAGATAGAGAGGCCTGAGAGAAAGAGGTGATAAGAGGACAGTTTACTCTCCAGTTGTAAATAGGAGTTACAGTTCATTTTAAACCTGTAGGCCTTTACACGATGTTTCAATAGACCATGTGTGCTTTCAAAGAGGTGGGTAGATTGAAGGATATTGCCAAACCTATTTTTTCAAAGCACTCTGGTTGGAAGGAGTTGTTGATTATTTTTTTTGGACTGGGGATTTTTTGTTCTTTTTTGGCATAGAGAGGGGTGCTTGGGGAGGTTCTGAGTTGAAACTGAATCAGCTGTTTAAAAGTTAATTTTCTGCAAAGTTTATTTCATGCTAACAGAGGTCATATAAGTTTAATTTGAAGTTGGATACATGATTGGGTAATACTGGTATGTTGTTGCTGTTGAAGCCAAATGATGAATGTTCTTGTTTTTCTATGTGGGCTTGCATGGATGTTGAAGATAAGGACTAGGTGGTGTATATACTACATCTGCTATCCTTTTGATTAAAAGAGACATTAAGAATAGTACTAGGCCACCTACTATTGCAGTAGATTGCTGTGTGTCGTGGTTTAAACCGATCCACACAGCTTGTCCACTCACCCCCCCGCCCCGACCCTCCCCACTCCCAGAGGGATGGGGAGGAGAACCAAGAGAACGCAACTCCTATGGGTTGAGACAAGAACAGCCCAGCAAACAAGGTACAACACAAATCATTCCTGCTACCACCAATGACAATATTGATAAGAGAAAATAACAAGAGAATACGATATCACCGCCGAACGAGTTTGACCCGCCCGAAGAGAGACCGTGTTCTTCCGGGTAACTCCCAGTTACCTCCCTGGGCATGACGTGCTGTGGTATGGAAAACCTCTTTGGCTAGCTTAGGTCAGGTGTCCTGTCTCTGCTTCCTCCGGGCCTCCCCTCTTCCCTGGCAGAGCATGAGACTCACAAAGTCCTTGGCCAGAATGAACATTACTTAACAACAATTAAAAACAATCGGTGTTATCAGCTGTCTGCCCAGGCTGGAAGTCAAAACACAGAGCCTGCACCAGTTACTAAGAAGGAGCAAAACGGCTCCGGGTAAACCCAGGACACGGTGTTAGGAAAACTAAGTGAAAATAATTCAGAATACTTTTCGAGTTTTGTAGGTGATGTTATTGCTCTGAGTAGTAGTATTCAAGTTGTGGTCATGATAGCATGATCCAGAGCTGTTTGTAGGGTCATACTGATTTTTAAAAATTAGAAACAAAGGTATAGGATGGTGTCTAAAAGTGTTCTGTTTTTTAGTCTTAAATATTTGGAAGGCATGTTTATAAATAACAGTAGCCTAAGTAGGAAGTTATTTTGTGGAAGTTATTCCTTGGAGATGTTGAAAAATAATTCAGAGGAAAAAAATAGTCTTTTTTTTTTTTTTTGTCATTGTATTTTGACCAGTTTTCAATCTGGAAGCTCTAAGTGTCCTAAGATAACTAAGATAACTACTTCAGTTTTTTACTAAAAAGTTAGTAAGATATTTTTCCAGGTCAAACTCATTCTTTCAAAAATATACTTAAAACCAACTTGTTGATGCCTGGTGTCCAGGTACACACATTGAAATAGAGAATCCAGTTTACTGATACGGCTTTAAGAAGTTTAGACCTCTTAAGTTTTCACTAATTACTTAGCTTCCACTTGTTGTAAATTGTCATGGTTTAAGCCCAGCCGGTAACTCAGAACCACACAGCCACTCGCTCACTCCCCCTCTCCTCTCTCCTCCCTGCTCCCAGAGGGATGGGGAGGAGAATCAAGAGAATGTAACTCCCAGGGGTTGAGATAAGAACAGTCCAGTAACTAAGGTTTAACACAAACTACTACTGCTACCACACCAATAACAATCATGATAAGGGAAATAACAAGGGAAGAGAATGTAACTGCTCACCACCAGCTGACAAATACACAGCCTGACCTGAGCAGTGATTTAACCCTTCCATGTAACTCCCCCCAGTTTAGTGGGCATGACGTGCTGTGGTATGGAACACCCCTGTGGCTAATTTGAGTCAGGTGTCCTGTCTCTGCTTCCTCCCAGCTTCCCCTCCTCCCTGGCAGAGCATGAGACTCAGAAAGTCCTTGGTCAGAGTAAACATTACTGAGCAGCAACTAAAAACATCGGTGTTATCAGCCCTGTTCGCAGGCTGAAAGTCAAAAACAGAGCATTGCACCAGCTACCGAGAACGAGAAAAATGACTGCTACTGCTGAACCCAGGACACAAATAAGTGTGAGTTTGTTTTGTATCACTAGCATTATTTTTTGTTATTTTTTTTAATGGTGATAACAGATGGAGTATGAATTTATTTAGTTCTTCACTGGTATTATTTCCTCTTTATTACTTTCATATGGTGCATAGAACCATGTGGTGGTTCTAACTACCCATCCTGAGGAATGTATTTTAAATTATTTCCTGACTACTTTTGCCAATCTCTTCTACATTAATTATTTTAATCTGTTTGGCATTTCTATAAGAAGAAGCCAGATCAATCTCTATAACATGTAGTATCACTTCTGATTGATTTCTCTAGATTAGCTGTGCTATCCAACAACCAAACTTTTAACTGAACTTATCAATTTCTTGTACATTTCAATATGAATGTATTAGTTTCATTAGTGACATCCTGCATCACAGAAATGCTAGTTTGATAAGACTTTGAATTATACGGTAATAAAGTAATTTCATAACTTAGGAAATGTGCTGTGGAGATGCAGTAATATGCACAAAGAATATCCAAGTAGGGCTGTTTTCTTTTTGTAATGTATTTTCTTCTATTCAGTCCTGACCCTTGTTTATTTAGATTGTAATTTACTTGATGTAGGAACTTTTCTGCCTAATCCAATGTGTATGTATAATGCAGTCCAGTCTTTATTTATAATATCTGATGGCTATGATAGTTCAATTACTAACAGTAAGTAATTTGAAGAAATAATATCACTGTAAAAACTGTGCATGACTTCTTAAATACTGGCATTTAATCCAGCATAAGAAGACACTGCTATTTGTGCTGTTACACATAAAATCAATAGTATTTAAAAGAACCATATTCAAACAGAGAAATTGGTCACATAATTCCCATTCACTTTTTTAACTGTTAAAGTTGAAAAATGATTAGAACATTTCACTAATAGGTACTTGACTATTGGTACCCATACTTGATAAGTAGGTCTGTTCAGGTCTGAATCACTAGGATTCTGAGACATTTTTACATGGTTCATCTCATGCTGTGTATTTTAAATCCAAAACTGTAAATTGTGTTTTAGTTATTTTCATAGACTATGTTTGAGAACTCTTATTTTCTTTGACATATTTTTTGAGGAGGAAAAGGTGGAAAAAGTTCCCAGTCATACTGCGAGAAAACTAGTTCTAAGGAATTGGAAAATGTTGTGAGTAAGAAATTGTGCTTTGTGTACCTTCTAACTCCTATCAGTTAGGTACTGCATAGAAAATAAAAAGAAATAATCCACATGTTTGCTGTCTCAATATGCACTCTCCAGTGCTGACAGAGCTGTAGAATGAGCTCCCAAATGCCTGCTAACTTCCTCTCTTCAGTAAGAAGATTTCAAGTAAAAAGGAAGTTCTTCCTATAATCCTTCATTCAAAGAAGGGCAACTTATGAAATATGTTCACCTGCAATAGCATCTGAAAAGATTCTCCTTATATTTAAACTCAGAAAAGATACCCTGCCTAATGCATCAACAATTCGTTCTTTAACCATATGCCATCATCTAAGATAAAAGTCTTGGCATTTGCAAAAGATGTGTAAGTGGATCAAAATCCTCAGCTGGATCACCAGTCACAGGAATGTCAATCTGACAGTTGTTATTCATGTATTGGTTGCAGTCAGTTTCTGAATGAAAGGTCCTTCAATGCTTGACCTGCATGTCCTTTTCCCCTTAATAACACAGAGACGCAATTTATTTTACACTGCACTTTCTAATTTCCTTTTTGGAAACTTAGGCTTTATGAAAAAGGTAGTCTTTGACAAATTGTTTAATCCTGTGTTCTCCTCTCAGATGACCTTTAATAAGTTCTTGATTTTTTTTTTTCCTGTGAATTAGATTCTCTTATAAAGAGGGTATTTTTAACTCTTTTTATAAGATACTGTTATCAGGGGCTGCATCATCACTTCGGAGCCTTTATTGGTTTCTCCTCTGTGAAGAAAAGGATACTAAGCCACCTTCAAATCTTTTAATTCCTTAAATATATGTCAGAGGAGAGACTTTATAGAAGTAAAAGTAACAAGGAAAACTCATTTAACATAAATGTAGAGTCTGATGCATGAAATAAATTTTGTCAAAAAAAAAAAAAAAGTATGAATACATGCTTCTATTTCCAAAAGCCAGAGAGTCAATATATGACTCTCTAATATTTGCAGTGAGCATAAATTTACATATACTTATTGATCAAAAAAATCTGAAAATTTGTATTATGAACAGAATCCTTAACGCTGACTATGGTGCCAATACTTGTGAGACTGAATAAAATCCTATCTCATATAATTCTGTTCCTTTTGCCTTCATTAAACACCAGAAGCTAGTGATTTTCGGGTTTGTGTCTTTATATATTAGGTTTTATATCCTTATATATTGACATCTTGCTCTGCTTACCATGCTTGAGACGACACTTCAGGTTTTATTTTTTGTTTTGGCAAGATCACCAAACATTTTCCACTCACTAAATTCCCATCTCAGATTAAACAGTTGATGGTGACCAATAAAGTTGCAGAATGTTCCTCAAAGCATGCTAATACAACAAGTCAGCACTTTATCCCAAATTGCTTTAAAACCACTAAAGCTTGGAATTTGCTTGTTGCTGAATGCTCACATTTCATTGGCATGAAGGCTGGAAAATTGGTTCACTAATCATAGACTTAGCTTAGTTTAATTCTTGTGGAGTTTTGCTGGGCTAGAACTGTTTCAGCACTAGAATAAAATCAAGAAAAGATTCAGAACTGCAAATGCATTTGCCAGCTAAAAATTATCTACTCTGCCTAATCTTTCTATCATACTCTTTCACTGTCCTCAGGATGAAGAGTTAATTTATGAAGTTAGAATCATAGAATCAAAGATTAGTTTAGGTTGGTTATCTAAGTCCACACCCCTGTGCAACAAGCAGGGACATCAACTAGAACAGGTTGCTCAGAGTCCCATCCAACCTGACCTTGAATGTTTCCAGGGATGGGGCTTTCACCATCTCTCTAGGAAACCTGTTCCAGCTACCAGGATAACAGTTCAAAAGATGTGACTGTTACGTGGGATTCCAGTTCTTTATTCCATGAGATCTAGCACCTACTTACCAACCAAGCAAGAACAAGTCATCAATTTCTGACTGATCTGACTGATTTCTAACATCCCCACCAGAGCCTATGCTTATCAATATCAGGTAGCAATTGAGTTAAATTAATTGTTTTTATTATGGTTAAGGTGTGGTTGAGAATAGCAGCCTCTCAAGCCTCTAGAGGTGTCCAGAGAAGTTTCTGAAATTAGTTAAATTGAGCATAAGTTTTATTCAATTCACTTAAATAGCATGCAGCAATCGAGGAGTCAAAGGTAAGCCAATTTTTGAGTCACATCGCTCTTTGCATAAACAATGACAACAATTTGCCACAGAAAAAGGGTGTGGATGAGAGAGATGAACTTCAGATAAGACACCGAATTTTTGAGGAGTACAAATTAAATGCAGGGCAAATAAGGAGATAAGAGGAGATAAGTGCCTTCAAGTATGAAGAATAACAGGTGAAAAAGAAGAACACAAACAGAAAATGAAGATTGGTTTATTAGGATCACTTGCATTTTGAATCATTGTCTGATTCAGACATGAAACCACAGGAGAAAGAGAATTAAAACAATTTGAACAGCAATTACTGTAAACCTTTGTGAGAATCTGGAATAGGACCAGTAAGACCTAATAAGATGGCAGTATTCTACAAGGAAAGATAGCATCCAAGTTTTTGTGATAAAGCACCAAAAAAACCCTCCTATAAGTTAAAAATAATGAAATTACTGAAGGAAGAAGAGAGTAATTTAATGAATAAGTTAATGGTGGGATGATAAAAGCAAATAGCTATGTTCTGGACAGATGCTAAAAACATGAATTGAGAAGCAGCTTGGAACCAGAATAAATCAAGTGTTGCCAGTGTTCCCACCAAGTTCTGAAATTTTAATCTAAGTCTTTTATAAATTAGCCTAATTGATTAACACTGTAAAAAAATTCCAAATTAATAATATAGAAAACCCAGTACTGAAAAAGAAAGTTCTATTCTAATGCAGGAATGATTGTCCTAGCAACCTCTTCCTCTTGTATGTCCTACAGAATTCTGGGTTTGACATTCGCTGTAAAATCCAAACAGCCTATATCCTGACCAAGTACTAAGTTTTCTATTGTCATCCAAATGTGTCTCTTCCTCACATTGTTCTTCAAACTTTTTCAATCTATCTGTTCTGAGAATTTACAAAATTCAAGATTTCTCTTTGTGACTGCAATAAAAAAAGAGAATAACAGGTAATGTTTCTTGCTTTTATTGAACTGTATAGTAGTGAGAGTTCAACGTTAGGAAAATTGTTAATCCTCTCTGACCCTCTATTCATCTACATGTAAAATAACCTTAATAAAAAATCCACAAGCAACAAGTATGAAATTTAAACTAGACAGATAGCTTATGGCAGTAGCAGAGTAAAAATGGCATAACTAATTGAACTGCAGTGAAGGTAATCCTACTGGCTGCAGTAAAATTATTCAGTCACATAAGTTTTATTTTGTTGCTAGTCATGTACATGCTCTAACTGACATAATGTCCCTATCTTTATCCTCAATGTAGAGCAGTAGCACCAGCAATAAGTATGGTTTTGCTGCTCTTGATAGTATAGAGCACTTAAGGAAAGGGAGGGTAAAATTTACAAAATCTTTTGAACTTGAAAAAATGTTCTTTAGGAGGCTACTGAATTACCTTTGAAAGAGACATTATAATCTTCATTTCAGCCTGCTGAAAAGACACACAGCTGTGACCAGTGAAAAGTTTTATGAAAATGATTGGAAAATATAAACATGATAGCACATAGAAGGGAGTTTAGAGAAAATAAAGAGGTAATGTGTTCCAAAAAAACCCAAATGCATGGCTTAGATTTTTATTTAATTAATCAGTTCCATTTCTATTTCTCTATTCTTATAAACTCAAAGTTACGTGGAATTTTACACTTCTTACAGGAAAAAAGGAAATCCATAATTATAAGGGAGTAAGTTATAAGTTATAAGGCAGGAGTTAGCAGGGCTTATTGACAGGGCTTTAAACTAGTTATGAAGGGGGGAGGGGATTTAACTGGGCCTGTTGGGGACAAGCCCAAGAGGAACATGCTAGGGATTGAAGGATGGCGGGCTAAAGAGGACTATCAATCTCTTGTTTCACTTGTGGGAAAGGATAGCTTTTTAGACCCTGTCCCGCAGGGGAAAAAGGGTACTAGGACTGGCTCCCTGAAATGTCTGTACACCAATGCACGCAGCATGGGGAATAAACAGGAGGAGTTAGAAGTCTGTGTGCGGGCTAAAGGTTATGATCTAGTGGCAATTACAGAGACATGGTGGGA
The DNA here is from genome assembly GCF_037157495.1 of Lathamus discolor. Taxonomy (NCBI): domain Eukaryota; kingdom Metazoa; phylum Chordata; class Aves; order Psittaciformes; family Psittacidae; genus Lathamus; species Lathamus discolor. The sequence goes on from NC_088909.1 coordinate 65,373,723, forward strand.
CAGTTCACATGACTGGAATGTGGTCATGGATGGCTATGTCCTTTTTAGGAAAGATAGGTCAGCGAAACGAGGTGGTGGAGTTGCTCTTTACGTGAGAGAGCAACTAGAATGTATTGAGTTCTGTCTGGGGTCGGATGAGGAGCAAGTGGAATGTCTGTGGGTACGAATCAAGGGGCAGACTGTCATGGGTGATACAGTTGTGGGGGTCTATTACAGACCTCCTGATCAGGACGAAGGAGTTGATGAGGCTTTCTACAGGCAACTGGAAGTAGCCTCGCGACTACATGCCTTAGTCGTCGTGGGGGACTTTAACTACCCCGATATTTGCTGGAAGACTCACACAGCCAGTCATTCACAGTCTAGGAGGTTCCTCAAGTGCATTGATGATAATTTCTTAATGCAAATGGTGGACGTACCAACTAGGGGAGCAGCGCTGCTAGATTTAGTACTCGCCAACAAGGAAGGTTTGGTCGAAGTGGTGACGGTCAATGGCAGCCTTTGCTGCAGTGACCATGAGATGGTGGAGTTTAGGATCCTGTGTGGGAGGAATAGAATACCTAGCAAAGCCACAGTTCTGGATTTCCGAAGGGCCACCTTTGGCCTCTTCAGTCAACTACTAAGGGAAGTCTCATGGGAAAGTGTACTAGGCGGTAAAGGGGCTCAAGATAGTTGGTTAGCATTCAAGGACCGCTTCTTCCAAGCTCAGGATCGGAGCGTCCCACTGAGTAGGAAATCAAGTAAGGGATCTAGGAGACCGGCGTGGTTAAACAAGGAGCTGCTGGGCAAACTCAAGTGGAAAAGGAGAATCTATGGATTATGGAAGGAGGGGCTGGCCGCTTGGGAGGAATATAGGACAGTTGTTAGAGGATGTAGGGAGGCAATTAGGACAGCTAAGGCCTCCTTGGAACTCAATCTTGCTAGTCGGGTTAAAGACAATAGAAAGGGCTTCTTCAAATACATAGCAAATAAAACTAACACAAGAGGCAATATAGGCCCACTGCTGAACGAAGTGGGTGCCCTGGAGACAGAGGATATAAAGAAGGCAGAGGTGCTGAATGCCTTCTTTGCCTCTGTCTTTACTCCTGCAGACTCTCCCCGAGGGCCCTGGATTTCTATAGCCCCAGAAGGAGTCAGGACAAAGGAGGAGTTTGCTTTGGTAGATGAGGATTGGGTTAGGGATCAGCTATGCAATCTGGACATCTGTAAATCGATGGGTCTGGATGGAATGCACCCACGGGTGCTGAGGGAGCTGGCGGAGGTCATTGCTAGGCCACTTTCCATCATCTTTGGTAAGTCGTGGGAAACGGGCGAGGTGCCTGAGGATTGGCGGATGGCAAAGGTCACACCAATCTATAAGAAGGGCAAGAAGGAGGACCTGGGTAATTATAGACCGGTCAGCCTTACCTCCATCCCTGGAAAGGTGATGGAACAACTTATTCTTGACTCCATCACTAGGCATATCAAGGACGAGGGGGTCATTAAGAACAGCCAACATGGTTTTATGAGGGGGAAGTCATGTATGACCAACCTTATAGCCTTCTATGAGGAAGTGACTAGGTGGAGGGATGATGGTAGAGCGGTAGATGTAGTTTTTCTTGATTTCAGTAAGGCATTTGATACTGTCTCCCACAGCATCCTCATAGATAAGCTAAGGAAGTGTGGGCTTGACGATCAAGTAGTGAGGTGGATCGAGAACTGGTTGAAAGGAAGAAGGCAGAGAGTTGTGGTCAATGGCGCAGAATCTAGCTGGAGGTCTGTGACTAGTGGAGTTCCTCAGGGGTCGGTGCTGGGACCGGTGCTGTTTAATATTTTCATCAATGACCTGGATGAGGGAACTGAGTGCACCCTCAGCAAGTTTGCTGATGACACAAAACTGGGAGGAGTGGCTGACACACCAGAAGGCTGTGCTGCCATTCAGCGAGACCTGGACAGGCTGGAGAGTTGGGCGGGGAGAAACTTGATGAAATTTAACAAGGGCAAGTGTAGAGTCTTGCATCTGGGGAAGAACAACCCCATGTACCAGTACAGGTTGGGGGTTGACCTGCTGGAAAGTAGCGAAGGGGAAAGGGCCCTGGGGGTCCTGGTGGATAGGAGGATGACCATGAGCCAGCAATGTGCTCTTGTGGCCAAGAAGGCAAATGGCATCTTAGGGTGCATTAGAAAGGGAGTGGTTAGTAGGTCAAGAGAGGTTCTCCTCCCCCTCTACTCAGCCTTGGTGAGGCCGCATCTGGAATATTGCGTCCAGTTCTGGGCCCCTCTGTTCAAGAAGGACAGGGAATTGCTTGAAGGAGTCCAGCGCAGAGCCACAAAGATGATTAAGGGAGTGGAACATCTCCCTTATGAGGAGAGGCTGAGGGAGCTGGGTCTCTTTAGCTTGGAGAAGAGGAGACTGAGGGGTGACCTCATCAATGTTTACAAATATGTGAAGGGTAGGTGTCAGGATGATGGAGCTAGGCTTTTTTCAGTGATATCCAGTGATAGGACAAGGGGCAATGGGTGTAAACTGGAGCATAGGAAGTTCCACGTTAACATCAGGAAGAACTTCTTTACTGTAAGAGTGACAGAGCACTGGAACAGGTTGCCCAGGGGGATTGTGGAGTCTCCTACACTGGAGATATTCAAGGCCCGCCTGGACAAGTTCCTGTGTGATGTACTGTAGGTTACCCTGCTCTTGCAGGGGGGTTGGACTAGATGATCTTTTGAGGTCCCTTCCAACCCTTGGGATTCTGTGATTCTGTGATTCTGTGATAAGGGCATTTGTAAGCGCTTAGTAAAGCTAATACAGAGGTGAGCAAAGAAACAAATTAAAACTTTCACATCAGTTGATATGATTCTGCTTATTTTTCAAAAAGGAGCAATTCAGCAGTTAAGAGCTTAGTTTTGCTAATTGAGAGTCCACTAGTAAACTATGAAGCAGTTAAATATCTTTGTTAACAGTATCTTATTTGGACAAATTGTAGATGAAACAAAGGTACTAAACAAACAAACTGACGGAATTGCATCCGTGAGGAAAATTACAGGGTCTGGCTTTTAGAGTCCTTACATATTTGTGATATATTTGTCTACATTCTGTAAATTCTAAACTATTGTTATAGATTTCTATAGATGTCTTCATCTTTTTCTGTTGCCAAGATATAGCTATTGAATTATGATACAGACGTGCTACTGTTGACACACCTATGGAGAAAAACAACAGCTCTTAAGATTTTAAGAATGCCCCTGGCACTCATACCAAAATTAAAATGATAAATACATAGATGATTAACACAGCTGTGGAAGTCTCTGACAGTAATAGAGTCATTAAGCCATGAGGTTACTGAGCCAGACAGTCACAGAAATATAGCCTTATTAAAAGAACCCTAACAAAAATCTCATGCAGTTGTTCTATCAATGTCATACAACAAATAAATTTCCAATGATCATTCAAACCACTTTAATTCTGGTACCAAAACACTCCCAGGTTTGAGAAGTTTGAATTCTGATCAGGAATTTTTCTCATATGACACATCTAGTGGGACAAAGAACTGTATTTCACGCTGAAATGTCCCAGTGAGATATTCTGAGAAATTAAGAATGGGGATGGATTTTGTAAGGTATGTGTAAGATTGTTCAACATTGTAAGGCTTAATGTTTCCAGGTAACTAGATATTATAAAGTTTTAAGTAATTATACAAATTTCTAAGTAATTCTAAAAACCTAACTGGTTCTTTAGCCTAGTTCAGAGCAATCACGTGTGATATAGGAAATCCCTCATTGACATCCCTTACTCTAACTGAGCACTGTAGGCACATGATCTTAGACTTCTCCAACTATTCCTGACCATGCACAGTTACAGATTAATGACTACGCCAAGTCAAATATGCCTGAAACAATGACACTCTTTTTTGCTCTGTGTAAAAGACAGTTACCTTGGCCCTGGTAACAAGTATAGGCCTGAACAAAAATATCACTAATGCTTCAAAGAGTAGTGGTAGCTTTGCTGAGACTACCTTTGAAAATCCCTTATATTCAGAAAGGTTATATTTTTTCCTTCCTGTTGCTACCTACCATGTCCATGCACCAGGACAAATTTCAGAAAGTTGTTATCCATCTCCTTGTAAAATGGTCTTATTTTATGTTTTAATGATTTACTGTAATCTGGACCAAATGAGACATATATATGACTTTATTCAGTAGAGACCAGGAAAGAGAAGCTTTTATCACTAAGCATTTCCATGCCCTCCTATATACATATAAAAGACAAGACTTTGGATCTGGTGGTCAAAAGAAGGGGGGAATGCCTTTTTAAAAAGGGCATTAAAAAAACCCCAAACCAAACAGGTGGTAATTTGTTATTCAAGCAAAATTTGTGTAGCTGGACAGTCACAGAAATAGTTGTTAATACTGGAAGTTTTACAAACTTCTATACTAGTTAATGTTAATCCGAAAATTTGTGGTTTTGAATTGCTTCATCTCTCCTAGGATATTTTTTTTAAATTTTATTATTTGAAATGTTGTAATTAGTGATATTAAGAGGAAAAATGAGTAAAGAGATGAACATACTAATTTGTAGCTAATTGATCAAGTAACTATTATTCAACTGTCTAAGATTATGTGGTGTATGGGATGCATATAAATATAAAAATAATTACAAACTATTTCAAAGATCAAACAGGATTTAAATTATCATAAATATTAATATCATTCCATGGTTTACCATAATTGGTACTTTAAAAATTCTTATTAATCTGAAAACTTTATTCTTCTTCACAGGGATTTTTCTTACACTAAATAACAAATATGCAGCCAGACATACAGAAATATTTTTTACTCTGACCACTATACTTACAGGTCTTTGATAGTGCTTTGATATCTTCAAATGAAAGGTGGCAGTGAAGTGTAAAGTATTTCCATTGTTTATTTATTTTATTCATGCAATAAATTAGCCTTGTAGAGAATTGGCAAGAATTTCTAACTTGTGCAACTGTAGAAAGCCACTGAGTAATACAGCATGCATCATCCATGACTGTTGTGTAATATGTCAGAATATGTTTTTTATATTCAATTCCTAGAGCATCTTTTCAGATCTAAGCAAGCCCAATCTTGGAGTTCTAATCCACATGACTAAAATTAACAGATTGTGATTTTGTATTATACATATCCCATTTGATTTTTTTGCTGTAAGTAAAAGAGGAAACAGAATGCATAAATAATGATTTTTATTTAAAATTCTGTATAGAATTTTTTTTTATAATGCAAAATTGAAAAGTGTAGAGAGTGAAATAATGTTTAATTTTCAGTTCTTGTTAAATGTCTTTCTTCATTGCTTTGGTAGACATAGATCTTAACGAGAGAAAATAAGAAATTAAATAAGAAATTTATTGAAGAGGCATATTTAGGAAACAAATCAAACAGTTCTTGTTTTAACTCATCCAAGTTTAATGTTGTATCAAATATCATTAAGCAGCTCTCAGCTGGGCTATGATGTCTCTCTTCTTTCCATGCTTAACTTCATAGAATGTGCTGAAAATACGTAGGTTGTAATTCTTTCAGTATCTTCTTAAACCATTCCTAAACGAGGTGAAACTATTCACACCAGCATCTCCAATAATCTATAAAAAATCAGTTGAACTTTGCTCCAGAATTCTCTTTTTGCTTGACTTGTCAACTACGATCCTAACCTACAGATCTATGGAGCAGATTATATGTTCACCTCACTTACTTTTCTTGACTTTAAATCACTCCTAGTTTTTTTCCAAGACTACGTCACTTCTAACCCTGTGGGTCTGCAGTAGACTACTTATCTTCCATGTACTTTTGTGTAAGTATTTTAATGATCTCTGTCCTTCTTTTATCTCCTGCTATTATTTTAGCTACCTACTCTTATCAGTAACTACTAAACTCCTACATCTGGGTTGGAGAAATCCCAGGCACAGCTACAGGTTGGGCAGAGAAGAGATTTACAGCAGCCCCGCAAAGAAGGCCTTGGGGGTGTTGGTTGATGAGAAAATGAGCATGAGCCAGCTTCAGTGTGTGCTCGTAGCCCAGAAAGCCAACCATATCATGGGCTGCATCAGGAGAAGGGTGAGCAGCAGATTGAAGGAGGTGATCCTGTTCCTCTACTCTGCTCTCGTGAGACCCCACTTGGAGAATTATGTGCAGTTCTGGTGTCCTCAACATAAGAAGGACATGGAGATCTTGGAGCAAGTCCAGAGAAGGGCCACGAACGTAACAAGGGGGCTGGAGCACCTCCTGTACAAAGTCAGGCTGAGAAAGTTGGGGCTGTTCAGCTTGGGGAAAAGAAGGCCGAGTGGAGACCTCATAGCAGCTTTCCAGTATCTGAAGAGGGCCTACAAGGATGCTGGAGAGGGACTCTTCATCAGGAACTGTAGCAATAGGACAAGGGGGAACTAAACTCAAACAGGGGAAGTTTAGATTGGGTATAAGGAAGAAGTTCTTTATTGTGAGGGTAGTGAGGCTCTGGAACAAATTGCGCAAAGGAGTGGTAGATGCTCCATCCCTGGCAGTGTCCAAGGCCAGGTTGGACAGAGTCTTGGGTGACACAGTCTAGGGTGAGGCATCCCTGGCCATTGCAGGGGGTTGGAACTAGATGATCTTAAGGTCTTTTCCAACCCTAACCCTTCTGTGATTCTATGATTCTATTGTCCACTACTGTGCAGACTGCCCTATTCAATACCAATGTACTGTAGAAATTCCCTGTTTAAAAGAAAATATATCTTACAGATTTTGAGATATCTTGCTGTTAAACTGATGAAAATTATGGCTATAATACTGTTCCCAAAATATCACGTTTTCTGCATTGCAAAGTACTTAGGAGCAGGGAGAGGGTTTTTTTCAGACCTTTCAACTGGATCTACAAAAATATTCTTTTTCTAGATTTTGCCAAAAGCAGAACAGGGCTGAAATAGAAGAGACATAGTATGGTTGGAAATACCACATGAAAGTAAGATACAACAATAAATAAAGAATACTCCGACACTAAACATAAACATTTGAAACTATTTTATCAAAAAAACAGAATAACAATGCCTCTAATAAGGGAAAGACTACCAGGAAGACACTGACACAGATTCCAGTGAAATGCCAGGTCCATCAGATATTCTAGAAGAGGAAGAAACATATACCCAAGAGTACAAGGCAGTGAAGAAATGCTGTTTAGTGTCATTAAACTTTATTCTGGTGCATAACAGAACTCTCCTGTGAAAAGGATTTTCCATAACATTCTCATGTATGATAGCAGCATTTTTTTTTATACACACACACAGTGGAAAATTCAAGCATGTATAATATGTAATTCACAGTATTGACTCTAAATATTGTCAAATATAAAATGTTGCATATTAAAACGTATTTGCAACTATTCAAAATAATCACTGGAGATATGAATTAGTGAATTGTGCTATCAATGAAATACTTATTTCATGTAAGAAAGACTAGAATGAAAGAATTTACTAGGGAACAATATAAACAGAAAGACAAAAGCTCTAATTTTTTTTATGATCAAATAGAGAAATTTATCATATAACAGTCCAGTTTCTAGACTGTTATTTTACCAAAACTAATTGCATGCTTAAGCCAAGGTTGAAAGCTAACAACAGATGTTCAGGTATTCCTGAGTGTACCAACTTCACGTGCAAAGCATGATATCAAAGTATGAGGTGTGCTAAGACCACAACACACTCAACCTTGAAAACTGAATGAAGGTTAAAAAAGAATAAAAATCACTGTAATCAAAAGCTTTTTTCACTTAGTGTTAACAGACCAGAAAAAAAGACCTATATTTATCTCTGAGATAGAGAAATTGATAATCTTTCAGAGAAAATTTAGTTTATAGAAATACATGCAGACATAATTGCCCTTGTAGCACATCTTGTTACCATTTATTGTGAAGTTATTAACAGATATTTTTGAGTTTATTCATATATTAAACAAGGTGGAGGACTACTTATTTTTTTGAAAAGCTGACAAATAGAACCATAAAATCATAGAATAGTTAGAGTTGGAAAGGACCTCAAGATCATCTGCTTCCAACCCCCCTGCCATGGGCAGAGACACCTCACAGTAAACCATGTCACCCAAGGCTTCATCCAACTGACTTTCAACACCGCCAGAGATTGAGCATTCACAACTTCCCTGGGCAACCCATTCCAGTGCCTCACCACCCTTACAGTAAAGAACTTCCTCCTTATATCCAATCTAAATTTCCCCTGTTTAAATTTGAACCCATTACCTCTTGTCCTATTACTACAGTCCCTAACAAATAGTCCCTCTCCAGCATCCTCATAGCCCCCCTTCAGATACCGGAAGGCTGCTAGGAGGTCTCCATGCAGCCTTCTTTTCTCCAAGCTGAACAGCCCAAACTTTCTCAGCCTATCTTCATAAGGGAGGTGCTCCAATCCCCTGATCATTCTCATATCCCTCCTCTGGACTTGCTCCAGCAGCTCCATGTCCTTCTTCTGTTGAGGACACCAGAACTGAACAGGTTACACCAAGTGGGGTCTCACAAGAACAGAGTAGAGGACCAGGATCACCTCTTTTGACCTGCTAGTCACACTTCTTTTGATGCAGCCCAGGATATGGCTGGCTTTCGGGGCTGCGTGCTCACACTGCTGGCTCATATAAGTGCTCTAGATTTGAGAAATTAGCATTAGCTTCATAGTAGCATTATACTGTCAACAATCCTCATGCACATCCTACCTGACACAAAATACTGGCATAGTAGAGGAGAAATATTCGGAAAGGAATAGCATCACAGCAATTAAATTTCTACTTTGTCTCCATTTTCATCTCATACTGTGAGAAGCTATTGGTTACCTGTGAGAGTGTCATGATTTAAGCCCAGCCGGTAACACAGAACCATGAACCTGCTCTCTCACTCCTCCCCTTCCTTGTTCCCCAGTTCCCAGAGGGATGGAGAGGAGAATCAAAAGAATGTAACTCCCATGGGTTGAGGCCAAAACAATCCAGTAACTAAGGTATAACACAAAACCACTACTGCTACCACCAATATTAATAATGATAAGGGAAATAACAAGGGAAGAGAATACAACTGCTCACCACCCACTGACCGATACCCAGCCCGACCCAAGCAGTGATCTAGCCCTTCCAGGTAACTCTTCCCAGTTTATGTACTGGGCATGATGTGCTGTGGTATGGAATACCCCTTTGGCTAGTTTGAGTCAGGTGTCCTGTCTCTGCTTCTTCCTGGCTTCCCCTCCTCCCTGGTAGAGTTTGAGACTCAGAAAGTCCTTGGTCAGAGTAATCATCAAGGTCGATGTTATCAGAGTTGTTCCCCGCTGAAAGTAAAAAACACAGCAATGCAACAGCTACTGAGAAGGAGAAAAATGACTGCTACTGCTGAACCCAGAACAGAGAGCATTAAAGTAGAAGAATAAACTGTATTGTTGTATAGTGCCCATAGGTAATAGTGTTAGAGAAGTTGATAGATCTTCTGCTTTAGTCTAGAAAGACAAAGTGCTGTGCTTGGATCAAAGGATTGCATGCTAAGGTTGTTGCACGCAATAATCTGATTTGCACTTATGTCTCAGCAAGTCAAGATGCCCTGGATATCTGCAGATATCTGCAGGACAGTATGTTAACTTTCCTATAATGCAGAACTACTGATGCTGTTAAGCAGTCTGTAAAACATGCGGACACTAGAGATTCTCAACAGACCTTTTGGTTTTTAACCAGCAGAGGAGGATTGTGATGAAGCCCTTGCAATATGCTGCAAAACATGTTCAGAATTGTCAAAATTCATACCATGTGGAGTGTTTTGGCTGCTATTGTTAAATGTTTCACTGATATAAGTGTGAGTCCATATTTGCATTCTTGCTCAGATTAGGAGTAAAATGCTGAAGTGAGTCTCCACATACTCTTCTCCAGTTTACACTGCAGAGATGCCTTGGGGTGCATAAACTTCATCTATTTTGGGTGAAACTGAACTGGGAAATGTGCTCCAGAAGATCACCTAATGTGATAACAGCCACCAAGAGATGAATGGACTACGACACCAGGCTGGAATATATTTGATATAAATCCCCTCAAAAAATATCTGTGATTAGCCCTACAAGCTCAGCACCAACTATTTTGCTTTGAAAATCCTTTCTTACTAGGTCTCACTAACTGCAGATATAGAAATAGCCTGAAAAGCTGTTTGACAGAATCTGAGATCTTAGGACAAACTTCTAGTCAGGAAACAGTGGAGGGATCTCATGTCTGGATTTAAGCTATACAAAGTTTAGAGGAGTAATTTGTTAGATTAGAAAGAATTTCTGCTATGTCCAAATGATAGCTAATTGTGTTCATGGTATTTTGTTCCTTAGGATAGGAATCTGACTGTGCTAGCCATGGCTGCAATGCATCACCTCCACTTGAAACAATTCTTCCTAGCTACTCATATTAATGAATAGAATGTCTAGATTAGATAAACTGTATCACAAATACTTAAGGTAGAATTTATTTTGAAATTCATGCAATGTAGTGAAAGTGATAAACTATGAATATTGGAATGATGGATAAGCTTTGAGATTTCAGCTGATTTTTCAGAAATTGCAAAAAATTCATGCACCAAATATATATATATATATAAAAGATCAGTGCCAAAAAAGTATAAAATCAACTTGTCATTTGTCCTGGGCTCAGCAGTAGCAGTCGTTTTTCTCAGCCTTAGTAGCTGGTGCAGGGCTGAGGTTTTGACTTTCAGCCTGGGAACAGGGCTGATAACACCGATGTTCTTAGTTGCTGCTCAGTAATGTTTACTCTGACCAAGGACTTTCTGAGTTCATGCTATGCCAGGGAGGAGGGGAAGCCGGGAGGAAGCAGAGACAGGATACCTGACGCAAACTAGCCAAAGAGGTATTCCGTACCACAGCACATCATGCCCAGTATATAAACTGGGGACAGTTACTTGGAAGGGTTAAATAACTGCTTGAGTCGGGCTAGGTATCGATCAGCAGCTGGTGAACAGTTGTATTCTCTTCCCTTGTTCTTTCCCTTATCACGATTATTACTGGTGGTAGCAGTAGTGGTTTTATGTTATACCTTAGTTACTGGACTGTTCTTATCTCAACCTGCGGGAGTTACATTCTTTTGATTCTCCACCTCATCCCTCTGGGAGAGGGGGAAGAAAAAGGGGGGAGTGAGCGAGCAGCTGCATGTTTCTGGGTTGCCAACAAGGTTTAAACCACAACACATTTCCTGCTGATATGATCATCTGTACGTAGTTATATCCATATTCTACAGTTCACCTGCAGAGCAAACCTGTCATGATATATAAATAAAGATAAATAAATTAATAGATAATGGATGTTGTAGTGATAAGTGGATCATTAGTGCTAAGAATAATCCTGGAATTTTTGATGTTCAATTCTTTCACAATTGCCAAAATACGAAAAGGATAGATGCCAGTAAAAAAAGTACACAGAACTGTGTTGGATTCAGTTGGATTTGTCTTTTATAACTCTGAAAGTTTACAATGAAGACATCAAATCTGATATAGTCACCTGAGATTTCTATTGTAATTGATGGAGAAAAGTATGCACTAGAAGAGTGCAGTTCATCTCACCCTAAAGCAGATGTCTGAAATCATTTAGTCTAATTGTAGACGTACTGATTAGGATAAGATTGATCACAGCAATTAAGCGCCTATTGATTGAAAAGGGAAGCTTAAGTTACCAGGCCAGATAAGAATGTAGACTTTCAAAGTAAGTTAAATCTTGTCCATAGTGTTTTACAAGTGCCTTAAAGCACTTTAATGCCTCTTCATAGTTACCATTTCTACACTACTAGCAGTCACTAGCTAAGGATGCTCTAGCTAACCATGACCTGTACTATATCCAGCCCCAGAAAGCATTCTACATTTTTTTAATGACTTTGTATTGATGATGAAAGAAGGGGTTTTATTCTTCATATATTTCATCCTACTCATTGCATTGCTGGTGTTCATCAGCATGTTCTTAGTTCCATAATATGGCATGTATATCTGACACAGAGAAAGTAGTCACTGATACAGTGAAAGTGAAAATCTGATGGACATGATGAACAAAGGAAAGTATTATTTGTTACTCTGGAAATTATCTCTGAGAAGCTGGGGATCTTGAAGTATTTTTCTATGAATCATGCTCAATCAAGTGCTACCTAAAGATAAAAGACAGGTTACAAACACTATAATCTGGTTCCAAGAGTAATTTTGCAATTTCATAGTTATTTCTGTATGCTTTGACTTATGAAATTACTCTTTTTCTAGTTTATCTTTGACCTCAAATGTCATTTTTGCAAAAAAATTTACTACAGTACTTGAATTTCAAAACTTATTTTTAACTTAACTTTTTAACTGGTATAAGGTTATTTCCAGAGACCTAAGTATATTTCCCATTGAAGTATTCATACGTATTGTAGTAAATGTCATGTTATTAAAATAAGCTCCCAGAGACTCAAATAGTTTTATTTCCAGAGAAAAAGAAGTGGATTGCATCTTCTGTTTATCCCAGCCCGTATTTAGCTTCAGAAATTAGTTATGGAGCATTTTAATTAATTTATAAAAATCTCATGAGGCAGAATGTATTTCTTAGCAACTTTAATGCCTTGAATCAAGATACCTATCAATTCACTGAATAATTAAAATCTGGAAGTGAAGAAATGTGCCAAAATTGGTACATTTTTGACGGGTGAAGGTACAACTGGCTGGTGAAGGGTCTAGAGCACAAGTCTTGTGAGGAATGGCTAAGGGAACTGGGGTTGTTTAATCTGGAGTAGAGAAGCCTCTGAGTGGGGAATCTTATTGCTTTCTGCAATTACCTGAAAAGAGGATGGATACAAGAGATGGTTGATCTCTTTTCCCAAGTAACAAGTGATAAGACAAGAGGTTGCTGTGCCAGGGGAAATTTAGACTGGATATTAGTAAAAATTTCTTCACTGAAATGGTAGTCAGGCTTTGGAACAGGCTGCCCAGGGAACTGGTGGAATCACTGCCCATGGAAGTGTTCAAAACTGTGTAGATGAGGCTGTTAGAGGCATGGTTTAGTGGTGGACTTTGCAGTCCTGAGATAGAGGGTGACTTGATGATCTTAAAGGTCTTTTCCAACCTAGTTAATTCTATTCTAATATTCTTTGAACATATCTGCCACATTGTACAGAATTTCACAACGGAAAACTGACTCCACTTTGGAGACATCTCAGCTGAAACTGTTGAACTTGCATTGGTAATAGAACCGCGCTTCTAGTTCTATGCAGATATACATGCAAGGCTTCAGTTCAATGTGTAATTTGTTAAATGGAGAATATAATGAAGGTACACTTGTTTTTCAAAGTTCACTCAATAAACCTCTATACAAATGGAATACTTTCTTGACTTATTTATGTATCAGAGTTCTTATTAGTTATGAAAACCATTATTATTATACTTGAAGGGGGAAAAGGCTGTTGAATAGGAAGAATTCAATCTTCATTAGTTTCTACCTTGATTAAGTTTCTACTAGTTTCTACTAGTACTACTTAAGTTTTAATAGTTTCTAGTCTTTGCTTAAGGAGATATTTGAATATGTGAAAAAAATGGTTCTGTTTGAAATTAGCTATTGTTCAAGATGTATTTTGTACCTCTTTAGAATTAAGTTTATGATTAATAATCACTGATTAGAGAATTAAAATCATTGTTGCTTTGTGGACTTTAGATGAAAACAGAATATGAATGCAATGTACATGACAGCTCTGAAATATATTTGCATTACCTTTGAAATTAATTTTAGAAATATAGTGAAGGGAAGGAGGAACAGACATTTTAAATTTGGCCAGACCTCAAGGGGCAAAAGTAATTGAAGGCAAAGAGTCAATATGTCTTGGGATCATCACATATCTCATTGTTACTTTAGCTGCTATTAGTAACTGTCAGTTTAAATTTCATTATTTTATGTAATAAGAATGAGTCTATATTAAGAAGACTCACATCATTCATTTTGTGGGGTATGCTGAAGCCTTATCTTTCTTGGTTCAGATTGTAAAAAATGTAATAAAGACACCTTCTTATAAAGGCACAATTTATTCATTAACTGTATTATACCAGTACCAATGTATTTGTATTACCATTTTTCTTTCATTCAGGAGGCTATTTCATGTAGGAGGAATAGGATTCAACAGTAATAATAATTGCACTGCATATTTGTAGATCATGCTATCTATAGATTTCAGAACATACTATAACATTCTTTTTAAGAGACTGTCACCCAAGACATAAAAATCCCTGTTCCAACATCATCGAGATATGTATTTTTTTAAAACCTGTAAGTATTTTAATTTATTTTCTATTAAAAGTTGCATTTAAAAAAACCTGCCCAATCTGTAATGAAGACACTGGCCACATAATAATTTTCCTTAGTTAAAGATTTGGACCTCAGTAATTTCAATTATGTGTAGATTTCACTTAAGGATCTGAGTGCAAGATCATACCAAAATGAACCTTTAATTAGTTAGTTAGTTGTTCTCCTTTTGGAAGTATCAGATAGGTCACTATCAAACTCAGATTAGGATACAAGTTTATTGCCCTGCTGTAATTTCATTGCCAGATAACTTCTGTTAAATCTGTTGAAATACTGTAATTTGATCCTCTACAAGATTTATATGTGACTTTTTCCAGGGAATTTTATTTAATAAATTCCCCCTTTTGTGTAAGTTCATACAGAAATGGAGCTTGAATTCTTCTGATTTTGCAAATGCTATTTAGAGTAATAGTATGCAATTCCAGAAAATGTAAATCCTTCTTTTTTCATGATGAATTCTATATATTTTAAAGAAAGTATTTTTACAAAAGTAAAAAATGGACTTGAAGGGGGGAGACACCCAAATAATTTCCAGCCATGGTAGTAAAACCTTTTGCAACTACATGACCAAATCATTTTAGAGCATGGCAAAGGACTTTGATTCAGATATTCTCTGTGCATTACTTTAGTTTACGCGTCTGCTAACCTGTGCTAGCCTGCAAGAAATACCATTTTCAAATATTTCCTATGAATCTGTTTGCATCTGCTGCAGGTTTGCAAAACACTAGAAAGGCGACAAAAGCTCAATGTTCCAAAAATTATTTTAAGTTTTCTTAATTATTGTAAACTACTATTAATAATATTCATATTTGACCATACATATGCATGCATCTAAAAATCATTCATTGTATCAGCTGGTGATACAAATATATTTCATTTCTTTAGCTTGGGTTTGAAACACGGTTTGGGCTGCCATTTTTTTCTGCTGTAGATTTTAATGGTTTGTTCCATTTCAACATCATAAATAAAACCTACAACTTACCATTTATTTCTTCACAGGATCTGAAATTTCATTGCAATTGCTAAGTAAATGTTTTGCCATAAAGATTAGGGCTCTGTCCTGAGCAGCTGGTTAGGCTCCAACTCATAAGTGGAATTGGTGGAAGCTAGCAATTTTCACAATAAGATTAACAGTTGCTTAATGTCAGGCAATTACTGAAATGCTTTTCAGTATTTCAGCATGTCTATGATCTAGGTCCTGAATAGTACCTAGTGTAAAACAGCATTGAAAACTTGAAATATTATTTTCCTTTTTTTAAAAAAATATATCCTTTTTATCTTAATAGAACCATAGAATCATAGAATAGTTAGGGTTGGAAAGGACCTAAAAATCATCTAGTTCCAACCCCCCTGCCATGGGCAGAGACATCTCACACTAAACCATGTCACCCAAGGCTTCATCCAACTGGCCTTGGACACTGCCAGGGATGGATCATTCATAGCTTCCCTGGGCAACCCATTCCAGTGCCTCACCACCCTAAAAGGAAAGAATTTCTTTCTTATATCCAATCTAAACTTCCCCTGTTTAAGTTTGAACCCATTACCCCTTGTCCTGTCACTACAGTCCCTAACGAATAGTCCCTCTCCAGCATCCTTATAGCCCCCCTTCAGATACCGGAAGGCTGCTAGGAGGTCTCCATGCAGCCTTCTCTTCTCCAGGCTGAACAGCCCCAACTTTCTCAGCCTGTCTTCATAAGGGAGGTGCTTCTGTCCCCTGATCATCCTTGTGGCCCTCCTCTGGACTTGTTCCAACAGTTCCATGTCCTTTTTATGTTGAGGACGCCAGAACTGCACACAATACTCCAGGTGAGGTCTCACAAGAGCAGAGTAGAGGAGCAGGATCACCTCCTTCGACCTGCTGGTCATGTTCCTTTTGATGCAGCCCAGGATACGGTTGGCTTTCTGGGCTGTGAGCGCACACTGCTGGCTCATGTCTTTTTATTATTATGCTTTTCTTTTAATGTGTTTGTGTGTGCGTGGTTTTGGTTTGGTTTTTTTTTTTCTTCTTGATAAAAAGCGTTTGGAGATTTTTTTCTAAAGGGCGTTATAAATGATGAACTTGTCAGCTGGTAAGAAGATCTGAAATATAAAATTTCTGTAAAGGTCAGTGGACTGTAACAGGCTCCTGTTATCTTCACATTGCAATCTTCAAGTTCCCCCTAAATTTCTGCGGAAGAGTATTATTGTCTTTCAGAGAGGTGAATAATTTTCCCTGCAGATGTCAGAGAGAGTGTCCTTTTTGGACTTTTTGGAAAACAGTACTTTTCTTAACCATTTCAGAAAATAACCAGTGTTATACTTAAGGCTGGCTACTTGTTGTTAAATTCAAAGCCAAATTCAGAAAATTCTATATGAATATTGAATATCCATACCTGATATTTTAGGAAGTTTAAAATGAGGTTATTGTCTGGATCTTGACAATAACAAACAAGTGAAAACATTTTGCCTGAAAGTCTTAGAAGTTAATAAACTGAGCAAAACCTAAGTTAATTGGCAGTGATGCAGCAATATCCAATCATCAAACGCATTTTTTATTCTATGCTCTTTATATTCTTTTGTATTCTACATTCTTTATAGAACCATGGAATCATTTAGGTTGGAAAAGACCTTTCAGAACCTCACATCCGACCTTAAACTTTACTGCCAAGTCTACCACCTAACCACGTCCATAACTGCCATGTCTGCATGTCTTTTAAATACCTCCAGGGATGGTGACTCAGTCACTTCCCTGGGCAGCCATTTCCAATGCTTGAAAACGTTTTGGTGACAAATCTTTTTTCTAACACTCAACCTAAAACTCCACTGAGGCCATTTCTTTTTGCCCCATCATTTGTTACTTGGAGATGAGACCAGCTCCAACCTCACTACAACCTTTAGTCACATACTTTCACAGACTGTCAAGGCCTTTTCTGAGCCTCCTTTTCTTCAAACAACCCTGTTTCCCTCAGCCACTCCATGTGAGATTTGTGCCCTAGACCTTTCACCAGCTTTGTTGCCCTTCTTTGGACATGCTCCAGTAGTGAGTGGCCCAAAACTGAACACAGTGTTTGATGTGTGACCCTGGGCACACCTCTGGCTCTTACTCAGCCAGCTATTGACCAACACTCCCAGGTCCTTCTGTGCCAGGCAGCTTTCCAGCTAATCTTGCCCAAGCCTATAGTATATGAATGGGGTTGGTTTTGACCCGTGTGGGACCCAGAATTGAGCCTTGTTGAATTCTATACCATTGGCTACAGCCCATTGAACCAGCTTGTCTAGATTCCTTTGTAGATCCTTCCTTGCCCTCAAGCAGATCAGTACTGGTCCCAACTTGATGTCACCTGAAAACTTACTGAGGATGCCCTGGATCCCCTCGTTCATATCATTGATAAAGATATGAAACAGAACTGGCCCCAGTAATGAGTCCTGGGAAATACCACTTGTGACTGGTTACCTTTTCCTCATCCTTAGTCTCTATGTTTTCCCAACATCCAACAAACACAGGACTAGGCCTCTCTTGACACAGGACCCCACTTTCAAATTACCAGCTGGGGGAAAGCCTCCCTGAGTTAATTACACAGGAATAATTCTAGTACCTCAAGCTGAAAAGTCCTTATTCTAGTTTAATATAAATGCATATGTCAGTATTAGATATGTATTAGTTCCTACTTGATTGACTAGATTTCTATACCTCAGTCTGTATGAGACCCAGACAGAACCTAGGTGATAAAAAATGTGACGTCTTCTAAATCATCTTCTTCATAGCCATTAAAGATTCTTTTTATTGAAACTGCAGTAGTATAAATTATTTTACATGCAGTAGGACATTTTATAGCATCTTGCACTTCAAGTCAGATGAAAGACTGCCAGTAACAGAAAATGCTCTGCTATAGCTGATTTATATTGTCTCTGTTTCCAGGTTGTGATGAAGTTCAGTATTCAGATGTTTTATGCTTGCAGCAGTTATGAAGCTTTCATTATAAAAAGCAGCAGTGAAAAAAACCCTAAGTTAATAGAGTCTATATTCTCTTTAAAGGGAAATAGTTTCCAGTGCTGACTAAGATTTCAGAAATAAAAGTCTTTTTCAAAAATGTGATCCTTCAATAATTGTGTGATGGGCTGGGGATTCCCTCATTTTAAGATAGCAATTATGAAAGAAAACTTCACAGATTATTCACCCTTTAAATTTTCTCCCCAGCTAATAATGTGTGTTGTCTTCTTACCCTCTGAAAAGATCGGTTCAGTTTTAGATTAGGCAAGAAATTATTTCTGAAGTCATATCTCACAATGACTACAACAATCTCAGTAAACATTGGTTTTCTGTGCCATTCACCCATGATATGAAAAGTGTGCGAGGGTAAGACATTATTTATAATCACAAATATTATATTTTTTGTGGAAAATACATAATGGGTGGGTAAAGCTGTACTTTGGAATCACTTATTTTCCCACTTGTCATGGTTTAAGCCCAGTTGGCAACTCAGCTACGCAGCCGCTGGTCCACTCCGCCCCCCCCCCCCCCTCTTCCTCCCCCCGGCTCCCAGAGGGATGGGGAGGAGAATCGAGAGAATGTAACTCCCACAGGTTGAGATAAGAACAGCCCAGTAAGCAAGGCACAACAGAAAACCACTACTGCTGCCACCAATAATAATAACGATAATGGAAATAAAAAGGGAAGAGAATACAACCGCTCACCACTCGCCGACTGATACCTAGCCCAGCTCAAGCAGTGATCTAATCTTCCCGGGTAACTTCCCCCAGTTTATATACTGGGCATGATGTGCTGTAGTATGGAATATCTCTTTGGCTAGTTTGCGTCAGGTGTCCTGTCTCTGCTTCCTCCTGCCTTCCCCTCCCCCCTGACAGAGCATAAGACTCACAAAGTCCTTGGTCAGAGTAAACATTACTGAGCAGCAGCTAAGAACATCGGTATTACCTGTGTTGTTCCCAGGCTGAAAGTCAAAACCTCAGCACTGCACCAGCTACTAAGAAGGAGAAAAAAATGACTGCTACTGCTGAACCCAGGATACCACTAAGCTAATAATTGTTAGTAGAATTGCAGGATGTCACATCATTGATTAGAGCTGTGAGTTATTTTCCAAGCATGTTTTTTACTTACAAGGAGATAGATGTTGTTAAGCCTCCAGAGTGCTGCTGCTTGAATAGTCATAGTGATCAGAAGACTAATGGGATAAACTGCTACTCATCTGAAACTGCAAATAGAGCTGAGACCAGTTCCCAGCCTCTACTTATTGTTTGGGGAAATTTTTTAGAAGCTTTACAAAATTTATTTTACTTCTTTGACTGTATCTGTTCTTCACTAATGATAAGGATTCTCAGTACTCATTACAAATTAAAAAGAGGCCATCAGTTTTCTGTCAATACTGCTATAAAATGGAATTTCTTGTAGTGATTTAAAAATATATGTGTATTTATAAATCTATAAAGAAGAAGAAAGCCTCATATTCTGTATACCATTATAGTTCTTATCCATCTGATGTTGCCTTCACTATCTCATCTTTTGTTCACTCAGTTCTGAAGTCCTATTAATTATCTACCCATATTAAAATAGGATTCCAGAAATTATTTTCTGTTTCATGAAAATTGCAGCAACAGTGTAGTAAGATGTAAGTTCGAGATGATACTTTGACAAGCACTCCTTCATATTCCCATTTATCAGTGTTTCTTGTCGTCTTAAAGATCGTTACATACTACAGGTTATGCTCCTTCCCATCACGATGAGAGGTGCCTGTAGGCTGAGGGAAATGCTTTATTATGACAAAAAGAGACATGACCACCATTACTAAGATGCACAACTGTATGACATTGATTTTTTTCTTTATATAAACTTACAATTTAAAACTACAATAAGTTCTTAAAGCAGGTCATAAAAATCTACTCAAACAGTTGAGAGTACAAGCATGCTTGCACTGCAGAAAAACAGAAATCCTCAATACATCTTGCAATTTTGTATGAAGAGGTATGAAAAGATTAAATGAAGACTATTTGTGCTTATATTTTGGCACATATCAAATTATATTTCCTGCTTTTATACTCTTCAGTCTTCTGAGTCGTCAGATTGATAACTTCAGCTATCTTATTCAGTATGATCAGTCACATGATAGAAAGGTTTATATAGCTGATTGTTGTTCCAGGAAATAGGACTATTAAAAAGCCTGTGCTAACCCATGCTCCCACAGACTCGTTTCAGCGAGTCTATCTGAAGTTTCAGTCTTTCTATCTGCCACCTGGTCATATGTTGATGATTAATTTTAAGTGATGTCAGTAATATGAATAGAGACAGATTAAAAAAAAAAAAATAAAAGGCTGAGAAATAGGAATTTCTGCACAGAAGAGTTGGGATGGGTTTATGACTGTGACCACCAGAAATGAGAATATAACATCACAAAATAAAATTAGAAACATGCTATGGGTTAGTTCCTCTACACTTGTGAAGAATTCTTTTTTCCTTCTTTTTCCTTTGTCATTATAAATCAGTTGTTAGTAAGCACCAGGATAACAGATAAGAATTTGCCCCAAGACCTCATGCTGGCAGACAGTTTCTAGTGGTATTCCCCAGGGCTCAGTTTTAGCTCCAGTTCTCTTCAATGTTTTTATAGATGACCTGGAGTAGCGTGTACACGAAGTACTTCTTTTGCTGACATATGTTGATACACAAGACGCAAAGAAAGAAAAATGTTGTTTCCACTGGATGTTCATCTAGATTCATTAGCACTCATGAAACACGAGATTTTTATTCTGCAAAGTGAATTTAATATTGGCAAAAACTGCTGAACCTATAGAACAGCTACAGCATAAAGCAGCACATCAGATCACCACTGCCCTTCTCAACTGTTTAAGTTCTGATCCACAGTTAAATACCACTGTGGTGGGTTGATGTTGGCTGGCTACCAGGTGCTCACCAAACCACTCTATCCACTCCTCAGCAGGACAGGGAGGCAGAAAATAAGATGGAAAAAAAATCGTGGGTCAAGATAAAGACAGTTTAATAACGCAAAAACAATGGTTGTCCACAGAAGCAAAGGAGAACAAAGAAATTATTCTCTACTTCCCATCAGAAGGCGATGTCCAATCACATCCAAGGAAGAGGGCTTCAGTACATGTAGTGGTTGCTCTGGAAGACAAGGTTTATCATAATGAATGTTCTTCTCCACTCCTCCTGCCCTTTTTCTTAACTTTTATTGCTGAGCAGATGTCATATAGTATGGAATATCCCTTTGGTCAGCTTGAGTCAGCTGTCCTGGCTATGTCCCCTCTCAGAATATTGCCCACCACCAGCCTGCTGGTAAGGGTGAGAATGCTGGAGAAGCAGACAGCCTGGATGTTGTGTGAGCCCTGCTCAGAAGCAGGCAAAACACTGGTGTGTTATCAACACCTTTATACCTACCAAAACAAAGCACAGCACTATGAATGCTGATGTGGGGAAAATTAACTGTCTCACCCAGACTAAATACAATGAAAAGAACAATTCAAATCAACTGGCTTATAGAGTCAATTTGTGTGTACTATATATATATATATATATAATCATAGAATATATATAATCATAGAATCATAGAATAATTAGGGTTGGAAAGGACCTCAAGATCATCTAGTTCCAACCCCCCTGCCATGGACAGGGACACCTCACACTAAATCATCCCACACAAGGCTTCATCCAACCTGGCCTTGAACACCGCCAGGGATGGAGCATTCACAGCCTTCCTGGGCAACCGATTCCAGTGCCTCACCACCCTAACAGGAAAGAATTTCCTCCTTATATCCAATCTAAACTTCCCTTGTTTAAGTTTTAACCCATTACCCCTTGTCCTGTCACTACAGTCCCTGACAAAGAGTCATATATATATATATATATCTGTCTGTGTGTGCATATGTGTGTATGGATTTTAAATAGATACTTTTAAATATGACCTGTCTGTGAGATTATGTCACAGAAGATTATTTATAGCCTCCTGTCTTCAAAGCAGTGAAAATGAACTTATCAACATAAAGAACAGTTAAATGAAGTGAACACTCAACATAAATTGCTGAAGATCTTCAGCTTGTTTTTTTTTTAAGACTGCCAATCTGGCTTTGTATATGGGTTTATTTAAGCTAAGTGATAGACTATATTCATTTGACATGCAGTGGTATGCAGTAAAAAAATCCAGTAACTTTAGGTAAATAATTAAGATTCTACTGTGATTAGCTTTATATGTGAATGTGTTGTATATGCTTATTTTAATTTTCAGATTCTCCTGTTCATCAATTTTGCAGCAGACAGAGAAAAAGTCAAAAATTGGAACATAATAATATAATGTACAATAAAGGTGACAATTCCAAGTGCTACTGACAGCCAAAACGCTTAGTGTGTTTTTCACTGATCCCTAGTTGTTGGTCACTTCTATTTTAAGTGCTTACCTGGTGACACTAAAATCTAAGATGCATACACTACATTTGCTTTGCCTTGACTATTAAGCTGTATTAAGAATTTTGCATATGTATACAAATCTACGTGTGTGGTACAGAAAGACTTTCTCTACGTTTTATTTCATAGTGTCTAATAATGACTATTTTGTTCTGGCCACTTGAGCTACCTCCTTACATATAGATATTGGCTTTTCATCATGTAATAGAAGCGTAGAGAAATTAGATTGGCACTGTAGGGATTAATAGTGCTCAGGGAGGTTTTGTGGCTGCCTATGGTGATAGGCAGGTAGTGAATTAAGCACACCTGTACCAGCAGGGAAATGAAAAGTATTACATTGCTGGAATAGTCAAAGGAAAAGACAAAACAAGCATTGGGCCTAATGTAGCAAGCAGATGGTCTCAGGAAAGGAATGTGCTGGACTGGTATCCTGAAAGAAAAGACTTTAAGTCAGTAAAATCTCGAGTTCAGGTATCGTTGGGGCTAAGTTCAGTTTGTACATTTTATTCAGATGTTGCTGGAAGAGTTTAGAGAAGCACTTGCTGTATGCTAAAAACAAAGTAGAATGGAAAAGTCTGTTAAGGAGGAGGTATGTTCTAACTTATGCTAGAACAGAGCTACAGAAAAGATTGTCCAGTTTGTTGGCTAGGATAATTGCTGACAAACTGAGCTAGAGGTGCAGTGGTGTTGTGAATCTCTGTGTAGAATGCACTGCAGAATAAATAATAGCTGTTCTGCTTTATTGGTTCATGCTTTATAATAAAGAGGACTTCTTTTCATTTTAAAAATAAAAAAAATATTAAAAGAAAATTTTTATCTTGAAAATGCTGAAAGGTCTATCACTAAACTTCAGCGTAAGATAAGCCGTAGGATTTACAGACAAAGTTAAACCACAGAGAGTGTTGTGCATGTGCCTTTGTAAATTCCACATAGCACTACTGGGGTATTAAGGTAGAAAGTGCTTAAGGAATGCTGTCCCTGTCTCTTTGTTTTGTGCTTGTGCTCATGTTACAGTTATGTTATTGATACTGAATAGTTGCAGTTTAATAAAATGTTTGTGATAGAAGTTCTTATAGTAGTTCTACACAAGGAAGGGTTTGGAGGTAAAAGTTTGAGAATGCAACTGGGTCACCGTGGGTATATGTATGGAAGTTACTCTGCTTAATCAAAACAATTCAAGTGCAAGGTAATATATATTCCTTTTGCTTGTTTTAGCAAGGTCTTTAGCTTTTTACCAAGTACCGCATCTTGATCTAATGCACATTTTTCTGGTACAGGAGGCTAAAAGGGGACTGCTTTAAAACAAAAACTTTTGGTTAATAATGTTCTACTGCTGTTCTGATGTGGCAGTTTAAAACAAAGTCTGAATCCCATTCACGATTGAAGGATTTCTTTCAGAAATACTACAGTTGATCTATAATATTTCCAGGTTGTTCTGATGACAAAATACAGTGCAGCTCTTGGATTTGGCATCATGACTGCAAATGATCAGTTACACAGTAACTGACTACACAGTAATGCAGTCTATGTTATTGCAATGCAGATATAATCAGATAGGTGAAAGATTTGTGATCTCTCATTTCTCTTTGTTTCTAAAGGAATACAAGCTCTGAGTTCACATTATTTACAAATATTAAACTCAATATCTGTTCAGTGAGTATAGTCATTCTTGCATATAACAGCTGATAACCTTACTAATACTATCAATAAGCTGCATAGAAAATTCACCAAACTGACAAAAGATACTTTCAGAAATGGATGCTCAATAATAATGTAATACTGTTTATTATCTGAGTTTTCAAAGCTGATTATCCTTACTTGCTCAAATGAATGGCTTCTTTGTAGTAGTATGTAGAGATCCAAACACTAGCAAATTAGAAAAAATACATGTGTTCTTGTCGTGGTTTAAACTCAGTCAGCCACACAGTTTCTACTCCCTCCCTCTTTCTTTCCTCCCCCCCCTTGCCCCTTCCCCACTCCAGGAGAGATGGGGAGGAGAATCAAAAGAATGTAACTCCCACGGGCTGAGATAAGAACAGCCCGGTAACTAAGGTATAACACAAATCACTACTGCTACCACCAATAATAATAATGATAAGAGAAATAACAAGGGAAGAGAATACGACACCACTCGCTGAAACGAGCGCAACCAAGAAGACAGAATGCCCTTCTGGTTAACTCCCAGTTACCTCTCTGGGCATGATGTGCTGTGGTATGGAATACCCCTTTGGCTAGCTTGGGTCAGGTGTCCTGCCTCTGCTTCCTCCTGGCCTCCCCTCGTCTCCAGCAGAGCATGAGGCTCACAGAGTCCTTGGTCAGAGTAAACATTACTTAGCAACAACTAAAAACAATGGTGTTATTAGCTCTGTTCCCAAGCTGAAAGTCAAAACACAGTGCAGCATCAGCTACTAAGGAGAAAAATTGAATGCTACTACTAAACCCAGGACAGTTCTCCATTTACATGCAGATTTCAGAACTTTCCAATAAACACCATGAGTACAATATATCCCTGCCTTAATTATATGGCGTAAAGTATAATATAAACTTTATTCCACTGCTGTTATAAGAACAGATGGTAGTTCATGCTGACTGCCAAAAGACTTTCTCATTTGTGAGTATTTTTCATATGTTCACTGTCATATGCTTGCTTCATTATAAAGAATATCAAATGTGATTCACATTTGGTGTGAAAAGTGGCTGGAAGGCATTCCTAGCAGAGGATGAACTTTGGGAAAATTGCTTTGTTCACCAAACTAGTCCTATAATGTTAGACAATAATACTACTGAAAAGAATCCTGCAGTCAAGGCATTAGAAATGGAAAAATGTGTCTTCATACATTAATAAACAATTTAAAGGATAAGAATTATCTACATTGAGAAAATTTTTATTTTAATCTCTCTCAAGAGTCTGTAGCTATCTCTTAGGCCTTGTGATCTCTCACTGATATAGCAAGCAAGTTGGACTCAGTAAGTTAAAAAGGACATTTCAAGGCCTGATGCTTGGAACACTGTTGTACCACTACCTGTAGGACTGTAGGATGACCTACATGATGACTGTAGGGTTTGAGTTGTAGCTCCTAGACAGTGAAGTTTGGTGGTGCAGACTTACAGCATATGGCTTAGGTTTGTGTAAGAACTTGTCTTGGAGACTATAAACTTGACAATTTTTCCATAGATTTGGTCTCAATTGTTGTTACATTTTATCCTCACAATTATGCACAGGAAATGTTTCTTCTGCAGTATATAATGAATCAACTAACGAGTATCTTCAGCCAGAAGCTTAAGTAGCCAGTTATCTGCTCAAAAAAAAAAAAAAAAAAAAAAAAAAATTAAGTAAAACAAGTCAATTTTAGCCCTGAACAAGACAGTGCATTTGTAGAGATAAGATTATTTTGCTTTTTAAAGTTGTAAAGAGGTACAGAATTCTACCTGGCTGTTACAAAGCACAACTCAAGCATTTTGTAAATTTTCATCAAAGGATTCTGGTGCAAGAGCACTTCTCATGCAGTTCTGTCCCCTAAAAGCTGCCAGTATTCTTTCTGAACTCCCCTTAAGCATCTGTGAAAGCCACCCCCTCCTCAAGGCACTCTCTGTTAGCCTTACGCCACCTTTATTTTCACATTCAGTAACTTCTCATCTCAGGTCCAGAAGCTCTTCATGTGCTGTGCAGTTATCTAAACCTCAGGCATAGCTGTCTGTCTGCTTACTGTAGCACTTGCCTTCATTACTGAACCTGAAACTTAACTGATAGGATGTAAATGCTGCTGAACAGTTTCCACCTACATACAGTATCTACTTTATGATTTTATGGACATTCAGCTTTATTTGAGTGGAGCTATAAGATCAGATATGTAGAAATACTTCAGTTCTTGAAAATCTGCAGCTGCCACAGGAATAATAAGAGGGCTTTATAAAACTATTGTAGCTAAAGCTTGCCAAAGTATTAAGCCATGATGTGCTAAACCATAGCAAGCAGAAAGATGCTTTTCTAGTGGTTACATTGAGACTGAATGAGTAAGCGTATTTCTAACTACAACACTAGTCCTGCTACTATTCAAACTCCCTGCTGCTCTAAGCGCTATTACTTAGTAGTGAACTAATTGCTAGCTTGTCATGTTCCACTGTGAAGCAAATACCTCTTTCACGTTTACATTTTTCTCTTTTTTGCTTACCTGCTTATTAACTAGTTCTGCATTCTTTATTTTTTATTTTTTTTTTTTTTCACTATTGTCAAAGGTAGGAAGACACCTGATACAGAGGATCTGGTTTCTCTGCTCTGGAGTCCCTGAGTACTGTGAAGACTGGTGATTTATACCGCTCCCCAGTCAAGCTTGTCATGGTCCAAAGACATCTTCCATGTAATTACAGAATAGGCACCTGGGGATCAATTTCAGTTCTTTTGTGTGTGCTCTCGTAGCAACAGTCATTTTCCCATTACATAAAATGTTAATGTTCATATAATAATCATAGCTTGAAATTAATGGTATGGTTTCTATGATGTTTTATTTCATACTTTGTTATACATTCTGTGGAAGAAGACAGCATTAATATCTTGTCAGATAACTAATATTATTAACAGTTTATCTAATTTGCACAATTTCTTTACACTTTAGTAACATCTTAATAAGTAATACGGCCTGGCCAACTTGTGGCATTATGGAGAAAAACACCTTGCTGCACTCATCATGGAAGGTATCTTCAAGTAATATGTGGGGAAAATTCAGAACAAAAATGCAAATATCTAGTTAATTTTGATTAACTGTATCACTTGGTTTACTCCTGAAGTAAACTGCATCTCTAAAAACTTCTCAAATTGTCAATTGGCTAATTCATTGTGTGAATTAGAGCTATTTAATGTCATGGTTGAACAAGTACTGTCTCATTTACTAAAGTTCTTCTACAGGTAATTAATTATAGCATGACTTTGAAATCTCAAACCTCAAAAACATTTATGTGACATTCTATGGAAAGTTTCAACCCAACTGCACCTTATTTTACACATATATTTTTCAGACTAAAAATATGTGTGTGTGTGTGTGTATTTTATTTTTTTCCCCCCAAACTAATGAATATTAGTAAAAACTTCAATGTTATACTTCTGGCTGACTCCTCTCTCTCTGTAGTCTTGTCTGCTTGAGAAACACTTAGGTACCATCATTTCCTTCTGTGGAAAGCTCTCACTGAAAAAGAGCAGTTAATTAGCATGCAGTAATTAGATACAGAAACTGCAATTAATATAAACAGCAATGGTTACGTGTATCTAGACCATTCTCCCGTGCTTGGCAATGTCTAACAGTGGACACAAAGGAAAGACTACGAAAACAGTGGAAAGTTACCTATTAACAGTGCTCTTATAGTCACAGGCACTTATGACATAGGAACTCCTGAGGTAAGGGTGGTTACTGTTGTGTTTAACAGTTCTTAATTCCTTGAATCTGTCAAGCTGCTTTTTGAACCTAGTAGCACTTGTGGCAGGCATCTAAAGCTCCACCTCCAGTTTTACCTTGTGCCTCCTGTATAAGAATGCAACTCTTCAGAAAACACCAGTAAAGCTCTGGGAGTCTTCGTCATAATATTCAGTGGACACAAGAAACTTGGCTAAGGTAAAGTAACTGGATGGATTGACAGTAAAAGAGTTGCAGAGCTGTAAAACTTCACTTCTGACCTAAGAAGTCCTTGTGGAAGGACTGCAAATCACTTCAAGATAAAGAGTCCAAGAAAATATTACACTTATCTTCTATTTAATTTTCTGAAGATAACTGGCTGTTGTTTGGGCTACCAGGTTAGATGAAACTCTGATCTGACTTAGAATACTCACAGGGACTATAATCCTACCAAGAGACTATGAAGGCAGTTGTTCAATATTTCTATTTTATAGGGCCCTCTCACTCACTCTGACCTTCTTCCGTCACTTTCTTTCCCAGACTGGTTATACAAATTAAACACAATCTTACTTCTGCAGAAGGCATTTCACATTTACGATTTTGTCTTACCCTCTGTCTTTTATTTTGTTCTAAGTTATTGTTTAGAAAGTCATGGAAAAATCAAAACTGCATGACTTATTAGACATGCAGTCAGTGGAAAAGTGAAGCCTGAAGTGAAAACTAGGGAAGAAATAGCCTTGAATAAACTCTCTAGATTGCTTTTCAGTCAATATGCAGACATCAGCAACTGTTAAAAGTACTGGGAGAAGCATACATTAAAAATCTAATATTAGATGTGCCAATGCCATACTTATTCATTAGGCCAGCAGGAATTCACACAGCAGTATGATGTGGAATTTAGCCTTTTTACCTCTGTTAACTTAATTATGTGAACTGGGAATTGGCCTTCAAACTTCCAGCTATACTGTATATTGAGAAAATGCTTTCAGAGAAGCACTTGTATCTAGTGCTACTTTTGCTATTAAAACTACTAAAAGCAATGGAGACTGTACGAAATAGTTTTTAATCCTGACTGCTTTATCTGACTTCTACTTGGCAAAAGTGAAACTGAAGACCATACTGCAGTCTGTCTGCTGATAATGATTAGGTACCTAACGAACGCTTGAGTTAATACTCACTTAAAAAGCAGATAAAGTGATGTGTTGAAAAAATATTAAAGTCTTCCTGCTTCCAAAAGAAAAGGATAACATATGCTGTCTGTAAAAGGATGAAATACGAGGACTGATAGACTGATTTCTGCCCTGGTACAGGAATCTAAGTAAAAATCTAAGTAGAATCTCTGAAGCTTTAGGTAACTCTGGTGTGTCACGAGAAATTTTACTCTGGCTTGCTTAAAAAAAATATTTCATAAAGTATAAGGAATTATTATCCCTACAATGTTTCAATATAAGGACAGCTTTGCCTTCTGTCCTGTGCTGGTTTTGACTGGGCTACAGTTGTTTTCTTTATATTAGCTAATATGGGGCTAATATGTTTCGGATTTGTTCTGGAAACTGTTGATAATTCAGGGATTTTTTTGTTATTGTTGAGCAGTAACAACAATCTTGACTCTCACATAAAGTCAAAATCTTTTCTGCTTCTCATACTGCCCCACCAGTGGGTAGGCTGTGGGTGCACAAAAACATGGGAGAATATACAGCCAGGACAGCTGATCCCAACTGACACAGCTTTTTAGAGAGTAATATTACGAAAAGATTTCCTAGAGGAAGTCTTGGTCAAGTTCAATGTTACCTGAGAAATATAGGTGTCAGTGGCCATGATGATGGAGCAAATTTCTTAAGTTTGGCATTGCTCACCGTCTCAGCTAAATGATGTTGTTCTTTCTTTCTGTTCCCAAGACACCTCCTAGTCATGGACTTGGTGTCGCTGCAAAGAACCACTAGTTGCCCTACTAGTGGAAGTTTCATTATGCTATGTTGCCTCACTTTTTCTTACTTTCTGCGTAACAGCAGGATATAACTGGTTATCTAGCTTGTGATTTTCCAGACCTCACTAATCAACAAGGGCAACTGCCATGAAACATGCTGAAATAATATTACTCTTCACAAAAACCAGGAAAGACCTAGAAAATCTCTTCCTTTTTGGGGCATTTTATCCCTACTAGGGCAAGGTTGGTGGGAAGCTTAGTCTTGGGAATATTTTTAGCTGAGTTTATGACAGTTCTTATTTCTTGTCCCTGATTATTCTTTTGTCCTGTATGCAAAATAAAGAACATAATGTGAAAATACATAGTGCTTCATTGGATTCTCCTTCTAAAAGAGTCCTTCTATGGCTTCTAATACACGATATTTGAATACTGGAGGTTTGTGTTTGTAAAACTTAAATTTATCATATCCATTTCAAATTTAGTAACTTTTAATTCCAATCTAGGATACAGTTTAGCATCTTGTAGTCTAACCAAACCCAGAAAAATTGAAAGATTTCAGTTTTCTTATGAAAATATGAACAACAAGACATATTATTGACTAATAAATATGCTAAATCATGACTTTCTTCAAGTGAGATAAAAATAAACTGGTCATAAGCTTTTTCTTCTTTACTCTTTAGTGTCCTGCACTAACAAATACTAACCCAACTATATACACCAGCATGGTAAGCTAGTTATGTTTAACCATATGTAGGAATAACATGAATATTATATTGAGACATAGGATGAATTATATAAATTATCAGTTTCCTTCTTAACAGCCTTTTGCTCTATCAGTTGAAGGAGGGAAGAAATTGAACTACAACTTGTGCTTTTTACCTTTGAAGAATATATTTTTATTTCTATATGCAATTCTCTGGAAGGTATTAGGTAAGAAAAAAAGTTTGCATTAAACGCAGTGTAGCTAGTGTTATTTTGTGATTAGATGTTCAAGATCTATTAAAGAAATTTCTGAAGGTAGTGTGATAGAATGTTATTTTAAAGTTTTAACTTTGCTCTCACCACACACACCAGGATAAAGCCTTTTTTTTTTTTTTTTTTTTTAACGGTTTAATTTAAGCAAGTGGAAACGTTTCAGAAGGGGGAAAGGAGTAGGTCGTAAATACAAATTTCTTTAACTAATGCCATAGACCCTATTCAGCAAAAACCTCCCTTGCTGAACTGCTGAACTCTGTATGCAGCAGTCATGTACTGCTGCTTGATTCAGGGTTGCTGCCATAGAATGATAGAGATGCTACTTAGAAGACTGAGAGCACATCTCTCTGGAAAGGTTGTCACACCTGATACACATTTAGCTGTTATTCAACAGACAAATTAACAAAGAATTTAACAAAAAAAAAAAAAAAGAGAAAAAATAAAGCTCAAGGTTCTTCTGACATTTACTTGGTATAGAGACAAATTTGGGACTTTATCTTTGACCCTTCTCCAGCAAACATTTGGGGTATGGCACATAATAAAGTATGATCATACATTGAAAATAAAAACATATGCACATATATTCCAGATAATTAGCAGGGACAGTTAACATTCTAAAATTCATGACTTATAAGGAAATGGTACTGATCTGATCTACTTATTTTAATTTTATTTGCTTTGTTCTGCTTTGCTTTGCTTTGTTTTGCTTTTTGCTTTGCTTTGCTTTGAAACAAAGATTGAGATTGTTCTCATACTAAAAAAAAGACTGTTCTTAATAAGGGAAGAGTGTATTATGTGACTGAGATAAGAAGTGATGACTTAAAAATCCTTATGGCAATTTGAGATACTGGGAAATATTTTAATAACTTAAGCAAAAATAATGCTAGTAATGTGCCTGGGGAACCTGTGGATTCTGTCTGCCTTGAAGAGGCTTTCTAGCAACACTGTAAATGCGTATCTATTGAGAAGAAAGTCAAGGTTGTGTCAAGGTTGTGTCAAGGTTGTGTCAGGCTCATTTCCATTTATTAAATTCTGTGATCAAGTTGCTTGCTTGACCACAGTACTACAAAGAACATTTTCATATCTGTTATGCTTTGTGGCTGTTCTGAGTTTCCTTCATTAAAAAAAAAAAAAAGGTATGCAAGAAAGAGGAGCTTAATTACAGTGCAACAGAGTATATGGGTAGTATATACCACAAATATTTTTTCTTGAGATACACGAGATACATCTATATATATCTCAGGAAAACGTATGTTCAGCTGACTACTTTTAAGCCTTTTCTTCAGAGACTGTTTTTTTGGTTAAGTCAACCATTTTGTCCATGGATTGTGTTTTTCATTTTAGTTCTGTTGTATGAGAGCTTGGTATCGTGAATAGAGAGAGATTCAGATCTGTCACCTGTCCTACTTCATTACTTCAGTCTCTATGGCTATGGTGTCTTCAGTAAAGAAAGTTTTGTATAGTGCAATGCCAAATTACAGTGTCTGCAGAGAATAATGAAATTACTGGGTTATTTTAATGTGCACTTGCATTTTTCAGACTCATGCACTATCTATCTGGTTTGGTCTTTGTAATGTAATAACTATATATACCACTCAGAGCAAGTAAAATACTTTATAGAAATTCATTATAGAAACCTGTTACATTAACACTCTTATCTGCTAAGTTTATATTCTCATCAGACAAAAAAAAAAAATTCATCTACTTAATCTATTAAGGTCTGCTTTACCCCAAACCTGTGTTGATTGACATTATTTACATTGCATCTAAGTCTAAATCTCACTACCCATCCTGCTATTTTGAGATTTATGCCACCCTCTAATTACCTTGTTTGTCCTATTTGCCCTTTCAAATATTGACACCTTAGTAAGGTTTTTTTTTTTCCCGTCCTTTATTCATTTTTGTGTTTTATGAACATCTGAAGGCTTGCTGAGAATAATATTCACAAATAACTGAGAAAAAAAAAAGAGCTGGATAACAGCTGAAAAGCTTTTTACACAGTAGCTTTTTCAGACTATTTTCTTTGCAATTTTAACTTATTTTTAATATGTTCCTCAATTCTACAAGGACGAAAACAATTCATTATAGTATGCGAATATGACTGAAAATGCAAAATACACCTGTTTAGATTTAATTTGTTGTACATAAAGTGGCCAATACCAGTTATGGGTTATAGGAAGAGATTAAAAATAAGTTCCAAAACTACACCTATCCATTTTACTTCGTTTCTAAGCAAGGATGAAACTTTCAGTCAGTATAGACTTCTTTTGCTCTTGTAGTCTCATGGGAATCATAAAATATTTAAAAAATTGCAGTGATTAATCATTCTGCGTTTCATCCCATTTTAGGTTCCTCATGAATTCAAGCTCTTTAAAAGGGCTATATTTTCCAAGCTGAAAGCAGTGAACATCAAGGGTTACAGTGGTTAAGACTGGTTGCAGTCTGGACAGGACAGGCAGAACATGTCATTGTCTGGCTTTCTAATGTACATATTACCTTATTTTCTTTATTGTGTGAAGTCTTCACATAGACTGGGTGGTGCTTCTCTTCCAGCAGGGCTCCTTACAAAATCTTCCATCAGGAAAGAACCTTCAGATCTCTTTCTTTTTCACATTCACTTCCACAGAAACATGGGTATGTTTACATGGGACCTGTGTGGGATAATAAACAAAGTAAGAAACGTGATCATCAAAGTCAGGAAGAAACGTGTTTAGTTGTCTTCAGATCTATAATCTCAACGTCCCTTCAGTCTGGAAAGTACTTAGTTAGGCGTGCATAGCAGGAGGGTTGGAACTAGATTATCTTAAGGTCCTTTCCAGCCCTAACTATCCTATGATTTTATGATTTATGGTTTGCTAAAAAGTTGCAACTTGTAATTTTTTTTTTACATATCACAGAAGAATAGTTGTTACAGAGGTTTTATATCAGAGTTGTGTTCTGCTGAAACTTCTTGCACACTGCAAACTACATTTCTTTCATCAACCGTGTTTTTATTTATGAAATTCTGAACTCTTCTGTTCGCGTTCTAAGATTGTTGGTGCAACTTAATCTTTTTATAGGCCTATAAATTATATAGGATGCTAGAGCCACAAGATGAATAGAGTCTTACTTTATTACTTCATAATAATTTTTGTTTGCTTCTGTAGGACTAACCATATGAACAAAGCAACAAATAGCCATTCTGTGTAATTAAATTCACTGATATGCTTTTTATTCTGAAGTGGTAAAATAGGCAGTCATGTTTGTAAAAGGGGAATAAAATAAACTAGCATAAAATGTTCCTTTGTATTTATATCCCAATCTAATTTTTAGATCAATCACTGAAAAAAAAGGAAAACTGGTGACATATTTCGTGCTTGACAGGCAAAAAACCTATGTTTAGTTAAATGCACTCAGAATATTATAAGTGTTCACTTATGAATAAATATGACACGTAGGAATAGAAGATCTATTTATTTTATAATGGAGGAATGTCAAAAGCATCAAGTAACTAGGAGTATCTGGTAGCTTGCATGTAATTTGTCACCAAAAATTAATAATGAAAAAAAATAAGTAGAGTCATTCTTGATCGCCATAAACTAATTCCAAGATTACATCAATTCAAACGAGAGAAGGAAATCTAATGTGACCAGTAGATTTTCTGTCATAGCTCAAATTCTGAATAACATAAAAGTTACTGAAAATGATGTGCTCAGCTGTTTGGTGAAAAAGCGAAAGCGTAAGAATGAGCAAGTGTCCTGGGTTCAGCAGTAACAGTCCTTTTTCTCAG
Source organism: Lathamus discolor (assembly GCF_037157495.1). Taxonomy (NCBI): domain Eukaryota; kingdom Metazoa; phylum Chordata; class Aves; order Psittaciformes; family Psittacidae; genus Lathamus; species Lathamus discolor. The sequence goes on from NC_088909.1 coordinate 65,408,497, forward strand.
TCTTAGTAGCTGCTGCAGTGGTGTGTTTTTGACTTTCAGCCTGGGAACAGCGCTGATAACACTGATGTTTTCAATTGTTGCTAAGCAATATTTACTCTGACCAAAGACTTTGTGAGTCTCATGCCCTGCCAGGGAGGAGGGAAAGCCAGGAGGCAGCAGAGACAGGACACCTGACCCAAACTAGCCAGATGGGTATTCCATACTACAGCACGTCATGCCCAGTATATAAACTGAGGGTGGGTAGATCGCTGCTCGGTTTGGGCTGTGTATCAGTCTGTGGGTGGCGAGCAGTTGTATTATCTTCGCTTGTTATTTCCCTTATCATGATTATTATTGGTAGTAGCAGTAGTGGTTTTGTGTTAAACCTTAGTTACTGGACTGTTCCTATCTCAACCCATGGGAGTTACATTCTTTTGATTCTCCTCCCCATCCCTCTGGGAGAGGAGGAGGAAAGGTGGGCAGTGAGAGAGCAGCTGCATGGTTCTGGGTTGCCGGCTGGGCTTAAACCACAACAGCAAGGCAAATGGAGACTTGCAAGGTTATTTGGGCAACTCAAAATTAAGTTAATATCTTAAAAGATAAAATCCTGTAGATTTTGCATATATACAATTCCAACTCTGATGACGGAAATAACTGTAGTCACGGACAGCTCATAATACTTAAACATGTTCTTTAAATCAAGCATATTCATATTAAACTGGAAAGAAATACAGGCTAATGCTCATGCAATAAAAATCACAAATAAAACATCTTTTGGGATAGAGTATTAAGGGAGAGGAAACCAGACTATGACACTGAAGAACTACTCAAGCACACTATTCAGGTAATCATGTGAAACCTCATTAAATTGTCACATAATCTATTTTTTTCTCATTAAGAAAGATGTCTATTTTCTGCTTGCATATCACAATAATTTCATAGATACTTTTACTTTGATTTAATAAATTATAAGTAATTGCATTTTTATAATTATCATAATTATGAATGACTGCTTTTGAAGATAATATGATGCTGCTGAACTCTAATTCAGCTACAGTTTTTGAGGGATCTTGTTCTTTTTTCCATGATGGCACAAAACTACTGTAATGCTATGAAAATAAGTTTAAATCTTCATGTTTGATTGAGGAACTTACAGTTGTTCAGCTGTAATATCCTGCATCCCTTATTATATATATTTCTTTTTCTGAATTTGGGTAATTTGGGATAGTTGTTGCAAATATAATCGTAAGATTTCATAGAATCATAGAATCATAGAATGGTTTGGGTTGAAAGGGATCCTAAAGATCACCTACTTCCAAGCCCCTTGGCATGGGCAGGGACAACTTCCACTAGACCAAGTAGCTCAAAGCGCAATCCATTTGTGTAGGTATATTGTAATACCGATGGAATTCTGACTTAGTGAAGTGCCATTTCTGTTAACCAAGTTGTTATGAAATTTAGTCTGGAACCGCACTTTAAACAAATTATCTTTGCTTCTGTGCAGCTAATAAGTCTGACACCAAGACTGTTCATTACTTCTGAAACATGGAAAAGAGTGAGTTGCAGCTGTTGGTCCTTTGCCTTTTGCTAACAATACAGAAGGGTCTCCCAGTAATTATATGCTTTTTCCTCATTTAAAGCCCATATGATTTACTTTTTGAAAAAGAATCATGTTTCCAATGGTAGCAACAACTGCAGGAAGAGAACAGGTTTTTTGAAGATTTTCTAAAGTGACCAGCAATTGCTTATATAAATGGACATACACCCTTTTTTTCCCTAAAAACTGTAGTTCTTACTATAATGTGTTACATGTCATGACAGCTGAAAATTGATCAGGATACCAGTTACAGGACCAATATTCATCTACCAATAAAAGATTACAGTTATAACCTTGTCTGTAGTTTCACGTGGATTTGAGCTCACCATAAAACTTTAGAAGGGTAGGATTACTTTTGACTTACAGCTGTCAGGAAGACTGCAGACTGGTAATACATCACAGTGGCTTAAGTAGCACATTTGAAGTAGTAGTCAATTACTTGATCTGAGATCTTTCACTATTCATGCTGTACCATGTCTTTTGGATGTGCCCAGGATGAAATTGGTGAAATGTTTCTTTCAAGTTGAGTTAATCAAGAACCGAAGAATGAGAAAATGAAAATATGAAAAATCTAGATAAAAAATAAAGAATAAAAAGCCCATTATGATGGGTTAGCCAATTCAGATGCATAGAATAAAATCCGTTCTGTTTATTAGAGGATGATGGACCAAGTACCTTAGCAAAAATGTGCAATAAATAGAAACTACAATATTTTCTTAATCATGTACTGGAAACAGTCAAGAAGCTTTCACTTTATTCTCAGGCTAAGAATCAGAGGTGTATTTGATAGTAGCAGAGAGCAGTCACAGCAGATAGTGACTGAAGAGCTATTTTGGAAAGAATAGCAGAAGATAGCAGTTTGACAATACCCTAGTATGAACCGTACAAATGCCAGCTAGTTACTGTCTACTGACAGGAGAACATGCTGCCCTTTATCTGTCTTTCATAAACTGTCATCTGAGATGCAGACAACTTCAGTATAAGTTGAGAAAAGATGTTTAATAATTATAACATTACTTAATGTGCTCTGGATGTCTCACTTGTTTACATCTACATTCATAGCTGCTTCCTGATTATTTTAACAATTTTCAGTTGATGATGGCCTCTGTTTGATTAAATTTCATGTGACCTGTAAAAAAAGGGTAAACTGAAGTTTATTATGAAAGACACTAGGAACAATGTGGGCCTTCTCCGGGAGCTGTTGGGAGAACTGGCTACCCTGGATTTGGAGAAGTCTGAGGTTCTTGATGATTTCTTTGCCTCAGTCTTCACTGGCAAATGATCTGACCACAACACCCAAGTCTTGGAAGGCAGACACAGGGACTGTGAGAATGAAGACCTTGGGCCCACTGTAGGAGAGGATCTGGTCTGAGACCATCTTATGAACCTGAACATATACAAGTCCATGGGACCTGACGAAATCCATCCGCGGGTCCTGAAGGAGCTGGTGAATGAAGTTGCTAAGCCACTGTCCATCACATTTGAAAAATCATGGCAGTCAGGTGAAGTTCCCGACGACTGGAAAAAGGGAAACATAACCCCCATTTTCAAGAAGGGGAAAATGGATGACAAAGGAACTACAGATCAGTCAATCTCACTTCTGTGCCTGGCAAAATCTTGGAGCACATTCTCCTGGACAGCATGCTAAGGCACATGAAAAATAAAGAGGTGGTTGGTGACAGCCAGCATGGCTTCACTAAGGGGAAATCCTGCCTGATCAATTTGGTGGCCTTCTATGATGGGGCTACAGAACTGATGGACAGGGGAAGATGTCATCTACCTGGACTTGTGCAAAGCATTTGACACTGTCCCACACAACATACTTGTCTCCCAAACTAGAGAGACATCAATTTGATAGGTGGACCCCCTCGGTGGATAAAGAATTGGCTGGATGGCCACACGCAAACAGTTGTGATCAATCGGTCAGTATCCATCTAGAGACCAGTAATGAGTGGTGTCCCTCAGGAATTGGTGATGGGGCCGATCTTGTTCAACATCTTTGTTGGTGACATGGACAGTGGGATTGAGCACGCCCTCAGCACGTTTGCTGACGACACCAAGCTGTATGGTCCGGTTGATATGCTGGAGGGAAGGAATGCCATCCAGAGGGACCGTGACAAGCTTGTGAGGTGGGCTGAGGTCAACCTTATGAAGTTTAACCATGCCAAGTGCAAGGTTCTACACCTGGGTTGGAGCAATCCGAGGCAAAGCTACAGGCTGGGCAAAGAAGAGATTCAGAGCGGCTCTGCGGAGAAGGACTTGGGGGTGCTGGTCTATGAGAAAATGAACATGAGCCAGCAGTGTGTGCTCGCAGCCCAGAAAGCCAACCGTATCCTGGGCTGCATCAAAATGAGCTTAACCAGCAGGTTGAAGGAGGTGATCCTGCTCCTCTACTCTGCTCTCATGAGACCTTACTTGGAGTACTGTGGGCAGTTCTGGTGTCCTCAATGTAAAAAGAACATGGAACTGTTGGAACAGGTCCAGAGGAGGGCCATGAGGATGATAAGGGGTCTGGAACACCTCCCATATGAAGATAGGCTGAGAAAGTTGGGGCTGTTTGGCTTGGAGAAGAGAATGCTGCTTGGAGACCTCCTAGCAGCCTTCCAGTACCTGAAGGGAGCCTATTGGTATGCTGGGGAGGGACTCTTCGTCAGGGACTGTAGTGATAGGACAAGGAGTAACGGGTTAAAACTTAAATAGGGGAAATTCAGACTGGATATAGGGAAGAAGTTCTTTACTGTGAGGATGGTGAGACACTGGAATGTGTTGCCCAGGGAAGATGTGAATGCTCCATCCCTGGTGGTGGTCAAGACCAGGTGGGACAGAGCCTTGGGTGACATGGTTTAGTGTGAGGTGTCCCTGGCCATGGCAGGGGGGTTCGAACTAGATGATCTTAAGGTCCATTCCAACACCTAACTGTTCTATGATTCTATGATTCTATTCTGCACATGGTTGTTCAGAGATGAAGAAGGAACCAGTTGTTGCAATATTCTGCCTCAGTGACAGCAGATCAGCTGTCAGAAAGGTTAGCTACTCCTTTTACTACAGTTGGTGGGGACATGTAGTAATTTCTCACCCAGCAAACAGTGAGCTGAAACTCCGAAACTCCCAAACTCCTCTTTTCTTTCTGTGTGTGTTTTTTTCTTTTGTTTGTTTGTTTTAGTTTGTTTTTGTTTTTGTTTGGTTTTTGGTTGTTGTTGTTGTTGCTAATTGTAATGTATAGTGAAATGTTGGTATGTATATAAAGCTGTTCTAATTTACCGCTCTGCAATCATTTTGCACATTTCAGAGTACTATGCATGTATGGTAGAGTAAACTTGGTGGGCTGAAAATTAGAACAAAAACATGTTTGATAAATTATGATGTTTACATGACGTGGAATCTGTGCTTACTCACATGGGAAGAATTATGGCTTCTAGTATATCACTGTCCAGGCGTCCCCTGACTATAAGTGTTTTGCAACAAATCTGAAGCTGTATGGAATCATTGTTTTAGCATCTTTTAACTTTTTTTGTGGTTATGATTAGGTGAATTCAGTGCACCTAGGGTTATTTTTCCTCCGCAGTAAGCTATGTGCAATGTATTTTAGGACCATAGCATCCCAGTCCAGTAGACTGAAGCTGCTGCTCATCCCTGCCTCTGGGTCCATCCAGAAGTGAGTCTGGGTGCATATTGCTGGAAGTCACATACACACCCTGCAGTTCATTCAGTTTGATCACTAACACATGAAGACAGAATTATGATTTTGCAGGCATGACCTATGCATGAATGGCACTCACATAAATTTGAAATAAAGCAGAAGAGCAGATCCTGTTTTGCTCACCATTGATCTTGCTAGTAGATCTGTACTGAAATGTACCCACAGTACAGACACAGACCTCCTGTTCTACTCACTGGCTAGTCCAGCTTGAAGACTGATCATGTCTTGCGCGCAAACTTTCATGGGTCTCTTTGACAGCTGGCCCAAGCCTATTGTCTGGTTTGCAGGCTATAGGCCGCTTTAAATTTCTCCAGAATCTTGCACATTTGTATGCAGAACTAATACCACAGTCAGGAAAATTATTACAAATTATATGAGGCCAGTGGTATGAGGTTCAACAAGGCAAAATGCTAGGTCCTGCCCTTGGGTCACAACAACCCATTGCAACGCTACAGACCCAGGCATGAGTATCTGGAAAACTCCTCAATGGAAAAGGACCTGTGGGTGCTGACTGATGGCTGGCTGAACATGAGCCAACAGTGTGCAGGCAATCAAGAAGGCCAATGGCATCTTTACTTGTGTCAGTAGTGTGGCCAGCAGGACTAGAGAGTTAATCATCCCCCTGTACTCAGCACTGGTAAGGCTGCACCTCGAATACAGTTTCGGGCCCCTTACTACAAGAAAAACACTGAAGTGTAGGCCCAAAGAAGGACAATCAAGCTGTGAAGGTGTAAGTCTTATGAGGATCATTTGAAGGAAGTGGGGTTGTTTGGAGAAATGAAGGCTCAGAAAAGACCTTGCTAGTCTCTACAAGTATGTGAAAAAAGGTTGTAGTGAGGTTGGGGTTGGTCTCATCTCTAAGTAACAAATGATAGTACGAGATAAGCCATTTGTTATGGCCTCAAATTGCACCAGGGGAGTTTTAGGTTGAATATGAGAAAAAAATTTCTTCACCAAGGTGCTTTCAAGCACTGGAACTGGCTGCTCAAGGAAGTGGTTGAGTCACTGTCCCTGCAGGTATTTAAAAGACATATAGATGTGGCACTTATGGGCATGGTTTGGTGGTGGACTTTGCAGTTTTATTTTAATAGTTAGACTCAATGATCTTAATGGTGCTCTCCAATGTAAATGATTCTGAGTCTATGATTCTATGAAATAAAGCCTAGTAAAGAGGACAGAACAGGATTTGTTGGCTGGGCATGGATATTAGTCAGATAAGCGATACTGACCAGTATCTTGATTATGGCACCTTTTAAGACCCTATATCTCCATTTTCCTGTGCTTACTCTTCCCCTATCCACTTTGATTTAAAAAAAAAAAAACAACAAAAAACCGCAAAAACAAACAAGCAACACTACCACTAATGACAAATTCCTCATTGGTCCCGGTTTTACTGTATTTGTAAATCCAGTATGACTGATGTGGTTACAGGAATGTTGTTGACCTAGCAAGTCTCTTCTCTTTAGAAGGCTTCCAACATTCTTCCAACTTACCTGTGAAATCTGGCCATTCCTTCTCTAGCCTAATGTTACGTGAAATCTGGGAGCTCGTCCTAGCACTCTCATAGCTTTTGTCAGCTTCTTGCTATAGCACTTTTAAGATTCATCAATTTCTCACTTAACATTCAGCAGTTTCCCATGTTCTGTTCAGTTAGCTAATCATCAGTCCAGAGAATAGTTTTCTGCCTGCATACTTCAACAAGCACTGCAGTTCTGAAGGCAGACTTACTGCCTTGCTGCATATTGTCACAGGTGATACAGTTTACTGATATATAATGTACAAGTTCTTGCATACTTATCTGTATAGAGAATTAGCTCTTTCAGAAATTTCAATCAGAAAATCCCTTCTAGAGGAAAAACTGAATTTTGCTGGTTTTACAATTTTTTATCTCTTTCTTCGCTCTCCTTTTTCATTTGTACTTAAATACTCTCTGGACAGCAGTCAGAGTTGTCATGGTTCATGCTAGTAACATGTAAATCATGGTTTACCATGCTTAGAATGCTTGGCAAACACAAAGAGAGGAAATAACAATTTTACTTTTATTGCTTGTTTTGGGATGCTGCTGTTCCCACACTCAGAAATACCATGATGATTCAGTAGACTTATTTGGGAAATTAATACTCTGAAATCATATTTGCAACACTTAAAAGGACTCCTAGCTGTAAGCCTATATTTAATTTTTTTTTTTTTTTTCTTCATCCTGACTTGCAAGGAGGATTGTGCAATTTGGGACTTCAGGAAGTTCTGTTGGGCTCATTGTAACATTGTAATGGTGCATGCAACTGACTCTTTCCTAGCTGTGCACTTTGCAGTGAGAGAGACAAATGCTGGACTTCTTTTGCTCCTTAGTACGGGATAGTCCTTCCGCTGGCAGTAGCAGCCTTCCAGGTCTTGCTTGCCTGATCCCTGGTATTTTAATCTTTAGTTAATATTGCTGACTTAACAATTTCATTTATGCCTCTTGTTTCTACTTTCTTATTGGCATAGTTTTAATTTTCATTGTGTAAGTGATGCAGTGTAGTTTACAAACTAATGGTGTTCAACAATTTTTTTTTTTATTGATGAAACTGGACTGACTTCACACTGGTTTGTGAAGCTGGGTAACATTGTGAAAGTGAGATCCATCACTAGGTGGAGTTTGTTCATTAATGTCTCTATTTTATTAAAGTATATAGGCTTTTCTGAAGAAAAAGAAATATAGCAGTATTTATTGTCTTGATTAATTAATTCAAAATAGCTTGAATTTCTCTTCTTTAGAGCTAGGAAAAGTGTAACTTGTGTACTGCACGCAAAAAGATTCACTCACCCCTTGCTTGCAATTATTTTGTTTAAATTAAAACGTCAGCTCTTTGTGATTAAAAAGCTGCCTGCAGGGAGTGGGTGAAATAAAACCCTTCCTTCCTTGCTTTCCTCATTTTGATGTTTAGCTTTTGTTTTAAACTTTAGGGTAAAACAATTAACCTCAGAACAAAAAATAGTGCTGAAAAGACAATGATGTACATTTGCTGGCTTGTGTTTTCTCCACTAAATTAGGTTTGTACACTGACACTAGCATAACTCTTCTGTATTCTCACTGCAGAAGTCTTAAGGGTAGAAGTCTTCAGAGGAGGCAAGGAGAGATCATCTCTATTCTTGCACAGAAGTGTAAAAGTCTTTGATCATATGTGTTAGCAGTTCACAGTAAAACACTTGCAACACCATAATAAATGTGTCTACCATTGCATGATATTTATTTATATCATGTAACACGTTTTATGATATACTGTACTATACTACACTACACTGCACTATGTTACACTATACACTGTACTGTACTATACATTGTACTGCACTATGCTACATTATACTACACCACACCACACTATACTACACTACACTATACTGTGCTGTACTTCTTTGGAAAGGACAGCTAATACAAGTAGGCACCTATGAAATTAACTGGATAGTAATATGCATCCATTCAAAAGCAGTTTTATTTGATTCTTGACAAGGGTAGATTTGGCTTTGCAATTGCTGGGTGTCACCTGATTAGAACACAGAATTATGTACAAAGTAGTTCTTGCTTTTTTCTTCATGCTAGAGCCTAATAGAAAATCTCTCCATTTATGTGTATTTCTTTTAATATATACTTGAAGTTTTCAACACTTATGTATCCTGACTACTCGAAAGTGTTCTATCATGATCAGATAAAAAATGATGGTATCTCAAATCCTGTTTGTTCCAAAGACAGGTCTAAAGAAAAACCTTTGGAAATTTAGTCATTCACCTGTACAGTGTCGTCAAATCTATCACCAATTTGTTGAAGTCATGAACCTTACATGTAAGACAAAGTCAACAGGGCTAAACTTTTTTTGTTTTTGTTTTTGTTCAGTGTGCTTTCTGTGCCATATTTGTCATTCTTGAACAAAAGGAAAGGATAGTTGGAAAATGATGGTGTTTTTAATAGGTAATTAATTTACCCCAGATAATTCTAGGGAGAGGTCACAGAGAAAATATTATTAAAATATTCAGTCAAATCAACAATATGTATAATCTTTTAGCTGTAAATCTCTTCTGCAGCCTAATACCAGCTCTGCTTTACACTATTTATTGTCTGTATGTTTGCAAGAGCTTTAAATTCCTTTGTTCACTAAATTTATTTACCCACATGATTTCTTTCAGTGGAGAAAATCTATTGAGCTGGAACTAGTAACATGCTTTGCTTCCTATTGGACTTTTTAATTTTTAGTTCCTGCAGTCTTTTCTGCTCCATGTTGGCATTTATCCCTCCATAGAGGTCAAGGTAAACATTTCCTCCTGTGCAAAGGTATTCAGATCATTAACAAAAGTGACACCAGCTATCCCAGACGCTGAAAGATCCATCCAAGCTTTCTAAGCCTTTATGAAAATCTCTCTAAATTATAGGTATCCATCTCTCTTTCTGCTGCTGATCAAAATGAGGGCAAATTTTTCGAGCTGTGTGTGAAAAGCAGCTGAAGAATTTGGGCTCGACAGGCTTGAGCAGAGAGAAGCAGAGATGAATTGTGTTACAGGATGGTAGACTTCCATCCTTCCCATCCACCTTCAAGTACGTGCTTGAAAAATCCCGTTGTTTCAGCTTTCAAGGAAGTGACATTATAGGAGCAGACAACAGAAATCACTGTTCTTCAGTAAAAGTCAATAATTCCATAAGGCTTTAGATAAATGAATTAGGTCATACAATGCACAAAATTACTTTAAAACACTTACTAGGTATCTTTAATGGTATTAGTTCAGCATTCACTTTGCGATTTAAGAAAGTAATTCTGAAAAAAATGCAAGTATTGGAGACATATTACCCATAGGAACAGGTAATAAATTTACCAACATCCTTATTGTTCATAAACATCTGCTACTTGGCTCTAGTCAAAATAAAATCCTTTCAGAAGCAAAGGAAACAGCTGCTACATCAAATACAGTGTTGGTGTTACAATGGATTTAATGGGTTCCTGTCTCTCATGCTAGATATAACTCTTCAGGAACCTACAGTATTCATTCTCTTTTTCATTAATTTACATATTAGACTTGCTTGCCTATGCAAAACATATTCTAAATGCAGAAAAATCAATATATTGACTGGAAGGAATTTACAGTATATGCTTCTACAATGTCTGATGGAAAACTGCTGTAAGAAGAAATTGAAAACTTAAGCTGATTTTGGGAAGTAGAAAGGTTTTTGTATCAGTGATTAAGGCAAATGCTTTTGAATACTCACACTGTTAGGTTCTTGAAAATTTCCTGAATTGAGATTTTTGATCTGGAAAAAAACACCCCAAACCTCCCCCCCCCAAAAAAAAAAAAAAAAAAAACCAAAAAAAAAAACCAAAAAACCCACAGTAAGGCAAATCTGCTTCCATGGAGATATTGTTCTTTTTTTTTTTTTCTGAACAATGAGATGTGTCATTCGTATATGAAAGTGCCAAAAGACACAGATGGGGAAATAGGTTATTGAGCTGTTCTAAATTATCAGTCCTTTTCAGTATCTGTAACATCTATAAAATGTAACACATTTCCATGTTCCCTATGAAGAGAACTTTTGGTGGAAAGTCAAAAATCACTGAATCATTCAAGCTGGTGAGCACAGCATTATGTTGAATTTAGACCCTATTGCTTAGTGTTTTGTCTAGTCAGGTATCTGATCATGCATACTTCTTTTTTTCATTGTGTGGGCCAAGGGAAATAGTAGGTGATTAAAAAGCCCCATCATTTACTACACGTATTTATTGAGGAAAGTCACCACCTCAGTAGATATTATATTTTAAGTGTGGAAGGAGGAATATTCCTATCAGAACTTATTTTTCTTATTCATAGTGGGAATCATTCATTAGTCATTAAAAAGGAAACAAATCCTAATTGGTCCCTTCAAGACAAACAAGAAGCAGTAGAATTAGCTGTTGTCAGAGAAGAGAAGACTCTATTCTGTTGTAGCTTTCTTCTAGATATTTCTTAGAAGTTAGGGGGCAAACCCTAATTTTAATGATCTTAGCAACTTGTAAAATTTAATGCTCAGGAACTATGCACAAAAATCTATGAGGAGGAGATATTTGAGCTGGTCATGAGCTTTGAGTCTGGGACAGATCTTTTTTATCTGGAAGAAAACATTTTTATTTTTCAAATTATCCACTCTCCAGACTATAGAATCATAGCAACAAGAGCTGAAGGGAAACTACTTAATCACCTTGCCTCTCTTCAGAGGATAATTTTTTTGAATGCTTCTCAATCCACCTCTCTTCCCCCACCCACCAACTTCCTTATTTGAAATTTCATTTTAATTGTCTAAGGCCTACAAGGCAGCAATCAAGAGAAGTAATAGAACTTCTGTGACATCTTAATACTGTCTCATGAGTCCTAGTTAAAACAAACCCTGTACTCACAAAATTGCAGCCCACTACAGATAGAGCTGCAGGCGTCATTTTTCTCATGTTTCTCAGTTCAGTTACTTGCTATTGTAATGCTGAACAATCACTGCCAGCCAAAAGCTCATGTGTTTGCTGTAAGAATTCCTACCTGGTTAAGGTCAACTTCACTTGATCCCACTTGGCTTCTCTGTGATCTAGCTGTTATTCAGCTTCCAGAAATGCAAAGCTCCGGATATACATAAAGGCTCAACTTCATTTATTTGAAGAAGCTCAATGCAAGCAGATAAGATGGCTTTACAGTTTTGATCCTGTATATCAAGTGTGCAGATCTCTTTTGAATTTCAGGTTTGGGTTTCAGCATCTAATAATATACTATATATTGTACAAGGGGATATAACACAGATTGTCCTTGTCCACATCTAGGGTTAACTGACTATGTGAAAATGCGGAAGAAGAGGGCATAACAGAACAGTGAACACATCACTTACATCCAGCTGGACCACAATTAGGGAGCACTTGGGAAATGTGGGGGTGGCGGGATACTTGGTTGTTATGTCAGGGAAAGCTGAAATGTGGTATACAATGTCCTTCTTGTGAACAATGCAAAGTCTGGATGTTTCCAGTTCCTGCGAAGATAAAATAAGGACTTTGTTCATGTGGTGGGATTTGGATCTGCTTGTCCCCTTTTGTGTCATAGGACAAAAGCCTCTTCAAAAGGCTAGGGAAGCAGAAGAAATTTGTCTCTATGCACTGAGTTGTTGAAAGTCTGGATACTGACTATATGAGTTTTCTCTGTCAGCCATGAGGAAATTTGGAAGGAATTGAAATTTTCACAGTAAGATGTATAAGTTATTCCTACAGCGGGAAAACCTAACTTTCTCCAAAAAAAAAAAAAAAAAGAAAAAGAAAATTATTTAGATTACTTTAAAAACATTTAGCTGCTGTTAAAAATAAAATAAACTCAGCCAAATTTCAAATCATGAAGTGGAAAATGAACAAACAAAATTATCCACATTCCATGTAGATTAAAGAGAGTATTTAGAATGATCCTGCAAGATAAAACACAGCACTTTCAAATCCTTTTAGTGACTTTCCTGCAATGCAGCATTCTGACCTGGCATTCTAATTTATTTCACATTTACTCTTTCCTCTCTGAATTATCTTTGAAGACTGCCAGTAAATGCAGTTATAAAAAATTAATCTTAACAAGGTCAGTGCAATTTTATATGCAGCCAATTTACAGAAGAAAATAACCTACCTTCTTTTATTCAGACTTCACTGCTGTTTATACATCTCTTCATTCTTAAATAAAAAAAGATCAAAAAAGAGCAAAACTGCAAAAATTTTACTCTCTTAAGTCTAAAAATATTTTTTGGTTGGGCATACATTGGTCTAAATCTGTTCCAAAATAACAAGGCAAGAGCACTCTTTCTCTCTATCTCGGTCTCTTGAATCAGGAACAAAGTTTTAACAAAAACTGTCAGTTTTCTAATCACAGGAAAGTGGGAGTTCAATGTTCAAGCTGTTGGTTGGAAAAAACAGTAAATCAGGATCTTCTTGCTGTCTTTCACAACCTCAAACACTCTTTCACACTGCTTAATTTCTTTCAATAAAAGTAATAATTACTTTGCCTTGTACTAAACTCATCTTAATTGTCTTAGATGTGCTCAGACATGCCATATATGCTTTAGATATGATACTGACACTGATATGCAATCTGACACTTTGAGGAGTTTGAGACATGATGGCCAAGCCCCAAAAGCAAATCCTGATCTTTATTCTAGGGTTTTACAGAAACGGGGGCAAGAGAGGTGGAATTATTCTAAAAATACTAATTTTTAACTTAGATAAGCAAAAGAGTATTTCATTTTTTAAAAATGTCTCTGAAATGCAGACTGTAACTCCACTATAATCTGTTTCCTAATTGTTATCAGGAACATCCCAAAGATATTGGCCTAAATATGCTGTATAATGTATAAACATATAGAATCATAGAATCATAGAAACAAGTAGGTTGAAAAAAACCTTTAAGATCATCAAGTCCAACTGTTAACCTATGACTGCCAAGTTCACCACTAAACCATCACCAAGGACCTCATTTGCACAGTTTTTGAACACTTCCATGGATACTGATTCCACCACAGGAAGCCTGTTGTAATGCGTGACTATCTTTTGGTGAAGAAATTTTTCTTAATATCTAGTCTAAACCTTCCCTAGACCAGCTTAAGGCAGTTGCCTCTTGTCCTACCACTTGTTACTTGGGAAAAGAGATCAGCCACCTTCTCTCTCCATCCTCCTCTCAGCTAGCTGTAGAGAGCAATAAGGTCCCCCCTGAGCCTTCTCTACTCCATACTAAACAACCCCAGTTCCCCCAGCTGTTCCTTATGAGACTTGCGCTCCAGGCCCTTCACCAGCTTCATTGCCTTCATTGCCCTGGACCCACACCAGCCACTCGATATCTCTCTTCTAGTGAGGCACCCAGAACTTAACTCAGTATTCAGGGTGCAGCCTCACTAGCACAGGGGAATGATCACTTCCCTAGTCCTGCTTGCCACACTATTTCTGATACAGGCCAGGATGCTGCTGGCTTTCCGTGCTGCCTGGGCACAAGCTGGCTCAGGTTTCATTAACTATACGATGTAACATACAATGTACAATACACAACATGTAATAAATTGCAAGAGACTGAACTGAAATCAGACTCCACCCTCTGTTGTCTCAAATAGTAGTATGAAAAGCTGAGATGGGATTCTACCATTCATACTCTGAGACCATCCTCTCAGAAGTGAGTGGGAGGAGTTGAGATAAGACTCCAATGTCCATTGCCTGGAAAAAGGGTGTGAAGGACTGAAATGGGACTTCACAGTTCATTGTCTGAGAAGAGGGTGTGAGGAACTGAAAAGACTCTTCTGTCCATTATCTCAAGGACTGGATTTAAGGAATTGCTGCCCATTACCCCAAGAATTGCTGAAGACATGTTCAGTTGAAGATCTGGCTGCAAGGCCAGCAAAACTGGTCCACCAGGAACATGCAGTATGTGACATTAAGAACAAAAATATTCCCTCCAGTTTATAATAAATGGGGTAAAGGTAATAGCCAGGAGGAGTCCTCTGTGAGGACACCTCCATGAGGAAAACTCCAAGGACACTACTATCAGGACAACTCCAGGAGGACATCTCCATGAGGACACCCACGTCCAATGACTACTATGGACTCTGGGGGCACTATGCTTCGGTACCAACTACAGGCCCTGGAGGACTCCCACCACCTCCAGTGATGACTACAGACCCCTGAGACACTGCTGGATCCATGGTGGTGACTATCTATCTCTCTCTGCACTCCGAATTCTTGCTTTATATCTATCTTTTTTTTTTCTGATCTGTCCTTTCACTATCCGTTTTTTATGAAAACTTCATTTTTTTAGTAATTGTCTTTTTGTAATAAATTAACTGATAAATTACAGTACTTGACCTCATTTCCGTCTTAATTTCACTCTTAGGATGACGAACGAAATAGGATTGGTACTGAGGTTTTCTCCAGTCAGAACCTGACATATACAATACATAATATGTAATCTATAATATGTAACATATAATATATAATGCAAAATACATAATGTATATAATCTAAAATATATTATCTATATAATAAATATATAATCTATAATGTATAAAATATAACATATGACATATATAATATATAATGAATATACACTATAACACATAATACATAACATATTCTTCAATATATTCAAAGAGTTGTGATGCACAACTCCGCACAACATATATATATGCTGTATGCTATATGTTATATGATCTGATACATGATATACGATGTAACATCTATTATGCATAATTATGTATCTGGACACATTGCTCTTATTCAAGTAGCTTTGTCCAATTTGTGAATGCTTCTGTGTTCTTCCGTTATGTAGCTATGCAGCTTCTGAATTCTTCTGTTACATAGCTGTGCATCACAACTCTTTGAATATACAGAAACATATTACCCTAACTTACATAAGAGTGTTGAATTTACGTTCTTGTAAGGCCAAAATCACAAAGTAGCTGTGAGACTAAAATACCCAAGCTAATAGATCGCAGCTCAGCAACCTACCTTTTCACACATTTTCTTAGGACACTTTTTTGGATAAATTGTTGACAGTGGATCACCATGACCTTGGACCAGTCTGCTATTTTCAAGCTTTTGACTTCTATCTCTTGTCATGGAGCAGAACATTTTCTCTTAGATAATAATCTACTGGTGGTCTGGAGTCTTATCCTGTGTCTGCTCTTAGCAAAATATTCCAGTCTGTGTATTGAACTGTGATTCTGTGATTTTGCTCATTAGGGCCAAAGAGAAATTTGACCAATTTTACCTCATTTTGGGCTTCTGTATATACACCTGAAAGAAGGAAATAAAAACTTAGGCTAATTTGCCGGATAACACTATAGCATTATGAACAGAGCCAGCAAGACGAAAACTACCAGAACACAGATTCCAGATTAGAAACCAAGCAAATGTCAAAATACTTGAGCACTTGAGTACGTTTGTACTTGTCGTGGTTTAAACCCAACCACAAAAGCTTGTTCACTCACTCCCTCCCATTTTTGTTTTTCTCCCTCTTTCTTTCCTTCCCCCCTCCCCGACCCTCCCTGCTCCCGGAGGGATAGGGAGGAGAATCGAGAGAATGTAGCTCCCACGGGTTGAGACAAGAACAGCCCAGTAACTAACGTGTAACACAAATCACTACTGCTACCACCAATGATAATATTGATAAGAGAAAATAACATGAGAAGAGAATATGACACCACCGCCGAACGAGTTTGACCACCCCGAAGAGAGGGACCGTGACCTTCCGGGTAACTCCCAGTTACCTCCCTGGGCATGACGTGCTGTGGTACGGAACACCTCTTTGGCTAGCTTAGGTCAGGTGTCCTGTCTCTGCTTCTTCCCGGCCTCCCCTTGTCCCTGGCAGAGCATGAGACTCACAAAGTCTTCGACCAGAATAAACATTACTTAGCAACAATTAAAAACAATCGGTGTTATCAGCTCTGTTCCCAGGCTGGAAGTCAAAACACAGAGCTTGCACCAGTTACTAAGAAGGAGCAAAACGGCTACTGGTAAACCCAGGACAGTACTTTATTTGTACAGGCTTTAGTAACATTTCAGATGATCTTCACCAAAATACAAATTTCATAATAGTTTAAATCAGTTCCTTTAAAAGTGTTCTTTGCAAATGCTTTGGATACATGACAATGTAAACTAGAAATATAGCTAATCTGGAACCTCTCCAGAGGTCCCATCCAAAGAATTCTAACTTGATTATGAACACCAAAACCATCTATCTGTACCTCAGCAATATTTGTGATATTCTACAGTGCCTGAACACTGCCAGGTAATACAAATAGTTGGCTTAAATTTCTGACTCTTGAGAAAAAGCAAAATGTCACAAAAAATGGGACCTGAGTGGTTAAGCCTAACATAGTCATACACTGAGTATGCTCTATTTTGAATTATGCAGGATATGAAGAAATTTTTTTTTTCTACATTGATATCTATAATATATAACTTTAAAATCCACACTGCATGCCTGAACACCGTACAAGCCATCTTTTGTTACAGGGTGGGTAGTTAAAATGCTAAATTTGTTGAGTTCTTGAGTTTATTAATGTCGATGTTGCCAACAGAAATAGCCATACCTGGCATGACTAAGTAATTAAATGCAATTATAAGTAACCTAGCTATAAAGCCAGGAAATAACAATGCTGACAATGTGAGGTGTAAAAGAGTTAGTGTGTGCTGGGTTAGTTTGTTAATTCACCACTTCATACTCCAGAATAGTTTCCATTTCTGTTTTCTTTTCTTTTTATGCTTTCTAATGGCTTGTTTGCATTTGTCTGTCTGCACCTCCTTCACATTCCAAAGCTTATTGAACAAAACCTTCTGTGAAAAGGGGACAAAAAGTAAAGCTGCATTTAAATATTTATTTGAAAATTATGTTTCTTCAGGGAAATCAATTATAATGAGCAATTCTTACTAAAAGCTCTTAATATAAGGGGTTACACATAACCAAGAAGATGGGAAAATTCCTAGCTACAGCTCAGTTCCCACCTAATAGCTCTTAAACAGTAGCAGTTGTAATAAAAGATCAGGCAAATAACTACCACTGTCTTGTAAGTCATGTAAGATGTAGTGTACAGTATCTATTCTGAAGAAAGAAACTTTCTTTTCATGAGGGAACACTGTGTGTTCCCTTTCTATCAAACAGTTTTGGTAAAGCAGTATGCATCACATCACAGCAGAGTGCTCAGCTGCATACACACAGTATCTCACTCTTTTTCAGTGTCAAGTTACTCAGTGTTCAGCTATTTGTAAATTGGAAACATAGATCATCAGCAATCAGGAAAAGTGGTGTGTCCCTGTGTGTCAGTGGATGGCTAGCACTGGTTGCCAACTACATTATTTTGAGTGGAAATTGTAATTTATACCAAGAGACAACATCAAAGCAAGATTTATGTCACTGTGGTGTTACAATAGTGTATTGTTAAGGAGGCACATGTATATATTACAAATAAAAACCGCTTCTTCCAAGCTCAGGATCGGAGCGTCCCAATGAGTAGGAAATCAAGTAAGGGATCTAGGAGACCGGCGTGGTTAAACAAGGAGCTGCTGGGCAAACTCAAGTGGAAAAGGAGAATCTATGGATTATGGAAGGAGGGGCTGGCCGCTTGGGAGGAATATAGGACAGTTGTTAGAGGATGTAGGGAGGCAATTAGGACAGCTAAGGCCTCCTTGGAACTCAATCTTGCTAGTCGGGTTAAAGACAATAGAAAGGGCTTCTTCAAATACATAGCAAATAAAACTAACACAAGAGGCAATATAGGCCCACTGCTGAACGAAGTGGGTACCCTGGAGACAGAGGATAAAAAGAAGGCAGAGGCGCTGAATGCCTTCTTTGCCTCTGTCTTTACTCCTGCAGACTCTCCCCGAGGGCCCCGGATTTCTATAGCCCCAGAAGGAGTCAGGACAAAGGAGGAGTTTGCTTTGGTAGATGAGGATTGGGTTAGGGATCAGCTATGCAAACTGGACATCTGTAAATCGATGGGTCCGGATGGAATGCACCCACGGGTGCTGAGGGAGCTGGCGGAGGTCATTGCTAGGCCACTCTCCATCATCTTTGGTAAGTCGTGGGAAACGGGCGAGGTGCCTGAGGATTGGCGGATGGCAAAGGTCACACCAATCTATAAGAAGGGCAAGAAGGAGGACCCGGGTAATTATAGACCGGTCAGCCTTACCTCCGTCCCTGGAAAGGTGATGGAACAACTTATTCTTGACTCCATCACTAGGCATATCAAGGATGAGGGGGTCATTAAGAACAGCCAACATGGTTTTATGAGGGGGAAGTCATGTATGACCAACCTTATAGCCTTCTATGAGGAAGTGACTAGGTGGAGGGATGATGGTAGAGCAGTAGATGTAGTTTTTCTTGATTTCAGTAAGGCATTTGATACTGTCTCCCACAGCATCCTCATAGATAAGCTAAAGAAGTGTGGGCTTGACGATCAAGTAGTGAGGTGGATCGAGAACTGGTTGAAAGGAAGAAGGCAGAGAGTTGTGGTCAATGGCGCAGAATCTAGCTGGAGGTCTGTGACTAGTGGAGTTCCTCAGGGGTTGGTGCTGGGACCGGTGCTGTTTAATATTTTCATCAATGACCTGGATGAGGGAACTGAGTGCACCCTCAGCAAGTTTGCTGATGACACAAAACTGGGAGGAGTGGCTGACACACCAGAGGACTGTGCTGCCATTCAGCGAGACCTGGACAGGCTGGAGAGTTGGGCGGGGAGAAACTTGATGAAATTTAACAAGGGCAAGTGTAGAGTCTTGCATCTGGGGAAGAACAACCCCATGTACCAGTACAGGTTGGGGGTTGACCTGCTGGAAAGTAGCGAAGGGGAAAGGGACCTGGGGGTCCTGGTGGATAGGAGGATGACCATGAGCCAGCAATGTGCTCTTGTGGCCAAGAAGGCAAATGGCATCTTAGGGTGCATTAGAAAGGGAGTGGTTAGTAGGTCAAGAGAGGTTCTCCTCCCCCTCTACTCAGCCTTGGTGAGGCCGCATCTGGAATATTGCGTCCAGTTCTGGGCCCCTCAGTTCAAGAAGGACAGGGAATTGCTTGAAGGAGTCCAGCGCAGAGCCACAAAGATGATTAAGGGAGTGGAACATCTCCCTTATGAGGAGAGGCTGAGGGAGCTGGGTCTCTTTAGCTGGGAGAAGAGGAGACTGAGGGGTGACCTCATCAATGTTTACAAATATGTGAAGGGTAGGTGTCAGGATGATGGAGCTAGGCTTTTTTCAGTGATATCCAGTGATAGGACAAGTGGCAATGGGTGTAAACTGGAGCATAGGAAGTTCCACGTTAACATCAGGAAGAATTTCTTTACTGTAAGAGTGACAGAGCACTGGAACAGGTTGCCCAGGGGGGTTGTGGAGTCTCCTACACTGGAGATATTCAAGGCCCGCCTGGACAAGTTCCTGTGTGATGTACTGTAGGTTACCCTGCTCTTGCAGGGGGGTTGGACTAGATGATCTTTTGAGGTCCCTTCCAACCCTTGGGATTCTGTGATTCTGTGATTCTGTGATAAGTATTTATATATATATTTGTATGCATGCATATATGTGTGTTTGTACACAAACAATACCTTAAGATGATTTATTTGGACAGCATGTAACAATATGATTTTGTTGCTTAAATTGTTCTTTCAGCTAAATGCATATATAAATGCTGACAAGGAAAAAAACAATCTCTAGGTGAACTTAATTAAATCACAAAATCCTTTAAATATAACAGTCAACTCAGTAAAAAAAAGAAATTTTGTTAACAGCTAAGATTAAACACTTATAAATCTGAAACATTTAACTCTGGGGTTCATATCCACTCTTCAGGATTCGCTTCCTCTTTCCTTCCCTGCTCTTTGAACATGCATGATATCCTACTGAGCAAAACCTTCTTTAGGGTAGGTGGAAGGTATCACCATGAGAATGCAGAACTGTCCCACCATCCATTACATTTTTATTTGCTGAAGAGTGATTAGGCAGTAATGTTTTGTGTCTACTTACAGAATGAGGCTACTTGTATCTCAGGGATTCGCATGGTCTTTTAGGATTGATTGCACTGAGACTATTGAATGACTCCTCTAAAATAAATTTTCATTTAGAACTGTACTGCCAATACAAATTCAATAGCAGAATTAGCAAACATTTTAATCATGTGAGTTCTCTTATCTTGTTAAACCATATGCAAATTTGTCTGTCCGCCATACACTGTTGAGGGAGTAAGTATGTTAAAACTATGTACATGTCAGTCAATATTCAGTTAGTAAATTAGCATTAAATTTAATCACATAAGAAAGCAACTGTCTGAGCATTTTCAGCATGCCCAGAACTTCAGTTTTACGCTTTATGAACCAGGGCTGTAATGGCTGAACTTCAGCACAGCATATTGACACTCTTGTGGATGTCCCCAGCTATCTAGCAAATGAGACAAATCATGCGAGAGAACCTCAAGTGATAGATGATCACTGAATAAACAAGGTCAATTCTGGTTTACACTTTTGTTTAGTATTTGAAGATAGAATTTTCATTCATGTATCTCATTGTTTTAGGCAGGTTAAATACAGTACAGCACTTCTTACGTTTTTATCTGCCTTGCTCTGAAGCAGTGACTTTCTATGGATGCTGCTGTATCCCCCATGTTCCTAATCAGAAGTGTCATATGATCTCTCCGCATCTGCAAGTGTTCATGTTTCCTACATAACTCTTTGTAATGTCCCTCTTTATACAAAATTAATTCTACATAAATATAGAAACATATTTTCTAGCCTAGAAACAAAATACAGCAATTTCCTGAAGTGGCACAGGAAAACTGGGGTATTATTGTAAATGAGACCAATGAGACCTTTAGTATAAATGAAATCAAAATTTGGATCTAGTGTTCATCTGACAGACTAAACTGGGAAACTGTTCCTCTAATATATTCTGAGCCCCATGGGCTGAAAATTGCTTGATTTTTTTCTGAAATCTAATCTTTCTGGCTCCAAGTTCTGCATAATTGCCCATTCTTAATTATACCACATGTGAGCACCATATTTTTACCACTAAATTCCCAATAAAAAAAAAACACTAAAAGACCACCACCAAAACAACAACAACAAAAAAACAACAAAGAAAGAAAGAAAGAAACAAACAAAAAACAAAAAAAAAGCCTTATGCCTCTAAGCAGCAATTCTTGCTGTTAGGTCTGTATTTTTGTTTTGGGTAGTGAACATCTCGCAGAATGTTTGAAAGTGTTGAAAGTGCTTTGTTTAGAAAAAAAGCAAAAAAAAAAAATCCCATTTTTTACTTAGAGCTGATTAACTAGCTTCTAGAGTTCACCTAGGATCAGAAATATTTGATATCATTAGATAGTTTCACCTTATTAATATGAAAGCTGCCAGAGTGATTTTTTTTTGTGATAAGAATGGATAAAAATATTGTTAACAAGGTATTGCTACTCCTTAGGGAAGTTGGTTGCTCATTCTCAAACACCTCCTTGTGTGTGCCAGCAGAGGTTTTTGTGTGGCCATGTGAAGAGCCAGACAGTATAAATTTATCTGAGTTAGAAATAAGTGGGGGGAAAGTTGAGGTTGTGTAGTGTTTTTCAGGCCTATTGCTTTGTAATCTGGTTCGTTACATTGCTGTGAAAGTACCTGTGTTGCCTAACAAAGGATCATGTTGGATCTTAGTAAGAGGCATACGTGAGATTCAGATGGAAAAGGTCTAATACATAGCTAAATTCTAATGAGCTGACTACTGAAGCCTACATGGAAGCCTTCGAAATAAAACCTTTCATACTGTACTTACTTAAATAATTTTTTGTTATATTTGAAGATTCTAAATTTAAGAGCAGTAACTGAAAGTGTATCATCTCTATCTGCATAGGTAATATTGCACAAGAAGACACTATCTACAGTGATATAGACACCAATTGCTTGTATTAACATATTCTCATATTTTAAGGTTTATTTTGTTTGTCAGTTTTTCTATCTTACACAAGATTTTTTTCCCAGTGCTTTCTATCTGTAACTACTTTTTGGGAAGCTTGTCACTGCAGGTAGAAATGTATTAAGAACGCATACGGGCAGAGTCCTTTCAAGTACCACTGTTTTGTATGACTTGCAAAAGTAAGCATTATAGTTTTTTTGTTGGTTTTTTTTTTTTTTTTTTTTGTATGTAAGTTCTCTCAGGGAATTATCTTTACAAGCATACAATTTTCTTTCTTTTATAAACATCTGCATTTCTTTCTTGTTGTCCGTTCATCAGTCAGTTAAGAAGAGTAATCTTCTCAGCTTCAGTGAACTATTTCCAAGCTTAGGAAAGTAAACACTGCTGAAACATGAAGCCTGACAGGGTTTCATGTAGTAAGAAGGCAGTGCTGTTCAGAATTTTGCTGGTTGCCCTTGCAAATTTAAGTATGTATTGATCAGCACACACAGGGATGAAACTCTAGCATTACAACAGAATGTACTGGTAAAACTTCAGGTGATATTTAGGGTGAACAGGGAATTATATGTTACTATAAAAAAATTCCAGTTGAATCCTGTGAATTTACTTGACTGCAAGCTGAACGGTACTTTCTGGTGGTTGTCTCCGTTAAGGGAGAGTTGGGAATCTACCTGATCTTGCCCTTTTGGAAAATGGAAACAGCTGAAAATCTTGGATAAAAAATAGACAGCAGAAACTAACTATGAAAATAGTTTAGTACCCAGTATGGAAGCACTGGGCTTAATAACTAGCTTTTTATTCTGTTTGTTTGTTTTTCATACTAATCTTATGTTTCAAAGACTGAATGTCAAATATGAAAAACTCAACAGACCAACATACCAAAATTCTTTCAAACTGTCATTTTCTTTGATCTCCACACTGGGATGTCTCCCACTTTTTGTGTGCATGGCATGCCTAGAAAATATTGAAACCTGAAGTTTATTTCACATGCCACACTTAAAGAAATGTAGAACTCGGAAAAAAAAAAAAAAAAAGAAAATCTGTGGAAAGTGAAGGGTGTACCAAATACATTACTGCAGTCCATGAAGTCTTGGGCATGAGTAGCTTTTATTCTCAGTAGGAAAAGCTCTTAGTCTCAAGTTCTGCATCCAATTTAATCTTTAAATTTAAGTGTTAATCTATTAATTTCTTAACAGGAGAAACAAAAGTGATCTTGAAATACTCAAACATTATGGGGCAATGGATAGAAGGGCAACAGACTCTGAGATTTTATTTTTATGTCTCTTGGAATTAAACTTTTACTGTGCAATTCCCACACTGTATCTCATGTATACTCCTGGTGCCTGAAAAAGCAAAGGGAATCTTCTTGATTTAAATCAGTGATGGCTGCTGAAACCTGGCTTTCTAACAGTATGCTACTATGTGTTTGACAGATCAGATAGAATTACTTCGTCTTTATGGTTTCTCCATTAAACTTAATTCCTATGTTGGCTTCACATAGTTTCCCTGTCTGCCAATCATACAGGTGTTGAAATCTCTCAGGTAAGTAATTTCTCTCAGGAGTAAGTAATTTTTACAGGTGATCATATTTTGCTGTCTCAGGATTGAATCACTGAAGTTGTAGGCAGAGCTCTGAAGAAGACTGATGATTCTCACTAGCTTTTAATTTTCCTGCTGGAATTCTAGAGTTGAGGGAAAAGCTCTAAATTGTGCCTAAAGTCAAAGATATTATGAACTTGTTTAGTAACTGGGAAGATTTAGTTCCCCGTAATTCCTGCAAGGGAAAGTTAGGTAAAGAATAAAAGGGAAATTTATAGAAATAAAAAAATTGAGCCCTCACTATTCAACCTCTCATGTACGCATGGAACACAGTCATTGTAAAGAGGAACAGGTGAAAGGGCTACAGGAAAAGACTAGAGGGATTTTCTGAAAGGTATTGGCTGCATAGTGAGAATTTGGTGAGTCTATCATGAACTTCATCTGAACCCCTATTATGGCAGACAATGCCAGAAATAGAGGCTAACAAGATTGCATATGGCAGCTTTAATTTCTTTTTTGTCCCTTTTGTGTATTCAGATCAAGACTGACTTGTGGCAGTAGAATTGCAAGTATTTTTGTTCTCACTGTTGTGGTGTTTAGGAATATCAGGTGTCTCTAAGCAGACTCGTTGCAGCATTCCCTGCAGAACAGGCCTGACATTTGTTTCTCACAGGGATCTCATAGGAGGTTTTCGTCAGCTAAGAGCTGCTGAGTCCTGTGAGAAAACTGCTTTTGAGAAGACTGATTATTCTGTGTGCTTATTTATTAAACAATGGGAATATAAATTGGCAAATTTCATTCTTTTGACGAGTATTCTTTTGGATCACTTGTAAAAGTCGAGGTGGGGGGGAAAGGTGTTGCATACTGTGGATACTATTATGATGAATCATTTTCCCTTTAAAATAACATAGTGGAAATTGTCACCTTCAAGAAGTACAGAAAGGTGTGTCTCAGCTAAGGGATCACAAGTCCTGCTCTGCTATGGACTTCCTGATGTAAGTCAGGTTTTGCTATATTAAGGACTTAACTCCCTGTGAGATCAAATTAAACCAAACACCTTTGGGAAAAAAAAAAAAACCTCTTTTTCCTAATCCTGAGATTGTTCCATCTTCTTAGTACTAAGGGCTAAGCATTATGGCATGCAGGATTTATGAGGAGAGAAGAATATTTAGGTTGCTGCTCAAATGAAAAGAGATCAATTGTTCTTCATAGCTCACATAGGTGATACTTTGACAAAATTTTGGACACATGCTGTGCCATATAGTGAAAATGTTTCTGTCACATAAAATATAGGTGAAGTGTGGTATTTTTCTCTGCACCTCAATATATTAGTCCACCAGAAGGTACAAAGACAAATTAAAAGGTTGCTATGGAAAAGACTATCTTACTAACTACAAATGAGATTAGTTTAATGGCCCAGATACAAAATATCTTTTCAAAAAACCAAATTCTTAGCTAAATAAGAGGGCTATTTGTCCCCCAAGTTAGTGAGAAGGAAGGTTTGCTATGTAATGTTTCTAATAGAAAAACTCAAATTACTTTATTTGAAAGGATACCCAACCAAAGACAGGAGTATTCTTCTCACGGGATGCAGGTTAGTAGCTGACTGCAGGACTCCTAAAATGTAGTTCTGGTGTAGTTGCTGTAACAAGATTTTTACCTGCAAATGTGAGACTACCCCAGTGAAGGAGCTCGTGGCTTGAGTTCTCAAGAAATATATATACCTCAGGTTATGCCCTTCACTCTTTTTTCTCCACCATTACCTCTCTTAGCTACTAAAAGCAGTTTCGTACCTTTGGCTCTCACTGAACACTTT
The DNA here is from genome assembly GCF_037157495.1 of Lathamus discolor. Classification (NCBI taxonomy): domain Eukaryota; kingdom Metazoa; phylum Chordata; class Aves; order Psittaciformes; family Psittacidae; genus Lathamus; species Lathamus discolor. The sequence goes on from NC_088909.1 coordinate 65,434,545, forward strand.
TGTGTATTTCATACTGAAATGTCTCTGTTTCTCACCCAAGCCAAACAGCTGTTAAAAACATCCTGGATATATGTTGTATGTTGACTACATCCTTTCTACATAATTTCATATTTGGTTCATTCTCAGCTACTACCAGGGACAATGCCTAGTATCTGTGTGTCTCCTGTGGAACAGGATACAGATCTACAAGTAAACCACTTGTCTTCATAGCATCTCAATTTCTAGATGATTGTACTAATTAAAGTACTCACCTGGCAGGGGGGACACCATGATCTAGTAGGTAGTTTTCCAAAGAGGAGTTTCATCCACTGTATTTAGGTGTGCTGACCCTTGTTATTTCCCCAAATGCAGAAAAGTCAACTGCATAGTTTTTGGTGGTGGGTGCCTGCATTTGCACTCTCCCCTGAAAAGTCGTAGTATAAGAGGTAATGGCTTTAAACTTAAAGAGGGTAGATTTAGATTAGATATAAGGAAGAAATTCCTTACTGTGAAAGAAGTGAGACACCAGAACAGGTTGCCCAGAGAAGCTGCTGCTGCCTCACCCCTGGAAGTTTTCAAGGTCAGGTTGGACAGGACCTTAAGCAATCTGGTCTAATGGGAGGGTACTCCCTGCCCATGGAAGGAACTACATGATCTTAAGGTCCTTTCCAACCCAAACCTTTCTATGATTCTATGATTTGATGAAAGCAGGGCAGATCTAACAGGGAAGTCTAAGGGAATGCAGTTTCAGAATTACCTTTTTATTTTTTGTGTATTGTACTCATCTAGCATGGCAGATTTGTCTTCACATTTTTTGTTTTTTGCAGAGTTCAAACTCTGTGCATTCTCTCACCTAATAAATTCTGAGAAAGTACTTAAGTAGCTACTAGGTCACTGACAAAGTTCAACAAATTTTCAGTTGGCTGCCCATCACTGCTGTGCAACTGTGCATCCCCCTCTTTCCTTCCCCATCTAGAAAATTTGACTTGTTCTTAGCTAATACACAAATGTGTTGCTATTGCATTTTTTTGGCAAATGAACTATTGCTATGAAACTCCCTAGTCTTGATTTAAAATTGTCTAATTTGAACTTTGGTTGTATTTCACAGTTTTGACCATAATGCACATAATTTTTTAAACTGACATATGGTCTTCTGGTGTTAAAATCCACAGGATCTTTTATACAACAACATACTGGTTGAGAATACCCAGAAATCAGGGAAGTTACACTGGTTATAAATTAATTAAAGAAAGTAATACCCCTGGAATATGAAAAGTCTCTCTGCAATGTTTGTTAGTTAAATTAAAGCTGTTTTCTGACATGTGAGTTCTGATTATCCTAGCCAGAAAGAAAGTCCATATGTCTTGAAACTCATTAACTTCATGATTTTACCCAGTGATCTCTTTTAATCCAAGATCATGATTTTTTTACATTAAATTCATAAACAATTCTAGTAATTCCACAAGCTGGCCCTATCCATTTTCCCCTGACCTCCCTACTGGATGCAAGCCTATGTTTTTTCAGTCATGATACATGAGATGACAAAGTGTGAATGTCTGGTTTTGTTTATATAAGCATATTATAAAAAATGCATGTAAGATGGTGATAATAATTTCTGGTTTGTACCTCTTATTGTGAAGTTGGCAAAATCATCTGTTACCAAGTGTTTTGTTAGGTGTCCAAATAAAATAAACTTGTAGTTGTCAAAATTGCCTCAGTTTTTAATGTTGGTATCTGTGTTACTTTTCTTAAAATATTCGTAAATTAATTGGTGGCTGGAAACAGAATAAGTGGAACTGTTTTTGTTATTTTAAAAAATCTTTCTTAATGTACTAATAAAACAATTAGGCTATGCAAATAAAACATAGAGGCTTCCAGAATAATTAAAAAACCCGGTTTAGCTTCTTTGCCTCAACCGAGTAAAAGAACCGCTTCTGAAACTACTTGTGCTACAATGACTAAAAGAAGGAAGAGAAAGCAAGCGGGAAATTAATGCACACATATGTGTATTTTAATGAACAATATTGTTCAGACAATGTTATTTCTTTAGCTATGTCCTCAGCACCAGACACCCACCCCCATGCCCCCTTTCTCCTAGACTGATTTATTATCAGAGCAACCCTAAGTATAGTCTCATGAGGAATTCTGGCCAAATTATAGTCTATCCAGACCCCTGAATGAACTTGAGAGCTACCTGGAATCCTGACATGGCATTATGCTGTAGCTCACTTGGCATGTTGCTTGAGCTGGATTAGTGCACTGATTTTCAGGAGAAAATCTAAAAGCTGACATCTGGCCATGTCTTTGGTTTAGAACACTTTCACTACAGTGTGTCTGAGCAACCCCTAATCTCCTCAGTTTTGCCAAACAATTTTTGGTCAGAAGCTGAGCCCTGGGAACTTTCTCAGTATAACTCATCCTTGGCTGAAAATCTATAAAATTTTTCATCTTCAGCCCCCACACCCCACTGCAAATATTTCTTTAACATTATATTATACCATTTTCTCCTTGTTGAACTGAAACTTGGGCCTAATCAGTGACTGGTCAGGGATGTGGGTGAAGTCACACTTTTTACAAGACCTCTGTTAAAGAGATGCATCTTCACTTATTTTTTGAATGCTCACAGATTAAAGCTGGGTTTAAATAATCTGTTCAAGAAGAGCCAGGCAGAATAGTGAGAGAAATTCAGAAGGAAATCAAAAGTAAAAGAGAACCATACACTGACTTCTCAAAGACATTTAAGAAGTTGATACTTACTGAAATATATGAGTTTTAGCGTGTATTTTAGATTGGGGTCCTCAGGAACAGCTACAGCAGTGTAAGTAGGAAAACAGAAGTGTCATTATGATGTAGTTTTAAGCTTCCCAGAAGGAGGATCAAATTGTAGTTAAGGATTGGCTTGGGAGACGGATATTTATTCCCAGCTCTGCCTCAAATTTATGTAATCTAAAATTTCCTGTGGGGGACAAATTTTTGTCAGTGAATACTCACCATTTCAGGCACCCAGAAGATTCATTTAAATGCTGGCCTTTGCCTGTCAATTTCCTTATGTGTTAAAAGGAGTTGATGGATGCTGCAGAAATGCAAAGCCGCTATTTATTCTGACTGAATCTCAGATTTAATCAAAATGTAGGTGTTTGAACTCTGAAAATAGGGCTAGCCAAGGTTTATTTTTCTTTCAAGATTTATTTTTTCATCCTCTTCGTCAATCAGTGGGTTACCACACCTCTGTTTTCTTCAGACCTGACTTCTTGTAAGGCAGTGGATTTCAGATGCTCAGGCCGCAGTTTCACATAGCAGGGGCTCTGAACAGTCTAATAAACACTTAAGCTTGTTCACTCTACATGCACAACCGTAAAGTGGCCCTGAAAATTTTAAAATTTTATTTCTTCACCTGTACAGAAGTTTTGCCTTTGAGAAGTAAAATATATTTTTTTCTGGATGGATCAGACTTATTGCACAGATGTAGCTGAATGCACAACATATAAAACTAGGCCTGGCATTTGCCATAAATGGGAGATGCAAATCTGACACTGTTTTTGAACTCACTGTGACACCTAGTGCAACTGACGGTGTCTCATCTTCAGTCCTGAGTCTTTATACAGAGCGTATGAAGAAACTACCCACATTCCAGGGCAGTCAAGATCAGGCAAGTCAGAATGAGATGGAAGCCTGGTGTAAAGCAAGAGTAGTGAGTTGTAATCCACCTGGGTCTTGCCTCAGTTTTTTGCATAGACAAGTTGTACTATGAAGAAAAAAAAAAAAAAACCAAACCAAATCCTGGGCTTTGTGAAGAATGTGACTTTATTATCTCCTGATAGGTTCTGCTTTCCATAGAGTACCAGTAACAGATGTGTTAGCTAGCCTATAACCCCTTGCAACCAGAATTTTTTGCCACTGTTGTATCTATCTGTTAGAGTACTAAGCAGTCCTGTACAGCCAAAAAGAATATATAGATGCAGAAAAAATAAACCAGGAAAAAAAAAAGAAGAAAAAAAAAAAGGCATGATTTCTTCTTTCTTCCTGCTTTAAAGTTTATTCTGTAAGCAAGGCACTGCAGTACCTTCTTGTCAGTGAAAAATCAAGTAATTGGTTGTCATCAGAAATTTGCTGACATGTCTGTAAATAGCAGGCATGATACCCCCAATGTCTTTGTCACAGATGTATTCTCCCCAAAATCCCTTCCCTGGAACACAATACAGTTTGTTCTAATCCTCAGCTGGGAAATTCAGGCTCTGAAGTGGGAGAGCACCTCTTTGGAGTCTCCGCTAGTGTCTTGATGTTACTTTGTAGTCTGCAGCTCTGAAAACAAAATCTGCATTACTTCTCATTAATTTTCGCTCCCACTAGTTCTTACTAGTAGAATTAATGACAAGTTTTGGAGACAGCAAGGTTTGTTCTGTTACTTTGGTTGAACAGGTATTTTTGTATACTGAAGCAGTCTGAAAGAGTATCTAGGTGTCCTGGGTTCAGCCGTAGCAGTCATTTTTCTCCTTCTTAGTAGCTAGTGCTATGTTTTCATTTTTTGGCCTGGGAACAATGTTGATAAGGATGATGTTTTTAGCCAAAGGGGTATTCCATACCACAGCACTTTATGCCCAGGATATAACGGGGAGTTACCTGGAAGGGTTAGGGGGCTGCAGGGTTGGATGAGCTATCAGTCGGTGCTCGGCTGGGGGGAGTGGGGCGAGTTACTGGTCGGCTGGTGTTGAGGTGTTGTATTCTCTTCCCTTGTTATTTCCCTTGTCATTATTATTATTGGTGGTAACAGTAGTGGTTTGTGTTATACCTTAGTTACTAAACTGTTCTTATCTCAACCCGTGGGAGTTGCATTCTTTTCAATTCTCCTCTCTGTCCCTTCAGGAGCAGGGGGAGGGCAAGAAGGGGGGGAGTGAGTGAACGAGGTTTGTGGTTGGGTTTAAACCACGACACTTAGAAACTGCATCTGTTGTGTGTCGTGTTTGTTTCCCCACCCCAAGTACTTCAGGCTTGTTAGCCAGCTGGTAGAGACACACAGTTCCAGTTTCCACTGAGGAAGTCTCCTGAGACAGATCCTGAGACGCCTTCTGCGATGGGAAACTGTGTGAAAACTCACTTCTTTGTAAATCATAGGTTAGCCTTCTGAAGGACACCTTACACAGCTGGTTAGTTAGCTCATCTTGCACAGCTGATAATTGTCTGTGGAGGCCAGGTTGGATGAAGCCTTGGGTGGGATGGTTTAGTGTGACGTGTCCCTACCTATGGCAGGGGGGTTGGAACTAGATGATCTTGAGGTCCTTTCCAACCCTAACTATTCTATGATTCTATGATTATTTCATATCAACAAAATGTGGACAAGAATGTTAAACAGGAAGCCATTATGATTTTTTTACATCTATAGGTTGTTATCATTTTTGCAGCCCTTATTTAAATGCTATCCATAATACTGTCCATAGAACCAAAATAACAAGAGAGCAAAAAAGATCTTCCTGCAGGTGTCAAGAAATTCACTATATTTTTTCATCATATCTTGTAATTTCGATGATTAACTTTCTACACGTTTCTGAAGGAAGTGAAATAAAGGTGTGGGCAATGAAATTTGCTGCAGTTTGCTAAATTTCTATTTTGTACATTAGTTGGAATTTATTTTCTAATTACATTTAAAACATATTTGTCTTCTTTGTTGTGACTAACACAGAAAAAGAAAATAAACTCAATTATAAAGAAAACTGAGCTTTAATATCATACATACTGTGGAATATTTAATTGCTCAAGTAATCCAAGTTCGGAACTTGTAACTTAGATCTTTATTTTCCTTCAAAATTTAGTCTAAATAAGCAAGCATTAGGTTGTCTGAAGTATTCACTATTCTTGTTTCCAGATAAGTAATTGTCATATGTAATTCTGTTTCCTTTTACGTGAAATGTGTATGCTTAACCATGTTAAGGAGTGTTTTAGGACATTTTCAAGATGAATACAAACTTTTCATGCTTACATTTGTCACTGATTAGTAAGTTATGGAGGCTTATGTTGTGAATGAGAAAATTAGGCATGTCTGTATAGGATCAGATAGTACTGACATCTGTAACTAATGATAAAATACCCTGGCAACAATTATTCTTGCAGTACAATATCCATAACGCTTGATACATTCAACAATACTTAACTAGAAATTCTTGACACAAATTGTCCTAAGAGAAAAAAAAAAGGCAAACCAACTCCAAATCTTCCAAATAATTCCTTCTTACTAATATGCAGGTTTGGGGTGGTGCTTGAGGAAAACAGAGAAAATAATAAAGCTACAGATTTCCTTATCAAAAGGCTGTTTGTAACTTAAAACAAACAAACAAACAAGCAAAAAAGAATATATGAGTTGAGATCTCTTGCCTGAGATCCTGAACCTCTCACTGACAGAAGTGACAGCTGATGTTACTCAAAACTATCAATCATTAAAGTATATGTGAAAGCAGAGATAAGAAAATAACTCCATGTAATACAGGAACTGAAACATCTTTCAGTCTATTCTGTAGTTTTCAGAGGGTATAATTTGCCACTTCAGTTCTAAGCTGGTGTAATTTAAATGGATAGAATCATACTCATAAAAATAGTGATGATTGTATTGTCAATTATTGTATCAGTCTTCTTAAAACTTCTTCAACTGTGAAAGTGATCTTTGAGAAAATTTTTCTTACGTTGTTTGTTTTTAATTTGAAAAGTTGCTTGCCAAAAAAACCCCCAACAAACAAAACCTAATTAAATTACAAAAGTATTTCTGTCTTCTGAGTCCATTTAAAAAATGAGGGTAGACTTTCCATTATTTTCTTTTTTATGCAAAAATATGCCAAGTATGTTAAGTAGTGCTAGTAATTTGGCAGCTGTGTGCTCTTTGATACCCACTGTACCTGAATGATGGGACTGATGTTTGAAATTCAAATTCAAGTTTTAATTTGAATGAAAGTTAATGCATGTCAGCAATACTTATCTTATAAACCTTGGGTGCATCTTTTAAAAATATTCAAGATGCAAAATAGCAGAAAAAATATACTGATGCATTTTTTTAGAAGCTAAAATAGATCACATGCATTTTCATCCTGAAATAGGTGGCAAAACATACAATTAGTTGGTATTCAAGAATAAGATGCACACAGTGGGTTGCCTTGTTTTGATAACATTTTGCATTTATTTTTGTTTCAATTATTGTGCAACTTTTCATGTTCAAAATAAAAAACAAATGACTAAAGAGAGTAAAATTAAACAGACTATTGCAGCAAAAGTGGTCGAATAAGACACTTTAAAATTTCTTTATATCTGTAATAGTGAAGTCTTTGCACCTACATCACAATTGAAACTCAATGGGAGGATATTTTATCAGATGATGGTGGTAGCTCTGCTGTGATAAAAATATTATATTAGAGTATGTGGCCATACAAAATATCTCACCAAATCCCACATCCCAGATTCTGAAGTAAGGATGTCTATGATTTTCATTGCAGACTTGCATACACCATCTATTGTCAGCTCTATCCTTATTGCCAGTCATAGCAGCAACTAAATTATGTGACTGCACTACACCTGGCTGCTTTTCAAAGACAAGATTCCTATTTTCCTTTAACAGCCTTTTAGACTATGCTTTTCTTACAGATAATATTGTCCAGATGTTCCTTTGTGACAACTTCAGCATATTATAATTTATTCTTGTTCTGAGATCATTGAATAATGATCACTGAAAATGAAGTTATGAAAATGCACAGCAGAAGTTCATTAAGAGAATATATGCATATGTAATGCTTTTACACATGTGTTGTAATTTTAGCAGTCTTGCTGATATGTTGTAAGATATTTTTTCTTAAATTTGTTTGATTCTCCAGATTACAGCCATGTATGCCATTTAACCTGCATTGAAAGCCAGCAAAATGATGGGACGATAACAAAAACTGAATTTTAATGGTGCATACAATTTTAAAAGTTTGGAGGCCTTTATATTCTAATGACAGATGTTTTATTTGGTAAGAGATAGCTGTAATTAGCCACAGGATTAACATAAGTATGAACTAAACTACATGTCATCTAAAAGAAGAATGACTCTAAAAGAAGAATGACATCTAATGAGAATGACTCATTATCCACGGGTTTAAATTTCCTTCATGATACCATTAGTAGATAAGAAAGAAAATACTGATCCAGTTGTGTCAGTTCAGGGATAGGATATTTGTTTTCATTGCTGGTTATTTAATTGCTGCTACTGGAAGTGTGGAAGTTGAAAGTTAGAGAAAGGATAGAAAAGTTTATGTGTAAACTAATAGTGATTGCTTGGTATTAATGACTGTACGGCGCTATTTAAAATTACAGATTGCAAAAGTATGCTGATATTAGGTTAATAGACAGCACATATTTCATAAAATTTTACATATTTCAGTATTGATAACATACAGTTAATTTTCATGCTCTTTGCACTTTCTCTGCCAGATTCTGTCTGGAAGAGGATGCCTGAGTGTCCTGCAAATTTATTTCAATATATATTTTTAAAGTATAGCTAGTATTAGTCAACATAAAGACAAAGAAAATTGATATATGCCTATGTAAACTTCATAAGATTTCCTGTCCTTTCTGTCCTAATTTACCTCCATTAGAGAAAGAAGCCACATTGGCTCCTTAAACTGATATAACAAAATCGCAGTCTTCAAACACAGTCTTTTCCTTCCAATAAAAGACAAGTTATCTACCTTATTTCTCTTCTCCTAGCATCTCACAGTGCACTGATATTCTGCAATGAAAGGAGCATTATATTTTTCCTCTTTATAACGAAACAAATATAGTGTTATCTCCCATTTCTGTAGGGACAAGTCAGCACAATCTCTGTTTTGCCAAAAATAAAACCCAGATTCATAATAAAGATAGACAGAAAGAATGTTTTCAGAAGGCACCTACTGAGACAGAAGACTTTATGTTGCTAGCCATATGCACTTGAAGTTGTCACAGGAAGAGAATTCCCCTAGTGATATATCAGAGAAACATGGTGGGATGGCTTCTATGACTGGAGTGTTGGAATGGAAGGTTACAGGCTCTTTAGAAAAGACAGGACTGGCAGATGGGGAGGGGAGCTGCTATTTATGTTAGGGATAGGCTGGATAGTATGAAACTATGTCTGGGGACAGGTGATCTGTTAACAGAGAGTTTGTGGGTCAGGGTTAAAGGGAGAACAGCTACGGGGGACATTACTGTGGGGATCTGTTACAGACTGCCTGATCAAGAGGACTCTGTCAATTAAGCATTCTATACACAGATAGGAACAGCCTCATGCTAGCAGGCCCTTGTTCTCATGGGGGATTTCAACGACCCTGATATCTGTTGGAGGGACGGTACTGCCCAACACAAGCAATCCAGAAGGTTCCTTGATTGTGTGGAAAACAACTTCCTTCAGCAAGTAAAAGAGGAGGCAACAAGGTGCCATGCTTAACCTAGTGCTCACCAAAAGGGAAGAGGCGGTTGGAAATGTAATGAGGCAGGGCAGCCTTTGTTGTGGCGATCATGAGATGGTCAAGTTCGAGAGACTCAGGGCAGTGAGAAGAGCATGCAGCAAGCTCACTGCCCTGGACTTCAAGAGGGCAGACTTTGGCCTCTTCAGGAAGCTACTCAGTAAGGTTCCATAGGATATATGCCTAGAGGGCGGAGGGGGGGCCCAAGACTGTTGGTTGATATTCAAGGATCACCTACTACAAGCTCAGGAATGTTGTGTCCCAACTAGAAAGAAGTGCCGCAGGAGGGTCAGGAGACCTCCCTGAATGGATAAGGAGCTGCTGAGGAAACTTAGAGGGAAAAAAGAGGTTTACAGAAGGTGGAAGCAAGGACAGGAGGCCTGGGAAGAATAGAGGGATGTTGTCAGGGAAGCTAGGGACCAGGTTAGGAAAGCTAAGACCCAGTTAGAATTTAACTTGGCTAGGGATGTGAAGGATAACAAGAAGGTTTTCTATAGATATGTTACAAATAAAAAAAAAAAAAAAATAGGGACAACGTGGGCCCTCTCTGGAGCCTATCAGGAGAACAGGCTACCCTGGATTTGGAGAAGGCTGAGATTCTTAATGACTTCTTTGTCTCAGTCTTCACTGGCAAATGCTCTGACCACACCACCCAAGTCTTGGGAGGCAGATGCAGCAACTGTGAGAACAAAGACCTTGGGCCACTGTAGGAGAGGATCTGGTTCAAGACCATCTTATGAACCTGAACGTACACAAGTCCATGGGACCTGATGAGGGTCCTGAAGGAGCTGGCAAATGAAGTTGCTAAGCCACTGTTCATCATATTTGAAAAATCATGGCGGTCAGGTGAAGTTCCCGACGACTGGAAAGGCTGTCCCACACGACATCCTTGTCTTTAAATTGGAGAGACATCAATTTGATAGATGGACCACTCAGTGGATAAAGAACTGGCTGGATGGCCACACACAAAGAGCTGTGGTCAATTGCTCAATGTCCATCTGGAGACGAGTAATGTGTGGGCAGGTTTGTCATAGCTGTGAGCAGAGGCAAGAGGACATGGACAGAACTTGTGCTCCTTTAATTGAAATAAAGACAGCTTGGGCCTTAACATAACCAGAGCATCTGGAGAGGCATACTAGGGAAGTAAGATTGCTGATGTTATATAGTTAAGATGTTATAAAGTTGTGGTCGGCAAGCAATGTTTAGCAAGTCAACATTGTTAACTTTTGAATGTTAGAATGTTAGCCAATGGAAATGCTGTTGCTAAGCTTGTGATGTAAGTTAGCCTTTGAATGTTAGCCAATGGAATTGCTGTACCCAAGGAAATGGCGCAAGCTGGAAGAATGAGATCAGTATATAACCCAGTGTGTGTGCAATAAACTTTGGTAATTGCTTGATCACATTGATCATTTCCGCATTGTCCGTGACTCCCGCGTCAACAGTAACGAGTGGTGCCCATCAGGGATCTGTGTTGGGACCGGTCTTGTTCAACATGGACATGGACAGTGGGATTGAATGTGTCCTCAGCAAGATTGCCGATGACACCACGCTGTGTGATTTGGTTGAAATGTTGGAGAGAAGGAATGCCATCTACGGTTGTGAGGTGGGCTGATGCCAACCTTATGAAGTTTAACCATGACAATTGCAAGGTCCCACACCTGGGATGGAGCAATCCCAGGCACAGCTGTAGGTTGGGCACAGAAGAGATTTAGAGCAGCCCTGTGGAGAAGGACTTGGGGGTGCTGGTCTATGAGAAAATGAACATGAGCTGGCTTCAGTGCACTTTCAGCCCAGAAAGCCACCTGTATCCTGGGCTGCATCAAAAAGAGCATGACCAGCAGGTCAAGGGAGGTGATCTCTGTCGGAACAAGTCCAGAGGAGGGCCACGAGGGTGATCATGGGTCTGGAGCACCTCCCGTATGAAGACAGGCTGAGAAAGTCGGGTCTGTTTAGCCTGGAGAAGAGAAGGCTGCTTGGAGACCTCCTAGCAGCCTTCCAGTGTCTGAAGGGGGCCTATAGGGATGATGGGGAGGGACCCTTCATTAGGAACTGTAGTGACAGGACAAGGGGTAACAGGTTAAAAGTTAAACAGGGGAAATTTAGATTGGATATAAGGAAGAAATTCTTTACTGTTAGGGTGTTGAGGCACTGGAATCGGTTGCCCAGGGAGGTTGTGAGTGCTCCATCTCTGGCAGTGTTCAAGGCAAGGTTGGATGAAGCCTTGCATGGTATGCTTTAGTGTGAGGTGTCCCTGCCCATGTCAGGGGGGCTGGAACTATATGATATTAAGGTCCTTTCCAACCATAACTATTCTGTAATTCTATGATCCTGCCCCACTACTCTGCTCTTGGGAGACGTCAACTGGAGTATTGTGTGCAGTTCTGGTGTCCTCAACATTAAAAGAACATTGAACTTTTGAAACAAGTCCAGAGTAGGGTCTTGAGGATGATCATGGGACTGGAACACCTCCTGTACAAAGACAGGCTGAGAAAGTTGGGGCTGTTCAGCTTGGAGAAGAGAAGGCTGCTTGGAGACCTCCTAGCAGCCTTCCAGTATCTGAAGGGGGCCTGTTGGGATGCTGGAGAGGGACTCTTATCTAGGGACTGCAGTGACAGGACAAGGAGTAATGGGTTAAAACTTAAACAGGGGAAATTTAGATTGGATATAAGGAAGAAATTCTTTCCTGTTAGGGTGGTGAGGCACTGGAATGGGTTACCCAGGGAAGTGGCAAATGCTCCATCCCTGGTGGTGTTCAAGTCCAGGTTGGATGAAGCCTTGGGTGACATGGTTTAGTGTGAGGTGTCCCTGCCCATGGTAGGTGAGTTGGAACTAGATGATCTTAAGGTCCTTTCCAACCCTAACTATTCTATGATTCTATGAGTCTATGAATCTCAGCTATGCATATTTCTGGTATTAATTTTATATATGATTCTTGGGAAAGGGCATGCATGTCTGTTATGTTATTGTTTCTAAGGTTTTGAAATCAGCTTCCCGTGGCTGAAAATTAGTTGCCAGTGAAATCAACAGAAATATGCTTATAGTCATATATATACATATATATATATAAAAATATATAGTTGATTTTAGCTGATCCCGTGCCTGCAGTTTAGAAGCACTGTTGAATATACAGAATGCAAGCCTGAACCTATTGTATGCTATACTTCATCACGTTTACAGTGCAAAACATAAGACAGATGGACCTACTGTACTGGAGGTGAATGATCAACCAGTATAGAGCAGAGGCAGTTCTACTGCAGAGCATTTCAATAAATTTAAGCAGTAATTTCAAGATAATAAGTTGCAGGAACATTTCAGTTCATGTAATAGTTTAAGAATTATATGATGCTTAAAATAATTTTTAAAGAGGATATAAAAAAACATGCTAATGCTATAAACTATGAGCATGCAAAGAGCTCAGTGAAAAAAAAACACACCCCTAAATAACTGTCTTCCTAAAATATCTGCTTATAATCTGTGTAGCTTTTCTCGACTTTGAATGCATCACACACATTATTTTAATATAAACGTAGTCCTGATGATTTCCTCTCTTTCTGATCCACTCAAGATGCATTAGTTGTGTTTGCTAGGTGAATACAGGAAGATTCCTAGTCTTTTAGTCATATTTTGGCACATGTGAAAGAAATCACTCCAAGCAGTACTGAATTCGCAGCCCCCTCTTTCTCTTTCCAATTCTTAAAATTAAGAGACATTCTAAAACAGGTGAGAAATATAAGATCTGTTGGTATATCTCCTACCATTAAAGAAAATATTTTTGAACTCTAAAAAGATAGGAGAGAAACATAGCCTCCTGTGGTAGAAATACTAATTTGTTTATGAGTTACTTAAAGTCAGGAGCTCTATAAGATATACATATGGCTTTCCATGGTCATATATGTACATATATGTAAAATCACCTTGGACAATATGGAGAGAGGAGAGAAAATGAGTCCATTAGACTCTCAAATTCCTGTCAATGTCTTTGGAGTAGGACCTGAGGAAGATGGAGTGGGCAATTTGTTACCTTAATTTTGAATGATGGTGAAAAGGTATTCGTTGTACCTTCACTATTCTGATAAGGAGAGGTTTAGAAAAAAAATACTCCCTTTCTGGCAGAGGCTTCTGTATGACAGAAATTATTTTTAAATGAGGAGATCTTAACACAACCTCAATAAAAATGGCATTAAAGTTTCAGTAAAGCCAGGAATATGTTCAGATGCAGTGCTGAAGAACCATAAAAATTTATTTGCAGATTACACAGTCTCTGACCAGTGACCTTTTTGAGAGTTATACTTACTCTCTGGGACTAAATTTGCAGCCTACATACTAACCTCTGCATACTGTCTGTGAGACTGCTTGCAAGTAAATCAGACACTTCTTTGATTGGAGATTTCTTGTAACCCGGATAAAACTTTCTCTTCCACATTATATGAATGATTTTTTTAAAAACCTGTGTTTTAAAAACTGTTACAAATGGAGCTAACTTTGAACAAACAAAAATCCAGTATGCCAAGAAGTAATAAAATAGCTGATTCTTCGCTGTAGGCATAAGTTCCTTTTTATTTGTATTATCCATTTTGCATTAAAAAAAAGGGGGGATTTAGGGTTAACTTTCATGTTATTCCATTGTGTCAAACTAGTTTTGCAATTATGTTGTCCTAAGGATTAATATGATTCTTCATGTAGATTCCACATTAGGTTTTGCTGGAAATAAAAGGATTGTTTGTAACCAACTAAAAAAATGTGTCCTCATCACCTCTGTCTTCTACCAAAAATATATAATAGATTTGTTTTAGTGATTTCAACATTCATTCTTTTAACTAGGAGACAATAGATATAGAATAATAATAGCTGAAGAGGGCCTGGATGCTGGAAAGGGACTCTTCGTCAGGGACTCTAGCAATAGGACAAGGGGTGATGGGTTTAAAGTTCAACAGGGAAAGTTCAGGTAGGTATAAGGAAGAAGTTCTTTATTGTGAGGGTGGTGAGGCACTGGAACAGGTTGCCCAAAGTGGCAAATGCTCCATCCCTGGGAGTGTTCAAGGCCAGGCTGGACAGAGCCTTGGGCGACATAGGCTAATGTCCCCTCCCCATGGCAGGGTGTTTGGAACTGAATGATCTTAAGGTCCTTTCCAACCTTAACTATTCTATGATTTTATGATAATAAACATGCTATAAGTACATTTGAAAGAAACTGTCGTGGTTTAAACCCAACCACAAACCTCGTCCACTCACTCCCCCCCTTCTTGCCCTCCCCCTGCTCCTGGAGGGACGGAGAGGAGAATCAAAAAGAATGCAACTCCCACGGGTTGAGATAAGAACAGTTTAGTAACTAAGGTATAACATAGATCACTACTGCTACCACCAATAGTAATAATGATAAAAGAAATAACAAGAGGAAAGAATACAACACCTCAACACCAGCCGACCAATAACTCGCCCCACTCCCCCCAACCGAGCACCGACCGATACCTCCTCCAACCCTGCAGTCCCTCTACCCCTTCCGGGTCCCTCCAAGTTACATCCTGGGCATGACGTGCTGTGGTATGGAATACCTCTTTGGCTAGTTTGGGTCAGGTGTCCTGTCTCTGCTTCCTCCCGGCCTCCCCTCCTCCCCGGCAGAGCATGAGGCTCAGAAAGTCCTTGGCCAGACCAAACATTCGAGCAGCAACTGAAAACATCGGCGTTATCACCACTGTTCCAAGGCCAAAAGATCAAAACACAGCACTGTACTAGCTCCTAAGAAGGAGAAAACTGACTGCTGCTGCTCAAACCAGGACATTATCCACCCCTTATTCCATACTATTCACGTCATGCTCAGATACCACATCTTCAATATGCCATCACTCTTATATATATACATCTACATACACACAGAGAAAAAGATCATTTCTTAGTGCATGGACCTATAAAGCTACTGAGTCCATCTGGTCCATGATGTCAGGCTCCATCTCTTGTTACAGTCTCTCAGAGCAGGAGAGGCTGTGTGCAGTGTTCACACTCGTGAATAACCTGGGCAATAGTGTCCATTGCTAAGTCCACCCCTCGATCATGAGTCTATCTCTATGTTGCATCTCTGCCCTGATGGCCTGAAGTGCCATGGGCCCACCAGGCTCAGAATAATTCACTGTCCCCTTCAGCAGTTTCTGCAGCTTGTTGCTGGGGACTCCATAGAGCTGCCTTCCATCTCCGATGCTTCCAAAGCACTGGAGGGGCCCAGTGGACCAGATACTCGCTCATACTGTCCCACACACTCTGCCACTCATGGCTGTCCAGCCTTGGGGAATATCTCTTGTTCCTCCCATATTGTGGTCTAACCCTATACAAGAAGCAAACCTGACTCTGCTTAACTTCTGAGATCAGACAAAATGGCCGTGGACAGAACACACTCTGTGTGTGTGCCACCATGCTGATCCCCATCACAATCAGCAGGCAGGTCCCAAGGGTACCCACAGGCCATTCAAACCCTTCAGAACTCTCAAACGATGCTGCTGTACTTGTCCCTGGGGCTGGTGCAGCTGCTGTGCTTGCCGGCTCTCCCACCACCAGCGTCTCTTTCCCTGGGTGCAGCTCTTCCTCCTCTGCCGTGCTGGGAAACGCTGCCTGGGCTCCTGCATCCTCCTGCGGCTCGGCGGGCGGCTGCCGGGGGACGCTCTCGGCCGCCACGAGGCTCGGCTCCTCCGCTGGGCTCGGCTCCTCCGCGGGGCTCGGCTCCTTCGCCGCCTCCTCCCGCTGCTCAGCAGTCGCCTTCCTCCCGGCCTCGGGCCCCGCTCCCGCCGCCGCCTGGTCCCCGGGGCCGCTCTCCCGGGCCGCTTCGGCCGCCGGCGGCTCCCGGGGCCGCTCCCCCTCGGCTCCCCGCAGCTTCACAAAGACGGAGGCGAGGACAAGGGCCAGGGCGCTGAAGAGCAGCGGGACGGCCCGGTACAAGTCCACGGCCACATCCATCTCTCCCTGCTGCTGGAGCCCAACCGTATTACAAGCCATTGCCATAAAGTACAGTGAAACAAAAACCTTAGCCCAAGCCCCACACTTGATAAACACGAACACAGGGAATACCGGCTCTATGTAATGTACTACATTCTGAAGCGCTGAGAGCAAGAGAAACAACTTTGAGAGCCAATAAATCAGCACTGTGAAGACTATTAATCTGATCATCTCCGTCATTATCTCAACCCTTCGTGCCCCACGTTGGGCGCCAAAAAAAAAACTGTCGTGGTTTAAACCCAACCACAAACCTCGTCCACTCACTCCCCCCCTTCTTGCCCTCCCCCTGCTCCTGGAGGGACGGAGAGGAGAATCAAAAAGAATGCAACTCCCACGGGTTGAGATAAGAACAGTTTAGTAACTAAGGTATAACATAGATCACTACTGCTACCACCAATAATAATAATGATAAAAGAAATAACAAAAGGAAAGAATACAACACCTTAACACCAGCCGACCAATAACTCGCCCCACTCCCCCCAACCGAGCACCGACCGATACCTCCTCCAACCCTGCAGTCCCTCTACCCCTTCCGGGTCCCTCCAAGTTACATCCTGGGCATGACGTGCTGTGGTATGGAATACCTCTTTGGCTAGTTTGGGTCAGGTGTCCTGTCTCTGCTTCCTCCCGGCCTCCCCTCCTCCCCGGCAGAGCATGAGGCTCAGAAAGTCCTTGGCCAGACCAAACATTCGAGCAGCAACTGAAAACATCGGCGTTATCACCACTGTTCCAAGGCCAAAAGATCAAAACACAGCACTGTACTAGCTCCTAAGAAGGAGAAAACTGACTGCTGCTGCTCAAACCAGGACAGAAACCTAAAGTTTTCTGTAGCTGGAAATTCTGAAGATTGGCAGGAGATAAAATTGTGACTAAATATCCTCTTACAACCTGATTCATTTATCATTATAAAAGGGAAATTATGTTAAAGTTTGTCAGTTGTAAAGATAATTTCCATACAAACTGCTTAGTTTCTGGTTTTATCTGAAAACATTCAAGGCATTAATTTTGTTCCAGAATTTCTTATAGGTTTAGTTTGCCTCTCCATCTTCCTCTCTATCACTGCAAATATGAGAATGCTACCTCTGCAAACTTGTGAAGTTCTGCTTGGTTTAAGTTCTTGGATGAAGATGGCAAAATGGAATAAGGATGTAGAGACTTACATGAGCACTTTTACTTAGATTACTAAAATACTGCAGGAACAGGAATGAAAAAAAAAAGATAATTTATCTGAAGAGATGAAGAAATTAATTTTTTTCTTGCCTAGTGTCCGAAAATATTTCTACTATTTTAAGAATCTGTTTATTTTATGTTGAAGTAAAGCAAAACTTAGTAAGATGTGCATGTGTCTAATTAAATAAGGCTATGCAGGGTAAGAACTGAAGGGCTTTATTTAATAAGAAAGAAAAAAGTGGTAGAAAATGTCACCTTTATTTTATGCATTATTAAAACAAAGCACAATGACACAGTCTTGCTTATTCTGATTCAGGCCTCCTTCTTAATGGTACGTGTCAGGAATTTCATGGTAGTCTGCTCAAACAAAAGGTGTCTAAGAACTATAAGGGAGATTAAAATTTGTGGCATGTTATAGTGCCATGTTATAGTGCTTTACTTCTGCAAGTAAGATGACCTACTTTAACTGAAATCATAAGCATTCATTGCAGATGGCGTTGAAGCACTTCATTAGAATCAAATTATTATTAAATGGGTACTG
The DNA here is from genome assembly GCF_037157495.1 of Lathamus discolor. Classification (NCBI taxonomy): domain Eukaryota; kingdom Metazoa; phylum Chordata; class Aves; order Psittaciformes; family Psittacidae; genus Lathamus; species Lathamus discolor. Next base: position 65,452,671 of record NC_088909.1, read on the forward strand.
ACTAAGCAAGATGGAACTTCAGATATAAGTAATGTAAGGAAAATTTTCACTATTGTTAGATACTGTTCTTAGTTCATTCAAAATCATCAGAAAATACTACCCAGTGGCTTCCAGGACTTGAAGCATTTGTTCCATCTTTCAGGAAGCAAGAGTTTTCCTTGAACAGATGAGCTACTAATTCATGATTCCAAAGTGAAGCTGCATGGTCCTGGTTGATATGGTCTTTTCCTGGTTTATGTCTTTATGTCATATCCAGTGCTAGGGCAACAAATCTACCTGCTCTGTTTCAGTGATGATAAGTTTCTACTTCATTGGGTGGCATAACCAGTTAATATTCTATGTTGTGTCCTTTAAGTCTGGAAAACCAATGAAAAAATTCTCTTCATGGTGAGCAAGATATAAATATTAATACTGTAAATCAGGGAATCCAGCTTGCACCGTTGACTGTATATAAACTGGTTAGCCAAAGGGAATATGTTTGTAATATTTCCATAGATATTAGTCACCTGAGATGAAATTTTTTTTTAGTGTTTACACAACAGCAGGATAGCTTGCTCTTACATAAAGCCTAGATCCTAACCACGGGTTATGAGCAGGAGTAATGTTTAAGGTCACAAATTGCCCAAGGAATATGTGAGTGCTCTGTCCCTGGCGGTGTTCAAGGTCAGGTTGGAGAGAGCCTTGCATGACATGGTTTAGTGTGAGATGTCCCTGCCCATGTCAGGGGGGTTAGAACTTGATGATCTTAAGGTCCTTTCCAACCCTAACTATTCTATGATTTTATAAAATTGAAATACTCATTCCTTTATTTTCCTCCTCTTCCTATCCCTCCTCAGGAAAAGCACCCAGTCAGGTACCAGTTTTAGTGTAAGTTATGCTTTCTTTTTTTGTGTGTCAGTTGCATCAGTTTGGTGAGGAGAGAGTATATGACTTGGTTTCAGACAGCACCTACTGCTGTTCCCTTGCCATTTGCAGATGGAGCCAGATAACTGACACAGCCCTACTATAATCTAGGGAAAGGTAGCATCTCTTGTGTTAACCTTTGTTAGCTAGTGGTTTAGACATTCTGAAGAGTAAAGGTGCTTTTGTTAAGCAAACATTAGAAGATGATTTACCACAATGATTGATTTAAACAATAGGACATGCTGTAACTTAGTGACTTGTGAACGATCTGACTGAATATACTGTGCATCAGGATCTGTCTCTAATAATGACTTTATAAACAGCTAAAGTCTATGCCAACATCAATTTATAGTTTTGACACACACTAAATCATAGATTATTATTTCTCTGTTTCTTCTATAAAAAAGAAAAAGTGTTTGTATATTTTCCTACCATCTTAGTTTTGGGGCAGTTTTGAATTATCTTGAATATCTTAGACTAGATGCATACTACATGTCCTTTTTCTCCAAACAGTTTTAGGCAGGATTAAAAGCAATCTTCTGACTTTGAAGCTTTATCAGATTCTCGCAAAAAAAACCCCATATTTTTTTATAGTGCAAATTCTGGGTCCTCATTAGGATTGTGAGTTTGCCGTGGTCTTTATCCCCATGACATAAGCTGAGACTTAGCTTCAGATGATTTTGTATAAAAAGCCGCATTACCTACTTTTTAGATTGTCTTCTACTGAACATGACACTTGAGTTTACATATTTGACCCAGTTTTAGTGTTGTTTTTTGTTTATTTTGTGTCTTTAAACAGCAGTTGTTTAGTCTTAAACTGAAGTACAAATCTGGCCAACAGCACAAACTACAGTCCTGATTCCCTTTTTCCTTTTGTAACAAAAATTTATTATTGTTTAGTGTATCTGAGCATTTTGACTAGGACTTCTTTCTGTCCTAGTCCCCACCCTGCCTCAGCCAGTGGCTTATTTCATATCACTGTACTGTCAACATGGTTATTTCATACTTGAATATTTATATGAGTGCTTAAGGATGAAGTGTGCTATTTGATTTTGATGAAATGAAACACAATAAATGACATTTTTCAAGGTGTCCAATTGGATTATCGCAAGTAATCTTTATGGCTTCGGACTTCTGCATTCCTTTTCCATTGGCCTTCCTCATCATTTTTGTGGTTGCTACCTTCTCTAAATCTCTTCCCTCTGTGCTCAGGGTGTTGCAAACTTTCTGCTTTGATCTAAGCATATTGCTGTCATATCATAAGAATATCTTTTGAACTATAAGTTAAGGAAATGAAGAACTGTGTTGTTTGACAAATGTTTATTCTTAGCATTACATGATTAGTTTTCAAGGAGTGTCTTTATCATTCCTACTTTCAGGAGAAGCTAAAAAATCATCCTGACATTTTTTACATATATTCTGGTTAAAAAATCTCCAAACAAAACAAACAAAAAAAAAAAAAAAAAAGAAAGAAAAAAAGAAAGAAAAAGAAAGAAAAAAAGCCAAACAAACAAAAAAACCCCCAAGAAACCCAACAAACAAAAAAACCCTGAAATTGACTGTGCTAAGGAAAATTAAATATATTTAGAGTCATTTCTGTATAACTGTACTATACTGAACAAATAAAAGTGGTTCCATTTTGTATCTAATGCCACAACTCAATTGTATTATTCCTCCTTTACTATTTTACTCTTGCTTTCCCATAGTTGAATTGACATTTTGACCCAGGCAGCCACAGAAGACTGAGCTGAACTCTCCCAGGCTGTCACTCATAATCTCTGTATAACATCATCTCAGAAGAGAGAAATATAAATTTAACCCAGTGAGGAAGGTCATCCCTTACTACCTACTAGTACAGTTTACAGTCACTAATAACTCATATGAAACTTTGAAATGATAGAGATTTATGGAAAGTCATTGCACTGCATCTGGTCTTGCCTGCAAATGATGGGGCTTCTATGGCTGGGCTACAGAACTATGGACAGGGATAGAGAAATTGACGTCATCTACCTGGACTTGTGCAAAGTGTTCAGCACTGTCCCACACGTCATCCTTGTCTCTAAATTGGAGAGACATCAATTTGATAGGTGGACCACTCGGTGGCTAAAGAACTGGCTGGATGGCTATGTGCAAAAAGTTGTGCTCAGTTCCTTAATGTCGAGCCGGAGATTGGTGATGAGTGGTGTTCCTCAGGGATTGGTGTTGGGACTGGCCTTGTTTAACATCTTTGTTGGTGACATGGACAGTGGGACTGAGTCAACCCTCAGCAAGTTTGCCGATGACACCAAGATGTGTGGTTCTGTTGATATGCTGGAGGGAAGGAATACCATCCAGAGGGACCTTAACATGCTTGTGAGGTGGGCTGATGCCAACCTTACGAAGTTTAATCATGCCAAGTGCAAGGCCCTACACCTGGGTCAGAGCAGTCCCAGGCACAGCTACAGGTTGGGCAGAGCAGACCTGCAGAGAAGGACTTGTGGGTGTTGATTGCTGAGAAAATGAACATGAGCCAGCTTCAGTGTGCACTCGCAGCCCAGAGAGCCAACCGTATCCTGGGCTGCATCAAAAGGAGCGTGACCAGCAGGTCGAAGGAGGTGATCCTGCCCCTCTGCTCTGCTCTTGTGAGACCTCACCTGGAGTATTGTGTGCAGTTCTGGTGTCCTCAACATAAAAAGGACATGGAACTGTTGGAACAAGTCCAGAGGAGGGCCATGGAGATGATCAGAGGTCTGGAGCACCTCCCATATGAAGACAGGCCTGAGAAAGTCGGGGCTGTTCTGCTTGGAGAAGTGAATGTTGCTTGGAGACCTCCTAGCAGCCTTCCAGTATCTGAAGGGGGCCTATAGGGATGCTGGGGAGGGACCCTTCATCAGGGACTGTAGTGACAGCACAAGGGGTAACAGGTTAAAACTTAGACAGGGGAAGTTTAGATTGGATATAAGGAAGAAATTCTTTCCTGTTAGGGTGGTGAAGCACTGGAATGGGCTGCCCACGGAGGCTGTGAATGCTCCATCCATGGTGGTGTTCAGCTTGGAGAGAGCCTTGGGTGACATGGTTTAGTGTGAGGTGTCCCTGCCCATGGCAGAGGGGTTGGAAGTAGATGATGTTAAGGTCCTTTGTAACCCTAACTATTCTATGATTCTGTGATTCTACTTAAGGATTGTAATATATGAGACAAGAAATGGTTTTAGAGGGTTATTACCCTATATAAAAAATTGAAGATTTTCTAGTTCATATTCAGTATGGAAATTAGTGATTTCCATTTACTTTAACATGATTTGTGTCTAATTTGTTGGTCAGTAAACCCTAAATAAATGTCTGCATACCGAGAGTTTAAATCATATTATATCGTTTACATAACAATTTGGTACTTCATCTGGCTTGCTAATACTCAAGATGACAGAAACACCACAACGATTACTTTTAATTCACATTACTCATTTAGGGAAGACTCACCATTTGACCAAATAATCTTACCTCTGTTGATTCTAAAGCATATGGGATGAGTTCAACCCATTATACCTTAGGGTTCTAAGCAATGATAAACACTTCTAGGTGAATGAAAAAATTGTAAGTTCTGTAGCTATCGCACTTGTCCATGCGTGTTTTGATATATGCAAAAACTTCAGAATAGATTTTTCCTCTAATTAATGAACTTGGGGGATAGGGTCCAAAGCTGTAACACCTGCATATTCATAAGCAAGATGATGGGTAAGCATAGCTACCAGCGTAGTGAAGAATGCTTCCCAACCTTTTCCAAAGGAAAGAACCCTTAGTCCAGGCACCTCAGGTGCATGTAGACCAATGAACATGGTATGGGCAACAAACAGAAAGAAGTGGAGCTTTGTGCCACACCCATCTACAAGATGGGCCCAAAAGAGGACTCAGGAAACTATAGGTCCTTTACCCTTATTTCAATGCCTGAGAAAGTAATGGAATAAGTTCTCCTATATACTATTACAAACCAAACAGAGCAGTGATTGGGAAAAGCCAGTATAGGTTTTCCAAAGGCAAGTAATGACTGACTAACTTGATCATCTTCTACAATAAAACATCTTCTGTCAACATTGGGAGAGCAGTGGATGTCATTTGCCTTGACTTCAGCAAAGCATTTGGCGTTGTTTCCCACAGCCTTCTCCTGGACAAACTGGCAAGATACAGATCGAATGGGTGCTCTGTGCTATGGGTAGGAAATTGGTCCACAGGCTGCTCTTGGAGGGTGGTGATCAAATGAACTAGATACCAGGATTGAAAGTACCCTCACCAAGTTTTTTAACGTTAAACTGTGTGGTTAGGTGGACACATCAGAAAGGAGAGGTATTTTACAGAGGGACATGAACAAGCTGTAAGATCAGGATAGGAAGAACAGCATGAAGTTTAACAAAGACAAGTGCAAAGTCCTCCACCGGGGACAACATAACCAAAGAACCACGTACCAGCTAAGGATCTATGTGGCTAAGAAGTAGCTTTGCTGAAAAAGCCCTGGTGGTCCTGGTGAACAGCAAGCAGAATATGAGCCAGTGGTGCACCACTGCAGCAATGAAGGCAAATAAGATCCTGGGCTGCATCTGCAGAAGCATTATTAGCACAGGTATAAAATTATCATCCTGATCTATTCAGCGCTTGTCATGATGCATCCAGAGTATGGTGTCCAGTTCTGATCCCCGCGGTTCTGGAGGCAGACTGGACAGGGACAAAAGGACAGCCACAAAGATGATCACAGACTGGAGTGAATTCTCTACAAAGAAAGACTAAAGGAGTTAGGTCTTTTTTTCCATGCAGAATAGAAGGCTTAGGGCAGATCACAGTATTCCAGTACTTGAAGGGCATCTACAGAAAGGATAGAGGCTCTCTTTTCATAAGGACCCACATGGAAAAGACAAGGAGAAGAGGGTACAGACTGCATTGGGAGAAAATTAGTCTTGATATAAGAAACAATCTTAGTGAGAACCATCAGTCACTGGAACAACATCCCCAGGGACATGCTGGAGTTGCCACCACTGAAGATTTTCAATATGCAATTGGACAGGGCACTAGATAATCTCATTTAGGCTCCCTTTCCCATGGGAGGTTGAACAAGATGATCTTTCAAGATCCTTTACAAACTGGACTATTCTTTGATTCTATGGTTCCATGACTTTGTCCTGTTTTCCTCCCATTAGCAAGATCTTTTACTTTCATTCTGCAGGTCAACGCCCTGCCTCCCCCCCCCAGGCAAGAAAAAAACAAAACATAAAATCCCAACTTTAATAAAAATCAGAACCTACAGTGAGAAACTGTATTAAGTCAGAAAGATCTCTTAATGAACAAGATCAACTGATCTCCTTAACCAGCCTATTTTTGACGTGAGACATTTCATCCTTAACATGGATATACTGCCATAAATAAGACGTAAGATGCAGGGCTCAGAGAGCTGGATTTCACCACAGTCAGGCCATTGTCACATTCATAAATCAGTAAGGAAAACTGATTGTTCTTATTTGCTGGTCAGAGCTGCTTTTGCTGTATTTGCTGTTTTGATAACATGAGTAGTCTCCTGAATAACCCCAGAATACAAAGATATGAATGCAAGGAGAAAAGTGAGGGAAGTATTTTTTAGACAGAATAAGGATTTAGACAGAATTGGCATAAAGTTTTAAGATGCATACACTGTTTTTATGAACAAGATAACCCAGTGGCAGCAACAGGCAGGAGGCAGGTTTTCCACAGGGGAGTAGCAAAGTTATCACTGAAGGAAACATTCTCTTTCAGAAAAGATTCTGTTCCTACTAATTTAATAATGGAGTATTGCTTTGATTCTCTGATAATGTCACATATAGACCACTCAAGTTAAAAGTGATACAGAAACAGTTCCTAGATAAAGCTCCACAGAAGGATATTGCGATAAAGAAACACATGAATATTTTGAGAACTTGCTAACAGAAATTTTAATGGTATGTGAAGAGATGTGGGAACCACCAAGAGCAGGCAGTAGCTCAGCAGGGATTTTAAAGCTCAGTTATTTGGAATTTGTGTACCACAGATGGGACAGTGAAATATCTAATTTCCATCTTAGTTTCAAAGAAGCCATTTGCCATTGTACTTTCTTATTCTGATTTACTCAAGTATGACTAATGCACACATTTGTGTTGATGAGTTTCTTCTATAATATAAAATTTCTGCGCGTACCATAATAGTAAAAGGTCTCCCACTCAACCTAGGAGTACTGTAGACAGCATGAAAATCTGTCAAGGCTCCTCTTCAGTAATTTGGTATACGCCCAGTCAATAACTGTTGTATCCACTTTGATTGGCCATTTCTAAAATCTCATAATCAAAACAATGAAAACAATCCATGTTTCCTCACACTCATTTGAGCAACATGTTAGAATTCTAGTTCCAAATAACAGGAAGAATAAATTATTTGCATCTCAGAAAGACCCTCTTCAATCTGATAGCAATTGTGGTAAGTGGTCAAATCAGCACACACAGATAGCTCACCACCTTCTTGCCACTCAAATCTAAAAGATTGTTAAAGCAATGAGGAGAGAGATAATTTTCATTCCCCAAATAAAACCTCAACAGTGAAATATCTGTACAGACAGCTCAAGCCATGCCTAAACAGGTTTCTGTTTAACAGAACAAATCATTATGGTTGCATTTAAGTGTTTCATATCCCAGTGTCTTTCTTGTGACATAGATGGGATATAAGTAGTCAATGAATTGCTGTACTTATTAAATACAGATTGATAAACTGATGCCTATATGTATATACACGTACATATATATAGTGTTTGGTTTCAAAAGAATATTAGTACTGTTTAATTCTGAAAAAAAATATTTTAGCATTATAGCCTGTGTAAAAGCTACAAATACATGGCTGATACATAGGCCATAATGCTGAGCATTTTGCATAAGAATTCAGGGCCTAAAGAGATCCCTCTGTAATAGGGTTTAAAAGCAGTAACAAAACCCTTCATCCAAGTAACCAAAATAATCCACAGAATCCAGTGTTTTATTTGGAAGAAAAATTCACATTGGAATGAGGAAACTTTGATTGCTTTTCCTTCTAGGAGATTTTACCAGACACATTTCAAGGTCAAGTCAAGAGGAAAGGAAGGCAAAAATTTTGGACTCTACATCCCAGTATCTGAAGGCACAAATTTATAAGGACAAGTACATTAACCGAAAAAGGTCACTTGTCATCTGCATTCCTTCCCAGTCTTGTTAGCAGATGTTCCAAAGAAATAATTATATGACAGATTTTCACAGAGGACCCAATTCTTATGTGTTTACATGGTCATTTGTTGATGCATTCACATACATGAACAGATGAGAAAACAATACTTTTTTTTTTTTTTTTTTTTTCTGAGAGTATGGGTATCATGGAATGACTCCCTTAAGAAATTAATTCTATCAAAATTAAATTTTAGGCTGATTCCAGATTCCAAATACTTTGATCACTGTGCTTGCCTTCACAAACACTTTTATTCTTCATCCCCAACTGAGGTTCATGAATTTCACAGTAGGATTTTAACTCCATACCTGGAAAAGAAGAAATAATTTGGTGAAGCTAGAGGGGATTAGATGCCTTATTCCAGCAGCTCACATCAGCTGTATGATGAAACAGACTATGTAACAACCAAGAAAGTAACATTATATAAAATATGTATCAAATTATTATTATCTAATCATCCACTGAAAATATTAAAAGGAAAAACCAAATCAGTAATACCACTATATACTTATTTCATCTGTTTTATTTGGTTCTAATTTCATACATCATAAAAATGGAATTCTAATTTAAAATTACATATGGAGCTGAAACAGGCATTCAATGAGCCTTTGTCACCATTGATAATTAGTTCTGATTTATTCAATTTTTTTAATGTTTTATTAATAAAAAATTAATGGACAAAGTGGACTTCAAGATAAGCTTTCCAGTCCCACAGCCTAGGCAACAGCACTTAAATATCTACTCTATAAAACAGATCCAAGGCTGAACTATTCAACCATATGGTTGGATATGACAGTCAATCAGCTAGAGACTGCAGTGATTAGCACTGAATATGCTGAATATGAAAACAGCTGCCTGACTCCCTTTTTACTCTTTCTTCAAAACAGATCAGTAGGGTGCAACAAATGTGCTCGTAAAACAATATCCCAACATTTGCCAAGATACTGGTGTTAGCTGCCTGGCTTTATGGCAGTAGGAGGATAAACCCACTTTTTCTTCTGTAAGCCAAGAGTACAACTTATTACTGCTACTATTACTACTACTACTATTATTGTTATTAGTAGTAGTAGTAGTATTAGAATTGCAATTGTTTCAGAGTAGAAGAAATGCAAAATCATCCTGTGGCTGAATAATGGTTAAGGAGATTCCTCCAAACTTTGCCATCAGCGTAGTATGTCTTACCTTCCTCATAAAATGCATGGCTGCGCTTGCTGGGTTGTGCCAGAACAGATTGTGAGAGACTATTTAAATACCCAGAAGAGTGACATAGACATGCTCTGACATTTCTTCCACTTTTGCAGCCTAATGTTGAGCCCCAGAATTTCCCCACTGGATTTAGTTAGATTAATCATACAAAAAATATCACATTGTCACATTTAGAATCATAGAATAATAGAATAGTTAGGGTTGGAAAGGAAATCAAGATCATCTAGTTCCAACCCCCCTGCCATGGCCAGGAACACCTCACACTAAACCATGTCACCCAAGGCTCTCTCCAGCCTGGACTTGAACACCACCAGGGATGGATCATTCACAGCTTCCTTGGGCAACCCATTCCAGTGCCTCACCACCCTAAAAGGAAAGAATTTCTTCCTTATATCCAATCTAAATTTCCCCTGTTTAACTTTTAACCCGTTACCCCTTGTGCTGTCACTACAGTCCCTGATGAAGGGTCCCTCCCCGGCATCCCTATAGGCCCCCTTCAGATACTGGAAGGCTGCTAGGAGGTCTCCAAGCAGCATTCTCTTCTCCAAGCTGCACAGCCCCGACTTTCTCAGGCCTGTCTTCATACGGGAGGTGCTCCAGTCTCCTAATTGTCCTCACGGTCCTTGTCTGGACTTATTCCAACTGTTCCATGTTCTTTTTATGTTGAGGACACCAGAACTGCACACAATACTCCAGGTGAGGTCTCACAAGAGTAGAGTAGAGGGGCAGGATCACCTCCTTCGACCTGCTGGTCACGCTTCTTTTCATGCAGCCCAGGATATGGTTGGCCTCTTGGGCTGTGAGCGCACACTGCCGGCTCATGTTCATTTACTCATAGACCAACACCCCCAAGTCCTCCACAGGGCTGCTCTAAATCTCTTCTTTGCCCAGCCTGTAGCTGTGCCTGGGATTGCTCCAATCCAGAAGTGTTTAATAACAGTTATAGATTTTTTAAGGGATATTCTTTGCAGCATTGAAGTATGAGCCTTTTTATAAATATATCTGAAGTGTTTGTATGGTTTTAATTGACATCTAAGAAAATGCTGATGGTCTATAAATTACTTGCTCCTCCTTTCCTCATCTTTCCTTGCCCACTGATGAGTATTTTTATTTGTAGCATTCATTTCAGCAAGATGCTTTGAAGAAGCTTTTTCTTCTGCTTCCTGCTTTAAAAAGTTAAAATGTAAATATCTTTCCTGACAAGGCCCCAATTTTTAATACGATGTGTTTCACAGGTCATAACGATAAATAGAAGATTACAGTGCAGTATATATTATAAAATTTTAAGGCTCAAATTCAGGTAAACACTTGAGAAAAAAGTAAAATACTATAGGCTTGATTTTAACATCAGTATTTCTTCTGCTTTGTGTACTCTGTTTACACATTTAAGAACAATTTAAAATAATTCAAGACAATTGATTCTTGTCATGAGTTATAGTTGTGTGTATTTTGTTTCAAAGACTGAGTTCCCAACAGGGACCTGAAAACAAATCAATTGTCTGAAGAATTTCATAGTAGGATTCATATAAGTAATGCAGGCAGAAGCAGATTGCACTGCATATAAGTATACTCACATATTTTTTACTCTTGGCTCTTTTGTGGTTTTTTTCTTCATTTTTGTATATTGCTTTGTTCATGACTATTCATCTTTTGGGATAACTTTAAGAAGCACTGATTTTTATTAGATAAGATGTAGCCTTTTGGCTGACATTCTGGTAACATTTTTCTGAGTCTCAGCTGACCCTTTAAATTTATTTTTAAGGATCATCAAATACTTGAATGCTATGTTGGCCTGTGTTGTAGCTTAATCTTTATTTACTTTTTTAATGTATACATAACAGTAGCTGCTCAAAAAAAGGATTCAGGCTCAAAACGCTGTCTTGGTACAAGTGTAGATGATTCACGTGTGACAAAAGGGTGCACGATGGGCAGGGTTGTGCTCGGTGCACCTTGGTGAAGGTCCTCCTGCAGCAGGGGCTGAGCTGCAGGACGCTGTCAATAGGCTGAAAGATACCAGGGAAGCTGAGAGGAAGCAGGACTGCTTGCTCCAGGCCCAAACTGTGCAAGGGCCTTAAGTGTTCATCGTAGCTCATGCAGGAAAGAAGGAGGGCATTAACCCAGGAAGCTGGGAATGAGTAACAAAGAAAAACCGCAAGATAAAAAGGAAGAAGAGGGCAATTAAAAGCAAGGATCTTCCTCCTAAATCTGATGTCCCCACTCAGAACATCTTTGCAGTTCTGCAGGGGGCTAAAGAGGAAACACATACCTTGCCAAATGAACAATCAGCTGATGCACCAGTAAAGATCAGTACTGGTGGTGCCAGAAAAAAGCAAAGGGTTATAGTAGTAGGGGACTCTACTTTGAAAGGAACAGAAGCACCCACCTGTCAGCCTGACCCAGTCTTAAGGGAGGTGTGTTGCCTACCAGGGGCATGGGTCAGTGATGTTGCAAAGAGAATGCCTGCTCTAGTAGGTCCCACTGACTATTACTTCTAGTCATTCATGTGGGTGCTAGTGATATACACAGTGGTAGCCCGGAGAACATAAAGAAGGACTACAGATCCCTGGGGTAGGTGGTTAGGGGCTCTGGAGCTCAGATAGTCTTTTCATCAATTCTCCAGGATAAAGGGGAGGACCTAAAAAAAGCTAGGCAGGTTAATAAATGGTTTTAACAGTGGCACCATAGTCAAGGCTTTGGGTATTTAGAACGTGGAACTTGATACGGCAGGAAAGGTTTACTGGGGGATGGTGAAGCTGGTCTGAGAACAAAGGGGAGCAGCTGTTTTGGTAGGAGGCTTGCAAGGCTGTTCAAGAAAGCTCTAAATTAGATGTGTTGGGGGAAGGAGGCATCATTCCATCCCAACAAATGAAGTCAGTTGCCAGCACCTACAATAAATGCTCAGAGAGATGTAGAGATATTTTAACTGCTCCAGCCAATGAGCAGGCTTCCATTGGAGCTCAGCTCAGATGCCTCTATACAAAAACCTATAGTATGGGGAACAAACAAGGGGAATTAGAGATGGGGCACATCTACAGGGGTATGATATAATAGGTATCATAGAAACATATTGGGATGGCTCCTGTGACTGGAGTGCTGGAATGGAAGATAACAGGCTCTTTAGAAAGGACAGGCCTGGCAGGCGGGGGGGGGGTGGGGGGGGTGGGGGGTGGGGGGTGGGGGGTGGAGTTGCCCTTTGTGTTAGGGATAAGCTGGAGAGTACGGAACTGTGTCTGGGGACAGGTGAGCAGTTTACAGAGTTTGTGGATCAGGGTTAAAGGGAGAACAACAATGGGAAACATTACTGTGCAGATCTGTTATAGACTGCCTGATCAAGAGGACTTTGTCAATTAAGCATTCTATACACAGATAGGAACAGCCTCATGCTAGCAGGCCCTTGTCCTTACGGGGGACTTAAACTACCCTGATATCTGTTGGAGGGACAGTACAGCCTGGCACAAGCAATCAGGGAGGTTCCTCGATTTTTGGAAGATAACTTCCTTCTCCAAATAAAAGAGGAGCGGACAAGGAGAGGTGCCATGCTTGACCTAGTACAGCCTGGCACAAGCAATCAGGGAGGTTCCTCGATTTTTGGAAGATAACTTCCTTCTCCAAATAAAAGAGGAGCGGACAAGGAGAGGTGCCATGCTTGACCTAGTGCTCACCAACACGGAGGGGTTGGCTGGAAATGGGACTCTCCAGAGCAGCCTTGGTTGTAATGAACATGAGATAGTTGAATTCAAAATCCCCAGGGAAGTGAGAAGAGCGGGCAGCAAGCTCACTGCCCTGGACTGCAAGAGAGCAGACTTTGGCCTCTTCAGGAAGCTACTCAGTAAGGTTCCATGGGATATAGGCCTAGAGGGCGGGGAGGGGGGGGGGGGGGGTTAAGACTGTTGGTCAATATTCAAGGATCACCTACTACAAGCTCAGGAATGTTGTGTCCCGACTAGAAGGAAGTGCAGCAGGAGGGCCAGGAGACCTCCCTGGATGGATAAGGAGCTGCTGAGGAAACTTAGAGGGAAAAAAGAGGCTTGTAGAAGGTGGAAGCAAGGACAGGAGGCCTGGGAAGAATACAGGGATGCTGTCAGGGAAGCTAGGGACCAGGTTAGAAAAGCTAAGGCCCAGTTAGAATTAAACTTGGCTAGGGATGTTAAGGATAACAGGAAGGGATTCTATAGGTATGTTACAAATAAAAAAAAAAAATAGGGACAACATGGGCCCTCTCTGGAAGCTATCAGGAGAACTGGCTACCCTGGACTCTGAGAAGGCTGAGATTCTTAATGACTTCTTTGCCTCAGTCTTCACTGGCAAATGATCTGACCACAGCACCCAAGTCTTGGAAGGCAGACGCTGGGAATGTAAGAATGAAGACCTTGGGCACACTGTAGGAGAGGGTCTGGTCTGAGACCATCTTAAGAACCTGAACATACACTAGTCCATGGGACCTGATGAAATCCATCCACAGGTCCTGAAGGAGCTGGCGAATGAAGTTGCTAAGCCACTGGCCATCATATTTGAAAAGTCATGGCAGTCAGGTGAAGTTCCCGATGACTGGAAAAAGGGAAATATAACCTCCATTTTCAAGAAGGGGAAAATGGATGACCCAGGGAACGACAGACCAGTCAGTCTCACCTCTGTGCCTGGCAAAATCTTGGAGCACATTCTCCTGGGAGGCATGCTAAGGCACATGAAAAACAAGGTGCTTGGTAACAGCCAGCATGGCTTCACTAAGGGGAAATCCTGCCTGACCAATTTGGTGGCCTTCTATGATGGGGCTACAGAACTGATGGACAGGGGTAGAGCAGTTTACGTCATCTACCTGGACTTGTGCAAAGCGATCAACACTGTCCCACACAACATCCTTGTCTCTAAATTGGAGAGACATCAACTTGATAGGTGGACCACTCGGTGGATAAAGAACTGGCTGGATGGCTGCATGCAAAGAGTTGTGCTCAGTTCCTCAATGTCAAGACGGAGACCAGTGACGAGCGGTGTCCCTCAGTGATTGGTGTTGGGACCAACCTTGTTTAACATCTTTGTTGGTGACATGGACAGTGGGACCAAGTGAGCCCTCAGCAAGTTTGTCGACGACCAAGCTGTGTGGTTCTGTTGATATGCTGGAGGGAAAGAATACCATCCAGAGGGACCTTGACATGCTCTGAGCTGGGCTGATGCCAAACTTATGAAGTTTAATCATGCCAAGTGCAAAGTCCTGCACCTGGGTCAGAGCAATCCCAGGTACGGCTACAGGATGAGCACAGAAGAGATTCAGAGCAGCCCTGTGGAGAAGGACTTGTGGGTGTTGAATGCTAAGAAAATGAACATGAGCTGGCTTCAGTGTGAGCTCACAGCCCAGAAAGCCAACCGTACCATGGGCTGCAACAAAAGGAGGTTGAATGATAGGTCAAGGGAGGCGATCCTGCCCCTCTACTGTGTTCTCGTGAGACCTCACTTGGAGTATCGTGTGCAGTTCTGGTGGCCTCAACATAAAAAGGACATGGAACTGTTGGAACATGCCCAGAGGAGGGCCACGAGGACGATCAGGGGACTGGAGCACCTCCCGTATGAAGATAGGCTGAGAAAGTTGGGGCCGTTCAGCTTGGAGAAGCGAAAGCTGCTTGGAGACCTTCTAGCAGCCTTCCAGTATCTGAAGGGGTGTCCTGGGTTTACTAGTAGCCGTTTTGCTCCTTCTTAGTAACTGGTGCAGGCTCTGTGTTTTGACTTCCAGCCTGGGAACAGAGCTGATAACACCGATTGTTTTTAATTGCTGTTAAGTAATGTTTATTCTGGCCAAGGACTTTGTGAGTCTCATGCTCTGCCAGGGACGAGGGGAGGCTGGGAGGAAGCAGAGACAGGACACCTGACCTAAGCTAGCCAAAGAGGTGTTCCATACCACAGCACGTCATGCCCAGGGAGGTAACTGGGAGTTAACCAGAAGGGCATGGTCTCTCTTTGGGGGGGATTGAACTCGTTCGGCGGTGGTATCGTATTCTCTTCTCTTGTTATTTTCTCTTATCAATATTATCATTGGTGGTAGCAGTAGTGATTTGTGTTACACCATAGTTACTGGGCTGTTCTTATCTCAACCCGTGGGAGCTACATTCTCTTGATTCTCCTCCCCATCCCTCCGGGAGCGGGGAGGGTTGGGGGTGGGGGGGGGTGAGTGGACGAGCTTTTGTGGTTGGGTTTAAACCACAACAAGGGGCCTATAAAGATGCTGGGGAGGGACACTTTATTAGAGACTGTATTGGTAGGACAAGGGGTAATGGGTTAAAACTTAAACAGGGGAAGTTTAGATTGGATATAAGGAAGAAGTTCTTTACTGCAAGGGTGGTGAGGCACTGGAATGGGTTGCCCAGGGAAGCTGTGAATGCTCCATCCTTAGCAGGATCTTCAAGTCCAGGCTGGAGAGAGCCTTGGGTGACATGGTTTAGTGTGAGGTTTCCCTGCCCATGTCAAGGTGTTTGAAACTAAATGATCTTAAGGTCCTTTTCAACCTTAGCTATTCTATGATTCTATAATACAGATGTCAGTTTCCCTCAATTATTGTTGGCATCAAGATGTTTTTTCAGTTGAAGTCGAATCATTGTAGAATTCATGTTTTGAACTAACACTAATAGTCAAAAACTAAAAATCAGCAGGAAAAAAGCAAAGCAGCCCTGCCTTGGACTGGCTACGAGCTGTTATTGATTATCCAAGTGGTTTCTTATTGAATCCTCTGTTGCTAATTCATTTGAAACTATCTTTTTATGGCAGACTGGCTTTCTAACCAATGGAAATATTGTGAGGCCACTTTTCCAACTTGAAATGAGTTTCAACTGAATTACAACTTTTATCCCCAACCATTTAAGACAATTACAATAAAAAAACAAATAGCAAAGAAAAATGCTTTTGGAGAAATTAAGAATAGTGTTTGTAAAGAGGAAACGGTGATGCATGTACTACATCTGGGCATTTGAACTCTGTTTATTGATTATGTTTGAAATGTCTTTGTTAACTGAAGAAAGCTGTATGTGTCCAGCAGGCAAACTTTCTTTCTGAGCTTATCAATACATTGTATAAAATAATGTATATCACCCTAAAATGTTTACTTTTTGTACCCATAATGTTTTATCTCATAGAAGATGTTTAGGACTCGATGAACTTTGTGTGCAAAAGACTGCTGAGAAACATACAAGCACCTATTTTAGGGAAATCCCCCTGATCTCTGATCCTTGACATAGTGGGGCTTGGTAAGTGTGTCCCAAGATTAAAGTGAAAGATCTGGACATCGCAGGAAGAAATGTATGCACTCGCTACTCTAAACCTTTCTAAAATTGGTACAGTCAGACTAATTAGATGATAACTGATGTTAACAATAGCTGCATTAGAGATCTGCATGCCTGGAAGGTAATTTTAAAAACATAACATACTAGTTATTTGTGCCCCTATCACTTTTTTAAAAATATTTTTTTCTTTTTTTTTCATTTCAGTGGGACGGATGAGGTCATCCAGTGGCTCATTAGTGGAAAGAAAGGTGATGACATTGTTTAAACTCCTGTCTATAATCTTCTTCTGGTATATCATACAGCTGAATCAGCTTGTTGATTTTTAAACTAACAAAAAATTATCTTTTTTGCTTTTCCCTTACCTGGATTAGCTGTCTGACAGATCAGTGAATGCATTAGTTTCTTCTATTCAGACAAGCAGTGGTGCTAGTTAAAGGAATTTGCATAAGAACACAGGCTGAAGGAGAGAGGCCAGTAGAAAAGCACCTGTTCTTTAGGACCAGCAAATCACTAAATCTCTCACTTCTTTTCCTGAGAATGGTTGTTACTTCCTCAACATCAGTGATCTGTTCTGCAATTCAGCCTCAAAGCCACAAGCAGACAAAACTAAAGGAAAATGTGTTACAGAAATAGGTGGTTTGGTTTAAAGCTCTCCTAAGACTGCTTTGTTGATGAGAAAAGGTGTATGAAACTTACAGTTAGGTTAGATATTACAATTAAAAAGAAAGTGTTTGGGTTAAAATACTACATTTAGTTTTCTTAAATTTTTAGAAGTATATTTTGTAGATTTTACTTTTTGTTCTTCTGTAATAATATATTTTTGATATAATTACATGGAAAAACTTTATCAGTCAGAAAAATAATTTACAACATGTCCCTGTTTATGCATTCAGTTTCTTCACTCAGTTTTGCTACCTAAGCTGCAGGGCAGGAAAGGTGTAAATTATTTGAAGCATTTCATTCCTTTTTCGTCATAACTGTCACCTATAGATATTCAATATTTCTGAATCTTGTGTTAAAGCATAATGTTGTAATACAAACCTTGAAACTTTTTTACTAGGTAATCCTGCCTCACAGATAATGTTTCATTCTTAGCACTGAGCTTATAAAGAGGAAAGCATTTTTGATAAAAAAACTGACAACCTCTCAAGTACATTATTCACAAAAGCACTGTTTTCAGTCTCTTAAAATTCAGTGTTTAGCATGTTTTGATCATAAGCTATAATTATAAAGAACTCTTCCTACCTTTGCTCAATCTTCCTGTTGCGCAAGACTAATCCCTTCTTCTTCCTGCTCGTCTGGTTTTTGAATTTCTGGTCTTGAACACTCATGAATAAAGCAGTTGTAAGGATTTTCACCTAGGGCAAGATAACTCTGTAAAAGGTTCTGGTCTTTAATCTCTACTCTAATGCTTCTATCCGTGTTATGTGAGAGAATCTGAAAGAAAAGGTAGGCCATTTTGTGCCAGTAGCAAAAGCAGCAAAATACAACCTTAGTCTGTATTCCTGGAGAACTAGGAAAGAAGGAGAAAATAAGGTAAATCACAGTATTTCCAGATTCTTAGACAGAGATATTGCTGTATATTTTATGCTGGCAAGTACAATCTCAGAAAAAGCATAGATCTGGTCTGTGGTGCAGAGTTGAGTTACATAGTATTACTTGGTTGAAATTCAGTGTATATGCTCCTCTGTCTTTAAAATGAGATTTATTATCTTAATTATGCAATTGAAGCAAAATAAAAAAAAAAAAAAATAAAAATCCAGAGATCAATGTGATGTGAACAATCTATCTTTCCCCTGAGAAACAGAATTCAAGGAGAAAGTTCTTTTTGCAAGCATGCTCCTAGCGGAAGGATCCTGTCCTTATCATTTTTGCTTCTTTCTGGAGATGATTTCTCCTTCACAGTAATGAAACTTGCAAGAAGTCATCGGTGTTTTGTTTGTATGAGTTAAGATCCATACAGAAGTACAACAGAGGTGTGTATTCCTAAATGAGAAGGAATCAAAGAATCATAGAACAGTTTGGGCTGGAAGTCACCTTTAAAAGCTATGTAGCACGACCCCCCCCCAGTCAGCAGGAGCATCTTCAACTAGATAAAATGGCTCACAGCCCCATTCAAACTGATATTTATTTCCAGGGATGAGGCATCTACCACCTCTCTAGGCAACCTGCTCCTGTGTTTTGCACCCTCATCACATAAAAATTCTTACAGTTTAAAACCAGTAAACCTTGTGCTCTCACAACAGGCTCTGCTAAAAAGTCTGTCTCCATCTTTCTTATAACTCTCCTTTAAGTACTGAAAGGTCACACAAGGTCTCACTGGAGCCTTTTCTTCCAGAGGGTGAACAACCCAGACTCTCTCAGCCTTTCCTCACCTGAGAGGTGTTCTAGCCCTCTGCTCATTTTTGTGGCCTTCCTGTGGTTCCACTCCCACAGGTCCATGTCTTTCTCATACTGAGGACTCCAGAGCAGGATGCAGTACTGCAGGTGGATTCTCACAAGAGCAGAGTAGAGGGGGAGAGTCACCTCTTTTGACCTGCTGTCCAGGCTTCTTTTGATCCAGCCCAGGATAAAATTGGCTATGCTCCAGGCTTCACATCTTCTCTGAGACATGCCATTAATATATGAATAGGCTTCAAATCAGATTCTTCTCTTCAACATGCCTGTTGATTTTAAAAAGTAAAATACATAATCAGACTGTGTTAGAACAGTAATTTATTTAGCTGAATATCCCATCTGTATCACTGGCCTGTAACTGATGCCTACCTACATTTTTATACTAGTCAACTGGACATGGCCAGACTTCTAGTCTGAGCACTTATTGTAATGATTAAACAGGATGGGTACTAATAAGCATGATTTTATTTGTATTAGTGAGTACTCTCCTAGAACACATATGGGAAGTGTTTGAGCTTACAACACAAGGTGTTGACTGTTTCCAGAAGGTGTTCCCCTTTGAGGAGGAAACAAATTTTGTTGTTTGGATACAAAGCATTACAACTTACTAGCTTCAGGGCTTAAAATGTTTTTGCTAGTTATAACCTTTGTGTTCATAGCCCATGGTGCACTTTTATTCTACAAATTGGTTTAATTATTTACAGACCATATGAAAACTCTTGATGTGAAAAAACTCTGGGAGAATGAGCTGTTGTACTGCTTACCTGAGTATTATGTCTCTCAACTGTACAACTGAGAACAGTATTTAAGAGTTGGTCAGGCTGAAGCTTTAGACAGTATTACACAGAAATATAGCTGCCTGTATGTTCTGATTCTGATTATTTTGTTGGGGGTTTTGGGTTTTTTAATGCTACGGAATATCAAGTTCACATTCTCATAAGCTGTCTAGAATAACTCAAAGCGGTAGCAGTGTGTTATATTCATCAAAGTGTACCTACAAATAAGGATTGTTCTCATACATCACTTTCTGTGTTTATGTTGATTGAATTTTGTATGTTTTCTTGACTAGTTTTTAACGAATGAAAGACTGTTTTGTAATTCTTTGCAGTTGGTTTTAGCTTTTACTCTGATAGATAACTTTGAATTATCACATTACGCTATATGCCCTTTTTGAAAACATTTGGGAACAAGATGAATAGCACAAGAAGTATACCTGTTATAGCTACTCTGATGTCTCTCCTCTGTGCAAGAAGCAAACAACTTCTTGGTTTCTGCTTTGTATTTTTTAACTTCTTATCAATATGTGAGAGAACATTTCCTCTTAACTCCTAGCGGCTTAGTTTTTTTAAAAAATTGAAGAGGTTAGTAATTTTTTTTTTAAAGTTCCAAGTATGAAGTTGAGTTTGCTTTGGACTCTGAGTCCTCTGTGTAATGAGGTTTGCGAAGCACAGTATCCAACCTGCCAAGTTTGGCTGGCTGATGGAAAGTGTAGGTAGGAGATAGTAAGTTCTGTGCTTGTTCCATTGGTGTAAGATCTGAGAAATTTTGCATTATAGGATGAATAAAATAGTTGGGAGAAATGAAAAGAGGGTTAGGTTCTTGAGGTTTCTTATGGACAGTAATTTTAGGTTTTCTTCCAGGATGTAAAGAAGAACCTTATAAACATTGGCTTTCATTAATTTCAAACTAAAATAACTTACAGCCACATATATTTTTTTTTTTCATAAAGATGTGTCATTGAAAACCAAGGGCTGCCTAAACATTATGTTTTATTCTAATAGGTAGCTCTACCTGTTCAGTCTCACTGCAAACATGAAAATACAGTCTAGTTCATAGTCCAGTATAATCTGTTCAACAATGTCAATAATTTCTCTAATGACATTAGAAGTTGATTAAAAGTAGTGAACAAAGCAAAGCAAAAGTCCTATTTATGTAATTAATGAAAAAAACCCCACAACCAAACATCAAAACAAACAAACAAAAAAACCCCCCAAAACCATTATTAAGGAATAAATAAATTACATTAAGTATGTGCATAAGAGACCTCTTACCCTGTGCACAAGGGTAAGAAAAGAAGACAAAATGCCAGCGGTCAAAAAGGGTTGAGATGATTGAGTCATGGATCTCTTGAGATAACTCAAGCTAATAGGACCAGAAAATACACATTTGAGGGAGTGGGGCACTGAGGGTGCTGGCTGATACGATTTTGATATAATTTTGTGGCCAACACACCAGCTACATATATGCATGAGATATCATATGTGTTGTCCTGGGTTCAGCAGTAGCAGTCATTTTTCTCCTTCTTAGTAGCTGGTGTTTTTGACTTTTGGCCTGGGAACAACGCGGATAACACCAATGTTTTTAATTGTTACTGAGTGATGTTTACTCTAACCAAGGTATTTCTGAGTCTCATGCTCTGCCAGGGAGGAGGGGAAGCTGTGACAGGACACCTGACCCAAACTTGCCAAAGAGGTATTCCATACCACAGCACGTCATGCCCACTATACAAACTTGGGGCAGTTACCTGGAAGGGCTATATCACTTCTCAGGTCAGGTGGGGTGTCGGTAGGCAAGTGGTGAGTGGTTGTATTCTCTTCCCTTGTTATTTCCCTTATCATTATTATTACTGGTGGTAGCAGTAGTGGTTTGTGTTATACCTTAGTTACTAAACTGTTCTTATCTCAACCCGTGGGAGTTGCATTCTTGCAATTCTCCTCCCCATCCCTCCAGGAGTGGGTGGAGGAAGTGGGGGGAGGGGGGAGGTGAGCGAGCAGCTGTGTGGTTCTGGGTTGCCTGCTGGGCTTAAACCATGACATATGTACAAAGTGCAGAATACGTTTGGACAATCTAACTGACTTCTTTGATTAAATTATTAGATTAGTGGAGAGCACTCAGTATAATTGATCATTACTTTAACAAGGTTCTCCACACCATCTCTCACAGCATTTTCATATTCAGGAAGAGATACCGTCCCAGTTGAATTATCTGTTGTAAAGTGAAAAACTTGGTGAATTATAAGGCTCAAGTGCAGTTATTAAGTAATTGTACCGTAGTCGGAGGCTGGTTAAAATTGGAGGTCATCCTGAGTCTCTGTGGGGGTCCTATCCTTATCGGTATGTTTATGACTGACCTGGAGGAGGAGGTAGAAATAAACACCCTTTCAAGTCTGCAAATGACACCAAACAGAGATTCAACAGATGTGCCAATACAGGTCATCAAGAACCTCATGAAATTCAACAAGGACAAATGCAGTTTTGTATGTGGGACAGATTAATCCCAAGCTGGGGACTGGTTGGCTAGAAAGCAGCTTAACTGAAAAGGCCCTGATGGATCTGAGGAATACAATTATTTTTACTTACTTAACACTCAATTGGTTTATGTGGAATACCATGTGCAGTTTGTTTTCACCCACTCCACATATGAGAAATGTCTGGGTAAACTGGAGCAAGCCTAGTGAAGGGCAACAACGATTGTCCAATATGTGCCCTCTGAAGAAAAACTGAGGGATCTGGACTTGTTTATCCCCCAGGAGATAAGGCTTGTAGGCACCTAAGAGCTGTCTTGCTGTACCTATGACAGGGTTACTGAGAAGCTGGAGACTGACTTTTTGCTCAGATACAGAATGGGGGATGAGATCGTGTGGTCATAAATTGAAACAGGAGAGTTTCACCTAGTAAGTAGGCTAAAATCACTGTAAAGAAAATCAAGCATTGGAAGAGATTGCCTGGAGATAAACCCTGTTCAAATACATATTTTCTGCATAAAAGTCATATTTAGAAGCCTTTGGTTGACTGAGTATTGGTGTGCATTCAACTTTATTGATCTTAAATTCTATTTTGCATTTAATTAAGACTCATTTTAGTGGAAGCTTTTAATTGGCATAAATAAAAGCTGATTTCAGAATTGTACCTTCACACACATAAATTGGTATATAGTCCAGAACTGTACATGTATTCCTGATTTGACTGGGGAAAGAGATAAGCCAGACAGCTGCTACTATGTCTTATTAAGTGCAAGTACCTATTTAGTAAGGAGGAATAACTAGCACAGGGAGAATTAAACATCAGTTCCCTAAATACGTGGTATGGAACTGTTACAACATGGGTAACTGATTCTTATGAACCTGCCCTGCTTTGATACTGCTTGGTTTTTGGAGTCTTTTGTACCAACCTGAGATAACAGCTGCACTCTGGAGGTCTAGCTTTCAGGTACAAGAGGTGTGAAAGACTAATACTGAAAGGCAGCAGGATTTTTGGCTTGAAGGGATTGTGATTAACAGTGCCCTAAACAAAATTCTGCTGATGGTTTCAAGCTCTTAATATTTCATAAATTGTAGAAGAGAAATCAGTTAGCTACTCATCCCATTTTTGCTTTGATTTAGAAACTGTAGTGGTTCGTCCTCTTACATCTTCTATATGCTTTCTTTCTGAAGAACTATTAGCCCTAAATGTCCTCAGCTCAGCAGTGTGTGATTTCAGTCTTTGATTATATTACGAGAATATGTGAAATCAATTATAGTATTTATAGAGAGAAAGGGTAAATAAGTGCATTTGAGAACTTGTTAAGTTAGAAAACAGTTCAAAATCTGTTTTATATCAGCTCAGGAGATTGTTTCCTGAGATAAAGACAATTAGAACGGTATCTATCTGTGTACAGAATTTTTCAGGCTATACTTTGTGGCAGCTGGCATTTCTCTGAGACACTTTGAAGGGACTCAAGGAGAGCAAGGAAAGGAATGAAACTTATTGACACTTGGCATAATGATTACTATAAATATGTGCTCGTCTATGTAGGAAAATCCCTGATACTGAAAATTAAATTTGCATTAATACTTCTAAAATATATTAAACATACTTTTTTTTCAGAAAATCTCCATAATATAAATTTTCTGATAAAGGGTAACAGCTTTTTGCCTTATACTCTCATCCTGTTTCCAGGACTGAGCTTATACCCAGCATTGTGATACTTATAGTACTTGTTTTGTGTTTGTAGTACTTGTATTGAGTGAGAATATGTGAGAAAAACAATTCTATTGGCATCAAGATCACCAAAGTTGGAGGGAGAGGTAGTTCTCCAGGTGCTGGAACAGAAATGCCTCTGCATTCCATGGTGAAGACCACGGTGATGCAGATTGTTCCGTTGCAGCCCATGGAGGTTCACAGTGCAGCAGATATGCACCTGCAGCCTCTGAAGAGCCCCAGTCTGGAGCAGGTGGACATTCCCTGAAGGAGGCTGTGACGCCATGAGCTCCTGGCAAGACCTGTGGCCCTGTAGAAAGAAGCTTGGGACCTGTGGTAACAGGGGGATGCCAAGATCGAGCAGTCTGTTCCTGAAAGGACTGCACCTGTGGAAGGGACCCATGCTGGAGCAGTTCCTGAAGAACTGCAGCTCATGGGAAGGACCCATATGGGAGAAATTCACAAAGAACTGTCTACCCACGGGTGAGACCAGCATGAGCTGGAACACAGAATCATAGAACAGTTAGGGTCGGAAAGGAAATCAAGATCATCTAGTTCCAACCCACCTGCCATGGGCAGGGACACCTCACACTAAACCATGTCACCCAAGGCTGTCTCCAACCTGGACTTGAACACCACCAGGGATGGAGCATTCACAACTTCCTTGAGCAACCCATTCCAGTGCCTCACCACCCTAACAGTAAAAAACTTCTTCCTTATATCCAATCTAAACTTTCCCTGTTTAAGTTTTAACCCATTACCCCTTGTCCTGTCACTACAGTCCCTAGCGAAGAGTCCCTCTCCAGCATCCCTATAGACCCCCTTCAGATACTGGAAGGCTGCTAGGAGGTTTCCATGCAGCCTTCTCTTCTCCAAGCTGAACAGCCCAAACTTTCTCAGTCTGTCTTCATACGGGAGGTGGTCAGTCCCCTGATCATCCTTGTGGCCCTCCTCTGGACTTGTTCCAACAGTTCCATGTTCTTTTAATGTTGAGAACACCAGAACTGCACACAATACTCCAAGTGAGGTCTCACGAGAACACAGTAGAGGGGCAGGATCGCCTCCCTTGACCTATTATTCAACCTCCTTTTGATGCAGCCCAAGGTATGGTTGGCTTTCTGGGCTGTGAGCTCACACTGAAGCCAGCTCATGTTAATTTTCTCATCAACCAACAGCCCCAAGTCCTTCTCCGTAGGGTTGCTCTGAATCTCTTCTGTGCCCAACCTGTAGCTGTGCCTGGGATTGCTGTGACCCAGGCGTAGGACCGTGCACTTGGCATGATTAAACTTCATGGGCATCAGCCCACCTCACAAGCGTGTCAAGGTCCCTCTGGATGGCATTCCTTCCCTCCAGCGTATCAACAGAACCACATAGCTTGGTGTCATCGGCAAACTTGCTGAGCGCACACTCAATCCCACTGTCCATGTCACCAACAAAGATGTTGAACAAGACGGGTCCCAACACCGATACCTGAGGAGAAAGGAGAAATAGAGACAGTATGTTAAGAGCTGACTACAACCCCAATTGCCCATCCCCATGCACCACTCTGGGGGAGGAGGTAGAAAAGCTGGGAGTGAAACTGAGTCTGGGAAGAAGAGAGGGGTGGGGAAAAGGTTTTTTAAGATTTGTTCTTATTTTCTTACTCTGATTTGATCAGCAATAAATTAGACTAAATTCCCCAAAACAAGTCCTTTTTGCCCATGACAGTAATTGCTGAGTTATCTCTCCCTGTCCTTATTTTGACCCATGAGGCTTTTGTTAGATTTTCTCTCCCCTGTCCAGATGAGGAAGGAGAGTGATAGGGCGGCTAAATGGGCACCTAGCTTCCAGCCAGGGTCAACCTACCACAGTACTCCACATATCTTTAATACTGTAGCTCTTTTCCTGCAGCTTACAGAAAAGATGGTATTCTATGATATGCATTTCTTCCTCGTGCTTGTTTATCTGTGTGATTAAAATGGCTTCACTTCTATTTAATTTCTAACTACTTTACTCAGTGTCTTGTGAAGTAGTTCCGAAAAACACATACATATTTTTCTAATTACTTGTTCTATGGAAAACAGACATAAATGAATTTTGACATCCTGTGTTTACTGAGAAGTTAGATAATCCAAATGCAGTGACTCATAGTGTAAAAAATTTACGAGATACTCTGCTCTATTATTTAGAGCACTTATCTTTAATTCCATTTTTCCACTTGTGTCTTAAGGGAAAGAACAGTGTGTTGGAGTGGACTGCAGAAATTGCTGTGGCACATCCCGTTCCTATTTATACTTGTGTTAGATTTAAGGAAACTAAAACCTTGGCATAGGATTTTACCCTGTGGGAATGGTGATTCTTCTTGAAGCTGTCAGTTGTTTCTTTTAACCAGACAGTCAAAAGAGGCGATTATGACACTCTATTCAGCATTGGTGCAGCAGTACCTTGAGTAACGTGTGCAGTTCTGAGCCCCACAGTTAAGAGGGATGTTGAGGTCCTTATATGTGTCCAGAGGAGGGCAACAAAATTGGTTATCTAAGGACTCTGGGTTTGTCTGCTTTGGAGAAAAAGAGACTAAGGGATGACCTTATTGCTCTCCACATTCCATTCCATTCCAGTCCAGTCCAGTCCAGTCCAGTCCAGTCTCATCCCATCCCATCCTGGTGGGCCTAAAGGCTTACAGAGAAGATGTAGGATTGTGCAGAAGAAAAATACCTATGGGAAATGGTTTATAAGGAAGAGAGTAAAAGAACTATTTTTACTAGCAATTAATAAAACATAGGGTTTATTTTCTTAAAAAACAGTAACTTTTGAGGTTCAGTTTCCTTTGAATAATTTATTCACTAAAAGCTTACATAGAATGCCACCTTCTTGGTTGCAAGTTTTCTATTTTGGCCTTTGAGATCAGCCTGCACCTCCTGTCAGGTTTTAAAATAAAGTGCATGGATACAGAAATCTCTCAAAAAAAATCCAGTACATATACCATACGGATATACCATACTGGATATTGGCTGAACTACTACCTTATGAGAATAAAACCAGAATCATGTGACAATTTTTTTTAAGCTTTACCAGTTTCTCTAGTTCATAATGCCTTGCTCATCACAGGGACAACTGAGTGAAAGAAGTCTCAAGCACAGGCAGAAATTACATCCATTTTGATGAAATGCAGGAAAAGTTTTTTTTAAAAAAATAGGTGTGAAAGGAAAAAAAACCCACCTCATACCTTTTATGCTTTCTCCAGTTGATTTGCCTTTTCAGTAGTTTTTAAAAATCTGAATTTAAAAAATTGTTATTTTATTGACTGGCAAGAGTCAACATCTTCTTGTATTGCCAAAAAATTTTAATCTTTACAAGATATGTTAAAGTCTTATGCCAACATTTTATACCCATTCTACCTTTTCTCTGACACAGTTATAGCAGTATTATTTCTTAGTAAGAATGAGTGTTATTCACAAAAAGAGAGATCTACTGACTTCCGTGAACTAAATTCAACTTAAACTCTTAAGTTCTAAATGTTTTCATACAAAGTGACTTACAATTTGTCTATGCTAAATATCTAATTTCCTATATTAAGTACAGACTGAGTACTAATTTGTTAATTAGTGTTATTCTGACAGAGCAAACACTTTCTAGTTATGTATTTGTATTTATGTTTAGTTTTTGGAAACATTTCTGTAAATGTCTGTTAAAATACTTTCTTTTCCTATAAATGGAAGTTGTGCCTCTAATCGGTAAGAAGCATGCAGAAGAATGAAGAGCTATACTAGTCATTGACTCACTGAGTCAAAATGGTGAAGTACAGTTCCAGTGTGACTTGCAGAACAAGAATACTGCAGCTATGATATTTATTTGGATATTAGATTTCTGTAGGACAAACATATTTTTGTATTATATATTAATAGTTTTAATTGTTTGCGAGTATCCTCTTGTGTCCACCAAAATTATGAACAGCTGTAATTCACATGCACGGAAAAAATCTGTGTACATAGCTGCATGCATTTCTTCATACCAGATTTAATACAGTATCTATCTACTAATATCTAGTCTGAATATTTTAGTCATGACACTAGCTATTACCTTTTCTAATGATCTTTTAGTCATCAATACTACAGTTATCAAGTATTTAAGTAACATATGGAATACTGTATTCCGGAACAGGTATTCAGATGATACATTTTAAAAATTACTTTCTCATGTCTGCCAAGCTTGACAGGAGTTAAGGAGAAACAGTAAAAACATATACATTTTTTTTAGGACAAGCTCAGTTAGTTCCCTTTAGTTTGCTGTGTTTGGAAATACACTTTTCTCATTTAGTAGCTAAATTAGACAGTGTGAGAAATCTGACAGGAAGTCAAGGTTTCAGGTTGCAGAGGGACAGGTCTAAAGGAAGTGTTGCAAAAATCACCTCAGCCTCTGTCAGACAGCGGCTTTTCCAGGCTTTGCATTATCTGGTAGGTGCTGATAGGATCCTTTAGGACCAGGAGCTTCTCCAATTCATACAATTTTTTTTATTTTATGCTATCAGCCTTTGTGTCCTTGGAGGTACAAAAACAAATATTAAGATTTCCCCTTTGTAATGCAAGCATAGCATTTGACTGGTTACTTTTCTGTCCATGTTCTTTTGTCCATATACTTTTCTGTCCATATTCTGTTCATATTAGAATTGAGTTTCCACTTAAGTTTCCACATTGGCTCATTTTTCAAGACTTTCATGACAGACATATATGTAATATATATTTATCATATATAGTACATATATACGTAATACATATGCATAAAAGATTATTTCCTAAGAAATCTTCATAGACACCTCTCTTAAGCTAAATTTTTTCTTGTGTTATATACACATATTTTGTATAACACATACTATATGATAAATTGATGGAGATTGTAGAAGTAAAAAATATAAGTAATTAATATTACATTATTTACCAGCCAACACCTGTTTTTCTTAATAAAGAAATAAAATAATTACCAAGAAAGGCTAGCAAACACTACTAAGCTATCAGTGCACTTCTCTTACTCTGTAACACTTTAGAGATTTTTGTGATGTGAATGATTTTAACTGATTAATGCAACAACTCTGAGGACACTGCTTTTCTTGCTTTAAGCAGAATGAAGAATATCTTCATCTGATTTGGGTTGAAAAGGTTCACAGCTTATTTCAGGTCCTGCAAACTGTTGTAAAAGTTAATTTACCTGTATTTGTTTATGTGTTTAAGTCAACTTCTAGAAATTACTAAGAGTTGCTGTATGAAACATTTGCCATGTACTGTAGAATAATGTCCTGACACCCTCCACCTTTGTAAAAGTTGAACATAAATTTAGTAAAATATCACCTCTAAATAACAATATGTTCTCTACATTACAAACTAGTAATTACAGCTATTCACCTAGATTAGTGTTCCTCCTAATGAGTTTTGGAGTGGTTGATTTTCTTTTACAAGCTCTATTGTCTTTTTGGGGGAGGGACAAGGAAGGGCTAACAGAACTTACGTTTTCTATTAAATAACACAAAGGCATAATGTTGTTTTCTGTCTTGCTTTTCATAGCTTTTCTAACAATTTCACATAAGTATTTCACCTGTTTGACCACCACAGAACATGCAGTCATCAGTTTCATAGATCTATCCATTGCAACTCAATAATTTTTTTTTTTTTTTTTTTGTGAGCGTGAGAATATCCATCAATATGTGTAGAAAGTTAGGATTTATTCCAACTTTGCCAACTGACATTTATCAAAATTGAATTTCTTCTGCTATTGTCTCTCTCGGTCACTAAGTCTCATTCAGTTCTCTTCATTTCTTCACAATTAACTTCCATCTTTATTACTCTGAATGGCTTAATCCAATCAGCAGTCTCACTCTGTCATGGTTTGACATGTTTTCCATGTCACTTATGGAAATGTCAAGCCTAGGCTTAAGAGCAGTTCTCAAATTATATACTAAAAAGTTGGTTCTAGTGCATAGTGAAAAGTAAGACATCTAGTCCAAGATAAATGACATCTGTTTACAATCTGTACTGAAATGGACAAGTGATGTTCATCCTGCCCTAAGAAAAGGAACCTTAATGTTACCTTAATGTTTTAAGTGAAACACACGGCACGTTTTTGCTTCCTTTGTACATAGGAATACACCTTAGCTTTGATATTATCATCTAGTGCCTGGAATAAAGGCAGTGTTTTAAGCTACTTAGCTTAATACAGCTAGAAACAAGAAACTAGGAGAAGACAAGCTGAAACTCAATTTTGTTTAAAAAGAAAAGTTCATTCAATGTTTTTTTCAATACAGTGGTAAAAGGCCCAAACAACTAATATAAGAACTTTGGAAATGTCAACATAATTTGAATTGACAAATGTTTGAGAACATTTAGCACTATGGGTGGTATTATGTTGGTGTGTGAATATCAGAGCTGAGTGACTGAAAGCAATGGTTTCTTGAGATGCCTCACAACATAATAAGGGGTAAAAGGTAATTTAGTGGAAAAATGTGGATCAGCATACTAAACCTTTATGGTAGATGAATTGGTGGTAAACATAACCACCATGTAGAGATACTGAGATTTTTACTTATCTGTATAAATCAATTTAACTCTCTATTTAAAATTATATACAACTTCCATGACTGGCTTTTCGTTTGGGATTTTTTTTTTTTTCAATGTGGTTACTTAGAATTTTGAAAAGGAATATATAGAATCATAGAATAGTCAGGGTTGGAAAGGACCTCAAGATCATCTAGTTCCAACCCCCCTGCCATGGACAGGGACACCTCTCATTAAACCATCCCACACAAGGCTTCATCCAGCCAGGCCTAGAACACCGCCAGTGATGGAGCACTCACAACCTCCCTGTGCAACCCATTCCAGTGTCTCGCCACCCTAACAGGAAAGAATTTCCTCCTTATATCCAATTTAAACTTCCCCTGTTTAAGTTTTAACCCATTACCCCTTGTCCTGTCACTACAGTCCCTGACAGAGTCCCTCCCCAGCATCCCTATGGCCCCCTTCAGGTACTGGAAGGCTGCTGTTAGGTCTCCATGCAGCCTTCTCTTCCCCAGGCTGAAAAGCCCCAACTTCCTCAGCCTGGCTTCATACGGGAGGTGCTCCAGTCCCCTTATCATCCTCGTAGCCCTCCTCTGGACTTGTTCCAGCAGTTCCATGTCCTTTTTATGTTGAGGTCACCAGAACTGCACACAATACTCCAGGTGAGGTCTCACAAGAGCAGAGTAGAGGGGCAGGATCACCTCCTTCGACCTGTTGGTCATGCTCCTTTTGATGCAGCCCAGGATACAGTTAGCTTTCTGGGCTGCGAGCGCACACTGCCGGCTCATGTTCTTTTTCTCATCGACCAGCACCCTGAAGACAGACTTTTTGTAATTGAAAAGAGTTAAAGAAACTAGAATAAGAGTCAAAGAGTTAAAAATATATAAAATTATATTAAAATAATTGCATAAAATTATATAAATAACAGAACTTGTAATTTAAGGAGCAAAGGTACGTTAATAGAGCCATCTCCTGGAGTTAAAAGTATGTTTGGGTATCTTGTATAATATAATGCCTTGACATGATGTAGCTGCAAAACTTCGGGCCTTACATAAGTTTATTTCTTTGCATATTGTTTAAATAATCTCTGTGGTGTTGTTTTATTGTTTCAGGAAATAGTGGCAAATTTCCTGTTAAAAACAAAACTTTAAGTAGCAATTAACCACAAGCAGCATTCTCAGAATCATGGTGTGTCTACCACTGTTCTCTTTCAAGATTAACAAAATATATGGGGAAAAAGTAATTCTTCACAAATCTGTTAAACCAGATTCAGTGCTGAAATGTTTCCTGAAAACAATGTTTCAGGTTTTTAAAGTATGCCTTCTCCTGTATTGTGTGGAAGTAGCTAACTGATCACTACCTGCTGTTGTCTTTGATTCTTATAGCTAAATACAGCCTTTGGTGTAGGTTAAGTATTGTTTATCTGTGATCTGTGTTATTATGTTTCATGGCAGTATAGAAAACAACAAATTTCTTATATTTCCTTTCTTACAGCAAAACTCTGCTTTAATCATCTGCTTCATCTTGCAGAAAATGGAACAAACCAGATCAAAAGACAGTTGAATGTTGAGAAGGCTCCAACCAGCTGAGCTGGATGTTAACTTATTTGATAAGCAAAAGAATGCATTGAGTGACATTCATGTAGTTTGTTCTGTGCACCAAGATCATGAATGACTAATGATTCTGGAGGGAACTTCCAATAGTACTGTCCTGGTTTAAGCCCGGCCATAAATCAGACCATGAAGTCTCTCTCTCACTCCCCCCATTCCTCCCCCTGCTCCCAGACGGATGGGGGAGGAGAATCGCAAGAATGTAACTCCCACAGGTTCAGGCAAGAAGTGTCTGTAACTAAGGTATAACACAAAACCACTACTTCTACCACCAAGAGAAATAACAAGGGAAGAGAGCACAACTGCTCACCACCTGCCAACCCATACCCCACCCAACCAAGCAGTGAACTAACCCTTCTGTGTAACTGCCCCCAGTTTATATAGTGGGCTTGACGTGCTGTGGTATGGAACCTTGGTCTAGTTTGGGTCAAGTGTCCTGTCTCTGCTTCCTCCTGGCTTCCCCTCCTCTCTGGCAGAGCATGAGACTCAGAAAGTCCTTGGTCAGAGTAAACAGAACTTAGCAACAAGTAAAAAAAAGAAGTTATCTTAGGTGTCCCAGGCAGAAAGTCAAAACCACAGCACTGCATCAGCTGCTGAGAAGGAGAAAAATGACTGCTACTGCTGAACCCAGGACAGTACAGCACAAAAGTACTGCTAAGAAATGGCCAGGCAAGGTATATTTAGTTTCTTTCTCTGTAAGATGCGCAGAGAAATAGGGAGGACAAGATTGATCAAAATGAAGCCCATAATTGTCTATGTATATGCTGCTACAGCTCCTGGGCCTGCCATATCAACTCTGTTTGAAGTCTTAAAACCATCAATTTGTTGTAACTGGCTAATCATCTCTAGGGTCTTTTCTTGATGTCTTCCAAAATATTAGACGAGATTTGCTGATGATTAGGGCAGTTTTTGACAACAGTTTTACAGACAGTTCTATCACTAAGATTCATTAGTAGGAAGGCTTGATACTGACATTTGTCTGAGTATGAAATTTGATGAATTAAATTCAGCAGAAAGCACAAGAATGTTGTTATCTCAAAGAAGATTCGTTATTTAAATGCTACATCTTACAAGATCTTTATTCTGGCCTGTCTGTTCCAGTCCTAAAATGGATAGAGAAAAGCATTTTAAAGTCAGGGCCTTTTTTTCATTCAAATTCTTTCCTTAGAAAAATCAATTTCATTTACTATGAATGACAAAATAGACAGTCTGGGACAATACTACAGGAATCTGTATGCAATAGCTTTCCATGCTCAAATCTGGAAAAGTGTCTAATCCCAAACATACTAAAAAGAAATCACATGTTGACTAATGAAGAGTATAAGAAAAAGAAGGATTATCAATTGTTAATGCATATAAAGTGGAAGTGATATGGCTTGATAGACAGCATGAGTTTTGCATCTTAAAAAATATTTTCATGATGGTAGCAGAAAACAGACCACAAATAAATTTTCTTTTATATGGTATTTGTCTTACTGTTCTCAAACACAGATGATGTAACTAAATGAGCCATATTTACATGAGACAAACAGCATATTCTGTCCAGTATTCTGCCCTGTGCATCTCCACTGCATGGGTAGTCTTCAGTGAATGTACTAGATGTTTTAGAGTCTGGTTAACAGCCAAGTTAGCTTTCTGCACGTGTCTCTATTTCTGTCTCATTAAAACTTCGTTGTTGGAGTAAGTGGTTGCAATGACTTGCACTGTTGTTCGAAAAAAAAGGCAAAGATTGGAAGAATAGAAGATTCCAAATTTGACACTGCTGCATGGTTTTTTGTAGTTGCGCTGATTTTCAGTTGATGAGGGCATCAACACTGTAACCTTCTAGATGTTTTTGTTCAACACAGAAAGATCCATGATGTTGACTTCTTCTTTGGGGATTTCTGGACTGTACATGGTTTGTAGTTATAAATAATGTTTTGTGCAAGATATTTCAGTGAATGAAACCTATGGCCCATATATCTAAACAACAAGTAGAGTATTTTTCACTGATATCTCTATGGTTTAATTCCATTTTCAGCTTCACAAAAGTTCATATTCACCTGGTGAGCTTGAAGCCCTGCACTAAGATAACAGCTGTTCGGACACTGCGGTACTACTGAATATGTGAAGTCTCTAATCTTCAAATAAGAAAAAAAAAAAAAAGCATTTTGATTT
This sequence comes from Lathamus discolor, assembly GCF_037157495.1. Taxonomy (NCBI): domain Eukaryota; kingdom Metazoa; phylum Chordata; class Aves; order Psittaciformes; family Psittacidae; genus Lathamus; species Lathamus discolor. The sequence continues at coordinate 65,486,903 of NC_088909.1, forward strand.
TCTGCACTTCAAGAGCTGCCAAGTAATCTGTTTTATTTTTACATATAATCCAGGTATCAGAATTTTCCTTGCTATATTTTTTTAATAATGTTAACTTCTGCATCATTGCATGAACAAAGAGATGAAGGTAAATTTTTGATTGTCTCCCTCAAATAGATGCTGCTTTCTTAACAGTGCAGAATTTTAATTACTATCCATTCCTTCCTTGCTATCATGAAACAACTTTGTGTTGCTAACTTAGTCTTTTGGATCAGATTACTGGAAGGTGACTTCTGCTGTGCATTCTTGAATACAGTGCTGCCACCACTGACCAGTTTCTGATGCCAATGTGTTTAGCATAGGCACCAGCTATAGCATGTTCTTCCACTGATTGCTCCTCCAGTGAAATATGAACCTCAGAGGAGATTTCTGACCATGCTGAAGATGTTTTTTTCAGAAAGCATTGTTGTATGTGTGTGTAAAGGAAAATACATTCTGATAGCTATGACAGCAATCTGAGCTGTGTTTTCCTAACAGTTGGCTCTGTCAGCAATTTGGCCTTTGCTGACAGAACATTTGAGTTCTTTGTTCTTTGATAGACCAGGCACAAGTAAAGCCATAGAGGCTTGGTGCAACACAGTGTTCACAAACATGGATTATTTTGCTCCTTGCGATGAAAGCAAGCAATTTCTTGGAGGTTATTAGGCTTCAGGGGCTCATTTTATTAATTCCCTGTTTCTGCTCAATACATGGGGGTTTTTTATAGGCTTGTTTGGTTTAAAAGCAGGCATAGTTAAGCAACGAGTAGAATACAGTTGCAGCATCTTGTAAAGCCTTCTGTTTTAATTATTTGAGGCACTGAAAATCAAATAAAAGTCTTGTTGTACCATGAAGCTCCTTTGTTTTGGCTCTAGTTAACAAAGGAGTTATCTTTCTTCTTATAAAGCAATCACTGATTAGAGCATGGAATACCAAATTTTGTTCAGTTTTCACAAGTGCTTGCTGTATCTTCCTTGGGGCTGTTAACAAATAGCATAGTAAAATCTTTAATTTTCAGTAGCAACGTTATTGATGGGAGATGACTTTTGTTTATCAGTTCAATAACCAGTCCTTTCCAGTCTCAGAGGTGCTTGCTTGCCCCAACCTAATTACATTACCTTGTCTTCCATGGTCTTGATCTCTGTCTTAGAATCATCACTTTCTGCAGTATGCACCTAAGTTGCTGGAGCTGCTTTTGCTCTGGACAGACAGGAAGCTCTGTTCTAAACACCAGGATCTGAAGTGCAGGATATGTTTTACTAGCTCACCAGTAAAATGTGTACTTTAGTTCAGAGACTGGGTACATTTTTAAGAGACTATTTCCTTCCTATGGTTTAATTCAGGGGTAAGATCTATCACTGGTTGTTTGTACAATGCTGGCATGCTGTTCTATTATTTTAAGCAATGATGATGTGTGGTTGGTTGCTAGTTTTATGGTTTTAATTTTGAGGTATTTCGATGGCTAATGGATTGGTTACATTCCTGAAAACAGGGTTGTGTTCTGTGAAAGGGCTGAGTAGCCACAGATGGAAAAAGATAAAAGCATGAATCTAAGTAGCCTCTGGGCTGGGAATGTGTACTAGGAGAAAGTTTTGCTCTATTTTTCACCTAAAGGGAAATTAATTTCTGCTTGAACAGATCATAAGAAGTCTCTCTGTCCATATATAAAGTTCTCATTCCACCAAATCCACAATATGTTATACATCTCTAATTAATGTCTACTGTCATCATGTATAGTCAGCCCTGTTTTAAGTAGAGGAAGTACCTGTGCAGCAGAAATTATGGCATGTTGTGCTCATAGGTAATGGTGAGAAACTGAAAGAGTTAATTATACAAGGTGCTTACTTTGATAACTTATAGCAGGTGAAGTTAAAGAACCTCCATTTTAAGTGCTGTCTTCCAGTAGTCAAATGAAGTGTGCCCCTCAGTTGGATGGTAAGCTTGGAGCATTTCATTTTCTTTTAAGAAGTCATATTTAGGATGCACATATTTGTACCTATTGCTAAGAAAAACCTTTGTATTTTAAGGATTAAGAATTTTTAGACCGAAATGTATCCAATTGAAGGTAAAAAGGAGAGCACACTCTGCATTAAAACATTATCTGCAATGAGAAAAACTTTCAATTTCCAATGAGAAATATCTTTGGAAAAGGAACTGTAAATGAAAGTCTTAGATACTTCCCCCCCTCCCCCCCCCAAGTGTGTTTTAATTATTTCTCTCTAGTGTTTTTTGGTTTTTTTTTTTAAATACCATGAATGGAGATGCAGTTTGCAAATAAAAATATCTCTATCTCAAAAAAAGAAGCTACTAACAAAACATCACTTGGGATTTTTTTGCTACTCTTTAATCATATGTGAAGAAAATTAAAGCGAAAATGCTGTCATCAAGTGCTATATGAGATTCACATGTCTTTCTTAGGTAAAGTAGTTCTGTGACACAATTATTTTGTCTGGCACTCAGTAATTAATGAATGACATCTATCCTGGTTTAGAGTATATTATCAAGCCAGCCACCAGCTATAAATGAAAACAAAAGTATAACCTTTACATTATATGAAAATAGAAAAATTTTAGTCAAACCAAAATTGCTTGTTGCCTTTCTATTCCTTTCCTTCCTCTGAGATTAGACTTATTATTGCAATGTTATTTTACCTTCTTCTATTCCTGGGCTATTTAAGAGGCTTTCTAACAGATTCGATTGTTGGCAGATGCTTGGCATTCAATTATTCTGGCAGAAGCTAAAATCATCTGGAGTCTTTAATTTATAACTGTAAATATGCATACTGAATTAGACAGTAAATTACTTTTTTATAGTGGAGTACCCAAAGACTATTTTAATTTTACTTATCTACTTAGTTATTTCCAATTATCAAAAAGGTATATGTTCTGCTAATATCAGATAACCTAATTTTCTTTTACTAACAGTGATGACAATTGTATGCAGTCAGCATCTGATTACCTGCAAATAAATCTGGTTTAGATGCAAATACCTAAGCCATCACACTCTGGAACACAGGTAGATATATTGGGCAGCCATGTGCTGTGATCCAGGGGCTTGCCAGTTCTTCATACTAGATTCGGTAAAGCAGCAAACATACCAACTGCAATCATATCTTCAATTCTACTTTTTCTAGATCAGTTTATCTGTCTGGCCTAACCCATGCTTGGGTGGGTTTTTTTGGTTGCTTTTTGGTAGTGGGTTTTTCTTGTTGTTGGTTTGGGTTTGGTTTTTTTGTTTGTTTGTTTGGGTTTTTTTTTTTGTTTGTTTGTTTTGGTTTTGGTTGGGTTTTTGTTGTTGTTGTTGTTTGGTTTTTTTTTCCAGGGTTATCTTCCTTATGTTCTGGTTAAATAGGAATTGAATGGCTTTTTGTCAAGTTGAGTAAATATGCATGCATATAAAAAAACAAGCCACAAAATATGCATCAAAAATCTTACTTTATTTTAAAAAAATTAATATATGATAAGGTTTTACAGTTCTGTATAAAAAACAATCTCATTTTGCTAATACCACCAGCTCTTCAGAAAAAAAGTGAATACTTTTATTTAGAGCCAGCATAGTAAAAAGCAGTGAGACCATTTTGAATACTGTTGCAGTTTCAGTAACAGAAATGCTTCAAAGACTAAATGGAAAATGGGGACTCATAGTTTTTAGTTGTTTTCATCTTTAGATGGGTATCAAAGCCCTTTTTTTATTAGAGCTTCTTTTGTTTACTTTTTCTGGCCTCCCATCTAGAGGGAACCTCTTCAGGTTAAAAGTAGCAAAGAAATGACACTAATAAAGCACATGGCTTGCATTTCTGTCCCAGATTGGAGGCTCTTTCTCTCTAGAGTTTGTTTCTTTTTCTTCTAATTCAGCTAATGAAGTGCTATTTTGTGGTAGATTTTGACTTATGCACAAGGGGAAGGCATTGAATAAGTGCATTTTGGAGGAAATAGGACAAATGCAATAAAAGATAGCCTGAACATTATAAAACAGAGTGAACAAATCTTCCAGTTGACTGTTGAACATTTAATAGGGAAATAATTTTATAAAAATATCAGTTCTTTAGAGGAAAATATGTTCTAGCTATATCTTCCTCTAAAATAATAAACCTACATTTTGATACAGTAAGGTTCATATGTCTCTACCATATATTTTTTTGTAATAGTGAAACTCTTAATGCAGTGACATCAGGAAGGTGGTTATGACAATCCTGCAGTGAGATGGGAATTCCCATAGAACCATTTAATAAAAAAAAAAAATTAGTTTTTCTTATTAGAAAAAAATCAGTAGTTTTCTATTGGAGCTAACAGATGGTGAGATCCAATAACCATACTTTCACAGAGGCTAGATCATTCTTTCAGGTGGCAAACTAGACTAAATTAAATGGGGAAAGAGAAGAACTAAATTTCTGAACAATTCTCTACATTTTGTCTGTATATTCCTCTGTGAGTGCTGGGAGCAAAATACAGTCCTTCATGTTTCTGCCTCTTCCCCTTTTCCAGACCTGTCTCTCAAAGATCTGACAAACACCGTTTCTTTCAGAAATTCAGCTCTCCTCTGTAGCTCATTTTTCTTTTTAGCATCATGAAGCTGATATTACTTTCATCCTATTTGGTAAATCTTTCTATATTTGTCCCATTCACCCATAATTCTTTTAGATATATTTATACAGATAAACAGTGTAAATAGAATAGTGCAAATATAATTCCATTTAAATCATTAATTTAATAATCAATAATTTAACTACTAGCTTAGAGTATAGTATCTTCTAAGATAAAATAATTATTATAAATAATATTCAATAAATGACTGGTTTAATTTACATAATCAAAAAATTTAAATAGTCAAACATTGTTTATGTCAAAGATGAGATACTTTTGAGTGACTGTATAGAACACAAGCAGGAGAAAATCAAGATTGGCAGGGTTTTGTCCAAATTGCTTCTGGTACTCATTTCTGGGCTGCTTTTCCTCCTCAAAATGTCCAGCCTAGGAACTAGCCAGGGCATTTTTCAAGCTGGAATGTCAATTTCAGTGTGTAGCTGACTGTGGGCCTTCTTCCACTTCTGCTTTCAAACAGTTGTATTAATCAATGAAAACTCTTGAAGTTGTCCAAACAACTGCAAAAGCCATTTCTGTGGGCGGACAGATCTCAACAAACTCTTTTCTGCCTCTTGTGTCTTAGGTAGGGCTAGATGATTACATTTTTTGTTTGTTCCTCTTATATTGTCTGCAGGCTGAGTAGAGATACCCACTGTGGTTTAGAGCCAGAAGCTGCACAGCGTTGTGCAGACAGAGTTAATTATTTCAGCTTCTCATATATGAGGTTATCATGTAATTGGTAGTGTGTAATACAGGCATTCCAGCTGGCACAGGACGTCGGGGTCTCTGCACAGTGCTGCACTGGAGACAATGCAGAAACTAAAAGCTCAAATGCGGTTACATATTTGAGTGCATACATACCCATAAGCACATGGCATCCTTGGGAGCTGTCTATGTCATCTGATAAAGGATTGCAAATCAGTGGCAGTGCGTAAGAGATGACATCAAAGTATGTTAATGTACTGTATGTATAACCACTTATCCTTGTCATTTTGTTTATTAGGATGATGAAAACATTTTGTAGGGGTAGATTATTGGCATTGATAGACTGTAAACAACTTTTCCCGGTCATTGCATTTAATATTTGACATATGAAGCCATGCTGTGTGAGACAGAATAGGTCATATAGGAGATACATGATCAATATGATGATTACTGCCCTTTCTTATAAATAATTATCCTTCAGCACTCCGGTGACTGTAATTCTGGAGATCAGTGCCCACAGACAAAAGACCTTTATTTGCACATCTTGCACATCTTAAGCTGGAACACCTAGCCAGTGTTGCTAGTTTGCAATTCAATATAATGTAGTATTTTACAGTGCTGTATTCACAGGTATTTTGATGAAAATTTGTCCTTGACATACTAAGATTGTTCTGATTGTGTTTGAATAGCTTTGTGAGATACTCATTCACTATTGTATATATGAAAAAGAGCAATGGACATTTCTCTAGCTGGCCTTGGACAACATCCTCAGAATATTAGCTCTGTATGTTCTTGTTGCTTAGAACACACATACTTTATTGAGAGTAATGCAGAATCACAGGATGGATGAGGTTGGCAAGAAACTCTAGAGGTCCTCTAGTCCAGACTCCCTCGCTAATGTAGGGTCAGCTATGTAAGCACACTCAGCGCTTTGTTCAGTTGGGTTTTGAACATCTCCAAGGGTGATGACTCCACAATTTCTCTGGGAAGCCCATGCCAGTGTTTTACCACCTCATAGTAAAGCGGACAGGATACCACTGAGAAGTGTCTGGCTCCATCTTCTTTTGGTATCTGATATTAATCAGATGTCTAAATAGACAAGTTCCTGCTGGAGGTTTTTCTTCTCCAGGCTAAACAGCCTTCTCAGCTTTTCCCCACGTAAGCAACGCATCGGTCTTTTTGTCATCCTCACGTCCCTTTATTGGACTCTTTACGCTATATTCTTTCTTGTACTGGAAAGTTCTCGTAAGAACTGAAAAGTTTCTGTATGATTTCTCCTAAAATCAAAATTATAAAAGATGCTCATCAAATTTTAGGCAAAGAGTTGTATCTTCAACTATACTCCTCTTATTTAGGAGGTTTTATGGAAATTGTTAATGTTCTGTGTAATCTATGAAGGTGAAGATTCCTGTTACAAAAAGACATTATTTTCCTTTTCAAGTCTTACAGTTGCAGATGCAGTTGACCAGTGGCTGTAAAATGCTCAACACTTATGTATATACATATCTGTTTTCAAATACTTTTTAATTAAGTTTTCCTTATTATTTGTCCTTTCCTCCGAGTTAAACAGTACCTTGTTTAAACAGATTTTAGGCCTCTGACAGCCAACTGCTAATCTATTAGTTAAAACCTTCGTGATTCACTGTAATGTGGTATCTCTCTGAGACCCGTTTTGAAAAGCAAGGCTTCCTGCAGTGGTGTGTGCACTCTCACACTTTGTTGCAAATTATCCAAGTTACTTCCCACTGCTGTGTTTCGCAAACTGCGTTGCACAGAGTTCATAAAAGTTGAGACTGTCTATGAAACAAACTGCATCTTCTGAAATGACAGTTTTTAAGTATTTTATCATTTTAACCCCTAATAACATACGATATGCTAAGACATGTCTATGACATATGCATATTTAGCCTTTGCCTTGTAAAGAATTTAGAGTAATTAATACCTAATAGTAGTTTTATTTACTTCCATAACCTCTAACAATATTTAAAATTTCATTCTGTAGATCTACCTCATGTGAAAATATTCTGAAAATATATTTATTTCTGACAATTTTCGATTTTATAATACTGTATGTTAGCTTTTTCTAAATAAGTCTTCTGTTGAATACATTACCTCTTATATATTGAGTTTTATGTTCCCTTTTACTGGAAAACTGCACAAGTTTTAACAAATATGTGCTAAATACTTCCTGCTGTAGCAAATTGACCACTCTTGAGGTGTTGCTTAATTTTAACTTTTAGAAGACTTAAAATGTATTAGAAGTGAAAACTTTAGCAAAAGTTTGCCTGTTCAGTAGACTGAATGAAATATGAAGACAGACTCTTCTGTTATGCTTTGTCTCCGAGTTGACTAATACATTGCTAAGTGTACTCAATAGTGACTCTGGACTTCTGTATTAATTCTTACCTGTATTATCTTCCCAGATAATAACTTGATACTTTGTCATGCAATAGTGAAATAAATTCTGATGTTATACTTTTTAAAAACAATCTAAGGCATAGCTGTGACATAATTTAGCTATGTCTTTCTAAACCTGGTGGATGTTAGCCTGAAAATCTTCAGAGCACAGGTGTATGAATTTTATAGCTTGTATAGAGACATTATATGGTATAATTGTTCATTTTAAATTGGCTTATCTCATCATGTAGCAAACATTAAAGAAAACAAAAGTTCATTCTACTTCATTTTGGACAGTTTAAAGAAAGAAATAGTACAACCTCAGATTACTTTAATGAAAACTTATAAATGGCTTCTGAACCCTGAGAAAACTTTTTTTAATGTGGAAATTTTGCTATGCTAAGAGATACGCAGGTGTTTGATCAGTTCTTCATAACCTCACTTTAAGCCATTTTAACAAAACTAAACACATTATAATGGCATATTGCATGAAAATGAACAGGAAATTAAATAGGTTATGAAAGAACATTATTAAATATGAATATAAGAGGAAATCTTCCGTGTATAAAACAAAAAACCCTCCTAGATTGAAAACTGAGTCATGCTTCACTAGTTTTATCAGCTATTTTTCACATGGGAATGAAAAATAAGACAAGGCCCAGAAGTGCTGATGTGCGTCAAATCCTGAGTTAATAAAGCAGTACATTGATTACAAAGGCAACTGTTGCAAACTGGAAAAAATAATAAATTGAGAATTTATAACCAGCATAGGTTTACTTAAGAGTTTTCTGATTCAGTTATTGGTAGCATTGCATTAATATAGTTCTCAGAAGTACATCCAGAAGTGAACAGTGTGTTCAAGAACGAGGTATTGATCAAATAATATCACCTGACAGTGACAATGTTCCTGAAAACATGACATTTTCTCAGGTAAAGGTTATTTTTGTTTTAACAGTTATGCTTACTATAATTCTAAAAGAATACAGAAAATGCAGATTATCAGTCTTCTACCTACACATCTAATTTGGAACTGTATTTCAACATATCTGCTTCTCACTATCCTCTTATTTAATTATTCATAATAGAATATAATCTTAGGGGATTATATTTAATTGAAAACTAAGTGCTTAGGAAAAAGATATATCTCATCGTAAAAATGTAGTATAACCTTTCAAAATCATCTGAGGAACAAAATTGCATTTAAAATGTTGCTGTAAGCACATGAAACCCCAAATGTTATTGAACCTTATTTCTCTAGTCACTTTTTACCCATTGCAATGGAAAAATTTATATGCAAAATCAGATTTCAGCTTTTTTTTTTTTTTTAATTATATGTTGCATTTTTATTTTCTCTGTAGAGCTGAAAAGCATTTTTTTTCCAACTTGCATTTGATACTTTTTTATTCTGAAAGTTTTAATTCAAGTTCATTGTGGTGTTCCTCTCCTCTCCTTCCATAGCATATTTAGGGGTAGATTTCATCATTCAGTTAAATATCCAGTGATGACTTAGCTGTCATCATACACAGGGCAGATGTATTCGTACCACAGAACGTAAACTACTCAGGTGTAGGTGTAAAATATCTGCAGTATACATGTCAGGATATACTATTTCCAAATAACAAAAATATTTTATTTAACTAACTGTAATCAGTTTTGTTAAGCAAAAGAGATGTAAACTTTTCCTTCAGCAATAGTCAGAGCAATCACTAAATAGGATAACTATTTTTACCAGTCTGGTTGCATAGAGTAAGTCATGTCTTGGATGTGAATATGGCAAATTGTAGAAAAAAAGGGAGATAAAATCAGGCCTGGATGAGAATTTGAGCATGTGTGATAAAGAGATGGTGAAAAGGTTTTGGACGGATTAAGATATAGCAAGAACAAAATATATAAGCAATGAAGAGTAGTCAGTTGGGTTTTATACTAATAAGGTTCTCTGAAAAAGAGAATTTTGGGGATATGTCATACCTTAGGACCTCTGAACATCTTGGCATTGGTTCAGAAGAACAGGCTGACTTTCCTTTTCATTCTTTCATCTACTATTCACTCAACCTTGTAATACACGTCTGACTTTATGGCTAGGGCTTAGTTACCATTTATCAAAGCTGCCCAAGAACTACTTTCTTGTTTATCATACAAGTGGAGTCTCTCGAGTGAATTACTGGCTTTATTTTTCTTTGAAGCTATCTATTATCTTATTGTAGTATGCCATGTGAAACTTAAATGGGGAAATCACAAGCTTCCATTCAGCACTACCAAACAACACACTGTTGTCATCAACGTGAATTTCAGGTTAATTTGTGTTTTCTTGCTCTCTGATGCATTTATATGCCTTTATATGACAGGCCTGTTGCCTTTCTCTTCAGAGGAACTGCAATATTTTTGCTTGAGTCTTTGGCTTAGAGTCAGAGACCATCCACTGCTATTATGAGTAACACTACATATATTTAGTTCTAGGCAGGTGGCTTACACTGTTTCATCTGCACCTTTGACTAGTGTCTCAAAGCAAGACTTTTAAATGATAGAATATGTACACTGGCTTTGTTCTAATTTATTCCCTCATCTAATTTTTTGTCTTAATTGACAAACAAAAATAAGAACTCACACTATGTGAACCTGTATTTCTGGTTTAGTTCAGGGAGGTAATGTGGTTTCCATTATTGTCCCTCTTCTTGCATGTTGATCACAAAATTATTTTTTCTGAAATTATTTTTTCTTCTGAAATAAAATCCTTTTTGAGGAAATTAAAATAGAAACAAAAAATCTGATGCCCACTAAATAATTTCCACCCTAAAATGTAGATGTAACCATCCCAACCAGTGAGCGATGCCTGAAGAGCTCTCGAACACTAGCATGGTAGGAACATGATGAAACTACATGTAATTCAGAGCAAGGCTCCTGAACCTCACAGAATGTAGTTGCAGAGGTCTCGTTATGATCTATTTCAGTCTGCTGGTTCACTTTTCCAGCAGTTTACTTGCTAATGATGTCTCTGAGGCTTTATTCTAGCACTAGTCTTCTAGCTCATGAATTCTTTGATGATATATGTTTGCTTATGAGAGCCTAATGATGTCAAAGAATGCATTAGCCCATTGCTAACTCTTTATTCTAGAGCTTCTCAACAAAGTTTCCTACTGTTTCATACTATCTTCCAGAGCATTCAACAAAGCCTACTAAATAGAATTTCTGTTCTGTGATTTGGAAGGCTCATCCAATTTACTTTTAATAGCTGTAATTATTGACCTAATATCTTTATCTCTTTGAATACCTAATGTCTTTATCACATCACTTAAGTTCTCTTTATATTTTAATCAACAGTCTTATTCAAGCACCTATATCATATGGTAGAGATCTAATTGTGAAATTTGATAGCTCTGTGTATTCGCATATGGTAACATATTTCAGTTGGTTTATGATCTGTAAGTAATAACTTTATACTACTCACTGACACAAAATATTCACCTCTTTTTGTGGTATTTTTCTCCTTTACCAGTGGGAAGTGCCTAAAAAATTAATAAACATCTGCAGTAAACATATTTCTCCAAATTACCATATAGCTCTCTATATGATGACTGGTTCAGATTGTTTCATTTGTCTTATATTTTGTACCTTTTTTATTTGCTAAATAACAAAACCCCTGTATATGACCTTAAAAACCTCACCCCTTACTTTGAAAGAAAATGGCACTGCTTTGGTAATTTGGATAGAGAAAGAATGAAATTCTGGGTTCTATAGTTTCCCCCTAACTGTTTACTGTATTATGTTAACCAGTGCTACTTTTTTTTTAAAGGAGGGAGGGTAAGAATATATAATAATTCAGTACAATTTTAAGATCTCAATCATCTATTTCTTCCACTAGCACTTTTTACAGTTGGCAGTAGTCCTGTCAACTGTCCTATTTTCATGATTCATCTGAGACGCAAAACAAATTTTCTTTATCTTTGTTTTAGTCTCTGTTACTAGAAGGAAAAACTCTAATCTTTGCTTTTCAAAGGTGTGGTGACTACATGTGATGACATCTGCAAAGAAGCCATTTTTGAGAGGATTGATGATACAGCTGAGCAAAGATGAAAAATAAGTAACTGTTGGGCACACAGCACAATAAGTTTGCAATGTAAACTAAACAGATTCTGTACGTCATTTATTACTTTTTAATGATGTGAGACTTTTTAATATGGGTCTATCTCTTAGTGTAAAACTCATATCAAAATGTGTCAAATATCGGTAGAAAATAAGTATTTTTAGTACTCTTATTTCTAAATTGCATAGTTTTATGGACCACATAAACACATGCAAGACCTGTACAGTTCATAAAACGTTATTACAGTGAACATATATAAATACAAAAATGTTTTTTTCTTCTTAAAGTCTATAGCTGAATCTAAAATGGATATGGAGCTAATACTGTATCTCCCTCTTTCCAAGACTACTTCAATGCCAAAACATGAAAAAATAAAAGTGCTTGCAGAATTGCAGTGGTAAATAATCTCAGGTTTAAAAGACAGACATTCTGGGACTAGACTCTTACCTACATCATGTCCAACATGTGTTTTGTATTGAGTAGAAGAGGCATGTGCCTTTTGGGCTTATGTGATCACCCCATTAGCTGAGCTCTTGTCTTATTGCTGCTAGACTTAACAAAACTTCATGGCACGTGAAGGTGCTCTAGCAGTTTTCAGCCACCAGAAACTGCAGCAAGACAATGTTGAAATGCTAAATGGCTGTGTTGTAGTTTAGTGGAGTGAAATCTTGATGGCATGAATCTGAGAGTATGTGTAATATATTGCGAATTGTCACAAGGGTGTATGGGTGTATACAAAACCTAATGCAATATTTTTTTAAGAATATGTTCAACTGGTAAAATCACAATAGTGCAATTTTACCCACCTTCTCTTTCAGAGGGGCTCCTAAAGGGAATTACATACCAAACCATGGCTAGGTATGGGGAGAAAGAGTAATTAAGGGCTTGAGAACGAGCAAAGAAATTAGCTAGCTTAAGACAGGGTTCAACTTCACTCTTCAAACAGCTTTTATTTAGCAGACACTATGTCTTTGTCACTTATTTCATAGGAGTTTATGTTCAGCAGAGATTTTTGTCTTTACACAACATTAATGATAATTCAGTAAAGTCACTTCCTATTTGCTCTTATTGTATATAAATCTCCCTCAACTTTCCTTCATGCACACTCCATTTTATTCAAAATGTTTTGAACTATATTTCTGTTACCTGAAAATAGATTCATAGAATAGTTAGGGTTGGAAAGGACCTTAAGATCATCTAGTTCCAACCCCCTTGCCATGGATAGGGACACCTCACACTAAACTATCTCACCCAAGGCTTTGTCCAACGTGGAATTGAACACCAGGGATGGAGCATTCACAACCTCTCTGGGCAACCCATTCCAGTGCCTCACCACCCTCACAGTAAAGAATTTCTTCCTTATATCCAATCTAAACTTCCCCTGTTTAAGTTTTAACCCGTTACCCCTTGTCCTGTCACTACAGTCCCTGACAGAGTCCCTCCCCAGCATCCCTATAGGCCCCCTTCAGATAACCCCTAAGATCATCCTTTACTTGTTTTTTTCCACAGTTGGTTCCATGAGCTTCCAACAAAAATGTATTTGCTTTGTCTCTAACTTAGCTTTTGTATTCTTGACCTTAACATAGCACTTGGAGGTCCTATGCTTGACCTCACGCTCACCAACAGGGAGGGGCTGGTTGGGAATGTGGTGCTCCAAGGCAGCCTTGGCTGTAGCGATCATGAGATGGTCAAGTTCAGGATCTTCAGGGCAGTGAGAAGGAAATGCAGTAAGCTCACTACCCCGGAATTCAAGAGCAGACTTTGGCCTTTTCAGGAACCTGCTCAGTAAGGTTCCATGGGGGAAAGCCCTAGAGGACAAGGAAGGCCAAGACTGATGGTTGATATTCAAGGATCACTTGCTACAAGCTGAGGAGTATTATGTCCTGACTAGAAGGAAACGCATCAGGAGGGCCAGGAGGCCTCCATGGGAGGATAAGGAAGTGCTGAAAAACCTTAAAGATAAAAAAAATAAAAGCTCATAAAAGGTATAAATTAGGATAGGTGGCCTGGGAAGAATAGAGGGACATCGTCAGGGAAGCTAGCGAACAAGTCAGGAAATCTAAGGCCCAGATAGAACTGAAGCTCTCGAGGGATGTGAGAAATAACATGAAGGGCTTTTATAGGCATGTAGCAAGCAAAAGACAGACTAGGGATAACATGGCCCCTTTGCAGAAGGAAATGGCAGAACTGGCTAAGCAGGATTTCTAGAAGGTTGAGCTTCTCAATGAATTCTCTGTCACAGTCTTCACTCACAAATGCTCTGACCATGCCACCCAAGTCTAGCAAGGCAGACGAAGAGACTGTGAGAATGAAGACCTTAGGCCCACTGTATGAGAGGATCAGGGTCGAGACCATCTTAAGAACCTGAACGCCCACAAGTCCATGAGACCTGATGAAATCCATACACGGGTCCTGAAGGAGCTGGCGAATGAAGTTGCTAAGCCACTGTCCATCATATTTGAAAAATCATGTGTCCTGGATTAAACAGTAGCAGTCATTTTTCTCCTGCTTAGTAGCTGATGCAATGCTGTGTTTTTGAATTTCAGCCTGGGAACAATGCTGATGATAACACAGAAGTTTTTAGTTGTTGTTAAGTAATGTTTACTCCCACCAAAGACTTTCTGAGTCTCATGCTCTGCCAGGGAGGGGGGGAAGCCGGGAGGAAGCAGAAACACCTGACCCAAACTAACCAAAGGGGCATTCCATACCACAGCACGTCAAGCACAAGTGACTGGGAGCAGTCACTTGAAAGGGCGAGATCACTGCTCGGGTCAGGCTGGGTATCAGTCGGCAGGTGGTGAGTGGTTGTATTCTCTCCCCTTGTTATTTGCCTTATTATTATTGGTGGTAGCATTAGTGGTTTGTGTTACACCTTAGTTACTGGTCTGTGCTTATCTCAACCTGTGGGAGTTACATTGTTTTGATTCTCCTCCTCATCCTTCCAGAAACAGGGGTAGGAAGGTGGGGAGAGGAGTGAGCCAGCAGCTGCGTGGTTCTGAGTTACCAGCTGGGCTTAAACCACAACATCATGGCAGTCAGGTGAACTTCCTGATGATTGGAAAAAGGGAAATCTAACCCCCATTTTCAAGAAGGGGAAAATGGATGACCCAGGGAACTACAGAGCAGTCTCTCCTCTGTGCCTGGCAAAATCTTGGAGCACATTCTCCTGGACAGCATGCTAAGGCACATGAAAAACAACAAGGTGCTTGGTGACAGCCAGCATGGCTTCACTAAGGGGAAATCCTGCCTGACCAATGTGGTGGCCTTCTATGATAGGGCTACAGAACTAATGGACAGGGGTAGAGAAGTTGATGTCATCTACCTGGACTTGTGCAAAGCGTTTGACACTGTCCCACACAACACCCTTGTCTCTAAATTGGAGAGATATCAGTTTGATAGGTGGACCACTCGGTGGATAAAGAACTGGCTGGATGGCAGCACACAAAGAGTTGTGGCCAATGGCTCAATGTCCGGCTGGGGAGCAGTAACGAGAGGCGTCCCTCAGTGATCGGTGTTGAGACTGGCCTTGTTTAACATCTTCATCGCTGACATGGACAGTGGGATTGAGTGCGCCCTCAGCAAGTTTGTCGATGACACCAAGCTGTGTGGTTCTGTTGATACGCTAGAGGGAAGGAATGCCATCCAGAGGGACCTTAACATGCTTGTAAGGTGGGCTGACGCCAGCCTCATGAAGTTTAATCATGCCAAGTGCAAGGTCCTGCACCTGGGTCAGAGCAATCCCAGGCACGGCTACAGGATGAGCACAGAAGAGATTCAGAGCAGCCCTGTGGAGAAGGACTTATGGCTGTTGGTCAATGAGAAAATGAACATGAGCCAGCTTCAGTGTGTGCTTGCAGCCCAGAGAGCCAACTATATCCTGGGCTGCATCAAACGGAGCATGACCAGCAGGTTGAAGGAGGTGATCCTGCCCTCTATTCTGCTCTTGTGAGACCTCACCTGGAGTATTGTGTGCTGTTCTGGTGTCCACAACATAAAAAGGACATGGAACTGTTGGAACAAGTCCAGAGGAGGGCCATGAGGATGATAACGGGACTGGAGCACCTCCCGTATGAAGACAGGCTGAGGAAGTTGGGGCTGTTCAGCTTGGAGAAGAGAATGCTGCTTGAGACCTCATAGTATCTGAAGGGGGTCTATAGGGATGCTGGGTAGGGACTCTTCATCAGGGACTGTAGTGACAGGACAAGGGGCAATGGGTTAAAACTTAGGGGAAGTTTAGACTGGATATAAGGAAGAAATTCTTTCCTGTTAGGGTGGTGAGGCACTGGAATGGGTTGCCTACGGAGGCTGTGAGTGCTCCATCCCTGGCAGTGTTCAAGGCCTGGCTGGATGAAGCCTTGGGTGACATGGTTTAGTGTGAGGTGTCCCTGTCCATGGCAGGGGGTTGGAACTAGATGATCATGAGGTCCTTTTCAACCTTAACTATTCTATGATTCTATGATTCTAAAGGGTTCAGCACTGTCCCTCATGACATCCTTGTCTCTGAATTGGAAAGACATCAATTTGATGAATGAACCACCCAGTGGATAAAGAATTGGCTGGATGGCCACATGCAAAGAGTTGTGATCAATGGCTCAGTGTCTAACTGGACACAGGTAATGAATGGTGTCCGTCAGGGGTAGGGGTTGGGAGAGATCCTGTTCAATATATTTATTGGTGATATGGACAGTGGAATTGAGAGCACCCTCCGCAAGTTTGCCAATGACACAAAGCACTGTGGTTTGGTTGATACACTGGAGGGAAGGAATGACATCCAGAGGGACCTTGACACATTTGAAGGGTGGGTAAATGCCAGCTTCATGAAGTTCAACAAGGCCAAGTGCAAGGTCCTGCTCCTGTTCCAGGGCAATCTCAGGCACAGCTACAAGCTGGGCAGAGAAGAGATTCAGAGCAGCCCTGCAGAGAAGGACTTGGGGCTGTTGGTCAATGAGAAAATGAACATGAGCTGGCTTCAGTGTGTGCTCTCAGCCCAGAATGCCAATCATAATCTGGGCTGCATCAAAAGGAGCATGACCAGCAGGTTGAAGGAGGTGATCCTGCCCCTCTCCTCTCATGAGATCTCACTGGGAGTATTGTGTACTGTTCTGGTATCCTCAAGAGAAGAAGGACTTGGAACTTTTGGTGCTAGTCCAGAAGAGGGCCATGGGGATGACCAGGGGACTGGAGCACCTCCCGTATGAAGACAGGCTGAGAAAGTTGGGGCTGTTCAGCTTGGAGAAGAGAAGCTGCATGGAGACGTCATAGCAGTCTTTCAGTATCTGAAGGGGGCTTACAAGGATGCTGGAGTGGGACTCACCCTCAGGGACAGTAGTGATAGGACAAGGGGTAATGGGTTAAAACTTAGACAGGGGAAGTTTAGATTGGATATAAGGAAGAAGTTCTTTATTGTGAGGGTAATGAGGCACTGTAATGGGTTGCCAGAGGAAATTGTGAAAGCTCCATCCGTGACAGGATTCAAGGCTCAGTTGAACAGTCTTGGGTGACATGCTTTAGTGTGTGGTGTCCCTGACCATGGCAGGAGGGTGGGAACTAGATGATCTTAAGATCCTTTCCAGCCCTAACTATTCTATGATTCTGTGATTCTATTGACCGTCAAAGTTTCCAGATTCTATTTCAGATCTGAAGAGGGCTTGGGAGAAAATAAATTCCAAGTTTTTCTAACTATACCAAATTATTCTAGTAAAACATACCATTTCTATCTACACAGCTCGTCCTCTGTCCCTCACCTATCACAGGTACATTAGTATTAACACTTTTCTTTCCTTTTTAAAAGGGGTAACTAAACTTGTTTTTTCTGTACAAAAATGTTTCTGTGAAGTGTTGACTTCACTGAGTGCTCTGAGATTTTCAGAGATTATCAGATGCAGATATAGATCAGTTAACACAAAATGTGTTCCTATTCCAATACATATGTGAGTCTTAAAACTGAATATGAAAATAATGTGAAGCTAATAATGCATTGCCTCCTTGTCTGTATAACTCCAGTGATACAGAAATGAAAAAAATCCTCATGTAAGAACACTGTACCATGTGACTAGGCAGTAAATAAAACACATATGCTCCATAGTATGATTTATTTATAAAATGTAATAGAATGTTCAAGTGATATACTGCAACATAGGCTCTTGACAGTCAGTTTAGCCAAGGTTAGTTAAGTTCCTTGATAGCAAACCCCATCAACTTAAATGCCACAAAATAACAGGGTCAGGCAAAACTGTGTAACATTTCTTAACTGCTTTTTGTAAAAGCATTGAAAGCTTCCAGCAAATGACTTTACAGACCCATGAGAGGGGTTCCTGTGAAAAACAGCAATCTGTCTATTCTAACTACTGAAAAACATTTATCTATTCTCTCTGGTGTTTCACAAAAATAGCATGTCCGCTTCCTGTTTGCGTATAGAAAGTACTACATAGAAGAAATGCAAACATAATCCTTGCTTTATATGTTTTCACCATAAAAAAATAAAAATCAACAAGAAGTAGAGATAGTTATAAAGTGTAATATTTGTGATGTATTTATAATACAAAAACATAGAAAAGAAAAAGAAAATGTAGCATATAACAGAAAATAATGTGACAAAACTCAGAGGTGAGGAATACTTCTTGCTTAATGAAAAATTTGAGTTAGCAATATGCCAATGGATATAATACATTTCTATAGTTTTTAAAAAAGCTAAAATAAAAATATGAAAGACAAATAAGAACAGCCATATCTCACAATATACCAAGTTCCTTGTTGAATCCTTTAGTAAATTTTCTCATTTTATCCACAAGCCACACCTGTCAAAGGCAATCAGTGCATTGCAGCCTGCTTGCTGAAGCACTGCCAGTTCCTAACATTTATAAATAAGCCAGCTATAAGTAGATGGTCTATTAATTTTCTTGAATTGGTATCTTGTAACAGAGGCATGTAAATTTTGCAAATAATTGCCATCAGGTTAAGTGGAAGGCTTATTCCATTTATTAAATAAATATGTTGATGCATTCTTTTTTTAACTTAGCTGATACTCCACTAAGCAATTTTCCTGTGTTAGTAGACATGTTATTACGTATAAGTTTAGAAAAGTTTTACATTTTTCTGTATATCTATCTAATAAAATCTCACTGCATAATCATTAGATTAACAGTAAAAAAATAATTTGAGGTCTGCCATACAAAATTATCATAGTCTAATTGCTGCATAATTAAGATCATGTTTTTTCTCACTCTCATAGTCGTGTGGGCTACATAAGATTGTAGTTTATCTAATCAGTAAGATTGTTTTAGAATCTGATTCTTTGAACATGTGTAATCCCTGCCATCAGCTATATGCTACATTTTGAGAATGCATTTACAAAAAAAAAATCAGGAAAATATTCCCTGAAAAATATGCCAGAAAAGGAAACAGAATATTGATGTCACTTATATAGTGACTTAACGAAAAAGGAAAGAAAGCGAACAATAAGTATAATATAATGAACTAACTGCTACTAAAAAGTTATTTTTCCCATGTTTTCAGAATGGAGGAAATACAAAATTAATACTAAAAGTAGCTAAGAGGAAAAAAACCTAAACCAAGTTTTTTATTCCTCTAAGCATATGCATCTGCTCTGACCTTCTCGTGGAGTTAATTTTTTTTTTAAATCTGCTTCTAGTCAATGCTTGATTTTTATCTTTTGTTCTTGTTTGTTTTGTACATTAGACTTATAAGCCGCTAGTAACTTTTGATAAAATAATACGTAATTAAAGTTATGAAATTATGGATCTGATGACCCCTTTTAAAAATTATACCACTCATATTTATGGTTTAATTAGAGCCTTATGGTCTAGTGTGAGGTGTCCCTGCCCATGGCAGAGGGGGTTGGAACTAGATAATCTTAAGGTCCTTTCCACTCCTATCCATTCTATGATTTTATGAACTAAGCATACTAGAGAGTTAGAACAAGGAGGATAGTAAATGGATGGGTTTAGAAATCAAAGCTGAAATGAAAGCATGAATATCTGAAGGGATAATTGGACTTGTTCTGTATTTAAATGGAAAGGAAACTTCCAGAATAGCAGATGAATGAGATCCATCTACTACAACACAGGAAATAAGGAAACATTTGAGTAGGCAGGAGTGTTATTCAGTCTAAGAAGCTGATTTTCATTTAGTTTGGAGTTATCATATGCATGGAAATTCCATGGACGGCTTGCAGCTTTTGCTAACCCAAGTTTTGAAAAAGAGGTCTTGTAGAGGAAAGTTTAAGAGTTTGTTTTCTCTGTGGCCTGGAAAAGGAACATACCCAGTGTTGACTGAAGTTGCCATTGTTTTGCATGCAGGGTAGGTTAGAGGAGTGTAGCTATTGTCAGTAATGTTCCAGTGTGCAACATTTCCTTGCCTTTGGCTGAAAAGTCTGAACAGCTGAATTCCAAAAAGAAAATCAAGCATAATGTTAGTTCTATCTACCCAAACATGCCCTGTGAACTCTGCATTATTTCAAAAGATGAAATATTACTATATAAAAATAGAGAATTTAGAGAGTAATTTTAGACTGTGCATATTATTTTCTCTTTTCAACAAAGCAAGTTATTCTAAATTTAAGGAATTACGGATGAGAAGGACTGAAGTTACTTGATATATCTGACTGCCTTGCACATTTTACCTAATGTATGTTTGAAATGTCATTGTCCGAATAATGACTAGGAGGATGTTTCTGGTTTATTGTTTTATACTGCAGTGGATATGAGATAATTCAAGCTAATTCATGTTTAGCGGCTGTAGAAACATTTCAAGACTTATATAATTTTTTATGATATTAAATAATAGACATCACTGCGATTTGACTCATAACAAATCCTGTAACATAATACTTGTACACTAATACTTTTAGAACAATAAGTTAGGTGGCTGTTTTTCAGCATGGAAAAATCCCAGCAGGGGGCTATTTACTGAGATATCAGCTCCTGACTGTTGATTTTTCAGTTATAATACAGACAATGAGTTCTTTCATACAATTTGCAATGTGCAGAGAAGAAAAGTTGTTACTCAGATATTCTGGTTTTGCTTTGAGGCATTTTCAATTGAGGTTAGTTGGTGTAGAATGCTAATTCCAGGTGAGGTTAAAACCTGAAATCAATAGCTAGTCCAGTTTTGAAAAACAGTAATTTTAACTATGTTTAAAAAATATTAAGACACATGTTGTTTTATCTTGTGACTGGTGCTTTAGTCCTTGGCCTCATTTTTGTAGCAAGAAATGCTAATTTATACATAGGAATAGGGATGATGAAATACTTCTACTTTAAATTACACCAAAGTTTGCTCTATTGATAGTATAAATAAAATAGTATTAATAAATCTTCAAGAAATATCTTTTTTCATTTGAAATAGTATTTCTTGTGGCAGTACGTTATATGAAGTTTCTTAAACAATACATGTAACTTAAAAGGTATCTTGTATCATAGATGATTTACATCAGGAAATTAAAAAGCCAGCCTCAACTTCTATATCATAATATCTGCTTTTTTGTGTTTGTGAACACAATAACACAGTCAAAAAGTGATGCATGGTGGTTTAACTAAATGACAACTGCAGAAGTCAAACTGCTGATCTCTTCTATCACTCTCCTTAAATTCAATATGGTTCCACTGAAATCCACAGAGTTATTCCACTGCCAAATCCTGAAAAGATGCCTTAGCTTTTGGATAACTAATGCCTTACTTAACTGTATCTGCTTTAAATTAATTCCTAGTGACAGTTCAATTACTATGAGTACACATTTTACTACCTCTCTCTCTCCACTGAAAAAGATCAAAAAATTTAATAGGTTGATTATGTGTATATGTGTGAGATATGTTTTTTTGTTAAATTGTTCATTTAAAACCATTTTAATGATTATTCCATTTTTGAGGTTATCTAATTATCAATGAAGATTAGCCTATAGCTAGTCTGTGGATAACTTTGCTGGTGTTTCTGAGGCTTTTACTTAACTGTAAACCACTTGAATGTTTTAGGGGATGCTAAAAAAATGCATTTAACACAATGTTTTGTTTGCGATAACTTTTGGGAAGGCAAAAGAATTTAGAAGAGTACATTTAATTTTATCAAGTTTCAGTCTTAGTGGTATTTTAAATCATACCTTGGATACCTCACTTTAAGATATAGAAATTATTCAACAAAAAATAGTCTTACTTTCAACCTTTGTAGTAGGATGTTTGATAATCATTTGGGGAATGAAGTCTTGCTGCCTAGAAGTCAACAGAAAAAATTCTCGTTAACCAATGGTGATAAAGATTTTTGTTTGGGAACTCTTACTTGTGCCATCAGCTGATTTGTATCTTTATTAAAAAAAAAGGTGGGTGGCAGGAGAATGGTGGCAGACTCTTTTCAGTTGTGTCCAGTGACAGGGCAAGGAGCAATGGCCATAAAATAAAATACATGGAGTTTCACCTCAGCATAAGGTAGAACTTTTTTATGCTGTAGGTGGCAGAGCACTGGAACAGGCTGCCCAGGAGGTTCGTGGAATCTCCCTCTCTGCTGACATTCAAAACCCACCTGGACACGTTCCTGTGCAACCTGCTCTAGGTGGTCCAGCTTTGGCAGAGGTGTTAGACTAGATGGTCTCCAGAGGTCCCTTCTAACCCTTGATGATTCTGTGATTCTGTGAAACCTGTACTGAGCTAATTCCTACAAAACTAATTTCATTAAATGACCTGGAATGGACCAAGCTTTATCCTTCCTACACAGTAAATGATTAACTGCTTTCTTATGTTGAGAACCTATCTTTCTAAAATCAGCAGAGGACTGGTGTTAGAATTGCAGGCTTTAAAATTGTTTGCCTTGTTTCAGCTGGGATCAAGAGTGCATTTCCAAGCAAATTTCACTATTGTTCCCACTTAAGACACTTTGAATCTTAGATTATTCTCAAAGTTCATAGACTTGTGAAAGGAAATACATTGCTCAAGGAGTGCCTTTAATGCACTGTAGTTGATAGCAGTGGTTTTTACTCACTCATGTAGATGTAACATGCATTATGGTGCCAGAATTCCAGTTCCACCTGACACACTTTAAACGAGTTGTTTCTTTTTTGGGAACCTTCATTCTTTTTATGGTTATATAATAATTCCAGATGTATTTTGATTGAAGGGAACTCTAGTATGCCTTCAATACCAACCACAGGAGCAAAAAATGTTCCAAGAGAAAAACACACCGATGCAGAATATAAAAATAGAAATAACAAATAGCACACTTTGATTGTCTTATTAATTAGCATTATGTTAATGTACTTTTTAATGTTTTCATGTTAACCCAAGCTACAAATAAAAACAAAACCACTTATGAAGGTATTTCAAGATCTAGTAAGTTTTATCATAGCCCTTCACGTGTTCATTGTTTCAGATGAAATGTATCATGAGAGAAGTAATGTCTTTGTGGATTGATACTTCAGAATTACAAAAGTCTCATTGAATGATATTGGTGATCCCAGCATAGTTTTTCCAATTATTTGTTAGAAAGGAAAGAGAGAGAAGAAGAATGAAAGAAAGAAAGAAAGAAAGAGGAGAAATTATTTGTGACCTTTTCCTAGAATCATAAATAATTGGATTAGTTGCTGTACAGAGAACAAATATTTCCCTGCTTGAAGAAGTATTTTAGAGTAAGGGCAGCAGTAGTAGCAACAAGAATTCTTGTGTTCAGACTGAATAACTGTAGGCAGGTACTTATTAGTCAACACAGGAGCTGAATCAAGTCTGACAAGATGCACTGCACACACTGACCTGCAGTGCATTTATCTTAATATTATTATTTTCACTTACATCACATAAAGAAAGTTCCATACTTTTCTCACTCTGATTTATCCATCAAACCAGAATATATATATATATGTCTTATGTGAAATTGTTTTGGCAGCAGTGGTACAAAACGTTTAATAAAATGAAAAAGACTAGTCCCGGTGGTGCCTGATATATGTCTAAGCTTACAGCCTTTTTCTACCATTCTTTGGATAGATCTTGAGGACTGATGTCCAAGCACTTCTGGCAAAAACCTGTTGTTTGCAGTGACCTTTTTAAGTAAAGTGAGATCTCTTATTACATGATAAGAAGAATTCTAACCAGTAAATTTAAGACCCTAGGAACTTGGCTCACATATCTGTTGTTTTTTTCATACAGTTTAAACACCTAGCTAGACTGGTGAGAGCAAGTGGTACGTGGTTGTTGTTTGCCTGCAAGAGTTTCATAATGAAACAATCACAGAATGGTTTGGGTTGGAAGGGACCTTCAAAGGTCACCTAGTCCAATGCCCTGCAATAAGCATGGACATCTTCTACTAAATCAGGTTGCCCAGAATCACATCTAGTCTGGCCTTGAATGTCTCCAGGGATGGCAAATCCTTCACCTCTCTGGGCAACCTGTGCCAGTGTTTCATCACGTTCGTTGTAAAATTTTTTTTCCTCACATCCAGTCTGAATCTACCCTCTTTTAGTTTAAAACCATTATCCTATTCAACCAGCCCTGCTAAACAGTTTCTCCCCATCTTTCCTATAGGCCACTTTTAAGAACTGAAAGGCTGCAATAAGGACTCCCATGAATTTTCTGTTCTTCAGGCTGAACAACCCTAACTCTCTCAGCCTTTCCTCATAGGAGAGGGATTCCAATGCTCTCATCATTTAAGCATAAAATATGTGGTGAGTGAACAGTAAGGAGGAGAACGGTTTGGCCAACACGGTTTTAGGGAAAGGGTAAGCAACTTCCATGCCAAGTCCATTATGCAACACCAGACATACTTTAAGCAGCCATGATAGCATAATTGCACAGAGGGTAAAAAGTCTGCAGAAATGGTGTCATGATCCTGTGTTTTAAATCATAAATGGCAAATTATTGTGTGCTACCCAGTTTGTCATCTTTGCTACCTCTGAGCTTTTTAATGACTTTGGCTTCCTAAACTGCTCTCTTTAGAGAATTTCTCACGTGTCTTGGTCTATGAAACTTCAGTGTTAATAATCCAATAAAGATTTACACTTGCCTTCAAATACAATTGTTTTTTTTTTATTAGTCAAAAAGGAGAAGAAATAGTTTAAGAAAATCCTCTGTTCTCATTTTATTCAAATTGGGAATTTACACAAGCATTTCTTTCTATAGAAGTTGATAGCAACAACTTTTGTTGAGCAAAAAGACTTTCACAAATATTTTCAATTTATTAAATCTGAGATACTTGGTTGAGAAGCATCAAATTTAAAGAAACTTTTAATAGTTATAACAATAGTTATAACTATAGTTATAGTTATAACAGAAATGCTGCCTTCTCAATTGATTAGCAAATAGCTAAATTCATGTCTTGAATTACCTCACTGACCAGGTAGTCTGAATACTGGATTGAAATTTGTAATTGTGTTTAACAAATAAATGAAATTCTTATTTGTCTTAATATCTGTAAGCTGTATGCAGCTGTTCAAATAATCAACAAGGGTTGCAAAATACCTGAGAAGTTAGCTTTCCTCCTGACATGTCATATAATTGTGGAATCATTTCATAGCATTATGTTTATATACTTTTTTAATGTTGTCATGTTAACCCAAGCTACAAATAAAAATAAAACCACTTATCAAGGTACTTCAAGGTCTAGTAAGGTTCAGCATAGCCCTTCAGTTTTTCATAGTTTTGAAAGACATGAAAGACATCCTGAGTGAGGGAAGTAACATCTTTGTAGATTGATACACTACAAGTACAAAATGCTAGCTGAATACTCTACAAAACCTCAGCATTTCTGATTAGATCAGATATGAAGCAGAGACTGACATCTAGACAATATGTAGCTTGTATCAGTGTGCAAAATATAAAAATTCATTGGAGTATATGTTGTTAATCAATCCATGGCCATTAAACAAACAAACCAACAAACAACCTAACCTCTGCTATTTAAAAAACCTCTAATTGTAACACTTCATTTTGTTGCAGCAAAAAAGTTAAGTGTTTGTTGTCTAATGGTCAGTTCTATCCATAAGGTTTAAAATACATCTTTTTACTTTTCTCACTCATAAAAAGCCACGTTTGTTTCAAGGAAAATATTTCTGATGGGTTTTTTGTTTGTTTGTTTATTTGGTTTTGGGGTTTGTTGTTTTTGTTTTTGTTTTTTTTTTTTTTTCCCCTCATATTGAGCTTAACTTCTAAGATAAAAGCAGAAAAGGAAAGAAATTGGAGTCTTGTTCTAAAATCTTTAAGGTGTTCAGTTTCAGTCATGCAAAATATATTCATTGTGTCATTGAGCTTGTGGAATTTCACAGAAACCTTTTAAAATGTGTGACACTGTGCATCTGCTAGAGAAATATGTTGTCTCAGGTTTCCAGTCTGTTGAGTTTCTGCTGTTTAGATATTCCCTCCTTGTCAATCTGGACTTTTGCTGTTGCTCATTGTATAATCAAGTACATTTTTATCAGTGTGTCTGCAAAATTTCAAGGTGATAGAATTCCCAATTGGATGTAAACCACTCTCTGAGTCAAAAAGACATTTGCAACAGTTATATAATGGTTGAAGTCGATGATTAATCATACTAGTATAGAATAAACTTAGTTTTGAATTGCTCATTCTCCTTCTTACAGCTCTGAATATTGTACTTTGATTTCAGGAGGCTGGCAGTAGGAAGAGGTAGTGATATTGAAGACAAGAGCTCACTCATTAAACCAGTCTATCATCTGATGTTACCAAAATGCTTTTGTTAAGCAAAGCAAAGTGAAGTAGCTTGAGGATACTTCAGTAGCCTTCAAATCACGTGTTTGAAGTCCAGAAACAGTTCCAGTCTCTGCCTACTAGGGCTAAGCCGTTTCTTACAGAATCCACCTAAAAGCATGTTAAACAAGGCTTCCACAGAAGTTATCAAGGGACATGCAGAGCTTTTCTCTTTCATGGACACCCCTTTGTAGTGGGTATAGAGCTTGCATGCACTTGTGACGTTGAGAGCTATGCTGGTGGTGGCACATGCCTCCGGTAGGGTCTCCCATGCCAGACAGGTCCCAACTGAAAGGTCAGACAAGGTGTGTCCATGGGCAGGATGGGCTCACTAGCCTTCTGGCAACCATCCTAGGAGAAGGAAAATGGTGCCAGCTATACACTCTACTGGTCAGGTAAATCCAAAACTGGAAGTCGTCTTTCTGGAGTTGTCTTCATGATTAAAATCTCCATCAACTTTAAACTTGAAAATTTGCTGATAGGTCATTCCAATCGTATTATCTCCTTACACCTTCCACTATACAATAAGCAACATGTTGTTCTTTTCAGCATATATGCTACAACTCTGCAAGCTGACTCTGCAGAAAAAGACAAATTCTGCACCAACCTGCGTTGCCTCACTCAAAAGGTTCCTGTAGATGATAAGATCATAATCCTTGGTGACTTCAATGCCTGGAAAGGAGTACTAGGCAAGTACGGTCTTAGTAGCTGCAATGATAATGGACGCCTCTTGCTAGAGTTTTGTGCAGAGCAGCAACTTATCAGCAGCAACTTTTCCATCAGAAAGACAGCCTGAAGACAACAGGATCTAAAACATTGGCACCTTATTGACTATGTCTTAGTGCACCAGAGAAATGTTCTCTATGTCTGTCACACCCAAGTGATGCCCAGTGCAGAATGTCAAACAGCCCACTGCCTTGTGCATTGCAAACTTAACCTCCACTTTAAGCTCACACCTAAGAGGGGTAGCATTTCGAGGAGAAGGCTCAAAGTTAATAATCTTCAAATAGCTGCAGAGAGGGACAGCTTTCAGGCTAACCTTCAAACTAGGCTTGAAGACCATCTTATAGATTCTTCTGAAGCACTTTGGCAATGTATTAAAAACAGCATCCTGCAGTCTTCCAAAGAATCCTTTGGGTCCTCCTTGAAAAACAAAGACTGGTTTGACGATAACAATCAGGAGGTCCAGGAATTGCTGACAAAGAAGAGATCTGCCCATCGAGCATGCTCCAAAGGGCTACGGTAGACCTCAGCTAAGAAAATGGCATTTATATTCGATACCATACCGATGGGAGCCTATTCAACCTAAGGAGATTGAAAGCCCACACTAAGACCCTAAATCACCTTGCCCATGAACTGCTTTTTGCTGATGATGCCGCCCTTGTTGCCCACACAGAAGCATCTCTGCAGCGCTTAACATCTTGCTTTGTGGAGGCAGCTGAGCTTTTTGGGGTGGAGGTGAGCTTGAAGAAGACAGTAGTTCTCTACCAACCTGCACCACAAGAAGATTACCATCATCCCCACATTACCATTGATGAGTCAGAGCTTAAGTCAGTTCAGCAGTTCAGCTATCTGGGAAACATTATTTCCTCAGATGCCACGATTGACAAAGAGATAGATAACAGAATAGCAAAGGCATACAAAGCCTTTGGAAAACTCCATAGAAGAGTCTGGTACAACAAACACCTGAAGTACAAAGATTAGTGACTATAGAGCCATTGTACTGTCTACTCTTTTATATGGGTCTGAATCATGGGTTATCTACCGCCATCACCTGCTACTCCTCCCACGCTTCCATCAGTGCTGCCTCTGTACAATTCTAAACATCCATTGGACTGACTATATGTCAAGTGTTCCTGCCCTTGAACAGGCAGGGGTCACCAGTATCGAGGCCATATATCTGAAATTGCAGCTGCGCTGGGCAGGGCATGTTTGCCAGGATGGAGGATCACCTCCTCCTTAAGATTGTGTTTTATAATGAACTTGCCACCTGGTGTTGCAAGAGAAATGCCCCAAAGAGGAGATAGAAGGACTCCCTGAAACAATACCTTAGCCTTGGCCATATTGACTACCATTAGTCGTCCACCTTGGCCTCCACTCGGGAGACTTGGAGACACACCATATGTAATGCTGTTGTCTCCTTTGAGAACATACGCAGAATTAGTCTTGAGGAGAAAAGACAACATAGAAAGAATCATGCCTCGCCTATACCACCCAAGGAGACCTTTCGCTGTACTTTTTGCAACCAGATTTTCCTATCCCACATTGGCCTTTTTAGTCATCAGCACTCTTGTAGTAAGAGTGGGTAAAGCCCTTCCCAAATCTTCGTCCGCGACGTCAAGACATCACTGCAGTCTTCTGAACAGAAAAAAGCCCTGAGGGCATTTACTGCTTTTCACTTTTCCTTAACTGGTCATTGAATTATGTCAAGACAGAAGACGTCTTGATATTGAAAATACACAGGGACTTAATTATGCTCAGATGCTGCTTAAAGAACAACAAACCAAATATTTCTACAGTACTTCTTTGTTCTTTTCCCCTGTGTTGTGGCTATGTAGCACTCAAAAGTGAAGTATCCATACGTGTCATGTAAGTAAAATAATAACTGCAAAAATTTAAGAAAGAAAGACCACTTCTGTGCCCTTCTTAAGATGGCTAATACTCTATTATAAATTATCTTGCTGGAAAGAATTCATCTGTTCTTATAATTAAATTGTCTTTTCTCAGTAGAAGTCATATTCCTCAGTTCTACCATTGCAAAGCCCATACATTCTTTCCAGTTCCCTAGCTCTTGATTAATTACTTTATTTTTTAATTCTTCATTTTATATTATTTCTATCGTACATTACAAAGCTGAGCACAATTTACCTATGAGTTGAAAAGCCAGTATTATTTTGTCACTTACTCGTGTTTTGTGCTTTGGAGAAATCCAAGTAATATGACTGATAGTTAATACATTTTCTTCTCTGTACTTTCCCTGGTGTCTTTTAATAGATGCAGATGTAGCAAAACATCAGTATACTGTGCATTAAAAACCATAGTTGCATCAGCTCATATAAACTATATAAAAGTAATGACAATTTCTTTTATACAAAGAATGGTAATCCTGCTTATGTCAGAACCATTTCTGAAGTACAAGAGCAGCGACACCAGTAGCATAAACAAAAGATACTGTGTAGCTCCCATCCCCTTAGGAATGCCATGTAAAACTCTGCAAATCTAATTAGGTCTCAAGAGACTAGGACACCCCATTTAATCGTGAATTTAAAGACAGCAGTACCAGAGCACTTTTATTTCCAAAGACTTGGAATTATGAGTTATCTTTGCATAAGGTGTGTGAATTCAGAATATGATATTTATTGAAAGTCAATATAAATGTGCTTCATAGCATAATGAAAAACATGCTGTGTCTTTTTAGTATTCATGTTAGCAGACTGAAAGACAAAAAGAACCCAACATGAAAGTCTAGAAAGGAACTATGTGTCTACACACTATTAAAAGAAATACATTAGTGACTTTTAGCCCGCATAGCAGACTTCCAGTATCTGAAGGGGGCCTATAGGGGTGCTGGGGATGGACTGTAGCATTAGGGACTGTAGTGACAGGACAAGGGGCAATGGGTCAAAACTCAAAACAGGGGAAGTTTAGATTGGATATAAGGAGGAAGTTCTTTACCGTGAGGGTGGTGAGGCAATGGAATGGGCTGCCCAAGGAAGTTGTGAATGCTTCATCCTTGGCAGTGTTCAAGTCCAGGTTGGACTTGACTTGGGTGACATGGTGTGACATGTATGTGACTCGGGTGACATGTATGAAGTGTCCCTGCCCATGGCAGGGGAGCTGGAACTAGGTGATCTTAAGATCCTTTCCAATCTTAACTATTCTATGATTCTATGATGCAATTGCACAAGCTTAATTTTAAGGTGCAAAGATTTGGGAAACAAGAGAAAAAAAATATGATGCAGAGAAAGAGGACTTTCAGAACACTATTTGAAATTGTCCTGGATTTAGCAGTAGCAGTCAGTTTTTCTCCTTCTTAGTAGCTGGTGCAGCACTGTGTTTTGACTTTGAGCCTGGGAACAGAGCTGATAACACAAATGTTTTAGTCTGACCAAGGACTTTCTGAGCCTCATGCTCTGCCAGGGAGGAGGGAAAGCTGGGAGGAAGCAGAGACAGGACACCTGACCCAAACTAGCCAAAGAGGTATTCCATACCACATCATGTCATGCCCAGGGTGTAACTGAGAGTTACCCTGGAAGGGCTAGGGCACTGCAGGGTTGGACGAGGTATTGGGCGGTGCTCGGTCAGGGGGGGCGAGTTATCGGTCAGCGGGTAGTGAGGTGTTGTATTCTCTTCCCTTGTTATTTCTCTTAGCATTATTATTATTGGTGGTAACAGTAGTGATTTGTGTTATACCTTAGTTACTAAACTGTTCTTATCTCAATCCATGGGAGTTGCATTCTCTTTGATTCTCCTCTCCATCCCTCCGAGACTAGGGGGAGGGCAAGAAGGGGGGAAATGAGACAGCCACTACGTGATTTATGACTGACTTTGTTTAAACCACAACAGAAATATTAATTGAATTGCAATTAACTGTAATAGAATTAATAAAAAAGAATTTCAAAGTCAACAAAACATAGAAATTGAATAAGTGGATGTAAGCAATTTCTGAAATGTTTGATACAAATAATAAACTAAAAGATTATGATCTTTTAAGATAAACTAAATAATTATGATGCCTGGTAAGTTTTAAACAAAATTCTTAGGGAGTCAGCCAGGTGGTAATATTTACATAAGAGTAAATTCAGAGCCAGAACTGGAGTCCCTCTTCTGTTCCACTTTCATGAATGAAAGATTATTCTATCTTATGACAAACACACACATCTCATTTGTTATTTGTTGTCAGATTGATTTGATCAAGTACTGGCTCATTTCTTGCTATGTTATGTCCCATTACAAATGCCTGCTATTTTATTTCTTGTTCGCATGACTCATCCTAATTTGTGTCATGGGATGGTCTATATTATGTTCAGCCTTTTTTCACAAAATACAGTTTTTAAGATGTTTTGTTTATAGTTTAGTAATGCAAAGTTGACAGGTTAAATGGCAAATGCTTTACAGTTTCTGAAAGCCAATATATGAGAGGCACAAAAGACCATTGGGCCTGAAGAAGATGAATGGCTTTCTGAAGGTCTGAATTAAACTTGTTAGTGATATACAGCAATGTTGTGATGTATATTCATTCGTCAATACATCTAATTCTAATAACACAATATGGTGTTAAACCTAAATTCATACATGTCTTTATGCCTTCTACAAACACTGCAGCAGGACAAAAAAAAAAAAACAAAACAGACCCACAATTTCTAGTATAATCTTTCATTTTTCTCCAAATTTTTCTAGCAAGCATGCTCATGACTTAGTGTACTAATAACTAAAAGAGTACTTTTATTTCTTCTAGGATATGACTAAAGTCTGTGCTATGCCATATACCCCTTATTTGTCCTATTGTCTCTCAGGGCATCATGCTTGTATATGAGCATAGACTTTGCAATTGGATGTATTTGAAGTTAAATTCAAGCTTATTATCAACCCCTAATATGTAAAAGGGACAACAGAAAGGCCATGTCATGACAGTAAAAAGGATGCAAAGGAAGGGAGGAGCTGGCAGGGAAAACACACAAAGGTACCTCAGTATGGCACTAGATGATTTTATTGGTTTAATAAAATATTGTAAGTGTGTAACAGTTCACAGAGAACTATTCAGAGAACTGATCATTATGTAGGCAAAACACCAACAGACACAACCCCCTCCCCAAAACAGGCTGTTTAGTGTGCATGTTTGCACTTATGAGTTAACTGTTACTAGGGAATTTCTTCTTAATGCATTGTAAGTGTAATAACTAGTTTCACCAACAAATGACACTTACCTCTACTGACTAAACTAAGTAAAAGAAAGTAGTTCACATAACAATATCTGATTCTTTGTTCAGTTGTCCATCTTTGTTCTAAGAAGGCTAAACAAGTAAGATTATTTTTTGCAAAGTGAGAAGATATATTCTTTTTTTTACTTTCAAGAGATTAAAAGCTAATCTGAAAGGTTATAGAACATTAATAACTAAAAATGGTGACAAAACACTCAAAAAGAAACTATTATGACAACAGGAAAAGCTGAATTCTAAGTTGCGTGGCTCTTTAACCTACAACCTCCTGAGTATCTAACATTTTAATGAAACTGCTTTATGTTTCTATATAAAAAAAAAAAATGTTTAGGGTGACTGTTTAGAGCATAGGAACATAGATTGTTGAAATTTTAAATGATTTGGCCAGAATCTGGTAAAAATTAGAAACTGAGCTATGGGACTGTTGACTTAACTCAGAATAATGGAAGTGACGTTATTGAATTAGTGCCAATTTTCAGTAATTGGAGAGGAGCTAGCAAGCATTCTGTT
This sequence comes from Lathamus discolor, assembly GCF_037157495.1. Lineage (NCBI taxonomy): Eukaryota > Metazoa > Chordata > Aves > Psittaciformes > Psittacidae > Lathamus > Lathamus discolor. The sequence goes on from NC_088909.1 coordinate 65,519,832, forward strand.
GTTACTTATTCTGTGCAGACTCTCTTCATCTGCAATTAAAGTAAATGAAATTATGTTATCCTGTGTTTCAAAGTAATTTTCCATTTGACTATACAATCAAAACTGAGGTAAGATTTTCTCAGTTTGTTGCTCTGAGATGCACCAGGTTGAAACAAAATTGCTCTTATGACTAAAGATAACATACTTTCAGTACGAAATATGACTAACCTCAAATTGGTGAATGAGATAATTCCCACATTTTTTCCTGGTTGTTTCCTTAGCAATGCGACAGGCAATGGTGTGCATACTAATCCAGTTATTTTCCCTGTGGGTAAACTTAAAAATTGAAAGGAAACATTATGAGTGTGTTCTGACCTGGGTTGCTGCCTTTGTAGAATCTTTTGCTTGAAGTATGTATATGTCCTTGTCTTCCTTTGCCTCCCAACTGCTACAGTGAAGGAAACCTTTGCAGTATCCTGAATCTGCTGACAAGGTATGAATGAATTAAACAGCATGAATCTATAAATCTTATCTAACTCCTCTGTAAATTATTCTTATTTTTGCATAGAGTCACAAAGCAACAGTTTGGGAAAATGTAGTAATGGAAAAGAGCTTAAAAATATGTGCATTTATGTGTTTGTGTATATGTTTATACATACTGATGAATCATATAATACACCACATAAGGATGGCTTACTACATTACTTCAGCTGACTGATATGGAACACGTTAGTGATAAATTCTCTTTTCTCTAAGAAAAGATACTTCCTTTGTTTTTTCAGTAGGTATAGAAAAAAAAATGCTGGAATATAAGTTAGAGTTTGACACATGCTCTGTTACTCTGTTTTTTTACCAACTTAATTTTTCAAATGTCAGTGAAGTTACTGTAGCATGAAACAAAGGAATGCAATAGAGATTTAACACTGATTCTAGGTCATCCTTCCCAGTGCTGTATTGTCAGTGAATCTGGCAAATAATTCCACAAAATAAAATGCCAGATGATTGCTGTGTTGTTAACATTCATGATAATCTCCCATGTCATTCTGCTCTTAAATTATCTCAATTCCTCTAAACAATTGCTGCAGTGTAGCATAGAGAATAACTCTACACAATGTACAGTACTCTCAGTAGATTGTAAATTAAGTTACCGCATAACTGGAAATAAAACCAAAGACAACCAGCCCTCAGTGAAGCAATAGTCCTTCCTTTCTAGCTGTATCTAACCGGAAGTGCTTTTCAGAGACATCAATTTTAATAAAAATGTATTTGATATCCCTTTGTGAACTTGAATACTAACATTTCAGATGGATATTACTGACTAATAAACAACTTGGTCGTCTTCATGAATTTTGTGTGAACTGGTAAGACAATTAAGTGAAAAGGGAACTAACTTGAAATTTAACTCCATTGAAATATTTGCTTAACCAGAAGAACAAAAATACATTGGAAACATTAGAATCTCAGAACAGATTGGGTTGGAAGGGACCTTCAAATGTTGTGCAAATCTTCTTGATGTGTATATATAGAGGAAAGGTTCACAAGGTGCTGTTATCACCCAAAGGGCTTTGAAAGAACTGTAGAAAGGACTAAACAAAATAAAATAGTATAAAGGAGATCATGGGAGGTGCAAGAACCGAATGCTTCTGAAATTCACTCAGTAGGAACTTTAAATTACACAAATCACCTTTTGTCAGCATTCAAGTGCCAAGTTGAATATAACGCACATGACAGATGCTGTAAAGAATCAGCAGTTAACAAACAAGCCCCATGAGACCACAGAAATCATAGTCTTCTTCACAGATAATGACAAGAGACAATATGAAGGGGAAGTTACTGATTTTGTTCCCTTTCTTCAGTGACCCAAAAGAAGAAAGAGATAAATAAGATCAACATATAAAGAATAGTAAATAGAGAAAAACTTAAAATTTACTTCAGGTTTTCGAATAGACATTATTACAGTCCAAGGAATGCAATCAAAAAGATTAGAGCACCTCCATTTGATACTAGTGTTATCTGGTATCATGTAACCAGGTAGAATAGAATGGCTTGCTGCTCTTAGACGCTCAGGGCAGTACTGTCAACAGTACAGGTTGATTGCTAAGTAGTATTAACAACAACGGTACTGACCACTAATTTTCTGTATATTTATTTAGGGAGATAGCAACATTACAGGTAAGAGAGAGACTGAGAAACAGCCTAATTCTTGAAGGCCTTCGAAGAGATCTCTTAGGAAGTGTGCAGTAAAAATGTATCACAAAGGATTACAGACCTCTCTCACAATTAGGATCCCCTGCATGTAGTGATTTTTTTTTTTTTTTGTCAAATAATGTGTCAGACAGCTTGCATTGTGTCACCCTGCAGCCATGTAGTTTTCTTAAAACAGCATAAACTTGGTACCACATCTATTAATTTTGAAAGAAATGTTTCAAACTCACTCTGAAAATGATTGTTCTAATTGATGAATAAAATCAATTCAGCAAAAGGCTTGTTTGTATTCTGTTAGATCATGGATACCTCACAACAAATATATCTTTTCTTTCACAAGGTGTAATGCATTTATTCATGTGTAGTAATATTTTGCGTCAATGTTACAAACTTTTAGATATCAGAATTTGTACTGGCACTTATTTATATTTCAACTAAATTGTTGTCAATTGTGTATTCCTATCATATCCTGAAGATAAATAAATGAATTTTCATGTTTCTTTCATAATACTTAAAAAAAATAGCCAACAAGCAAATGTAATTTTTCTACTGGCAGAGCAGGATATTAAATGTTGTAACGAGACCTTCCCTTTAGGGGGCCACAAATATCTTAACCAGGAAAATATTCTGAGATTTTTTTATTTTTTACAAATATAGGGTGATTCTTTTATTAATTCTTCATATCACTCATATTATTTGAAAGCATCTATTTTATTGCTTGGTATGTATCAAGCTTAATGCTTTAATTTTATTATGCCTTTTATGTAAACATAAAGTTGTCACATTCTGTGGGGAACGTTGCACAAGAAGCTGTGCCAGCAGGCCTGGGCGAGAGCACAGACATCTCAGCCCTCATCAGCTGCAGACCATGGGAAAAGTGAACAAACAAGTCAAAAGAAACTAAGGATAGACCACCAAGATAGCTTCTGAGGACTGTAAATATAGAAACAAGAAGTTGCTGAAGGCAAAGATGAGATGTTGTAACCTGATACTTTCCAAAGTGCTAGTGGACAGTTACCAATGTGGGCCAAGGGGACAAAGAATGTGTGTTCAAGGAGAATGGGTAGTAACAATGTAGAAGAAGTGGTAGCAGAAAAACATGTTCATACATCTGGTTAAAAATAGCTGCTCAAACAGAGGTGCGTGGACAATAATGTGATTGGCTGAAGGGGCATGTGATCAGTAAGGTCATTGGCTGGAAAAGTGCATGGTGTTTTGTGATGGAAAAGTACTGAAAGAACTGACCACTACTAACCACTGGTAACCGCTAGGCAGAGTACTACAAAAGCCTGTAAGCTCACTCAATAAAGGATTTCAGTTGCATCACAGCTGGAGTCCGTGACTCAATTGCCACAACATTCTGTTCCAAACCAAAGAAATAAAAACTTGGTATCTGCTATCTGTTCCTTGTGACAATGACCTTGTTTCTAAAACCACAGACAATATACTACAAGCTTCTCTGATAGGGATGGGGGTCATTCAGTTTTAACTTATTTAAAATAGAGCAAATTATTTTAAGTCTATCTTAGCAACGCGCATGTATGTGCAAAGAGAAAAATGAGAGAAAAGGCTTGAAAGCATCATGCTTGCTCTGCAGTGACTAATAACATTTCAGTTAGAACCTTAGTACAAGGCACGTAGGCTCAATGTTTTTTTTTATTTTTAAATCTCATGCTCTCTGTATTTATCTATATGCATGGTCTTTGTCACCAAAGAATGCTATATTTATGTATGTTAATAAACTGTTAGGATTGTATTACAGTGACATTGTGGATAATGAAGTTAAACGTAGGTGTCCTTTTTCAAGAAAAAATTAATACCAATAGCAAATTAGTACAGACACTGATCCTTTTTCAAATACAGTTTATGCAGATATTATTTACAAATGCTTTGCACTTTGGTTAACAGAGCTGTGACTAAAGTATGTTTTTAGATTTGATCGACAAAATGTCACCCTGTCTTAGTGGTATTAGCATACAGCTGAGAGTAGCTTTCTGTAGCTGGAGTCATTCAGATCTCCAAAAATGGGGTCAACCCTATGACATCTTTCTCACTGCTGACCTTCTCATGTCAGATCTTAGGAAGAAGCATGATGTTTATTCAAATCACTAAGAAAGCAACTACAGGCTTAATGCTTATACAGCTAATGTAATCTTAATACATCAGTTTACCAGGTACATGAAAATCTCTTGATACCACCTTGAACAGATTCTTTTGATACATCATTCTTGGTTTTTTTTTTTTTTTTTTTTTGCAGAAGGAGAGATAAAAGCAACAATTGATCTCCTCCATACCATTCCATCGTCCTGGAAGACCAAATTTTCTTAGATTAGTAATTAAAATGATCTAAGAAATACTCAAAAGTAAGTAAGTAACAGTTGAGTTACAACAGAGAAATCACAGAGTTCATTCATTGAGAGTATTGGAGTATTGTTGTACGTGAAATGCATAAGTGCAGGTGGCTGACTCTTCCCAATGTTCTGTTGGGGATGTGGTGGTGGTAGTCAAGAAACCTTTTTTGTGTGTCCCTGCTCCTCTAGTCCCATTATACCCGTTATACCCATTATACACCATAGACGTGGGGAAATGGGGCACTCAAGCAGTCAACATGTCCAAGTCCTGGCTTGTGTCTGATTTCCCTGTAGGGACTCCACTTCAAGCTCAACCTGCTGCACAGCACTGGGTGGCTGTCTGATAGCCACAGATGTTGTTCAACTAAGGAGCTATCGTTCATCACCATTTAAATTGCGTTCTGATTTAAGCTATTGGCATAAACCATCACAAACTCTGCTGGTCTTGAAGCCCCATGCTAATCTTTTTGAGTTTGTCTGTATTTAAAGCTAATTTATAATTTTTACTTGAGGCATTACCACCCTCTAGATTCCTATCTCAAGTACGTTACAAGGATCTAAAGTGTGTGCTAGTGGTTAATCTGTGCTTTTTTTTAATCTCTCTTATGCATAATTTTAAAAATAGCAGGATAGATATAGACCTTTCAGGTAGTCCTTCCCCATGGCACTTACCTTTTCTTCCTTGCTTTTCTAGCACACACCAGAATCAGCTAATTGATGGCAGTTGGGCAGGCACAGTCCAGGCATTATTTTATCGGATCATTGTTTTCATGTAGGTTTCATCCAATTATGCTATTTCACCTGAATCTGGGAAATCTGAGAGCAATGTTCTGTTGAGTGTTCTGGTACCTTCTGACTTCACAGAATGACAAAATTCCTGCATTTAGCTCTCCACCTTTTGCCATCCAGATGGTTTCCTTACGAAGAAATGCCAGAAAAAAAGGAGGTGAGCATGGATTCTCCAATCAAGCTGCTAATGTTACTGAAGTATGAAGGCAAGGAAATTAGGCTGCTTTTTTGACCCCACATAAAACATGTATTCAGTATGTTTACAAACTATATTTTTCCTTTGAAAGCATAGAGGTATTAAGTAAGGTGCATTTGTAGGCATCTAAGATACATTGTTGCTTTCAGAAAATTTTAGCAATATGCAAATTTTGTCTAAGGTAGTTCTGGCAAAAAAATGAAAGGCTTCAATAAAATGTCATTAAATGGTCTAAATTTATAAAATGTTGTAATAAATTTATTCTTTATTTATTTATTTTTAACCGTGTAAAAATAAATATTGTGGTACAATAATTAATAGTAAAGTAGAAAATCATTGTAGTGATGGTCTACTGCATAGTACATTCTATGGTTAAAAATCTGGATTTATGGGGAGCATGTCTGGATTTGATTTACAGTGCTACAACATCCTCTGGCCACTGGCAGACAAGCAATTGCTCAGTGGTATTGTAAGGAACTGGTGCATGTGACTGTTTGATCAACTTCTGTTCAGGTTTTGGCTAACACAGCCCATGCCAAGGCTTGACGTACGCTGGGAGCAGTACCACTGAGTTCATGTGAGAACAGCAAGTACGCACATGACAGCCAGGAAGCCTAAAAGGCGTTATGCAGCGACTGTCACTTGCAGCCATCATCCTTTCATGTTGATTGGCAGTTTCTTCAGAATGCACTAACTCATGGAAACAGTATAGACTCAAATTCCAAGCTTAATGAGTCAGCCTACACAAAAAGCTGTTAAAAGCTGATCCAACGGGATTGCTTAAGTTTTTGTGGTTCCTGTGTGAAACGGCACATCTGCACAGGGGACACTCTTCCTTCTGATGAAGGAAAAAAGATGAATACTCTCAACCCCAGCTAGGCTTTTGTTCATAGGTATGTGAGTCAGTTGCAAGTTGAAGTTGCAAACTTCAAGTTAGGAGTTATGAAATTGGGAATTTGTAAGCTAGAAACCTCATGAATGAAGTGATGAATTAGAAAATTCATGTTAGACTACTCTGTATGAAGTGAATTGAATAATTTTTTATCATGTTTGGTTTTTTTTCCTAATGAGATCATAAAATTTAATTGGCACTGAGTATGTTGTCTTGTAAATATGAGAGCTTCAAACAGATCATGGCATTATAGACAATGAAACAACAGTTGAAAAAAGAATCATTTAAGCGCATAATATAAATCATTGGCTTGTTTCAATGTTATTTTTTTATAAAAATACATGCAGTCTTTGATTTAACATTGTTTTGGTTTTTTTTTTTTTCCCAATATCTGATAACATATTAAAATAGTCATGTTGGAAAATATTTCTCACAGGGAGGTGTGTAGGATCATTTTTTTAATCCTTTTGTCAACTTTGACCATTATTACAACTAGAAAAGGAGTATTGGTAACATCTGAGTACTCAAAAAACCTGAATGTGTTATTTTTTAAAAAGCTGGGCAGTCATAAGTTAACAAATATATTCATAATATGATTTTTTATAGCACTATGTTTATTAGAATAGCTAAATATTTGAAAGTTCTGTAATCCCCTAATTTATTATCTTCTAAGTCATTCTTATTAGCCCTGTTAAACAGATGTATATGCTTCATGTTCCTTTCAGATTCTCAATATTGCTGCAAATGTTTCAAGAAGGTATATTATTACAGAGGTCCTATCTCCAGCAATCTTGCCAGTGACAGGCGATTTCAACCTTGGGAATGTTAGGCAGCGCATGACTTTAATTAATTTCTTTCTCTATTGCAGTGTTTTCATAGAATCACACACTGGTTTGGGTTGGAAGGGACCTTAAAGATCATCTAGTTCCAACCCACCTGCCATGGTCAGGGACACTTTCTACTAGACCAGGTTGCTCAAAGCCCCTACTATGTTAAGATATTAAACAAATGTAGAGAAAACTGTAAGCAAATACATTCTGTCTAATATTTTGTTTTCTGAGTGATACACTAAATGACTATTTTTTGCATGTGTGCTGAGCAGGACCATGACATATACTCTTTTGGTGTGACCTTTCTTGAAATATTAGGCACATCATTTGCAAGTGGCAGAATGAAACCCAAACATGAAGAAGTAAAAACAAGTCTACTCCAAACAGTATAAATAAACATGTAACTTCAAGGAAAGTCATGTTGTGTTTGATTTATACATTAGCCTGTGAGATAACACTGACCAAAAATAAGTGGTGGAGTATGTGAAGGAGGAAATATTTGCTACTGGTTCCTTGTTTACTTTGTAATCCCACAAAACTACTAAATGCTTTATTTTTCTGGAATCCTAAATTTCCTGTTCTTAGAATAAAATGAAATAGCTGAAAAATAAAACTATAATAAGTGAGAAAATATCTGTGAAAATAAAAAAGATATAACACTTTATTTTTAGTTTATTACCATATCATGATTAGCACATCCTCATCCTTACAGGAAAAAACATTTCAAAGGGCTCTGGAATGAAAAGAGACAGGTTCTTCTCCTTTTCTCAGCTGCCTGGGATTACATTCTTGTCTCTCTAAGATACAGTAAATGCACTGTTGAGAATGAACATTCAAGGAAAAAGGAGAAGGGGGCAGTAAAAGGAAGAGAGGCAAAAGATGGAAAAATGAACATCTATAAGCCATTCTACATTTCTCTATTGCCCTTGAGCAAGTATATACAATATTTTATAAGTTTATGGAGTTTAAAATTCCTGCCATTGTGTAACATACAATATAGTCAGGTTTGGTTTCTCATTCTAAATTGACTGATCATTTATAGAAGATATTAGTCTGACATAATTCAAGCCTGGCGTTATCTAGTTCTCTACAAATCAGAAATAACTATTTGCTATAGTACATGTCAAGCCTGGAACCACCATCTCTGCTACTAAAGCTAAAAAGAACTCAGATATTGAGTCTGGACTCTCAGGGTGCATTTCAAGTCAGTGACATTATCACTGCAATCTTTGTGGTTTAGGTATGTTTGTACTGGGATCATCCTCACAGCAAACCTACTCATGTTGCACAAGCAAGGCGACGACTATGACTTAACATTCTGACAGTGTTTCCAAGCACTGACTTTCTAGATCTGAACTGAAAATTGTGGTACATTTCTTCATTCTGTATGACTGAACCTTATTTTGTGGGGAAAAAGTAATTTAATCTCAAATCCATAAGCAGAAATTATAGACAGTCAGAATCCTGCAGACTTGGAGAGTTGTTTAAGAAGTTCCTGCTTCTTTCTCTTAGAATTGCCTATCCAAATGAAGGTGCTACCTGCTCAGTTTTCTAAAAGGAACTAACTGTGTGGGTTTTCTTCAGTCCTGTTCAGTAAAAATTAAACAAGTTGAGTTTAAATTAAAAAGGAAATTATTTTGTGTAGGGATAAGAAACACCTGCCAGTGAATGTGATTGAAACTAATCCAATATAATTTGACCACATGTTACTTTGTCAATAAACATTCCCACATTTTGTGAGTCATGCTAAGTAAATAAGTTCAATCACATTCTGTTGCTATTTTAACAGAGATTTAAAATTATTGCCTGAGTCATATCAGGAATAACACCTGTCATTCTCCCCACATGGCTGAAAAGGACAGCATTATTTCCTTCTAGGGTGATTGCGTGATTGCAACAGTCGCATAGCTTTAAGAGTTCTCTTATATTTTGAAAAAAATGTCGGATAATTTATTATTCCAATTGGACAGCAGCAGCCTCTCCTAATAACTCAATGTGCTGTTTTAGCACTATTCACAAGAAGATATATGGTAATGCTGTACCTAAAATATTTGCTTTCATCATTTTCCTCCCCTTAAACAGTCCTAAGACTTTGATTCTCTGTGGTAATAAAAAAGTCCTCTTTATTCCTATGTTGATGCTGAATAGACAACACAGTCTATTTTTCTAGTTTTTCTAGAAAAAAGTTTTTTCTAATTTCAGCAGAAATACAAAGCTTTTTATATAAACAGAAGACCTTTGTGACTGATACTGTCTTCATTGTGTTGACAGAACCTTGCCTGAAGGATTCTGGTTTGGCAACTCTGAAATTTTCTCTCATTGTGTATAACATGCTTACCTGCTCTCAAATTTTTGCTTTAAACTTGTCATTTTGGGATTTTCAGGGATCTCATTAAGTTTTACTACACAAAAGGCAGAACACAGCAGCTGAATACAGAACATAGTCTGTTCTACAGACTGGAAGACAAGCATAATGATAGTAAAAACATAATAGAATAGTGTTCTGTAAGTGTGTTAAAGGAGGACAGAAGCAAGTTTCCTCCAAGCATATATAAAATCAAGCTCTTTTTTATATGTAATATGGATTCAATATACTGTACCTGACTACTATAAAATGGCTTGACAGAAAAAAGAATCCAATGAAATGAAAAGAGTATCATGCAGATACAGAACCTTCTCTAACAGAAGAAAATTGTCTTTGTAAAACTTTCCATAAAATGATCTTATTACTCAGTTTATCAACAATTTTCAAGATTCTTCCCTTGAAAAATCACTTGAAATGTACCAATAACAGACTTCAATTTGGATTTTTTTAAGAACAGAATTTTAAGATAATTTATAACAAATATTGACAACCTGGAAAAAATTCATACATGCATGCAGTGCCTTTGAAGAAGAGAGATTCTCTGAGTTCTCAGTCAGTGGACCTCACAGTATGTAAGCAGATTCTTCTTTTCTTTTTAAAGTATTTGTGTTTTGCTGTTTTAATCAGCATTGGGGAAAGGGGGAATTCAAGGGCAGTATGAGTTGAGTACACACATTTTGTATATTCTTTAAAAAATTCTGATAATTATCTCAGCTGAAGATTGAAACACATATAAGGTCAAATTGTTTGACTTGCAAGACATAAGGATTCTCAGAAAACTTCTTGTTGCCCAGTTTCTTGAAGGGTAACAAGATTTCTTCTGTCTACTACTTCTAGCTTGTTCCTTAAAAACGGTGGGTGAGATATGTTATATTTTCTTACATTACGAATTTACAGGAAAAAAATTGTTGCATTTATAGACGAGTACGTCTTCATTTATCAACAGTGATCTTTTTATGCAATTCTTACTCCTAATGGATAATAAATTAGTCATTATTGTTCCACTAATGTGAACTAATATAGACCTTCACAAAGATTTTTTTATAGTGGTTTGGGGGTGATGTTATGTTTAACATTTTTTTCTGCTTGTACAATTTCTATAAAGATACACAACTAAATTGTTCCTCTATAGAATGTAGTGATCTCTATCAACAATTTCCAATGAAAAAAGTCTAAAAACCAGCACTGAAGAAGTTTTTGCCAGTTCCTGACTAGCGAGTAGTTCTCACTGTCTTATTACTGGTAGTGCTAGACACAAGTGCTGTTGTGGGAGACTGCTCTTATTCTCAATACAGAAGTGTATTATCAGTTCAGTTAATGTATTCAGGGGAAGCTGTGGCAAAAATACATTGAGGGAAGACATACTTAGGACATTCCATGCTTCTGTGTATATTCAGATGCCACGATGTAAGGTATTCCTAAAAGCCTAGCAGTGAAAAATACTTGAAATTATTGGTGAATACTAATCTTGCTAAGATAGTTACTCCAGCCAGTGTGGAAAACACAATAAAAGGAATGACATGAGCTTAGTGGTAGCTCAGGAGTTGAGCAAAACAGGGAGAAAGACGAAGAAATAAGTAGTCAGGGTGCTATTGAAGAAGATTTATTTAGGGGTATTGATAATTGTAGTTGATTGAATGAAGGACTGAATGAAAGACTGAATGAAGAACTGAGACTACTGCTACAGATGAGAGTTTGAAAACCTTCAAACCTGAATTAGAGTTATTCTTGCATGGTCTCATCTTGCAGAAAGTTTTAATAACAGTAACACGAGAAACAGTAACATTAGAGCTGACTGCATATAAGACAGAGGACTTCTAAGAGGCAATTCTAAATGGTGTTGGAGGCAAATGATGGCAAGGCTACTGCATTCATATGTAGCTACTAGAAGTTTGCAAAAATTCTCCCTCAGCAAACTTGCAAATGAAACTAGTTTAAAGGGAGTGGCATGCCTTCTGGACAGTAAATTTTCAATCCAAAGAGACCTTGAGAAAATTGTCTACTGGGGCCAACAGATCTCTTATGACATTGAATACAAAGATGTGTCTATCAGAGAAGTAGTAAATCCATGTATCAGTACAACCTGGGCACTGACTGGCGAGGCCTGCTAAACTGGATCTCAGCATTTTAGTACTTTGTGCCAGCAGTGTGCTCTCAGTGCAGACAAATGAAAGAATAGCAAGCTACATTATGATGAGCACTGACAGAAGTTTGAGGAAAGTTCTTCCTTTATACCCAATGCTGTATATGTGTAATACTGTATATACATGTATACTGTACATACAGTACTGTATTATATAATTATAAAATATGCATGAAAATATAAATGAAAAAGGATGAACGAGACAAAGTTGATGTAAATGCTATTTTTAAAACATTCTTTTATTTTACTTTATTTAACAATAGTACAAGAAATAACTTCTTCCTATACCCCAAAGGATTGTCTAGCACTCCTACGCACCTTAGTTTGGAGACCACTAAACTACAGAACAGAAGGAGAGGATAAGGGCACTTGGTTTCTTTACTCCAGCGAAGAGGAGATCAAGGGAAGCATTTTTAAAAAATCCTTTTGTTACTTAAAGAAAGGTTGCAGGGCTAAGGAAATAAACTTCTCCACCAGGGCAGATGGTATAATAAAGTTCCACAACTTTTAGCCTGGGAGAGCTACCATAGTTATTAGAAAGCAATTCTTCACTGTTGGGTTTGTGCAGGACTGGAGTGGGTCCAACCAAAGAGTTTATTTAAACTCCACGTCTCAAAGCTGTCAAGATTGGCCAGGAAAAAACATAGTTGACCTGATGTAATATAAGGGACAGCCCTGTTTCAGGTTGGGCTAGATGATCCCCAGAAGCCTCTTCAAACTAGCATTCTCATGATTCCTTTAATTTTAAAGAAAAAAAAAAAAGAAAGAAAAGAAAGCTACTGTACATTTTGGTTGACCAGTGTGTCTGTACAGTGTGTACCAGGGTGTCTTATGCAAAAATGATTTTGTTGACTTTGACTAAAAGTCCATATCTTGTTTTTTCCAGCAATGTTCTGTAGCAGGTGTCTCAGATATCTAAAGAAGAGCTAGGAACAGAGTTCTAGGGTTCCCTAGAACTAGGGAAACAGAATGGTGGTATTTTTCTTAATGAAGTCTTAATCAGTGATTTGTAACTTATGAGACTTTCTGAACTAAAAGTATTATCTATTTGCTTTACAATTCCTGTCTAGTAGTATGGGTCTACCTAAAAATCTTTGAAAATCATCTATGATTGCTGATATTTTAGGATTTACAAGGCCTTTTGTAGCAATACCTTCTAACAAATAAAGGCAAATATATACTTATTATGCAAACAAAGTCTCATCAGCTGTTAAGTCATCGGGGGTTTTTTGTTTGTTTGCTTTTCTTCCTTTATCATCCATCTAAAGAGGAGTCTAAAGTGGGTATGAAGGTACATTTTTTTAATTCTATGCTGCTTTATATTTTCTGAATATTGATATATACTATTCTATAAGGATAGAGGTGTATCTAGAACGTATTGTAAATATCTGCTGTCAGCTATGCAGGAATACCAGTTACCAAATATGCAAACTGTTCTTTTATAACTTGGAACAATTTTCTTGGTAAGGAAATGGGAAGACTTAGTCACACACTTTTTGCTTATACAGGTATAGCTGTATGAACATTTCCTGCAAAGAGGAAAGAAGAAATGTACAATTTGTTGTTAGGGTATCAGAAAGTTATGTAATGTTCAGCTTTGAAACTAATGATTGAAAAAAGTGGATCAAAATGCACTCTCAATTTCTGTGAGTGATTCTACTTTCTCCACTTTAAAATCATATGGAAAGCAATATATATATAAATTTCCCATGGAACAGATTTTTGCTGGTAAATTGTAGATTTAAAGGTGTTTTTATTAGCATTTAATTTAAAGTATTGTCTTTATAATATACATTTCATATTAGCTTCTTCTTTTGGCAGTAGATACTATAATATACACCTGTTAAAATTTCCTGTCTGTCTGTAGCTAATTGTAGTTATTACTGTATTTTATAGCTTTCTGTATACTGAAGTTCTTAGAAACCTTATGTCCTCATTCCACAGCCTTTTATAGATTGAAATACAACTATCAATAAGGATTATAGAGATCCTGTTCCTTCACCTGAAGGACTGTGAAATACTTAGGTTTAAATACATGTACAGAGCTTTAAATGCATGGCTGACCTTCAAAATGAAGTAAAATGCAAAAATCAGATTGTATTTGTAAGCTTTGGGTTTGCATTGCTCAGAGGGAGGATTGTATTTTCACTAGGACATTTGAAGGGGCCTAAGAATAAAGTAAACATATTTCCTTTTTCTTCATTATAAAGGAAAGTTCATCTTCCATAGCTTTGCCATACTTCTTTTACACAGTTTTGGTAACTTACATAACTTAGGTAGCTCCCCTGCTTTGTAAGTATTAACCCTAAAACATCAGAAATACTTTAGTTTGCTATTGTGAGCTAACTTTTGATATTCAGTTGTGAAAGTAGAAACACCGAATTTTGAGAATGAAAAATTTACCAGGAAATTGGATGCTGGAAAATATGTCACATGTATCTTTAATAAAAAGTTAGCTTAGCTTGAACATTAACAAAAAGAGGAATTAGTTTAGTTAGTTATATAAATTTGCCAGATTGTGAAGTGATCTCAGTAGACCAGATCCCTCAGGCATCTCTGAGAGTTAATTGTACGTGTGTATGTGTATATCTGTAAATTGGCCATAATAATCTGACAGCATAGAAAGAAATGAATGAAAATATCAAATTAAACAAATTCAGGGTATACAGGGATTGTACAAAGTTATTATGCCTTCCTAAATGGAATAAACAAACAAAACTTTCTTGCTGAAGAGTTTTTTGTGAGTGTAGTCCTAGGGGTTGTTGGTTTGTGGTTTTTTTTTCCTTTCACTATTTGATGTCAGAAGTCGTTTGAGTCAAACAGTTTATGTCTTTCCATTAATAAAGTGCTGACCTTAAAACAAGGCTTCAGGGAAGCAGCGAGTGAGCCTATGATGAAAAATTAAGGAAGAAAAATCACTAAATTTCTACAGAAAAAATGTAGAACAAGTTATCACTATTTAAATCAGGTTTTCTGTGCTCACATAATCAGACCATGTCTCAGCGCATTTACAGTTTATACACACAGGCTCTGCCTGCATTGCAGTTATTCTTCAAAAAAGTACCAATCAGCCAAGATTTTGACATTACTGAAAATGTTTACTATTTGAAATGGTTTGAATTCTGCTTTCCCAGCAGCAATTGCTTTTGTCTGTGGTGTAATGTGACATATATATCTTAAGATGAATGGTTCAGAAAGATATTGTTTACTTTGTATATTCATGGCAATCTACTGAACATTAGCGTAATTCTAAGCTGCCCTGTTAGCTATTGGGAGAGAAAGAAAAGAGACAGCAACCACCTGTCAGTGTAGTAAACCAAGTGTGTGTTCTGTGCATTGCAACAGTCCACCAGGCAGGCAGCAGAACTGAAGAAGGATGTGGTTTCAGGGACAGGGTCTGCTAATTTAAGCTCTTCCTTCCTCTTCCCCAGAAAGGATCTAGGGCATCTGGAGACATTTTTATTGCCTGTAAAAGTTCTTCTTAATTTTGTTCCAAACTGTTTTTCTGCTGTTGCAAAAGATGAAGGAAATATGAATTGAGACTGAATTTGCTTTTCACATGATGAACAGGAAAGTGGAAGTGAAAAGCATGGTGACAGACTGCAGTTAACTTATGACACACAAGTATGAACGTGCTCAGATTGTTAACAAAAGCCTTAAATTGTGAGTCGGGCAGAGAAAATTTTGAGAACTATTTGAAATATCTGTTGTACTTTTCCTCAGTCAGCTTACTCTGTTAACTGAAAACTGAATAAAAATGGGAAACAGGAAAACACTGATCTAGGAAAAATAAGTAGGTAAGAGCATTTGGTTATTGAAACATTATTTTTCATGGATGTATGGATTTTTTTTTCATTTTGCTGAATATTTTCACAGCAGTTTAAAGCAAAAAAAGTAGTATTAACTGCTAGATTTTTATAGATTTTTTTGAAGATACAGGCAAAAAAAATGTATGTAACTTAAGTCTTTTAGGTATATTCTACTAATTTCCTTCCTTTCCCATTGCCAGCTATGTTTTTCTCCTTATCTGAGTCAGCTATACCCAAAATCCAGCTTTCTTAGCTAAGGTTATATCATTAAGCTTTTATAGTTTTCTGGGTTTATGTTTTGGTTGTTTGGTCAGGTTTGTTTTAGTTTTCTTTTGGAGGGGGGTCAGTGAAGTGGGTTCTTGGTTCTCTTTCTGTTGAGTGTTAGTTGGCTCAGATGACCTATATTTTTGCTTTTGTGTATGCATATGTATACGAGGGAAAATGCAAAGGTTGTTGCTTTTATGATTAAAAGCTTCAGGGCATACAAATTCTCATGTGAATAAAATTATGAAATGCAGTCTTATGACCCGCATTATCCCCTCAATAGGTTAAACTTTGTCTTGAAATTTCTTTTTCCCAATACATGGATAATTTCTATTGAGGAAACAGCAGGTTAGGGAGAACCTAATGGCAAAATGTGCTCTGCAACTTCAAAGAACAACAGCAGATGTTTTCATGAATTTGCTGTATTTCTCAAACTTTTTTATTGTCTTTGTGTTCCAGAAGCAGCTCTTACACCATGAAGATATTAAATTTTAGGCATTAGTCACATTAGATAACTCAATGGTTTTATTTGTACATCTGTGGTTTTCCACTGTGGGAGAAATCTTGCCACGTGAACAGGAAGAATGTAATTCCTGTCTTTTTACAGTAGAAAAGCAAACATATATTCATTGTGTATGTCTGTAAACAAAATTACCTGAGGCTGTGCTGTGTCCCTGAGGCCAAGTAATAAATTAACATGTCTGGTCTAAACTATCAGGTAGACAGCCTTGCTCAGCACACATCCTGCACAGTTCTCTGCCTCTGATATGTATATGCCCGTATTTTTTGTATTATGGCAGGTGTTGCTTGCCTGCTACAGCTGTGTCTTATCACATGATCATTTTTTGCATCCTCCCTGCCTCATTATCTGTATTGCCTCATGTTTTCCAGACAATCAAATCTTTTCTGCTGGAAGCAAGTGAAAGAAGCCTCCCTTTATCCACATTTCTCTGCTGCGTCTGCCACTTTCTGAACCTGTGCTACTTGACCGATTGCCATCCCACTGGAGTATGCTGAAAACAACCCAGAAGTCTCCACTGTGCCGTGCATACCTGTTATCCACATTATCAGCACTTACACACGGGACACGGCACCTTCCTCTGTGGCACAGCAGGTTGCTATGCAGATGTAATTTTTGACAGATTCTGCTCTATCTGTTGCAGTTGCTGTGGAATAATGTCTTCCTATTGCAGGACAGACCCTCTCCTACTGGTTCTGTCTATGGGCAGCAAGATTCTGTCCCCAAGACATGAACAAATTGCTCTCTTCACCTTCTCCTATTTGCAGGAACAGTGAAGTTGTCACTCACCAGAGTCTGACTTCAGGCCTGATCCCACTCCGACGCTTGACTCTTCCTCACTGGGAATCTCTAGAACCAACGTCCAATGCTTCTCATGGCATATGATGAATGTGAAAACAGAGCCTAGAATCGTTGGCATAGCAGTCTCAAATGGAGACAGTTCATCAAGTATTTACATCTTCCCTTCTCAGCATAATCTTGCTAATGTAAACAGTACTGCTGAGCAGCACTAGAGCAGTGGGTCAGGTTGCGCACCTAAATGTAGCAACATGCAGTGCTGTGATGGGGTGTTAATAGCCACCATGCCTTCTGCCAGGCTTCTTCCTACTTAATATTAATAGTGAGAGATTCATGGCATGTATTAGACCTCCTTAGCTTATACTCAGTTCTATACCAGAATTCACAAGGACTCAGTCTCTGTGTGTGCTTTTGACTCCTGCACAAGAAATAATGAACTATATTTTAGTCAGCCTGGACAATTGAAACCTAGGGACATTCCAAATAGGCATGCCATTATCTGTAGTGCCTACTGTGGATATTTCCTGGTCTCGGTTAATCCTCAGACCTTTCTGTGCATTGGGTGGGAGAATGCTATGAAGTGGGAACAAGCTGAAATTGCAAAGAACCATGTTGACATTCAGTATGGGCACTAATTGAGCATCAGGTCTCAGGTCCACACTTTGGCATTGTTCAATTTACTGATGTGGCCTTAGATGATGGGGAAAAGCTTCTCAGTAAGCACAATATGAAAACTTTTATTTAAAAAATCATCAACTTGGATTTTTTCCTCTAAAACTACATTCTGGGCAAGCTCTCTGGTTATAGTCTGCTTTGCTTTTGCTGAACCATCTTGCTGTGGAACTGTGGTAATATCAGGATTTCAGTTTCATTTGATCTTAGTTTTGCAATGGGTCTGAGTATAGTTTGAGAAATATACTCAAACTGCTATTTATGACAGTTATGGTGTAGTAAAATACTTTGGTCCTATCAGTTGTCTATATTAGCATTGATCACAAAATGACACTGGAGCCTTCTAAGCAAATAAAGCATAAATAAAGAACTCAGTCTCTGAGTTCTTTCACTTTGAAAGCTTCAAGAAGTTGGAAAATTGCTCGCTTGTCTAAGTGTTCATCTAATGAAATGTTCATCTTCTATCTTTTATTCATTTGCTTTTATTAATTTGATGAGAATTGCAGAGACATTTGTGTATAACCGCTATCCATTACAATTTTAAATATATCTTCTCAAACAAACAGAAGTGTCTACTGGGTAACAAACAGATTGTGATTTCTATGGGAAATCTTTGACTTCATAAAAGGCAGAACTGCTCTTTGGATGACATGAATTAAATGATACAAATTTAATGAAGCAGCATACACTAAACTGTGTGCTGAATTAGTCTGTCTTTCTTATTAGTAGGTTGCACAGGGACGGAAGCACTCGTCTGTCGGCCTGACCCCATCTCGAGGCAGGTGTGCTGCCTACTGGGAGCACAGATCAGGGATGTTACAGAGAGGCTGCCTGCTCTAGTAAGTTCCACAGACTATTACCTGCTCCTGGTGATCCATGTGGGTTCTAGGGATACAGATAGTAGTAGACTGGGGACCATAAGGAAAGACTACAGAGCCCTGGGAGAGGTGGATAGGGCCTCGAGCTCAGATAGTCTTTTCGTCAATTCTCCAGGACACAGGGGAGGACCAAATAAAGCTAGGAGGATTGGCGAGGTTAATAAATGGTTAAAAGGGTGGTGTCATAGTCAGGGGTTTGGGTGTCTTGAACGTAGGACTGAAGTTAGTAGGCCAGGTCTACTGGGGGCTGGTGGAGCTGCTCTGGTAAAGAAGGGGAAGAACAGTTTTGGTAGGAAGCTTTCCAGACTGGTCAAGAAGGCTTTAAACTAGATGTGTTGGGGCAGGGGGGCATCATTCCATCCCAACACACCCAGTCAGTTGCCAGAACCTAGAATAAATGCTCGGAACAATGTAGATATATTCCAGCTGCTCCAACCAACGAGCCGGCTTCAATTGGAGCTCGTCTCAGATGCCTCTATACAAACGCCTGTAGTATGGGGAACAAACAAGAGGAATTAGAGATGTGTGCACATCAAATTGGGGGTATGATAAAATAGGCATCACAGAAACATAGTGGGATGGCTCTCATGACTGGAGTGTTGGAATGGAAGGTTACATGCTCTTTAGAAAAGACAGGCCTGGCAGGCAGGGAGGGGGAGTTACCCTTTATGTCAGGGATAGGCTGGAGAGTATGGAGCTCTGTCTGGGGGCAGGTGAGCAGTTTACAGAGAGTTTGTGGGTCAGGGTTAAAAGGAAAACAGCCGTGGGAGACATTACTGTGGGGATCTGTTACAGACCACCTGATCAAGGAGAACCTGTGGATGAAGCACTCTACAGACAGATAGCAAAAGCCTCACGCTAAGTAAGATCTAAGTAAGATCTAAGTAAAAAGATGTGGGATACGACTTGCTGATCCAGTTAAAATAATCATTGTTGAGTTATTATATCTAACCACATGCCTTGGAGTTTGTATTAATAAAACATAAAACTGGTTGGTTGGTGTCATTTCATCTCAATTCAGTACAAGGGTATAATGAATTTGGTCATTGGTCCCAAGGGGATGGAGGTTGTCCTAAACAACTCCTTTCAGGTCGTGACACATCTTATAAATTCCCTTGCTTCCAAACTTGTTCTGCACCAGGTAAGATCTGTTTCTTGTCTTCCAGTTGAAGATTTATCTAATTGCCTCCTTGTATAGCTGTAAAAATACCTTCCCCTGCCTCACTAATCCATATCACTTTCTCCTATCCTATCCTTTCTATTTTGTACTGACCTCTGAACCCTAGACAGGGACAAAATTATGGATGTCTGATTCATACCTAGAAAGGCTAATTCCATAACTTGGTAAAGACAGGATGAAGACATTTGGGTTTTCTAGTGTCTATGCATACATTTCTCAGATGCCTTAATTTAGATTGTAAATCTTTTGTAGAAAAGTCTGGCATTGTTTTGTAAACTTGTCTGTTCCTGCAGAATCTTGCAAAAGCTGTATGCTGCAGAGAAATCTGCACATGAAATTTGGTGTGTTATTTCATGACTTTATATTTTCATCAATTAGGATCATGTCTTTTCTTTCTCAGAAGATTTCAAGTTTTGCTGCTATAGAAATAAGACAAATGGTGTAATATTGATATTTAGCATGTTCAGAACAAAGATTCTTCACAACTGCACCTCTTCAAGACACACAGCAGCTGATTAAAAAGTTTCAGGAACTGCCTCCCAAATAGCTTTCAAGAATAAGATTAAGCCACCAATTATTCCAAAAGAGTATCAGAAATAGATTATCTTTGCTTTGGTGTTATTGTCAAGATATCAATTTCCAGTAATATGTTTGATGTGAGATATTCTTCCCTATAGACCTGTTAGTGTGGGTTTTCATTGATGTTTTAATAAATTCATTAAAAAATGAATTGAAATGTACAATGAGACTCGAGGTTGTTATTAGTTTATTTTTTTGTGACACTGAATTTCCAAAAGCTGTTTAATTCTTGAGGTAGTATTATATCTGTATTTAAAACAAAACTAATACAAAACAAACAAACAAACAAACAAACAAACAAACCAACCAACAAAAAAAACCCCTAAACAAAGACACAGAATCACAGAACGGTTTGGGTTAGAAGGGACCATCAAAGATCATCTAGCTCAGTTGCCCTGTTATGGGCAAGGGCATCTTCCAATAGATTAGGTTGTTCAAAGCTAAATCCAACCTGGCCTTGAACACATCCAGGGATTTGACATCTACAACTTCTCTGGGCAACCTGTTCAATTATCCAAACACCCTCGTCATACAAAATCATAGCATCATCTAATCATAGAATGGTTAGGGTCAGAAAGGACCTTAAGACCATCTTGGTCAAATGCCGTGGGCAGGGACACCTCCCACTAGACCAGGTCACTCAAAGCCCTGTCCAACGTGGACCTCATGTGCGAGTCCAAATCTAAAACTCTTATTCTTTCAGTACAGGCCCTTGTAAAAAGTCTTTCTCCACCTTTGTTATAAGCCTCTTTGTATATTGAAAGGCTCCAATAGCGTCTCCTCTAAGCCTAGTTTTCTCCATTCTGATCAACCTGTCTTAGCCTTTCCTCACAGGAGAGCTGTTCCATCTCTCTGATCATTTTTGTGGTCCTCCTCTGAACCATCTTGAACAGGTATGTCTTTCCTGTGCTGTGGAACCCAGATCTGGATGCAGTACTCCAAGTGAGATCTCATGAGAGCAGAGTAGAGGAGCAGAATCACCTTCCTCAACCTGCTGGCCATGCTTCTTTTGGTGCAGCCCAGGATAAGCACTTTCTGGGCTGCAAGTGCACACTGCTGGGTCATGACCAACTTTTCATCCACCAGTACCCTCCGGTCCTTCTTTGCAGTGATGTTCTCAATCATTATCCAGTATGTATTAATAAATTGATAATATATAGAATCATAGAATCATAGAATAGTTAGGGTTGGAAAGGACCTCAAGATCATCTAGTTCCAACCCCCTTGCCATGGGCAGGGACACCTCACACTAAACCATCCCACACAAGGCTTCATCCAACCTGGCCTTGAACACCGTCAGTGATGGAGCATTCCCAGCTTCCCTGGGCAACCCATTCCAGTGCCTCACCACCCTAACAGGAAAGAATTTCTTCCTTATATCCAATTTAAACTTCCCCTGTTTAAGTTTTAACCCATTACCCCTTGTCCTGTCAACTACAGTCCCTGACAAAGAGTCCCTCCCCAGCATCCCTGTAGGCCCCCTTCAGATACTGGAAGGCTGCTAGGAGGTCCCCACGCAGCCTTCTCTTCTCCAGGCTGAACAGCCCCAACTTTCTCAGCCTGTCTTCATACGTGAGGTGCTCCAGTCCCCTGATCATCCTCGTGGCCCTCCTCTGGACTTGTTCCAACAATTCCATGTCCTTTTTATGTTGAGGACACCAGAACTGCACACCTACCTATAGAAATATTTGATGGTAGAAGTGGTTGTTAAGTTTTATTTCTAAAGCCTAGATCATTATTCAAACATGGGTTTAGCAACAACAAAAAAAAAAAAAAAAAAGTGCTGTCCCCCAAAATATTTTTTTCACACTGAATAACTAGGGTGTGCAGTGGTTCACCCAGCAGAACATTACCACCAGCCAAAATTCAAATTATGTGATGTAGCTGTAAACTGATCTTAACAATCCCCAACAAAACAACAACAACCAACCAAAAAAACAAAAAACCCAAAACCAAAAACCAAAACCAACCAAAACCCACAAGCATTGATAAACACGATTTCTTATTTGTGTGGGATCTTGTGGCACATAAATTCCCGACCTTTATGAAAATGCAGGACAGTATTTCCACAGAACTACACATGGTATTTAAATACACCTGACTTTTAATTTTCAGCTCACCAGCAGAAAAAAGAAAAACAAATGCTTTAAAATGGAAGAAGACGGTCTGCCGTCATCAAGATGATTTTTTATATTAGCCATTCTGACTGGGTTTTAGTCATTTTTCTGCTACTTTAAATATACCATATTTCAGATGCAAATCCTTAAGAAACTGCCCAACTAATTCATAAAGCCAAAGAAACTGGCAGTTAAAACATTGTTTAATAAGTAGCATATTGTCTATAGTGCAAAACTAAATTTAAATGGAAACAAGGTCAAATGCATCTTCTGTACCCATCTAGTCCCATCACGAGTGTTAGACACACAACCAACAAACAAAATAGCTATAGCAACTTAGCAACTCTAGCTTCTCTCATGGACATCAAACATTGTAAATCAGCATTGATGTGTACCCATGACCTACATTTTCTTGGTATCTGTTATTTATCTGTGTAGCTCTGATTGTCACAAGTTTCACTATGTACTCACAATATTTACTTACTCAGATTTTAGTAATATTCTAGTATAAAAGTAACAGATTAGCACTTTTTTCTTTAATTTCATAAATTCCCATCAAACTTTTGATTCCCTAGAGCAAGATATGTACATTTGCTGGTAGCCTTTTTTAACTCAATTCAAATCAAAGTATTCTGGTTCTGAGACAAAGTTTTCCAATGTATCTTTGAGTTAACCTATTTTGGGATTAAATGTCTTTTGCTTTGTCAAACATAACTAAACACACATATAGCTATTATCAGCTGTATTTTTTATCATAAAGTCACGTCTTTCTTTCCAAGTGAACTAAGACCCCAGAATTGGAAAATGGCTATGCATTAAAGTCCATTTTCCTCCTTAACCAAGTTAGGTTAGAAGAGTCACAGCTTTTAATAGCCTTGCGAAGTTCCTATCTTGTCAGCTGTAGCATTCTCTTTCCCAATTAAAATTAGGCAAATATTTTATACTGATCTTTAAAAAACAAAACAAAACAAAACCCAAACAAAAATAAACCACCAAATCATCTTGCTTAAATGAGCTAGGTTTCATTAAGTTGAATCTAGCTGCTGCAATGATGTATTTTCATTAAGGAAGACCAAACAGATTATGGAACATTGTATTTGTTTTGATCTAATGTGCATGTATGTCAAGAATATGTATTACCCAAGGATACTTTACAGTTGCTTCTGCAAAACTCTGTTAGAAAACAAGCAAACATAAAGTCCTCCTAGATACACCTTTACTCTGAAATATAAATTTGTTTACTGAATTTAGTTACCAATCTTCCTTCAGATGCCAAAGAAAGAGCTTTGGCATCCTATGAAGATGAATTATCAGTAACTCCCTTAACTGTCTTTCTCCAGGCCTTGAATCTTTGAATTCTGTTTACATATGTGCTTTATGAGTATTTCTAATGCACTGTCTTCGGAATATATGTTACTAAGGTCACTGGAGAACAGTTTCTATAGGCTCACACATTTGCTTGTATGTAAGATTACTTCCTCTTCTGACATTTTTCAGTGGATTAGAAGTAGGCAACTGCTTAAATAAACATACTGAGCCTAGAACCAAACCACCCTACACTAATGTAGAGCCTTTTTTTGAGTATGGTCAGTGGATGACACCTAACAGAAAAAGATCCTCTATACAGAACAAATTCAATATGACTAAACAGGAGGGTAAGGAAGATTTCTAGAAAATAGAAGATATGCTTCAAAAATCTGGACACAAGTCCAAATGACTACAATAGGGAGAACCAAACTGTGGCAGATCAAATATAAAAGCACTGTAAGGTTGTCCAAGATTTTGTGATATAGCTAGTAAAAAGAGACAAATCCAGCAAGAACTTCTCTTCTAGTTGCTTCAGGAATAAAAAGCCCACCAGGCCATCTATAGGGCCAGCTCCTGATCAAACTGCAAAAGGAACATTCAGATAATATAAGGTTACTGTGAAACACTAAAGGTATTCTTTGTTCATTGCAGAAGAAGTTTGAAATATTCCCACGCTGGCATCCTCCTACATGGGAACTCAGGGGATCTGTTGGAACATAAGGCAACTACAGAAGTCATCATCTAAAAAACAGATGAAAATGGAAGTAATAAGTTACCAGAATGATACATATAGCCTTCTATGAGGAAGTACCTAAGTGGATGGATGATGGTAGAGCAGTAGATGTGTTTTTTCTTGATTTCAGTAGGGCATTTGATACTGTCTCCCACAGCATCCTCATAGATAAGCTAAGGAAGTGGGCTTGATGATCAGGTAGTGAGGTGGATCAAGAGCTGGTTGAAGGGAAGAAGGCAGAGAGTTGTGGTCAATGGGGCAGAATCTAGCTGGAGGTCTGTGACTAGTGGAGTACCTCAGGGGTCGGTGCTGGGACCGGTGCTGTTTAATATTTTCATCAACGACCTGGATGAGGGAACTGAGTGTACCCTCAGCAAGTTTGCTGATGATACTAAACTGAGAGGAGTGGCTGACACACCAGAAGGCTGTGCTGCCATTCAGCGAGACCTGGACAGGCTGGAGAGTTGGGCGGGGAGAAATCTGATGAAATTCAACAAGGGCAAGTGTAGAGTCTTGCATCTGGGGAAGAAAAACCCCATGTACCAGTACAGGTTGGGGGCTGACCTGCTGGAAAGTAGCGAAGGGGAAAGGGACCTGGGGATCCTGGTGGATAGGAGGATGACCATGAGCCAGCAATGTGCTCTTGTGGCCAAAAAGGCTAATGGCATCCTAGGATGTATTAGAAAGGGTGTAGTTAGTAGGTCAAGAGAGGTTCTCCTCCCCCTCTATTCTGCCTTGGTGAGGCCGCATCTGGAATATTGTACCCAGTTCTGGGTCCCTCAGTTCAAGAAGGACAGGGAATTGCTTGAAAGAGTCCAGCGCAGAGCCACAAAGATGATTAAGGGAGTGGAACATCTCCCTTATGAGGAGAGGTTGAGGGAGCTGGGTCCCTTTAGCTTGGAGGAGACTGAGGGGTGACCTCATCAATGTTTACAAATTTGTAAAGGATGAGTGTCAGGATGATGGAGCTAGGTTTTTTTCAGTAATGTCCATTGATAGGACAAGGGGCAATGGGTCCCTTCCAACCCTTGGGATTCTGTCATTCGGAGGAAACTCCAGGAACAAACTTGCCAACAAAGTTTTCAAGCTGACAATCAGGTATTCTTTATTACAGCACCGGGAGACACGGGGGATAGCTCCTCCTAACGCGTGTCTTTCTGTGTTGCTACACCAGCCATCCTTATATAGTCCCTGGGCATACATACATTACATCATTTTCCAGAAAGTTCCCTGCATGCGTACAGAATTGTGGTGGTGGTCTCTGAGGGTCGTTGACTTCTTCCAACAATCTTCATCACTTCTGGCAGCCTCTGGAGCACGCGCAGTAGATGCTCATACCAGTTTAATTAGTTCATTAGCACCAGAGACATAATAATCCTCCTATCCTCCTACTTATCAGTTAGTTTAACTGTAGCCCACCTGCGCACCTGCCATTCACAGATACTCCTTATCCCTGTGTCCTATTCTTCTAGACTGTTTTTCTTAAAACTATGTCAACTATAACAATTTATCTTGTACAAGAATTCTCAGTATGTTCTCTAGCTGCACTCTTATTTTTTTCTATGTATCATGCACCTCAGTAATTTTCCATTGCTACTGTTACAAAGCCATCAAACTTAACATTACTTAAAACTGATTCTAAAGGTTTATATACTATATTTTGTAATTTTGTGGCCCCCTTGTCTCAGACGGCATAAGGAAGAGAATCAGTAACATGAAGGGAGGTAACCCATGTACTTAGCAAATAAATAGAAATTATATCCACGCATGCTTAAAGATGTGTGTAGAAAGTTTTGAAGGAAACAACTACGTTCAGAGGCTTGGAATGGAATATACAATATACAAGGAACAATTAAGCAGGCTAAAACTCTTCATTCTGGAAAAGAATGAATTTCTAGTGTTTTACTAGAGGATATAGAGTAAGATCACAACTATAAATATTAATTGCTCATCATATCCGTAAACCCTCTGGATAGCAGATCCCTTTCCTCCAGTGTGTCAACTGCACCACATAACTCAGTGTCATTAGCAAACTTGCTGTGGGTGCACTGAATCCCACTGACCGTGTCAGTGACAAAGATGTTAAACAGTGCAAGTCTCAATACCAGCCCCTGAGGAACACCAGTTGTCACTGATCTCCACTTGGACATCAGACTGTTGACCACAACTCTTTTGAGTGCAACTATCCTGCCAATTTCATGTCCACTGAGTAGTCCATCTGCCAAATCCATGCCCCTCTAATTTAAAGGCAAGGATGTCATGTGGGACAGCATCAAACGCTGTGCATCCAGGTAGATGACATAGGTCGCTTTTCTCTTATGCACCAATGCTGTAAACCCACGATACAAGGTCTAAATTTGTCAGGCATGATTTGCTCTTAATGAAGCCATGTTGGCTGTAACAAATCACCCGCCTATTGTCCATATATCTTATCTTGACAAATTATATTCTATTCTACTAAATCTAAACATCATTGCAGCGTGACAGACTGTTCTTTCTTCTTTCAGTGTTCCAGTGGGCATCAGGCAATCAGTTGCGAATTTCCTCCACTCAACGCTTTTTTCCTATTGTCCTGGCTTTGCAACTCTATTTTTCTAGACCTTCCAAAAACATTAGAATCTTGGTCTTTCCCATGTTTCAACTGAAGCACCATCAACTCTCAGAGACTAAGAGAAGTTTGCAGTTAGCACTATCTTTTGCACTGGTGGTTTAGATCAACAAATATGAATCTTATAGTATTACTTCTCTAGTAGCTAAATAATTCAAAGCACAGCAATAAAACGGTGTATCAGAAGAAAATCTGTCAAGTCTTCTCTTACTGTCTCCTGGACTTTTCTCATTCCACTCCTTTTCACCAGACGCAAAATTTCTGCACATGAATCACATCCTTGTTACCTGATGTGACAGGTAGATTTAGGTGGACAAGCTTCACCTAACTACAACATTCAAAACAGATTTATTCTAACCAATACCTCGGTCTGTTCAGTTCCATGATTAGGCATTTCTTCACCTAAGATGTATTCATAAAGTTTGATTGGGAAGGGTTTAAAATATAATTTGTACCTCCAAGAACCCCTGACCTCCTACAAAAAAAAAAAAACAAACAAAAAAAAAAAAACCACAAAAAAAAAACCCAGATTGTCCTAACTTCTGTTGCCTGTCCAATCAGAGAGGCTGTAGAAGGCCCACAAAGGACGCTGCATGAAAAAAATGGAAAACAGAATCTCAGTTTCCTGAAAAGTTAAAAAAAAGGCACTTGGAATTTTCAGTTTTGCACCTAAAAACCTGAAATATAAAATCATGTGGAAAAATACAAATGCATGAGTTAATAAACAGATGTTTTCTGTTTAGACGCTAAGGTGTTTTACAACAATGAACAACTTTTTAACTAGAACTTCCCATCCTTCCCTATTGTGGCCATGTTTCTGCTGCCAGAATGTAAGATAGCTACCCATTTACTAAACCTGTCATTGATAATTTGATGGATGTGCATTTTTTTTAACAGGATGAACATAAAGAAGAGGAGAAAGAGGAACTCTCTAATTAATTCATAAGAGTTTTAGTACATTCTGATCTTATTTGGGATCCACTCCAAGAAACATCTGAAACAACAGAAATATTCTTGAATGCAGTGGTAGTTGAATAAAACCTTTTAAAATAAATATGGATCTTCTCTGACACCACCCCTGTAAAATGATACTTCTGCAAAGTGATTTTGTCAAGAAGACTCTATATCCTTTTGATATACAATGGCAAGAAGCAATTAACATAATTAGTCCCAGTTCTCATTAAATAACTATGTAATTTTTTGTACAAGTAATTAAACTATTGCAATTTAATAAATCAAAGACACAAAACCTATCTAATTTATATTCATAGTTGCACTAGCTTTTCATTGCCTTTGGAGCCAGCTAGATTTTCCGACAAATTGTAAAAGTTTTAGTTATTCACATAGATTTTATTCACAACACTGTCAAGTGCCTTAAATTTTATTTCCACTGAGCAATCAGAAGACAAATTGGATAACCTTATATAGAACAACCATTCTAAATTTTTCCCAAAATTAGAAACTTATTAGTCTGAAAACTTATGTATAAATTTACTGGTGTGAAACTTACCTATACACTTATGTATAAATTTATGTATAAATTTGTACAAAATTCCAGTACCCAGTTACATTTAAGCAATTTCCAAATTATTTGCATCTCCATGTTTGGCGTAACTTATGGTATTCTTCAGTGTTTTACCTTGTCTAGCATAATTTATGTTCCACTGTATCATCTTCACTCGTGGTCTTCAACTGCAATATTGTTCATACAATGTTAACCTTAGACATAGTAGTGTGAAATAATTTTAGCTTACCTGCTAAGTGTTCTCTGATGAATATGACCATTCCTAATAAATGTTAAGATATTATCATATACTGATGGGTAGTCCAATTGCCAGATTCATTTAGCAGGTTCTTGTAATGTTTGACTCATTGGATTTTAGATTCAATGTAAATTTTTCTTTGCTCTAACGTGGATGGAATCAGCTAATTACTCATCATGAATAAGGACATATTCTATCTTTAGTTCCCTTATTGAGTTCCCTTTCCCTAACGAAAGATGATGTCAGCACAACTTATTTAATAAATGTACAAAGTTTATAAGCATTTAAGACAATGCAATTTAGAATTTAAAAAAACAAATTCCTTTCTGTCAGTGTTAAACAGTTAAACCAGTAGTTTGCTTATTGACATGTCATCTGCAGTGTATATCGTCAGCTGTATTAGGAAAAAAAATAAGATCCTTCACTGTACTCAGTTGCTGTTTCTAGAACTAAAGATCATCTTCTGATAAATCAGAAGATATATCATTCTGATCTTCCTCACCAGCTAACATTTCAAATTTGTGCTATTCTCAGATTTAGTAATTTTGTATTTACTCAAAAAAAATTGATGAAAAAAGAGCCTAGAATCAATCTCAACAAAAACATATAAAGAAAAAATCAATATGATTACTTTTTGAGATCTGTAGTAAACATAGAGGAAAAAATATAAATAGTAATGATTAAGTGATGAAAGGAAAAAGATTCCACCTTAGCTGTCTTCTGAACTGGTCTGAAGAAATTTTGTGGTTTTTTTCAGTATAAATACACATATTGAATCATATGAAGTTAATTTCACTTTTCTCTCTCACAGCTTAAGAATTTACAGGTATATATAGTAATAAAATTGGTAAACTTGTTTTCAATATACATGAAAATATTTCACATTGTTCAGTTTCTTTTCCAACTTAACTGTAGTATTTTGCACTTTAAAGTCCTTCAGATTTCCCTCTTACTGTTATCGTGGAAATTGAGTTTCAACACAGCATTGACTGACTTAAACCTATACACTGGGTTGTACAGTCATTGATTCTGTACTGCTAACACAAAATTGTGAAATGAAAGCTAAATAGGAAAGTAATTTGGAAATAAATATTTTTAAAAAGGATAAACAGTGCCCATCAGTCTCAGGTTTTAGTGGAAAAGCTATGCTACTTTAAGCTGTAAGAAATGTTTTGTTTCTTTTACTCAGTTGCACCTATAGAAATGATATTATGACATCTTAACATGAATTATTTTACTGTCATGTTTTATTCAGATTTCTATTTATCTGTATGATTTTAATGTACAACAAATACATAATACATTCATCACAATTTAACTCTGATTCTTTGGTATTGTATGATTTTCTAATGTCAAGATTAATTACTGAGATTCAGCTTCTGTAATGTCTAGTGATTAAAAATTTTTTGCATAATCACGGCCAATTCTGTAACATTGTAATTCTGAATGCAATTGAATGGGTAGAGAATATGTACATGCAGGAAGGGAAAGAAAGCAACAGATGTCATAAATGATCACAGCAGACTCCCAGATCTTCAGACTTAGCTAAATTGGAACGCTGAAGAGGGCAAGCTATCTGAGAAACAGTTTATGAAAGAGCGACCAGAGCACAGTGATTTGAATCAGAGCACAGAGAAGAGCTCAGATAAAGCCTTGTAGAAATACTTCCAGAATAAACATAGGTGTGTGTCTGATTAAAGAATGGGTTTTGAGAAGCTAAGAAAGCAAGTAATTAAACGCATAGGTAAAAAACAATTTCTGTCTTTGCTACATAGACTAAATCGACAATATAATTTGTGGCAGCTATAACAATACTTGTTGCTAATGTAGATTCTTATATATTCTTACTCCTCTAGAGTGTGATGGGGGTGGCTTGAAAATAGCAAATAATGAACAAACCTAAGTAATCCTTTACACACAGCCAAGGCTATAATGCCCATCTCACTTCCACTGTTTACAGAAGATATTGACCTTCAAGAATGACACTGTAGCACGTTGCTTTCGTGTGATTTTTGAAAATATCGGAGTAGCTGCTTGAGAAACAGAAATTAAATGCAAAATGATTTTTGAAGCCAGTTGAAACACAATGAAATTTTATAACTCCAGATTTGTATTATGGAAATATTCTAGCAAATATACTAGTTGTGATGAAGAAAAGTAACTACCCAAACCAAAACCAGCATGTATAGCTAAACGGTGTTTTTTTACATAAAATATTTCATCCTACCTGTTTCTTGTTTTTATTTTCAGTAGTAAAACTCAGAAAAGTTATTATTAGCATTAAACAGCTTGGTATTATTCAGCAGAAATCAGCACCTACATTTCAATGTTATTAACATGTAGTTACATTTTCAACAATATGCCTTCCTGTATCAAGTACACAAAAAAGAATAAAATGTCCACTCTTTCACAATACACTGTAGCTGTTTTGAAAAATCTGATGATCTCATGATTTATTTTATTAGATGTTACTGAATATAACCCAAACTAGATGCTTTCAGATGAAATAAGGAGGGATTTTATGTTTTTACACAACTGCCCAGAATAAATCTGAGTGAAATTTTTGCAATATTGCTTTTGTCCATTTTGGGAAGGGATGATCCCAGAAAACATAACTTCCAGAGCATATGCCAAAGTCATACAATTTTGCTCAAAATTCATACTGCAAATTAACTTAATACTTACTGAACTCTGACACCTAATTCCACAAAAGTAATATGTTCACAGCTATCTTTATTAAGCAGGTAAAAAACACAGTGATCTTTTAAAATGTAGAGGGATAAATTTCACAGGTTTGGAATTAAGCTCAGATATGTAAACTTTAAATGCAGCTGTCATCTGGAATTTTTATTCAGAATAAACTTTTAGAAAATATCTAATGATTTCTTTCATTATTAATTTCGCATATTTCTTCACAGTGTGACTAGTAAGTGTTGAATTTGGTTCTAGAAAAAAATTTCATGAAATGCAGCTGCTCTTGCTGGCAGAGTTTATTCAACAGTCCACATGTTCAATATCTCCACAAAAATGAAGGTACAGGACATTTAATCATATATTTTCAGTTATATCTCACTGCTCAGTTGTGCAAATTGAGATAAATTGATTGTAGGCATAAAAACATACAAATATTTTTACTCAGGACTTTCAGCTCCCTTTTAAAATTTATAACTACTTCTTCTCAATCTTTTTTTGACAGAAAATCAGTCTAATTTCTTGCAGTAGGGCAAGACATAGTTTGAGTGCCTATTGGTAATTAAAACTTATGCCCTTCCTCCTTCTGAATTATTCCACAAAATCAGAAGATTTCTATCTATTTGCAGTAAAATTGAAAACATTGCAACTTAATTATTTTACAGTTCTTATTCCCACATTCAGTTTTTGCTATAGTCTAGAGGAAAAAAATAACAATAAACCAACTTCAAGTGACTCACCTGTTCTGTACTGTGGTGGGTTGACACTGGCTGGATGACAGGTGACCTCCAAGGCCACTCTATCATGCCCCCTGATCAGCTGGCCATGGGAGAGAAAACGTAATAAAAGGTTTATGGGTCAAGATAAGGACAAGGAGAGATCACTCACTAATTGCCAGCAAAGGCAAAACTCTCGACTTGGGGAAATTAATTTATTAACAATCAAATCAGATTAGGGTAATAAGAAATAAAACCACATCTTCAAGCACCTTCCCCCCACCCTTTCTTTCCTTCCAGACTTAACTTTATACTGATTTCCATTATGTTCTCCCCGCAGTGGCAAAGGGGGGTGGCGAATGCGGGTTATGGTCAGTC
This sequence comes from Lathamus discolor, assembly GCF_037157495.1. Classification (NCBI taxonomy): domain Eukaryota; kingdom Metazoa; phylum Chordata; class Aves; order Psittaciformes; family Psittacidae; genus Lathamus; species Lathamus discolor. Next base: position 65,552,596 of record NC_088909.1, read on the forward strand.
CATCACACATTGTTTCTGCTGCTCCTTTCTTTTCTCTAGAGGAAGAGTCCTCGCACTCTTTCCCTGCTCCAGCATATCTCCCACAGGAGACAGTCCTCCATGAACTTCTCCAGGGCAAGTCCTTCCTATGGGCTGCAGTTCTTCCCAAAATGCTCCAGCATGGGTCTTTGCACAGGGTGCAGCTCTCCAGGAGCAGACTACTCCAGTGTGTGTCACCTGTGCAGTCACAAGTCCTGCCAGCAATCCTGCTCCAGCATAGGTTCCTCTGTCCATGGGACCACAGGTGCTGCCAGGAACCTGCTCCAGTGTGAGCTGCCCACAGGGCCCCTTCCTCCTTCAGGGAATGTCCACCTGCTTTGGTGTATGGTCCTCCACATGCTGCAGGGAGACAGCCTGCCCCACCACGGTCTGCACCATGAGCTGGAGAGGAATCTCTCCTCTAGTGCCTGGAACATTGCCTCCTCCTCCTTCATCACTGATCTTGGTGTCTGCAAGGCTGTTCTTCCACAAATTCTCACTTCTCTCTTTTGGCTACTGTTCCGCAGGAGGTTCCAAACTCACTCACTCTCACACACACACGCACACACACATTTCTTAAATATGTTATCAGGAACACACCACCACACTTGCTGATGGGCTCAGAACTGACCAGATGCAGGTCCATCTTGAAGACAAATGGCATTGGCTCTATCAGACACAGGGGAAACAATAGCAGCTTCTCACAGAGGCCACCCCTGTAGCCCCGCCAATACTAAAACTTTGCCACACAAACCCTGTACAGGGACCTGTGCTTAAATGCACATGTTGTGCTGCCTGTGGCATTGTTCAGTTCTGGGGTCTGCAGCACAAGAAGGACAGGGACCTATTGGAGAGAATCCAGAGAAGGGCCACAAAGATGATCAGAGGGCTGGAGCACCTCTATGAAAAGTGGCTGAGAGAGCTGGGCTTCTTCATCCTAGAGAAGAGAAGGCTCCAGGAAGATGGTATAGGAGCCTTTTAGTCCCCAGTGGGGGTCTACAAGAAATCTGCAGAGGGACTTTTTACAAGGGTATGTAGGGATATGACAAGGGGTAATGGCTCTAAATTGAAAGGGAGCAGATTTAGATTAGACATTAGGAAGAAACTTTTTACTTTGAGGGTGGTGAGAAACTAGAACAGGTTGCCCAGAGAAAGAGTGGCCGCCCCATTCCTGGAAGTGTTCAAGGCCAGGCTGGATGGGTTTTTGAGCAACCTGGTCTATTGGAAGATGTCCCTGCCCATGGCAGGAGGTTGGAACTAAAAGACCTTTAAAGCCCCTTCGAATCTATTCTATGATTCTACGAGTCTATGATCTCTGTAACATACTCTTTGACCTCTTTTCATCCTCTATGAGAATTCATATTTTGAGTATTTTATAATAAGATGGAAGAGATGAAAATACCATAGGAGACTCCATCTTGAACAGATGGGCATAAAGGTTTCTCCAATTCTCTTGCCAGCCAGAAAGAAGAAATATTCCTGATCACTCCTTTCTCAGATAATGCATATTTGAAACTCTTCCTCTTCACACTGGTTAACCTCATCCTGCTTGCATTGAACTTAAGCTAGTAAAAATCCACCTATGGATTTGTCTATCCACTGTAGAAGTCCCTATTATACGTTTAAGAAGAGTGATGTTGCAAGTGCATCACTGACATTTCAGTTGGTACTTTCTCATGTCTTCCTTACAGTTATGTTTAACAAGGAGGACTGAGTGAGGAAGGCTTCAGCAAGTATGCTTTCAACACAATGCATTGGTTAATATTCAAAGCAATGCTTTAATCAGCATTCATTAGCTTAGCGGTCATGCTGAAACACTCTAAACCTCTTATATTCCCATGGGAGTGAAACAGCAACAATCCTTTGGTGGCATCAAACCTTAAGTGCTCAGGGTCACATTTCTCAATATTTAGTCATTAAATTAATAAAACTTTGGTTATTGACAGCATACACAATTTGGAGCATAATGCCTACATTTTCATAAATTAGTCGCTTTTGTTGAACTACTAATATTCATATTGTTAACTCACAAGAAGATGTGATGATACCTGATTATATTGGAAGTCAAGTAAGATGTTCAAAAGGAAAGTAAATATATAAAGAACTAAGAACTGGCTGTGCTTTATTTTAGAAAAGCATAGATGTTTTTCCACAGTTTATTTTTCATAAAAAGAGCTCATGTCAGTACTGTGGGTTCATATATTATTTTTGGAAAACAAACTGTTGTGTCCTTTTCTGCAGATATCCAAATGTCATTTATCAATGTAAAAAGCTACATAAAATTTCCTTTAAACTAGTCCAAATATAAAAATATTCCCTGCATGTGTTCAGAAGTGAACTTGTGTTAACATGAAGAAGTCACTTCCAGTCTTTAGCAAAACTAGTATAAAATTTCTGCCATATGAATTTAAGAATAATTTGTATCAGCAAAGTTATGAAACACTGTAAAACTATATTTACACCCCTTTTCAACTTGGAAAAATATACTGTATTCATCTATTTTCATTTTGGTTTCTTCTTCATTTTCAGTGAAGAAGAATTTTACAGCAAAACCTGATTTGATCTATTATTATTTACTCTTTAAAAAATGTTAAAATATAGAAGGATTTTGTCTTTTAACAAGGCTATATTTCTCACTGATGGCAAATGTTTCCACCTTTCTTTGAAACATGTGCAGACACAAGTAATAAAATATTCTTTTCAGTTGGGAATAATATGACATTATGACCTTAATCTCCAAGTTTAAAAGTTCAAAAGGTTACTGATTTATTCTGAGCCAGTTATAAAATAATATAAAATAATTATGATGACTAATTTAACACAGCAGTTCAGCTCTTTCAAGAACAGAGTACAAAACATTTTTAGTTTAAATATTTACCTGGAGTAGTACAAAACAAGATCAAACACACAATCTACCAGAGTGTGTGGTATAAGAAGACAAATTAAATTCAAAGATTAGGACAAATTTCTTGCTTTAAGTTAGAGAAAGTTGTCCAATATTCAAGCCTTTATTGAAAAGCAGAAATTTGGGGTCATATTCTCTTGACCACTTATGGAGGGATGTGACACTGTTTGTCCTCTCTTATGCACTGCTGCTTGCTCTTTCAGAGCAACTTAGATACGGCTGCCTGTAAGGCCATACATCATGAGCTGAAGCTCTTCTCTACCTATACATTAGGAGACTAGCATCCACAGCTCATGGTCACCATACAACCAGTAATGCTGACCAGAGCTCAAGCTTCTGATGTACTTAACAAAGCAATAACTTTACCATGCAACAGTATCCTTATAGAGACATATCCTTATCACATGTCAGAGAAGATGTAGGTCTTGCAGTTTTGATGATGTAAGGCTCCTGGCACTAACCAAGTATCTTTGTCTAGGATATTCAGACCACTACTGTAATTAGCAGTGAGGAAATCCATTTCTGTTTACTGCCTATAAAACTGTATTTTCATCAGGCTTTGGAAACTGTTGGAGATTCCTTTTTTTTCATGCCCAGAAGAAAAAGTAACAATGTCTGTACAGCACAGTTTCTTTATCATGACCTCAGAGAAAAAAAAAAAAAAATTGTTATTGCACAGAATCATAGAATGGTTAGAATGGTAAGAAACCTTAAAGATTACCTAGTTCCTATCCCTGCTGCCATGGGCAGCAACATCTTCCACCTTCAAGGCAGGGATCACATTTCCAGAAAGTGAATAGGAGCAAATATTACACTACTAACTATGATAGGTGATGCTTCCTGCTTTGATATTTCCAGCCCAAGTCAAGGTTAGAAAACACAGATTAAGGTGGTTTACCACTTTCATGTCTTTTGCAGTTTTATTTTTCTAACTGGCAAGGTGGAGGGTGTTGCTTCAGTTCTTTCCACCTGCTTTTGGGTAACAGGCTATATATATATTTAATATATCCTACTTTCTTTAGCTAGTCTTCCATGCACAGATTAGCATTCCCAGTGACAGAACTTTTATTAATTAAAAAAGAAAAAAATAATGTGCCAAACAGCTACTTCCTAAAAGAATTGAAGCTGGGGAGATGTAACATCATGGAATCTACCAAAATCAGTGAAGCACAAGGTCAGCTGAGCAACTCTTGACAAAGAGGTATCAGATTTTTTATTTAACTCATTTTTCACTGTCAATCAGACTTGACAGGTAGCCATGCTGGAGAGGAAGGTTAGGCATGTTGACAGACTATTTTTAGGTCCAAGAGAAAACACATAACCTTTGCATATTAAGAAAAGCTTGCAAAAATACTCATTACTGTTAGCTTCACAGCCTGTACAGTAAATTGCAATAATTTGCACGGTTACTATTGTTTCCCCTGAAAACTAGTTTTGCAATGTTTTGCAATGTTTTATGCAAAACCATAAAAGCTGTTTTTTTAAAGCTTAGGATCATATTCTTGAGAATTTTCAAGTACACAATCTATTACTGATCAAATAAATACTCAATAGTGTTATGCTAACTAGTTCTAGGAACATAGCAGAAATAAATGTTGCATTATTTGCAAATTATTCTGTTTAGCTGGACAAAGTAGGATTACTTTAGTTCCAGGCAAGCCTAACAGCTGAGAGTGCTGACAGGGGAGACTAGTATAGGTGATACTGTACTGGGTGTCTGCTATAAGTCATCTGGTCAAGAAGAGCAGATGGATGAGGTCTTCCACATAAAGCCTGAAGTAGTCTTAAGTTTGCAGGTCTTGATCCCACTAGGGAAATCTATTAACTGCTGAAGAAACAACACTGCAGGGCACAAGCAATCAAGAAGGCTCCTAAAGAGCATTGACAGTATGTGCCTGACAAAAGTGGCAGAGGAAACAAGAGAGGTGCTCTAACAGACTACATAGTCATAAACAAGGAGAGGTTTGCCAGTGATGTTAAGGTCAAAAGCAGCCTTTGACTACAGTGACTGTGCCATGTGAAGTTCAGGATGTTGAGAGAAGAGTGAAGGGCAAAATACAAAATCACAACTTTGGACTTTTAAGTGTGCTCCAGTTTAAGCCCAGTTGGTAACTCAGAACCACGCAGTCACTCGTTCACTGCTACCCAGAGGGATGGGGAGGAGAATGAAAGAATGTAACTCCCATGGGTTGAGATAAGAAGAGTCCATTAACTAAGGTATAACACAAACCACTACTGCTACCACCAATAATAATAATGATAAGGGAAATAACAAGGGGAGCAAACATGAAACTAAAAGGGGAAAGGAAAAAAGAAATAAACACAAGTGATGCACAATACAATTGCTCACCACTCACTGACTGACCCGAGCATTGATCTGGGCCTTCCAGGTAACTCCCCCAGTTTCTATACTGGACATGACGTGCTGTGGTATGGAATACCCCTTTGGCTAGTTCGGGTCAGGTGTCCTGTCTCTGCTTCTGCCCGGCTTCTTCTGCCCCTCCTCACAGGCAGAGCATGAGAGACTGAAAAGTCCTTAATCGAAGTAAACATTACATTGCAACAACTAAAAACGTTGTGCTATCAGCATTGTTCTCAGACTTAAGAAAAAACACAGCACTACACCAGCTACTAAGAAGGAGAAAAATAACTGCTACAGCCAAACCCAGGACAAAGTGATATGCTTGAAGGAGTCCCACTGGATAAATCCCAGGAAGGTAGAGTGGGACAAAAAAACCTGGTTGGTATTAAAGAGTCACTCCCTCCAAGATCAAGAGTTGGCAACTCCAGTGCATGAGAAATTGTGCAAAGATGTTAGGAAGCCTGCATGGATGATCAAGAACCTCCTTACGAGACTCAAAAATAAAAGGGCATTCAAAACGTAGAAGCAGGGACAGGTATTCTGGGAGAAATATGAAGACACTAAGTGAACATGCAGAGGGATGCATGAGTAGGAAAGCCGAAATGTACAGAGGGTTGAATCTGGCAAGGGATGCCAAATGCAACAAGAAGGGCTTCTCTAAATTCATCAGTAGTAAAGAGAAGAGAAAACTGGGCCCACGCTGAATGAGGTAAGAAACCTGGTGACCCACAATACAGGAAAATGCTCAGGTACTGAATGTGCCTTTGCCTCAGTCTCTATCAAAAATACCAGCTATTGGAAATCCCACGTTCCAGAAACCAGGGGCAAAGTCTGGATCAAGGAAAATACACTCGTGGTAGAAGAGGATTATCTTAAAGAATTCTTTAGCAAACTGGGACTATATGAACTCCTGTGTGCTGAGGGTGTGTACCTATGAGTGCTGAAGGATTTGGCTGATGTCTTTGTGAGACCCCCCCAAAAATCTTTAAAAAGACTTGGCAACTACAAAAGATGCCTTCAGACTAAAGGAAAGAAAAATCCCTCCAATCTCCCAAAAGAGGAAGAAGGAGAATCTAGAGAGAAATAGGCTGGTCATTTTCTCCAGGATCTTTCAGTGCTCAAACCGTTAATTCTAGATACCAGTACCAGGCACATTTCCAGCCTGCTGAGTCCAGCAAAGGGCCACAGAGGTGATGAAGGCAGTGGAGGAGGACATGGCATCAGGTGCTGAGGAAGACATGGGGGAGAGTAGCTCTGCTGCAAGGCATGGCAGCACAAGCCAGTGAGCCAGCCACCCTAGGAAGGGCCAAAAAAGTAAAGGAATTGCAAAACAGTTTGGTCACCATTATAGGAAACCTGTGGCATTTTAACTGACCAAATACTATCTAATCTAATAACATAAATAGTTTCTCGTCTCTAGTATGAATCACATCTACAAGGAGTCTCAGTGAGTGCTCTATATACAAAATTGCAAATAGCCACCATGCTTCACTTTTTCAGAAAAGTCAAGAATTAGTAAATTTAGGTTTTCCCATAAACGGGAGTAAGATTATATTTTCAAAATCCATTTTTATTGGACAATAAATAATGGCTAGGACTCACATGTAATACTTCATGGAAACACTGCAGAAGCCCAGCTAGTGGATATAAATTCCACCTCAGGTGTAGTTATATTTCATCATTTGCTGATCTACAAAATTGACATTGTTTGCTCATTTTACTCTGTACTGGATTAAAGTCTTGCTACTAACTGTGTAAGAACATTCAGTTAATTGCACATTTTACCTTAAAATTGCCCAGTGGCATGTTTTATTTTGCTAAATAAAGCCCTTTTGTACACAGTAACATCTGGGATCTTGTTGGTTGCAGTGATTTTCCTCACATTATTAATTTTACATTGATACAAAATGTGCTATAGGTAGAGCAATTTATTAAAGCAGTTATGTAGAGAAATTGGTATTGAGAGATGTGGTTGCTTTTCTCTACAATATACTGTAATATACCTAATTATGTCACTTATATGGTTGATTAATATATAATTAGAGGTAGTTATTGTATCATAGCATCATGCAATTATTTATTTAGGTTGGAAAAGACCTTTAAGATCATCAAATTAACCCAACCCTGCCAAGACCACAACTAGACATAAAGATGAATGTTATTTATTATATATTTGGTTATAATTCCATGTAAAGCATTGTTTTATGGTGCAATGACCTGCAATGTAACTTTCATACAGGTTCTACCACTTTTACAAAAAAAAACAAATAGTAGTAGAAACTTTGTTAAATGCAGAAATAATACAGATATGTTCATTTAAACACTCTGAACTAACTTTCATGAGATCTGATGGTTTACTTGTGGTGTATCATTCTATGATAGAATCACAGACCTGTTTGGTTTGGAAGGGACCTTAAAGATCATCTAGTTCCAACTGCCCTGCCATGAGCAGGGATGTCTTCCACTGGACCAGATTGCTCATGCCCTGTCCAGCCTGGCCCTGAACACTTCCAGGGATGGGGCAGCCACAGCTTCTCTGGGCAACCTGTTCCAGTGTTTCACAACCCTCACGGTAAAGAACTTCTTCTTAACACCTAGTCTTAATTCACCCTTTTTCAGCTGAAAACCATTCCCTTGTCCTATCCCTACATGTTCTTGTAAAAAGTCCCTCTCCAGATTTTTTGTAGGTGCCTTTCAGGTATTAGAAGACTGTTATAAGTTCTCCTTGCAGTTTTCTCATCTAAACAACCCCAACTGTCTCAGCCTGTCTTCACAGAAGTGCTTTAGCTCTCTGATCATCCTGTTTTCATAAGAGAGGTACTCTAGCCCTCTGATCATCTTTACAGCCCTCCTCTATATGCACCTGAGCATGTCCATTTCCCTCATGAGACAGAAAAAAAAATAAATTAGTTGCTTCTAATGAGTATGGACTTGCAGAATCAAAAGGTATGTTGCTTGTTTGTGATGTTGTTAGCATCACAGAATAGCAGACTTCTCCATTTAAATACTAAATATAAAAAAAAAAGTTCCTTGCAAAGTAAGATTCATTTTAACCTGGTTTACAAATCTCTCTAGACTTCGGTGTATCTTTCAATATTCCACACTGCTGTTAGTGCAGTACTGCATTAATATTTTAACATAACCAAAAAGTATTCAGAATACCTACAGTACTGAATACAAAGCAGTTCTCAAATGCAGATATAGCTGATGAATATTAGTAGAAAGATCTATTTGTATCCCAAGAAGCTGTCCATAAAAATATTCTCACAAAGAACACTGAAAGTATTGGGAAATATCTACATAATACCTGACATATTGAATATAATGAGGATATGAATTCACTGGTTTGCTGCATAGATACCGAGAGATAATGCAGCAGCATTAACATATTACTAAATAATTATAGCTTTTTCTAATAGAGATACTGTGTTGACACTGATAAATAACACATATTATATCGTGGTGATAAAGTAATCAACTTATGTCACCAGCATCGTCATATTACTTGTTATTACACTCTGGGTTAACAAATCTCTTCCTAATAACTGCTGAATATTCAGAAGGGCATCTTTAACAGCTGCAATTAAAATGTTTTAAATGCCTCTTAAAACCTCTAATGAGAATTATTGTTGTGGCTAGAGCAACTAAGCTTTGCTTTCTATGGACATGTAGATTTTCTTCACAGCCACTCTTCTCCAGGGAGTGTGCAACTGATCTAATTGCTAGGAGGTGAAAGGTTAATAGAATCACAAAAGTAATTGTGTATTGGGAAGAACATTCAATCACTATTTTTGGTTCCTTCACACTAGATTGCTGACAGGCAAAATTTAATTAGAAAGTAAACATATGCTTCCTATCTAGTGCTAAAATTATCTACTAGCAACCTTCAATGAGAAAGGTTGCTAATATTCAGGTTCTGGTATTTTTTTAATAGGGATTTTTACCAATCTGAAAAAAACATGATGCAGGCCAAATGGAAGGAATTTTCAAACCCTGTAATCTTAACATCTTGGATTATGCCATATGCTCTGATAAACATATTTAAGAACCAGAAGAGGGAGTAAGGTGCTCAGTTGTCATATATACCCCAGAGGACTGATTAGAGACATTGCTGTCACTGACTCTTCTGACCACAAGTTTGCAGAATACTGTTTCTTCTCACAAGATTTCTATAAGAAACAATTTGTGAATTGAGAGCAATTCTTTAAAGTCTTTGAGTTTCAGGTGCAGATCGAAACTCAAAGTACTCAATTCGTCATTTAAATAACTGAAAGTTTGGCTCAAATTCAGTAACTACCAACGCTGCTTCCTCCTATCCCTGTTAAGACATTTATTAATTCTAGTACTGTGCAGGTAAGGCAGGTGTATTCTAAGGCCATTGTCTATACTTCACTCAAAGTTGGTGTCTTTTTTATCAGCAATTTCTTGTTCAAGGTTAGGAAGATATGCATCTTTAATAAATGGAAATGTGGGATTTCATGGACTCTGTGTGCAGAAAATAAAAATAATGAAGGTTATATGTTGCTAGTTGTATTTTGGCTTTGCATATTGATATCCAAGCAATCTAAAATTCAGTAAGTAATTAAAAAGAAAGGCAAATTTTCCCTTTCTCAGTAAGTGTATTACCTATGTGCCTTTGTCATCCAGTAAGAAAATGAAGTTTGAGAACAGGACCAGGAATGGGTAAAACTGTAACTGAAATGAAGTCTGAGTCATGTTGGTATCATATTAGTATTTTGGAAAACCATGTTTAAAATACTTTAAAAATGCAAACAGCATCCAAAGATGCTACTCAAAGAATATCACTGAAAAAAAAATTACTGTGTATTGTAAACAACCATTTCCTTTCAGTTTTAGGCTTGTTTGTGGTAGGTTACTCTTGTCCCACATCAGCCAAAATATTCTGGAATATACCAGGAGTGTCATTAAATCACTGATACCCAGTTCAGACTTCTTCCATATTTGTGGAATTCATCTGCAAATTGCTCTTTCCATGTAGTTGCTTACAGAAGCATTTACATAGGTAATGAACTTTCACACCAATTTATCCTGTTTCTAATTATTCAAGTTGAGCTATAAATGCTATAGCTGGTTAACCTCTAAAATCTGATGGATTCTATGTTCACACTAGTCACTCTATCTTCTTAGGTTTGATGTGACATACTTTCTTTCATTTGTCCTTGTTTTATAGGCTTGGAACCAAATTGATGCTTTGAGGACTGGACCTTAGAAACCACCACTGTGATTAAAAATGGGAAAGATAACTGGGACACAAACAGAGAATGAGTAGTGGATCCTTGCTTGCTCTGCTTTCTTCTGTGCCATCATACTCTAGCTCTACAGTGCTCTGACTCATTAACAATTTATGTACCCAACAACAGCTCCTGACACGTCTCTCCCATTAGTTGGCATTCATGATACTGCTGAAGGACTGCAATGACACTAGCTAATATTGCCTTCAAAATTATGTTTGTGTCTTGCCAAAGTTCTCAGGGGGGAGGAGAGTTTTGAAACATATATGTTATTAAATCATATTAAATCAAGCATGGAACACTACTTCAGCAAAATATTCTGCATGTATTTAGCTATAATCCACAGATCTTTGCAAACTATGATTTTTTAAAGTATGCTTTTGATGTCCATGGCAATAAACCATAAGGCTGCTTGAATTTTTTTAAACAGAAAGTTCCAGGAACTGTGGAGTACTTGTATTATTGTTTATGGTAATTCCCTAAAACTTATAACTTATACTCAGAAGTATACTTCTGGGACACTCTTCTTGCCATCTGGGGTTTCAAGCTTTTACCTGATGCCGCAGATGCATACCAGAAGCCTTCAAGGTCACCAGCAGTTGCCTGGAGATGTCACATCCCACCTATGAGAAGGGGAGAGTGACTAGGACAAGCAAATCCCTGCAGCGTGGATTGAGGTGAGGTAACATTTAAGGTCCATACATAAACACCAAATTTAATGGACAAATATTCTGTAAACTTTAGCCTTCTTACAACTGTATTCCACCTAAGCTATGTGGGTTTATGAGAAGTCAAGGTAGGCCTTGTGTTACCAATTTTAAGAAAAAAGAGAGAAAAGAAAAAGGGGGTGAGAGGGTGGGGTGAAAGAGACTGGGAGATCGTCAGTCTTCAATCCATCATCAAACCTCCCACTGCGGGTGTTCAGTGTAGAGAAGAGTGCACCAGAGGTTTGCGTGTGCCGCATTTATTGGCTGTAGTTCCTGTACTTCTGTAACCTTTTCTCACCTTGATTTCAGGAGTGGGTGAGACACCAGTCAGTCAAGAGAAGTGGTATCAAGCCCCTCCCCATGACTCCCCTTTTCTACTTCCATAATCTTCCCTTTGGGCAATGTCTAGGCTCACAGCACAGTCACCCTTACAGAAGGTTACTTGATTTTTCAAGCCTTTGTGATGGTGTATGTCTGGCTTGTATTCAAATGCAAATGCATTCTATTCTTTCAAGTCTTACTTTTAAAAATCATCAAATTTTTGAATGATAGAAGCCTTTTTGTAATCCTGTTTCCTTACATCACCTGTAATACCAGGTAAAGAGCAATGGCACATAAGCATTTGCCTGTAATATCCAAACCATACAGCATATTTACAAAACTCTTCAAAAAACAAAACAACACCCACAGTTTAACTGAAGGTAAAACAGAAATACCTCTTCTTTTCCTGAAAAGGTGGCTATCATGGTTTTAGCCTCTACATAGGCATCTTCATTTTGTGGACTTTAGAAGTAATCTGTACAGATCTTTCAGAGGTTTTACACTGATACTCATTCACTACAAAAATCTTTTTTTTTTTCTCTCCACCTTTCCCAGTAAAGGATGTTCTTCCTTTTTAAATTACTTGTTTATCTGCCATATTTACTTTTACGTTTGTTAAATTAGGAGTCCCTACCTGCATTTCACCCCTAAAAAGCAACATTTTTTCAGGTAGATGTAAAACTCCCTCTTTTCCGTTTCATAACTATTTAGCATTCTTCAATGCAATTTATCCTTCACAAGAGCTTATAGTATCTTTTTGTAGATTAGAACAATATATGATGCAAACATCTAAACAGGGTAAAGAAAGAGTTTCCTTCTGTCTAATGCAGTAAAATAGAAAACAAACAAACAAACAAACAAACCCCCCCAAATCTCCAAGCAAACAAAATGTAATCCAGATGTTGTTACATTCAGTTCAGAAATTGAGTCTTTGCTGCTTTTTCACTCCTTATGAAAAGGTAACAATTTTTTTTCCTGAGTACTTTAAAACCTTGTCTGGTTTTGTGTCTCTCAACTAACACGTTTTCCTACAGTTAGCCTTACCAATAGATGGAAATGACATAAATATTTATGGCTACATTTAAAATTTAAAAGTCAGCTAATGATTTTGATATCTTACTCCAAAGAATTAAAAAAAGTAATAATAAACAATAGTTACATTCTTAAGTTATTGTGTAGATTCCACTTCAAACAATAAACATAGGCTGTCAATGTAAAATAACATTCAAAAAAGTAACCTGAAAAATAGATAGAAAGATTAACCAGCTACCATCTTTAGCTCAAAACAATGCATATAAAACTGACTCTTCAAACCTTGGCTGAAGGTTACACAAACTTTCTTATTCACTTAAATATGATTTTTATTCATGCCTGAAATTTATGACCCTGGCCTGTGCTGCCTCAATGCACAATCAGACACTCCTGCTCCTATAGAATCATTCTGACTATCTTCAGCTTCTGAGAACAATAACTGTTTTTGCAGCTGATGAAGCAGAATTTCAGGACGATGTTCGCTGGACCACTCATCCACCCCCAGCCCTGTCAAACTTGTCCTTAGCACTAATGTGCTGATCCTGCAGTCTTTCTGCTGAAATACCACATGGTGCAAATTTGTTAGAGTACAATAGAGAACTGGAGTTAATTGTCAAAAAAATGGCCACATACATAGAGGCCTGATTCGAAAGGGAATGGAAATCTGATGCTTAAATCATTGTGTACTTCTTCTGAAAATTTCTTTTATTTATAGATGTATATGTACTATTTAATTATGTTACCTGATCTTTAATATATACGTATATCCATAACTTCTTTATAGGTTATATTACTTCAGGTTTTATGCCTTCAATAATTTTCCCCAAGCTAAGAATACTTGGTACAATTCTATTAGTTTAAGATTATAGAAGCTGATGAAAACCTAGATGTTCCTGGAAAGAGTCCAGGGAACCATCAGAGCTTTTCCCATGCAAGCATTTATTAGAAAAGTCTCTCAACAGTCACTCTTGGACATTCTGTGTACATTTTGACAGCACCAGAAGAGGATACAGGGCTTATTTCTCCTTTCATTTACAATACAATAACTTCTAAATGATTGATAATTATTCCCCTGTGCATTATCCTAAGCAAAAGGGACAGTCAGGCTCTGTCTGTACACATAGCTAACCTTCAAACAGCATGCTCACCTGGCATAGAGTTCTGTGATCTGAGAAGGAGCAATCTCACCCCACATAAATATTCCAAAAGGATAGTACCCTCCAAAATGCTATTTTTCCAATTTCATTCTTTTGGTTCACTACAAAAGATTTTGATGAACACAGTCAAACTTATTGTTCCTAGTTTCAAGAGATCACAAAGGGAATAAGAACCAAGAAGAAGTCACACTGGATTAATATAGTTTAAGAACAGAGAACTATGATTTGTGGATGAAGCAGCAAGACAACTGGGACAAATTCCAGTAACGAGTTATAATTAAACTCCCTAGAAACAGTATCAGAGAAATCTACTCTCAACAGATACTTTACTTCATAACAATATTCAAGTAGAAAACATAAAAAAGGGACTGCTACCTGGCAGTATGCTTGGAATGCTTTACAGGACACTCTTCAAATCTTTTATCAGCAGGGTCTCACTTAATGCAGGTGGGTTTTTACTGCCATGTATATATAAGGCACCTTATTACTATGTGTTCTGCATGCTTCTGTTTATCTTACTTAGATCAAAATTTTGAAGTCTGTACCCTGCATTTATTTGAGAGTTGGGAGAGGTTAGAAAGAAGAACTCAGCCTGGTAAGTCTTTACTTATCATAGAATCATAGAATAGTTAGGGTTGGAAAGGACCTCAAGATCATTTAGTTCCAACCACCCCGCCATGGGCAGGGACACCTCACACTAAACCATCTCACCCAAGGCTTTGTCCAACCTGTCCTTGAACACTGCCAGGGATGAAGCATTCACAACCTCCCTGGGCAACCGATTCCAGTGCCTCACCCCCATAACAGGAAAGAATTTCCTCCTTATATCCAATCTAAATTTCCCCTGTTTAAGTTTTAACCCGTTACCCCTTGTCCTGTCACTACAGTCATAGAATCATAGAATAGTTAGGGTTGGAAAGGACCTCAAGATCATCTAGTTCCAACCCCCTTGCCATGGGCAGGGACACCTCACACTAAACCATCCCACACAAGGCATCATCCAACCTGGCCTTGAACACTGCCAGGGATGGAGAACTCACAACCTCCCTGGGCAACCGATTCCAGTGTCTCACCACCCTAACAGGAAAGAATTTCCTCCTTATATCCAATCTAAACTTCCCCTGTTTAAGTTTGAACCCATTACCCCTTGTCCTGTCACTACAGTCCCTGACGAAGAGTCCCTCCCCAGCATCCCTATAGGTCCCCTTCAGATACTGGAAGGCTGCTATTAGGTCCCCACGCAGCCTTCTCTTCTCCAGGCTGAACAGCCCCAACTTTCTCAGCCTGTCTTCATACGGGAGGTGCTCCAGTCCCCTGGTCATCCTCGTGGCCCTCCTCTGGACTTGTTCCAACAGTTCCATGTCCTTTTTATGTTGAGGACACCAGAACTGCACACAATACTCCAGGTGAGGTCTCACAAGAGCAGAGTAGAGGGGCAGGATCACCTCCTTCGACTTGCTGGTCACGCTCCTTTTGATGCAGCCCAGGATACGGTTGGCTTTCTGGGCTGTGAGCGCACACTGCTGGCTCATGTTCATTTTCTCATCGACCAGCACCCCCAAGTCCTTCTCTGCAGGGCTGCTCTGAATCTCTTCTCTGCCCAATCTGTAGCTGTACCTGGGATTTCTCTGACCCAGGTGTAGGACCTTGCACTTTTCATGGTTGAACTTCATAAGGTTGGCATTAGCCCACCTCACAAATGTGTCGAGGTCCCTCTGGATGGCATTCCTTCCCTCCAGCGTACCAACAGAACCACACAGCTTGGTGTCATCGACAAACTTGCTGAGGGCACAATCAATCCCACTGTCCATTTCACCAACAAAGATGTTAAACAAGGCCAGTCTCAACACCGATCCCTGAGGGACACCACTCTTTACTGCTCTCCAGCAGGACATTGAGCCATTGACCACAACCCTTTGTGTGCGGCCATCCAGCCAGTTCTTTATCCACCGAGTGGTCCACCTATCAAACTGATATCTCTCCAATTTAGAGACAAGGGTGTTGTGTGGGACAGTGTCGAAAGCTTTGCACAAGTCCAGGTAGATGACATCACCTGCTCTACCCCTGTCTATCAGTTCTGTAGCCCCATCATAGAAGGCCACCAAACTGCTCAGGCAGGATTTCCCCTTAGTGAAGCCATACTGGCTGTCACCAAGCACCTTGTTTTTCATGTGCCTTAGCATGCTGTCCAGAAGAATGTGCTCCAAGATTTTGCCAGGCACAGAGGTGAGACTGACTGCTCTGTAATTCTCCAGGTCTTCCATTTTCCCCTTCTTGAAAATGGGGGTTATATTACACTTTTTCCAGTCATCAGGAACTTCACCTGACTGCCATGATTTTTCAAATATGATGGCCAGTGGCTTAGCAACTTCATTCGCCAGCTCCTTCAGGACCTGCAGATGGATTCCATCAGGTCCCACAGACTTGTGAGCGTTCAGATTTTTAAGATGGTCTCGAACCAGATCCTCTCCTACAGTGGGCCCAAGGTCTTCATTCTCATAGGCCCTGCGTCTACCTTCTAAGACCTGGCTGGTGCAGTCAGAGCCGTTGCCAGTGAAGACCAAGGCAAAGAAGTCATTCAGAACCTCAGCTTTTTCCAAATCCTGTGTAGTCAGTTCTCGCAAAAGATTCCTCATGGGGCCTATGTTGTCCCTAGTTTGTTTTTTGTTTGCTACGTACCTGTAGAATCCCTTCCTGTTATCTTTAACATCCCTGGCTAGGTTTAATTCTAACTGGGCCTTAGCCTTCCTAACCTGGTCCCTAGCTTCCCGGACAACATCCCTGTACTCTACCCAGGCCGCCTGTCCTTGCTTCCATTTTTTATAAGCCTCTTTTTTCCTTTGGATTTTCCTCAGCAGCTCCTTATCCATCCAAGGAGGTCTCCTGGCCCTTTTGCTGCACTTCCTTCTAGTTGGGATGCTGCACTCCTGAGCTTGTAGCATGTGATCCTTGAATATCAACCAACAGTCTTGGGCCCCCCTGCCCTCCAGGGCTATATCCCATGGAACCTTACTAAGCAGGCTCCTGAAGAGGCCAGAGTCTGCTCTTTTGAAGTCCGGTGCAGTGAGCTTGCTACACACTCTTCTCACTGTCTTGGGGATCTCAAATTCGACCATCTCGTGATCGCTGCATCCAAGGCTGCCCTGGAGTACCACATTCTCAACAAGCCCTTCCCTGTTGGTGAGCACAATGTCAAGCGTGGCACCTCTCCTTGTCGGCTCCTCTATTACTTGGAGAAGGAAGTTGTCTTCCACACAATCGAGGAACCTCTTGGATTGCTTGTGCCGTGCAGTGACATCGTTCCAACAGATGTGAGGGTGGTTGAAATCCCCCATGAGAACAAGGGCCTGCAAGCGTGAGGCTTTTCCTGTCTGTCTGTAGAGTGCTTCATCCACAGGTTCTCCTTGATCAGGTGGCCTGTAACAGATTCCCACAGTAATGTCTCCCACAGCTGTTTTCCCTTTAACCCTGATCCATAAACTCTCTGTAAACTGATCACCTGCCCCCAGACAGAGTTCCATACTCTCCAACCTATCCCTAACATAAAGGGCAACTCCCCCTCCCCGCCTGCCAGGCCTGTCTTTTCTAAAGAGCCTGTAACCTTCCATTCCAACACTCCAGTCATAGGAGCCATCCCACTACGTTTCTGTGATGCCTATTATATCATACCCCTGTAGATGTGCACACATCTCTAATTCCTCTTGTTTGTTCCCCATACTACAGGCATTTGTATAGAGGCATCTGAGATGAGCTCCAATTGAAGCCGGCTCGTTGGCTGGAGCAGCCGGTATATATATACATTGTTCTGAGCAGTTATTGTAGGTTCTGGCAACTGACTGGGTGTGTTGGGATGGAATGATGCCCCCCTGCCCCAACACATCTAGTTTAAAGCCTCCTTGACCAGTCTGGCAAGCCTCCTACCAAAACTGTTCTTCCCCTTCTTTACAGAGCAGCTCCACCAGCCCCCAGTAGACCTGGCCTACTAACTTCAGTCCTACGTTCAAGACACCCAAACCCCTGACTATGACACCACCCTTCTAACCATTTATTAACCTGGCCAATCCTCCTAGCTTTTTCTTGGTCCTCCCCTGTGTCCTGGAGAATTGACGAAAAGACTATCTGAGCTCCAGAGGCCCTAACCACCTCTCCCATGGCTCTGTAGTCTTTCTTTATGGTCCCCAGTCTACTACTATCTATATCCCTAGCATCCACATGGATCACCAGGAGCGGGTAATAGTCCGTGGGACTTACTAGAGCAGGCAGCCTCTCTGTAACATCCCTGATCTGTGCTCCCGGTAGGCAGCACACCTCCCTCGAGACAGGGTCAGGCTGACAGACGAGTGCTTCCGTCCCTTTCAAAGTAGAGTCCCCTAATTCTACAACCTGCTGCTTTTTCTTTGTAGTGCCAGTAGAGATCTTTACCTGTGCATAATCCAGCTGTTTGTGGTGCAAGTGTGTTTCCTCGTAAGTCTCCTGCAAGACAGTTAAGCGGTTCTGCGTGGGGACAACAGATTTAGGAGGAAGCCCTTTGCTTTTAATTGTCCTTTTCCTCCTTCTTTTGTTATTTTTCTTTGTCACTAATACCCAACTTCCCGGATTGGTGGCCTCCTTTTCTTCATGAGCTGGAGGGGAAGCTTGAGGCCCCTGAACAGTTTGGGGCTGGAGCAAGCAGCCCTCCTTCCTCTCAGCTACCCTGACATCTTGAATCCGGCTAGTACCATCCCACAGCTCAGCCACCTGCTACAGGAGGACTTCCTCCAGGGAGCACCGAGTGCAGCCCTGCCCATCGTGCACCTTTCCCTCACCAGACCAGTGCAGGCACCCTCTACACTCTGAGCTCTGCACTGCAGCCTCCCCGGTCATCGGCTCTGTCTGGGTGCCTACGCTGGCCACTGCCGGGGCAGCCAGAGCAGAGCTCCCAGAGCGGGCCCTGGTCATACAACGGGTGCTCACCATCCCGCTCGCCTGCCCGCGCGAACTGCCGCGCAAGCTGCCTCGTCCCGCTCTGTTTGCCCACTCTGTTTGCCGCGCTCCTGGTCCCTCGCACTCCCTGGGGCAGGTTTTTAACCACTCAGGGCTGGTGCTGCTGCTCCTGGCTCTGCCCCCTGTCATATCTTCATATGGGAGGTGCTCCAGTTGCCTGATCGTCTTCGTGGCCCTCCTCTGGACTTGCTCCAACAGTTCCATGTCCTTTTTATGTTGAGGACACCAGAACTGTACAGAATGCTCCAAGTGAGGTCTCATGAGAGCAGAGTAGAGGGGCAGGATCACCTCCTTCAACCTGCTGGTCATGCTCCTTTTGATGCAGCTCCTTTTGATGCAGCCCGGGGTACGGTTGGCTACAAGTGCACACTGCCAGCTCATGTTGATTTTCTCATTAACCAACAGCCCCAAGTCCTTTTCTCCAGGGCTGTTCTGAATCTCTTCTCTGCCCAACCTGTAGCTGTGCCTGGGATTGCTCCGACCCAGGTATAGATTGCTCCGACCCAGGTGTAGGAATGCTACATAGTCATGCTATTCCCAACTTTACTATGGTGGGGAGGGTAGCGGTTAATAAAATTGAGAATTGGAAATAAAATACTACAGATGTGTGTATATGTTTATTTTAGTACTGGAATTTGAGTCAGTAATAGGTCACTTACCTTGAACGGGGTTGCATAATTTTGTGATCATAAATCACTCCCAGAAAGTTCACAAATGAAAACCACTATAACTATTTTGCATTATTCATTTAAAAAAATAATTTTATTGTTAAGTAATAATTTTAAAGGTCTACTGTGATTATACGAACAATTTGTATTACATTTCATATTGGAGAATTGCGCAGTTTGGGGCTTCAACGGGAAGATACTTTGCCTCTTTATCTCCCTCCTTCCCCCTCTCTTCTGATGTATCGACCTTGGTCTTTAGGGTTAGAATAGGGATTGTCTCAAACTAACTTGTAGGTTTCTACTTTTTCTCTCCAGTATCAAAGTACTTGCTGTTGGCAGAAGTGTAAAAGTAGTCATTCTTCCTTACATGTTAATGCAGTAAGGTAATAGTTTTTTTTGTGGCTTAGACTCTCTCTGGAGCGGCACCAGTCCCCAGAGTTGTTTTTGATACGTGTGTACGTGTATGTGTATAGGGATGTGTGTGTGTATATGCATGTGTATGTGTATATGCATATATTTAGTCCTTGTCATTCTATAGTTTTTCTGTAGTGTTTCTTATGTCTTTCTCTCACATCCTTCAGTGAAAATGGTCATTCTATCTGCATATTTTCTCCATCAAGCAACAATGTTTTCTCTGAAAGAATTTCAGTGTTTAAAGTGAGAAAGTCAAAATATTTTAAAAGCAGCTAGCAGCCCTTGGTACATGTCAAGCCCTAGTTACAATATTTGGACACAACAGGCAAAATTCTACAAAGGTGGGAACACTTACTAAATATGTAATACATATTGAATAATTAATCACTATTCTCTAGTTATCTATTACTGTCTTCAGCATCTTTGTATGAATATCAGTGTTAGTGCACTATTTCAATACTTATTTTCACTAGTGCATAACCATTCTTGTTTTCTTAGTATCTCCCTACTTTATGAAAGAAAAATAAAATTAAAGTCATGCTGTGTCTGGGATCATTCTTGGATTCTACCCTGGCATTATAGTCTCTAAGCAGGAATATTTTAGGTAAGCAAATTACTTCATAGAGTATTTTGCATTTTGGTTCTGTAAATGAGAGATTTTTTCAAAGATTCTAAAAAAAAAAAATTGCCATATAATTAGGCACTTCCACCAGATATTTAATGAATGCATTGCATTTTTAGATCTTGGAGTTCTTGGCTTTAGTAGTATGCTGTGCTTATGTTGTTTTTCTATTCCTTCAAATTTCTAGTAAAGCAAAAATAAATAATTTCTTCTGGTTTATAATCTGCCAATTTCCCTTTTGAAAATAAAAACGTTTATAATAAAGTGATATTTTTATATTAATTAGTCTATATTTTCCTTTTAATCCTCTCAGTTGCTGATATTTTGAAATTGATGTCTTGCATTAGACTGTTTAAAGTTTAATGTTTGCCTAAATCATTGCCTCAAAGTGAGGGTGGCAAGAAATGAAGAATGTAATTGTAAAATTCACTTTTCCCTTAGAATTTTGTCTCTGTGTCTTGCCTGATAAAATATATATACATATGTATATGAAAAAAAGAAAAGAAAGCTTTTACTATCCTACATGTATAGCTTCCACCCACAGATTCTTCTGTCCATTCCAAGTCTTTAATATTTAGTAGTGCTTCCCAGTTAGCTCACCTTTACACCTAGTTAGTGAAACACCCCTTTCTGCCTTTTATAAGGTGTGCACCCAAACACTGGACCTTATCCATATTTTTAATTTTAAATGCAACATCTAAAACTTGCTAGTCTTGTTTTGGTCTCACGGAAGCTGAATATTAAACAGAATTTTAATTTTACATGGAAGCTGTAAAATTAAACCTTTAACTTCACTTCTTGTCCATAAACCTCCGGATCACCTTAAGGCTTATTGCTATATTGTGTCACCAGGAAGTCATGATAACTGTCTGGCCTATTCCTACAGTATCCTCTAAAATATTAAAAACACTAATGTTGTCAATAATGATTTCTTAATGTCTGCCTTGGAGTGTTACAAGTTATTTTGAAGTTGTCAGGCTTGCTTTGCATGACTTTTTAGTAAAGATGAAAGCAGATGTTTAGGCAAAACCACTGAGCTGTGTGTCTACAGCCACTTCCTACAGTAACAGTAAGACTCCAGCCCCAGAGTACTTATTTCCCTAGCATTTCTACTGAATTCTTGATTCTTAAGCTTAATGTTTTTATCTCCATCTTCTGGCATTACTCCTACATTCAGGCTTCTGAGATTTCTTCTCCATGAATACATGATCCTGCACAATTCTGCTGCTGAACAGGGTCTTTCTATTTTGTTGCTTCTTGTTCCTTTCCCTAAATCAAAACTAGTTTGTGGCTGATCCATGATCTGGCTTGGCTAGGGTTTATTCGCTTTTTTTTTTTTTTTTTTTTTTTTTAATTGTGATTCTTCTACTCAGAGGTGCTATAAGTACAGGGATCAGGTTCGATTGACCTAGTCCAAAGGAGGGACACTATTTAAAGCTACATGTGTACATTACAGTTGCGGATGATGTTCCAGTACTGTGAGTTAATTTTTCTATTTTTTTATGAAATCTTATATTGTTGAGAATGAAAACAAGGTAAGTGTTGCAGGAACCCTAATTTACACTAGCTATTCAGACAAATAAAAGTATTATTTCTTATTTTTCCTATTAACTGTTTAGGGAGAATAACTACTTCTTTAAGCGTTGGAAAATTGTTTTCATCTATAAGTAGTTCAAAAATACTTATTTTTCTTCCTGTACCGGAGATTTACTCATGTTGTTACACAAATCCCTGAGAGAATGATGGCTATGTTTTTGATAGAATTTAATGAATGGAAAACTGTAATTTTGGTTATGAAGAGTTCCTACAGAGACCAAAACATTTTAACACTACCTCTACCTCATTTGAATAGCTGGTTCACTGAGGTGGATGACTCTATGAGGAAATCTGTTGCTGTCAGTAATGAAATAATGAATAATATTCTCAGTAATGAAACCAGAAGCCCAAGATGACACAGATAAACCAGCGTTCTGTATGTCTGCCTTCCTTATTTGTCTCAAAACAATAGCACTTGAGGTTACTGTACAAGAAATTCAGAAGGATTATCGTTTCTCTTTATTTCCCATTCTCTGATATTAGAGTATGAGAGTCTCTGTTGTATCTGAACACTTCCAGACTGTAACAGGTTGCCTCACAGTATGGCATTCTCATGGGTAAACTGATAAAAAAGCCCAAACGTTCCCTGCCCAGTTAATCTTATGCCTGTCTAAGCTTGCGATACCACCTTTGAATCTTCTATCCTACACTAAGACACACTGGCTAGAAAGCTATAGAGGTATGGCAAAGAAGCATACTAAAGACATAAAAATACATTTCCATTCTTCCTTTGGTACTTTATAGTA
Source organism: Lathamus discolor (assembly GCF_037157495.1). Classification (NCBI taxonomy): domain Eukaryota; kingdom Metazoa; phylum Chordata; class Aves; order Psittaciformes; family Psittacidae; genus Lathamus; species Lathamus discolor. The sequence continues at coordinate 65,575,379 of NC_088909.1, forward strand.
TGCCATTGTGAAAACTGGGTAAAAGCTGGTATTGCTAATTGAGTATCCAGCAGTTCTGAATAATAGCCTAAACCTAAAAACGAATTTGAAAATGTAGGACTAGAAATGTTAGAATACTATTAGCATGAAATCTAATTCACAAAGTCTTGAAAGAATCTATATGCACTGCTAAATAAAAGTAAAACCAGTTAAATACTAGTCAATCAAACCTGATTTTGAAACATCAAGAAAGATTGCTTTGCATATAGCTAATTCTGCAGAATAGGCAATTCTTGTACTCTGTATTTCATTTAGCTTTTTAAAAAGTGCCTGGATACTAACTGAACAGTTGATGAAATTCTTGAGGGCTACCATTATCCAATATTTTTAGCATACTACTGCTATTTCTATGACTAGATGTGGACAAAAGATTAGCTTAAGAAAAAGACGATGCAAAAAAGAATAGATTAAAAAAGACCCCCACAAAACCCCAAACTGACCAGAATAAAAAGTTTATCCTGAATTGTCATGAAAAGCCTTTCTTGAAAATGTGCTGGAGAAAAAAAATGCTAAAAAAAAAAAAATACCTAGGAGTATCAAAAATAGAATGGAATGGAATGAAATGGAATAGTTCCAGCTGGAAAGGTCTTCTACTCCAACTACATTACCAATTCAGAGCTGATCAGAAGTTAAAGCATGGTATTAAAGACACAATGCAAATTCCTCTTTTTAGAAGGTTTTTTAATCTTCTAGTGTGTCCTGTCTCTTCTGCTTTTGGGACTTCATCTATTACAATATAGTTTCCTGTTTCTATCAAGACAATTATTTGGGAATTTTTTGTGTGATTAAAAAGAACGCATTATTCAGCCGAACATTTCTTCACTGGTAATTTTTTTGACCTTTAGCTATGTTCATGAAATTAATGTGTGTGTAGGATCACGTGCCACACACCTCAGCTCTTGACAAATACTCAGAATAAACCTGAGGACATTCTGCCCCTTTAAAGAGAGCTAATATTCCTCAAATTCTACAACTTCTTATTAATGTCAGTGAAAATCCTGACCATTTGGTCTTTGGACCGTACTCTCTCCACCAGTGATGATAAGAGTTGACAAGGTGATGCCTTCTGAACGAGGCATATTGTAACAATCACTCTACTGAAAGTTACCTAGTTTGGGTGTTTTCTAAGGGTCTCTCCAGTATTGACAAGTCACCTTGAAATGCAAGCTAGCATATAGGCTAACATTTTTCTAAGTGGCAACTCTCCATTTTAAACCAAAGCTTTCTAAATGGGTGTCCCGGGTTTAGCAGTACCAGTCATTTTTTCTTCTTCTTAGTACCTGGTGCAGCACTGTGTTTTTGATTTTAGTCCTGGGAGCGGTGCTGATAACACCGATGGTTTTTAGTTACTGCTCAAACGTTTGGTCTGGCCAAGGACTTTCTGAGCCTCATGCTCTGCCAGGGAGGAGGGGAAGCCAGGAGGAAGCAGAGACAGGACACCTGACCCAAACTGACCAAAGAGGTATTCCATAGCACAGCACATCATGCCCAGGATGTAACTGAGAGTTACTCGGAAGGGCTAGGGTACTGCGGGATTGGACGAGGTATTGGTTGGTGCTCGGCTGGGGGGAGTGGGGCGAGTTATTTTTCGGCTGGTGTTGAGGTGCTGTACTCTTTCCTCTTGTTATTTCCTTTATCGTTATTATTATTGGTGGTAGCGGTAGTGATTTGTGTTATACCTTAGTTACTAAACTGTTTTTACCTCAAGCCATGGGAGTTGCATTCTTTTCGATTCCTCTCTCCATCCCTCCTGGAGTAGAGGGAGGGCAAGAAGGGAGGGAGTAAGTGAACGAGCTGCATGGCTGGGTTTAAACCACAACAATGGGGTCCAATGTCTTTTGCAAATACAGCCAAAATAATTCCATGAGGGAAAGCCATGCTAAAAAAATCCTCTGCAAACATTTGTGCACTTCCTTTCCTGCACCATTTCTGAAAAAAAAAAAAGTCTGCAGAAAAAAACAAAACGTTGTAGGACTATCTAGTCGTGTCTATGTTTTTGAAGCAATGCTTCAAGAGCTATTTGGTCTTTTCAGGTATTTTTCACCTGCACAAGTTCATCTAGAATCATGTAATTGTGCTGATCCTTCAACATCTCATAAAAAGACCACAGTTTTTAGCCATCAGAATAACTGACTTTAGTCTTTGGTTTGGGACTAAATCTCCTGGAGTATGAATGCCATTGTTTATTTGTCTACTTGAGTTCCATCCTAAAGAAACTGAGGAGCATAAAATGAAGGAAACCCATCACACTACAAAAGATAGGAGGCTTTTTGTGAAATCTTTTAGAATATATCTGTACGATCCTAAATATTCAATAACCAAGGTCTACAAATGCCAAAATGCCTTTTTTTCTTTTCATGGTCTAGCCAAAAGGATGGACCTCATCTAGCATTCATGAAATAGTGCTCTTGGCTTTGTTGTTGTACTGCTGCAAAGTATAAGGCAAAAAAAAATATAAAAAATATAATCCTCAGGTAGGATCTAACATAGTGGCCAACAGCTGATGCCAGAATGAAATTGAACGGTCACTGGGGAACCAGATCATTGACATCATCTCAGAAGTTAAGAAATGTCTATTCCTGATAAATTGATACAAGTGTATGCATTATTAGCATACAAACTGCTCAGATGTGTTTGTAAGTTAGAAACCTCAGCAGCGAAGACTAGTGACTGATTCAATGGCAAGTGTTATAACAACAATGAATAGTAAAGCAGTGAGAGAAGAATGCAAGTCTTTAAAACGTGCATCTGTTGTTGTGTCATGGCTAGAATGTTTTCTTTACTATTTAGCGTATTTTCATTACTAGAAAGTGTTATGTTTATCTATTTATTGTCCATTTATTTTTTTCTCTTGTCTCTGTTGGGAAGATCTGTTTAATAACTACTACATAAACTTTGTTAGTATCATGTAAACATTACCACTGCTAAGGGCACCACTATCACTACCAAGCTAGTTATTACTATTTGCCTTCTTGGTATCAATAGCTGACAACTCTGATCATGCTTATTACTGAAATTTTATTTACTGAAACCTAGAAGTAATACTTTATTCATTGAGAAGTCTTTGATAATTTTATGGGATCAAAATAGCCTAGAAGTAAAGAACTCGATTGAAAATGCTTGAGGTATTTGCAATAAAGTATTCTAGTAAGGTCATTATTTTCAGTAGTTTAAGACAGGAAGCATAAATTGGTAATTTTTATAGTCTCCTATTTTTTTAGATTTGTATTTTGTGGTAGAATATTCACATTTTAGTCAATGAATGAACTGAACCCATAAATTTTAAAAAAATGTGTTACAGGACGGCTGTTCATGTATATAATTTAGGTTTGAAACATTTTTTCAACTTCTTGGTACACCTAATGCAAAAGTATTAAATTTTGTAGGTAGGTCTCAATGTCCACAAAATCTGGTAATTTATAGTGTTTCCTAATATATCGTGTGCAGCAATAACAGATTACAGAAGATGGAATGACATCCTGTATTAAAGATTTCCATTCAAACAGGCAGTATTGCTTTCATCTTGGCAAGCTTCGCAAGTTTTGTTAATCATGCCACTGGGACATATTGTAACATTAACCGTTAACTGGCTGCTAACTAGGTATTCATACTTAAATGTGAATGGAGTAGAGGCACTGTATCAGAAACATTGTCTGATAATAGTTGTTTTTAGCCTTTGGAGAGAGTACTGACGCTGAAGTAAATAAGCAAAAATAAAGGAAGATATTAGAGATTCAAAAAGTTGGAAGTTTGTAATATGTCTCTATACCCTTTCAGAAATTACTGTGGAGTATTTTTAAAATATTACTAAATGATGAAGCACAGAAAACTTGGTATTATTTTATATAAATATAATTGTATTTGTATAGGATGAAGAAGCATAAACTACGGCTTTGTGCAAGCATGGAACATGTACAAAAGCAAATTAAATTTTTATCATGCTGAATCTGAATAGCTCTACATAGAAATACTACATTAGAATAATTTGCTTGGGAATAACGATGCACCAAAACTGAAAGGTATTTTATAAATTTTGAAAACAGAAAAATTCTTCTGTAACTTCATACAAGAAAGACAGAAATACAAAGATTGCAGGGGCAATTTATTATTCACATGATAAATGATGTGGCTGCCTTGAGATACCTTTTTCCTCCTGCTAAAAGTATTTTTCTAGGTGGAATCTGAAATAAATCTGTTTTGCCACATAGTAGTAACCAATGACATATTAGCTCTCCTTTCGTTTTGTAGCGCTTATGTTCACTTCCTGAAAAGTTCCAGATTGCTTCAACTTTTCCTCAGATTCTCCAACACTTAAATCCCTAAACAACAAACTTACTAAGTCAAAGAATTTTTAATTCATATCTGATTTAAAATGTACACCACCACGTATTCAGAAATGTTTCTAACTGCCCTGCATGATGCATTCCCTTTTCTTCCTTTATGCCTGAAGAGGAATATATCTGGGAATAGCAAGATTTTAGGCCCTTTAGCTCATGGTTATCCTACAGTGTTGAAATAATGGAACCATAAAGCTGGTGTTCCTGTCAGACAATTTTTTTCATGGACCAACCTTACTGAGTAATAAAAAGTAAAGAGAACTTTTGATCCAAAGGCAGCTGCTGTTATGTGGAAGTAGCTGCTTCTGGTTTCTGAGACATTCTTGCTACATTAATACTAATTTTCTGATGATATAGCATGAAGATATAGATTTATGATAGCTACCACAGAGTATGAAAATATTCTTTAGACAGAGAAAATGAGGAGAAAAAGGAGGCTTTTGCACAAAGAAATAAACACTTTTGGCAAAGATTACAGGATCAAGAGTGGTTCCTTTTTCAACATGTGAACCACGTCAGAAGAAATACTGTTGAACCTTATGAGCTGTGTCCAAATTTAAATACCTCCAGATCTAGATATCTCACGAGTGAGCAGCTGTATGAAGCTGTAAAGCTTATATGTGAAGTGTTGCAATGATTAAATGGTACCACTGCTTAAAACAGACTGCATTGTCAGTCTCCTCTCCATATGGTTGTGTGTGAAGTGTCTCTAAGGAATTTCTTTGTGGTTTCCTTTGTACTAAGACACTGAAATAGACTGGAGGGGAAAAAATTTTAATTTTACACATGCATTTCAAAATAAGTGGCCTTGCATGCTCTTGTTTACTGGTATGGATAGCTGCCAGCTGCCTTTCACAGTTATTTTATTGCCTGTGCAAGTGCTCTGCCCCTCGCTCCCCCCTTCTTTATAGGGAGCTTTCAGAAATAAAACTTGATGTTAACTATTCTAAGTAAATAGTCAAAGTAGGTTTTCACTGATACGCTAGTTGGTAACCATGACATAGAACTTCATGCATACAGATTACAACAGATATTTTGTAAAAAAGATATTTTGCTTTGAACTTTGGCTGTTAACATTTCCTGGGAATTATGATCCTGTAGGATAATTCTTCACTTAAGCACAAGGGGGTTGGTAGAAGATGCTTCTGGTTGAAAGTGGATCTCGTAATTTATTTTTTTGTTAATTTGTTTTTAGTGAGTTGCCCGACGTTTTTGTTCATCATGTGAGTTGCATGATGTTTTTCTCATGGTTACATCTTGTTAGTCATGTCTCATTACAATCTTCATGTCTTCTGAGACGTAGAATTTTGCTGTGCACTAGTTCCTAAACACACTTTTTCACATACCCCTGAGTCACCCTCTGTCACAGACACTGCAGAGTTATGCAGGCGTAATGGAAGGAACTGTATATGATCCCTTAGTGCTTTCTTGCCCTTAATCCCTCTTTGTAGCAGAGTTATGAAACTTATAAAATCTGAGTTATGAACCTTGAATAAAATCAATCTTTCTTGCATCCAAATCCTCTTGCATTTTATCATTGATTCTGTTATGACAGGCTTCTTAAAATTCCTTGTCATATACCTCTGGAACACGGACACAGTTCATGGAGGACACAGTAAAAGAATCACATAGGGATTTCCTTTTCAGCTTGTGTATTAAAAGAATTTTTTTTTTTCCCTTTTCCAGTAGTATTTCATGGTCTTTTAGGTGATGCAAAATTTCTGGGTGTCCTGGGTTCAGTAGTAGCAGTCATTTTTCTCCTTCTTAGTAGCTGGTGCAGTGCTGTGTTTTTGACTTTCATCCTGGGAACAGCGCTGGTAACACTGATGTTTTTAGTTGGTGCTCAGTAATGTTTACTCTGACCAAAGACTTTCCGAGTCTCATGCTCTGGCAGGGAGGAGGGGAAGCAGAGACAGGACACCTGACCCAAACTAGCCAAAGGGGTACTCCATACCACAGAATGTCATTCCCACTATATAAACTGGGGGGAGTTACCCGGAAGAGTTAGATCACTGCTCGGTCGAGCTGGGTATAGGTCGGCGGGTGGTGAGAGGTCATATTCTCTTCTGTTGTTATTTCCCTTATCATTATTATTATTGGTGGTAGCAGTAGTGGTTTGTGTTATACCTTAGTTATCGGATTGTTCATTATCTCAATGGGTGGAAGTTACATTCTTTCGATTTTCCTCTCCATCCCTCCAGGAGCAGGGGGAGGAAGGGGGGAGTGAGAGAGAGACTGCGTGGTTCTGAGTTACGGCTGGGCTTAAACAACACTGCCCACAGCACTGGGGCAGTGGCCATCTTATTAATATCCTACTGCCTGTAGAAGGAGAGTGAACAGGATGTGCTCAGAGATTACTGAGTCTTAGCTTATTTAAGAGGGAACTTTGACATCTTCTTGCTTGTTTTCATGACTGGAAATGGTATGTGAAATACCAGGTGAAACAAGGGGGACAGAAAATCACAAAATGGAATATATAAACCTTTAGAATCGGTTTTAAGTAATGTTAAGTTTGATGGCTTTGTAACAGTAGCAATGGAAAATTACTAAAGTACATGATACATAGAAAAAAAAAATAGAGTGCAGCTAGAGAACACACTGAGCATTCTTGTACAAGATAAATTGTTATAGTTGACACAGTTTTAAGAAAAACAGGCTAGAAGAACAGGACACAGGGATAAGGAGTATCTGGGAATGGCAGGTGTCCAGGATGGGCTACAGTTAAACTAACTGATAAGTAGGAGGATAGGAGGATTATTATGTCTCTGGTGCTAACGAACCAATTAAACTGGTATGAGCATCTACTGCGCGTGCTCCAAAGGCTGCCAGAAGTGATGAAGATTGTTGGAAGAAGTAAACGGCCCTCAGAGACCACCACCACAATTCTGTACGCATGCGGGGAACTTTCTGGAAAATGACGTAATGTGTGTATGCCCAGGGACTATATAAGGACGGCTTGTGGAGCAACAGGGAGAGACACACGTTAGGAGGAGCTATCCCCCGTGTCTCCCGGCGCCGCAATAAAGAATACCTGCTTGTCAGCTTGAAAACTTTGTTGGCAAGTTTGTTCCTGGAGTTTTCTCTGAATCACAGGTCAGCTGCCATCTGATTTTTTCGCTACTTAATTCTCAGTAACTGTCTGTACAAGAGAAAAGTTTCTCTTTACTGAGGCAATGATGAAATTGAAGCCTTTTTGTGTGGGGAATGCTTCACAAGATGCTGTGCCAGTGGACCTGGACGACAGCCTGGACATCTGGACTCTTATCAGCCACAAACCTTGGAAGACGTGAACAGAACAAGTTGTGAGGAATAGGAGAAAGAACATCAAGATAATTTCTGAGGACTGTAAATTCGGGAACAGAAGATGCTCAAGACAAGATAAAGACTGCGGGGTCAAAGGGAAGAGAAATAACAATGAAATGAGTAGTGATAGTGATAGAGAACTATGTTTAGAAATAATTGCTTAGGCAAGGGCATGTGGACAGTAAGGTGATCGGCTGAGAGAGTGAGTGATCGCGTCGTGATGGAAAAGTACTACAGGAGCTATCTGCTGCTAACTGCTAGTCATAATACTATAAAAGACTGTAATCTCACTCAATAAAGGATTTCATTTGTGACCAAAAATGGTGTCCGTGCCTCCATTGCCACATTTCTGTGTACTAAGCTGTGCATGTTGTACCAGCATATAAACTGACAACCATTTAAACAAATGCATGGTTTATTACTGTGAGCAAACATGCTGGAAAACACCGACTCTGTAGAAAAAAAAAGATAATTTGGGGTGTCTGATACTCAGCTTTACTTTTGAGAAATGTTATGATGAGTGACTGTCTCCTATCTGTCCTCAAGTCATGATGGCACTTAGCAGTCTGTAGAGAAGTAACATTAAACTTGCAGTGTTGTTTTTGACAATTCATCACAAACATATCTGTGGGTCACACATTTTCTGAAAATTCTTCTGAAGGACTAAGGCCCTGTTAAAACTGTAGAAGAACTAAATTGACCTTCAGGAGGCGATGGTGTCCTAAAAGTGTAGGAGATCATCATCACACTTGTGTATGTTAGGCCGAACACAGGCTAAATCCAGCCCTCACAGAAAGGAATGATCTAATTTTAGTTTACTATTATATTTAGTGTCATTAAACATTAAAATAAGTAATAGATTCAATTTTCCAACAGCCAACATTATTATTATTATTATTATTGTTATTATTATTGCTATTGATGCTACTACTATTACCATTGCCAATAGTATTGCTATTATTGTCATTAGACATTGTTGCTTTTCTCTGTACCTAATAATGTGCTGCTGTTACAGTGCTTATCTCATAGCTTTTGCCAGGCCATTGGTATAGGAGCACCAGGAAGGTTAATAGTCTAGAACAATAAATACTAGGAACAAAAAAAATTAATGACACAAATAACCTAAAGTACAAGTGTTTCTTTGCAACAATTAAAAGCTCATGAAGATAAAACTATGTGTTTCATAAAAAACTAAACTCATTAAACATGAAACAGAGGATGATATTTGTTCATAACATAAAGAAAATCACAAATGTATGAATTTGACAATATTTACTTTGACGTAAGAAGCTGGCTATTTTAATGATGGAATAACTGCCTTACTATTGATTATTCTTTACAAAAACAATTATTTATTTCACAAAAACTACTGTCAGAAGATAAATTCTTGACAGAGAAATCTAAGCATGGATAAGCACGACTCCTTCCAGAAGTTGTTTAAATTCTGTGGAGTTTAACCATGCCAGAAACATTGTGTGCTCTATCATAGCCACCAGTATCTGAGCAGCTCCACATAGCAGAAAAATTGTCTTTCACACAGGGTGAAAGTGTTTCAGCTCCATTAGGTTTGTTGGTACATGTCAAAGTGACATAGAAGAGTTAGAAGTTCTGCAACTCAATTTTTATTCCAGTGTTATATTTACAACACAAAAATATGAAGCTAGAGATAAAAAATATACAATTAATAACCATGTGTATTACCATTTTTGCCTACAAGGTGACATATATCCAGTTATCCAGTGATAGGACAAGGGGCAATGGGTGTAAACTGGAGCATAGGAAGTTCCACGTTAACATCAGGAAGAACTTCTTTACTGTAAGAGTGACAGAGCACTGGAACAGGTTGCCCAGGGGGGTTGTGGAGTCTCCTACACTGGAGATATTCAAGGCCCGCCTGGACAAGTTCCTGTGTGATGTACTGTAGGTTACCCTGCTCTTGCGGGGGGGTTGGACTAGATGATCTTTTGAGGTCCCTTCCAACCCTTGGGATTCTGTGATTCTGTGATTCTGTGATACATGTCTTTTATTCTGTTTTTTATTAAAAAGCCAAATTATGCAGATATCAAGAAAAGGATTAAAGATTTATTCAACTAGTAACAACATGACTTCTTAAGTCTACATATACATTTTGTTTACAGGCGAGTTAGAAACTTGTCAAAATATACTTGGCTTCATAGTGTTGCCAGAGGGTCTGTTTTTCACCCAATCTTTGTGTGAAAAAAGCCTTCATAAGAACCTGCTTTTGTATGAAATTATGCTTATATAAAGCTACATGGTATAAATTTGTAGGTGTTATTTATTTCAAGAGTCAATATGACCTAGATGCTTTGCTAATAATATGGTGTAATTCCTGTGTCAGTTTAGATTTGCTCTTTGCAGTGACTGAGGATCTGTAACAGTGATTACAGAACATCTCAGTTCAGTCACCACATTAGAAAAAAAAACATATCACTTTTCCCTATCTCTACTATTGTTCAACAGTTACAAAGTAAAACCTCTATCTGAATCCGAAGCTTAGGTAGCAATTGTGGAGCATAGTACCTGCCACAGTGTCAAACTTGCTTAACTTCTTTCTTAAGTGATCACCCCTTTGGTAATATGCTTGATTTTATAACTTCTGTTTTCATGGTTCTGTTTTTATGGAAGTGATACTTTAGGTCATAGATCTTTTTCATCAGACACATAATTTATTATGTTGTGATTTGCAATAATGTTGCACTGCTTGAGTACAGGACAGTATTTTTATTAGTGAGATAAATGTAGTTAGAAATACAGTAATCTAACATAACAGCGGTCAAAAGATTTTCAAGCTTATTATTTATTTTATATACATATGGATGACTGTGTATGTGTGTGTATGTATGAAAACACACACTATGAAACACAATGAAAAAGCTTAAAGAACAAGATATTTAATGCAGATATTTAATGGTTTTACTTTCAGCTGGAGTACTGTGAATGGACCTAAGTGGGGTTAAATTTCACACATCAAAACCAGAGAAGAACAACTGAGGCACAAACTGATGGTAGTTTCATCATATGTGGTCTGGCATATAAGTAATATTAACATATGTGATGCTGTAGATGGTGAGGAGTCTGTGTCTTTTAAATATTCAGAAAGAAGCAGCACAACTTAAACACAGGAATGATATAAGTCCCATGTTAAAGAATGCAGAATGCTTGTTTGCAAACTGGTCAGAAGTTTCTAACTGTTACAGTAGATCTTTTATAAAACCAGGGTTGATGTTCAAGGTTTACAAAATGACTTTTTTTCCCAGTTATCGAAACAAATAGGTCTTAGAGCCATACAGAAAATCTGTCTTAGGGTTCAGCCTGCTGCCTTTCATTTCAGAACTCCCTTCCGTTAACTTCAATGCAATTAGAGTCAGGCTTTTAATGACACGTCCTGTGCAAAACCTAGGAAGAACAATCAATAATATCAAGAATTTTATGTTCTAAATGCTAGTGACCTCTCAGAAGCAGCTATGGCAGTAGATTAATTTTATACATGATTGATGCAACTGAGTACAACAGAAACAAGCACATAAATATTTCCTAGTGATGTTAAACAGGGGAAGTTTAGATTTGATATAAGGAAGAAGTTCTTTACTGTAAGGGTGGTGAGGCACTGGAATGGGTTGCCCAGGGAAGCTGTGAATACTCCATCCTTGGTGGTGTTCAAGGCCAGGTTGGACAGAGTCTGGGGTGACACGGTTTAGTGTGAGGTGTCCCTACCCATGGCGGGGGGGTTGGAACTAGATGATCTTAAGGTCCTTTCCAACCCTAACTATTCTATGATTCTATGATTCTATGTTTGATTACAACAGCAGAATGATAGTACACATTCAAGGTGTGTGATAGACAGGCTTTTAGCAGTTTGCATGTCTCTTCCTGCGTTGCACCTAATACCTATCATAACATGTATTTCAGTCAAAAACACAGTCAACAGAAAAAAAGAAACAAGATTTTAACACAAAATTAGTGTCTGTGGTATATATGTATCAGAAAGAACGAGCTGTGTAAGTTCTGCTTTCATTTGGACAGCCAATAAAAAATATTGACTCAATAATTAGCCTAGAAAGCTAAGCCACATACATCATAAGCAGTCAAGTCATTGTTACTCAAATATATTTAATCCATTCTTTTTTCTTTCTAAGATTCCAAAATGTAGTTATGATTGATACAGCCACCTGTATGTTTACATAAAATGAAAAGTTTCCTTCAAGATAGAACATTCATCAGAATTGCCATGACATGCAAGAGAGGAGCTCTAAGGATCGGGAGGTGATTACGCCTAAGAGATGTAGGACAATGTTACCTGAAGCTCACATAGTGCCTCTCTGCACTATCACCTATGCATCTGTGTGTCCTGGGTTCAGCAGTAGCAGTCATTTTTCTCCTTCTTAGTAGCTAGTGCAGTGCTGTGATTTGATTTTTTGGCCTGGGAACAGTGCTGATAACGCCGATGTTTTCAGTTGCTGCTCAAATGTTTGGTCTGGCCAAGGACTTTCTGAGCCTCATGCTCTGCCAGGGAGGAGGGGAGGCCAGGAGGAAGCAGAGACACGACACCTGACCCAAACTGACCAAAGAGGTATTCCATAGCACAGCACGTCATGCCCAGGATGCAACGGGGAGTTATCCAGAAGGGCTGGGGGACTGCAGGGTTGGAGGAGGTACCGGCGCTCGGCTCGGGGGAGTGGGGCAAGTTATCGGTCGGCTGGTGTTGAGGCGGTGTATTCTTTCCTCTTGTTATTTCCTTCATCATTATTATCATTGGTGGTAGCAGTAGTGATTTGTGTTATACCTTAATTACTAAACTGTTCTTTACTCAACCTGTGGGAGTTGCATTAGATCCTCCTTTCCATCTGTCCAGGAGCAGGGGGAGGGCAAGAAGGGGGGAAAGTGAGTGAACAAACTTTGTGGTTGGGTTTAAACCACAACACTGTGCACATTTAGTATTGTGTGTTCTTTATCAGATACACTTATATATCAACAACCTGCTGGTTTCTGTGAAAAATAAGAAACTTTTTTCTGAGAACTTCTTAACTATTTTGAAGTATATTGATCATTATGGAGATTAGTTATTTTGGAAAATTGGTTGTGATTCCACATACAGTTCTGCACATAGATGGTATACAAAGTAAGTGTGTTTATGTTTCCTCCATTGCTGTCAAAGAGTATATAATGTATTAGAAAGAAAAAGATCTCAGATATATTACATGTCCATAAAAAATTGAAACAAATGAAGAGGAAAATGCAACTGAACTCTCATACATGAAAAAAAACCAAACCAAACCAAGCCAAAGCAGTAAGCTGAGAAAGAAAGTGTTAGGGGAAGATCGAGGAAGAAATGTGAGCATTTACTAAAAAACAGGCCATAGGGAGAAAAGAATATGACCATCAAGGATCTTCTGATTCTTTGTACAAGATGAAACACTCTAGAGAAATTTATACATAAATGTGTAAGATTTTCTTTAAATTACGTTATACCTTCAGGCTTTGACACATAGCCCAGGTGTGATTTGCAATTGGAGGTCAGTCCAGCTGACTGTCCGTCTGGAAGATGACAGCCATGTTGACACCTGGATATTTTGACTGCAGTACTCTGACATATGGGTTCAAAGCTCACAACTAAAGAGTTCAGACCTTAAAATATTCTATATTTTCAGTCCTCATTACCTAAAGCTGAGTTTCCAGTTTGGCAAGAACTATTTAAGGCATAATATTCAGATGTACACCTTCAGATGGGGCATCTGACTAATTTTTTTTGTCAGAAAATACGAGTTAACAGAGCAAACAAAAGCTGGAGGCTTCTCTTGTGGTTCGTCTTCTTAGGACTGGATCAGAAAGGAGGGTGTAAGGTATTGTCTTGTTCACGGAAACCTTGAAAAACTTCAATTTAAAGTAAGGTAATTTCCTTTGCATATTAAACCTCCACAAGGTTTACCTGACTTCCTTTAAAGTATATTCCTTAATAGGAGTTTAGAACTAAGTGAGATACTGTGTCTCAATTCCAGGATGCTGGTGTTAAAGAATAAACATCGACTGTATCAACCTTAGGAGGCTTTGTGCTCCTGGCAACTAAACTACTTAGTAAGTTTTAATTCAGTGTATTTGTTACTTAATTGATTTAGTAACCGGAGTTTCATTTTGACTTTAATTTGAAAATGGAATGATTCAGTTTGTATTTTTTGCATACTTTATCATAGTGACATTTTTCCTTTAAGCCAAGAGCATGGGTCAGGATGCTGTACATATCTACAGAAAAGCAACTACCTGTATACATCTAGAGTTAAATTTTATGTTTCTTTAAAAGCTCAGAAGTGGAATTCTGGTGTTTATTCACCTTTTTTGCTAATCAATGGCATCAAAAGATTACATACATACAATTTTCCATTTAATCTACAACAGATTATCAAAGGAAAAAAAGGTCCTTTTGGCTGTTCTAGGACGCTGTTTGTATTTATTTGGGTGCAAATGCTTAATTCTGAAAATGCAGCTGGAGAAACATAAATCTGATGGGTGGACCACCCAGTGGATAAAGAATTCGCTGGATGGCTGCACACCGAGAGTTGCGGTCAACAGCTCAGTGTCCAGCTGGAGATGGGTGACAAGTGGTGTCCCTCAGGGGTTGGTGTTGGGACTGATCCTCTTCAACATCTTTGTCAGCAACAAAGCCTTGGGTGACATGGTGTACTGTGAAGTACCCCTGCCCATGGCAGGGATATTAGGTAGTTTCCAGCCCTTACCATTCTATGATTCTATGACGACGGGTGATTGATAGTACCCTATGTCTTCTGTAACTCCTAAATTCCTTCCGTTGTGGTCATGCCACATATTTTCTTATGCTCTTTTGAAGTTTCCAATATACCTACAGTGATCAAAAATTATTTATTGAGATTGTAAACTGTTCTTATTGTATGTTTAGTGGGAGAAGAGAGAAATAAATTGTTTCTTCGAAAACAGCTTTTCGAAAAACATGAATGAGTTAGTCTCCTTCTGAGCATTGCTTTGTTGTCCTACTTCCAAGGACTATGAAAAGGATGCCTCTGAGCACTAGGTGTCTTTCTCTCAACACTGCCCTTAAGGCTCATGCACAATGGTGGGGTGTTGGTTCCAAAAATGACAGAACTGAATTTACATAAGCTTTTGTTCTGCCGCTTAGGTCAGTCATGAATAGGTCCTTTCTTGCTGCACTAGTTCATACGTTGGGTTTCAAGCCTTTCCTTCAATTAAATTCTTTTGCTTTGAATGCTTAACAACTTGCTTTATTTGTGCACCCTTGGCACCTCTGAAGAACCCTTCTAAAGCAGTCAGTTGGCAAAGTAAACAGAGAGCAACCGCGCTTTGCAAAAGCAATCTTTTCTCTTTATTTTTCTCTTCTGGATTGTAACTGAATCTGATAAAATCTAAGCTCTTTTCATCATATACTCAGGCATTGTTTATAACACATACCTAGTAAATTTTGCTTATGTGCTTTCCAAGAACACAGGTACTCACCTGAGCCCAAACTTTTACATATCAAGTTGTATTTTTAACTATCATTTTTGAAGTAATCTGTAAACATTCATAACTGTAGGCTGCATTCTAAAAAAGTATTTTCAAAGCATCTGCATAACACTTTGAAATATTTGCTGATATGAAGTTTTACAAAACATAGATAAGTACTGAGCCTCAAGTTACAGATAAAGAGTAACAGCAGAGCTCTTTGTTAACTTTTTTATCACAGTACAGTCCAATGCTGTGCATATACAGTTGTCAGAATGTTTCAGATCTATTCCTTTCATTTTCATCAGTTTTCTTCTTAATAAGGCTGGATGGAAAAGAAAAGTTTTGGTATTTATGTAAACTTCGAAGCTTTGAAAATTTATGTTCTGCAATGAGGTGACTAAGAGATTTATTTTCCTTTCAACAGTCTCCTCCAGAGAGAAGGCTGATTAAAAAAAAAGTTAAGTTCTTACAAGCATTTTCTGGGATATGGTGCGTTCACAGCTTCTCTCTCTCTCTAGAACATTGCCAGAGTTATAGCTTGAGCATTTTGAACCACCAATTTGTAACTTTTAAGGCCAAGTCTATTCCTTGTCTTTGACCAACCAGTCTATCTTGACCATAAATAGTTATTTATTAAAAAAAAAAAAAAAAAAAAAAAAAAAAAAAGAAATGCAAAGCAAAACTCAACAAACCTAAACTTTGGTTAAAAAAAAAAACCAAACCAAACAAAAAAAAGCCCAATACTAAAAACCAAACCAAACCAAAAAGAAATCATTACTGGTCTTAACCATGAGTGGTTTTTTTCATAGGTAATATATTTTAGAATAATATTCCTTTTATTATCAAGTCTTTCGAGACCATGTATATTTAATACATAAATAAATAAGGCCCACTTACTCCTACTGACTTTATTAAAAAGAAAAAAGAAAGAGATTACAACCTTTTGTTTCACTGAGATTAGAGGAATAGAAATACATTTTTTCAGTTTGTCTTCAGTAATGTAAGTAAAAGTGAGACTGTACTATATAATTTTATCTAATATCTTAAGTCTTCAAGGAACATGCTTCATGAATGTTTTAAAGTGACAAGCCAGATACATTAGGTTAGGATGGAATTTATTGGAGTTTACTGCAACTCAAGAAAAAAGTGCTTTGCATCTCTTCAAAGCTTCTTTCTCGTTTGAACAGCTTAGTCTGTGGTCTTTTATTTGAATTTCTCATTTTATGAAGTCCTTTCTTTAAGGCTGTTTGGTTGGGGTTTTTTAACTTGAAGAATTTATCTTAAAAAATATTTGCTTAGAGTCCTGTATTGGCTTCCATATCTGCTTATTAGAGATTTTGAAATATTAATTTCAAAATGGAGCGCAGTGTTCATCAGTTATGTTTTCCAGTCTTTCTACACTTTTTCACATTTTTCTTTTGTCCATTTTTATTGTACAGATAAAGTTTTAGTGGAATGGAAGTATAACAAGTGGTTGCACATTCCTTTGTAAATAAAGCATAATTTAACTTTAGAATTTGTGTCTAACATTCATTCCACTGAATGAGTTTTTACTCAAGGTTGAATTAAAATTAGAGACATGGCTGTCTTTGAGATGTTTAGTACTGGACTAATATTAGTGTTACAAGATTTATGCCTTAAACAAATGGATAAATTTTTGTCATGCCTTTAATCATTTAGCACTGAAGAACAGCAGAACTTCTAAATTTCCTCATACAAAATGGTGTGTAGACTGGAGAAAAAAGAGTTTAGAGGGTCCATTGCTATATAGGACATCCCATTTTCTTATCTCTACTTTTTTGTCAGGTGAAGTTGAAAAAACGCTGCTACTATGTAGACTGATTAAAACATTATTCCAGCAGTACCCATTTCTAGTTATGATTTCTGACATTAGGTTTCAGGATTATGCCTTCATTTGTAACTACATACACCTATAGTGTAAGCATAGATGTGTTTGCACACAATTACAGGAGTCTTCAATCTACTTATATACCTATCTTAGTTTAATGATGTGAAAGAGAAAGACTTAATAAAAAAACTGCAATGGGCACAGCATTCCATCCCCGGAGATGTTTTATCTGGACTTGAGCTCTCCACACAGAGAAGTAGGCATTATCAGTACACATTTGGAGTTATTTTCCAGAAATTGGTCATGTAATACAGCTTAATCTGATTCACAGCAAGACAGTAGGGTAAAGGTGTTTGGCTACCCTTTTTCCAGACTGACCTTGGAAGTTCATTTTTCTAATAGACAATTCTCTATGATACAAAATCAGGTGTGTTAGAAGCATTTTTAAAGCATATTGTCAGACCAGCTTTTGAAAACATTTAAGAAATGTTGGAAATTAATTCTTCAAAATATAATAATGATGTAGTGTTTTTCAAGTTGATATAAACTGGTGTTTTACTTAGCAATATTCCTGTTAACTAATGAGCACTTAAAATGTTATCTTTTTGTAATTGTACTCAGATTCTTCCTGTTTCCTTTTTAGTCAAACTTCAGAAATACTCTCTTATGAAAATTTGCACAGAGATGCCAGAGTAAGATGTTTTCCTCTTGCTCCTCTATCACAATTTTTAGGTTACTTTGATATTTTTCATGTACTTTATTGGTTAAATATATAAACTATAATCTCACATATGCCTAGAGAGAGAGTCAGGATTCAAATACTGGGGATATTTTCCGCAATAACCATCATTATTAATATGGACATGGTCTCATTTTTTTCTTAGCATTTATCAAACAGCATTAACACTTTACTGGTCTTGTTTCTTTTGTTACTATTAACATTGGAAAAACTTTATTGGATTAAATTTCGGTGTTAGGAAATCAAGAGATCTTATCTTCCTGAGCATATTCACATACAACATTATTCTCTAAGCCAGTGTTTTCAGATTCTCAATACCTACAGCATGATTCATGATTATTATTTTTTTTAAAGGCTTTGTTAATGTTTAACCATACAGCTTTCCAAATAGGAAATGTAACCAATGTTATGTGTGAAAAATATTACAAATATGTATTTTGAATTGATATTTGCATAGATATATTTGCACAAAGAATGTAAGGAGGTTACCTTTGAGAGAACAATGTAACGATAATTCAGTTCATGTTTTTGGAAAATGTCAGCTCTATGCATATTTCATTATGCACAGCACATGGCATCATTTCTGAAATTTACAAGAGTAAAAAAATGAATCCTGGTAGTAGAAGCCATAATTTCCCATGATTTTACTGTAGATCATTGCCAGTCACATTGATACTTTTCTGGTCAACCTCCTCACTATGGAAACTTTTATCCTGTTTTAAACATGGGAGTAAATAATTACATTTGCTAGTTCCTTAAATCTTCCTTTCTTTTATGTGAATCTATGCTCTTTTGTGTCCTGAATGCAGCCTAGGGAAGAAGGCTCAGCCATCCAGGTTTTGCAGTTACCTGCTTTTTGTGGATGGACTTCATTTTTGGATAGTTGCTGGATCCCACTTTCTTCTGTGCACATGAAACTTTCTAGGTTTGTGGTTAGAAAAAAAGAAAATGTAGATAAACTGCTTTGCCTGAACAACATCTAGGGGCATTATGCTCCCTAGCAGTGCTTGTATTTTAAAGATGACAAACCGCTTTTTTTTATGTGTTTCTTTCTAGTTGTTTGTATATTCCACTTTTCTTGTTTGTCAGGTTCATTGGTACAAATTAAAAGGATTTTTCATTCCCTAGAAAAAGATTTTTCACAAAATGTCTTATTAAGAACACATTAGTTCAAGGGAAAGAAGGTTACTTCTACTACACTATAAATCAAACTTTATTATTTATTGTAGTGTCATAGTTGTTCAGTCATAATAAATGGTGTACCAGGTAAGATGCTGGTAAGAATTCTGCATATGTGAATAAGTCTACAATTCTGTTTAGTCTGAGAGAACAAATCATGAAGCCTCTTCTGTTTCCAATGAACTTAACAAATAAAAAGAATGGACTAATTTTAGGTCAAGAATATAACTTTGAAGTAAAAAAGTAAAAGTTTAATTAAAAAAGATGTGCATGAAAGGTAATTCATACGAATTTTGTTCAGATGTAAAAAGGAGCTTTACATACTTAGACTGAAATTCTTTATATGAACACATGGCTGCTCTATGCTATTTTTCAGCTTTGTAACTGTTTTTGAAATGAGCTGAGGATTCTTTGAAAAGTAGACATGACATACAAGCTTTCGTCCAGTTGAAAAAAACGGAATGCAGCGTTTCAGTTGGAACTGGTCTTGGTCCACACAGGACTTATAAGTTTTTTCCAGTTTGACAGTATATTAATAACACTTTTAAATCATTAAAGCAATATTGGAGTAATGCAAAATTATAGTCTGTTATTGTGAAGAGTCATTCTTGACTTTTGTTCTTTAAATCATTTCCATAAATTTAACTGGAATTAGAAAGTACACATAGGTTATTTGGCTATATATTTAGTGACTTTAATTCACATCTGTGTTATAGCACTATAACTTGTGTAGACAGCATGCAAGCAACCTAGTGCAACCTTGAGTTGCATACAATAAACCATGCTATTGTCCAGAGAAGCTCTTTGACATAGTAGTTCCAAAGGTGTTTTAAAGCTATCTTTGACTGTTTACTTATACGTAAGTCATGTTTTAGCTGGACCTGAGAGTATGGATCCACTATTT
The DNA here is from genome assembly GCF_037157495.1 of Lathamus discolor. Lineage (NCBI taxonomy): Eukaryota > Metazoa > Chordata > Aves > Psittaciformes > Psittacidae > Lathamus > Lathamus discolor. The sequence goes on from NC_088909.1 coordinate 65,595,220, forward strand.
TCCTGTCAGTAGGAAATCATCTACAAAACACTTTAAATATACTAAAGGGATTGCTGTGTTCTCAGGATCTGATTAACAACCTTTCATTTGTGCTATTACTAAACTGATGCAAATTACAGAGCAAGGGATGTCTTAAATGCAATACCAGAGTATACAGTGACTCTTTTTTTTTTTTTATCGTAAGTTACATTTAGTTAAACTATGAATGCTTGTTTTGACCAGATCATAACACTTTAATATGTGACAACTATTTTACAGTCATTATAAACAGTACACTGCAGTTAAAATACTCCAGTCCATTTGGCATATTTGTTGTCTATGTGCAAAAAAACCCTAACAAATAAGGTTTTAACAGTGGCTACAACCAAGAATTTTGTAAGCTTTCAGTAGGGAGTGTATGAAACACTTAACTGCTCTCGTTGTAATTGCTAAACAAATTTCTTTCAGAAGCTCAATGTTCAAAAGTGAGCATTTGGCTAATTGTGTTTAAATATGAGTGTGCATGTGGAGTACGGAGAAGATACAACAAAGTGATTAAACTGATAACTGCTTTTGAAAAAGAGTTTGGGTTTGTCTTTGCTTTTGTTCATCAGTGTTGTTTACAGCTGCATTAATGCTCTCTTGAAACTCCTTTTATGTCACTTTTTCTGTATCATTCCTCCTGAAAGTCATTCACTTACATTGAAAAAGAAAAGTAAAGGTAACTTTCAAGGCATCAAACAGTCTTAGCATCTGGCTAATTACTCATCTTTGTTTTGCATTTTTCACTTCTTATCTCCCTATCTTGTTTTCACCTCATCTAATTTCCTAATCACATTTGCACATTCAATATTCATTCGATTTTCCTTATCCTTTCTTGCCATGTTGTATGTATTACAGGGTCTTCGTTTCCATTTTTTAACCTAATCATTAACTTTCTATTAATAAATTGGAACAAAATCAAAGAGATTATGAGGAACATGTGAAGAATGACACATCCATCTATAAAGATAAACTGGATATTTGAAAAGGAAGAGTTAAATCTTCCTTCGAATTGCTTTTAATTTTAAAATATGTGGTTACTGGTGAAAGAGGATAATTTTTGTGCTTTATAACAACACAATAAATACATTGCTTACTTTTTAACCCCCCTTTTTTTTACTTATTTGGACAGATTTTTGTTAAAGTGTTCCTAAGAGTTTTTCTATTTGGTGGGTATTTGTGCATTAACTAATGTGTATTAACTAATTTGTATATATTTTTTATTTCATTTTTACCAGAACTTACCCAATCAAAGATTTGAACTCTTGCTATTTTTCTATGGAACCATAATAAAATCTAGCTTGGGAGGTACTTTGGAAGATCATCTTGTGTCACCACTGTAGCTATGCATTTGAATACTTAGCAACATAGCAGATAACAATACTAGCACTTTATTCCTTCAACATCCTGCTGAAGGATTAGATTAACTAAGAACAGTTTATGTTTGGGAAACTGTGTCAGAGTCCAAACCCAGTCATGAAATAAAGATATGATCCAAATAAATGCTAATGTGAACATTTTGAAAGGGGAAAAAACCCCACAAACTTTCTCTGTTTCTATTTTCAGAGGATAGAATGACATCCACCAAGGCATCCACACAAAAATACTTATAGCAAGAAACAGATAGATGGCCTAATGTATTCTTCTGATAGCTTTTTACAATTAGGAATTGGGAGGCAACCCTGTGAAGAAGTTAGCCCTGTAACAAAAATAAATAACAGGCCTTGTGGCTGGCATTGCTCATCAATGTTTGCAGTAATTGTCTGAAAAGGTGATTATGAAGGATTAATTTTAGAAAAATAGCCATTATGATGCTTGTGAATCAGATGGATTTCTTCAGATACCATGCATCTATATTTCAGATATGTGCAATATTTACATCACGTGTTACTTTGTGATTTCCTTTTTGTTGCATTCTACATACTTGCATGCATTTCTTTCAGCATTGCAAATACCTGTCCAATTTTCAAGTACATTCCCTTCCAGAAAATCAGGAGTCATTATCCTCATTTTATTTTTAGCTACTTTTTATCAAATATACCACTCCTTCATAGTTTCTCCTAATTTATAAATTTAAGTGGCAGACGAAAACAGTATTTTTAATGTAAAATAAATCTAAAAATTGCTTTTTTTGTACTATAATAAACATCGTTCCTACCCATTTCTACAGGCAGAAGTGTTTACATGAGCATAGTGGGAAATGAATTTTTTTTCCATATAGCAAAGACTAGAAGTTTGTATTGGTTGTATAAATTGGCTTGTTCAGCACTGGGATTGTATTGGAAACTCTTGATTCGTGTTCTGAAAGTGTAGGCGCTAGGGAATTTAGATGCTTTAAATATGAAGAATGTGAATAAGTCAGTGAGTAATTCAAAATCACATCTTTAAAAGGACATCTTTGTTAGGCTTGAATGGATTTTTAAATAGGAATATACATCAACTAAGTATATTTTTAAGTAATGGGAGATTGAAAAATGATACAGCAAACACTGGGAAAGCTGCAATGTTTTTTTTCCCCACAGTCCTAGTTTCAGCTGGGGTAGTTAACTTTCTTCCTAGTAGCTGGTACAGTGCTGTGTTTTGGCATTAGTCTGAGAATAATGCTGATAACACATGACCTTTTAGTTGTTGCTCAGTAGCACTTACCCTAATCAAGGGCTTTTCAGTCTCTCATGCTCTGTCAGTGAGGATGGGCCAGGAGGAAGTAGAGTTAGAACACCTGACCCAGACTAGCCAAAGGGGTATGCCATACCACAGCACATCATGTTCAATATATAAACCAGGGAGAGTTACCCAGAAGCGACTGATTGTTGTTTGGGTTAGCTGGTGGTGAGCAATTGTACTGTGCATCACTTGTGTTTATTGCTTTTCTTTTCCCTTTTCGCTTTTAAGTTTTATATTCTCTCCTTTTGTTATTTCCCTATCATTATTACTATTATTATTAGTAGTAGCATTACACTGTACTTCAGTTATTGGACTGTTCTTATCTCAACTTGTAGGTCTTACCTCCTTTCGATTCTCCTCCCTGTTTCTCCAGAGGAGGGGAAAAAGAGATGCAAGTGAGCAGCTATGTGGTGCTGAGTTACCAGCTAGGTTTAAAGCATGACAACCATGAAGTTTTTTGAGTTTATATAAAAATTTATCAGCCTTTATCTGCCAATAATTAACATTTTTTTAAACAACTTATATAAGATTGGCTCAGAAAAATATATTTTCCATCATACTATAATTAAAATTAAAATTAGGTTATTAAAAAAAGACAAAAAACTGTATTTGATTTGTAAAATGTTGAAATTATATGTATGGAAATTAGAATTTTTCAAATTTTTTGATTAAATATCTGCAAGCAAACTCTTTTACACAGATTTTGAGGCAGATCACCACACTGTGAAGGGCTATTATAGGGCTCATATTTCAGAAGGAAAAGAAAATAATCAGAAAAGTCTATCTGGCTATATTGCAAGCAGTTTTAAGGACTACTGAGATAAGTCATAATGAGCATAGGGTTATAGGTCCTTTTTCCTCACATCATAATGTCAATTTTTTTTTTTTTTGGCGGGTTGCATTTATAAGTGATTAGTTAAAGCACATAACTTTACCTGCTCAAATTATTGCATATATCATAAAATTATGAGCGTTAGGGGAAAAATAATTTAGTGGGTTACCAGATAAAGAAACAAGTGTGAACTAAAATACTAAAAAAAAACCCCAAACCCAACTTGGTTTGGAACCTTGTGTCAAATATTCTTTGTTAACAGTAGGCTTTAATGTCAAACTGAGCGTCTAGTATACACCGAAAACAAGTAATTCAATATTCTTGCCCATATTTTATACTATTTAAACACAAAAAAAATTCTAAACTTTGTGTTCCTCTATGATTTAAAACTATTTATGGGCTTATACTTCTTAATTTTGCTTATCAGTATTTGAAAGATTTTTATTATAAAGCTTTCCTCAAGGATTTTATTATATCTCATATCCTGATCAATGTCTGTGTTTATGATTTTAAAAAAGACCTTCATGTTTTAGAATCATAGAATCATAGAACAGTTAGGGTTAGAAAGGACCTCAAGATCATCTAGTTCAAACCCCCCTGCCATAGGCAGGGACACCTCACATTAAACCAACCCACACAAGGCTTCATCCAACCTGGCCCTGAACACTGCCAGGGATGGAGCACTCACAACCTCCCTGGGCAACCGATTCCAGTGTCTCACCACCCTAACAGGAAAGAATTTCCTCCTTATATCCAATTTAAACTTCCCCTGTTTAAGTTGGAACCCATTACCCCTTGTCCTGTCACTACAGTCCCTGACGAAGAGTCCATCCCCAGCATCCCTATAGGCTCCCTTCAGATACTGGAAGGCTGCTATTAGGTCCCCATGCAGACTTCTCTTCTCCAGGCTGAACAGACCCAACTTCCTCAGCCTGTCTTCATACAGGAGGTGCTCCAGTCCCTCGATCATCCTCGTGGCCCTCCTCTGGACTTGTTCCATGTCCTTTTTATGTTGAGGACACCAGCACTGCATACAATACTCCAGGTGAGGTCTCACAAGAGCAGAGTAGAGGGGCAGGATCACCTCCTTCGACCTGCTGGTCACGCTCCTTTTGATGCAGCCCAGGATACGGTTGGCTTTCTGGGCTGTGAGCGCACACTGCTGGTTCATGTTCATTTTCTCATCGACCAGTAACCCCAAGTCCTTCTCTGCAGGGCTGCTCTGAATCTCTTCTTTGCCCAGTCTGTAGCTGTGCCTGGGATTGCTCCGACACAGGTGTAGGACCTTGCACTTGTCGTGGTTGAACTTCATAAGGTTGGCATCAGCCCACCTCACAAGCGTGTCGAGGTCCCTATGGATGGCATCCCTTCCCACCAGCATATCAACTGAACCACACAGCTTGGTGTCATTGGCAAACTTGCTGAGGGCACACTCAATCCCACTGTCCACATCAGCGATGAAGATGTTAAACAAGACTGGTCCCAACACCGATCCCTGAGGGACACCACGCATTACCGGTCTCCAGCCGGACATCGAGCCATTGACCGCAACTCTTTGTGTGCGGCCATCCAGTCAGTTCTTTATCCACTGAGTGGTCCACCTATCAAATTGATATATCTCCAATTTAGAGAGAAGGATGTTGCGTGGGACAGTGTCAAACGCTTTGCACAAGTCCAGGTAGATGACATCAACTGCTTTACTCTTATCCATCAATTCTGCAGCTCCATCATAGAAGGCCACCAAATTGGTCAGGCAGGATTTACCCTCAGTGAAGCCATGCTGGCTGTCACCAAGCACCTTGTTGTTTTTCATGTGCCTTAGCATGCTGTCCAGGAGAATGTGCTCCAAGATTTTACCAGGCACAGTGGTGAGACTGACTGCTCTGTAATTTCTCGGCTCTTCCATTTTCCCCTTCTTGAAAATGGGGGTTATATTTTCCTTTTTCCAGTCATCAGGAACTTCACCTGACTGCCATGATTTTTCAAATATGATGGCCAGTGGCTTAGCAACTTCATTCGCCAGCTCCTTCAGGACCCATGGATGGATTCCATCAGGTCCCACGGACTTGTGAGCGTTCAGATTTTTAAGATGGTCTCGAACCAGATCCTCTCCTACAGTGGGCCCAAGGTTTTCATTCTCACAGTCCCTGCATTTACCTTCTAAGAACTGGGTGGTGCAGTCAGAGCCTTTGCCAGTGAAGACCGAGGCAAAGAAGTCATTCAGAACCTCAGACTTCTCCAAATCCTGTGTAGCCAGGTCTCCCGAAAGCTTCCTCAGGGGGCCTATTTTGTCCCTAGTCTGTTTTTTGTTTGCTACGTACCTGTAGAATCCCTTCCTGTTATCCTTAACATCCCTGGCTAGGTTTAATTCTAACTGGGCCTTAGCCTTCCTAACCTGGTCCCTAGCTTCCCAGACAGCATCCCTCTACTCTACCCAGGCCGCCTGTCCTTGCTTCCATTTTTTATAAGCCTCTTTTTTCCTTTGGATTTTCCTCAGCAGCTCCTTATCCATTCAAGGAGGTCTCCTGGCCCTCCTGCTGCACTTCCTTCTAGTTGGGATGCTGCACTCCTGAGCTTGTAGCAGGTGATCCTTGAATATCAACCAACAGTCTTGGGCCCCCCTGCCCTCCAGGGCTATATCCCATGGAACCTTACTAAGCAGGCTCCTGAAGAGGCCAAAGTCTGCTCTTTTGAAGTCCAGGGCAGTGAGCTTGCTACACGCTCTTCTCATTGCCCTGGGGATCTCAAATTCGACCATCTCGTGATCGCTGCATCCAAGGCTGCCCTGGAGTACCACATTCTCAACGATCCCTTCCCTGTTGGTGAGCACAAGGTCAAGCGTGGCACCTCTCCTTGTCGGCTCCTCTATTACTTGCAGAAGGAAGTTGTCTTCCACACAATCGAGGAACCTCTTGGATTGCTTGTGCCGTGCAGTGCCATCGTTCCAACAGATGTCAGGGTGGTTGAAATCCCCCATGAGAACAAGGGCCTGCAAGCGTGAGGCTTTTCCTATCTGTCTGTAGAGTGCTTCATCCACAGGTTCTCCTTGATCAGGTGGCCTGTAACAGATTCCCACAGTAATGTCTCCCACAGCTGTTTTCCCTTTAACCCTGACCCACAAACTCTCTGTAAACTGATCACCTGTCCCCAGACAGAGTTCCATACTCTCCAGCTTATCCCTAATATAAAGGGCAACTCCCCCTCCCCGCCTGCCAGGCCTGTCCTTTCTAAAGAGCCTGTAAGCTTCCATTCCAACAGTCCAGTCATAGGAGCCATCCCACCATGTTTCTGTGATGCCTATTATATCATACCCCCAATTTGATGTGCACACATCTCTAATTCCTCTTGTTTGTTCCCCATGCTGCGGGCGTTTGTATAGAGGCATCTGAGACGAGCTCCAATTGAAGCCGACTCGTCTGCTGGAGCAGCTGGTATATATCTACATTGTTCCAAGCATTTATTCTAGGTGTTGGCAACTGACTGGGTGTGTTGGGATGGAATGAAGCCCCCCTCCCACAATACATCTAGTTTAAAGCCTCCTTGACCAGTCTGGCAAGCCTCCTACCAAAACTGCTCTTCCCCTTCTTTACCAGAGCAGCTCCACCAGCCCCAGTAGACCTGGCGTACTAACTTCAGTCCTGTGTTCAAGACACCCAAACCCCTGACTATGACATCACCCTTTCAACCATTTATTAACCTGGCCAATCCTCCTAGCTTTTTCTTGGTCCTCCGCTGTGTCCTGGAGAACTGACGAAAAGACTATCTGAGCACCGGAGCCTTTCTTTATGGTCCCCAGTCTACTACTATCTATATCCCTAGTACCCACATGGATCACCAAGAGCGGGTAATAGTCCGTGGGACTTACTAGAGCAGGCAGCCTCTCTGTAACATCCCTGATCCGTGCCCCTGGTAGGCAGCACACCTCCCTCGAGACGGGGTCAGGCCGACAGATGAGTGCTTCTGTCCCTTTCAAAGTAGAATCCCCTATTACTACGACCCTCCGCTTTTTCTTTGTAGTGCCAGTAGAGATCTTTACCTGTGCATAATACGGCTGTTTGTGGTGCAAGTGCGTTTCCTCGTTAGTCTCCCGCAGGACAGGAAAGCAGTTCTGCGTGGGGACAACAGATTTAGGAGGAAGCCCCTTGCTTTTAATTGTCCTTTTCCTCCTTCTTTTGTTATATTTCTTTGTCACTAATTCCCCATTTCCCAGGTTGGTGGCCTCCTTCTTTCCTTCATGAGCTGGACCATAGCTTATTTAATTAGTATGCTTTATCATTTATCAGAGTCTTAATATGCTCTAATGTTCCTCTATATTTATGCATTGATAGTTTAATACTTGGAAAAAATGTCCTGTTTAGTCAGCTGTATGAAATTTACATAACTATGACTTTTATGTTATAAAGGAGCTTCGCTATAATCTGCTAGGTTTTGGAGCAGTTTGATTCTTAATTTGTATGTAAGTTTGCAGTAAATAAATTAAGAATAAAAGATTAGGAATGATAGAACAGCACTACAGCAAAAACTAATCGTTAGGGATGATGACAAAAACATAACCAGGATTTGCTTCCAAAGCTTCGATCTTCTGATAGAGTAGTTTTGGTCTTTTGCTCTTTTTACACTTTTCCACAGTATTTTACGCCTAATGATACATTTTAAGTAGGGAAGGATGAATGTTGTTTTCAGTCAGAATAGCCTTTAGCCTACTGCTTGCACCGTTCTCTGGGGAAAAAGAACCTTCTTAGCTCTGGGAAACCTGGATGTGTGAAAAACACCCTTGGTTTTGCCCCTTGAAAAAGGGACTGCATTTAGGTCTGTGATAAAGTGCCACAGACACCAGGATGATTCTCTGTTATGCATATTAATTCATAGAAGGCATTTCTATGCATTTTAATGGAAGATCATCAGAGAAGTTTAGGTTCAATTTTGTACATAAAGTCTCCTATTGATCAGAATTAATTATATATTGAACATATACACCATGCAACAGGACTTCAGAAAACTGCAGGCTTCACATTCAGGTTTAAATTTGTGCTCCCCATCCTAGAGTATAAATGAGACAAATCAAAAGATCACTACTCTTTTGTCTATCAATACATTAAAATTCTTCATGGACACTTTTCTTACAGGTGTATATTATTGGAGCAAAATATGAAATACAAATACTGCTACTACAATTAATAACAGTAACAATTACAACAAATATCAACAGTACAGCTACTTATTATTTTGCTGTTATTGTTGTTCATAGTTATAATGTACAATTATACATTATGATGTATAATGCCAAAGTCAGAAATAATCCACATGAAATGATGGGGGGGTTACCATTTAAAGTACTTATTTTATGTTGGTAGATGAAATAAAAGGGAAAAAAAGCTTTTAAAAATTTTAACTATTGGTTGAAAATGCCTTAAAACATTTCAACAAAGTGTTTGCTCAATAATTTAACATATAGAAGCCAATTTCAGAAAGTTTTATAGCTTCCATATAACAAAATCCATCATACTGTGAAACGGACTGGACAAGTAATATGGATTTTAAAGAATGTTGCCTGTTGCATTATCGTTAACTCTTCATGCAATAGAAATGAAATGCCCTGCATATATAAATACAATTAAATAGTAATTTTTGCATTTTAAAAATAAGATTATTTCTAAACCTTTTTTTTTTCTAAACAAATATGTACTTGGGTTATTGGCTGCCCAGTTGCTAATGAAATCTAATGATCCACTTACAAAAAAGGCCTGCAATTATGTCCTGAATATTTGCAAGTGCAGTTGCATATAGGGTAGCATACAGTTGCATACAGCGTAGCTACAATCTCAATAATGTAAGGAAAAAATCCATATCACAAACAATACGCCAGCAGCAGAACTCAGATTGTATGCCCATGCACACTGCTGTATCCCATAACTGAATTGCTGAGGTGAATAGCTCGAGAGAGGACAACACATGAGCGCTGAGAAGCTCAGCATCCAAGGGCCTCAATTCAGAGCGGCAAGAGCCACGGACGTAGCCTCAAGTCCTCGACTCGACCTGCCCAGGAGCCGGCAGCACAGCTGACATGAGAGGCTGACTCACAGGGGGCGGAGCCAAGAGAGTCGGCGCTAGCCCGCATCCACGCAGGCGAGCGGGATGGTGAGCACTCGCCCTATGATCAGGGTCCAGTCTGGGAGCTCTGCTCTGGCTGTCCCGGCGGTGGCCAGCGTAGGCACCCAGACAGAGCTGATGAGAGGGGAGGCTGCAGTGCAGAGCTCAGAGGGTAGAGAGTGCCTGCACTGGGCTTGTGAGGGGAGGGTGCACAATGGGCAGGGCTGCGCTCAGTGCTTCCTGGTGGAGGCCCTCCTGCAGCAGGGGCTGAGCTGCGGGACGCTGTCAATAGGCTGAAAGATGTCAGGGAAGCTGAGAGGAAGTAGGACTGCTTGCTCCAGGCCCAAACTGTGCAGAGAACTCAAGCATCCACTGTAGCTCATGGAGGAAAGAAGGAGGCCGCTAACCCAGGAAGCTGGGAAATAGTAACAAAAAAAGCCACCAAAAAAAAAAAAAAAAAAAAAAAGAGGAAGAAGACAAAAGCAAGGGGCTTCCTGCTAAATTTTTTGTCCCCACCCAGAACCACTTTGCAGTTCTGCAGAGGGCTAATGAGGAAACACACTTGCCACATGAACAATCGGCTGATGCACTGGTAAAGAAGATCACTACTGGTGCTGCCAGGGAAAAGCGGCTGGTCATAGTGGTAGGGGACTCTAAAAGGAGCAGAGGCACCCATCTGTTGGCCTGATCCAGTCTCAAGGGAGGTGTGTTGCCTCCCAGGGGCATGGATCAGGGATATTGCAAAGAGGCTGCCTGCTCTAGTAAGTCCCACTGACTATTACCCACTTCTAGTGATCCACATGGGTGCTAGGGATATAGATAGCAGTAGCCCGGAGAACATAAAGAAGAACTACAGAGCCCTGGGAGAGGTGGTTGCGGGCTCTGGAGCTCAGATAGTCTATTCATCAATTGTCAAGGATAAAGGGGAGGACCTTAAAAAGGCTAGGAGGATTGGCCAGGTTAATAAATGGTTAGAAGGGTGGTGGCTTAGGGGTTTGGATATGTAGAACACAGGACTCAATTTAGGAGGCCAGGTCTACTGGGGGCTAGTGAAGCTGGTCTGAGCGGATTTGGTAGGAGGCTTTCCAGACTGGTCAAGGAAGCTTTAAACTAGATGAATTGGGCAAGGGGCACATCATTCCATCCCAACACTCCCAGTCAGTTGCCAGCACCTACAATAAATGCTCAGAGCAGCGTGGAGATACTCCAGCTGCTCCAGCCAATGAGCCGGCTTCATTTGGAGCTCAGCTCAGATGCCTCTGTACAAATGCCTGTAGCATGGGGATCAAACAAGAGGAATTAGAGATGTGTGCACATCTAAGGGGGTATGATATAATAGGCATCACAGAAACATGGTGGGATGGTTCCTATGACTGGACTGTTGGAATGGAAGCTTACAGGCTCTTTAGAAAAGACAGGCCTGGCAGGCGGGGAGGGGGAGTTGCCCTTTATGTTAGGGATAGGTTGGAGAGTATGGAACTCTGTCTGGGGACAGGTGATCAGTTTACAGAGACTTTGTGGGTCAGGGTTAAAGGGAAAACAGCAGTGGGAGACATTACTGTGGGGATCTGTTACAGACTGCCTGATCAAGCAGAACCTGTTGATGAAGCACTCTACTAGACAGATACAAACAGCCTCATGCTTGCAGGCCCTTATTCTCATGGAGGACTTCAACCACCTTTATATCTGTTGGAGCGATGGTACAGGCCGGCATAAGCAATCCAGGAGGTTCCTTGATTGTGTGGAAGACAACTTCCTTCTGCAAGTAATAGAGGAGCCGAAAAGGAGAGGTGCCTTGCTTGACCTCGTGCTCACTAACAGGGAAGGGCTGGTTGGAAATGTGATGCTCTGGGGCAGCCTTGGATGCAGCGATCATGAGATGGTTGAGTTCGAGATCCTCAGGACAGTGAGAAGTGCGGGCAGGAAGCTCACTGCCTTGGACTTCAAAAGAGCAGACTTTGGCCTCTTCAGGAGCCTACTTAGTAAGGTTCCAAGGGATATAGCCCTAGAGGGCAGGAGGACCCAAGACTGTTGTTTGGTATTAAAGGATCACCTACTGCAAGCTCAGGAGTGTTGCATCCCAACTAGAAGGAAGTGCAGCAGGAGGGCCAGGAGACCTCCATGGATGGATAAGGAGCTGCTGAGAAAACTTAAGGGGAAAAAAGAGGCTTATAAAAAAGTGGAAGCAAGGATAAGCAGCCTGGGGAGAATACAGAGATGCTGTCTGGGAAGCTAGGGACCAGGTTAGGAAAGCTAAGGCTCGGTTAGAATTAAACTTGGCTAGGGATGTTAAGGATAACAGGAAGGGATTCTATAGGTACATAGTGAATAAAAAAAAAGACTAGGGACAATGTGGGCCCTCTCCAGAAGCTATCAGGAGAATTGGCCACCCTGGATTTGGAGAAGGCTGAGGTTCTTAATGACTTCTTTGCCTTGGTCTTCACTGGCAAATGCTCTGACCACACCACCCAATTGTTAGAAAGCAGGCACAGGGACTGTGAGAATGAAGACCTTGGGCCCACTGTAGGAGAGGATCTGGCTAGAGACAATCTTAAGAACCTGAGCGTATACAAGTCCATGGGACCTGATGAAATCTATCCATGGGTCCTGAAGGAGCTGGCGAATGAAGTTGCTAAGCCACTGGCCATCATATTTGAAAAATCTTGACAGTCAGGTGAAGTTCCCAATGACTGGAAAAAGTGTAATATAACCCTCATTTTCAAGAAGGGGAAAACGGAAGACCCGGAGAATTACAGAGCAGTCAGTCTCACCTCTGTGCCTGTAAAATCTTGGAGCACATTCTCCTGGAAGGCATGCTAAGGCACATGAAAAACAACAAGGTGCTTGATGACAGCCAGCATGGCTTCACTAAGGGGAAATCCTGCCTGACCAATTTGGTGGCCTTCTATGATGGGGCTACGGAGCTGATGGACAGGTCTAGAGCAGTTATTGTCATCTGCCTGGACTTGTGCAAAGCATTCAACACTGTCCCACACGACATCCTTGTCTATAAACTGGAGAGACATCAATTTGATAGGTGGACCACTCGGTGGATAAAGAACTGGCTGGATGGCCACACACAAAGAGTTGCGGTCAATGGCTCAATGTCCGGCTGGAGAGCATTAACGAGTGGTGTCCCTCAGGGATTAGTGTTGGGACCTGTCTATTTCAACATCTTTGTTGGTGACATGGACAGTGGGATTGAGTGCACCCTCAGCACATTTGCTGATGACACCAAGCTGTGTGGATCAGTTGAAATGCTGGAGGGAAGGAATACCATCCAGAGGGACCTCGACACGTTTGTGACGTGGGCTGATGCCAACCTTATGAAGTTTCACCAGGACAAGTGCAAGGTCCTGCACCTGGGTCAGAGCAATCCCAGGCACAGCTGCAGGTTGAGCAAAGAAGATATTTAGAGCGGCCCTGCAGAGAAGGACTTGGGGGTGTTGGTCGATGAGAAAATGAGCATGAGCCGGGAGTGTGCGCTCGCAGCCCAGAAAGCCAACTGAATCCTGGGCTGCATCAAAAGGAGTGGGACCAGCAGGTCAAAGGAGGTGATCCTGCCCCTTTACTCTGCTCTTGCGAGACCTCACTTGGAGTATTGTGTACAGTTCTGGTGTCCTCAACATAAAAAGGACATGGAACTGTTGGAGCAAGTCCAGAGGAGGGCCACAAGGATGATCAGGAGGCTGGAGTACCTCCTGTATGAACAGAGGCTGAGAAAGTTGGGGCTTTTCAGCTTGGAGAAGAGAAGGCTGTGTGGAGACCTCCTAGCAGCCTTCCAGTATCTGAAGGGGACCTATAGGGATGCTTCATTAGGGACTATAATGATAGGACAAGGGGTAACGGGTTAAAACTTAAACAGGGGAAGTTTAGGTTGGATATAAGGAGGAAGTTGTTTGCTGTTAGGGTGGTGAGACACTGGAATTGGTTGCCCAGGGAGGTTGTGAATGCTCTATCCCTGGTGGTGTTCAAGGCCAGGTTGGACAGAACCTTGGGTGAGATGATTTAGTGTGAGGTGTCCCTGCCCATGGCAGGGGGGTTGAAGCAGATGATGTTAAGGTCCTTTCTAACCCTAACTATTCTATAATTCTATGATTCTGTAATATTGTACTACTTTTCATTGAAATACTGTATTCCTGTGTTTCATAGTAAACTTGAAGCTAGGACATGATAAAAGACACGGTTTTCCAAAGGTTACGTTAACAATTAACCAGTATACTGCAGTCATTTCCGGTTAACAGGCTAAATCTAATCTTTGGCCATTGCAAACCTAGTTGTCTTATTATTATACTTACACTTTAATTTGAATGAATTTGTAATTCCAGCAAGCCTTTTTTTTCTTTTTTTCATTAGAGGCAAATCTTATTGCCCATGTTGTCGCAAATGTTTTTGCTTTTTGGTTTTGTGTGTCCTCTATGTAGACAGTGTTTGGAGTAAATCACAAAAGGTTGTTCTTTTAATGATCTAAAGTAGGAATTACATACTCCAGTTTTTCAAGGCACTTTTAATATTAAGAAGCTAATAGAGATTTCAGGAGGAGTTTTCAAAATGGATACTTAAGGGTACTCAAGAAGATGTAGTTATTAGGTTTACATTCACCGTCACTCCTATCATAAGGGAGGAAGGAATCTTGTCTATGTTACAAGCTCTTTCTCTCCCTTACAAGAAGGAAACAGTTCAACCATAAAATAAGTGAATGTACCATTGGGGAAATCCTAAAGCCTTCCAGATATGTTGTGAACAGTGGTGTGTGGATTTGGGGATGGACCCAGTCAGCCAAGTACTAAAGGGCCACATGCCCATGACAAAGTGTTGACTGACAATTTAGAAACAGACAACAAAATTATTCATCTTCAATATAAATAATAAAAGTTTAGGATCCCTCAGTAATTATAGACTGGAGAGGAGGGGGAGCTAGTACATACAAAATGTTGGGATGTCTTTGCCAAAACAGAGTAAATCCTGGGAAGAGACCAATTAGTTAATGTCACTCTAAATAATGATTTCTGGTGGTGTCTGTAACAGAAGATCCCTTAGACACTGCAAGCTGTTGTCTCAGAAATTGAGCCTCCCTAATTAGCTGCATGAGCCTCCCTAATTAGCTGCATGCATGCAAGGTGGATACTTCAAGATGGTATACAGTTTGGTCTGACTAACATGCAAAACAAGAACCAACAGTGATGAGGCTGGCAAATGGAAATGAGAAAGACAAGTGAAGAACAGCAGCGAAGGGTGTTAGTGTAGCAGGTCAGTGCAGAAGAACTCTATATAAATTACTGTCAGACAACCTACTAAAAAAAAATGGCAACTGAAACTGAAACATGTTGATGGTCAGTGCATGTTACAGGGGACTAAAGAAATGCTTGAGTAAAACAACCCATCAGAAGATCAGATGTCATAAACTCAAATACAGGGAAGAGGATCTTAATTTTTCAGGTAATGACATAATACGTAGTTTTCAAAACCAAGGATCTACACTTCACTTTCATCAAACAGCGCTGCCAGGACCAATGAATTACTAAGATGCAGTGTAGATGAACATTTTCTTTAAAGTAACAAACATTATAGGTGCAGGGAATATACAGGTGACCAACAAATATGCAATAAGGACTTCAGATATAAAAAAAGAAGAGCAACGAATGAGTGAATTCAGTGACACAGATCATCTGATTTGTGAATACATCAGGAAAAGCAGGATGAGATAATAAGGGTATCGTGAGGATTAAAGAAAAAAAACAGCTTCTCATAAATTTATTTGAAATCTGAATTTCACCTTACTCTGATATAAGTAATATTACAGAAGATATTAATAACTAACAATCTGGTAAGCAGCCTGAGGATCTTGGCTATAACAATGTTTGGTTATACTCATGTATCAGTCCAGTAGTTTCCTGGGTAGAATGAATTCTTGTCAGATTCCTTTCAATTCCTACAGTCAAGGGGGGTGTGGAGGTATGTAATGGAAATGAAATAAAGGAAAAGGTAAGTCCTAAAATAGTGGTTTCTGTTTATGTCTTTGATCTCACAACCAAAGCTCAGTATAGCTCACTTAATTACCAAGTCAAACTATGCAGAAGTTGTGGGAAATTGTATGTTGGGATATTAAAATGCCCCCTTCTTTACCCATAAGTGCCAACTGGTACAGCCCCTTCTTCATTAAAGGAAGAGAATACATTGGTGTCCAGTCATGACTCTGGATTTTGGTTTTCAATGAATGTGTGATGTATTGCTTTGTAGTTCAGAACTTTTATCGTACATTGTTGTTGAAGTAAAAAATACCATTTGCTGAGATGATTCTTTGCTCATGTGCCTTTACCCAGGTCATATTGAGCACTTCAATGGTTGCCTGCTTCCAAGGTCAAAGCTATTATTGAAACTAATCAGTTAAAAAATTTTCCTCATGGTCCCCAATTTGTCATAATCCTTCTTCTTTGGTTTGAAAGTGTCATCTGTGGGTTCTTATTTTTTGGATTGTTTCTTACCATAAACGTAAACTAACCTTAACCCTTACCCTAAAACTAAATTTAACGCTAAACCTAACACTAAAACCTAAAATAACTCTAACAATTATGCTTTTGTTTAAAAGAGTCATCTGTGGAATTTTACTTTTTTCTTTGTTTGTTACCCTAACCTTAACCCTAAGATTAACCCTAACAATAAACGTAACCTTAAGCTTAACCCTAAACCTAACCCTAACATTAATGCTAACCAGAACACTAAACCTAACCCTAACCCTGAACCTCAACCAAACCGTAACCCTAATACGAACCTACTAACCCTAAATCCTAAATCTAACCCTAACCCTAAAAACTAACCCTAACACTAATCTAACCCTAACCCTTTACCCAGGTCATACTGAGCACTTACAAAAGTTGCCTGCTTCCTGTGTCAAAGAAATCATTGAAATCTATCTATAAAAAAATTATTCCTCCCTCTCTCCAGTTTCTCATAATTCTTCTGACTTTCTTTGAAAGTGTTATCTGTGGGGTTTTAATTTTTCTGTTTCTTACCCTGAACCTAAAACTAACCTTAACGGTAACCCTAACCATAACCCTAGACCAAACCGAAAACCTAAACCCTAACACTCACCCTAATCTAACCCTAAACCTAACGGTACCTCTAATTTAACCCTACCCTAAAACTACCAGTAACCTAAAACTAAACCTAAGCCTAAACCCGAAACATAAATATAACTTTAACCCTAACCATAAAACTAACCTTAACCCTAAATATAAACCTAAACCTCAAACCTAACATTAACCCTAATATTTATGCTTTTGTTTAAAAGAGTAATCTGTGGATTTTTATTTTTTTCTTCCTTTCTTCCCCTAAACCTAACCAGAAAGGTAAACCTAAGCCTAACCCTAACCTTAATACTAACCATAACGCTAAATTTAACGCTAAACCTAAACCAAACCATAACCCTAACCCTAACACTAACCCTACCCTAAACATAAACCTAACCCTAAACCTAACCATAAAACTAATCCTAAACCTAAATCCTAAACCTAACACTAAACATAAAAGCTAACCCTAACACTAAACCTAATCTAACCATAACACTAACCCTTTACCCAGGTAATACTGACTACATATAGCAGTTCAGTACTTCCTACGTCAAAACTATTATTAAAATCTATCTGTTCAAAAATTTTTCCTCCCAGTCTCCAATTTGTCCTCATTTTGCTTTTGTTTAAAGGTGTCATATGAGGGTTTTTACTTTTTTGTTTGTTTGTTACCCTAAACCTAAACCAAAACTTAACCCCAGGTCTAACCCTAACCCTAACCCTGACAATAACCCTAATCATATCACTAAACCTAACCCAAAAACTAAAACCTAACACTAACCATAACCATAACTTAACCCTAAACCTAACCATAAAACTAACCTAAAGCTAACCCTAACCTTAACCCTAAAACTAAACCTAACCTTAAAACATAAACCTAAATTTAAATTTAACCCTAAACCAAACATTAACACTGATAGGAACCTGAAACCTACCACTTATACCTAACACTAAACCTAACCCTAAATTAACCGTAACCATAAGACTAGCCCCAAAACCTAACAAAGCCCCTAACCATAACCTAACCGTAACTATAACCTAAACCTAATCTTAAACCTAACCCTAACAAGAACCCTAAGGCTAAACACTAAACCTCATCTTAACTTTAAGCCTAACCCTAACCCTAAACCTAACATAACCCTAAGCCTAACATAGCCCTAACCCTAACCTAACTATAAAACTAACCATAAGCCTAATTCTATGACCCTAACCTTAACTTTTCTGATTTTGTTCGAAAGAGTCATCTGTGGATATTTACATTTCTCTTTCTTTGTTACACTAAAACTAACACTACCCCTAATACTAAGCCTAACCCTAAACCTAACCCTAAAAGAAACCCTAACCCTAAAACCTAAACCTAACTGTAACCTAAACCTAACCATAACACTAAACTTAACTCTAACTTTAACCTTAAACCCAAACCTAATCATAACCCTAAACTAAACGTAACCCTAAACCTAGCCCTAACCCTAACACTAACCCTAACCCTAAACCTATCCCTAACACTAACTGTAACAGTAACACTAACCCTAACCTATACCTAACACTAAACACTTTGTAATTAAATTAGGGTTAGGATTAGGATTAGGGTTAGGGTTTGGTTTAGGTTAGGGTTAGGATTAGGGTTAAGGTTAGGGTTAGGTTTAGGTTTAGGTTTAGGGTAACAAATGAAGAAAAAAACTACAAACCGAAAGTGTTCGGGCTAGAGTTAGGGTTATGGTTAAGGTTAGGGTTATGTTTAGGGTTAGGGTTGTGTTATGGTTAGAGTTAGCGTTACGTTTATAGTCAGGGTAACAAGCAAAGAAAAATTTAAAACCTGAAAGTTTTCGGGCTAGAGTTGTGGTTAGGATTAGGGTTAGATGTAGGGTTAAATTTAGCGTAACAAAGAAACAAAAAAGTAAAAACCCACAGATGACAATTTCAAACAAATGCAGAAGGATGATGATACTTCGAATGCTGTGAGGAAAAATTTTTGAACGTTTAGATTTAAATAATAGCTTTGACCTAGGAAGGGAGCAACTGTTGTAAGTTCTCAGTATGACCTGGGTAAAGGTATTTGAGAAAAAATCATCTCAGTGCATGGTGATTTTTACTTCAACAACAATGTATGAAAATATTTCTGAACTACAAAGCAATACATCACACATTCATTGAAAACCAAAATCCAGAGTCATGACTGGACACCAATGTAGTCTCTTCCTCTAATGAAGAAGGGGCTGTAGCAGTTGGCACTTATGGGTGAAGAAGGGGGTATTATAATATCCCAGCACACAATTTCCCACAACTTCTCCATAGTTTGACTTGGTAAATAAGTTAGGGCTAGTGTTAGGTTTTGGTTTCATGGTTAGGGCTATGATTTAGTGTTAGGGTTAGTGTTAGAGTTAGAGTTAATGTTGGAGTTAGGGTAAAGATTACCGTTAGTGTTAAGGTTAGAGTTAGGTTAATTGTAAATATAGTGTAACAAACAGAAATGCAAGAACCCACAGATGAATATTTAAAACAAAACAGAAGTATTAGCCTTATAAATAAGGATAGTGATAATGTTAGGGTTAGGGGTTGGTTTGGGAAACTCCAAACTTAACCATTAACCGTAAACCTCACACTAAAGTTATTCCTAAACATAACCCTAACCCTAATACTACACCTAACCATAACCCTAACATTAACACTAACAATAATCCTAACACTAAAACTAAATCCTAAACATAACACTAACCCAAACACTATCTCTAAACTAAAGTAACCCCTAACACTAATGCTAAAACCCACCCTAAACCTAAACACTAGCAGTAACCCTAAACCTAACCCTAAATCCTAACCTGAACCCTAAACCATAAACATAACTCTAACACTAACCATAACCCAAACCTAAACCTAACCGTAACCCTAACACGAACCCTAAATCTAACCCTAACCTAACTCTAACCCTAAGCATAACACTAACCTAAAACTAACCCTAATACTAAGCTAAACCTAAACCTAATACTAATCCTAACCCTAACCCTAAACCTGATGCTAAACCTAAACTAAAGCTAACAATAAACCTAACCCTAAACCTAACCATAACCGTAAATAAAACCTAACCCTAAACATAACCCTAACCCTAAAGGCTAACCCTAAAACTACCCCTAATGTTAACCCTATCCCTAACCATAAAAGTAACACTAACCCTAAACATACATCAGCACTATATCCTAACCCTAAGCATAAAACTATCCCTAAATACTAATACTATTGATTTTGTATGAAAGTGTCATCTGTGTTTTTTACCTCTTTACTGCTTTCTTCCGCTAAATATAACACTAATCATAACCTAAACTAAATTCTAAAGCTAAACCATAAACCAACAAACAAACCCTAACACTAACCCTAACCTTAACCGCTAATCCTAAAACTAAAACCTAAACATAACTATAATAACCCTAAAGCTACCTCTAATCATTAGCTAAACCTAACCATAACACTAACCCTAACCCTAATGTAACGCTAACACTAAAGCTAACCCTAACCATAACAATAAGCTAACCCTAACCCTAACCTAAAACTTAAACTAACCCTAAACCTAAATGTAAAACTAACCCTAAATGTAAACTCTAAATCTAACCCTAACCTAACCCCAAAATTAACCCTAACCTTAACCCTAACCCTAACCTAAAACTAACCCTAACCCCTAACCCTAACCCTAATAATAGCCCTAACCCTAAACCTTTACTCTAACCTTAACCCCTAACCTGAACCCTAGCCCTAACCTAAACCCTACTCCCAGCACTATAATATTGAGGTGGTGAAAATTTCCTTAAAGCTGGGGGGACTCAAGACAGTGACTACATTGATGAAATGATCAGCTTTCCTAGTTTATTCTAGAACCCTAAGTTTCCCTTCATGCAACCTATATTCTGTGTCCATGACTAGCCTTACATTCTAAACTGCCTTTGTCCTAAATGTCTCTTTTAAGATCTGAGCTGTACAAACAAGATGGCATTCACACCATTTGTATTAACTTGTAATTAATGGTGCATGTAGAGGTACTTTGTTTGCTTTTCAGCATCTGTGATGCCTTCAGTGATGTCTGCAAACATCTGGGAGCTGTGATTGTCAATCAGTTTGATGACTACTGACTGCAGTTGGAAGAAAATACATCCCCTGAGATATGTCATATATTAGTTTTCCTAAAATATCTTCCTTTGTTTTTTTTTTTTTTTCCTAGGAATAGAAAAACAAGGGATTAGGTGTCTAAATCACATGTCCATATTACAGGGTGAAATATTATTTTTCTTTTTTTTTTCCTTAAATAAAGTATCAAATTAGTCACTGTAAATTCCAAAGTAATTCTGGATAATACTTTTGAAGTTTCACTTATGAAAAGTGTGACATTACTTAACAAATCTTGGGGTTTTGAAATCAGTTTTATTGAAATGTAAGCAGCCTTAGAAGACTAGTTTTTTGATCTATGTAGCTACTGAAATGTTACTTTTCATGTATGAGCGAAGCAAAATTTCCACTTTGATTGAACTTTGAACAAATAGAAAACAATATTAATGGTTCTATTAAAATGTAACAAAGCACTTCCAAATTTCAAGTTTATGTGTAAGATAGGATTATTACAGAGTCAAATATACTTGTGAATTATTGTTAAAACACAACCATGACCTTTCAGATTATATAAGATGTGTAATAGAGAGGAATTGCTGGTATGCTAAACATATTCTCTGTGAAATTATTGATAAGGTATTCCCATTGTTATCATGCAACTGGGAATGCAGATCCACAAGATTTCTGCTGCTTCTTGAATCTCTTGCATATAAACTAAGGAGTTTGTGGTTACTGTATGTTTACAAAGTTTTATGACCTCTTCAAACTGAGACAAACTATGTCTCACCTTATTTTGTCAGTGACAATACATTTTTTGTGCTTTCATGAACCTATTATCTATATACCAAGGTACTATTTTTTCTTTTGTCTGCTTTTATTAGACTTTCAGATTCTCTTTTCTCACAACTTCCTCTTGATCTTCATGAGAATATTCATTTTCACTTCTTTTGGTAGTTGATGCGTAAGTAATTTCTAGTGATTAGGGGGTTTGTTAACTGAATTAAAAAAAAAAAGTTAATTTAAAAACCCAGAAGGAGAAATTTACATAATAAGAAAATTATCTTAACAAAACTATTCTGAAACTTTAGAAGTTTAACCTTACATTTTTCTGGTACAGTTTTAACACTTCTGTACCAGCTCCCCTCTCAATGCTGGGACGCTTCTTGTCCTGTGTTCTGCATAGCTTCTTCCATGAGTTAGGTTAATGAACTCACCTCCCACTGCAGCACACAAGGTAAGTATTAACCCATGTTAGCATTTTTACAGTCACTTCATGGTAGGGATATTAAGGAAATGATCAGAATTTCTTTTTTTTTTCTTTTTTTTTTTTTTTTTTTGTGCAGTTTCTTGTTTAACATTACTTTAATTTCTTTGTGGTATCCCCTTCATAGCTGTGATGTAATGTGTTTAGAACTTGAAATTGGTAACCTGCACAGTTAACTCTAATGTGATGTCCCTATTATTTAATTTTCTGCAGTATTTCCATGCTTCCAACTCAAAATTATATCTGAAATTTTGAAAAGTCAATGATTGAGCTGTATTCTAACAGATGAAAGGTTTCTACGTGAATGAGTGATACACTTTGCTTTTGCAGTAAAATATTTTGTAATCAGTTACTCCTTACTATACTACATAACTAGACAGAAAAGTTAATGGTCTGTAACTGGGATGCTAAATGGCTAAGGCTGCTGCTGTAGTGCAATTGAAAGGTGTGACAGCAGCTCACATAGGATGTATGCGGACTGGGTTAGAGCTATCTTGCTTAGGCACTACTGGCTTCAGCAGCAGAGGACTGACACTTGACTTTATCCCTCTGTGGTATCTGAAAGCCCAGACTTCATGTACCTTGTCTGATGGCAGCGTAGGTATATGTAATGTTGCTTCCAATTATCTGACATAGAAGTAGGATCAAAATAAAAGTATTCAGAGAAGATATGGTCTGCTTTTATCCTTATAGGATGGCAATTCAGGTTATCTCAACTGATTTTGTAGTGAACTAATATTCATTTCCTCAGAACAGTTGATCATTTTGAGTCTAACAGTTCCTTCTAAATCTAATTTTAAAACTAGTTTTGTGTTAGGTCATCTTCAAACCTGAAAATAGCGTTTGTTTCCTTTCTCTTATCAGTATTGTAAAAACTGGATATTACTGCAATAAAAATTTTAGCAGTTTTTTACCCCTAAATTAATGAAATCTTATAATATTGTTAAAATAATCTTAGCTATTATTATTATTAATAATAATAATTACAATAAGCATAAATGACCCAAGATTTTTGCCATACAAATGTCTAATAAGGTTGGTATGAAACATGCCCTTCTATGTTGCTTTGCATTTTGAGAATACACGTACTTTCACAGGCTAAGGCACAAGGATTTTCTCTTTAGAAATCTTTAAAGATGGATTTAATTTATGTTTAATAAAAATTTTCTGGTACCTATTATTTTCAAAATCTGTATTCAAAGTTGAGTGGAAATGAACACATTTTATTAAGTAACTATTGGGAAAAGTGTATAGAATAGCAGCTTGAACTGCTTGAACATATTTCTAAAGCTTTTTAAAAGTTTGCTTTTTAATCATTACAAAAAGGAAATTTAATCTCCAGTTGAACATAAATAACAATAAGACTTCATGACTCAGCAATAAGCTGTAAACCTTTGAAGGGTCATGAAGTACCAAAGTCCGTATTAAAAATGGTTTATATATGAAAGTCTAAAAAAAAAATATTTGCATCCTGGCTCCAGTCAGTGCATATTATTTAAAAGTCTGAAGGAGAAAAATAAAATAAAATTATCTTCTATGCAGGCTCTTAAAAATGTTAAATAATGCTAAAGAGTGTTTTTTTCTGAATAGATTGGTTGTGTCATTTGTTTAGACTCTATTTTTACCTAGCTTGAAATACGTTTAGATGAGTTTCATATCTTGGAACAGAATGGTGTTTATTTGTGTGTTTATGTGTTGTATTGCTGTCAGTAGGACAGAAATGAGTATCATTGCTTCCTGTTTGCAAGCAGTTTTGACAACAGAAACAAATTCTGTCTGTGAGTCTTCAAATAAAATCTCCACTAAATTAATACTGAGTTTACCTTGAAACTCAGTGTGGCATTTTTATCAGTATTTCTAACTCAGGAATGCTCACAGTGGTTATATAAAAACTACTATATACATAACAGACATATTTCTAATTATAAAATATATTCATTTTTACATCTGTATAAAGCGATATATACATGTGTATACAGACTCAGTCCAATTGGACATAGTCAAAATAGATTGGTTTCACAACCCCATTAAATTCCTGATTCAATTTGCTTCTATATAACTTAGTACAGTAGAATAAATATATAGGTAGAATATTTTTTCTACAGTGTAGCAAATTCCCACACTAAAAATTGCGTTTATGTGAAAGCTAAAGAAACCAGTTTGAATTCATTAAACAAACATTAACTAATTTAATGGCTTCAAACAAAACTCCAACGAACAAAATGTTATTTGATAATTCAAATTTTTGCGCCCTTACAGAACAACAGCATTAAGTACTAATATAGTTGGTCTTACGTCACCATCCACCTACTAAGTTTCCAGTGGTGCCAGGATCTATGCCTGAGATATGTAGCTGAGACTTCCACATTGATGGGTTAAGGGAAGCTAGGCTTAGGGTCAGCCTGGCTGTCATGGTTTAAGCCCAGCCTGTCACTCAGAAACCATGCAGCTGTTCGCTCACTCCCCGCCCCTTTCTCCCCCAGCTCCTAGAGGGATGGGGAGGAGAATCAAAATAATGTAACTCCCATGGGTTGAGCTAAGAACAGTCCAGTAACTAAGGTATAACACAAATCACTGCTGCTACCACCAATAATAATAATGATAAGGGAAATAGCAAGGGAAGAGAATACAATACCACCAATTGATACCCAGCCCAACCGAGCAGTGAACAAGCCCTTCTAGGTAACTCTCAGTTACATCCTGAGCATGACTTGCTGTGGTATGGAATACCTCTTTGGCTAGTCTAGGTCAGGTGTCCTGTCTCTGCTTCCTCCTGGATTCCCCTCCTCCCTGGCAGAGCGTGAGACTCAGAAAGTCGTTGGTCAGACTAAACATTACTACGCAGCAACTAAAAACATCGGTGTTATCAGCGCTGTTCCCAGGCTGACAGTCAAAAAACACAGCACTGCACCAGCTACTAAGAAGGAGAAAAATGACTGCTACTGCTGAACCCAGGATAACGGTGAAGTTTTTTCACAGCCCACAAAGCCAAAGTAAATAGTTTCTGTACTATATATTCAGAAAGAAAAGTAGATTAACAGAAGCTTAAGGAAAAACAATATACTGTTAGGTATACCTCTGAGGTGAACGTAAACTCACTCTTCCAGCTACTTGTTTACTTTGCAGATCCCAAAGTTGCTATGGAAGTCCATTGAGATGGACAGTTTTTTCACATAAACCTAAAGAATAATTTATTCAGGATATATCTGTTCTTAGACCATGCATGAAATTTAGAGTACAGCAGCAAGTTAAATTTAAAAAAAATTGAAAAATTTCCTTCATTTCAGTTTAATGCCTCATATTTGAGGTTTCATCCTGTGCTGTATCTCTCATAATAGTGATACTCCTAGAAATGGATTTTCCATACTATTTAGATTTAGTATTACCATTTTATTTTTAAACTATCTCTATTAGGCTCAGGCAGACCAAAAGGCAGGTATCTGTGTTGTTACCAGAAACAAAGAGGTCAAGTGTGAGCCGTGGTTGGCAAACAGATCAGTTTGGTTTGGCATGAGCATGAAATAAAAATCTCTAATGCAAAGAAAACTCACAACAGTTATCCACGCTGATAATTATGTTTGCCTGGGCATTTAGTTCATAAAGGTGAAGCATAAGAAAATAGACAGGTATGTCCTCACTCAACCCACCTGACATTTCTTGTCATTTTATATTAAGATATCAGTAAAGCAAATTTGCTTCTCTTACCTCAAGTACAATGAAATGGTGTTCTCAATAAAAGAGAGACCTGCTCAAAAAATTATGATGCCAAGCAAGGGAGCGCTCGATAATTCACATTTACCTGGAAGATTTTATTAGCACTTACAGGCCTAGTAGTTACAAAATTCTGAGATTCTGATCTCCTGGAGAGAATGAATAGCGTATTTCACAGCAGACATAGTGTTCAGGGCTCTCCAGCTTATGGTTTTATGAGCAAATGACACATACAGACACCCCTCCTACACACTGAGGATAGTACAGAGGCTCAGCCCCTTCCAAAGCCATCATCAAGGACATGGGCTATGACTTGAGGTTTTGCTCCCATTGCTGGCATTGGACCCCTCACTCACATCACTCACATCAGTCTCCCAACCTTCACTTAGTCCTTGCAGCACTAACAGACATAGGATAGAATGAGATGAAACAGACACAAAGTTGAAAAAAAGAGTTTTACAAGAAGATAAGGTACACCACAGCCAACAGGTGAAGGTCTCAGGCAGAAAAGCATACTGACTCATTTTATGTTCAGCTGGCCCCTTTTACATCCATTTCTGCCTGCCTTCCTGCTGTTCTTCCCCAGCCGCCTCTCCTTCACAGTCATTTACTTGTGCAATGCCACTGTCCCCCCCCAGCATCCTGAATTCTCAGGTTTTTATGCCAGTCATCTGTAAAATCCTTTTTTCCTGCAGTTCCTTGGTAACCCAACAGTTGGTGTGACTGACCAGGTTTGTTTCTCATCTTTGTCTCTATTATGTTTGCCTGTCAGCTTTGTACCTCTGTGTGCTTTGTTCATGACTTCTTCTTTTACTTGCCACCTCATTTTACACGTCCTTGATCAGGTTACCCTACTGAAATGAACATTCCCATGCTGCAATACCCTTATCAATGAGTACAACCGACAAGCTTTATTACTGCCTCCCTCCCTCTTTGTTGGTCAAGTTCGTTTCTCTGTGTCATGTCATTTATGGGTTTCTCCTTTAATTATTATCCCTTTTTGCACTGAAAGGTCCTTGGACAGAGAGCCTTAAGGAATTTGATTCTCCCTCCTTCTACATACCTTTCCACAAACTACATTTTAAAACTCCAGTTGATGACAGGTTGCATGATTACAGCAGCTTCTATCAGAAACAGAACTTGCTTAAAATGTTGTTAAATAGTGTTTTACATGATTTCTCAGTGTATACATAAAGATGGGGAGCTTAAGTTTTAATCTGATGATCACTTCAATTTCAAGAATTTTAATCAGTGTAGTGAGCAGGTGGGAAAGGAACACAAGACCCCTTTTCTCTTCTTTCACAGGAGACCAAACCTAAAGCTTGTAAGTAAGATTAACCCTCTTTTCTTCTGACCTTTTCCTCCAAAAATATAATGTTGTTAAAGTAATTGCAAAGCTTCTATGCAAATATGGGTGGGAGCAGAGAAGTTATAGAGGAAAGGGAAATCTCTTCAGCTGAGCTAATGCGACAGTCCAGAAAATTACAGAAGATATTTATTATTTTGACAAATCTCTAAAAATTTGCAGATATTAGATCTGATGCTCTGTGTCTGAGGCCGACTGACAGCAAATATAGTGCTACCCAAAATAACACCCTGAGTAAATAATCTAAGCAAAGTGAAAAGGGATCCTAAATGGGTTAAGGTACCTGTAAAAGGCAGAAGGAAAGCTTAAGTTACCTACTGTACACTGCTTTTTTCAAAGGCATATTTTCTTCAGTTCTACTTTTTTTCTTTTTTATTATTATTTCAAGTGCTGGCACACTTACCTTCTGCAGTTGAATTTGTCATTTGTTACTCGAAGAGACAATGGTATCTTCAAGCCTATAGGGATGGGAAATGCAGGTCTGCTCCCCAGCAAATGTCTTTCATGACAGCAGTTCTTTCCTCTTTCATTATATTCAACATGGCAAATGCACTCCCTAGGAGTTGAGGAGAGCAGAAACAGGTCTTAAGATAATTGGTATATTTTTCAAAATCTGCTTATAGACCTGGAGAAGAGCACTTTTGCTTGAGAAAAAGGTGGAGTTATTGAATTATTTTAGTTCATTTGGCAGGCTGATTCACTTTAAAAGGGAAAGGTAGGGAAACAAGGGAGAGGAAGAAAGAAAAACTTTTCCTTTAATTCTTGTTACATTCTTAAATGAAGCATTAGAGCTTAATTTGAGGTTCTCATTCAGTAACAGACTGATATCCTTTTATTATCAAAATGGAATGGACAACATGGACTATTTTTTTTTTTGGCCTTTTTTTAAGATTAAAAAAAAAC
Source organism: Lathamus discolor (assembly GCF_037157495.1). Taxonomy (NCBI): domain Eukaryota; kingdom Metazoa; phylum Chordata; class Aves; order Psittaciformes; family Psittacidae; genus Lathamus; species Lathamus discolor. Next base: position 65,623,233 of record NC_088909.1, read on the forward strand.
CGAAAAAAAAACCAAAACCAAACAAAAAAAACTGGTAATGTTAACACTAGTGTTTGGTTTTCTTTTAGATGTTAGAAGTATGAACAAGCACTTCTGGTTTATTGAAAAACACATACAGCAACAGACTACTCACAGTTGGCATTGCTGTATGTCATGATTCACTATCTGGCTGCTGACAAGTGTACTATAGCACTCAAAAAAAAAAATACAAGGATGATTACAGAAAATACAAACTGCTGAACCATTTATAGTGTAAGAAATGCTGTACATGGCATACTACATCAACAAGCACATAGGTCCAAGTCAGTCCCAGTTAATTGTCTCTGTGTCTCTTAATATTGAAAGCCACTGATCTGCTAAAACCAAAACAGCATAGAAACCTTATTTTGAAAACAAAAACATCAGTCTCCTGTCTTCACAGACAACTTGTTGAAGTATACGCTGGATAAGCAGACACTGAAGTAGTCTGACAACTGGATGAATCGCTGAGCCCGGAGGGTGGTGATCAGTGACAAGGAGTCTAGCTGGATGCCAGTAACCAGTGGTGTACCCCATGGGTCAATACTTGTTCCCATCCTGTTCAACATCTTAATTAATGATCTGGGCAGAATTTACCTTCAGCAAGTTTTCTGATGATAGAAAACCAGGAGTGGCCAATATAACAGAAGGTTGTGCTACCACCCAGAGAGACTTTAAGACACTGGAAAAATAAGGTGACACGAACTTCATGGACTTCAACACAGTGAAGTGCAAAGTCTAACATCTGGGGGAGAATAGCCCTATGTACAAGTTTATATGAGGCCTACCAAAGCTGAAAAACAGCTTTGCAGAATATTATCCGGAGGCCCTGTTAGGTACCAAGTTGGAGTTCCTTGTGGCAAAGGCGGCTAACAGTATTCTGGTCTGCATTAGGAGGCACGTTGCCAGCAGGTCAAGGAAAAGATCCCTGAAGCATCGTTTCCAGTTCTGTGCTCCCCAGTACAGAAAACAGAAAGAGCTACTAAAGGGAATTCAGCCAAGAGCCACTAAGGTTGTTAAGGGACTCATGCATATCCCAGGGAAGAAAAAGCTGACAGAGCTGATATAGTTCAACCTTGAGGAGAGGTCTAAGGAGGGATGTCATCCATGTATACAAATGGCTGAAGGGAAGCTGTAAAGAAGACAGAACCAGCCTTGCCTAGTGACAGGACTCGAGGCAGTGAGGCAGTCTGCACAAACTAAACTAAAGGATGTAAAAATCAGAAAAAACGATTTTACTGTGTGAGTGATTGAGTGCTAAAACAAGTTGCCCATAGAGGTTGTGGAGTCTCCATCCTTGGAGATCTTCAAAAGCCACCTAGACACGGTTCTGGGTAATATGCTGCTTGAGCAGTCACTTTTGACCAGATGACCTCCAGAGGTCCCTTCCAACCTCAACTATTTTGTGTTTCTGGCTTGAAAAGAAGTGGGTTTTTTCTGTTGCAGGAGAATGATGTGATTGGTTCTGTTTCTGTTATAGGTATGTTCCAACCCTGGTTACTCCTTTTAGCTTAGGTTTGCACACCAGTAAGAAAACTAATTGCGCAAAAATTTTGTTTCTCCATTAAAATATCTAGGGAATGCAATGAGATTTCTAGAACTCTGAATAAAGAGACAAACAGGGAGGGAATTCAGAAGTTGAGATGAGTTTGTATTGCATCTATCATGCATCTTCTGGGCCATTTCTCTCTTCTGAGTTATTGGCATGCCACTATGCAATGTTAACTGATCAGGATGAAAGCTATGCTAGTCTGATGAGAAATACCAGTCTTCAAGTAAGGTCTGAAAATGAATGAAATACTTTCATCACAGAAAAGAAAATAAATAAGGGTTTGATGCTAAAGTTAATGAAGCTGTCATTTAGGCCATAGACCTTTTTGGTAAGTGTAAAAGCGAGCCATCGTCACTAAAAATTAAAGTAAAATTAAAAAAAAAAAAAAAAAATCTTCTATTAATAGTGTTGTGTTTACATGTCAAAGTTTTGTTATATTTTGTCTGTTCCAGCTGGCTTGGGAAAGGACCCAGCACACGATAGAGCTAAGTCTCTGGGAAAACATATTTAAGAAATGGCAAAAAAAAAATTGTGAAGGAGTTCTGAGACAGAGAAGTGAGAAAAAGTGTGAGATAAACAACGCCACAGACATGAACATTGGAGAAGGAGGGGGAGTCAGCGCTCCAAGCACCAGAGCAGAGATTCTCCTGCAGTCTGTGGAGAAGACCAAAGTGAAGCAGGTGTCCCTCTGCAACCTATGAAGAGGACCATACCAGAGCATATATCAACACTTCAGCCCACAGAGGACCCCATGCTGCAGAAGCTGGGCATGACCTGGAGGAAGCAGTAGTCAGTGGAAACCCCACGAAGGAGCAGGCACCTGCCAGGAGCTGTGGCTTGTGTAGAGGAGGCCACACAAGAGCAGCTTTTTGCAAGAAACTGAGGCCTCTGTGGTGTCTACACTGGAGCAGTCTGTTCCTGAAGGACTGTGGCCTGTGAAAAGGACCCACGCTGGATCAGTTGTCTTTTTTTTCTCACCATTCAACTTTATGTTTAAATTGGCAAAATGTTACATTAATTTGGTCCAAGTTAAGTCTATTTTGCCTGTGACAAAAACAGTTAAGTGATCTCCTTATCTTTTGACCCATGAGGTTTTCCATCTTATTTTGTCTTGACTGCCCTGATCAAGAAGGGGAATGAAAATGCAATTGGATGAGGGTTCAACAGCCAGCCAGGGTCAACGCACGAAAAATATTTGTTTAGGTAACTGTGTACAATAATTCATAAAGCTTGGCCCTTTCAGGAATGATAAAATTATATATTATATCCTGTTGTCTTTTATGATATATACTACTCATTTTCCTTCATTACCAAGCAGTGGTCCTAGGATATTTTATTTTTTTTTAATTTTTATATTGAATGCATCAAATATTCCCCAATTCAGTGTGATAAATTTTTTCAGTAGTAGTTACTAAAGCCTGCTGTTGCTAACAATTCTGTCCATTGAATTAAACCAATATTGATGTTTCCAACAGACTAAATGTTTTCTGTGGGGCCCTCAGTAGATCTTCTATTTTTATTTAGTAGTCTATATTTATCAGCCAATTCATTTTGCATTGACCATTACACATAACTTAGCTAACTTTCTTTCAATTGAAGGGACATTGTATATACAGGGAATGGAATTGTTTCTTTATCCACATTAATCAGAAGGGAATATTTAGAGGGTGATTTTAGCAGGACAACACTTAAGGAAATTTCCTCACCAGCTAAGTAACATAACTGTTCCTTGACTGCTACAATAAGATTGTTTAAGGAGAAAACATTAAAGAGGAGGACACATTACTAACACTTCTAGACTGACATGCCATTGTTAAAGACTTTTGTATTGAAAACAATCTGTTGCCATCTCATGAGAGTACATACAGAAAATCAAGACATTTGTAACAGAACAATTGGCAAAGCTGTTAATTTCCTAACATGGATCTTGAACAAGTTCCTAATTACGACTTATTTCTATGCAAATGATTAAAGGAGTTATGAATCATCTTAGTAAAAAACAGACTTAGTCACTCTCTGCTAGGTTTTCATCAGTCACAATGGAGATGAACTCATCCCATAAATCAATGAATTCTCTCTCTTTTTTTTATAATGTATTCTATGATTCATTAAGTCTTCAGAAGTAACCCTTCTATCAAGTAATCCCATGATACTTTCTTATCTCTCAAATATCTAGTGGTCTTGTTGCACTTACTTAATTGCAAAGGTGAGCTGAGTGGCAGCTAAAAATGAAAGAAAAAAAAAAGTCTTTCCCTTTCGCTGTACCTGAGATTATGTAAAGTAACTCATAATGTAAAGGAACATTTGGAACTTGAAACATCTGCACAGGTTAGAATATCATGTTTCCTGAATTCGGGAGTTTTATTTCCAACAATTCTGCCTCTATGCAACAGAAATAGTTTAGAGAGCCAGCAACTCCTGAGCACTAACCCCACCGCTCATTATCTTATTCTGTATTATCAGACTATTCACATTAACTTCTCTCTCTAATATTCCCATTAAGTAACATGAGGGGTAACATTTTGTAAGGTCCATTATGAGTATTAAATATAATTATTGTTTTTGTTTACTTCTATTTCAACAGTTTCTGGTGTTGATTGTGAGAAGTTGTGAAGTCTGGTGCTTTTCTAGGAAGACAAAAACCATCAACCAGTTTTGTAATTTCTAAAGTTAATACAACACCCTATCTCCTGACAGCAGCATCCTAGCTCTTCTTCCAAATAGAATGCTAAACAACACACTGCTTAGAATCTTAGAATGGTTTGTGTTGGAAAGGATGATAAAGATCATCTAGTTACGACCCCCCAGCCACAGGCAGGGACAACTTCCACTAGAACAGGTTGCTCAAAGACCCATTCAGCCTGGCTTTGAACACTTCCTGGGATGGGGCAGCCACAACTTCTCTGTGAAACCTGTTCCAATGTCTCACCACTCTCACAGTAAAGAATTTCTTCCTTATATCTAATCTAAACCTATTCTCTTTCAGTGTAAGGCCATTATGACTTGTCCTGTCCCTACATACCTTTGTCAAAAGTCCCTCTCCAGCTTTCTTGTAGGTCCCCATTAGGGACTGGAAGGCTACTAAAAGGTCTTCCCAGAGCCTTCTCTTCTCCAGGCTGAACAACTTTCTCAGCCTTTCTTCACAGGAGAGGTGCTCCAACCCTCTGATCATCTTTGTAGCCCTCCTCTAGACTCACTCCAACAGGTTCACATCCTTCTTATGCTGGGGGCCCCAGAGCTGAACACAGTACTCCAGATGGGGTCTCACAAGAGTGGAGGAGAGGGGTAGAATGACCTCCCTTGACCTGCTGGTCACAATTCTTTAGATGTAGCCCAGAGTACGACTGGCTTTCTGGGCTGCAAAGCACACACTGCTGAGTCACAGTGAACTTCTCATCAACCAGTAACCCAAGTCCTCCTCTTGGCTGCTCTCAATCCATTCACTGCCCAGCATGTGTTTGTGCCTGGGATTGCCCCAATGCAGGTGCAGGACCTCACACATGGCTTTGTTGAACTTCATGAGGTTGGCATTGGCCCACCTCTCAAGCATGTCAAGGTCCCTCTGGATGGCATCCCTTCCCCCCGGCATGTCAACTGTATTACACACCTTGGTAACATTTGCAGACTTGCTGAGGGTGCACTCAGTCCAACTGTCCATGTCACCAACCAAGGTGTTAAGCAGCACCAGTCCCAGTTCTAAGTCCTGAGGAACACCCCATCTCACTAGTCTCCACTGGGACATCCAGGCATTGATGGCAACTCCTTTGGCACGACCATCCAGCCAATTTATTGTCCACCAAGTGGTCCATCCATCAAATACGTACCATTCTAGTTTACAGACAAAGATATGTGGGGCAGTGTCAAATACTTTCTGCAAGTTGAGGTAGACAATGCTAACTGCTTTTCCTTTATCCATCAATGCCATAACCCTGTCATAGAAGGTCATCAAATTTTTCAGATATCATTTGCCCCTACTGAAGCCATGTTGGTTGTCACAAATCACCTCCTTATTTTTCATGTGCCTTAGCACAGTTTCCATAAATATCCACCCCATGATCTTGCCAGACACAGAGGTGAGACTCACCAGCCTGTACTTCCCTGGGTCTTTCTTTTTTCCCTTTTTAAAAGTGAGGATTATGTTTCCCGTTTTCCAGTCAGTATGAACTCCCCTGGACTCCAATGACTTCTCAAATATGATGGATAATGGCTTGGCAGCTTAACCCACCAGCTCCTTCAGAACCTACAAAGACATCTTTTCAGGTCCCATGGTCTTGTCTACCTTCAGTTTCCTTAGATGGTCTTGAAACTGATCTACTTTTGCAGCAAGTGGCTCTTCATTCTCCCAGTCCCTGACTTTGCCTTTTGCAGCTTCGGTGGGTGGAACACTTGTCAGTAAAGACCAAGGCAAAAAAGTCATTGAGTACCCCAACCTTCTCTATATCCCAGGTAACCAGATTTCTGATTTCAGGAGGGGGCCTTCATTTTCCATAGTCTTCTTTTTATCACCAGTGTATCAGTAGAAGCTTTTCTTGTTGCCCTTCGTGTGCCCCTCAAAATGAGTCTCCTACTACTATTATCTGTTGCCTTTTATTACTTGTGCTGGTTGTTATACAGTGATCAGATTGGGCTGCTGCACTCATCTTCAGCATCTCTCTTAATGAAGCAGGTCTTTCCTCTTCAGTCTGCAAAGCTGGGAAGTAGTTCTGCAAGTGAACTTGCAGGTAAATTCCTCCATCCTGCAGGTCCTTGTTGTGGCAGACTTCCATCCTTTGGTGTTATTGCCCCCCTCTATTCTGTGTGTGCTGGTGGGAGAACGTTTCGCTGTTTGGCTGCAGGCTGAGGGTCCACTGCAGACTGTGCTTGGAACCAGCTATCTAACACCTTCTTAGTCTCCTTGGTGTTGTGCAGCCTTCTCACTGCCTCCTGCAGCTCAGCCACCTGTTATAGGTTTTCAGCTTAAGCACACCTTCTGCAGGCAGGTCTGCTGCCTGTCCCTGCCCCACGAGAAAGGTCTGGGCACATCCTGCAGCTGTGTTCTGCTCTGCAGCCTCTCCCTTCAGCAGCTTCATCTGGGTGCAGGCATAGGAGCAGATCCCCCAGGCAACGCTGTAGCCTTTGCTCTCATAGGAGTGCCCCACCACTCTGCCTTGAGGGTCTGACCTGTGCAGGTGGCCACAGAATGGTGCTCAGTTGCTGGGCTATTGGACTTCAAGTCTCTCTACCTGGCCAGTGGAATGTCTGTCCTTCAAAGACACAGTCTCACAAGTGAACGGCCGTGCAACCCGCTGCACCACAACCCAGCCGATGTGCTATGCCCTGTTGGACTGTCCTGCTGGTGATGCTCCTGGTCACTCCTACCCCCCAGGGCTGCCATGTGTGGGAGTGGGGGGTGACCACTGTTAGTCCAGGATCCACACATGTCTCATCAGCCGTTCTTGTGTGAGCTGCTGGCTCTGTCAGGTCTTGAGGTTTTCCAGGCTCAGTAGCCTCCCCACCAATACACTGTGATCCCCAACTCTTCTGCAGAATGTGCCTTCTCTGGAGCTGACCACCTCTGTGATATGCCTCTTCGAAGAAATGGCGTAACAGCCTTTTCATTGTAAATTAGAATTGTCTAATAGGAAAAGAAGACGTTAATACTTCAAAACAATTAGATTTGTTATCATTGGTATCACCTCATTTTGGAGACTTTGCAGTCTCATTGGATCATTTGTTTCATTTGTTAACAGAAAAAAATTTCCTTGTCTTATTCTTGATGACACTGAGTAATGGGTTAGATAGTTATATGTGATAGAGTAAGATTAGTATGAAGTCCAGTTTTGTTAGACTACATGGGAAAAAAAGAATAACTCAGGAGTTCACCTAGAGTTTGACTATGAACTTAATTTTAATAGTAGAGATATAAAAAATCTGAAAAGATACTCATTTCCAGTCTCTTTGAATCTGTAATTTTGGTCCAAACTAACAAAACCACCAAAGTATACTGAATATTATGTTTCTGTATTTTTCTCGGTTATATTAGACAGCAGAGTTATTAGTGTGAATGTAAAAAAGAAGTCCAACCACATGAGTTGATAAGGAAATATTTCTGTAAATTTTTGAAACAATTTGGCCAGAATTTTAGCTTTTTCAACCTGATTTATAGTCATACATTTCTCTTAGGACTAATGATGCCTCTGTTTCCACTGCAATTTTGATCCACAGTTTCAACCTAGAACTAAAAAAACCCATGAGAACTTTTATTTTTAATAAATAGTAATTTTCTAAGAAAACAAAAATCTATCTTCTATTCTTAATGACCAAAGTAAGCCTTCATTTTTTTATGAGATACGAGATTACAACTAGCTGACAAAGCAGCAAGATTCCAATATGATCCTGAGCAGAAGACCACTGTACACAGCACAGCATGACCCACAAGACAGATAACCTGCAGAGGTGCAGGCCTGTGCTGTGCTGTCCCTCATGTCAGACAAGGACATAGGGGTGCTGACCGACAGCCAGCTGAACATGACCCAGCTTATGCCCAGGCAACCAAGAAGATCAACAGCATCCTGTCCTGTATCAGAAACAGCATGGCCAGCAGGGCCAGGGGAGTGTTCATCCCCCTGTACTCTGCACTGGTGAGGCTGCACCTCGAATCCTATGTTCAGTTCTGAGCCACTCACTATAAGAGAGACGTCGAGGTACTGGAGTGGGTCCAGAGAAAGGTAACAAAGCTGGTGAAGGGTCTGAAGCACAAGTCTGATGAGGAACAGCTGTGGGAACTTGGGGTGTTTAGTCTGGAGAAGAGAAGGCTTGGGGGGGACCTTACAGCTCTCTACAACTACCTGAGAGGAAGATGGAAAGAGGAGGTGGCTGGTCTCTTCTCCCAGGTAACAAGTGATAGGACAAGAGATCATTACCTTAAGCTGGGCCAGGGGAGGTTTTGATTGGATATTAGGAAAAAAATCTTCCCCAAAAGATTAATCAGGTATCAGAACAGGCTTCCCAAGGAAGTGGTGGTGCCATTGTCCCTGGAAGTCTTCAAAAAACATGTAGATGAGGCTCTTAGTGATGTGGTTTAGTGATGGACTTGGCAGCTCTGGGGTGATGGTTGGACTTGATCATCTTAAAGGCCTTTTCCAGCCTTGTTGAAAACTTTTCCAACCTGGTTGATTCTATGATTCTATAATTCTATGTCCAGCATGACTACACAGATCTCACAGCTGCAAGGAAATTTCAGCCAGCTGGTGGTAACAGATGAGCCTGCAGGCCGCTCCCACTTGGTACTAGTAATCATGCCGTCTGTGCAGCCTTGTCTTTATCTGAAAATTCAGCCAGAAGTTCTGTGTGAAAATCCTTGGTGTTTGTCAACGATGAATAAAGGTTGTCTAGGTTGGCTTTTTTTTTCTCTCTCTCTCTTTTTATGATCAAAATGGGGTACTCTTCCACAAGCAGGAGCTTCATTGTGTGCTGTGTCCTGATCAGAGCCACGTTTGATGTTACACAACTTGAGATTTGCAACATCTGAGAGATGCAAGATCACCTATACTACCCTCTTTTTCTGTCTAGGGTTGTCTTTAACAAACAATATTTGGATTGACACTATACCAAGTCTGAGTGCCTTTCTTACTGGGATTGCAACAAACAGGCACATTCTGGTGTAAAACAGATGCTCAGGTGTTGCTCAGAGGTGAGAAACTGCAAACTGAAGTGTCTTTGAGGAAAGTTAGGAAGCAGTTGTAGCTGAGATAAGTTGTGCAAGCAAGTCTCCATTAGTGGAAAAAAAAAAAAAACAAACAACCAAACAACAAACAGTAGCGCAGAGGAAAAATTAAGCATGTAAGAGAAATTCCTACTCTTTCAAATATAGGTACAAAATATACAGTAAGTATGAATGCCAAAAAAAAACTAGAGGAATAAAATTATAGATACTCTGAATAGCTATGTAAGCAGAAGTCAGTCTAAAGTTTCTGTGTTGCATTAAGAAGACTTCAATCTCTAATACAGTGCATTGACTGCTGGGTCCCCTGAATCAGAATAGTTCCTTTGAGGAGGAAGAATGCAACAGGGTATTAGCAGAGAAACCTGTGATAAAATTAGTACAACTGACAACTTGTAAACCAGGTGGCATTAAATACAAAGACTCCTACATATTTTTGTGAAATATTATAATAATGCCAAGAGAAGAAAAGAAGACTTAGAATCTTTATTCATATTTTATATTGTTTTGATTTGTTTAAAACTAAGTAGTTGCCTTTTCTGTCTACTGCACATCAGTTAAGGTGGCAGGAGAGCTATCAGCTTACAGACATATGGTATGGGGATGCCAAGGAAATTGTTCCTTTTCTATTTTTTCACCCTGGGACATTTCCCTTTCCATGAAGTAAAATAAAACTGAAAAGTTTCTTATTAGAGGTTGTTCAGAGTAGCCTGAAGAGATCTTATTAAATGTTTATATTCTGCACTTGTCAAAGAGTGGAAGTGTCCTCTGTGCAACTCCTTCTGTAGAGGTTCAAAATTCGAATGTTACCTGTGCTATCTTTTTTCTGTCTAGTGTTATCTTTAACACACAGCATTTGGATTGACAGTTTAGGCAGTCTGAGTGCCTTTTTTACAAACCAGCACAACCTGATGAAAATTGTTTTTTGCTAAAGGAACACATTCCTGCAGACCATCATTAATTAATACACATTGTCCAAAATACCTGAATCTCAAACAACAACTGAATCTTGACTATGAAGAGTTTTCACTGCTTCTGTTTTCACTGCTTCTGTTGCTAAGGGGATGACTTTTCTGTTAAAATAACATTCATGTGAATCCTAATTTTTAATAGCTTTTGAGAAAAAGAAGAAGCAGAAAATGCGTAACAGTGTAAGACAGGGAAAATAGCTGAACTATGTTCCAGCTTTCAAAAACACTACTTGCCCCTTCTAGAAGGGGAATATTTTCATTTTCTCAGACAAAGAGCCATAACTTTTGTTTTATATAGTTAAGCTTGAATATTTCAAAACTGAGCAATCTTAATGGAAGGTTTTCTGTTACTTTCTTGGACACTTCTTTTTTTTCTTAGACTCATAAGTACTAAAATATTAAGACATGCATAACCTGCTTTTGTTTGTTTTATATGCAAAAATAAGTCAGATATTTGGATTTATATTTTTTTCTCCTTTAGGTGAGTCATTATGAAGCAAAAGCTTCAAGAAGCAAATAAAATTAAACAGTTGTATAAATTGTATAAGTAATTATTTTATTATATATTAAATATGTTTTCAGGGCACAAATGATTTTTTTTTGCACTATGAAAATCAAAGACTTTAATCAAGATTGTGTTTTCTTTCCATTCAACTAACAGCTAAATGAATACATATATAAATAGTGAAAATAGAATATTTTCAGGAAGTGGTTTCTGAAAGCTGGAAATATAGATGAAGATAGAGTCATCACAACTCCCTTGAAAAGACACTAAATTTTCAACAGAAGTTATTTTATGTAAACTGTCTCTTCATTGTTTTTTTTCCCCCTCCATTTTTTTTTCCTTCAAACTAAGAGCCACAGTAATTAAAATACCTCTTAATTTGTAATATTGCATCTGTTTAATCATAAATTTGTAGCTTTTTCTTTTGGATATGGTTACCTACATCTTTGTGATCTGTATCCAAGATCATTATCCACACATTAGGAACAGTTACATTTTCAATTTAAGTGACAGAAAGGAAGCTCCCTGCTTCTTGAATGCACTTAACAAAATATCATGTTAAGCGTTGCTTCACTAAATTCCAGTGACTTACAGTTGGGAGAGTACGGATAACAGTTTGGCCTTTAAATACTGCTACTATATGATACGATGACTCTTTACCTAACTACCTAAACTGAACTTATCAAACAATTAATTGAAATTGATGATCCTAATTTCAGAGATATTGTTAACTATGAGGGTATTCTAATTGGTTGCCCCCATTTACAGCAACTCTCAGTCTAATAAAGAGTGAGGCAGCGTTTGACTTTCTGGTTCATCGTATACAGGCTTTTACCAGTGTTTAGCACTGCCTGCCAAAATAAAGGTCAAGCAGGTATTAGGCTGTTGACTGTGGATATATCAGGGTATAGACAGCAGCAATGGAAAATATCTATAGAAGATCTGTGTAAGACAAGTTTTGGTGCAACGTCAAATGGGCATAGCTGACATATTATATAATATTAAATAATTTAAATAATTTAACTGGAAATTAAAAAAAGCATTCTATAACAAAGTCCAAAGAAATGCAAAACAAATAAATGTGGAAATAAGTCTTTCCCTCTCATTTTTCTGCCACTCTTAGTAATAATACCATAACCAAGAATAGAAAGCATGTTTTACTTCAGAGTGATTTCAGTATTTGTACCACAAGAAATGAATTATTGCTACCTATTCCATCATGCTTATTTGATATAAATGTAAGATTGTGATAAAATGTAGAAATATAAGACTTGGTTGAAATGGCTCTTGAATGAGTTTCATTAATAAAATACATAAGTATAGCATGGAAACTTGTCATGGTGTTGTAGACAACGAATTTCTAATGTGCTGCAGTGCACAGTGTGCGTGTTAGAAACATATTATTAACTGTAAATTGTGGACTATAATATAGGACAAATTTTTGCTGGTACCAGATGTTTTTCTTACCCTATTGCTAAAGAAATGAAGTGCCTAATACCTGTACTTTTTCTCCCTATTATTAAAGAAGGATTCTTTTGTGTTGTGGGAACAAATGACAGGTACTTTAGGGTGTATGTTTAGTAGAAAATAAGGAAAACTCCATCTTCTATATAATGGGGTAGGTTTATGTTACACGGAACGAATGCACAACCTACCATTTTCATCACGTTCACAAAATATGACCAACACTGGATAAGCTACTTAACCTAAAGTCCTTATCAGAAAAATAGAAAATTTGGTTATTTCTATTTTAAGTGGCAACTTATACTTTGGAAACTTTGGTATAACTGTCAGTCATCGGGGTTAACAAATCTCCAACTCCAGCTTCTAGGAGGCCTTATATGCCATGGAAATATTTAAGCTAAGTTCAATAGATTTAACAGCATGTGAAATTGTAATGATTCAAGAACCAAGTGTCACATGCAGCCTGACAGTGGCCAAATTGGAGATCAGTGACACTGGAAAAAGAAAATCTATTCTTAGAAAAACAGATTAAAAAAAAAAAACCAAGGCATTTCTGATCCAGGAGTCATTAGTAAGAATTAAACTTATTTGCATGAAAGAACATCTCCTCTACAAGCAGAAGCCCTAAGATAAAGCTTGGATTTGGTAGCAGGGTGGACAGCAGAATATTTTCCCATTTATTTCATGAGCAGCATAGACTCTTGTTAAAAAAAAATAAAATAAGCCGTACAAAAATCCTATAAAAATGTACAAAATCAGACAATTTTTCCATCCAAGCTTTTGCTTTAAGAGTTTATTCCTAGCTGAAAAATGATACACATTCTTTTTCATTTGTATCAACTCACAGTGAAAATCTATAGAAAATAAGTGACCCTTTTTTTCTCACTTATGGCATTTTAAAATAGTATTTCACACAGCATTTCATAAATCACTTTATGAATTCTTAAATGCATTCATTACAGTTCTTGATTAGCTGAAAATAATTACAGTTGTCTGTAAGTCCACTTACTCCAAATGATTTTGTTGGGAAAGTTGAAACCATTGTTAAATTATGTAGCCTACATAGAAAATACACTCTTAATTGGTGGCTGGGTAAATGGTGCATTAACAGAAAAATTATTCTATTCAGATTCATGGCTTGGCTTTTTGTTGTTACTTTGCTTTGGTTGTTTTATTGTTTCTCTTCTTTAAATGAACCGCTTTCTTTTTTTTTCAATCCTGCCTGAAACACTCATAGTTGCATTTATGCTGCCTCTTGCTGCGCAGTGTGCTTTGTGTACACTGCATAAAGTAAAAGGAGGCAAAGAAAGAATATTAGTTAATTCCTTCAAGAACGTGGTATTTTTGTAAATGGCATTTTGGTGCCAGTGAATCAGCATTTTTCTAGCACTGAAGTGCCATTTCTGAAACTAACACATATGTATGGATTACTTCAAACAGTGGGGATTCAGCAGTGTGAAAGATAAGATAATGCTCCCTTAAGCATGCTATGGAGAGAATGGATTTCTGTTAGCATTTTGAAAAAGAAAAAAAAAAGGCAAAAATATTAAAAATCATATTTTTTTAGGTGTCCCAGATGACATACATTAGACAAAACTGGATTTTAAATACGTCCTTAGGACTGAATTTACTGGGACATGAATGCATAAGAGGCGGGAACTTGGCTACAAGTCTGATGCAGTAGATCCTGCAAGAATTAAAATTACTAAGACTGTATCAGCTGGAAAACCATTCTATTTTGAAGCTTGTTAAGTAAATAGAATATTTTTTCTAACATTGAAAATAGACAATAGATTGTGTTTAACTGTGATGAAAAAGGTTTTTGCTCTGGCAAAATGATGTAAACCTATATGTGGCTGAATGTAAATCTTATAGGTAGCCATGCTTAGTAAGAAGCTAAAGAAGCTAACACTTTATTACATTTTCTTACATTGCCAACACCTCCTTCATCCTCCTTGTAAAAGCAACTTTACGTCTTTGTTCAGATGATAACATTTGTTCAATTTAGAAAATATCACCTCTTACACAAGAGGGTTTTGAAGAAAATGCGAGATGGATCATTGAACAACTGTAAAGCAGTAGTTTGGCAAAGACAATCTGTTTATTGAACATAAATAGAGTTGTAGATGTTCATTTTCTGGGTTAAGTAAAACTGGCCTGTCCACATAAGAAACGTTGGGTGATTATTTTCTTTTGGCAGGATAGATGACGCATCATGATTCCGATCTTGTTGTTGTTCCTACATTCTGTCAAAGCCCTCTTCTTTGTCTGCTGGCAGGGGTCATGGGAAGGAATGGGTTCCACCTTGGATGGATAGATAGAATTGGTTTATTTACAATTCATCAATTCATACAATACATTTCATCAATCAAAGTTAAGATCTTAAAATTGTCCGTGCTTGTCTAGGGAATATTTACACAATATATACTGATGTAAAAACCACCCTATTTTATAAACAGTGAGCAACCTTTTCTGGTAGGGAACTGGAGAGTACTAATCCAGCTTATAACTTGTAATTGCTTTGATGTCATTTTCCACTTGCTCCTGAAGGAAATCCAGTAAATTTAATAGTACTGGTATTCGTCAGTTCTTGAAATTGATTTTTAAGATGTTGATATTTCTTTACTTCTTCTGTCGCTGCTTCTGCCAAAGATTTTGTTTTAATCTTATATCTAACTGTGATGTCAACTACAAGGGCCTCCTCTCCCTTAACAAATGCCAGGTCTGGCTTATATAACTCATTATGTTCATCCTTCAGCAGCAGCTACTGGATTATTATTCTTTTTTCTTGGCTTCATTCACCAATATCTCACATAGCTATTTATGTCTATTAGTACTTGCATTCTAAATAAACATTTTATCTTGTAGTATTCTGTTTCTGGAGGTAGTTTAAGACAGAGTTAATGTTTGTAGTAAAGATAAAAGCCAAAAAAAGCATTACTGAAAGTTTTTATTTTGCAGTTCCTTCACTAGTACAAAACCATAATTACTGGAAACAACACCAGCTAGACTAAGCTACATAATTTCTGTGTCCTGTAGGGCTTTATAAATTTTTCCAACAAAAAATGTTATATCTTTAGAAGTTATGTTAGGTAAGAAACAAACCAGTAGACAACAAGACAAATACCCAAGAGACAGTATTTTTTTCTTTCTTCGTAGAAGTCATTTCATGAAAAATAAGCCAAATACTCATCCTGCTTCACTGAGAGTACAGTCAAAATAGTATTGTTGCACTTCAAGTTCAAAAGAGCTGCTCCATATCTCAGTCCACAGACATTCCTAAATCTCTTGCAGAGTAGAATCTCAGGTTGAGGAGACTGTGAGGAACAATCTTCTCTACAAAGATAACAGACCTGCAAAATAGGACAAATGGTTTTCAGGTCTGTACAGTGGAAATCAAAGGACTTAGAAAGAAAAACACTGTACCAGATAACAGTGACATACATTGCATGCTTACGGTACACACTGGAAAGGGTCTAGGTCTCTTAATGTCTCCTTTAAGAGGTACATTCATTGAGTTTCTCCTAAATTCTTTGTGAATTTTGTCTTATTTTCATACTGTACAGAAATGTCCCTAAATATTAGTCTCAGATATTGTATGTATTTGTTATTTTGAGTACAGATATCTTGTCAGGGTAAGGTCTCATATGCTTTTTAATCTAAATATCCAAGAGTCTATTTCATCAGGAAGCTCTTTAAGCTTTGAAGTTCATTCACTTCTTCCTTCACTGAATTTGATGCAAGTGTGAGAAACAGCAAAGTCATCCAGCAGTTATGAAGATAAATATATTCCTTGTTTGACTGCTTTACAGACTTTTATTGATTCTATTTATTTTTAAAGATGTTGACTCAATTTTACAGTCTGATTACACTCAGATTTTTTTCTTTCCAAAACTGAAACATAGTTGACTGTTCATGCACGTATGCACCTAATTTACAACCTACAAATACTTTGACAGTGTTAACTAACTAAATTCTACTAAAAGTGAGGGGAGCTCTTTCTATTTTGTGATATCTATGTCACATACACTAATGAAGTCTCCTAGTAAATTTAATGCAAAATACATAAATCAGGTTACTGCAATGTATTGTGTTTTAAGAGGTGTTCAGCCACTGTAAATAATAGTTCAGCCACTGTAAATAATGTTTTAGTACATACAGCTATTAGGGTATCTGACAGAAGCATGGTATCTGTTAATCAAACTGACTGCAACCTACATGCAGTGCTTTAACTGTTGCTAGTATTAGAAAAGTTCCCTAATGTCAAACCTGAATGTCACCTGTTATAATTTAAGCCCATTACTTTTAATAATTTACAGGATGAAAAATGGGGAAAAAATAATCTCATACTTTGGTAAAAGCCTAGATGACAGTCAAAAGGTTTTCTTAATTCAGCAACCCTAATTCCTCCAGTCTCTACTGATAGGTTGCTGATTGGTATTCGTGTTTTCCTCTGCTGATTCCAGCTATCATGTATTTCTTTGAAGTATGAAAAATCCTTGACAGAATGCTAAGCAAAGTTTATACTCATGCATTTTCTACTCTTTCTGTTTATGTTGTCTTGTTCACTTGCTGTTTGTAGCTGCAAGACACTGTCAATTAATGCTTTCCTTGTAATCCATTCTAGCTGTGCTTTCTGTACCATATTTTGCATGGGTACTGTCTGCAAAATCATTCTGACCCGCTATTTCTGCAGCTGATTTTTTTTTTCCTGCCTAATTTCACACTTGAACCTTTTGAATGTGTTTGGTTTGCTTTTTTTTGTTTGGTTTGGTTGGTTTGTTGGGTTTTTTCCTACAGGAAAATGGAATTGTGTTCAGTGCTCATTTGTATGGTTCTTGTGAACTCAAACCATACTTTCTATGGAACTGTCAGATTCCTTCAGCATAGAGCCTACAAAAATGCTATGCACCTATTTTATTTTTTATCCTAATAGACCCAGAAGAAAAAATATGGAATCCTTCTCCTCATATGTTTTCACCTTTACAATAAAAAATTCAAAAATATTTTCTGACTACCATTTGCAAAGAGCTTTGCAACTTAGCTTGTAGGAATTTCATACAGGATAGATTTCATTAATTTGCTTCAGAAGGTGCTATATGAGACAATTTCAAAAACCTCAGCAATTCTAGAATTCCTGTTTTCCTCTGGTCAGAAGTTTTTGTTGTTTGTTTTTTGTTTGGTTTGGGGTTTTTTGTTTTTTGTTTGTTTTCTTCTGTCAACACACATTCTCTTATACTGAATTTAATGGAAACTTCAATGGGAAATGTCAAAATCAGTGTCTCAGAGACAGTGGTTACCATTGTATTTGGGCTCAGATGAGAATCGGCTATAAGCTATATGAATAAATCTTAGTTATATGATTCTGTGAGAAGCAAATTCTGTGTTTAGAAATTAGGCGAGGTTGCATAAGGGATCTGAACATTTAGTCAATGGCAAGGAACACTGTATACATCAGAGGGAGGTAATGAATTTAGTTAAGCCAATACAGAATTTTCTCATCTACCTTCAGATATCTATAATATAGCCTAGACATCTGAGCTACTATTCAGAGTTTTCTTTATAGTTACTATCAAAACAAATGCTGCTGCAGGGTGATTCATGTAACCTATTTGGGGATGAGAAGAACTGCAGCCTTTCAGCAGCTCTTTACTGACCATAAAAGAAGTTCAGAGAATTAGTCCAGATGGAAATCAGGACTGATGACCCCCATCCTGTCTTTGAGTGAAGTATATGACAATAATTTGGGCTCTCTCTGTGCCTTTAAGACTTTCAAGCTTAGGTGCCAAGCATGTGAGAGTCATATTTGATGAGAAGTTCTAAACCTGGGTTAATTCACAGTAACTGTTCCTGGACGAAAAGGGAGAACAAATTCTGCAATATCAAGCTAAAAGTCTGGTGTTAAGAAGAATGAGAGTAAATTAAGTTAAATCCTTCATTATTATTACTTTTTTTTTCTGTGTCAGCATAAAAAAGCTTTATGTCATTGACTGTACTATTTTGCATTTTATTTATTTTCTCAAATTTAGCCTAATCTGTGGTAAAAGTGGGTTCAGGGAACTCTCTGACTTTTGCCGTTTCCTTAAGATGGCAGTCCTTAGAAATATGACATGAAGACGCCTCTAACATGACCTGTTCCACCTCCACTGCATATTTTACGGCACATCCATGGCACAGTAATCTCTCTTTCAACTTAGCTTGGTGGACTAGCTTGAGAGCTGATAATGCTGTAGTCTATAAGGAAGAAATATCTTTTGGTAACTAGCACTAGCCAGCAAAACAGGGATGAGATATGTATCAGCTGTTATAGTTGGCAAGTGAAGGAAAATGAATTGTAGGAAATTAGATATATAATTAAGAAATTAATGTGGTTTGCAGTTGTTTAAGCCATTAATTAACTTTACCTTATGCTTGTTTTGAATAATTGTTTATAATATCTTGCTCTTTTGAACAAAATTATTGGTGCTTGTTTTGAATAATTGTTTATAATATCTTGCTCTTTTGAACAAAATTGCCTTATTTAACCAAATTATTATTATTTTGAACTAAATTATTTTTAACCAAATTATTGCAATGTTCGTTATATTTTGATTTTTTAATGTAAATAGTATATTTCAGTAATTTATTTTGAAATACCTTGTTATTCCTTGTATAAATGTGGGGAATGTATTTTAACAGAAAGGAAGGGAATTAAGTGTACTACACATGATGATGAAATGTAAGATTTTTTTTGTTATTGTTTTGTTTTTAAAGTCCTATTGAAATATGAACTTAATGTTATCTTTCCTGCACAAATTTTGCATGTTTTCTAATTAAACTGCATGCACTAATTAAGTTGCTAATACTCTCCACTCTCCTATCTTACTCTGTGATCACAGATGTGACTGTTTTTCAAATTTTAGTTGATGTCACTACTGATATCACTACCCTGTGTCTTGTAGCCCACATGAGCTTATTTAAATATAATTTATTTAAATATTAATTTATTATTTAAATCATCAAGAAAGAAGCCTACACTTGCAGAATTTATTTTATTCTTCTTTTACATTCATACGTTTTACTCAGTTTCTAGAGATAAGTTGGAACTTATTAGTCAGTAGGAGTTTATAACAGTATGACTAGTGGCTAAAATAGTATTTGTATTGTACTTGGTGCTTCTTTTTGGTACAGTCAAACAATACAGGATGTAAATACCAAGAATTACTAAAGGTCATTTAACGATTTCAGCCAATTTTAAAGCCATCACATAAAATTAAACTTATAATAACAATTAAAAAAAGTAGAAAATTACCACTATAGCTCTTTGGGTTTGGGTTGGTTCTTTTTTTCATTTTAGGTTTGTTAACTAAGAAAGGCAGATGACATCAGTACTTAAAAGGTTGACGGGCAACTATAATTATATAAAATTATATGTAATTAATTAGATTTACAAGAAAAAGGGGAAAAAAACAGCATCCATTTTGGTACCATGTCCACTAAACAACAGATCTGCTATCTGCAGATACTGAAATTTGAACCAGTTCTTAAAGATTTTAGAAAAAGTAATTTTTGTTTACATTTTTCATCTAGTTTGCCACGTACTGAGAATACAAATTTAGGACAATTCAGGCTGAGAATGACCTCAGGAAATCTGTGGTACAACTTCCTGCTTAAAGAAGAATCAGTCATGTCTCCCACCATGCTGCTCAGGAGTTTATTCAATTGAAGCTTAAAAACCTCTGAGTATTAAGTTTGCATGGCACCTGTGGATAACCTGCTTTTCTCCTTGGCGAGCCTCAAGGACAAACAGATTCTCCTTACATCCAGTCTGAACCTTTTCTTTTGTAACAGGTACTATAAAATGCAATATAACTTTCAAAATTCGGTTTTACACTTGCACATGCAGGATGTAATTGATGACAGAATATGTTAACTAAATTTCTTAGAAATCTCAGCAGGAGTGCCTAAATATAATATTTGTGCCTTAATTTTAGCTGTTGTTGTTCTATTAAGGATAGGTCTGTATATCATATCTCCTGATGAAAATTCAATACATTCAGTTATTAGAGCAAATACATTTATTTCTTCATAGGCCTGCATTAATTTCCAGTGGCATATTTTTTCTGAATTGCATAAATATACTTTCATATATTCTTTGCTGTCATGATGCACAGTTGTTGTCTCTGTTGAGGCTTTTTGTATAAATGGCTGGTAGCTTTTAAGATTAAGAAAGAACTGACTGAAATTAAGGATAAATATAGAAACCCAATATATGAATACATTAATTATGGTTTTGTATTCCAAAGGATTTGGACAATACTAATGAGTATCTGAGGATAGGAATGGTATTAGTAAACAAGCAAGATCTGAGTGATAAGTTAGACTTCTTTGTGAAGTTAGCCCTTGGAAGAAGCATTTCCTAGATATTGGTTGAGACATACATAAAATTAAAAATTACCAATTGGTCTAATACACATGCTGGACAATCAACTTTAAAAGTAGATAAATAATTAAAAGCCAAGGCCATTTTTTCAACTTCAAATAATACGATTATAAAAAGATTTTGCCATCTTTTTCATTGAATCTGCTTAACAATGAAGTATTTATTGTCTTTAGAAGAATGAAGGTTCTATAAATTTGGATAAAATAAATGTTGATAACTCTTTATTCTAAATGAATAAAATAAGGCAAACAATAAACGTAAAATATGCCATACCTATACTGAGACATGAAGCACCTATAGGCTACTCGAATAGCAATGGTCACATTCATTTCTACATTAAAAATCTAGAAACTGAATTACTTGATTTTTCTCAAGCCCAGAATGTAATTTTTAAGGTCTCCTTTAGCTCATACTATACTTCCAATTTGTTAGAGTGTTGGTTCAATGTTGTGCTTTCATCAATGTCAAAAAACACAAGGGAAAGTTAAAAGATCTCTCAGGGTTGAGGTTCCTTTGGAAAACAAGGGAGGCTTATTTACATCTGCATCTAACATTGTTTTTTGACAGATATCCAATCCTAATGATTCTATGGCTCACATAACCATCTTTGGTGTGGAATTAGATTTATAACTTTAAAAAAAAAAAAGGATTACTTGCAAACTTGAGCACATTAAGCTGATCTTACAGTTTCAAACAGTCTGATAGTCCATTTGAGACACCTGAAAGCATTGGTGTGAGCAAGAAAATGTGGAGACGTTCTGGTATTTGCAAACCAGTGCAGCATACTGGTCTTCCAAATTAGTGTTAAATTCATGAAAAAAAAAAAAATCTCCTTGATCAGTAATACTTGCTGGCTATTTCAGATTCAGAGGCATTCATACGTATAAGCATCCCTAGACAATCTGACATACCACAGAATGGCATTTCAAACTGCGTATTATTTATATACAAGAACTGCAGTATTTGAATACACAGATCTTGAGACAGACTTCCATGCATTCAAAAGAAACCTGCATTTAATTCCCTTCTGTTACTTTATAGCTGATGAATTTATTTTAATTTTATAACCATCCCTAAATAAAAAAATAGAAGTAAATGGCTAGTGAAAAAAAAAAAAAAAGGTCTGATAGATTATTTCATAGCAGTGGTTGAAAAAGTAATGCCCTAGGAGACTGTATTTTAATACAATCTTTCAGTGAATTATGACTACAAAAACAATATGAGCAAAAGATGCTTGGCCTTCTGTGATGGGGCTATGGAACTGATGGGCAGGGGTAGAGAAGCTGATGTCATCTACCTGGACTTGTGCAAAGCATTCAACACCGTCCCACACGACATCCTTGTCTCTAAACTGGAGAAACATCAATTTAATGGATGGACCACTCAGTGGATAAAGAACTGGCTAGATGGCTGCATGCAAAGAGTTGTGGCCAATGGCTCAATGTCCGGCTGGAGAGCAGTAACGAGTGGTGTCCCTCAGGGATTGGTGTTGGGACCGGTCTATTTCAACATCTTTGTTGATGACATGGACAGTGAGATTGAGTGCGCCCTCAGCAAGTTTGCTGATGACACCAAGCTGTGTGGTTCAGTTGATATGCTGGAGGGAAGGGATGCCATCCAGAGGGACCTTGACACCCTTGTGAGGTGGGCTGATGCCAACCTGATGAAGTTTAACCATGCCAAGTGCAAGGTCCTACACCTGGGCTGGAGCAATCCCAGGCACAGCTACAGGCTGGGCAGAGAAGAGATTTAGAGTAGCCCTGCAGAGAAGGACTTGGGGGTGCTGGTCGATGAGAAAATGAACATGAGCCGGCAGTGTGCGCTCGCAGCCCAGAAAGCCAACCGTATCCTGGGCTGCATCAAAAGGAGCGTGACCAGCAGGTTGAAGGAGGTGATCCTGCCCCTCTACTCTGCTCTTGTGAGACCTCACCTGGAGTATTGTGTGCAGTTCTGGTGTCCTTAACATGAAAAGGACATGGAACTGTTGGAGCAAGTCCAGAGGAGAGCCATGATCAGGGGACTGAAGAACCTGCTGTATGAAGATAGGCTGAGAAAGTTGGGGCTGTTCAGCCTGGAGAAAAGAAGGCTGTGTGGAGACCTCCTAGCAGCCTTCCAGTATCTGAAGGGGGCCTATAGGGATGCTGGGGAGGGACTCTTTGTCAGGGACTATAGTGACAGGACAAGGGGTAATGGGTTAAAACTTAAACAGGGGAAGTTTAAATTGGATATAAGGAAGAAATTCTTTCCTGTTAGGGTTGTGAGGCACTGGAATCAGTTGCCCAGGGATGTTGTGAATGCTCCATCCCTGGCAGTGTTCAAAGCCTTGACGAAGTTGGACGAAGCCTTCGGTAAGATGGTTTAGTGTGAGGTGTCCCTGCCCATGGCAGGTGGGTTGGAACTAGATGATCTTAAGATCCTTTCCAATCCTATTTTATGATTCTATGCTCATTTGTGGTAGGATTATCAGGTTGTATTTTTAAGTAGAAATTTTTGTGAAAAAAAATGAATATATGTCTATAAGTAACTATATAAGTAACTATAAGACTTACATTAAATTTTCTCAAAGCCTATTAGCAGAGCATGTTGAAAAAGAGAAATAAGGTATTTATTATTGTAAATCCATAATTGTGATAGAAAAATATCATTTTTAGTAATTGCAGCTTATATTTCACTTGGAAAATCCTCTTTTAGCAGTTATGAATATTCTAAACTAAAT
The DNA here is from genome assembly GCF_037157495.1 of Lathamus discolor. NCBI lineage: Eukaryota > Metazoa > Chordata > Aves > Psittaciformes > Psittacidae > Lathamus > Lathamus discolor. The sequence continues at coordinate 65,646,583 of NC_088909.1, forward strand.
ATTCATCAGAAACTCATGCTCTATTAAAATTAGGAATTCGACACAAATTTATGATTCTAAATTTATGAAGTTTGATATAATTTAGAAAAAAAGAAAAATGCATCTATCAAGCATGTTCAAGGTCATGAGTGGAAGCATTGTGATATTTAATGCCATGATTTGAAAATTGTGCAATATAAGTTAATTAGTAAAAAAGGAGCTTGTGTATTTGCCTCCTATTCTTTAAGAATGAATGAGACTGCTATTTCTGCTGTGGGATAATCTTGAAACTGAAGAAATACATACATGTCAAATTGTTTGAATCTGCTGACTTAAAATCTGTTTATTGTGTTTTTTTTTTTTTTAAATGTGAGACCATACTAACATGTTATGTCGATAAGCGTTAGTTCAAAGTTTCCAACAGGCAACAGAAAGGAGACATGATATGTTACTCATTTGCCTGGGTTTCTTGCTAGTGTAGTGACAATTGCATGCTGGATCAGCAATCCTCATTTGTTCAGTGACTTCCACACTGTAGAAGACCATATTCTACTTAATGGAACCTATAAGCACTGAAAATGGGTTAATTTTATGTTGGATGGGAATTAATAATTTTACAATTTCCAAGTCTCGTTACAATTTTTTTATGACATAACTTGATTAGTTTCTCCCCTTTTGTTCTTCTGATTTAACTGTCAGGAGAACGATACTTGTACTGGTACAGTGTACGAATTAAGGTGGTAGAATTTTGATCTTCTAAGTGCTCTGCACCCTGGTTGGCCATTCCACAATGAGATATATTACTGACTGTCAGGATCCATAAAACTCAGTAAAGGTTCTCAATTTTCAGAGAGCCAGTCAATCTTTTATCCATAGCGGAAAACAGCTTCAAAATTAGTCGAATGGAAGAAATAACAGCACTGAGTGACAAATTGATGAGTTTGTATTTTGTCTCTTTAAAGTAAGTTTTGTTATTCATAGGCTGGCCTAAGGAAGAGCATGTAGCCTATGTAGCTTAAAAGTAGGCCTAGGTAAATAATATTTTTCAGGGTGGTTGTCAAACTGAAAATTATGATCAGAAGAAATAATGGTAATCTCTCCCATGATATTCCTTCTACTGGGCAAAGAAAACATCATAACATCTGGATTTATTATTTTTTAAGTAGTCAATATTAATTTTCTTTACAAGAAGAATTGAGTAAGTGTGACTTAAGAATACCAGGTAGCCTGCTGCTGGAGTAGTCTTTCAGCAAGAGGAAATGAGAGGAACAAAACCTATAGGGAGGAAAAGAAACAAGTCACTTACTTACTGGAGAAATACTTTAGCCACGGGATTATTGCAAAAAACACACCAGGAACCAAAATGTTGTTAATCTAGCGACACAAACTTCAGATAAAAATGTTATCAAATTAATCTTTAATTCACTTATGTTTTGGAAACAACTGAAATTGTGTTTTCCTACTGCCCAATAAAGAAAATTTATTTCTTAAATTTCAATTAAATGCATTTTCAGCTGTAAGCTATTTATGGGTACAAGTACTTAATCGTACAACTGCACTAAATTATTAAACTTTTCTAGAACAGCTTAATACTCTTTACTGGCTCTTTCTTCACTATAGCTTCACTGTTCTTTCTCTAGCAATAAAAGTCCTCCCATAAAGAGGAATTATAAGGGAAACATCTTCATTCAGTTTTGTTAACCTCAGTTTTCTGATGAAACAGCAGATGACGTGAGTCATAAGATTTTTTTTAAAAACAACTATTTCAAATTGAGTCAGGTGTCTTTTCTCCCTCCTATCTCTACTGGAACGATAAAAGACTTACATCTGCCTCTGTGGAAAGTGAATTTAACATTTACTTAGGTAGTCAAATGTTTCCAGCAGCTGAGATTCTAGCAGGAATCTTCTCAGTGTCACATGATTTGCCGTAAAATCTTGAGGTTTGTTATATCACACAGTGCATATCAGGCAATATGCAGGGAGGCAAATATTTACAAGAGGCTTTGCAGTGTCCAAGTGTCCTGGGTTCAGCAGCAGCAGTCCATTTTCTCCTTCTCAGTAACCGGTGCCATGCTGTGTTTTTGACTTTCAGCCTGGGAACAGCACTGATAACATTGATGTTTTCAGTTGTTGCTAAGTAATGTTTAGTCTGACCAAGGACTTCCTGAGTCTCATGCTCTGCCAGGGAGGAGGGGAAGCCAGGAGGAAGCAGAGACAGGACACCTGACGCAAACTAGCCAAAGAGGTATTCCATACCACAGCACATCATGCCCACTATATAAACTGAGGGCAGTTACCCAGAAGGGCTAGATCACTGTTCAAATTGGGCTGGGTATTGGTCAGGAGGTGGTGAGTGATTGTATTCTCTTCCCTTGTTATTCCCCTTATCATTATTATTATTGGTGGTAGCAGTAGTGGCTTGTGTTACACCTTAGTTACTATCTCAACCCATGGGAGTTACATTCTTTCGATTCTCCTCCCCATCGCTTAAGGGGCTAGGGCGGAAGGAGGGAGTGAGTGAGCATCTGCATGGTTCTGGGTTGCCAGCTGGGCTTAAACCATGACAGCAGGCTTCTGCTCTGTTCTCTTCAGATCTCGGTGTAGTTGCGATTTAGGACTTGATCAGTTCTCTGTTCTCCTTTGTTGTTACAGTAGTGGTAAAACGAATTCACATTGACATAGGACTTTTTCCTGTAATTTGGAACAGTTTAGGCTTTAGGTATAGTAGACAGGGCATAGAAGACAATCCAGCTGACATCCCACTAGGTGTCAACTTCTTGTAATCTAGCCTGTTTATTGTTCATTAACATATGGGAAATTGCACTCCTTTAATATCATGTTCCTGTATCTCTGGATTCTCAGTCAAGAGTTAGATCATCGTGAGATATGCATAAAATAAGAATATCCAAAAATTAATTTTGGGAATGAATGAAAATAATCACTGATATGAAGAATATAGAGCCTTAGTTTAACAGGAATACAGTTATTCACAGCTGCAGCAACAGCATAATTTCTATGTCCTTAATTCATCAGAGGAAAATAGAGAGTTAAGCAATTGAACAATGGCAAAAATGAGAATAAATATTTGAATATTATGCCTTCCACTAGTTCCATCACTACTACTATGCTTTTCAAGATTCAAGTTACTGGCAAGTTCTTTATTCATCTGACATGTAAAACATTCTTAACTTTTGATAAAATTATTAAGAGGATGGCATGGTTTAAGTCCAGCCAGTAACTCAGAATCATGCAGCCATCCTTCTTCCTCCCCCAGCTGCTGGAGGGATGGAAAGGAGAATCGAAAGAATGTAACTCCCATGGGTTGAGATAAGAGCAGTCCAATAACTAAGGTATAACACAAAACCAGTACCGTTACCTCCAATAATAATGACAAGGGAAATAACAAGGGAAGAGAATATAACCGCTCACCACTGGCCGACCAACAGCCAGCCCAACCCCAGCAGCGATCCAGACCTTCTGGGAGACTGCCCCCAGTTTATATAGTGGGCATGACATGCTGTGGTCTGGAATACCTCTTTGGCTAGTTTGTGTCAAGTGTTCTGTCTCTGCTTCCTCTCAGCTTCCCCTCCTCCCTGACAGAGCATGGGACTCAGAAAGTCCTTGATCAGACTAGACATTACTTAGCAACAACTAAAAACATTGATGTTATCAGCGCTGTTCCCAGGCTGAAAGTCAAAACCACAGCACTGCACCAGGCACTAAGAAGCAGAAAAATGACTGCTACTGCTGAATCCAGGACAGTGAAACAAACAAATCTGTTTATGCTTGACTCTGTACTAGGTACACCCAAATTATTTTCCCAGCATAGTTTCATGTGTAGCTTCTTCACTGCTTCTAAAACAAATTTGTCTGACAGACTTCTTTCCCATATACTGCCACATTTAGGCGATTCCCCTAACTGCTATGAAAAAACATAAAATACTTTTTTTCCAGTTTTATATATAAATTTTCAAACATCACTATGACTTCAGGCAAATAGCCTACAACCATTTCTTCCATCTACTCGCTTTAAATGTTTTAGAACAAAATAAATGTTTATTAATGCCTAATACTATTTTAGTAGGGTTTCTGAATCACTTAGAGACACAGAAACTTTTGCTTTTGAGATACAAGAACCTTCCTTCTTGGCTCTTGATTTTACACAGAAACTGTAACAGTATTTCTGTCTGCTCCAAGGACTCAAAGGTCAATGAAAGGAGACTTTTGTGACAACCCTTTAACGTACTAGAAGCAAGCATGCTTTCCTTTACATGAGAGATCTCAAAAAAGAACCATTCCATTCCATCAACAGGTCTTGAAAGTTTCCTGTACTCTACATGCGCTTAGCATCTAAAAGAAGTATTTCAGCTGAAACATATGCTTAAATCCCTCCTATGAGAACAGTGCACACTGGAGTAGGAATTTCAGCTTTGTTCTCCCATATTCCAGATGCTTTTGTGTTTATTCACACTTTCTTTCCTCTTGAATTCCCTTGAAAGTTTTTTATACTGAAATTTCAACCTCTTGTGGGATAGAAGATTGATTCTTCTCTGATCTATTTTTAATAATTTCTGACAGACTGCTATTCAGTTGTTTTACACACCTTCTCTCCACTTATTTTGGTAAGGTAGCCATGAGAAGTCAATACATTTGTACAATTTGTCTGTGTCTGTCTTCTCAGTTGGCTTAAACTATTCATTCACCAATGAATAGTGTCATGTAGGCAGAAAAGATTCTTTTTGCACCAGATGACAATAAAATCTTGCTTGCCTTGCAACTTCTCCTTTGCTTTCTACTACCTCTTTGATTGGTAACACTAACCTAACAGGTGGTGTGGCCTTTTGATTTCTTGCACTTATATACCCATTGGATTTATGCTGTAGATCAGCTTTGCCTGGTAATTTATTTATCTTTGTCTTAGAACTTTCTTAACAGTGATGAGCATCACTGTATCTATTTCTTATAAGTGTTGGATATTTCTGTGTCATGGTTTAAGCCCAGCTGGTAAATCAGAACCACACAGCTGCTCTCTCACTCCTCCCTTTTTTAATCCCCGCTCCTGGAGGGATGGGGAGGAGAACCGAAAGAATGTAAATTCGATGGGTTGAGATAAGAACAGTCCAGTAACTAAAGTATAATACAAAACTACTACTACTACCACCAATAATAATAAGGGAAATAACAAAGGGAGAGAATATAAAACTAAAATATAAATATATATAAATATTTAATAAATATAATTTAATATATAAATATATATATTATATTTATATTATATATAATATATATTATATATTATATATATTATATAATTTAATAAATATATATAAATATTTATATAAATATAAAACTAAAAGGGAAAAAGGAAAAGGAAACAATATACACAAGTGATGCACAATACCATAGCTCACCACCTGCCGACTAGTACCGAGCCTGACTCAAGCAGTGATCTGTGGCCTCCAGGTAACCGTGTGTCGTCCCCCTCCATCCCCCCCCACCAAGTTTTATACTGGGTATGATGTGCTGTGGTATGGAGTACCCCTTTAGCTAGTTTGGGCCGAGTGTCCCGTCTCTGCTTCCTTCCAGCTTCCCATGCCACTCCTCACTGGAAGAGCGTGAGAGACTGAGAAAGTCTTTGATCGGAGTAATCATTACTTAGCAACAACTAAAAACATTCTTGTGTTATCAACGTTGTTCTCAGGCTAAAGTCGAAAACACAGCACTGAACCAGGTACTAAGGAGAAAAGTAACCGCTACAGCTGAAGCCAGGATATTCTGTAATGACTGAGGATGTCGGCTGTCCCACTTTTCCATAGAAGCTAGATTTTTTTGTTTTTTATCTTTGACAATAAATCCATAATTTTTTACATGTGGAGATTTTTTGCATGAACTTTTCATCCTTGTGTGTGATAGTGAGCAACTAATGTGGTTTAACTTGAACTGACATTTTCGACTTTGGGCTTCTTGTGGGGCTGAGGTAGAGCAGGAACATTCAGTAATTGGAGCACACATTATAGCACAGGGCAGAAGGGATATTAGATCCAGCATTTAAAGGGTTTGGCGACAGGAAAACCAGTCTAAATACACACTTTAAATGATAGTTTACTGAAGGCTTTCTTGCTGCTCTTACGAAGCAGGAGAAAAGAGTGGGTGGCTGCCCTCTTTGCCTTTGCCCCTTGCTGCCCTGGGACTGTCCTGCAGCCTCCGTGCTGGCAGCCACTGAAGCAGTGTAATAGGTTGACCAAAGCAACTGCCACCAGCTTGGCTTTCAACACTGGGAGTCCCTGGGGCAAGGTTACTGCATAACATTGCTCGTAGCAGGTGCACCTGATGGTCCTATATACAAGCCTTTTGTAAGATGGAAAGTTTAGTTATTGCTGTAGAAGATAAGGAAACCTCCTTTCCCATAGCTGCCTAAATTTTATAGCTGTTTTCTTTAGGCCTTTAAAATGGGTTGTATAGTATTTATGGCTGACGGAGAGCATTCTGTAAAATTTTATTCTGATTTCCTTATACAGTAAATTGTTGATGTAATTTTACCCTGAATGACCCCAGATGCCCTACTTCCCTTATCTATGACATTAAGTCTATATGAAAACCCCAATAAATACTGTAATTTAACAGGAACATTATTCTGTGATTTAAAGCCAAATATGCTTGTGCAATTAAAGGCTGCAGACAGCTTGGATAAAGATTTGATCTTTGGACAACATCATGCCCAGTTAAATATTATTTTGAGATTTTAGATGTTGCAAAACCTGTTGCTCCCACATTTGAATCTCCAGACAATGTGCAACGTACTTCAGCATACTGGTAAATGACCAACATCTGTACACAGAATTCACCCGCAAGAAATACCTTGCGGGTGGTAGTATGTGTACCTCCACATTCAGAGAAAAGTACTCACACTACTGTCTGGTAGTTTGGCACTTCTTTTAGAACATCATTTATGTAATTGTTCCTTTTTAATTAAATATTACTTTTTCTGGCAGACTGAGAGGAGAATCTAAATTAATCAAGAGCCTTGTAGTGAAATTCAATCTGCTCATTAAACAATTGTCGAATGTTTAATTATTATTAAAAAAAAGGTAAAAAAAAAAACCAACAACCCAACCCCCCAAACTCCTATTAATTCCAATACAATGCTCCTTGGAATTGAATGAATTTTCTGGGTTTTAATGTTTTAACCTGAGTAAAATAAAGGATTTCTTTGAGTTAATAATAGTTTAAGAGATTTTCTTAATTGTAAAATTTTGGGTATTTTTTTTTAATAAAAAAAACATTCAATGTTGAAGAGCTGTGAGAATTTTAATACCTTTTTTGCAGGAAAAATTGCTAAGCTCTATTTCATCTTATGCAAAGCAAGAGCTAGCATTTTCTTCTATATGAAGATATAGTATTAAAACTTGCAAAAAAAAAAAAATCTACACTGCAAGTATATTATTAAGGGGATCTTATTCTATCCCCAGTGTGTGAGTATGCTTATGACAAACTGCACTCACACATTCACATGGAACCTGCACAGCTGGTAGCTATGGAAATAGCACTACACCTGGAAAAGAGAGGAGAGACCTTGGCAATCTAAAATAGATGTTTGATTTAAATTGTTTTACTAATAAGCAGGCAAGTGTGTAAGAAAGGGTTAAGTTCTGTGCCCCGTCTATGGACAGTTCAGATCCATACATAACTGTAAGAAGCTTGAACGCAGTTTGACCGGAAAAAAAGTTAGACTCAGCTAAGTTTGGAAACTGTTTCTAAAGACTTGAGGCTATCTTAGTTTTCCTGAGTACTGCCAACTGTCAAATGGATCCATATATTTGAAGATCCATTCCATTCCTTTGAAATTTCCAGGTGGGATTTAAGCAATTGTATATTGAAACCTGGCTGTATGAGAGAATTTACAGCTTAGCAGCAGGAAGAAAATTAAATTTATACCACTTTTAATAAAGCACCTGTCAGGATGTGATGTATGAAGGCCAATCACAGAATCACAGAATAATTAGGGTTGGAAAGGATCATCTACACCAACCCCCCTGTCATGGCAGGGCCACCTAGACCAGGTTACACAAGAAAGTTTCCAGGCAGGTTTTGAATGTCCTCAGAGAGACTCCAACACATCCCTGGGCAGCCTGTCTCAGTGCTCTGCCGCCCTTAACATGAAGAAATTCTTCCTCATGTTGAGGTCAAGTTCCTAATCAATTACCCACAAGCCCATTTTTAATTTAAATAACTTGTGTGTTGTCCCAAGTATTGTGGAGAAGAATTTTAGAAGGAATACATCTTGCATCTTACAGACCATATTCTTTTATACATGCCATATTCTTTTGAAATTATCAACCAGGGTGTTGGCTAAGTTGAAACTTCAAGATTTTGGTGTTAATATTTGTTGTGTTTGTATTGCAAATGTGGTTTGATAAGGGGGCAGCACGATATATATAAAGTCAAAGAAAAATCTGTAATGTAGTAACACACAATTATGTAATGTAGACAGTTATTGATGTTAGACAGCTAAAAAATGTTAGTGCTTAATAAATACCTAAATAAATTCTATACTATCCAAAATAAACGCCAATAAATGTGTTTGAAATCAATGAATATGTTTTAAAACACAAAAAATACTCTATTCCGGTTGACTCAATAATCATCAGGCTGGTAATAAATTATCTAATTATTAAGTCTAGCTTGATGGGATAAATGCTACCTAGAATGACTAGAAGTCCTTGTTGTTCTTACTGTTTGTGAAACGAGTTGTTGTATTCATCTGTGTTTGAAGTGATGTGTATTCACACACTAATTACTTCTGCTAAAAAATACAATTTTCACTATTAATTTTTTAGCAAAGAGATCAGTGCCTATTAGAAATTGTAATTGCACTACCTTTTCAATGCAGGAATGTGAAGCCAAGTGTTGGGGTGGGAAGGATCAACTCTATGAGGAGGGAGGCATGATTAAATGAACAGGGCAGAAAAATGGCCTTTCAAGATGAATTTTGGGTGGAATGACAAGACAGATTTACTGAAGCCATTAAAAAAGATCTCAGAAATGCAGCTGGGAGAAGTGAATCAGCACAACATTTCTGCTTATGCAGATAGCTAAGAGGAGCTGTATTTCATGTGATGTTCTTCTGCAGAAGGATATTAGGCCATAGTGGGGTGAGGATCTAGAGAAAGATCTGTGCTCAGTGTTGTATTCATATGTTAGCAATAGGTGGCATACAGATGATGAGCTAGTTCATAACAAAAAAAGAAAAAAATGAAGAAAAAAAAGAGACATTTTTAAAGAACTTGAAAAAGATTAAGAACTCTAACTTTTTTAAGATTGAGGTAATAGCTAGGTGTCTATGTGGACATGCCCAATTATCAGACAAATATTACATTTGGAAAAGAACATCTATGACAAGATATGTCTCCTTGCTTTTTAACTTTTATTTTTGAAGAGCTTACTACGAGTAACCAATCTTAATCTTTTAAACAAAAGGTTGCCATCAACACTGTTATAACCTAACTATACACAAACACATATGCGTAGAGCTGCATATGTTCTGGGGAGTCACAGAGGTCAGATGTAAGGAAAGTTTTCACTGAACTAGCTTCCAAGATTTGAATGCAAAGCCTGTTAAGGTATGCTGGCAAGACACACAGGTGGATTTTGCCATTGTTCAGAAGCAGACTTGAGGTACCCGTAGGCTGTCTGAAAGCTACATGCCATATAATGTTCAATATGTGCTGGATTCCTCTGTGTAGGTAACTTGCTAAATTTCAAAGTGCTTCTGATACTTTCAGAAAAATACCGAAAGGTGTAAGCATTTTCAATAGTAATTACTATTACTAATTTACATCTTTAATGTTCAAAGTTGGCAAACACAGGGCTGTCAATACCTTCATGTCTTCATATTTTACATCTCCTCAGGAACTTCATAATTGTAGACTAGGGTGAGAGGTCTGAAATAAGTCTGAAGATGATGTAGGACACATGGATAATTTCTGAAATAACCAGATCAGGAATTTACATTCACAAAACATAGTAACAAGAATATGAGTTGCTTTGCACAAGTACATCTCTGACAATTTACCTTGCTTTGATCTTCAGTGAACAAATTTTAACAAACTCAACAAATGAGGTGCAGAAGTGTTAAGTCTTCCACCCTGGTGCATCTTTAGATGAAATTACCAGTGGATAGTTTAACACATCTGTAGCTTGAAGCTCCATTTGTTTAATTGTTCCTATTTAAATGAACACTATTTACTTCAGCAGACTCTGAATTGATTTTAAATTAAAGTAAGGTCTTTACCAGGGAACAGTATAAAAGGATTGAGTTTTTTTGTTTTCTTGTAGCATCTAACACGATTTCATTTTTCACTAAGCAAGGTAAATATATTATTTTTGTATTTTACCTTCAATTGACTAGGGAAATTCATGGAAACTTTGCAACTGGACTCTAGGGTCTTTTTCTTCTTGACAAATCCATTAGGCAGTTAAAATTAATAGGAGCTACAGAGAGTCATTAAGGTGAAATATAGATCAGCTATCTTCACCTTGACAGGGAGTTACGAGAGTAAACACCCATGCCGGATTTATGTATGTGAGAATTACTTCTCAAAAAATATATGGGTTGTAATACAATGTTTAAATATTTAAGGGTGTGACTTTCTTTCTAGACATCTCTTCTCAGAATCTTGTGTACATGTAGTGCCTTTCACTTGCTGTTTTGTAAAACATTTGTACTTAATTTTTGTGGCATGAATCTTTGCAGTACAGATAAACCAAGACTTTGGATGGTGCAAAAACAACTGAAGCTTAAAAAAACAGGGTTTTTTAAAAGGAAATATTTAATCCTTATAGGAGATAAACATTGCTCCATTTTGATGAGCTACATAGGACATACCTAGAATATATAGTGAAGTGCTTTTAGAGAACTGAACAGTCTTATTTTCCTACACAGATTTTTTCTGTGATGCTAATTTGAGCTAACCAATAACTTAAATATATATATATATATATATATATATATATATATATATATATTCTTTTTTTTACTCAGTCAAGATCAGACCTGGAAAACTAATCTTGCAAAAATAACCAAAAGCTCTACTTAAAATCCTCATAACACACATATATGTTTTATTTACTTGGTTAGGTTAGTTCCAGTTCTGCTGTGTGCTTTTAACAGTGACTAGTGCAAGACAACTCTGTCTGTGCTGTTGTTCATCTCATGCCCAGCTATAATATATTGCATGTGTATCAGCAGTTTCTACATACTTATGCACCACTCTCCTTACCAGGAGACATTTTTGTTTGTATTCCTGCACATCTTCCATAAATGTAGTGAATCTGTCAGGTAATGATTTGTGTGTGTGACTATAAAGCATTCTCAAGCATGCATATCTTCAAGATAAATACAGCAGTTGATGTTTCAGAATTGTTTTGCATTTCAACTTCAGGATGCATCTGGAGTGTATTGAGCATGATGGAAGAAATCCCTAGCCATAGGTGAGAAGTGAGTAATATAAAGACATCTTTGTACTGCTGTTATTGTGAAGCTGTACTGCACCTAGGCTTCTGGCTGAAGTGTGCTGTGCATAGACTGTGACTCAAGGCTACTAAAACAGAGATGGGTTAGGTGTCTGCATCCTCTGGGCATTATCTCTGCTTTGGTCTTTATTATGATATTTACCGAGGTCTGTAAGTAGCTCAGAGAATATTTTTACATAAAGCAACCTGTCTACATAACTTTTTTACATAAAGCAACTATTGTGCACAGTTTACGTGCAGTTACTATCAAAATGGAGAAAACTTTGTCTTTACTTGGTCATTCAGTTATAGACTGTATAAAATGCTTTGGGGTTAGCTACAAATCTGTGTTCATACAAGATGTTATCTATACATTCACACGTTTATTCGCTAATCTCAAAAACCAGTTCTGCTATGTTACTTGAATTTTTGGGATGCTATTTATCTTGTTCCATGAAATGAGTAGCAGAAATGAGAGTAGAAATCCACTTGCCTTCAAAAATTGAAACCACATATTTTTATGTTATTATGGTTGAAAATTTAAGTTTTAGAACATTCAGATAAGAAAGACTATATCAATATGTGGCTTTTTAAAGTACTATAACAAGGAATACTTTTTTTAGAAGTTGCATTTTGTTTTACTAATTGACAACTACTTAATTTTCTTTGTTACATTCATGATAGAGGTAATCGCTGCTGAAAAAAAATAAGACCCTTATAGATATTTTGCTTATTGAAAAACATACCACTACAGACTGTTTATATATAATATCAATATCTACTTCAACACCAATTGTCAAAACCTAATTATGACTGATTTCAAAGAACATAGCTTCATGAATTAATACAGTAGAGTCATTCTATAGAATCTCCTAGGTTTACAAATGTGAATAAGGAGATCGCCATGCAATTAGTGGTCAGATTTAGCTGACTAAATCAATCTTTTCCCTTTTACAAAACTGAGATTCTACCAAATGAAGAATTTGACCAGATATTTGAAGTGTGAAAGCAGGCTGTGAAATTAAAATCTGTAGCACGTCTTTATTTACCTTTGGTTGTTGTTTTGGGGTTTTGGTTGTGGTTTTTTGTTTGTTTTTTTTTTTTCTTTTTAAACAGGAAAACAATAAATAAATAGATTTTTTGGATACTGCACAGATGATATTTTACATCACAAATTTCAAGTGAATATACCTGAATATAGGTTTCAGACTGTCTATAGCTAGTTTTACACAAGTGTACAGGTGGTGCTTAAGCAGCCATAAGAAGATCCTTTTCTTCTGTACCTTTTTAAAGGAAAGCCATGTCTACTTGATTTGTGCATCCGTTCTGAGTAGAGGCATTGTACCCTGCGATCTCTCTTTGGCACACACAACAGGCCAGATTAAAGACAAAGAGCACCATCATTCACTCTGCCAAATATGAAGAACTGTTTTACATAAAGCTATTTCTGAATGAATATGAATGCGATCTGATCTTGCATCCTGGCTCTACAGAATGTACATTTGCAGTAGGCAGTTTAGGTGGCATTTCCTTCATGGCCAAATTTTATCAATAAACTTTTAACTCTGTAAATAGTTTCGATACATATCGTGTGAAAATGTGTTATGTTATTAGTGTGTAGCTTTAATGCATCATCTTCTTTATGAGGTTCAGGGTATTCTTTTTTATTGTATCCATGTGCTTTAAGTTGTTATGATTCCACTAAGTCCTTTAAATGCTTTTCAGATTTTTAACTGGGCTTTAAGTATTCAAAAGGGTCTGTAATTATCCTTTAAAGGACCTTTGTTAGTTTCATGGTGATGAATGTTTACGTCTGAGACATCCCTTTAAGATTTACCTTGGCAGAATTTTTGTTTTCTTAAAATCACCTTAGCTACCTGGCTTAGTTTGAATTTAACATTGTCTGCATTTTATCAACCCCCTACCTGTTTACTTCTGTATTTCATTGTTGGTTAGCTTTACATTCTGTTTCCTATGATGCATATAATTCTTAATGAGAGCAAAGTCTTTCTCTTAGAAATGTAAATTAATGACCAAAATCAGCAGGGACAAGACAGAGGATACGAAGGTTGAAGACAGTGAGAGAGAGAACAAGCTTGTGGTGAAACAGGAAGTTGAACAAGAAAGGCAAAAGACAGAGAATATGAATAAGGGACAAAGAAAGAGGGATACTCCACACTGAAACATCTGCTTTTTTGAGCAGTGAACAGGGTTAGGAGATTTCTGTCCCAAAAAGTGACCAGAGCAAGGCTAACATTGCTGCCTTACAGCTGGTTTTTTTTTTTTTTTCCTAGGGTTTGGTTGATCAGGGATAAATTTCTTCTTTCCTTCCTCCAATCAAAAGTCTCATTTCTGTAATGGTCAAATGGATATATTTATGTACCATTTGGCTGTTATTTCTACTAATACACTTTTGCAATTAGAAGCAGAATAGGCTGCTTTCACAGTTCTTTTATATTTTTTTATTATAAATACCATAATCTGAACTTTGATGTCAAATAGGATGAAGTCGCTTCTACTATGATTCAACATGTACATACCAGCCAATATCACTGGTACAAGAAATGCAGAAAACATTATAAGCCTACCTATAAGTAATTTCTTTGTGCTGAATCATCCTGTATATTGGAAGTTAATATCTACTAAATTGAAATCAGAACTGTTTTCTTAATGGTGATGGGAATGATGTGAAGGCAGTGCATTTTTTTTTTTTTTTTTTTGGGGGTGGGGTGTTTTGGTTGTTTTGTGTTGGGGTTTTTTGTTTGGTTGGTTTGAACCTAGCTAGATACTAACATACCTTTTTAATTTTTTTTTTTTCTTCTAGGGGAGAAAATAGGAAACTAGAAACCCAATCCAAGAGTCCAGCACAAGCTGGGATATATTTATCTCGGGAGCAACTCTATGGAAAGAGACCTGGGGGGCCTGGTGAACAGCAACATTACGAGTGAACACTCATTATGAGTGGTGTGCTGCGTCAGCAAAGAAAGGCAACAGGATGCTGGGTTACCTCAACTCGGGCATCACCAGTAGAGATGAAGATATCATTATCCCACTCTATTCAGTGCTGGTCCGGCCACACCTGATTTTCTGTATTCAGTTTTGGTTCTTGCTATACTAAAAAAATGTGGACAGGCTGGAGAGGATTCAGAGAAGGGCCACGAAGATGATCAAAGAACTGGGAAGCCTTCCATGTGAGGAAAGCTTGAGAAAACTAGGTTTGTTCATCACAGGCTTAGGGGGAAAACTTATCATCATGTGCCAGTATTTAAATGGTGGCTACAAGTAAGACGAAGGCTCCCTTTTTACATGGAATCACATGGAAAAGATGAGGAGTTATAGGTAGAAGTTACTCCCAGGAAGATTCTGTTTGGACACAAAAGGGAAACTTTTCATAATGAGAACAATCAGCCACTGGAATAATCTCATCAGGGAAGTGAGTTCCCCAGCATTGGACATCTTTAAGATTCAGCTGGACAGGGTACTGAGACATGTTGTCTAGACTGTACTTTTGACAAGAAAGTCTGGACCAGATAATCCTTGAGGTCTCTTCTGACCTGGAATTCTATGGTTCTGTGATTCAACTGTATTCTGTACAGACTGTATCTCACTTACTCATCTGACTTCCTTCCCGAAGAAGCTTGTACTCTGTTTCTACAGTAGAATGTAAAAGTGACATTTTAAAATTATATGTTTAATCTGTGTTGTCAGCCATCTTGTATTTAAAGAATGAGAGGCACCTCTGAATTGGAATTACCAGCCCTGAAAGTTTATCAGATAAAACTAGGTAGGGTTTTCTATGGTATCCTCAAAGCTTGTTCTTTTATAAATATTTCAACCTAAAAAGATGTATTAAAAAAGAAAACCAGAATTAGATCATACATTATTATGTTTAAAATGAAATAGAAAAACGTTACATTTTGCAGATTTACATATTCTCCTTTGCAGAGTTTTGCTGTTTTTTCCTGGTTCTTGTGTTGCTTTTTCTTGTAATATTTCTATTGTATATATACTACAATATTTCCTGAGTCTAATTTCTTCAAGATAATCCTGGCACACAGAACAAAAATTATAAAAGTAATAAAGATTAAGTAGCAACCTCTCTTACTGGTTATTGCAACAAACCTATATAAAAATCCTGTAAATGATGGAAGAGAAAAGTGAACAGCTGTAAAAAAATCACCAAACATAAAATATAGCTTGGGGCTTTTTAAAGCATAAGTTTTCAGAGGTTGCTTCAAGACAGATGAATTTTTATCACATGTACTATTGTCCCATAAATATGAGGCAATTTTTTTATATATATTTCTGATTAGTCATAGCTAACACAGCTAACAACTGAGACTAATCAGAAATATATATTATTAATAGCTTTTCAAAAGTTTTTACTTAATATAATTGTGTTTAAAATGTAAAACCAAATCAAATATATTCTATCACAAAGGCATAAGAACTATTTTGACTAAAAAATTCATTACTAAATTTATTTATCTTTGGCATTTAAATTGTTTCATTATTGCATTATCTGTACACTTCTCAGTTAACAATGTTTTCTTTTTATACATATGTTTTCTTTGAATATTTGAGCATTTTTTAATATTTTGTATTTTGTATATTTGACTATTTTTTTAAAAAGGGAGGGAACTAGGAGAGGCATAACACCTAATTCCATGGTTTTCCCTATGCCCAAAACAAAGGTGACATAATGTTAGAGCTGAGCAGCCATCTTGGACCCGCGTCCTTGTTATTGTTTCTGCATTCTGCATAGGGCAATCAGTACCCAGAAGACCCAGTCCAGGACCTAGTTACCAGGGAGCTGGTAACTCCCCCAGTAAAGGGAGTTCAGATGCACTCCCTTAACTACTAGTCTGCAACTTCATGTTTCTTCGCGTACTCATTTCAATTGCCAGGGAATCTTATACTACTTTTTTAACAACTGAATAGCTTCATAAAATGGGAGACACTGCCCTCTACCATTCAAAATCAGCCCTCTAAGAAGCAGAGAGATGTGTCATCAATTTCCATGCATGTGGCAATTTCAGGCTGTTATAAAAAAGGTAAGAAAGAATACCACAGAACCTGTAGTTTGCAGAGAATGTTTTTCCACTGGTCTATTTAGTAGATCATTAAGTCCCTTACATGTGGATTAGACACTGGCTATGGCTACCCTGTGAAAGATGAAGCGGGGTGAATGCTTTGAGTCTGGAGCTCAGCCACGTCTGACAATGCCACTTTCCTGCTCAAAAGTGGAATTTGGAGGACAGAGAGAGTTTGGGAGTATTTGGTGCATTTCCATTTGCCACCCTCTGGGCTGCTTTACAATCTTAGGAATTCTTGTCACGCCTTGTCCTTTGTGTAATAAGTTGGGCAGTGAAGTGTCCTTTGACCATACTAAGGACTCTTGCATGGCTAAGGAAGGAGGCACTGATAGTACCAGTGACCCCTGACCCTGGCAAAGTAGGGAAAGAACAGCAGGGATAATCAGTCATCCCATGACAGCCTTAGAACACTCCTTCCCTTGATGGTAGCCCAGGTGGAATGGTAGCACTGTTACTGGAGTTTTGGAAAATGTCTAGTATTTATTGACTTGGGTTGTGGCTACAATGGAAATCTACTAATGACTTAAGCAAATTATTCTGTGACCCTATAAATGTGGTCCTAACTGAGAAACATTAAGTCTTCTGGACTGCAGCAAGCTAAAACCAGAATCTCCCTCTGAGCAGGACACCTCTTGAAACTCACAAACTCTCTAGTCTGCTATAATCAGAGGACTGTCTCCAAAATTTTCATTTATATGCCTAATCCATAATTGAGTGAACATCGCCATTGACCTTTGTTAACTCACACTTACAAATTCATATTAAAACTACTCTTGCTAATACCTTTGATGATGTTTCTTTGAGCAACCATTTATTTTGTGACAAATTGGCATAGTAAGCAGGATTCGTAATCAGGATTTCACGAGACTGGCTGAAATCTCCACATTTTAGCCACTTGAAAGTCAGCCGTGGAGTTCCTTGCCCTCATCATGCCCAAGGATATGGCTACATAGACTGATGCAAATAAGACTATAAAGCATCCAGCCTAGAGCTATCTTGTGTCTGTCCAGTTGGTATGCAAGAAACATAGTTCACGTCTGTCTGTACCTGTTCAAGAAGATATCCCCTGGTTTCTTTGTTTATCAAGCTTAGACTTCATTGCCAAGAAAGCAGAAGCAGAAAACTATAATTTCATAATAAGCCTGGGTTTTATTCCTCTATGAAAAAGACAGCTCTCCTGAAGTAGAAATATTAAGGTGAACATAAATAAGTTTGTGATAAACACATAAATGTATTGGCTTTGCAAATCATAGGTGTGGTTATGTGGATATAACTGTACAACTTTACAATAACAGAAACAAAGCTTGCTAAAGACACAAGATTAGACAAGAAGTTTAAAAGGGCCAGAACTCTTGAGCAAAATGAAGTCACATAGCAAAAGAATTTGTAAATGTAAAAGAAAGAAGAGGGGGGTGGGGTGGGGGTGAGGGTGGGGGCTTGGTAAAAGAAAAGCTAGTGCCTGAAAAACATAGAGTTAAAGGACGTTTTAGCTTAACTTAGGTTGTAGAAAGAGAACAATGTTTATGTTGTAAGTCTGTGGAATGTAGTGGCCCCACTAAACATGAGTTAATTGTTTCACACTAGTCTTCTAAAGTATCTTTAGCTTTAAAGGACAATGTTTGTGTTCTGAGTCTGTGGTGAGATAACAGGATTTAGTGGCCCCACTAAATATGAATGAGTTATTTCACACCATGCTTCTACTTATCAGTTAGTTTAGAGACAGAGCCTCCCAAACATCTGCTAGATTGGGATACTCCTTGTCTGCCGATCCTGCAATAAATTTTGCAGGAAGTTTACACTATTTTAAATCTTTGCTAGTTATCAGAAGAATTACAGATATGGCTGGTTTCAGCTACTTGTGTGATTACTGGGGCATCCAACTGTGCCAAAGGTGAAAAGTACACTGTGAGGAAGACTGCTTACTTCATCTTGAAGACCCCTACTCACAAGAGAAAGACTGCTTACTTCATCCTCACAACCCCTGGCACAATCACTGCAGAGCAGTACGCAGACGCCAAGAGGAGGAGACTTATGATAATAAGTTCCTTAAGCTAGTTATAATGTTCCCCCCTATATGCGGGAATTATGAATATGTATGTGACTAATGCAATAGTGACAGTATATAAACCTGTAACAAATACTAATCACTTGCGCCTCTGGCTACTGTCATGCGCCCAGCGCTGTTGCTTTTGCTTTATTAACTTTGTCCCTCAATAAAAGCTTGTTACCTTGTTTAGAGGAGTGAATTCGTATTTTACAAGTTGTTTATGTAAAATTTGTTTAGAGCATCTGAAAAAACAGCAGCCCTATTAAGACTTTAGTTATATGTAGTTCTTTCATGTTCAAAATCTGTCAATTCAGTAGAAAGCAGACAAGGGTTTAGTTGCTATACAAGAGAAAACATAACATAAACAAGCCTGGTTTCCTCAAAATAAGGATAAAAACATATGTAATATGGCTTCTTAATCTTGTGTGAAATTGTTCATTTACCAACAGAGTTTGTGACTGCATTAGGATACAAGTCTGGTGCTTTGTTGAAGCAATGTGTAACAGAGAGATAATATGAAAGAAGAATGGCAGTAAACAGATTTGTCCAAGTTGAACAGCATCAAAACTATGGGACTGCTTTTTTCAAAAATGTGAGTATGGCTAAAGTGAATGGGCAGGTCTCATCTGCATTGTCAGCACTTAGAGTAAGCTGCAAATAACTAATGTTTCATTGGTCTGGACCACATTTTACAGATGAGGGTCATACCCTACATACTGTAGTTTAACTGTTGTGACATTGTTCAGTGGAATTAGACACACAATTCTCTGAAGGGATTTTTTTTTCCCCCTTTAAGAATTATTTTGCAAGCATCAAAAATAGAAGATCTCTTACAGTTGGCTTTCTTTTTCCTCAGTTCCCTCTTTCCCTTTTTTTTTTTATCCCTAGGAGGCTTATATGCGAAGTATACAGCCTGAATGTGTAGATTTGCTTATATATTGTTTAGTAGTGTAAACCTCACATGATAGCATGAACAACTTTTAATACACCAGTATGTAGCTAATAAATACAATAAAGGTGTCTTCAAGGAGTAGATTTTTTTTGTAAGTGTGTTGCAGGTATGTAGTATGCTTATACTTCATTGTGAAACAGACACTGAGAAGGAGAGACATTTGAGATACAAGCGGTGACAGAAAGATTAGCAACCACATGAGTACTTTTCCCATCCATTTCAGGAAACAATCAAGCTCTTGCAAAGGTTGTTTCATTCTGAATGTAAAATGAGCAATTGTCTTGTATGATCCTCTTTTACATAAAACCAAAAAGAATAAATTATTCTGTGGTTCTTTTTGCTATTTCAGACATGACTGGACATGTCCGAAATAATATTTATTTAGACTAATAATAATTATTTAGACTGCTCCTTTTGCTGAAAACTGCAAGAGCCCAGACCAGTTTTTGTATGAGAATGAGAAAGCCATGGGAATTTTGTATTTCTGTGTTTGATCTCTAGGGAAATCTCATGAGATACAGCATCTCAAAGTCCCGGGATGACAAACAAGATGCTAATGAATCAGAGGTGCCTGGCAGCTTTTCCCAGCTAGTATTCTATCCCTTTTCCATTTATTGCCTGCAAGACTTTTCTCACAAGATCAGCAAAACAAAATCAGCAGTAACCAGTTGGTTTAATACACAGTATCATGTAGTATTGCCTTGTTTGCTCTAGGGCTCAATACTTGGGCCTTTGCACATTCATTTTTCTCCTCATCCTGGAGGAAGTACTTATCTTTATATACAAATAGCTCATGCTATGGTATGACTGCAGTTTGCTTAAAGCAGCATTAACATCTGAGTCCAAACAGTGGTGCTTTTTGAAGAAATAACTGGTATGCAACCAGGAGGACAACAGTAGAGCATGCTAAGCGTTACATAGAGCTAAGGGAACAGATGTCTCTAAGGAGTACTGCAGAGGCTAGGCATCCCTATTTTTGCATAAGGAATCAAGATTCCCTCCAGCTCCTCACACTTGATGCAATTACAGGGAAGATTATATACTTTAGGCTTTCTATTCTGTCTTTTATCCCTCCTGAAACAGTAGATAATGCTCTGGGCTTTCCACAAATCAAGGTTTAATATTGATCTTTCTCAGTGCTTTTCCCGCAGAAGAGGATGATTTGTCTGTAATATAACCTTGATTGAGCTGTGCATGCCCCTGCTGATATCAGCAATACTGTTAGTGCAGTTAAAAACTAATCAGGGTTAGGAAACATGCAGATTTTATGAAGTCGTAACAGATCATAAGAAAATGACTCTCAATCTGAAAATTTTTGATGCTGGAAAGGACTGTAAGGGAATCCCATGATCCTCCAAAGCAATCAGGGAAAGTTTTGGTGTTATCTATCTTTTCAGAAGCATACAATGGAGAAAACCTAACATAAATTCCCGACGTTAATGAACAAACTAATGAACAAACAAAAACACCTACAGAAAAAAGAAGCGAGCAATTTTAGGTTTACTCCTAGCTTTACATCAGTAGAGAGGTACCAAAGAGTATGTCTGTTGTTGCCTTTTGCAGAAATTATCCAACTTTAATTAAAGCAAGCTGAAAGCAGTCCTATATACTCTAACCCTCAGTTTTGTTTTTATTTTGGGTGCTCATTACAGAGATGGCAATACAGCAAAAGTCATCTATACCAGTGATAAGCACTTTCTTCACCTGGAAAATTCTCTCCTTTCTCCTGTAACCCCTTGAAGAACTTTAAACACACAGCCACTGTAATACAAGTCACTATTTGTCCAGTATCTGATAAACAGGGATTAAAAAAGGATAGTATTTTTTACTCTTATAAAGTCCTTAGTAAAAAGTACTTGTAGAAGACTGAATAAAATCATAGCCAGTGTAGTATACTGATGGATCGGCTTATTCATTTGTATGTTGTACATGATCAGACATTAATCTCATATACGTCAAGTTCAATATGTTTCATCATTGTTCCCTGCTTTTGTGTTTCATGCTTTAGTAATAGGGAAGAAACAAGTTAAGTATTCAGCTGGCTTTGCTGTGTTTTGAAATGCAACTTCATCATGCACTTTCTGAATGCAAATGATAATAAGCTTTTTATTTCTCATATAACCTACATGGGAAATAGGGATAATTAAAACCTGGGACTTGAGACAGTGTAATGAGCTCTTACTGATTTGCAACTCCATATGAATAATACTTACTCTTTACTTTTAATGTGTGCATAGAAAAGAACTACTGACAATTAATGAAACCTTTATGTGGACTTGGTTTCAAAATTCCCTATTAAATGATATTTCGAGAATGTATTAATTTTACCTAACATGAGTTAAGTGCCAGAATTTCAGGATGTTGTGTTGTGCACAACAAAACCACTACAAAATGGTCTCTCTTACATCTGTGGACAGGACTATACATCAGTTTTCCAGTCAGCCATGCAGCTATCAATGTGAGTTTTAGTAAGCCAGAAAACTGAGCCTTTGAAAGAAAAGCAGTTCTAAAACACATAACCACTAGAGTCTTGAATAACATCTTCAGAACAAGTGTCCACACTTACATTTCTGTTACCACATATGACACTGAAATAATTATTATTCTTGAATATCAACGTATTTTGGGTTATTAAAAATAACTAACTTGACTTGGTTATTGGCTTACAATGTGATTTCCCAGCCTTTGGAAATTAGTTAACTTGAAAATTTCAGTTTCCTTTAATAAGACAAGAAGCATAAGCAAATAATTTTGGCACTATTCTAGCACAGGCTTTTGAATATACTTTGCTGTCACACCTTTCCTGAATGTCCTGGGTTCAGCAGTAGCAGTTATTTTTCTCCTTCTTAGTAGCTAGTGCAGTGCTGTGTTTTGATTTTTTGTCCTGGGAATGGTGTTGATAAGGCTGATGTTTTCAGTTGCTGCTCAAATGTTTGGTCTCGCCAAGGACTTTCTGAGCCTCATGCTCTGCCAAGGAGGAGGGGAGGCCGGGAGGAAGCAGAGACAGGACACCTGACCCAAACTGACCAAAGAGGTATTCCATAGCACAGCACGTCATGCCCGGGATGTAACAGGGAGTTACCTGGAAGGGCTGGGGGACTGCAGGGTTGGAGGAGGTATCGGTGCTCGGCTGGGGGGAGTGGGGCAAGTTATTGGTCGGCTGGTGTTGAGGTGGTGTATTCTTTCCTCTTGTTATTTCCTTTACCATTATTATTATTGGTGGTAGCAGTAGTGATCTGTGTTATACCTTAGTTACTAAACTGTTCTTATCTCAACCCATGGGAGTTGCATTCTTTTCAATTCTCCTTTCCGTCCCTCCAGGAGCAGGGGGAGGGCAAGAAGGGGGGGTGGGGTGGGGTGTGAGTGACCGAGCTTTTGTGGTTGGGTTTAAACCATGACACTGAATAAGTCTGAGCCATTTAAGGCAAGGTCAAAAGAAAGCTATCAAAGACTTCTGAGTTAGATGTTGCTTCCCAAACAGCAGAGATACTGAATTCAGCCACCCACTAGTCCTGAAACCACCTCTACTCTCCGCTGCTAAATGAGATCTCTAGGGTATCTCTAAGAATCCCCATCAAAGGTATAAGCAACAGTAGTTTTCATATGCCTTTATAAAAGTGTGACTTAACAAAATTCGATTGCAAGGTTCAGCCTATTACTTCCTAAATGAATAAAATATGCAAAGGAAAAATGAGGTAAAATTGAGCTAAAACAATTTTTATAGAAACCAAAGATCCAAAAGGGTAAGAGATGCTCTCATTGACTCCCCTTGAATGGAGGATGTCCAATGCTTTCTAAACTCCTGGTGGAGCCTTGGTGAGGCCAGGCCTAGTCTTAGTCTCCGACTTCACTAACTGTTAATATCTAAAGGGTTACAAGTGGCAGGGGAGCCCAAGAATGCTGGCTGATATTCAAGAATCACCTGCTCGAAGCTCAGGAGTGTTACATCACAACAACAAGGAAATGCAGCATGAAGGCCAGTAGGCCTCCATAGATGGTTAAGGAGCTGCTGAGCAAACTCAGAAGGAAAAAAGAAGCTTATGGATAGTGGTAGCAAGGACAGGCAGCCTGGGATGAATACAGGGACATTGTCTGGGAAGCTAGGGATCAGGTCAGGAAATCTAAGACTCAGTTAGAGCTGAGTCTGGCCAGGGTTGTCAAGAATAACAAGAAGGGCTTCTATAGGTATCTCGCTAACAAGAGAGCAATATACCTATAGACTAGAGATAACATGGGGCCTTCTTTCTGAAACCTTTAAAGTACAAATTTGGAAAAAAAATAGGAATGCATAAATTTTTATGCACGCCAAATTCTCGTAAATCTTTATTAAGGCGAGAAGAAACATTTAAAGAAAGCAAAATGGAATTTAGAGTCAAAAACAATCAACTAATTGGAGTTTTGAATTTATCTTTAATTCAGCAGAACAGGAAACAGGAGGACCTCCCTGAAACAGAAGAAATCCTTAATCAGGTATATCTGGGAGTATGGGCACTCGGAGTCTGTTGCAGTCCAGAAGACTTCAATGTTTCTCAGTCAGAACCACTATTCATAGGGTCACAGAATTATTTGCTTAAGTCATTAGTAGATTTCCATTGTGGCCACAACTCAAGTCAATAAATATTAGACATTTTCCAAAACTCTAGTAACAATGCTACCATTTCACCTGGGCTACCATCAAGGGAAGGAGTGTTCTAAGGCTGTCATGGGATGACAGATTATCCCTGCTGTTCCTTCCCTACTTTGCCAGGCTCAGGAGTCACTGGAACTATCATGCCTCCTTCCTTAGCCATGCAAGAGTCCCTAGTAAGGTCAAGGGACACTTCACTGCCCAACTTATTACACAAAGGACAAGGCGTGACAAGAATTCCTAAGATTGTAGAGCAGCCAAGAGGCTGGCAGATGCACCATCCAAGTTCCCACAAACAGGGAGCTGTCCCTCTTTGATGCTCAGAGAGCTAGTTGTGAACGAGAATTGCACCAACCAAAACACTCAGTGGGCAATAACTCCATTTAGGCCATGTGAAGCACTGAAGTAAGGTGTAATCTTAATATACTAGTCCTATTGAAGCTTTCACAGGTTGATTCTGGTCCAGATATACATACCTATATCAAACAGGAGCCACAGCTGAGAGATTTCTTCAAGATTCATTTGTCTTCTTTGGAAAATGGAGCAGGATTTATCTCATTATCTGAAAAGATTTCTGGAACATCTGGTGTTTGAAGTCACAAACCAGGGTATGAAGCTTGAGTTCTGGGTTCTTTACCACCCCTGAAGATTTTCAAATCCAAGTTTCTAAACCCTAGCACAACAGCACAAAACGATGAACAGGGATTGTCTGGATCCTTTGTTAATTTCTTGTCAGGCCCTTTGGCTCTCACTCCATTCCCAGCTCAGAAACCTTTCTTTCTATTGTAGTATACTACCATACCGCATTTCTACTACAAATAACTTGCTGGCAAGTGTTACAATTGGTCTTTCTTTTTTCTGCTTAATCACATTAGAAGCTTATATCATCATCATCAGCCTTAAATAATGCAAATTCTTCATATTTTACTATTGCATGTTGTTTAATTTTTATTCTTCAGGAAGGTCATCCCGTGCATGTGTATAATACCATAGACCTTTCCTACACTTTTTTCTGAAACATCTCTCAAACCACCAGCTTCACAAGCCCATTCCTTCTATTTGTACTGTGGCCACAAACGAATATAATAAAAAAAATGCTTCTACTTTAATAATACTTTTTTTCCTTTCCTTTCCATTACCATTTTTCCCTTTTATTCATTGCACATACTCTTTGCTACATTCCATCTTTTTTACAGTATCAAAGAAACATCATAATTATATAATAACTGTATTCTATTCCAAATGTATTCTTTTGCAAGAATCTGTATTTCTTTCCTTTAGGAAGTATTCAGGTATCTAAGAGACCTGTCAAATTACTAACATTTTAGTAATAAATGTAGTAATAAATCCATGTAATGTTTTATGACTTCACTGTCCCCTTTCAATTTCCATTTTTTTTAATTATCCTGGGTTTCAAGACATGCTCCACTTGAGAGGAGAGCCATCAAACTAGCTTAGTATCAAGTCATTCAAGACTGTTTTCTTGCTTTCTTTTATTATCCTACTATTTTATTTTATTTGTACAAATTATTTTTTTTATCCCTTTACAAATTTCTCCTTTCACATGTGAAAATTGTTAAAAACGTTTATTAAAAAACCATAATAATAAACGTAAAAACGTTTATTAATTCATTCTCCAGTGCCTTATGTTGAAACTGTGATTTCCTGTGTTGGAGGCCATGTTACACACAGTGTTTGCTGCAGAAGGAATAAAATACTTGACTGTGAAATGAAAATGTTCACAGAGCCTAAAAGAAGCTATTTTCATAAAACTCAAAAAAGATACCTCCAGGATTTTCACTGCATCCTTTCAGGTGAGAAATCTGAATGATCAGACAGCAACAACAGATAAACTGTCTGTGCAGCCACACTTCCTGTTACATCCTTCAAACCTAGAATTACAACATTGTAAAGGGAGTACATTCTTCCCCTGAAGGTGCATGGAGCCATGTCTGATCCGTTCGGGGTTCTGTGTCTCAACCAAAGAAGAAAGAGTTTTAAAATCCCTAATGAAGCCATTTTTAGCTGCAATAATTTGTAAGATGTGCTGCACACAGATAGCTTTTTCTTTTCCCCTTTAAAAAAAATCAAACAGTCAGAATCAAAACTTGAAGCCTTGCAATCAGGAGACAAACTGTACTATTCTGCCTGTACTGGGAAAAAAAAAAAATAAAATGTTAAGACTAGTAGTTATACTGCATTTATTTCTGACAAGCATTTTTTACTCAATGTCACCCGCATTATAGAGACCTATGATTAAAAAAAAAATGCAAGTAGTAGTATTAGAAGGGTTTGAATTTTATGTTGTCTTACATATGGCTAAAAATTATTCCAAATATAATTTTTAGTGTACCCAGCATAATGTGCCTCTGTTCATTTATTTTTGGTTTATATTTCTGCATTTGTGCTGTCTGCAGTCTCTGCAGACAATTACAATAGTGTTTTTCTGCAGGGCTGCTAATAACGTTGGGAAGCAGATTTCACATGATCTTGAAAGAGCTCAGTTTTCATTAAAAAGATACATTCTCCAGCTACGTAATATGACTGGATGCTGTAAAGACAAGACTGTAATACCAGTAAAACTGCAGCAGATGGCACTAGAAGGAGGGTTAATCAGGGCCATGAGGAAGATGAGGGGATCAAGAAAACTGAAATAAATAAGATGAAGAGAAACGTTTTGCAATTGTATCTCTCTTTCTTTTTTTTTTCTTTTTTTTTTCTTTTTTTTTTTTTTCTCCCAGTCTCTTGAACCAAAGCAAAAGTGGTAAAGCTGGTTGGATGTAGGAAATGTTAGCTTGATAGACCTGGATTAGTGAAAGGTGAGATGCAAAAGATAGTAAGTGAATTGCTAATTTCCAGCTTGGTTACTGGTTTCCGAGGACTTTATTGTAAATGAGGAATTTACTGGGATGGATTAAAACAAGTATCTTCATCCAGCTGGTATTGTTACTGTTGACATTGCTTACTTACATTCTTGTGCTCCACAAGCAAATATTCATTTATTACATTTGTTTTCATTACACAATATATATAGTGAACAATGATGATACAATGAGAATGAAAATAATTGCTCTCTTGCAAAGTTTCCCTTCTGCCAGAGGCAGAGGAAACTGCATTCCCTGTCCTATATCTTGTAACTGTCCTATGTCTTCATCATCTTTTAAAATTGTTTTACAACTCATAAGCACATCACAGCAGTACCAGGAGTATCATTAGCATGAATTTAAAAGTGTTTCCTCTTTATAGACAAAAAGTCACAGTAAGAATAATTCTTAAGAGGAATTATTTTTCTTTAAGTTTGAGTCTGCTAAGAAAAAAGATTTTGTTATAAAGTCCTTTATTTGTAAATGAAAGCTGGCAACACCAAAATCAAATTATTTGACTTTTGCACAACCAAATTTTGCAGATGTTTCAACAGTGAGGATGAATCTATAACAAACCATAGCTGTCTTCCCGGGCACTTGCAGTCTTTCTTTATAATACATACATGAAGATCCACTGGAAAAGATCTTTTATCAAACCAGTTGTACAAAATGTTACATTTCTAAGGGAAATAGAATGAATAGGCTATTTGTCACACATGGGAAATTCCAAAAACAAGATATGAGAAAGAAAACAAAACACTGAAAGAGTGAGGGAAATAAGAGTACACCATGAAAAGACACTTGTAAAAAAGCTATGCACCCAAACAGGAGTGGAAAAGACTTGCTCGAGTTCCACAAAAAGTTGCTCAGAAATTAATAGCAAGCTTGGACATTGAATGGAAGAGAAATGGGAAATAAGATGCTGGAATAGGGGCAACAGTATAGTGAGCAGAAACAGTTCGTGGATGCAGGAGAGAGATATTTCATGATGCAACAGCAGAGAAAAGGTTGCAACATTCTGGGTGAGTCAAGCTGTGTCACTTTATGTACTTCCTAGATACCACAGATTCATTCCTGAATAAAGAAGATAATTATCTTCACATTCTAGATACATACTGTTGTATAGACTTCTGTAATACTGCCTATCCATACACAAACGTATGTGCACATTTCAGCATGTTATTTTAAGCCTGTTTTTTCATCATTATAAAAGTACATTATATCCATCTGTATAATTACTTGTAATTCAGACAAAAAAAAAAAAAAAAGGTGAATTTTCTCTGCCAGATGTTACTTTTTCTCATGACCGAAAGCTTTTTTATAAGACAAATATTTACCAAAATGGCATTGGCCTTTTTACTGAATTTGCATTACATTACCTGAATAACAATTCTTCCTAATTCAAGCCCTGAGGTTCTTAGAGCTAATCCTAAACAAAACTACTCCATAGAAAGTCCTTGCCAGTATTTCATGTGATATTCGTCCTATTTTTAAACATGAAATTTTGTCTATCTGCAGAGTCCAGGACGATCTCATGGGATATTCTTTGGAGATGAGATGCAGCACAAGCAATATTTTTATGCTCATATTAACTTAGTCAGAAGGTCAATATTAACTCAAGGAACTATATGACAAAGAAATCCAGTTTATGGACAAATTATAATTGTACTAAACTCTGGAAATAAATAGAGTTAATAATTTAAGAGAAGATTCAGGAGAGCTTATGATTTACATAATTTTTAATACTCTTTCTTTGTGCCTTTTTCACACAAATAAATGTTGGTATGGAGGAGAGGAAGGCTGGATGCACAATATATTATGTTAACTTCCCCATAATCCTTGTGCCCAGGATGGTCAGAAATAGGCCTTTTTAATCTTAATCAACTTAATTTGCTGTTTTAAAAAGAATGTAACCAAAATCTGCATTAAGCACCATTAAAAATATTTTTTGGGTTTTTTTTTGATTTTTATCCTTGATATTTTGGTTGAGCCTTGAATATATTTTTGTAAAACGTAAATTAGGCTGGCTGAGCTAGCATGAAACCAAAACACAGCTGACTCTTCCTTCTCTAGTTCAATCACAGCATTCTTCAAGGGGCAAAGAAATTGATCTAAATAAACAATTAAAGTTCAGAAGTTTCTGGGGATTACTTCACATTTCTTCTCCATCCCACAGCTGCTCCTGACACCAAACAATCTGCATTAAATTACATAGTCTCTGCAACACACAAGAAGGAAACTCAGCAGCATGCTGTCCAGGGTCTGACCCACCAACACCAGAATCCTTTCGGATGAAAAAACCTGTTGGTATATCTGAGCATAAGAAGTAGGAAGACCTTTTGTAGCGCATGACCACAGTAATTTTTGCCAAATATAAAGAATATAAAGACAGCCTGCACAACGGAAGTCTTCCAGAAGCAGGGCTGATGGAGCCACTGATGTGGTCATTTGGTGCAGCCTTTCCCCTCATTAATTTCAGGAATTCTCTATTAAGAGAGGACTTGAGGACTAGACTTGAGGACTAGACATGTAGACTGTAATTTTTCCGTAGTTAACATACACAGCAATTCAGCCTGTTTTGCAAAAACACTTTGAGGATGTAGTTTAAATATAATGACCTGAAATTGCTCAAAAGTTCATTCCAAATGAAGCTCTTTCCCAATGTAATGGAAGTGCAAACATTAGGACAGTTTAAGAAAGCTTCCTTTTTGCAAAAGTGCAGAAAGCAAAATGTGCTTTACTTGGGTAACTGGCGGCTAAAGTCTTTGAGAAAGATTGGCACAATCATATTTACAAGTGTTTATTTTTGGCAGAGAGTATGATAGCAATAAACCTGACCAGGTATATTCATGGTGCAGTTTTCTGAGGTGCAGCTGATCATTCAGACCTACTCTCACTTCATAAGTAAAACTAGACTGCTTCTTTTAAGTTTAGGTTCTCTACTACAATTAAAATACGTTCATTCAGAAATCCAGAATTTCTAATGCTCTTGCAGCTGAAAGTGTAGAAAATTACCACACTAAAAACACACAAAGAAAGGCAGCACATGAAGCTAAAGCTTTCCTCTGCCCTCTCTCAAAACAGATGAAAAAAAAAGAAAAAAAGAAAGAAAAGGAAAAGAAAAGAAAAGAGAGAAGAAAAGAAAAGAAAAGAAAAGAAAAGAAAAGAAAAGAAAAGAAAAGAAAAGAAAAGAAAAGAAAAGAAAAGAAAAGAAAAGAAAAGAAAAGAAAAGAAAAGAAAAGAAAAGAAAAGAAAAGAAAAAAGAAAAAAGAAAAAAGAAAAGAAAGAAAAAAAGAAAAGAGAAAAGAAGAGGAAAGAAGAAAAGAGGAAAGAAAAGAAGAAAAGAAAATAAAAAAGAAAAGAAAAAGAAAGAAAAGGAAAAGAAAAAAAGAAAAGAGAAAAAAAGAAAAGAAAGAAAAGAAAAGAAAGAAAAAAAGAAAAAAGAAAAGAAAAGAAAAAAAAGAAAAGAAAAGAAAAGAAAAGAAAAGAAAAGAAAAGAAAAGAAAAGAAAAGAAAAAAGAAAAGAAAAGAAAGAAAAGAAAAGAAAAGAAAAAAGAAAAGAAAAAGAAAAGAAAAGAAAGAAAAGAAAGAAAAAAAAGAAAAGAAAAGAAAAGAAAAAAAAGAAAAAAAGAAAAGAAAAGAAAAGAAAAGAAAAGAAAAGAAAAGAAAAGAAAAGAAAAGAAAAGAAAAGAAAAGAAAAGAAAAGAAAAGAAAAGAAAAGAAAAGAAAAGAAAAGAAAAGAAAAGAAAAGAAAAGAAAGAAGAAAAGAAAAGGAAAGAAAGAACTAATGTTGAAAAGATAATGACAAAGAAC
The DNA here is from genome assembly GCF_037157495.1 of Lathamus discolor. Taxonomy (NCBI): domain Eukaryota; kingdom Metazoa; phylum Chordata; class Aves; order Psittaciformes; family Psittacidae; genus Lathamus; species Lathamus discolor. The sequence goes on from NC_088909.1 coordinate 65,677,472, forward strand.
TGGCCAGGTCAAGCACCCAGCAAGCGGCTGAGCCTCAGTGTTCATGTGCTTGCTGCTCTGCCTCATTGTCTGGGTTTCAGCAGAGCCAACATTTCCTACCTGTCACCACCAGGGGTGTCCAGGACGCGCTGCGAGCGTGAGTGAGGCTTCAGCCGCCGAGCGGTGCGGGGAGCCTGGCAGTTCAGCCTTGAGTGCCTGTGAAACTGAAGGAGGGATTCTCTCTGCTGCTCTGCATAGATTGCTGTTGTTACAGGCAAAAGCAGATTTGGAGGTGTGTGCGTATGTGTGAGGAGATGCGGAGTGCATTTGATTGAGGTGTCTGGGAAGCACTGTGGGAGAAGGCAGAGAGAGGCAGTGAGAAGAGGCAGGAGCAGGACTGAAGTACAGAGCAGCTGTTTCCTAATACTCTGGTTCTTCTGGGTGCCTCCGTGAACATGGATTCTGTCACTGAAATCTTCTTGAAGCTGCTGTTTCTTCTGTCTGTTCATAATTGGCACCTGGCAATGGCAGGGAATAAATGTAAGTATTGCATGCGATTTAAAACTCAAACCACGGTGTTTTGAAAACTTTGGGATATTTTATATTCATTTATAATGTTTTTGAGAAAAATGCTTATTGCTTTCAAATCATGGCAGCAAGTTGCTAGGCTGGAAATGTTCTAAAATCCTTCTAGAGATTTTTGTCATGAGTCTCTGTACAGAATATTGTTTTTAAAGCTTACCTACAGTCTAAGTGTATCTGAAAGCATTTTGCTAAGGGATGCATGTTCAGCCCCATTTTAATTTTTGTTTTCTGTTTGTAAATGCAGCATTTTCCAAGGAATTTTCTCTTGCACGAAAATTACTGTCAGATTTCTATTGTGTACTGTTTCTACTTGGTTTTTAACAATTTATAATTTTGAAAGCTTGCGATCTCCTAAATTAAGCTGGCACACAAATAGCTAATGGACATTACTGTGCAGTTCAAGAGCAGTACAAATGTAACAGGGAAAAACGTGGGTAGCAAGACTTTATAGTCTCTGCATTGCTTGCTTAGGGAATATTGTTCATGCATGACTAAAGAAGAGAACGCTATCATCCGGCAGAAAGTTTTTTTTTTTAAAAATGAGTTAGCCAGTAGTGTGGTCTTGCAAAATAAAGGTAGTGGTTACAGTTTTAAAGACAGTCTGCTATCTAGGAGGCAAATGACATATACCTGAAAATCTCTGTTTTCAGTGTTGCATTAATTATCTTTACATTAAGAATAAAAGTAAAAACTTACAAAAATAATTTTCATGGATTTTATCATTCAGTAGTAGTTCTGAGCTATTCTTGATCAATTTGATTCAGCTTCAGCAAGCTGAAGGATTTAATTTTGCATACATGTGATAGAACAGAAGCCTAAATGCCAGGTGCTCATAATCTTAACAGAGCATATTTTCCCCCTTTCCTATTCAGACACTGGTTGTGCATCACAGGCATGGGGAGGGCAGGAGCAACGCGTCTTTGGGAAGAAAGTGCATGCCAAAGCAAGAAGGAATGTTCAGGAATAACCTTACAGTCCAGTGTCAGGGGACAGCTCCCTGGAAACATTAGGGCAATGGCAGAGAAGTTTGAAGTGCTCAAAGGATCTACAGCCACAGGGGTTTACATATGGATGGTTTGTAAAATAAACATGCTCCCATGAGCCAGACATTCACACTGCAGCACCAAAATGATCTTGTGCTGTCATTCAGTAATGATATCTCATTTGATACTCAAGTGCATATTGTAGCCCTGAACATGAATACTAAGTTCCTCTTGTTAAACACCCTACTGCAATTCAGCCACAGCTTTAATTCTCTTCATCATTCTGCATTGTACAGTTTATGAATACATCCATTTTCACAAGACCATGATAATTGAATTGCACATTAATAGCATTTGGCACTAGGCACAAAACTAAATCAGTTGCTTACAGGGAGGCATATTAAAACCGTTGCAAAAAAGACTTGCGTTACACAGTTATGCACTAAAGCACTAGAGGTCACTCTTACAATTTAGGAAGCAAGGTTTGAGGAAAAGGCTCAAGCTTCTTCCCAATGCAGAATTATGAAGCATAAAACAAATCAGGTATGAAATACATTTGCTACTGGCCTTCCAAAGTACTCAAAACCAAGCCAAACTTACAGTATAAAAATGAGGGACTTGAACGGAGCAATTTTCCACATTTATTTTAGTATTTATTAATGTGTAGTATCTTTACTTGTGAATAATTCCTAAATCCTGTGTCAAATTGTTCATCTGAACTGAAAAAGTAAGAACTCTCCCATGCTATAGGCAAGGAAAAGTAAATGAAATTATGTAAATTAATGAGTGAGTGCTAATACATTATGAGAATTTGGCCAATCTAATGCATATTGCTGCTTTTCAGTATCTAATCTGGAAAAAAAGAATCCCTTTATATATTATTTTGGGAGTGAGCATTTCAGAGGGAGAATTATTTGGGTTTAAAAATGGCAGTTTCCATCTCAGTTATCAAAGTATTAATTGGTTAGTGTACCAGGTTTCATAAAATGACCTTAGGAGAAAAGTTTTTTAATAATTACTGATTACAGTAGGTACAAACAGCAGCCATGATCTGTTCCCTTGACCTTGCTTTACTCCTTTTTTTCTTGAGAAGTTGAGCAGGAAGTGAAATCCTTTTCTGTAATTGATTCTACTTTGGGCATTAATGTATTCAGACAGGTTTATGAAACCAGGTAAAGTTCAGTATTCTTGTGTGAATTTTGATGGTTAGATTGTCCAGTAGGCTGCCAATCATTAAAAAAAAAAAAAAAGGACTTTTCAATATTCTTCCTTTAAATTAACTTTTTTACTTCTTTTAATTTTATGGTTATTTCTTGTACAATATCCCAAATGCCTAACTTCTGCCTTGTCTTCCTTCAGACCCACTGCCATTCAGACCAAAATAAAAACTTAACACTTTACCTTGAAGTGTCAATGTTGATGTCACTATGTCAGTTTTATAATGAAACTTTATTAGATCAAAATTAGATCTCTTCGAATTACTTCTGTCTTGAAAGAATCAAAATACTCCTCTTTTGAATAAAATGATTTTTAGGTTCTTAGTTTACCTGAAAGTGACAGACTTGACTACCTAGAATATAAAAGCTAATTTCTGCGGTTTTATTTTGGGTTTGTTTGCTTGTTTTTTGCTGAAAAATAACACTTAACATTTCCAACAAAGAGCAGTAATAATTCCCTGCTGGAAACTCCAACATTTTAAAAAATTCTGTAGTAGTGCTGCCTTGTGCTTTCCTATTCTTTTTTCCTCCCAAAGAATTGCACTACCAAAGCAGTTGAAAGAAGTTTGAAAGAAGTGCACAGCCCCAAATAAATAGCTGTATAAGGTCAAGTGTGAGTTCAAATGAAGGATTAAAGTAAGTATTCCTGTAAGATTTTTTCCACTGGTTCTACAAAACATTTCTATTTTATTGGGAACTTTCTCCACAGCTGTGAATCAGCAAGTTACTAAATCAGCCCTTGAGGACTTGCCACAAATTTGTACTCTAATAGGTGCAGTATTTTATTTTATTTTTTTAACTCTGTAAAACTGAAGTGTTGCACGAAACATAATTAAATCCTCTACAGGCATCAAGTCAACTGTGACTGAAAATGATTAAGGTTAATTTTGATGGTGAATGAGAATAAAGAGAACACATTAGGGACTTCCTGTGTAAATTCTCACCTCTTTATACCTGCTTCTCTTTGTTAAAACTTTGCAGTTTTACAGAAAATTTTATCAATTCAGATTTTCATTTTTTTTCTGCAGTAATGATAATTTATAGAAATGCAGAAATTTTTCTTATTATTACTGTTATTATAATTTTTAAATATCGGGTATTTTATTTTTTCCCCCTAGTGCAACAATAGAAAATCTACTCTAAAGCTGACAGAGAATGGCGGTTAATGATACTGAAGTTTTAAAATAGAGGACTGAGTGATCACATACATTGATTGTGTTATCATGTGCAAGTCATTGTACAAGTAATATCCAGAGGGAAGAGATTACTTGCTACAGGGAACATACTGGATCTTAATCTAAAAGATAATTTCATTCTGGTGTTAATCATTGGTACCAAACAGTTCCATAGACTGTTTGACAACTTTATGGAATCACATTGAAAAATATGCTAAAATGATATTTACCACAAACAATTTAAATTAAAATGTAATTCTTTTATTATTAGTTTGTGGTTGATATGAAGTGTAGGGGAGCAGAAAGTAGAAACTTCCTTAATCGTCTTTTAGTCTCATTAATACTTACCTTCTTTTCATTATTATCAGTCTCTGCTCTGCGATAGCAGTGGAGACCCCTTCAGAGACCAGCCATGTCTGGGCAATTATTTACATGAATAAAACATTACACACATTTCTAGTATATTTTGCATGCTTTTAGTACAGTAACATCAAAAGGTTGTACCAAGATCAAATCTAAACCAATACCAATCAAAAAAACTGTCAAAATTTATTTCAGACTTTCAAGGTTGAGAATTCACAGAAAGGCCTTGGGTTGATTACACTGAGTGTAATCAGGAATGTGCATCCCAGAGCACTAGGATTTCAAATTCCCATGTACATTTTGTCCCTGGGCTCAGTCAGCGGGATGGATGGAGAAAATTTGCTTATGATTGATGGATAGTGACAGACAAGTAACGACATTCTTGAAGTATGTTAGAATAAACCATAAAGCGAAAACGCAGTAGGTTATATATGAAATACATTGTCAGTGCTAATAATAACTTTAGCATAATGTGTTAGGATATACTGTGTTTTAGTTGTATATGCATATAAGGTACAATGCTCAACTTTAGTATTTTTATCTTCTGCACTGCAGTGTAAAGCAACAAATAGTTTGTCATATATTAATATGTGTTATATATAATATTAATATATTAATATAAGTTTAGCTGGGGAAAGTAGGTCAAATCTCTCTGCCATCTGTTCTTACCCCGGCTGCCTCCCACCCCAAAGAAGCAAATCAAAGAACACTTGAATGCTTGGAAAGCTTTACATGTTTCAAATACTTATTTTCTTACACACCCCCCCCACCCCGACCCTGTAGTTTGCTGCTACTTGCAAGTGATAGTTACTGTGCAGCACGGCACAGGATTACAGTTCTTGTTTTTGTGAAAGTTAGAACTACTTCTCAGTACTTTTAAATGTTTATTCATTGTTAGTTGCTCTCAACTAAGAAGGTGACAACAGAGGTGGAGGCAGTGAGATCCATCACTAACTCAAAGGACTCTCCTTCATAGAACACATTGGGAAATTTGTTAGGCATGATAAAGAAATACCAAATACTGAAATTAGAATGCAGGTTGGTGACCCTAGAAGTACACATTAACTTTATTTAAGAGGTTTCTGAAGTGAAAAGTTTAAGTTTTCTTTTCCCTCTGTTTTCAGTCTTTTTATGAGGAGGGGAAGGAAAACCAAAAGAGAATAATGATAACGGTGTTCTCACAAGTTTCTGTATAATTGCTTGGTTTTATGCAGTGGTAAGTAGGACTAATATTAAATAGTTTTGGTAGATTTATCTGGTAGTTCTTGAATATAAAATACTTTTTGTAACTTACAACTTCTAACTTTGGCAGTCAGGGTCTGTGATTGAGTTCTCCATTAAAAGTTAAAAAAGAGATTATGTGTATTTCAGCATACAAACATGCATTACATAAATGGCATTATGACAAAAGCTGTCTCTCTAAACTCAAAAATAACATAAAATGTATAAGCGACAATATGTTGTCATGACAAAAGTGGTTTTGTTTTACTTTTTTTGTAAAAAAATGGTGCAGCTTTAACATTAAGGTTTAACCAAATGTGGTTAACCGAAATTTTGACTCTTCAGTGTTTTATATTTAAATATTCAATAGTGCTTAGTTATCTGTTGAGTGTTTGTGTTTTATATATGTACAAGTGTAACATTGCAGACTGATGTTTGTCAAAGGAATACTCTGTAGGTCTTCTTCTATCAGATGAAAACTATGGCAGTAATATTGAGTTAAATCTGTGAAATGCAGAGGAGGGTTGATGTCCAATATTTTGCTTTTCAGGAGGCAGTTTTCAATGTTTATTACAAGTTTTTATGCTGTTTTTTAGTAAGGAAAATGTAGTGTGGACTGTGAGGTAAAAAGTGATACTGCTTGTATTCTACTTAGTATTTTTAGTGCAGTAGTTCGAAAAGTGAATGAAAACCAGGAAACTTCTGACATCTAAAGTAGATTATAATTATTAACTACAGAACTATTATTTAAATGCCGTACTCACTTAATAGACTAGTGAAGAAAACTACCGCTAGGGTTTTAAATCTCAAAGGATAGAGAAAAAATACGGTTAGGAAATCTATCCAGCCGGGTAGCTGGTCTAATTACTTTTTTAATAAGTAGATCTTGTTATTTGGTTGTGCTCAAGAACAAGCTATTGCTTGTTCCTTGCTGTTAGAGTGCCTGTTTGTTTCTATAGCAATCTTTTAGCAATTAAAATATTTACATACATGGTCTTGAGGGAAAAATAGATTAGAAACAGCATGCTGGAATATTTTAATTTATGTTTATTACTTAATATCACTCTTTATTCATCCGATAGCTGAAGAAGCTCTTGCTCTTTTTAAGGGTTTTATCTGTCCACTTTTAAATATAAATAGAGCTTTTTAAAAACTTACGTTGTTTCTAAAAATGTAATTTTATAAAGACTTTTTGTTTTTCCAGCTGTATCTGGTGGACCTGATCAGTTACTGTGAAAATATACCTTTAGGCAAAATTCTAAGCAATAAAATCTTATAAAGGATGTGCTTAAACAAGGTGTAAAAATTTGCTCTTATTCAGATGCCATAACACCTACTAAACAGCCTCACTAGGAGAGCAAACTGAGTAAGTTATTATTAGAGAAGCAGAGATCTTGAACAAGATAGCAGGAGTAAGACCTTCAAAGGATAACATGCACTATAAATATGATGCTGTCGACAGGCTGAGTTGCGTACATGGAGCCTGAATCACTTTGGTTAAGTCACCTGCAACATTGTGCTGTTCACTCAGTTACATTTGACTGGGTATGCTCAACACAGATACTCTGCAACTATCTGAAAGTTTTGCAGGAAGGAGAGGGGATATTATGAATTATGGTAAAGGTCATATGATTTTTACTGCCATGTAATATTAGCAATAAGATACTGATTTGAATCTGGAAGACATTTAGAATTAGAAATAACTGTAGAGGATCTGAATTTTCACTGCTTCAGATATTAACAAATGCGCCTTACTGTTGAGGTATATGATGAATTTTCTTGCAGAGACAGGAAAATCGGGATTTACCTGTCTAAAATTAAAAATCTAAGAGTTGGATATTTGATTCTGAACTAGCTAAGTCCCTTTTTACTCATATGAGAGAAAAAAAATATTTCTTACAGGACGAAGTCATGTAGAAGATGGAAGGAAGAAATAACATGCAAAGTTATTTATCCAGTAAGAGGTGGTTACAGTGTAGAAGTGTCCATTTGTCTTGTCATTGATTATGACTCTGAGTCTAAATAACTAGGTCATCTGTAGACTTTGTAGACATAAAAACTTACATGACATGGGTCCCATTTCCGCCAAAATACCTTTCTCTATTTACTGCTAGAAAAGCGTATAACAAGCTGTACTGACTGCCTTGTGCTGTAATCACTGGCTATACCTAATGTGTTTGTGTTTGGTATTGAAGCTCATAGCCTCCCTAGTCTGTGTTCTGGTAGGTGGGTTTTCCTTGATTTCCCGAGGGTTAAGGCTGCTGCTGTTCACAGTCCTAGACAAAATATAGGGTCTAAGTGAGGAGATGGAAAAATGGATGAAATACACAGGCATTTTGAATCTTACACAATGCTCTAGTAAAGAGAAAAAAACATTAACTTAAATAAACTAGAATTGGCTGTTCTGCCCACCTGGGACAATCAGCTGTGTTTTAACCCCAGTCTTGTCAAAATATCTTAAATATTTTATTTTTTTTTTCCTTCTAGAAAAAAGCATAGGGTAAAAAGTGACTATTATGAGTAAATCAGCATTTCTTTTCATAGAACAGTAATAAAACAGATAAAAGTATCTTGGTATGTTTATAGTTACTTAAAGCCTGTCTACTATCCATCATCTAATGATGGTTATAAACTTACTGCTATACAGGTTAGGAAACCCTTTTATGCTCCAAGCCAGCAAACTGGATCTTACTGTAACTTCTCCAGATCAGTCACTGGATGTTTATCTACTGTGCAACAGTCTAATTTGCAATAGTTTTATTATGACGGGGAGACTTACCATTTTTTTCTAGAAGAAAACCCATAATCTTTAGTAACTAAGATTTATTTTTTAAAAATTAATGAAAAATGACACTGTGTCTTGATGTTCTGATTCATCTAAAGCTCCTAGTAGAATCAATTGGAGCATCAATTGGAGCTTTGCCTAAATAAATAAAAGCTTTAGAAAGAATGAGCTGAATATCATTCAAGAGTGGTATGCTGCATAGTCTGAACGGGTGTCTATTTACTCTCTATGTGCCATGCTTTTTATGTACTAGTCTTTTCATTTTGCTTTGGTTGGAGAGCTCAGATACAGAACTGTGTAACAAACAAGAACTGCTTATTTGTCCCTTTTGACAAAAAATAAACATGGGGAGAAAAAGACATTTAGAATTTTAGCTGTTTCCTGTGGTTAGAGAATTTATATGTTTACAGTGAAAAAGTACTGTTCTGTTTTTATGAGCAAATAGTAACATTTAAAAAAAAAAAAAAAACCCAAACATCAGGATGATTGATTTTAATTTTCAAGGGTAAAATAGTCACTCAAAGCTTAGCACTTTCAGGAGTATCTGAATACAGCAGAACACACAAGAGGTTCCTGAGCTCTGTCCTCCAACTGACAAGCTGTGGTGTGGTAACTCTTACCAGCCTGAATCTGGAGTTTGTAGGGCTGTTTTTCAGCTGTACCATGCCAGTGTGCTGTGGAGCTCCCCTGTACCCTGCAGTGATTGCATTTTTGTCCTCAAGCACAGCCTCTCTCTGCTTTTCGACACAGTAGACATGTCCTCAAGTAATTAAGACCAAGAATAGATCTCTTGGAGAAAGGAGGGATCGTCATAAAACTTGTTTGCAAATACTTACCCATAATTTTAGCTTGCTTACTCTTGCATAAACATATCTGTGCATGTAAATGTATGTAACTGAGTATGTTTCTTTCCCCGTAAGACGGGAAGACAGAGCCATGGTGGTTTGTGGTCTCATTTCTTAATGTATTCTTGGACAGTCATGAGGACAGTGATGAGTTTGGCGCAAGCAGGGGACTGTGACAGGGTTTTGCTCATGGCACAGTGCTGTAAAAACTATTATTCTGGCTTCAGTAAGTAAGATTAAATGTAGAAGGAATTAAATGCAGAGATGAATCAGCTATGAAATATTTGTTTGGATTTGGTAGCCCCATACTTACTGTTAACGCAGTGTTGATATATATATATTTCTTATTTTTTCATCTGGGTGAAACTTATGGTGCATATAGCAATAAATAAGTGTAAAACTTTCAGCTGTCCTAGGCACAGGTGAAGGTTAGAAGCACTCTCCTGAAGCAGCCTTCAAGATATGTTAGGAAATGTATAAATTTCTTTTATAAATCATAATTTTTTACCATCTGCTCCTTGTCTGTTGTTAATCTGCTTTAGAGCTTTGTGACTTCTTTTTTCTCTTTCCTTCCCTAGGGCTCAAAAGACCCTAATCTATACTCAACTGCAAAATTGTTTTGACTTTTGTGAACTGTGATTATCTCTTACATCATTTGTATGCGGTATAGTTCTGCTTTACTGTGTCCTGAGTCATTCTTTTTAATCAGGAAAAATAAGAATTTAAAAGATGAAGACTGGGGGAAATGGTAATTTATGTGCAAGCACCAATGTGAACTATTCTTTGCTGTCTGCAATGAAGGGCTGTTATTTTTGAACCCTTTGAAAATTGTCTACGTCTATTTCTTAGCTTGCAGGAGTCCAGGAGTGGTTAGATATTCAGTCAGTCTCCCTCATATTTTGAGAACAATGAGTGAGGTATGGAGTCATCATTATGAAATTGATTTCTGTTATGCTTAGGATACTGTTGTAGACACTATGCTTTTTTACACCATCTTGTGTCATGTTTTTTGGCGTGGGGTGGAGGGGTTGGGAGAGAACATAATCCACCATGGCAAAAATTACATTCCTTCTTCTCTCTCTGAATTTTGATTCTTGGGAAGGGTGGTAATATATTGTCTGTAGATATTCTAGGGAAGGACTGAGATCTAGGTAAGGATATTCTCAGAAAGGCTGAGAAATTCTAAGAAAGAATTCTCACCTCTTGTAAAGTATGTGTGACAAGTGTACTGAAGGGGTTAATATCTGTTTTGATAGTTTTAATATGGTTTTGTAATGTCTCGGTCGATGTGTTTCTGAGATACTGCTGCAGTGTCTTAGAAAAATGTTTGTTGAGTGGAATCAAATTATGTGAAGTTTCAGTGTGTGGTTGTGCATACTTGAATGTTACAGCGTGAAAGGCATGATTCAAAATCTGCCAACAAGCTGCTGTCAGGAAACTAATACTGTGATGGCTTACTGAGGAAATGCTAAATATGATGCTCATATTTACACGTTTGCTTTTATAGTTATATTTATTTGTATCCATATCTTGTTGAATGCTTTAATTGCTTATTAGCAAACTTTTTTTTTAGAGATTAATTTTTCATACCTTGTTGTTTGATAATACCAGATGTATTATGATTTATTGACTCTATACGTATTTTATTATTTATAGTACTTCTGTGTCTTTAATTAATGTAGAAGTACATTTGGAAAATAGCTTCTCAACTTGGATGTGTCCTTTTCTCAATCATTCAAGTTGGATAAATACAACATAAAATAATCTGAAACCTGGAAGACCCAGACTCATGAGGATTTTGAAATGTTCCTGTGATCCTTGCCTTCCTACCCTGCCACTTGCTAGTAGAGAGTTATGTGTAGGAGGAAGCTGTATTGAAGAAGTAGTTCCTCTGACTTTGGAGCCCCACTGCTAAAACCATGTTAAAAACACTGGAAATAATACACTGTTTCAGTCAGAAAAATCGTGCTATTTTGTGCAATATCGTTTTTGAGAATAAAACAGCGTAAAATACTAAATGTTTCTAAAAATGTAATTTCTTATAAAATCTGACCATATAAATGGGTGGTAAATGGCAGTAAGTGGTAAGCACTCAGTATGTTACCCACATGGAACATAAAGAGTGTTCAATTTTATAGTATCCTTTAATATCCTAAAAGTATTTGAAAGCTAGTATCCACTTTAATTTATGCTGACCGAATAATACATTGTGATTTTTCCCACAATTAATCTTTTCATCACTGAGAAATCATATGCCAGATCATAGTGTGCTATCTGTATTAGTATAGGGACTTTCTCAGGAAAGAGGAATTGTTTTATTCCTTTAGACTAACAGAGATTTTATTTTCTAAGCCTAACTACAAGATTCAGAAGAAAATCAAATATTCTCACTCCCATCCTGCTTGACAACTCTCACTCCCATCACCCTTTGGGGGGGAATGAGAGAGTGCCTGTGTGAGGCATAGTTGCCAGCTGGGGTTAAACCACAAGGACTTAAAGCTTAATTCATTGGCTTATAAAAATTTACATTTGCCCAACATGCAGAAAATGTTCGTGTCGGTTTGTTTTTTAATTGACTGTGATTTAGTCTTTTTTTCTAGGCTGAAATTTCCTGTAGTATGAAATAATGTTATGTGATTAATCAAAAGAAAGGTTTGCAGATCCAATGCTTTGTCAGTTACACAGTATTTTGTAAACTGCTTCTGTTCCCTTTTGCAGGCATCAGAAATTCAGATGCCAGATTTTTTCCTTTTTACTCTGGCCTCATTTTTTTGTGCTGGCAAGTTGTCCAAGAGTTGGATTGCCTATTTCTGACATGTAGTTTGGCAGCCAAGAGCAGCCTTGACTGCTCTTGCTCTTTACTCTTTCTTACAGTTACTGAAAAATTAGGGCTTTTCATAGTGATATGAGTGGATGGACATAGATGCTTCCAGCTTCAAAGTTTTGTGTATACTTGAATATATAAAGAAAACAACTAATAAAAAAGAGAAGAGACTAATAGTCACTTAAAATGTGTGTACTGCTTGTAGCCTGTATGTAACACATTATCTTCTGTGCTAGTAAATGAGTTTACTCACAAAGCTTGTTTGTGCATGTCAACAGTCAGTGTTGGTAGGTCATCCTTATGCTGTCTTTTGGTATTGTATAACTTCTGTGAAATTCCAGTATTAAAATAATCGAACAAAATGAAACTATACAAGGATTTTTTTTTAAGATTTGATCTTTTTAATTGTGGAACAAAGAATAAAGACGTATAATCAGTTATCTTAGTGAAGGCATGAGTAATCTGTATGCAGGTCTCCAGGCTTTTAAGTGTACGTCTCTTTCTGGCCTTGCTGACGGTGCTAGCTGTCAAAGGAAAGACTTCAACCAGGACCTAGCTGATGTCAGCACCTGTAAAACAGCAAGAAAGAACTCTGTCATTTAATTCTTACATTTAAATTTCAGAAAAACTTTATGTACAATATCAGTGAATTCTTTAGGCTGGCAAGATTGCTCTTGCAGCAGTGTAGTTGGAAATCTAGACGTAAAAAATGACTTGTTGGTCATTTTCGCTTGTTGGATTTTACAATGAATCATGACTTTTAAATTGAACAAAAATGTTTACCATATGTTTGCATCTTTTTAATGTGCTTCACGCTGCAGTGCTCTCTTTGACCTCTATTTCATGCTCAGTTTTTACATAGTTTTCCTATGTATGTTCATGCATAATTGCATGTGTGAATTTAATGCGAAACACAAGCATTTTAATTGGAGATATCAATGCAGGATCTGCCTAAGGATGATAAGGAATAGATCTATTTTTGTTCTTCCAAGTGAATTTCTGGGTTAATGTTGATACACATTCAGATTAAAAATACAAATGCAGAACATCCTGCACAAACATTTTCTGGGAGTTTTCTGAATGGTTCATTCACGGCTACTGTGTTCTGACCTCACATCCACAAGAAGCAATGCATTTCCAAATGATGGAAAACTTCTTAATGTCTTTTTTTTCCTCTCATTGATAGCAGGTTTGATCAATTCTTGGTCCTTTTATGTCAAACAGCAAACAGTCTTATTTTTTTTCCTTTTTTTTTTTATTTTTTTTTTTATTCTGTAGTTAAAACTGTAGGTTTTGTCAAGAAAGAAGATAATCATGACAGTTAGGAAAGAATTAATTTTCATTGAGATTATAGTGGAAATTGGTGTTCTCTTTATTAGATTGCTGTTTCCATTTACAGGGTCCATCAGGAGTCCAGATGGAGAGAGTTCTTGATTGGTCTCTGTGCTCTGTACAGAGCAAGGAAGGTTATAGAGTATGCTGTTGCCACTGAATGCTTTCTGTAGGTAGCAAGCTACAGATGCTAGTAAAGCTGGTCCAACAGCCAAAAATTTAAGTTTTTATGGGTATGTGCTTCACAACACTCAAAATGTTTCTGCTTTTAAGAAAAATACTAGCATTTTGGCTATTCCTTCTGGTTTAATTGTATTTTGGAGTTAATTATAGCAGAAATAGATACCACAGAGTCATGAACTGTGCCCTGTGTCTTGTCCTAAGGATTTTCACACTGACTAAACTTTCCAAAAAACATGGTAATTCTCACGGTAGGTCTCATCTCAGATGTTCTTTAGGTTTTTGAGAAACTGGACATTCCTGACTGTGCAAATACATGTGGTGCATCTAGTATAATTGGTTCCCTTCCTCTGACCATTTACGATGTCTTTGCCTCAGAAGAGATTTTCTTGTGAAGTTGTGTTATGTAGATTGAAGTTTGCTGGATGTACTGCACGCAAGTACAATTGGTTTTTGACATTGTGGTACCACAGAGACAGGTTAGTTTGACCCTACTGATGATGTGTTGTTGCAATAGTAATCCTGCTCAGTGCGAGAGGAACCACAGGTTCAGACCCCTGGTGCGTGCACTTGGCTGAGGAGCCACTGGCATGAGGCTACCATCTGCGGGCTTATGACTGAACGCCTCTAAATCAGAACCCAGCCTAGATGTTTGATGTTGTGCTGTTGCGTCTTTGGTTGTGTGAGACTGACCCAGGAGATGACAGTCTTGTTTAGAATGTGTGGGTAAAGCTCTCCCTGAATCTTCGTTAGCGAAGACAAGCCTTACTCATAGGTCTTCGGTCTAAGAGAAGGACACTCTTACAAAACCTACGACATGAGGACTCTGCTGTCACCGTCCTAGCTAACTAGCAGTTAAACCTCAGGTGTAAAGGATGGGGCCAGTTCTGTGCACGCTGCGCCTCACCTAAAAAGTCCACAGGCTGGAAGGGCTTACTCTCACTTGTCTGTAGCAACAGGCGAGGGTCGAAATGGCAGGTGCCAAGGTGCATTGGAAGATGGAGATCCAACCTTGCATGTGGGTGGTTCAGGACATTGGTTGCTCGTGATTGCCCCAGGAGATGATAGTCCTGGTCGGAAACTTCCTGATTGCCTAAGCAGCCTTTTTGCCAACCAGAATTGCCTATCCCACTTTGCCCTTAGTCATTGTGCTTATAGTAAACGTGGGTAAAGACCTTCCCAAATCTTCGCTTGTGAAGCCAAGCCATCAGTCAACCACTGCAAGACTGCATTGATTTGAAAAACTCATATTGATATTTATGTTTTTGATACTGCCATATTTAGTCAAACCCCACAAAATGTAGTTACTTCCCTCACCACCCCATCTGCCCTGCCATCTGTTTATATTTACTGATTTAATAGCAAGAAATACAGGGTGTCACGTTAAGAGGTTTTTTTTCCCCAGGCCTTTATATTTGATGGTTCTGTCATTGTCCCAGGAATGACAAGACTCTGGAGCCTGCATAGCCTTTCAGAGCCTGCTACAAGGACATTACCGGACAGCACACTGTATTGGAGGGTGGTTCAACTATCCTGTTCAGGGATTCACATTAACAGATTCACCAGTCAAGTCAATTATTCAAGCTTCTGGAAACATACAAAACAGATTGAAGCAGAGAATTTTTATTTTACAAATTCATAACAGGTTAAGATTTGAAGATTGACACTGATAGTATTTTAACTGCAAGAACAAGTGTAAAATGTACAAAAGCCAACTGGGTTTCATCATTAAGTGTGATATAGTTCTTACCCCGTAGGCATCCCTGCTGGGGAGAAGACAAATCCTACCAATCGACCAATCCCAGCAGCTGCGATGGAGAATTTCCTAACTTCTCCTCTTCCTAATTCAATTTTATATTATTCATTTACTTTTAGGTAGAGTTTGAATTACTTTAGTCACACATTCTTTTGTTACTGATTGCTGTAAAATTCTCTCTTTTTGCTTTTAAAGTTACAATTAATAAAATTAATAAAAAATTAAAGCACATGGTCTGTGAAGTTAGTCATACATTGGAAGTGGCAAGGTTTGAGTTGGAGGTGTGCTTTGGTATTATAATGACATTATAACAAGCAAAGTTCATCCAAGGAAAGCAATTTCACCTTCCTTTCTCAAACACCAATGTCTTGTCTTTTTTTTCTTGTTTGACAGCTGCTATGTGTTTTATCATGCCAACCACATTCTACCCTGGAAGTAGTGACTGCATTTTACTCTAATATTTCCTTAATGTTGTAACTTTGGGAAGTGGGGGAGTTTTCTCTAATTTCCCACATTTTTGCACATCTGATCTGTTTCTAAAGTTAGGCAGTCTCAAAGAGGAAATGCATTGATAATACATCACTAGCTAGATCATAAGCATTCATTGGAATGACAGGATCAGCTTTATTTTAATACTGGATAAATTCATTAAACAATAATGAAATGCAGTGTTTTTCTAGACACCATACAAGTTTAGGAGAACATTACATTTGTTTTCTTTAAAGATGAATAACATTTCTTTAAGCAGGCCAACAAAATAAGGCATACAGGAAAACAGAAACCTTTTGCCTTTGTAGTGATATATACAAATATGTATGGAAATATGAGGAAGTGTCCAGCAAGGGACTGGCATGCAGAGACTACTCTCACTGAAAATGAAGAACTTGAGAAGCAATGGCCAAGAAAAAAAATCACTGAATTCTGTCAGACAGTGCATACTCTTCAGAAAAAGAAGCCCATACCTGTGCTATCTAGGGTACCTTTAAGTTATTAGAGTTTGCCAAGAGATTAAGATCTTGCCATCTTCAATTTAATATGATCCTTCTATATATAGCTTCAGTAAACAAAACAGTGGAAGCTCATACAAAAAATTTATTCTACCAAAAAATTGACATATTGACGAGATGTATGATCATTTAGCTAATAAAGGCTGTGGGCTGGTCTCATAACCATGAAGGCAACTTTATCTTAAACCTTTCTTATTGAAAAAAGATCTGGACTGCAAAATTTATTCTTCAGTTAAATTGAATATTAAGTTGTTCCTCAAGTGCCTTATTAATTCTTTTAAAGCAATCTAAAAATGTGGTATATACAAAGGAAGACCGTACAAGGCTAGACGAGCTCCCTAAACCCAGGTCTGAAGATAGGAGTTTTCCTATGAGGAAGGCCTGTCTTCGCTAACGAAGATTCAGGAAGGGCTTTAACCCACACATTCTGAGCAAGACTGTCATTTTCTCGGTCAATCTCGAGCGACAGCTATCGCGAGCCCACTGAGGCATCGGTAGCAGTGTGGTATTGCTACGTCTAGGCGGGATTCTGACTTAGAGGTGTTCAGTCATATGCCCACAGATAGTAGTCTCGCGTCAGTGGCTCCCCAGTTCTGCGCAAGCTGAGCCTCACCTAATAAATCCACTGCACAGGCTGGAAGGGCTTACTGACACTTGTCTATATGGACAGGCGAGGGTTGAAACGGTACGTAACAAGGTGCATGGGAAGCTGCAGATCCAACCTTGCATGTGGGCGGACCAGTGCATGGGTAGCTCCAGATTACTCATGAGATGTTCAGTCCTGGTTGGATGCTGCCTGGTTGCCTAAGCACCCTTTTCCAACCAGATTTGTATATCCCACATGCCCTTGGTCATCGTGCTTACAGTAAGAGTGGTTAAAGCCCTTCCCAAATCTTTGCTCGCGAAACCAAGCCATAAATCAATATACAAAGGTCCTTTTGGTGTAGTTATTTTATACAGTATTTAAAGATCTATTACAACATTTGGGGGGGGGGGGGGGGTTGGGGGTTGGTGGTGTTGTAATAAAGATGTCTTTCTTTTCTTTCTCTCTTTGATTACTCTCAGAGTAATTTTGCAATATTGTACTCCAGGAATAAGTAGAAAAGCAAGTACACATTACCTGTGTTTTTCATTGTTTCAGGTAGGCAGCCTTATTAGTTTTATTTATGTTATACTCAGTTATATTACTCTATTTATGATAGTTTTAACAATCTAAATAAAACAGGAACTCTTTGGGCTGACTATCCATATGTCCATCCAGTGTCCCTCAATTACAGAGCACTACCAAATTTATATTATCGCTAGGTGCAAGCTATTGATTTTAATTTAAAGATCCATTTCAAATTCCAGATTTTTCAATTTAGGTGATGGGACTTGAATTCATCAGTATATTTTATTGCTTGGTAGCATGTTGTTAATTCAATAGTATTCTGTCATTCATCTAAGAACAAGTAATCAGAAATGCTGAATTTTGTTTACTATCCCACCACTTCATTCTTCCTTGTAAATGTGTAATGTAAAATGATTGAGGGTTGTGGATGAGATGCCATCTTCTACCACTGGCGTACAGTTTTGTATGTTTATACATATACACATAGATGTTTATAACCTTATCATTGATGCTGGAGCGTGGATTTGTAATCCTCCATGTTAAGACAGCAATAGAATATGAAAAATTTTAAGCAGCCAAGTGCTTTTCCACAGGTGTTCATACTGGTAGGCAATTCCATGTCATCTTACAACTGACTAATACACTGCAGTCACATCTATCTAATGAGCTTCCAACTTGAGCTGAAATTCTTGTTATTTGCTTTTCAAGTACATGACCTTGTACTTTCTGGTGTTGGATTTCATTCTATTTATGTTACTCTGTCCTCATTGTTAAGGTATCTTTATTCTGCTCTGTAGTGATGGCACATCCTAATTTTACAGGGAGAAGAATTCATAAACACAACTCTTCTTTTGTTTGGTTTTTTTTTTGTTTTTTTTTTTTTTTTTTTTTTGTTTCATAGTCTTACTGAAATTAAGGAATGCCCTGATTCTAGATTGCTAATTCCCATGCAGTTTGATTTTCTCCTTTTCTGTATCTCCCATTATAATTTTCCTGTCTTTATGCAGTATCTAGCTTCTTTTCACATTTACTCTTAAATGACTAGCAAATTCCAATGCAACAATAGATAAAAATCAACCACTGTTTTTCAGTCTGAAAATTGCCTTAGAAAACCATAGATTACTTCACATGATCTGTGATAGATAACCTTTGAACCATTTGATCCAGTTTTGCACTTACCTTCATTTCCTTAAATATTCTTTCCTTTCAAATTGTTCTACAGTTGCATATAATATTGAAGTCAGATTTACAGATTCTTACTGCCTGCTTTGCACCCCTACTATATTCCTCACCTCCAACCATTCTCCATTTATACTTCATAGAGTGTTGTCTGATTATTCACTATCAATTCCCCCTGGTAGATTAGTGTATGGTGGTTGTTTCTGGATCTGTGGTATCTTGTATCGGGTTTCCAGAATTAAGTAATGCAGACTGTATTCTGAACAGAACTGGAATGTTATAATCCACTGTTTGATTTCTTAATTTTTTTTTTTTCAATTTTTTCACGTTCACATTTTCCATCCTGCCTCTGTCCATATGGTCATCAGTCACATTTCTAATATATTTTGAGAGAGATTGCTGTATAATTTAGTAGCTAACCATACTTGAGGGGGAGCAAAGACATTTCACAATTAATATTGAATGTTTTCATACTTCAAGAAGAAATGAGATGTGTGTAACAGAAAGTAGAATGTCTCATCAATAAACATAGCAGACTATACTTGCTAAACATACTGATTTGGAGAATCATGGGTATTAAAAGATAAACGTACTCAGAATTCATTCTTAAATTACAGCATAAAAAACCAAGTAGTAAGGGCCAATAAATGTTTAAATAACATGAATCTTGGAAAGCTTTCTGGTGTTATTGCTTCTAAAAAATATGTTGCATGTGCTTAATTTTATATTTGCTTTTAATTATACTAGGAGGGAACAATTAAATTTAATTTCGTAGTATTGATTTTTTGTTTACTTGTTTTCTTCAGCTAGACAAATCAGGCAATGTGCCTGAGCTGCTGCAAGACAATAAATTGTTTGAATTTAATAGAATACCTGGGAAAACCCTCACCACACAAAACCAAAAGTAGCACAGCAGTGAGTTGTGTCTAATATCCTAAATGTGTTGTGCCCAATAGAAATGTTTTAGTTGTTTTATATTTTGCTTAAACACCTTTTTTTTTAATAATTAAAATTATCTTTCCCTTCCAAGTTCCTGAATATATGGGTGTTTTTAATATTCTTGATTTTGTTGTAAGAGTCACTGATCTATGCTGCTGAGTCAATGGAGTCTTTCAAAAATACTGCATGGAAACTCACCAAGTGTAAAACTTGATTTTATGTAAGTATCTGTGTTTGTATGTCTCAACACAGCACATACGTTAATAACTGAAAAGAATGGCAGCATTAGTATATAGACATTTCTCTATATGAACCAGGGATAAAGACTATGTTTGTCCAGAGTGATCCATTGAACTTCTCTCAATATGTATAAACTAACTTAAAAGAAAATTATTAAATTGTGCTGCACTATAACAGTAACGGCCCATCATTTTGAATAAATACAGGCAGTTAAACGTAATGATTATTTTATGGAAATTACTTTGGCTTATTCCCAATTTTAAGCTATTTTTATTATGTAAATTTAAATGAATATTAGCTAACTGTTGCATTAAACAACAATATGGGTAGTATAATAGTGCCAAATCAAATTAAACTAAAAAAGAATTGCCAGTGGATTATATTAAAATTTGTATCTTACATTACATTCAGTCCCATGAGATACTGTTTCTTTGCTATTTATATTATATTTCTTTGATAATATTGGCAGGTTAGGTGTTTCTCTTCTTGATTTAGGGATCTGGTTGGTTGTTTCTTCATTTACATAAAAGAAAAGATTAATGTTCCGTGGCAAGCCAGTACCTTCCCAACCCTTAAAATCTAACAAAGAAACAACACCACCCCACCCAAACTAAACAAAAACAAAAAACGAACAAACAAACAAACAAACAAAAACAAAACCCAAAACAGGGAGAAATGAAACTTAATGATACTGTTTAACTGACTTGGACTTTTACAAACTTTCAGATTATAAATTTTTGAGACTTTTGTGGGGAGAAAACACAGTGGTTTATTCTAGTTTCAAATGCTAAAGCTGTTAAAAATACTTTGACCTGCTTTACATTGAGTTTCAGCTGAGTGCACTAAGTATTGACTATTATTTAAAAATACTGGGAAATAAAGGGTTAGTTACCCACCTCCCATGTGTATCTGTGCTTTTCATGTTTTGTTTTAGTTTTGGTTTTTGTTGTTGGGGTTTCTTTGGTGGGTTTTTTTTTTAATTTATTTGTTTGTTTTATTTCATGGCAGGCTCACCATGAACTCTCCTACTGAAGGCCAAGGTTCTCAGAACTCTGTTCAAGGAAGAACATAAAATTTATTTATACACAGTCCGAGCTTGAGCTTTTTTGAAAGTTCTCAATCTTGATATAGCCTCCAACCTTGCTTTTTTCCATTAATATTTGAGACACCATATGTGAATTCCTTCAGTTGCCACACACACTGATTTTATATGTGCATGTGTGTCGTGGTTTGAACCGATCCACACAGATCTACTCACCACTCCCCCCACGCCCCTCAACCCTGACCCTCTCCACTCCCGGAGGGATGGGGAGGAAAATCAAGAGAATGTAACTCCCAGGGGTTGAGATAAGAACAGCCCAGTAACTAAGGTGTAACACAAATCACTGCTGCTACCACCAATGATAATAGTGATAAGAGAAAATAACAAGAGAATATGATACCACCGCTGAACGAGTTCGACCCCCCAGAAGAGAGAGTGTGGCCTTCCGGGTAACTCCCAGTTACCTCCCTGGGCATGATGTGCTGTGGTATGGAATACCTCTTTGGCTAGTTTGGGTCAGGTATCCTGTCTCTGCTTCCTCCTGGCCTCCCTTTGTCCCCAGCAGAGCATGAGGCTCACAGAGTCCTTGGCCAGAATACACATTACTTAACAACAATTAGAAACAATCGGTGTTATCAGCTCTCTGCCCAGGCTGGAATTCAAATCACAGAGCTTGCACCAGTTACTAAGAAGGAGCAAAATGGCTATTGGTAAACCCAGGACAATGTGCCTGTTCACACTTTATTCACTACTATAGTGATGAAAAACGATTTTATTTCTACTGTCTAAGACTTAATTTCTCTTATGCATTAAAAACAAAAGCTGATAAAAATAATTAATAACTAAAACTGATAGTAAGCACTGACGTGACCATAGTACGGTCCTATGAATTAGGTTTTCTGTAAAGGGAAAAGCTTGGGAGCACCTGCCTGAATTCTTTAACCCATCAAAGGCTGAGAATGTGTACATGTAGATATAAGTCGTATTGAATTTTGGTCCTGTCTGCAAATGAATATTTGTGTTTGAGGCTAGTTAATGGAGCTGGACTAAGAAATGGTGGAATTGAACTAGTTCACTGCTTGTGAAATATGCTGTGTGAATGGATTAATTTTGGTTCTGTCTGAGGAGGAAAAAGAAAGTGCCAGCACTAAAGAAGCCACCTTTTTACAGATTTACATTCTACAGTGTAGGATTGTATATATACTTATAGACTGATACAAGGTGCTTTGAGCTCCATTGTAAACATTTACCACATTTGTGATTATTTGTGGTTGTGTTGGTTCTCTGGTGTCTTATAAGATGAAAGTCCATCTGACAGTTTTGACTACAAGCAGAACACTAGTAAAGTCCCTTTCCCTTATGAAAACAAAATCTGTAGGAACTTTGCTATCTTTAAAGCCTTTCCTTTTCTTGAAATTCTTGAAATTGAAATTAAGAAACAATGAAAAGTTGGACAACAGAATGGAGATAGAAATAGTTAAATACACTGTATGTAAATGCATCTATATGGTTAAGTAGTTGTTATGCATTATTTCTTTAGGGAACTAAGTTAAACTGTATGTTTCTTTTTTCATGTCCATCTTTGAAGTTCTTGGATGAATTGGGAGAAAGTAACTGAGGGAAAATAACAGTTTCATAGTGCTCAGGAGATAGGCACTAAGCTTTTTCTTTGCTTCATTTACATCATCTGGTGTGTCTCAGAATTTTTCTGAAAGTAAATATATTAAAAATTTGACACACTCAGATGATACAGTAAAGGTTATTGGGAACTAAGTAAGATAGATAAAAATTCCTTTAAATTTTGGTATATGTGTTGCACCAGAGCAACATGGAAAAGTTAAGCTTCTGGTGCAAGGCTAAGTTCGGGAAAGAAATATCGTTCCTCTGGCATTTTAAAATACATCTGTCTGAAGCAAATGTCATTAAAAATAAATCAACCAGGAAAACAGACAGAAATCTTGCTGGCTAATTCTGCTTCAAAGTGGATAAATCAAAGTCTTCAATTTTTATTTAATTTACTGTTATTTATTGTTTCTGTAAATATTATGGGATAGCTCTAAAGGAGAATCTTAGAAATACAGTAAAATGGGAAATGACAGTTTTTACATTCCTGCATGCAGTCATGCACTATTTCCATCTGAGAGCATCAGATTTACTACTGAAACAGTATTAAGCACCAGGCTTTCCTCCAGCCAAGTACTACTTTTTTTCCTCTTCCCCTCTTTACCCTTCCCCCCTCCCCCAAAGAAAACCAGTCAAACATATTCTCACTGATGTATTTAATATAAACGTAGATATTTAATTCTAATAGGGAAGAACAGAAGGTTGCATATGCATAACTAAAATCACCATGAAAAAGAACAGGTATTAGCAGGCTGACTTTAGAGTCTGATGAATTGGTATTGAAAACCAGTCATCCCAGCCCAGATGACAGGTACGGATGAAATTTACATTATCCTAACAACTCAGGTGGAGTTTGCCATTCTGCTTCAGTTCCATTTGCCATGAAAAGAGGTGCTGAAAATGTCAGGAAAAAAAATCTATAAATATGTATTTAAAAAAAATCTATTTTTCACATTTATTAGATAAGTACAAGTGTGATGTCAAGCAGATGTTCTTTCTTTTCCTGAAGATAACTTGCCAAAAATCAGAAATATGTGGATTCTAGCCTAATACAAGACAAAATTATTAACTAACATAGAAATATTTGTTCTAACTGTATGTGGGATAATTTGTGCTCAAGAAGTCCACGTACTAGAACAGAAAATTACATGTTAAGGCTATATTTACATGCCAGCTGGGGAATGTTTCATTAGTGGGACTTGATTATCTGCATTTTTAGAAATTGTCAGAATGTCTATAAGCAATTGTTTGGTCTCTTCTTCCCCCACCAGTCATTCCTAGGTTTATTATATGAGTTAGCATGAGTTCGGCTATCTTCATGCTGTTTGGATTGCTGAGACAGTTTAGCAATATGAATGGAAGACTTTTGTTGCTGAATGACATCTGCACCAAGGATATCACAGGCACATTCCTTTATTATTGTGTGGCATTTGTGAACTGTTCTACCTTCCATTTTAAAGTGCAAATTATTCCTTCATAAGATGATCATATGGAGTATCTTTTCTTTGAAGGCAAAGTGTGTTCAGAGAAGGCAAAGTGTGTTCAGAACATAATGCTTCCAGAATACTATGAGTGTTAGTAGTGGTGGTATGGCATGATTTGACTTCAAGTCAGATTTTCAAGTAAAAAAACCCCAAAATTAATCAAACCCACTAAACTGTCTTTTCCTCAGAGTTCTTAACTAATGGAACAATTCTACATAAGGTCCTTAGGAAAAGAAATGGCAATTTTATGCTCTAATTGCTTCCTAAATGTGGAGACCCTGTCATGCCTTATAAAGACAAAACTAGATTTACCAAGAAACAATAGAAATTGTAAATGAATTCTAAACTATAATTTTTTTATTCTTTACAAAACTAGAAATACTTAACAACATTGATGCCTTTGAGAATACTGGCTAACTTATCACAAACTCCTATAAAGTATGTTTATAACAGCTCTTATTTTAAAATCAGACTTTAAATGGCCTGGCTGCAGAATTAAACAGTTGAAAAGTATGTCATAATATCAGTTAGAAACAAATCTCCAGTGAATAGCTGGTGCTGTTATATTGTGTATGTTAAATAATTTTTTAAGTAAATCTTGGGGGAAAATTAGTAATAATAAAAATTCCTGTTAAAATTTTAACAATTGTTACATATTTATGAAGTTTGCAAATCCTATTTAATTATAATGTAAATAATAGGATTGTTTCATATAAAAAAACAAACCAAAAAACAACTGGCTTTTAAAATAAAGCAATTACACTCTCAAGTGAATACGAACACATTTTGATTCCAAAAGCAACTTCAATATTAGGCTGTTAATCTTCTATTGATTAAATATAATAAAAGTTATAATCCTAGGAAGCAATAGTAGATTTAACCTGTTGTCGTGGTTTAAACCAATCCACACAGATCGTCCACTCAGCCCCCCCCGACCCTCCCCACTCCCGGAGGGATGGGGAGGAAAATCAGGAGAATGTAACTCCCACGGGTTGAGATAAGAACAGCCCAGTAACTAAGGTATAACACAAATCACTGCTGCTACCACCAATGATAATATTGATAAGAGAAAATAACAAGAGAATACGATACCACCGCCGAACGAGTTCGACCCCCCCGAAGAGCCAGAGCCTGCCCCTTCCGGGTAACTTCCAGTTCCCCCTCCGGGCATGACGTGCTATGGTATGGAATACCTCTTTGGCTAGTTTGGGTCAGGTATCCTGTCTCTGCTTCCTCCCGGCCTCCCTCGTCCCCAGCAGAGCATGAGACTCACAGAGTCCTTGGCCAGAATAAACATTACTTAGCAACAATTAAAAACAATCGGTATTATCAGCTCTCTGCCCAGGCTGGAAGTCAAAACACAGAGCTTGCACCAGTTACTAAGAAGGAACAAAACGGCTCCTGGTAAACCCAGGACACCTGTGCATAGCTAAAGGAAGATAAAACAACTTAAATTACAAAAATTATTTAAACCTTTCACTGCCTTTGGATTACTGTCTGTGACAATACTAATCTAGAGAAAAATATGGCTTAATAAAAGTTTTTTTCCTTATTTCAGTGATGGATGATGGTTTGGAATTGCCACTGTCATTCATGCATCCCATGGTAGATTTTATCATTTTGATCTGCTAGCTTGCCAGATTTCCAGAAAACTCTTTCTCAGTGCATTTGTTTGAAGGAAGAGGCTTAGGCTTGTATGATTATTGTCCTGCTGGTGAAAGTGCAAAACTTGGCTATTATCTTTCATTTACTCCTGTTCTTTAAAACAAAGGCAAAAGAAGGGCAACTTAATGTGTAACCTTTCTCTGATGCCAGTATACTCTTTTTTCCTGTCTTGGCTAGTGTAGAAATAAAGTTACTTTCAGATATTCTGAGCTAAAAAAAGTTTTTCTGTAATTAAATAGAACCTATGGGAGGTCACACTCCTCTGAAACAAAGAAAATTTGATTCCAATGTTGAATAGATACAAAGAAATCATACATCTTGGATTTACTCTAAAATAGAAGTAATTACAATAAATGAAAATTAACTGCATCTCTTTCCAGACAGTCATTATTTTAGTTTAGTACACAGATTAAAACTAACTGAAGAAAACATTTTGAACTGTCACATTAATTTGCGTGTTGTTGAAAAGCAAGAGCAATTTGTAAAGGACTAAGGCAGGGGCTGAAAGTGAGGGAACCCAGTGAATAGATTTTTCAGCATCAGTTAACTGTATTCTTTGCATTTCTTGAAGACACCAGGTTGGTGACAGGTAACTACTTAAGTGAATGATACTACTTTATTTGACAAGCGTGTACTCTTCTAAGGTTTCTCCACCAGCTATGGGACTTAATTTTTACCCTGTGTCTTCATTTTTGACTCAGATCTACACAAATTTTAATGCGAAAAAAGATCTGAAATAAAGGTTTTCTGACATGCTGTATTAACAGGTTTTTGTTGTGGGTTTGGTGGTTTGTTGTTTGTTGTTTTGGGTTTTTTTTATAATTATAGAATTATCTCTTTTCCAGGCTAAATTACTGCCAATCTAATTAAATGATATATGAAATAATTCCTTTCAGTATCTTTTAGAACAACAAAAGTTTGCTTAAATTTTTTTGCTTGCCATTCTTAGATCTTTACTGGTTTTCAGTAAATTTTATTAGATGTTATTACTGTAGTGCTCCAGCTTTGTGTGGTTTCACATGAAGATTTATAACCACTCTTCATTAAATTATTTGATATCTTACAGTCTCTGCAACCTCTTTTCATACTAAGAAAATAAAAGCCTTCTTGAATCTGTATTAAGGTGTAATGGAACATAGCAACTCTTAATAAAATAAGCTGTGTGCCAGAATCAAATTTGTTTTGTGTCTGAAAAATGTGAAATTCCTCAAAATCAGTAGCCATATTCAAATAGTAGTCATACTCAAAATTGAGTAGCCATAAAAGATGTTTGTAATAAAAATTTACATTTTGAAGTTTCTCAGTAGGGGAAATTATTTGCAGTGTTCACATAGTAAAAATCAAAACAAACCACCCAAACTAAGAATTTTCAGAAGGACTTCAACTCAAACCAATAGCTGGAAGTGAAGACAGGTCTTGTAACTATCTGAGTATCTCCATTATCACTTGGCTTTCTACTAGATATTTTATATAGTTAATATGGGACTTGTCTCCACTTATCCTGTAGTAAACTGTGTGTATAAATCAGAAGCAATAACCAATCAGTAAAGTCAGTCTCCATCCGTATAATTGTACTTAATGTATCCAAAATCCTTTAGTCTTGTATACAAATGTAACCTGTTAACGCCTGTTAACTTTGAGCCCTGCAAGATCTCACCTTAATTTCTGAAATGAAAGAACTTCTCTAACGTTTTATTTTAGTTGTGATGTTGAGTGCTTTTCAGGAAAAAATAAATATTCAAGTTGGGAATAAACTAACGATACCTTAAGTGACTGCAGGACCTTTTCATACAGAAAATACATTCAGAGATATGGCTGCAGAAGGCCAAATAATGATTGAAACAGATCTCATTTACTCATAACAGAAGTCAGTGCAGTCATAACTTTTATTTTTTTCTCCTGCTTATCATCTCAGCATAGGGAAAACAGAAAATACTTTAGTGCTTTAGACCAGATAGCTGCTCTGCTTTCATAATTTAAAGCAGGCAGGAAGTTGGTGGTTTGATGACCTGAAGATTCTCCCTCCTTAGGGGGATTTGCATGACTTTGACATGTCAGTTCTAGACTTGCATTCCTGGTATGAATGTTAAAGGGAAGCCTACAAGGTTTTTGATAGCCAAAGTCTTTGCAGGCACAGTAAAAGAAGAAAAATTAGCAATGTTATCAGATTATTCTTGTTTTCTTTAAACAGTGTGGATGTAACTATGTAACTTTATTACGTGAGGCAGATGTTTCTGGTTATTTCATTGTGCAACAAGATTGGGTGAGAATTAATTTAGTTGAAAATTGAAGGTTCCAGAGAATAATAATCTGCCAATGCCATATTGTGGCCAAGAAAAGCAGAAAATACCATATGGAAAAAGAGTGGCTGAGGTGAAACTTTCAAATTTAAATCAGGTAAAATATCAGAATATGATAATGTAAATTTTTACTAGTTTGATTTCAATTTTCCTAAATTTAAAGATGGTTAGACTGAACTGGAAGAACATAATGCCGTGATGCATGTTAGGCTACTGTTTGAATGCAGTGCCAGGCACACAGCCAACCTCCACTGAACTTGTGCACAAAAAAAAACCAACCAAAAAACCAAACGGTAAGTCCTTATTGTAACACAAATTTTACCCTAAACACTGTTTCAGTCATAGTGCATAGACACCATAATTTGAAATGGGCTACAGTGCACTCCTTTTCTTCCCAGTGCGGCATTGCATGGCTTCTATTTGAATTTGAATAAACCTTTATTGTAGTTAGAATCCTATACTTATCCCTTCCTGAGACAAAGAACTTTTGTGTCTAGGGTATGGTTTCTTCAAGTAATGTCAAAAAAGGATGAATAAAATGTTTTCAAACCAAAATCCTAAACTCACATTCTATTCAACATGACATCTCTTTGTCACCCATTCACTACCTGACAATATAGTTCACAAAAAAAAAAAAAAAAAACAACCAAAAAAACCCAGGTATGGTTTGAATATTATAGATTTGTTCTTTTAAAGAAAACATTCCATCAGTTCAAATTCTTCAAGTCAATTTAATAAGTCAGCTGGGAATAAGCTTTCAAAAAAAATCTCTGAAAGGTTTGCTTAATAATTGAATAGTGAAAATGTTTATGAAAAAGGAAAAAAACAAACCCCAAATGAACAAACAAAACAAGAAACTATTTCCCTGCTTTTTACAAGTAACTTATTTAGAAAAATAGAAAATTAACAGTGTGTAATGAGGACCTTACTCTCTTTTCCTTTCATTCTGAGCCCTACTGTACATTATCCCCATAAACTAACTGAAACCTGACAAATTCAATGTATGCCTACACACCGTAGTGCAAATTTGTAGAATGTAATTTTCAGTTAATTTGCCACTTAAATCTGTGTGCACTGTTACGTGGAATCATTCAGTAGTTTGAATATACATTAGGAAGCTTCTTTATTCAGTGCGACTTACTGTGTTAGAGCAAAGGGAAGATATATTTAATATAAATGAGTGGTTAAAGTCCTTACTCTGGGCTAGACTGGCTTGGCAAAGCACAGTGCCACTGTTCTTCTTTGAATGCAGTGCCAGACCCTGGCAGCTTCAGCAGAACTTGTAAAAAAAAAAAGAAAGGGAAATTATTATCCAGATCACTGTTGAAGCCACAGTTCTAAGATATGGTAACTTAAAATGCGCTATGGTCCACTTTTTTCCTTCTCTGTGTGGCATAGTTCCCTCTGCTATGTTTTACTCTGAGAAATAATGCCACCGGTTTTATAGCAGTTTTCATAAGATAGACTTATGAGTGGTACATGAAATTATCTGAAATTTCTTACAAGTAATTTTGTCTCCATGTTTCATTTAGATTAGTAGCAGTGGTAGTAGTAGTAGAAGCAGTAGGAGGAGTAGTATCTGGTTATTCAGTTAGAGCAGTGTTGAACTTCAGTTTAACAGACAAAATTGATTGCAGAGATTTTCAGAGAAACATTCTGAAGAAGTATAGCATGCACTGAAATTTTCACTGCTTAGCACTGAGATGGTGTGAGTGAATTTGTAAACCTAGTGGGTTACAGAAAGGAACATGCCTTCCTTTGGCCTTCTTCCTGGGACACAGTTGTGCTCTTAACCGCGGATAGGAATTTGCCAGCTAGTAATTTTCCTATGCCTTCTGCTCTTTATTGTTCTTGGATTTTATCTGTGCCTACTGGGCTTTACACCAAGTACTGATTTGTTTTATTTTAGAGAGTTACTAACTATTGAGGATTTATGAAAAATGTATTTTAATTTAAGTGAAATTTGTGGCTAACTCCTAGAAAGTGCATTCGTGGATAGGGTATTGTATATCGCTTATGTTGTTTATAGAGACTTAAATGATACATGGATAAACCTGTGTATACAAGCAGTTTTATCTACCCTAGATCTCTGTGTACAACTGAAATTGCTAGGTTTTGTCCCTGCAAAGCCTACAGTTTGAGGCTTTTTATCTGTGGAATCCACCATGGTATTATCATTAGTCACATTGTTGTAGAATATTTTCTCTTGGAAAATGTGGAAAAGACATTACTGATTCAAATTAAACTCATCAGAGAAAGCTCAATCATATATACTGAATAGACAAAACCTACAGGTTATTTCACAGTGTGCTTAGGAAGTAGCTTAGTGTATATCACCTCAGATTCACTCATACCAAAACAGAGTAAGTGGATAATCGTAGTTAGGTGTTTTTATGTTCCCTAGTGAACTGATAAACACTAAATAACCCATGCAGTCCAAAATACATTTGTGGTAGCACATTCCAGTGTTCTGCTTAGAGATTGGAGGGGATTTTATCTCTTTGGAGCAAAGACCTGTTTACTAGCTAGTCAAGTAGAGATGGTAGCCAGCTTAGCAAAGAGATGTCTGGATATTCAAGGAAGCAAAACAAGGATTATTTTAGTTATGAAGAGTCAGCCCAAGAAGGGTATGTGGAAGATAGATAAAATTAAGTCTTTCTGGATCCCTAGGAAGCTTTGAAGACAAGTTTGTCTGTAAAAGCTAATAAAGCACTCAAAGAGGGGCACTGTAGCCCAGTCACTGGCAGAGTAGCTCTCTCCAGCTGGTCTTTCATAATTCCAAACAGGCAAGCCTTGAAATTATGCAAAAGTTTGAAAAACAGTAACTATGCTTTTTAAGGATTGATAAGCAAGGTAGCTGAGTAAAAAGTGAGAGACAAAGAGAAATCTGTTTAGTGTTAGTTTGTGTAGACTCTCACTTTTTCATAGAAAGAAATTGTACTAACCTTAATTTTCCCCTTCTGCCTTAATTGAGAGATATTTTAATGTGGTTTAAAGTACCTGGGTAAGAGCAAGATTGTTTATGTATGCATGTAGTTTGGAACACTCTAACAGGTATGTTACAAACTACTTCTTCGAAAACATGCAGAAGGTACTAGTGTTTGAATTTACTCCAGCTGAAGGAGCAGGTGGAAAAATGCCACCAAAAAGAGAAGTTTGTTCCAGAAATAAAGTAATTGAGAAGTCACTCTAGCATACAGTGACATGCAATGAGGTGTACAAGCCTAAGCTTCTAGATCTGTGAGGAATGCAAAATGTTTCTGTGGTAAGTACTTCTACACAAATATATATATATTTATTTTAGTTGTACCCATAAGTAATTTACTATAGATAAATACCAAAGTTATATGGAGATACTGTGTCTATTCAAGATTTCCCATGGTCAGAGCCCTTCTCATTGTCTGAAAATAATTAAGTCTGCACAGGCATTCTTTTGAAATACAACACTCTCTATAATTCTGTATGTAATAATCTAGGTGATCTTCCTATTTTATTTTTTTTTTTATGTTTTCATTACATCTGTTTAATGAGGCCAGACTTCATCATGCATGCCAGTGAAACTGTCTGTTACATTGTTTATTATGCAGTGATATCAGACCTCAGTAGGTCCCAATTATAAAAAAAAAAAAAAAAAAATAAAAAAATCACTGATGTGGTCCAGGCATGTCCATGCATTCTAAAAAGCTCATAGAATCAGTTTATTCATTGTTGGCATTTACAAATTATAAAGTGATTAACAAACTTGTTGGTGAAAAGGAGTAGTATTTGGACTCTAATGAAGTGATAGTGATAGTTTTTGATGTCAAAAGCATCCTTCATAAAGATTTGGATATAACGTATAAAGGCAAACTGGAGTAATAGAAAATGGGTATTTTTGTCTAGTACAGGACTCAAGGATTTTCACTAAAATCTGAATATGTAAATGACATTAAATAGAAATCCATGATAATTATACACTTAATAACAACCATGTGACCTGCTGCTGTATAAGACTTTGATTAAAAGTGTTGCATTTTATGTCATTAACGTAGGGCATCTTAAATTGAACTAAAAACTGTCTCAATGCCAATCGCAAAATGTGTGGCTGTAATATCAATAGACTGAACTTTGCTTAAAAGGATGACTTGTGGAGATGTACTTCATTCAGTCCTGTCTAGTCAGTGACATATACTGGGATCAAAATAACTTAATTAAAGATTATGCAAATAATTTAAAAAAAAACCCAAACGAAAAAAAACCCAAGGTAGGTAGTCATTAATCATCTCAGTTGTCTGTTTACATAGTCACAATGCAAAACACTGTGTTTCCTACTGAGAAAAATGAGGATTGATTAGCATGGGTGTACACTTGTTTTGTACCAAATCAGGTTCTGTCCATTTATTGGGAAACTATCCCAAGTACTAACCTAAGAAATGGTTAATAGGCCCTTATAGAAATTTTTTACTAAATAAGACCTGTGTAGTGCCATGGGCAAATGTTTGACAAATACAATATATGATCGTAATTGAACAAAGAAAACATGAAAGTAAATAACAAAGGAAATAAAGAGTAATATTGGGAATCAGTTCCCTTTCAATGCACAGCATGGATTCTCCTACCAATTTCTGTGCCGGTAGCTTCCGTCCAAGAAAAATACTCAAATGCTGACTGGTCAGAATAAGCCTACAAAGTGATAAAGGGACTGGAAAATAAGACTCACAGAATAAGACTGAAAATTGAAGAGGTAACCTGATCACCATTTATATTTACTTGTGCTTGAAATGATATAACTAATAGTGAAGACAGGAGATTCTTTTTCTTTGTATGGAGGCAAGATAACAAGATTCAAAGGCTTACAACTGTAGTTAGACTTAAGATTTTATCTTTGAATTCCCGTATCTGAAAAATATATATTATTATCTAGCAGTGGTGATATTTAACATGATGAAATTATGAAGAAAAAAGTGAATTTACAGTATTATTAAACACAATTATTAGACTGTGTGTGTATGTATGAATTATCAGCTTTCTGTTCTGTTTCTAGGACAATTTTTAGTCTGTAAGTGGATTCAGTTTGGTACTGATTCCTTTAATCCTGAAATCCTTCTCCGCTTCCTCCCCCTGCTCCCGGAGGGATGGAAAGGAGAGTCAAAAGAATGTAACTCCCATGGGCTGAGATAAGAACAGTCCAGTAAAAACCACACAAAATCACTACCGCTACCACCAATAACAATAATGATAAGGGAAATAACAAGGGAAGAGAACGCAACCGCTCACCACCTGCTGACCGATACCTAGCCCAACCTGAGCAGCGATCTAGCCCTTCCAGGTAATTGCCTCTAGTTTATATAGTGGGCAGGATGTGCTGTGGTATGGAATATCCCTTTGGTTAGTTTATATACACTTTCTTGTTTCCTCTTCCTACAGCACCGTAACAAGAACCTCTACTGCCTTCAGTATTCTCAGACTGCTTGTGTCTAATAGCTGTGCTAGATATTTCAAGCAAGCCTTGAAGGTGATGGTCAGGGGCCATTAATATTAATTAACTAGTTCCCTTCCTGCCTTTGACCAAAGAATCAGTGGAAGTCACTAGTGCCATGGTGGAATTGTTTCACCTTGGAACTTCCTTCTTGGTTCTTATCCTTCATCCAAATAAATTGCTCCTAAATTATACTTCTCTGATACTTGTCAGAAGATTTTTGATATTACTGTTCTTTGCTCTGAAACGTCAGCTTTGGGAATGGAAGGCAAGTGCTTTGTAGTTGAAAAGCTAACTAGAGTTGTTAAAGTCTAATTAAACAAATGTAAGTGATTTTGTCTGAGATGCTTTAAAAAATAATTTAGCTAAGATATAAGGCTTGACAACAATTGTCTCAAATCAGTGTGATGAAGAATGACCCAGCTGTATTGGTCTTGTAATCAATAATTCTGTTTCAAGGATTCCAGGCCTTGTGTACAGAATTGACTGTGAAATCTTACACTTCTCTTGCAAAGTGACAATTTTATCAAAAAACTGGAGGATTTTGTTTCAAATTCAAGAAAGGATCAGCCTTACTGTGAAGATTTATGTCCTTGATAAATCATTCTTTACATTCCCTTTACATGTTCCATCCGTGGAAATGTTGAAGGTCAGGCTGGACAGGGATTTGAGCAACCTGGTGAATGGAAGGTGTCCCTACTCATGATGGAGTGTTGGTACTAGGTGATCTTTAAGGTCCTTTCCAGCCCAAAGCATTCTATGATTCTCTGGGTCACAGAGAAACTGTTGCAAAAGCCTAAAGGCTTTTTTTTTTTTTTTTTTTTTTTTTTTTTATCTTGAGCAAACATCTCATCTCTTTCTTCTTCCATCCCCTTCCAAGACATAGCTGAAATCTATTTATGAAAACTCATGTTTAAGCAAACAAACCTCACACACACACACAAAATCAGTCTGGGCTAATCACCAATAAAATTTCAACTTTAAGGGTTGATGTTTTTCAAAGCAGTAAGCAGTTGAAACTTTTCTAGTGAGTTATTTTTAAACTCTTAACTACAAACAGGCAGCAGTATATCAAAGATAAAGAAATGTTTGGGTTCTCTGGACAAAGATATCTTATATCTGGTCAGGAAACAAGTGGAAGGGGAAGCATATAGCAGCAGCAGCAGCAACAGGCCAGTGTCATATGAGTGAAATTGCAGAAGGTCTGAAATTAACCGGATCTGATTGTCTGTAAATCTGTTAGCTTGATTTCTACTCACCATTCTTATCCTCACTAATAAAGAGTTCATCATGATCGGGCTCAGCATAATGGTCAATACCTCTCAGCAAAAGAAGGAGGGGGGCATATCTCTTTTTATCTATGTTACATGAATCTCATTAAGTTCAATTAATCTTTGGAAACTAATTATAAGCCTGCACATGGACTGAAGACTAAATTGTCACAATTAACATATTTAAAGATGCTATTAAGTAAAGTGAGATATGTGCTTAGTCCTAGGGAAAATTAAGTATCTTCTGTTGAAAACAGTAAGTAGGCTTGAGGGTGTTTGGTCTTCACAGCAATACGAAAATGAAAGCTTTGAAGTTTAGACCTAGCCAGTAACTAACTACCATGCAACTGCTGTCACACATCTTCCCTTCCCCCCTCTCTGAGCAGCATGGGGAGAATTGAAAGAATGTAAATGCCATGGTTAAGAAAAGAAATCTGATAATTTAAGTATAATACAAAATTACTACTAATAATAACAATAATAATGATAAGGGAAATAATAAGGGGGAAATAATAAAATCAAAAGGAAAAAAAATAACAAACCAACCAGCAATAAACACAGGTGATGCACAACATAATTGCTCAACACCCAGTGGCTGATACCCAGCCTGACCTGAGCAATCGATCCCTTTCGGGTAGCTTCACCACGTTTATATACCGGGCATGACATGTTCTGATATAGAATACCACTTTGGCTAGTTGGCTAGTTTGGGTCAGGTGACTTGTCTCTGCTCCCTCCCAGCTTCTTGTGCTCTTCCTCACTGGCAGAGCATGTGAGAGACTGAAAAGTCTTTGATCAGGGTAAATGCTACAGAGCAACAACTAAAATACTGGTGTATTATCAGCATTGTTCTCAGACTAAAGCCAAAACAGAGCACTACACCAGCCACTGGAAGAAAAATAACTTTATCCTAGCGGAAACCAGAACATAAGTATCTGTTGGAGGGTAGTTTTTCCAGTACTTTTTTGTTGTTGTGTTTTAAGATTTTAGCAAGTACTAATCCTGTTGCTACGATATGATGGCTCTTACTTTTAAGAGCCTTTTTTCGTGAAGTTTATGGTCATTTGTTGAAATCCGAATGTGTTAATGGCAGCAAAGTTGATTCTTCCTAAGCACTGCAGCATCACTTGCATAAGAAAGATGAACATTATTAAACTTCTAGAGACTCTTAGAGTTATTATTTCTTATATTCTGTTCCACTAAGACTGCATTTCCAGTGTTCCCTAGCTAGTCTATTTGTCTGATGTTTAGCTGTTTAGTTTTTCCTAATTGAGGAAAGATTGCTAAACTTCTTTGATCTGTTTTTTGTTGTTGTATTGTTTTATTTCCATGTGAAAAATATTGAAACATATTTTTATTTTTTAACATTAAAATTATTACTTTGCTTGTTGGACATTCACTATGTTCTGAATCCTTGATAAAGCTGAAGAATTTAATATTTTTTAGGGAAGTCAATCATTATAACCTTTTTTCTTTCTTTTCTACATACGTCCTTTACATGTACTTTTTTGGACAACTATAAACAGAATCTTGATTGCATATCAGCTTACAGTAACTAAGAGCTATGATCTTGACATTTGCTTATTTAGACTAAATTTGCACTCAAAATTACTATACGTGCAATTCTGTGAGTCTCTATTATGGACCAAGCTGAAAAAATAGACGACAAACAGCAGCCTGACTGTTAAATTCAAGCTGAAATACATTCTTGACATTGCAAAAGAAAAAAGTTTTATGCTTGTAAATGACATGGTGGTTTTTTTTTTTTTCACTACATGGAGTTAAAAATATATACTTACGCATCCTGAAGAGTTAAATCTCCTGATGTTCCAGAATTCTACTATTTTTATTAATATTTTATTTTTTATTTTAGCAAGGTACTGCTTAGGTCTAAGACACAAAATTTATTTGATTGACTATAGTTTATCTATAACTAACTATAGTTGATCAAATAAGTTATAAGCATAAACATGATAACTGCTTTACTAGATGATATCCTATTTGAACTCTATTGTAGATCATATGGCATGATCTAGGTAAATTATGGTAGTACCGTTGAATGAATAATTTCTTGGCTTACTCTGAATTTGCATGATGAGATAGTTTTTGAAGCTGGAAGAGAAACTGTAGGCAAACTTTTTACATGCAACACTTAAGCTTTATTCCTATAAAATGACTCAGTTGCTTTATAAATTGGATTAAATCTGGGCTGAAATTATGGTATTCGGAAAGGCATGCCTTACATAACCTGAATAGATTTTTTGCATTTGGTACTGTATTTTTATTTATGTATTCTTCCCTCTGGTTACACGTCCCTTTTTTTTTTCTTTTCAACTAGGTGTTTTTTTTTCTAATCAGCTTTTCACCTCTAATTCCCAGAGTAATGTCTTTCTGTCCTTTTGAATACTACTCTTTTCAGACATTGTTTTATGAACAGCAGCTGTTACAGCTCATGTCAACATACTGCATTAGCCAAACCTAGCATTTCACAATTATTCCTCACTCTTCTCATTGTGCAGTTTTACAATAACTCTGTAGGCCTGAGTTTGGTTTTATTTGCCTAAAGGTCTCTACATCAGAATCACATAACTAAATACATAATCTTTCCTTCACAAAGCCTAATTTGATACCATATTTTTGTGCATATTGCAGAAACCTGTGGTTTGTTTACATTTTTTGTATTCTTAGCTGTTGTTTAGGATAGAAAAAAAAATCACAAAAATCTAATAAAAGTTATATGATGCATACATTTTAACAAAAATTCTTTGGTTTAAAAGTCATATTAGAATAGATTACCTAAGTTTTCATTTAGCTTGGAGGATCTATACAAAATATCCCTAGGAAGCCCTAGATTACTTTCAGCAGTAAGGTCTGTTTTGTTGTACTACAGAGGAAGGGTGCCCAAGAGAACTGACAACCTGACCAGCAGCATGTGGGAAAACACTGAACTCAAACACTATTTCATTGTGTAGCATGTCTTCCACTTTAGGTAGAACCATATAGAATTGTCTTGCTGCACAGATTATGTTTTCATTTGCTTTTATTAAATTTGAGAAACAAGTTGATACTGACCATCTGTTCCTGCCGATTTCTACAGAGCATTTTGGATTTAATTACAGAATTTTTGCAACTTTAAGTTACATTGCACACTGTAAGCTGCCACAAGGACATGTTTTAAGCTACATGTGCTAAGCAATAAAAATACAAGTTGATACGAAGTTATTTTCCTTGAATAAAGCATAGCAGCTGTTGTGAAATAAACGTGTAATTATTCAGTGTATCTATTTGAGATACATTGCTCATTTTTCTTTAATTACTACTGTGTATTGTCAAAAACATGTCTTGCACTGTTAGATGTTAGATAAAGCCTTGTGTATATTCAACTGCTTATGCACTTATTACAAAATGATATTGACATAAATTATTATAGCATATGATTTATGATAATATAATTAATGTGTCATATACATAATTATGTAAGTGCTCAATGATTTTTTGGGAATATCTCAAAAATATGTGTATTAGACCATCTAGGCAAGATAAGACAGTACTGTTAATTCCTTTTGAACTTGTACATTAGGATCATAAAAGGTGAAAAGTGTAGTCTGCAGAATCAAATGATATTAAGGCTTCCATCTCAACCATCCAGCGGAAAGTTTTTAAATTTGAAAGCTTTAAATGTTTTTGAGGTGTTTTTTTTCCTTAATTAAAAAGTTGTGAAGACCTAGACTCAGGAGTGTTGTAAAAAGCGTGTATCTGCTATTGTTTATATGCTAGTACTTGTATTAGTCACCTGGTAATTAATTTAGTAACACATGCCCCCCTTCACCAGAAGAGTAAATTTGAAAATATGAGACATACAAAAATGATGACAAATTTTGCTGTATCCAGGTCTGGAATCCTCAGCACAGGAAAGTTGTGGACCTGTTGGAGTGGGCCCTAAAAACGATCACCTCTTGTATGAGTAAAGACTCAGAGGATTGGGGTTGTTCAGCCTGGAGAAGAGATGGCTTCAGGAAGACCATATTGCAGCCATATTTATAAGGGGGGCTTATAAATAGACGGAGAGACTTTTTAGTAGGGCCTGTTGTGATAGGGGAGAAGCTAATGGTTTTAAACTGAACGAGGGTAGATAAGAAATAAATTTTTTACAATGAGGGTGGTGAAACACTGGAACAGGTTTCACAGGGAGGTTGTAGATAACCTCATCCCTTGAATCATTCAGCGCCAGGCTGGACAGGGCTCTGAGCAGCCTTGTTTAATTGAAGATGTCGCTACTCATTGCAGGGGAGTTGGAATAGATTGTCTTTAAAGATCCCTTCCAACCCAAACCCAGTGATTCCACAATTCTGTAATTCTAGATCATGTAGATAGATTTTTGGGAAAATACCTTTCTATCATCTCCTCTTGTTTTTCATTTTGGTATCTAGGCTTACAATGTAGACTTTGCAGTAGAAAAAGGATCAGTGGCACCTGATGTGCTCCCTTGCATCAGCAGTGTCAGTAGCTCCGTGTGTGGAACACGTCATCATACACTTCTCTTTCTGGTATAGTTTATGACTAGTAAGTTCTTTCTATTTTTGTGCTGCAAAGAAACCTTTCACTAATAATATTTTTTTAGGACTTACCTCTGCAATGCATTTTTCTATAAGATGAAATCTTGTTTCCTGTGTTTTTTTTAATTCTTCTGTGGTTACCAGTTGCACAATTTTCCCAGGTATCATACGCTCCTTCACCATTATAAATCTAATCTGAGGATAATGAAGTGAAAAATGAGACAACAGAGAGTAGTTATAAAATTTTGCAGTTTGTATTACAGAAAACTAGAGCAGGAAATAAACTCATAAATAATAATTTTGTTTATTCCTCACATGGCTGAGGTACTTCTAATTGGTAGAAATATAATGTGTAAGTATTCATGTAAGTAATTATGTAAGAAGTATGTAAGCTTATCAAACAGATTAAAATACCCTCTTGTTTGCAGTGGCTAGATAATTTATGGAATTTGATAGAATTTCTTACTGAAGCATGATCAGTATTAGGCCTTCTCTTCAAGAAGAGTTTTGCTTAAGGAATCAACTGAACTAACTTCATGAAGAAAACTGCTTTTGAAGGTGGTCAAAAAATTCCCTTGAGACAATCATATAAGTCTTGTTGCTACTTATAAATATCCATAGTTATTCAGCAGAAACTCTTAATTGTCGCTGAGTCACTTAAAAAAAATGTTAATTTATATTCATGATTTTGATAGTGGAAATTTGGTACGCAAACAAAAGGGTTAGAAGAAAAAGGACTCGCCTGTCTTGTCACTTGTCAGTTTAATTCACAGAATGTGTTTGTTCTAAAAAGAACCATTTCATAAAGACTGATAGTTTACATAATCTCCTCTGATTTTCTAAGCAACAGATGCCAGCACAGTATAGCTAGGGGAAAGCTTTGCTTACACTTCTAGTGTTTGAGAGTCAGTCTTCTTTCAGCTAAAACTAGAACAAACATTGATTCTCAATTTATATTTTTCAAATTTAAATGAAGAATGAACACATGCCCTGTATAGTAATTGAGCTGGGGAGACATTTAACATCCAAAGTATTGATTAGCATTTGCTTGCTTATGCACCATTGATTGTGAACTGCAGTTAAGTCTTCTTTTTCTGAAACACTCAGGTTTCATTCTGCGTGATGTTACGACTCGCATACTAATAACTTCAATAATGATTTTGTACTGTGTCTTTATCAAAATGCGCATACCACTGGCAAAGCAGAAGATTTTCCGTTTCGTTATTCTTACAGTGCTTAAAACAGATAATACTTTTGATTTAATTTGGTTCATGGTTTCATTTGAAGAATAGTTCTATTAAATGTGATTGATTGCACATTAAATGTGACTGCACAGACTTGTGCTGGCATCACGTCTAAAGAAAATAACATGTGTTGAGGTTGTAGCTTTATGTTACAACCAGGACTAGGTTAGTTTGGACATACAGGCAGCTGAAGAGCATACGAAATTATACCTTGATAAACTCATGAAATACTGGGTAAAAAAAAAAAAAAGTGCTGCCTCATTACTGTTACTTTCATGTATAATAAAGCAATTGGAAACACTTAGAGATGTAGTATTCTGAGATACAGGGTTGATTCAGATATTTTTTTAGAATTCTCTTTGCTCACAGTTCTAGTAAATTGTGTTCATTGTATTAACCTGAATGTGATATTTTTCACTGGCAGATAATTGTGATGATCAGTTGGTGTCTGCTTTGCCTCAGTCGTCATTCAGCAGTTCATCAGAGCTGTCTAGCAGTCACAGCCCTGGATTTGCGAAGCTTAATCGAAGAGAGGGTGAGTGTGTTTTGTTGGCTGATTGATGTTATTTTGTTTATAACTATCTTTTCAATTTGTATCTGTGCATAACATTGAAATGATAGTGATCATATTCTGTGTTACTGGGTATGAAGAGAGTTACATTTGTTGTTTTAAGGAGAATTTGAGGGTAAAACAGTCTCAAAGAATTCATTTTGCCATGTTAACTGAAGTTTGCATGTTAAAATTATACATATAGACACTTGTGATAATTTTACTAATTTTAGTGTAGGGCATTGATTCTATCTGAACCCAAAATATTTGTGTGATTTTCCAGCATAAAATGTAGACAGCTTTGGATATATACCTGTGCCTTCTCAAAAAAGAAAAAAAGAAGGAAAAATTTTGTGTCATAACTAGATAATAATAACATAAATAATCTCTTAGAGGACAAACAAGTGCAAGCATAGGAATGTTGTTGTATGTTATTCTATTAAAAAAAAAACAAAGGTAAATGTAAATTCCATGTGGAAAGTCTAAACCAGATATTCAGGAAATATTTTTTTAAGCTATATTCTCTTTTTTCCTAACAATTTATAGTCTTGATTATTGTAATTTTATTTCTTCACCAGCCTAATATATTATTATGATTTTTCACTGACATTGTGCAAATTGTTTAACTGGCATATAGTCCAATTTTTTACAAAATTGAAGGAAAATTTCCTTGGTTATCGTATCTTTATACCTCCACATAGATTTTCTCAAAGTTCTGTATCATTTCAAGTTTTCTTTGATATAGTTATTAAACATACATTTGTAGTATTTATGGTCAATTACAGGACAGTTTCTTTTGTTAAATGCATTTAGTAGCATTGTTTGCTTGTTTGCTTTTTATTTTTCTGCCACGTAGCTTAAAGTTTTATACC
The DNA here is from genome assembly GCF_037157495.1 of Lathamus discolor. Taxonomy (NCBI): domain Eukaryota; kingdom Metazoa; phylum Chordata; class Aves; order Psittaciformes; family Psittacidae; genus Lathamus; species Lathamus discolor. The sequence goes on from NC_088909.1 coordinate 65,719,258, forward strand.
CTTCAGTCTATGGCAGAAGATGTGGAGATTACCCATTTTAACTGAAGTTTAGTGATAACTCAAATGTTCTATTTTGTGTCAAGGATACCATAGCAATGAGAAATTATGTGTTTCTATTAATTGCCAAATTGCTGTAAATATTATTTCTGTTCCTAATGACAGAGTCTTACTATACTTTCTGTGTGAAGAACATCTATTCTGAAGTTTTTTGACTGTATCTGCTATGTTACATAAAAATCTGTTAAAGAAAAAAAGAATTTGAACTGTCAAGACATATAAAATTAATAAGCATTATGTTCAAAAGTGATGGAAAAAACACATATAAGTACACTGAGTATTAAAAAGTTTGAAATACCAAGGAACCTCAATTATCAGCCATCAAGTCATCAAGTAGCCGCGAGCTCAGTCATTGCTGCAATAACAGTCCTGTCAATAACAAAAGATTTTTTTCTTCTTTTTTTAACTCAGCATATCACCAGGATTCTTGGTCTTAACATCACAGCGCTAATCCGAAGGAGGAAACATGGCTTTAGGAAAGATTTCATTAAAATGAGGCAGTATGGCGTTATTTCAACACAGTCCCTCTATGTTGCCATACCTAATACAATCATAGAATCATAGAATAGTTAGGGTTGGAAAGGACCTCAAGATCATTTAGTTCCAACCCCCCTGCCATGGGCAGGGACACCTCACATTAAACCATCTCACCCAAGGCTCTGTCCAACCTGGCCTTGAACACTGCCAGGGATGAAGCATTCACAACCTCCCTGGGCAACCCATTCCAGTGCCTCACCATCCCCACAGTAAAGAATTTCCTCCTTATATCTGATCTGAACTTCCCCTGTTTAACTTTTAACCCGTTACCCCTATTCCTATCACTACAGTCCCTAATGAAGAGTCTCTCCCCAGCATCTGTATAGCCCCCCTTCAGATACTGGAAGGCTGCTATGAGGTCTCCGTGCAGACTTCTCCAGGTTGCACACCCAACTTTCTCAGCCTATCTTCATAGGGGAGGTTGTCCAGTCCCCTGATCATCCTCGTGGTCCTCCTCTGGACTTGTTCCAGCAGTTCCATGTCCTTTTTATGTTGAGGACACCAGAACTCCACACAATACTCCAAGTGGGGTCTCAAGAGAACACAGTAGAGGGGCAGGATCACCTCCTTTGACCTGCTGGTCCCGCTCCTTTTGATGCAGCCCAGGATACAGTTGGCTTTCTGTGCTGCGAGTGCACACTGGAGGCGGCTCATGTTCATTTTCCCTTGACCAGCATTTCCAAGTCCTTCTTTGCGGGGCTGCTCTGAATCGCATCTCCACCCAATCTGTAGCTGTGCCTGGGATTGCTCCGGCACAGGTACAGGACCTTGCACTTGGCATGGTTAAACTTCGTAAGGTTGGCACAGGTCCACCTCTCAAGCACGTCAAGACATCACTGAAATATTGTGCCTTAGGCCACAATCTAATCTTAATAATTCAGCAGTAATACAGACAAAAAATCATGCTGGTTACTCAGAGCCATTCAAATACATCCCGTTGCCCTCTAAAATTTAATTATTATTTTTTACACTGGTATATATAGTTGATAAGCATGTAAATTAAATCTTAAGAATATTTTGCAGTGCTGAAAGCATTCCATTCCTGAATCTTCACAATTTACTGGAACATTTGCCGTGTACTGATAGATGTACGTACTGTATAGTGAAGAAGGAATATCACATGTTATTTCATTATCTTAATTTGAAAAGCATGAATTTCTGTTTTGAATGAAGTTGTGATATTAAAGAAAGTTCTACGTGTGTCCTGGTTTCAGCAGTAGCAGTCATTTTTCTGCTTCTTAGTAGCTGGTGCAGCACTGTGTTTTTGACTTTTCAGCCTGGGAACAACACTGATAACATCAATGTTTTTAGTTGTTGCTAAGTAATGTTTACTCTGACCAAGGACTCAGGCTCTGCCAGGGAGGAGGGGAAGCTGGCAGAAAGCAGAGACAGGACACCTGACTGAAACTAGCCAAAGAGGTATTCCATACCACAGCACGTCATACCCACTATATAAACTGGGGGCAGTTACCTGGAAAGGCTAGATCACTGCTCTGGTAGGGCTGGGTATCAGTCAGTGGGTGGTGAGCGGTTGTATTCTCTTCTCGTATCATTTCCCTTATTATAATTATTATTGGTGGTAGCAGTAGTGCATTTGTGTTATACCTTAGTTACTGGACTGTTCTTATCTCAACTCGTGGGAGATACATTCTTTCGATTCTCCTCCCCATCCTGTTGGGAGCAGGGGGAGGAAGGGGGGGAATGAGCAAACGGCTGCATGGTTCTGGGTTGCCAGCTGGGCTTAAACTATGACAGTGTGTTAGAAGGACTGCCTTAATTTGACGTAATATGTGCTTTTAGGATTTTAACTAGCACAGCACTTCACATCAAACAGTATATTGGTCTTTCCAGAAATGTACATTTAATAACTTTTTCTGTTTGGCTCTTTTCATGTGCTGTGAAGTTGTCTGTACCATATTAGAATGCATTTTTTAGGTTTATCATTTCCTTCACATTGCCCTGTAGAGCAGTCACGCATTAGAATTGCTCATAGCTTTACATCTGCTATCTTGCCATCCCATGTAGACACACAGCAGCAGTTGTGTAATGAAGGGAGAAGATTGCTCGCTCTCTGCCTTCTCATTCCATGTACCTCAGGTTCACAGTATTCAACAGAGTGTGGATTTCAATGTCTTACTTGTTTGTCATGTTCGAATATTTTTTGGTTCAGTACCTTCTGATGAAACAGGGAAAACCTGACTATATTTGTAGGTCCATGCACATGAAAATTTTAATTGGTTGAAACAAAGCAAGTGATTATACATGCATTGCTATAAACAAATGAGTTTAGTCACACAGAAAATGATTGTTAAAACATATATACTTTAAAAAAAATCTGTTATTAGGAGAATATGAGTTGGATTGTTGTCAGTGATCTCATGGAAACAACACATTGTCTGATAATTGTAAATGGGTTTGCCTTTAATACAGATAATTTTCTACTTTGAATGAAAAATACAGAAGGTTGTGTTGTTATTGAGGTTAGGGTCTTCTGGTTTTGGCTGTAATGAGATCAACATGTCATGCTTTTTGTAGACAAATTCCTCTCATTCATCATTCCAATCTCACTGGAAAAGATTTATTAATGGGAATGTGAACCATTATGCACAAAATGCGGGCCTTCTCTTGGATTAGTGAACTTTAGCAACTTTAGCAGTAAAAAATTCAAATACAGTTGCAGTACAAGACTGCACATATTGATGGAAGAGTCTTGATATTTGGGTAGTTAAATGAGCTGGACAGGGATTTGGCTATGATAGCTTTGCCCGATATTCACACTCACACTTGATTAAAAACCAGCAGAAGAAAATTGAATATAGAAGTTGTTAAGTAGCCAAAAAAATCTGGTTTACAGCTTTCTCTTTCCCCTGAAGTAGGAAGAAATCCATGTATTTTAATTATGCTGTCAGTTTACATTGTTGGATTTTCAGAAGCAGCCTGGAAAGTTGAATGCGTTAACAGCTGCTAGATCTTTTTTTTCTTTGGTGTGTATATAGAGCTTCTTTTGGTTTTTTTTAATAATCTTTCCCTTTCTATTTCACTGAATATCAAATACACCTTATTGCACTTTTTTTTTTTTTTCTAGTGTAAAGAGAATTTAAAGGATAGTTTATTCAATATGGTACTCTAAGTCCCACCTTTTTTTTTTTTTCTTTGTTTTATAAAACCCTACTTTTTAGTCCCTTTTTTGGGAATTCACACTAAGTATGCCTAAATGGATAACTGAGTTCTACCTACATGTAGTTAAAGAAAACATCTAGGAAACAATGCAAGAAAAAAAGAACAGAAGAACATATCTCACACAGTAAGAAGAAACATCTATTTTTGGCTTTTTTTTCTTTTTTTTTTTTTAAGAAGCAGTTTAACTTTTATAATCAAAAAACTCCGTAGCAGCTAGGTTTTTTAGTCACCAAAAGATTATTAGAGCGAGCTTACCATCTGTATTTCATTAGTATGCAGATAAAATTCATTAAGGCTAATATTTTGCTTTATTGTAGAAGCAATAATAAAATGACTAAGCTAGACTGAAAAGACCCAACTTGATGGTAATCATTGGGCTTTTATAAATTAACAGCAAATCTAAGTTGATCCAGCTAACATCATGGCTTAGATTTTTATGACTTACCTGACTTTAGTAGATGCATGTGGATAAGGGAAAAGTGATGATCTCAATCTTTTATTTTTAAACTATATAAAATAATCAGTGGTTACAGTGACTTACGGATAAAAGACAAGATGATATGTACTGCTATATTGTCAGTGAAATTCCTGTACCATTCAGTTTCTTTGGAAGAAAACAGACTTCTTTTTTTTTTTTTTTTTCACTAGTGCAATGATTAGAGCTTTCAGAGGGAACATTGCCATCAATCTCTCAACATGTTAACTACAAAATTACTTTTAATACAATGTACAGTTTCACATTTTTGATAGAAAATGCTTTTAACACCTCTTTTAAACACCTTACAGAAAATACATGGGCATACATGAAAGTTGTATACAGTGTGTATATGGTATACTAGGTGGACTACAAGTTTTAAGAAATTACCAAGTGTATACCAGTTTCAGTGAAGGCAGGATTTGAAGCAGTATTATTTCAAAACTGTCTAAAGTTTTGTTTTGGGTGGGGAAGGAGGAAGTGAGGGAAGGAGAGAAGGAAGGAAGGAATGAAGGGAGGGAGGGAGGAACAGAGGAAGGAAGGAAGACAGGAAGGAAGGGAGGGAGGGAATGAGGAAGAAAGGAAGGGAGACATGAAGGAAGGAAGTAAGACAGGAAGGAAGGGAGGGAAGGAGGGAGGAATGGAGGAAGGAAGAGAGGGAGGAAGGAAGGAAGACAAGAAGGAAGGAAAGAAGGAAGGAATGACGGGAAGAAGTGAGGGAAGGAAGGAAAGAATGGAGGGAAGGAAGGCCGGAGGGAGGAATGGAGGGAGGGAGGGAAGGAGGGAGGAAGGGAGGAAATGAGTAAGTAAATATGATAAAAGATTTACAAATATTTTAAGTTTGCAGAGCACTGTGCTTTCATGATTATTTATTAGTTAGAAATATTCATACTGTTATTCCGATAAGCTGAATTCCTGCTCTATCATCAAAATTTGTTCAAGCATAACAGAGACTAACAAAAATTTTTGTCCACAGCTATTTCATGTGGGAGAGCATCTGTGAAGTAGCAAAATTAAATTATGGTGAAATGCACAGAAGGAACAAGGAAACAGTAATAAGGGTATTTTATTGTTGATTTTTTTGTGGGGGACTGTTTTTCCACCTGAAATGTAACTATGGGCATAGAAAAGAGTGAGACCATTTTTCAAAAAAAGTTTGTAGAACTACAATATTCAGATACTTCTGGAAGCAAACTTGAAGGGGATGCGAGCAAGTTCAAGTAACAATTTATTTCAGAAATCAAATTTGCTACAAGTCATGTATGCTATCATCTTTGTTAAACTCAATATAATAAAAAATAGATATCTAGATCTATCCTTAATTGATAATTTGGGGTTAGATAGTTTTAAAGTATATGTTTTTGAAAGTTTAGATAAAGGCTAAATTTTGCCAAAAATGTGGTATCTTTTAGAGACATATAACTGAATTTAATTCTCAAGCCTGCTTTGCAGTAATAAATAATTTAAGACCATACCTCGTTTAATGTTTTGATGGATGGAAAAACAGATCATAATTGCTGATGCATTTGTTTTTTCTCAATTTTTTCCTTTCATGTTCAAGTTGGGGAACAGGGGCAGAGTTTTTGGTTTGGTTATTTTTCCTAACAAATAAAAAGAACTGAAGACCATTTGTCTATTGCTAGATGGGCCAACATCCCAGATTTTGAACAATTTCCTACATCAAAAAAGTCAGGAAGTTTTCTATATGATGGAATCTTGACTAATATCAGTTGTAGCGCAAAGCAAATTTAAGTGTCTTAAATTCCGTTTTTAAAGAATCCTTACATTTTTCAATTCCAAAGGAGAATAATACAAACCCATGAAAAAGTCTTCCCGCCACACCCCTAAAAAAGTTCAGAGACTAATTTGGCAAAGGAACTTTCTCTAGCTCTGTCCTTTGAAATATTTTTCCTTGCTCTGTTAGTGCCCAATTTGCTAGCCTATAAGATAACATTTTTCTCTTTTATGATCATATTCATACTGCTGTTGTGCTGGGATATATGCTGGATGACGATCAAGTAGTGAGGTGGATCGAGAACTGGTTGAAAGGAAGAAGGCAGAGAGTTGTGGTCAATGGCGCAGAATCTAGCTGGAGGTCTGTGACTAGTGGAGTTCCTCAGGGGTCGGTGCTGGGACCGGTGCTGTTTAATATTTTCATCAATGACCTGGATGAGGGAACTGAGTGCACCCTCAGCAAGTTTGCTGATGACACAAAACTGGGAGGAGTGGCTGACACACCAGAAGGCTGTGCTGCCATTCAGCGAGACCTGGACAGGCTGGAGAGTTGGGCGGGGAGAAACTTGATGAAATTTAACAAGGGCAAGTGTAGAGTCTTGCATCTGGGGAAGAACAACCCCATGTACCAGTACAGCTTGGGGGTTGACCTGCTGGAAAGTAGTGAAGGGGAAAGGGACCTGGGGGTCCTGGTGGATAGGAGGATGACCATGAGCCAGCAATGTGCTCTTGTGGCCAAGAAGGCAAATGGCATCTTAGGGTGCATTAGAAAGGGAGTGGTTAGTAGGTCAAGAGAGGTTCTCCTCCCCCTCTACTCAGCCTTGGTGTGGCCGCATCTGGAATATTGCGTCCAGTTCTGGGCCCCTCTGTTCAAGAAGGACAGGGAATTGCTTGAAGGAGTCCAGCGCAGAGCCACAAAGATGATTAAGGGAATGGAACATCTCCCTTACGAGGAGAGGCTGAGGGAGCTGGGTCTCTTTAGCTTGGAGAAGAGGAGACTGAGGGGTGACCTCATCAATGTTTACAAATATGTAAAGGGTAGGTGTCAGGATGATGGAGCTAGGCTTTTTTCAGTGATATCCAGTGATAGAACAAGTGGCAATGGGTGTAAACTGGAGCATAGGAAGTTCCACATTAACATCAGGAAGAACTTCTTTACTGTAAGAGTGACAGAGCACTGGAACAGGTTGCCCAGGGGGGTTGTGGAGTCTCCTACACTGGAGATATTCAAGGCCTGCCTGGACAAGTTCCTGTGTGATGTACTGTAGGTTACCCTGCTCTTGTGGGGGGGTTGGACTAGATGATCTTTTGAGGTCCCTTCCAACCCTTGGGATTCTGTGATTCTGTGATTCTGTGATACTACTGCCATGCCAGCTCAGCGGAGTGAAGAGCTCAGAATTCTGAGGCTAAATTAACTTAAAGACTTATGCAATAGAGGCATTCTCATAAATACCTTAGTCACTGTTTTTCTTCAGTGTCAGAAGTGCAGGTAATTAAACCAAATACTATCATAATCTTTACAATATGGTGATACATCTTTAGACATCTCAAAGATACAGAAAATCCTATACTAAGCCACTTCAGAAAATACTACATAAAAGCTACAAGTAAATTAGACTCTAACAAGTCTAATTTACTTCTCTAAAAAGTAACAAACTCCTTGTGTTGACTGCTGGCTAAAGTAGGTCTAACTGATGCAAAGTAACTTTCACCTGTCTCGTCTTTTTGCTATACAAGTGAGTAGAAATAAAATATCCATGAATGGATATTACTTTTATTTTTTAAATGAAAACCAGTATTAGAAATAGATGTAATAACTTAACCTCACATATATATTCAGTAATTGCCTTATGTATGCAAAATGGACTTATATATTTTCATTCACTTTTTTAAACTTTCTATCACAATCTGCACCTACTTAGAAGATGAATAACTGAGGAAAGGTTTTGAAGTGAGATTGACAGTTAAAATCCTATTACTTAGCAGTTTTGAACAAATTTCATTGGTCTCCTGGCAAGCTGAAGAACAGCAGTCTCTGTCCAGTGTTTAAATATTACTTTGTTTTTCTTCCAAAAAAGAAATAATTTATATCCTAGATGAATAATTTTCAGTTACAGATATTGTATGTAAATATTTAGGCAGAGAAATTAGTGTTAGATAGTGAAAATTAGTAAATTAGTAAAAGCAGTACATTGTATTTGCTACTAAACTTCCTTGAGATTTCCAGTGAACAATGAAATCTATCCATGGTTCTTCAGTCGATTTTGCTGTTGTCCGGGAACTCAGCTGATAACCAGACAGGTTGTAGTAAATTATTTGGATGTAGTGAATAGAAGGGGATGTAGCAAACATTTCAGCTGTGCAGAGAAGTGTATAGCAGCACATTAACATCCTTGTCCATGTTGGAATTAATTCCATTCATTGCTCCGGGTTGTAAAACTGCTATGGACCAGCATATGGTACCTGTGAAATTTTTCACCTGCAGTGGAGCTGTTTTCATAACTCCTCCCAGTGACTGAAATCAGCAGAAAAAGATAAAGTTGCTCCTTCAGCAAGATGATTGGTGTAAAAACAGAAGTGATAATGTACTTAAAGGTTTTTCTTTTTAAGCTGGTTAAATTGGAATGATGGTAGATAGCAGGGTAGAGTTAAGTAGAATTGATTTGGATGGAATCAGTACAACTTTTAATGGATATTTTTCTGAACATTATTTTGTTAACTCGTTTATAGAAGTGACCTTTTTAGAGATTTTTCTTCCTTATTTTTATATTTCTGTTTCATTAAATAAAGAAAAATTCTGTTATGCTTAGTAATACATAGTCAGTATTACTCACTTTTATATGTTAATGTCATTTAGGAATCAGTAGATTGCAGTACATCTTCAAATTAATGTTAATGCCACTTGCAGGATCAAAGTATTTCCATAAGTTATTTTCCACAGTTTCACAATTTATAAGCACATGGATACTCCACAAAGTCTTCACCTGTATGGTCCCTATTTTTTTCTACCATTTTAAACAAAAGATGAAAAGTATTAAATTTGTTGAGGGTACCAGTAAATATCATAGCCCATCAGCTGTGTTATATGGTTTTGTAGTTTTATAGTCATAGAATCGTAGAATCATAGAATAGTTAGGGTTGGAAAGGACCTCAAGATCATTTAGTTCCAACCACCCTGCCATGGGCAGGGACACCTCACACTAAACCATCTCACCCAAGGCTCTGTCCAACCTGGCCTTGAACACCACCAGGTATAGAGCATTCACAGCTTCCCTGGGCAGCCCATTCCAGTGCCTCACCACCCCCACAGTAAAGAATTTCCTCCTTATATCTGATCTGAACTTCCCCTGTTTAACTTTTAACCCATTACCCCTTGTCCTGTCACTGCAGTCCCTGATGAAGAGTTCCTCCCCAGCATCCCTGTAGGCCCTCTTCAGTTACTGGAAGGCTGCTATGAGGTCTCCACATAGCCTTCTCTTCTCCAGGCTGAACAGCCCCAACTTTCTCAGCCTGTCTTCATAAGGGAGGTGGTCCAGTCCCCTGATCATCCTTGTGACCCTCCTCTGGACTTGTTCCAGCAGTTCCATGTCCTTTTTATGTTGAGGACACCAGAACTGCACACAATACTCCAAGTGACGTCTCACGAGAGCGGAGTCCTCCTTCAGTATTAAATATTAAGGACCTAAATTGCATTTTCATGGAGATTCTAGAATTTATTAATTAAATATGCTTTCTGTTGTGGTCTCTTCCTAATGTCATAGTGGTACTTGGAACCAGTTAGTACCAAATATAAAATCATAGAATCATAGAATCATAGAATCATAGAATAGTTAGGGTTGGAAAGGACCTCAAGATCATCTAGTTCCAACCCTCCTGCCATAGGCAGGAACACCTCACACTAAACCATCCCACACAAGGCTTCATCCAACCTGGCCTTGAACACCGCCAGGGATGGAGCACTCACAGTCTCCCTGGGCAACCCATACCAGAGTCTCACCACCCTAACAGGAAAGAATTTCCTCCTTATATCCAATCTAAACTTCCCCTGTTTAAGTTTTAACCTGTTACACCGTGTCCTGTCACTACAGTCCCTGATAAAGAGTCCATCCTAGGCATCCCTATAGGCCCCCTTCAGGTACTGGAAGGCTGCTACTAGGTCCCCATGCAGCCTTCTCTTCTCCAGGCTGAACAGCCCCAACTTCCTCAGCCTGTCTTCATACGGGAGGTGCTCCAGTCCCCTGATCATCCTCGTGGCCCTCCTCTGGACTTGTTCCAGCAGTTCCATGTCCTTTTTATGTTGAGGACACCAGAACTGCACACAATACTCCAGGTGAGGTCTCACAAGAGCAGAGTAGAGGGGCAGGATCACCTCCTTCGACCTGTTGGTCACACTCCTTTTGATGCAACCCAGGATACGGTTGGCTTTCTGTGCTGCGAGCACACACTGAAGCCGGCTCATTGTTCAGTTTCTCATCGACCAGCACCCCCAAGTCCTTCTCTGCAGGGGCACTCTGAATCTCTTCTTTGCCCAGTCTGTAGCTGTGCCTGGGATTGCTCCGACGCAGGTGTAGGACCTTGCACTTGTCGTGGTTGAACTTCATAAGGTTGGCATCAGCCCACCTCACAAGCGTGTCAAGGTCCCTCTGGATGGCGTCCCTTCCCTCCAGCATATCAACCGGACCACACAGCCTGGTGTCATCGCAAACTTGCTGAGGGCACACTCAATCCCACTGTCCATGTCAGCGACGAAGATGTTAAACAAGACCGGTCCCAACACCGATCCCTGAGGGACACCACTCGTTACCGGTCTCCAGCCGGACATTGAGCCATTGATCACAACTCTTTGTATGCGGCTGTCCAGCCAGTTCTTTATCCACCGAGGGGTCCATCCATCAAATTGATATGTCTCCAATTTAGAGAGAAGGCTGTCGTGTGGAACAGTGTCAAACGCTTTGCAGAAGTCCAGGTAGGTGACATCAACTGCTTTACCCTTATCCATCAATTCTGTAGCCCCATCATAGAAGGCCACCAAATTGGTCAGGCAGGATTTCCCCTTAGTGAAGCCATGCTGGCTGTCACCAAGCACCTTGTTGTTTTTCATGTGCCTTAGCATGTTGTCCAGGAGAATGTGCTCCAAGATTTTACCAGGCACGGAGGTGAGACTGACTGGTCTATAATTCCCCGGGTCATCCATTTTCCCCTTCTTGAAAATGGGGGTTATATTTTCCTTTTTCCAGTTGTCGGGAACTTCACCTGAACTGCCATGATTTTTCAAATACGATGGCCAGTGGCTTAGCAACTTCATTCACCAGCTCCTTCAGGACCCGCGGATGGATTCCATCAGGTCCCACGGACTTGTGCACGTTCAGATTTTGAAGATGGTCTCGAACCAGATCCTCTCCTACAGTGGGCCCAAGGTCTTCATTCTCACAGTCCCTGCATTTACCTTCTAAGACCTGGGTGGTGCAGTCAGAGCCTTTGCTAGTGAAGACCGAGGCGAAGAAGTCATTCAGAACCTCAGCCTTCTCCAAATCCTGTGTAGCCAGTTCTCCCGAAAGCTTCCTCAGGGGGCCTATTTTGTCCCTAGTCTGTTTTTTGTTTGCTACGTACCTGTAGAATCCCTTCCTATTATCCTTAATATCCCTGGCTAGGTTTAATTCTAACTGGGCCTTAGCCTTCCTAACCTAGTCCCTAGCTTCCCGACCTGGTCCCTAGCTTCCTGACCTGGTCCCTAGCTTCCCAAGGTTTATAAACCTTTGCTTCTGATATAAACCTTTGCTTCTGATATAAACCTTATAAACCTTATAAACCTTTACTTCTGATTTTGTAAATTACTGCTCACGAACCATGTTAAATTAAACTAAAATGTTATCAGTATATTAAGCTGATTAGTATTCATTACATCAGGGTAAAAAAAATCTTTTCCTTTATATAGCATGTGAATTCACCTAGGCTATCAAAACTACTGTTGTTTTTTTTCTTCCTCTTAAGAATAATTTACATAGTGGGTTTTTTTTTTATTGTTTCAGGAGAGGGTTTGGTTTGGGTATTTTATTTTTTTTCCCTTTCATTTTTGGTTGTTGTTTTTTTTTTTTTTTTTTTTTGTTTCAGTTTGGTTTGGGGTTTCTTTGCAGGGAATTATACAAAGGCCTTCTTTTCCTACCAATAAAAAGAAAAAAAAAAAAAGAAAGAAAAAGGTTGTTCTTCATTTTATACAGTTATCTATTCTATAGTTTAACCTAGAAAAAAACTAGTTTATAGTTTCTCATTCTGCTTTTGACAACTAAAATACAGTTCTGCATTAAGCTCGTCATTACCACATATGTCTAGAAAATAAATAAATGGTGGTTCAGGTATTGGTTCAGATTTGGGTTTTTTTTTCAAGGGGTGGGTTGTTGGTTTTTGGTGGGGTTTTTTTCAGTGTTTAATGTGAGCATTGCAGGAATAGAGAGATAGGCACTACAAAAGCCAGCTCTGCAGATACTCTGAGGTCATAAACTTGAGTGTTTACAGTAAATTTATTATACCTTCTGACTGATGTAGTCCGATTCTCCAGTAAATAATTAACTTAAATAGAAGGGCTGTTGAAACCAGAGATACCTGTGCATCACTGCACATCAAGGTTGCTGTCTGCCTGAAGCATGAGTTCATTGCAGGATGTCTTACTCATAGATTATCCTCTGTACCATTTGAACGACAACATAAAGAGATCATTACTAGTTTGACTCCCAAAGAAACAGGGTTGGGAAAATATACTTTGGGATTCCTAGTAATTCTATGTTATCATGAGTAAATTTCACAAAAAACATTGCCAAAAAGGATAATTTGAAATAAATTGTTTTGGGACAGAAGTTAAGCACAGAGAGATGTAACCCTCTATAATCTTTTTGGAGGAAGTGATCATTACTTACATAAATCTATGTCAGGATGTGCTCAAACCTAATTAATAATTCTCAGAATAATAAAAGCCAAAAATCAGTAGTAGTCCTCAAGACTTTTAAAGTTTGAAATCTAAAACAGAATTCTGAGTACATTGTCCAAGAGTTTTGTAAAAAATATGTATTAAAAAAAAAAACAAAACAACCCCAACATGAGAAACTACTACTAAATCTCCAGGGAAAAAGATAAGGACTTTGTAAAGAAAGACCATCTGCATCCTTGCAATACAAGTATTTTTACTGCAAGTTTTAGTCTTTGAAAAAGGACTCTGCAGACTGAAAAAAAATGTATTTTATTCAATAGTGACCAAGAATGCTGGGTATTATAAATAAAGAAGTATTTGTATCCACTTCATCAACATTTATTTTATGCTGATAAATTGAAATAGTCTTTTATTTTAAAACTTCTAAATGTAACAAAATGCATGCAGTACTGAACACCCTGCAAGTGTGAGTAATATACCTCAAGTATAGTTAATACAATTTTGAAATGCAGATGGAATTTTAAGTAGATAATTAGTGTCATTGATCAGGCATTGATTTAAAAATATCCATGAATGAGATCTCCTGTGTTGCCAGCTGGAAGAAGAGAGGCACAAGAGTGGGAATTTTAACACAGTCACCATCCAGAAACCTTTGATACGAATAGAGCTTTAAGCACCATTTCTAACAGTAGTTGTTTAATTTCAGTAATACAGTGAAATTCTATTTAAAGTTCTGAATTTATTTTTAACAGGGAATATTACAGAATAGTTGTAATAATCTAACAACAATATATAAGCAAGTGCATAAAATAGAATTAATACAAATGTTTTCAGTGTTAATAGTTTATTTATTGCTTTGTGAATAGCGAGTAAAAGTTCTGCTTTTTGTTTTTGGAAATAAAGCAGACAAAGTCTGTCTTCGGTATTAAATCATTGAGGTATCGAAAGATAAATGTCTTTCTGATAGAAACTCAGGACGGTCTATTGATTCCAAAGTGTACGTTGTCAAAAACAGATTGGCAGGATGTCACTGATAAATCAGTTTTCAGACAGCCCTTGATATTTTAGCTTCTAACATTTTAAATGGGATTTAGCTGACTCGTGAAAGTATACCAGACTTCTAAATATAGAATGAAGGGAGAAGTGAGAGCTCCACTTTTGCAGTTGTTGAGAGAGATAAATATATTTACATCTGGCAAGCAGAACCCTTTGTATGAGGGTCTTGTATGTCTCTACTTCTGAAATAGCATGTTTGCAGTTGAAGAGAATTTATAAAAACTTTGAATTTTTAATTGAGCACAAAACCAAAAAAAGAAAAAAAAAGATGAAAAGTCAAAGGACCTCAAGTATGGAATCATCCTAAATTCAGGTGCTTAAAAATTGTTGAAGTATCTTAAATCAAATCAAAATCAGGACTGATTAGGGATGAAAAAGAACTGGAAAGCATATTGATATTTATTTAAAAAAATTTAAAATTTCCCATCTCTTTTTCCATAAACAATTTTTTTATAAGATATCCAGTGGAAATTTGCATGTCTTTCAATGTATTTTTACAGTGCTTTATATCCCAAAGCTTCGAGACATCTTCTAAACATATTTTGATTAATGAGCTGGGAGGGTTTAAATAGACATTTTAGTTTTATTAATCATAATAACTCTGAGAAATGTATGCAGTGTTGTTTTATTTACTCCTTTGTTAAGATGGTGTTTTATGTCTCTAAGTTTTCAGTGTCTTTTCACAAATAACCACCTTGCTGACTGCAGAATATCCTTTTGATTTTTTGCTAACAAATGTTGGACACATAACATTACTAAGGAGTGTTGGATTCTGAAGTGACTGCTAGTTGTCAAAAGAGACACCTCTTCCTCTTCAGAAACCAGTTGCTCCTAAATGAGACTGGCATTGAAAATAAAATCTTCCATTTACTTTAAAAACTGATGGCTTTACAGTTTTTCAAAGTTATATATATATACACATACATATATATGTATGCACAGCAATTATAGATAAAATATTTAAAGTTACTAAAATGTAAGTATTCTGACTTAGGTTTACAAAATTTAACACATCCATAACCATATACATTTCTATTTTGCTAAAATGCAAATATTCAATAGAAAGATGAGTAAAAGTACTTTGAGAATTAACTCAAAGTTAATTGTATGTCTGTGTGTGTGTGTCTCATACGTAATCTAAAATACAATAAACCAGAACAGATTTGGGGTTTGCTATTGTTTTATAATGATGCATCAAGCATCTTGTTTTTTAAACTAATAATTCAATTGCTTTGTTTCCTGTGATATTCTGCTTTCTGCGCTTACCCTCTAGCCCTGTAGCTATATTTAGATATAAGATCTTTTTCATAAATTGAAAATTATTTGACGAGACCAGACTACTTTTTTTTAACTCCCTCTAACAGTCATAGCAGTAATAGTTTTAAAATCTATTTTGTGGGGAAATCACAGTTTCTAATAAGTATTTTCTGTATATACTCACAGGACTATGTACTAATTCACTGCAGAAGGCCAGCTGTCTACATTTAGTAAAAAGTCGACCTTGAAATTGGTAAGCTTAGAAGAGTAGTCATGAGAGCAGCTCAGGCAAAAATGAAATGACCCATTAAAATCATAGATTTCACAACTCATTACATTGTTGACTGTGTTTCCTCAAGGGATTGTTTTGCCTTTTGGAGAACTAAGGCGGCTTGATTATTTTTCTAGCTTGTAGAAATACGGAAAAATCTTTAATAATTTAATTTTTTTACTATGTGGAAGTGCTAGAGATATACATATGTCATAAAAAGCACCATAATCTCAGGTTAAATATCGAGTTAAATCCCAGGCTATTTCCTGATTAAAAAAAAACAAAAACAAAAACAAACAAACAAAACCCAAACGAACCAAAACAAACACCTTCTATTTCTAACTGCAACAAAGAACCTCTAATTTTTGCTGCCATATGAGTGTTTGTGACATAAAATTAAATATGTGACCATAATTGGTGGCTTTAAGTTTTCTAGTGTGTACGTGGGAACACAGAGATTGTAATCAGATTATAATGAGAAGACATGCTTAAAGAATGATATGCATGCTTAGGACTCTTCATACTCAAATGAGAGAGCATAAAACCTACTGTGTCTCTGTTCGAATTTTTTTAAGAGCATACAAGAGATTTTTCCTCTCATAAATCCAGAAAAGCTATCCGTATACATCTTTCCCAGAACTCCTAGGAACTTATTTCCAGATCCAGCTATTTGACTGACCTATTTGTTTTACTCCAGTCTCTGTGGAAGTCTTTTCAGCTGGTATGAGACTGTGAGCCACTGCTAAGCAGTTCTCCCTCAGGTATTCATCATTTTCTGGGGCTGGGAACTGAGGAGAAACCAGGAAGAATCTGGCAAATTTAGGACTGAACTGGGATTTCTGACACATAAAATTACGCCACGAAGAATGTCAGTATGACTAATACTGGATAGTTTGACATAGTTCCAGGAGCTGAAGCAGCTGGAGCCTCCTCCTGGGAGGGCATACATAGTGAGAGAAAAGAAGATTTTTTCTAAATGCCAAAATTTTGCTTTACAGAAGACAAGATTCCCAGTGCAGTTTCTGGCTATATTCCCTCTGCAGTAGCTCTCAAGTCCTTTCATGTGGCTTTTCCACTAATTCCTCTAACCTTTATGTAATTTCTAACATCAGCAGAGACAAAGACACAATTATTTGTATAGCTTCCTACTTGCTGAGACAATATTGGATTACATGATTACAAGTGTCCTTCTGGCCTTTAATACAGGTTCCAGACTGCCTGGACTCAATTTCACAGTTGAACTACCAGATATTCAAACCAGCCCTGAAGTCACTAAACCTGCGTGACTGTCATGTACAAGAAATGATCTTGTAGCTACATAATATCCTACCATGAAAACAGTTATCAGAAAAAAGTCCTCACTCTATAGTCCCTAAAGAAATTGAATGTTACCTGCAACTGATTCAGGTTTTGGTACTAACGAGCCTTTGACTTTTTGCTCATAGAATCAAAAGGAGACAGTATATTAATATCTTCATCCATGTCATAATGCCAATATCTGTTTGTCCTTCATTTGTGCAGCATGGTTATCTTTTTTTGCCTCAACATCAGTATTTATGAAGAAAAAAATTAATGACCCAACTATTAGCATACTCTTTCTGAGATCATAATTTATTCTTTGTCATCTGTTACCATCCCTGATTTTGAGCTCACTTTAAGACTTTCTTCACATACTCTTCTCATATTAAGTATTTATGTAGTACTTACAAACAGTTTGATGCAGTTGTGCTAAAGCTCTTCAACTGAAGTCCAGTTCAAGTCACAGTGGAGTTCTTTGTCCCAGTGTATATTTCTCATGTTTGATCAAACTTGTATTTCAGTGCTGAATCTTCAGCTTTCCAATCACCTAAATAAAGAAGATGGAAAT
Organism: Lathamus discolor; assembly: GCF_037157495.1. Lineage (NCBI taxonomy): Eukaryota > Metazoa > Chordata > Aves > Psittaciformes > Psittacidae > Lathamus > Lathamus discolor. The sequence continues at coordinate 65,736,614 of NC_088909.1, forward strand.
AATCTGCAAAATAAACTTCCTTATTTTGGTCTGGCACTTGGTGTTAGCCTATAAATCTCAGCAGCACCAGTACTTCAGTGGTATAGTGCAGGCAGGCCTTTCAGAGTTACCTGGCAAATAATATTGATAATTTGTGTGGACAACTTTACACATCAGCCACGTGGTGATTGGTAATGAAGGGAAAAAAAACCAAAACCTAAACATATTCTTGACACATATTTATCATGTAATAATGAAGAAAATCCTTATCTAAATCTTGGAATTGCTAAGGGCATCTGTCAGATAAAAAAGGGAATAGAAAAGGAGAGAAAAATAAACCTTGAAACAACTAAAGATTCAAATTAGTTGTAAGTCTCTGAGGATTTGGAAGCAGAGACTTGTAATTGGGAATAATGGATAACCTTATGATAAATTATATTTCCAAAATTTCCTAAAAAATAATTGTTCCTGCATTTTTTACAAATCAGTGGATTTGAAATACAGATCTGTATGTTTTCAATTTCATATAACTTAATAAGGGAGGAAGAACATGTCAGCCTTGGCAGGCTATAGTTGGGCAATCAGAGTTCAGAGCTGACATCTGGCTATAAAAGGTTCCATGAATATGATCAGCTAAAGGTAGGTTTGTGATTGATTTGTGGCTCACTTGAAGCCCATTTGTATATCATTCTACTTAGTGAAACAAAATGTAGCTATTAGTGCTAAATTACTTAAGGAATAGGAGTTGAAAGTGGGATTTTAGCTACCAGATCTCTAATTTCTGTGGTTTCTCTTAGAATAGGCTGTAAAATAGTGAATAAGGAAAACAAAATTTTGACTATTAAAGACTGAAGCAAAGGCAACATTCAGCCAGGCTAGTCTTCACCACTGGTTCAGATTTAGGCACATGGGGATTGCCTGCTCTTTCACCTTTAAGATTCCATTCTTGAAGAGCCTTCAGCCTTTCTGGACCTCTTTGTCCTTTAGTAATGTTTCCCAAGAGATTCTCTACCAGTATCCAGAAGAGTCTTGTCAACCCTCTGGAAGTTGAAGGGGGTGGTTTTGCTGACATTCTCCCTGGCTTAAGATCTTCCAGATTTTTCTGTTATTTTGCTTGTCATTTTGCTATAGCGAAGTTAAAGAAAAGACTGGTCATGCAATAAAAAATGGCAGCTAAAAAAAAAAAAAAGCTAATACTAAAGAATAATTAATACACTTTTGTGTTATTAATTAGCAGTTTCACAATCATCTTCATAGCAAAGATCAACATTATCTAAATATTAGTTTTCACTATGAAGAAATCTTTACTGTATCTTCATTCATCTGCTTAGATAGAAAAAATTTCCTCATACAAATATAAATCTTCAAAGTGTATAATGTTATCATGTGGGCAAATGTGTTATGTACATCAAGTTTCAGAATTTTCAAGCTCCAGCTCTACCTCTCTTAGAGATTGAGTTGTTATTCTTTGGACAGTTTTTAAAACTTTGACCTCAATCCTTGACTGAAGCTCTTCAAGACTACAAAGGAGTAAGTTGGCCTTATGAAATTTAACCATGCCAAGTGCAAGGTTCTGCACCTGTGTCGGAGCAATCACAGGCACAGCCACCGGCTGGGCAGAGAAGAGATTCAGAGCAGCCCTGTGGAGAAGGACTTGGAAATGTTGGTTGATGAGAAACTTAACATGAGCTGGCTCCAGTGTGCGCTCACAGCCCAGAAAGCCAACCGTATCCTGGGCTGCCTCAAAAGGAGCATGACCAGCAGGTCAAAGGAGGTGATCCTGCCCCTCTACTCTGTTCCCGTGAGACCTCACTTGGAGTACTGTGTGCATTTCTGGTGTCCTCAACATAAAAAGGACATGGAACTCTTGGAACAAGTCCAGAGGAGGGCCACGAGGATGATCAGGAGGCTGGAGCACTTCCCCTATGAAGATGGTCTGAGAAATTTGGGGCTGTTCAGCCTGGAGAAGTCCGCATGAAGACCTCATAGCAGCCTTCCAGTATCTGAAGGGGCCTATAGGGATGCTGGGGAAGGACTCTTCATTAGGGACTGTAGCAATAGGACAAAGAGCAGTGTGTTTAAATTTAAACAGGGGAAGTTTAGATTAGATATAAGGAGGAAGTTCTTTACTGTGAGTGTAGTGAGGCACTGGAATGAGTAGCCCAGTGAAGTTATGAATGCTCCATCCCTGGAAGCGTCCAAGACCAGGTTGGACAAAGCCTTGGGTGACATGGTTTAGTGTGAGGTGTCCCTGCCTATGTCATGGGGGTTGGAACTTGATGATCTTGAGGTCCTTTCCAACCCTAACTGTTCTATGATTCTGTGAAATGAGTTCTTGAGTTCATAAATACATTTACAATCCAGTTAGTAATCTTTATTTCTTTTCCATCTGATATTCATAAATGAAATAATTAATATGCTGTTAAAACTAAAGGAACTTTAGTTTTAAATATATATATATGTATATGCAGAATGCATTCTGTCAACTTCCATTTTTTATGTATTTATGATGTGTATGTATGTATGTTTTGTATGTATTTATATGTGATATCTCTACATACATATATATATCATCATAATCTACTTAAAAAAATCTTAAAGCTATAAAGAGACAAAATTTTAATTGAAAGCAGCCTACTGTTCTATAACATTTTTGAGATTACAAGACAACCATGAAATCTCTTAGAAATACAAGCAGAGAGAGAAGTCCTATTTCTTATTCAATATTCATCTAGTGAATCCTGGATACCCTATCATCCAAGATAATGTTTCAGGATATAGAGTTAGTTAAGCTGCCACATGAATATTTGCGCATGGAGAGCAGAACTGCAACAGCAGTGCTGTGAGACATTAGTTTGCTGTTGGGAATCAGTAATTGAATAAAAACAGATGCAGAAGAAGCACACATATTATCTGGTGACGTTCTATTGATGGTTATATTTATTTTTTCCCTTTTATTTTTTCCTAAAAAGAATTTTTATTTCACAAATTAGCATTTTATTTACTCATTTGTTACAAGAAGTTGAAAATATTTCACAAATAAAGTGGATTTATTTCTAAAAATATTTAATGGATAATTGCTGATATCAGATTGAGTTCTAAGTCATCAGATTCATGCTAAAGCAGTGTAAGTTTACAAAATTCTCACAAAGAAGAAGAGATCGTGTAAGTATTATTTAGTTGAATTGGGCTGATATTTTGATTGTGTTCCTATATAAAAATTGTCTGCATTATTTTAAATGCTATAATATTTCTGGAAAAAAAAAAAAAACAACAAGGAATCATAGTAGCCCAGAGAAGCTCCTTTTAACAAGAATATTCCTTTTCTGAAATCTCTGGAAACTTTTCTACACAGTAACTACCATGATTTATTTATTTTTACGTATATTGTATAGCCTGATTCCAGTAGTTCTGCTCTCTATAATGGCTGTCATTAAAAGTAAGAAGCTGTGATGTTCTGAAAAAATGGAATCTGAATATGCATAAATGCACAATTTTCAGTGTAAATAAAGCTTTTAAGTTAAACATAGCTTTATAAATAACACAGCTTAGCTGTGCATTTGTTATGCGCCAGTTGTCTTAAAACTGAAGCAAAGTTCCTGAATTTCTCATTTGGCTGTCAAGGTTGGCTGACTTAGTTTCATAAACATTATAATGATATTTTTGAAAATCACAAATTAGGATTAATGTCATTATAACACTCTGGGAAAAGAAAAAAAAAATCCAGATTGCTGAAAAATTAAGTTTTTCTTTGTCCTTTGTTCGAAGGACAAAATTTAAGTGAATTGAACTGCACTATTTCTTCATTGCTAGGTACTTCAGCTAATAAATTTTCTCTTCCAGAGTTGCTTGAGACAGTAATAAAACTCTCACTCTGGTGTCCTGGGTTCAGCAGTAGCAGTCATTTTTTCTCTTTCTTAAGAGCTGGTGCAGTGCTGTGGTTTTGACTGCCAGCCTGGGAGCAGCGCTGATAACACTGATGGTTTTAGTTGTTGCTAAGTAATGTTTACTCTGACCAAGGACTTTCTGAGTCTCATGCTCTGCTGGGGAGGAGGGCAAGCCGGCAGGAAGCAGAGACAAGACACCTGACCCAAACTAGCCAAAGGGGTATTCCATACCACAGCACGTCATGCCCACTATATAAACTGGGGGCAGTTAACCAGAAGGGCTAGATCACTGCTTGGGTAGGGCTGGGTACTGGTCAGGGGTTGGTGAGTGGTTGTATTCTCTTCCCTTGTTATTTCCCTTATCATGATTGTTATTGGTGGCAGCTGTAGTGGGTTTGTGTTATACCTTAGTCACTGGACTGTTCTTATCTGAAATCGTGGGAGATACATTCTTTCTATTCTCCTCCCCATCCGGTTGGGAGCAGGGGGAGGAAGGGGGGGAATGAGTGAACGGCTGCGTGGTTCTGGGTTGCCAGATGGGCTTAAACCACAACATCTGGCAATATTTATAGTTTTTATACTTATAATTTAACCATTTAACTAACAGAGATGTTTCATTTATGATAATCAAGCCAGATGTGATTATATTTGCTGATTGTGGGATCCCATTAGTCTAGTTCAACTGCCTTTCCCCTACACTATTTTTCTAGCCATCACAGTTATACTCTTAGTCTTTATCTCACAAAAATCAGTCAGGAGTAGATGCTGTTTGTACCTCTCTAATTTAAAATATCTAAACCTCTTCTTCCTCATGAGGGCTAATTTTCAAATCCTGTGGTGAAGAATCCACAAATTCTGAAAAACACAGATGTTACAGAAATACACAAACCTAGAAATTCGCTTGGGTTTGATGAGTAATAATGTAGTTTATTTTTATTTCTTTTTATAAAAGACACACTAGGACACAGAAGGTAAATAGTCAGTGGATTGGTTAAATAGCAGCTTTTTGAAAGCACCATGCTAAATTGCTATATCAACATTTTAGCATTCAGGTCAATATGGAAAAGTTTAGTGAAAACTAAATTCAGTGGCTTAAGGAGAGTTCTACTAACTTTCCAGCTGAGGATCTGGCATAGTGTGTCTGTAGGTACCAATTAATTAATTGTTATATAACCTTGGAATTACTAAAAAGATGTCAGTTGATTGACAAGTAGTTGAATTATTAATATGTACATATTTTAAATAAGTATCGTGTGACCTATAATTGAATAAGTGAACAGAACGCTGGGAGTCAAAACTGGACAAACTAAGGAAATAGTGTTTATGTAGGGGACATTTCACTTACGTGGTTTGATTTCATCCTTTTACGTGTTTGTCAGGTTAAGTAGCTCATAAATGTACATGCACACAAATAGAACTGCACATGTGCATGCATATTGCAGCACTTGAAAGTACCTTACCCAGAGCCAAAATGGAATAAGACTAGATATTTGAGCTGACTTATAGAGTATTTGTCAGTCCATTGTAGAATATTTGTATTTTTTTCCACATAAGCACAAATAGGCTATAAGCACCATGAGGATGACGCTGCTCTTGGTCTCTTATGTATAAAGTCATGCTGGTTTTGTGTATGCCAGATCTGCATGCAGGCCAGTAGCCAGATGGAATAGGCCAGTATTCTCCTGCTGCTAGCTGTAGTAATTTATACACACAATAGTGGAAATAGAGCTTTTCCATTTTAAATACACACTTTGAGTATTTTTGCTTGGAAACTACAGGTGTCAATATTTTACTGTTCACTTTGCTGTACTAAATGCATTATGTTTTATGTGATAAAACAGGTGCCAGAGTAAGTGAATCAGCATTTCAAGGGTTGAATAGAATTTTCTGGAGTCCCACCATCAGAAAGTGAGATTAAAGTAGTGATGAAAATGATAGACACAAACATGTTCATCTGCTCAGAGATAACTGCCCTGCTTATTCTCTGGCAGAGTGTACAAACATATCACTCATGCTAAGTACAACTGGAGAAGGTCTTTCTACCTTTCTATTAGATCTGGGTGATAAATATCAGGGGAATTTAAGATTTAGTTTGATACTATTTCTGAATTTGTTGCCATTGTTTTTACAGTTCACTGATATTGCTGTTTAACAGTGTCCAAAGCAGTGTTCAGGTCCTCAAAATAAATACAAGAGCTTATGAAATATTCTTATTTTTTGTTTGCAGTAGGGTTAAAATTGCCTGTGTCAATCTGCTGCTAATAAATTAAGCGTTTGTTAAAATCTGTATTTTCTACAAAAAATGACAGTATTTCAGAAGTCAGAAACACATAAACATCATAAACAAATGCCTGGATAAGAGAAATATAGTATAAGTATACATATTTGGACTTTTCAGTGTAATTCACATCACTGAAGACTGTAGCTTCAGTTAGGAAATTTAATTTAATTACCCCAGAAAACAGTATGAGAACACTGCCACAGTGGGATATGTTTGAAATATTCACAGGTCTTGTGTCATACATACTGAGTCAAGGTAGTCAGTACAAAATGTAATTAATCTTTTATATATATATATAAAAGAATATATATATATAAAAGAAATAATTATAATTAATAAATTATATCTATAATTATAGGTATAATTAGTTTTGCTTGCCTAGTCTTTAAATGCTGTGACCATAGTTAATAAAGTATCGGGATGGTAGTAGTGTGAAGTGGGCAGCTGTCCATGAAAAAGAACAAAGTTTGATGTCGTTTGACAGTTTGGTTTTATCTGTGTTTTTTTTTTGTTTTTTTTCACATCTGAGGGAATGAAAGGAAAACAAAAAATAAACAACCCAAACCAGCAAGAAAAGAAAATATTTAAAATTTTATAAGTGAATAAATTGCAGAAGTTTAAATGTAAAACCATCTTTGTCTACGTAAAACCACTTTTGGCCATGAAAGCTACAGCTAATTATAACTGCTGAATTTACACTGCAAGACAGCAGAGTAACTTTTTGGGTAAAAATACTGAAAAGGAGTAACAAATATACGTTTGGTGAAAGCTGCTATGCAAAGAGCATATAAGCATTTTGTTAGCCTGAAAGTTGTATAACTTTATCAAACTGTGCTGAACAGCGTATTAGAGTTAGTTATGCTCTTATTCTGTTTTGTTGCAAGAAGTATTAATACAATAAATACATATTTTACATTTCCACTCCATTTAGTTTATATTTAATAACAGAATGTTGACTATACAATTAGAAATACATCAGTACAGAATTCTAAATGAAAATTCTTCATAAAGTCAGCTGTGTTATGAAAGATGGTGGCAATGAGATATTTCTATTTTTGTTGTCCCCAGCAAGTTTTCTGTGCATCATCTACCTATGAACAAAATTACCTCCTCAGACAAAATTTACAACAATAAGGTGTACAATCTCCACTTTGCTGATGAAGAGAGAGAAGATTAAGGATGAAATGTAATGATTCAAGCTTCACACACAGTAGGATTTGCAAATACAGCGTACTAAATTCAGATGTACTCAGAGACTAGAGAGAGAAAAGAGAACAGTGCTATGGCAGGAGTGCATTTTTCTAAGAATGAAACAATCTTCCAGATTGACTCCTGGCTTAGTTTCAGTCTTGGGTAATTGTCAGCTTATGTGCCGAAAGAGCAGTACACCTTCAAGCTATGTGGAACTCCTGGTTCTTACTAAGGGAGGCAGTTTGCTGATTATTATCAAATAAAAGAATAGGGTAACAGCCAAGAATGATGAAAATTTTGCAATGAATAAATGCCCTTCCAAAATACTTTGAAGTATTGTCTGTGAAGAGCAAGAACTGCTTTCCTAGCAGGACTTTTCTGAAGGATATTTTTCTAGTACCTGCCTTCTGCAGGGGGGGGGGGGAAATAAAATCCTGTTTTAATACGTAGTAGGAATGGCTCAGTGTCAGAGTATATCCTAAACAATTACAGCTTTATTACAATATTTCTAAATAAAAGTGTCTATTTAAATAAAATGTGATTTACTTTCAAATAATACAGTACTGTTTTTCTTATGTGAAAGGATTTGACTCAAACTTGGGCATTCCAATACATACAAAACATGTTGCCTAGTGTAGGCCACTGGTTCATAGCACTTTGTGGTATAACAGTGATGAAAAAATCTGAAGAAAAAATACTGGCTTTTGTAAGTCTTTGATTTATTGCCAGTAAGTTCTCCTTTTGATAAACTGTGGCAGTCGCCTTTTGAAAAGATATCTCCCTAGATATATATACATAATGATCAACTGAGAAGTGTCTTCAAAGCCTTCTAAAGATGGAACGTAAAATGGAATTCACTGACTGACTGACTCACTCACTCATCTAAATTACTGTTAACACAGAAGAAGGGGGGTGAAATATAGTTAGATACATTCTTCTACATTGCTCTATGAAGCTAGAACAAATGTCATTATTAATACAATTTCCCAGAGGCTTTCTGTCGCACTGAATCAGATCCAAAATGTCTCTGAAACATCTCCTGACATAGTAACTGCTACTTGTCATAAATTATTATTAAAACCTAACATTCATTTTATAATACCTGCAACAATTTTGAAATTTAAGATCCTTACATGTTAAATATTCTGGCAGCTGAAAAAATAGATGCAATTGCACCTTTTCTTCTAAGATCATATCTGTTTTCTTCATTGATACTCAGGTTCAAAACGGTAGACCTTACTACAGCAGTAAGTTTATTCTGCCTTTGAGGCCACTGAAGTAGCTGTTCCACCCACTTCCCTTAAAAGAAAGTCTTCCTGACTGAAGCATTCATACAGTTCTTATGTTCTGCCTAGCTCAAAAATCCCTGAAATTTTTCAGTAGTTCTCATTTTCACTGAGAAAGTTTTGCATGCCATCTATGAAATAATTCCAGGAAAATATAATTTCCTTACATGGATAAACTAACGAATACCTGTTATTTCTATATTTATTCCTGGAAATTACTCAAATAAATTCCTCTCATTCTTCATATTTTAAGAAGCAAGACTTCATTAATTTCTTGACAGCAAAAGTAACTTCAGTTTTTCAGAATCAGATGCCATTCCTGTGGGACTTTTCAGTCTTTATTCAAACAATGCATCTCATTAAATATTCCTGAGTGAGAAGTTCTGCTTTTTTCTTTGCTTGCTTTTTGTGTGTTGTTTTTTTTTTTTTTTTTGGGGGGGGGGGGAGGTGTACGCTTTCCCCAAATACCAGGCCTTCATAAATGCATCTTTTGCTTGCTCTCTCATTTTTTAAAACTTGGCTAAGATCTCCCCTAACAGTACAGAGAATGTTGGCACATCTGTTAGGAAAGAATGGGCGGTACTAAAGACCTTCAGAGTTTGTATAGACCCCAAAAAATCCAATTTTGTTTTGGTATAGGGAAATAAACATTTTTTCCTGAAAGGGGGCACCGTTCAGAAAAACTTCTTAAAGGGTAAATAATTCTTTGATTCCTTGAAATCTGTCCAAGATTTCATTATGTGTTTCTGTTGAGACCTTAGTACCTAATACTGATTAACCTATCTTTGTCAGTTTGTAATATCTGAAGCCAAGACCGGAAAACAGCTAAGCAGCAATGCATATATTTGGGAGTATTTCTTAATTTTAACAGTCCTTAATAGCTGGGGTAGGTTCATCTTATATTATTTAAATACTAGATAGGAAATGATGAAGACATTGAGTGGTTTCCTGTGTAATCCAGTTATTCAAGGATACTGAACCATGACATTGTCCTGAAAGATAGACATGGAGTCTTTGTATACACCATTGAAGTAGCAGGTCAAAACTGTCTTTAGTCTCCTCCAAATGAGTAGTAAGTCTCTTTCATGCAGAAATTGCTTACTAGAAATCTTAGATCTCCTTAACTATTCAAAGACTCCTGTTTTAGTAATCTCTAAATAAAGAGATATTTGTTATTATAGTTTAGCTGAATACATCTGCTCACCAGTTTAAAATAACAAGGAGAGGAGACTGCAGGGGTAAAAACATTGTGGTTGTTCTGTCTGGGACCAGTTAGACATTGGCTTTAGGACTGACTATTTTGTATGATAGTTTTAAGGATAAGCATGTGAATATGAGAAAAAAAAAATTAGTCCTGAAAATAATCTCATAGGCAGCAATAAAATTTCCTTTAGATCAAAGGAAAGAGACTATGCAGAAATTTTATATGTAAAGGACTTCGTACAAAGCTGGATTCTGACCTGACAGTCCTTCTCTGCTTCCTTCTGTCTGTGTTCAAAGATCTCTCATTCTCTTCTTAGTTCTACTTGACACAGTTTATCCATGTTTTAAAATTTTGATGCTTATGCTCATGTCTTTTATCACTGAGTTATGACTCAGAACAACATTACTGTAGTTGCTTTTGCATACCCTTTCTGACAAACTGGCTAAGTTGTGATTTACACTGTTCGGCTTCTTTGGCTGAAGTTTAGGTTATTCCTGATAATTACTTTTTTGGTATTTCACTAGTATAAATTGTGGGTTCTAATTGCATGAGCTCTATTTCTTGGGTTTACAGGAGAACTAAAATCTAGAGGATAAAGGTTTGATCCCAGCATTCTTTTTACCAATTCTGTTACTTGAGAGGATTTTCTAAGAGGGTTCTAGCATGGTAGCAATCCATCAATACTGTTTATCAGGTCTGCCTCCGTAATTTACATCCCTGTCATGAGTCATCATTTTCTTAAGAGAAGAAAACCCTTGCACTGTTTACTACAGTTTTGTAGTTCTCCATTTGTGAAAGAGCATGCCTTAATTTTCAGCTTAGAAAGGAAATAATGTCAGATTTTGGTAGTTTATGGATTTAGATGCTTTAAAACACTTCAACATCACCCTTGGGAAGCAAAGGAACCATGAAAACGCATGCTCTTTAAAACATATGTCCTAGCAGACAGGAGCCAGGATGAGGAAATAATACTCATTCAGCTTTGTGATGTATTCATATTGGTGGCCATGTGGGAAGGCAGAGGATATTTAACCTGCAGAAACAAGGGAAAAACAATATCATATAATTTAAACTGTGTGGGAAGTACGTAAGATTGAAAATCTATTAATGTATTCAATCTGAAGGAAAGCAAGTCTTCTCCCCTAAATATAGTATCTAAATCCAGGTCAGATTACAGAACTATAAACTTGTTTATATTTTAGCAAATTAGCTGACTAAAAAATTGTTGGCTACTGTATGGTGATTGCTTTAGTGAGTAACACCTCCTTATTTAACTTCTTAATTATGCATTGCATGGGGGAAGGTGCAAGGAACCCCCAATATATTGACAGTATTCACTGACTTGAAAATGGATGTTCCAATATTGTTGAAATAGAAATCAAGAATAATGAATGTTCAATAATATATGAAATATGCATGATTGCTTGGATTTAAAATCCAGAACAAATCAATCAATTTTAATGCATTAAAAATGTCAAGAGCTTAGGAAAATTTCGCATCATTTAATACTTAGTTTATTTATGAATATTACATAAAGTGAGGGATTCTATTTATCCATCCGTACAAGAGATGGAAGGAAGCTAAACTTTGATTTAATTGCTGCTAGGCTGGATGAGATGTCTCCCAGTAACTATAGATACTCCATTAATTTGTCAGCTATCAAGGCAAGCCAGCAAGTTGCTACTAAAATGGGACTGAAATACAGAGCTTCATTAGTTAAGAAAAAAAGTACTTCAGAAAAAATATGCGATTGCTAGATCTGTTCATGTGCTTGCTAGATGTGTTCAGTAAATCAGTGTACTTTAAAGAGAATTACCCCATATGTGTAGAAACATATTTTTCAAACATTTAAATTAAAAAAACTACTAAAATAGGAAGATCTAACATTAAACAGAATGCAAAGTTTTTATTTAGAAATTATGTGTTCAACTCTAAGTCATCATGTTCCTCATAAAAATGAAATGTGTAATGGTTTTGGGTTTTGTTCATGTGGGGTTTTTTATTAACAGATACCAAGCACTAAACTTGCATGTTTCTCCAGCCTGATTGTAGATTGTTGGTATAATTCATGCAGCTAATCTCAATATTGGCAAGAGTGGAATGAAGAAGGTTAAACATCTCTTGAGAAGAGGTTCAAAACAAAGTATCTTTAGATATAGTTTGCCTCCTTTGTGAAAATTATTTTTCTGATTTGCTGTTAGTTCACAGGGGAATATGTTTCTTTGGCAGCTGTTAGGAAATGCAGAAAGAGGCAATCGAAGGAAATATGTGTATTACATAAATGGTACTGTAAAAAAAGAAAAGTTAGCAAATGAAGGTGAAGTCTGGAAAGTCAATCATCCAGAAAGTTTAGCAATGACAAAGTTATGTACCTCGTGTAGATCTTAATTTAGCCCTGTGTTTTCATATATTCTTGTACTGTCTTATGAACACAGTATCTGTATCCCCATAGAGACTCTTGGAAACCTCCCCATATCACCGAGGATCAAACACTGTAAAAAAGACTATAAAGTGCTGGGTGAGGACTGGACAAGTTCTAACAATGTTTCCTTCAGGACTGGGCAAATGTTTAATCTCTGTGATACTGCAGGTAGCAGACAGATACTGCGAGGACATCTGGCTGTTGGACATTCAGACAGGAGAGCTGCTGAAGAGCCTTGACAGATGAAAGCACCATGTGAAACAGTGGTGAAGTGCTGCAAGAAGCAAAGTTCACTGCAAATGCTCCAACCACACCACCCAAGTCGCGGAAGGCAGATGCAGGGACTGTGCTAATTAAGACTTTGGGCCCACTGTAGGAGAGGATCTGGTTTGACACCATCTTAAGAAGCAGAACGTGCACAAGGCAGTGGGACCTGATGAAATCCATCTGTGGGTCCTGAAGGAGTTGATGGATGAAGTTGCTAAGTCACTGTCCATCATATTTGAAAAATCATGGCAGTCAAGTGAAGTTCCCAATGACTGGAAAAAGTGTAATATAACCCCTATTTCCAAGAAGTAGAAAAGAGATGACCCAGGGAACTACAGACCAGTCAGTCTCACCTCTGTGCCTGGCAAAATCTTGGAGCACATTCTCCTGGAAGGCATGTTAAGGCACATGAAAAACAGCAAGATGCTTGGTAACAGCCATCATGGCTTCACTAAGGGGAAATCCTGCCTGACCAATTTAGTGGCCTTCTATGATGGGGTTACAGAACTGATGGACAAGGGTAGAGCAGTTCACATCATCTGCCTGGACTTATGCAAAGAATTCAACACTGTCCCACACGACATCCTTGTCTCTAAATTGGAGAGACATCAATTTGATAGGTGGACTATTCGGTGGATAAAGAACTGGCTGGATGGCTGCACACAAAGAGTTGTGATCACCGGCTCAATGTCCGGCTGGAGACCTGTAACGAGTGGTGTCCCTCAGGGATCGGTGTTGGGACCGGCCTTGTTCAACATCTTTGTCGCTGACATGGACAGTGGGATTGAGTGCGCCTTCAGCAAGTTTGCCAATGACACCAAGCTGTGTGTTTCAGTTGATATGCTGGAGGGAAGGGATGCCATCCAGAGGGGCTTTGACACGCTTGTCAGGTGGGCTGATGCCAAGGTTATGAAATTTAATCATGACAAGTGCAAGGTCCTACACCTGGGTCGGAGCAATCCCAGGCACAGCTACAGACTGGGCAAAGAAGAGATTCAGAGCAGCCCTGTGGAGAAAGACTTGGGGGTGTTGGTCGATGAGAAAATGAACATGAGCCAGCTTCAGTGTGCACTTGCAGCCCAGAAAGCCAACCATATCCTGGGCTGCATCAAAAGGAGCATGACGAGCAGGTCAAAGGAGGTGATCCTGCCCCTCTACTGTGTTCTTGTGAGACCTCACCTGCAGTATTGTGTGCATTTCTGGTGTTCTCAACATAAAAAGGACATGGAACTCTTGGAATAAGTCCAGAGGAGGGCCACGAGGATGATCAGGGGACTGAAGCACCTCCCATATGAAGAGAGGCTGAGAAAGTTGGGGCTGTTCAGCCTGGAGAAGAGAAGGCTGCATGGGGACCTCATAGCAGCCTTCTAGTATCTGAAGGGGGGCTGTAGGTATGCAGGGAATGGACTCTTCATTAGGGACTGTAGTGATAGGACAAGGGGTAACAGTTTAACACTTAAACAGGGGAAGTTTAGATTGAATATAAGGAGGAAGTTCTTTACTGTGAGGGTGGTGAGGCACTGGAATAGGTTGCTCAAGGAAGCTGTGAATGCTCCATCCCTGGCTGTGTTCAAGGCCAGGTTGGAGAGAGCCTTGGATGACATGTTTTAGCTGGTGGTGTCCCTGCCCATGTCAGGGGGCTTGGAACTAAGTGGTCTTAAGGTCCTTTCCAACCCTAACTATTCTATGATCCTATGTTGCAGCTGCAGAATGGTGATTCAGGCCAGGCTATGGCTTCACACAGGCCATTTGAGATATCTTGCTGCTTCTGTTCCATGGCTATTCTATATGTGTCTTATGTGGTACTGGTCAGTAGATGGCTGACAGTGAGCTTCTGGGGCTGCATCTTTACAGTAACCCTTCAAATCAATTATCACTGGCATTAGAAACCTCTGTGTCTGTGTCTTTCTCTTCTTTTCATGTGATGTAGTGCAGTATAATGGGGTGGAATAGACTACCTGGTGTCTTGACTTGCAAAATCTTCTGGAAAATGTGGTACTAAAGGCAGAAATACGTCCCTCAGCTGGTAGCAGCTGTGTGCCACAGATTGCATATGCTACAGATGTGGACTGCCCTGCTTGTGAGTGTGAAGCTCCTCGTTTAATTTTCAAGGCTGGGAGTTCACAAAATTTTTACTTGCCAAATGCTGCCTTGCACCTCTCTACAGCCATTAAAAGAAGAAACAGCATGGACATGAAGGTAGGTTTGTGAAGGCTGCAACAGAGCAATTGAGTTGCAGCCACAAACCAGGGAGGATGCAGTATCACTTGGTCTTCCCGAAGAAGTAATTAAGGAAAATCTTTTTGACCTCCTCTGTTTTAAGTTAAAGCATATGAAATATTAGTGGAGCCTTCATAGAAAGTAATTGTGAGTATGTGGGATTTATCAATGATATAGTTTCAACTTGGTTTAATTTAGAAAGTGTCCAAAGATGGATATCCTGGTAAATATTCAGCACCTTTCTTGAATTGACATTATGGGCCAAATAAATTTACTGGATTTTTTTCTGTATTCACATTGATTTTCCATCTTTTATAGTGTTCATAATCTCACTAATTTTCTGTCCAGTTTACTAGCTTTGAAGGCATTTGCCTTTTGGCACTTCAACCTAATCTCACTACAGCCAAACTTCAACCCCAGGAGGCTAACTGACCCCTTATTTTAGTGTAGGATCTACATAATTCACAGGGAGTTTCAAGAATGCTGAATTGAAAAACAATTTGTTTTTCAATTAGTTCATTTATTCATTTCCACAATGCAAGATGAGATGGCATTGGATGTCAAGGCTGGTGGGTTGGTAGCAGTAAAATGATGCCCTGTCCAATCAAGGGACACAGCAGCCCTGACTGAAATACTACTCTGTTACCTTCCTTTCAGGGAGAAAGCCTTCCTGTTGGGTTCTGTGTTGTGTTCTTCTTAACATCAGTTGGCACTGAATAAGTGCTACTGCTGTAGATGGGAGTAGGTGGGACATGGCCGGGAGGCTGTGTGAAGATGAGTATAGTGCAAATGAAGGCTGCTGCATATGAATTTTGAGGGGAACTTCTCAATAAGAAGGAGGAGAATTTAATGAAGAACTGAATTTACCTGAAAGGAAGATGAAGGTTTTTTTTTTTCAAGTAGTTTAGACATTGTCTTAAATTAAGTGTCATCTTGTTAATAATTTTTAGAACTTGTATTGTAACTGGAAATACGCTATTGTGGATGTACCTGTTTTCAGGGGAGAGGCTGAATGGGCAGCATTTCTCTGAGGGTGCTGCTTGAGAAAACCTGGGTGCCCCAGTGACATCTTCTCGGAGAGCAAGCTTGTGATAGGCTTGGTTTTGCAGTCTTGGTTTTGCAGTAACAAATACATTATTGGAAATACAGTAGTGATGGGTCTAATATAAAAAGCGTGTGGGGGGAGTAGTGTTAATGAGGCTTTTTCACTTCAGAAGCTTAAGTGAAAACATCTGAAGCGTATGTCACAGAGCAAGGATGGGCCGGCTGAGGTCAACTATGGTTCTGAGCCGATGGACAGGGCATAGGGGGAGGACCCATGGGAGACTGGGCAGGGCTACTAAATACTCTTGGTGGCCTCAGGGCACTTATGCTGTTTTAGAAAGATAACGCCAAGATTGCAGAAAAGATAAAAGAGAAACCAATAGCTGTTGAGTAGGAGACCAGTGACCAGTTTAGAAAAGGAAACTCACATGCTCTCACTGAGGACTACATTAATATATGTATTATTTTATCCAGGGCTGTTTGTTATGGTTGGTTATCTCTCTGTGTTTTGGGCAAAAAGAAAAAAAGAAAAAAAATTAAAAAAAAAAAAAATTGCCATGTAGTGCTAAATGAAGTACATTTCAAATCTTGATTTTTTTTTTCTTTTAAATCTCTTTTGTCTTTACATTGCTGCTGAGTATGAAGAATTTGTAGCCAGCATCTTGGAGAACTG
This sequence comes from Lathamus discolor, assembly GCF_037157495.1. Lineage (NCBI taxonomy): Eukaryota > Metazoa > Chordata > Aves > Psittaciformes > Psittacidae > Lathamus > Lathamus discolor. The sequence continues at coordinate 65,753,068 of NC_088909.1, forward strand.
GTAGAATAGATTCTTAAAGAATAATAAACTGTCATGAAAAAGAAATTGAAAAGTCAAACCTTTTATTTTAAAGAAATAGACACTTTTTCACCTAGTGATATACTTTTCATTAAGAAAACATAAAAGAATATGGATAACCTTGCCTCTATACATTAGGAATTTAGCGTGTATTTTCACTGAATTACTATCTTAGGTAATGCTGCATTCTTTGCTTCTTGTTCTTCATTTTCAGAGACATGTCTGTATTTCTTCTGTTAGATGTAGTCAGTTACATGTTCATCTAAGGAAGAAAGTGTTCCCTATCAGGACTTACATTTATTAGAGACAGTTTTGAAGGAATTTGTCTTCAGAGACTGCTAATTCTTGCCCATTTAATCAACTTGCATGTGCAAACATTTGGGTTATTTGGATTGTGTGGTGTGACTGTCCCTTCAGGTTTTTTTTATTTCTTTTTTTTATAAAATTTATGTATATATATATATATAAGTTGATATTTATTGGAAAGGACATAGGTGGGGTAGAATAATTGCCTTTAAGAGACTTCTGAGACTAACTATAGATCTTCTGAAATTAGTTTGCTAAATAATTGTATCACTAATTCTGATTAAGTGAAAAGTCAAAGTCCCACTCAGCTACAGTTTCCATGAAAAATGGGTTAATAAAGAAACCACATAAAATTCATGCGTAGAAAATGCTATAGATACATCCTCGACCTGATGTCTGCTTTTAGGAAGAAATTTCTAAAGGGAGAAATTCAATGGGAATTAAGGTAGAATATCTCAATTATCTGAGAAGTACATGTTACACTGTAATTAGCTTATAAATGTTCAGAAAAAATAATTGTTACATACATAGTGCTTTACGCATTTCTCTGAGCTATTTCCCCTTACCTTGCTCTGTAGAATGAACCTCACTTTTTGTAGCTTAGGAACGTCTATGTGATTTCCTATTTTCTTTTTATATGACAGTTTTAAATCCCTAAGTAATAATTCTTTTTTTTTTCCTAAAAGAGATCATGTGAAAAACTTGACCCTGAACAGAATTAAACAGATGTGATGTTTTATTTATGAACTGTTGAGCATTTAAAGCCTATACAATCATAAGATTGGATTGAAATTGTCTGTTTCCACACAATATACTGTTTATTGATTGTGGGAACTAGATATATATGCTTTTATTGTTCTGGGTCTGTGTGCTTTAAGAAATTTTTAAGGTGTCTTTGTGTGAGTTTGGCTGAATTAGATCCAAATTTGTACTCACAAAATGAAACTTTTACCATTGTCACCCCATTCTCTAATAAAACCTACTAGGTGCCAGCCATGTCTGAATGCTTAAAAATTTTGCAAAATGTTGTCATAACCCAACATTTTTTACTCATGAGATTGTCTACCCTTTCACTAGATGAGGTTCCTCAAATGATTAATTCATTTTTGCATATACAAATTTTGTATTAACTTTCTTCTTTTAGAAATACATTTCAATCTTTTTCATTCTTTTTAAGGTGCTGGTGGCTGGTCTCCTCTTGTGTCCAATAAATATCAATGGCTTCAGATTGATCTTGGTGAAAGAACTGAGATTACTGCTGTTGCTACTCAAGGTGGTTATGGGAGCTCCGACTGGGTAACAAGCTACCTTCTGATGTTTAGTGATAGTGGACGAAACTGGAAGCAGTATCGTCAAGAAGAAAGCATTTGGGTATGTTCTTTCAATAATGAGAATTAAGTTTCTGCAGTACTGATTCCAGTGTGTTAATTTTGACTTTTTAATTAGGGAAAAAAACCAACAAACCCTTCTTTACTTTTTTCTAGATCATTTAATCTGATTGTAAAAAATAAATCAAGTAACACGAGAAATCAAGATCATAGCCAAATCCCAGTTTATTTAAAAAACAGTGAATCTTAAGCAATATTTAATTTTGGATCTTTTAACTCAATCCAGTTTCTGATATTGCAAGCCATTTATCTCCTATTAGCTTTGTAGCTAACAGTAATAATTAATAAGCCTTGCTACGGTCATCACTAATTATTCACATGCATATTGTTGTGAGCAAAGGATGCACAAAACCAGACAGATGATGTCCAAAATCTTCCCCTGATCCTCAGTGATAAGCAGCTTGGACTGAATATTGTTACTATGTTGAAGAATATTGGTACTTGTGGCCTACGTGTTTATCCCGTTACTTCTGTCCTTCAGTTCATATAAAAAGATGATTACTTTTTTAACTTTACTAAGATTCAGGCTTCAGTTGTTTCTTGCGACAGTTAAAAAAACATATTTTATTTTATGCATTTTCTTTTTGTTGACTTTTAATTCAAAATGTGCTTGTTACTGTTATTGTCAAACCCCGTCCATGGTACAGTGAGATTACACAGTGTCTTATTTTTTGCATAATTATCCTTCTTTTTGATTTTGTTACATAATTCTGTTTCAGATTGTGTTTTCATAACAAAAAGAAATAAATGATTTTCTAGCCCATATGGCTGTGAGAAGTGAAAAAAGAAAAACAATCTTCCAAATGTTAAATGAACATTAGCTGCTACAATATTGTCTTTGCCTATCATCAGACAGACTGATAAAATGAATCTGAGAGGTAGAGCTGCTTTATCTCTTTAGAAAGGGCTTTTTTGAAATCCCATGTTGGTATTGCAAACAGTGATGTAGATACTTACTTCCTGAATATTGCCACCAGTAAAATATATATTAAAAAAAAATTAAATTGTTGAATGCTGATACAGACACTGGGGTAAGGAGGTTGTTAGATCTGTAGGATTCAATTCCATTATCTCAAGCTTAATAAAAAAGATATTATTTTAATGATTGCAGTGCAGATTGGAGGCATGGCTTGCAGGCACTGATGCATAATTCAAGGATGTAAATGATCAAATTCAGGGATAGTCTATTGATCTCTTTTATGTATCTTTATTTAGGAGTTGTGCTTCTAGGGGAATATATTTTCTGTTTTCTAAACTAATGTATAGACGTAGTCTTGAAATTAAACTTTTAAATCTCTATTTATACTATAGATTTTCTTTGACTGTTACCTGTTTATGTTAAGTCTTCTTAAATTAAGTCCCTAAGTTCATTTCAGGCAAGAACACCTCACATTTTCTGATACCTACTGTGTTATTTTTATCCTTTTCATAACTGACTCATTGCTCTATTGCAAGATTGCCTGACATACCAGAGGTAATGTTTTCCTCCCCCCCCCTTTTTTTTTTTTCACTACTACCATGCCTTAGAATGAAAGAAAATGCTTGATTTTGAAGGTCCCGTGTAGTATAAGTGCTTCAGAAATATAATTCAGAATAATTCTGAAGTATAATTACTTCAGAGTTCTTTGCTGTGTGTAAGGATTTGCACTCATTCTGTGCTTAAATAGAAAGATTACTTACCTTCTGTACAATTTCACAGCTCCATACTTTTTCTTTTCCTTTTCAGAAGTTAGTTTTGAATTGTGTTTATCATTTTATGACTTATCATAATTTAATATTCTGAGTTTCCTGTTATAAATAAAGCTATTCACAGTTTTTTCACTCACTGTAAATTTTTTGTAACTGAGATGCAAAGACTATCCAGGCATCTGCAGAGTATTTAGTTATAAAAATTCTCTTCATAGTCTCTGAAAAGAGTAGTGTTTTCTAAGGCTAGTTCCTCTGACCATAGATATCTGTGTTATGTTGAAATGAATCATGCACAATTATCTTATTCCTCCACCATCTATAAAATGCTTCATTGCCTATAGATCTTCTAAATTTAGGTGAGATGAAGCCTATCCCCTCTTGTTGCTGCTAAATATGATTTGTTTTCACTACTCTGCATATTTGGAATTAGTTTAGAAGGAATCATGGTGACCTTAGTCTTAACCCATAGCCTTAACCCAGGCAATGCACCTTGATCTTATTCTTCTTTTTGTTTACTGATGACCTAAATGTATGCCTCACTTGCTATCTTATACCTGTAAGGAGTTTATCTTTCATGTAGATTTTATTTATTATTTAAAATCCTTCAATTACTAAAGATATGTTTTAAAGGCTAATTCCATTACAGTTACTAGGACTTCTCTTGTACAATAAGTATTGGTGAGTGTAGTTAGGTATAGGTAATTTGAGTAATTTTTCCTTAGTTCAACAAAAAAATCTATTTGCACACTCGTTTTCTGTCCTCACTGACATGACTGTTACTATCTTTTCGAAAGTTATTTCTAAGTACATTCTGTGCTGTAAGACTTTTTTTTTTTTCAGGCAGGACTTCCTGGGGTCAATATCAACATCTTTTTAAGTTTGCAGAGTTCTAGTCAAGATATAATTCTAAAGCAAAATAGTTGTTATTAATGGTGAAATGCATATTTGTGGACAGCAGTTTTTTCCTCTGAGAAGGATTAATTTAACAATTACTATTTTGATTATATAAAGTTGTATGAATGTTGAATGATTTGTTGTGCATGTCTTGCTACTCATGTTCCAAATTTCCTGTTTAAAGGAATTGGGGTATTAGAGCTTATTGGAAACTCCCCATGCTATAAAATGACTCACCACTATGCAAAGTTTCAGATTAAGGAATAACGAATCACAACCATTCCTCCCCCTTGGAATAAAATCAGTCACTGTTCTTCATCATTATCTGCTTCACTGTAAAAGCAAAAGTCTGCACCTATATGTTACTTTGCTGGACTTCTGTTAATTACTGCTTTGAACCAAAACAATTTTCTACTTATTCTTTCTGCAGTCAATGGCATAGATAATTTAAATGGGTGCTCCATCACTACATTTTCCTTAAACATAAATTTCAGATGTTGTGACCAGTACACAGACTGGCTTGTCACTCTTTCTGTTGATACTTACGGAAAATAAACTGCCTTTTAACCTGCGAGTTAAAGTAGGGCAGATGGTGATAATTTCAACACAGTTGGTTCTGATGTGGCTAGGTTTGTTGTAATATGTTCATCGTTCACTTTTCATGAATTTTTGGCCAAAAAACTCCCAACAGAACAGTTTTAACTGCTCAGTTCAACTGTGTAACTCAAAAACATGTAACAACTTAGCTACAACTGACTTCTGTCTTTCTGTAACATCCTCAAAGAGAAAATTATCATGTGGTTTGTCAGATTCCATAATTTATGTGTAAAAACTTCAAAGTCCACTAATATGTATAAAGTGGTTAAAAAAATATTTGCGGCTTTAAATTTTTAAATTCTCTGTGTAAAGTGTAATAGCATAAAAGACAAGCCAACTGTATTTCACTTTCAGTTCTTGATTAAAAATCCTCTGCATCTTGTGCAGAATGTGTGTTTTAAATTAAAAAAAAAAAAAGAAGTTAGAAAAACAAACTGTGTGTCCTGAAATTGTAAAACATATTATCATCAAAATGGTTTATCTTAGAAATACTCTGTTTCAGGAAGATTTATTAAAATAACAGTAGGAACAGTTATGGCATTGCTATTGTCCGTAACATTGGATATACAAACCCAAGAGCTACTGACTAGAAGAACAGGTAAGAGAAAGAGGGAGAGTGAAAAACAGTGGTTGTCAAAATCTGTGCAGGCCAGAAGTAAATTTTCTGGCAATATTGAATTAAAATAAAGATTTTCAGGATCTGAAAGTTAGAGAGTTCAGTTTAATGGCACATACAGAAATCTGCTGTGTCATGCTAGCTTAAGATGATAATTTCAAGGTATTCACCTGTAGCAGTTTGAGTGTTATGAAGGTAAATATAAAATGTGCTGCTTCTTATAGAGTATGCAGACTGATATTACATAAGCTTTTGTAGTCTTTTGCAATTATATTTTCTTCCTTATTTCACCATTATCATAATTATAGTAAATCTGACATACATTGTTCCTAATACGTATACATATCTTTATTTTAAAAAAGCAAATATTTTTTTCTAGAGCCATTTAGATGGTTATGGTGCATATCCATATGGGGTGTGGTAGGTTGACCTTGGCTGGAGGCTAGCTGCAACAAAGCTGCTCTGTGACTTCCCCTCGTCAGCTGGACAAGAGAGAGAAAATACAACATAAGGCTTATGGGTCAAAATAAGGACAGGGAGATATCATTTAGCAGTTACTGCAGTAGGCAAAACAGACTCGACATGGGGAAATAAGTTTCATTAATTACCAATCAAGTCAGAATAGGGTAATAAGAAAGAAAACTAAATCTTAAAAACAGCTTCCCCCCACCTTCCTTCTTCCCAGGCTTAAATTACTGCTGTTTTTCCCTACTTCCTTCCCCAAGAGCTTCAGGGGTATGGAGGTTGTGGTCAGATTGTCACACATTGTTTCTGCCACTCATTTCTCCTCAGGAAAGCTCTCCTCATATCTTCGTTTGCTCCACTGCAGGGTCACATGGGAGACACTCCTCTGTGAGTTTCTCCAAAGTCCTTCCCATGGGCTGCAGTTCTTCATGAACTGCTCCACCATGGGTCCGTTCCGTGGGTGCAGTCCTTCAAGAACAGACTGCTCTAGTGTGGGTCCCTTCCATGGGTGCAGTCCTTCAAGAACAGACCGCTCTGCTGTAGGTCCCTTCCATGGGGTGCATCCTTCAGGAATAGACTGCTTAGGTGTGAGTCCCTCATGGGGTAACAAGTCCTGCAGCAGACCTACTCCAGTGAGGGTTCCTCTCTCCACAGGGCCACAGGTCCTGCCAGAAGCCTGTTCCACTGTGGGCTTCCCATGGGATCACAGCCTCCTTTGGGCATCTGCCTGCTCCAGAGTGCAGTCCTCCATGGACTGCAGGTGGGTATCTGCTCCACTGTGGACTTCCATGGGCTGCAGGGGCACAGTCTGCCTCATCATGGTCTGCAGCATGGGTTGCAGTGGAATCTCTGCTGTGGTGCCTGGAACACCTCTCCCTTCTTCCCTAACGTTGTTTGCAGAGCTGTTTCTCACACATATTCTCACTCCCTTCTCCATCTGCAATGGCTTTTTTTGCAGTAACTCTTTCGCCTTCTTAAATGTGTTATCAGAGAGACACTACCACCATTGCTGATGGGTTTGTCCTTGACCAGCAGTGGGTTTGTCTTGGAGATGGTTGGCATTGGCTCTATGCACATGGGGAAAGCATCGAGCAGTATCTCACAGAACCCACCTGTGTAGCCCTCCTAGTACAAAAACTTTGCCATTCAAACCCAGTACATAGTGTTACCTGTCCCTTGCAATAAAGCTTTTCTGTCAAAAAATATAGCTATGGCAAAAAAATAATTTTACATTCTGTGTAGCAGAATTGGCTTGTTTCACATCTTAATGTAGCATAAATGTTTGGGGGTTTTGTTCTGTGTATTTTAGGGGTGGTATGTTTCCGAGTAAGATGTGAGCAGTGGAAGTAGGCAGTATTATCTTCCATTGAACCCAAGATAGGTCCAAACAAGAATATGAAATCCCATTTGAGATAAGAAACATGAGGTTCAGTGAAAAAGAGTCGGATACTGAATCATTTATTGGATTCAAACATTTGAAAAGTTTGCTTAGCCTGTTATTTTATTTAATGTGAGGAGAAGAATACAGGCAGGTGAATAATTCATAACTAATATTTTATTCAACAAATGTTTGCGTTTTCTTCCTCAGAACTGTCTGTTAGAGTGTGATTTACATAAATGAATCTGCTGTTTTCAAATTATTTGTAAATACTGCTTTTAGAAATAGTTCACAGTTTTTATTCATCTTGCTACAATATTCATGAACATGTCCTCTTAGTTTTCAGTATGTACACAAATCACAATGATATGTTTAAATTCCTCAGCTAAGTAACCATAAGTGTTAAGTTCAGGGCTTCATGAGTAAATGTTCAGAATAATGAATTTGAAACTAATTTTCCAGAAGAATTTTATACTAATTTCATGACACCATGGTGAATATATTTACAGTACCCTATGAACTAGAAAATTGTGGGTAGCAAAAACAAATGAGATATGAAAATGGTTAAAATAATTTAATTTAAAAAAGATTATGACTGATCACTTTTAATGTCTGCACAGTTATAGGGGAAATGAAATCCGAGCATCTCAGTACTGTTAATCTTCTGGATATTTCTAGTAACACCTGATTTCTTGTCCTTCCTCTTTGGTTCCACAGCAGCTTCTTATCATTTGTAATTATCAGAAATAGTACATCGATCAACATTTTCAAAGCTCTTTGGTTGCTTGTTAAAATGTTATAAGGTGACATCTCTTCCTTGAAACCAAAAAAAATATTTTGATGTATGTGCATGCATACATCCACACTTACAAATGCAGACATATATTCCATGGTAGGAAACTGACTGATACAGATTCTAATAAAGAGAAATTGCATAAAAATATACTGTAAATGTCTCTATAATTGAGGGAAATATGAGTAGATTTATGTCAAGTAATATTACTCAAACAGTGTTTCTCCCACTCTTTGTATGCTGAAGAAGCTTAAAAGTATGAAGTTGGAACTCGAAAAGACAAACAGTTCATAGAATCACAAAGTCACAGAATCACAGAATTGTTTATGATAGAAAAGACCTTTAAGATCATCAAGTCAGACTGTTAGCCTGGCACTAACAATTCCACCACTTAACTGGGTCCCTAACTGCCACATTTGCACACCTTTGAAATACCTCCAGGGGCAGAGATGCAACCACTTCCCTGGGCAGTCTGTTCCAATGCTTGATTACCCTTTCATTGAAGACATTTATATAATAAAATCATAGAATCATAGGATAGTTAGGGTTGAGAAAGGACCTGAAGATCATATAGTTCCATATAGGCAGGGACACCTCACACTAAACCATGTCACCCAAGGCTCTGTCCAACCTGACCTTAAGCACTGCGAGGGGTGGAACATTCACAGCTTCCTTGAGCAACCCATTCCAAGTGCCTCACCACCCTCACAGTAAAGAACATCTTCCTTATTTACAATCTAAACTTCCCTGTTTAAATTTGAACTCATTATCCCTTGTCCTATCACTACAGTCCTTAGTGCAGAGTCCCTCTCAGCATCCTTGTAGGCTCCCTTCAGATACTGGAAGGCTGCTATGAGGTCTCCACGCAGCCTTCTCTTCTCCAGGCTGAACAGCCCCAATTTTCTCAGCCTCTCTTCATACGGGAGGTGCTCCAGTCCCCTGATAATCCTCGTGGCCCTCCTCTGGACTTGTTCCAACAGCTCCCTGTCCTTCTTATGTTGAGGACACCAGAACTGCACACAACACTCCAAGTGAGGTCTCACGAGAGCAGAGTAGAGGGAGGGGCAGGATCACCTCCTTCGACCTTCTGGTCATTCTCCTTTTGATGCAGCCCAGGACACCGTTGGCTTTCTGGGCTGCAAGCGCATGCTGAAGCTGGCTTATGGTCAGTTTCTTATCAACCAACACCCCCAAGTCTTTCTCTGCAGGGCTGCTCTGAATCTCTTCTTTCCCCAGCCTGTAGCTGTGCCTGGGATTGTCCTGACCAACATGTAGGACCTTGCATTTGGCTCGGTTGAACTTCATAAGGTTGGCATTGGCCCACCTCTCAGGCATGTCAAGTTCCCTCTGGATGGCATTCCTTCCCTCTAGCATATCACCGAACCACACAGCTTGAGTCATCGACAGACTTACTAAGAGCACACTGATGTCGCTTATAAAGATGTTGAACAGGATTAGTCCCAATACTAACTCCTCAGGGGCACCGCTTGTTACCAGTCTGCAGTTGGACATTGAGCCATTGACCACGACTCTTTGCATGTGGCCATCCCGCCAGTTCTTTATCCACTGAGTGGTCCATTCATCAAATTTAGGTCTCTCCAATTTAGAGACAGTCTTTCCAGTTTAGAGACAATCTAAGTATATCCAATCTAAATCTCCCCTGGTGCAACTTGAGGTCGTTTCTTCTTGTCCTATCACTTGTTACCTGGAGAAATGACCAACACCCGCCTTGCTACAACTTTCGTTCAGGTAGTTGTAGAGACTGATGAGGTCTCCTTTGAGTCTTCTCTCCAGACTAAATAACCCCAGTTCCCTCAGCCACTCCTCGTGAGACTTGTGCTCCAGACCTTTCACCAGCTTTGCTGCCATGGTTTGGACATGCTCCAACACCTCACTGTTTGTCTTCTTGTGAGGGGCCCAAAACTGAACACAGTATTTGAGGTGTGGCCTCACGAATGCCAAGTAGATTATACTTCCCTAGTCCTGCTGGACATGCTGTTTATCATACAAGCCAGGATGCTTCTGTTGTTCTTGGCCACTGGGCTCACTGCTGGCTCATACGTTAACCATCTTTCCCTAGTGCTTTTCTTCTGAGTGGCTTTGAAACCACTCTTCCCCAGGCTTGTAACATTGCATGGTGGTGTTGTGACCTGTTGTATGTTGTAGGACCTGGCACATAGCTTTGTTGCCCTCATACAATTTGCCTCTCCCCATTTATCCAGCCTGTCCAGATCCCTCTATAGAATCTTCCTGTCCTCAAGCAGATCAACACTCCCACCCAACTTGGTATCATCTGCAGACGGACTGAGGGGTGCATGCAGTCTCCTTGTCCTGATCCTGGATAAAGACATTAAATAAAAATGGCCTCACTCTGAATCTCAGGGAAGACCACTTGCGAGTGGCTGCCAATTGGATTTAATTCCATTCACCATGACTTTTCAGGCGGAGCTATCCAGCCATTTTTTTACCCATTGAAGAGAGCACCCATCCAAACCATGAACAACCAGTTTCTCTGTGAGAATGCTTGGGAAACTGTCAAAGGCTTTACTAAAGTCCAAGTAAATAGCATCCACAGCATTTTTGCATCCACTAAATGGGTCACCTTGCCGTAGAAGAAGATCTGGTTTGTCAAGTAGGACCTGCCTATCACAAACACATGCTGACTGGGCTTGGTCACCCAGATATCCTGTACATGCCATATAATGGCACTCAAGATGATCTGCTCCATAACCTTTCCAGTCACTGAGGTTTGACATGCCTTTACTTCTCTGGATGCTCTTTCTAGCCCTTTTGAAGATGTGGGTGACATTTGCTAACCTCCAGCCACCTGGGACATCCTGATTACCCAGGGCTGCTGATAATTATTGAAAGTGGCTCAGTGAGTGCTTCTGCCAGTACCCTCAGTACCCTTGAGTGGATCCCAGGTAGACCTGTAAACTTGCGTGTGTCTAAGTGGTGTAGAAGGTCATTAACCATTTCCACTTGGATTATGTAGGATTCATTCTGCTCCCTGTCCCTGACTTTGAGGTCAGGGGGAATAATAATAATATAATTGGTCTTACTGTGAAAGACTATACCTCCTGTTGCTATTGTGAACAGCATAATTATATGCTTTTTTTTTTAAAAATTACTTCTAAAAAGCCATGCTTTTAGGTCAATATTAACAGTTCTTTACTGTCACTTCAAAATATTATACCTTTCAAAACAAAAATAAGCTATCTTGAAAAGTTAGATATACCATTATGAAAAAAATTACAGTAGAAAAGCTGTTGACAATGACATTTTATTAAAAGCTGATTTTGGCCTAAGTTACTCTATTTGACTTTGGCTTTGCAAGATTAGCAACTTTATAGTGACAGACAAGGTAATGTAAATAAATTTTATGATCTAATTTGGTAACTTAAACCACAGTTCTTCAAAAGAGATTACTGGAAAATAATAGTTTCTGGCCGGATTATGATATTATGGAAATCCATCCTGTCTTCATTAGTTTGGTCCTTGTTTTGATGAAAGGGCTCATGGACAATAGTACCTTTTATGGTGAGAAGGAGTAAGGGACAGACATATGTATTAAAAGATGAGTTTTGGCATAAGAACAGCTGTTCTATTATCTGTCTAGTGTTGAGCCAAATATTTTTTTTTGTCATTCATTTAGTCTATAAATTGACATAACATGTTATCTTCACAGTGTTCAACTATCTTTTATAAACCGTCTACACTGGTCTGAAATCCTTTGCTACAAAAACATAATGAAAAAGCCCTACTATGTTATGTAGGAAAAATGTGAAATCACATGCACTGTTCTAACCAGAAGGTACTGTCTTCTCTAAAAATTTAAGCGGTTTTAGTCCTTTTTCTTGGGTCTGCATATCAGCCCTGGTTGTTTCTGAATGATAATTAAAATGGGCAAAACTTCAAAAAATTTTGAGGCATATATGGTCAGTTCTCAAATTTGCTTATCAGTTCCTATGCAAAAGCAAGACTAAAATTCTGGCAAATATATTCTTTAAAAGATTTATATTTCACTTTTCATCTTTTTGAGAAATATTAATTAATTTGAACTAAAACATGCAACTCTGAAGTACACAACAAGAAAAAAAACCCTAAATTTTGCTTTTTTTACATTTTCATATTGTTTTACAGTCAGGCCATTATTAACACATTAGGAAAGGCAGAACAGTGAGATATTGTGAATATCAAGAGTTAAAAAGCACCCAAGTAGGAGTATAAGGCCCTCTGAAATCTGTTATACTTACATATGTATTATACTTCTTTGGATTATACTTCTATGAAAATTTATTTTTTTTTTTAAATCCTCAATGATAGAAGCTTTCTGCAAGCTATACATAAATTTGAAATATTACTCTCTTTCTGAAAGTTTAACAAACTTTAAGTGGGCCCAAACCACTGATCCACACTTTTTAGTTGTTTCTTAGGGGTGTTTCATTACTGTCATTGTGTTTCTGTTTATGTGTGTCATTTATGAATTAATTTCCATATTAAAATCCATATATGGATTTGAACTTCTTCTTGGCTTAACTTCAACAAAAATTTATTTCTTTGTTTTGATACCATGAATAGCTTCCAGTATTTTCATGAATAACAGTGTCATCTTGAGCATATTTACAGATTTTTATTACATTCCCTGAGTCTTTTCCTATGTGTGGAATGCTTTCATTTGTTCCTCATACATCTCTATATAGTTCTTGGATCTTTTTAGTGTAAGAGACATGCAGGTTGTATTTTTCCTTTTTTTTTTTTTTTTTAATGTATTTTGAATTAAAATAATACTAATTCTTCTCTGTTTCTGTTAAAATCTGTATTTCTTGCATTATAAAAGATCACCTAGGGTTAATTTAACACTTATTATGATTTGAAAAATTTAACATTTGCACCAACAGACTTATACAAATTCATATATAAAGCTGAATCCTTCTTTGCCACAAATCTCCACTGCAGAAAATCAGTTGACAGATCTGATGGCTTAGGCCTTCAATGCACATTGAACACCTGGGCCATAGAGAAACTATGTTGCTTTTTCTTTGTACTCTCTCCTTCAACAAACACTAGTGTGTAGTTAAGTAGGCATAGCTGCTAGTAGTACCCTTCAAGGCTAGTTTCTTAGAGTTTCTAAGGTTAGGCAAGTTGTGTACAAGTAGTTCAATGAAGAATGCCATCAAGGCAGTGGATTGTATGGGTCTGTTAAGTCAGGAAATAAAAATTTACTTTCAGTGGCAAGAAAAATGTCTTTGAGAGCTGCATTTCTTGCTTTATCAATTGCCTGTCCAAATTCCAGTGCTATTCTGGTATTATAAGGCAGAATGGAAAATACTTGGCCAGACCTGTTTGCTGGTCCATTGGCCTAACATGGTTATTCCAGTAAAATGTTAAAATTTGAATGCCTGTGACAAAGCATTGGTATGAAGCCCTGTCCATAGGCTGATTAAAAATTGTTTATGATTCCCAGCTGACAGAATAGTAAAATCTGCTCCTTGCATCCATCCGTTCCTCTTCTCTGAATCCATTAATCCCTCAAGAAATCTGTCTCCTGCCCATGTCTGTATTTCTTTGTACCTGCTGGATTGGGTCACACTGTACTCAGTAAGTATTTCTCTTTTGCTTTTTTAATTTCATCACTGCAGGTCAAGTAACTGCAGAAATTTCCCTGTAGACATCTGATAGTCTGGTCACAGATCTTACAATGCTTACTTTGTTAAATGCAACTTTTATGTGAGGGGTACTAATCAATGCTCAAAAAGGACTCCATGTGATACAGTGCTTGCTCATGCTCAGGATTTAAAGAAATCATCAAAATCCTTAGTCATTGGAGGTCAGTTGTTTCTCATGTCTTTTGGTGATAGCTGGCAATAGCACATTTATTCAGAGTATATTGTTCCTTGAAAATATTACTATTCATATTAATATTTATTATAATAAATGTTAAGAAAGTGTTTATTTTTTATAAAACTCCTATTCATGGGAATACAAGTATGGCATTTTCCTCCATCAAAAGAAAATGATAGTCATATAAAATGGAGATTGATTGCAGACACATATTTTCATTTTAAAATTTTTCATCACATGTAAGTATGCACACTCTAGCTATTCTGTCACCAAAATGGATTTTTTTCATTACATATGTTTCTGTTCTGTACTGTAAACAAAAGCTTTATCTAACAGAGCAAAGATAAATAAAAAATATTCTTCTTTTGTCTTCAGGAAATCTGAATTCAAATTAATAATAAAACTGACTAAGGAAATTTCTTTGACTTGTGGAAGAAGAAAAAAAATAAGTAAATTACAGGTTTGATCAACTCCTCTTGGAGGGTTGGTCCTGATACAATAGTTACTTAATAGATTGTAATTAACATTGGGAAGAAAAAATCTAGAAGTGTGTTAATTAAATCTGATGTTATTCAATTAATGTTGTCTGCAAAGAGAGAAAAGTAACTTATAAACAAAACTGAGTATTATTGGGTATTGTAAATATTCCTATTTACAGTTAGAGTTAATACACAGAACTTCGTCATAGCAATAAAACCTTCAGCTGTCCTTATTTGTATTTATTCTGTATACTTAAGCATTTTATTTGGACAGCCACTAATTTATTCTTTCTCAATGCAGGAAATCAGTTATTAAATAAACTCCTGTTTAGTTGGCTGTTTTTCGGGTTTTTTTTTTAATTACTCTATTTCCAGGAATAGATGGTCTCTTCTAATCTCTTTATTTGAACTGTTTGGGGTTTTTTAGCTTATTTAGATCTATGGTTGCACTTTTGCAAAGTTTCTTGGGGTTCCTCTTTTGGGTGTGCTTCAGTTTCTTCAGATAAATTTGCATACACTGATCACCTGCATACGTTCCTGTGAGCATAGTTTCTCTTCCTTTTTATAGTAATGTAGGCTGAAAGGAAGGCCCTTCTCTTTCATAGAAAGAGTCAGACACATTAGGGATTATTTCATGAGGATTATGGTGGTGGAAATTATATGACATGGTTGCTTGTAACTTGCTTTTCTGACTCAAGAGGCGCTCATGTTAAAAATAGTGTTCACTTGAAATCACCACTCAAGTCAGCAGTGTGCATGATCACGTAAGTGAATGCAAGCTGGTGCTATAAAGTGAGTCAACACTAGCACAGTTATACAGTTGTATCAATAAGTGCTCCAGCCAGACCAGCCTACTACCTAGGTAATTCTTTTTGAGTATGCGCTAATCCAAGAATGGTCTATAGCAACAGTTTTATCTCTGTATTTCTCCTTGAAGTCGTTATGAACAAGAGGGAAAGTTTGAAGAAAACTCACAAAATACCTTATAGCCTACAAAATTGTAATTGTTTCTGCTGCTCAGCCATTTCTGGGGTTAGAACAGCATTATTTTATTTTTATATTTACAAAGCAAATCAGATTGCTTCAGAGAAGATGTATTTAAAGTGTTATTCTGTGTAGTTTTCATTATAGAAGTTTTAAGATATACTGTATGGAGGAATTTAGAGGAAAAAAAATGTCATCTGCCTGTACAGGCTAAGTACAAGTAAATATTGAACTCCTCATGAATATAACCTGGCAAGAAGAAAAAGCTAAAGACGGCAAATGCAGAACTTCTAATTCCGGTTTTCACAAGCTTCTATATATTACTGTTCAAAAGGGTAATGAAATAATAACTTTTCTTAGGTCAGGGGCCTCATGGCTTCCAGAAACTGTTTGTAATGAAAAGCTCACTGAAATACCTTACAGGTCACTTGTTCAGCTCAGCTTTATAATCTTGCTAAATTTTCTGCCAGATGAAAATATTTAGCTGTGAATAAGTACATGTTGCATACATTTTGAAAAGACTAAATTGTTTTTAATCTATATGTAAATGTACTTTAAATGTATTGTTGTTGTTCTCATTATTATGTTACTGATGCAACAGATAACATACTCACTGTTATAATAACTGAAAACCAAAAATATTACTAGTAAAAATAGGTGTTCATTGCATTTAAAATGTGACATGGAAATAAAAATCATAGCCTTATTATAAAAAAAAAAAAAAGCAAAATGAATGTTATCCTCTTAATGACAACAAACATGTTGAATACCTTGATCAGATACAATAAATTACTTACACTCTGTAAAACCAGAGCACTCAAATGCTGAGTAAATGTCTCAAAAACTCCTTGAAAAAAAAGACTTTTACACTCTGTAAGCTAAGATTTTTATTGTTGTACAAGTAAGTTAGCTGGGGTAGATATCAAAGTCAAGCTATATTTCCTTGGTTTTCTGTGTAAAAGTAGTTTTATTTGGTATAAAATACGGAGCATAAAAATGAGAAATAACAGCACGTGAACATGGTTCAGAATGGCTTTGTTCATAGTTTTCAGTAGAAATATTTTCACCTTTTTTTTTATCAAATTATTTGATATTTGATTTTTATAGAAATATTTTTTCTACTTATGGTTTTTTTTTTTTTTCTTGTTTTTGTTTTTTCGTGTATTTATATTACCTGAAAAATCCCTCTGATAATCTATATCTCAGAGAGAAAATGTACTGCTTGGAACCAAGACCACCTCACTTCCATGTTGACCCTCTTCAAATAACTAAGGTACTTGTAAGGATTGCATACAGGCCCTGAGGTCAAAACAGGAGGTCATAAAGAGTCACTTAATTTTGCAATATGCTTGAGTGGTGGGATTCTTTCAAAGGATATGTGTGAGCAGGAAGATATGTGAGTTATGACCATCAGTACAACTTTGAGAACTTCCTCTTTTTTTTAATTCATTATGTATTGTGTCAGCAATATATTTCCCATTTCAGGTACAATTTGTTCTTAGGAGGATTAAAAGTACAATTCTTATTATTTCTTTTTTTTCTGTCAAAGTTCAGTTAGGAATTGAAAGATGCTGTTTTGGAATTGTCTGATGTTTATGTGCACGGATGACCGATAGGCAAGTAACTTGTAAGGCATTCGGCCAGGTCAACTGGATGGTCAGGACTGAAATCCTTTACCGATTTAGTGTAAATGTAAAGACATAAACTGGTAAGCTAAGAAGGATACAGCAATGTTCATGTTTCTGAAGTCAAAGCTAGCTTGTGAACTATTCCTCAGTCTTGTTTTTCCAGAGAATATCTTATTTCTCCCTCTTCCTCTCTCTGTCTTACTCCCTTTCTCCCTCTCTCATTCTCTTGGTGGTTTAGAAAAACCTATTTCCATTCTCAAGAAACTGATGAAAATGTTACCTTTCTTTAATTTATATGTTTGTGAATTCTGTACCTTTTGGCAGTCTGAGCAAGCTAATACTGAAGTAGGAGGCTACATGTGTCTCCTTCCATGAACATGAACTTATTTTTTAATATGAAGGTAATTTTTAATCTGGCAGCTTTTGCTAGATATTTTTTTCTATTTTGCTTTCACCAGCTTTGGAGTTGGTGAAATTACACTAGTAAAAAAAAAAATCTGTGACACACAGCCCGTGGTTGCTGTGAATTATCGTCAAAATTTGTGCTTGTCATAAATCGCGTAAATCATAGAATCATATTATAGAATGCTTTGGGTTAAAAGGGAGCTTAAACATCATCTAGTTTAAATCATCCTGCAATGGGCAGGGACACTTTCGACTAGACCACATTGCTCAAAGACCCATTCAACCTGGCCTTGAACCCTGCCAAGGATGGGACAGCCACAACTTCCCTTGGCAACCAATTCCAGTGTCTCGCCACCTTCACAGTAAAGAATTTTTTCCTAATGTCTAATGTAAATTTCCCTTCTGTCAGCTAAAAACAACTCCCTCTTGTCCTGTCATTACACCTCCTTGTAAAATGTTCCTCTCCAGCTTTCCTGTAAGCCTCCGTTAGGGACTGGAAAGCTACTGTAAGGTCTCCCCAGAGCCTTCTCTTCTCCAGGCTGAACAAGACCAACTCTCTCCACCTGTCTTCATAGGAGAGGTGCTCCAGCCTTTTAATCACCTTTGTGGGCCTCCCCTGGACTCGCTTGAGCAGGTCCACATCCTTCTTGTGCTGGGGGCTCCAGAGCTGGAGTAATAAAGTAAGTCAAGGTCAGGGTCAAATTTATTTTCCAAATATGTTTTTGATTTCACATTAAGTAGCAAATTAGTCTGATACAGCTTGCAATGAGGTCAGCTAAACCAGAAATATTTATTGTCTTTAGTTCAAGCAATCCTAGAGCACCTATCAGTTCTATCAAGAATTTTGCATATACTGTTGTGCAAAGAAGAAGTATCAGCCATGCCCAGACTAATCCTTGGCCTCTCCAATAAGATCACTTGAGCAATAAGATAAGATCACTTGAGCAGCCAACTTCAAAACTAAAAAAACCCAAAACATTCTTTTACCCTCTCCCAGTATTTGACCTGATGTCAGTTATATCATATTTGCTTTCAGAGCTGTTTCAAAACATGAACGTAGCCTAATGCTCCATTCATCCCTGGACATCAACATCAATTTTATAGAAAAAAAATTGTTCCTGTCAAACTTAGATCCCTACTTTTCTTCCATACTCTTTGCTCCTGGTTTCAGTGGAACTGTGTTTGTTAGTTTCACAGTGAGCATTCTCACACCCTGATTTCTTATTTGGGTTTCTAATGACACTTTATGTGAGTGGTAGTATCAGATTAAGAAAAGTAAAAAATTAATGGATACATTGAAAATGGCTGTAATTATTCTTTGTTTATTACATCCTTCTGTAACCTGTCTTCCTAGTGTTTGCATCCACAGATCTTGTTAGATTTCATTGGATTTCATAGGCTGAATCACTTGTTATCTACTTATGCCATCTGAATTAAATCACCTGTAAATTCTTTTATTCATGTAATTCCGTCATCAGATTTGCACTAGGGGAACTGACTGAAAGAAAACTGCTTTTTGAAGATGCTGCCTGTAATCATAGCATACTACCACTGAAATCAATGAAAATGCTTTCATCCGCATTCACAAAGATGTCAAGCCAAACCTTCTGTTGTGCATTCTTATGTCAACGTATGAAGTGTGTTTGCCCAGCCTTGTGTAATCATTATGCCGTCGTTATAAATAGCTTGATGATGTGGTATCTCTTCACATACAAACTCACAAAACATAAATAAATGAAACAACCACGTTTCATTCCTCACCTTCACCTGTCATTACAAATACTTAGAACTCCAGACTGGCTATGATTGTATGGCTGAAATGGCCAAATGGACAGTTGCCAATCTTTAGCAGAACTCAGAGATTCTCAGAAATGAGTCAGATGAAATTTTAATGAAAATAGAAATTGTGAGTGCATTCACAAAATCCTGTTTATGCAATGAAAGAATGCATTTTTGGTGTCACTACCTAGAGTACAATTAAAAGGGTCACATTGTTTTTACTGCTTAGGCAATTAATTAATTTCTCAGCTAGGAAGGTAATACCTAGGTTAGACCACCAGAGAGTTTTAAGTCACCCCTGACACACCTGTAAGCTTATCTTTAGAACACATTCAATATCTGGCTAGTATTTTCCATTAATGACAATACCTTTATCCTGATCACAACTGTAGAAAAAATCATGGCTTGAAGCATAGAGAAAATGGAGTAAGAGGCATGGAATCTGTACTCAGTAATAAGAAATACTTTTCTTAGAAAATCGACATAATTTCTTTCGTAGCTATATGTTTTTTCAGACTGTGGAGCTTGTGGGATAGAATTCAGTCCTGGACAGCCTTTTCTGTTTCCTAAAGGTAGCTTGTATAGCCTACAGATATGTCTTTTGTACAGGATGGACTTATTTACAGAGGCTGTTTTGTAAACGATTTATCAGGACTTTTTTTTTACCCCTGAAGTATTTTGATTTTTTTTTTTTTTTTTTTTTACTGCACGTTTTTTACTTTGCTTTGGACTTTAATTTGACATAAAGCATCTGTCATGAAGTGTGATTTATGTTTAAACAATGTCCTCAACACATGAAGGACATAATGCTTTTGGAGCAAGTCCAGCAGAGGGCTACGGGGATGATAAGATTGCTGGAGGACCTCCAGTATGAAGACAGGCCGAGAAAGTTTGTGGTGTTCAGCCTGGAGAAGGGAAGGCTGCGTGGAGACCTCATAGCAGCCTTCCAGTATCCAAAGGTGGCCTACAAGGATGCTGGAGAGAGACTCTTCATCAGGGACTGTAGCAATAGGACAAGGAGCAATGTGTTTAAATTTAAACAGGGGAAGTTCAGGTTAGATATAAGGAAGAAGTTCTTCACTGTGGGGTGGTGAGGCACTGGAACTGGTTGCCCAAAGAAGTGGTAAATGCTCCATCCCTCTCAGTGTTCAAAGCCAGGTTGGACAGTCTTGGGTGGCATGGTCTAGTGCTAGGTGTCCCTGCCTATGTCAGGGGGCTTGGAACTAGATGATCTTAAGGTCCTTTCCAACCCTAACTGTTCTGTGGTTCTATAATGTGGGGCTTACATAACTCTTGTACTTTAGGGTTTTACTTAGGTTTTGTACTAATGGTCTCTTGCTATTATTGTACATCAGTGTATGTAGCATTAGATCAACATTTTATTACTATATCTCAGTGTATACGGTATTTATAAACATCAGAAAATTCAATGATATTATACTGTAACTTTGTGGATGCATTTTCATGGTTTGGGAACACTCTTGATGCATCATTCCATTGCCTTTAAAAAGCTCTCATCTTGAAATTTAGAATGTGGTAGTCATTCTGTTGCTGTCAAAATCCTTTCAAGAAAATGAAAATCAGTATAGTTTTTCAGTTAAGGTTTAAGGTAAATAATCAGAGTACTGGGATTTCATCAGGATATTGGAAGGAGAAAAAAAGAAGGAAAAAAATTGTTAAATGTATAAACAAGTTCCAGAAAAATGTATTTTATCTAATAAGGTGTATCCCAGGCAATAAATTTGTTATTTTACTTGCACTAAAGATCACCAAGAAAGAAAACAATCAATTTCTGTGAAAAGCTGAAAATATCTTTGGTATGAAACCATTTTTCCATGAGAGTAGTGCTGAATCATTTCAGGTTAGATAAATACATTGAATCTATTGATCTCAAATAGACTCAAACTCGGTACATTTTAGCAAGGAACGTATTTTAAATTTACTTCAGTATGTTAAGTATTGGAGAAAAATGTAGTTTACAAAAATAATTTTATTCATATGGTTTAAGGTCAAATTAAAATTTACTAGTAACTTTACATGGACAGGATTTTTTCCCCAAAGAAACATTTGACGAAAAAGACATGTAACCTTTTCAGGCTCTCCAGAAGAAAGACATTTTGCAAACGTTAAATAATAAAATTTTCTGGTCTTTATAACAGTTATAACATATTTCTAGCTTTTAAATTTCTTTGAAAGAGGAAGTTTTCATGCTTAGAAACATTTTCAGCATTTCAGCATTTAAATTCAGTTCCTATTAAATATTTACATTTAATGGCATTTTTTACTTTAAGTAAATTCAATTAATCGACATTCAGAAATTGTATTTATAATGTTGTATGATTTCATTAAAAGCAAGTGTTTCTATTTCATGTAGTGGTATTTATTTAGATTTGACAGTGAAATTAAGAGATTTTTACTTGTCCAATTAAGAAAGAGTGAAAAGTAGAAGTTTTACATTAGATTTTCATCCCAGTTACATTTGCACAGTTGAAGACATAATCCTCTTCTTCTGAACACTTTCTAAAAAATCAGTCCACTGCCTCCTTAGCAGATTTAATGCCTCATAATGTAGAATTCAGAAGGGGGAGGGAAGAAATTACCGTTATATTACTGTTATGCTCTTGGAAGCTGATCTAAATTATTGAACTTAATTCTTGCTAGTAAATTATCAGGAGTACCTAATTACTGCATCAATATACTATCCTACAGAGTGCTGTTTAAAAAGGAACTGCAGTAAAACTCTTTTTGGTAAGACCTTTTCAATTCTCAAAAGGCATTCATGGAAAGAAAAAGGTATTATATACGAGAAGGGCATATAGAAAGTTTTGTTATGAGCAACATTTCAATGTTCAAGAGCTTTATGAACCTCTTGAATTTCTTTTGATCAGGTTAGCATTTAAGCTGTATTTATTACTTTTTATAACATTAGTGGATACTGATACTATGGGGTGTCATCTATTTCTACTTCTCCTATCTTACAAACCAAGATCAATTTTACCAAATCCTGAATTGCACTTAGGAGAAAAGAAGAAATTTAGTATCTGGGATGATAAAGGTATTTAGTTCAGGCGCTATAATTAAACTTGAGCAGGTCACAGTATAATCAAAGAACCTTCCACAGACTCATAATATCAAAGATACTCTTGATATTCGCTAAAAAGATCTATCTCTTGATATTCACTAAAATGTGTTTCTCTTAGTAATACACATAGTAATATGCATCTGGTGTACACTGATATGAAGAATGGAATACAAAATATTCCAAAACAAAGTAAGTAAAACCTAGGTTCAAAAGCTGTAATGGAAGTGGTTCTCAGTATGCAGCTTCCATGAACAATAGAAAAGTGCCAGAGAGGAGGCCGTGATAGTCTTCCCAAGAAAGTAATTATGTTGACTAGAGAAGGGAGTGTTTTGGTTTTTTTTAATTAGATAGGGAAGGAGAACATGATTTTAACCTGAAAAAAATGCTTATGTTGGATGGAACAATAGTAAAAATCCCTTCTGAGTTGATTAACTTATCTTAGTGATGTTTAGATTAAAAAAAAAAAAGAAAAAAGCACAAGATATTTTATCATTTTATTTAAAGATTTCTACAGCTTATCTTTTATTTTTAAAATGGCAGAGGATACTAAGTAAAGTACATTTGTGTAAAATTTTTAGGTTCTAGTAAACTTGAATTTCACTAACTTAAAAGGATAAAAAAGATTTTAAGGGTGTCATTATGTTTATGGAAAGCAAAGAAAATAATCAGGAGAAAATAATTCGTACATTATTCCTATTGTACATACGTTGGATAAAAACAGAAGCAGAAATCTAGAGCAGATCCTATATGTGCTACTCTGAACTTTTCAATTCACCTTTTCCTTCGAAAATTGTTTACTTTAGTGCTGTTATAACCAAGATAATGTCGGTAGTGTAAGAGCATCTTTGTAATACTCTGTGCATTCAGGAAAAGGAAAAATTCAAATTTTTTACTGTTGCAACAGAGCACAGCCTAAGTAGATAATCTACTTTCATTTTAGCAGAGCTCATAATTCGTAATCCAGAATAATCACTTTCCATCAGAGGACGTTGTATTGCATTTTCCAATAAGATGGGAACTGATGGGACTCAAAAGTATTATTGCCAAAATCTTTTACAGTGTGCAGAATGGCTGACTTTCCTACTAGGAACAAGAACACAAAATCTTTCGCACAGGACATCAGTCTTTAGGTAGTGATAATCGGTCATTGCTGAGTTGGAATGAGTTTAAATTGGTCACCTAGAAATGGGCAGCTGCTTTTCCCATTTCTTGCTCTCTTGAGTATCTCAATGCATACAAAGGTTTAACATCTCTGTCCTGGGTCAGATGTACCAAAGAGTGATGATTTCAATATATGGATTAATTGGGCTCCTGGTAGATACAGTTGCAATGAGGGCAATGACTGAAATGTTATAGGAATAATCTGTAAAAGGCACTTTTATCAAATTATAGTAAATTTTTTTTTATTTGCTTGAGCTCTTGTTCAAGATATTCCTCAGAGATGTGTTGGAAGCTGAGAGACTTCTACAATAAAAGTGATATACTGTGAAACAACAGTTATTCTTCAGCTGCAGTCAAGATGGAAACTGTTCTGCGCTGTATTTTACATTGTGTTTTCTCTTTGTATCCTGACTTTGATTTTGTTTGCACCTTATATCGTAGGATCAGTTTGTCCCTAGAATTCTACTGAAACCTCTGATTATCCCCGATCATATGCTGAATTATACTGTGTATCCTTGGCAAAATTACTTATGCTTTGGCATATCGCCATTCCCTTGGGCACAGATTTTAGGAGACACGGCTTTCCTGTCTTTTGGGATAGGGTTCATCTTACCTAATTAGAGATGCTTTACTGGAGAATATAAATTAGGGTCCTTGTTTTTCAGTGATATTGGGAAGTGCAGTTCATCCTTCTTAGAAGATAGTTTGTTTTCTAAGTGTGAATAGTTATATCTGTGTTCAAGCCGTTGTATCTAATACCCAAAATATAATTAACTGTTCCAGCATTCTGGGTTGATGTACAGTCACAGAATTATTTCCAAGAGCTGTTGCTAGAAGTTAAGAAGTGTTGTCAGGATTATATTTCTTGGACAGAAAACTCACAGGACAAAACTAGTCACACATCCAAGCTGCTGTTTCAGGATTTGCAGTGCTCAGCATCAGAATAGGCTTGTAGAGCCTTATCCCATAATCATGAGCAGAAACTTTCCTTTTCACTGACAAATAGTGAGGTTTTTCTGGAATTGTCATATAGGAAGAGCTAAGGCTTTTGTAAGCACTTCACTTTAGTTCCTTTTGCAGTGATGCAATCATTCTTCGAGAACTGATTTATCAGGGACAGTGTATACCTAGCAGAAAAGGATTGTCCTGATTCAACAGGCACTGAAATCAAGTTTGTAGACTATGTTTAAACTTATGTTTTTAATGGAAAACGTCACCCACCATTTCCTCACTAGCAAATTTTTTTCCTTTCCAGTAGAAATGTCTATGGAATATGTGAGGTTGTAAATACAGAATAGGAATTAGTAATATCAAATCACTATCTACAAGCTTAGATTTATCTTAATATTATAGCTTTGATTTATTGAGAGCAGTGCTTTAGAACAAATGTTAGTTGTGAATAGCTAAAACATTGTTCTGGAAATATAATGAGGATGAAGTACAAAGAATTATCTCTTTTAATTACACAGTCAGTAGGACTAGTTTCCTTAGTTTAAAAATTATTAAGATAATACTAAGATAATACTAAGATAATACTAAGAGTACAGTGGAGTTCATGTATCTTACATTTACTCTTCATTATTCGTTATTGACCACTGTTCCTCATTCTTCTCTGTAGGTTTGTACAGAGATCCTAAATTAACTCACTACTCTTGAGTGATGATTTAGCTCTCTGATCTTGATAACAGTAAGCTTACTACATATCAGGAAATAAATCAGAATTCCATCAGGCTTAGTAGGAATGCTGAGAATCTTCCTGCTACCCATTATTTTACAATATGTTGAACAATATTTTGAAATAATGGTATGATATAGGGTCATCTTCTTGAGCATTTAATACAGTATAATTACTATATTATTATATGCAATTACTATGTTAGGCACTAGCACTCATAGTGTTCAGACTAAAGGTTTTGTTCAATTGTGCTCATATTTATAGTTTAGGTAGCTTTAATCCATTTTATGGAACATAGTTCTGATGAAAATTTTGGATATCAGAAGATCTAACTACAGTAGGTGCACTGGTATTTTTACTGTTCTGATTTATTGATCACTTTGAATCACACTGTAAACACTTGGATTCACAAAACTTTTCTTTCTACAGAAAAAAACTCCAGTTTTGCCATAAGAAACCCCTCCCACATGTGTTTAGACATTTAAAAGCCAGACTTGTGAAAATGAGTCCGTTCCTGTCAGGGAGAAAACCCCAGTGCTGGACCCTGTTTTGTTCATGATCCCAAGAGTGAAATTAAGGCACGAAAGAGGTCAAGTACCATAACTGATTAGTTGGTTTATTACAAAAAGACAATTATTATAAATGAAGTTATTCTAATAAAGGAGATAGCAATAGGACAGATAGATTGGAAAAAAGGTAGAAAATGAAGCAAGAATTTGGGGTGTAAAGAGAAAGAGTCACCACCATGAATCCAGCAGTGTCCTATGGATCTGTCATCAGAGGTGGTGGAAATCCGTCATGGTTTGTAGTCAGCATCGGTACAGGGTCCCCCAAGACTGCAGTAGTCGTTGGAGGTGGGTGTCCTTGTGGAGTTTCCTTCTGGAGTCGTGCTCTTGGCAATGGCTGCTTTTTGTGCTTACCTTTTCCTCCTTTTAATGAGCTGGGGGGAATACTTCTGTTCTTCATGTCAGGTATTACGCGTTCCTGGTGGACCAGTTTCCCTGGTCTTGGAGACAGCTCAGCTGCAGACAAGCTGCAGCAGTTCTTGGGATAGTGGGCAGCAATTCCTCATACCAATCCTCGAGATGATGGATGGAAGAATCTTATCTTAGCTCTTTCCCACACATTCCTCAGGCAATGGACAGTGGAATCCCATTTCAGCTCCTCACACCCTTCTCTCAGGCAACAGATACTGGAGTTTTATCTCAACTCCTCCCATCCATCTCTGAGACAAAAGAGAGGTGAAAGTCCATCTCAGCTTCTCATACCAATCTTTGAGTCAATGGTTTGGTAATATTCCTCTCAGTTTCTCATACCAGTCT
The DNA here is from genome assembly GCF_037157495.1 of Lathamus discolor. Lineage (NCBI taxonomy): Eukaryota > Metazoa > Chordata > Aves > Psittaciformes > Psittacidae > Lathamus > Lathamus discolor. The sequence goes on from NC_088909.1 coordinate 65,779,571, forward strand.
TTGAGACAATGGACAATGGAGTTTGATTTCAGATCAGTCTGTCAATTCCTCATCAGCATTGGAGCTATTTTTTTTTACAGGATTCCCGAAATCCTTCTTTTGGAAAAGAATAATTATAATTTCTTTTAAATAAATTATGGTTTTCATTAGAGTTGCCTTTCCTGACTTCTTTTGTTTGTAGATCAACTACTGTCTGAATTTCATTACATAGCAAACACACTCATTTCTGCCTGAAATTTTGCCCACACATTTCAGTCCTTCAGAAAGACTAATTTCTAAAAAATTCAGTAGTTCAGTCATCTTTCCATGATGAAAGCTGTTGACCACTAGAACAATTCTGAGGTAGGCTAGAACTATAGCTGTTATTGAAAACACTTATACCCATAATGAAAGAAGTAAATGTTGGAAATGGAACTGTTAACACTAACTCGGTGCTTAAATGTTTAATTTAAAGCTGTATCTTTAATAAGAGAAATATTGCCATGTATCTTTTAATGTTTTTGTAAAGAATTTGAATATTAGACATTATTATTAAATGTTTGGATTGTTAGTGTCTGTGTTTTTTCTTTAGTTTTTAGATATAAAACGGATTAAAAAAATCTTCTTACAGTTCCCTACTTCTACCATTCCTATTGTATCATCATGTTTGCAGTTCTTATGTTTTTCTCTTCTTATCTACCTCTTCTCCATTGTCCTGGGTTCCTCTGTAACAGTTATTTTTCTCCTTCTTAGTAGCTGGTGCAGTGCTATGTTTTGGCTTTAGTTTAAGTATAATTCTGGTAACACACTGATGTTTTAGTTGCTGCTGAGTAAGGGGTATTCCATACCACAGCACGTCACACCCAGTATATAAACTCGGGCTAGTTACCCGGAAGGCCTAGAACGCTTCTCGGGTTGGACTGCATATGAGTCAGTGCGTGGTGAGCAATCTTATTGTCCACCACTTGTGTTTATTGTTTCTTTCCCTTCCCTTTTTAGTTTTATATTCTCTCCTCTTATTATTCCCCTTATCATTATTATTAGTAGTAGTAGTTTTGTGTTATACATTAGTTATTGGACTGTTCTTATCTCAACTGATGGGGTTCACATTCTTTTGATTCACCTTCTCATCCTGCCAGGAATGTGGAGGATAAAGGGGGAAAGTGAGTGAGCGGCTGCTTGGTTCTGAGTTACCAGCTGGGCTTAAACCACAACATCCATAAACGCCCACTACACCCTGCCTAAAATAATACCACAAATACCAGAATAACCAAGAATACAATTAAGGGATTAATACTTTTCAGACTACTTGTACAATCTGTTTGTATTTTGTTGTGTCAAGATATTTGACATAATGTCTCCTCAAAAATTTCCAAAGGGAACCAGGTAGGCTTATCTTCTCTTTTTGCTTGGATAGTATTGTATCTGAACTTACACAGAGACCTTCTTCAAGATTTGTAGGAGCACCTTGTGAAAAAACAGTATTTATTCCCCTGATTCTACACTGATGTATATTTCCTTGAGCTAGAGAAATAAAAATTTTGCACCAAATTTTGCAATGAGTAAATTAACCATGTGTCAAGTTTATGAATGTGAAATTATAAAACTTTGCCTCCAAGACATTTTTGAGCATGGTAAGCTTTATATCTCTTAGTAGCCTACTTAAGCCTGTTCTTTACATGAATCCAGACAACAGCAGAACCAAACCAACCAACCAAAAGCAACTGATCAAAACAATAATAACAAAACAAAACCTCTTCCATTTGTTGGCAGTTAAGTTATTCTACCTATTATGTAACTGCCTTTTGCTATGTCTAGAAGCTGGCAAAAAGGAGGGAAGGTAAACTTTGCCTTACTCAGAATCTGGATATTCAGAAAATAAGTATTACTGAAATTGAATATCAGTACCGTTTCTTATTTCATTATTGTGACTAAATGGATTTTTAGGGATTCTAAAGAAATAAATCATACTTTAAAAATTTCCTTTGAAAAAAAAAACAACAACAAACCAAACCTGCTAATGTTACCTGCAGTTGTTAAACAATGGCCTTTATAAAAATAAGTTAAAAGAATGATTGAAATAATTTTGTTTCAGTTACTCTTGTCTTAATGAATGAATCTCAGCAGTTAAAATAGAGTGGGTAGATCACTGATAATGCTCAGTGATACCAATATTTTTCTTAATAATGTATTTTGAAAAGTTATCATAAAGTTACATGATAGTAAAGCTCTAGAAAGAGATGGTGTAGTCTGTCAAAAGCAATCATTGAAAATGCTATAACTAGCAGCATTATAGCTATATAAACATTCATATACATTATACTACATATAATGCAATATTTTATATAGTGATAAACTATTACATTTATATACTGTATTATAATGTATTCTATTGTGTATATATATATTAGACACCAGCCTATGGACTAATGTTAGGCGAGCAGTAAGAAAAAGGGTGAAGGTAAGATCTTGAAAAACATTAGTAGGATCTAGATGTAACATTTCCAGTTGTTTTTTTCCACTTGATTAAGTTCACAGTTCATTTACATAATTTAAAAATGTCACCTGACATTGTCAGTATGATACTGTGCTGATTTGTGAGCTCTCAGTTCCAAAGGCTAAACACAAGCAATTAAAGAAAATGGATAGTAGTATTGGTTGTTGCCTTTCTATTCTGTGTGTCTTTAGCTCAGCCACTACAAATTTACAGAAATTGCAAAAGCAGGGAACTGATTCTTGCTTCGCTGTTGATGGTTGAAAACTCGACTCTGTAGTAATGAAAAGAGATGCATTCTCCCCTATTTTTTTTTTTTTTTCCCTAAAGAAGGTGATAATTTTCAGCTCCTGCTTGTTGATTTGGTATTAACCTGCTCACCAGTTCACCAGTCAGATGAATCCAGTCAAAAAAAAAAAGGTGTAATGAAGGAATTTAGTCCAGTTGCATTTCACTGTGATGCATTGTGATTTTGATTAAGGATTCTTCTGTGATTAGATCAAGTCTCAGGCACTTCAGCTAGAAGTAGACAGTAGGTGAAGGGCTTTATGTTCATATGTAAGATTTATTATTCTTTCAATTGTGAAAAAATTCAACAATGGTTCCGTTGCCATCATTTTCATACTGTTTTGCAGATACCTAAAGTAATTCTAAGTCTGTCTTTATTCTCCAAAGATGCGAAGTTCTTTTGATGCAGTGAAGCTGGTAGCAGTTTACAAGACACATGCTGTATTGTAAAGTACATGAGATGGTCTATCATTTGCATTTTGTGAGCATGCAGTAACATGATGTGACCTCAAAACCTGAGCACCTAAACTGTGGATATTGAGGTGTTAAAAAAAACGTAAAACTCAGGCAGGTATTGGTGACTAGTTAATATATTTTATCTACTTTAGTTATCATTATACAAATGCAGATTTTATTTCTTAAAATTAGAAAGATAATAAATTTTATTTTATATATATTATTTATATGTCAGAGCATATTAATTAAATATAATTAAATTTTTCATTTTTTTCTTCCCTGTTTCTAAATGGCATTTGGGAATCAAGGGTCATAAATTCAAAATGAAAGTGGATTAATAATTAATTTTTATTTCAAGGAGGCTGTCAAAAAAAATGGGAACTTCATAGTACTGCTCTGGCTGCTTAGCTTGGAAAAGATAAATAGCATGATAACATATTTAAAAAGAAAAAAAAAAAAAAAGCAAAACAAAAACTAAAACCAAACAACCTGCATATGATTGTTCAGTTCTTGTGATATCTATACTTCATCTATCTTCAAACAGATTTTTCTGTAATACAAAGTGAAATTGCTCTGTTAACCTCTGATCTACTTCATGTGGTATCTGGAGAATTATCACAAGAGGTAGTGCCTCATATAAGTGATTTCATCAAGCGATGATATGCTTTGCATCTTGGAAGAATCAAACCCTTAATAAGCTGACATAAACTGAAAGAGTGTCTAATTATGCACTCTGCTCATGTCATTTCTAGTCTGCTGTACAAGAGACAAAAGGGAAGAGATCTTTCCTTTAAATCTGTGACAGTTAATATGACAGACTTTAAGCAGGCACAGCAAAATAGGTTATCTTTGAAAAGTAATTCTGAATCTCTTCAGTAGCTACTTAGTGAAAAATTATAAGCATATGGTGGGCTGATGCCAACCTTATGAAGTTTAACCATGACAACTGCAAGGTCCTGCACCTGGGTCAGAGCAATCACAGGCACAGCTAGAGGTTGGGCAGAGAAGAGATTCAGAGCAGGCCTGCAGAGAAGGACTTGGGGATGTTGGTTGATGAGAAACTGAACATGAGCCGGTAGTGTGCGCTCACAGCACAGAAAACCAACCGTATCCTGGGCTGCATCAAAAGGAGCGTGACCAACAGGTCAAAGGAGGTGATCCTGCCCCTCTACTCTGCTCTTGTGAGACCTCACCTGGAGTATTGTGTGCATTTCTGGTGTCCTCAACATAAAAAGGACAGGGAACTGTTGGAACAAGTCCAGAGGAGGGTCACGAGGATGATCAGGGGGCTGAAGCACCTTTAGTATGAAGACAGGCTGAGAAAGTTGGGTCTGTTCAGCCTGGAGAAGAGAAGTCTGCATGGAGATCTCACAGCAGCCTTCCAGTATCTGAAGGGGGCCTATAGGGATGCTGGGGAGGGACTCTGAGTTAGGGACTGTAGTGATAGGACAAGGCGTAATGGGTTAAAACTTAAACAGGGGAAGTTTAGATTGGATATAAGAAGAAATTCTTTCCTGTTAGGGTGGTGAGGCACTGGAGTGGGCTGCCCAGGGAAGTTGTGAATGCACCATCCCTGGCAGTGTTCAAAGCCAGGTTGGAGAGAGCTTTGGGTGGCATTGTTTAGTGAGGGGTGTCCCTGCCCATGGGATGGGGGTTGGAACTAGATGATCTTAAGGTCCTCTCCAGCCCTGTATGTGAAATTTTGAAAGTGTGTTCTCGAAAAACATGTTTTGGGTTTTTGTTTGTTTGTTTTGGGTTTTTTTGTTTGTTTTTTGTTTTGTTTTGTAATTAGACCAAACAATAGTATAACTTTTTTGTGTGAGAGAAAGATCACATACTTATGCAAAGCTAACATACCAGACTAAAAGTTAACTTAAGATATACTTTTAGCACAGGTAGAAAAAATATATTTGCAGTACCAAATTCATAAATAGAAACATGAAATAGTTAACAAATTCCTCTGTTCAGTTTCTAGACTTTTCAAATTTGTCCTTGGGATCTTGTATGTTACCTTGCCGTGTAATTTTTTTTTTTCAATAGACATTAAATAAACAAAACCAAACAAAAAAAATCAGTCCTAGATTATGGCTTAGATTTTGGTCTGGAGAATTTATAAGCACTTATATAATATATATATACACATTACAGTGAAACAGAAAAAAAAAATCTGGCAAAATGTACACAGAAGAAAAAAAAACCCAAGACAAAACCACCACCTTTCTCCCCAGAAAAAAACCCAAACAAAATATGCCTCCATCTTTCATATTAAATGACTGTCTATGGACTACTGCAGGACAAGAGCTTGAAGTTATGAGTGATTTATAAATATCAGCTAGGTCTTATGAGCAAAGGTGCAAATGGAGTGTTAGACTTATTAAGAAATTAGTAGAGAATGAGACAGAAAACCTAATTATCTCACAGGGTAAATATGTTTTTTGTTCATGTATTCAGTGATGACCTGATCACACATTTAAAAAAATGATCTAATAGAACTGGAAAAAATTCAGAGAATGATGATTTAAAAGATTAAAAGGGACAGTTGGTATGATAAAAATGACTGAGTAGACTGGGGTTCTTTGGCCTGTAAAGGAGAATATTAAATTTGGATGTGACCGAAATCTGTAAGCACAATGGCATGAAGAGACAATAAGTCAATTTTTCACAGCCTCTATGAGTACAGCAGAGCAGGAGTCATGTTCCCTGCTCATGACTCAACAAAACTCATTGTTTTGGGATGTTTGTTCTGAGTAGGCTGCTTAACCCTGTCCACTGGAGACTAAATGAGGGATGCATCTTACACTGTAGCATGCCTGACTATTCCTTGTATATAAGCACTCAGAAAAGAACTCTGATCATTGTAGAAGTATCTTTCTTGTGATGAAAATAATGGTCAGTATTGTCACTAAAATGAAAATATTTTGCATAGAAGTTCACATATATGTGGCATCAAACAAAAAAAATGCTTTGCCAGTTAAAATAATTAGGGATGCCTGCTATAACAGTATAAATATTCTATGTTTGATAATATTACCAAATATAGAAAATTTAGCTAGGTCTTTCATTCAGTGATTTGTACCAAGGGTTTATGTCGTATGGTAAACAAATTCTTGATAGTGAGTTCTGGTTGTTTGAGTAATGGATAATCACACTGTGGTATTTTCCATGGTTCTTATCTGTTTAGACAATATTTATCATAATGATATTATAATGTGTTTGAAGACAGATTTAGTTGTTTGCATCGAGTCTGCATTGCGCTTTGGTTAATAAGTGTTTTGTGGAGTTGTATTGAGTTTGCATTCCACTATGTCATATTCAGAAGGCAGATATTATTCAAGCTGAAGTCTTGTGTAGAAAATATCCAATATGGCAAACAAATTATTTAGTAAAGAACCTGTAACAACTTCTGTTTAGTAAGATCAGAAGATCACAGTCTTTAGAAAAAAGAGTGTATGTACTCCTGTTAGACCCTTATATCCAGAATAGTTATTATCTTCCTTGTAACAAAGAACTAAGATAGAAATAAATAAAATAAATAAATAAATAAATAAATATTTCACTGTCAGAATTATTTTAGTGTAGGATCTAATCTTTCGGAAACTGTGAGCTTTCCAATTTTGTTTGTGATGGTGACCCTTAGGAACATGAAGCATATTGCCTCTGATGATGTAGACACAAGAAACTGGAAACTTTCATAAGACTTTCATGAATACCAACAGGAAAAATAAGAGCTTGTAATGATAGCTTCTGTAAGACTAGAAAAATCTGCATGGTCTCAGGTCACTGATAATTGCAAGGCAATAATAAAAAAAAAAATATGTAAAAATGTAAATAAATTATGTACTTAATATAAATAAATTGCAAGGCAATAATAATCATAGTAATAATAATAATACATTTTAATCTGTTGTTGAAGGTAGAAGAATTATAATAAAGCACAGGACAGCTGTTTTTCGGGTTAAATCAAAACTTTCTTAATAAGTTGAGTCCACTAAAATGTTTAAATTTATTGTTAAAGATGGTTCAATCAAGTCAGCTAACCTCAGATTCATAGACAAATAGTTTTGATGTAGAGATATAGATGTCATTTGGCCACAGTAAAGTGAAAAATAGTCATGCAGCTTTTTAATGAATATTAAGATAACTCATATGTTTTAATATACTAATATATATTCAAATTACCAGGAACAGTAAGGAGCATGTATATTTACATGTTTGACATTACCTTAATTCCCATTTTTTCAGACCCATATTCTCAAAAATCTCACCAAAGGCACCTAGTTTGAAAGAATTTCTAAAAAATAAATAAAAACATAAAGCGCTTTCATTTTTTGTATAGTACTTGCTTGGCAATCATAAATTATTAAAAAAAAAAAATTGTTTATAATTTATACTTTTTTCTGCCTTTCAAAAAATAATCGAAAAGTATGCAGTTAGAATGTTAGTATGAAGTTAGACTTTATAAATAAGAAATTATAAAGAAATATTTTTTCTTTTTTTTTTTTTTTTTTTCTTAAATAGAATGTAGGCAGGCAAAAGCAAAATAAAAATAAAATAAAGAAAATAAAAAAAACCAAGCCTCCAAAGACATGGACCTTCTGAAAATATGAAGATGAGAAATAATTAAGACTCCCAAATTCTAGTTTGCTGGAGTGTAACAGTAACAAACATCTATGTTCTTAATTGGATTCAGTATCCATAGCTGATTTCCTCACAAACAGATTTTACTTAAGGAGGGCTAGAATGGTTGATTTATCTTTCATGTTTTCCTTAGTCTGGATAAAGCACATGGCATTATTGGTTTGTTATGGCACATTTTCCACACGTTTTGATTTTTTATCTAACATTTTCCTTTTTTTTTTCTAATTTTTGGAATGAAAAATTTTACTTTATAATTTTAACTGAAAATACTGTCCTCAAAAGAATAATTTCAGTATGTTGTCTTAGCCTTTTTTTCATGTGATGTCAGATCTTTGCCTTTTTAAAAAGCAGTCAATTCAAATGAAATCAGTGGAATTATGAAGTGATGTTATAGCTGAGCAAAACACTTACATGTTTGTTGGAATATTTAACATCCTGGATTTAACAAGTAGATTTATTTTATTTATTTATTTTTTTTTATACTCCCGAACCAGTATACCTTCAAAGGCTTCTGTTTGTCCTGCTTTCTGTCACTGACGATGCCTATAATTAATTTTCAGACTTAGTTTTGATCATCTATGGCAGGTTATTTTTAACATGGCAGGAGTTTCTCTAATGCAGTCTTATTTCAGGACTGCCAAGGAATGTGTCAATTGAAATAGATTTTTGGTGATACGGAGCACAGTTCCATTCATAACAACATGTATTTTTTCCCAAACTCTCCTGTGTTTTCCATAGTAAGAGTTGGGGGTCATATTTGAAGTACAGTTTACTTGTGCAGGACAATTTTTTTTTGTCTGAATATGTGTGTAGTTTATAGGCAATATACTCTAGCCTACTTGCCTGGCTGAAGATGAATAGTATGGGAATGAATTTCACATAATGCTGTAGAGCAAATCTTTGTCAGCATAAGAGTGGAGGTTTGTAAAGGCTGGAAGGAGAATCATGAGAAAAGCACCCTGAAGTGGTCAAGAAAAGCAAATCTGGTTATTATAACTGCGGTGTTTTCCCACGCTGAGACACTGACTGCCATCCAAACTGAAGATGTATTCGCATGACTCGGGGCAACCAGCAAGGATCTCTCTATGAGCAGCTCAAAGCTCTGAGATTTGTTTTCCTGCTTGCACAGCTCTGAAGAGTTTTCTACCAGTTTAGCTTTGCTAAGCTGGAGCTGAATTTTAGGTTTTTGGGCCACAGTTGGAGAAAATTACAGAAATTCCTGAAATCAAGTTAATCTTTAGATTTATAAAACTACTTGTAGGTTTTGCTATGTCGGTAGAAAAATTATGACTGAGACAAATGAGAAACTGATGATTGTGTTTTTTATTGTGGTCAGTTACTTCTGACAGAGACCTCAGAAAAAGATCAATGAGCTAATTTACTCCTTTGTGAATATGATTTAAAGGATGCTGTAAAGCTGTGGAACAGTCTTAAACATAACTGGAAATTTGAAGAGACATTCCATTCCTGAATTATGATCCTCAATCCAGTAAAGTCTAGAAAGTGCTTACTAAGAATATAAGCTGCCAGCAGACTTCATAGGATTCCCTGGTCACAGGAGCAGCCTGGAATAAAGAGCATGTCTTAAAAGTTAGGCAGCAGCCTAATGCTCTGTGGCTGCAACCTGAGCTGGGAGCAGCTGCTGGGGATAGAGGGGTCTGTCTCTAGAAGAAACCTTGCTAAAACCTTCTTTATTTTTGTCTTTAATGTAACATGGAGTAGCTCTGTAGTATAACAGCAGCTTACCTCAGTTGTGCAAGGAAACTGGCTACAAATGTCATTAAAGATTACTACAAAACCTAGTAAGATTCTATAGAGTTTTTATTATTTTTTTAAGTTAGCACTTAAAGATGTTCTCAACATTCTGCACACAGTAAGTTTCAGTGGGGATTTCATGGGGTATCACAAAAACAGAACCAAGAGTTTGGTCTGACTGTTAAAGCGCTGGCTATACCAGTCAATTATAAGATCCTTTACAAGGCAATGGGTATTTTCTCTAATATAAAATGACTCAAAAATATATATATTGATTTGTTAAAACTATTTTGGTAATAAAGTACTATATTTCCATGTTTTATGATACTCTTAGGCCACTGTAGTGTTATGCATATGTGCATGCATAGATATGCACAGATAGAGACAGACACTTGCTGAAGAACTTCCTCTCTATATCTTCAGCAGCTAAAAGCTGCTAAAGCCACCTCAAACCTTAGGAGCAAGTATCAGATAGAAAGACTTGATTTATCCCTGTAATACCATGGTAAGGAGTGATTATCTGGGGGCACTGGTTATCAAGGTTGCCAGAAGTAAAGGAAGACATAAGTAGAGATCATGTTGAATTAACTCTACAAGGATTTTTTTTTTTATTTTCTCTTTTATTGCACATTCAAATTTCTAAATTCCGTCTGAAATAAAAATTCTTTTTTTATTTATTTATTGTTGTCAAAACACCCAGTCATGCCAACAACAAAAACAATACAGCACAGAATCTCATGGAAGGTCAAATGCTTGTGTGTCATGTTCATTTATCAGCTTCAGTCATCCCAGATCCTAATTATGGTCCTAGATTTTATTTATTTTTTTTAATTATGTGTGGCAGAATAATTTTCTTCTCAATTTCCTTTCCTTGTCTTCTGTGTCTTTGGCAAGATGAGTAAGACTCCTGGTTTACAGTCCTGTGTGGGCTAAAAACTGATCAGTACATAGACTTCCAATGTCTAGAATGACCTTCCTTCTATACGAGATGCTAATTTAAATCTCTTTCTTTACCAACTAATCAGAAAAGACCAGGGAGACTGGAAAGCAGAATGATCACATAAGCCTTTTTAGATATGACGGAGGTCTGAAGAAGTCTTGAGCATTATTAGCAATTATTGCTCTAGTAAGATTTGCCGTAGGATAAGACTTCATACAGACCTAATGAGAGATAAAACTTCAGAGACTTAATAACGAACTGAGTACATGTACTGAAAACAGAGTCTGAAAAATTCAAAGTTAATTATTTTTTAGTTCTGAGTTTCAGTTAATAATATTTTAGAATAAATAAATACTAAAATACTGGCACACATATATCCTAAGGAAGCACGCTTTTTAAACTATGATATATAGCTAAAAATAACAAAAGTATTGTAAAAACTTGTTTTAAGAGTTACACAAAGAAATTACTTGATACCTACTAAACTAATGTTTGTGATGAAGTCCTATCCATCCGTTACTGTATTGAGTGCTTCTTGCCTATGTTTTTTGTTTTATTTTTTCTATTTCTTTTGTTTGTTTGTTTGTTTGTTTGTTTTTTGTTTTGGATTTTTTTTACTGTTGTTGGTTTTGTGGTTGCTTTTTGTATGTTCGACTGTTTGATGGGGGTTTTTTTCCCAATGTGTGTTTATTGCAAACATTAACTTTATTTTATTTTATTTTAAAGAGAAATTATTTTAAAGACATTTACCAAATTATGTGATAGTATTTATAAATATATATATTTGCTTTATGATATGAAAAAAATTACAAAGTATGATATTTATTAATATTTTAAATACAACATGAATGCCATTTTCAGTTTAAAAGTATTGGAAGTCTTTTAGTCACTCTATGTTATATGAAAATAATTTGAAATGTAGCTTGATGGCTGAAGAATGATTTCCATATTCTGACGGATCTAAAAATAAGTACAATTGATATTAAATTGTTGAGTCCTTTTTCTGTACTTATTTTGACATCACTTATGATTGCCAAGATGTTAATTGTCCAAGCGGAAGCAATCTCCTTTTATAATTAGCTTGATCCTTGATTTATTCAATGATGACAAAGGTTTTTGCCTATTATAAAGACCAGACAGTAGTACAGAATGAAATCAGTATTAGTTCCATCCAAAATTTGACTGTCATATGTAAAAGAAAAAAAAAAAAGATATCTAATGTAGCTGACATGGAGTAGGAACTCACCAATTTTTAAAATAAATTAGATATCAAGACTTGGAAACTTGAGAGTCTTGAGAACAACTGAGTTGCCTTCTATGTCCACTTGCAACTGCTTTGAGTGGTTCAGTATTACAGAGACTGAAAGAAGTAATGAAGTATTTTCTTTTCCCAGACTTCTCTCCCTACTATTTGTAAAACACACTGGTGAATTAGTCTTTAGTTGTAAAGTTAATTAGATTCATAGAATCATAGAATGCCAGGTTGGAAGGAATCTCAAGGATTACCTGGTCCAACCTTTATTGGCAAAGCATGACCTAGACTAGATGTCCCAGCATCCAGTCCAACTGAATTTTAAAAGTGTCCAACACTAGGAAGTTCACTACTTCCCTGGGGAGATTATTCCAATTACTGATGATTGGTCTCACAGTGAAAATTTTTCCTCAAGTGGAATGTCCCTGGGATTAACCTGTGCCCATTATCCCTTTTCTTTTCCATGTAACTCCTTGAAAAAAGGGAGTTTCCATCTCCTTTGTAGGCCATCCTTTAAATACTGGAGCATACTGATAAGGTCTTTCCTGAGACTTCTTTTCTCAAGGCTGAACAAACCCCTTTCTCTCAGCATTTCTTTATATGGCAGGCTTCCCAGCCCTCTGATCATCTTAGTGGCTCTTCTTTGGACCCTCTCCAGCCTGCCCACATCTTTTTTATATCGTGGAGACCAAAACTGAACAAAATAATCAAGTCTATTCATGGTATGATTCATGTGATTCATCGAATCATATTCATAATATATTGCATTACTATCAGAAGTTTCCTTTTAATTTTTGAGTTCTTGGTACTCAAAGGTAATCATTCCTATTTGCATTGATGAACTGTAGTCAGGCAACTTCTTGCCTCATCTTTGTCTTGATTTATTTCCAGATTTGGGTCTTCTTTAGGAAAGAGTCGAGTTTCATTTCTATCTATACACATACTGAAATTCAGTGATCAAATGCAAAGAATAATCTTAAATACTTGCTGTCCATAACAGTGAAATATGAATTGAACTGGATGTGCTTAATATCAATTGTAACTAAAAAAAAAAACCAACAAAAACACCAAAAAAAAAACCCCAAACAAAACCAAGAATGGTGCTTAGTAGGTTTAATTACTTTTGTGTGATTAACATGTATTTTTAACATAGATTAACAATACGTTCGCTAATGTGCACCTCTGCAACTTTGTGTTTCCTTTACTGAGATGAGGAATAATTTTCAGACCAATTTTGGTGTTTGTTACATGAATCACATGATGACTGGGTTTGTGGGTTTTTTCAAGAACTTCTACAGGAGATAAAAACCAAAAAAGGATACTAAAATCAGGTTTAGATTTGTATTTGAATTCCTTCAAGTTCTCAGCCAATTAGATCTCTGTTTGAATGCATTTCAGAAGCATTTCAGAATCAGTTTATCTGTTTAAATGCATTCTTTTCTCCGGGTATATGAGACTAATTCTTTGTTGGCATCTACACTGCAATTAGGTTTTTGAAGACACATGAAGTAGGTAGGAATGATTAGCAAACTAAATTTATCCACTTGTGATAGCTTTATTTATATCCACTCAACAGCACCAAAAGCCAGTGTAAAGATGTTACAGTATAAAGCGAGATCCATTAGGCTGAAATATTTCAAAAAGTCTAAGACAGTACAAACTAACCTGCGTCATACACTTTCCTAGGGACTACTTCAGCTTTGTGTCTAAAAATCATCAAAAATTGCTATTAAAATAATCTTGAAATAAAATTTCTTGTGTCACAAATATATAGTCAAAGAAATAACATTCTTACTGTCAAGATTCTTGTAGAAGTGAAGAGGATTTTATAGAGCTTTAAACTCCATGAGCAATGGCTACATTAAAAAAATACAGAATAAAAAAGCAGATTTTTTTCTACTTATTGTGTTCTTATTCTACCCTATAGAAAGCTATGAGATGACATCCATCCCCAGTTTGGATTTAAAGAATGGGTCTAGAAGCAGTTTCAGTGCATGTGGAATGGTACTGTCTCTTTTAGAAAATCAATTCCCACATGGTCAGTTTAGAATATTGAAATTAATGAAATTAAAATCAATATCAAGACTACAAAGAACAACAACAAAAAAAATTAGCTGGAGAGATGTGACCACCATGTACCAGTAGTCATTTGATCACAATTTCCAGTTTAGCAATGCACAAATGACTCTCACTGCCTCTCATCTTCCAAGCTTTGTCATAAATGTTAGACATAAAATATATTATTCTGAAAATTATTATAATAGAAGCTGACAACACTTGTACTTCATCAGAGTAATGCTCTGTGGCATTGATTTTGTCTAACAAACATGTTGCTGGCACATGAGCCTCCCCGAAGGGACACCATGTTAAGCAAGTGAAAAGGGAATTTGGTGGTTCTTTCGTTTAATATGCTTGTTAGAGCAGTAGTGTGCTAGTAAGCACATTAGCTATTAAACGTAGTTAAGTATCGCATACTGTGGATTTTCTTTGCTTCTTTTTCCAAAAAATTACTTTTCTGTTTAATATGGTCTGATACTTGGTGGCGGTGTTTTTGCTTTGTTCTGAGTTTATCCTAAGTGCATCATGTGAGATAAAGATATTAAAATACTAGTGTTAAGTCTAAAAAGAAATATCATTGCAACTAATAGTACTAAACCTTTCAATCTTCACTGAAGCCTGAATTGAAAATGTTTGTTGTGGTTTGACCCCAGCTGGCAACTAAGCACCGCACAGCCCCCTAAAGTGGGATGAGAGTGAGAATCAGAAGTGTAGAAGTGAGAAAATTCATGGGTTGAGATAAAGACAGACTAGTAAGTCAAGCAAAAAATGCACACACAAGCAAAACACAATAAGGAATTCATCAGGTTTCCCATGGGCAGCCATTTCCAGGAAAGCAGGGCTCCATCACGCATATGGTTACTTGGAAAGACAAACAACATCACTCTGAATGTTCCTCTTTCCTTCTTCTTCCCCTGCTTCATATACTGAGCATGACATTAGATGATATGGAATATCCTTTTGATTGGTTGGGGTCAGGTGTCCTGGCTGTGTCCCGTAACAGCTTCTTGTGTACCCCAAGGTTACTCATTGATGGGGTGGTGTGAGGAGCAGAAAAGGCCTTGATTCTGTGTAAGCACTGCTTGGCAGTAACTCAAACATTCCTGAATTATCAACACTGTTTTCAGCACAAATACAAAACACAGCCCCATATAAGTTACAATGATGAAAATTAACTCTCTGCTAGTTGAAACTAGTGCACTCTTCCAGCTACTTTCAGATCTTTTCTGAAACTTAGAAAATTCTTTTCTTCTCCCCCCTCCACCTCCAAATAAATAATATTCTTTGAATCTCTTCTGCTAAAATAGGTTACAGCAAGACAATTTCTGGAAGGCAAGTTACTTTTTGCTAAGGTATATACCATTTTATTCCACAGGTGTAGAGTGCTTTCTTTTGAAAACCTTTCCTTGATTTGTTTAATTCAAATTTCTACACCTCTTTTCTGTTGCTCTGCATTTCTGTCTAGGCTCCAAGAAGAACTACGATGAAGCTATCTCTTGCTTTTGCCATCTTCAGTGCTGATAGAGGATTTCTATTTAGTACTAACAGCTCAATGCTTTGCATTACTTTAACTGCTTGTCTTTTCTTTTGAAGACAGAACTTTATTTTCTGTCCTCATGTATAGCAAAGTTCTTCTCTTATAAGTGGAACGTGACATTTTTCTATATCTCTGTCTCTTGTTCTTACACTGCAGTTGTTTTTAAGCACCATGTTCAATAAGTTGAATACACGTTCCCCAGTTATTTGTATTCCAGAGTCTTAATAGGCTACAACACACGTTAAAGTTATCAATTAAATCAGTGATGAAGTACGAACCTTATTGAAATGCTTCCATCTGTTTCTCATAAATGCAAAAACAATAATTCCATAGAACAAACATGACAGGAAGTAAATCACAGAATCATAGAATATGAAATGTTTTGTTTCACTCAGTAGTCTTTCTTTATTCATAATTAGAAGGAAGTTACACTCTCCTGATACATAACTTGCACTGTTTTTTATCCTCCAAGAAGTAAATAGTAATGCTTTCAACTTGACAATTTTATAATTTCCAATACAAGATATGAAGACAATGAAGGTAGCTCAAAATGCATGTTTAATTTTTTTCTCTGAAAGCATGAAATCAAGAAGTCTGTGGTTTTGTTTTTTTTTTGGTTTTGTTTGTTTGGTTTTTTTGTGGGGTTTTTTTTTTGGTGTTTTTTTTTACTTGGGAATAAATATAGACAATCAAAATAATCACACAATCAGTTGACTCCAGGACCCAGGTTTTTCATCTGAACACCAAATGCTTCATGTATCAGTCTAACCATATTTTTAATCCCAAAGTGATTTGGTCTTCCTACTTACAGCACAGAAGACAGAGGACTTGTGAAGTTGAAAGCCTTGCATGGATAAAAGTAAATCATCTGAAAACAGAAAATCTATTGAAAAATAATACATATTGAAGTTACATGGGTGGAATAAGATGGTATTCATCTGCTTAATACCTTGTATTTGCTTACACATGGCAAGTGATAAGTTTTAACCTTTTTTTAATTAATTTTTAATTTAATTTTTTAATTTAATTTTTTTTAATTTTTTTTATTTGAATGGTCAATTCAGTACGTGTAGCAGTTAGGTAAAGCTCTGATTTCACTTTGCCTGAAGTTTCTATGCACGTCATAGAATCATAGAATAGTTAGGGTTGGAAAGGACCTTAAGATCATCTAGTTCCAATCCCCCTCCCATGGGCAGGGACACCTCACACTGAACCATGTCACCCAAGGCTCTGTCCAGCCTGGCCTTGAGCACCACCAGGTATAGAGCATTCACAGCTTCCATGGGCAGCCCATTCCAGTGCCTCACCACCCTCACAGTAAAGAACTTCCTCCTTATATTCAATCTAAACTTCCCCTGTTTAAGTGTTAAACTGTTACCCCTTGTCCTATCACTACAGTCCCTAATGAAGAGTCCATTCCCTGCATACCTACAGCCCCCCTTCAGATACTAGAAGGCTGCTATGAGGTCTCCATGCAGCCTTCTCTTCTCCAGGCTGAACAGACCCAACTTCCTCAGGCTATCTTCATAGGGGAGGTGCTCCAGTCCCCTGATCATCCTCGTGGCCCTCCTCTGGACTTGTTCCAACAGTTCCATCTCCTTTTTATGTTGAGGACACCAGAACTGCACACAATACTGCAGGTGAGGTCTCACAAGAGCAGAATAGAGGGGCAGGATCACCTCCTTTGACCTGGTGGTCATGCTCCTTTTGATGTAGCCCAGGATACAGTTGTCTTTCTGGGCTGTGAGTGCACACTGAAGCTGGCTCATGTTCATTTTCTCATCAGCAAACACCCCAAAGTCCTTCTCCACAGGGCTCTTCTGAATCTCTTCTCTGCCCAACCTAGCTGTGCCTGTGGTTGCTCTGACCCAGGTGTAGGACCTTGCACTTGTCATGATTAAACTTCATAAGGTTGGCATCAGCCCACCTGACAAGCGTGTCAAAGCCCCTCTGGATGGCATTCCTTCCCTCCAGCATATCAACTGAAACACACAGCTTGGTGTCATTGGCAAACTTGCTGAAGGCGCACTCAATCCCACTGTCCATGTCAGCGACAAAGATGTTGAACAAGGCCAGTGCCAACACTGATCCCTGAGGAACAACACTCGTTGCTGGTCTGCAAGTGGACATTGGGCCATTGACCACAACCCTTTGCATGTTGCCGTGCAGCCAGTTCTTTATCCACTGAGTGGTCCATCTATGAAATTGATGTCTCTCCAATTTAGAGACAAGGATGTTGTGTGGGACAGTGTTGAATTCTTTGCATAAGTCCAGGTGGATGATGTCAACTGCTCTACCCCTGTCCATCAGTTGCATAGCCTCGTCATAGAAGGCCATCAAATTGGTCAGGCAGGATTTCCCCTTAGTGAAGCCATGCTGTCTGTCACCAAGCACCTTGTTGTTTTTCATGTCCCTTAGCATGCCTTCCAGGAGCATCTGCTCCAAGATTTTGCCAGGCTCAGAGAGACTGACTGGTCTGTAGTTTCCTGGGTAATCCATTTTCCTCTTCTTGAAAATGGGGATTATATTTCAGGAACATCACCTGACTGCCATGATTTTTCAAATATGATGGGCATTTTTCAAATATGATGGACAATTTTTTTTTTATTTTTCATGCCTCTTCACTTCTACTGCTTTGCAAAAAGGAAAATCGTTGAAATGATGTAGAAGCAAACAAAAACATGCTAACATTTAATTTATTTTCAAATAAATTAAGTGTAACATTGCATGAACTATTTAGCTTTTATAAAAAATTCCTATTCCTCATCTACATTCTCAGTATTGAACTGCCACAACTTCATCTTTAAATGTCATACGAATCAATGAAGATTTTCGTTAGATTACACTTATATTTGTTTGAAAAGATTCCAACAATGAAAATGATGAAACTGCACAGGTTCTTAAGATGGTCTGGAACCAGATCCTTTCCTACAGCAGGCCTAAGGGTCTTCATTCTCACAGTCGCTGCGTCTGCCTTCCAAGACTTGGTTGTTGTGGTCAGAGGATTTGCCAGTGAAGACTGAGGCAAAGAAGTCATTAAGAACCTCAGCCTTCTCCAAATCCAGGGTAGCCAGTTCTCCTAATAGCTTCCAGAGAGGGCCTACATTGTCACTAGTCTGTCTTGTTAACAACATGCCTATAGAAGCCTTTCCTGTTATTTCTGACATCTCTGGCTAGACTCAATTCTAACTGGGCCTTAGCTTTCCTAAGCTGGACCCTAGCTTCCTGGACAACATCCCTGTATTCTTCACAGGCCGCCTGTCCTTGCTTCCACCTTTTATAAGCCTTTTTTTTCTTTTGAATTTTCCTCAGCAGCTCCTTACCCATCCAAGGAGGTCTCCTGGCCCTGCTGCCGCACTTCCTTCTAGTTGGGATGCAACACTCCTGAGCTTGCAGTAGGTGATCCCTGAATATCAACCAACAGTCTTGGACCCCCCTGCCCTCCATGGCTATATCCCATGGAACCTTACTAAGCAGGTTCCTGAAGAGGCCAGAGTCTGCTCTGCCGAAGTCCAGGGTAGTGAGCTTGCTGCACGCTCTTCTCATTGCCCTGAGGATCTTGAATTCAACCACCTCATGATCTCTGCAACCAAAGCTGCCCCAGAGCGTCACATTTCCAACCAGCCCTTCTCTGTTGGTGAGCACGAGGTCAAGCATGGCACCTCTCCTTGTTGGCTCCTCTATTAGTTGCAGAAGGAAGTTGTCTTCCACACAATCGAGGAACCTCCTGGATTTCTTGTGCCAGGCTGTACCGTCACTCCAACAGATATCAGGATGGTTGAAGTCCCCCATGAGAACAAGGGCCTGTGAGCGTGAGGCTGTTCCTATCTGTCCATAGACTGCTTCGTCCACAGATTCTTCTTGATCAAGCAGTCTGTAACAAATCTGCACAGTAATGTCTCCCATCGCTGTTGTCCCTTTAATCCCGACCCACAAACTCTGTTGACTGCTCACCTGTCCACAGAGTTCCACACTCCCCAACCTGTGCCTAACATAAACAGCAACTCCCCTTCCCTGTCTGCCAGGCCTGTCCTTTCTAAAGAGCCTGTAACCTTCCATTCCAACACTCCAGTCATAGGAGCCATCCCACCATGTTTCTGTGATGCCTATTATATCATACCCCCATAGATGTGCACACATCTCTAATTCCTCTTGTTTGTTCCCCATGCTACGGGCGTTTGTATAGAGGCAAAAAAAGTCTTTTAAGTAGTCTTAGTCTATTTCAATACAGGTGTATAATCACAGAACAAGAGTTGTCAACTAGAAGTTTTATTAACTTAAAAAATAATTAGTGAATGTCATCAGAAGACATAAATTTGGGTGGTTATCCTGTTGTCCCATTTATTTTCAGTGTGGCTACTATTAATATTGATGTTTCTTAAAACCCAAACTTCTGTTCTCCAAATGTTCTTAATAGGACATATTTCACATATAGGTTATAATTTTTTCTAGTCCCTGGTAACTAATTCTGAATGCAGCTTTAATATATATTTGATGACCGTTTCTGATAAAACTTAATAAAAAATTAGCATAAGTATACAGAATTAGTATACAGAAAGGTCTTTGAGATATTGTTTACTGTCCGGCTGAAAAGCTTAATCTCTTTAGTGAGTTTCTCTGGGGTTTAATTTTATAATATCTTTCAAAAGAATAAAGAAATGACATAGATACTAATTGCTTTTGAATTTTTTTTAACCAGAATGGCAATCACTATATCAAAAGTAACATTATAATTTGCCACCTAAAGTTTTTGTGAGATGGGTGAAATATTTGAGTAATTTGAAAGTTGTAACAACTTGAGAAACTGACTATTATTATGTTAATTTGGTGTGTTATACACTGAGTCCATAATGATGAGCTACAGAAGAATTAGTATATAGGGAATTTCTCTAAAGTCAGAAATGGTGAGAATTCATATGCGAAAAAACACAGAAATAAATTCAGTAGGAGGCTTTGAACTCTTTTCCTGTTTATGACCATTAGGACATAAAATCTGGAGAGTATTTGCTCTGCCATTTCTGTGTTGCATAGCTAATGAGGTTTCCTTCTTTTTTTTCTGGTCAGTTAATTTTTTTTTCAAAGCAAAATGGGAAATTGTATGCAAAGGAACGTTATACTGTAATATTAAGACAGTTCTTTTATATTGCTTTGAGCAAACAGGATTCCCACATACTGTTTTGACATTTCAGTAGACATACTGCTCTTGCATCATAGCTACTTTTGTTATAAATTGCCTGAAATTTCTTTATTTTTTATTTCTTTCTGGTAGTGTCTGTGCTATGCTATGTGCAATGGAAGCATAATAATGAATCCTCATTCCCACTTAAATTTCATACAATGAGAAATACACCAACATCCCAAAGTTTACAACTTTTACCAAGTAAATATGTGCAAGAAACAGGTTAAATAATTTACTGCTCTTTTAAAACATTTCATAACATTATGAAGCTTATTATTTCTAAGTGTGGAAGTCTATTTGATTTGATGCTCAACATTAACTAACTTTATTAAAAACTCTTTTTTTTTTTTTTTTCACCCAGAACAGTAAATCACAGTAGTGGTTGAACTTCAGACTTATTTGAAACTAAAAAAGGACAGTTACACTGTTGTCTGGATTAAAAATTCAGTGTTTTAATATTTTAAAGATTGTTTCAAATGGGTTTATCAAAAAAGAAAAGAAAAAAGTACAAAAGAAAAAAAAGGAAAGGAAAAAAATGAAAATAAATTGGCATTTTATTAAAAACTACTTTAGTTATTGTCTTAAGAGACCACCATAGTTACCTTTAGAATACCAGAATACAAATTTATGGACTACAGTTCCATATTTTGTACAAATATATGTGTATTAAGAGATAAACAGCTGATCTTTGCAAGTCATTGAAGGCACTGTTTAAAATGACAGTAATATTGCTATGAAACATCCACATTTTCAATTTCCAGGGGATATTTTGAGGTACATATACTTAGGTCTTTATTAATAAATAAAGCATAGTAGTTTCATAATTACATATTGGGAATTAATAAAGAAGAATTGTTATGACAGTTTTTAAGGGAGGATTAACAGATCTCAGCGTAGTGCCCAATTGTGTTAATACAAGGGCTCCCTCCAATGGCGATAAGTTACTTCACATACAGTTTATTGCTACATATGGATGAGTGAAACAGGAACTAAAGTAAATGGAAGAGTTCAAAAAGTAGTTGTCTCTGGTGGTTTACATTAAGATATTTTTAATGTATTCATTGGTCTCTACACCATGGCATCTAGATAGCTAGATAATAAAGTACCTTTTCATTTTAGATCTTCTGAACATAAAAAATAAAAATAAAAAAAATAAAAAAGAGACACTGTTTTTATTAACCACACTTCCAGATAAGCATGGCTGAGTGGTGATAAACTTTACTGGCTATCAATAGCCATTTAAGGGTCCTGGATTCATACCCTGTGCATGTAACTCTGCAATGCTGTGGAGTAAATGGGGTATCCAAATGCTACTGCTGAAAAAAAAAAAAAGGACAAAAATCACAAACATTTGTTGTTAGATTTTTTTTTATTTTTTAGATATTAAACTCTTCCTTTTCTATATTAATATGAAAATTAACTTTCAAATTTTATTTCTCAAAAAGCAAGCTAACAAGCAAAACAGAGCAACCAAGCAGCAAATCATAAAGTGCCATCTCATTCTACCCTCTCTTTCTTCTGGAGCTGTTCTTTTATGTAAAGATATTTTAATATTCAACTCACACAGTGAAATGTAAACAAAAAAAGAGAATGAAACATGACGCAATAGCTCAGTGAATAAAACAAACACTTAATATGAAAAAATACCATACATAGACTGAAGGAATATTGGTAATTTCTCCCAGTATCCTGTTTCTAACTGATAGTGCTGGAAAGCTTTAAGAACAGCATAAGGATTTACTGAATACTCACCAGCTGTGGTCTCTAAGCCAGATGTGATTCATGGCTTACTACTTGCAGGAAGAGAAATAGGTAAAGATGATATATGTCGTACATAACTATACCACCATCATCAGTAAGACACACCAGAAAATCCAAATAATTTAAAGATTAGGATTGAAATAAAAAGTCTGAAGAGAAAAGATAGACACAGAATTGTTACAGACAAAAACCCCAGCATTTTAGGCAAAGGAAAATACTGAAACCGGAATATTTCATATGATGAAACATCAACTTAATACCCAGAGAATATATCTCTAGGGGTGGTTTGTGTGTAAAGTTCTTGGTACACTGTCTTGCATTGCATTGGAGATGTTAACACTGTTAGTCTACACAAGATCAAGGAGGTGGACCTGGAGGTTTGAGCATCACGGAGGATTCTGTTGGGATTTCAGTCTGGTATCATATTATGAAGTCTGTTTTTTTTACTCCCACCACCTCAGAAAAAGTCTACACAAATGTTCCATTTTATAATGTGAAACCAAATATCACAGAATGACAAAATGGTTGAGCCTGTATCCATCTTCTAAATGTCCTTCTTGTAAGTATTTAGACACATTGATAATATTTCCCCTGAGTCTTCTCTTCTTGTTGGGTCCGGTGGACCTGGTACATCTTCAGGTTCCTTAGATGACTTCAAGCCTGATCTTCTTCTACAGCAGGTGGTTCTTCGTTCTCCCAATACCTGCCTTTGCCTTGTGCAACCTGGGATGTGTGACTGGAGCTTTTGCTGGGAAAGACCAAGACAAGAAAACAGTTGAGTACCTCAACCTTCCTCGTCTCCTGGGTGACCAGGTCTCCTGTTTTCCTTCTTTAGGAGCCCACATATTTTCTTGTCTTCCTTTTATCCCAAACGTACCTATAAAAGTTCTTCTTGTTGTCTTTGTCACATTGACACTTATGACGCACTGCTGACTCAAGTTTAGTTTGGAAACTTCGTTTTTCCCTGTGTTGAATGCCATGAGTTTCCTGTTGGTCCATTTTTCCAGCTTGTTGAGGAAAGCAGTGCAACACCGGTGTATCAGGCACTCCTCCAGGTTCTGATGTCACCAGGAAACTTTTAAAAGGTGTGTTCTGTCCCGTTATCTAGATCATTCATCAAGAAGTTAAACAGGATTGGATCCAGTATTGAACCCTGATGTACACTGCTCATTAATGGGCTCTGCCTAGATTTTGTGCTACTGATCACCACCCTCTGGGGCCAGCTGTTCAGCCAGTTTCTAAGTATGGCTGAATTAAAATCACAAATGGAGTCTACGTTTCTACTATACATGTGTACAACAGCCAAGTGTTTCTTTTGCATCGTGTCAGAGTAACAAGTAACTTTTATAGCTACAAGGATAGAAAACTCTGTCTGATAGCCCCATAGTTCTTTCATACATTCTATTTAGGTATTCAGTTCTGGCTTTGCATCACTGTCAGGATGTAAAAAAAAAAACTCTGTAAAAAAGTTACAGATGAGAAACTATATAAGAAGGATGGCACTAAAAGTGGTAAGCAGCTTGTCCATCTGATTGCTTGGTCATTTTTTTTTTACACTGGATTAACATGTTAAAAATTATTTGGATCGTATTATCTCAATACTAATGTTTCTTAGCATTAACATTGTTAGACTTTGTTACAGAAATTAAATTGTTGATGGGAAGTCTAGCATGAAGAATCTACAGAGATGTTTCCAATGAAGAAGTAGTTTTGGAATTTCATCTTTTACTTATATTGAAGCTTGTGGTAGTCACCTTAGAATAAAAAGTACAAGGACAACAATCATCCTGCTTCCACATTACCACTGCCAAAGAGAAATTGAGGTGATTTAAGTCCAGGAGGTGAGAGATACTGTTTTACATAGGTGTTTGACCACCTATTTTACAATATTCCAAACATTCTTTACTGTGAGGTGTCCCTGCCCATGGCAGGGGTTTGAAACTAGGTGATCATAAGGTCCTTTCCAACTCTGACTATTCTATGATTCTATGATTTTACTTCTTTTCAGAATGTTTCTATTAGAGAATTGGTGATAATGACAACTTTTTTTCAGTGTTTTGACATTTATAGAGGTCTCATTTATTTTAGAAGTACTTGTTTTCCTGTTCCTTCTGCTCTATAAAATGTGTTTGCAAATGTGTTTAGTTCAGGCTGTTTCAGGGTTCTGTATATTTTTTAATAGTTAATATTATAAGTGAAGCATAGATTCACTGCTTACATAAATATAAGTACACAAGTGACCTTTTATGGAGGGTATTGCCAGCAAATAATGTGCAAAAGTAGAATGAAAAAGAACATGCCATAAAATATAATCCAGTTATTGGTTGGAAGTATGTCATGGCTTGCTAATTACATTTGAAGTTTTAATAATTTGACTTAGATTGGTTTTGATGTTTATCTGTCCTTTAGCATTTTTTGGGTAGAAGATAGATGTAGTTTTCAAGTCTTTGGGAAGAAGTTAATTTTAAACAATGCTCAAAAGAAGGAACTGCAAAAAGAACAGCTTACCTTTACAAGTTAGTAGTGAAATTGAGTGCAGCTGATGTATATTATAGAGAAATTCCACTGGACATACAGATCTTCCTGCTGACCTTTTGAATTGTATGATGTATTTCTTGCATCCTTCACTGTATTGTCTTCTATGTTGTGAAGTTTAGGATTTTTGTTGTTGTTGTTGTTGTTTAAAATCTTGAAAACATCTATAACACTTCCACAGTGCTGAACCAAAACAAAAACTAAACCAAACCAAACCAAACCAAAAAAAGGCAAACAAATAAAAAAAAAAAGGTGCATAAAGAATTTAAGAAGCATGACTAGGCAAACGACAGGACAGGACTATGTAAAAGCTCATGGATATGAGCTAAGTATTATAACATGAATATGAGGAGCTTGAGTTTTAAAGCTAAGAATGAATATCGCTAGGCAGCAAAGAGCATTAAACTGTGGTTGTACTGGTCAACCAACCGCTTTATTGCAGTAAAGCATTTCCCCTAATGTGCTGCCATAAAAGGTAATACAGCTGGGAACTGATATCTGGTTCTGGAGTCTTTCAGAGAATTTTTTTGGATACTGAATAATTTGACAAAACTGGCTAGAGGTGTTTTGGTAGGCTTTTTTTTTTTTCCCCCAAGAGAAATCCGCTCTCCTCCTGTTTTTTGTCACAGTACATGAGCATAATTCACCTCGAGGTGTTCTATAATGAGCAGAGACACAGTTTAGTAAATTCTTATGAAGGGAAGCTATGTAAAATAACTATGTACAATGTAATCTTGAGTTAAATAAATTCACTTTAAAAGTTTCTAGCTCAGTGTGTATAAAACTCTTAGTAATGCAGTTGCAAAATAGTGTTTCGAAACATTCTGAAGACCACTCAATAGTCTGGTTTTGCCACCTGTAATTATAATAGCACTCAGAGATGGTTAGTAATTAAATAAGAGATTTGTATTATTCCTGCTAAGTGAAATAATTTTGCATTAAAAAAAAACAGCCAGTAGTACTTTCAGTGCTAAAAGCTGTAAGATTCCAATTCCGTACTCTTGATCTAAAAGTATTACAAATTATTTAATGGCAAATTCTACAGCAGAATAAGTGGAGAGATTTTTTAAATACAATGTTGAATGGTAGAATCATAGAATCATAGAATCATAGAATAGTTAGGGTTGGAAAGGACCTCAAGATCATCTAGTTCCAACCCCCCTGCCATGAACAGGGACACCTCTCACTAAACCATCCAACACAACGCTTCATCCAACCTGGCCATGAACACCGCAGGTGATGGAGCACTCACAACCTCCCTGGGCAACCGATTCCAGTGTCTCACCACCCTAACAGGAAAGAATTTCCTCCTTATCTCCAATCTAAACTTCCCCTGTTTAGGTTTTAACCCATTACCCCTTGTCCTGTCACTACAGTCCCTGACAAAGAGTCCCTCCCCAGCATCCCTATAGGCCCCCTTCAGGTACTGGAAGGCTGCTATTAGGTCTCCACGCAGCCTTCTCTTCTCCAGGCTGAAAAGCCCCAACTTCCTCAGCCTGTCTTCATACGGGAGGTGCTCCAGTCCCCTGATCATCCTCGTGGCCCTCCTCTGGACTTGTTCCAGCAGATCCATGTCCTTTTTATGTTGAGGACACCAGAACTCCACACAATACTCCAAGTGGGGTCTCAAGAGAACACAGTAGAGGGGCAGGATCACCTCCTTTGACCTGCTGCTCCCGCTCCTTTTGATGCAGCCCAGGATACGGTTAGCTTTCTGGACTGCGAGCGCACACTGCCGGCTCATGTTCATTTTCTCATCGACCACCACCCCCAAGTCCTTCTCTGCAGGGCCGCCCTGAATCTCTTCTTTGCCCAGTCTGTAGCTGTGCCTGAGATTGCTCTGACCCAGGTGTAGGACCTTGCACTTGTCATGGTTGAACTTCATAAGGTTGGCATCAGCCCACCTCACAAGCGTGTCAAGGTCCCTCTGGATGGCATCCCTTCCCTCCAGCATATCAACCGGACCACACAGCTTGGTGTCATCGGCAAACTTGCTGAGGGCACACTCAATCCCACTGTCCATGTCAGCGACGAAGATGTTAAACAAGACCGGTCCCAACACCGATCCCTGAGGGACACCACTCATTACCGGACTCCAGCCGGACATCGAGCCAATGACCACAACTCTTTGTGTGCGGCCATCCAGCCAGTTCTTTATCCACTGAGTGGTCCATCCATCAAATTGGTATCTCTCCAATTTAGAGACGAGGATGTCGTGTGGGACAGTGTCAAATGCTTTGCACAAGTCCGGGTAGATGACATCAACTGCTTTACCCTTATCCATTAATTCTGTAGCCCCATCATAGAAGGCCACCAAATTGGTCAGGCAGGATTTCCCCTTAGTGAAGCCATGCTGGCTGTCACCAAGCACCTTGTTGTTTTTCATGTGCCTTAGCATGCCAACCAGGAGAATGTGCTCCAAGATTTTACCAGGCACAGAGGTGAGACTGACTGGTCTATAATTCCCCAGGTCTTCCATTTTCCCCTTCTTGAAAATGGGGGTTATATTCCCCTTTTTCCAGTCATTGGGAACTTCACCTGACTGCCATGATTTTTCAAATATGATGGCCAGTGGCTTAGCAACTTCATTCACCAGCTCCTTCAGGACCCGCGGATGGATTCCATCAGGTCCCATGGACTTGTGCACGTTCAGATTTTGAAGATGGTCTCGAACCAGATCCTCTCCTACAGTGGGCCCAAGGTCTTCATTCTCACAGCCCCTGCATCTACTTTCTAAGACCTGGGTGGTGCAGTCAGAGCCTTTGCCAGTGAAGACCGAGGCAAAGAAGTCATTCAGAACCTCAGCCTTCTCCAAATCCTGTGTAGCCAGTTCTCCCAAAAGCTTTCTCAGGGGGCCTGTGTTGTCCCTAGTCTGTTTTTTGTTTGCTATGTACCTGTAGAATCCCTTCCTATTATCCTTAACATCCCTGGCTAGGTTTAATTCTAACTGGGCCTTAGCCTTCCTAACCTGGTCCCTTGCTTCCCGGACAACATCCCTGTACTCTACCCAGGCCGCCTGTCCTTGCTTCCATTTTATATAAGCCTCTTTTTTCCTTTGAATTTTCCTCAGCAGCTCCTTATCCATCCAAGGAGGTCTCCTGGCCCTCCTGCTGCACTTCCTTCTAATTGGGATGCAACATTCCTGAGCTTGTAGGTGATCCTTGAATACCAAACAACAGTCTTGGGCCCCCCTGCCCTCCAGGGCTATATCCCATGGAACCTTACTAAGCAGGCTCCTGAAGAGGCCAAAGTCTGCTCTTTTGAAGTCCAGGGCAGTGAGCTTGCTGCACGCTCTTCTCACTGTCCTGGGGATCTCAAATTCGACCATCTCATGATCGCTGCATCCAAGGCTGCCCTGGAGTACCACATTCTCAACAAGCCCTTCCCTGTTGGTGAGCACAAGGTCAAGCATGGCACCTCTCCCTGCGGCTCATCTATTAGCTCTGCTAATATTTTAAAGCCAAATGATATGTCAGTTTTTGCATAAAACATTGATTATAACCAGTAAAGCTCTTAACAATCTTTTAACAATTTTATCTAGGCAATCAATTTTTCCTAGCCATAATTCCAGTCAGGAGATCGAGGAAAAGAGGCAGTTGTTTAGTTAAGTATTTTCTGGTAAGAGTGAAGGACTTTCACACTCATTTTTTCACTTTAACCAAACAGTTCACATCTGTTGACTTTCAGGACCAGTTTCAAAAGACTAATAATAACTTCCCACAGTAGTAATGGGATGAGATGGAAGAGTGAATGTTTGGATTCTTTTATAATTAATATTTCATTAATGTTTGTTGTGGTTTAAACGGATCCACACAGCTTGTTCACTCACTCCCCCCCCCTTTTTTTTTTTTTTATTCTTCTCTCTTTCCTTCCCCGCCCGGACCCCAGCTCCCAGAGGGATGGGGAGGAGAATTGAGAGAATGTAACTCCCATGGGTTGAGATAAGAACAGCCCAGTAACTAAGGTATAACACAAATCACTACTGCTACCACCAATGACAATAATGATAAGAGAAAATAGCAAGAGAAGAGAATACAGTACCACCGCCGAACGAGTTCGACCCCCCCAAAGAGAGCAACTTAGCAGCGATTAAAAACAATCAGTGTTATCAGCTCTCTTCCCAGGCTGGAAGTCAAAAGTCAAAACACAGAGCTTGCACCAGCTACTAAGAAGGAGAAAAATAGCTACTGGTGAACCCAGAACAATGTTGGAGATAACCTTTTTTTTTTTTTCCTGAGAAATTGTTAAGCTACTGTATGAACTTGTATATAGGTTAGAACTTATGGCAGAACATAATTTCTTTTGAACTCCTTTAGTTCTTGGGAGAGCTCAAGATGGGTTGATTCGGCTGCATTTTTAGAGTAGTTCAAATGTTGCTGTGCTGTGAATGAATTAACAGTATCCTACTAGGATACATATTCCCCTTGTGACAAGCTCTAGCACTTC
The DNA here is from genome assembly GCF_037157495.1 of Lathamus discolor. NCBI lineage: Eukaryota > Metazoa > Chordata > Aves > Psittaciformes > Psittacidae > Lathamus > Lathamus discolor. The sequence goes on from NC_088909.1 coordinate 65,808,889, forward strand.
TGTTTATGACACACAGCAGTTAAAGTTTTGGTGTGTGTCATAAGCAGAAAGATTTGTATAAGCAATTTTGTTTCACAGTGTCTCAAAGAATCACCATCATCATGAAGTGCAAGGTCCTGCACCTGGGAGGGTGTAGGCAATCCCTGGCACAGCTGCAGGCTGGGCAGAGAAGAGATTCAGAGCAGCCCTGCAGAGAAGGACTTGGGGGTGTTGGTTGATGAGAAAATGAACATGAGCTGACAGTGTGCACGCACAGCCCAGAAACCACCTGTATCCTGGACTGCACCAAAAAGATCATGACCAGCATGTCAGAGGAGGTGATCCTACCTCTCTACTTAGCTCTCGTGTGACCCCACTTGGAGTATTGTGTGTCTTCAACATAAAAAGGACATAGAACTGCTGGAACAAGTGCAGAGGATGGCCACGAGGATGATCAGGGGACTGGAGCACCTCCCATATGAAGACAGGCTGAGAAAGTTGGGGCTGTTCAGCCTGGAGAAGAGAAGGCTGCGTGGAGACCTCATAGCAGCCTTCCAGTACCTGAAGGTGGCCTATAAGGATGCTGGGGAGGGACTTTTCATCAGGGACTGTAGCAATAGGACAAGGGGTAATGAGTTTAAACTAAAACGGGAAGTTCAGGTTAGATACAAGGAAGAAGTTCTTTACTGTGAGGGCCTTGGGCAACATGGTTTAGTGTGTGGTGTCCCTGCCCATGGTAGAGAGCTTGGAACTAGATGATCTTAAGGTCCTTTCTAACCATAACCATTTTATGATTCTATGATCATGCACCAACAGCAAGCATTTAATATGAATAGGTCTTAGTTACTTCAAACTGATTTTTCCAAATGGTTTTGCTGGGTTTGGTAGTAGAATTCATAAAACACATAGCAAAGATCAGACTGTTTTTGAGGTACACTAGTACCTAACTTAAATTCCTAAACTTCTTCTTCTGACAAAATTATCCAGGTTTCAGTCCTGTTCTACTTTTTTGTCATTAAACATGAAATGAGAATTTGCATCTGAGTATACTTATTTAACATAGTAATATTTGTATTTTATATGAAGTAATATTTGTAATAAATATGGTAGTATTTCACACAATAGGTACATAATATATGTAAAAACACTGAACATTATTTAGTCCTATTTTATGTTTTACAGTGTATAGATATTATATAGTAGAAGTCATATTTGTAAGTAAGTGTAATATTTTCTAGGTGATCTAAAGTATGTCTCAGGACATTCAGTGTATATCTCATACATAGTTTTACCTATGGGGGACTCTGACTGGCTGAGGAAGTTTTGGACATGAATGTGCTCTAAAAATTCATTTTCTTGCTACGTAGAGGGAATCAAATATCTTCCTTTCTAATTTATTTTGATGTAATCTTACTTTCACAGTAATTTTGAGCTTGATGATGTCCTTCTACACACAGGATTTAACTTTACTAATACCGTTTGGAGTACATTTGTGGTTTCTAATGCCATAGCGAATACTAATTCTGTCTTCAAAGCAGGGTTAAAGTAGCTTGAGCTAAAGAAACTGCAGGATTAGAAATTGAGTAGGAGTGTTAAAACAAGTCTGAGAGTAGGCTCTCATCTCAGGCTTCAATACAACCCAGGATATACCTCCACCATGGAATAAAATAGGCCCTGAAGAGCTATTAGACTTCTATGCTGCTCAGTGCCTCTGTTACTGCTTAAGGCTAAACTCCAATACAGTGTTTCCATGTTTTGAAAACTGCATTCTCTGAGAAAGGTGTTATTTCTTCATGCTATTAAAAAGCAGTATAATGTAGCATCTGTAAGAGCATCAACTAAGAATCAGTAGGCAGTTGCATTAGAGTGGTTAGCTTTACAATCCTACGAATATTTATGCAGACTATGCTTATTATGTGTAACATTCATATTAACAGGGTCACATTGAGTCTTTTAACCATCAGATGCTTGTATAGTTTGTGAGGAGTCTTCATAATCTAGAATAATGGCATCTTCCCTTCAAGTGGTTTGGCACAAGAATGAAGTGATTTGAATAGTCTGAGAAAGGCAGATGTGAAAGGAAGGAAGCTCATTAAATGGTTATAATTGCATGTTTAAATGATTGCTGGATTGTGTTTTACTGTAAAGACAGGAGTTTATCTGTCACATTACATATGTTTCTCCTCTAAAAAGCCTACAAACTACTTACTACCTACACCTTTAGTATATGTAGTCTATGAGAAGAGCTGTCTGATTGCTTTCTCTTTCTTGTGAAAAGAATTAAAACTAAAAAAAAGCCCCAAACTGCATGTTTTAACCTTCATTGTACTTAAAATCAAGCATTAAAGACCCATTTAAGAGTCAACTCAATTGATACACTTTCAGATGTGTTCTTCCCAGATAAAGGCTTTGTAAAATGACAGCTAAAACCATTGATTTTTAAACTGACCATTCTGAATGGCTTAAAGAGTAGTTTGAATTACTTTTGGGCCATTACTGAAGTAAAAACCCTAATTTTAAATTAAAACACATGGTTTAAGTATAACCTGAAGTAAAAAAAAAATCAAGCAATATACATTCTGTACTCAAAACTTAACACCTAATTTTTATGAGGTGGCTGCCTTCCGAAAACAATTTTGAAAAAAAATTAAATCTTAATCAAATGCTTCATTTGCTCACAGTACTTCTGGAGACTGGGTTATGGTTCAGTCAACAAACTAATTGGCACTTTATTGAAAGCTAAATTTTTTACAGACTGCAAATAAGGATTTGAAGGGACAAGAGGTCTGGAAGAGTCTTGCCCTCCAAATAGTGTCTCCTCACCAGTGTTTGTTTTAGCATGTTTCCACCTTCACCGACTGTGATAGTGAAATTACAAAGCATGAAGCTGGTGTGGACATTCAGAGTCACTAACTTTTATTGCTTATAACTAGCTGAATAGGTTAGCTGTAATGAGCCCATTCACTATTCACTAGCTGCCTTTTTTTTTCTTATTGAATGTTCAGAGGTTAGAATTTATTAAAATTTTACTTAGTAGAGGGGAGGGAAGATGCAAAGATTTATTTATAGCAGGATAAATAATTAATACAATGAAGCTCACCTCTGCTACAAAAACTTATGCAAACAGAAGCTGCATACCAAAATATGTTGTTTTTTATATGCTTCTCTAGTCGCAACATGTGTGACTTATAGCTATAGAAACAGTACCGCCCATATATCCAGAAATGTATAATCTTTTATATTCTGCTCATTAAAGTATTTCAGAGCTATTTCTGTCTAATTTATCGGGTATTTAAATCCAAAATATTTGAAATTTTTTTTTTTATGCTTCACATTCCACAAACAGGCAATGAGAAAAAACTCCCAAACATAACATCTGAACATCTAACCAACAAAATCAGACTATATTCTTCAGTCTTTAGGATGCTAAAGTTCATGATGACAGCTCTGTTTTTCTTTAAATTTATGTTTCTATATATTTTCTTTTTCTGACAAAAAGGGAAAGTAGTCTCATCAGTTAAATACTGCCCCTCAAGCAGTTTCTATGATAACACTTTATCCTTTTATATCTCTCTTGGGTATAAAATTGGAAATTTACATTTTTTGTTTTTTTAACAGAACACTGAATTTTAATCCTTTTATTATACTCTGGATTCTTTAGTTGGAACCAGTTCTTCAACACCATGTTCTGTCAGTCTAAGAACTTTTTTGATTCAGCAAACCATGCAGCTAAAACACAGGTTTGCAATGATATTTATCTAACCTTTTGGTAAGAGGAAATCATAGTCCACACTCTGTTGTCTTAGGAAAAAGTATTAGTTGGTATAATACACTGAAATACCAAGATTTTCTACACATTTTGCAAAAGGAATGTTTGGTTTTGAAGTGTTTCATTAACTTAAATTTTAGAAGGTGTGAGATTTTTTCAATTGCTATAGTGTCAGTGCTCAATGTACGGATGACTTAACACTTGGTCCACAAGAATAAACCAGACCGATTCAGCTGTTGCTCCTATGGAATTCACTGACAATTACATTTTATTCCTGTGCTTGACTGCTTGACAGATGAGGGTATAAATTAAAAATATCAGCAATATTTCCGTATATTTCTATGCTCAATATGGATGTGGCTGATCTCTCTCTCGTTTTCTTCTAGGCCTTTTCTGGAAACGTGAATGCAGACAGTGTTGTATACTATAAGCTTCAGCATTCCATTAAAGCAAGATTTCTCCGTTTTGTGCCTTTGGACTGGAATCCAAATGGCAGAATTGGAATGCGCATTGAAGTGTATGGATGCACATACAGTAAGTGTTTTGCTGAATCAGCTAAATTAAATGAGTATTCATCATTGTCTTTTGTAATCTAAATTTCACTTGAAAGTTGATTTCTAAGTTTAAGTTTAATCTTGAGTAAAATTGACTCAATAACACATTTATGTGCAGACTCTTACTATTTCTGCATCATCTAACAGTATGTGATGTTTGTTTTCCAGTTCTTTTTGTGTTGGAATGAATAGTGTGAGCATAATCCAATAAATGATTTATTAAAAACTTTTTTCTTAATAGTCTTAAAAACTGCACTTAATATGGTGAAAGATGGAAAATGTTTACAGTTTTAAAAATATATGATCTTGGTCTTGTTCCAGTGTACAAGTGTACAAGTAGATAGACCCACAAATACACAGTTGAAGTATATTTCAAGGTTGTTATATATTTAAGGGGTATTTTTAGGATAATTTTAATAAAACACTGAGATCTGATATAAACATTTGGTTGTATTGGTCTGTTGGACAATGTAAATCTTCCTGTTGTCTTCCTGTTACAGTTCTTCATCCCTAGAATTTTTTTTTAAATATTCCTCTTAGCAAGTTGCTTACTGTCTTTTATTCTTTACATCTTTTCCTCATGAGAGAAACAGAGTTTATTTTAATCAAACTCTTCAAATTTTTGTTTTAAGAACTTTCATCTGTTGTTTTTGTGGGGTCTTTTTTTTCAGCTTCTCTGCTTAAGTCATGCTTTACACGGCTGACCACTTCTGAATGGCCTCCATATATCCCTCTTCTATATCTATCCATTAGTTATCTTACTTTAAACTGAACATCAGTAAAACACATCTCTGGGCTATCTGCCTCTGACTTGGCTTTGTAAAATGAGTGAATGGTCATGAACTAAGGATACTGAAAATTTCACCTTGGATGAAGATTAGTTCACATCAGAAGTGAAGTAAACCACCCAATCACAGAGAACAAAGAGCTTATGCCAGGAGAAGAGTGTAAGGAGATAGAAACACACAGAATTTCTCAATGACATCTGCCTGGGTACTAGTAACATGACTTCTGATTCTTACACAAATCTAATAATACTGCTGTAACTGAGAAATCTGGCCAAGATAAAACTTATCCTCCACTGTTTTAACTACTAAAAGTTGAAAAAGAAGGCTGAAGAGATGACTTCATCATTCCCAGGTGAGAACTCATGAGAGTCTCCTTTTGAAATCTGATCTCTATAGTACTTAATGAAGTACATTCTCTCCTACGTTTCACTGAAAGTGAATCAGCTTTGGTTCTTACTGGTCCCTTACCTTGTGCATTAGATTATGTTTAAATCCTTACTCAAAGTCATGTTCTCGAATATTTCCAAACCGAAAAGCTCTCTTTTGCACATGCCTAAAATCTAGATCTTATTTATGTTCACTACTGTAGTTTTCTCCATCAGACCTTGCAAAGTATCTTACGGTTCTCTTTTTGATATCCCTGTTCATGTTTTTCCATGGAAAAATCTACAGTTCTAAAGGACAAAAATAGTCAATGTCTATATTACTAAAAATACTAAAACATAGAATCATAGAATCATACAATAGTTAGGGTCGAAAAGGACCTCAAGATCATCTAGTTCCAGCCCCCCTGCCATGGGCAGGGACACCTCACACTAAACCATCCCACACAAGGCTTCATCCAACCTGGCCTTGAACACCGCCAGGGATGGAGCATTCACAACCTCCCTGGGCAACCCATTCCAGTGTTTCACCACCCTAACAGGAAAGAATTTCCTCCTTATATCCAATCTAAACTTCCCCTGTTTAAGTTTTAACCCGTTACCCCTTGTCCTGTCACTACAGTCCCTGATAAGGAGTCCCTCCCCAGCATCCCTATAGGCCCCCTTCAGATACTGGAAGGCTGCTATTAGGTCCCCACGCAGCCTTCTCTTCTCCGGGCTGAACAGCCCCAACTTCCTCAGCCTGTCTTCATATGGGAGGTGCTCCAGTCCCCTGATCATCCTCGTGGCCCTCCTCTGGACTTGTTCCAGCAGATCCATGTCCTTTTTATGTTGAGGACACCAGAACTCCACACAATACTCCAGGTGAGGTCTCACAAGAGCAGAGTAGAGGAGCAGGATCACCTCCTTTGACCTGTTGGTCCCGCTCCTTTTGATGCAGCCCAGGATACGGTTTGCTTTCTGGGCTGCGAGCGCACACTGTCAGCTCATGTTCATTTTCTCATCGACCAGCACCCCCAGGTCCTTCTCTGCAGGGCCTCTCTGAATCTCTTCTTTGCCCAGTCTGTAGCTGTGCCTGGGATTGCTCAGACCCATATGTAGGACCTTGAACTTGTCGTGGTTGAACTTCATAAGGCTGGCATCAGCCCACCTCACAAGCGTGTCAAGGTCCCTCTGGATGGCATCCCTTCCCTCCAGCATATCAATCGGACCACACAGCTTGGTGTCATCGGCAAACTTGCTGAGGGCTCACTCAATCCCACTGTCCATGTCAGCGATGAAGATGTTGAACAAGACCGGTCCCAACACCGATCCCTGAGGGACACCACTCGTTACTGGTCTCCAGCCGGACATTGAGCCATTGACCACAACTCTGTGTGCGGCTGTCCAGCCAGTTCTTTATCCACTGAGTGGTCCATCCATCAAATTGGTATCTCTCCAATTTAGAGACGAGGATGTCGTGTGGGACAGTGTCAAACGCTTTGCACAAGTCCAGGTAGATGACGTCAACTGCTTTACCCTTATCCATCAATTCTGTAGCTCCATCATAGAAGGCCACCAAATTGGTCAGGCAGGATTTCCCCTTAGTGAAGCCATGCTGGCTGTCACCAAGCACCTTGTTGTTTTTCATGTGCCTTTAGCATGTTGTCCAGGAGAATGTGCTCCAAGATTTTACCAGGCACAGAGGTTAAACTGACTGGTCTGTAATTCTCCCGCTCTTCCATTTTCCCCTTCTTGAAAATGGGGGTTATATTTCCTTTTTTCCAGTCATTGGGAACTTCACCTGACTGCCATGATCTTTCAAATATGATGGGCAGTGGCTTAACAACTTCATTCACCAGCTCCTTCAGGACCCGAGGATGGAGATAGAATATTTAGTGTGTGGTCAGTAAGTAATTTGAGGAAGATTAGGTATTTTTCTGTATTTTACTCATTTGGTACAAGAGCAATACTATAGCTATTGAAACAAATCAATGATAATTGTCTTCGGAGGTAAGGCTGAATTTAATAAAGAATATTCATTCACTGCCCACCATAATGGAGTACATAAAGGACATGTCTTTTAAATATATGGGAATCTTTTTAAGCTGGTAAAGATTTTCTCTCTACTAATGATGTCGCGAGCTCTTGAAATGCTTTTTTTTTTTTTTTTAACGTATAAATGCTTTTATTCCAAATGAATTGCAATCTCTTTATCATATCTTTATTTTTAACATCTAGAATTGTCATGTGCTTTTAGTAGTTCCATTCAGTGGCTGCTGCTGAAGACAAAACCAGTGATTACAGTCTTGGAGTTCTAAAATATGTTTAATCATTTGAAAGATTAATTCTTTCTCTCCAGTCTTTTCCTCCATTTATCAGACACATGCATGACATGTAGCTATTGTTGCAGTAATTATGCCTGGCTCTTTCTAAATTATTATGAACTTTTCCAAGTGGGAAAATGAAAGCACAAATGCCTGTGATACCTACTTTAACTTTGATTTACACTTTCCGGATTTCCCATTTCTCATTCTTGCCTTCATAGATAGATCTCAGTTGGTCTCATAAGAGTAAGCAACTCTCCATTTACTGCCGAGTATGTGAACTGTGTATTCAAGTGCAAATGCAGTAATTTCTTCTTTCAGTCTTATCTGTTACAAATTACATAACTAAAATTGCAAGAATATATAAAGTTGATCTCTCTGTATCATGAAGTGATACTGGAAAATGCATGTCTGTTACATCCAAAAGTCATTACTATCTTAGTGAAGTAATATTTACAGGATAATTGTTGGCACTACTTTCAAGTTGCTGCTCTTTTGCCTTCCAGCCAAATAACTGCTCTGAGTAAGTTAAACTTATATCCTCAGAACTAATGTTTCCCCTTTAATTAAAGTTTCAGTGGGGTTTGGTAATGTCCATGATAGATGTCTGTAGGATAAACCAGGAGTTTTGTTTCCTGTGTTCTTACAGAGAGCTCCTTTATTGCTATAAACCTTTTAGGTCAAGGACTGTCGTATTTTATGTATTTCTAAAGCATGCATTTGAAATGAGTCCTTCCATTTTTGGCTTTTGCCACTTACGGAATAGAAAGGCTAAATAAGAGTACTCAGTTATGGAGTTAAATGAAACATTTAAAAAGTTTCCCTGTATTCTTTGTGTTTAGTTCTTCCCCTTCCTCACTCTGCTACATCTACCATGCTCCTCATTTTTCCTGCACCTGAAATCTTTCTCTTGCAGGGAAGAAAGAAAGATATTTTCTCTTTCCAGGGGGTCTACCTGGCTTTATGTGGACAGAGGAAATCTGCTTGTGCCATGACTATGCAACAAACACTTCGGGCTGCCAAAATAAAACATCCCAAAATCTTTCTCAGCCTCTTCCTGATAGTTTTTCCTGTTTGATGTATGCAAAAGAGGCTGATGAATCTCTACAGATATATCCTGTGTCCTCTCCCTGAACTGTCAGATTGTAACAATTAAGCCATGTAAAACAGGGCTCATGTTAAGCTATGTTCTGGCACTAAAAATGGGGAATTAGAATTACTTTTGCCTTACTCTTTTCTCCCTTAGTGACAAAGCTCCCTTTCTCCAAAGCGTTATTTTCTTTTCATCCTCTGAAAACCAGTAGTCTAAAAATAAGAAAGAAAAAAAAACCCAACAAAAAAACAAAGTCTTCGTATGACAGACAGAAGGATGGATTTAAATGTGAAAATGACAATTGTATAACATTGTAGGACAAAGGTAACTGGGAGCTAAAAGCACACTGTACATAAAAAAGGTTGTTAGACTTAGTGCCTAAAAACATGCACTGCAGATACTATGATATGCAAAACTTTTTCCAGAGTTCTCTAACAGTTAAATGTGTTGAGGCTTTTTGAGCGTTCCTTTCCTGTGTTTAATGCATAAAATCAATGGCACAGTTACATCAGTCAAAGAGAGGACTTCTAAACCACTTCATAACTGGGATAGTGCCGTTTCAAAGACTTGATGTGAAAGTGATTGTAAAGAAGTTAGTTTTAAGTATGGCTAATTATGAACGATTTTAACTTTTTCCTTTTTTCTTTTTTTGTCTTTCTCCAAGGGATTTTGTACAGCAATATCCTAGTCCTGATTTTTCTGACTTTTCTGAACACTGTGAACCTTTTCAGGTCTGCCTTCCTCAAAATTGGAAAGCTACATGAAGCCGATTTCTCATTTTAATTCAATTTTTTACAGGACTAAGGATATCTAAAACCTATAAAAGAAAAAAAAACCCACAAAATAATGTGCATTATTTTTTGCTGTGTTTTTTTTTTTTTTTTTTTTACTACAGAACATTAACATTAATTTCAATTATTTTGAATATTAACAAAACCCAAGGTGTTTTTCAAAGATACTGCAGCTGAAACTTTTACTCAGGATAGGTGGAGGTCTTGATCTTATGGTGTGTGAGGTTTTTAGCATTTCCAGTTTCTCAGAGGCATTTTGTCACATCCAAAGGTATTTTCACAGTATAATAAGGATTTAGATTACATTACTTTGAGAAAGACACGTTGTAAATTGTGAAAACAAAAGATGAGTCTTCACACAGCAAATTGAGAGTACTTGTTAAATACAAAAGAGGGAAATGTTATGGCACTATATCTATCTGGGCTCATTCTTTCTATCCTGATAAACCTGCAGGAGACCCAGCCTTTATCTCTCACAACTCTTTCTAATTTTTAGTGGTAATGCATAGATGATGAAAACAAAACATGCATGAGAAAAGTTACAAGAATTTTGATTAACATCTGCAGCATTTTCACAATCTTCATTCATGCATGCCGGTGGGTGAAAGTTTTGACTATATAATTTTCCAAATTTGGAAAGAGTAGGTTTTGCCCCTTAGGAGCTAGTGCTGCAGAATTGTGAAAGGGATTTTGGAGACCTGTGTTAAACATTTATGCTCTTGTCTTTATAACTAATAACAAGAGTATTTTCACAAACAAAACTCTGTACTGCTGTCAGTACCTATTAAGAATATAGTTAATTAGCTGGTTTGATACATACATAACAATGCACGAGTTCTGCTATTGAAGATTTTCTGGAAGTTCTTAGTAATTCTTCGAATTTAACATTGATTACTGTTTTTACTGTCCACATTCATTCAATGATATGATGAAGTAAATAGTCAACCTAGGATTCATTTTTAGGTAGAATTTTTATTATATTCATTTATTGTTATACTTATTCATTGTATCTTTAGTAAATGAATTCTTTGCAAGTAAGAAGTAGATCATCAAGATGTGAAGAAGATCAAGAAACTATACTTAAAATATAGCTGCATTGATTTGGCAAGGGATTTTAAAAAATGAATGTAAATGACTGACCTTAAGTACAATAGCTAAATTGAATTGAGGTCATTTCCGTGCAATGTGCAGAAATATTGTTATTGAAATTAAAGTTAGTAAATAGGTATTGGGTTTCCATTGACTTGAAAAACATCAACCAGTCAATTGAAAAATAGCTTCATATTTTATTGAGTGTCCTTTACGTCTTCATTTATTTCACAAATGTATCTTTCAAGGGTAATTACCTTTTTCTTCTTTACTTAAGAACTGTAAATACGAGCTTCTCATAGTGTTACCAGTTCCTTTGTGTGTGTCTTGTTCAATCTGTACTGATTTTGACAGATATTCCTGTATATTACTGGGATAAAATCAGCAATCCATTCTTTTCTGCTTTTTCCCTTCCCTTCCCTTCCCTTCCCTTCCCTTCCCTTCCCTTCCCTTCCCTTCCCTTCCCTTCCCTTCCCTTCCCTTCCCTTCCCTTCCCTTCCCTTCCCTTCCCTTCCCTTCCCTTCCCTTCCTTGGCTTTCCCTTCCTTGGCCTTGCCTTGCTTTGCCTTTTGCTTTGCCTTGTCCCTTGTTTTGACCCTTGCCTTTCCTTTTCATTTCCCCTTTCCTTACTTGTTTGCCCCAAACAAAGTGAAACTGTGTAATGCTGATAGAAGTTAGTCATAAATAGAACATAGACTTCACTGGAGTACTGTCATGGAGCTGTAAAAGTGAGTCTACCTTTAAGCATACTCATTAGGACTATGAATGCGAGTAAGTGAGAAAGCATACATTTATAATGTAATAATGAAATTTCCTCAGCATTACTCTTTTCTTCAACTGTGAAACTTAGGAGTTTTTTGTTTTGTCTATTATAGTACAAAATCAAGGAGGTCAAAGAAGCTGATTCTTTCCCACTACTCCAGTCTTATGAGACCCCACCTGGAGCCCTACATCCAGCTCTGGGATCCCCAGCACAAGAAAGACATAGACCCTCAAGAGTGAGTCCATAGGAGGGCCATGAAAGTAACCAGAGGGCTGAAACAACTCTCCTGTGAAGAAAGTCTGGGGCTGTTCAGCCTGGAGAAGAAGTGGGGAGACCTTTTTGTGGCCTTTCAGTACTTAAAAGGACTGTATATAAAGATGGAGATTTTTTTTTTTCCCCCCAGGTCCTGTAGTGACAGAACAGTGATAGTTTTAAACTGCAAGATTTTAGATTTAGATTGGACATAAGGAAGAATTGCTTTTCAATGATGAGGGTGGTGAGACACTGGAAAAGGTTGACCTGAAAACTTGAGGATGTCCCTCCCACTCCTTGGAAGCAAGCATTCAAGGCTGGGTTGCATGGGGCTTTGCACAACCTGCTCTGTGCAGCCTACCCTAGTGAAAGGTTTCCTTGCCCATGGCAGGGGCATTGAAACTAGATGATCTTTGAGAAGACCCTTCCAACACAAACTGCTTGATGATACTATGCTATGAAGATGTCCCTTTAGGTGTGTTCCCAACTCCTCATTGCAGGTGTTGACAGCACCTCTATCTGCCTGTCTGACCTGCCTTCTAGGGAGGTTTGCTGCTTGCTAGGGACATGGATCGAGGACATTGTGGAGAGACTGTTAAGGTTTGTCTATGCTTCAGATTATCTCCCTCTGTTGCATCAACAGTACAGCCAGGTGTGACCTGGTTGGTATCACTCATTTCTACATGACTCTAGGGGAAAGAGCATAAGGTCTCAGATGTCATTTTCCTTGTTCTTGCTGACAAGAATGAAGAGATTGAGGAGCACTGGATGGATCCTTTGGATCAACAGCTAATTGCACTGCTTGTGTCAGCAACAGTTATCCAGATTTAACAACCTTAGGGCACCCTGAAGATCAGGAGTGCTAGGAAGGGACAGAATCCATCTGACCATGCAAAAGCACCTGTTCTAACAGACTGGCTAACCTGGAGAGGAGAGCTCTAAACTACGAATGACAGGGGAGGGAGATGATGGATAAAATCAAGTGCGGAAGTGATGGACTGGACTGAGAACCAAAGGCATCAGGGCAGTGTGAAAAAGCGAGACAATGGAAACAACAAACCAGGGCTGAACAGAAAGCACTTGAGCATCTGAAGTGCAAACACAAAAATAGAGAAGTGCCTGCATATTAATGCACACAACATGGAAAGCACACAAAATAAATTGAGTTTTTTATGTATTTGAAAGACTACAAATTCATCATGACTATAAAGACATGGTGGAATAGTTCACAGGGCTGGTATGGTGCCATAGATAGTTACAGGTCCTTTAGAAGAGAATAGACAGGTCAATGAGGAAAGGCAGTTAACATTTATCTGAGCAAGCTGCAGGGGTGCATGGAACTCTGCCAGGGAACAGATGAAGAGATAGGTCAGGATTTATAGATTAGGTTTAGATGACAGACTATGGGTGGTGCCATTGTGGCAGATACCTGTTATTTGCTGCCTAATATGGGGAAATGGGTGAAGCTTTCTTCAGACAACTGGAAGATGCCTAAGGTTCACAGCCGTTGGTACTTATTGCTGACTTTAATCACCCTCGTATCTGCTGGTGGGACAACATAGCTGGGCATAACCAATCCAGGAGTTTTCTGGAATTTTATAATGATAACTTGCCAGCACAGGTGATCAAGGAGCTGACAAGATCTCTGCTCCGTAAACATGAGGGCTCTACTGGCCCTCATGCTTAAAAAAAAGGAAGAACTGATGGAGGAAGTTAAAGATGCAGTAGCCTTGGTCCCAACAACTGTGAGACTGTGATGTTCAAGATCCTCAGAGAAGGCAACAAGTCAAATGGGATCACACCCCTGGCCTTCAGGAAAGCAGACTCTTTCATGCACAGGGACCTGGGTGGAAGAGTGACATGGGAGATGGTCCTGAGGATAAGAGGGATCCAGGTGGGCAGATTGATTTTCCAGGATCATCTCCTCTAAGCTCAAGAAAAGTCTATTCCAAAAAGCAGAAAATCAAGCAAAAGTAGCAGAGGGTCTGCATGGATAAGCAAGAAGCTCCTAATTGAGTTCAGGAATAAAAAGTGTATAAGAGCTGGAAGTAAGGTTAGATGACCCAGGAGGAATATAAAAACTAAGCATGCAAAGATGTGTCTAGGAAAACTAAACCACCTGGATTTGAAACCGATAAAGGTTGTGGAAGACAAAAATGAAGGGTTTCCACAGGTATATCATCCTTATTGGAATGCACCTGAAAGAGCTAAGGGAACTAGCTGCAGTCATTATGAGGTCACATTTATTTATGATTGAAAGGTAGTAGCAACTGGGAGGAGTTCCTAAAGACTGGAAGGGAACAAATGTCACTCCTATTGTCAATAAATGCAAGAAGGAATACCTGGGGAGCTAGAAACTGATCAGCCTCATTTAAGTCCCTGGGAAGGTAAAGGAGCAAAGTATCCTGGAACCATTTATAAACACAGAAAAAATGAGGAGATTGTTGGAAATAGAATGTATTTATGAAGGGAAAATAACTGATCAAACTAATAGCCTTCTACAGAGATATAACTGATTTGGTGATTGAAAGGGGGTGTTTGGTGTTGGTTATCTCAAATTTAGCAAGAGTTTTGATGCTATATATGTAATGTCCTTACAGACAACTGATAAGTACAGGCTGTTTAGGTCAAAGAAGTGGACTGAAAACAGACTGAACTGCCTGCCGGAAGGAGTTTTGGTCAGTGGCACAAAGTCAAGCTGCGTCTATTCACTTGTGGTATAGCCCATGGATTGATACTGGTTTCAGTGATGTCCAACACTTTCATTAATGACCTGGATGATGAAAGAGAGTGTAGTTTCAGCAAGTTTGCAGCCAAAAAAAATTGGAGCACTGATCAACACATTAGAGGGTTTTGTTGCAATTTATTGGAACCCAGACAGGCTGGTGAAATGGGCTGACAGGAGTGTCATGCCATTTAACAAAGGGAAGTGGATCTAGGGATGTTAGTGGAGGACTTTCATATCACATTGAAGTAACATACAACTGTTTCTTTTAGACATAGCATTATACATTATCTTTCATTTCTTTACTTCTAGGGTCCGAGGTGGTTGGCTTTGATGGGAAAAGTTGTCTAATTTACACATTTAATCAAAAAATCATGAGTGAACATGTGATTTCTCTGAAGTTTAAGACAATGCAAAGTGATGGAATTCTCCTCCACAGAGAAGGACAAAATGGAGACCACATTACCCTGGAATTAATTAAAGGGAAGCTGTCCCTACTCATTAATTTAGGTAACAGCTACAGTCTCATAAAATCAAATATAGTTGTTAGGTATTATTTGAGTAAAACTTCTTTCAATATATTAAGTGGATTTTCATGTATAGAGTGTGATAAACTGGCAATATCTATTAGAATAATTTTTTTTATATGGAATTAATAGTTTGTTATTTTTTTTTTCCTTTCAAGGTGATACTAAAACTCATCTTTCTAATGCCCAAATTAATATTATGCTGGGCAGCCTTTTGGATGATCAGCAGTGGCATTCTGTTCTCATTGAACAATTTAACAATCAAGTAAACTTTACAGTGGATAAACACACTCATCATTTTCATACAAAAGGAGAATTCAATTATTTGGACCTTGATTATGAGGTGTGAAAATTACTTTTCCTTTATTATCGTTAATAACTTTGATATGTAAATGCAGTGAAAAAAGCAAAGGATATAGAATATAACTAAGTTTGTAGTGCTTACGACTTTAGGGATTTTCTGTCTCATAAAGGACTGAATCAAAGAAAACAAGATGTTCTTAAATTACTAATACTCCACTAGAATTGCAACTGAAAATTTTCAAAAGACCATCTTTTTCATCTCAGAATTCATTTTAATACCTTTGTTTCAGTAGTGCTCAAAATGTGGAAAATGTGTACATAAAAATATATAGAAATTATATTCTATATATTCTATAGAAATGTATATAGAAAAATATAGAAAATGTAAGGAGTGAACCCCACCTCAAAGTAATCAACTTATGGCTTGATGGCAATTACAATAAATCAACATAAAACCATTTTAAAAATGTTTATATTAAAACTTCCATTCCTGTTAAATGTGTCGCATGTACTGTGAAAAAATATTGTTTACATGAATGGTAGGTTCATGAAAAGGAGTAGATGTAATTTGCTGTGAGAGTTTCCCGCTGATGGTTGAAAATACCACTATTTCACAGTTGTAATGTGATGACTAGCTGCTTTATGTTTGCCCCTGTCCTCTTTGTTGGATGAGAAAATGAGTGATAGTGCAGAATATCTAGAGCCTGCAGATCTAAATTACTTTATTCTACTCGTTTGAGCTTTTAAGCAGTTTAGAGTAAGATTGCATGCTGTTCTGTGTCTGCATTATCCTATTTCAAAAATATCATTCAGAAGATTAAAGTCATGATTCTGCTTTAAATTTCTGAATCCAAACCACAATGCCAAGGCTTGGAGGGTCATTTGAATTAAAAAGAATAATAATAATAAAAAAAAAGGTGGGGGGGAATGAATGCTAGTTTTAACTGATTAGCAAATAAATATATTTTTACTAACACCCCCCCCCCCAATATTGCAAATTAATTTTTCCTCTCTTCCACATGCTGTAGTTTGAAGTACGTGTTACAAATTCAGGCTAGAAAGGAAAGTAGAAGCTGGAACAAAAACCTAAAAATATCCAATAAAGCATGAACCAATGTATTTAGAATTGCATTTTTTACTAGAAAAAAAATCTTAATAACTGAATTAAATACAATCTTTTTAATAAAATTATTTTAAATATTGAGTAAAATTTCAAAATTAAAAGAGAAAGAATTTAAAATTACCTTTTCTACAATGTCAAGGGGAATAACTTTTGAAATGAATGAGTTCAAAAGTTCACTTAAATTGGGATCCTGTATCTGATAGTGCCCAAGAGTGGAAGCATAGACCAGACCATAACTCAGGTCACCCTTGTGTCAATGCTTTTCTAAAATAATCTACTGTTTTCTAACAGTTTCTGACTCAGGGACTTATTAAGACAGAGCAATATTTTTAATTTAATAGCTCTCTTAAATTTATTAAATCTTCCAATTTCTTTCTGAACAGAAGGAAACGTATATCATAACATCAAGCAACTGCATAGCCTAAGTATTTTGAAAGGGAAACAGTTCTGTCATTTGCTTTCAGTCTGCCCTAGAATAACCTAATTGGATGCAGTTATAATATATACGCAGTGGAGAAGTCAGGCTCAAATTTCCTAAAGAAGTTGTTAACGAATTCTCTTCTCCCTGTTCGCACTGTCCAGCATGGTCTGTAAGCACTGGGCTTTGTTTTTTGTCCTCCTTGGTTTTGCAGCTATAATGGACCCTGAGAACTAATAACACTTTATAGTAAGACTGTTAAAAGTAAGCAACTGTTAAAAGGTATCCTCAGAACAAAACAAAACAAAACAAAACAACCCACAAAAAAACAACCACCACCCCAAAAAAAACTGAAAAAACCCTCCACATTTCAGAATATTTTAATGCATACATATGACTCAATATAACCTAATTTTTGTTAGCCAGTTCTTTTAATACATAGACGTGATACAAGGCAAGTGCCAAGAAAAAGCAGATTTCTGGCCAATCTTTGACTTCTAATCTTATGTTATTGGCAACTTCATTCTTAGAAAATTACTTAATAGTATCATTGATTTCTCTTCTCTTTCTAAGCTCAGCTTTGGAGGGATGCCAGTGCCTGGAAAATCAGGGACATTTTCACACAGGAACTTTCATGGGTGTTTTGAAAATATTTATTATAATGGAGTGAACATTATTGACCTGGCCAGGAGGCATAAGTCTCAGATCTACTTTGTGGTAAGAGATTCATAGTTAAGAAAGAATAAAAAATAAAATAAGAAGAAAAAACAGCCACTTTCATATGCAGTATGACAGTGCAGGATGTATTTTATTCCTCAGTTCTTTATCAGATATTTAGATGTGTGTTATCTCACTGTTTTGTGGTACCTCACTCTTGTGCATGTACAAAAGCCAGTGAGTAAAATAAGATGTATTTGAAGTCATTGAAGGTCTGTCTTTGAGTTCTGTACCTGACTAGTAAGAACACCAGCAGTATATTTTAAAAGCTTTCTGTTGCTGAGGACACTGAACCAGTCTGTTTTCTCCAGAGCATTATAATTTTGATAAATAAGTTCTGCTTGTCAATTCATATTGCCCTTTGTCTGAAGAGCTATACTTTAGGGTTTAATATATTTATTGTGACATGGCCAACAGCTGTATTAGCCAAATTGCCATCTTTTAGAGAAGCAGTTCTAGTGAATAGACTTTCTTCTGTGTTACAGAAGGTTATCTACGTATTTTACTAAGACTTTTGTTGTCTGTTTTTATTTTGTTGATTTTTTTTCCAGTAGTACCAGAGCCATCTCTATTTTAAATGTTTGTTTATTTATTTAATAGCAGGATATAAAAACTTATGATGGAATCAATCAGTTCAAAATAATTAACCAAATATGAAATGCTTTCAAGCTCCAAATCTTTTGTTTTGGATTTCAGTTCTGAATATGAACGACCAAACTTGGTTCTCTGTTCCAGAAAAAATGGTTAACAGGCATCTTTTCTTACATGAAGCTCATCTGAAATATTCCAAAATTAATTAAACTGATCATATAGTGTCCTGTTCATGATGCTGATGGATGTTGGGGAAAGGGTAGTTACAGGAGGTTCTGTGGGAACTACTGAAAGGGGAACTATGAAATTATTGTCATAATATCGTCATCTTCATTTCAAATAATTTAAAATGTTGCAGTACTTTCAGAAACCTTTAGGAGATGTTTTATAACGTACTTGCGTTATCATAGAATCCTTGTTAAGTAGCCGCTTTGCTGGTCTGATACAGTATCAGGCAGCTGTCCACATAACATGGAAGGGGAATATGCAGATGGTAAGCTTTTAGCATTTAACAAGGTTTATTAATCTGATGACTGCCTTTTCACTGGGTCAGTTCAGTTGATTTATTTCTCTACAGCTGAGTTCATAGCACAGAGTTTTTATCTATTTATATTTTTTCTTTGAAGAAAAATAAGTCCAGATAAAATTTAATGTCTTTCCATGCCAGGGGCTAGAAAGTATTTTTCTTTTTACTATAAAGTAAAAATTTTATGTATGTTCAAAAGTTTAAGAGTTCTCTGTGTTGAACTTGTGGTCCTTGCCACTGTCTGTACACTTAAATGTACTTTGAATTATACAGACATTAAGCTTTTAGTAATCTTCTTTACAGAACAAGTTAGTTAGGGTTCAAAGGGTGTCAGCAAGTCGTATTGTGCACTATCAAGAGTCAAAATGTATTGACTAACTCTTACACCAAATGCAAAAAATGCATTATTCCCTTTCCAGTCGTACGTATGTCACTCAGTACAACCATAAATGCAAGTTAAGCTCAGAGTTTGTCAACGGACTCATCCATGAGCTCATTTAGGTGTCCAAGAAACAGCGATTTCAGAATCAGTCAAGCACAAAATAAAGACTAGGTGTCTAAATACAACCTGTGATCTGGTCCATATGGCCGCTCTTGAAAACATGTTTCATTTTGATTTGTGAAGTATGTGGTTTACATTTGTAAGTAACAAGAGCTTATATGTGGAATTTTTTCCATTTGTGGAAACAAATAGTGGGAACAGTGCACATCTCCAGTTGCACTGATTTAGAGAAACTGTTCCTTGGTTTGGCAAAATGATTTTTTTTTTTTTCTCAAATTTAACACTCCCTTGAACTATAAGTAGCCAAGTTCAACATTTTTCTCTGCATACTAGCATTTAGACCCATAAAAATATATGTACAAAACTTTGCATTCAGTAGCATTTTATGTAATGTTCAGAAATTTGTCAAGTCCCTAAAGCCTCCAGAGGATGAACCAAAATAGAAAGAAAGCAGGTCTGTCTAACTCCTGAATTACCGTTAAATCACCCATATAAATTAGGATTTTTACGACATTCTCTTGGTCCTTGCCACTCTCTGCTCAGGCAGATATGTCTGTTCTGGTCAAACAGCTAGGTACACATTTCTCAAACTGATGATGTTCTTGCATACTCACACGTGATTTTTAAACTAATGAATTCAAGTGTTACAAATATTAGGTTCTATGCCCAGTGTTTTGAAATTCTGTAGTTTCCATACCAAAGTTCTCATGACTTTTCTTCCCTCAATGTTCCTAATGACATATATCTTTCTTTTATTTCTAGGGCAACATATCCTTCTCATGTTCAGAGCCACAGGTGGTTCCTGTCACTTTTCTGAGCCCCAGCAGTTACCTGGCACTGCCAGGCACATCAGGGCAAGATGAAGCATTCGTCAGTTTCCAGTTTCGCACCTGGAACAAGGAGGGGCTTCTATTATATAGTAAAGTACACCAGGCTTCAAGTGGTTTCCTTTTATATCTGAGTGATGGGAAAGTTAAAATCAGACTTCATAAGCCAGGAAAAGCACTCAGTGACATCACTGCAGGTAACAGAAATTAAGTTAAAAAAAAAAAAATCCAAGATTCCTATACATAAAAAAGGTTATTATAGTTATTATAAAGTCATTCAAATTAGTACCTTCATTCTTGACAAGTTTTATGACTAGTATGTGTGTAAGCCTGCTTTACGTGTGTGAATTTTAATACCAAATGTTTATAAATGCTTTCTTTTCTCATAAACCTGTATCTGTGTTCGTTTTTTCTTCCCCAATACTGAGTAGAAATTAAATAATACAGACTGCAAAGGAGAGTCATTTGTATGTGCTTGCATACATATTTATACACTAGATGTGAGAAAAACAAGACTGCTGGCTCCTTCTTTCGTGAAGTGTAAGACCAGGACAGAACTGACATCATCTCTATATTTCACAACTTTTTAAATAATGGCAAAAAGCAGTAATATCAGCATGTGATAATATCAATACCTTCACCTAGCAGCACTTCATCAGTAGTATACTGTGCTCTGACATTCCATGCACCACAGCCTCCTCAGAGTTTCTCATCCTTTATGTAAACAATTGATATTTGCCCCTTTCTTGTGGAGGATAAAATTGTCATTACAAAAAATATATGAAGATGAGGAAATTAGGTTGGGATTGGTGTGGTTTGTGTATGGAACCATGTAACAGAGACCTAATAGCTGGAGGAATATGTCCTAGAAGCAATGGATAATTTGGCTGCAAAAAACACAGTGATGATACTGAGAGCATCAGTTGATCATAGGTTTATTTTGAATGGTACATAATCATATATTTCATAATCATAAAGCAGGATTATCAGTGAAAATGAAGCCAAGTTAATTCCAGTAATATAATGCATAAACTGAATTAAAAGGTGAATAACAACTGCATTTTCCATTGGTAATTAGAAGGCAAGTTAAGGACTTGAATGTGTGAAGAACTCAACCTTGTATAAGATATATTCATTGGAGTGATAGGAACAGAACAACAGGCATATTTCAGGGGAGTTCTCAAGCCAGAATATAAAGTTTTTAATGAGGTTGCTTATTGCTAGTTTGCCTTGGGCAAGGATACACACAATAAGTAAGCTAAGAAGTTACTGGCATAAAAATAAACTATAAATAGTAAAATAATTCATAAAATAAAAAAAATAAAAAATAAAACATTATAACAATTAAAGCTTCCAAATCTATTTCAGACCTCACAGAATTAAAAAAGTTATGTAAAAGAGGGAGAAATTTCCTAACAAAATGTACTTGGTATACAAAAAAAATAAGCATTACTAACCTGATTTATTCAGAAATCATATGCTTGGCAGTGTAAGGCAGACATAAAGAGCAAAGCGAACCCAAGCAGAGCAAAGAAACAGCCACTGGACTTGAAGATGAGGCCCCCTTGATCTTAGCTCTGTGCTTCTGTTTCTCTTAGATTGATTCCTTCAATTCCTGATACAAAATGAAAATTCCTTTGAGAGGGTGAAAAAAGGAAAAATAAAAGAGTTAAACCTAACTCTGAATCTCATTGTGTTTCTACAGGTCTATAATGATTAAAAATAAAATTTTAATCAGTTGATTATTTTAATTCAGGACAAGACTCTAAGCCAATAATGACCACAGATAATGCTGAAATTTGCATAAATACTTTGATCCTGTTTCTGTGTATGATAATAGGATCAGCCCTGGTATTTGTAATCTAAAATAACTGAGGCACAGAGTACCATTTTAATGGCAAGAGGTTTCCCTAGGCTCACCACTTGAAAATGTCAATTCCTTAGTAAGAATATCAGTGGTACGATGTTAACAGTGATGAATTTGGCTTTTTGGGAGCTATTGCAATTGCAACTATTGCCATGCAACGTCATTTTAACAGACCAGCTGAAGGTGGTGGCAGTTTGAACAGCTGTAGACTTGAACACAGAGGATTTTATTCAATTTCAAAGTTGGAACACAATACATAATATATTAGCTGAAACAGCCCAAAATAAATCTTGATACTACAGTGAAACAAAATTTAATGTTCTCATGCTATGCTAAGCTTATTCTTCATAAAATCTAACAGAAGGAATTGTGTTTGTCTTGGTCAGGACAGAAAATACTGCAAAAACATCTTATTCTCTCATGAGAAAGAAGTTATCTGATAAAACCGTATAGGGAACTTTTTCTGGAGTTTTTTAAGTGTTTATTGTTATACTCACTGAAGCAATTCGAGTCTGCATTTGGAGACTGAGTAATTAAATTATGGATGGCTGGACAGGTTTGTTCCCTTACAGGCAAGGACTTATGACCTGACTTTCATGCAAACAAACACACACACACAAGCGCAGACAATTTGATAATTAAATGAGAGCATATTTCTTTTTTTGCGCAGCTCTTAAATTCATTATCATGCTTTTTAAAGATTTCTTCAACCATATAAAAACAAGGAGAATGGCATGTTAATTCATGAGTGATTGAATTATAAGCTGTATCCCTTTACAGAATAGTTGCTTAGTATCTTTACTTTGTAGCCTCTTTTGCAAGCTAGTCATCAAATATTCAAAAAGAAATAACACAGATGGAAAAAGAAATAACAGAAAGTTAATCCATGTTGAATTATGAGACTAAATTGAATTACGTGTATTGAGTTATTGAATTACATGTTTGAGTTCTTATTACTCAGTTTCTTCATATGACCCTCTCTTTCTAAGCAGCTTTTAATTTCTGTGCAACTTTTAATTAAGGGGTGTTAATCACTGCATTCAGTGGTTATACTTCAGACTAATCTATACATTACTTTTCCTAAACTAGTTTCATGTTTGTTTGTTCATCACTTATCTAATAAATTATATACATTCTATTTTATATATGTGCTCGTAAGATTATATGTCATTGTTCTGTATAATGTCCCACAGACCTTTTTCTTTTAGCATTTAGATATTAAAATAATGAATATACTACTAATGAAAATAAATGGATATCTTGTAATAATTAGTTTTTTATGTGCTAAAAGTTTAAGTGCTATTCTTTTCCTCACTTATTTCTGATGAGGCATTTTAAAACTCCTAGTAGAACACTAGTTATATGTTTTTCAAATGGTATGGAAATATTAGTCTGTTGGCCTCCACTATTTTGATGTCGTACAAGCAAATGTGAATTTACTTAAGTTTCTCAATTCCACGGCTATGACAAGCTTTTTTATCAGGAGTGACTAATTATTTCACTACAGAATTCCTCAGTCCCCAGACTTAATGAAAGGGACTTTTGGAAAGTCTTAATTTGAGCTATATGAACATAGCTTAGTATCTTTAATCATGCCAGCCTGTATGAAAGCGAGATTAAATATCCACCCCAAAATCATGTAGTAGGTCTGTGTGATAAACTATAGTGAACAAACTAAAAAGTGCAAAATTCATATAATCAATTTTCCAGTAACCAGAAATATGTATCTACTTCAGTCATTCATTCAGTCTTATTGGTTATGCCTTACCTACATTTACAGTTAAATATTTCAGTATTTAGATTATGGCTTTCTCACCAGAAGAAATTATTACAGCAGTATGCAAAACTAATAATTAAAAGCAATTATACTTGCAACAATTGAAATAAAATTACAGAACTTACTGTTATATATCAAATCTTCAGTAATGACAGAGGTAGTGGGATTGGGTACATCCTCTGTAAGTTTGCTGGTGACACTGAGTGGTGTTGTTGATTCATTAGAGGAAGGGATGCCATCCAGAGGGATCTTGACAGGCTTGACGAGTGGGCTAATGTGAACCTCATAAAGTTCAACAGGCAAAGTGTAAAGCCTGCATCTGGGTCAGCACAATCACCACTATTAATACAGACGTGGAGATGAATGGATTGAGAGCAGTCCTGCAGAGAAGTACTTAGGGATACTGAAAAATGATGAAAAATTGGATATAAGCTGTCAATGTGTGCTTGCAACCCAGAAATGAATTGTGTTCTGTGTTGCATAACAAGACACATAACCAACAGGTCAAGGGAGGTGATTTTCCCCCTCTACTGCACTTTCACGAGACCCCACCCAGAGTCCTGCATCCAGCTCTGGGGTTCCGAACAGAAGAAAACCATGGACCTGTTGGGGTGGGTCCAGAGGAGGCCCACAGAATTGACCAGAGGGCTGGAACACCTCTTCTATGAAGAAAGGTTGAGAGAGTTGAGGTTATTCAGCCTGGAGAACAGAAGGCTTTAGGGACACCTTATTGTGGCCTTTCAGTGAGTCATAGCTGGAAGTGTTCAAGGCCAAATTGTACAGGGCGTTGAGCAACCTGGTCTAGTGGAAGGTGTCACTGCCTGCAGCAGGGGGTTGGAATTAGATGACCTTTAAGGTCCCTTCCAACCCAAACCATTTATGCTTCTATGACTGTACGATTGTATGATTCTATGAATAAGAATGGAGATTTTTTTTATTTTTTTTTCCCAGGGCCTGCATTGAAAAGAGAAAGAGTAACAGTTTTGAATTGGAAGAGATTAGTTTTAGATGTGCTACCACTGGAAATGCTCAAGGGGCTTTCAGCAACCTGAGCTAGTAAAAGAGGTCCTTCCTCATAGGAGGGAGACTGGACTGGGTATCTCTAAAGGTTCCCCTAGGGCCAAATTATTGTATGATTTTATGATTGCTAAAGGAAGAGAAAGCATATAGCAGAGATGTGATTGAGGAAAACTTCATTCATCTGAAGTACCTCTAACAATAAAAAACCTGCTTGCCTAATCTTAGAGATGAGGTGAAAGAAGCTAGATGTTTTGGTAGCTGGGGATGGAAGTTATAAAGAAGGAAATAAGTAAGTAGGAAAATGTTTCTTTTTTTTTTGATTATTCTTTCAAGTTGCTAATCTTAAAAACAGTGTGACAGGTGACTTTATGGAGTATATGTAGTCTATACTATAAGATTTATCTCTTGATTGTATGTTGAGCCTGTCTTTAGACTGTTGCAGTTAACACATGGATCCTGATTTTGATGTAATTAGCTATTTCAATATTCTCATCTTTCTATTTTTATTTGTTTTCCATTTGGATAATCAGTTAATTGGTGGACTATTTCTCTACAATATACAAGACATTCTAGAGAGAGTATGTAGATACATGAAATTTTAAGAAGTAAATCACAGATCACAAATCATAGGTGCTCTGCAGTCAAATCTTTTACATAATTCTAAAAGGCTGTATTCTTTGTTCTTCACCAACAAAAGTGTCTCTGTTCTGAGGAACACTCAAAAACATGAATGACATAGAGCACTTCTTAAGGACAGTAATGTGCTTACATACTGCCCTATAAAATTTATTGAAGAGTATATATGCAAGTGCTTTCCAGAATTAGGACTTTAGATTTATTGCTGTGTCATATCTTACACCTGCAGAGCCAAAGGTAATGTAAATTGCTGTTAGAGGCTATGTTTCGAGAAAATTTTCCCATACATTTGCAATAAATGAGACAACTAAAAGAAAAATAATTTTATGACATTGGCATGACTGTTGCTGAAGCTTTTAGTAGGATTTTACTATTTGAATGGGTTCTAATGTAATGTCTACCTTTGATTTTAAAAGATTAAGAAATCCATTGTAATAGTGAAGTAAAAATGTGGATTACATGTAAAATACTTTATCAGCCATCATAATGATATCTTAATGATACCCTTCTTAGATTGGAAGGATATTTTTTATAGCCACCACTTTAAATTGACGTATTACTTGGATGTATTACTGATAATTAGGAGTATTACAACAGTAAGGCTTATTCATGAAAGTACTTTTATTTTTTCTTTATCAGATATGAGCGAGGGAATGGACAAAGGTTCTGTCTTCATAAAGGACAAAATGACATTTGTGTTCTTTATTAATTTTCTGCACTATCATGTGGGATTTTTATGTGGGCTATAATTACTGATCTCTCCTCCTTTTGAGTCTATAACATTCAAGTAGTATAATAAATAATGGATGTTTATACTTTATTTTTCTTTTTATTTTCCTTCTAGGTGCTGGATTAAATAATGGCCAGTGGCATTCTGTATCCTTGTCTGTCAAAAGGAATCGTATCAGTGTAATAGTGGACAATGATGTGACTGCATCTGCTCATACCTCCATACCTCTGCAAATTTATTCAGGAGATTCTTTCTACTTTGGAGGTGAAATATGTTTATTTATGCTGAAAATATACAACAGTTAAACTTTTTTTTTTTTTCTGACATATCAGATAGTGTCAAATATTTGGCTTGCCTTAAGTCTTTGCCTAGCTTGGATATCTCTCAAATGATCCAGTTTTCAGGCACAGCTATGATATTTTTGAGTTTGTGTTTCGTTAGAATTTTATTATGTTGGGTAGAATAATTTGCAACCCTTAGTCCTTGGTCACTTTTCTGAACAGAGTTTTCTGGAATCATGCTCTCATAATTGAATATAATGTGGTTAACAGTCAGACAGACACAGAAAGGTCTGGCATAGGTATTGTGTAGCTAAATCAATTTTTTGTGAGAATATTCCACTGGGATAATTTCAAGTTTTCAGCTTAAGTTAGTGCTTACTTGTGCAAGTATCCTCTTAACAGAAATTCTGAATTTTTTATTTTTTTCTTTTACTACAGTGATACAACTTTGCCATGTTTGAAGAATATAACTTGTGCCTAAAATCTACGTTTTGATATCTTCATTTCCCTAAGAATATTGACAATTATCTGTCACCAAGTGATTTTGTCATTAATCAAATATATTGCTACTGATAGATTAGAAAGGTTATAATGTTTAAGTCAGTTGGGAATAGACTGCATAATAACAATGTTAAACAGCATCTGAATATATTATTCTACATTAGCCTAATGCTTTATCTCTTAGTAGTTTAGTAATTAATAACTGAATTATCTTTTTATGTGACAATTCTCAGATTTATGAGAAAACTTAAAAATGTATAGAAAACCCTAAATAAATATGGACCAAGTCATTGTCCACAGATCAGTTCCACTGAATCAGCAGGCTGTAAAAAATTTAATGCTCACAAGCAGACTGTAAACATAGGAGGTATCACATGAGCATCCATTGGACATTTCACATCTCACAGCTAGCCTTCCTACTATAAACACCTCTTGAGCTGGCAACACCTCTTGACCCGGGTATTTTTTTGTTTGTGGTTTGTTTGGTTTTGTTGTTGTTGTTGCTGTTTTGTATTTTATTTTCCTTCTGTGATTCTTTAAGATCCCAAATCTCTCATTAGGTGATATGCACCATTTCAGGGTTAATGGCAGAGGTGAACAGAACAGGAGGGATTTGGGCAGTTGCAAAAACCAGCATAGTCAATTAAGTTGTACAAGGACATTTCTTTTTATCTTTTGGAGGGTCAAAGGGGCAAATTAATTCCAAGAACAGTAAAAGCACTAGCTGCATATCATCCCTTCGGTGTCTCTGATTTCAGCTTTGTAGCTGAAATCAGCAGCTTGAGCATGTCATACAAACTTTGGGAGAAACAGTAGAAAGTTTCTGAGTTTAGAAAATTGTTTCTTAAAATTTTATGCTATATACCACTGTCAAAATGCAGACAATGCATTTTGACTTTCTTTTTAAATTTGTATGAATATTTACCTTGTTTTTTCTTTCTTGCTGGTTCTTAAAACATGAATATCAGCCTTCCAGGAGAGGTTTCCTGGGGATATGATTGTCAGTTTTCTTGTTTTAATGAATGAAAAGTATGCAAGAAATGTGTATCCTTAGCCAGGAAAATGTGTAATAAACATGAAAATACTTTATGTCAGCACAATTTCTAGTTATGCTATCAGCAAGGGTATACTACCTCTCCCCAAGCCTGGGAATAACTCACTGCAACTACAAGTGCAAAAAAAGATTTTTTTTTAATACACAAAACCTGTAAATATTATTGAAGGTTTTCTTGCTATCTTTAGTATCTGCCCCACAATTAAAAGGAATACCAGTTTTATTAATACTAATGATATTGCCTTTTCTGTAATAGAACTAGCAGACAACTTTTACAAACAGACACACACAAAAATCTGAAATACAATTTTGTAGAATAGCTATAAGATATAAACTTTGTCTGCCTGCTCTGGAGTTTTTGCTCCTTTTTTTTATTTATTTATTTTTTTATTTTTTTATTTTTTTCATCATGACCTGTAGTGCCAGTATCTCATTTTCAAATGAGTGTTGAATTTTTTTAAGAAATTACAGGATTTATTTTAGCATTTTATTGTGGGATGCTGTAATGCAATGCCTTTCTTCTACTGAGGAGTCTGGAACTACAGCATTCCACATGTGGTCTCACAAATGCCACATAAAGGGAAGGACCACATCCTCAGTTCTGCTGGCTGTATTCTTGATAATACAGCCCAGAATGCCACCAGCTTTCTGTGCTAAGAGCACATTCCTGGGTTATGGTCCACCTGCTGGCCACCAGGACCCCAGCCCTTTCTTTGTGGATCTAGGTAGTTATCCTTCAGCTTAGATAGTTGCATGGAATAGTTCCATCTCATATTAAAGACCTTAAACTTGTTGTTACTCAACTTCATGGCATTCCTGTCAATTTCTTTCTTCAGGTTGCCCATGTTCCTCTGAGATGCAGCCCTCCCTTCCAACACCTAACCCCTGCCCCCAGATCAGTGTCAGGCACAGCCATGCTGCAAGTTCACTCTTTCCTATCATCCATGTCATTAATGAAGACATTAAACAGAATAGCTTTCAGTACTGATATCTGAAGGACCCTCTGTTCCCTGATGTGAAGCAGGACTTTGCATCATCAATTATCCACTTATCCCACCCATATATCATCAATCTGCTGATAGGGAGACTATAGGAAACTGTTAGGGGCTTTGCTGAAGTAATGGTGTGCCATGCGCACTGCTCTTCTTTTGTACACAGCACCCATCACCTCAGCAAATTAAACAAAAAAAGTTTGGTCCAGCATTATTTAGCTTTGAAGCTGAAGTTACCCAGATACCTTCTTATCCTTCACATGTTTAGAAATGGCTTCTGAGGCTTTGCTCCTTGAACTTCCCAATGACTGCTGTAAGGCTAATAGACCTCCAGTTTCCTGTGCCCTCCTTCTTGCCTTTCTTGAAGATGAGTGTAACATCTGCCTTTTCTAGTCATCAGGAAACCTATTAAATGGCCAGGCCCTTTTGAGGGTTAGAATTATAATGGCTTCACAATGATAATGGCAATTGTTCTAATGACACCAGCCAGCTCCTGCAGGTGCTCCTTGGACTCTTTTCTCCTTCATTGTTGGTACCGCATCCCTTCTCATACTCTGCTAGGACATGGGAAGCCTAAGGATTAGTTTTACCAGTGAAGACTGAAGAAAAAGGTCCTTATACAAATCAGTTCTTCACAAGAACCTTGTCACTAGGTCCCCTCCCATTACTTAATCAGGAGCTCCACGTTTGTGTTTACAGGCTTTCTGCCACACTTTCTTAACTATTTTGATATCATCATGGACTTTTCTTATGCACCAAAGAGCTTTTTGTTGAAAAAATATCCAGCACTTTCGTTCTCCAAAACAATTTCCAGTGTGATCCTCAAAGCAGGTCCTGAACAGATCAAAACTGTAGTCTGAAGTCAAGGGTTGTAATTCTGCTGTTTTTTCTTACTCTCTTCTCTGTATATCATAAGCACCACATCCTTATGTTTGATGCAACCAAGACTGTGCCCTTGACCTTCACATTTTCAACCATTTCTTCCTTACACAGATGTAGCACATGAAGCAGAGGATCACTCCTAGTTGAATCATTGATGATCTGCATCAAGAAATTTTTTCCAGTACTTCCTAGAATCTTCTGTACATCTTGATAATTTAAAATCACTGTACTTAGTAACTGCTTTTTTTTTTGTTGTTTTTTTTTTTTTGTCTTATTTGACTTTAGTTAGCTCCAAATCATGTGCATCTTGTAAATTAAAATTTTGTGACTGTTAGTCAGTCAGTCTGTTCAGATCTTTATTCCATTCATTGCTTTGGAACTTCTACTTGAGTTTTTACCAAAAGTTTTAGTGATGCTTTTGCATATGCTTTAAAAGCCGGTAAGACTGCATAGAAATTTTTCTTTATAGTTGCACCACCATGCCTAATAAGAAGAGCTTCTGGCTGAAGTCTTCCACCCACAAAGTTTACAATACCTGTAGATTATCATAGTCCAGTCTACTTTTGGAATATATACATTTTTAAACAAAATACTTTTTTCAGCTCCAGGTCTTATGCTTCTTTCAGGCTGCCCTATCACTGGAAACATTTCTGAATGTAATACCTCATTTGGTGGCTTTCAAGGATGCATGCGACTTATTTCCATTGATAACAAAACAGTGGATATGATCTCAGTTCAGCAAAATGTTTTTGGCAATTTCAGTGACCTTCAGATAGATTTATGTGGCATTATAGACAGGTAAGAAAATAATATTTATTTATTTGAATGTTTTGTTTCCAATACTGAATGACAAAGAACAGAACACTTGCAAAATGTCATGCTGCTTCTTTTGTAAGAATTCCAGACTAGAATAAACTCAGTAAACATAGCAAAGCAATTAGATTTCCATGCACTGGGGAAAAAAAAAAAAACGAGAGTAACTGGGGTTAAAATTATTTGATGTTTCTGACAAATTTTAAGTATCTTATATTCTTTTCAAGTAAAGCTATAGACAAACCCCCTTCTGTGACAGGTAGTCCCATTCACCCTTTGAAATGCTATGTTCTTTACAGGTTATTGCTGTGTTGTATATTCTACCCATCCAGAAACACAGTAGATAGTATTCATCACAGTGAGTGGGCAATCTTCTTTAGACTATGGTCAGAACTAGTCTCATAACTTGTGATACATGGTATTGGCATCTATCCATGGCAGGGAGGTTGCAACTAAGATGGTCTTACAGTTCTTTTCAACCCTAACTATTATATGATTTTATGATCCAAGAGTGTAACTAGTTGAAAGGGCTCCCTCTGCAGGGTGGAAAGACTGTCTTACTTCCTTGAAATTTAAATGCTGGACAGAGATGTTGCTGGATTTCAGCATGGAGAAGGCAGAGGATGATCCAAAATGTGTGTTGTAGAATGGCAGAGGCTGCTGGCAAGAGAGGGAAAGACAGGCACATGGAAATGGAAGAAGTTTTCTGCTGTAGACTCCGAGGAATGCAGACACAGGCATTTGTGCGAAGTCTGCTTTAATCCAGAAAAAGTTTCCTTGAATGAAGCAGAAAGGATATACTAAACTGACAAAACAGGCAGGGGAAAGATGTACTTGTGCTTGTAAACACTTCTCCCCTACACCCTAAATTTCTAGTCCTCAAAAGTTGCCATTTTATCTTAAAAAGTCTGGCCTTTAAATTATAAGACTTCAAGAAATAGTTTTTTTTGGGGGGGAAACAGTTAAGGCAGACACTGAGATTGCAGTGTTGATCTGCTGGAGGGGAGGAAGGCTTTGCAGAGGGTTCTGGACAGGTTGGATCAATAAGCTGTGGTCAGCTGCATGAGGTTCAACCAACCAAAGTTCTGGGTCCTGCACGTGGGCCACAGCAATCCCACGCAAAGCTAGAGGCTGGGGGAAGTGTGGCTGGAAAGCCGCTCTGGAAGAAAGGACCTTAGGTCCTTTTCTGGGGATGCTGACTGATGGCTGCTGAATATGAGCCAGCTTGTGCCCAGGCAGCCAAGAAGCCCAATGACATCATGGCCGGTATCAGAAATAGTGTGGTCAGCAGGGCCAGGGCAGTGATCATCCCCCTGTACTGAGCACTGGTGAGGCCGCACCTTGAATCCTGTGCTCAGTTCTGGGCCCTGCACTACAAGAGAGATACTGAGTAGCTGGAATGAATCGAGAGAAGGGCAGGGAAGCCAGTGAAGGATCTGAGGCACAAGTCTGATGAGGAACACCTGAGAAAACTGGGAGTGTGGAGATCTGTATATTCTTAGTCAAATACAAAAGAGATGTAAGCAAGATTACGAGTGCAAAATGTCACTTACTTGGTTCACAATATAGTTGCTGAGAATTTCCGTCCCTGGCTTTTCAATGTGCAGTAGCTGGGGACCTCTCAAAATGCTAATCTCAGAGCTGTGGTTAAGGAACCATGCCTTCCTCCATGAATACAGAAATCTTTTACCTGATTTTTTAAAGGAAGATAGTGTATTTTTATATGTAGTGATTTCAGTTCCTTTCAGATTTTGAATGCCCATATTATGTGTGTACATGTGAAGTTTTAAAAATAAATTAACGTATAAATATGTGTAAAGTCACTATCTGAATCTCAATATATAGAAATCCAGCATTATTTCCAATATTCCAAATATAATAAATGTAACTTTTATTTGTTTTATTTTGTGGTTTTTTTTAAGCAATGCTTCAAAGGGGTTCTATTTACTTATATTTTTATCTTGCTGAATTTTTATTGCATATGAAAATAGTTATCATCCTTATTTTGTGTCAATATCACTGCCATACATATGGACTTGTGTAAGCCACTTATATATCCCAGCCATACTCTTTTTCAAAGTATTTTGATTACTTTCTGGCACTGTATTAAGGGGTTTTTAATTATTATTTATTTATTTTGGTTTTATGTTCCTCTTATAGTTCATCAAATTTATGTATGGATATCAAAGGAAATAAAAGAAAAAAGTCTAAAAAAGACTTTATAGGAGGCTTTTGGTTGGTTGGTTTTGTTTTTTCTAAGATTTGCTAATATTGATTTGTGTCCTTTTTAATCTTGATAATTGCGCCTTTCTAACACTAGCTCCGCGCATTCAGTTTTCAGCACTCAGAATGCTTACCATATGTCTTCCTAACTTATACAAATAGAAATTTAATCCACCCATTTGTATTAATTTTATTATACTTACTATCTTTTATTTCAGAACAGACTGTTTGTGAAAAGCCTTCCTGGTCTTGTGCCATCTTGCTCTAGGGACTGTTTCTTTCCAGTTTCCTCAGTCACATTTATTTCACATCTGCAGCTTCATGTTTCTCTTTGTCAAACTAATTCTACATCTCATCATAAATACCAATTGATAAGATACTTTTTTTTTTTGCCACATTAACATTCCTTACATATATTACACAATTTCTGATGGGTAGCTTGAGCTGGAGCACCTCCCATATGAAGACAGGCTGAAAAAGTAGGGGCTGTTCAGCCTGGAGAAGAGAAGGCTGCATGGAGACCTCATAGCAGCCTTCCGGTATCTGAAGGGGGCCTATAAGAATGCTCGGGAGGGACTTTTCATTAGGGACTGTAGTGATAGGGCAAGGGGTAATGGGTTAAAACTTAAACAGGGGAAGTTTGGGTTAGATATAAGGAAAAAGTTCTTTGCTGTGAGGGTGGTGAGGCACTGGAATGGGTTGCCCAAGGAAGCTGTAAATGCTCCATCCCTGGCAGTGTTCAAGGCCAGGTTGGACAGAGTCTTGGGTGGCATGGTTTAGTGTGTGGTATCCCTGCCCATGTCAGGGGGCTTGGAACTAGATGATCTTAAGGTCCTTTCCAACCCTAACCATTCTATGATTCTATGATCTTGTGCATTATATAATTTGTGAGAAAATATTTGCTTCCTCGAATGATTTTGACATGTCTTTGGTTGCCGAAAGCTAAAATAATCAACATTTTTGCCACTGTGCTCCTGATAGTAGGTATCCCTCATACAGCTGAGGGCAAGCCAAACAGTTCTTTGGTTTGGAGTCTTTATGGGAGGCTTTTAATCTAAAATACCAAATAACAAAATATGACCTGAATTCTGTTGTTACTGATGACTTTAGCAGAAAAAAAAATGAATGACTAAATAGAATAGTTTTACACATTTGAAGAGTATGAACACAAATAAAAATTACTTTTTATATAATCACCTGAATTCATGTGCAGAGTAAATAAATGGGAAAAAATCTATTAAACTAATTCTTTACCTGATGTAAATATATATTTATTTATATATATGTATGTACACACACACACACATTTAAAATCCTGCTCCTATGCTGAAGTTATTATGACTCCTTTAGTTGTCATGGTTCAAGAAACCTGGCAACTAAGTACCACACAGCCACTCACTCATCCTTCCTGTTTCCCACTCTATAGGCAGGATGGGGAGGAAAATTGAAGAATATAAAACCTGTGTGTTGAGATAAAAACAGTTTAATAACTAAAATACAACATACTAGTACTACTCCTAAGAGAAATAACAAGGAGAGAGATATAAAATTGAAAGAAAAGGAAAAAAAAATAATAAACAGAAGTTTATTACCCAGTGACCAATACCCAGCCAGGCCCAAGCAGTGATCAGTTCCTTCTAGGTAACTCCTCCCAGTTTGTATAGTGGGTATGTCGTGCTGTAATAATGAATATCCCTTTGGCTAGTTCAGGTCAACTGTCCTGTTTCTGCTTCCAACACAGCTTCTTGTGCCCTTCCTTACTGGCAGAGCATGAGAGATTGAAAAATCCTTGATCAGGATAAACATTACTGAGCAACAACTAAACCATCCTTGTGTTATCAACAATATTCTCAGACTAAAGCTGAAACACAGCACTATGCCAGCTGGTAGGAAGAAAATTATCTCAGCTGAAACCAGGACACTGGTCATTGCTCTTCCCATGCTCCTTCATATGGCCTTTTCATTGCGTAATATCTTTATATTGTTCCATTGCTCATATACTTCTTGGGCATGCAATTGATTCTCTTCATATGTTTCTCCTTAATATCTGTTGTTTCAGCTCCTTCACTGGTATATACTGATTTTATAACTACTAATTATACATAAACCAGTGACAAAATAACACAATGTCATTCTACATGCCTTACAAAGATAGTTTGAGGAAAGAATATCAGATGTATCTGTCATAATTGCATCAAGCTCTAAACAGAAACATATGATTCCCTACCAGGTGTGTTATTAGTGTTTGTGTCCTAGCAGCTGTGTGTTTTACAGAAACCAGAATAAATGATTTTAATGTAAAAAAAAAAAAAAAAAAAAAAAAAAGAGAGAAAAAAAGAAAAAAGAGACACTGGCACTTTAGCAATTTTCTTATATTTTTCTCTTTTTTTTTTTTTTTTTTTTAATTGAAGGTTAAAGAAAAAAAAAAATTATCCGGGAAGCTAGGGACCAGGTTAGGAAGGCTAAGGCCCAGTTAGAATTAAACCTAGCCAGGGATGTTAAGGATAACAGGAAGGGATTCTACAGGTACGTAGCAAACAAAAAACAGACTAGGGACAAAATAGGCCCCCTGAGGAAGCTTTCAGGAGAACTGGTTACGCAGGATTTGGAGAAGGCTGAGGTTCTGAATGACTTCTTTGCCTCGGTCTTCACTGGCAAAGGCTCTGACTGCACCACCCAGTTCTTAGAAGGTAGACGCAGGGACTGTGAGAATGAAGACCTTGGGCCCACTGTACGAGAGGATCTGGTTCAAGACCATCTTCAAAATCTGAACGCACACAAGTCCGTGGGACCTGATGGAATCCATCCGTGGGTCCTGAAGGAGCTGGTGAATGAAGTTGCTAAGCCACTGGCCATCATATTTGAAAAATCATGGCAGTCAGGTGAAGTTCCCGATGACTGGAAAAAGGGAAATATAACCCCCATTTTCAAGAAGGGGAAAATGGAAGACCCGGGGAATTATAGACCAGTCAGTCTCCCCTCTGTGCCTGGTAAAATCTTGGAGCACATTCTCCTGGACAACATGCTAAGGCACATGAAGAACAACAGGGTGCTTGGTGACAGCCAGCATGGCTTCACTAAGGGGAAATCCTGCCTGACCAATTTGGTGGCCTTCTATGATGGGGCTACAGAATTGATGGATATGGGTAAAGCAGTTGACATCATCTACCTGGACTTGTGCAAAGCGTTTGACACTGTCCCACACGACATCCTCGTCTCTAAATTGGAGAGATATCAATTTGATGGATGGACCACTCGGTGGATAAAGAACTGGCTGGATGGCCGCTAACAAAGAGTTGTGGTCAATGGCTCAATGTCCGGCTGGAGACCGGTAACGAGTGGTGTCCCTCAGGGATCGGTGTTGGGACCGGTCTTGTTCAACATCTTCGTCGCTGACATGGACAGTGGGATTGAGTGTGCCCTCAGCAAGTTTGCCGATGACACCAAGCTGTGTGGTCCGGTTGATATGCTGGAGGGAAGGGATGCCATCCAGAGGGACCTTGACACACTTGTGAGGTGGGCTGATGCCAACCTTATGAAGTTCAACCACGACAAGTACAAGGTCCTACACCTGGGTTGGAGCAATGCCAGGGCACAGCTACAGACTGGGGGTGCTGGTCAATGAGAAACTGAACAGGAGCCGGCAGTGTGTGCTCGCAGCCCAGAAAGCCAACCGTATCCTGGGCTGCATCAAAAGGAGCGGGACCAACAGGTCGAAGGAGGTGATCCTGCTCCTCTACTCTGCTCGTGTGAGACCTCACCTGGAGTATTGTGTGCAGTTCTGGTGTCCTCAACATAAAAAGGACATGGAACTGCTGGAACAAGTCCAGGGGAGGGCCACAAGGATGATCAGGGGACTGGAGCACCTCGCGTATGAAGACAGGCTGAGGAAGTTGGGGCTGTTCATCCTGGAGAAGAGAAGGCTGCGTGGAGACCTAATAGCAGCCTTCCAGTACCTGAAGGGGGCCTATAGGGATGCTGGGGAGGGACTCTTTATCAGGGACTGTAGTGACAGGACAAGGGGTAATGGGTTAAAACTTAAACAGGGGAAGTTTAAATTGGATATAAGGAGGAAATTCTTTCCTGTTAGGGTGGTGAAACACTGGAATGGGTTGCCCAGGGAGGTTGTGAGTGCTCCATCACTGGCGGTGTTCACGGCCAGGTTGGATGAAGCCTTGTGTTGGATGGTTTAGTGAGAGGTGTCCCTGTCCATGGCAGGGGGGTTGGACCTAGATGATCTTGAGGTCCTTTCCAACCCTAACTATTCTATGATTCTATGATTCTATGATTTATTCTTTAATTTTTTTTTACCCATAGCTTGGAACCATGATAGTACACAAAAATGTATTTAGCAGATACTTGGCATCTGAATTTCTTCTTTTCCCCCTCTTTATCAAACGTATATTGCTGAATTAGTGTTCTGCTTTGAATTTTAGTTTAGGATTATTATTAGCCTGCTACCTTTGTTTTAAATCGTGTATCATTTTCAGGTGTCATAATCTGAAAAGCATACCATCAAATAATATGTGGTAAATACTTATCAGTTGTCTTTTTTTCTGTTTTAAGCAAACATAGTAACAAATCCAAAAATTACCTTTTATAGATGAACTATTAGAAATGCTTTTTCTAACATAAGAAATATTTTTATTAGGTTAGTTTCCTTAGAGAAAATTATCTGAATCTTGCTTTGGGTAGGATTGCAGCATATAATATAATTATAGCTTCACTTTTATGCAACTAGTGGTTACTTTCTAATACACATTCTGAAACAGAAGGAAGATGAAAAATCTAATGTTAAAAGATTTTAAATATATGCTACATGGTTTGAATTTCTCGTAAAGTTGTTTTAAGCATTATCAATTTCATCTAAGCTTTTAATTTTGTGAACACAATTAGGATGATTAATTAATATGGACAAGGTGTCAATACAAGTAAGGACCATGTAAATCATACTTTGGAGATAGTGATGTCTTTATCAAAAAGAAGCAAGGCAATAAAAACTATGACTAAAATACATGCTAGCATAGCAGCAAAGGATGTACTGAAAGACCTGAATGGCAGTTATGTTAGAGGAGTTGTATATTTATAATAGCTGACAACTAGTCATACCTGTAGGAAGCAAAATAAAGCATTTATAGTAAGAACTATTACTATACACGTTTCATAAATTGATCCAAAGTATTTAATATCAAAGCATTTATAAGCCTGGTGCCTAAAATTCAATTTTATGTTCCAAACCAGAGCTCATTGAGACATATATCATTTACAAACTTGTCTTACAAATACATTCTGTGAGTGAAATAATAGATAGGATACAAGACCAGCTCTTTCACTTGCAAAGTATCACTTATTTCTCGAAAACATGTGATCTATATCACTTTACTTACTTTACTTACACTTTACCTGCTGCTTCTTTTTATTCTTCCTTTCTATGAAAACCTCTGCATATCTTTGTTTATAAACATGAAAGAAAGAAAGATAAAAATTCTTTGAGAGTCAGAAGTAAATATACAAAGGCCCTGAATTCCTGAATTATTCATAGGGCAGGTGTGTGAACTGCTGGACTTTTTACAATCTTATTTTAATACCCTGCTAAGATTTCTTGAATGAATTAAAAGGTATTTTAGGATCCCGTGAATATTAGTGGGCCTGCTTTTCTTTTTCCTGTGGTTAACGTCAACAACTAAGCCTTTTTATACTTTTGAGCTCTATTACATACACATGCTTATACATATCCATTCACTGCAATTGGAATGTCAACTAATTTCTAAGTTGAAAACCTAATAAAATTAGTTAAAGTGTGCCACTCTTTTTCAGTATACTTATAAAAAGATAAATCTGAGATTTTCTTCATCTTCTGCAATATTTTATATCTAGGTATAGTGCTGCAATCTTAATCATTAAGCAGTTACAGACAAATTTTCTTTGCAGTCAACCATTCTAAATCCACAAGAAAGCTAGCAGAATTCGTCAGGTTTCTGTTCATACTACCAGAATAAAAAGATTGCTTTACTGGTAGTTACCTCTTGTGACTGAACTGATGCACTGGTTTACTCTTTCTAGAATAGTAAGTAATTGTGACTTTAGAATAAGAAAGAGCTCTCAGGTATGATAGTAAAATTTTTTTTTTTTGTGATTTTTTGTGTTGTGATGCTGCTTTGTTGTGACATATCTTGTTGAAGAAATCCTATCAGTTGCAGTAATTGCCAGTGAATTATCAGCATGTAAATCTTTCACTGGTTTATCTGTATTGAATTGCAGATAGCTGAATGGTAATAATTATGCAACTTACACTTTATTTCTGTTCGCACAGGCTCATCACATAATGAATATATTTATTATAGGCAATAGGAATAGCGGGAAAGATGAAGGGAAATTCTCTAGATTTTCTAGTAATTATATTGACATCTTCCCCAATGAGCTTGAGGACTTCATGTTAATATACTTCTTTTCCACGTTTTTGCGTTCCTTGGTAAGTATAAGTGACATGTAAATATATCAAAAAGAGTGAAAATACCCTTTTTTCTTTTTTTTTTTTTTCATTTTTAGATGTTTGCCTAATTACTGTGAACATGGTGGGGAGTGCTCACAGTCCTGGAACGGCTTCTACTGCAACTGTGCCAATACAGGATACAAGGGAGCTACTTGTCACTATCGTAAGTCTAAGATATTTTCTGACTATTCTTCACTCCTGGTTGAATGTTTTTCACAAAAAAAAAATATACAGTATTATTGATCATTCATATTAGAAGATTTTTCAGTCATGTAAATATTCACAAGTTGGTTCACGGAACATAAAATATGTAGCAGAAAAAACTCATTGAACGTTCTAAAATTTATCTGTTTCTGTTTCACATTTTTCACAATTTACATGAGATCAGTAATATACTCTGCCATCCATATACCTTCACTTTATGAATCAGCAAATCATTTAGAAATGTGTTTAATTCATCATTATTCATTCCAAAAATTAGTGTTATTTTTTTCAGAGACAATGGGACTCCTTTCAAGTATAATCACAGGCACTAAACCATAAACCTGTGTTGATGTAGTTGGCTGAATCAGGAATTAGATTAGGAGAAATAAAAAAAAACCCACAAAAAAACCCAACCACCCCCCCAAAAAAAAACAAGAAAAAAAACAAAATCAAAAAAATAAAACCCAAACAAACAAAAAACCTAACAAACAAACAAAAAAAGCCCACCCCAAAACCCAACAAATAAACACAACCAACCAAACAAACAAAAAAAAAGAAAAGTAACTTAACTAGTTTCACTGGAGATCCTCTACATTTGTACTGCTTTAACTGTATTCTGGGAAACAGAATAAATCTGGAAGCACTGCTTGAAGACAGTTATTGAATAATTGAATCTGTCATGTTTAAATTTAACTATTTTCTTAAGAAACCATCAAATTCCACTTGAAAATTACATAAGTTGTGTATTATGAATATTTCATACAGTTAGCAATCTGAATTCTCTTTCTCATAGGTGTTGCCTTATAATACCAGCAACCATCAAGCAAAAAAATAGATATCACAGTCTTTCTAGAGCTGGCTTGTTTTTTTAAATATTTCAATTAACTTAATTTATATAGATCAAAATCTAGAATATTAATAATTGCTATGGAGTTATTTTTTTATTTGTATAGCACTCATCACTCTTTTTTTTTTTTTTTTTTTTTGTGTCTGAACTTAACAGATCTTTCTTTTTGGCAGAGTGTTTTCAAGTTTTGATAATAACTGGTAGAGCACACAGTCTAATTTTGAAAAGAAAGACCAGAACAGCATGACTGCTGGAAGCATTATAATGGCTAAAGGAGAAGTTGGGCTAATGCAGTGTAGCTATGGCATTATCATTAGTGTTTCCTGTTTGTTTAAGTACAAAGGTGGACTCGTAAGTCCCCTTCTCAAGTTTTTGATCATAAAGAAGTCATCACAGTATTTTCTTTACATCTTGGCTGATACAAGGTATACATGAGATAGGACCAAGGAGCTCTCATTTTGTCTTTGCTTATTTAGTTCTTTTACTGCAGTCTCTGACAAGTCATTCACCCTTCTATTTAAACAGGAAAGAAAATAAGAAGTATGAAAGCCAAAAAAAAAAAAAAAAAAAAAAAGCCAGGAGACTATCAGAACACCTAGAAACACTGCCTGGCTTCTGTCTTATGTAATAACAACAAAAATCTGTTTTAGTTGCTGTAGTTAGTGTTTGTTTCCTCAAAGTCTGATCACCAGGATCTAGGTAGTACCCTTGGCATTCACATTCTTTCACAGGTTTTACAAACATTTACTCACCTACATCTTACAGTTTCCTCTCTGAAGTTTCCAGGTTGAAATAAGGGAGAAAATGCTTGAAAATGCCCCTTGTGATCTCCTCAATACATAAAACCAAATGCGCTCTACAGAAACAAATGAAAACATAGTTCTGGTTATGTGATTTGTTCTGTATTCTTTAGCAGTGAACACACACGTCTTCTTATCCCCACTGACAGGCTCCACAGGCTTTTTTTTCTTAATTCCCTGACTAAACTGTAAAATGATGCCATTACATTTGTGAAAGAATGTGTTTTTTTGCAGCCATCTATGAGCAATCATGTGAAGCATATAAGCACAGAGGGAACACTTCAGGCTTTTTCAATATTGATTCAGATGGAAGTGGCCCATTGGGACCGTTTCTCGTATACTGTAATATGACAGGTGAGGTGATAAACTTTCTTAACTCACAGCTGGGTCTGTATGCATGCTCATTATATTAAAACATATGTTATCAAAGTAATAAGCCTTTGTACCTCGTAAGTTCAATGTATACATACACAACAAAATGAAGGTGACTCCTTAGCTCAGAATACTGGGCAAAGAATTAGGCTGAGAAATTAGAATAATAAGAGGATTCAGGCTGTGAATCTAACACAGCATTTCTGTTGTGTTTTGCATAAGTGAGATGTGTTCCATATGGAGACAATGCCATACTAGTTCATTGGGGAGCAGCTTTGTTTTTGCTGAAGGTACAGCCTCTTGAGAACATTTAAGAAAATGGGAAATAAGCTATATTTTATGAGAAAAATATTGATTTTTCCAGGCAGAATTCTGAAAAATTGTAATTCAGAACTGGCCATTGTTATGAGGAATATAGACATTAAGCTTAATTTTTCAAATTGCAAAGAAATCTTTTGGAGAATAGAAATGCAATCAGTGGGACTCTCACAACCTCACTTTCAGGCACTGTGCCTCCTCTTCTGCTCTTTGAATCACCATTCACATCACCAGAAGGTTTAGATATCAGAGTTTTTTGTCTGAATGCTTTATAATAAACCAGTTGTCTATGAATGCCTACTGGTATATGTCCTTTTAATAAATCTTGCATTTAAATGGCTTTTTGAAATTATTATTTGTGCCTGTTTCCTTTTCTTTTTGCTTAGCCTCTACTTATTTGAATTGCTTTCCAGCCATGACGATGGAAACAATTCATTGTATTATGTGACAAAATTATACTTTTACACAGTTATAACTGCTTGAAAAATTGCATGAATAAGCTATACTTGAATTTGATTTAGTTGCATCCTAAGTGCTAAGAACTTGACTTTGAAACATTATCATAAGCTTTTGATGTTGATTTGTAAACAATTTGTAGTCACATTTATTTCTTAAGAAATTGACAGGACCCTGGCTGCCAGTGGCACTGGCTGATTTTCACAATGATCTAAAGAATGCTTATTATAATACAATTCTCATCATCTCAATCAGCCTGTGCAATTTAACTACTCTTAGCATGTCAGGCCCTGACTTTGACTTCCATATTTGACTGTGCTAGCTCATGGTGGGTACGCTTCTGTCCTGGGTTCAGCAGTGGCAGTAATTTTTCTCCTTCTTAGTAGCTGGTGCAGTTCTGGTTTTGACTTTCAGCCTGGGAACAGCGCTGATAACAACGATGTTTTTAGTTGCTGCTCAGTAATGTTTAGTCTGACCAAGGACTTTCTGAGTCTCATGCTCTGCCAGGGAGGAGGGGAAGCTGGAAGGAAGCAGAGACAGGACACCTGACCCAGACTAGCCAGAGAAGTATTCCATACCACAGCACGTCATGCCCACTATATAAACTCAGGGAGTTACCCGGAAGGGCTAGATCATTGCTCGGGTCAAGCTGGGTATCGGTTGGCGGGTGGTGAGCGATTGTATTCTCTTCCCTTGTTATTTTCCTTATCATTATTATTATTGGTGGTAGTAGTAGTGATTTGTGTTATACCTTAGTTACTGGGCTGTTCTTATCTCAACCTGTGGGAGTCACATTTTTTGATTCTCCTCCCCATCCTTCCGGGAGCGGAGGGAGGAAGGCGGGGGGGTAATGAGTAAGCTGTGCAGCTGACTGGGCTTAAACCACAACTTCAGATTGGCACATGCCCATAAGAAGAAATATGGTAGTGCCCTATGAAACTAAAAGAGACCAAAGAATCACAGCAGAAAGATGACTTTGGGGTTTTGTTGTTTTGGGTGTGGGGTTTTTTTGTGTTTTGTTTTGTTTGTTTTGCTTTTCCAAGTGGGTATAACCCTCCAAGGTACATTGTAGTGTCTGATTTATCCTTTTGTGTCCATGAACAGCTGTTACTGTTTTCCTCAGTCATTCCTTATTCTCCACTTTAAGCAAACCTCATTGATCAGTTCTTCATCTTTAGATGCAGCTTGACAGGATGAATCGTCTATATTTGTTTTGTTCACAGTTTCATCATGACTAGTATTCCCTTTTCCCACCAGAGGCAGGGAAGGCAGATGCCCACATTTCTTACGGCACTGCCTTGTCTTTGACATTCATGCGGCTCTATTTTCACACAGCTGGGAGGGAGGTGCCTTTCCCTGGTTGTATTCTTGGAAGTCATTTTCAGAATGAAAAGACTACAGTTCACACTGCCAGCTAAGATGACCAAATTCTGCAGTGACCTTTTTTTTCTTTTGTAAACTTGTGAGTGTGATAATAAGTGTGATAGCTGACTTGTTTGTCTAAATTTTTATGCCAGCATAGCCTTTGGATATATTTGTGTCTGTCTGTTTGTGCATGTAAAAAAAAAAAAAAAATCCAAGTTTGCCATCTGGTTTTTGACATCATGAGTGTGTAT
Organism: Lathamus discolor; assembly: GCF_037157495.1. Classification (NCBI taxonomy): domain Eukaryota; kingdom Metazoa; phylum Chordata; class Aves; order Psittaciformes; family Psittacidae; genus Lathamus; species Lathamus discolor. Next base: position 65,852,796 of record NC_088909.1, read on the forward strand.
TTAATAAAATTTTATAATTTGACCACAAGTAATAATAATATATAATTTAAAAGTTATACTTATATAATTATAAAGTAATAATAAAAAGGAGCATAGAGTCCCATAATATAACATTTTTTGAATAGTCATCTCACCTTGTTATTTCCTTTAGATTTTCTGATGAATACTTGTCCTTTAAGTGACCATGAGTTCTTTCCTCTCTATTAATATCTTATGTCAGCCATGTGTACCCCGCAGGAAGCTAATGGAATACGATAAAATACAACTCTGTTAAAGAGTTTGAAATACTGCTTTGAGAACATAAGAAATATTATCATCAATACAACAAGTTAGAAAAAAATAGTATTTCTTATATGTACTCAAGTTACATTGGCCATTAAGATATAAGAATACAGCGAAGATGAATCTAAACTTGCCTGACCCAGACTGGCTTCAGCCAGGAGCCTGCTCACCCCTACCTTGAAGTAGATTCTAGACATGGGAGTCAGATTGTTACAGGCTTTGTGACTGGAAGCTGGAACAGAATAATCTCAGTGCTTCCCTGTTCATAGGTAAGGAGGTATGGTAAATGTGCAAAACAGGAAAATCACATGAGCCTTTATCAACTACACATATTTGGGGCAATTTATACTTCAAAAAACATGAAAGGAATAATCTCTGTACTACTAAGCAGAATATGTGATTGTCATGGTTTAAAACTAGCCAGCAACTAAGTACCACACAGCAATTCTCTTACCCCTCCACTCCTCTCTCCTTGAGCAAGATGGGGAAGAGAATCGAGACAGTGTAAAGCTCACTGAGACTGAGATAAGAACACTTTAATGACTAAAGTACAAAATAATAATAATAATACTTTAATGACTAAAATACAAAATAATAATAATAACAATAATTGTAAGGGAAATAAGAAGGGGAGAGAATATGAAAAAAGGTAAAGAAAAAAAAGCAAACCACCAATAAACACAAGTGATGTGCAGTACAATTGCTCACCACCCACTGACCAATATCCAGGCAAGTGATACATCACTTCTGGATACCACCCCCCAGTTTATATACTGGGCATGTCATGCTGTGTTATGGAATATCCCTTTGTCTAGTTCTGGTCAGGTGTCCTGTCTCTGTTTCCAACTCCTTACTGGCAGAGAGCGAGAGACTGAAGTCTAGATCAGGGTGAGTGCTACTGAGCAACAACTAAAACACTGGTGTGTTATCAAGAATATTCTCAGACTAAAGCCAAAACACAGCACTGTGCCAGCTGCTAGGAAGCAAATTATCCCATCTGAAACCAGAATACCGACATTACATTTCCTTGTATGCAAAGAATAGGACAGAGTAAGCAATGCATTCCTATGTTATTGTACCAGCCAGTTTTATCCTTCCTGTGACTCACTGTACAGAAAAATTATTTTTCTCGTCTTAAATATACAGTAATTAGTCTATTATTTCTAGCAGCTTTTGAAGTAATGCCTTCATATGAATATTGTTATGCCAAGTTTGGTTCTTGATCTGTGTGGTTTTGCATTGTAGTAACTTTTAAAAATTAAAAATACATTCCATCATTGCTTTAGAAGGGTAAAAAAAAAACTTCTAATGAAAGAATGTCAAGGTAACTGTAAAGCTATTGAACTGCTTTGTTCCTTAGTGTAACCAACATGGCTCCAAGTTGCACAAAGTCTGTTTCACAGCAGACTGCACATCTTAGCACATACCTTTTATAAACACGTAATATATTATTTATTGATCAACCACTTGAATTATATGTATATTTATATACAAGTATTTTCTGCTCTTTTCTTACAAAAGCATTACATCGGAACATATTTTTCTAAAACCAGTATTTGGAGTACTGAATATTTACTAGTGATTTGTGGAAAAAGCAGTCTTGCAGACACAGTTTAATTGCTTCTGGAATAAATATTTTGGAAATATTTTGCATGCCGCAGGTAGTACGAATCATAGTCTGTCTACACAATGCAATGAAATACACAGCAGACTTACCCAGCTGTATCTGAGTCAAAAGTTTACTGACAAACAGTATGTGTTCTTTAGGGAAATGCAGCTCTCAGTTCTGAACCGGTATTCACCATGTTATAGTACCAAAATTAATATAATAAATTAATATCATGTCAGACGTTTGGAAGAAACTTTCTGTTGACCTTTGGAAACTGTGCTTCTTAGTTCTTGAGTAAATACAGGGTTTGAATAGTAATTCACATAATCACTTTTTAGATTAGATTTTAGATGGCTAGGATAACTCACCTTCATGTAATCTGAGTTTTATACTAAATACAGTATTTACAAGCTACTTTTGCTTCTTGGTATAATAGAAAAAGTTTGTAGGCCATTTTCCCACACAGAATAAATTAATTTAAATTATAGTTGTTGTAAGTAGAATGTAGAATAAAATTTACTGTTATTTTATTTTAAAAAGCAGGCAAAATAATAATAAGCATTATTTCCTTTTATTTTTTCACTGCAATTTATGAAGTAAACTATATCTTATTGTAGACCATTATTTGGATGTTGTTACTTATGCTTTTTAAATTCAATTATCATAACAAGCTGAATACCTGTTACAGTCATGGTATGATAATGTACAGATTTACATCTCTGTTTGTATGCCCGAAAGCACTTCTTGTGATCAAAGAAGTCACCTTAAAGTTTGGTTGATTTCATACACGCATTCTCTTTCCATTAGCAATTTATGCAACTACTTCTCATTCTTTATTACATGTGTTTTGAAAGATACAACTTGGACAATTATGCAGCATAACAACACCAACCTAACCAGAGTCAAAAGTGCTAATCGAGAGAACCCACACACTGTGTTTTTCAAGTACTCTGCCAGCCTAGACCAGCTTCAGGCTACAATTAACCATGCAGAGCACTGTGAACAGGAGCTTGCTTACCACTGCAAAAAGTCAAGGCTTTTAGATAAGCAAGGTAAGTAAAGCAAACAAATCATATTATGTTGTATAGTACCTTTCATTTTACTGGTTACTAGAGGTATTTTTTCTGTCAAGGTTATAGTATTTTGCTACTACAGAGCTTGAACTACTTCATATATATAGTGCTTATATTTCTGTAAGTTACCAAGAGATATTTGAACCAGAAAAACACAAATGGCAGTTTATAACGATCTTCATTCATAGAATTAAGTGCTCTCAAAGTTAATTTCTCTCATAAATCTTTTAAATTAACAGAGATTATTATTAACAGAGCTCTTGTTGGGCTGCCTTCCAGGGATTTTGAAACATTAGTGAAAGAATTACTGAGGAAATATCTCCTTAACAGAAACTAGAGTGTAGATATCAGAAGTTCATTGCTGAATGTTTTTGAACACTTAAACATAGTGTGAGTGCTTGACAAAAAGCACTGGTAACATTAAATTTCCACTGTCCAGCATAGGCATCAATAAAAAAAAAAAAAAATGTTAAAATGTGGATTCTTGACAAAAGTATGTATTTTTTAAGAGAAAAATGGAGACACTCTGACATACTTAAAAATAAATTTTATGCAGTCTACTTAAATCTTAACTCTGACACAGAGCTACTGTTACTAGGATTTACCATTAAAATTCCTTCTAAATAGTCCAAATAATGTGGAAGAAAAAAATCTTAGTGTTTACCGTCTTTTGAAAACTATGTAAAATTGTTTGACTTCACCACCAGAAACTCTGAAACTGCTCAAATTGATTTAATGGCATCCTTTCCTACTAAGCATAAAGCAGGTCTCTGACTGCAACAATCTCTGGTTCTGTCTCTAAACTCTTGCAATATATACTCTTTCTCCTTAATAATGACATGGATAGCACTGGACTTCTTAGACTAGAATTTACTTTTGGCAGAATTATCTGCTTAAAAACATCTCTACAGAATAAAATTTGAATTTACCCCTTAAGATGTCCCACTGAGCATCCCTTTTACCTGTGGATTCCAAATTAAAGTTATGGTTAAATGTTCAAAAGCCTGGTTTACACCAAGCAAAGAGTTTCAAGATTCCTGTTGGTATTAGACATTACATATCTTTTGGCTGTTAGCTGTCACACAGGCTAAGCGGAAGCTACCCAAAACCCAGCAATAAACCCCAGCTTCTCAACTTACCAGTTTCAGTTGAGTGAAGCTGGAAACAATGAAAACATTTAGGTTGGAGAAGAAGGGAGTGGAGGGAAAGACCCAGGCAAGCAGGACTTTTTTTTCCTTGTAATCCAATGAGATTGCACAGGAATACTTAAAGAGTCCATTGCGCTGAGACATCCAAAATTCAGAGGTTTGAATGGTAGAAGTGAATAGAAGTTACAGGCATGGAAAAGTTATTTGTGAGTTTTATAGATTTTCTAAAATCCTTCTTTGTTTAAACTCTACCAAAGACTGTACCAAAAGCAACTTGCCATTCCTTTAAAGAATGGACTTTAGTCTGTTCTGAAAGAGCTCTGAGGTGACAGAAAGCTAGGATCAACTAATGGTCAGTCTTGGTTTCTGCAGGAATCACAGAATCACAGAATCCCAAGGGTTGGAAGGGACCTCAAAAGATCATCTAGTCCAACCCCCCTGCAAGAGCAGGGTAACCTACAGTACATCACACAGGAACTTGTCCAGGCGGGCCTTGAATATCTCCAGTGTAGGAGACTCCACAACCCCCCTGGGCAACCTGTTCCAGTGCTCTGTCACTCTTACAGTAAAGAAGTTCTTCCTGATGTTAACGTGGAACTTCCTATGCTCCAGTTTACACCCATTGCCCCTTGTCCTATCACTGGATATCACTGAAAAAAGCCTAGCTCCATCATCCTGACACCCACCCTTTACATATTTGTAAACATTGATGAGGTCACCCCTCAGTCTCCTCTTCTCCAAGCTAAAGAGACCCAGCTCCCTCAGCCTCTCCTCATAAGGGAGATGTTCCACTCCCTTAATCATCTTTGTGGCGCTGCACTGGACTCCTTCAAGCAATTCCCTGTCCTTCTTGCACAGAGGGGCCCAGAACTGGACGCAATATTCCAGATGCGGCCTCACCAAGGCTGAGTAGAGGGGGAGGAGAACCTCTCTTGACCTACTAACCACTCCCTTTCTAATGCACCCTAAGATGCCATTTGCCTTCTTGGCCACAAGAGCACATTGCTGGCTCATGGTCATCCTCCTATCCACCAGGACCCCCAGGTCCCTTTCCCCTTCGCTACTTTCCAGCAGGTCAACCCCCAACCGGTACTTAAAACAGTCAAAGCTGAGTTTTGTGATATAGGGATGAAATAATAACACTTATTAAGGAGGGTTAGGGTTTAAGTTTCCCTCTCTGTTTGAAAGAAGCCAGAACCACATCTTACAACTGTTTAGAGGATGTTTTAACTTTGCCTTATATTTTGTAACATTCTTAATTAAATCACTTCCTTTAAATCCAACTCAGATTTTTACATTCCAGGAATTGTATCTGATGGTTTTTTAGTCCAAAGATAGTGACCATGGTGGATGACTTACTAAGGACAGATCCTTTTTGACCCATTTGCTTAGAGGAACAGTGAAACCAGATGAAGTTCCTGGGAGAACAAGCATATGTCTCTTTGTAGATATATACTGCTCTATTATTTTGAAGGGATAGGTCTAACCTACAAGGAGAAAGAAAAAAGTGGGTGTTTTTTTCAAAATATAGATGATAATGCTATTTTTCGGGGAGCTCAGTGTTCAGTGTGCTTAGAGTATCCAATGAAACAGATTGTTTTCAACATCTCAATTAACATCAGCGGCAAACGACACGAGTTTGCAATCTTAGAATCACAGACACACAAATCACTGAGTAGCCAAGGCTAGAAGAGATGTCCAGAGGTCACCAGGTCCAGTGCCTCTACTCAAACATGGCAACCTGGAATCAGTTGTCCAGGACCGTGTCCAGACCACTTTTTAATGTCTTCAGGGATGGACAACTCCACAATCTCCCTGAGCAACCTGTGCCAGTGATCAGTCACCCTAACAGTGCAGGCATTTTTTCCTGATGCTCAGGAGCAGCATCCCATGTATCAGTTTGTGATACTCTCTCCTCATAGGAGAGATGCTTCAGTCTTTTAATTATCTCTGTGGCAATTTGTTGGACTGTCTCTGGTATTTCCATTTCTTTTGTAATGGGGAGCCCAGAATTGGACAAAATTCTCCATGCGTGCCCTTCTTCATGTGTGGTTTCACCTGTGCTGAACAGAGGGGAGTAATCACCTCCTCCTAGCTGCTGGAACATCTCAACCTCCTAATTCAGTTCAGGATACCTGCTTCTTTGCAGCAAGGGCACATTGACAGCTCATGTTCAACCTTGTGTCCTTCAAGATCCCCAGGCCCTCTTCAGCCAAACTGCTTTCCAGTTGGGTGGCCCACAGCATATATTGCTGCCTGTGGCTGTTCCTCCTCAGGTGCAGAACTTTGCAGCTCCCCTTGTTAAACTTCTTGAGGTTTCTGTCAGCAAGTTCTTTAGCCTGTCAAAGTCCCTTTGGACAGCAGTGTAACCCTGTGGAATATCAGCCACTCCTTCCAATGTCTTGGTGCACATAGGAGTCCAAAAGGTTTCATAAGTGGTGGAAGATTAGGGTTATATTTACACAGTGATCACTGTAGAGGTTGTAGCTAAAGAAGACCTGAGCAATCACTTTAAAATTATGTAGACCAGACATCTAGCTCACTGTTAAGCAGAGCTCTTTACAGAATTAGCCGCATCAGTGCTGCTTTCTAAAAGACATATCTACAGTCTTAGAAGCAGTCAAGCCCTTTTTAAAACTGGATGCATCTAAACTGATAACAGTCAGTGTGTTGTGAATATATGCTACAATAATATTAGTCTGGCAAATACATTTATTCTTTGAATACAATGAAATGTAAGCTGAGGCTTACATTTTAAATTTGTTTCTGAGGCTGTGAGAGTAAGTTTTTCAAATATCCTCCAATTTATCATCTTTTTCTTTCAGAAAAAAATATTTTAAAGTTGCTGATATCATAGAAAAGGAAAATTCTAGTATCTTTTGAAAATTATAAGTTCATGCAACCCCATGAAATACTTCTTTTATGTCTTGGATATCAGAGGGCTTGGGAAAAAAAAGGGGAATTTGGGATCCTTCGTTGTTTTCATGTCTTTTTCCTTCAAGATATATCTTTCACCTGAAAAGCATAAAGATAAGACAAAACATACTCCTCTGAATAGCAGCAATTTTGGATTTGAAACTGTTACTGAAAAATATAGTTCTATTTTTTTGAGAGCTTTGGAAGTAGATTTAGTACCTATTTTTTGTGTGAAACATGTAATTTTCAGCCTGCTTTAGCAAGTATGCATTCTAACTTTTCATGTCTCAATAGAACCATAAACTTCAAAAGTTTTACTAAAAATTTTTGTGAGGAAATGGCAATTGTAGATGTGAATTATAATTAAATTTTATAGGATGCTCAGCCTATTTAAAAGAGCTCAGAAAGCTAGATAAGTGTTCTGTTTGGAATAGAAATGCTTTAAAAAATTGAAGTGAAGTTTAGGAAGGTAAAGTGATCTAATTTGAAATTTTCCCTTGCTAAATTAGTTGCTATTTCATCTATTCATAGTGATAGTCTTCACCAACTTTTCCTGTTTAGGATCATATTTATGTATTTTCTTGCTGATTTTTATGCATGTTTCTTTGAATTATTTTATAGTCAGAATTACAAATCAAACAAAAAGTCAATCCCACATAGCTGATAACTGAAGCATTACTTAGCATTGAAATGAAATTCAAATAACATTTTACTGAAATAAGTTTGTTCTGTTTCATTTATTATAAGCACAATGAAATAGCAGAATTTGAAATGCAAATAGGTACATTATCAAATTGCCTACACAATTTAATCCCTCCAGCTTCTGCTTTCTATATCACTAGCTATGTTTGACAAGTACAAAATTTGGTGATGGTCATATAAAATATTTTTTGGAACTTGAAGTCATGAAGGAATTCTTAACTGACTGTATTTTAGGAATACATTATATTCAATCAGCCTGTATAGCATTTGCAAACAACATAATTAGAGAAGTCACCTGTTAATACATTTATGCGATTATTATGAAGAAATCTCTAAATATTTTAATAAGAAGCTTCATTTTCCTTAGGCAATATTTTCTGCCAAAGCAAGGATAACAATCTGGGCTAATCAGTATGAACTTGCAGCATTTAAGTAAATACTCTCTCTTCATCCAGCTATATGAACAAATAACTGAGACCATTTTTTAAAGATACCCAAATGTCCCTAGTGAAAGACTGGGAATATTAATTCTAACTACAGTATAAAGCTAAGGTATGTTGTTGAAACAGCAGAAATACTCTACTTTTTACAGTCTTAGTTGTTGGAAGCTTTTTTAAGTGTTGTCTGATAAATTATTTATGAAGTGTCTCTAGGTTTTCTTTCTCCTGTGATGGCTTGCAAACACAAACACTGATATTGGACATTGATGCCATTATGCAAGTTTGACTTTTCCAGAAACTGCTCATACTGGTTTTTGGCCTGCTGTGCTGACAGTTGTGTAGTAATGAATGCAGTCAATGTGTTTACAATCTGAGAGATTGTCAGTGTAACAGAGGTCTTTTCTAACAGTGAGGTTTAATAAACAGTGGCAGTTATAAGTAAAGCTGAGACTAGGATAAATTCCAGCTTCTTTGTGGGGACCTGCTGCTGAATACTTGGAGGTCCAACAACAGCAAAAAGAAGTGCATCTATAAGAAACTCAATAATTTATCTGTACTTGATTTCTTCTCAGGCTTTGACGTTTAAGCACTGCATCTATCACCCTTCTTCCTTCTCATTTGAGATGGTTTATCTTTATGCTTTGTATCTTTTAGCTATTATCTGTTCAGGATATATATCCTGCTGCTGTGCTTGCTTGGCAACATCTTTAAGCTTAATCTGCAGTATTGTAACATTAAGAAAACATCCAGTTTTATCATCTTGCTACAAATAATGCTGACTGGGATGCACCACACAGAGATGTAATAGTCCTGGGAAACCTCACTTCTGTTCACTGGATAAATCATCTTGCTTATGGGAGCGCCATTAACATGATTTCTGCTGCAAAGTATATAAATTCTGAATCTGCTGCCTATGACCAAACAGCTGTCTTTGGGCATTTCTGATTAACACCACTGTTCAGCTTCTTAACATTTGTCACAGATACAGGTAGCAGTACTCTTGGTAGTGGGATGAGACAATTTCTGCACAGCTTTTCTGTCACTCTTCTCATTTTGTTGCTGGTAGTTCCATGATCTGAAATTGATATTTATTGAGGAATATACTACCCTGATTCTTAGGGTGATGGCATCTCCTTTTTCGTGGACCATTTTAAAATGAATTATATTAATGCGCTGCTTAAGATAAATGATTCAAATATCATGGCTGGCTGAGCTAGGGACTGTGAGTTCCCCTTTCCACTAATGCAAGCAAAAACCTGTGACAGTCATTTAATACCTGATAATGAAGTATTAAACTGAATAATCATTTATCAAGTAAACATAGTAATTTTTTTTTTTTCAATTGTTGTTTAAAGTTTTTAGATTTAAGGGGTGATTTTTCTCTGTTTAATTTTTCAGAAACTTGCTTAAATGAGAAAAGCTGGAAGAAGTAAGAGACAAGACTAGTTACTGATTTTCTCTAACCTGTCTTTTAGGCGGGATGCCACTGAGCTGGTGGATTGGAAGAACCAATGAAACACAGACTTACTGGGGAGGATCCTTGCCAGCTGTACGAAAGTGTGCTTGTGGATTAGAGGGCAAATGTATTGATTCACAGCATTACTGCAACTGTGACGCAGACAGAGATGAATGGTGACTTCTTACTGTTGTTTATTCACAATATTTTCCCTGGAAAGTAAATAAAATATAAAGGCTTTAGCACATTTAGAACACCAAGGCTAATGTATATTTAAAATACTATAGTGTCACCTGTTTCTTTGGTATAGAACACAGACCTTAAAGGTCTTTTCCAGCCTAGCTGATTCTATGATTGTGTATATGCATTAAGTATTATTGCTAAATCTTCCGCTATGAATTCCAGGAAGGGTTTACTTTTATACAGATACTTTCTAGGTTTTCAGCATATCGCATGATATATATGAAGACATTAGCTCTTGCCTTTAGTACAGCTTCAGTTATTAGTTTTAGAATACTGAAAATAACGAAGAAAAAAGTACATTTTTGATGTAATTTTTAATTACACTTTTTACATTTAGACTTTACCTTCCTTTTTGTCATCTACAACTTAGATAATTAAAATTGGATACCCTTGCTGTCAGCAAAGGAAAGAACTCTTATGGAATCCTTTTCTAAGGGGATAGAGGGATTTCTAAAATGTAGATCTTCCACTTGTAATTGAAACTCTCTGACATTGTTTATGATCCCATTGGAATAATTACTGTAAGAGATGAGTTCCTGTTACAATATCAAATATGATCCTGACTTTTCAATTAGGGGGATCAAATACAACTTTCTCAGCAATAGCTCCAGTAAAGTATAGGACTCTATACAGCAGGAAAAGACCTTCCAAATGAAAGCTTTTGTACTGAAGAAACTTTTAAGCTTTTAAACCTGTAAAGCATATTTATATAAATCAGATTCAGTTAGTACATGTTAATAGAAGCATATTAATTAATGTATCAGCATCTGGTTTTTGAAAAATAAAAAATGTAAGGAAGGTACTTAGGAGAATATTCATGTGTACAAAATGAAGCAATACATTCTTTTCTCTTCAAGTTATATATCCTTCCTTTAAAGGAACTACTAGTGAATTTGTTTGGAAGATGCTTATTCTCTCATCATGAGCAGGGAACACAGATACAGAAATGAAAATACATCAAAGAGTCAAAGAACAATTCTTCACAAGCTTCAGAAGTTTCTGTAGGGAAAGAATTTGATATGCAGTAAAACTCAAGAGAGTGATATCTGCTGTTCTCATTCCAATAAAGAGATTAAACAAATATAGAGAAGAGTGAGAATTTTTGTATCATTGTGCAATACAAAAATACAAACAATTTTTGATTCCCAAATGGAAAACAAGTGTTAAAAAGATTAGCTCATTTTAAGAGATGATTTTGAGCAGCTGCTAGTGTGTGTCATGAATTGTTGCCCAGTTTTGTCCTTCATTTAATCCATGCTCACAGACATAGGTTAATTTATAATGGTGACATGCCTGTAAATAAAGTAGATAGAGGATGATATGCATGTCTTCTCTATAGACACTCTGACTGTCTAAGTGAAAACATTTTGATGATTCTGTTACATTAAAAATATGACTTCCTTAAATTTTTGTATGTATTCACTTTTGACATTTTAATTTTCAGTTTAAATCATGACTTATCCCAGTAACCCCAATGTTATGGAGGCTTTGTTTACACTTGTATTAATAGTTGTGTTTAATATTACATTTGGTTCCTTGGAGACTACTGGTTTGAATCAGTTGACTCAACACTGTTTACAAGGTGAAAAAAGCAGGTAGAATCAGTGCATGTTTCAGATACTTTCAGAGCACAGAAACCCAGAGTTACTCGTAGCATGGTTTTGAAAATCTGGTTATGATGTTCTATCTTATTTCATAGTTTGGACATAGATTTAGCTGTAAAATTCCTTGTTTGATTAATCAAACATCTTTAAGTCTAAAACAAAAAAATACACTATTTAAAAAAAAAAAAATCTTGTCCTAAAGATCTACAAGAAAAGGCAAACTAGTTATTAGTTTCCATTTATTTGCAGCATAGTTTTACTATTTTTTTTTAGTGTTTTGAGGGCTTTTTTCAGTTTTAAATTAGAAATCTGTAATATCTCATCTCATAAAAATTATAATTAAAAAAAAAATATTTTGTGTTTCTCACTTAAGAAAAAATGTTTCATGGAAAAAAAATGCACACATTTTTTGCACTGTGCTCCAAGACACCTAAACAGAAATTGTACGCAGCAGAAATGTGGTGGTGTTAGTAAAAGGAGGAAGGACGGGGTGGGGGGAAATCTCTGATTTCGTTCAGCATAAGGATGGAATCTCTTCACATTGTCTCAGTCCTAGTGCACGATATACTGAGAAAGGGGATTGCTAAGCCTAGCTACATTCCCAGAGAAACGTGGTGGCTTGCTTGATGAGTTGTGTGTCTTGCGTTTAATCTCTGAGCAGTATGAGTTCCACATTGACTTCCCTTTCTGAGTTTGTTCTGTTGTCTCTGATGTATTTGCTTTGCCCATTAAAAGGAAGATTCAACTATAAATAGATTGAATGGACAAATTTAATTTTCCAGAATGATCCTGAGTGATTGAATATTTTCAGGCCTTAAGGAGAAGCAATTTTAGGGCCAAAACTGGTGCTTATGAAAGTTTTACATTCTATTTTGACACTAAGTTGTCAGAGATTTTGAACAAGGAATTTGTTCGAAGATTACAAGTACTGTATGTGTGCTCTTGACTGCTAGGTTGTATATTTCCTTTCCTGATAGTTAACATATTTATAGCATGTGCTGCTTTTCCTATACACTAGACATGACTTTGTAATTTTCTATTTTTTTTTAAGTTTTGTCAAAATGAAAAAAGAAAAAAGAAACCAAACCCCAAACTTAGACTTAAGAAGAGTTGTAGTAAGCCATTTACTATTCCATAATGAATAGAAAGCCAAGTATAGACAAGGTATGTCCTCAGCAACATAGAATCACTGACACAAGTAAATACATTAGCTTGTGCAGCCAGTCAGGTACCCATTTATGTCAAAAAGAGTTCTCCTATGGGTTATGCAGACAAGTACAACCAAAACTTTGCCAACTTATCATTAATTTGTTTCGGTCCTGTCAAATGAGCACAATATCAATACCAAGGCTTAGGTTTGTATTCACAATTTTTTGTATTACCTGTAGAGTTATGCAAACCTTTAGTCAGAATTTGATTCTTTCCTTTTCCCCAGCAACGTGTTACAATAATGACACATTTGTCAGAAACATTTAGGAGACGTATCTATCTTTTTACTTTTTCAGGACTAATGATACTGGATTCCTTTCCTACAAAGATCATCTACCAGTGACTGAAATTGTGATCACAGATACTGACAGACCAAATTCTGAAGCAGCTTACAAACTGGGGCCTTTGCTTTGTCGTGGTGACAGTAAGTAACAACTGCAGAGTTTTGCTAAACAAAAACTGATTTTAATTGCAGTAATTGTAAATGTTGTTTGAAAAGCAGCCTCAGATACACTTTTGTAAATATTTAATCCTTTTTCTTTAGTAATTAGAAACGAAAAAGACAACATGCCATGGTCTAGTGCACACCAGAGCAAAATTGTAAAGATATATTGTCAATAATAAATATCAATATTAAAGACAGATATTGTATAGTTTTCAAACAGATATTTTGAGTACAGTGTATTTATATAATTTGAATTATCAATAAAGCATTACATGAAGGGGAATTCATAACTGCTTATCATATTGGGAACATACCCTTCACTAGATATACATGCTTCCATTGCCGAACCTTACACATATTAACTCCTCTGAGTATTTGCTCAACTACAAAAACCATACTACAGGAGATTAATCCAACTATACTACAGGAGATGAGTCCAGTATATGCAATACCTATGAACAAAGTTTCAACTCCACACAAGAATTTGACATTTAGGAAGTTATACAGTAATTCAAAACATAAAGCTTATATATCCTGTATGAAGTAACCAGGAAAATATGTGTGAAGAAATTGCTTGAAGGTAATGAGACAAGTGGAGCAAAATTGGTACCTTAGTGAATATTTGTAATGACATTTCTGATTTCATTATTTGTCAGCAAAGGAAACAGATTTTGGTTTATGTTCAATAGTAAATTAGTGCACAGAATTCTGTGACTGCTGTAGTATCTATTTTTATTCATTATGTGATTTTTCTCCATAATAATATTATGTGTTTGATTTACAAATTTCTTCAGCCCTTATGAACAACAGGAAACGAATTCCAGTAAAAAGTACCTATCCGTACTTTTAGGTTCACTCAGAAGACTGCATAGATAAATAAATACAAATTAGCATGTATTTATTTTTATGCCATGTCTGCTTTCATTCCTGTGGCTTTTGGGGGAAATTTATAGCTGTAAGATTTGTTAACAGATGTGTCTTACAGCAGTGCATTCTAATTTTTTTACGGAAATTTATAAGACATGAAAAATACCCTGTTAGGTGCTTCCTAATCACTTGTCTGACATCCGATTGTGAGCTCATAATTTATCCTACCTACCAAAGAACTGTCCAATCATGGTGTTATGATATAGGATTATGGTATAATTGAGAGTGGGAAGGAACTAATGAGGTCTCCTTCTTAAACCAGGATCAGCCATGAGCTCAGACTAGGTCTCTCGGGGCTTTGTCAAATTGGAGCTTGAAGCCCACAAGGATGCAGCATACACTACATCTCCTGGCAGCCTGCTCCACTTCTTGTCTGTTGTGGAGAATTTCTTTTACTTATACCAAGCCTGAAATACTGTTGTTTCAACTTATACACATTTTTTGATACTCACATCTTGCACCAGTGCAAAGAGCATGGCTCCATCTTTTTGATAATCTTACCTTAGGTTTTGGGGGCTGCTGTCATGACCCCCACTAAGCTATCCCTCATCCACGTTGAACCAGTCCAGGTGCCTCAGCCTGAAAGGCAGGAAAAGTGCTCCAGACCTGAGCATCCTAGTGGCCTCTCTCATACTCATTCCTGTTTATCAATGTTTTTCTTGTACTGTAGGCTCTAAAATTGAACGTAGTGTGTAAATTTTGTCTTCAAGTGTTGGATAAAGGGGAATACCCACCTCTCTCAACTGACAGACCATGCTCATACAGCCTATGATGCAGCAGGCCTCCATTGTGGCCAAGGGAAATAAAATCAGGAATAATGACAGTGATGAAACAGAAGTATTTTCAGCTTCTGTAGTACTAAGAAGTGGGCAAAATTTCCATTTCATTACTCACCAAGTTCCCAACTATAATTAGTTACATAACCTGACCCCAGTTATCGCAAATCTTGAAATGTGGAAGCTAACTAGCTTCCCCGGGTGAATCATTAAAACATACAGACAGTTCTGACACCCATTGATCTCCCTGACTTTATTTAATGTTTGGTTTCTCTGAGTGATTGAATTGTGGCAACATTTCACACTGATGTTAAATGATCACTGTATTTCTAGACAAGCTACAGTAGAGAACTCTAAAGTATCATGAGTGCAAACACAAGAACTGAGTCTGAATGTCAGAGACTACGTTATAGAATTTAACTTCAGAAAGAGGCAATTCGGAACTAAAATCATCTCAGTGAAAAGACACTGCAGAATATAACAGTTAATGGTAATAACAGAAAAAACTTTGAAAGGAATGTTCACTTTGATTTTTAAATAAAAACGGCAATAGTGCAATATTTCTCAGCTGTCTATATCATAAAGACAAAGATAGTAAGAGATGCCATGCTTTCAGGGAGGTAGGGACTAAAATTTGAAAGAAATTTCTGAAGGAAATATTAATGTAAAATCATAGAATTTTTGCATAAAACCAAAGAGCAGGTTGTTGAGTAAAAATGTTGATTGTATGACAATACATAATACAATATAAAAATCTAAAGTATCATATAATCTGATGCATAAGTCATAACATATATCATATGTAACATATAATAAATTATTTCTATTCTACAATTACCACACTATATCATTCTTCATAATCTATATTAAAATGATAGATAATATGGACTATAGCATATGTAATGCATGATGCATAATATATATATTAAATTATATTAAAACACTTTATTATATACAGCATAATTATATGTATTACAATAAATATTCTATCTTACAATTTTAATCATTATGCTGCAAATGACTGAGTGTACAACTTGCGGGAATTTTTTGCACTATTCTTTATATATCAGCAGTGGGTTTTATGAAGAAAATCATTAATGTTTCATTTTCCAGAAAATGTGTAGTAGTTGTAGCAGTTTCTGAGCTCTACATGTTAAATTTCACAGTGGTCAAAACTGGTAAAGTTTCAACTGTCTTGTAAGATTGGCAGTAATATACTCATAGCACTTTGAAACTTCAGGAGAGAAGCAGTTGTTTATTAAGACTTTTTTCTAATCTGAGGTTGGAGACAACCATGAGGGCTTAATTAAATTAATTTGTAATGACATTTGTTTTCTTTTGCACCTTTGGATAGGCAGAGAACACAAAAAAGATCTAGTTGAAAATCCACATCTCTCATAAGTGCTGTCAAACAGAAAGGTATCATTTTGAATTCACAAGTGTGATTTGAGAACTCTCCAGAGAGATTATTGCTTATTTCTGCTTTTCTCACTCTCTACAACTAAATTATACAATTCTACTTCCTAGAGTATATTCTTTTATTAAGCACTTGTTTTGTTCTTTCTGGAAGATTTAAGTTCTTCCAAACAGCTCACTGGCATGAAAAGTATGGGAGAAGGTTTACTTCCATTTGTGGTACACTTAGACTTCACTAAATTACTTGAAACCAAAATATCATAAATTCTAAATACATCAATAATCTAGTCCTTGTAGGAAATCTATTTAGAGATTAAAATAATTGTTTATGCCTACAACAGAATCAAGCAGATCCATAAATATTTTTTTTATGTGAATTCTCATAAACCACTGTTCGCTAAGTTTCAGTTAGAGTTACTTCATTCGGTACTTCTAAGAAATCATGTATCATTGTAGTCCAGGGGAAGTTGCCATGTCTTCATTGCACATTTTTTATTTTGATTCTTCCATTTAACATTGCATTTCTGTACTTGTTTCTTTTTGTTAAGTTTTATGGATTGACTCAGTTCAATGAAGTGTGTTGTTAGAAAAGCTAACTATATTTGATAGAACGAATCAGGAAAGCGTAACCAAATAAAAGAAAAATAATAGCAAAAGCAATCCCAGTAGAGGGCGTTTTCTTTTTATGTATAAAGTTCCATCCAGATGTAGATATGGACTCATTTGAACAAATCCATAGGAGGGCCATGAAGATTATCAGAGGGCTGGAGCACCTCTTCTATGAAGGCAGACTGAGAGAATTGGGCTTTTCAGCCTGGAAAAGAGAAGGCTCCATAGGGAGCTAATATCAACCTTCCAGTAACCTAAAGAAGTCCTGCAAGACAGCTGGAGAGGGACTTTCATACAAGGGCATGTAGTGATAGGACAAAGAGTAATGACCCTAAACTGAAAGAGGGGAGATTTAGGTTAGCTATTAGAAAGAGCTCTTTACTGTGAGGGTTTTAAGGCAGTGGCACAGGTTGCTCAGGGAAATTGTGGCTGCCCCATCCCTGGAAGTGTTTAAGGCCAGGTTGGATGGGGGTTGGAGCAACTTGGGCTAGTTGAAGGTGTCCCTGATGATGGCAGGGGGGCTGAAACTAGATGATCTTTAAGGTTCCTTCCAACCCAAACCATTCTATGACTCTGTGATTCCATGATATTAATAATTTTTCTCAGCATTTGTGATAGTTAGCTATCTTTATTTCTAAGATGTCAAGGTGAACGAAAGTAGAAACGTTGTGCAGGAATATGGCCATTTAGATAAATTAGGCCATACGGTTTGGTGACACTCATCTCTACACATGTGAATAGCACTCATCTGTTTCTATAACATTTAAAATATATCACTGTATTTTCCTTTTCTGCTGAACAATATGATATTCTAATAAAATGTATGCAAGTACTGCTGGTATCAGATTGAAAAAAAATATAAATATTGTGAAATTTAAGAATAAAATTTACCTTTACCAGCTGAATAGGGTAATGGGTAAGACTTTGAAGTATAAGACGACAAAAGAAATTTGGGAGCACTAATAGACAGATCTACTATGGTTTTCATAAAAAAAAAAAAAATAAAGAAAAAAGAGGCATCTTCATTATTTTTATATTAATCAAGAAAAAAGCTGCATGTTGATAAAGTGTAATAGAGAGCTTTAGTTAGTATGAGTAGATTTTTAGAAAAAGCACACCATTCAAGGTTTTTTTGTTGTTTTTTTCCTTGCAAGAATTGACTGAAAATACTCAAATTCATTACTATGAATTTCTAATAACTACTAGGACATACAGAAATATCCTGAAAGCTAATGTGACAAAATTATGTGTAATCAACGGGTAATTATAATCTGTCAATATCAGACTGATTCTTGGCCCAAAAATAGAATTTATGGTACAGATCTTAATTGAATTAAATTGAACATAAGGATAGGGCAATGCATTTTAAAGATAGTATATTCTTCAATATGAGTTTATTTACAGTAAATTTGGCCACACTTTTGAGGAACTCCTGTAGTGGTAAAGGCAAACTGGTGGGGTGGTATTAGAATCTAGTAAGACATTTGGAGGATACAAGTACAAAAAGACATTTGTCGCATACTTGGTTGAATAAAAAATAAAATTAAAAAATGGGGGAAGATTCACAAATTCAACTGCAAAATAATAGTACAAACAGATAAATGCAAGCAGATAATCCATTCAAAGTGAATTTCCAGTTCGACATTTAAATCAAAAAAATAGTGTGAGCTTTGGATATAATAATTTTAGCTTTGGATATAGTAATTTTGCTTCCTCTTACTTAGCTATATATTTTTGATCTATTTTTGCTCTAACCTCAGTGTAATCAACATTATTTTGATCCTCTTTACTATGGCCTGTATGAGCAAGATGTTTAATACAAGTCTGTGGTTAGTTTTTTATACTATATAAAAAGGATGTAAGACTTAAGGATTTAAAGAAGTTGAAATGCACTTTTTATTGAAAGCCTTTTAAGCTAAATATCTCCGCTTAATTCAGGCAAAATCTGAAATGATATACTCAATTTAAATGGAGTTCCACAGAGCAAGAACTTTCAAATAATGCTCTTGAAAGCAGGAGAGAAAGTCAGAAAAAGATCCAGTGGTCAGGATTTGATGTTAGGCCAGTGGGTTGAGTGTATATGCAGACATAAATACACATAAAAATAGACAGAGCATTTGTGAATTTTCCATAAATGGACAAATTTAAATTTAATCGGTTGAATATTTGTTTTCTAGAATACATACTCTTTTACAAACATAAATTAAATCAGGGAATTTATGTACATTCTGTAGCATATCAGAGGTCAAATCAGATTATTGCAGTTTTCCCTGCTGGTCTTTTGATCTACGAATCTTATAATAAGCAATGTAGCAGAGCTGGAAGTAGTGATATAGGTGGGGCAGCTGAACTCTCCACATCCTCAAAGGCAAACAGGTACCAGCTGGTCAGACTTCATAATATTAGGAGCATAGCTTTTGAAGAAGTAATTTGTGCAGCTCAGTAATTTTGGCCTTCTCTCTGCTACACTCTAGGAAGGGAAATTTTTGTGTGTAGCAAAACTGACAGAAACTTTGGGGAAATATGGAAAGAAATAGATGCAACTAAAACATGTAATAGGTAGTGATGATTTTGCTGCTTGGTCTTGCACAGGAACATAGTGGAGCACACACAAAATTACATACCCCACACACACCCCAAACCAAAACAAAATACCAAACCAACCAACCAACCAACCAAAACCATTAGGATACAAGTAACAGATGATCACATAACTTAAACATCAGTTTAAGACACCAAGTAGGTAGGAGCAGACCAAACGCAAAATCAAAGTGGAAAAATCCTCATCATCTACCGCTGCTCTAGATCAGATAACCCAGTAGTGTAGATCAGAGAGGCTAATGGGATCTGCAATTTAGAATGAGCATGCTTTCTACAGTATTAACCTTCTACATTATTACTGCTGTGTATTTGTAATCTGATCATACTGACATTCTAGTGAAATTCAAAGATCCTGTCAATGTACCAGAGACCAGAAGCTGCTCTTAGAAAAAAGAGCACACTCTGCTGGAAGCTCGCTCAGTACCTTTTAAGTGTTTCACAAAATCTCTCTAAAAGGGAGAGTATGGAAAAGATGGAAGGCACATTGAATGTTAGTTATCTTTACAAACACTACAGTTGTTTTTAAAACACAGCAAGCACCTCCAGATTAACAGCAATGTACCTTAGCTATATCAGTCTGTAAAAGCTGTGTAGTATTTTATGTGTCACGTCAATTTGAGTGTTTTTTTGTTTTGTTTTGGGGTTGTTTTGTGGTTTGTGGTTTTTTGGTTGGTTTTTTGGGTTTTTTTTGTTTAGGGAAAAAGGACACTAGTAAAAATATTACATACAAAAAATATTTTGGCAACGTAACTTTATTTTCTCTGCTTCAGCATTCACTATTTCTGCTGAAGTTTCACACTGAAAGAATGATGCTGCAACACAGACATATCAAAAAGAATTGATACAAGTAATAAATAGATTTCAGTTTTGATTAAAAACTTGAAGACTGCTAAAGTTTGAAATTGTAGAAAAACAGTTGTTTTGAGAGTTACTTTTATTATGTTTGCAACATCAAAATGGCTAATTGATCTGTCTTGTTCTCATTTGTCCCTCTTTCATTTACAATTTAAAGTTGGTAAAACTAGCTGCTATATGCCAAAAATGAAAGTCATTTCTGCAATATAAATATGCTGCTGTTATAACAAAGAGGATATATGTTTTTCTTTTCTTACTCATAGGAAGACTGCAGTTTTAAAACCAGATAAAATGCTAAATATTATTAAGTACATGGTGTTCGGCAGTCCTAGAAAACTAAATAAGAGACTGTGAGCTAGATACTGTAAATTGAAGAAATGATTTTCCCACCTTGATTTATCTCTACATAGGTTACATTATAATATACTTTTGCTAGTTTGGTATTTAACCCTTTTAGAGGGTTAGATAGCATAGAGTAGCTTAACATTCATAAATCACAGAATTTTCAGAGCTGAGAAAAAGAAGAGCTAGATAAGACAGGAAATTAAGAGAGGAAAATTAAAACTTACTATCCCTGCTCTCCCCCAAAGATCATTCAAATGCTTCATTGAGGCTAATTTTATCATTACTGGACTGTTACTGCTGCTACTGTCTCTCTTCTAATTACTAGCAATGTTTTACCAACTCTGTATAAATTACTAGTATTAAACTTCCCAGTGTTTGAATTACTAGTAACAGCCAGCCCATTGTTTTTTAAATCACCATTATATACTTGAGTCATAACTGTGGTGAAATTTGCTCTGTGGAAATCATGACCTGAAACAGCTGAGGAACATGGGCTTAAAATTGATCTCAATATGAAGCTGCTGCCTTCAGTCGATAGCATTTTGCACAGGATGATAACTCCAAGGAGCCTATCAGACAGCAAGGAGAGGAAGGTGCAAAGCTATACTTTCCTCTCACAGTCTGAGCCATTTATTCACAGCTGTGCCCTACCATGTAAAAGTTGTCCTGATAGCTGGTCTAACTTGTGATGTCTGGCAGTACTCCAAAATGGTGAGTGTCACAGCAAGGAATTGCCAGAATATGCAGTAACATCCAGCCAAGTGGCTTTTTCTATGAGTAGGATCTGAACCCTGATTAAAACTGCTAAAAAGTCAGGAGGAATTAGTGAATGGACTTTGATTTTACTTCACTGGGCTGTGGACAAGGCCTTTATGTCACACTGTATCATAGATTTTGTTTTTGCAGCTCAGAAAGAAACTTAAAAGGAAAAATAAATAAAATTCTCCCACCACTAAAACCAGAGAGTGCCTAGAGCAGAAACCACAATTTTGTATAGCATTTCGGCCCAGATCACAGGATTTTCAGGAGAATGTGCAGTGGCCATGTTCAATTAAGACTGGAAGGTACTGAATGCCTCATTTGATTTAGAAAGCAATATAGTTCAATAAAGAAGTACGGATACATCTGTAAGAATTCAGCAATAATAACAAGGTACCTAGTTGAACACCATAAATGCAGATTATGTTCTTATTAGAAGAGGGTGTTATTACAGATTTTCCATAAACCTTTTAATAATCAAGAATGAAATCTAACAAGTTATGATTAAATGCCAGCTAAAAGAAAAATCAAACCAGGAAAATATCTGTTTGATCTTGTAACCTTTTTGTAAGTAAAAATAATTTACATTGGATCTGTCATGTAAGTAAGAACTCATATGAATTTCTGAGCTGCAGACAACTAAAGAAGATTTTATTATTTCTTCCACACTAATTACTAGGAGCTGTATCCCACATCTTTGTGTTATCTAGTAAAATAATAACAAAACTCTTTTCCTTGTTATGTGAGAAATATACTGTCACAGTTACAGTGTGTACTAGCTAATGGAGATACAGTACTTCATATAGTACTTCATTCAAAGTACTATATTCAAATACTTCATTCAAAACTCCTATGTTTATTTCATAAAAGGATACATCATGACATAACTGGATTGTCTAGCTGAAATGCCAGGCATTTTATTTCCCATTGACTGTTTTTTGCTTGCCTGAACTGAACAAAGTAATTATTCTTGCTGAATCATTTTTCTGTGTCTCCAGTAACTACCACTTTTTGTTTTATAAACTAAGCATGAGGCTTCTGTAGAAGTTAGACTCTCTGAACAATGTAACCCCTTTCTACACCTGTGCATTTCCCTTTGATTAAATGATTATAAAACTTACACTGGCAATATTAGATAACACTGTTTATCTATCACGTAATCTTTCATTTTGATAACCAGGAACATTTTGGAATTCAGCATCCTTCAACACAGAGACATCGTACCTGCATTTCCCCACCTTCCATGGAGAGCTCAGTGCAGATATCTCATTTTTCTTTAAAACTACTGCTTCCTCTGGAGTTTTTGTAGAAAACCTGGGAATTCAAGATTTCATAAGGATAGAGTTATCCTGTAAGTAACACAAATATTACTATTGCTATTATTAGTAGTAGTACTGTTAATATAACTGACTTTTAGTTGGAATAAATTAGAATTAACTTAAAGGGGGGATATTTAAAACTGCTCTCTAGCTTTATTACTTTTACTACTGCTACTGGAGCTTTATAATCACCCAAAAAATTATAGCACTGAAACTAAACAGCTATCTACTCAAAGATAATTTCTGCCCTAAAGAATTCTTAACCTAAGAGTACAGCAAGTAGACCCTGAATGCTCAGATTATTCTTCCTTCCCTTACTCACTGAATCCCTGCCACCAAATTCTCTCCCTGCATATTTTAAGGCCAAGCATTACATGTGGCTGCCAGGTGATTAACTCAGTCACAATGTCTAACTCATACCTTCTGTGGCACAATATTCTAGCGTAGTCACGCTTTCTCATCTTTAATTTTTTAATTCTTCCTCTTCTTTTCTTTGTACATGCCCAAATCTTTGGACTTTTACATATGAATAAACTTTTGTTTCACAAGAGAAAATTAAATGTCTCACTAAATTCAGTAAGAGGACTAACATAAAGTTAAAGCTTTACTTTAGTTGACTTGATGCTTTAGTACTGTATTATTCCTTATTAAAAGGGAGAATGTGTAAAAGGATGAAGTAATTTATATTTTTTAAATTTGGATTAATTTGAATGCCACAGAAATGAAAAAGTCTTATACTTGGTAGCTGCCTGTAAGAGTTCAGAACTCTTTTTACCTTGGGATTAGACAGTTCCTTATTTTTTTACAAATCCATTGTGTTATCACACTCAATTATGTTCCAATGAGGTGTAGAAGTGAATACATATATAATATCATATGCAGCAAAATAACTATAGAAAAGTTAATGCGCCTTTATTAAAAAGTAAAATATTCTGCTTACTTTGTTTTTTTTGGCTGATGCTAATACTTTAAGGTTTTGAAACAAACTGGGAAATACCTACTGTGCTCTTCTGTAGCAGTTTAAAGATAGAATATTACATAATGGTTAATCAGTTTGGTTTGTGTTATCTTAAACTGTAATGCTTTATTTGAAAAATACCCTGTTTGCAACAATGGTTTTGCCATATTTATCAAGAGTATGATCTGCTTTCTGTTAAAGTTCTGAGAACAGGTGAAAACAAAGTAGCATTATAACCTCTCTGTAATGCAATGCAGAAAATGTACTAAGTCAGCACTTAGGTGGGGAATCTCTGAACTAGTTATTACATTCTTGAGTGATAAATGATTTTCCATTTTCAAAATAAACAGTTAAATTATGGAATCATTCATGGAATGTTTCTGAGAAGTAAATTTATTCAGAAACTTGGAAGAAGACCATTGCTCTTTCTTCAGAATAATAATATGCAGATAAACTCATGTCATTTGTACCATTCATTCATAAGCATCCAAACTGCTGTATACTTTTGTTTTTGCTATGACTTGTTACAAGTGAGGATGGGAGAAAGTGAAAGGCTGAGCTGGTATGTATTTTTAGCATTGAGAAAAACAAAGTTCATCTCATTATTGTGTAGCACTTAGAGATATTTGTTCCTTTCCAGAAACATCTTAATTAATTTAATATAGAGGCGTATAAATTTTTGTATACCATGGGTAGGATTGTTTGTAGTGGACCCAGAGTTGCAAGTGTTTGCACTGAGTGTAATATTGTCAGAAATAAGCGATATGAATTTCCATCACAAGTACCTTTTCCTTTTTCCCCCTCAAAAAGAAAAAAAAAGAAAAAAAGAAAAAAAGAAAAAAAGAAAAAAAGAAAAAAAGAAAAAAAATCCCCCTTGAACATTTCATTTTGTATAGGGTTATTTAGAGTTCATCATCACATAATCTTTTATAATAGTTGTGAATGTAAATCACCAGCCTACACGTGATATTCTATTAATAGTTCCACATAAATCAATGGTTAATGAAAATGTCAATGTTTAAGATAAGGATATTAGAAATTATTTAAAATTCATTATGTCATTAATATTTGGCATTCCACACTTGTGAACATAATGATTCTTCTTAGCACTTTATTGATTGTTCTAAAGCTTTATATCTAATTTTTTTCATTATGACATAATGATCTTTAGAGCTTTAAGTCTAACTTTGCCAGAGAGTCTTAATAAGAAATGTGAAGTTTACTATTGTTGGTTTCATTTAGTGAAGTTATAAACACCACAGTGCATTTGTGTATAATATTTTAGAAAGCTTTTACAAAACTGGAGGTATGAATCCTAGCTGTATCTTAAAATACAGAGGAAGTGAATCATCTTGAAGAAAATATTTGATATGGTTTTTCTTACAGAGTTATGAAGAACTGTAGTCTGAATTTTTATCTGAGTTCCTGTGGTATTCTGCAGAAGTGGTTGAAAGCAACAAGACTGATTCAACTCTGAATCGTACCCTATTAAATACTTATATGACTGCAGGTTACATCTTATAGCTGAAAGTCTGAGTAACTATTTTATACTGTGTGCTCACTGAATGGTTATTTCATATTTAAAACCAATGAGTTAAATAGAAATTTGAAGTAGGGTTGGGAACACTATGGTGTATTAATTTGAAGAGTCTTCTGCCGTTGCTTTGAAAATAGTTCTGAAGAGTCCAACATGCAGTAGTTGTTGATCTTTTCCCTAGCTATTAACTAACTGTCTAGGATGAGTGAAATTCAGTTGTTTCCTTTATGGAAAACTGCTTGGGTTTGTATTCTGTAGCATATTACTTGGTAATCACTTTCTGCTTCTTCATGTAATGTTTAACCTTAATACTCTGAATGGTTCTCAATGACTGTGCTTTCTTTTTAGTTATTTTAATCACAGATAACCACTGACCACTCTCCATGATTACCATCAACTGCATCTTCTGCTCCACTTTGCCAATCTATAGCTGTGTTCCGCCTATGTTTGAATGCATCAGAGCCACAAAAGTCTCTGCAATGTTCAGAAAATTTTTGAGTAACACCAAGTTAGGTAGGGCCCACAAAGTATTTTAGCAACAGAAGAGAACTCATGGATGTACCATCCTCTGCCATCCATGAAATGACCTAAGCACTCTTTACCTCAATCCTTTGTCACAAGAGGACAAATTCTAGAACTCAGTGAGCACCTCTCCATGTCCTGTGGCATACCTTTCACTGGTGGTTCTACCACTGTGCATATAAATGCTAAATTTCTTCCAAATTTGCTGTGTAGCTAGTTTTAGCAGAAATATTAAAAATATTATAAAAAGTTAATTGAATATATTTTTCACATTTTCTGGTCAAAGTTCAGACACTCAAGCAGATGGCTATACAGCCATCCTTGCTATCTGTCCCTTCATTTCTGGAACTTCTGGGATAAGTTCTCTTTTTTCAAGATTATATTAGTTTTATTTATTCATATTAATATAATTCATTATTTCAGTGGTTATTTCAGAATCAGTATTATGTGATTTCTTGCCTTTAAAATCTGAACAGTAACATTATTTACCAGATCTGCTATTCTGATATGCTATTTAATAGGAACATTCAGTGAGTTCAAAGCAGAATTTGTATTTTCAGGCTTCACTCTAACAGTATCCAGAGGATTACAAAGACCTCCCTACAGAAGGTAACATTCAGCAGAAATTCTCTTTACCTTGTCACATGGAGTTTCTGTTGCCTTTGTTCTCCTACTGTGTGGTTTGTTTTTTTTTTTCCCTTTTAACCCTCAGTAAGGGGAAACTGAGCTCTCAACTTTGTCCGAATGAAGCAAATTAATCCTGAAACTCATTTTACTAAGAAACTATTTTTAGACATAATGTATTTCTTATTATTGTATTAAACTGTTGATCTTTATTTTGTGCAGAAGAGATCATTTATTATAAAAGGAATTCGGTTTAAAAATTGACCTCACATTATGCCCTATCTTATTTAATAAGTCAAATGCTTGGTGTATTTGTCATTTTACATTTGTCTCTCACTTTCAGCTGTTACAGAAAAGTACTTTATAATAACAAGATTCGGGGTTTGAGGGATTGCAAGTGTGTGGCATTACTCAGTCTAAAGGTTGGCCAAAGTGGATCTAACTGTTATAAAAAGTCTAATATATCTTTTAAAGGTGAAAAAAGAGTCCAAACAATTGATTTTTTTTTTAATCAGCAAATGCATATTTGAAAATGTTGTTTGAAGCTGATTTATTTCCCTTGACCACTCCAAATTGGTTGCTTTTCTCTCAGAGTTCAATGACATAAATGGAAACCTTTCTTCTAGATTCATGGAATCTTCTCATACCTCTAGTCATTTAATTAAACCCATAGTAATTAAAAATTATGGTAATTCCTTCTTTAGGGATTACCTATTTTCATACATTATTGTCTTTGAGTACGGGAAAGAAACTGTTTCAGGGAGGATAGTTGTAATTCCCAAATCTTCGATTTCATATATCTATTTTGACCTGCAAAGACTTAGTTATGATTTTCTAAGCCAACTATAAAACCATGTAATGTGAAATATTGCTGATGAAATTGCTCAATTTAATTCACATTATACGTGGCATTAGAAACTGTGTCGAAATTTACCCTCTGATATTTGTAGAGATTATGTGAGTAAAACAAAAGCAAACAGACAGTAGAAGATGTCGATTGAATTATAGTGGTGATAATTTACATACGGTTAACAATGATAACCAATTAGCATGTAGTCAAGAGATGCTGTTTATCCAAACTGAAAAATAATGAAGCTAGAACATTTTACTGTTTCTTGACTGCTGTGCTTTCTAGATATCCACGTTTGATTTTCATGCTGTGAATGAATCATTGTTCTCACTGTCAATGATTGTGAAGAATGAGCTTTGAGGATAGGCCTCCTGAAGTAAGCTTTTCTGCTAAAAAAGTCAGTCTTGCTCCAGTAAATAGTAGGCTACACTTTAAAGTAACTTGTTCTGTTACATTGTGATTTTGTGAACCAATTGACTATGAAATAATTTAAATATCCTTTATTACTGACCTCTTTCTAGCTCCATCTGAAGTGCTTTTTTCATTTGATGTTGGAAATGGACCTAGTGAGGTTACAGTGCAATCACTCACTTCCTTAAATGACAACCAATGGCATTATGTGAAGGCCGAACGAAACATCAAAGAGGCATCCTTACAAGTAGATCAGTTTCCTCAAAGGTCTCACACTGCTCCACCTGATGGGCATATTCGCTTGCAGCTCAACAGCCAGCTTTTTGTAGGTAGGCACTCATTTTACAGAATCTTTCTTAGTTATGGTGGAAAAAAAGAAAAAAATGGAAGGCAAAAAGGTGGCAACTGCATCTTTTGAAGGGAGTTTGTATGATGAGAGTCTCTTCGAAACATCCATGGAGATGGAGATACATTTTAACATTACAAATTCAGTGCATTCACCTGTATTAAGCTGACAGTTTAAAAACTGTTTTGATGTATTTACAAGCATTCTATGTGGCTTGTTTTCTCATATAATGGTTAGGAGAATAATTGTGTTAGAAGAGTGATTCTGTTTTGCTTTTGGATTTGTGTGCTTTTTTCCTCTCGGAAAATTTTTGAAGATCCCAGAGTAAAATGAAATAACATTCATTATAGTACTTTGTACCCTGAAATCCCTTACAAGTTTGTACAATTATTTTGAAATAATTTGGAGCAGAAATGACAAAAAATGTCATTTGTTTAATTTTATTCTGATAAAACAGTGCTTTTGAAGTGTGGCATGACAAATGATGGTGATTCATTTGAAAAATTTGTCATGCATTTCCTGAACATAATTTGTGAGGATTAGCTATGACTGAAGCAAGGGTTTTCTGGGGTAACCTGTTTCTGCAACTAACTGTAATACTGTCATGTAGATCAATATGGTGTGTAGTTTATTTTGTGTTTGAGTTGAAAAAGCCTTTTGGATAATGCGACTTTTTACAACTCCAGACTATTTATAAGATATTTTCATTTCTTCAATTAAATATGATTTTCTTCAGTGGTGGGAGTAATAAGACTTACTGTTTTACTATTTTTTTCTGACAGTCTGCTAGTACAGACTCGGGATTGTCTGCTCAAGCCAGTGAAAGGATTTAGAGAAAAATGAAATATATGGTATCTGAAGAATGGCATTAGCAGAGGCACTTGTCTTGCATGTTTACTCATTTACTTAAATGTTGTCTCATACAGCGAACATCAGGTACCTAGTACCTGCCATAGTCATGCATCAGTCAGTCACTAATGTATTAAGAATGACATTTCTTCAGGCTAAAACACTGTATTTCTTGGATGTGTATACACTGATTTTCCAAAGAAGCCAGAACAAAAGCCCGAATCTCCCACCAAAATGCTCATTTTACGGGAGATAACACCAGATCTTCATATTGTTAGGTGCTTTTGTGCCATTATATCTGTTAATAAGAACAGCTATGTCAAGATTTTCCATGTAACACCAAGAATTTTACAAACTTTGAAATAGAGAAGGATGAAGTCTACATTAAACCAGAAGTTTATTTGAAATGCATGAGAATTATAATTTGTAATCTTACATATTGTGGAGTATTTCTCTTGTACTTTTTAAAAGAGAGCAAGTGACAGGAAATATGATTAAGTCGTGCAATGAAGGACAAGAGCGATGGTATGTAGATTGCACACCTTGCTAGGCAATCACGATGAAAAAAAAAATGCTAGTGGTGGGGAACTGTCCTAAAAATAAACAGTGAAAAAACAAATGAAGCAAAAATTATTGCTAGCCTTAGGATTACTCTGTATCTTTATCACATATGCTTGGTAGTCAGGTTTATCCTTACTGCTATTCTTCTGTAGTGAGAGGTATAAACATTCCTATTATCGAAGAATGGACGCAGCTTGTAATATGGGACAAAGTATGTAAGGCCACACACTGACTGTGGGGTTCTGTGATCTATACCAAAAGACACACAGATGGACAGAGACACAAATCAGTTGAATAGCCAATAGAATATAAAAAAGTTGAAACTGTACAGCTCATCACTCTCCCATCCTCTTCTTATTTCGTTTGTTTCTTTTTTCTTTCTTTCTTTTATATTTTTTCTCTTTTCCTTTTTTCCTTTTATTCTTTCAATATTTTTTCTTTCTTTTCTTTTTTTTTCTTTGCTATTTTTTCTTTTTTTCTCACCTCACTTCTTTTTTCCTCTCTTCCTTTTTCTTTCTTCTCCTGTCTTCTCTCCAACTTCTGCATGTTAATCCTTTGTCAATTAATAGAAGTGTGCATCATTGCTTGGTACCTTACTGTGCAAAATCCTTATTGCCCATTAAATCTTCAAGTGTTTGCTGTAATTACTTTACAAAAAATAAATCAGATATGCTTTTAAAGCTATTTGTAAGTATTTACACATGCATAAGCTTGAAACTTGAAAATTCATAATATACTGTTCAGGAGCTGTAAAGTATAACGACTTTTTTGCACATCAATGCATTTAATTTTTTTAAAGATCATATAATTTTATTTCAGGTGGGACAGCATCCAGGCAGAAAGGATTTTTGGGATGCATTCGTTCATTACAGTTGAATGGAATGGCTCTTGACCTGGAAGAGAGAGCAAAGATAACACCAGGAGTTGAACCAGGATGTCCAGGACATTGTAGCAGCTATGGTAAACTGTGTCATAATGGTGGAAAATGTAAAGAGAAATACAGTGGATTCTCCTGTGACTGCACTTTCTCTGCCTATGCTGGGCCGTTCTGTAAGAAAGGCAAGCATGTCTTTTAGTTTTGTCACATATTGAAATAGGACCATACAATTCAGAACAAGATCTTGACAGCAGTTCAAAGAGATGCTTAAATGCTTGTAAAATATTTGTATTACTTAATGTAGAGAAACATTAAACTCATTTTGTTCAGTAAATCTAAGTTTTGCTAAACACTGTCTTCCAGAGATATGTTCAACATATTCTACTTAAAGCAGGATCACACTGAGATTAGCATCATTATTTAATGTTATGCGACTCCTTTGATTATTTAATATTACTATAAGTTATGAACTATATGAATATTTTTTAATTTCTGTCTTGTAAGTCTTAATCTCAAAACTAAGACTAAACTTGGAAAACGAGATGCAGAAGGTAAAATTATTTTTATCGTGAGAACAAAGTGAAAACATTAGATACAGGGCTGAGCCTAATTTTTCAGCCATTTTAAAGGAATTTTTGGTGATGATGTCATACTGGTAAATGATCTAATTAGCATCATCGAGACTGGCTAGTGGAAGTTGTCTCTGCCCATGGCAGGGGGGTTGGAACTAGATGGTCTTTAAGGTTCCTTCCAACCCAACCCATTATATGATTCTACGACCATAAGCTGTCAAATTTTAATGTTACAAATGTAAATTTAGAACTTTTTTGTAGTTAAATATAATTCCAATCAGTTAAAAATTACTTGCTTCCTCAGTGTATTAAAGGGATTATGCCCAGTACCTTATCCCTTAAATGTCATAACTCCATGTTCCTCTAAATTAGTTAGCATAACATCTATCCAGCCACCACTGCCACTAGAAGTATGAAGGGCTCATGTGAAGTTCTTCCATACCTTAGCTCACCTGTGGTGTTAATGTCATTGAGTGAGGAATGATCCTTTCTTCCTCCCCTGCAAACAGCTGAAGAGACTAATGGTCACAATCTATGTTTATTATACTTGCACGGGTAAAATGACTCCTGTTCCTGAAAGTGTGGGATAACCTATAGGAATAATACATACAAGAGAGGACATATTGGGGTTGAGGACATGTATAAATAGGGGGGAAAAAAAAAACCAACAACAAAACCAAAACAGAAATTGTGTCTTAAAACTAAACAAAAAGAAGCTCTTCATACAACAGATATTTAAGACACTTACCTAATTGGTCTTGGTCAACCCATGTTGGGTCTTATTTTTGGCTATAGTCCTAAATATTAGTTCCATTTAAATTTTTTTTTTCATCTTTATTACAATCATTAAGAATACATTTTGTCTTCTGTAGCAGAAATAAATAGAAAAGAGAGGTAGTCCTGTTGTGCATGAAATTTAAAAATCAAATTACTTTTTGTTTCAGAGATCTCTGCCTATTTTGGGACTGGCACTTCTGTGACATACAATTTTCAAGAATACTACACCTTAGCTAAAAATTCCAGTTCTCACGCTTCTTCTTTCTATGCTGACATGACACTGAACAGAGAAGAAATTACGTTTGCCTTCCGAACAACACGGACACCAAGCTTACTGCTCTATGTCAGCTCCTTCTACAAGGAATACCTCTCAGTCATTCTCACCAGAAACGGTGAGTGTTCAGATATGTCATATGGAAACACTAATAACCATCACAGCTGCCAACCCTGACTGCCAGACCTGAATCACAAACTAAGCATTGTTCTATTGTTGCTTTAAATGATGTATTTATTTTTCAGCTGCACTAAGCAGTGTTTTTCACATGAAAAACATTCCTTCTACTGTAGTTTCAATTTTTACTACTGATTTTTATCATGCTGGCAAAAATAGTTATTTCTGGAAATACAGTAGAATATTTTTTAGAAGTTTTTAAATGAAACTCAAAAGTTATATCTGATCTGTCTGCTACTCACTCACTGTGTTAATTGATATTCTCATGATAAATAATGAAATACTTTTTGAAAGTGCATTATCCATTTCCAAATTAAATGGGTCATTACATTCAAGTAGTTTCATAAGCTACTTATATACCTATGACCATACATGTATACACTGCTGTGAAAATATACGCAACATAATTGATGTTTCAATTTACGCTGAACATCAGGTGTTAGTTATATCTTTCTTTTCATTCTTTCTTCTATGTCTAGATCTTTTTATTACATTTTTTACTTAATTAAAAATCCTCACAGACTGAGGTGAATCTTTGGGTTTATCAGAGACTCTTTGGGTTTATCAGAGTCATGGTGGTTCTGTGCTCAAAGAAGATTCTGTGCTTTCCCAAATACAGATTTGGATGTAGAATAACCTTAGTATCCTCCCCATCATGAAAGGTGGAACATGTTTTACTCCTGACTGGCCTGGCTATGGCCTGAGCCTTGCTTTCTGAAAGATGAGTATAAAGTTGTAGTCTACCTATCTACAGCTGAGAGGAAATCTCTGACATGGAAGCTATACTGTGTCTGTGTTCTGTTGTGGCAGAGTCTGTGTGTTAGTGTCTGTGACAGTACACTGGGTGTTAACAATAAATGGAAAGCGAGCTAGAAGTTATTAACTGCATCCAAGTGAAATATCAAATGGCCAGAAGTTTACAGGCCCAGACAGTGTAAACATTATTAAAGAACAGTACTTCTACAGTACTGAATTTTATTTGATGTCACATTAATATGAGTTATCAGACCAACCCTTTCTCAGCTGAATTATAAAAGTACTTACTAAAATCTCTGCACAAATTAACTA
Source organism: Lathamus discolor (assembly GCF_037157495.1). Classification (NCBI taxonomy): domain Eukaryota; kingdom Metazoa; phylum Chordata; class Aves; order Psittaciformes; family Psittacidae; genus Lathamus; species Lathamus discolor. The sequence continues at coordinate 65,885,933 of NC_088909.1, forward strand.
ATTTTAGAGAATTGTGACAGTTTATGGCTTTCTTTGCAAATACTTCCCACCTTCAACATCACTATTACTTTTCCTGTTGCCTTTTTTAATTTAGCACTTATGTAGATTTCTCATAGTTAATTTTTGTAAATAATTCAAACATTGCTTTGTTCTTCATATGAAGCAGCAGGCATTGTATATGAACTGCGCTGTCTGTTGTATATGCAGTGTATTAATCTTCTTACTCTAACCCTGCAGGAAGTTTACAGATCAGGTACAAGCTAGATAGCCATCAAGATCCTGATATCTTCAGCATCAATCTCAAAAGCATGGCTGATGGACAACTGCAACACATGAAGATTGATAGAGAGGAGGAAATGCTCTTTGTAGAGGTAATTCAGTTAGACAAGAAAAAAAACAAACCACAAAGTGGGTTATCTTAAAAAAGTAGAATACCTCAAGCAAAATTAAGTAAAAAGTTACAAAGCAATTACCTCAGATAAACTGTATTTTAGTATCTCAAGTAAATGAAGCAAAGGATAGCAGACTTATGATATACAGTGAAAATCTACAGTAGACAGTCCCTTTGGTATTCATTTTGTCTATTTCAAAAGGTAAATATATCACAATTTTATATGAAAATTCAATTAATAGGTGGTTAAATTTTCAACATTTATGAAATGCATATGACTACTGATTTTTTGGGGGGTCTTGCATTCTGGTTTCTGTTTCAAGTTACATATCAAACTACATTACAATTAACATCTAGATAATAATTTAAGCCTATTTATTTGTCTTATTTTCTTTGGACCCTTTCACATTAAAGCAATGTAACTATTAAGGAAAAGATTTTTGTTATTTTTTTGTAGAAATTTTATGATAAAATAGAAAGATTTGATTTGCTAATATTATATACTAACATGTAAAAAAAATCTTAATTTTTTAATATTGTAATTTTAAAAACCTAGATGTTACAAGTTAGTATTTTGAGACTAGAGCTGAGCGTGCTTAATTATGCATTGGTACAAGGATTGAAGACAAGTAGTTATAGAGGTACCCTGGGGGCAGAGAATTTACAGTATGATATTTGATCTTTGTGAACTAAATGTTGAAAGCCTTTTTTAATGAAAAGAACCTTTTTCATGTTTTTGAAGGTTTATTACATTTATTCATCTCATAGATGAAAAAGAAAGAATCAGACAAACCAATAAGATAAATAAAGGTTTATTAAGTGGGATGCTTATAGATGCATTGCAGCTATAATCGGTGATCTGATGAAGCTGATCATCTATTTCCGGAATAGTTTTTATGCTGTAACTAACAAATGCTGCCCTCAGCTCCTTTCATTTTTAACCTTGATTATATCTGCTTTTTTGCAAACTTTGACTAATATCTCCCCCATTATTCCACTTTACTCTTCACTGAACCATTCTACAGATTAACCAGAATGAAAGAATGAAGTTTGTTCTGACTTCAGGCACAGAATTCAATGCAATTAAGTCTCTCACACTTGGCAAGATTTTAGGTAAGTGGAACACTGCAAGGTTTTCTAAACCATAGATCAAAATGTCATCAAGGCACTTAAATAAAGAATAACCCTAAATTCACTGAAATACATCTGTTGTTTTCAATTTAATTAGACACTGGGTCACAATCAAGGTATAAGCTTCAGGCTTGTTGAAATACAATATAATAATGGTTAAGTAGTTCCTAAAAAATGATTAAGTGGATTCCATTAAAAATAGTTTCACAATTCTCTATCCCATTTTGCAATTAAGCATTATGAAACACTGCTTTTTTTTTTTTTTACTCTTAGGGAAAAAAAAAATCACTGTGAAATCATACACAAAGACCACAGGATGCTATTATTCATGTGCCATATTTGAAAAACTCTCTGTGATTAGATTTTGATGTCAGCAGTTAGTTGTAAGTTAATGTAAGCAAAAATTTATTAGAGCTACTTTTTAAAAACGATTTATGCTATGACAAAATATTTTTTCTCCTGAAGATTCATTCAAAGGTATCTGTAACCCTGTAGTAATGATCAAAATTAAATTTACCTATCTGGCAGGGGGTTGGAACTAGATGATCTTGAGGTCCTTTCCAACCCTAACAGTTCTATGATTCTATGATTATCTGAAATAGTCTGTCATGTCACTGGTTGGGGGCAGTCTCTGCCCAACATTCAAATAATGCAAGTTGAAAACAAAATGTGTTTGAAATTAGCTCTCTATTCTGAGTAAAAAAAAAACAACACACAAAAAAACAAACCAAAAAAACCCAACCAAACAAAAAATAAATAGTTTAATGCTTTCTGTCACATATATGTAAGGTGATAAGAATCTCCTCCCTTGACCTGCTGGCAACATTTTTTTTTTTTTTTTTTTGCACAGTCCAGGATACAACTTGCTTTCTGGGTTGCAAACACACACTGCCAGCTCATACCTGTTTTTTCATCCACCAGCATCCCAAAGTCCTTCTTTGCAGGGCTACTCTCAATACATTCATCCCCCAGTCTGTATTAAAACTGGTGTTTGCCTCAGTGCAGGTGCAAGACCCTGCACTTGGCCTTGTTGAAGTTCATGAGGTTTTCACTGGCCCACCTCTTGAGCCTGCAAATATCCCTGTGAATGGCATTCCTTCCCTCTAGTGAATTGTCGTGGTTTAAACACACAGCTTGTCCACTCACCCCCCCCGCCCCGACCCTCCCCACTTCTGGAGGGATGTGGAGGAGAATCAGGAGAATGTAACTCACGGGTTGAGATAAGAACAGCCCAGTAACTAAGGTATAACACAAACCACTGCTCCTACCACCAATGATAATATTGATAAGAGAAAATAACAAGAGAATACGATACCACCGCCAAACGAGTTTGACACCCCCCCCCCCCCCCCCCCCCCCGAAGAGAGAGAAAGTGTGTCCTTCCGGGTAACTCCCAGTTACCTCCCTGGGCATGACGTGCTGTGGTATGGAATACCTCTTTGGCTAGCTTGGGTCAGCTGTCCTGTCTCTGCTTCCTCCCGGCCTCCCCTCATCCCCAGCAGAGCATGAGACTCACAGAGTCCTTGGCCAGAATAAACATTACTTAACAACAATTAAAAACAATCGGTGTTATCAGCTCTCTGCCCAGGCTGGAAGTCACAACACAGAGCTTGCAGTAGTTACTAAGAAGGAGCAAAACGGCTCCTGGTAAACCCAGGACATGAATCAACAGCATCATTCAGCTTAGTATCATCCACAAACTTGCTGAGAATGTACTCAGTCCTACTGTATATGTAATTAATAAAGACATTGAATGATACTGGTCCCAGAGTTGACCACTGAGGAACACAACTTGTTACTGATCTCCATTTAGACATTGAGATGTTGCATGCAACTATTTGGTTAATTTTTTATCAATGGAATAGGTGGTAGTGGTTTTCAATTCTGATAATGTTATCTAGAAGAGGTGAAAGAATAAAAGACCTACAGTGATAATTGTTTTCATAATGATGGTAACCAGATACTAAGTAGCTTTTAGGTACAATCATTAATGTATTAAATAATTAAATTAAAGATCATGTTTGTAAACTTAAAATCATAATTATTTTTACTACTGATTATTTGGAAGAGTCTTAATGTAGCTAATCTGTTTTCTCACTAGGAAAAAAGCTAAGGACGTCTAACACAAACAGAAATGGTATCACTTTTAAAGCGTAATTTTTCTTTGTAGAATTTACAGTTGAGAAAAGAACTGGCATGTAGGTATGCACAAAGAATAGAGAAGAGAATGGTTGTTTAGGCATAACTTTTAAGCAATAATAGCTGAAATATAAATGTTTAGAAGAAAATTGTTTAAAATATTTCAATCCACCACTAACTTGTGATAAAACTGAATCAAGAATTTGTAATGTTTTGAAGTGTAGTAGTTTTTGGAGTCACGCTCACATGAGGGTAATAGTACAATGACAAATATGGAATTAAAGGTTTTGCTGTTTTTGTTATGAGACTCCATGTCAAAACTTGCATCAATTTACTTAAAAATCTGTTTGATTCAAAGTGTTGAAATGTGCATTTTTAGGCAAATAACAGTCTCTTTTGTTCAGGATCAATATCATCTCTTCCAAAGAAACCACACCATTACAAAAGTTTAGATGTGGGAATTTCTTCAGTTAAATGATGGCCTTGCATTTTCCCAATATTGTGAAGCATGGAGCTACAATGACCTGAGGGGGTACTTGGCCCAATTTGTCTCAGTTTATGGAAGCTGTCCTGAAGAAGACATATATTGTACATCTCTCCCTTTAAAAGGATAGATGCTATAGGAAAGCTACTGTTTCTTTTCCAAATCTGACTGCTTTAGGTCCTGTTTCTTGTGATGTCATATTTAGAGATGGAAGGAGACTTTATGGAGGCAGTAGGAAAAGGTAATTAGTGTTTGCTGCAGTGTATAGGTCTAAATAGAAGGAGGAGTAACAAAATATGAAAACAGGTATTTCCTGTACTTTAAATGTTTTTTAGGAAAAATGCACAAGTTTTAATTTAGGCCAGAAAGCTATGGATTTTCTAAAAATTATTTTCAGTTGGAGAAGTACTTGTTTGAGCTCTTCTTCAGCTGTACTTAGCTCAGATTTTCTTGTTGAAAGAAAATCTGAGAGTTAGCTGCTGAACTAGTTTTGAATTCCCACGAAAAAAAAAAAATCAAACTTTCCAGAACCTAAGTCTTCCGATGTAAAGAATTCTGAATTTGTGTTTTGCAACATTGTGACAAAATAGGGAGCTTGGCTGTGTTAGGACGCACCAAAATACCTGAACATTAAGTTGTGAGGGAAAGAGAAGCAACACACTCAGCCACAAAGTTCACAGGATACAAGTCAAAGGGCTTCTTGTACTTTTGTTTTCCTTCTAAGAAGGTACTTTCTCTCAAAGGACCCAATACTTTAAGAAGGCTGTAGAAACCCCTCTTTTTACAGAAGTTCACTGAGGAATTAATTAATTACTGCTGAGTAAAGCCACATTTGTGCAGGACAAAGCTTCCTAGCCTTCCCAAGAGTGAGGGTGGTGAGCTCTTTGTGACCTTTTCTTCAGTGAGAGTTGTTAACCTTTCCATGCTGAGGTAAAGACAGGCTTTCAGCATGATTTACTTAGGTCTGATTTATACACAAGGTTTCACCAGCTAATGAGAATGTGTGTTTATAAGCCAATTCATTTTAAGGAGTGCATGATTATGGATATCTCCAACAATGGAAAAATGGTTATTTCAGTAATTAATAAAACCAAATATTAACTTGACTTTTAATAAGAAGGCCTATGTTAAACCAGTAAAAGAATTTGGGCCCACATATGAAATTTCTGTATATTAGAACTATTCTATTTGTTATGAATTTTTCTTTTCTTATATTGATTCATTTATCTCTGAAATTATAAAATTGTATACTTTAATTCTGTCTTTATGGAAATATCTTTGAGGATAACAATTGCGCAGCTTCTTTAAGAGCTCTAATTATGGTTTTATTGATAAAGATAATGACGGAATTGCAAAAATTTCACTGTGTTCTACCGATATGCAAAAATGCAGCGATAATTCAAATTCTTAATTTGAAAATCAGCCTTTTAAAACAATAATGTCTGGGTACTCCCCCAAACCTTTGCAGTAATGCACATGCTAAATAGAAGTTACTTTAAAAATGATAATTTTTCTTTATGCAACTTTCTCTATTATATGAATTTGGGAATACATATAGTAATGAAATGGTAAAATTCAGTCCGTTAAAGTTGGTTTAGAAAAGCCTTTAACTTAGTGTAGAAGACTTAGTGTAAAACATACATTTTTATGTAGCTCCCACAATTTAAAGTACATATAATTGGTTTTAATTTATTTTTTGTAATTGGATTTCTAATTTAGTCAGCCAAGCTTGTCGAATCTTCCTTCCAATACAGAAGCTTTTCAGAATAACTATTTGGGGGAAGAGAAAGTTTTCACAGGCTTACAATTTTGGGCAAAATACCAGTATTTAAAAAATCAATAATCAGGGATTTAATGGAGATACTTTAGTTTGATTAAATAATTCTGTTATCAAAATATCTGCCCTTAAAGGTCTTGTTATAAAGATTTTCCTTCTCAATCTCAGCAATAACAAATGATGGTTCTAGAAATAACACCCACTTGTGACTCCTAATTGCTGGATTCGTATTGCTGAAAAAGTAGCAAAAATCTCAGTGACAGAACTGTCTATTCTTTCCTGTCAGTCAAACTGTTTTCTTTGCTGTGATTTTTTTTTTTTTTCAGTAGTAAGCTGCTGAAACAAATAACAAATTAAGGAAAAGGGGCCTAGACCATTTTGGATTGGTTTTAAAAGGTATTCTTTTGTGCACAAAAATCAGAAAAATAATTGTTTTATGACATATTTTTTCAGTAAATTATCCTCTGATCATCTCAATTGAAATCCAAGTAAACCTCAGTAAAAATTAATAGCATAGTAGCATTTACGTGGTATGTATTAACCACAACTAACCAGCTGTGGTTAATAGGTTGAATATATTATATGTGGTTAATATAGTTGAATATATGATTCAACTGGGTGTGCAGGTGTAATTAGTTTTAACTGTAATAAGTACTTTTAATGGAAAAAGCCTGGCTATGTGAAAATCTGCATACCAATACAGGCTTGCTGCACAAGTGTTAAGATTTTATGGCAGTCCATTCCAAGCATGTTGTTAGTACCTCCAGCTAGTAATTTAATTGTGGATGACAAATGTTCATTTTTTTGTTTGTGTTTTTTTTTTTTAACCAAGCAGATTAATAGAATCATAGAATCATCTTGAGCTGGAAGGGGCCCATAAGGATCATCAAGTCCAACTCTTTACTCCTAACAAGACTACCTAACACTAAACCGTGGGACTAAGAGCGTCATTCAGACACTCCTTGAACTCTGACATGCTCGGTGCTGTGACCACTTCCCTGGGAAGCATGTTCAGGGGATGGACACCCTTTCAGTAAAGAAACATTTCCTAATGTCCAATCTGAATTTCCCCTGATGCAGCTTCGTGCCATTTTCTCATGTCCTATTGCTGGTCACCAGATCAGAAGCTCAAAATCCCCTTCCCCGCCTTGAGGAAGTTGTAGACTGCCATAAGGTCACACCCCAGCCTTCTCTTTTCCAAGTGACCTCAGCCGCTCTTCCTAAGCCTTGCCATCAAGACCTTTCACCACTTTGGTTGCCCTTCTCTGAACACACTCTAATAGTCTGATGTCCTTCTTATATTGAGGCATCCACAACTGCACACAGTACTTAAGGTGTGGGTACACATCAGTGCAGTATGGAGTGACAGTCTCTTCCCTCAGCCAGCTAGCGAAGCTATGCTTGATGCTCCCTAGGACATGGCTGAACTTTTTAGCTGCCAGGGCACATGTTGACCCGTACTGAACTTGCCATCAACCCAAACCCCCATATCTCTTTCTGTGGGGCTGCTCTTCAGCCTCTCATCCCCCAGCTTGTACATATAACCAGGATTAACCTGCTCCAGGTGGAGAATCCTGCACTTGCTCATGTTAAATTGCATACAGTTAGTGATTGCCCAGCTCTCTAGTCTATCCAGATCTCTCTGTAAGGCCTCTCCACCCTTGAGGGAGTCCACAGCTCTTCCTTATTTAGTATCACCAGGAAACTTAGTGAACATTTGGCGTATGCATCCAGATCATTTATAAAGGCATTGAAGAGAACTGGCCCTATGATTGAGCCCTGGATACCCACTGGTGAGTGGCCACCAGCTCAATGTAACCCCATTTGCTATAACTCTTTGAGCCCAACCTGTCAACCAGTAGTTCACCCAACATATGATGGACTTGCCTATTTTGAGAAAAGATAAACTTGTACAAACACATGAAAAATTTTGAAATCTTCAGCTTCGTAAAAGCAAGAAGTTCAGAGTTCTTATCTGATCTTTCTGTCTGCTGACTTTCAGTATTACTTCAGAGAGGAAAGATGGCTGAAGCACAACTTAAGAAAGAGGTTATTTAATCTGTAGTTTGCTTTTGGACTTTTTGCCTTTTTTTTTGTTTTTGCGTGTGTGTCTGTGTGTGTTTTGGTTGGTAGGTTGGTTGTTTTTTTTATTTTGTTTTTTAAGTAAAGCCTTGTAGGTGGAGTAATTTTGCCTGTCTCTGCTAAAAAAAGTTGAGTACATTAGGAAATTAATTGCTGTTAAGATGCTAAAGGATGCTTAATTACAGTTTACTATAAAATACAGTCTCCGATCAACAACTTGTGTGTGTGTCAGATATTTTCTGTCAGTTAGTTAAATCTGACTTAAGCACTAAAGTGGAGAAGGGTTTGTCTTCCCTAAACCTCATAGATTTTTACAGCAAGTTTGCTTGATTTAATAAAGTTTTATTTTTTTATCCCAGCAATATTTTCTAATTAATGAGTAAGTTGAACTCTGGATTTTAAATATTTAGTTTCCTTTCATATTATACACATACAATGCTTATGAAATGTTTTGCATAGGAAACTAAAAAAAATATAGAAAACACTTCACTCGAGGTTTTTGAGCCTGCATTATAGTTAGAGATATATATTTTTATCACAAGGTGGTTTGGACATTCTTTTCCTTGTTACCTCAGTTTAATCTTTTTCTTAAGACATCCTAATCTAGCAGATACTTCGGTGTGAGGAGGCAGTCATCAGAAGCAGTGTATGCTACAGAGAAAACGAACAGTTAAACATCCAACATTTTATATGATCCATCGGTGTAGGTGAGCAAACTCTTGGCTGCTCTGATAATACCTCATCACTGCAACAAGAATAGAGTAGTTGGGGAAAATGCCTCTGTGCTATTTTGCAACATTCTTCCAAAACACATTAGCCCAATTTTCCCTCTTAATCTAATTGTATTGAGGAGCAAATTGTACATTGGTATTTAAAATTGTTTTGGTAGCCACTGTAAAGATCACAAGTTCACTCATGGGTTCCACGATAAATTAGAGGTGGAAATTAATGAGATTAAATTCCCATTTTATTTGCACAAAACTTGAAATCTTACTTTCCTTAGGAGTCTGCTTTGAATAGTTAGTAATTCCAGAGCTTTTACTTAAAGTAGAACTGTCATAGTAAATAAACTGTTTTCCATTTCCAAAGTATAGCATTAATGAGCATTAGATGGTGAATAAATAGAAAGCTCTGACATGGTACATACATTCAGAAATGCAGCTCAAGAGATTAAGTGATGGGCTTTTTTGTCATTGTTGTTGTTTTGTGGGTTTTTTGTTTGTTTGTTTTTGATTTGGGTTTGGGTTTTCTTGTGGGGTTTTTTTTCCTTAGTGGGAAAGATAAGGGTATGGTGTAAAATGTATGGTAACCTACAACAACATTTATTTTTTAGAATTTCGCAGAAAATATCTTGATGGAGTTCCAGGATCTGAGGTCTTAAGAGAGTTTCTGGTTTTGTTTTGACAGACTTGATGGTGATGGGATGAAGTAGATATATTAATGTGTGGAAAGATTATGATACAAAAATGTACATATTTATGAGAATAAATTAATAAAATATGTATTTTTCATGAATGCATGCTTCATCCTTATCTTTTTGCAGAGTGAAAAAGCATTGCATTTTAATTGAAATATATTAGTTACCTTTGAATCCTTTTGCATTTAATCCTATTACCTTTTTGCTATAGTAAGTTAAAAGCATTTCTCTCAGCAGACTAACAACTGTCATCTGTTAAAATAAAGGGCTGAATATATTTGACTGTCTTTTCATTAAAGAAAGACAAGAAAGGGGTTCAGGGAAACTACGTATGTTGCAGTAACTCAAAATATACTCAGAGGAACACAGGTTAATTATTCATTTATTCTTCTGTCACTTTATTTTGTACATTTGCACTATGATTAATTGTGTTCTGTACCTTTTGTTTAACAGAAAACAGCGATGTAGATGAGGAGACAATGAAGGCAAACTCTCAGGGGTTTATTGGATGTCTCTCTTCAGTGCAGTTCAACCACATAGCTCCTTTGAAGGCTGCACTGCATCACAGCAGCTCAGCCCCCATCATCGTAAAGGGACGCCTCACTGAATCCAACTGTGGTACTCTAACTGGATCTGACTCAACATCAAGTGAAACAACCCATTCATTTGCAGGTAGTGTGTGATTATCACTTGTTCTGATCTCTATAGAGTACTCATGACCTGAATCACAGCTGTTTTGTTGTTTTTTTTCTTCCATGTGGGTTAACATGTCACGAGCAGTTTGAAAAATAATTCTTTTGTATATGTACTTTCTTCCTTTTCTTCAGGCTTTCTCTATTCCTCTGAATGTTTTCACTTTTCTCTTTATCTCTGCAAAGTATCATCTACATCACTGCTCTTTCCAGCTTACTGATGCATACTAATGCCACTGTACCATAATGTACATGATTTGTAACCATGTAAGAATTACTTGAAAACCCTTCTTCTATTTGTCTGCCAGTTTCCTTTTTTTTGTTGTTGCAGATCACTCTGGACCAATAGACGAGGGAGAGCCCTTAGCTAATGCAATCACAAGTGACTCTGCAATTATTGGAGGTAATAGGGGCCATAACAACTCCACGGGAACCTTTTATTTCTAATAGCTGTGAGTCTTTCAGTGCTGAAGTAAACTCAAATTAAGTTTTGTGAGCACAAGAATACTAGTAAAAAAGCTTAATAGCTTAATTTTATTACAAGTGGTAGAGAAAAATCAAGCATTGCATTTAAATGCAATCAATAGCTCTCATATTTTCTTACTACATAAATTTTAAGCGATCAGTGTTTCTATGCATTGGAACACTTTGCTGAAAACAGAAGATAGTAAGAACAGGTTTCTAACCCGCTTAATGGTAGTGTCTGTGACTTTAAAAAGTATTTGGATATGTTATGAAAAATAACATGTTTAAGAAAGAGCAGTCTTTGCTCCTTGACTATGCAAAATAAACCAAACCAAACCAACATTTTGCTACTTGAACAGTCAAGTTCAAAATCTTTTAACAGATTTGAGAAACACAGATTTTCCTTGAGAAAGTGGGATCTAACACTGCTTGGATCAATTCTTTGACAGACTGAGGCAAATTTCATTCTGGTTAATCATTTGGAAAGCAATATACTCTTGGACAGACTGTCACTTACACTGATTAACATCTTAAAAATAAAATGCTTGTTAAAATAATAAAAATAATAAGAAATGATTACTAATGATTTGAAATACTACAGTTTCTTACTATTTCTCTTGGCTGATTTTATCAGCTGAAATAGAATTATAACTGATCATCCACAAAATTATTTCATAACAGAGGAATAGTGGAAGAGCCATGTACAGTTCAGTTGTTCTAAAGCAAATATGTTGACAGACCCTTTATTTTTTTGTGCCTATCAGAACAAATATGGCATACAGCTTAGGGCAGAGTTCTTGAGCTTAAAGTACAGGACTGATAATCAGGATGTGCTTGTTCCATTACTGTGTCTTTCTGACTGATTGTCCTTATGCCAAGATCTATCTCTGTTGTAAGTGGGGAAAGCTACCAGTTCTGCCTCTTTAAGAGAAATGAAGTGTACTCCAAGTGAGCCTTATTTAGGAGAGTTTGGGATTGAGACCCTCAGAAAAATTTCAGTTTTTGCCACTGATATTGGAGCAAGTGTATGGCTATGTCAGCTCAGTTTTTTTCTCTCAAGGAATAGTATTGTCTCTTGTGACAATCTTCCCCTCTGAGAATTTCTGGTGATATTTCTTCTCTTGGGATGATGTGAGGGAAGGAAACTTGTTTTCATTCATTTTTGCAGTATAATTCACTGTTTCAATTTCCATTAGTTACTTCAACAGAAAGAGGGCAGTGGGAGGGAGAGTTCATACCCTCCATCTTTTAAATACCAAATAGGTTTCTTTTCTAAGGGTTTTAAAAGCTTCAGCAGAAAAATTACATAGTGGGATTTAGCAGAATAAAGCTGTCAAGGCTTCTCATTGAAGATAAAAGCAATTACTTCTTTGGAAGGTGGAGTTAAGGACCTGCAGTCACTTGTGTGTCCGACATTTAAATAATAATACCTGTTATGGTCAGTGCCTGCCAACAGCCTGCTGCATGGTCAGTGACCTTTAACACAGTAGCTCTACAGATACTAAAATAAGAGGTAATAAAACTAGAAGCTTCCTTGCTTGTAAAGTGACACTTAAGCCTGCATTAGACACACAAACTTTGAGAATTTTACCACTGAGTTCAGTGGGGTCAGAATTTAAAAATACAGCTTCTGACTTCGTCTACATGTATAGCTGTCAAAACATATTTTGTGATTTCAAAAGATAGGTATTATTTTATATACGTATCTGTACATAAAGTTCACTTACGTAAAAGAACAATTTATGTAGTAGGTATTTTACTGTGGGTGGAGAGTTTTAGGTGTACTAACAAAGCCATTTTTTAAATTCAAGCTACTTTAGTTACAGTCTTTTTAAGATAATAGTAACATCACAATTTTATTTTTATTAAACACATTTGGGCTTATGCACTCACAATTTTTCTACTGCCTAACTATGGTTGTTTAAAAGTCAAAATAAAGCAAACTTATATGGTACAACACAGTGGAAGTTTAGTGTAACTACCCTTAAATGAATATAACTGAGAATTGTACCAATTCAGCTGCCACAAACAAGGCAAGTTTATAGACAAGGCCTTACCGGATGTGTGCGCTATGACTGTGAAACAAAGCAATGACTGTTTTATTTAATCTACAAAAGAAAACATTTACTGAGATCATAGAGTGTGTTCCAGAGAAGAAGATACTACATACAAAACAGTTATGTTCCTACTATTAAGAATGGTTGCTCATATTAGAGAACAACCAAAAATGACATGCCAAATTTTGGATGGTCTGTTTTTACTTACAGCACTAAGGGATTATGGCTTTTATTTTTCTTGTATTAGTGGCTGGGTTATACAGCAGATTGTTCCTTCATCTAGTACAGCTGAGCCATTGCATTACAACAGCTTCCCAGAGTGTTTAGTGCTTTTTCCTCCTGCAGCTTAGTTTTTTTGTGTCTTTAACAAGCACATTCTGCTTCCTTCTGGCTTATTTTTAACCTCTGACTCATGAACTTGAGGGCCTGAGACCATGTGAGGATGAATGAGGATGTGAGGAGATGGGCTGGAAGTCCATAAGGTCATTTTTATCACTGTGGGAAGTATTACTTTTCTTACTGTCCCTAATATGCTCTGCTAGGAGCAGCATGTCCTGGTAACAGTTCAATAAATCTTAAACGGTGACCTATAAAACTAAATTCCGGTTCCATTTACTCTCTTATGTGTTGAAAATGTAGCACATGTGATACCTGATGAAACCCTTATATAAAGCTTATTCTCCTACTCCTTGATTTTCTGACTGATCAGCTAGAATACCATAATGCAGGTGGATGTACTATGATGATTTTACACTACCAGATGAGGTTATTAAAGCTGTTGGAGAAGGAAACTTACTCACTGCCATCTGTGTAGGAAGGGACCTTGTTTACTTACAAACCCAAGATCATGTAGCCATGCAAAGCAGTAAAACACCTAGGATGTCAAAAGAAGTGCAGCAAACCTGAAAGAGAGGGAAGGAGTCAAGCCTGTATCATTTCACCCTGAACATGAAGTGAGCCCTAATTTTCGTATTTTAGAATTTTAGTATTTTAACCACTGTCTATTCATTACAATGATGCAGTTACAAAAACGTGTGCCTTTGCTAATGTAGATCATGAAAACCTCTTTATCCCATTATGATGTACTAAAAGTAGTTGGAATTTTCTTACCTGAGGCAGAATAAACATTAGAATTTCAGTCCTATTTGAACTGATGATAGGTGGTTATAAGCACTAGCCAATTTCCACTGGCATCCCTATGATGTTTTACATCTGGGTCCCCCCAGTTTTGTGTTTTCTTTCACAGATTCTCCTCGTTAACTACATTTTTCAGTCAGAACCAGTCACTGTGGTCTGAACTAATTTGTGTGGAGTACTGGATATGAATGGGCCTAATTCCGTAAAACCATTTTTACTGGCAAGGCACTGAAGCTTAGACTTTGTGGTGTACACTGTCAGAGCTAATAGATCTGGTTCAGAATTCCAGATTGGTACTTTTGTCGTCACCCTTTTCTGCTCTGTTTCTGCTCTCTAGACTCCTTTTGCAGCCCTGGAGCAGTGATTGATAAGAGATGATTGGCAGGTGACAGCTTGATGATAGGACACATGATCCCTTCCTTCCTGATGTCATGTTGTGTGAGAAAGGGTCCTGAGAAAAGGGAGAGTACTTTGTCCATTAATCATAGGATATGGGGAAAAGGAGAAAGTCATAGTGACTTTTTAGGCCCATTGTCCAGCAGTTCCTCAAATCTGCAGATTTCAAAACAATCAACATAAAGCTTATACTACAGTGCTGTTTCTTGTTTGAAAGCAGCTATGCCTTCTTATTCTTCAGGCTTTACTGCAATCCCCTCCATTTTGTGATGGAGTCATTCCTTCTTTGTCCTTATTTGTTGATCCTTTCTCTTGACTTCTTTCTCTTTTCTTCTAGGTGTGATAGCAGTCGTGATATTCATCCTACTTTGCATCACTGCCATAGCCATACGCATTTATAAAAAAAAAGGCATATACTCAAAAAATGAAGCAAAAGGATCCGAAAATGAAGACAGTGGTGAATCTGCACTGAAAAGTGAGCTCAGCATGCAAAATACAGCCAATGAAAATCACAAGGAATACTTCTTCTGATTGGCGTTTATAATTTAATTTAGTATAATAATTTGACAGTCTGACTTTCTTGCTAAGCCAGGGGCTCTCAGTGGACAGAAAAAGCTCTTGCACTCTACAGTAAATGCAATGGATTTGAGACTTACTGTATTGCATATGTTCAGTCTCAATGATTGCTGTAGGGGACCTCTTTAAATTACATGCATTCCTTAGCTATTATACCGTAAATGCATTTTATGTAACAGTGAATTAGATATTGTAACCAATTTCATTGTTGGTAGTTTCCGACTGTTCTGATGTTACCTTCTACAACTGAAATTTAATGTACACACTGAATATGATTTTTGAATGGGAAAATTGTTATGAAGTTATTCTTTTATTTAAAATTTTATTCTGAAATTTTGTTCAAGGTGAAAAGTGGATTTGAATAATTTGTGGTACTAGAGAAATTCTGCTGTGTTGCATTGTAGTGATCCCTCTTACTTCCTCAAATGGAAAATGCCTTTTGAACTGATGTTGGCTAGTGTCAGCACCTGCTTGGAGTCCGGTGTCCAAAGCAAACTGTACTTCTTTCCGTTGGGATGTAACCAGTGTCATCAATATTCTTTCTCTTTGGCAAGCCTAGCAAGACTTAAAACTGAAATGTGTACAAGGTATTGAAATGCTGTAAAATCTCTTTTGTAATAGGTTTTCACTTATGGTCAAGTGATGGCACCAAGAGACTCATTCTAGGCATTTTAAATAAAATTGGGATCACAAAAAGCAAACCACTTTCCTTGAAAGATCAAATAATATATTAAACATGGTTAAATTATCATGATCATCCAAAAGACGGTCAAGATTATTGTCCCTGGTAATTACAAATGTTTGTTCTGTCAAGAAGTGCTTTGTGCACTAGATGTACTCTCTGAAAACATTGTATCTGTTATCAGCTCCAGATCTCAAGATTAAGTTGTTCAAAATTATAGAAATTCTTTATGATTATTATGGCAATAGAAGTAGGGAATTTAAAGTCTAATACAGAGGCTGCTACTTGAATACTTTTTTTCTTCGCCCTTTATAGTACCTACTATACCTCTGCAAGATGGGATCTGATTATACCATTCAAAATTAAGCAGGTGCTTATTATCCTGACAAAGTAAATAAGAGCTGTCTATGATGTTGCATAAACAAATTATCAGATATAAAGGGTAGGTTTAAGTTGTTTGAACAGACGTTTGTAAGGTCACTTTAGACACCACAAGGTATCTGAAATACCTATGTGGCCTGGTAGGAATGCTGCAAGTTCTACAGAAGCTATGTGTCTCTTGGTATGTGAGTAGAATCGAGTAGAATACCCCAAGGGATAGAAAATGGCACGAGATACCAATATTTACATATCTGACACACAGACAAAGGATTTTTGTTTTTCCCTAGACTGAAGACTGTGTGCCTAGAGCTTGGATCTGAGAAAATAATCAGGAATCCTGTGCCCTTGTAGACTTGAGTTTAAAATTTAAACAGCTTTCAGAATTTATTTATATCTGCTCCCATTGAAAGCGATGGTAACAGTCATCACTCTTCTCCTCTTTCAGTGAGGAAAATCAAAGCTAGACCCTAGACTGTGAATATTAGAAAATGTTTATCATAGATGCCCAAGAACATTATAAAAACATGGAAACATGGCATGGTGTGTCAAAATCTTTAATATGTACATTTATTTACATAAACAGTAGTTAAAAATATAAATGTCCAGCAGATATCATCTTTTAAAGTTTATTTTCTTTCATCATTCTTTATCTACTATTTTCAGAATTCTTCATTTCCTTTTCTGCTTCTTACTGCACAGCTTCACTTCATTTTTATGAGCATATTCCCTTTTTTTGGTACCTAGAAGCTCTGCAGTCAGAAATTGTTCAGATTAATATGCAATGCTTGCTTATTCTTCCCATTTTTGCAATTCTGTGTGCGTCTCTAGTAGATGAATAAGGCTGGAGACTGACGATCAAGAATGGGCTAGCCATGTCATATATATATGATAGTGTATTCGCTGATGCAGCTTGGTCCACAAAAATCGGTCACCTTTAGAAAGGACAGAATATGGTGAAGGAATGATACTGTACTGTTCTGGCAAGTGATATGCATGAGAATACCTATTTTGTGGATGGGGAGTGGAGGAGATGAAAGCCTCACACAGGTCATGAGAAGAACTTAAGCTGTTAAATTTGCTACTTTGCATGCTCTCAGTCTAGCTAGTTACTTTGAATTGAAAATCATGAATCCTTCTTTTCAAGGGTCTGACCCAAATTGCTTTGAATTAAAGAGGAGTTCTTCCATGGACTTCTCTGCTTCTCTGTAACTTAAACTGCCTGATTCCCTTCCCATGACAGATATGTCAGCGTCCACCTTTGTGTGTCACTTATATCAACAAATCTCTCAGCAGTGATGAGTCCTAGTCAACTCTATTTTTATCAGTGTGGGATATCATAACCATGGGGGACAAAACTCATACGAAAATTTTGATTAGAATACATTAGATCACCAAAATGAATATTTTGAGTGATTGATAAAAGACTATTCACACAGGAATTAACCATATACTCATTTTTTTTTCTTGCTTTTACTTGTTTCCTGGTTTATTTTTATTATGTGACTTGATGGAGGAAAAAGTGTCTTCCTTTAGTTTGTTTTCTTCCAACTGAATAATTATTTTCTTTCCATATTTATCAGAAATTTTAAAAACAACAGGAAGGGAAAAGCTATGTAAAACCCCTATCTCACAGCTTAACTAGATAAGAGGGGGGAGGCTATAAGTACCTGTGTAACTTGCACATATTTCATTCAAAAACCTTTTTAAGGCATTTTATTATGTGAAGGAGTCTAAGGGGAAAATCAGAAATGGATTCTGTTGAATGCACATCTATCTGCAGATTTGTAGCATACAATAATTATGTCTCTCTGAAGATGCAAATGCCATTTTCATCCATAGGAAAAGTGATCATATATTTGTCACCTGAATTCAAAATATACAAGCTCATAGTCAATGAAGCAGCATTTTCCATCACTTGCTGCATTTCAATGGCTACAAAAAAATGGTGGCACCGACGTGTGATGAGACGTTATACAACATTGTGCTGTCCCTTTTTTGATTCTCTGTTCCAGTGTGTGACCTTTCACCTCTCTGTTAATAAACACTTTTTAAAATAAAGTGAGGAAAATATTTTTTAAAAATTTGTATTAAAAGGTTTAAAACTGACAACAATATAATGATTTTTTTTTAACAGTAAAAACATGTAGAAGTGCACAGAATAAATTGGTGAGTGTGGTTATTTATAGATATTAGTGAGTGCTAATGTAACCAGTTTACTACTCATTGACATATTTTCCATGGCAAAGGTTTTTTTTTTTCTCAAGTACATTAGAAAATAAATAGCAGCATTTATGCTGGTACATTGTTAAAATTTTGTGTGGGTGCTAGCTACAAAGGGCGTATAATTGTTTATATAGTCAATATTTAGTGCATAAATATGATTTAGTTATGTTTTGGGAAAACATTTTTAAGTACATCCACTGTTTAGATGAGGAATAAGCTAACTGCACAACTTAACATGAAATCTAATAACAGTCAAAATAAATTTACAACACTATTATTCATGGCAATGACATAGAAAGAAGAAAGTGTGTAAATGACAAAACAGACAGGATACCTGGGAGGATTTAGCTGTGTAGAGTAGGGCACACAGATTTAGATTTAGATGCCTGGAAGCCTGCTGCACCAGTGTCAGATAAAATCAGAAGATGCAACTATTGCAAGTCAGTAAAGGACTGATAAGAAAATGCCCTTTTGAAATAGAATTCATTACTTTGAGAAATAATTGTAACAGTTTGCCTTCAAGGCAGAGTTGTAGCTGTATAAACTATGGGATGCCACAGGGGAAATGTTCTTTGTAATAAAAACATATTTGCTAAGTCAGAAAACTTACTGCTGAAAAATCATGTGCCCTTTTGGGTGCATGCTCTGGAGTGAGCATGCAGAAATGCCAAATCATTTCATCAAATCAAGCATCTAATTCTACAGCCAAAAGTATAATGAATCCACAGTGTTTCTGAACATTTAATGATTTTGTGAATTATCATGAAGGAATGAAAACGAAAAATCCTACAGAAATCAGAGCTTAATGAAAAGGTGCAGTAATGAAGGTACTGAAGTAATTTCAGTGCTTTTTTTTTTTTTTTTTTTTTTTTAAGTACACACTAGAAGATGCCTAAAAGAATAAGGAAAAGAAAGGAACTTCCCTTTAAATTTATTCTTTTTGGAACCTTCTCTTGGGGCTTTTTGGTGGAAAGGAAAGGTTTAATGGGTTTGTTTACAAAAAGTGCTAAAGCTGCTATTATGAGAAACCATAATAAAAATCCGAAGGTGCTTATAGACTGTGCTTTGCTAAGAAGCTATGCTCATCCTCATTTTTGAAGAACTGTCTGAAAAGTAATTTTTGACAATAAGAGACACTGTTCTTTGAATACGTTGTCTAAACTTCTTAATCTGTGCTCTTACAATTGTTAAGAAAGGAATCAGACATCACAACTGCATTGCTGGGAGGTGGATGCCTTTCCTTCAAACTGCGACATTTCATTTCATAGGACTTCCTAAATTCCAGCTGTGACGAAATTCTGATGTTGTTACCATTTGCTATAAATAGCACTGAATAATTAATGAATAAACTCCTTATTAAACACCATGGTAAATCCACAGTAAAAATCCCCATAAGCATGTGAGCAAATGTGCATGTGCACACACACATGTATGTAAATGAGCTGTGTAGTCAGAGGTAAGATTCTTGGGACTTTACCATTTCTGTTGTATTATGTCAAGTACTGAAAACTATCCATAGTTCAGAAACACCATTCTCCCTAATGCTGAAAAAATATCCAACCCATTTCACAAAATACTTCGATTTTCACAAGACTTATTCCAGTAAAAAAAAAAAAAAAAAAAAAAGGGCTTATAGCTTGTAGCTTCTTCCAGAAAAGTAGGTAGAGAAGATGTACACAACCAGGCTGGTAAGTTCTCTCTGACTTTTTTTATTTTTTATTTTAATTCCTTTAGTTAAATCCAGGACTTAAGGAATCATTTGATTAATAGCGAAATAAGAATTATTCACACATACAAAGTCACTACATCTTATTTAACATATTTTATATGCTGTCCAATATATGTCTTGGAAAAACACTAATGAATTAATAATTTTTTAACCAGCTATGATGTCATTTAGCAGTTCACTTAAGGTGTATTTCTATGAGTCAGTTAAGTAGCTTTTAGGAAGCTTTCAGATTAGGTGAGGCAGCGGGTACCAACGAAAGACTCCTACATCTGCAAAAGAGAAACAGCTACTCAAAATCCTTCTTAAGTACAAGAAAATTGAAGAGGTTACTCAGATTTCACAAGTATGTATCTGTCATCAAGAACCTAGTGATCATAGCATGAAAAGAACTATTAAAATAATAAATATATTATTCAGCAAACCAGCAGATACCAGATATGATTTGGTATTATTTGTATGTTATACTTTTTAATACAACATAGTCTTTGGAATCTGTGGACTGTGAACTGATGATTATATGTTTTGAAAGGCAAAAGTGCTGCAAGCAATTTACAAGGCTGATGTTAACTTAACTGAAAGCAGCCATCACAAAATCTCAATTGAAAAAATAAAGGCTGCAAATACATCCCTCCCTCCATGTAATGGATGCCTTATAAATTATTTCAGTACTTAATAGTTTTTCAGCACAGTTCTCCAATAACCGGAGTGTGTGAATTGAGCTCTAAGGAGCCCTAGAATACCTACCCCACCCTTCAGTGTATGGCCTTGAAAACAGCCATTAACCTTTACACTCTGTAAGTACAATAGGGTTAAAATACTGAAGTTTTGACTAGCCTGCTTTATTACTATTTGTGAACCCCTTTGAAGATTAAAGCCTTTATATAAATGGACAGTGTGATAATAGAAACGTGATTCTATTTTTTATTTAGCAAATAGTGTTATGGTAAGTAACAATTACCTGTATTTATTTTCAGGAGATATTCCTTTTTCTTTCAGTCAGAAATAATAGAATTTTCCTGTTCATTTATGCGTACAGTTACACATGAATAAGGAGGAGAAAAACAGACCTTGGACTATTTGGTGTAGTATAGATTTGATTGCATGTCTTCTTTAATCACCAAATTAGAGCCCAGAACATTTTCATCTAACTAGATGGGTAACAGTTGAAGTAAACAAGATAGGTGTCGTGTACACAAACATAAAACATGGATCATAACAACACATCTACAATTTTATAAAATGTTTTCTGCTAATTTATTAGCTCAAAGGAAACATCATTTATATATTTTCAACGTAATTCCTAGTTCTACCTTAGTAGCTTCAGCTGCTTTATTAACCCTATTTTTTGATAATTTTAATTACCATAAAGTTACTTTTCTAACACCAATAACTGTGAGGCTTACCATATTTTATTTTTTAGATGACAGTATAAAAAATGTACTATGTTCTAACACATTTAAATCTATGGCACATATAAATACTCCTTATCTAGCTAAAATCATATTGCGCATTTATTAACATGCATGTTCTATATGAAGCATCAAATCTAAAAGTAAACACAAATTAGTTTGGGTTGTTTTCTTCGTTTGGGATCAGGTTTGGTGTTGTGTCATTCTCCCCTCCCCCCCATGGTAATCAAACAGGGGGTTGTTACTTTTAGCTTAAGCACATACTGGTTGTGAACAAATGATTTTAAAAGGCTGCTACAAGATGCTAATAATTTTAAAAACTGTGGACACTCTTACTAAGAAAACACTCAGAATTTTTCAGTAGTTGCAGCCCTTACATACAGCCTTTTTCTTTTCCAATTAAAAATATTAGCAAATACTCCTTATATGCTGTAACCTTTTTTTCTTCCACTACATTCAGTGGCACTACAAATATCTCAAACAGAGTAACCAGTCAGTCATGGTCCCCTCACCATGAAAAATGGTCAAAAATTTTACCTGCAAAATAATCTGTTATTTACAGTTAGGGTCAAGCAGTCCTTTAGCGGTTACTGTGTTTTACTACAAAACATACCGGGCCTTATTCTCCCCATGAAATTAATATTTAAATGGTTTGTTTGGTGTAGTGGCCTTGATACCAGCAAATAAAGGGTTAACATTGTGCCTGCTTGCTTAAGCAGTCACTGTGCTTAGTGAAGCAGAACCGTAGGAGTCAAAGTTGCTAGAATGGTGAAGCAAAATTGTAGGAGTTACGGCTGCTAGGCAGAATTGTAGTAGATAAGATTCATAACTTAATATTTAAGACATTCTTGTTGAAATAGTATCTTTAGAAAGAAAAGGAACAAAAGATAGCCAAAGTAACAAAATTTACAAATTTGACAAATTTCTGCTTGAAGATATATAAAACCGGCTTGTACTGAACCTGAGGTTTGCATAGGAGCTGAAACCTTAAGTCTGCGTGAAAGCAAGAGGTTACTCTTGGTGATGAAGAACTACAGGCCTTCACCCTCATGACCCCTAACGACCACCACCAAGAGGCACTGCACAAGCACACCAATGGGACGAATGCCAGAAAACTAATTATAATACTAGACGGGAACAGGTTTTGCATATGTATTAGGCGTGAAAAAATCTCATGTTTAGGTAATCATTATATGTAATATAAACGAACTGAGTGGCAAAGGAAAGGTGCACATGCTTTTGGAGGAGCAATCCCCATGCGCCTCAGCGCTGAATAAAAGCATACCTACTTTACAACTCTGATGAGTTGTGGAGTCTATCCGTGTATCAGCCTGTAAATCAGTAACTCATATTTCTCATATTTGGATTATTGGTGCTGTGTTGCTATGATTTTGTCTCTTTGATGTTCAAGTTCATAATATGTGCATGTCTGATTCAAAATCATTCTTCATTATCGTTCATAAACATAAAAGTGACATTCTTCAGGTATCTTACAGATAAATCCTACTCAAAACTAGCAGTTAAGTATATAATAGGTTTTAAAAAATGTGTCATATATTACTTTACACTGCACATTGATAAAGTTCATTTATTTTTACAGAGCATATGGTGATGGATTTATGATTTATTCCCAGAACACATAGTGGGAATGAAAAGGTGAAATTCATAGAAAAGGAGAAGTCTATAAACCCAGAATTTTCTTTGTTGATAAAAATGTTTTTATAGCAGTCCTGAAAAAAATGTTTTTATGATATTCTTGTGCAGCTATTTTTCAATTTATATGAAGTTTTTATTTGGGATCATGTTATCAAGCACATCTCCTTTCAATTATTTCTTTTGTAAAAACAAGTTAACAGTAATTTTAATTTCAAACTGATGTCTAGCTGGCTGTTTTCCCTGATAAAATATTTCAATCTATAAATTAAGCTCAGCATGAAATGTCTAGTATTTACCTTCTCTATGCAAAATAATAATAATTAACAGTCCCCTGAAGTAGTAAAATCTTTGAATGCCTAGAGTTGCCTTGACAGTCTTATTTTATGATTACAAGTAAATCTATTTAGTCAGGAAAGCATTAGCAAACTCTTGTTATTCAGTACTCTCGAATGGTTAAGTGCTACACTTGAGAATGAAAATGTTTTTAAAATGAGTCAAATAATGCTTATTATGGTAATAATGCTGCCCTTGTGCAGTACCTGCTTGCCCACTGTAGCACCTACTAGTCCTTAGATGAAGTCATTTCTGCATTACCTAATTCACCTTAGAGTTCTGTAGTGTGCTGCAATATTCTTAAAAAAAGTATGTTTGCAGCAAACACATCTCATTGCTTCACAATAGCATTTTTTACCTCATTTCCCCCTTTTTTTTTTCTTTTAACCAGTGTAATGCTCATAATCATGTAGCTAGTGGAGACTCTATAATTGTAATTACATACAAGGCTGCTGCAGTAGAAGTTGCTTTTCCATTAGGTAGCTGTTTTACCATCAGTTAGCTTACTATAGGTCAGAGTATTCCTTTCCTCCTCACTGTCAGCCAGCACTGCTGTCCTATTTCCATCTTGCTGAACTGTTTCCCTCCAAATTGTTTGCATTTCAGTGCTCCTGGGCTGAATTCCAGGGAAAAAAAATCCTATCACCTATCAGGTCTCCCAAGCACAGAATAATCCGTTCTGGCTAACCAAACACCACCGGTATCATAGTGCTTCTCTGCAGTTCTAATCTCACCTGGAAGCTAGAAGGAAGCATGAATACTGCTGTTTCTACGGGGCACAATGCTGCAAGACCCCCTATGGCAGCCACATATGGATATACCTAGCCTGAAGACGTTTTCTTTTTACATGCTCAATAAAATATGAAAATCAAGGCTGGCAATTTCTGCTCAGGCCCCAGAAAGGAGGCACATGACCTGAAAGGCTGTCAGTAGGGAGCCTGTAGTGCAGGCTGTGGCTGACCTGTTCTGCCCAGATTTTTAGGGGGCAAGGTGCAAAGGAGGATCTGGCTTTGCTGGTTCTTCTCCCATTAGCGAAGAGAAAAACAGCAGTGTGACCTTTGGTACACTTTTTGAAGGCATTTCTAGGAAAAAAATACAAAAATAATAAAAATAGGAACCACATACAGCAACTGAGCACAGCTCTGTCCCTGTAATTGACAGCCAGTAGTGGCAGACCATTATGCATTTGGCATAATGGCAGTAGTGGCAGACCAATAATGCATTACAGTCTCTCCTGAGCATGTGACACAGTAAGTACAGTACATTTGCTGGAAAGTTATAATTCTCTTGCCAACCTCAAATTTCCAGGCTGGTGAAATCTGTGTGTGGTCTCTGTTCATCAGCTTACACGCACTACAGCATAGCTTACTTACCTCCTGCTGAGAACTGAGAGATTTCACTCAAAATTATTCGATCTTGCCCCAACAGAAAATGTCAGAGACTACCTTGGCTCTACTCCATATACAGCGACATGAGGCAAGAGAATAATACCTCATAATGCCTTAACAACAAGCTACTAGAGTCTGCCATTCTCCCTTGGGCAGGATAAACAAGATTTTCTAAAGCACTTATGTTTATTCAAGGAGCAGGTAACTGTTCAACAAAATGGCTGAAATTAGAAGGGAGTCATAGAAGTCATCTGGTCCAACACTACTGCTCAAGCAGGGCCACCTGAAGACAGTCACCCAGGACTGTGTGCAGATGGCTTTTGAATGTCTCAAAGGATGTCTCAAAGGATGTCTCAAGGATGTCTCAAAGGATGGAAACTCCACAACCTTTTTGGGCAACCTCTGTCAGTGCTTTGTCACCCTTACAGTGAAAAACTGCTTCCAGATGCTCAGAAAGAACATGTATCAATTTGTGCCCAATGCCTCTTGTTCTGTCACTGGACACCACTGGAAAAAGCATTCTTTACACTCTTTACATTTACATACATGGATGAGATGCCTCCAGAGTCTTCTTTTTTCCACGCTGAACAATCCCAGCTCCCCCAGTCTTTCCTCATGGGAGAGATCTCCAGTCCCTTAATCATCTTTGTGGCCCTTTCTTGGACCTTTCTTGTAGTGCTGAGGGTAGGGGAAAGGATTACCTCCCTCAACCTGCTGGCAATGCTTTGCCTAATGCAGCTAAGATACCATTGGTCTTCCCTCTATAAAGGCATGTTGTTGCATCATGTTCAACTTGCTGCCCACCAGGACTCCCAGGTAATTTTCTGCAATGCTGTTTTCTAGCTGCACAGCCCCCAGCATATACTGGTTCCTAGGGATATTCCTCCCCATGAATGGAGTTTCTATCCATAAAAAATAACACCATTGATATTATAAACATCATTCATCAGCCAACTATCTTCAGAAGGCATAAAATTTACGTGATTGTACTTCTCCTTACTGCCCTTAGGGGCACTATCTAGTACTGATTTTTTATTTTTTTTTTAAACTTAAAATGTCAAAATTTCATTTTTTATATAAATATGTTACTAGGTTATATAAAACCACAATATTTCAGCAAAGGCAGTTAAAAGATATTCATAAGGTTTCAGAAATATTTTTGTTATTGTTTTCCTACTGGATTTGCCATACATCTCTAAGGCTGAAGGCAGAGTGAAGAGGTGTGTTCTGCTTTTTATTTCAAGCATGATCAGATCTCAAACTTTTTATTTTCTTTAAATTGTGAGCTTCTCAGGGATGTGGCTGCTCATTAGAAGTGATCTGGAGGCATGAGTTGTAGGGGACAGCATTAGACAAATGATCACCTTTTTTCTTCAGGTATATATATATATGTATATATATATGTATATATATACATACACACACACACACACACACACATCTTTTTTCTTCATAATTGTTAGGCTCTCCCTCACCTGTATCTATTAAATAGAACTTATTAAAATAGAATTATGGAAAAAAATAATAAAACAAAACAAACCCCAAAGCATAATTCTATGTGATATTGTGGGGTTTTTTGATATAATTAGTACAAAATGCCATACATTCTTGATTTAGTTTGTGAATATATTGCATATATCAAATTTTATGGCATTGTTTCCACAAAATATAAAATTATGTAGGCTAGAATAAAAGGAAAAGTAACCTAAAACCTAAGAAAAAACTGTTGAAAATTATCAGAACAATATGTAATAATAGACTGTCAAATATCTATATATATTTAGGATATACCCAGTAATAAAAGACTTTGAAATAGATATTCAATACACTAGTAATTTTTAAGATTCTATTTGGTTTTCTAAATAGAATTTATTTCAAAGCCATATAATTTCTCTAAAACACTGTCACAACAGAAGCACAAACTATCTGGTACAATGTAAATAGCTTGCAGTACAGTTGATACATCCAGACCTAAGGCGATTTGTATATCTGATGGATTAACAATTTTAACAGTGCATTTTGCTAGACCATGTATTCCTTATTTAAGACATCATTCTTTCTGGATTTTTGTTGTTTGTTTGTTTTATTGCCTACAGTCTGATAGAAAATTCAAACTGTCTACATTATTGTTTTTATCTTAGTGGTGCCAAGAGATTCAAACTTAGACAACAAACCTGTTGAAGTAATGCAAGAATGTGCACACATATAGACACACACTATGAAATGGATTCTGTCTAGAATAGCCTATCTAGTAAATGGCTCACACAGGCAAAGTAAATGAATTGACAAAAACACTGGAACTGGCAGAGCAGGAAGTTCATCCCATTATTCCTTTTCTTGTCTTTAACCACCAGCTCAATTTACCTCCACACAAAACATTTTCTATTTGTCTTATACAGACATCATCATCTCTAAGCCAAGAGATAGGAGATGCAATATAATTACATATCCTCTAATCTAACATTTTCAAATATAAAGTGAAAATAAAAATACCTAATCTTTAATTTTAATCTGGTTCTAATGAAAATACCATGAAAACATTTTGAATTATAAAACTAAAAGACTGTCCTTAGCCATACTTCTTCAAACAGCAGTAAATAATATTAAAAAACTATTATTTTGTTCTGTCCATGTGCATTTGTCTCTATTTCTCACTTTCTCCGAATGTTGGGGGTGACTTGTCAGTGAATTGGATTATTTTATGACAATGTAAACCTAATGAGAATTGAAAGGGATTTACTAAAACTCAATGTAATAATGAGAAAACTTCATATTGAACGGTTACAAGCTGGTTCCCACTGTCATCAGGCTATGACATTCAATATTTTGCGGGACAAGGGGCAACTCATATATGTACCTTGGGAACTTACTCCAGTGTGTCTCTCACAATTCAGGGTTGTTTTTTTTTTTTCCACCATGAAATGCACGGAAATAGTACTTTGGAATATAACTTCTTTTATACCTGGCTTTCTATGTGAGTGATTAAAATTATCAAGAAGGTGTCAGCAGCAAAACTGTTGTTGCTACCACAATAGTATCAGTTGCTTCTGATTTTTTAATGCAGACCATAGTCATCGTTTTGCTCTGTGGGTATATTTCTAGATATATATTTCTAAAATTCATTGGGTTTTTTTTGAAAAAAAAAGTTAAATAATTATTCCTGAAGTGCATGAGAGTTTGTATGCTACATGAAGGGGGATCTGTTAACCAAACCATTCTGGCTAATTTATTTAACGGGCAAGAAATTTATATTTTAAAATACGAAACTTCTGGGTTAGCTCTCATACATTTTATAATAATAATTTTATTTTCCTAACACAGTTGACAAGCAGTTATTGCCCTGGGGAGCTAACCTTGCCTGTGGGCAATTTTCTGAGATCTGCTGGCAATGCTCTTCAGGGTGCTTCCCAAATGAAAAGCACTGGTGAAGGCTCACTAAAGTCTTAATCAGTATCACTCTAAGCAAAGCCATACACAGCCACCAGCTTAAGGTGCCAGGGCCCAAGCAGTCAGCACCTGACCTTTTTATTTGAAAAGTTATTCTGGCCATATGTGCACATTCAGGACAAGAGAAAGGAGGCTAAAACAGGTTCAGATGGATACTTTCCTTGCAGGGTGGTGAATATACCAACAAGTACAGTGAAAATACAAGAGGTCTTTATACTAGAGCAAGGCTTATGGAAGTAATCCATTTAACAAATTGACAAGTATTTCTATTTGAGACATGTTTCAATCATGGGTATAAATAAAGAGGTAACTGCAGTCATAAAGTAATCCTTATGAACAAAATTTTCTATACTTTTACAGAAACAGTAAGTCACACCATTGGTTTACTAAAAATTACAATCTGTCAACCTCAAAAAAAGTATTTATATAAAAGGTTTTAAAATAAGATTTTTGTAACATGAAAATCTTCTTTATGCATGAAAATGAGTTGTCAGGAGTTTACACATACACCAGCTAAAGAAATTCCTTGGAATCAAATTACTGAAGCAGTTCTAGTGACACCCACCTCAGCTATAGCACTGAGTAAGAGGATGAGGGCTGGAAAGACCTGTTTTCTGGGATGGGAGGCCTTTCTCAGTGCCATTGAAGAGATTGGACTCCTTTGGCAGAAGCTGACTGGTATGATGGGTAAGAAAGAGGAGGAGGTGGTCAGGTGGCTGCTGCCATTCTTCATTTGGGCCACTGGAGCTGGATATCACCCTTCCCCACATTTCATCTGTGGCCTAACAGAGTGAAATGTTTTTCAATGGACATCAAGGCACAGGATATTCTGCGCTCCAAAAATTATGAAAGCAAATTTCTCAGTTCCTGTATCAGAATTTATTCAATGCAGAGCAGAGACAGTCAAAGAACAGAATTAGTGGATTTTTAAGGAAGAGCTGGTGGAATAGACTGTAAGAACCAGCAGTGCTAACATCAGAGACAGAGTGGAATAACAATTGGAAGAGCTTCCTATACAAAGAAGGTCAAAAGTTCACAACTGTAAGAAAAATTTGCAAATGACACAAACCATAAAGTTTCTCTCTTTAGGATTTAATTGCTAAAGTTTCTTCAAGACCTCAGCAATACAGTCGTATAAATTTTACATATATAAAAAATATACACATATTATGTAAACCAGTTTGAGTCCTATGGTGTCTTGTTTTCTTGCCCCTGCTGTGCTTTTCTTTTTCCTCACTTTCGCTGCATCAAAGGCAAAAATATGTTCTGTTTCCTCACTTAAAAGCATTTTGCAGTTAGAATGGGCATGATGATTTTGTAACTGCCTATCACTAAAAGAAATTCCATCTATGCCGTATACCCCCCAAAAATAGAGCTTTATTTTGAAAAATGTGTTCTTTGTGTGCAGCCCTCAGTGTGAGTTCTAATGGAATTTCAAGTTTCTTAGTACATTAGGATTCACTGTTTCTTATACAGAACAAAACTCTGAACACCTTGTGAGTTCAGGTTAGAAAAAGCCTGTATGCAAGAAGAGAAAGCAAATGGCATTGTAGCATATGGGCTTATAAACAAAAATATTATTGTGACATGAGCATAATATTCACTTTTCATTTCGTATTGACATATTGTAGTAAGAGTTACAAATCACACATATAAAACTATATAGCAGCTTAGCTTGTAGAGCTTCAGTTAGCAGTGTGGCATGTCTTTCTAGTATTCTTCTAAAAGACATCACCAGAAATATCTTTTTCTCAGCACTGTTTCCCAGTTTTCAAATATACAAGAGCAAAAGCCAAAGTAGCATGTCAAGATACAAGGCAAGAGGGAGATGATCAAGGTAGCAGTTCAGATGACTGCTTCACTTGCTTGTAGTCAGAACCGTTTTCCTGTTATCAGAAGTGTTGTTCATTGCCCCAGAGCAGACCTTGGAAGTAAGAACAGAGGTCACCAGGCTGCCTGCAGGGAGGAAAAAAATAATCTAAAAATGCAGCTAGGCTTTCAAACCCTGCTGCTTCCTAGCGGAGGTTTGTCTTTTAATCTTACATGCAGCATAGCTGTCTCTAAAAATTTCCTCTTCTATTAATTTTATCTTGTCCTACTTGTAAAATCTGCAGGACTTTGAAAGCTCATATTTCATTATTCTGAAAAATAATGTTCATTGCTGATGTGAATTTTGGAGAGAAGGGCTGAGATTTTGGTCTAGCCAAATAAGAATGTACTCATCATGTGATGTTACATATAAATAATCTTACACTCAGACCAAGGCTATTGGGTTCCAGAATAAAACCTGTGACAGGGAACGGGCAGGGAACACAAGCACTTGAGAAGGTGTGTTTGCAGTTCAGTAATTTATCCTTGTGTCTAGACTTTCTACAGTTACTAGGAAAAAAAAAAAAGAAAAGACTCAAACATTAATAAAGGATGTCAGAGGTGGGGATACTGTATGTTAATCCTGAGTCAAAGTTTATGTTATGAACACACAGCAGTAGTTGCAAATATGCAAGTATTTTAGTCAAAATTAAGCAGACAGATAATAGCTTATTTCAATTGTAAGGTATATATAGTTTATGAACTCTCAGGTAATAGGGAAAAAAAGAAAAAACAACAAAAAAATATAAAGCCCCCCCCCCAACCCAGCCGTGTTATCATGGCTCAGAAGGAAAAAAATATTATGATACTTAACACCTCAAGGAGAGATACTAATATTGAAAATCTCTTTCTCAGGAACCTTAATAGTAAACAAACGGCGCTTGCCAGCAGCAATGTCTCTATTCCTTGGTTTATACTCTAGACACATTACGAGTCTTATCTCAGTTTTTGGTGGGGAAAAAAAAAAAAAAAAGGAAAAAAAAAAAGAAAGAAATCCAGAACTAATTTTAAACAAGGACTCAAAGTCACCTACAAAATATATTTAAAACTCCTTCTATTTATTTTGTAGCTGAGAATCTGAATATATATAAAACATATTTGTCTATAGAGAATACATTTTGTTTCTTCTATCTAACTTGGAAGAGGAGACACTATGAAATATTAAGTGAGAACTAGAAGCCAAAGGTCAATAAATTTTAATTCTTGCCAGTGAGGATTTAGTGACTTATATGTGAACTGGAAAGACTATATCTTTCTTTATTTTTGCTGCCCTCTTACAAAACCATTTCTATGGCACACTTAGGGAGGAGTGGCATAGAAAGGCAAAATGAAGGAGAAAACATGAGTGTGAAGGGGTAAATAAAACTTAATTGAAATAAGAATGAAAATCACCTTGGCATCCAATCCCTCCCATTGGCAAATGTTTCTTGTTCCATACCCAGAGATGAGATGTTTTCTGGGGCAAACTATCCATGGCCAAAGTTGGTTCATTCAATTGTCTTGTAAATAAATTGAGATATATAGGACCAAATCAGCTCTGAGCAACAGAAAGTAATACAAGGTAGATGGTGCAATCAGCGCTACTGGAGTCTGTTGTTCCTTCTTCCCTAACCTGCCTCAGATAATTTACAGTTTTTTTCAGTATGCAACACAAGACTATACTATGCATTTATGTATTTATAGTAAAATACTGTATTATCTACTATATATCATATCATAGATGCTATAGTGTTATACTGCTACACAGTGTATTCAAAATATAATATGTTACAATGTAATATGGTATTGCAGTTAATATTGCAGTGTTTTGCTTAAGAAGCTAAGCAATTATTTCTATTTTCATTATTAAAAAAAAAGTATTTCCTACTGCAGGAAAATATGTAGAATCAAATGGATTTCTGCAGCCCTTTATGTAAACGACAGCCAAAATTTAAGGCCC
Organism: Lathamus discolor; assembly: GCF_037157495.1. NCBI lineage: Eukaryota > Metazoa > Chordata > Aves > Psittaciformes > Psittacidae > Lathamus > Lathamus discolor. The sequence continues at coordinate 65,917,733 of NC_088909.1, forward strand.
TATGTTCTGGGATTAAATAGACTATATGCTTAAATCACAGTCATATTCTTCAGTAGCTGCTACAAAATGCTGCAAAAAAATGGAAATACATTTTAAACTTTTTAATTTCCTTTCTGCAAAGAGCAGGCATATGTTTTCCCTTGAAAAATACAGATTATGATCTTAGACATTTTCAAAAAATACTCTAATTTTTAAATATTACAAGTCAAAAATTTTGTAAATTTTTCATTACCTTCATAAAATGGTAAAGATTAAATATGATTAGGACCAGCTAAAATACCTGGTTATAAAAAGGGTTATCTAGGGGGTTAATCTAATCAATTGCCAAAAAACATTTGCTGTTCATCTGTCTAGATTCAAATTTCACTCTCAATAAAATGCAAATGCAATGCTAAATATAAATGTTCTTTGAATTTATAACACAAAACTTTGTTCCTACAGGTATGAAAAAAAAAAAAAGAAAGGAAAAAGTAAAGAAGAACCTTGACAAGTTTATACAGTTTATCCTAATCTATTTTTCTACTAGATTAATTCCCCATTTCATCATTCCTGCAGATTTACTGATTATCAGTTTAGTCTTGCTTTATGCCTGCGACATCTAGTTTTAATAATCTACACCCATGTGGGTAACACGAACAGCTCTTTAAACAAGCAACTTGTGCAATTTGGAGCAGTATACCATATTCAAAAGCTGAACTCTTCCTTGTTAAGAACTTCACGTACAACAATATGAAACTATTTCACTGACTTTAAGATCATGTCTGTACTTAAACCTTAAAAAAAAAAAAAAAAAATCCTGTAATTTACTTGGTTGCAATTTAAAATTGTGAATGAACATCTGGCAAGCCTTTGTTATTATCGAGTGCTGAGAAAATCAGGAAGAGGCAAAGCTTGAGAAGCTCCCTAGCCTTAAGCACAGACCTAAATATATTATGAGAGCACAGTACTCATTTTTTTTTTTTTCCAGACCTGCCTGAATTCTGGGGAATCTAAGTCTTGTAAGTGGCCCTTTTCTTACAGTTCTAGTCTAAATCAGTGTAAAAAGAGGTGTCACCTATTCACATCTGCTTTTGGATCAGAACTATGTAGTGTGTCCCCAGGAAATTCAAAATACATCTCTGGAATCTCATAAAATGCAGATAATGGGGATTTCATTCCTCAATAATATCTCTTTTTAGTGTAATTTCATTTATTTAATTGTTGATTTTCTAGCCTGCTTATAAGTAAAGGATCTGGTCCAGAGGTAGTAGTTAGCTGAGAAGGAGAATCCAGAAGATGAGGGTCCAAAGGTTTTGGTCATGGAGTAGCTGTGACCATCAGGACTGTCACCGCAGCCAGGATGGCAGTGGTCTGAAATGTGGAAATATGGTTGTTGCTTCCTTGCCTACTGTACTATCACTGCTGACAGTTCTTGTAACTTATTGATGAGTGCAAGACTAGGGAGGAAGGAAAGGTGCACCAGGATCATGCTCCCACCACCAGTTGCATTGCAACATTGGTCTGACTAGTACCCAAAAAAGAAAGTTTGCAAAGGAGAAAAAAATAACATGAAGACTCTATTATGAAAAACTAATTCAAATTCATTGCAAATTACACTCTGCATCTGCAAATATGTCCTTATAAATTGTATATAAGCAGGCATGCCAATGAGTTCTGCAAGCAGTAGGAAATAAATGCAGCTTGGAAGTTTTGAACTCTCATGTGTATTCTTCAAAACTGACATTTGGACTTCAGTAACAATTTTTTTCGCAGAAAATGAGTGTGGGAAAAAAAAAACAACCAAACCCAAAAAAACAAAAACTTGTAAGAATTTTCTTAAAAGACAGATCATTGTAGACATCTTTTAAACAACAGAATATTATAATCTTATCACAGTTAGTAGTCCTGCAGCGTTTATACTCAGTAGTATCTTAATTTCCACTGATATTTTTGTTCTTGATGTGAAATAGAAAAACAGCATTATGTGACTTGTCCCCCAGGTAGTGTGCTGTCTTAGGGATCATACTGAGGAGGCATACATAGGACAAAAGGGCAAAAAGAACAACCTTGTTCTTATATATTTTTTTTTTTTATTTGTGGTTGGGTTTCGGTTTGTTGTGGTTTTTTGTTCTTTTTGGTTTTGCTTTTAATTTTCCTCCCATATGTCAATGTATACAACTGAGGCCACTGGAGACGAAGGAGACAAGTCTACTGTCTATACTATTTTCCCAGATTGTCTGGCACTAAGCAGATAGTGTGGTGCATAGTCTCCTTCATGGGAACAAATAATAAATAGCAAGTTAAGACAAAGTGACAACTGCTTTAATTCTCAAATGGCCTTAGAATTTGTCAGCTGAACTGATCAACCTGAGAACACCAGAATTCCTTCTTATTTGGCCATTTGAAAACTTATTGCATGAATTTACATAATGCTTTAAAGTCTATTTAACAAAACTGTATAATGCCTAGGTCCTAGAAAGCCTTATGTCTGTACCAAAATTTAACACTGACATGTCATTGACTAAAGCCTCCTAAACAGAAAAAAATTGTCACATATTTAGTTCACTGAATTTTCAAAGAAATTCTGACCATTAAAGAGAAATTACAGTGTCATCACTGGACAGTTTCTCCACATCCTAATAGCTACAGTATTTTCTGTATGGTTAAAAATTTAGTCTGGATGGGTTCTTCTGGCTCCTGGATAGTTCTGTTAACAGCTTGCATGTCCGATAATATTGCAGTTTCCTTTATTTTTATTACCTCCACAAATCTTCCCAGGACATAGCTAAGAAACAGATTCATCACCTCTTGATTTCAACCATATCACAGGCTCTTCTTTGAATTACTCAGAGGCAGAAGTGGCCAAGTGGAAGAACAACTGAAGAAGCTTAGTCTCTGGGATGTTCAAATACTCATATGGAAACTCTAGCCATGATAAAAAATACAGCTAAATTAAACAGTTCTGTTCAACTTGACTGATCACAGTGGATAGGTTTTCTTTATTTATTTACTAAGAACTCGTTTAATGAACTGTAAACTATGGAAGTACACGATGGTAGTACAAAAATATTAAAAAATCTCGGTGAACATGAGCCGGCTTCAGTGTGCGCTCACAGCCCAGAAAGCCAACTGTATCCTGGGCTGCTTCAAAAGAAGGGTGAACCAGCAGGTTGAATCCTGTCCCTCTACTCTGCCCTCATGAGACACCATATGAAGTACTGTGTGCAGTTCTGGTGTCCTCAATATAAGAAGGACATGGAGCTGTTGGAGCAAACCCAGAGGGCCACAAGGATGATAAGGGGGCTGGACCTCCTCCCATACAAAGACAGGTTCAGAAAATTGGGGTTGTTGGGGAGAAGAGAAGGCTGTGTGAATACCTCATAGCAGCCTTCCAGTACCTGAAGGGATCTTCATCATAGACTGCAACTATAGGACAAGAGGTAACAGGTTCAAACTTAAACAAGGGAAGTCCAGGTTAGATATAAGGAAGAAGTTGTTTACTGTGAGGGGGTGAGGCACTGGAACAGGTTGCTCAAAGGAGTGGTAAATGCTCCATCCCTGGCAGTTTTCAAGGCCAGGCTAGACAGAGCCTTGGGCAACGTGATCTAGCGTGAGGCATCCCTGCTCATGGCAGGGGAGTTGGAATAAGATGATCTTAAGGTCCTTTCTAAACCCAACCATTCTATGAACCTATGATTCTAGGGTGGAATTATCTGTCAACCCAGCAAGGTTTGAGACATGTGGGACTGTACAGTAAAAGATGGCCCAAGAGAGATCCTCACCCTTCTGGAATGTCATCTAAAGATAAGGTTCATTGCATTAGAGCATCTCAAATAACTTTAACACATTAGTGTTTAGGTAACTGAACGCCACCTCTTACCTGCATGTTAATATGGCTGTCAAACATTAAAGACAACGTTTCAATTCACATGAAAACCTTTTGTTGCTGGGTTTTTGGAGGTCTTTAATGCCTGGATATAACAAGAACTTTTACTCTGTAAGTACTTAAGCACCACTGCAGTAAGAAAGTATAATGCTGTTTACTGGCAGTGAGTATATTCTATATTATATTGGAGACCAATATTTTATATATTTTATTATTTCCTTATATTGCTTCAGGTTTTTTTAAGCCACTTAAAAATTGTTTTTTTGTTTGGTGGTTGTTTTTTTTTTGCGGAGGTTTATTGTTGGTTTTTTTTTCTTTTTCTTTTTTGTCCCTTTCCACTTAGCACTGTTTTAAAAATAGACTGATTCTACTGTTTCACTTTTTGCAGGACAGATAAAAATAACAGCTAAGTTCATAGCTGATTAATACAACTGTTTTGTTAACAGTTTCATTTGCAGTTTGTTAGCCTAAATTTTTAATATGAGAATATCAGTGTCATCTCTTATGAGGAAATTTGTAAATTAGTTTAATGCTGTAGCTGATTGGAAGAGCTGATTGAAATAGCATGCTCCCAGATTGCTCTTCTTGATGTGAAAATATTTAAATATTTAACATATATGATTATAAAGCAGAGCACTTTCACCTTCCTTTACTACTTTTTAAATGAAAAAAATAAAGACTTTTAATATTTGCTCATGGACTTTATGACTACTTACAAGTTCTAAAAATGTGACAAACACTAGAAGCAACTATAGGAAGAAACGATTACTTTGACAAGCTCTTTCAGTGACAAGGGCATTCCACATGAATTAGCTTTCAAGGTCTATTTTTGCTAGCTAAATAGATAATAGGGCTATATAATAACATAAAATTGTAAGATTTGGCAGTGACATATTTGTATTCATCTGGTTTTCTGGACATGTTTTTCCAGAAATGGATGAGTGAACCTTTTGGCAAGTATATCAGGTTTTTTCAGTACCAATCCAGAAAGAAATTACCTAAGAATTTTTGCTGTATGTGTACTCACACATTTTGTGTGTGCATGTGTTTGTATATGCACAGTGCACAGCATAACAGAACTCTAATCCCTAAATGGAGCTTTAATGTTTTATTGCAATACAAACAGAAAATAATAAAAATTTATAGACTTTAGTGGCTGGATAATAAGAACTGAACTCTCTCCAATAACAATCACAACAGTCCAGTTTATGCAGTTGAACTCAGGAGGGTTAGAAAGGAGGGACAGCCAATCCCCTGCTGCTTTTAGCTGTTTAGTTAGATGGATGTCACTTTACAGGAGCTGAGAATTTGGTTTGTTATAATTTCTGAAGCTTTATTACTCCTGTAATAATCTGACACCATGCCTGCATGTTTGCTAAGCTCTGTGCTTTTTTTAGACCCAGGGCAAGGCAGCTCCATGGTACCTGTAAAGCCGTTCCCAGCGGCAGAAGTGCCCGCTGGCAAGGATTTTGGAGCCAGTGTAGTCTGAGCTGGTAGTTCTGTCACATAATTTCTGCAAGTAAATGAAGGATTGAAGAGCTAGCACTTTTGGCTTGTCAGCAATGCTAAAACACTGTCGTGCAGAAAAAAAAAGGACAAAGGTTGTGTCTCAACAGAATGTGTAATCAGTCAAGCATCTCTAGGGGCCTAAGTATAAATTTGGGTACAAGCAGATTTAGACAACATTAGAGTGATACTATACCACAGTTTAATGAACACTTACTTAAATCTAACAAGAGAGATTTTACTAAACAGGATCTGAGACCTTATTATGTCTAAATAGAAGGAATATCAAAACGAAGAAATTGCCTCTTTGGATCAGTTCACTGCTGTGTCTGGCATGGAAGTGTGAGCCTGACAGTGACAGATCCTCCAGAGGAAGGCACAGCAAGCTGCTGACCTAGCTGTTGGCAGATTTTCTTGCATAGGCAGTTTCTTTGGACTGAAGTGGCTTATGCTCTGAGGTACAAGGATTTACATTTTTATCCTATCTAAAGCATTTATTTATGTTCTTGATTTACATGTGAATGCCAAATCCTTTGTCAATGCCCTTAGCCACAACCCCTGTGATCTCTTTTGACAGCAAGTCCTATTGGCTGGTGATACATGTCCAAGAAGCCTTTCCTCCTCCTCCCCAAGCTTCTCTGGTTTACATCCAATACATTTGCAGTTTCACATAAGGTAAACAAAGACAAATTTATTTAGTGGAATAAAAACATATGGCCAAGGTCGTGGAGGAGCTAGTCTGAAAGCGAAGCTAAGGTTTTGGCAAACCCAGCTTGAGCATCCAGTGGTGTTCATGAGGCTGGAGAACAGACTGGGGCTCACTGGAAGAGCTAACAGGGCTGTGAAGGACTTTCACATTCCAGAAGGAGCCTTTGCAGCTTATTGCACAAAGCAGGCTGTCCAAAAAAAATAGTTCTGAAAAAAATTGTGAGCTTCAATCTTTCTTTGACAGTCATGGCCATGAACCTCACCTCTGGAAGTACTGTTCACTTGGATGGGGGAATATGTAGGCTCTAAGGCCCATGTGAAGGCAGGCAGTGAATCCCACTGGCATATTGACCTGAGCAAGGCACAGACCTTCCTAGTGCAGGAGAGCTGCCCATCATGTCTGCTAGCACATGTTCAGACGCTTAGAGGTTTTTATTACCTAAGACTTAAGATCACTAAGGTCTTACAGAGTTACAAAGTTTTGAGATTTTTAGGTACTTTTTCATGGGCATGCTCTTCCTAACTAGCCCACAGATTTGTGTGCAAATTATGTTATCCACAAATACAGAGGACTGCAATAGTTTATCCAGTGTACTGAGTTTTAGCTAAAAAATGCTCCATTACTAATAAGGAAAAGAGTCCTTGAAAATGAGTCAGAATAACTGTGTGGGTTTTAATACTATGTCTGTCTTACAGAGGATGAAGTTTTGGGTCAGATGATGAAAACTTCAACTTTCAAATAAGCTTTTGTCAATGGGTGGGCACGACTGGAAGGAAATGTGTATTGAATTTCAATTTTCTCATAAAGTTTAATCAAGATTTCAATTGGAGCAAAATGAGTATAACATAGGAATAAGATCCTCTGTGCCACTGAAGCAAAATGAATACAGTATGAGAATCCTGTTCTGGCAGAAGCTTACTTCCTAGAGTAAATTTGATGTGTGTCTTCATATGAGTTCAGTATGATTTACTCTTTCACTATTTTATACTGCCATTCAAGTCCTCCTCTTCCCAAGAACATCATGGTTTAATTTTTTTTTTTTTTTAATAAGAATTATTTCCTTTTGTTAGTTAGGCACATATTTATTACATAAGGAGTACACTACTTTACTGGACTAATTATTAAGCAACTTCCTACATCTTTTACTCATTGCTTTAGTATGAGATTACTTTCATGTAAAGCCCTATATTCCCTAAACAATAAACACACTAAAAAATATACATGATACATGATAAATTATAGAGAGGTGCAAGTGCCCATAGCTTGTATGTGAGCTCTTAGTTGAGGCTATTCACCACTGTGATCAATTATTTAAGCATGAATTATTTGGGGTTTGGTTTATTATATTAAACTTGGAGGACCAATCTCTTTTTGTATGATTTTATAACAAACTGCAGTTCTGAAGCTATAATTGAATATATATGTAAATGAGTATTCTAGCATTCAACTAAGACATATTTTTGTTATTAGTTTGTTGACCTTTACCATTTTGAAAATAAATTTTGAAACTGAAAATTTTATATCATAACTGATGAAGAAAGGCCTGACTTTATCATGTTGATTTGGGAAATCAGATTTTGCCCACTGTAATCCATTATTCATACTTGCCAAGTTATTTTGAAATAAATTTCAGTGCTTTGGAAGATTTTATAGAAAGGAATATGACAGAAGTTTTTCAGCTTGTCAGATAATTTGACTGGCTATACTGTAACTGAGGATTTTAATAATTACTGTTCTGCACGTCATGCTTCTTCAAATATAATTCATCTTTCTTGAATTGTCTGTCAGATGCCTGCTTCTGATTGAAATTGTAATTTGTTGCTCATCTGAATCCACAGTGTTTTAGGTTTTGGTGTTTATTAGTGTTATTTAAGTGTGTGAAGAATAATAGACAATCAATCTACTGAACTATTCCATTTCTTTTATATAATTATGGTATGTATATATATGTGTGTGTGTGTGTATGTGCTGATATGTTTTAAAAAGAGAGAAAAAAAAATTCTCTCCTGTGCAGTCAAAAAGCTAGAGAACAGGAGTAGCTGGGTGATATTTCACCACAATTTGCAGTTCCCTGTTTATCAAAAGGGAAGACAAGTGTGCATTTTGCTCCAGCTATCTACAGATGACAGTTGGCTCCTTAGGGACCACAGTCAGCTGGCTTAGGTTAAAGCAATACCCAGGCCACTGTAATCTATAAAAAACTTGGGTTGAACAATCAGGGAATGCCATATATTTCCTCATGTAACATGTATTTCCTCTTAGCAGAAAAGGCTTTAAAGTGTGATAAGGCAAAGCATTGACAGACTCAAGGTAATATTTTCCAGTCCTTTAAATAAATTAAATACTATAGCTGTGATGCTTTCCAGTATTAAATATTTGTTGTCTGTGTTATCCTTAAAATAAAAGCTATCATATGAAAGAGTGGGTATGCAGGAAAAACAGGTGGCTCTTTCTCCCTAAGTTCCCACTCTACTTACAAAGCAAGTCTTAAGAGAGTTGGATGAATAAATAATATAAAAAGTAAGATATGGTTATAACAAGTGCTCCAAGTATGGTCTGCCTTTGCTGTGGGCACTCTTGCTCCTCTCACTGCTGTAGCAATTTAAGGCTACAATTTCAGTTCAGAACAGAAACACCCGAACAGACCCAGCTAGCTGTATCAAAGTGTTTCTAACCCCACATTTTCCATATACAGGAAGAAGACAAAAAAGCATAAATACAGATTCGTTTAGTCAAGCAGTATGTCAAATGACAGGTGCCAATGCAATAAAGCATGCTTACAGTGTGTACCAACTTAAGCCTAAGAAATAGAAGTCCACTTTACATATTATTCATTTTCTGTTTATCTTTTACCATGAATGTCTTGATTCATCAATTTAGAATCGTAGAATCATAGAATAGTTAGGGTTGGAAAGGACCTCAAGATCATCTAGTTCCAACCCCCCTGCCATGGGCAGGGACACCTCACACTAAACCATCCCACCCAAGGCTTCATGCAACCTGGCCTTAAACACTGCCAGGGATGGAGCGCTCGCAACCTTCCTGGTCAACCCATTCCAGTGCCTCACCACCCTAACAGGAAAGAAATTCCTCCTTATATCCAATCTAAACTTCCCCTGTTTAAGTTTTAACCCATTACCCCTTGTCCTGTCACTACAGTCCCTGATGAAGAGTCCCACCACAGCATCCCTACAGGCCCCCTTCAGGTACTGGAAGGCTGCTATGAGGTCTCCACGCAGCCTTCTCTTCTCCAGGCTGAACAGCCCCAACTTTCTCAGCCTATCTTCATATGGGTGGTGCTCCAGTCTCCTGATCATCCTCGTGGCCCTCCTCTGGACTTGTTCCAACAGTTCCATGTCCTTTTTATGTTGAGGACACCAGAACTGCACACAATACTCCAGGTGAGGTCTCACAAGAGCAGAGTAGAGGGGCAGGATCACCTCTTTCGACCTGCTGGTCACGCTCCTTTTGATGCAGCCCAGGATATGGTTGGCTTTCTGGGCTGCGAGAGCACACTGTCGGCTCATGTTCATTTTCTCATCAACCAGCACCCCCAAGTCCTTCTCTGCAGGGCTGCTCTGAATCTCTTCTTTGCCCAGTAATTTACCTATTTACTAAGCATGCACCCAAAGTCCAGTGTTTACAACAGCGAGTAATCAGTTCATACATGCATTTTTTATTCTATATTTTGCTACTCTATAGTACCATAGGTGCATGTAAGCCTTTTCAGCTTATTCATGAGTACAGATGTCCTCCTCATTAGCTTATTAACCACCTGTTGCTCAGCCTCTCTTTCAGGCACTCTGCAGTTTGACTGTACAACTGCAGTACTGAAGATAGCCTGTCTTCCAGACAGCATAGCGTTACTTTCTAATAAAAATGACACATAATCAGAATTCTATTCTTTGTATTTTCAAGCAATTTTTGATTCGACTGTTATCAAAAGGTCTTTAGATTAATCCCAATAGCACATCAAAACATAATTCCTAATTTTACGTATATTTAAATGTTATTACAAATTAATGGTTTGATTATAAATATTATTACCATAATTTTATTACACAGAAAAAGTCTCTTTGAACTGCTATTTGTTTTAATTTGTGAGTATATTGTTCAGTTCTCCCCACCCACTTCCAGATGAAATAGGTACCTGTTGTTACAAACACTCAGGAAAGCTGCAAGTATATTTTTAGAATTGTTATCTTATTTTCCAAAACCCACTTATCTGAAGTAATTGAAGAACAAAACAGCAAAGAAGTTGTGGCCAGATACTTCTGTAATTGTTATGAACTGAACAGGAACACTTTAGAGGTTATTTGAAGATATCAAAGGCAAAGAAAACACAAGAAAAGAAAAAGAAAACCACAAAACAAAAGGAGGGGCAGCTCAGTAGCTCAAACTTCTCCTTCATACTACAGAGAGAAGTATCACAGTAATCTCAGTTTGCACTTTTCTCCCTGAGCCAATTCAAGGAAACAGTAAATATACTTTTGTGGGCTGGCGGTTTAGCATTTGCTTTAGGTTGGTTGGTTGGTTTTGGTTAGTTGAGGTTTTTCGGTAGTTGGGTTGGGGTTTTTTTGTTTGTTTGGGATTTTTTTAACCAGTTATTATGCTCTTAACTATAAGGGGTTGCTATTTCAGCAAAAACTAATCTTGTGATAACATGAAAAATTGTACAGATGTCAATTAAACCAAACCAAACCAAACCATACCAAAGCAAAACAAAGGCATGCATTTTTTCAGTCTGTCCTGAATGTAGGAGTAATAGGTCAGGCTCCTGCAAAAAGTGTGTGTGTGCATAATCATGCACAATTATATCTGGGGATGGGTAGACTGAAGATTGCAGAATCTGTTTAAAATTTCAAGAAGTGCTTGATTTATCTTTTTGTGTATAATTAAAAAATTAACTATGGCAAGAGTAAGGAGCAAGCTGATACAACTTACTGAAACTACCCAGCTGAAACAAGGCAAGAAGTCCTGCCTAGCCTGCTGCTGATTTTACTCTTAAAAGTTTTTTAGTGCTTTTGATTTACGAAAAATTCTTAGCATAACTAATGTATCATAAGTAGTAAGTAGTTCATCTCAAAGGAAAAAAGGTTGTCAATCTGTCAATCTTACTTCTGAAGTCATTTTTTACAGTAGTGTATGAACAGGACACTTCTGCTTTCATCTTCTGTTCAGATAGTGACTTGGAGAACCATGAAATAATTGCTGGTAGGCTGTTCTTATGCAGAGTAAAGAACAAATAATAGCACTATGATCTTACATCCCTTAAGGGGAAAATAATATTTTGTCCATGAAAGTTTTAAGTGTGTGAATCTCTGGATCTGTTAAAAATGCTAACTGGTTTTATTTCAGCTTCAAGGAGGAAGTTTAGCATCAAATCCAGAGTAAACAAAACCAAATAAAGAGTTATACCTTATCTATTTTCTGGAGTGTATCCTGATCCCATACTGATGCAACTACTACTGGCCAACATACATGCTAACCCATGGTCTGCAAGGTTACTCACATGGTCTTTGAACTTGAAACCAAGCTTATAAAAATAGTAAAAAACTAAATAAGGCAAATTTAAGAAAAAAGAAATTTGTGCCTTTTTTTTTTCCCGATTAATTATCTTCCTCATACTTTGTTCCTTGTAACCAATCATTCTTAAATATTTCTGTTTATTTGCAGAATTTATCTAACATGGCTAGGTGATACACTCCCAGAGAGTCCTGGGTTACTGCTATCTTCCATTAGGACTGGAGAACATAGAGGATTCCTTACTGCAGAAGCCATGACTTGTGCTAGCATAGCTGTTTACCATCCCAGTGATGGCTGAGACATGCTAGGACACTGGAAGCTGGGAAGTGCTGAATGGACTCTAGTTTAGTAACTGGCTGATATTACCTTGACTTTTCACTCCATGAAGGTCAGATTTTTCAACAGAACATATTTAAAGAAGGATTTTCCCAAACTACTAAGTACTTTGATCTAACTACTTTTGAAAAGTCAAATATCTTAGGTGTCCTTTTACCTTTGAAAATCTGACCCATTTCTATGAAAACTAGAAGATCTCTACTTTAAGCAGATCTGTCAGAAAATCTACAATAATAAGTCAGGTCAAAGGTTTCCTCAAGCTGAATAGTATGTTTCCATTGTTTTCATTACGGGCAGTTTACGCTATTGCCATGTAGCATTTCATTATTATGAGTGAAAAATCCTTCCTGTATTTTTAATCCTTTTTTCTTTCTTTCTTTTTTTTTTTTTTAAGCCAAATAAGTACCAAAAATATGGATTTTCTTTCATTTTCAAAACCAAGCTTCGGATTCATTACAAATCTGCTTCATTCTTTATATTCCCAAGGTGAAGTAGTCTTCCTCAAAGCATAAAACCAAGCAAAAAAAACAATACTAAGCCTTCAGAGAACTGTACAAGAATATAGAGAAGATATTTTTACTGCAAGGGTGATTGAACATTAGTATAGGTTGCCCAAGGAAAGTGTGGCAACTCTGTCCCTGGAAATACTCAAAACTGGACTGTATGCAATCTGCAGTATCCTGATCTGGCGAACCCTTCTCTGGGCAGGAGGCTGGACTATATGGTCCCCACAGGTACCTGTGAGAACTCAGCCACTCTGCTATCCTGTAGAATAAAAAAAAAATAAAACCAAAACCAAACCACCAGCAGGAGAAATTACACGCAAAAGTTGCCTCAAATCTGCTGCAACAGCAGTACCTAGGAAGATATATAAGGTTTTAAGAACTCAAATCCAGTTACAAAATGTATATTTTTTTCTTTTATCTGGTAACTGCAGATCTAACATGTAAACTCTTTACATTATATATTACATATTGTCAGCCAGAGACTGTGTTTATTTCAGGGTTTCTTCTCTAGGATTTTTTTTTAATACTAGTGAAACTATACTTTTTATCAATTAAGAAAAAAAAAATGTTATGCGTTTGCTTTTTTGTGAACCAAGAATCTAAGGACACCTTTGTAATTAAACAGCTTCAAATTCAAAATTAAATATCCAGTAGTTGAATTTATGTAAAGAATATTTAAATTACATCTAAATAAGTCCTAGCCAAGCAAATTTGATTTAAAAAAAACCATATTATTGTTAAATTAACAATTGTACATTGTTAAATATAAACATAAAAGTCAATGCATACAGTATGCATTGATTCTATTATTGACAAATGTTATCTTCATTTAGACAGCATGTATGACTAAGAAGGAATTATGAAAGAAAGCAACCTGAAAAAGATTATTTTTCTAATAAAATATTCATAACAAATGTTTTCTATGATGACAACAAGTGATATAGTTTAGGGAGTGATAATTTCAGACATTATGCATAGTGGTACACAAGTGAATTTGAAGAGCTCTAAGATGTCTATGGTGAATTCAGTTCGTGACAACTCTGTTGAAGATCTGGACATTTTAGGACAGTTTTTGTGATGGTTCTTTGGCACTGAAACTTTACTGTTGGAGGCACAACTGGAATGTAGAGGATGTGAAGAAAAGAATAAAAGACAGGACTGAAAGACCTGTAAGTTTCCAGATGAATCTAGTTTGGGAGGTAGCTTGCAGCAAGCTAAAGAGAACATGTGGCCCTGAAGGCTTCTTCTTCCCTCTCATCATCAAAATATTTCATCAGAGAGACAAGATAAAAAAGCACAACTCTTCCCCACTTCCCTGCTTTTGCATCTTCTGCTCTGCACTGCTTTCACTTACCATACACACAAATTCTTACCTGGACTTCTCTCATCTGTCAGCAGAGAATGCAAGCATAGCAATATCCAAAATCTTACTGAAGGTATGTTATAAGATGCAGTCCTAAAATACACGTACAGCCATGCAGCTGCTCTGCATCAGACTTTAGTTTATCTATCTCAGTCCATCTTCAGGTCATTCTCCCATCTCTCAGCCTGAGACGATTAACTTTCCAGAGGCTATCATTTTCAGACTTTACAGGATAATCAAAGGAAATGGAAGACTCCTGTCTTCTGTTCAGACCACTGTCTGGCACAGACCTTTATCTTGAGACTAACTTTTACTCTGAATTTGCTGGCAAATCTTGCAACATTTCTTCCAAATTCTTATCCTTCCCTCCTAATGTTACTGCTCTGCAGTTTGTTTTATTACTGTAACCTCATACATTCCTTTTTCTCCTTAGGACCAAGTCCTATAAATTATTGTTTCTGCAGAGTTTCTATACCACTGAAGGTCTCACCTGCAATGCCCCTTTCTTCTTTTCCCTATATGCCTCTTCCTCAATATAAAAAGGGGGAAAAAAATAAAAAAATAAGAAAACTTCTGACAGTATTTCATTAACCATGTCAGTGTATCAGTTTTTTCAGCTGAGAATATTAATAATATATATATATATATAAACATGCAAGGAAGTTGTTGCTTAATATGGTGTGAAGCCAAGAATTTGGTTTCTGCATGTCATACTTAGTCCCTGGATTACAACAAAGTGAGTTCATAGAACACAACAGATAACATATAAAAGTAATTTCAAGACCTTCTATGAAACCAAGGAATAAGTTACTTAGCTTAAAGTCCTACGACTCCGTATATTTTATTTTCTCTTTCCTCTCAAATCCTGATATTGAAATAAAGTTCTTCTGTTGTTTATTACAAGATTAAAAGCAGCGACAATACTATAAAACAGAGAGAAAAATATCTTTTTTGAAAGATTACAGAATCATAGAATCAGCTAGGTTGGAAAAGACCTTTAAGACCATCAAGTGCAACCATTACCCAAAGACTGCCAAGACCACCATAAATGATATCACTGAGGCCTCATCTACACAGTTTCTGAAAACTTCCAGGGATGGTGATTCCACCATTTCCCTGGGAAGCCTGTTCCAGCATTTGACTACCCTGTCAGTGAGAAATTTTTCCGAATATCCAGCCTAAATCTTCCCTGGTGCAACTTGAGGCCATTACTTCCTGTCCTACCACTTGTTACTTGGGAGAAGAGACTGACCCCCACCTCACTACAGCTTCCTTTCAGGTGGCTGCAGAGAGGAATAAGGTCCCCCTGAGCTTTCTATTTTCCAGACTAAACAACCCCAGCTCCCTCGGCTGTTCCACATCAGACTTGTGTTCCAGACCCTTCACCAGCTTCGTTGCCCTTTTCTAGACTTGCTCCAGCATCTCAATGTCTCTCTTGTAGTGAGGAACCCAAAACTGAACACAGGATTCAAGATGTAGCCTCACCAGTGCCGAGTACTCAGCACTGGTCACAGCCCACCAATCCAGCCTGCCCAGATCTCACTGCAGAGCCTTCCTATTTATCCACCAGCAGGTCAACTCTCCCACACAACCTGGTGTCACCTGCAAATTTACTAAGAGTGCACTTGATACCCTCATCCAGATCATCAATGAAGATGTTAAATATACACTGGCCCTAACACCAAGCCGTGAGGGACACCACTAATGACAGCTCGCCAACTAGATGTGACACCATTTACCACCACTCTTTGGGACTGGCCACCCAGCCAGCTTCCAGCCCAGTGAAGAATACACCTATCCAGGCCATGAACAGCCAGTTTCTACAGGAGAGCACTGTGGAAGACAGCATCAAATGCTTTACTTAAGTCCAAATAGACAATGTCTACAGCTTTTCCCTCATCAACCAGGCAGGTCACCTTATCGTAGATCAGTTTGGTCGAGCAGGACCTGCCCTTTATGAACCCATGCTGGCTGAGCCTGATCCCTCTGTTTTTCCACACATGCTTTATGCTCTCAGTTAGGACCATCTGCTCCATGACCTTCCCTGGCACTGAAGTCAGCCTGACAGTCTTAATAGTTTCCAGGGTCTTCCTTCCTACCCTTTTTGTAGAGAGGTGTCATACTGGCCAACTTCCAGTCCTCTGGGACTTGTCTACTAGACCAGGACTGCTGATAAGGTGATGGAGAGTGGCTTAGCGAGCTACTCTTCCAGCTCCTTCAGCACTCTTGGGTGTAACCCATCTGGCCCCATAGACTTGTATATGCCTAAGCGGAGCAGGAGGTCGCTAACCTTATTTTCCTGGACTATGAGGACTTCAATTAACCCCCGATCTCTGGGAACTGAATACCCTGAGGATGTCTGGTGTGACTGTTAAAGACTGAGGCAAGGGCAACATTAAGAATCTCAGCCTTTTCCTCACCCTCAGCCACCATTACGTTTCCCCTTGTATGCAGCAGAGGATGGAGGTTCTCCTTGGTTATTGCTAATATATTCGTAAAAGTACTTTTATTATCTTTTATGGCAGTGGCCAGATTTAGTTCCATCTGTGCCTTCACCTTTCTAACTTTCTCTCTACATAACCTAACAACATCCTTGTACTTTCCATGGCGTGACAGTCCTTCTTCCACAGGTGATAAATTCTCATTTTTTTCCTAGAGTTCCAGCAATATGTCCCTGTTCAGCCAGGCTATTCTCTTCCCCTCTGGTCTGACTTTTGGAAAATAGGGACACCTGCTTCTGTGCCTTAAGGATTTCATTCTTGAAGAGTGTCCAGCTTTCCTGGACCCCTTTGTCCTTCAGTAATGTTTCCCGAGGAATTGTGCCAGCCAGCATCCTAAACAGGCCAAAGTTAGCCCTCTGGAAGTCTAAAGTGAAGGTTTTGCTGATTTTCTTCCTGACTTCTCCAAGGACTGAAAACTCAACCACTTTGAGATTGCTTTGCCCAAGATGACCTCCAACCATCACAACACGCACCAGAACTGTTTGCAAACAGCAAACCTAGTCAGGGATCTCCCCCAGTTGGCTCGCTAACCGGCTGGGTTAGGAAGTTGTCTTCCATACCCTCCAAGAATTTTGTGGATTGTTTCTTCGCTACTGTGTTGTACTTCCAGCAGACATCTGATAGGCTGGCTGAAGTCCCCCACAAGAACAAGCGCAAGTGGTTGTGAAACTTCTCCCAGTTGTTTGAAGAACACTTCATCTGTAGCTTCATCCTGGCTAGGTGGTCTATAACAGACTCCTACCATGGTATCTGCTTGGATGGCCTTCCCCCTGATCTTCACCCACATTCAGCCTTCTCACTCACAACATTGAGTTAAATGCAGTCGATGCACTCCCTGACATACAACACAACCCCACCACCTATCCTTCTTTGCCTATACCTTCTGAAGACCCTGCAGTCATGCATTGCAGCACTCCAAATATATGAATAATTCCACTAGGTTTCTGTGATCGCAATTATGTCATGATTTCCCTGCTGCACAATGACTTCCAGCTCCTCCTGTTTGTTGCTCATGCTGCAGATATTGGCATAGATGCCTTTAAAGTTGCCCTGTCCATCTGGACTCCAACAGTGACATGGTATCCTGTGGCTCATTTCTAGAGAGCAGGCCTGGTGCCTTGAGACTGACCCATGGTCAAAAATTGCAAAATTGTGATGCTAATGCACCAGTCAGGAATTAATTACTGAGATTTTTCTGATGTCAGCATTGTCATTGATCGTGACTGGCACGAGGGATGAGAACACTACTTGGGCTTCTGAACCCTGAACCAGTCGTCCCAAGGCCCTAAAGTCCATCTTGAATCCCCTCCAGTTTCTTGAAGAAATACCCTCATTGCCCATCTGGAAGACTAATAAAGGACATGGCCATACCAGAGGAATAAGTTTCCCTGTGAAACCCTTTATCCTGGCCCCAGGGAGACAGCAAACTTCCCTGTCAGTCTGGTCAGGTCAACATATGGGGCTGCCTGTTCCCCTAAGCGTGGAGGCACCAGTGGCAACCACTTTTTTTTTTTTTTTTTTTTTTTTCTTTCCCTGGTAGAGCTGGTTATAATATGAGGTATTCTCTGACTGTCCTGTGGAAACTCTTCTGACCTGAATGATCCCTTATCATCATCTTCCTCAACTTTCCTGATCCTGAAATATGAGGGCTTCGAATCTGTTCTAAAAGGGTACCTTTGGGGGGGGGTGATGTGAGCTGTGGGGATAACATGCCACCAACTCTGAGAAGTAACCCATTTCCAGCCTCACCTGTCTCCTAGGTCACTTCCATCTGCCTGATGGCAAGATAGGGGATTCTGAAGTTCTTTTGCTTCAGGTGTCTGGCTTGCTTCTCTCAGGGATGCTAAGATCTCATGGCCAGTCTCCTCTTAGATTCCATAGTGCTCCTTAGCTGTTCCACCTCTTCATGTAGCTAAGATGCTTCGTGTATCTAAGGATGCTAAGAGCTCATGGCCAATCTCTGCTTCAGATTCCATAATGCCCCTTAGCTGTTCCACCTCTTGTAGCTCTGCCACCACGTGGAGCAAATAATCAACCTGCTGACATATTACACAGCCACAATCTAACATCACAGACAGGCTCGGGCACTCACTACAGCCAAATGCCCCAACAGCTACGTGCTCATGAGGGACATGTATAGTCATGCCCTTCCTGGACAGCAAGGAGGACTTGGTTTTCTTTGCTTTCTGCTGAGAGGATGCCACCCTAGAGCACTGTCTCGGTAACCGCAGCCTGAGCTCACCCCTACAACCCACCGGACTGCTCCACACTGCCCGCGCGAACTGCCACCGCGGGCGGAGATCCTGCGCTCGCGCTCCCGGGGGCGATGTTCACCCGCTCGGGGCGGTGCCGTCCCTCCTGACACCGCCCCTATGAGGCTGCTGCTGAGTTAGCGGCGTTGGTAGCTCCTGCCTAAGGCCGGGGGAGGGATTGCGGCTCCCTTGGTGGCTCTGGCAGATCAGGAGCCGAGCTCCTGAATGCTTTGATTTCGCCGGGCCCTGGTGCAGAAAACGCCACCCAGGAGCTACTCACCTGGGCAAACGTTTTTCTCTATTATGTCCAAAAATAGACTGCAGAAGTAAAAGATAGCTATAGTCAGCCCAGATGGCAGGATTTATTACCTCAATGGCTGAAGAGCTTTTTCTTGCTGGAGAAAGACACTATTTTTATTAAAAACCATGACAGGAGAGTGTATACTAGTAACAAAAGCACCATGCCACAGTCATACCCAATAACTGTATCACAATATCATAGTCACATGTTGGTTTTCAGATCAAGAAGTACAGACTAATTGATCTGATCAAATCACCTTTGCCATTAAACTTTATGCTATTTTCCCCAAAGTCCATAACGTACTCTATCTACTCAACTCTGAGTATGTGAAGGCCCAGAAAGAAATGTGATTGCAAATAAATTCAGCTTAAGCCAGAGAGTTTAAGGAGTGCTTGTGTGAGACAGGTGTCATGGTGTTTCTTTATCTCATGAGAGGTAGCAAACTATTTGTCACTCGGCTGTTTCAAATGACCACTTGTTATAGAAGGATAATATTAAGGTCTAACTCCGTCAAGCAAGCAAGCAACAAACCTACATGCATAGAAGAAAACAAAGCTGCAAAGAGCTGAGAATCAAGAAGTGATTTAAAGGCAGGCAAGTAACAGGAGAAAATCTAGAAATTCTTGGGGTGGAAAACTCTCAAGCATGCAGGTGATAAATAGCATTAACATAATAATGATTAATGTGTGTGGGAAAGGGAATATGAGTAATTTTCCTGAATCGGGAAAGTTGTATGTGCAAGAAAGGGCGGACCAAAGACCTAGACGTGTCTTAAGATTAAAGGGTAAATATTTAATTTAACATATGTGAGCTTGGAGCTTGCTGTCCAGGAAAAAGGAAGTTAGGATGTAAACAAAATGTTTGGAAATGATGTTTTAGTACAGTTTAAGTGAGTGGTCTTTCTCCTGCTTCAGCAGCCCCAGATTTAGCATTCTGAAGGTGGGAGAAGTTGGCTGTTACTGCAGGGCACTCAACTGGCTGTCCTGGCTGCAAAATGAAAAGACCCAAAGCCAAACAAAAAAAGAAAAAAGATGACAAAGAATTTTTCCTCCAAGAAACAAAATACCTTCTCCCACAAAAGTAAATAAAGCACCATTATTCTGCAAGTTATATATTTCTGAACTGCTTAATGTGGTTGTATGGTATTGCTAAGCACACAGTAAGTGTACATAGAATAGGACTCCAGGTTTAGTGTGACAAAAATTATCTTGATAGTGAAGAATGGATATATTATAATTTTTATTTGGAGAGGAAATGTTGACTTGTTTTTCAGAAAATCCTATAGAATTTATAGCAGAGCAGGGAACTGGTTGTGAACATATGGGCAAATCCAGAATTTAGTGCTAGGTGCTAAGAAGTGGTCATGAGAGTGTAAGGTTCTTATCTTCATGTGGTTATTGATGAAAATTTATAGTAGTTCTAGTGCATGAAATTAATTGATTTTTTTTTTTTTTCAAGATTTGATTAGCATGGGTTTAAAAGCAGGTAATGGGCTTTGTTGTTAGTTCATTTTTAGTGACTGAGAAAGCAGAAATGGTATTTGCTACATTGTCAGCTTAAAGAAGCATCATTCTGAAATAAAGCACAAAGTAGTGCAGTGGACTGTGTTATCTTTTAAAAGGACAAAAGGAAGCCATGGTACACTGCCACTGAAGATGAACCTACATTTGAGTGTATTTGAGATGATATCTAGCACAGTAGCTGACTCAGACAAAATGTGATTATAAGAATAACTTCTACAGAAAGGCATGACTGAGAGGTAATTCATGGGAAATTCTCTGTGCTGAAAAGAGCTTCACACTGTGGAAAAGGTCCTTGCTACAAACTGTGCATTTGAATTTGGAATTAAGGATTTTCAGAAGCAAGATCAAAAATATAAACTAGCTGAGTTCTTTCTAGGACATATGCACTTTTGTGCCCATCTCCTGTCTTGAGTTTCTGATGTGTACATCAGAAACATCCTAGGTAGTATTTTTGACAAATACTATTTTAACAAAATGTAGGCCCATAAACTGCTGCTCATGGCACAGAAGCTGTTTCAGTGCCTTCAAGCTGTGTTACTTGTTCAATACTTCCCGTAAACTGTCTGTATTTTAGTCCATATTCATTGCTATACCACGAGCACCAAAGGAATAGAAGGCTTCACTACAAAGTAGTACAAACCTGCTGTAACCCTGCAACGAAAGTACTTTTGGTGGATTTCCTGTCAAAGGATATTTCTTATCTAGAGAACCTTGGACATTCTGTAGCATCATGCTTTCTACAGCAACTTACCTTACACTAAAAAAGGCATATGCAACTTGTTACAACATAATTTTACCATATTTGCATATGGGGTGCTTTTCCCTGCAAAAGCTGAGATAAATGCACGCAATAGGAATGAAGTCCTTTTAATCAAAGCTCACCAGGTTCACTAGTACTAGATGAACTTCTTTCTAGGTATCTCACTTTTGGACTAGAGATTATCTTGTGTCATCATCATAACTTAGCTATAAGACTTTTCTAAGAAACTAGATAAAATTGTGACAAAACATTCATATACCTTTAAAAAGGAACCGTCTTGGAGATTTCTGACACTACAGCTTTTAATCTTTTTGATGCATACTTGCATTTTAACTGCATTCATGTTGAAGTATAGCAATTTTGAGTAAATATTGAAGCATTTGTGCAGTTGTTTATGTGTAAAGGGAATTCATTGTAAATGAAATCTCCATTTATGATCTAAAATGAAAATGGAAGCAAGCTTTTTATAATCACAAGTACACAAATTCATGAGATTCTAGATAGCTAATTATTGTTTACAGCTCTTCTGGGAAGAATATGATTTGGGGGAGTTGACTGAGTGGAAAGACTTACATTAATTAGTTTCTATTTTCACTTTCACCTGGGATTTACCTGAATTCCCTAGAATCAAACTTACTTTAAGGAAAAGTCTCTAGTATGTACCCGGCTCAAAATCAAAGGAAAAGCTACTAGTATCTCTTCCTGTGAAGGCAGGTCTGAACCTGGACTTTATTAAATCAAATAATGTGAGACAATAGGGTTAGATTTGCTTAATGATCACCTACGAACAAGGAGTCGGATTTCAGGAAATTAAGCATATATGTAATTTCTAGAATCAAGAGTAATTTAGGTAGGAAAGGACCTGTGGTTACACCATGCACCTGGGTATGCAGAGCAGGGCCGATTTATATCGTTTTACTTGGGCCTTCATCTAGTCAACATTTCAGTGCCTCTAAGGTTTGGGAATCCCAGTCCTTCTAGGCAATCCCCTTTGTTGATTAGAGTATCATGAGTGTTAAACATTTCTAATATCTAACTAGGACTTACCATGCTCCAGACTCTCCTTCTACCTCTGTGTCCCCATGGGATAAGTCTTAGTTTTCTGAACCTTCCCACAGCAGTAAGCTCTCTCATTGGCCTTCTTTCTTGATCTCTCATCAGGAGGCTTTCTTCATTATCTCAGTCTCTCCTTGTACAACATGTAGCCTCCTTCTGTTCCTGTCACTAAAATAAATGAAAAAAGTGTGAATTAGCATTATCCAAAGCTAAGAGCAAAAGTAAAAAGATGAATAGATGACTTGAAATTTTCCTGAGCATAGCATTTACGTGCTTCTGCAAGGGATTGTAAATAATCTGCCAGTTTTAAGAAAATATAAAACTTTTTTCAGATTTAAGCAAATTTTTATGATAGATGTTATTGTCATTACTTTTTGAGAATAAACTATCTGCATTAGGGTTTTAGATTTTTATATTTATAAATTACTAGCACATCAAATTGATTATTTTAATTTATATTTTTATTTAATTTCTATTTTTAATTTATGGGGTTTATTTATATTATTATTATTAATAATATTATTATTAGCACATCAGGTTTCAAGATAAAGGCTTTAAGGATTAAGTCCTTTGAAAGAAAGAAAAAGTAGCACAAACATAAACAGTAAACACGGTAAAAATCCTTTGCTACTTGAAAAGGCATTGAGACTTGAATAAGGAAATCAGGATAAGAGTCACATCTGCAACAAGTAGCTTGCAATCCAGCTTTCCAATGTCATGTATATATGTGGACTAAGCTCTTGACAGCACTGCAAGCAATATTAAATCTGCTTTCACATAATTTTGAGGATAATACCTTGCCTGAGAATGTTTAAAATATATTAATGATTTCAGAAAAGACCAATTTTTTGGGCAGGTCAACCTCATACTTGACTTGCAGAATCCTAGGTGATAGTGTCCTTTCTGATGTGTCATTAGAACTAAGGCAGATGAAAATTGCTATTTCTGCTGTTATTATTATGTCTAAATATTGGGCATGTTCAAGGAAGACAAAAAAATAAATCAGGCAACTACAGTCTGAAAATAATTTTGGGACTGTAGTCAGAACTAAAATGACTGACTGATTTAATTCACTTCAGCATAAATCAGTTACAACTCTTCAAGTCAAACCTACTAAAATGATTTTTCTTAATGCTGTAAGAGCAGAATACTATATGGATTTGCAAATTTTATAAACAGATACTACATGGGTATATATTTCCAAGCAAAAGACTAATTACAACCAATTACAATAAAAGCATAACGCTTAAAAAAAGCTCCAACTCCTACTTCCAAGAAAACATGCTTTTACAGAGTCAGCAAACCTGAGTGTGTGAGTAGAACATTTTATGCATGTGTTACAATCTTCGCTTACCCGTGAACAGCAATGATGGATGCTCTATAAGTTGCACAATGTGGGATTCTGCCCCCTATCCTAAATTTTAGATCGTCAATTAGTAATTCGGTGTATTTCTTCTATGCCACTGGGCTGGCCAGTTAAATGTTAGTGAAATAAAGACTGCTGACTGAGTGCAGTTTTTTTTAATTAGAAAACTTCAGGCATACATATTATATTCCTAAATTGCAAGCTAGAAGAAGAAAATAAAGTTCTGGAAGCCAAGATACTAATGGGATATTAATTAAGATCAAGAGGAAATGCCATTACAGAGGAGTGCTGGGAAAAGAAATGAAATTTATCAGAAGTTAAAAACTAATTTTATAAATCTCATTTAGAAATAGCCGCATGAGGAAAGACTGCACTAATTTGCATATTTTTACATTTAATATGAATTTATTTTTATTCTGTTCTTCTTTCTGTGTTATCTTTTAGCATTGTATGCTGATAATTTTACCAGTCTCTCTAGAAAATATTTTTGTGTTTCTGATGGGCATGTGAGTACATGTAGCCTTAGCGTCTCAAAATTTACAGGGAACAGTGAGCCCCCTTAAGTATGAAAATCCTCTTCAGAAATTAGTGAATGATTTGCACTTTAGATTTAAGAAATTAAAACTGAAGTTATTCACAAATGTAAAGCTTTTGTGGTTTATGCCCAGCCGGTAACTTAGAACCACGTAACCATTCACTCAGCCCCTCTCCCCGCTTCCATAGCAAAAGATTCCAGATGCTTGGCTTCCTTACCCTCTAGTTTGTGACTGTTTGCCCCATTGTCCTAGCATCAGAGCATCCAGGTGATGATGTGCTTACCTGGAAGACAGTTGAAAGCTTTTTACATATTCCACAGCTCAGTCAAGGACAGTTATTGAGAAGTTACCTCTTGTTCTCTCTCTTCCTCTTTTTCTTGTACCAATGCCTCCTGTGTTGCCTCTTCTAGTTCTGGCATTGACTTTTCTTCATCTTCCTTCACTGTAGGAGTTGCTTTTTTGTTTCAATTTCCTCTTGCATATAGGGGCAACTGATAGAAGCACAGGTTGGCCCTGTGGTTCAGCTGCAGTCCCTGGATGTCTCTTCCATAGGTTGGCCCTCCAAGGAGAAAAAAGGAGGTGTAATTGTTAATAATTCCCATTAGATGCCACTGAAAATATAGAGGTGATGGCAATGCTGGGAACACTTACCAGATCGGTTTTATGATCAATAATTCTATTGTACCAGAAGCCATTATCATAAAGTACAACCAAATTAGAACCTAAGCCCAAGCCCTAAAGCCAATAAATGCTGAAACAGCAAAACTGGCTGCAAGTAAGATGTGATATACCAAAACTCTGAGACCAAATGCAACAACTCCAAGACCAAATAAATCAACATTTAACCTGTGACTATTAATGCAATACAACGAACGCTTACAACAGATTTGTTTTGACACACTCTGGTCAGATCTGTCGTTATCTCAACCCTTCATGTCCCACGTTGGGTGCCAAAAAGGACTGTTCCGGTAACTCAGAACCATACAGCCATTTGCTCACCCTCCCCTTTCCCTAGCAAAAAATCTTAATATGCATGCACTTATGTCTATGCACTTTGTCAGAAGTACCCATCCCTATATGATAGTCCAACTATATCACTGTATATAGTTTTCTAAGTGCTAAATACCTTGCAGCTGATAAAGGTACCTTAAATACCCAGCAATGCATGTTCGCTGTCATTTTTTTTACCATAAAAATACTGATGTATTTGTGTGTATGTATTTTTGGGGGGGGGGGTTTGCCCACTATTTACTATATATATACTTCAGGTAGCATTTCAATGCAGTATATGACTACAGATTAGAAATATATTTTCCCTGTTTCCTGGAACTTAATATACATGTTGAGGTTTGTTTTTTGTAAAATTACCATAATAAAAATACTTGTATTCTGTTTTTAAAAGGCTCTTCTCCCGTTCAGATGCTTCATTTTTATATTACATTATGCTAAGAAATATTATAATGTGTTATAATTTTGTTTCACTTAAACATATTATGAGGCTGTAGGCTTCTGAAGTAATTTCTCCTTCCTTTTCTGCCAGAATTCATGCATATTAGACTTAAAGTTGTACTCTGTAAAAATTATTTAAAATAAGAAGTAATTAGCATCAAGAATTTTGCAGAAGGGTGTCCAATACCTACTGGTTTTATAATGGCACCTAAAATAGTCAATAGGCCTTATTAGTTTTATTTTTTGATGGAGAGCACTCAATATTTCTTAATGTGCCAATCAGTGATTTCCAAAGACATTACAATTTAAGTTTACAATTCATGTCTCATGTTCACCACTTTCTTCATTTGAGAGTATATGTGTAACATATTCTTATGTCGTGAAAACTACTTTTTAGGAGAAACATTTTGCAATGGAGTGGCTGTAAATTATACAGAATTTCTGAAATTCTAACTGGTCAACACAGATGCATATCTGGTTTTTTTCTTCAATCTTACAAATTAGAGATCTATCTGTATTTGTAATATGAGGATTTGGGAGTTATAACATGGTTTGGGAGTTAGAAATCTTCTCTTTGTCCTGTCTGACATTTTGTAGTGTATGAGCAGTTAAATAAAACAAAAAACCTACTACTTCATCAAATATGACCATATACATGCTAATGTGTATATACTTAGGACCATAATATGCATATACATGTGTGCACAGTGTTTTCTTGTTATCAAATGTAAGTCTATCCTATACATCAGTGCAAAGAAAAAAAAAAAAAAAAACAAAAAACGAGCCAAAACAAAAAACTTTATTGCATAAATAACTTTACAGGTAAGAAAAAACAATTTATAAAGCAATTTTTTTAATGCAAAATTTTAAGGAAGTGAGATTTTTAAGAACTCTTCCACTACCATGGAATCTGACTATTAATTTAGGCTAAATGTACAGACACCAATCCTGAAAATTTATGAAGATTTTTGTGGACCACAAACTTATACATCAGAATTTAACTAGAAATGCAGAAAATATACAAAGACCAAATGTTAAAATGTCTAAGGGCTTATCTGACAAACATAGTAATGTTATTTTTATAGCCAAATTTCCATTTTTCAAAATAGTAAAGTAGTATATTTCACAGGGAATAGAGCTAGGTTACCGGCAAAATCTCTTATTACAGATATAGCCAAGTTAAATCTCCAGGTTGAAATATTCAAGTATTTGAAGGGATTTTGTGCACAGCAAGAATCTGGGCTGAGATTTATATAGGGAGTTTTAATTTTATACCAAAAAGGCTCTTCGTACTATTTTTATAAAGTTTAAAGGTGATCTTAGTTCATGTATCAACAATTCTGGAAATATGCAGTATCCTAACATATTAATTTTAACTGTATTTGTTGTACCTCAGAGGGTCAGATTTTCCTTTCCTTCTCATTCAGTGTCACATTTCACTTAGACTAATGTGGTGTCCAAGATTCATTTTATCAAATCTTTATGAATATTGCATATATTAATCCCAGGATATTCAATGACATTAGTCTCCCATTTAGCATTCAGCTTTACATAGTAAGCTATAAAGCACCCTACATGAATTTACAAGTTTATGGTCCACAGTTTAATTACAAGTACAAAACTCAGGGTCAGACTCTTTGCACAGATTTGAGTTCTGTATTGAATTCTGTACCCTACATCGTGGTGTTTAGCTTAGTAACTAAAACTAAGACTGATAAGAAATGGAAGAAAAAAAAAAAAGGAAAAAAATTGGAGAAGGGAGCACTGTCTTAGAATCTTGTACATACAAAAGACAAATTTTTGCAAAGATTTATTCACTCATGTAGTCTGCCATAGACTGATTTCAAAGATACAGCTTTGCGTATAAGTGTGTGTGTTTCTATTTATTTCTATATGTCAGTAAGCAATTTGTTGGTGTTTTGGAGTTTATGTTCATCGCTTAATTTTGATTTTGACAAATCAAAATGCTTGGTTTTCTCCCCACCTCTCTTGGGTTGTCTTTTCAAAATTAACTTCCACCAATAATAGTTACTGCATTATTTTTTAAATGGGAAAGAGGTTCTATACACTCTAAAAATGTCTATAAAGTTTTTTTTCCAGCCACATTTTATTTTGGATGAGTATATACACATCTCACTTTTTTTAGCTCTGTTTGGGGTCTTTAAACAAAGGTTCACTTTTTCAAGACACCTTTAACTAAAGGTGTCTTTAAAAAGTACATTGTGGTTTCCTGATGAATTCAGATTTGAATCCTTTAACTAAAGGTGTCCTAAAAAAATATAGGTAAAGTCCTAGTACTCTAATGCATCAGGATTCAAATCTGAATTCATCAGGAAACCACAATGTTCCAATACAAGCAGATGCACAAGTTGAATGGAATTTACACTAATTGCAGGTGGGGAAGAGTTTGGTGGGGAAGGATTGTTGCCAAGCAGTAGGGGCATGGCTACCTACAGGCCATTCTATAGCATCTATTTGGATTCTGACCAATTTTCTTGCAAGTGAAACATGACACTGCATTAATAGGAGAAGACTAAAGTGACAAGAAGTATAACACAAGCTGTTAGCTTTCTGTGTGGCATTGCATTTTTGAGAAAATCTGATTATCGCACTATTCAGGGTTAATTTCTCATGAGCAGCTATATAAAACAATGAGGGAAAAAATATTCTGTGTACAACTCCACCATCTGCAACACTAAAAATCCTTTTGCCCTGAAACTTTATCAGGTCTAATGGTCTTACAGTCTGAATTAGTTTGAGGCATGCTAATGGATACCAAAGGGAGATATTTCCTAGGTAACAACTCAGTACAGAGTTGCTTCTGGCTTTTGCAAAATGTCAGCCTTTGTGAGGAACTGGAATAAATCCCATGACCTTAAAATGTTTATGTGTAGAAGCACTATTTCTATGCAAAGGTCACTATACAGCCAATGTTTGCAGCTAATTTAGCAGCTTAGTGCTTCTCTCCAGATGACAACATAATTTAAAATCTTGCTGATGCATTGACTATCCAGCAGGTATCTCAAATTATACATCTGTCAATATGCCTAAGGAATCAGCTGTTGAGTGACACCTTTCCAATAAGCAGACAGATAATGAGGATGATTTTGAAATAGTCAGAAGACAAACAGCTGAAATGAAGCTTTCAGCCTTTCCATGTGCAGATTGCTTCGTTAGCCCAAACCACAGTCCTTGGGGACTTCTGTAGACAATAGGGTTATGTTTCAGACTACAAGTGAAAAGAAAAATCCCAAGACACTGTATCTGTTTGTAACTCAGATATACTCTAGAAATTAGTTTGATGAAATTTCAATTTACCTATTTTTAGCATTCAGGACCAAATTAATTCATGATTAATTGGTTTGCATCTTAAATACTTCTGTAAGCAGAATTGTTAGGGCAAAGTGTTTTTTACTTTCAGCTTATATTTTAAATGTTTTATGTATTTTTTAAGTTGCATTATTGCATTAATTTCTGCTGAAAAAGCAATACAAAAAGAAAGCTATTTTATATTCTTTCATTTTTAATTCTGAAAAATAATAGAATATTTAAATATGTGTAAATTTCATGTAATCCCAAATAAGATATTTTGTCTGATTCAACTTTGGATTCTTTTCTTGAAGTAGAAAAATAAAAAAAAAATCCAAACCATTATCATCACAAGTGTAATGGTGATTATATAAGTAGACTGTGAATACTAGGAACTTGGGAAATAGTGTTACAGATGTCTTAGTCTATCCGACAACAATGTAATCCAATGTGGCATAGCAGTGTGTAAAAAAGCTTAAGTCGATTTATGGTTATGGATTTTTTTCCCCCACCATTTTATTGGTTTTATTCTTGACTGTTTATTTGAAGAGTAGATAAGCTGAATTTTTGGGGTGGTCTCATGTTTCCCATTATGTTCTTGAATACCACATTTGTTCATGTATCTTCTTCTGAATCTACTAGGACATCATAAAAATTCAGTAGCCGTAGCAATTTACTGTAATATGATTGAATACAAGATACAGAAATAAATGTGAGCTGGATTTACATTACTTAAATGCTTAATTTTAATAAAACTGATGTGAGAAACTGAGGCATATTTATTTTTAAAGTAATTGAAAATATAGGTTACCACATAATGTTTTATTGTGGTAAACAGGCCTTGTACCATTAAAGAGCAGAGCTGGGCAACAGCGAATATAGGGACAAAGTAATAAAAAAATGATTGAAAATGAAAGAAAATAAAATGCTTCTTCAAAAAGTTATTCACTGAAAAAATGTTTGTCATAAGGAGCTATTTCATTCTGTTTTGCTGTAAAACAAAGCACCTAACATTTGGCTGTGAATCAATGTTTTGGTAATAGCTGTAATCCCTCATTGTATATCCCTGCAGACTTGGAACATATGCTTAGGTTCTGCTTACTTTGTTTTATACAATTTTTCATTAAAAAGTCATGTCAGAGACTGGACATTGGCGTGGGGTTTATACCCTGGACAGTGGAGATTATCTAGTTCAGTCCTTTTCATATTCTTATATCAGCAAAAAAATAATCAAGGTCTGAAGGAATGAAAGAGTATCAATTATTGTAGAGACCACAAAAACAACAAAAAAGGAAGTATGAGTAAAAGGAGGAAAGAACTATGTGATTTTTGGACAAGAAAAAGTAAATGTTAGCTATTTTAAGTAATACTGTTCAGTAAAAATGTAATGTTATGTAACTGATAATTTTTCAATTTTTCAAAAACAGAATATGAACGGGAATTTTCTCGAATACATGTTTTAAGGAATGTGATGTACATATATTTTTAAAATGTACATATCTGTATATTAATATTTATCTGACCTGAGTGCATCAATAAGAAGTAAGGAAGACATTGTTGTTAACAAGCACTCACTAACTCCATCAGTGGTCTCAAATCTGGAGAGGGACTTTTTACAAGAGCAAGTAGTGATGAGACAGGAGGGAATGCCTTTAAACCAGCAGAGGGTACATTTAGATATTAGGAAGAAGTTCTTCAGTGTAAGGGTAGTGAGACACTGGAACAGGTTGCCCAAAGAAGTTGTGGCTGCCCTATGCATGGAAGGGTTCAAGGCCAGGTTGGATGGGGCTTTGAGCAACCTGTTCTAGTGGAAGGTGTCCCTGCCCATGGCAGGGGGTTGGACTAGAAGGTCCCTTCCAACATAAAACATTCTATAATTGTATGATACTAAGGAAAAGGCCCAGGATATTTGCCCCCAAAGACCACAGAAAACAGAAGAGTCAGCTAATATTTTCTGAATCAGAAGATTTTATTTCAGATCAGTTTCACACAAGGAGGGTGAGTAGTGTGGAGATCCCATTGTCCATGGCTGTGGGGAGCTGCCTGTGGGAAGATGGCACGGTGTGAGCGGACTCTGGCTATGCTTCCTTGTCCTTGAGTCAATGGCTTTCTTGAAAGCTACAGAAGTCTCTGGCTGAGAGGCGTGAGCGTGCCGTGATCTGGTCCGTTTGCTGTCTAGGCCTGCATCTGCAAAAACAAGGATAACAAACTACACAGTGGCCCCACTGGTGTAGAAGGAAGGGAATCTCTGGCCGTGTGGCTGAAGAAAGGAGTGTGCCATGGTCTGCTCCATTCCCTGTCTGGGCTTGCATCAGCAAAGGGCAAGCAGAAAAAACAACACATCAGGCACACTGGCTCACCGTGTGCAACCCCTGCCCAGGGCTCTGCCAGACTCCATGATTTAACTTTGTGTCCTTGCAGCAGGAGGTGAATATTTGGCTGTGTGGCTGAGGCCAGGAGTGCACTGTTTTCTGGTCATGTCTTTGTGTGAGCTTCTGGCTCTGTAAGGCAAATGAGAAAGAGCCAAGATCTGCCTGGCCTGGGCCACCCACTGCCTCCCTCCCTGAGCCCAGGAGCCCAGCCCCCCATCACTGCTTTCCTCCTGCACTCTTGCCTCAAGCATGTCTCACCTGCTTGTCTGCCTTCAGGCTGGTCTGGCCCTTATCACTGTACAGCCCGCCCTGGAATGGGTACCAACCCCTGTGGAATGGCCACCACCAATGTTCTACTCACTGTAACACAGTCACCACCAAGATTCCATCCACTGGAACACAGCCAGTGCCAACATTCTATCTGCTTCAATACCACCATCACCGCCATTCTATCTGCTGCCACATCACTGGGGCCATCCAGGGCTGATGGAAGTCTCTTCCCTCTGCTGCTGGGGAAAAAGGGCTGTTGCTTTTCAGCCCTGTTAAACTCGTGAGATGGACAAAGCCCATAACTCAGGCCCATGAGGAAAACAGCCAACTCAGAGAGCCCACTGTCACATCTGTCTGTGCTGGGACATAGTGTCTTGACCTGAGGCTGCGGTCACCTCATGGGTCCTCAGTGTCCTGTCCCACCCCAGTTCCCCTGAGCCTCCTTGCTCTCAGGGCTGGGACAGAGCAATGTAGAGCTCAGCATGAGGATGCAGACGAATGCAATTTCTAAACACCAAGGAGCAACTCAGGTGTTTGACGTACTGACCTAGTGCCACCTGGGCTGTCTTACATCCCGGTATCCTATGGATATACATGAAACTGGCAGATAGGACATAGGACCTCAGAAAAACGCAGGCCCCTTTAGATCAGGCAGGAGCGATACACAAGGGCATGTCTCACTGCACTAAATGCTTATTTTAATTCCAGTTGTAACACCTAGAATTCCACTGTTTCTCTGAGTTGCTCAAGCATGTGGATGAGGTCAATCTCCATCACTTTTGCAGTTTCAAGTGTATAGCCTTTACTGAAAGTCAACAGAAAGTAGTCTTCTTTGACCCAAAGTATCTAGAACAACAGGACACAAAAGCGGAGGTTTCTCAAATCATCTTGGTACCTAACTCCTTAAACCCTGACAAATCTGACCCCAGCACAGAAAAAAAACCAAAACCTGAAAATAAGATTTAGAATGGAAGCCAATATCCAATTTTACCTGTAATTGAATGATGACCATGTAAGATGGCATACAAGTTACACTCTCTGATCTGGAGGCAAACAGTAGAATCCTGTCCCATGGAACTGGGATTTGCTTCATGCCAGTATCCAGAAATGCAGACAATGAAAAAAAAAAAGAAAAAGAAAAAGAAAAAAAGAAAATTACTCTTCCATGGGATTTTGGGTTTGCTTTTGGTTTGTTTTTTTTTTTGTTTCACAGCCTCAATGCGTGTGAGGCTTTTATAACAAAGAAAAGTTTCCATACTCACTGATCTTAAATACCCAAATTCCAAATAGTATTTTGGTGTGTCTTCGTGGATAACTGGAAAAATACATATTATTTTTTCTATATGTTTATATCAATTTGATTTCCTTTTTTCCATTCAAGATATTTTTAAGTAATATGCTCAAGTATCAGTGAAGTAAATCCTAGCAGTGATGTTTTATAGTTGGAATAGAGTGAATAGACAGGGATAGTATTCAGGCAGGACAGAACTGTTTTGAAATTCTAACAGGAAATATCAAGTTATATTCAGAAAAATGCAGCTTCTTAAAATTAGCTGATGATATTAATGTCTGTTAATGATCCCTCTGGGCTCCAGATTCAGGTGGCAAGTATTATTAGCATATTTAATTTTTCTATTATTAAATGCTATTAAATATTATTAAATGTCTAAGAAGAACATTACTGCATGATATTTACAGAAGCTGTACCTTCTTATATTGGAGTTAATTTGGCACTTCTAGGTGAGCATTTCTTTTTAAGTCTCTTTTATACATATTCAGAGGACATTGTAGAAAAGATATAGCATACAACTACAGTTAGACACATATTTGCCTTAGCAAAGATTACTAATTGTACTATATTTATGATCTAGTAAAATGCCTTTAAAAGCCACAGTAAACTGTTTTTCTTCCTCTAATTTGCCATTTTACAAATTACTTCAAATCAAAATCCTAGTGAACACTCTGCTGAGTGGATATAAAACTCTTCAGAAAATTTCTTTAGTTGTAAGGCTACTTTACTCTGATGAATTCTAGCCCCAGTAATCCTTTAACAGTTAATGAATATTGTATCTACAGGCCTAACACAAGGACAGCAATGGTGGGACTATCCCTCAGTCATTTAAAGCTGAAGAAATTACACCTTTTCAGAGAAAAGTGTATATTCTGATAGTTTAAAATGTTCTGTAGAAAATAACTAAAATAGTCCTGGCAAAATTTAGTTTAGTCCTTCACCTTCTTGGGATTATAGTTTTCAACTTTATGATATCAGTTTAGTTATTATGGTCTAAGGGGAAGAAATTTGGTATCAGTTACCTAAATCCACTGTGAATATTTACTATGTATTTATTAATATATGTGATGCCTTTTAAATTTTTTTTTCAATTTATTGAGCTGTACCTTTTCTAGATGTTCTAGCTGCTATGTGCATAAGATTTAAGAACTTAGATTTAAGAACTTTAACTTTCATTTTTGTTTTGTTTCTTCTTCTTTCCTATTGATAATTTCTGCTGGTTTTCTTTCATTTGGATAGTGTATTTTTCAGCTTATCAAAGCTTTACCTCATTTGTAATTGTGTTTATTTCCCTTTCTGTCCACTTGTCTTGTTCATTAATACTAATTATAAGCAAAATTATGTACAGACACACATTAGAAAACCCTTTCTGCTCTCAAAGTTAGCTGTGCCTAAGTTTTCTGAAACAAAATCCTTTGTAACCCTGTAACTCAGGAGAAAAGGAAAATTGGAGCCCACTCAGACTGTCTTGAGTGGACCTCTGTAACGTGAACTGCTGAGAGAAAAAAAATAAATTAGAAAAAAAACAAACCAAAACAAATCAACAACTAATAAAGATAAAAGATTATCTCTGGTAAAGAAAGGTAGGTCATCATCCCCTGTATTCTAGGTGCTGACATTTTGTTAGTAATACTTAATTGTGCACCACTACACGAGGTAACATTTCTGTGCAGCGCATCACCTCTAGCAGCCTGCAAAACGTAGCAAATGAGGAAAGCACAGAAGCAACAAGACATGTAGATGTTTTCTCATTCTAGAGCATTACCCACAGGCACCATCAAAAAATGATATATTGTTATGCTGAGATTTATGCAGCAAATTAGCTTGTAGCATGCTTTTGAAGTAAGATTAAAGTCTGGGTCTGTACTGCATTCTGTATTTTCCAGAATATTCCAATATTACACAGTAAAAACAGTATTCCTATACTATTACTGCAGAATTTTCCTTATGGTTATTTTTCCCCAATATGAAACAACTAAACACATATATTTAAAAAACAAAATAAAACAAAGCAGTGGAAAAGAAGACCTACTAAAATCATCTCTGTATGTATTTATAATTACAAATAGGAGTTTCAGAATTCATATGCTTCCAGATATCTTTATATTAAGGCAGCTTTCTTAGAGACCAAGTTGTGAATGCAAGCTGTACTTTGTTGACATCCACTGTGATTATCTCCCGTCAAGGAGCTTTTTGTAGACCTGGTGTCAGGAGAGAGAAAAAATAATTGTTATGAAGAATATATATATAAAAGGAAAGGAGAAATGCTAGAACTAATGAAGTTGTGCCACAAAAATAAATTGAGGTGTACAGTAAGGCTTGTCATAGCAGGCTAGACAAATGAAGCACAGTTTCTTATTATCTATCTTTCAAGGTGCAGATGTCGTGGATCTGTACCTACTGAGATCGCCCAGTTCAGAATGAAAATCCAAAAGCAATCTTTGAGATCACAAATGATAAGGATTTATCTGGAAGTTTAAGTATAGGCCAGCTTATAACTTGTTGTTAAAAGAGTTCATTATATTGCTGGTTGCAATGTGACTATTGCCAATTTTCCTACCTATGAGGGTCTCCAGTTGATAATACTTCTCAGTGTATCATAGAAGCAGAAAGAATAAAAAAAATAGTTGCATTGTGAGTAACTGTACATTGATTAAAAGTACTCTTTACTTAACTCTAATTTAAAAGACCCAAAAATTTAGAATGTAGCTGTGGACATAAACTTAGTAAGGTCAGATATTAAATTCAGTGCCATTAAGGGCCTCATCTGCAATGAGTGAGACAGAAGAAAACGTGTGTTCATTTAAGACATATAAAATTAATTTAGTAGAAAATTGAAGAAAACAAGAGAAAAAATCTCTGAAACATGAAGGAAGGAGATATTAAGGAAAAAAACAGCAGTGAAACAGCTGTGTAGAGCTCTTCCTATGAAATAACTTTTAAAATTTTAGTCTATCGCCTTTTCACTTCAACAGAATAAATTTTTCAAATAGACTTTTACAAAGGTCATTCTAACTGGAATTTTATTTTGCAATGTATAAAATGCTCAGCTCAGCTTCACTGGAAAAGCAATTTGATTTAATACAGCTTAGTTCTGTACAAAACCTGAGCCTTGGTAAATGAATTGATCATCCTGAGTTACGAATTTTTGGAACTGTCATGAGCAAAGATTCAGCTCCTAGAAGGTATACTGAGAAAGAAACTGCCCTGAAATGTTGCCAAAATATACTCATGAGATATTGAAAAACATAACAGTTAACATGTGAAAGTAATAATTCCTTAATGCCCTCAAAATTTTTTCTAAAATCAAATTTTTAGCTGTGTGCAGATATGTACTCTAAAGGAAAGTTGTTCTGTTGAAAAAAAACCCACCAAAACAAAACAAACACACTCACCCACTTCCAAAAAAAAAAAAAAAGGTCATAGGATGACTAGGGGAGTAAGCATAACTAATATTTGGGGTTTTAGTAAGCTATTGCACAAACAAAAAGTTCTGTTATTATCTAGGAAGCATGCATAGATTCGATGCCAACCTTATGAAGTTCAGCCAAGCCAACTGCGAGGCCCTACACCTGGGTTGGGAGTATCCCAGGCACAGTTACAGGTTGGGCAGAGAAGAGATTCAGAGCAGCCCTGCAGAGAAGGACTTGGGGTGTTGGTTGATGAAAAACTTAACATGAGCTGTCAGTGTGTGCTCCCAGCCCAGAAAGCCAACCGTATCCCGGGCTGCATCAAAAATATGACCAGGAGGTTGAAAGAGGTGATCCTGCCCCTCTACTCTGCTCTTGTGAGACCTCACCTGGAGTATTGTGTGCAGTTCTGGTGTCCTCAACATAAAAAGGACATGGAACTGTTGGAACAAGTCCAGAGGAGGGCCACAAGGATGATCAGGGGACTGGAGCACCTCCCCTATGAAGACAGGCTGAGAAAGTTGGGGCTGTTCAGCCTGGAGAAGAGAAGGCTGCGTGGAGACCTCCTAGCAGCCTCCCGATATCTGAAGGGTGCCTGTAGGGATGCTGTGGTGGGACTCTTCATCAGGGACTGTAGTGACAGGACAAGGGGTAACGGGTTAAAACTTAAACAAGGGAAGTTTACGTTAGATATAAGGAGGAAGTTCTTTACTGTGAGGATTGTGAGGCAGTGGAATGGGTTGCCCAGGGAGGTTGTGAGTGCTCCATCCCTGGCAGTGTTTAAGGCCAGGTTGGAGATAGCCTTGGGTGACATGGTTTAGTGTGAAGTGTCCCTGCCCATGGCAGGGAATTGGAACTTGATGATCTTGAGGTCCTTTCCAACCCTAACTATTCTATGATTCTATGAAGAAGAAGCAAAAGAGGATACTGTACAATTTGTATGTGTCTGATACATACCTCAGTGCATCTACTTCTGCCTAACCAGTCATTCATTCCTTGTAGTTAGTTTAACTGTAGTCCTGCGGTGGGTGGACCTCAGCTGGGCACCATGTTTTACTCCTCAGCTGGATAGGAGTTGAGATAAGAACAGGAAGACATTACCGATTACCATCACAGTCTTGACTCGAAATTAATTTAATTTACTACTGATCAAATCAGAATAGGGTAAAAAGAAGTAACACCAAGCCCCAAAATTTTAAGCCACTTTCTCCACCCACTGTTCTCTGTGGGCTCAACTCCATTCCCAATATCTCCACCTCGTCCTCCCTAGTGGTGCAGTGGGAATGGGGAATGGGGGTTGGAGTCAGTTCATAACACTTTGTCTTCGATGTTCCTTCCATATCACACTCTTCCCCTGCATTCTCCAGCACGGGATTACTCACACAGGAGACAGACCTTTACAAACTTCTCCAATGTGAGTCCTTCCCACTGATTGGGAGAAAATGCCAGGAACAAACTTGCCAACAAAGTTTTAAGTTGACAAGCAGGTAGTCTTTATTCCTGCTCCGGGAGACACTGGGGATAGCTCCACCTAGCGTGTGTCTCCCCATTGCCACACAAGCTGTCCTTTTATAGCCACTGGACATACATACATATTCATGAGGCTACGTATGGATTACATCATTTTCCAGAAAGTTCCCTGCATGCGTACAGAATTGCGGTGGTGATCTCTGAGGGTCGTTTACTTCTTCCAGCAATCTTCATCACTTCTGGCAGCCTTTGAAGCATGTGCAGTAGACACTCGTACCTGTTTAATTGGTTCGTTAGCACCAGAGACATAATAATCCTCCTATCCTCCTACTTACCAGTTAGTTTAATTGTAGCCCATCCTGGACACCTGCTGTTCCCAGATACTCCTTATCCCTGTGTCCTGTTCTTCTACACTGTTCTTGTTAAAACTGTGTCAACTATAAAGATTCATGTTGTGCAAGAATTCTCAGTATGTTCTCTAGCTGTACTCTTTTTTTTCTATGTATCATGCACCTCAGTAATTTTCCATTGCTGCTGTTACAAAGCCACCAAATCTAACATTACTTAGAACTAACTCTAAAGGCTTATATATTCCATTTTGTGATTTTTTGCCCCTCTGTCTCACCGTGGGCTGCAGTTCTTCCCAAACTGCTCCAGCATGGGTCCCTTCTATGGGGTGCAGTTCTTCAAGAACAGACTGCTCCACTACTCCAGTGTGGGTCCCTCACAGGGTCACAAGTCCTGCCAGCAAACCTGCTCCTGTCTGGGATCCTCTCTCCATGGCAAACAGCTCCTGCCAGGAGCCTGCTCCAGCATGGGCTTCCCAAGGTGTCACAGCCTTCTTTTGGGCATCCGCCTGCTCTGGCTAGGATCCTCCCTGGGCTGCAGGTGTATGTCTTGTCCACTATGGACCTCCATGGGCTACAGGGGCACAGCCTGCCTCACCATGGGCTGCAGGGGCACAGCCTGCCTCACCATGGGCTGCACCACAGGCTGCAGTAGAATCCCTGCTCTGATGCCTGGAACACCTCCTCCCCTTCTTCACGGACCTTGGTGTCTGCAATGCTGCCTCTCTCACATTCTTCTCATTCCTGTCTCTCACAGCTGCAAGTTTTCCCCCTTCTTAAATATGTTATCCCACTACCACTGTTGCTGATGAGCTCAGCTTTGGCCAGTAGAAAGTCCACCTTGAAGCAAGCTGTCATTGGCTGTGTTGGAAATGGGGGAAGCTTCTGGCAACATCTCATAGAAGCCACCCCTGCAGCCCCTCTGATATAAAAACCTTGCCACACAAATCCAACACACTCATCCATCTTTTTGTATTTTCTATTTTTTGACTTGCAGCTCTGAACATACAGTCCCAGAGCATACAAAGTCTTCCCACTGCTTTTGATGCTAAGGAGATATTAACATTCTAAGTATTTTAATTGATTTTTTTATTAAAAGGTGAAATATATGAACCCAGTGGTGGGTTTCAAGTGCATATTGCCATGCTCAAGTGAAGAAAAATGCAATAGACTGTTCTTGCACAGGTGAGATGGTTTGGGTATGAGGTAATGAGACATTTAGTAAAAATAATCCAGTATCAGATGGGTTTTGGGTTGTGGGGTTTTTTTTGGTTTTTTTTTTTTTGAGACAAATGAAACTGCATTAGTAATACTAATATTGCTGTTGATATTATTATTAAATTCATAAAGATTAAATTTCATTATATATTTGTAGTTAAGAACTAATTTTTAATTTACTAAAATCTACTTCCCTTGTGAAACTATGAAGACTACAAGAAATAAATCTGCAGACATTTGCATTGTACTGTCCAGTGCCACGATTTGAACACCCACAAACAGCTCATCCAAGTACCCAGATAGTCTTTAGAAATGCTTTCAGAAGGCCTCAATCCCACTCCCACTGAAATCAGTTTTAAAATTTCATTGCAACTAAATGCAAAAATTACCTGAAATGTGTATCTGTGTTTGAAAAACACAGATACATGAATTATCAATGGTACTGTCCTAATCAGTGGTCTTATCTGAACTTGGGAGCAGCTTGGAAGATAGATGCCAGAAGGCATCTGTGCTGTTAAAAATTCCAATTTGAAACTTTTGCAACTCATACATAGCAGCTCCTATGATATTTTCAGAGGCTATCATTAAATGCCCATTAAGTTCTTTAAGCTATAACTTTAAAGAAAAAGAATCAGTAATTGTACCATTTTAAAATTTGAAATTAGATTGTCTGAGGAAATGAGAATCAAATTTTGATTGAGTAATTTGCCTAAAGGATATGAGTCTTGGAGTAGAAGTTGTCTGCATATTCTAAAGCTGTAACCATGTAAATTTTAATAGAAAATAAAATGCTTTCTTTTGTAATATTGGCCTCAAGTTGTGTTTTCCAGCTACCACTTTTCATATGTCTAGATAAATGAGTAAATCAGAATTTTAGCATTGTAACAAGAAATGCGGTGATATGTATCAGTTCAAACAATAAGCAGAAATGTTCTAAAAGAGACTATTAATTTTCTTTAAAACTTTCCTGAGGCTCCATCTTTTGTAATGTATGCAGTAACTTGTATTTTCCTGAATAATCAAAACTTCATTAGAGTTTTGAAGAAGATTCTTAACTGCTTAATAATAT
The DNA here is from genome assembly GCF_037157495.1 of Lathamus discolor. Taxonomy (NCBI): domain Eukaryota; kingdom Metazoa; phylum Chordata; class Aves; order Psittaciformes; family Psittacidae; genus Lathamus; species Lathamus discolor. The sequence goes on from NC_088909.1 coordinate 65,958,044, forward strand.
CTGATAAGCATGATCATAATATAGCCACTTGATTCCGTGTGAGGAAAGGCTCTGGTAGTTCTATACTTTTTAATTTTATAGTTTTGCTGTCCACATTCTACGTTGTTTTTCTTGAAAAGTTTTGTTTGGTTGGTTTTCTGTGTGGCAGACATTCCTCCTTTTCTATTGTTTTAAGTCTGTTTCTGTTGTTTTTTGAGAAAATCAGTTGCCTTATCACTTAGAACTGCTTCATGCTACTGGTTATCTGTTACTGCAGTAACTTGCAGCTGTGTTGAAGTTATGGTGTGGTCCAACTACTGAACAGTCAACATCTATTATGAACAATTTTGAGTCAGTTACTTATTTAAACTCCACAAATAAAACAAATTGATACTTTTACAGGATGATTCATGTTGTCCTAAAGTAGTAGTTCTAAATTAGATCTTTGTATCCCCAAAGTGCCTATTTCTCTCCACTGATTAAAAAGTCAAGACCACTGGCACAGCCTCAGCCATCTGTACAACAAACATGCATAAAATTATTTGTAAAGTCTAAACTTAGTCTAATCAGATCTAGTCTGGACTACTGTTAAAATCCTTTCACACATCCATCTTTGAAAAACAGTCTCTTACAGATGAACCTTCTATGACTGTCCCAAATGCAAAGTTGTTGGATTGTAAGGAAAAAAAGAATAACCATTGACTCTTTATCTTTCCTGTTTGCAACTTATTCTTTAAGAATGTGATCCTAGAATCACTGAAACTATGGGCACAACTCTGAAATCACAGTATAAATGCTTTTAAAATTTGATTTAAAAATAGAAAAATAATTAGTATTGTTTTTTACATGTTTCCTGGGTATTTAATATGCCACTACATGTTCACTGATCAGCACATATAGTTAATATTTCCTTCTGATAGTGCCATCAGGATAGTGCCCCTGACCCTCCCCACTCTAGGAGAATCAGGAAAATGTAACTCCCATGTGTTGAGATAAGAACAGCCCAGTAACTAAAGTGTAACACAAATCACTACTGCTACCACCAATGATAATATTGATAAGAGAAAATAACAAGAGAATACGATACCACCGCCAAACGAGTTTGACACCCCCCCACCCCCACCACCCCCCCCAAAGAGAGAGAAAGTGTGTCCTTCCGATTAATTCCCAGTTACCTCCATGGGCATGACGTGCTGTGGTATGGAATACCTCTTTGGCTAGCTTGGGTCAGGTGTCCTGTCTCTGCTTCCTCCCGGCCTCCCCTTGTCCCCAGCAGAGCATGAGACTCACAGAGTCCTTGGCCAGAATAAACATTACTTAACAACAATTAAAAACAATCGGTGTTATCAGCTCTCTGCCCAGGCTGGAAGTCACAACACAGAGCTTGCACCAGTTACTAAGAAGGAGCAAAACAGCTCCTGGTAAACCCAGGACACAAAAGCACACTGTTCTTTCAACCCTTAAAACCCCAAACTAACCAACAAGCAGAGTCTGCCTTCCATATGGCATTACCAAATAACAAGTACAACATCTACTTGAATGATTGTACACTTCAAAGATCTGTAATACTAAAAGTATACAGACAAAATTTCAGATGAAAGTGTTACATCGTGTGCTCATTAGAATAAACGGAAGTGGTCACACCAAGTTTAATGTGACAGAAATATCAGCCTTATAGTCCTAGGTTTTCTCATCATAAATTCTTAAAAAAACATTTTGGCACAACCTGTTTGTATCTATTTATATATACACATTAAATTTACATACTGTAAAATGTTACCATTTTAATATTTTCCTTTTATTCACAGTGATATGTAAAATTGGTCTATTTCGAAGCTGTAAGTGATGTTCTAAATTATTCCAGAAGGCATTCTCATTGATCCTTTCCTACTGTCACTCTTTTTGGAAAGTGGTCCAAGGCAGATACACATTTTCTTCCTTTTCATGTATCCTCAACACTTCTTCCTGTAAATTTCATAAAATTGTGGCTTTTGGCCATAGTTTCGTGATCATGGAATCACAGAATAGTTACGGTTGGAAAGGACTTTAAGATCATCTAGTTCCAACCTGTACACACTTCCTTCTGAATAGCAGAATGTCCCATGTTGTCAAGGGTGCTGCAGATTTATTTATGCTTTCCAGTCCCTTAAGTTTTCCTATCAGATTGATTATTTTGTTTTTCTCTTTCTTCATTTCTTGCTAGCTGATGAGTCAGTGAGTAGCCTACTGAGAGTTAGCACTTAGAAACAAACTATGAACTGGAATAGGTTTAAATTTCTATGGCAAGAACCTGCAGCTGTGCTGTATGAGTATCAGATGGAGGTACATTTGAACTAGTCTACTATGACCTCTTTTTTCCCTTGTTAAGTGATCATTATACAAAGCACCTTTGGATTTCTCAGAAAATAGTCCTGCCCCAGGCTGTCCTGCCTTTTAATCTTCTAAACAACTTCAAATCTTCAGCAAATTGCAAAGAAAGTGAAAGAACACATCTGAATTAATGGATGGCCAGGAAGATAGCAGTACTAGTATTGGCCAAAATGAAATTAAACTGAGATTTTTTCTGACAAAGTAGCTCTAATGGTTCAAACAATGTACAAGCAGAAAGGGCTTTCACAGTGCTGACAGCTTTCTAATCAACTGCAAAAGAAATAGACATAAAAATACCTTCTGGGATTACAAAAGTGAACATTTTATTAGAAGGCAAAAGGGTATATAGAACTAATGTATTTACAAAATTCTGCCACCAATATGCAAGCCAGTGGGAATATCTAAAAGGAAATAATAGGTATGTAGGAATTGCTTTCTTCAGCATGAAATCAGTTAATGAACAGTAAAATATAAAGGCCAAGGCCAGTCTTATTTTGGAGGTGCTATTATCATCTTAACATATGAGTCTAAATCTGGAAACCTGTCTAAGTTATAAAATGTTTTCTAAATATCTTGATAATAAATACCACAGGAAAACATCAAGTAAGAAATTAAACAGATTTACTACAAATGCCAGTAATAATCAGCAATTTCCTATGTACAAAGTAACGCTAAAAGAAAATTCTCAAATTTTGTTGAAACTGAATGCAGAGCACCTGCTTTGACAGATGTGTTATAGGGCAGCAGCTGCAAGGACATGAGAAAGGACATAAAATAATCTAATTAAGAGGTATTAAGGAAGCATAACTTGTAATTAGTAAGCAAGTGAAAAATGAAGGGGAGCAGAGGCAAATTGTCAGTTGTATTCATAACCTGAAGAATACTAGTTTCGACGACGAAAATTTAGATTCAAAAGGCAAAGTGAACCATATTAATTCATATTAGTAAGATTTTTAAACAAGGAAGCTGAAATGTAGCTTACTGGTAGATTTTCAAAATTATTCAACATCTGCCAGTGACGTTATCACCAAGTTGGGCGGGAGTGTTGATCTGCTGGAGGATCAGGAGGCTCTGCAGACAGATCAGGCTAGGCTGGGTCGATGGGCCGTGGCCAGAAATGTGAGGTTCAACAAGGCAAAGTGCTGGCTCCTGCACTTAGGTCACAAAAACCCTATGCAATACTCCAGGCTTGGGGAACAGTGACTGGAAAGCTGCTTGAGGAAAAAAAAGACCTGAGCTGCTGATTGACAGCTGAACATGAGCCAGCTTGTGCCCAGGCAGCCAAGGCATCCAAGAGGCGTATCAGAAATAGTGTGGCCAGCGAGGCCAGGGCAGTGATCATCCCCCTGTGCTCAGCACTGATGAGGCCGAAGCTTGCATCCTGTGTTCAGTTCTGGGCTCCTCATGATGAGAGAGATACTGAGTTGCATCCAGAGAAGGGCAACAAAGCTGCTGAAGGGTCTGAAGCACAAGTCTGATGAGGAATGGCTGAGGAAACTAGGATTGTTTAGTCTGGAGAAGAGAAGGCTCAGGGGAGACCTCATTGCTCTCTACAAATACCTGAAAGGAGAATAGACAGAGGAGGTGTCTGGTCTCTTATTCCTAGTAACAAGTTAAAGGACAAGAGGCAGCAGCCTTAAGCTGCTCCAGGGGAGGTTTAGACAAAACTAGGAAAGTTTTGGATGAAAACTAGGATGTTTAGGATACTAGGAAAACTTTTTTCACCAAAAGGGTGGTCAGGCATCAGAACAGGCTTCCCAGGGAAGTGGTGGAATTACTGTAAGAGTTCAAAAAACTTGTAGATTAGGGCCCAAGTGCATTGGTTTAGTGTTGGACTTCACAGTACCTGGGCTAAAGGTTGGATTTGATGCTCTTAAAAATCTTTTCCAATCTAGTTGATTCTATGATTCTATGATCGAGTGATACTCAGTCAGTACTTCTGAAGTCAGTACTTCTGAAATCAGTGCATTCAGGTGATTGAGATTGATTTAAAATTCTGAAAAAAAAAAAAATTGAAAACTGAAGCCTTGGTTTTCTCAGTAAAACAGAGCCTTTGTTTCTGGGGGCTGGGCTTTTATTGTTTTCAACTTAAAGTTTTTTCTTTTTTAAGCGAATGTAGAGAAAAGGACAATCTAAATTTTGTCATGCAAGTTCTTTAATAGCATGATCTATCTGAAACAAGAACTCTTCAGTAGGGGTACATATTTGTTCATAAAATTCTCCCTTTAAGAGTAAATTATTTATAAGGCTGGAGAGTCACATAATCCAAAGGTAATGTCAACAGGCATCCAATTATATTGAATATATGGCTATAATCTTTATAGATAAGATCTTGAAATTTCCACCTGCTGAGTTATTTGACAAATTAGCACTCTCTTACAAGGAAGCATATCAAAAATCCATGTGCTAAAAAAAGTAAGTTTATCTTCTGGCTCCGATATTTTCTAATCTTTGCTGTAAATCTCTAAGAAAAATAAGTAGCAATTCATTCCTCTGAGTAACATAATACTCAGTGACAGCCAAGCTCCTATTTTATATAATTTTAAGTTATATAATATAAATATATAAATGTTCATAAAATCGGGTGGTTGGAACTCGATGATCTTAACGTCCTTTCCAACTCTAACCATTCTATGATTCCATAAAATAATTATTAAATTACTAAAAGATAGTTAAAAATATAGAACTAAGTATATAATATGTATTTATATATAACTAGTATAATTATAAAATATGTAACTAGAATATAAAATAACTATAAAATTATGCAAAGTTAAATGTCAAGATATTACTATTTCTTATTGAATAAATATTATTTATCATAGCATTATATATGTGCTTAAATCACAGTCTGTGATTATCGCTGATATGCAGAAAATTGCAGAACATTTGCATGAAAAAAAGATTCTGCAGTAAATAATTATTTTAAACTGTGTATTATTGCATTATGTGTACCTATTACATTTCACATATAAAATAAAATACTGTAAATTATTAATTCCTTTGAAAAACATTGCGCTTCTTCACTGCCACTGAATAACGGCTGTGTTACATTTTTGGTTGTATATTTCAGGCTTGGCTTTTTGAACAGATTTTGATCTCTGATTTTATGGTGCAAGGTCTGAGCAATTCAATGACATTACCCACTCCTCTCACATCTAAAACTTAACCTTACATATCTGTGGTGTGATCTGTTTAAGCAACATGAAATAGCAGTACTTTATTCCTGTGTAAGCTAATGCTTACTGAACCACTAGGACTTGCAGTATCATAGGCCTTAAAGACTTATTTTTAATCCTTGTAATTAATTGTCACAATCAAATGTGATTGTGAGTGTTATCTTCCTGTTCATCCTAGCTCCCACATTATGAAATATAATCTGTATAATCTGAACTGATTTAGGCAGTTTATGATGTTAAAAGAGACAGGGAACGGATGGAGTAGGGGATGGTGGTGAGAAGAAATTACATATGTTACTTTCCTGAAGGGGAATGTTCCAGTCCTGAAGGGAAATATAGGTTAGGTACAATTTTCCTTCAACTTGCAAGAGAGAAGGTTTGAATTTTGTTCCTGTTAAAGCTTTGGGTTTTCATTTGAATTATTATTTACAAACGGAAAGACGGATGAGATTCAGCTGGAAAAAAACCTGCAGCTGTTTATTGAGGACAATAGTATTAGGCCTTTATTTGTAATTTTCAGACTCATAAAGTCAGTAATTTAAGTGTTTTACCATTCCCCACATATCCCCTTTCTCTTCTGGTATTATGTTTTTTCCAGGTTTTTCACCATGAGGCCCTGTATTTCCTTGGTGTTTTGTTACTCTGATATATTACTTCCCAGTTCCAAGATGAATCTTCCTATCCTACCATGCCATAATTTTACAGTTCTCCTGAAATATATTCTTGTCCTCAGTACTTTTTTTCTAAATTTAGTATCGTTCATGAGTAGTCTTTCTGTCTCCTTCCTTTTCCGGAGCTCACGTTTCCCTTCTTGACACTATTTCACTCAGTTCTATTTATGACCATGTTTCCAGCCCATCTCCTCACCTTGTGAAAATGGTTTGGTGTGGTCATGGATCTCACCTTTCTCTGCACTGTGTGTGAGCCAGAGCTGTTTGCCTGCACACGCTGGGAAGTGCCTGCAGGTGGGCCAGCAGAGGACAAGACTGACAGTCAGCATATCTGGGATTGTCTGTAACACGACAAGCTGCTTCTGCACTAGCTGTGTGATTAGAGTGCTGCAACTACTGACATGGCCACCCCAAACCTCCTTGTACTCAAGAAGATTCTAACCTAGGCTGACTGCCAACAATCGAGACATTTCATTTTCAGTCAGTGGCCCTGACTAGTCAATTTACTAGAGAAGAGTGTATACCTGATATAACAGTTTTACAGTTTTTATCCAGTCCACCTAGCATAACCTAGACTACGTCTAAGCATGAATAACTGCAAGAAGAAGAAGCAACCCTAAAAAATAATGAGCTAGGTTCTCATTGCCCCAGCTGGAGTGACAGTGAACTGACTTCCACCAGCTGAAGCCATTCTTACCTCAGTTATTTTCAAAGGTAAGCACAAAATTATACCAAAAAGTCATCATATATCTCCAGTGTAATTACAAAATAATGAAAAAGGCATTATCATCTAAAATTTAAAGAGTTTTAAATGTCTTTCACTAAAGCTTCTCTTAAGTTTTTTTTTTTTTTTGCTAATCAGTGGTAAGCTAATTTGTCTCTGGCTTTCACTCATCTCCCCTTTTTTTTTTTTTTATTCAAGCACATGCTGAAGACATTTAAAGGAATTCTAAAAAAGGTTTTGGAATGAGCAAAACAAAAATTCTATTTGCGGTAGGGAGTTAGGAAATTTAATTATTTGCATATCTGCATGTAATTATATTGTTTGCCACAAAGTGAGGGAAAAGGCCAATGCCACAGATTTAAATGTCTTTATATTATTGGTCAAATGTTCACCTTCCTAGGAAGACCTAAATAATGCAGACATTTTCTAATATCTTGTGAATTTGAAGAGTATATTCATACTTATGCATACTTATAAATATATATTTTATGTCATACTAATGACATAAAATTTGAGATGCAAATCCCCCTTTTCAAACCCACTGAATCTGATACCTTGTAGCAGTTTTGTTTTGTTGTTTGGGGGCTTTTTTGTCATTAAGGTTCCTTTAGTGGCTGTCAGAACTCAGCTTCCTAAATAGGAGAAATTTCCTGCCTTCTAACAAGCAGTTTCCACACTGAAGTGGAAAATGATTCATGAGTAACAGTATTGATGAATTGTTTCAATACTTTTACTAATAGTGAAGATAAAGCACCTTCTGATGTCACATTTTATGTTATCATTGAAGAAAGAACCTTATTTATTAATGGTTCAGGAAATAGAGAGGTGCATTTTACCATCTAGCAAACCCAGAAATAAACCTTGTAACCCATTTACTTTTCCTATCAATAATAGAGAAGTGAATTCATAGCACAGTTGGAAATGTGCTGCTTCATTGCTTGACACTAAGTACTTCAATCCCTTAAGCAGAAGCAGAAATGTAAAAACAATCTCTACCTTTTTTCAGTGGCAGTAACCTGTTGCCCAAAGGTAAAAATTCACCCAAAACACAGCTCAGATCTCAAAATGACAGAAAAACACCTGTTATTAGTGGTAAAAAAAAAAAATAATTAAAATACTGACATAAATTTTGAAGTCTTTCCATCAAAGAAACTGTTCGAAAAAATGACTGAAAAAGAAATCTAAGAAATATTGACAATGTTGTAAAATATACTTGGTTTTGAGATATTCAGCGCACTTTCGTAACAAAAGAGGCTCAGATAAGACAAGGCATGCAACATGAACAGGGTTAAACTTTTAGTGATTCAACCAAATCATAAAACTTGAAGAAATTATAGATTTCACTGTCTAATATTTTTTCCTCTTATACTCATTTCCCTACCCATTACTGTCTTTTTAAACTTTTCTCACACTTTAACCATCTCTCTCTCTCACTTTTGATATTCTCATAATTTTCACTGATTTTTTTCCCTTGAACCAGAAATCTAGTAGTTAATTTTCTTGATATTTCATCAGCTTTAATGTTCTTCAAAGAGATTGTTTATTTTATTTATGCTTTCTGGTATAAATGCTTCTCCCAGATTCACAGTAACCATGTTAATTACACGTAGTTATCTTTGAAAAGTACTTTTCAACATAATTACTGAGTTTGTATAGCTATTTTAACAAAGTTTTCTATATTCTGTTTACATTTTTATTATTGCACAGTTTGATGACTAAGAGATCAAGAAAGCTTGGATACAGTCTGATATCAAATGTCTGAACATTCAGGTAACGCTAATGCACCAAATTTTTAGAATGGTACCTAGAAGCAGCAAATGAGATTTAGGCCCACCAAATACTAAGTTCTATAAGGCTGACATACTCTAACAAAATGTTCTGTCTGTAGAATTCTCTAAAATGCTTACAAGGATATGTTTATTTCTTTTTCTAAAACATTGTTCTCTTTGGCTTCAATATTGAAATTGATCATTATCATTTAAGGTAGCTAGTAAGAGCAGCTTTGTAGCCTACCGCTGGAAATGCTACAAGGCTAGTTGCATTCTTTTGCCTAATGTAATGGGCCTTGAAATTAAAGTATACATATATTTTATAGCATAATAAACAATCCCATTTCTGGATATTAAAACTCACAGTTTACAACATTTTCATGCATAGAACAAAACTTCCTTGAAAAATGTTCCCTGTATTTAAGCCTTATTCAAATATTGAATCTATATAAAATATAATAAACCTATTGAAGTTTTTGGGTAGTGCTTTAAGGGGCATCAGTTAAAGCTTTCAATTAAAGCTTTCTAACTAATAACTATGCATTTTTTATATAATAGGTACATATCTACTATGATATCTATACATAACTACACAGCAGCAGTTGAAAACACAATAATTTCTTCCTAGGGAAAATGGTTCAAGATAATGTCGAATTATCATTATTTCATTTCTGTTATTTTTAGATTAATTCATCACTTTATTTATCTTTTAGTTTTGACCTTTTCCTACTAGTTTTCCAGTAATTTCTCTCTGATAAGGCAAAAGTGCAATCACAGTGGGGTGTTTTGGCAACACAGTTCATTCTAAAATTGTGTCAGTAGATTGTGTGGAGGGAATCTGCCAACCTTTGGTAAATTATCCCAGTTGCAATCTTTGAAATGTAGATGTCTTGGGTATTTTTGGTTTTCTTTTTATGGAATGACTGATTTATAGCATACAGCTGGCAAAATAAGCTTGTCAAATAGCAGCAAATGCAGCTTATATTTGGTCCATAAAAGGGATTTATTTGATATCAGATGTGAATAGAATGTTGCAGATTGTAAAGGCCTTCTATCCACAAAAGTAGTACTTTGTTCCAGAATATTATGCAATGATTAGTTCTGTTGAAAAATCAGCAGTCTAGTTAAATTCTGCAGGGGATGAAAATGTGTCATCTGTTGACATAAAATAATTTTTCTATTGCTGGATAAAATGATTTCTTATAATAAATTACTTTGTTTTGAATCTCTCAGAAAAGGAATTTGAATGAGATAATAACCATATTTGGTTAATGCCTACTCAAGGATAAGAAATGGAGAGAACAGTATTTATCATGTCATGGGAAAATTAACAGAGAGGAAACTCAACTCCTCTTTTATCCCCTGGTCCTTTTTTTACCACCTGGTCCCTTATCCTAGCAGTTTGGACTGGCCCCAGAGCCCAGCTTTTCATGTATGGAGAGCTCTTCCTCCCTATGCACAGACCAAGTCTCAGGCAAACACAATAACATCACAGTCAAGAACAGAAGGACCCCAGACCCATCAGAAGTAAATCAGCCAAGACTCACTTAAAAATCTGACTCAGTGCAAGCTGAGCACTGGCCCACTCCTCCCATGCTTCTTCACTGTGTTGCCCAAACCCACATTTCTACCACCATCCCAGCTGTGGCCTTACCTCAATGTTTTTTTTCTTTTCTGCTTCTGTGGTTCCTGTGGTTTGGTAGCATGATCACCACATATTAATTGGTTTGAAAGTGTTTATACCACGAGACCTCATGCTATTGTAGCTCTGTCTTCATCCTCAGCTCACATGAAAAATAAGCTTCATAATGACCATAAATATAAACCTGTTTCTGGGGCAAATGTGCCCTAGCTTTTATGTATACAGTCTTTTCTTTCCTGAACCCAGGTACAATATATGCTTTCATTTTCATGTTGCCACTATGGCATTTTGCCAACCTTTTCTTTCTAAGATGAACAATGATTGCTTATTTTCAGCAGTAGCAGCTGCATGTGGCTTTCAGTGCAAGCTTGAAGCAAAGTCTGACCTTAATTAATATCTATTGTATTATCACATCCTTACAAACAAGTAGAAGTAGTTACTTCCTTATAAAAATGGCTGCTAGGCAGGTTTGCTTGATGTACAACATTCTTACCGAGAAATCTTAGTCTTTTGATGTGTTCTCTAGGACCTGGAAGAAATTTTCTTCTTTTAGTCCCCCCCATCCCCGAACATGGGAAAAATGTGTATGAAAAAAACAAACACATTACCCATGTATTGCCATGTCTTAATAATTCAATGATAAGGCAAAATATTTTTACATCTAGTAACCTAAAGCAAACAATCTCACTAGTGCCACCAATGCAATGGTTTAGGATTACTCTTTCCTTCCTCTTCGGATCTCTTCAGTAATCCTTGTCAGTCATTATGTTCTGCATTTCATTTCTGCTGAAACTGGGATTCCTCTTATTTGGCATAAGTCTTCTCCCACTCTCAGGTTAAATACCTGGGCAACGGACCAGTCACTTCTATTGTGGATGTAACATTCTACATGTGGATGCACATGATTCACCTCATACCCATAAGCTCACAATTTGTGGGTTTCTGTGTTGCAACTGTGTTCTGAAGAGTACTTATTACACATTTCAAGGAGAATAAATTCATGTGGAAAGGTTACAATTTTTACCTACCAGATACTAGAATGACAAAGGAAGACCTGTTTTGTGCAGCTCAGTTGTTTTTGTGCTCTTGCCTTCACCTTAAGTTCACCTGAAAGAAGTTGCATCTTGGCTGTGAATCTACTTCTTTGGGAATCATTCATTTCAAAAAGCTATGACATTCACTGGTACACCTTTACGTTTTAGGTTTTCTTCATTGTCTCCACCAAGTATGCCTGTTAAGTGGAAGTTGTGGACAAACCCATTCATTACTTCTTAAATATGTTAAGAGTTGCAACTCTATGTATCCACCTTCTGTAGTCCAAAGATGTATTTCCAATACCACACTAACTCACCTCCCAGACCATACACATTTAAATTATGAGTTCAGAATCCACATTCCTAAGGCATGCGTAATTCCTGAGGAGTAACACTGAAATTTAAATCTGTCGCAATGACCTTAAGAGAAACTGTTGACTAAGAGGCTGTGAAAACACACTAACCAGGTAAGTAGAACAGCAAACTTATTTCAATTTTGAGACCTTTGTCAGGCTAACAGAGTAAGGGGATAACTCTGAAGAATCTAAACCCAATTCAGTTTTCATTATATTAGGAAAATTCTACACGACTTGTGACATTTTAATGATAACAAACCATCACTTTCTTTAGCCTTCACAGAACAGAGCTGAATATGAAAAAAAAAAAAAAAATACTTCCTTGGAAAATTGGCTGATATTATGACTATTTTAAATTTATTTTTTTTTAATACCAAAAATCTTGTGTCAGGAAGGACAAACATTAAAAATAGCAACAATAAATTTATCCTACTATACTAAAGAATAAATATTTTCAATAGTCCACAATTTGATAGTCACAAAAATATATTTGATTGACTTTTATAGCTGTTTAGGCAATAACAGTTTCAGGATTGTGTCTTGTTTTTCCACACTGCGCTTTAGGAGCCTGTGTTATATCACCAAATTTATGAAGAGCTCTAGTGGGATATGGAAAGTTAAAATTCCTGTAAAAAATTGAGATAATATAATATATAAAAACTGGAATTACTAATGAACACTATTATTCGTATAATCAACTTTTTAAGCTTTGATATGTTGTCTGTGACATTGGGGTTGCAGTTACCACACACAAAATAAACTTGTGTAGTCAATATTTCTTATGAATACCATAAACTATGTTTTTCATTCATGCTTTTGTTTAAACAAGCAATAGAAAGCAATAACAAAAAAATACAAGGATCTTGTCAAGAGAATGGGAATACAGATTGGAAGAAAGAGGTAAGAAACTAAGTAGTAAATGATCATTTCAGAGAGGGAGAAAACATTATAATGCAGGGTTATAAAAAGTATTGAGAAGGAAAAGAGACAGAGAAGAGCAAAAGTCTTAACCGCTCTTGAAAGACAAAGACATAAAGGAACGGACACTGGAGGAAAGTAGACGAGGAGTCAAAGTGAATAGTTTTATAACCAAAAAAGTAGGGAAGGATGTCAAGGAAAAAATGGAGTGAAAATTCAATCGAGTACAAGGAAGTTCATCATCACTTTGTTGGGAGATAAAACGGAATAAAATTGTACTAAGTCTGGGAAAGACTTGGTAAAGAACATGAAAGAGTAATTTCAAGTAATCTAATTAGTTCAAGAGGAAATGTGACAAACATAATCTTTGAAGGATGGATAGAATCAAAATGAAGAGCAACTAGAAGCTGGGAATGTAAAGAAATGAAGGAGAGGAGAGGAAAAGAGAGGGAAGATAATAATATTGGCAATATGCCAGTGAATATAAACAAGAAATGAAAAAATGCCTGAAAAGGCAAAAGCAGTTATAAATATATGAAAAAACAGATATTTGTAAAATAGAAATAGTGCCAGTTTTGGCAAACAGTATAACAGTTTTGTTATACAAAACATATGTATAACATGCTTGTGTTTCTCATACATCCAAACTAACAAACTTCTGAACAAAACAGCCTTCTATTTTTTTATGCATTATGATTTCCACATAAAGTGATCAAATAGGATGATTTTGGTCTCATGGCCCCAGAAGGGATTTGAAAAAATAGACACAGTTAAGGTCAGTAACAGTATGCTACAAGAGTCAGTAAGTGGCTTTCTAGAAGACAAAATGCCTTACCTATTCATAAGAGAGCCTGTTAATGAATCCAGCACACACTTATTACTTGTCAGTCCAAACTAAAAGAATTTGATCTGAAACCCAGGCTTTTATTTTTCTCTGTTTTCAGTTTCTGAAAATATGAAATTATAACTATTATATGCACTATTATATAACTATTATATAACTATACTGCAACCCCAATGTCACAGACAACATATCAATATAACTAAAATATGAAATTATAACTATTTTCTTTATTCTATGTGTTTATATTTGTTTATATTTGTTGGAATGGAAGGTTACAGGCTCTTTAGATAGGACAGGCCTGGCAGGCAGGGAGGGGGAGTTGCCCTTTATGTTAGGGATAGGCTGGAGAGTATGGAGCTCTGTCTGGGGACAGGTGAGCAGTTTACAGAGAGTTTGTGGGTCAGGGTTAAAGGAAAAACAGCTGTGGGAGACATTACTGTGGGGATCTGTTACAGGCCGCCTGATCAAGGAGAACCTGTGTATGAAGCACTCTACAGACAGATAGGAAAAGCCTCACGCTCGCAGGCCCTTGTTCTCATGGGGGATTTCAACCACCCTGACATCTCTTGGAACGATGGCACTGCACGGCACAAGCAATCCAGGAGGTTCCTCGATTGTGTGGAAGACAACTTCCTTCTGCAAGTAATAGAGGAGCCGACAAGGAGAGGTGCCATGCTTGACCTTGTGCTCACCAACAGGGAAGGGCTTGTTGAGAATGTGGTACTCCAGGGCAGCCTTGGATGCAGCGATCATGAGATGGTCGAATTTGAGATCCCCAGGACAGTGAGAAGACCGTGTATCAAGCTCATTGCCCTGGACTTCAAAAGAGCAGACTTTGGCCTCTTCAGGAGCCTGCTTAGTAAGGTTCCATGGGATATAGCCCTGGAGGGCAGGGGGGCCCAAGACTGTTGGTTTATATTCAAGGATCACCTGCTGCAAGCTCAGGAGTGCTGCATCCCAAAAAGAAGGAAGTGCAGCAGGAGGGCCAGGAGACCTCCTTGGATGGATAAGGAGCTGCTGAGGAAAATTCAAAGGAAAAAAGAGGCTTATATAAAATGGAAGCAAGGACAGGCGGCCTGGGTAGAGTACAGGGATGTTGTCCGGGAAGCTAGGGACCAGGTTAGGAAGGCTAAGGCCCAGTTAGAATTAAACCTAGCCAGGGATGTTAAGGATAATAGGAAGGGATTCTACAGGTACGTAGCAAACAAAAAACAGGGACAAAATAGGCCCCCTGAGGAAGCTTTTGGGAGAACTGGCTACTCAGGATTTGGAGAAGGCTGAGGTTCTGAATGACTTCTTTGCCTTGGTCTTCACTGGCAAAGGCTCTGACTGCACCACCCAGTTCTTAGAAAGTAGATGCAGGGGCTGTGAGAATGAAGACCTTGGGCCCACTGTAGGAGAGGATCTGCTTCGAGTCCCTCTTCAAAATCTGAACGCACACAAGTCTGTGGGACCTGATGGAATCCATCCGCGGGTCCTGAAGGAGCTGGCAAATGAAGTTGCTAAGCCACTGGCCATCATATTTGAAAAATCATGGCAGTCAGGTGAAGTTCCCGATGACTGGAAAAAGGGAAATATAACCCCCATTTTCAAGAAGGGGAAAATGGAAGACCTGGGGAATTACAGAGCAGTCAGTCTCACCTCTGTGCCTGGTAAAATCTTGGAGCACATTCTCCTGGACAACATGCTAAAGCACATGAAGAACAACAAGGTGCTTGGTGACAGCCAGCATGGCTTCACTAGGGGGAGATCCTGCCTGACCAATTTGGTGGCCTTCTATGATGGGGCTACAGAACTGAAGGACAGGGGTAAAGCAGTTGACGTCATCTACCTGGACTTGTGCAAAGCGTTTGACGCTGTTCCACACGACATCCTTGTCTCTAAATTGGAGAGATATCAATTTGATGGATGGACCACTCGGTGGATAAAGAACTGGCTGGACGGCCGCACACAAAGAGTTGTGGTCAATGGCTCGATGTCTGGCTGGAGACCAGTAATGAGTGGTGTCCCTCAGGGATCGGTGTTGGGTCCGGTCTTGTTTAACATCTTCGTCGCTGACATGGACAGTGGGATTGAGTGCGCCCTCAGCAAGTTTGCCGATGACACCAAGCTGTGTGGTCCGGTTGATACGCTGGAGGGAAGGGATGCCATCCAGAGGGACCTTGGCATGCTTGTGAGGTCGGTTGATACCAACCTTATGAAGTTCAACTACGACAAGTGCAGGGCCCTGCACCTGGGTCGGAGCAATACCAGGCACGGCTACAGACTGGGCAAAGAAGAGATTCAGAGCGGCCCTGCAGAGAAGGACCTGGGGGTGCTGGTCGATGAGAAAATGAACATGAGCCGGCTTCAGTGTGCGCTCGCAGCCCAGAAAGCCAACCGTATCCTGGGCTGCATCAAAAGGAGCGTGACCAGCAGGTCGAAGGAGGTGATCCTGCCCCTCTACTCTGCTCTTGTGAGACCTCACCTGGAATATTGTGTGCAGTTCTGGTGTCCTCAACATAAAAAGGACATGGAACTGCTGGAACAAGTCCAGAGGAGGGCCACGTGGATGATCAGGGGTCTGGAGCACCTCCCGTATGAAGACAGGCTGAGGAAGTTGGGGCTGTTCAGCCTGGAGAAGAGAAGGCTGCGTGGAGACCTCATAGCAGCCTTCCAGTACCTGAAGGGGGCCTATAGGGATGCTGGGGAGGGACTCTTTGTCATGGACTGTAGTGACAGGACAAGGGGTAATGGGTTAAAACTTAAACAGGGGAAGTTTAAATTGGATATAAGGAGGAAATTCTTTCCTGTTAGGGTGGTGAGACACTGGAATCGGTTGCCCAGGGAGGTTGTGAGTGCTCCATCCCTGGCAGTGTTCAAGGCCAGGTTGGATGAAGCCTCGTGTTGGATGGTTTAGTGAGGTGTCCCTGTCCATGGCAGGGGGATTGGAACTAGATGATCTTGAGGTCCTTTCCAACCCTAACCATTCTATGATTCTATGATTCTATATTTTCTCTACACCACGATTTGTTCTACTTCATGTATTTCTCTTTTCCTACTGTACTTCAAAGTTCTGTGCTTTCAATGTTAACCTGCATTCTTTAAACTTGTGTTCTTTAGTTATTACTTGTTCCCCACTGTAAAAATCTACTGGTTCTCAAAACAAACCTCACTGTTTTGCCACTACTCTCAGAACTACCAAATAAACCAATAAGTTACTAGGAGTGTGGGGATTGCACTGTTCCTCGCTGGAGAAAATTATACTAGGACAAAGAATCCTTTAGTAAAGGTCTATATCCTGAATGCTTTGTCCTCTGTTGAAATTACATGGATAGGGAAAGAGGGACACAGTATTTAACTGGATCATAAATCACAGCTCAATAAAGCTCAATAAGTGCATAAAGAATTCAGACTAGCTTTCTGATGGGAAGAAACGTAGATTTACAATGAATAAGCACAGAATCACAGGATCATTAGGGTTGGAAGAGACCTCTGGAGATCACCTAGTCGAACCCCTTGTCCAAGGCAGAGTCACCTAGAGCAGGTTACACAGGAACACATCCAGATGGGTTTCAAATGCTTCCAGAGAGGCAGACTACACAACCTCCCTGGGCAGCCTGTTCCAGTGCTCTACCACCTTCAACATAAAGAAGTTCTTCCTCATGTTGAGGAGAAACTTCTTGTGTTTTACTTTATGGACATTGTTCCTCATCTTGTTGTTGGGTGCCACTGGAAAGAGCCAGGCACCATCCTCCTGGCAACCACCTTTGAGATATTTATGTTCATTAATGAGATCCCCTCTGAGTCTTCTTTTCTCTAGACTGAACAGGCCCAGCTCTCGCAATCTCTCCTCATAAGAGGAGATCCTGATCTCCTGATCCTGATCATCCTTGTGGCCCTCCACTGGACCCTCTCCAATAGCTCCTTGTCTTTCTTGTCCTGGGGAGCCCAAAACTGGACACAGTGCTCCAGACATATCTCATGAGGGTGAAGTAGAGGAAGAGGATCACCTCCCTTGACCTGCTGGCCACACTCCTCCCAGTGCACCCCAGGATACTATTGGCTCTCCTGGCTACAAGAGCACACTGCCTGCTCATAGTCAACTTATCTCCCAGGTCCTTCTCAGCTGAAATGCTCCCTAGTAGATCAGCCCCTACCCTGTACTTGAACTTGGGGCTCTTCCTTCCCAAGTGCAATACCCTACACTTGCTCTTGTTGAACTTCATTAAGTTTCTCTCCACCCAATTCTCCAGCCTATCAAGTTCCTGCTGAATGGCAGCACAGCTTTCAGATGTATCAGACACTATCCCAGCTTAGTATCACCAGCAAACCCTTCATCCAGATCACTGATAAACAAGTTGAAAATTACTGGACCCAGTATTGATCCCTGGGGAACACCACTGACCTCAAGCCTCCAACTGGATTCTACTATTTCAACCATGACCCTCTGAACTCTGCCATTTAGCCACTTCTCAATCCACCTCGCTGTCCATTTGTCTAACCCACATTTTCTGAGCTTACCTACAAGGATGTCATTTGAGACAGTGTCAAAAGCCTTGCTGAAGCTGAGGTAGATAACATCCGTTGCTCTCCCCTCATTGACGCATCCTGCCGTGTCGTCATAGAAGGCTATCAGAATGGTCAAGTGTTATTTCCCCTTGGTTAATCTATTCTGACTACTCCTGATGATCTTCTTCTGTTTTACATACTTGGTAATGACCTCCAGAATGATGAGTTTCATCACCTTTCCAAAGGTGGAGGTGAGTCGACCCACCACAGTCAGAACTATTGCCATAAATAGTCAAGGATGACTGATGTGGTGGAAGTGTCTTAAGTTCAGTATATCTTTGTGTAATGTAATTTGCCTATCAACATAAAAGAAGGTCTCACCACCACCTGAAATATTGATGTAGATCAATATTGCACCATTTTTCTAATAAGCTTCAAACCTGCCTAAGTTATTATTCACTTAGATGCTCATTTGCTATTTGTGGCTAGCAGTTTGAAAGAGTATGTTAGCCTAAGTTAATCATGCCTTTGGGGAAGTTCTGGGCACTTTCTGAGTCAGCTCTGTTTCCTTCAACTCAGAGTGACTTCTTGGGAGCTGGCAGTGCCCTTTCAATCTGTGTATGCCACCTGCAGTGACTGGACCTTCACCAGCACTGCATCAGTGCTCTGGTTCCTCATTCTCAATGTGCAGAAAGCCAGCAGCCTGCAAAACTTCATTCCTGATCAACTTATCACACCTACTTTACCTGGAGCAGAACAAGCAAGTTCTTCCTGTCAGTGGATATTACTTCTGTACCTACTTTAGCACTCAAATAATAGGGCGGTATGATGTTAGCATGTCTTTTACAGCAAAGAGCTTGATTCCAGCATACCTGAATCAGTACTTTCACAAACTAATTACTTTCTAGGTACAAGAGACTACCTCTTGATAAAAATAATCATGATCATTCCAAGCACTTAGAAATGAATAAACTCATGAGTTAAGTTTCACTAATATACACATTATGAATCATAGAATCTTATTAGAATCATAGCATAGTTAGGGTTGGAAAGGACCTTAAGATCCTGTAGCTCCAAGCCCCCTGCCATGGACAGGCACACCTAGCACTAAACCGTGTCACCCAAGGCTCTGTCCAGCCTGGCCTTGAACACTGCCAAGGATGGAGCGTTCAAAGCTTCCTTGGGCAACCCATTCCACTGCCTCACTACCTCACACTAAAGAACTTCCTCCTTGTATCAGATCTAAATTTCCCTTGTTTAAGTTTTAACCTGTTACACCTTGTCCTATTGCTGCAGTCCCTAGTGAAGAGTCCCTGCCCAGCATCCCTATAGGCCCCCTTCAGGTACTGGAAGGCTGCTATGAGGTCTCCACACAGCTTTCTCTTCTCCAGGCTGAACGGCCCCAAATTTCTCAGCCTGTCTTCTCAGCATGGGGTCTGGAGCAGTGCTCCAGCCCTCTGATCATCCATGTGGCCCTCCTCTGGACTTGTTCCAACAGTTCCATGTCCTTTTTATGTTGAGGACACCAGAACTGCACGCAATACTCCAGGTGAGGTCTCACAAGAGCAGAGTAGAGGGGCAGGATCACCTCCTTCGACCTGCTGGTCACGCTCCTTTTGATGCAGCCCAGGATACGGTTGGCTTTCTGGGCTGTGAGTGCACACTGCTGGCTCATGTTCATTTTCTCATTGACCAACACCCCCACGTCCTTCTCTGCAGGGCTGCTCTGAATCTCTTCTCCACCTGACCTGCAGCTGTGCCTGGGATTCCTCCGGCCCAGGTGTAGGACCTTGCACTTGGCATGGTTAAACTTCATGAGCTTGGCATCAGCCCACCTCACAAGCGTGTCAAGGTCCCTCTGGATGGCATTCCTTTCGTCCAGCGTATCAGCTGAACAACACAGCTTGGTGTCATCCGCAAACTTGCTGAGGGTGCACTCAATCCCAATGTCCATGTCACTGACAAAGATGTTGAATAAGACCGGTCCCAACACCAATCCCTGAGAGACACCACTCGTTACTGGTCTCCAGCCAGACATTGAGCCATTGACCACAACCTTTGTGTGCGGCCATCCAGCCAGATCTTTATTCACTGAGTGACCCGCCTTTCAAATTGATGTTTCTCCAATTTAGAGACAAGGATGTCTTGCAGGAAAGTGTTTGACGCTTTGCACAAGTCCCAGTAGATGATGTCAACTGCTCTGCCCCTGTCCATCATTTCCGTAGCCCCATCATAGAAGGCCACCAAATTGGTCAGGCAGGATTTCCCCTTAGTGAAGCTATGCTGGCTGTCACCAACCACCTTGTTGATTCTCGTGTTCCTCAGCACACTTTCCAGGAGAATGTGCTCCAAGATTTTGCCAGGCACGGAGGTGAGACTGAGTGGTCTGTAGTTCCCGGGGTCATCCATTTTCCTCTTCTTAAAAAATGGGGGTTATATTTCCCTTTTTCCAGTCATTGGGAACTTCACCTGACTGCCATGATTTTTCAAATATGATGGAGAGTGGCTTAGCAACTTCATTTGCCATCTCCTTCAGGAGCACTGATGAATTTCATCAGCTCCCATGGATTTGTGCACATTCAGATTCTTAAGATAGTCGCAAACTAGATCCTGTCCTACAGTAGGCCTAAGGTCTTCATTCTCACAGTCCCTGTTTTTGCCTTCCAAGACGGGTGGTGGTGTCGGAGCATGTCAGTGAAGAGTAAGGCAAAGAAGCCATTAAGAATCTCAGCCTTCTCCAAATCCAGGCTAGCCATTTCTGCTGATGGCTTCCAGAGAGGGCCCATATTGTCAGTAGTTTGTCTTTTATTCACAATGTACTTATCGAATCCCTTCCTGCTATCTTTCACATCCCTAGCCAAATTCAATTCTAACTGGGCCTTTTCTTTCCTAACCTGGTCCCTAACCTCCCAGACAACATCCCTGTATTCTTCCCAGACCACCTGTCCTTGCTTCCACCTTATGTAAGCCTCTTTTTTCCCCTCTAAATTTCCTCAGAAACTCCTTATCCATCCATGGAGGTCTCCTGCTGAACTTTTTTCTACTCAGGACGCAACACTCCTGAGCTTGTAGCGGGTGAACATATCTTCTTAGAATGGTTCATATGTGACCTTATTTTTTCTGAAATATTTCTTTATAAACAAAACTGTTTTCAGGATGTGAAAAATCAATGTGATGTCAGCTAAAGATCTAATCTGGATGCAGTTATCATACACAGGACATTCTGTTTGGAATCTCAGAAAGTAAATATAGACCAGAATGGTTAAAAGGATTCTTATTATTTGAATGTGTATTATGATGACCAGTTTAAGATCATAAATTTATTTTCCTAAATCTGTTGAGCAAAACAGTTCAAATAGCACATGCAAATGACATCCCTTTTTGAGGCTAATCCAAGATTTATTATGTTAATACATTGCTGACATAAAGTATATTGAGATCTCATCTGAAATGAAAATTAGTTCCTCCAGGAAGACAAAGTGCAACACATAACACAACTGAAATCAAACAAAATTGAAATTGTTGGGTACATTGCTACCTAATATCTTAGTAACTCATGATTACTCCCTTTAGAATCATAGAATAGTCAGGGTTGGAAAGCACCTGAAGATCGCTTTAAGATCACCTTTAGATTTCCAGTCCCTCTTGCCACCGGCAGTGACATCTTCAACTGTACCAGGTTGTTCAAAGTCCTGTGTAATCTAAGAGAATAATCAATTCATAATTAATTCATAATTAAGAATCAATAACAATCAATAATACTATTCAATCATCTGACAGAAACTGTACCTTTCACAAATTTCAGCTATGATAAAAGATTCTAATTTGGAAAAATTGAAATGACAGAACACGAGATATCAGCATGTTGCCACATGTTGACGCTTCCATATCTTTTAATCTCTGAATATCATTGCTATGCTAGAAGCTATGGGAGTATCAATTACTTTCAATTTAAAACCTCATACTACCTCACATTGTTTTGTCTAAAACAGACTAGGGACAACATAAGCCCCCTGAGGAAGCTTTCGGGAGAACTGGCTACACAGAATTTGGAGAAGGCTGAGGTTCTGAATGACTTCTTCGACTCGGTCTTCACTGGCAAAGGCTCTGACCGCACCACCCAGGTATTAGAAGGCAGATGCAGGGACTGTGAGAATGAAGACCTTGGGCCCACTGTAGGAGAGGATCTGGTTCAAGACCATCCTCAAAATCTGAACGTGCACAAGTTCATGTGACCTGATGAAATCCATCCGCGGGTCCTGAAGGAGCTGGCGAATGAAGTTGCTAAGCCACTGGCCATCATATTTGAAAAATCATGGCAGTCAGGTGAAGTTCCCGACAACTGGAAAAAGGGAAATATAACCCCCATTTTCAAGAAGGGGAAAATGGAAGAGCCGGGGAATTACAGACCAGTCAGTCTCACCTCTGTGCCTGATAAAATCTTGGAGCACATTCTCCTGGACAGCATGCTAAGGCACATGAAGAACAACAAGGTGGTTGCTGACAGCCAGCATGGCTTCACTAAGGGGAAATCCTGCCTGACCAATTTGGTGGCCTTCTATGATGGGGCTACAGAACTGAAGGACAGGGGTAAAGCAGTTGACGTCATCTACCTGGACTTGTGCAAAACGTTTGACACTGTCCCACACGACATACTTCTTTCTAAATTGGAGAGATACCAATTTGATGGATGGATCACTCGGTGGATAAAGAACTGGCTGGATGGCCACACTCAAAGAGTTGTGGTCAATGGCTCAATGTCTGGCTGGAGACCAGTAACGAGTGGTGTCTCTCAGGGACTGGTGTTGGGACCGGTCTTATTCAACATCTTTGTTGGTGACATGGACAGTGGGATTGGGCGCACCCTCAGCAAGTTTGCCGATGACACCAAGCTGTGTTGTTCGGTTAATATTCTGGAGGGAAGGGATGCCATCCAGAGGGACCTTGACACGCTTGTGAGGTGGGCTGATACCAACCTTATGAAGTTCAACCATGCCAAGTGCAAGGTCTTACACCTGGGTCAGAGCAATCCCAGGCACAGCTACAGGTTGGGCAAAGAAGAGATTCGGAGTGGCCCTGCAAAGAAGGTAATGGGGGTGTTGGTCAATAAGAATATGAACATGAGCTGGCAGTGTGCGCTCGCAGCCCAGAAAGCCAACTGTATCCTGGGCTGCCTCAAACAAGTCCAGAGGAGGGCCACGAGGATGATCAGGGGACTGGAGCACCTCCCGTATGAAGACAGGCT
Organism: Lathamus discolor; assembly: GCF_037157495.1. Taxonomy (NCBI): domain Eukaryota; kingdom Metazoa; phylum Chordata; class Aves; order Psittaciformes; family Psittacidae; genus Lathamus; species Lathamus discolor. The sequence continues at coordinate 65,981,266 of NC_088909.1, forward strand.
GAGGAAGTTGGGGCTGTTCAGCCTGGAGAAGAGAAGGCTGCGTGGAGACCTCATAGCAGCCTTCCAGTACCTGAAGGGGGCCTATAGGGATGCTGGGGAGGGACTCTTTGTCATGGACTGTAGTGACAGGACAAGGGGTAATGGGTTAAAACTTAAACAGGGGAAGTTCAGATTGGATATAAGGAGGAAATTCTTTCCTGTTAGGGTGGTGAGACACTGGAATCGGTTGCCCAGGGAGGTTGTGAGTGCTCCATCCCTGGCAGTGTTCAAGGCCAGGTTGGATGAAGCCTTTTGTTGGATGGTTTAGTGAGAGGTGTCCCTGTCCATGGCAGGGGGATTGGAACTAGGTGATCTTGAGGTCCTTTCTAACCCTAACCATTCTATGATTCTATGATTCTATGATTCTTTGATGTAGTGGGTTGTTTTGCATTGTGATGAGCTGGTTCATTATGATCTCATTAAGAAAGGCACATAGTAAGTTATAATTTAAAATGCTTTTCATTGCTGATAACATTATAAAACAATGGCATAGGTAATCGTAAAATTAACTAGGTTGGAAAAGACCTTCAAATTCACCAAGTCCAGCCATTACCTAAGGACTGCCACGTCCGCTACTAAACCATGTCATTGAGGGCCTCATCTACATGGGTTTCGAACACTTCCAGGGCTGGTGATTCCAGCTACTCAACAATGTCATTAAGAAACAATACTGTATTTTATTTTAAGTGTTTTATTACAAAAAAGTGTTCTGTGAGTGAAAAAGTAGTTGCTCTACAATGTCTGGCTAACTAGTAGATCAGCAGGGAGACATATATGTACTCGCCCCAGTGTTTCAATATTCAAAGATCAATTCACCTCAAAGAGCTGAAGGCTGTGGCAGATCTGAGATGGCTTTCATCCATGAGCTCCTTCCCATTGCCCAGGAATGCCTGGCATCAGAACAATGAGTGAGCAGAGACCACTAATGTATTAAAGAATATTCTCAAGTGCTACTTCATATTGGTATACAAGTACCAGCAATTGTACTGCAGCTGTAGTGAAAAGGTTTCTCTCCTTACACTGCACTGTTTGTATGCTTCTATGAAGAACTGGATTGGCTAAGTGGAAGGTGGCATGATTTGACATAATTTCTCATCCAAAAGAATAACAACGATCCTAGAATTTCTTATACTCAACTTAGAAAGATTTCTAAATATTAAAGCATCAGGCTTATGTAACATTAAATATAAACTTTGCTATCAGGAAAATGAGGCATAGCTTTTGCTTCACACACAATTGATATTGACTTCATTACTGCTAGTTTTCAATTTCTTTGTCTTCTGGGTCAGTATAACAGCAGATAATGTTATTTTATGCCAAATAAAAATGTGACATTTCACATTTGTTTTATTTATTGTTAATAGAGTTATTTGCTTTGTTGAATCTTATAGAGAAAGTAAGAGTAGGAAGACAAATTTCTCCATGACAGAAGAGAGGCATCTAAGATTAAGATATTATTCACAGTTCAGTCAGGCTGTGAAGTGTCTCATGACCCTGTTCCTGTGGTGGTTTTCAGATGAAAGATTTTGTTTAGTAAGTAATTTGAGAGACCCTGAAATAATTTTTATATTCTACATTAAGTACCTTAAGGCCTCTGTTTCTTAAAGTTAGTGCATTGTGCTTTGCACCATTTTGACATTTTTCATGGCCTATGGGACTATTTCTTTCCAAAATGACACAACTCAGTTATTAAAGCTGAGATAGTCTCTCTGAGAGCAGGAAGAGATTTTCATACACGTTTTGGTCTTTAAACCTTCATCACAAGATGAGAGGAAATATGACCTCAGGACAGTCTAAAAAGTTTACATTTCCCAAAGCCTGAGCCTTCAAATTTCCAGCCTGTATTATTTTCCCTTTTGGAGTGAGTTGACTTTGGCTGACCGCTAGGTGCCCACCATGCCAGTTTATCATTCTAGCTTGTCAAGAGGACAGGGGAGAAAAAGTACAACAAAAAGTTTGTGGGCTGAGACAAAGACAGGGACTCACCTATTAATGTTGCAGAAAAAACAGACTTGACTCAGAGAAATTAATGTAATATACTGCAAATTAATGATGGAGTAAGACAATGAGAAATAAGAACAAATCTAAACCTTCCTCCCACCCTCCTTTCTTCCCAGGTTCAGCTTGTCTTGATTTTGCTACCTTTTCTCCTCAAGCAGTTCAGCGAGACAGGGAATGGAGGTTGTTGTCAGATCACACTTTGTGTCTGCCACTCCTTCCTCCTTATGCTCTTCCCCTATTCCACCATGGGGTCCCACCCATGAGAGACAGTCCTCCACAAACTTCTTCAGTGTGAATCCTTTCCACAGGCTGCAATTCTTCACAATCTGCTCCAGTGTATGTCCTCTCCATGGGGTCACAAACCCTTGTGCACAAACCTGCTCCAGCATGGGCTCCTCCCAGTGGGCCACAGGTCCTGCCAGGAACCTTCTGCAGCGTGGGTGAATGGAGTTACAGCTTATTTCAGGGCATATCCACCTGATCCAGTGTGGAGTCTCAACAGTAGGGGTATCTGCTCCACTGTGGATCTCCATGGACTGCAGGGAGTCAACCTGCCTCACCATAGTCTTCAATATAGGGTGCAGAGGAGCATGTCTTCCCACTCCTTCTTCACTGACCTTGATGTCTGCACAGTTGTTTCACTCATATTTTCACTATTCTCTCTCAGCTGCTATTGTGCAGCATTGTTTTTACCCTTTCTTAAATAAGTTATCATCGAGGTACTGTCAACAGCATTGGTTGGCTCAGCTTTGGCCAGTGACAGGTCTGTCTTAGAGCCGTATGGCACTGTCTCTACCTGACATGAAAGAAGCTTGCAGTATCTTCTAGTACCTAGAAGTCTAGTATCAAGTATCTTCTAATATCTTCTCACAGATCCCATCTCTCTGGCCCCCCGTTACCAAAACAGTGCCATGTAAACCCAATAAACCTTTTTATGTATGTGTAGTTTAATTAGCCAAGAGAGCTTACTTACATGGTTACCCAATATGACCAAGGTTCTGCTTACCACTTCAGAGACTTCTGAAATATGACACAAATCAGTAACTTGATGCTTTGCAGCCCAAACCTTCTTGAGCAGAGAGACTTGTATTTCTTTACTTGTTAGTATTACGAGTGTTATTTAATAAAGGTTTGTGAGACACTTGGACAGTATGATGAACCTGTACTACAGAAAAGGCTACTTGAAAATAAAATAAAATAAATAATAAAATACTTGATTAAGTACCTTGATTTCACTTTATCTCTGTCTTTGCTATGACAGGAGCATAGTGTATGTCTAAATTAGCATCTGTAAAACTGAGAATTCCCAAAGATGGTAGTCTCATATAGGGAAAAAATATTGCTACTTTAAGGGTTTTTTTGGACTAAGGACAAAGTTTAGGTTTACATACCTTTTATCTACAGATGTTTTCCATTGTATTAACTGTGAATAATCACTGATAATAACAAGAAAAGTTATGACAGCATGACATCTTCAACATGCCAACAATTAATTTGGTCAGGCATTTACCTGACCAAACAGAATTATTTTGGTAATACAAAACTCAAAATTTGTGAAAATAATTATAAAAAATTTGAATTAATGCTCATTTGAATTAATGAGAATTAAATTACTGTCCCAAACTAGCATAACTTATACTATTACTTCATATTCCAATGCCAGCTTGATGTGACCTTATCGTTTTTCCTTATCAGTCAGTCAGCTTTGTTATAGAATACTATGAGAAGTTAGTGTTAGACCGAACTGCTTTAGAGCAGTTCAAGAGATGTGACCTAATCAAAGAGAAATTGTGGAAACATGCATTTTTTCACTTTTGCTGCACTGAATTTAGGTCTCATAGAATAATTAAACTAAAACAATTACAAGACACAGAACTTTCCGTTTTGAACTTGGAAAAAAAGTTTACCCGATATGACTCTTCTGAACCCAACATAATTAACAGGAACTTCCAAAAGTAAGGCATATTAAAACAGAAAAATAAAATGTATAAACAACATTAAATATTACCACCATGCAATACAATTGTAATTGTGTTACAAAGACCTGAAAATGAAAACTGAACAGTTAGAAAACACAAGGATAAATTTTTAATTTGGAGACCTTGTATACATCCCTTAACATACAAACTAATAAATTTAATGATCATTTATAATTTCTGTTTGGCTCTTTGCTTCATTGGTAATTGGACTAATATGTACTCATTTAATGAACACATATGTAGTAACTGATTTTATGTTGCTGTTTATTGTTTGCCCTCATGCCTACATCCATGCCTACATTCCATTCAAACTGTAATATAAACATTGCAGTATCAATTTTCCAAGAGTTTTTCAGTGTTAATAATCAGTGCATCATCTTCAACATTCATAATCATAGAATCATAAAATGGTTAGGGTTGGAAAGGACCTTAAGATCACTTAGTTCCAACCCCCCTGCCATGGGTGGAGACACCTCACACTAACCCATCTCACCCAAGGCTCTGTCCAGCCTGGCCTTGAATACTGCCAGGGATGGAGCATTCAAAACTTCCTTGGGCAACACATTCCAGTGCCTCACTGTAAAGAATATGAGAATTATTCATGTCAAGAATTTAGGTGTACCATGTGTGGAATGTATAAAAATGACTTTGATTATAATAAATGTTGCTCTCAATGTAATGAAGGGAAAGAAGAAAAAACAAGGGAATAGATTGGTCCCCTCTTTATAATTTTTGACTGTTAAAATAATAAAGGTGCTTAATGGCTTTGTTTTACTGCTTGAGTGCTTTAAGGAAGGGATTGGGTAACCAAGAGACACATCCTGTTACAAGGGTTTGTGAAACCTATGCTTTCAATAAATAACCATATAAGGAATGGAAACTATGATGGTTAAGCTTACAACAAACGGTGTTCTGTTAATACATTACCAAGAAATTCTTCACCAAAAAGCAGACCTCAGCAACAAGAAAAGAACAATAAAAAGGGGCCACGTTGGCATCTGGGTTCAGAAGAAGAAGGGATTGGCTGAGATCCAGAACCAAGAAGTATAAGAGACTGGACCCCAAAGACCCCGGTGTGCATCTTCAGTGGAGCAGAGACTCCCCTGTGCAGCCAGCGCTGCTTGCTTACTGCCTCTCTATATTAATCAATTGTAATAAAATAATTAAATCAGACCATGGCCAAGATGAAATTTTTATAACATCACCACCCTTACAGTAAAGAACTTCATCCCTATATCCAGTCTAAACTTCCCCTGTTTAAGATTTAACCTGTTATGCCTTGTCATACCACTACAGTCCCTAATGGTTTGTAGTTCCCTGGGTCTTCCATTTTCCCCTTCTTGAAAATGGAGTTATATTTCCCTTTTTCCAGTCCTCAGGAACTTCACCTGACTGCCATGATTTTTCAAATATGATGGCCAGTGGCTTAGCAACTTCATTCACCAGCTCCTTCAGGACACACAGATGGATTTCATCAGGTCACATGGACTTGTGCATATTCAGGTTCTTAAGATGGTCTTGAACGAGATCCTCTCCTACAGTGGGCCCAAGGTCTTCATTCTCACAGTCCTTGTTTCTGCCTTCCAAGACTTGGGTGGTGTGGTCAGAACATTTGCCAGTGAATACTGAGGCAAAGAAGTCATTAGGGCCCTCAGCCTTCTCCAGATTCAGGGTAGTCATTTCTTCTGATAGCTTCCAGAGAGGGCACACATTGCCCATAATCTGTCTTTTATTTGAAGTACCTATAGAATCCTTTCCTGTTATCTTTAAATTATCATATATATATAATTAATATTTATAGATATATATATAATTAATATTTTGTTTGTTTACTAACCATAAAAAATTAGATGAAAGACTCCCTTAATTAAATTTTCCATTCAAATGGAGCAAGCTCTGTTTCCGTTTGACTTCCTCTACAAATCTGTAACATTACTATTCAGATCCAAGTATCAAGAAAATTCTGTTTCTAAGGAAATATTATTTCTATATCAGTTAAGCAACAACTACTGATTTCTAACTGTTTAGGCCAAAACATTTCAGAATAATTACGATTCATATGGCTTACACTGACAGTTAACTACTATCATTAATTTTGAGGGTTAATATTTTAAATAAATTTTTGGAGAGAAAAAAAGTTTGTTTCAGAGTTATTAATGCAGGGTACCTAAAGAGTTACAAAGATAACATTCCAGCAGTTTTTAATTGGTTCAGTTTTGGCAAAGACAAAGAGATTAAGAATGTCTTATTTTAAATGAAATTTTAATTTCTGCCATATGGACATAAACTCAAGCATGTGTTTGATGATTCATGACTGGGTAAACACTTCTTGAAACACTAGTTTTTCTTCTCATTTTTCATGTATCACACTTTAGGAGAAAAAATAAAAAGCCAACCAAGCAAACAAAAAGGAAATACCCTCTAAAACTCCCCATGTACAGGCATGATAGTATGTTCCCCATTGTTCACCCTGAATCTCTTTAGATTTTAGCCTGGAAGCTTTTTTTTTTGTACCTGTGCTTTGAGTTACACCTTGTGGAACTGTTCATCTCAGATATTACATGCCATGATTACCAAGTTTTTGTCTGGTTTTACTTGACTCGACTTGCCTGTTTTTTTACTTCTTTCTATTTCCAATATTTGTCTGCCTTTCTCTAGCCTCATTTTTCCCCTAAAAGGAAATAAATGTTCTTTTTTTTTGTGTTCCATGTGATTTTTAGTTTGGGTTTTGTTGATTTTTTTATTTTTTTTAGTCATAGAATAAATAAAAAATTGCATTGTTAAAACTATTTAGAAGAGAAATATCAATGTATTGCTATGCTAAAACTAGACATACATTAGATATGCTGATGCTTATTGCCACTTTAAAGCAGAAACAGATGTCAGCAATGTCCTCAGAGAAACAATAAGGTATTCATGTCTAGATTATCTATGTGAAGAATAAGTTAATCAAAAAGAAATGCCTCTGAGACAAGATCGTGTTTGAAAAAACCCACCTCTTTCGTTTACCAAGATACAATCAAATCCAATTTTCTATACAACTGTCCACAAATAATTATTTTGCACTAATAACTAATCATTGTACAAATTAATGCCTGTTTTGTAGTGGAAACATAGATGGAAAGTAGAAATAAAATAAATTCCCCATTTACAAGGGAAAATTATTCTGACATTCCTTTTTAAAAACTGAGCCATGAAAGACAACATCAATGATCACTACTGAAGCAAAGCAAAGATAAAATACAGGGCCTCTCTTAAGGTGGCCTTACTGCATTTATCCAAAACGTGTCTTCAAGTTATTCAGGCCCTTAAAATAAACCAAGTTTTTCTGACTTGTGAATAACTTTCCTAAGGTGACACGATGCACTCTGTGCTCCTGCTGTGTAGTTCTCAAAGGATTAAAATATGAGAGTGGTCATCCCTAGGCCTGGTCAAAAGAAAGGTTTCCTTACATGAAAGGTTGCCTTAGCTGGTTTCAGTTCCAAAATAAATTGCAATAAAAATTTTTTGTTGTTGACCCAAACCACAAATCCTGTAAGAGATACGCACTTAGAGATTGTAAGGATGTGTTAAGAAAGAAAATGGTCTTTTGTACAAAATCTACTTCCTGAAATTAGCGTACAGGATTTACACATTTGTGATGAGTCCTGTTTGTTAAGTCAGGGTAGCTTGCCTTTTATCACAACTAACTGGGGCTCTAAATATCCAAGAATATTTGTGTTTTCCATAAAATGGATGAAAACATTGAAAACAGTAGCAGACCTCATTTTCACAGGGCCACAGAGTCTGCAATTTGAGGATTTTCTTTCAACAAGAAAAATAGTACAATATCAGGGGGGAGAAATAATATAAAATTAAAAGTGTTGTAGTATACTGGAAGACAGAATAAAACTTTTAAATCCCAGTGAACAAGTAGACTAAATCACAGCCTGAAATTTGTTCACTGTAAAACACCAGTTGTATAATGAATAGGACCTTATTAAAAATAGTTTCTTTGAGTAAATCAACAAAGGAAAAGAAGATATTAAGCCAATTATTTTTTTCCGCAGACATGATTTTTACACTTCTTTCTGCCAATGACTTTAGTCACCAAGAGTACACAAAACCCACTTGGATGCCACGTTTTGCTCTGCTATAAGCTTGGACCCTTTCTAATTACTGAAGAAACAATAGCAGAGAAAGCCACAATAACAAAATAGCAACATAACCTCCCAGTTACTTCTTTGCCTGCGAGGGTATGATGTTACATTTATGACAGAAACTATACATATTACATAAATTAACTGTAATTAACACATACAGTAAATAAAGACTTTTCAAATGCCTTTACACATTATACTCATTGCCATACTGAAGGAGTGATCAAATTATACAGGCTGAAAGGCATGCTAGACTGTGAGAAGAAATTAATTTAATTAATATCTTGTACTTCAGTTACGTTTCACCCCTGCTGAGCAGGGAGCAAAATAAATGAGTTCCCCTGTAGCTTTCTGTGCCGGAGTGGTGTAAATCAAGCACTTCCCTCTGCTAAATTGTTACAAAGGCCTATGCATTTTTATAATTTTTGTGTACTTTTTTAAGATGTACTCAGAAAAACATTTTGTTATCATGATTTTATTATGCATTTTACAACAAAGCAAATGACAATGCTTATCTTCTGTGAAAAAACAGAGGCATTGGTACCACCTATTCAGGAAAATTTCTCTGTAGATTGCAATAATAAAAATAGATTTGACCAGCTCAGAACTCAGCAGTCATTACTTCCCCCACTCATCTAACTTTTTCAATATTTACTTAGTGTTTTTAACAAAATCACATCTTTCAGTTTTGTTTGCTACAATGTTTAAGGTCTCAGAGTACCATTAGGTGATATAGTTCATATGAGAGCCTGAAGGCAAGAGTTCAAGCTTTGGTATACTAGTCTTTCTTTCATCATTCCTTCCAGCCATGTTGTCTGTGCACTGATTCTATTACCATGGATTTATAGATTGTGTTGCTTATTGGAAGAACTGCTGCTTTCTCACTTACAATCTCTTCAAGGCTACTTAGGGCAAACATGCAATCCATTTCACATTTTCTAAGTCACTGCATAATAATAGCACTTTATTTGTTACTATTTTTTTAAACCTTGGTCTTCTGTGAGTCTCCTCAGCTGCATATTTCTTCCTCTGCAACATCACAATATAGTGATTACTTCTGTTCCTACCAATTATATATTATTATCTAATTCCTTATTGACTCAGAAACAGCTGATATATCAAGTCTCTTCAGATTTCTCCATCCTGTTCCATCTACATCCTCTGAGGTAGCAGCAATCATTATAGGCTTGTTTATTCCTGTATTTCAGTGTCCACTGTGGCTTCACGGCATAGCTAATTCAAGTTATCTGCAGTCAGCACTGATGGGAGCACTAGAAGACTGTGTAGGAGAGAAAGACAGATCTGGATAGAAGGAAAAATGTAAACAGACTGAATGTGTGGAAAAAGAGTTCACAAGGCATAACCTTATAATCTTAACCAAAACCCTATAATGCCAGGAGAGCAATTATATTGTTCAACAGAAGTCTAGCTAGCTAGGGCAACCTAATCCATTATGCTAAGTACTTAATCATATTAGTGTGTTGGCCATGTTAGTGTGTGTGTAAGAAATTATTCTGTAACTTCAACCATTCCAAACAGCATGATCTAAATTCCAACGAATGAATAGAACACAAGCCAGAAGCAGTATCTGAGTCCATAAAATGTGTTAATTCTGTATCCATAGACAGGTTCTTATTTCCAGTTATAACTCCAGAGGCTCATAATGTGAACCCCTCTGTAATTTTCTATTTAAGGACAAAATTTCCTAAACTCACAGCTAGCCATTTGCCAGTACCTCGATGCAAATAAAGTCTGAATGATATAACTGGGTTAATTTAATTGACTCCATTTAACACTTATTCAGACAGCTTCATTTCCTCCCTCAGCATCAGCTATCCTTTTACAGTTATCCCATTGCTCAAGATTTATTATGTGAAATCTCCCCCAGTGATTTTCTACCCCACACCTTCTCTTGACCTCACAGATGCTTCAGGTGTTTCTTCTGCATATTCCTTAGGTCTTCTTTCAGCTTTACTAACTCTCATACTACACTATCAGACAAAACCAACACTGTATACATCAATACATCACAAGTTCAGGGCAATATTTGAAGGACTATTTCTTTTACTTCCAAAGCAAAGATTTTTGCTTTCATCTGCAAAGTCTGCACAAAATTGCCAGTTGTTATGAGATGGAGTAGCCATTTTGAGTAGGGACAGAGAGAAAGCTGCCACAAGATTAAGGCTGTAGTAAAATCAGAGCACATCAAAGCTAACCTAAAATGAGCACTATACAAAGTAAAACCTTTCCGCTAGTGATGGGATGCTTCTAGGCAGATACCCCTGAAATAATAGATCTTTTCCTAGTTCTATCCTAATAGTGAGTTTATAAAATTGAATGAATACCCTGACTTGATGATTGCTTTGCATCTGTTTTGCCATACACTACACAGAAAATGTGGGCTGCAAATAATATTTAAAAGCCAGAAGACAAATTACAGCTGAAGCAATTAAACACATTGTGTGTCATTAGTCTGAAATATTTCTGATAGAAAAGTAGAATCATAAGAATGAATAAAATTATGAGGCAAAACATTTTGTGGGTAAGGTAATGCGAATATCCTGCCTTGCGAAGAAAAGTGTTACTTTTCAGCTTGCATTTAAACTTACATTTATTATATAACTAATGATGTTTTTACAACTGTCAGATGTGCAGCATCTTATCTAACTGTTAGTGCTATCTAAAGAATTCCCTAAAATTTAGAGATCAGTTAAGGAGGAGATAATTTTAGGGGTGGAGGGTGTCCCTTTCCCCCCCTTTTTTCATTTTCTTATGAGGATTCAATTTACTTAAGCCTTGGAGCCAGACAGATACATTTAAGCCAGCATGAGTTCTCATGTTCCTGTTCATGTTGTGTTGGCAACTTGATTTGTTATGTATTCTTAAAAAATTCAGCAGGTTTATACCATAAAATATCTGGTGTGAAATATGCCATTTTTCTCATCTTACTGCTAAATACACTGTACACTTCTTTGGGATGCCAGTCTTTTTATAAATATAATGAAATATCTTAGCCTTCTGAAGCTATGGGGAAGTACCTGATTGTTTAACTTTCTTTTTATTTAGAACTACAACTTGCATTAATATTTGATGACCAGAGGAGACAAATGTGAAACTGTAAATCCTTCTAGGCTTCTACGAATATATGAGAGAATTTTTTTTTTTCAAAATACATGTGTGCTTGTATGCTCTTTGTGTGTATGTTCCCAACAGATACCTTTACTGAAAATATTTCAACAGGTGTTTTGAAATGAGACTCTTCCTAAAAAATGGATAGTCAAACACTTGAGGTGCTACATTGCTTGATAGTTAGGAAGAGCTTTGTAATATTTTTCAGCTGAAAGGGGAAAACAGTAAAAACATTAGAGACACTAAAGAGATAGATCTTTTCTTGGAACAAAACTGTTCAGAAGACCTGAAAAAAATTACCATTGTTAAACAGAACTTCCATAAGACACAGAATAAATATGATCAAAACAGAAGGCGCTACAGATACTGTGGCATATATTTTGGGGCTTCAATTTAAGAAACTAAATTATTATCATTTCTGAAAATTCATCTCAACATAAGTATTTATTTTTCCTGTAATTATGTATAGTTTATTTGATGCTCACTTTAATCTAAAAAAAGGCTGGCAGCAGGAAAAGAAAGAACATGTGCTTAATATGCAAAATTATTGCCAAATATGCTCTGATTCAGTGGTTGAAACAGGAGAGAATTAGAATAAACCTGTATCAGGGACAGGCACTGTATTGTAGTTATTCGTGCTGAAAGATTCCAATCAAAATAAAGAGTTATTTGCAAAAGAGAGCAATAAAATCCTAAACAGCACTTGAGTGGGAACTAAGTTTGTGTTTGTGCTTTCCCTGAGCCATCTGTGAAAAGCTGACTGTGAGAAGTTACTGGATTTCTCCACAGTTTTGGGTTTTGTTTTCATTTCTTTTCCATGTAACAAAACAGAGCAAATAAAGTTTGGTAAATTTCTCAGCTACCTATTTTTACTTTCTGTTTTCTTCCCACTACTTCTTACAAGCAGGATTCTCAACTTCACATACTACTCCATTTTCTTTTTTTTTTTTTTTTTTTTTTCACTTTTATTTCCCAGTAACTTGGCAGCCACAGGAATCTTTAAAGTCAAGACTGAAGAGCAGCTCTTGCAACTAAACTTCACTTTGCTGAATGTCTGCTTGTATCTACCAAATGTTATTCAGGAATCTCATTAACACAACTTAGACCATTAAATATTAATGTCTATTAAGCACAATTTTATTCCTTTTTTTTAAGCTTTCTTCAGACTTCCTCCCTTCATTTTATGAATAGTAATATTACTTAATTAGTGTGATCATTAGATTTAATTTCACGTTTGAAACAAAGTACATGATTTTCTAAGGATCATAAAGAAATAAAAAAAGAAAAAAAACAAAACCAAAACCAACAAACCAAAACCCCACGACAGCCAGATATCAAGAAGACAGCACAGACTGTGACATGTAAGCCAAATGGTATTTCTTCCTCTTCACAGAGGAGGACAGATATTAAGAAGTCTTCTGCATCATTTTTCATTAAGTTATTGATTTATGACTGCACTATGCTCTATAGAACTGCTGAAACATTTCATAAAACAAACTGTGCAGGTTAAAATGGCTCCAGATTGGCAGAAAGAAGGTTTAAGACCTCTATGTTAGCAGTGTCAGGTTCCAATTCAGTAGCAAGTGTTAAATTGAAAATGGTCCAAGAGCTATGCAGTATAAACTTCCATAAAACTTTGTCTGCAAGTTTTTCTTCCTTTATCCATGCTTTCAACAAGATCTTGAAACAACAACTACAACTGCTGTCTGAAGAGCAGTTCTCAGCTAGTGAAAGGAATTTGAGCACTTCATCTTTGGAGAATCTGTTTTTCTGGAATTCTGCAACTTGTTTATTCAGAGTTATTTATACAGAAACAAACAATAATTTTCATTCCATTATTTGGTAATTCCCTCAGCATATACACAATAGCAGCATGATAATGCATAAGGATAGTTTTGTGTTTTATTTGTGCACTACTCTATGCAATTAAATTCCTTGTATTATTTAGCACCCTCCCTTCCAACAAAAACAATACATCAGAAAATATCTTAGCATGCACTAAGTAGAAAATGAAACTAGATAGGAACATATTTGTTTAGGATAGTCAAAAAATTAAAAACAACCCAGGTGCATCTCAAATGTTTGCATTTTGTCAAAGCTGCTGAGATAAACTGCAGCCCCAGTTGATAACCATTCTTTCCCGCACACAAGAGCAGGACTCACAATGATAGAAGAAATAAAATGACATCAGGTCAAGAAAATGAAAACTTAAAAAATTCAGTTTAAAATAAAGAGAAATGAGACATAACAGTCTTCATTACACAATAATAACAATAAACAAACACCCCCACCCCCCACAAAAAAATGCAACCAATCAACCAAAATTCCCAACAGAGAGGAAAAAAATATTTTTCTTTTTTTTTCCATGCTAGCAAGAGACAAAATGTTCTTTAGTTTAATTAACAGGAAACAGCCTTGATGTTAGGTAGAACTTTAGTACAATTATTACAATGTGGGACATACCTTCTCAAGATGATACAACAATACTCAATGTTAAAGGGAACAGGAAAGAGTCAAATATCTACTATATTTCATAGGCCATTACATGAGCAAGGTGATTTTGCAGAAGAATTTTCACATGCTTTTTAATTCCTGCCTTCTTTTTTGAAAGATTTAATAATGATTTTTAATTAATTCTAATACCTAACATGAGGGCCAAGATGCAAAGAAAGTGGATTTTTTTTTCTTGTCAGAACTTAAAGATGTTCATTAATAGAAACAAGCAATGGTTATTGTGTTCCAATATACAGCATTCCATTATCCCTTAATGTTAGGACTCAAAAGCGTATTATTCATGGCTCATTTTTTTCCAATGCTAGTAACAGCTTATAAATAGCACTGTATTTTCATTAAAAATCTCATTGTTTGGAGTCCATTTTATTGCCATTTTATAAGCTTTATGCATCATAATACACCGTATGCTTGTGGATATAAACAGTATTGACAACAGTTTAATTACAATGAGCAGTTTAATAATTGCCTGCTAATTTGAGCAGAAGTCCTTTGCTTTTCAAACTGAAAATTTGATATGATTCTAGGTCATTAACACAATGATAGGCTGCTGCAGAAGATTTTATAATATAATTAAAAATGTAGCTTGAGTTGTTCATTCATTATGGTCTTCTATGAACAATTTACACAGAAATATCATTGACAAAACTTAATTTTGAAATTCAATAAAACCTTGAACCTTATTACACTTTTTACGTTCTTTCAAAATAATCTTTCCTCAATCTTTATAGCCAACAGTTACCAATTAAAATTAAAAAAATTGAAACAAGAAAATAAATTGAAGGACTAGATATAGTTTAATTAAAAAAAAAATAGATGAAATTTGGGTAGATTATTTTTTCCTTGGAGGAGAAATTTCAGTGCTAAATCAGAACAACACAAATTCATAATCCCAACAAGATCTGTGGAGAGGACAGAGAGAAAGGGAGTATTGACTGTGATGTAACTGGATACAGAGCATGATAAAAATTTGTCTTCATCATAAATTTCAACCCCCTGACTTAAATTTTATCTTCAAGCTCTCTTTTGAATAATTTTATATAAGAACAGATTTTACACACCTGAAAACATATCATTCTCTGTGTTTGCAGCTGAATTCTGGCTCACTTTGGTCACTGTGCTTACAGTGCTTTGCACAAGCTGAAAAAGTTAGAGAAGATGCCATCTCTTTGTGAAAGGAAACATATGCTCACAGGCAGTAAGAAAAAGTGTTGAGCTCCACAAAATAGGTTGCTTATGTTGTGGGAAAAGGAGCAGAATTTCTCATCTGTTATATGTACAACACATAATAGCCAATGACAATAAAATATAGGTGTTTCACAGTGAATCTCAACTTATTTTTGATTTATTCAGGTTGATCGTCTGAGCAAATTATAATGTAGATTTTTGTTTTCCTGGCATCGCATCAACAACCTCTTAAGTATGAAGAAGATGAGCTATTGGCAAGATGAACAGGTGTATTCCATCTAGTACTTGAAAGTTACAGTGTCTTGGTTGCTGAAAGAAATACTGCGTAATGGCTTTGAGACTTATGCAATAAAGCCTGCTTTTCCCATTAAAGCTTTTTAAACCAGATGATATTATTACACATATACATTATTTGTGGTGTAAACTTTGCAAGAAATAAGTAAGAAAAGTAGACACTCATTTTCTGAGAAGGGCTGTCTAATCTGTCCAAGACAATCTAAATAAAGGAAAACTTGCTGAATTCAGCTCTTACCCTTACAAAGCATACCAGTCATATGGGGAAAAAAAGAGCTCTTTAGCTCTCTTTAGAGAACTTAAATGCTTTTTTGCTAAGAAGACACCTTAAAGGATGATTTTTAAATAGGGAAAAAAAAAAAAAAAAGTGACTTCTTTGCCCTGCAAATTGATTTATAAAATTTTAACAAACTAAAATAGATTTCAGCATGAAAAGGGTCTCATGATTATGTCAAGAAACACTCCACATTTTTTAAATTAGAGTTTGTTGTAATCATAATATTTCTGCAACATCTCCACAGCATCATTAGAATTTTATATTTCATATTATTTTTTCTGGACTTTAAAGTGCCAACTATTTAGAGAAATCAACCTTTCAGGCTTTGTAAATGTACAATTTTCATTCTGAGTTTCCTGCTGACTTCAAAATTTCTCTGAAACATTCAGATCAGAACACCATCATAATTTTTGTACAGCTTTGAGACATCTGCTTACCTAGAGATGCAGAATCAAACACACAGCATGCAGTGTGAGGAGCCATGTGCTACACAACTAATATTCCCCTTGTGCTTAGTTACTGAATATTTGCACAAATATTCAAGACTCCTGAGGAAACATAGTCTGACAAATGCACACACAAAGAGAAGGTCCTAAACATCTGATCAAAATTCTAGCTGCCTAAAACTACATAAAAAGTCTATGATCACACAAGACATGGATTATTCATAGAAAGCTATGTATGTAGAGTTAAATATATACTATACGGATTGCCATACGATTACATTCATAGTACTGAATCCCCAAATTGCTGGCTGACTGCTACTATTAGATGATATACTTCATCTTCTAGTCCTGCTTGGTGTTTTATGTTGTTTTATTTGGTAGGATTTTGTTTGGTTTGGTTTGATTTGGTTTGCTTTGGTTTTTCCTACTGGACAATTTGTTTGATACTCTCTCTGCTATTATTTATTTATTATCTCAAGATACATCTAATACATATTCCATGGGAAATTGTCTGGCAGTTTGTAAGAGAAGCCCTGAAAAGGAAATATTTTCTGTGAACGCTTAGTGTGCATATAAAAAGGAAAACAGGAAGGAAAAAATGTGATTAGATTACAGATAAGTTGGGGAGCAGAGCTGCTAAATTTTGTGCAGTTTTTTCCCATAAATATGAAAAAGAATCCCTTGAGTAGGAGCAATCTCCGTTTAATGGATGTCTAATTATTCCACAGTCTGAATGGGAGAATCTGTTTCCACACATCCTTTGGCTCGATACAGAAGAGAGGTCACCACCCATGTTCTACACACTACCAAGAGAAAAGCTGTCAAGTTGTCCTAACAAAAAAAGCAGAAATTGCATGAATCCTTTAATACAGATTTTTCTTTTTTTCCTCATCAAGAATCATAATCCCTTTCCTTTCCTCTAGAAAGCAATATCTTCATAGTTGTATTGTTAATAATAGATAATTTTTTTACTGTGCAATCATTTCATTTTTGACTGTTTAACATAATTTGATAAAATAGATAAGATTATTTAAATAATTTTTGGGATTATGGACTTAAATAATAGTATATATAATAGTATAATAGTATAGGGACATTGCCTTTACCACACACTTCCAAAGTCAGCATTACTGAGCTCTTCTTTATTGTGTTCACTTTAATAAGATAAACCCTTCAGGACAGAAGAGTCCTGAAGGTCTGTCTGTCTTTTTCTAGCCTATACTCTAATATCACTTTCTTTAATACTATTCTTTGGGAAGACCATGAAAGAAACCTCTTTTACAATTCAATAAAATACTGACTGTGATATTTAGTATTAACGCAATGCATACATTAATGTGTTTCTTTAAAAACAAAAACATCCCAAAGACTCTTCTTGCTAATAATAAAGAGAACTTCAATGCAAGACAAATTCTGTACCTTTCAACTGAACCAGTTACACAGTAAACTATATAAGTTAAGGAAACTTGGGTTAATAGAAGGTTTCAGTCTCCCAGGTTATTATGGAAAAATGTGTGCTGAGTCTTTTGTCTTTCAATCTTTACATGGAATATAATTTGCCTTTTAAGAACTGTTTGGCCCTATACATTGATTTATTATGTAAGATTTTTTATTCACATGCATTTTTCACTATGTAGTGAATGACCTGGTGGTTTTACATGTTTGCCCAAACTGGGTAGATTAATTTTGACCCATTATAAAAGTATATGCATGTTAATGTAGAAGATATTTATTCATATACATGACCTCTAATTTATTATTGAATGGCTTAAGATCATAAGGTAATGGTGTATTTTAAGAGTAAAATATCATGGGTTTGGTATTTAAAAATGTTTTTCAGCCATTTGCCTAATACAGCTCAAACTTTACAGCAGATCGCAGCAGAGTCAGTCAGTTTTCTTCTGTTGCATAACATATAACCACACATTTTTAATAAATACTGTGTTATTTTGTAAACACTCTTTCTCAGCCCTGGTATTTTTTTGTATGAGTCTCAGATATTTTGTGTAAGTCAAGATTATTTACTGGAAAGTACACAGTAAAGATAGAAAGGCAATATTTTAAGGCTTGAATAAATATGATTGTTAAGATAATGGAAAAAAATGTTCTGTGCTTTACTACTTCATTAAAGAAAAATTTCTTTAGATAACAATTTTTTTCATTAATTATTTATTCTACACTGCATAGATTTGCTTGCACAAAACATTTGAACTAAAAAAAAACCCTCTTGTTAGAGAAAGATCTCATGTGCAATCTTAATATCTTAATCCATAAAAATTCAGTAAAAACAAATATGTTGCTTTTCACCTGAAATCTTTGTATTAGCTATGCAGAAGCAATTTAGACCAGAATCAAAAACTGTATTAAGTCCTTATTAACTCCTGTTTTGAATAATGAAAAGTATGGTTTTGAAAACTGAAGGTTAAAGGCTTTATCAGCAGCACTCTGTTTACTCTGTCACTAGCAATTTCTTCATATCTTTTGGTTTCTGTCAGTTTGATTTAAAAAAATAAAAGTAAAAAAAAAAGGAAGATTTTTGTCACTGGGGGTTATTTTCTATTTTGTTCACACTACATTGACAGGGAGGCAAATTTTCAAATCAAGTGTTTAAAAAAAAAAATCTGTGGCAAATTATTGACTTCTTAGAATGGCTTGCTGTGACTGTCGCAATTTTGAAGCTTCTTAATGAAACTACTTGAAGTAGAAGTTAGCTTTTTTAATTTTCTTAACCAGATCACTGAAAAAAAAACCCAAACAACAAAAAAACCCTATAGAACAGTTAAGAAAGTAGCTGTAAAGGATTTTAATTAGATACATATATATCTACCCATGTTATACTATATTACGATCATATTTTGGGGGTAGCTGGAAGACACAGCATTAACAGTAGCTGCTATGTTTTTCCAACACTGCCTGTCCCATTTGCAGCAGCAGGAGGTCAGGTCTAAGTTCTGGCTAAGGCTTCCAACATTAGAAACTATCTAGGAGATGTGCTGATGTAAAATGTATATTGTCCCTAGTTGGGAAGATGTGCTGATACCTGGAAATATGACAGAAATGGGTAAAGTTGTCTCTACTCTGCCCATTGCAGCTTGCTGAAAGTTTGGCCATGCAGTTTGAGCCATGATAGTATCATTGTGGTAGTTAATTTTGATTAATTTCTCGAGCTTAAAACTGAAATTTAAATAAACATTAAACCAGCAAACTGAGTCAGGTAAAAACACGGAGATATTTTTGTCCCATTAGAAACAAAGTAGATCTGATGCAGAGAGAGATTTATGAAAGGTGACATTTTTCAAAACAAACATTTTCAGATTTTCAATTCAAGTAAAGATTCTATACAAATATACCTATACAAATTTCACCACCAGTGAAAGTAAAAGAAAAAAATTACATTAATAACTAATGACACAAGCTGCTTTTTAATATGCAAAGGATTTATTTTCTTTGTTTTGAAATATAATTATTTGGGCAAATTTAACATTTTTCTTTGAATAAAGTTGCTTACATAACAAATATGAATTCCTGACTTCATGTCTTTGACGAAGTTTGATGTTTATTATTACTTAAAGTTGGATTATGGAAATTCTAGGAGCTTGTTGTAGGAGTGGCAAATCACACTCTTTTTTTACTTAGCCACCTACAAGACTGGATTTTCCCATGTACTTCAAGAAGAAACCTGATGTCATTTCACAATGTGGTTAAACAATAAAACTAGCATTTAGGATTTTTATATTTCACATCAAAGAAGTGTACTTTGAACATCTAAAAAATATTCTGTTTCTTCAAGAGGATGAAGTTATAAAGGAAATAGAAGTGAAACAGCAGAACTCTGAAATCACAACATAAAAGAGAATTATTTGATTTCTGCATAAATTTTATGTAATTTATCATTACATGCATATGTAGAGCTTCAGAGGGGTACTTCAGCTTTCCACCTCCTCCTACAGTAAGACAAGTGAAATATTTTAGCCATCCTCCACAGTTCACAGCATAGTTAAAAGTTTAAAGAACTACATATTTTGTGGGGGTTTCTGAGGATGCTTAACATATTTACACACTCTTGCAATCAAGTTAAAAATAAACTAATGAACAGCTGGATGAATTAGTAACAGCAGCAGTAGTAGCACTGAAATCAGGTGTGTTAAGGCTTATAAAAATTAAATACAATTGTGACACTTTGCAGCTGTCACCAACATACACATACTGGATGGAACCATGTTCAGAATTTTCCATTAAAATGTCACACTGAAAATAAGCTAAACATTTATTTTAGTATGTTACTTTTAGTATTAGCTGATCTTAAACTAAGATACTTAGAAGTGTCTTCAATCAAATTTTCACTATAACAAAAATAAGCAGGTTTTCTGCTTATAAATAGAAAACAGCCATGTTCTTTAATGCAGATCATAGCTCTAGCATTTTTTCACTTCAAATTACTTTAGATTCAACTCAAACAAAAAAGACATGGGGGACCTCAACCACCCTGACATCTGTTGGAACGATGGCACTGCACGGCACAAGCAATCCAGGAGGTTCCTCGATTGTGTGGAAGACAACTTCCTTCTGCAAGTAATAGAGGAGCCGACAAGGAGAGGTGCCATGGTTGACCTTGTGCTCACCAACAAGGAAGGGATCATTGAGAATGTGGTGCTCCAGGGCAACCTTAGATGCAGCGATCACAAGATGGTTGAATTTGAGATCCCCAGGACAGTGAGAAGAGCGTGCAGCAAGCTCACAGCCCTGGACTTCAAAAGAGCAGACTTTGGCCTCTTCAGGAGCCTGCTTAGTAAGATTCCATGGGATATAGCCCTGGAGAGCAGGGGGGCCCAAGACTGTTGGTTGATATTCAAGGATCACCTGCTACAAGCTCAGGAGTGCTGCATCCCAACTAGAAGGAAGTGCAGCAGGAGGGCCAGGAGACCTCCTTGGATGGATAAGGAGCTGCTGAGGAAAATTCAAAGGAAAAAAGAGGCTTATATAAAATGGAAGCAAGGACAGGTGGCCTGGGTAGAGTACAGGGATGTTGTCCGGGAAGCTAGGGACCAGGTTAGGAAGGCTAAGGCCCAGTTAGAATTAAACGCAGCCAGGGATGTTAAGGATAATAGGAAGGGATTCTACAGGTACGTAGCAAACAAAAAACAGACTAGGGACAACATAAGCCCCCTGAGGAAGCTCTCAGGAGAACTGGCTACACAGGATTTGGAGAAGGCTGAGGTTCTGAATGACTTCTTTGCCTTGGTCTTCACTGGCAAAGGCTCTGACCACACCACCCAGGTCTTAGAAGGCAGATGCAGGGACTGTGAGAATGAAGACCTTGGGCCCACTGTAGGAGACGATCTGCTTCGAGTCCATCTTCAAAATCTGAAAGTGCACAAGTCCATGTGACCTGATGAAATCCACCTGCGTGTCCTGAAGGAGCTGGTGAATGAAGTTGCTAAGCCACTGGCCATCATATTTGAAAAATCATGGCAGTCAGGTGAAGTTCCTGATGACTGGAAAAAGATAAATATAACCCCCATTTTTAAGAAGGGGAAAATGGAAGACCCGGGGAATTACAGACCAGTCAGTCTCACCTCTGTGCCTGGTAAAATCTTGGAGCAGACTCTCCTGGAAGGCATGCTGAGGCACATGAAAAACAACAAGGTGGTTGCTGACAGCCAGCATGGCTTCACTAAGGGGAAATCCTGCCTGACCAATTTGGTGGCCTTCTATGATGGGGCTACAGAACTGATGGACAAGGGTAAAGCAGTTGATGTCATCTACCTGGACTTGTGCAAAGCGTTTGACACTGTCCCACACAACATCCTTCTCTCTAAATTGGAGAGATATCAATTTGATGGATGGATCACTCGGTGGATAAAGAACTGGCTGGATGGCCACACTCAAAGAGTTGTGGTCAATGGCTCAATATCTGGCTGGAGACCAGTAATGAGTGGTGTCTCTCAGGGCTCCGTGTTGGGATCAGTCTTGTTTAACATCTTCGTCGCTGACATGGACAGTGGGATTGAGTGTGCCCTCAGCAAGTTTGCGGATGACACCAAGCTTTGTGGGCCGGTTGATATGCTAGAGGGAAGGAATGCCATCCAGAGGGACCTTGCCACGCTTGTGAGGTGGGCTGATGTCAACCTTATGAAGTTCAACCATGCCAAGTGCAAGGTCCTACACCTGGGTCAGAGCAATCCCAGGCACAGCTACAGACTGGGCAAAGAAGAGATTCAGAGTGCCCCTGCAGAGAAGGACTTGGGGGTGCTGGTCGATGAGAAAATGAACATGAGCCGGTGTCGTGGTTTAAACCAATCCACACAGGTCGTCCACTCACCCCCCCCCCCCCGACCCTCCCCACTCCCGGAGGGATGGGGAGGAAAATCAGGAGAATGTAACTCCCACGGGTTGAGATAAGAACAGCCCAGTAACTAAGGTATAACACAAACCACTGCTGCTACCACAAATGATAATATTGATAAGAGAAAATAACAAGAGAATACGATACCACCGCCGAACGAGTTCGACCCCCCCCGAAGAGCCAGAGCCTGCCCCTTCCGGGTAACTTCCAGTTCCCCCTCCAGGCATGACGTGCTATGGTATGGAATACCTCCTTGGCTAGTTCGGGTCAGGTGTCCTGTCTCTGCTTCCTCCCGGCCTCCCTCGTCCCCAGCAGAGCATGAGACTCACAGAGTCCTTGGCCAGAATAAACATTACCTAGCAACAATTAAAAACAATCGGTGTTATCAGCTCTCTGCCCAGGCTGGAAGTCAAAACACAGAGCTTGCACCAGTTACTAAGAAGGAGCAAAACGGCTCCTGGTAAACCCAGGACAGCCGGCAATGTGCATTCACAGCCCAGAAAGCCAACCATATCCTGGGCTGCATCAAAAGGAGCGTGACCAGCAGGTCGAAAGAGGTGATCCTGCCCCTCTACTCTGCTCTTGTGAGACCTCACCTGGAGTATTGTGTGCAGTTCTGGTGTCCTCAACATAAAAAGGACATGGAACTCTTGGAACAAGTCCAGAGGAGGGCCACGAGGATGATCAGGGGACTGGAGCACCTCCCGTATGAAGACAGGCTGAGGAAGTTGGGGCTGTTCAGCCTGGAGAAGTGAAGGCTGCATGGAGACCTCATAGCAGCCTTCCAGTACCTGAAGGGGGCCTATAGGGATGCTGTGGTGGGACTCTTCGTCAGGGACTGTAGTGACAGGACAAGAGGTAATGGGTTAAAACTTAAACAGGGGAAGTTTAGATTTGATATAAGGAGGAAGTCCTTTGCTGTTAGGTTGGTGAGGCACTGGAATGGGTTGCCCAGGGAGGTTGTGAGTGCTCCATCCCTGGCAGTGTTCAAGGCCAGGTTGGATGAAGCCTTGGGTGGGATGGTTTAGTGTGAGGTGTCCCTGGCCATGGCGGGCGGGTTGGATCTGGATGAACTTGAGGTCCTTTCCACCCCTAACTATTCTATTATTCTATGATTCTCTGACAACAAAATTAAAACCCACTGAGAAAACTCATCAGTGATATGTATATTTTTTCATCAAAAAAAAGAAAAGGGGCAAAAAAAAAAGAAAACTGCATATGTGAACATCTTTAGGCATAAAACTGTTACCCATAAAGAGCTAAACCAACTATCTTCTGTCATTAGTAAAATTTCTTATTAAATTTTTAATTAAAATTAAATCCTAAAGGCAACAAAATTTTTACCTTTCTAAAGGAAGCGAGCTGATATTTTCAAACCTTTTCTTATTCCTTCTGAACTATAATACAAAGTCAGAAAAATCAGAATTTAAATTAAAACATTTTAAAATTATATTTTTAACCAGCCAAGAAGAGGTTGCAAGTTGGTGGGTGTTTGTTTGTTTGTTTGTTTGTTTGTTTGTTTGTTTCTCTGTTTGTGTTAGGTTTTGGTTTTATTTGGTTTTGTTAGGTTCATTGGTTAGGGTTGTTTTTTAAGTATGTGCCCTTCTCCTAGACAGGTTTTAGGTAGCCAATATAGCAGGTCAAAGATGAACTCACAGTCAGACATGCTTGCCATGAGGCTCTATAAAACGTTTTACAATAAGCTTGAATCAGGTTTTTCCCATCATGGAAAAAATTTGATCAGCTCCACTTTAAAGCATAAAATCCCTTTTGTATTCTTTTACTTCTTGCTTATATCTATTCTTCCATCTTCTAAAACCCTGTTTACATGCATAACCTTTAGTTCATTCTTTTCTGAAATAAAATCTTATTTGTAAGAGGGATCTTATTTTACAGTTACAGGTAAATCTAATCATGTAGGCTATAAATAATCCCAACCCACACTTCTTGCCTCAAGGACTTGCAACCAAACAACGACTAAACCAAGACTTACAACTTAAGTTAAGAAAGACTCAAAAAGTACAGAATAGTACCTAAACTCAGTAACCAGGTGACAAATCACTATAAGTTAGAAATTTGCATTTTTAAAGTTTATAGGGCAGAAAGACTGATGTTAGATAAGACATATTTAATCTGAACTTAATCACACTGTTTCATTAGATTCATTAAGCTGCACATGATTAGGTTGCAGCTACTTATGCTTACCGGGCAACCTTCTCACAGTGCCTGCAGTTAACAAGGAGGGAAAAAATAAAAATAGGAAGCATAATATGCAATTTAAACAAGAAGCTATAAAAATTATATTAACATAATATTAATCAGGTAAGACTCTTAAAAAAAAAAAAGTTTTTATGCACCCCCTTCCTAATAGAAAAAGTCTCCTAAGATTTTTTTTTTTTTTGATAAATCTCCAGGTGGACCAATACAGTAAGAGGAAGAACTGACTTATTGCATTCAAGAGCTGCACTGCGGCTTATGCAGAACACCAGCTATTTCTAATGTATTTGAAAAAGCTTTTGATATTTCTAATATGCAGGAAATTCCCTATTAGGTCTACTAAAAAAACACCAAAACTTTTCACACTAGTACCTGAACTTGCCATGATAATTCAATAATGTATTATCCACCCCTTTTTCCATACAATTCACATCATGCTCAGATCCCACATTTTCAATATATCATCACCCTTATCTCATACATATACATATACATATATATACATCCACACAGAGAGAGAGAATCATTCCTTAGTGCATGGACCAATCCCCATAAAGCTGCTGAGTCCATCTGGTCCATGTTGGGATCCATCTTTTGTAATATTCTTTCAGAGCAGGAGAAATAGCGTGATGTAGTCAACCTGCCAGGCCTCACCAAATTTGTACTTCAGCCATCATCCTCCATACCAAAGAGGATTTAACTGCTTGGCTTGCTTAGTTGCAGGACATGTTTCACACTCATGAATAACCTGGGCAATAGTGTCCATTGCTAAGTCCACCCCTCGATCATGAGTCCATCTATATGTTGCATCACTGCCCTGATGGCCTGAGGTGTCATGGACCCACCAGGCTCAAAATAATTCACCCTCCCCTTCAGCAGTTTCTGCAGCTCGTCATCAGGGACTTCATACAGCTGCCTTCCATCTCCAACACTTCCAAAACACTGGAAGGGCCCAGTGGACTAGATACTTGCCCTTACTGTCCCACACACCCTGCCACTCATGACTGTCCAGCCTTGGGGAAAATCTCTTGGTGGTCCTCCTCTATCGTCGTCTAACCCTAGACCCAAAGCCAACTCTGCTTAACTTTCGAGATCAGACAAAATGATTGTGGGTAAAACACACTCTGTATGTGTGCCAGCACGGTGATCCCCATCACAATCAGCAGGCAGGTCTCAAGGGTACCCAAAGGCCATTCAAAACCTTCAGAACTATCAAATGATCCTGTAGATAGTCTGCTGGGGGAGCTGGGAAGCTAAGGGAATATCTCCTTCATAGGCTGACCACCCCAGGAGGAAAAAAAGATGTGTAATTGCTAAACAATTCCATTATATACCTCCCAAAGTATAGAGGTGATGACCACACTAGGAACGCAAACCAGATCAGTTTCATGATCAATGATTCTATTGTATTACAAGTCATTGCCATAAAGTACAATGAAACAAGAACCTTAGCCCAAGGACCCCAGCCGATAAGCAATAACACAGCAAATACCGGCTGTAAATAAGGTAGAACATGCTGAAACTCCGAGACCAAGACCAACAACTTTGAGAGCCAATAAATCAGCACTGTAATGAGTGACTATTTATCTGAAACAATAAATGCTTATCACAAATACAATTAGACACACTGTGGTCGGATCTGTCATTATCTCAACCCTTCGTGACCCGCACTGGGGGCCACAAAGAGCTGTTGTGGTTAAGCCCGGCAGGTGACTCAGAACCACACAGCTGCTCTATCACTCCCCTCAGCCTTCCTGCCCAGCTCCCGGAGGGATGGGGAGGAGAATTGGAAGAATGTAACTCCCACAGGTTGAGATAAGAGCAGTCCAGTAACTAAGGTATAACACAAACCATTACTGCTACCACCAATAATAATAGTGATAAGGGAAGAGAATGCAATTGCTCACCACCTGTGACCGATACCCAGCCTGACCGAGCAGTGATCAGACCCTTTCGGGTAACTGCTCCAGTTTACATACTGGGCATGACGTGCTGTGGTATGGAATACCTCTTTGCCTAGTTTGGGTCAGGTGTCCTGTCTCTGCTTCCTCTCAGCTTCCGTTCCTCCCTGGCAGAGCATGAGACTCAGAAAGTCCTTGGTCAGAGTAAACATTACTGAGCAACAACTAAAAACATCGGTGTTATCAGTGCTGTTCCCAGGCTGAGAGTCAAAACGTCAGCATTGCACCAGCTACTAAGACTGGGAAAAATGACCCTCTACTGCTGAACCGAGGACAGTGTTTTAAACCCAGCTGGCAATTCAGCCATGCAGTTGCTCGTTCATTCCCCCTCCTTACTCCCCTCCACCCCGCTCCAGGAGGGATGGGGAGGAGAATCGAAAGAATGTAACTCCCACAAGTTGAGATAAGAACAGTCCAGTAACTAAGGTATATCACAAACCACTACTGATACCACCAATAATAATAATGATAAAGGAATAACAAGGGAGGAGAATACAACCACTCCCCACCCGCCAACCTACCCATCCTGACTGAGCAGTGATCTAACCCTTAAGGGTAACTGTCCCCACTTTATATAGTGGGCATGAAGTGCTGTGGTATGGAATACATCTTTGGGTTTTTTGGGTCAGGTGTCTCTGTTTCCTCCTGGCTTCCCCTCCTCCCTGTCAGAGCATGAGACTCAGAAAGTCCTTGGTCAGAGTAAACATTACTAAGCAGCAACTAAAAACATCAATGCTATTAGTGTTGTTCCCAGCCTGAAAGTCAAAACCACAGCACTGCACCAGCTACTAAGGAGAAAAATGACTGCTACTGCTAAACTCAGGGCACCTGATCAAGGAATTTTCAGTCTCTCATGTTCTGCCAGTGAGGAAAGGCACAAGAAGCTGGGAGGAAGCAGAAACAGGACACTTGACCCAAACTAGCCAAATGGGTATTCCATACCACAGGACATCATGCCCAGTTTATAAACGGGGGGAAGTTCCTTCAGTTACCGGAAGGGACCGATCGCTGCTCATGTTGGGCTGGGTATTGGTCACCAGATGGTTAGCAATTGTATTGTGCATCACTTGTGTTTTCTGAATTTTCATTACTTTTTTGTTGTTGTTCCTTATTATTAGTTATGAATATTGTTATTGTTGTTATTTCTATTATCATTATCTTGCACTTTATTTCTATTATTAAACTGTTCTTATCTCAACCCATGAGGTTTATGTTCTTCTGATTCTCCTCCCCATCCCATCTTGGGGGAGGTGGGGGACGAAGGTGGAGAAGTAAATGAGCATCTTTATGGTGTACTTTGTTCCCAGCTAGGTTTAAACCACAACAGTGTGTGAAGCAGCAATTCTTGTGGATTATCAAATTTGAGTAAAATCCTCTGTCTGTCCTCCCTAAAGCCTTTTTATTTTTTAACATAGAAAAGGCAGATGCATATTTAAGATTCAGGATTTTAAAAGTGACTTTCAAACATGACCTAAATCAAATTGCTAACCACAAAAGGTTGTATCACCACCTAACCTTTACAAAAATTTTCACAGAACTATCTCAATAACCTCAGCTGCAAAGATATTCCAGGTAAATTCCTTGTAAATCCAGTGAAACCGTGACAGGTTTATTTTATTGCATCTGTACGTTTTCACATTACATGAAATTTAATAAATTGCACTTTTTGTTTTTGTGTGGGAAATAAATTCTGTTTCTCCAGCAGCAGACTTCACACATTCCTGAGATACCACAGTTTAATAGATGAGGGAGGGGTTTATATTTATTTTACAGCATTGGACAATAGTTTTGCAACATCATTGCAATATATAACACTGCATTTTAACTCACTAAGAAAATCAGATGTACAAATCAAAAATCAATCTAACCAAAATACATTACCAAAATACTAAAATACATTCAGCACTAAGTAGTAGAATCAGAATAGTGAAAGTCGGTAAACATCTTCCACAAAAAAAGGACAATACAGAATACAATCTCTAATAGGTAAAGGTTACATGCAAGAAGCACTGCATACCTGAACTTCTCCAGCATACCAACAAGAATTGAACAACCCTAACAAATATAGGATAAGTATCTATGGTGTATATGTACAAAAATACATAAATAAATACGATACAAAAGTACATATAAAAGATATACAATAATGAGGTGCTTGAGGGAAAATTACACAGCATTAAATTTTCCTGGAGAACATATTCACATGAAAGCTTAGATGCCTTCAGTGTAAACACAAAAAAAAGTCTGTCACAGTTGCATTACCAGAGTAATTTTCACCTACGGTGTGGTAGGAAGATTCAAACAGCTTATTTTATTCAACAGTTTATCATATATTTCTCTTAATTCCCATGTAGCTAGCCATCAGTTTTCATTATATCTTCATATTCATATATATAACAGTTTTGAGTACGTAATGGGTGTTTTCATTCTTTAGTTCAATTCTTTTCCTCCCTTCACAGACACACTGATAAAGATCCATTCTCTTCTTTAGCTCCATCTTATGAGATTATCAAGTCAGGCTTGGCAAGTTTTGAGACAGACTGCCAGTTCCCTTGATTGCACTAAAAACCCCTTTCTTGACCTCTTTCAAACTGAATTCATCTTTCTTGAACAAACATAATCAGAATTGTACATAATATTTCACATGGCCTCTTAGCTGCTGTCTTGGCCTTCTGAGAATAGTTGATATAATACAATCCTTTGTGAAACACCAGCCTTCCTGTCTGTCTAAAGTAATTGCAACAAAATTGGTTACTGTGTAAAATGTCTTCCTTTTCTTCCTCCTGAAAAATACCTAAAAGAGACAGAAAGAATTGGTATTGATTAACCTGTTTCATTGCTACTTGCAAGATGGCAAGTCTCTGGGGAATGTTTTGTCAACCGAATCAGAAACACTAAGTGACTTTTTCTTACCAGTCAAGGGTTTACACTTTCACCCTTGTAAGTGTGATAACATAGAAATGTTTTATTGTTATTGAGCACCTGACTGTCACCTCAGATGGGTACTCAACAAAAGGAAACTGTATAATGTGATTTTAGATCTTTAGAACATTATACAATGTTGAGAATCAAATAGGACCTTAGTGTCAGGGCAGTTTAAATATTTCACAGTTTTCAGTAAAAGAGTCCTTTCTAATTCACTACATTGCATCAAATTGGTGATCATTCTGGTGATACCTGTGAGGGAATGACCTACAATTTTCATTTTGCAAACTTAGTCAAATTTATTATTTAATCTATTTAAAGTCAGAGCTTCTATTACAAGGAGAATAAATCTGGTAAATTAGACTACAGTCAGATACTAAATTCCTGAGCCCAACCCAGTAACAACAATTAATAGAAGCTCAGGTATATATATGAAATGACTGCTCTCAGGAAGCAGATTTTTACTTTTTTGTGAATTATGGTATGTTCACATGTATTGATGGAAGTTTCATTTTTTAGCAATAAAGGGAAAGAGAAAGTGTGCATGCATCACTTACTGGAGTACAGAAACTTGTGTCTGACTGCAAAGGGCAGCAGATGGAAAGGGAAAAGAAAGCCATGAAGGAGGAATGCTTTGAGGCAAGAGAATAAACAAACAGAGAGAACATTTAGGCTGATTGTGAAGAAATAGGTTTTGGGTTTGGTTTTTTTTTTTTTTGAAAAAAACAAACCACAAAACAAATAAACAAAAAACCACCCAAACTTTTGAGAAATAAAAATCTGCTCAACTTTTGATTGAATATATAAAGAAAAAAATTAGAAAAGATAGCACTTGAAACATAACTAGGTTAGACAGCACTTTGTAAACATATAATAAAAAGGAAACCTGCATTAACAAAGAGACAGTTGACAAGATGTATTGATTCCTTTCCAACTATAATGCCTAAGATCCATGAAGCAAAGAGTGATCAGAATGAGCAATAGATGTGGAATTTAATTTACATGTCAGTAGACATTTCTTCTCTTAACCATTCCAGTGTGAATAGCTAATTGGCAGCCACTATTAATTGGCTAGTCAAAGCCAAAAGGCCAGCTGGCACAATTTTACATCCCTTTCTCCAGGGTTCATAAATGAATTCTGGGTAAGGTGTGAACAATGTTTACAGCAGCAATTAGTTTATTCCTGGGGCAAAGTACAAATAGAAGTGGGTATGTATGTACAGCAAGAAACTTGTTTCGCGCTCCAGTGTGACTGAGTGAATGACAGCCCATTGGCAGTAGGCCATACAAATAAAAAATACCAGCTGGCAAATGTCAGATTATTTTTTCCCACACAGGTAGAGGTCTGTTGGATGACAAGAAGATATGTGACTGAATACATAGCCATTTGCTCCTTGATAGTTATTTAACTCACCAGCCACAGACTGTTTCATAACTGAAAGTGAGGCAGTTAGCAACTTTGTCATTGTGCAGAAATTTCTTGGAAGATCTGAACACAGCAGGTTATCCAGAATGATCATAGTGGTGACACAAAACTATTTTGAGCTACTTCTCAAAAACTACATGAAACCTCAGTTTTGTATAAAAACTCTCTGTGAATAATTCTCAGGCACCATGTCTTTAAGAAAACTTGATTTGGAAATTTTACAACTTCTACCTTCTTAGGACCCTTTCAGTAACTATGAGGTTTAGAGAATCACAGAATAAAAGTATTGTTAGCATTGGAAAGACCACAGAAGACTGTATAGTCCAGCCCCCCTGCCAAGGCAGGGCCACCTAAAACAGGTTACACAGGAAAACCTCCAGATGGGTTCTGAATGTCTCCAGAGTGACCTACTGGCCACACTCCTCCCAGTGCACTCCAGGATACTATTAGCCCTCCTGGCTATAAGGGCACACTCCCTGCTCATAGTCAATTTATCATCTATCAGTACTCCGAGGTCCTCAGCTGAACTGCTCCCTAGTATATCAGGCCTTAACCTGTACTTGAACTTGGGGTTCTTCCTTCTGAAGTGCAGTACCCTACACGTACCCTTGTTGAACCTCATTAGGTTTCTCTCCGCCCAATTTTCCAGCCTATCAAAGTCCTGCTGAATGGCAGCACAGCTTTCAGGTGTATCAGCTATGTATCCTTAGCAAACTTGCTGAATGTGCCCTTCATCCAGACCATTGATAAACAAGTTGAA
Organism: Lathamus discolor; assembly: GCF_037157495.1. Lineage (NCBI taxonomy): Eukaryota > Metazoa > Chordata > Aves > Psittaciformes > Psittacidae > Lathamus > Lathamus discolor. Next base: position 66,012,904 of record NC_088909.1, read on the forward strand.
AATTACTGGACCCAGTATTGATCCCTGGGGAACACCACTGACTTCAGGCCTCCAACTGGATTCTACTCCTATGACCAAGACCCTCTGAACTCAGCCATTCAGCCACTTCTCAATCCACCTTGCTGTCCATTCGTCCAACCCACATTTCCTAAGCTTACCTACAAGGATGTCATTTGAGACAGTGTCAAAAGCCTTGCTGAAGCTGAGGTAGATAACATCTGTTGCTCTCCCCTCATTGACGCATCCTGCCATGTCATCATAGAAGGCTATCAGATTGGCCAAGCGCAATTTCCCCTTTGTGATTAATTTAGATTAATTTCCTTCTTGTTCAATACAGGTTTTATACTTCAGACACCTGGGACATCAAACAATAAACCAAAGTGAATTTATTACATCAATGCAGATAAAACATATCACTAAAATTTAGGAAAATATTAATGTCTAAATCAGAAACAGCCAAACTAGATACGCCTTTGATGTGTAATACCACACCAGAAGCGGAATAATTGTATTGTATTGTATTGTATTGTATTTTTAAAAAATAGTTTATTATTCTATGATATTGTATACAATTTTTAAAAAAAAAAAAAAATTTAATTTTCTTTTTTCTTTCCTTAGATTTTCTGAAGAAAGATCTCATGTTGAGATCGGCCCTTATATAAATTCATCTCTAAAAAAGTAAATTATGATTTCCAGTTATAGATATTATTACATTTTAACATCTATCTACAATATCACTAATTTAAGCTGTCCTGATGGCATTTAAAGACTGCCAAATATACATATTTGTTTGTAGGTTTCAACTATTTTGTTTCAGTATTTGTTTGAGATTGTATTAGTGACAGACCCAAAGTATCAGTATATATCTTGTGCTACATATTGCACTTGCAATAGAAGTATTAGAATAGAAAATTAACTGAAGATATGCTTTAGGAAAAAATGTTAGAAACCTAATGAATGGCAATTTCAGGAAAATTAATTCTGGTTAGTATTAAAGGTGGCATATTGTCAAAGAAGACATTGTGCACAGAATAAAAAAAATGAATTTGTTAATAAAAGCCCCTCACAGTACTCACTCTGTTCTATCAAACTTCTCAAAAGAGCCATGTTAAGCTTCAATGTTTTCTACACATTTTACACCAACTTTTTGATGTTTTAATTTATCCTAAACATGCAATTATCCACATTTTATATCCAAGATTTATAGATATAGTCCTCAAGATTTAGGAGTTAGTTAAGATACCGTAAGAAGCTTAACACTAATAAAACCCTGATTTTCCACTGATTAACACATAACAGTTTACTTCAGCTGATACTGTTATCTAAGTCTACTTTCATTATCCAGTACTTAAAACTGTCTAGAAATATTTAAAGTCAGATATATCCATTGAAAAACTATCTCTTTATAACTGTGTGATTGCAGTAATTTAAAAGTTATTACAATCCTGTAAAATGATATCTTGATGATCTGGTAGACCTGACTCACTGGTATGCATATATTATTAAAAAGGCATGAAATACAAAAAAAAAAAAAAAAAAAGCACACAGGTAACATGCCCATCCTGAAAATGCCAGGATGAACTATTTATTTTTTCCTGGTTATGTTGGTGGAGGCATTACCACTTTATCACCAATATAACATCAATTTCATATGTCTTCACTGATTAAATTAATTAGAGTGTTTTGTTCTCTTTTTGTTGGTTTTGTGTGGGGTTTTTTTTAATATGCCTGTCTCTTTGCTTTAAAGAAAAAATATTATTGCTTGATATTGTTCATATTACATCCTGGGTAGAATATGTTAATTCAGCTTTTAAGGAAATATGAATCAATTCAAACAAATTGTAAGCTGGAACCCTGATGTAATGATTACTTTAGGTCTTTGCTAGTTAACTTTTTTGTGTTTTTCAGTTGTCTTCTATCTCTGTCTACCAGGAGCTGCTTCTGAGAATACTTGTATCACAATTTACTGTTATTAGCCCACTAAATCTTGCCCTTGACAAAAATGATTTTGTTATTTGGCATGGTATGTACATAGAGCAAAATATTTTTTGGTATTAACTTATTAAATAGAAAAATACATATTCTAATCACATCTGTTTATCAAAAATTAAATTAAAAAATACTATCTATTAACTATAAACTACTATCTTGAAGATCTACTTATTTAATGGTCATTCCATGGTTACAGGATTTACTCCATGTTATCGCACAGTCGTTATACATTGACTCAATTGCCATGACACGAGGCATGTCACAGAAGTCCCTTCTAAAACAAAGTTCAGCTGAAAACAAACAAGTCTCATAAATAGCTACTGTGTCCCATAAGCTATGAACACCCAAAGAATTAGCAATTATCCTGTATGTATGTGAAAGAAGTGAACAAGCAGTACTACAAAGAATATTACTTCCCTATAGTTATACAAACTATATGTAACCTGTTCAATATTATAGGAAATATACATGAATCAGCACCTCCCAGAGAGACCAATGAAGTAAACAATTTCTGAAAGGCAGATCTTGGGTAAAACCATTTTTTTCTCTAAAGAATGGTAATGAACTTATGCAAAACCTAAACAAATAACTCTGTAAATAACAAGCAACTTATCATTACTTAGAAATGAAAACCAGTTATACGAGGGAAACAAATTTTTACAAGATGTGTCTAGACTAAAAGAATGTAATAAACTAATACATATGTCAAGCACAGTGTATGCCTTTATCTTTATTACCTAAATTAATATTTTTAGAAACACAAGGTCTATTTCTGTTTTGCTTAAGTCTATGTGTTCTAATAATTCAATTTGTTTGGCAACAACATGTTGGTATTCAGCATTTCAACTGTTAATATAAAAATATGAGACAACACAGGCTACACAGAAATTGCTAATAGACGGCTTATCTATGTCTTTACAGCTAAAATGCTTAATGTTAAGACACAGATAAACAGAGTTCGTTTAGGTTCAAACGTACTGAATGTAAGTGCTGAAAGGAATAATTTAAGAAGCAGCTAAAGAGCAGATGTAAAATAATGAGGGCAAACAAATCTCTCCTTTTTACTATTACTGTTTTGTTTCTCTATTAAACTAATACATTTTCATTAGGAAGCTGCAACTGAATAATAATCTATGTACAGTTCAATCAGCAATTTCCATTGCCAAAGGCAAATTCAAACAGAGCCCTGGAGGTGTTATTACAATGGATGAAAAGGGGGGTGGAGGGTATCCAGAAAACACAGAATTAACCAAAAATATTTCAGAATAGCTTGAGACACATTTTCTGATATGTTTTTACTCTTTAAACTTAAGATAGAATTATTGTTGCCTTCCTGTGTGCATTTTTCTTATAAGGCAATAGAAAAATGGACAGTATATTTTTGGAGTATCTTGGAAGACTGGCTGATAAAAGCATTTTGCGGCAAGTAATGAGCAACCTACTGAAAAGAGCAGGTTTTTAGTATTGCAATCCTAAGCAATTTATGAATTCATAAATTCATTAATGATTTAATGAAAGTTATCAGCAGCATGCACAAAATACTGATTGTCTAATGTTCAAAAGTAGAAAAGCACTGCAGGTATTTGCTATAACACATTTTTTGTGACCAAAAGAGCATCTTATATTTTTTCAGTTATTTCAGGATGAAAAAGATTTCCTGCTACTAACTGCTGATGAGAGGCACTTTTTCAGGTTGTTTCACAGTTAATCTTCGGTTTTGGAGTTATAACTGGGAGTGATCCCTTTTCACTCACAAAACAATTTTCAAATAAGTGGATATGTTAGCATCATGCTCTTCAATCCCACTTCGTTTACCTCTCCTACTATTTTCTTTGACTTAAGAATATCATAATCCAGTGACAACAGATTTACTGTGACCAAAATCAAGGAGTTAATATTTCTTAGTTTCATATTTAATAACTGCATAAAATCAGTCTTATTTTCTAATACACTCTGTTCCAGTAAGGCTGCATCAGATTTTAATACCAGTAACACACTTTATTCAGAAAATTAGTTGTTTTAAACTAAAAATTAATAATACAGGATTAATCTAGACTATCTACAGCTGTCAATGGATAATGGTGCTTTATCACAATTTTTCCATTAGCATACCAGATAGCTGTACCCAACAGGAACCTTCCACCTACATGGCCTTCCTGATGGCACTATTTCTGACAGACTACCTAATTTCATCTCATGCTTCAGGCAGGTTCTCTTTAAACCTATTAAGTTGAGCTGATTAGCCCAGCTGTTTACCTCACTGGGATAGATAAGCACACTTAGACAGCTGGAAAAAAAAAACCAACAAAACAACAACATAGAAGTATCTTTTGCTTTCAAAATGTTACTAAGATAACCTGGACCAGTCTCTGTTCATGCACAGAATGTACACATGAACCTCAGACCACCTCTCCTTACACAACTCCCTTTTTTTCAAGTAGGATTTTTATCTACAGCTCCACCCTCTTCTGAGGCCTCTCCAGTACCAGTACCTATGAAATTAGTTAAAACCTTCATAAAGTCTAGTAATCCATCTAGCAACACTGTTGAAGAAACGTTTGTACCAGGGCCTTGGGAAACAGTTGCTTTTTCATTAATTGTAGAGCTTTACATGAGGTCTAAGAATTCATACAACAGTCCAACAAAGTGAGACATCAATACATAGTCAATTTCAGGTCCTTAAAAAGACTATAGCTGCTGACAAGCTATATGTATTCAGAAGAGCTAGTGTTTCGTTTATCTCACCTGGAACCAAGTGCAAATTATCTACTCACAGGGATTACTTGCCACCAGGAGACCCAAGAGGAGGATGAATGTATTGCCTTACCTGGAAAATTTGGAGTACCCTTGTTTGTTTGATTGTTTGTTTGTTTTCTATTTTTCTGACCACTGGCTTTATAGCAGTATTGGCTTTCCTAATTTCTGACTTTGACCCTTATTTCCAAACCCAGTTTAAATTGGTCATGTCCTTGACCAAACACTGATTTGAGATAGCTATGTATTGGATCTACAACGCTTTGAAGATCTCACCTTAAGTACCTATAAAATAAAAAACTGATATTTTGCTTCTGTGACAGTCTTTTAACTCCTGAATGTCACCTGCTGACACTTTGACATTTCAGAAAGAAAATTAAAGTTTAGCATACAGCTCTAAAAAAGCTTAGAGATGATGTAACCTATTGTCTCCAGCGTACTTATCCAGTTGGCCTTAAGCAGAAATAACTGGATAAATATTGTAATATACTATATAAGCTAACAGTGTTAAAGGCTGCAAACTGCATCACCCAAGGGGATTGGAACTAGAGGATCTTAAGATCCTTTCTAACCTTAACTATTCTGTGATTCTATGATTCTGTCATTAATGCATATAAGTACCTCAAAGGAGGATTTCTGAAGGATGGTGCCAGACTCCTTTCATTGGTGCCCAGCGACAGGACAAGGAACAATGGCCATAAACTAAAACACAAAAAGTTTTACCACAACATGAGGAAGAACTTCTTTATGTTGAGGGTGGCAGAGCACTGGAACAGGCTGCCCCAGCAGGTTGTGGAGCTTCCTTCTCTAGAGACGTTCAAAGCCTGCCTGGATGCGTTCCTGTGTAACCTGCTCAAGGTGGCTCTGCCTTAGCAGGGGGAGGTTGGACTAAATGATCTCCAGAGGTCCCTCACAGCCCTAATGAGTCTGTGATTCTTGGATCTGAGCTTCTGGGAATTAATTAGGCCCCATTAATTAATAAGGACAGTTATTCTATAAGCAGAGATTAATTCTTCAGGACTTTTAAAGAAACATGCGTTAGTAAAAGTAGATGATCCTAAGTTGTCATGGTTTAAACCCAACCACAAACCTCGTCCACTCACTCCCCCCCTTCTTGCCCTCCTCCTGCTCCTGGAGGGATGGAGAGGAGAATCGAAAAGAATACAACGTCCACGGGTTGAGATAAGAACAGTTTAGTAACTAAGGTATAACACAGATCACTACTGCTACCTCCAATGATAATAATGCTAAAGGAAATAACAAGAGGAAAGAATACAACACCTCAACACCTATCAGTCTGATAGGCTGACTGATAACTCACCCCAATCCCCCCAGCCAAGCGCCGACCGATACCTCGTCCAACCCTGCAGTCCCTTCCCTTCCAAGGTAACTCCCCGTTACATCCTGGGCACGACGTGCTGTGGTATGGAATACCTCTTTGGTCAGTTTAGGTCAGGTGTCCTGTCTCTGCTTCCTCCCAGCCTCCCCTCCTCCCTGGCAGAGCATGAGGCTCAGAAAGTCCTTGGCCAGACCAAACATTTGAGCAGCAACCAAAAACATCAGCATTATCAGCACTGTTCCCAGGCCAAAAGATCAAAACACAGCACTGTACTAGCTCCTAAGAAGGAGAAAAATGACTGCTGCTGCTCAACCCAGGACATAAGTAAAATGCATTGTCATTTGATAGGCACCACAAATCACATGTGCTTTGGTTTGTGTTGTAGAAAGAAAGATAGTAGTTTGGTGACTAATTAGAAAATTCCCTGTAACATTGTTATCAAAATTTTACTATTTTGATAAAGAGTTATATTACTTATGTATATATTTGGTTTTCTTTTTTTTTCCTGAAATAAAAATAAGTCTAACACCTTTTATTTCTTCTGCATTATAACAAATACTTTTGTTTCGCCTGTAAGGACAAGGGTTTTGTGAACATGAGGCTGCTTCTATCTGCCTATAAAGGACCTCATCCACTTGTCTTCCTGGTCAGGTGGCCTCTAGCATAATCTAACTGAAATGTCCCTACATCTAAGTAGCCAAACCCCTGGCTGTGGCACCAGTCTCCTAATCAGTTGTTAATTTCTAAAATTTGACTGGCCCTACCCTTTCCTTTTGAACAGGAGTATTGCTGAGAAAACTGTCTGTACTCCAGAGTCCTCAACTGGCAAATCTCATGGCTCTTAAATCCTTCTTGGTAGTCCTCACACTGATCCTGGCTTTATCTATGCTGTCTACATGAAACAATGACAGTGGATAATAGTACATCACAGATTGTTATTTAGATAAGAAAAAAAAAAAGTGGAGAAAAAAAATAGTGGAAAGCTGTTTTGAATGGATGAAAATGTGTAATTTTATTAACTTTTGAAATAACATGAAATAAGTGTAACAAGTGCTGAAAAAATCAGCATGAATTTCCATGTATTCTTGTTCAAGAATTCACCACTGAATACATTTGAGTATGCAGTAAGTTCAGGCACAGAAGACAAGGAATATTTATGCTTGAGAAAACTGGTTATGTGATTAGGTGATTTTGTTGAAGTTGCCAATTAACTTTGTGAATAGCATTTAGGTTTAGACAGGGGCACATCATCAGCATGATTTGGTCTTTTACTATAACCTGAGGATACTGTGGTTTTAAGGATCACTGCTTTTACTACATCTAAAGCTACTGGTGGCTATAGCTGCCTGTAATGCCCACCAGCTTGATAGCACATTTATAATGTCACAGAGATAGCCCACAGCCAAAAATCTCAGATCCCAATGGATGGTAGCTTTGATTTTGTTACTTTTCATTGATTTAAATTTTGAAACTCGAAATTCAAAATTCATGTCTAGACATTGCTTAACACCATTTAGTGGGCTGACATTCTGACAAATATTCAACTTAGGAGGAAAACTCTCATTGAGGAAATCCTTAAAGATAATTTATTTAACAAAAATGCCAATTGATGAAATATGTGACAACACACTAGCAGTATGACTTCTTTGCCATAACCAGTTACAGATTCCACAGCCAACTACATTTTAACTAGGAAGATACTTTGTAGGAAACAGCTTCTGATTGCAGTATGTTTACATTAACATACTTCGATACATCATGTCGTGGTTTAAACCGATCCACACAGCTTGTCTACTTACCCCACCCCGACCCTCCCCACTCCCAGAGGGATGGGGAGGAAAATCAAGAGAATGTAACTCCCACGGGTTGAGATAAGAACAGTCCAGTAACTAAGGTATAACACAAACCACTACTGCTACCACCAATGATAATAGTGATAAGAGAAAATAACAAGAGAATACGATACCACCACCGAACGAGTTCAACTCCCCCGAAGAGAGAGTGTGCCCCTCTGGGTAACTCCCAGTCACCTCCCTGGGCATGACATGCTATGGTATGGAATACCTCTGGCTAGTTTGGGTCAGGTGTCTTGTCTCTGCTTCCTCCCAGCCTCCTCTCCTCCCTGGCAGAGCATGAGGCTCAGAAAGTCCTTGGCCAGACCAAAAATTTGAGCAGCAACTAAAAAACATCGGCGTTATCAACACTGTTCCCAAGACAAAAAATGAAAACATAGCACTGCACTAGCTACTAAGAAGGAGAAAAATGACTGCTACTGCTGAACCCAGGACACATCATCATTTCACTTTACCTCTTTTCCACCTTTCTACTCTGGGCATGAGAGCTTTTAATGGCAGAACTCATAAAACTTGATTCATAATGCTCAGCAGGTATCAGAAACTACATACTATAATGGCATGAGCCATAAGAATAGAACGCCTGTGCACTAAGATAAGAAGGTTTAAAAAAAAAAAAAAAAGAATTTTTTGTCATAAAATTTAAGAAATGCTGAGGGTGGAGAAAAATTGGTTAATTTTCTTGAGGATTCCTTGCTGAATGAGTAAGGAAAGAACATAGTATACTATAAGTACTTCAGCAATCTTTAGATTAACACCAATTGCAGATGTATAACCTACGAACAGAATTGTTTGCCAAAAATTTGAAGTATATTAAAAATATAAATACTTGTATTTTTAAATTCCTCAACATTTCTGTGAGTATCAATTTAATATCACTTAAGCTAAGCATGCAGAAAGCCATCTGTCAATGACATGACCTAATCTTCCCCGCAAGGTACTTCTGTTTGCTTCTTTATCCTTTGATGATCAGAAGTAAAAATTTCATTTGATTTAATCTTAATCATTTCAAGAGTGCAGCTGCTGAGATGTATTATAAAGCCATATCAGAAACTCTTGGTAGATAAAAGACTTTCAGTAGCTCATCAACTATTTAATTTATACATGTTAAATGTAGTGAAAAATTGAAAAAAAAAAAAAAAAGAGTCTGGAGAGGAAAGAGCAGTGGAAAAATATTAGGAGAAACCTATTTAATTATTTGGGGCATGATTTTGCTTGTATCTGTTACGTAAGAAAGAAACACCAATTTTCTTACTCTACACAGGAATACATAGGAATGCAGACGAGTGACGGTTTGCATCCAACTTCAAGTTCATTTCCAAAAGATTTTTTTTCAGATTTGGTCCTGGGTTCAGCAGTAGCAGTCATTTTCCTCAGCCTTAGTAGCTCATGCAATGCTGGTTTTTTCGGATTTTCAGAACCACACAGCCACTCACTCACTCCCCTCCCTTCCTTCCTCCCCCTGCTCCTGGAGTTATGGGAAGGAGAATCAAAAGAATGTAACTCCCACAGGTTGAGATAAGAACAGTCCAGTAACTAAGGTATAACACAAATCACTACTAATACCACCAATAACAATGATAATTATAAGGGAAATAACAAGTGAAGAGAATACGACCTCTCACCATCCACCGACCAATACAAAGCCCGACCCAAGCAGTGACCTAGCCCCTCTGGGTAACTGCCCCTGGTTTATATACTGGACATGATGTGCCATAGTATGGAATACTTTTTTGGCTAGTTTGGGTCAGGTGTCCTGTCTTTGCTTCCTCTTGGCTTCCCCTCCTCCCTGGCAGAGCATGAGACTCAGAAAGTCCTTGGTCAGAGTAAATATTTCTTAGCAACAACTAAAAACGTTGGTGTTATCAGTGCTGTTCTCAGGCTGAAAGTCAAAAACACAGCACTGCACCAGCTACTAAGACTGGGAAAAATGACTGCTACTGCTGAACCCAGGACATATTTACATAATCATAGAATCAGAGAATGGTTGGTGTTGGAAAGGACCTTACGATCATTTAGTTCTAAGCACCCTGCCATTGGCCAGGGTGCATCACGTTAGAACATTTCACCAAGACTCTGTCCAGCTTGACCTTGAACACTGCCAGGTATCGAGCATTCACAGCTTCCCTGGGTAACCTGTTCCAGCGCCTCATCACCCTCACAATAGAGAGCTTTTTCTTTATAACTAAGCTGAACTTCTCTTGTTTAAGTTTGAACCTATTACCTCTTGTCCTATAGCTACCGTCCCTGATGAGGAGTCCCTTGTATGCCCCCTTCTGATACTTTGAGGCTGCTGTGAGTTCTCCATGCAGCCTTCTGTTCTCCAGGCTGAGCAGCCTAAACTTTCTCAGCCTGTGTTCATACGGAAGGTGCTCCAGCCCCCCGATTACCCTCGTGGCCCTCCTCTGGACTTATTCCAACAGCTCCATGTCCTTTTTATGTTGAGGACACCAGAACTGTACACAATACTGCAAGTGAGGTCTCACAAGAGCAGAGCAGAGGGACAGGATCACCTCCTTTGACCTGCTGGTCACGCTCCTTTTGATGCAGCCCAGGATACAGTTGGCCTTCTGGGCTGCAAATGCACACTGAAGCAAGCTCATGTTCTGTTTCTTGACTAGATGATCTTAAGGTCCTTTCCAACCCTAACCATTCTATAATTCGATGATTCTAGGATTTGTTTTGAAATGCAGGGACCAAAAAATGGTAGTGAGATTTTAGCATTTACTATTTGCAAACTGATTTGCCATTGAAAGTCAGCATTATTTGACATTATAAATGTCGTAGAATTAAATTACAGTACCCCATTGCTATGTAAAAGTAGTTAGGCTAATAGGGTTTCAGTAAAATAATTCACAATTATTTTTTCTTCTATGAACTAATACAAAGGTATGGATTTCTCCCAGTCCCAAAAATTAAATGGAACTGGGAAAAAATCATATATTTAGAATAGCTGTTAGAAAAAATATTTATAAATGATTTTACTGAAACTCTATCCTGATAATTTTAACCCCCAAAAACTGTTATAGTTGCTCTCTGAGGAATAATTTTACTTTTATTAAGGAGTCTAATAAAGGCAGCCTAAGAAAAAAATCAGTCAAATCCTATAATGAAATTTACATTTTAATGAAAATATGAGCATATTATTTTCCTTGCATTAATAAAATTTGATTTAATGAATTACAGAAAAAGTTCATGCAAGAAAAATCTTCTTCTCCACAAATCATTTCCTCTCGCTTGCTTTGCAGAACAGAACTAACGTAAACATGCAACTTTTCATATGCATTTTTCTTTATCTTAAGATTTTAGTTACAGACTAAATACCCTGGTCCTAATACATACAAAACTCTAAATGCTTTCATTTTATAGCAGAAATTCAAAGTTAACAAGTAAACCATCACAAATAAACACCTTAAGATTATCCTCTACTCCTACCTAAATTACCCCTTGGCCTCCTATTCATTCCAATCTCAAGGCTAGATGTCAAAACAAAATAATCCCTAGCATCTGATGTAGTCTTCTAATCTTGCCTAGCATGGGTATTTTTAAATCTAATCTGACTTGCACAGACAACTTTACTGGTGAAGAACATATAATTTTGAAGAGTTTATTTCACTCTGCCATTCTAGACTGGCTTTTGCAGTTCTTAAGAAAATTTTATTTTTTATTTACCTTTTCTTGAAAGACATTAATATCAAGTCCTTTAGAAAAGATAGATTTAGGCAGTTACTCACAGTTGCAAAAATGGAGCAAGGAGAGTTTGAAGAGGCAGTGCAAATACTAAATTTTTAGGAAACGATCTATGAAAAAAATATTTAGAAAAGTAAGCTTGTTTCAGGCTTCAAACGTATAGTTTCATAATTGACTATATACAACAACTACAAATATATGCAGTTAATTCATCCTCTTTCAATTTTGGAAGTGTGATTTCTTTTTCTTAGTAACTGTTATGTGTGATGAAGTCCTAATTTCTTTGAAATGTATTATCATCTGCTAATGATTAGTGAGTGAATTCCTGATTTTTCCTTCCTTGCATGTGCAGCTTTTGCCTTACCTGTTCACCTGTCTTTATCTCTACCCATGAATTTTCTCACATTCACCCTCCTGATTCCCTCCCCAGTCCCACCATGGAGGAGTGAACAAGCGGCTGTGTGAGGCTTAGCTACCTACTTAAGTCTGGAATAGAACTCTATTGTAACAGTGCGTCAAATGTCAGTATTGTATTGATTTCAGACAATTTTATTTACTTTTTTCCAATACAGTTAAAAGTCTTAGGGGAAAAAAAAAAAAAAAAAAAAAAGGATGCATCATAAATTGAATCATTGTAGGGCTAATTAAAAACAACAAAAAGTTAATATTTCAAGTCAGTGATCTCCATCACCTCTTCCATATTTAACAATAAAGTTGCTAATTGTCAAAGCCATTAGTTTTTCAGACTCAGTGTATTTTCCTTTATTTTCAACACAAATTCCATGCAAGGAAGATGAGAAATACTTAGAGAATTATATTTTGAAATACATAAGGAAAATGATTTAAAATTAGAGGTCTTCGAGGAGTAGTGATTAGTGTAGATTTTACTGTAGTCATAAACTGGAAAAATATTCCAATGTTAGCAAAAAAATGTGGCTATGACTGATTATGTTTTTCTCAACACTTTTTAGGCAACTGAGAGCTGGCAACTCATATATCAAAAGAAAGGAGACTATATACTTTGTTCTCTCATAAATTTAGCAGAAATGAAAAAGCTTTTAAACGTTCATGCAAATTTAGATAAACTTATTTTTAGTCGGATATTTCCCAAACCTTTCAAAGCTCACACACATCTTTAAGAAGATTTCAGCTCCTCATGACAGATTTAAAAAATGAAGTATCTACGGCCATATGAAGACTTCTGCTGTTGACATTAACACAACAGCAGAATTGCATATTTGGACAAACTGAGATTTAAATTAAATATCAAAATAAGATGGCAGAGAGAACAAGTATCTGACATCTCTGGAAGAAACGTTAGCAAGAGTGATGAGAAAGTAACAAGACTGACAAATTTATTTAGACAGTTTATTTTAGTGCCTTCATTTTTTGCTGGTGCATGCCATCTCTTACATTCTATAGTGCTCATTTAACGTCTTAGAAAACCTTTTGAATTTTAGTTTTTCTTTGGAAATCATAGTGAACACATTTCACTGGATTTCAAAAAGCTTTGAGGTCAGTCATTGTTCTTTGATTGATTTCTGCATCTCAAAATTATTAGTCACTTAATGATTCAAGTAGTGTGGGTTAGAGCTTTCTACTCTTAGTTCACTAGATCACTGCTTGGGTCAGGCTGGGTACTGATCGGCGGCTGGTGAGGAGTTGTATTCTCTTCCCTTGTTATTTCCCTTATCATTATTATTACTGGTGGTAGCAGTAGTGTTTTGTGTTATACCTTAGTTACTGAACTGTTCTTATCTCAACCTGTGGGAGTTACATTCTTTTGATTCTCCTCCCCATCCCTCTGGGAGCAGGGGAAGAAACAAGGAGAGTGAGCGAGTGTCTGCGTGGTTTTCTGAGTTGCTGGCTGGGCTTAAACCAAAACAACATATATCATAAAGAGATACTATATAATCTACAAAACCTAATAGGTACTGATTTATTACACCTGAGAACCTGGACAGAAAAGAAAACTCTTTTTATGTTGTTTGCTTTTCCATTTTTTAATTATATTGTCTAACTATATGTCCCTTTAAATTAATGTAGGTGTAAGCTCTTCTGCAGGCCCAAATATATTACAAGACTTTGATTGAAATATGACTATTTAACCATCATCTCACACTCCTCATATGAGTAATTTGTTCCTCTCAGTGTTTATTGCAAAGATTTTATGTCATGATATAGCTTACTTAGAAATCCTTTTACCCTTAGGGGTTCAATGAAACACAGTCACACAGAAGTAATCTCCTGTAAATAATATATAACCATTCATAGGTCAGTTGGTAGTCTAACATACATACAGCTGTAGTTATATTTTTAATATAGGCTTTTCAGCATAGATAACATTTGGAAACTGAAAAAATATCAACCTGTAAAAATTGGTTCCGTAATCAAATAAAACAACTAAAAAACTTAAGCAAGAACTGTTTTCTCTAATATTGACTATTTAAGGTAAAATGTTGAATTTGATTGCTATTTTTGTTCGTGAAATTCTTAATTAAAAGCTTACTGGTTGATACAGACTGTGCCTGTAGTTCCTGATGTTCTGTCTTTCACCAACATAATTTTGGGATTCATAAAAATTGCCTGTTCCTTTTTTTATTTCCTTATTGAAATAAATACTACTAAAAAACATTTATAAGGTTTCTCAACTGCTACTTTTAAATAATGTGAGTAGAAGAAATCCCAGCCAGTTCTTGTCAAGTATTTGATTTTACTACCTTATTTGATTACAGACAATGACTTTTCAGTCACAGATATTTCATGGATGGTAAATTTGGAAGAGTTAAGAAAAGACCAAGCTAGTTGATTAAGAAAAACCTAGTGATAATTTTGAATAATATAGCAGCCACATCTTTTTCAGAAGACTCCGAACTGTAGGTGTTTAAAGGATGCCCAGCTACAAGGGGAAGGTATCAGATATACATTCCTTGGCATTTCAGTTATTGTCGTGGTTTAAACCCAACCATAAAAGCTCGTTCACTCACACACCCCGCGACCCTCCCCGCTCCCGGAGGGATGGGGAGGAGAATCGAGAGAATGTAACTCCCAAGGGTTGAGATAAGAACAGCCCAGTAACTAAGGTATAACACAAATCACTACTGCTACCACCAATGATAATATTGATAAGAGAAAATAACAAGAGAAAAGAATACGATACCACCGCCGAACGAGTTCGACCCCACCCGAAAAGAGACCGTGCCCTTCCAGGTAACTCCCAGTTACCTCTCTGGGCATGACGTGCTCTGGTATGGAATACCTTTTTGGCTAGTTTGGGTCAGGTGTCCTGTCTCTGCTTCCTCCCGGCCTCCCCCATCCCCGGAAGAGCACAAGACTCACAAAGTCCTTGGCCAGAATAAACATTACTTAACAACAATTAAAAACAATCGGTGTTATCAGCTCTGTTCCCAGGCTGGAAGTCAAAACACAGAGCTTGCACCAGTTACTAAGAAGGAGCGAAATGGCTACTGGTAAACCCAGGACAGTTATATATAGCCTACACAGACACAAAAACATGCTGTTGAAACTCACTGGAATGTATACCTAGAGCTGTTATCCTTCATTTCAGTGACCTATAGGATTTGAGCACATTATGTTCCCATCTCAGAATAAAAACAAACTCAAGGTTGAGTGCTGGGATAGAGTTGACAAGGTTTATTTTAGACAAAATACTTGTGGAAAGAAAGCGCATATGAGAAGATACAAGGCAGAGAGGGGGAAGCAGATCTTTAGCAACACCTGAGCAAACCAGCTATATGCCCTTGGTAAAATCCACAAGAATGACTTTTGGGATGGTAGCACTATCTGAAATAGCAGTGTGGGTTTGGAAGGGCAAATGGTCTCCAGCTGTTTAATTCTTCTTTTGCTCATTAGTGTATATCTCCTTGGCAAGATAAGAATTGTATCACTGTATTCAGTCTGTCGTCAGTTCCTGATCCCAGGTATAATCTCTTCATTTTGGTTTCTGAATTTGATAAATCATTCCAAAGTACTTACTAAGGAAAAAACAAAATGTTCTCTAGAGACATTATTCTGTAATTGTTTTCAGATCAATAACATAAAATTAGACTGTTGAGCATTTTGTTTTAAGGTATCCTCTCAACTTCCTGTGACAACATGATCATGTATATCTGAATATATTCTTTTTGCTCCATTTTAAACTCATGTCATGAACATTAAACTAGCGGTTATTTTTAACTCTAATTTACCCTCTCCTTTTCCTTTTGTTTTGCTTCAAATGTATACCTGAACATTTCACAGGGCTAGCTTTTTTATGGCAATTCCCTTTTCACCTTCTCTATACCACTGATTGAAGTTTTATCACGTCACAGTTGTGATGCCATTGTAAATATGTCTGTTGTATTTAGCCTGCTTTGCATGGAAACTGATCCATCTCTCTCTCAATATTGCTGTCATCTTACTTCTAGCCTTTTCCTAGTTCTAATAGACCCTTTTAATACAAGAATTCATGCAATAGTCAAGGTGTTGATGCATCACAATTAAAAAAAACAGTTTTGTAACAAAGTTAAATAACTGCAGTACAAAAGGAAGGCAGAGAAGTAGGATTTTTCTACTTAAATATGTATGACAACTTGAAAAGAACAGATGAGTGCAGTATGATAAGGTTATAAATTATTTTTAACATTTGGAAAATAGGTGGCTCGAAGAGAAACAGACAAAAAAAAGATGTGGCTCCAAGAGAAACAGACAAAACAAGTAAGCAACAGCCATGTAGTCTTTGCTTGCTTATTTATGACAGCTTCCAGGCAAACTTGGTTAAAAAAAAATGACATTATTTAGAGGTTCATCTAGAAATCAAGTGCATGTAGTTAAGTGTTGATGATTAGAACTTGTTATCATTACCTGATTTCCATTTTTTATCATTTTGTCAGAAAATAGAAATTTCAAAACCAGAACTTACAGAAGAAATACACCATCCCTTGAAAGGAATTTCTCTCTTCAAGGAGACACAATGAAGAAGAAACATTTTAAGCTCAGTTGTTAGGACTCTCATCAGAGATTCAGAGTCACACCTGACTTCCTATCTAATTAGATTCATGTTTTGTGCATGAGTCCTGGTTTCAGCTGGGATATAGTTAATTTTCTTCCTAGTAGCTGGTGCAGTGCCGTATTTCGGCTTTAGTCTGAGAATAGTGCTGATAACACACCAATGTTTTAGTTGTTGCCCAGTACCACTTAACCCTGGTAAAGGAATTTTCAGTCTCTCAAGCTCTGCCAGTGAAGAGGGGCACAAGAAGTCAGGAGGCAGCAGAGATAGGACACCTGACCAGAACTAGCCAGAGGGGTATTGTATACCACAGCGCATAATGTTTGGCATATAAACTGGGGGGGATTTACCCAGAAAGGACTGACCACTGCTCAGGTCGGGCTGGGTATCTATCAGCGGGTAGTGAGCTACTGTATAGTTTATCATTGTTTATTGTTTGGGTTTTTTTCTTCTTTTCTCTTTCACTTCGATATTCTCTACCCTTCTTATTTCCTTTATCATTATTACTAATAGTAGTAGTATATTGTAAGTTAGTAATTTAAGTGCTCTTATCGCAACCTGAGAGTTTTATATTCTTTCTATTCTCCTCTCTATTCCACCGAAGAAGGAGAATAAGGGTGGGATGAGCAAGCAGCTGTATGGTGCTGAGTTTCTGGCTTTGTTTTAACCACAACAGTCTTTTTTTGGTGCCCAGCATGGAGTGCAACAGGTTGAGATAATGTTAGATCTGACCAGAATGTGTAAAAACAAATTTGTGATAAGCATTTTTTGGTTTGGATTAATAGTTACTGGTCACAATGTTGATTTATTTGCTTTCAGGTTTGTTGTGCTTGGTCTCAAAGTTGTGTTATGTCACATCTTACTTGCAGTCTGTATTTGCTTGTTCAGTGTTTATCGCTTTGGGGCCTGGGTTCTCATTTTGTTATACTTTATGATAATGGCTTATGATACAATAGAATAATTGATCATGAGACTGATCTTGTATGTGTTCTCATCATTGCCATCACATCTATACTTTAGGAGACAGATAATGGTAACTATTAATAATTACACCTCTTTGTTTTTCCCCTTAGAGTGCCAATCTGTGGAGGAGATATCTTCCTGCACCTTCCGCTCCCGCACCAGTAACATTTGAGAATTTTAGAGATTTTGAATATCCTTTGAATACCCTTGAAACCAGCCTGCTCTTTTTGCTGGGAACCACCATTTTGTTGAATATATGTCAGGTCTTGTTTAAGGTTAAACAACTATTTAAAAATACCACCAAGGGATCTTTCCCGAGACAGTTATGAGTGGCAGGGTGTGTGGGATAGTATGGGCAAGTACCTAGGCCAGTTGGTCCCTCCAGTGCTTTGACACTTCCTGCTTGAACAAGTGCAAAATCTGCAAAAAATAATAAAACATTTAGAAAAAGCGTGAAATCAACCTAGCAATACCAGAGACGTACAAATAACAACATGCTGGGGTCTGGCCTGTGCCTACAGAACCCTGCTCAACACTATCCAGTACTCTCAAGCTGAAAAGAAGGTCTCTGGGTCTGATGGCAACAGACACCTTGGCTACTCAATCCCCAGCAATGATCCTACTCCAATCCCAGTGATGAGCACAACAGCTTCTCCAACCCTAGTGATGAGTACTGCAGTTACTCCACTCAGACAACAATCACTGCAGCCACAACAACCACAGTGAAAGACACTGCAGCCACTCCAATCTCAGTAAGACACTGCAGCCACTCCAACCCCAGTAGCAAGTACTGCAGCTGAACCAAAGGACCAATCCATGCCACTATCAGTAGCCCCTGTACAGAAGAAGAAATGGACATGGAATTCACCTCTTGTGAAACAGGACAAAGCAGTGCCATCACAAGAAACAGGAAAAAGCAGAACCAGAAAAAAGCTCTTGATCCTTGCCCCTGAGTGAGCTGCTGGATGTACGAAAAGATTTCGGCCATCATCCAGGGGAGCACATTATCACCTGGCTGATCTAATACTGAGATAATGGAGTTAGTAGCCTGGACTTACACAGTAGGGAAGCCAAACAGCTGGGTCACCTTCTAGAGAAGCAGGCATTGACAAGATGATTTGTAAAGGAACACAGTCTCTCAGGCTCTGGAGGTGACTCCTATCAGCTGTGAAGGAAAGGTATCCTGTCAGAGAAGATGTTGTGTGCAGCCCAGGGGATGACAGTAGAGAGATACCTGGTACCTGAGGGAATTAGCTGCGCTACAGATAGTTTATTTTGGTCCAAACAATACAGTTACCCACAGATCCAGACAGAGTCCAGTGCACACCAGTCTTGTAGCGGAAATTGGTACAAAGTGCACCACTGACATATGCCAACTCATGAGCAGTAGTGACATGGAAAAATGCAGATACACTAACAGTGAATGAATAAGCAATGCGAAGAAAATCTCTCTTCCTCCCTAGGGTCTTACATCTCAGCTGTAGAAAAGGTTTCCAAACAATGCGAGAAACTGTTCCAGGGATTAGACAAGGATAGAATCATAGAATAGTTAGGGTTGGAAAAGACCTCAAGATAATCAAGTCCAAACCCCCCTGCCATGGACAGGGACACCTCACACTAAACTATGTCACCAAAGGCTCTGTCCAGCCTGGCCTTGAACACTACCAGGGATAGAGCATTCACAGCTTCCTTGGCAACCCATTGCAGTGCCTCACCACACTCACAGTAGAGAACTTCCTTCTCATATCCAGTCTAAACTTCCCTTGTTTAAGTTTTAACCCATTACCCCTTGTCCTGTCACTATAGTCCCTGACGAAGAGACCCTCCCCAGCATCCCTATAGGCCCCCTTCAGGTACTGGAAGGCTGCTATGAGGTCTCCATGCAGCCTTCTCTTCTCCAAGCTGAACAGCCCCAACTTTCTCAGCCTATCTTCATATGGGAGGTGCTCCAGTGCCCTGATCTTCCTCGTGGCCCTCCTCTGGACTTGTTCCAACAGTTCCATGTCCTTTTTCTGTTGAGGACACCAGAACTGCACACAATACTCCAGGTGAGGTCTCACGAGAGCAGAGTAGAGGAGCAGGATCACTTCTTTCAACCTGCTGGTCACGCTCCTTTTGATGCAGCTCAGGATACGGTTGGCTTTCTGGGCTGTGAGTGCACACTGAAGCTGGCTCATGTTCATTTTCTCATTGACCAACACCCCCAAGTCCTTCTCTTCAGGGCTGCTCTGAATCTCTTCTGTGCCCAACCTGTAGCTGTGCCTGGGATAGCTCCAACCCAGGTGTAGGACCTTGCACTTCGCATGGTTAAACATCATGAGGTTGGGATTAGCCCACCTCACAAGTGTTTCAAGGTCCCTCTGGATGGCATCCCTTCCCTCCAGCATATCAACCAAACCACACAGCTTGGTGTCATCAGCAAAATTGCTGTCCCACTGTCCATGTCAGCGACAAAGATGTTGAACTGGGCCGGTCCTGAGACCACTCGTTACTGGTCTCCAGCCAGACAGTGAGCCATTGACCACATCACTTTGCATGCAGCCATCCAGCCAGTTCTTTATCACTGAGTGGTCCACCTATCAAATCGATGTCTGTCCAATTTACAGACAAAGATGTTGTGTGGGACAGTGTTGAACATTTTGTACAAATCCAGGTAGATGACGTCAACAGCTCTACCCATGTCCATCAGTTCTGTAGCCCCATCATAGAAGGCCACCAAATTGGTCAGGCAGGATTTCCCCTTAGTGAAGCCATGCTGGCTGTCACCAAGCACCTTGTTTTTTATGTGCCTTAGCATGCCCTTAGTGAAGCTATGCTGGCTGTCACCAACCACCTTGTTGATTCTCGTGTTCCTCAGCACACTTTCCAGGAGAATGTGCTCCAAGATTTTGCCAGGAACAAAGGTGAGACTGACTGGTCTGTAGTTCCCTGGATCACCCATTTTCCCCTTCTTGAAAATGGGGGTTATATTTCCCTTTTTCCAGTCATCGAGAACTTCACCTGACTGCCATGATTTTTCGAATATGATGGACAGTGGCTTAGCAACTTCATTTACCAGCTCCTTCAGGATCCATGGATGGATTTCATCAGGTCCTATGGACTTGTGCATACCCAGGTTCTTAAGATGGTCTCGAACCAGATCCTCTCCTACAGTGGGCCCAAGGTCTTCATTCTCACAGTCTCTGCTTCTGCCTTCCAAGACTTGTGTGGCGTGGTCTGAGCATTTGCCAGTGAAGACCGAGGCAAAGAAGTCATTAAGAACCTCAGCCTTCTCCAAAGCCTGTATAGCCAGTTCTCCTGATAGCTTCCTCAGGGGGCCTATGTTGTCCCTATTCTGTCTTTCATTCGCTACGCACCTATGGAATCCCTTCCTGTTATCTTTAACATCCCTAGCCAAGTTTAATTCTAACTGGGTATTAGCTTTCCTAAACTTTCCCTAGCTTCCCAGACAGCATCCCTGTATTCTTCACAGGCTGCCTGTTCTTGCTTCTACCTTTTATAAGCTTCTTTTTTCATAGAATCATAGAATAGTTAGGGGTGGAAAGGACCTCAAGATCATCTAGTTCCAACCCCCCTTTAATGGACAGGGACATCTCACACTAAACCATCCCACACAAGGCTTCATCCAACCTGGCCTTGAGCACCTCCAGGGATGGAGCACTCACAACCTCCCTGGGCAACCCATTCCAGTGTCTCACCACCCTAACAGGAAAGAAATTATTCCTTATATCCAATTTAAACTTCCCCTGTTTAAGTTTTAACCCATTACCCCTTGTCCTGTCACTACAGTCCCTGACGAAGAGTCCATCAGCAGCATCCCTATAGGCCCCCTTCAGATAATGGAAGGCTGCTATTAGGTCCCCACGCAGCCTTCTTTTCTCCAGGATGAACAGCCCCAACTTCCTCAGCCTGTCTTCATACGGGAGGTGCTCCAGTCCCCTGATCATCGTCGTGGCCCTCCTCTGGACTTGTTCCAAGAGTTCCATGTCCTTTTTATGTTGAGGACACCAGAACTGCACACAATACTCCAGGTGAGGTCTCACAAGAGCAGAGTAGAGGGGCAGGATCACCTCCTTCGACCTGCTGGTCACGCTCCTTTTGATGCAGCCCAGGATACGGTTGGCTTTCTGGGCTGTGAGCGCACACTGCCGGCTCATGTTCATTTTCTCATCGACCAGCTTAGCAACTTCATTCACCAGCTCCTTCAGGACATGCAGATGGATTTCATCAGGTCACATGGACTTGTGCGCGTTCAGATTTTTAAGATGGTCTCGAACCAGATCCTCTCCTACAGTGGGCCCAAGGTCTTAATTCTCACAGTCCCTGCGTCTACCTTCTAAGATCTGGCTGGTGCAGTCAGAGCCTTTGGCAGTGAAGACCGAGGCAAAGAAGTCATTCAGAACCTCAGCCTTCTCCAAATCCTGTGTAGCCAGTTCTCCCGAGAGCTTCCTCAGGGGGCCTATGTTGTCCCTAGTCTATTTCCTCAACAACTTCTTATCTATCCATGGAGGTCTCCTGGCCTTCCTGCTGCACTATTTGAGTTGGGACACAACACTCCTGAGCTTGGATCAGGTGATCCTTGAATATCAACAAGCATTCTTGGCCCCCCCTGCCTTCTAGGGCTATATCCTACAGCTAAGCAGGTTCCTAAAGAGGCCAAAGTCTGCTCTTTTGAAGTCCAGGGCAGTGAGCTTGCTGCATGCTCGTGTCAATGTCCTGAGGATCTCAACTATCTCATGATCATTATAACCAAAGTTGCCCTGGAGTATCACATTCCCCATCAGCCCCTCCTTGTTAGTGAGCACAACGTCAAGCATGGTACCTCTTCTCATTGGCTCCTCTATTACTTGCAGAAGGAAGTTGTCTTCCACATAATCAAGGAGCCTCCTGGATTGCTTGTGCCGGGCTGTAATGTCCCTGCAATAGATATCAGGATGGTTGAAGTCCCCCATGGGAGCAAGGGCTTGTGAGCATGAGGCTGTTCCTATCTGTCTATAGAGCGCTTCATCCACAGAGTCTTCTTGATCAGATGGTCCGTAATAGATCCCCACAGTAATGTCTCCCACAGCTGTTCTCCCTTTAACCCTAACCTACAAACTCTCTGTTGACTGCTCACCTGTCCCCAGACAGAGTTCCATACTCTCTAGCCTATCACTGACATAAATATTAACTCTCCCTCCCCATCTGTCGGGCCAGCCTTTTCTAAAGAGCCTAGATCTGCTCCCCACCTTTACAGACCAGCATGTCAGCTATTAACAGGAAGTGTCCTTCCTCTCAAGTGGGATTATATAGAAGGTACATTCCACAGGGTACCCTGTGGTTTTACCTGCAGGACCGCGGAGAGGACATAAGGAAGTGGTATAAAAACCTGCCTCAGTCCTAGATGCATGGGTACATGAATTGCAAAGGAAAACAACCACAAATGGGGGTCTGTCCAGAGGAGTAGTTGCTCCAGTTTCCAGTGGGCAGTTTCCTGGACAGAGTGGGAGGACTGACCTTACACTTGATCCTATAGTGATGAATTCTAATCAGTTTTCAGAAGAATTCAGTAGAGCGTAGTATGAATAGTTTAAGGGGTGGGGGGGGGTGGGGGGGGGACGACACTACCTCCATGTGAAGGAGGGTGATAATTGGGTTTACTGGACTGTACGATTAGGTGGCCTAACACATCATAGTCACAGGAGTATAACGCTCTAGTAGACGGTGGTGCACTGTTTACCCTAATTTCATCAAGCCATCAAGGGGCAGAACCCATTCGTATTTCTAGAGTGAAAGGGAATTCCCAACAGCAAACTGTACTGGAGGTTGAAATCAGACTACCCAGTAAGGAGTGGCAAAAGCACCCTCTTGTGACTGGCCCAGAGGCTCCACGCATCCTTTGCATAGACTGCTTCAGGAGGGGGTACTTCAAAGACCCAAAAGGGTACCAATGGGCTTTTGGTATTGCTGCTTTGGAGACAGAGGAAATTAAGCAGCTGTCCACCTTGCCTGGATTCTCAGAGGATCCTTCTGTTGTGGGATTGCTGAAGGTCAAAGAACAACTTGTGCAGATCACTACTACAACAGTGCAACATCAGCAGCTGAGACTCCCCATTTCCCATCTCCCTGATCCGTTGATTTAAAATCCAAGGAGTGATCAGCAGGACCCACTCACCCTTTAACAGCCCATGTGGCCAGTGCAAAAGTCTAATGGAGAGTGGAGACTAACAGTAGATTATTGTGGCCTGAATGAAGCCACACCACCATTGAGTGCTGCTGTACTGGACATGCTAGAACTTCAGTATGAACTGGAGGCAAAGACAGCCAAGTGGTATGCCACAACTTATGTTGCCAATGCATTTTTCTCAATTCCTTTGGCAGCAGAGTGCAGGCCACAGTTTTCTTTTACTTGGAGGGGTATCCAGTACACTTGGAACCAACTGCCCGAGGGGTGGAAACACAGCCCTACCATCTGCCATAGACTGATCCAAACTGCATTGGAATAGGAGCAAACTCCAGAATATGTACAGTACATAGATGACATTATTGTGTGGGGCAATACAACAGAGGAATTTTTTGAGAAAGGGAAGAAAATAATCCATATCTTTCTGAAGGACGGTTTTGCCATAAAACAGCAAGGTCAAAAGACATGCACAAGAGATCCAGGATTTGGGAATAAAATGGTAAGATGGACAGCATCAGATCCGTATGGATGTCATCAAAAAGATGTCAGCAATGTCTCCACCAATTAGTAAGAAAGACACACAGGCTTTCCTAGGCGTTGTGGGTTTTTGGAGAATGCACATCCCAAATTACAGTCTGATTGTAAGCCCTTTCCCTCATGTGACCAGGAAAAAAACTTAAATGTGTCCCCAAGCAAATACAAGCCTTTTAATTATTATTATTAGTAGTAGTAGTCATAGTAGTAGTATATTTTACTTCAGTTACTAAACTATTCTATCTCAACTTGCAGGTTTTACATTCTTTCAATTCTCCTCCTCCTGCACAGCTGGGTTTAAACCGTTAGAACATGTGACCTTTGGCAGAGGCCTTTCTACACTGTTTGCCAAAAAATCCTCAAGCCTGGAACTAGCACAAAAACCTGTTTCTTGTGTATATTTTGCAGCACAGACCAAGAACATATTTACCCTTCAGGCTTATTGGTAAGTCTCAACAAATTTTGGAATTTTTTCTTCTCATTCTAGATTTTAGCTGCCCTTGCAGCTCTGCCATATGACAGACAGCAGAAAAGGAATCTGTAGTGAGCCAATGAAAGCTACAATGACCAGAGACAGTAAGCTGAATTTAGCCTGTCAATAAAAGAAATACGCAAGTTGCTGTCAAGCTGCACAATCACCTTGTTGGTCTTCTCTCCAGTTAAATAAATAGAGATGGAACAACTGAAAGATTCAGGTGCCTAGTTTGCATTCAGCCGCAGACCATTCAGTGCTGAATCACTCATTTCCAAAAACTAATACTATGGGTTAGGGTCAGTAAGGAAAAAAAAAAGTGTTTTGCAGTGTTAGAATAGATGTTTGTGAACGTAAGGAAGAAGCGAAGTAGCTAAAAAAGCCATCCTGAATTAATTTGGAACTTGCTCAAATATATTCTTAGCCAACAACTGAGGATCACTAAAAGAAAGAGTAAATTTAAGGGAATATGGATACTACTACTATTATTAAAAACATCAGGGACATAATGACATTTGGTTTGCAAAACATATAACTACCTTACCACATATAAATCTAAAGTCTTCTGAAGCACCTCTTCAGGAAAAAAAAATGTGGACAGTGTTATAGCAATACCCATTTTGATTTAAATATCAAGAAAAGTTATTACATTCCAAGCGTTATTTTGGTGCCTCAGTACATTTTCAGAACACTTTCAGTGATAAAAGTTTTGTCTAAGGCAAACATTAGACACAGGGAAATTGAATTAGATTATCTATGAACTGCATCTCTTACTCATTGGATCTTTTGTTTTTAATTTAAACCTTTAATTTGCACCCAAAAGGTCTCAAGGGGAAGCAACTATATTTCTATTTAGGATAAACATATAAAAAATGTGTTCTAAGAATAGATGTGATCTGTTTAATTTATAATGTGTATGTGCATACACACACACATAAACATCTGTGTTTCAGAGATGACATTTTCACGTATGATTCATAAAATTTTATGAAATCATGATTGCTTTGTGGAAATATATTTTAAGACCTAACTCTGAATAAGTAAGATATGCTTTAGCTACAGTAGTAAACATGTAACAGCTTTTCTGATAACAGCCCTATTATATTTTTTGTATCTTGAAATGTTTTATTAAAAAATCATAATAATTTCTCTGCATGATAATACTTAACACTCTGTAAAAGTAACTGTCAAGTAATGACTGCATAAATGATAGTTTTTTTAGAAGACTGAAATCATGTTCTAATTATGGTCTAATATCTCAGGTCATTACTGAATTACTTTGAAGACACACTTGTCTCTTAAACTAATTGTCCTTCATTTGCCACTAAGCCTTTAAAATTCCTCAAAACTTTGGTGAAGGAGGTGAAGTGAAAAGACTGACTTAATTTCAGGTATATTAAATAAAGAATTGCCTTATAAACCTTATTTAAAACATTTTGTCTCACAAATATTTTCTGAATAATTTACATACCTATTCATAAAAAAAGAAAATTGACAGGAAAAATCCTAAGGAAAAGAAAAAAAAGGCTGGGAAAAGGAATGGAAAATTAAATAGTGTTGGAATTTATAGGCCCACTACTATGGTTTTTAAGTTAGTGATTAGCTCCATTTCAGGCTGTTCACTGACATCATTTGGCTGAGGTGATTTACAAGCTACATTTGGTCCAGCCTTTCTACTGAGCATGAAGGTTTTAAATCTGTCTCTATGCATCAGTGCTTGGAAATGTAACATTGTATAACACCAAGCCCATAAGGCTTAAGTATGCTTACATTTTTACTCTCATTCATTTAAGTTTAGAAGTGTTTCCAGGACTGGAATTCCAGAGTTAAACTCATGCACGCATATAGCAAAACAAAGCAAAACAAAGACAAACAAACAAAAAATAACCAACCAAAAAACAAACAAATAAAAAAAATCCCAAAAAACACAACCCAAACCACACACACAAAAAACCCAAACAAAACCAAAACAAACAAAAACAGATTAAAAAAGAAAAAAAAGGGGAAAAAAAAAAACCAAAACAACCCACAAACCAACCGAAGCCAACAAACCCACCAAACTTTGAGACAGTTTTTTTAAAAGTACTTTTAGGCCATTGAAGTTGGTCTTTTGATGGTACATTACAGAAACAAAATTTGGTGCTTATAAAGACAAATTCCTGCAAGCCATGTGCTAGTAGTTATCACATTACCTGCTATTCAGCAATAGAATGTGTACTACAGGATATCCCTAACAGTCTTTGCTCTGGGCATCAAGGTATCAACTACCTCACATTAGATCCCAGGCTTCAGATTTATTACGCAGTTAGGAGTTTTTGCCGGTATGTCCCTGTATAAAGAGGTGAAACTGTAAGAAATGCAGGCTTTGTGATTTAGCAATTCACTTTTAAAGTACTCATGTATGATGCATTTTCCTCTCTCACTTCACTTGTATTAGTCTTTCCTGATTACCCATGCTACCTCATAGGCTAAAGGGAATGCTGAATAAACAAATGTATCTTCTTCTATCCTCAGGAGTTTTAATTTGCATAAAATAATTAAATGTTAATTGGAAGAAGAAAAAGAACATGCATGAGCATGACTTTTCCAACAGTTACGGCTTTGATTTGGGAGAAGTAGCATCCATCTTTGTGCTGACATACTTAAGATCAAATGCCTCAGTGTTCTTTAGAGCAAGAATTTGAATGTAAATCTCTATCAGCTTATACTCTTAGTCATAAAACTAATTGGTTTTGCTTATTTTCTATCTCTGAATACTCAATATTTATATGATTAGAAGCATAATGAAACATTGTAAACTTTAGTATGTTTGACTTAAGTTTTATTATGGATAAAATATTCAAAAGCAATGAAATTAAAACATTGAGGTGGCTAAATTGAGGCCCATTGTTTATTTTTCAGAAAAAAAGGCAAAAGGCAAATCCTAATATTAACTGTGATTTTTTATTTTTTTTCTTCTGCAGTTACATTCACACAGGAAGACCTCTGGGTAGTGAAGCTTTCAAGGTTTTTAAAACTTCTATTATACATTATTGTCCACCGTACTTAACTTTCTCCATCTATCATTGCAATAAATTTCTGACACATTTTCTTAAATGTGGAACAAAAATATTTCTTAATAGGCACTTGCGGTTAAAAAACAAACCTCCAGATTAGTGCAGAATACTGCAAAATAATCAAATGATATGAAATAGTTTTATTGTAAGAAACTTATTTGCTTCCTGTGTGTGGTCTGCGTCGGAGGAAGAAGCGGCAGAGAAAGATGTTTTTACACTTTTCATTGTCTGATGCTTGCTTCTCACTACTCAGTGTGTTGGCCATTACTTCTCCAACACCAACACAGATCTTGTGGAGACTGTGATTTTTTTACACAACAGTTATCCTTGAAGACTTGAATTCATAATGTATGGCTATGAACTTTGTTGGCATGCCGCCAAAGGGAGACTCAGAAAGTAAATTTGTCATTCCATTGCAAAAACCATGATTCAAGATAATTTATGTTAACTGTTCTGTAAGGAAGCACCTGTTCTTCCTTTCTTCCTTTACTGGAAGTGAACTCTAAGTATAGCTTTAAGTACATTGCTATATATATATAGATCAATACTCTTAATGTATAATTAGGCTTAGTTCCTGCACAGTACCTTTATCTTTGGGGAACAGGTGCCTTAAGAATTACAGCTTTGCACTGCTAGCAGCCAGAATAAGAATTACTTGTCACTTGGTTAAATTCTGGAACCTGAAAAAACAGCAAAGACTGAAGGATATGAGTCAGATTTTTTTTTTAACTTAGAGAAAGTAGGAGAGATATATATGTAGTAATAATTACGAAAGAGGCCTTCCAAATGCGCTGATGATCAGTTAGAAAGTTAGTTTTCCAGCCATGTAGCAGGGTTCTTCATTCTAGTCCATGACACTCTTTAAATGCCTGTTTCCTTCCACACACTGTGTTCATCAGTCATGAGCTGGCATTCTTTTGCCATATGAACGTTTCCAATGACGTTAGAGGTGTTCATCTAAGCCCTTGATTTAATTAGCATATCCTTTGACTTACCTGGGTAATAGATCAAGTTCTTAGTCAGCTTTCTGCCTGCTCTGTCCTTCTATAGACTAAAGTATGTAGAAAATCTACTATGTAAGCACACCTGATATCAGCTATAAAAATAAATAAATAAACAAATAAAATAAAGTCTTTGAGGAAAGTAGTATTTATAAGACAGGATAGTAAATAACTGGCTAATTCATATCTTTAGTCATAAGATATCAAAGTTGCCATTCTAAATCTTAAGAATTTTAAAATAATTTTAAAAGACCTGAAAATCGAAAGGTATCAAGCCCATTTTGCCTACTACAGGCCAGGCCTAACTATAGTGATTAAAACTATAATGAGGAATATTTAATATAGCTGAGTATATACACTACCTATGCAGTTAGCTGGTGAACAAAAATGGATGTAGTATATATAATACACATAAGTAATTACAGTAATGTAGTTAAGCAGCTACTTACCTAACTGATGTATAAAGCCTTCTAATGATGGTGGCAACAGAAATTTCCAGTCTCTTTTATTTTATCCAGTAAAAGGAAAGGTGAGACAGGCTTAGAAGAGAAGAGAAGGTAATAGTTCCATTAAAAAACAACACACAAATACAAATTATCTCCTTGTAATGTAGATCACTGTGTAATTTGCATGTAATTTCATAGCTTTTTTTAAAAAAGTTCTGTTTCTTTCAATTCTTTTTTTTTTTTTCTTTAGGATTATTTCCTTAGGCACCTCACCATTTTCAGGTTTACTGCTTTTCTGAATCTTAATACTTAGTTTTTTCTAGAGTTACCAATTCTTGTCTTCCTAAGTATTAAAAAATTTTATCTATCATAAACACCTTTGACTGTATTGCCTTTTAATGGTTGGTTTAGCCATTTTCTCCTGGCTGGATTTGATTCTGGCTGCAATCAAACCAAGAAATGCATCCACTTTAGTTGGTGTGTTTACTTTTGGGGCAATGAAATGAAAAAAGTACCAGTACATTAATAACTAACAAGCAGTCCATTTCACTATTTCTTTACTAATGATCATCAAGGTAACTAGTATCTTTTATTTTTATCATTTGCTTTATATAATTCTACTTGTTAGTCATAAAATAATTTCTTCACAGTGACATTCGATAATAGAGGATTTCCACACACCCCTTTTAATCTTCTTTTTTCTTTATAAAATAAACTTTAGAGGAACTATATGAATTACTGGTATTATTTCTGTCAAATTAATTTTTACAGTACTGTTACATCTGAAATTTTGATAAAATAGTATTAAAAAGATGTAGAATGCTATTTTCTGTGAGTATTGAGAATTTGTATTGAAAATATGTTTTTTAATGTTTGTGAAGATATATTTTCAATTATGGATATAGTTCAACAGTTTTGCTTCACCCTTAACAATGTATTATTTGCCTTAAGAACTTCAGTGGACTAATCCAATCTTTCAGATGATTTTAGACACAAGTTAGGATTGATTTTTAAAGAGTACAAATATTCATACAGTTCGTACAATTCGTACAATTAGACAACGGTTTTAATTCTATCAGGCAATTATGTACATTACTCAGACTGCTTTTCAGATGTTGTTGAGAAATTACTTGAGAAATAAAAAAGAATATTTGCAGTTCTCTTATCAGATTTTTCTGTTTTCTTTCATTATTCCAAACCAGCAGTTGTGTTTCCATACTCGTTTTCTTTCACATTGTCTATGTTTTGTTGTAGTGATAGCAGGTCAGTATCAATACAAAACTGCTTACTTCAAGCTATGCTTGTGGGTAAACGTGTTTTTGTGCAATGTTCAAGTTTCTAAAATTATTTTTTTAAGAATTTTTATATGGTTTTAGATGCTTGGAACACTTAGTAGGGATGGTATGTGTTTTCCTTCTTTCAGCCTGAATCTGGTTTCTGTGGTATCCTATGTTTCTGTAATAAGTACAGTGTGGGCCACAAACACCCAGAGCTATGTTCAGACATATTTGTGCATTCACAAAAGATTCTAACGTTTAGTACACATCAAGTTAGTTTAGAAAAGATAATATTATTATTATTTAGCCTCATTTTGTTTTAATGTTTAATTGAAAAGCAAGAATTAATTAAACAATTTCTAAGTTTGTTGGTTTCCAGTCACCAGCTTATGATTGCTTCATTCTCTAATCCTCTTTTCACCCTATGGAGTCCCTCAGCAGTTCCTGTTCATTCAAGATACCTGAGGATAAGACCGTCCATGTTCTACCATTTGTACAGTCCACCAAAATTCTATATTGCTAAGGTTATACTGCTTATTGTCTTCAAAATGCTGAAATGAGTGAACTTCATCAAGGAGAAAAATAAAATATTTGCTTGAAACTTATTTCACTGTTGAAATTTCCTGTAATCTGATCAAAGCTAAAGGTGAGTAGAGAAAGCAGAGCTTTTGATTTTCAATGCACTCCAAATGCATATTAGGTACTGGAGTATTCAGAAATGGACTGGGAAGACAGAAAGCAAGGGAAACCAGCGATGAATTGTGGTGGTTTAACCCCAGTTGGCAACTAAGTAGCTATCTGCTCATTTTACCCCCCGGTGAGATGTGGAGAGAATTGGAAGAAGGTAAAAACTGTGGTTTAAGAGCTGTTTAGTAACTGTAATAGAGGAAATTAAGTAAAACATAATACCAGTGCTACTGCTTATAATAATCATAATGAAAAGGGAGATAACAGAGAAACAGAAACAAAACTCAGGGTAAAATCCAAGTGATGCATAGAATCATAGAATCATAGAATAGTTAGGGCTGGAAAGGACCTCAAGATCATCTAGTTCCAACCCCCCTGCCATGGACAGGAACACCCCTCACTAAACCATCCCACACAAGGCTTCATCCAACCTGGCCTTGAGCACCGCCAGGGATGGAGCACTCACAACCTCCCTGGGCAACCCATTCCAGTGTCTCACCACCCTAACA
This sequence comes from Lathamus discolor, assembly GCF_037157495.1. NCBI lineage: Eukaryota > Metazoa > Chordata > Aves > Psittaciformes > Psittacidae > Lathamus > Lathamus discolor. The sequence continues at coordinate 66,044,648 of NC_088909.1, forward strand.
GGAAAGAATTTCCTCCTTAGATCCAATCTAAACTTCCCCTGTTTATGTTTTAACCCATTACCCCTTGTCCTGTCACTACAGTCCCTGACAAAGAGACCCTCCCCAGCATCCCTATAGGCCCCCTTCAGATACTGGAAGGCTGCTATGAGGTCCCCACGCAGCCTTCTCTTCTCCAGGCTGAACAGCCCCAACTTCCTCAGCCTGTCTTCATACGGGAAGTGCTCCAGTCCCCTGATCATCGTCGTGGCCCTCCTCTGGACTTGTTCCAGCAGTTCCATGTCCTTTTTATGTTATATGATATGATTTATCACCACCTGCTGAAAGATATGCAGAGTCCCTGAGCAGCTATTGCATGCACTGCCCAGAGCCACTTCTCCCCATTTCATAGAATAGAGCATGACCTCGTGTGGCATGGAATATCCCTTTGGCCAGGTTGGGTCAGCTGTTCTGGCTGTGTCTCCTACCAACTTCTCCTACTCCTCCAACCTTCTTACTAACAGGGCACGTGAATCTCCAAGCTCATTAATATAGCAACAGCTAAAAACATCAGTGTGTTAGCAGCAATATTCTCATACTAAATCCAAAATACAGCAGTGTACTAGCTACTAGGAAGAAAATTAATTTTATCCCAGCCAAAATGAGGTCATGAGTGTAGCAGCAGGGTGAATTAATTTTTTTGCAAACTATATATTCAAAGTAGGCAAACAGTTTTATCTAAACAGAATAAAATTTCTTGTGAACATGATAGCTGCAATCCACTTTAACCCTCATACTTTCATTTGCCAAAGTGCTTTGGCTGTTGAAGAGTAACTCCTGCCTAATATTGGTATTATTAATACTGTTTACTTTAATCTTTTATTTTTTTCAGTGTCACTTTTGAGGAGCTTTCGTCTTTAAATAATCAAGAAATTTACCTAGAAAATGTCAATATTTTTCCATCTACTTTTAAGCCAGTCTTCATCCCATTCACTGAAAAGCTATACAGAGTTGCTTTTGGCAAAACAAGGAAGGGGCAAGAAGAAACACTGAAAATATGGAAAAATCAGCTTAAGTAGTATTGTTGTTTACCCTCAGTCCAGAAGGATCTGAAAGCCAACAGATGGCAAGAAAGGCAGGTAAAAGCATGGCTTAAGTGTAGACAAAATTTCAGACTTGGACATTTTTGACAAGCAGGTCTCAGGATTTTTGAGCATGAAAACAGCCTTTTTACCTGTGTTTCCACTCTATACACGTATATTTCAGTGATTTTCCTTTCTAAGCAAAGAAGAAAATAGCTGATTTTTGCAAACAATATTTCTCCTTTAAGGTGAACAAACCTATGATGCTCTAAATACAAGACAACTACAGCATCCACAGTACTACTTTTATACTTTATTTTCTTAAGTATTGAAGCTTCATACTAGATGATGCAGAACCTTCTAGTATGTCTATTATTTCTTCTATTTTCTGGCTTTTATTTTAGACTTTTCCACTTTCCTGGGCTACAGAAAATTGACTAAGGAGAATCAGAGCCAGAGTCTGGAACACAGTGCAGGATCCACACTCATGGTGTCAGAGCCAGTGTTCTGCTTTCAGAAGAATGTAATCTTTGACACTAATTTCTGCTGAAATGCAGCAAAAAGAATTGATAAGGCAAACGTTTTCTACTATAGCTAAACATTAAGAAAGTTTCTTTGGACTTTACTATTATCCAGGTGTAACATCCAAATCTTTGGTGATATTTTCCATTAAAAAAAAAAAAAAAAAAAACCAAACAAACCCGAGCCATAAAAACACGCCAGCTTTTTCTTTGCATATTTTTTTTGGTTTGTCTCTTTTTGTGTGGGTTTGGTTGGTTTTTTGGTTTGGTTTGGTTTCATTTTTTGTTTGCTTTTTTCTGTTGTTGTTGTTTTGGTTTTTGGGTTTGGGTTTGTGTGTGTGTGTGTTTTTCAGATTTCAGTCAGGTATCATTGCTGGACATTTACTGGATGCTAGTTAAATAATTTGGTTCCCAGTAAACAGAAAAACTATGTCACACTTAGGGAAGGAATATTTTCCTGCTGATAGCAGGCACTTTGGTTTTGGCACATTCCTAATAATAAGATTCCTGCTGTCATATGAGTTCCTACTTGAAAAATGTGTCCATAACAAGAACAAACAAAACATCTCTCACAAATGACACCTTAAGAGTCAGCACATACTTAAAAGGAGAACTACCAATGGATCAGAGCTGTCATAGGCTAAATTCCACCTTATCATAGCACAAGGAAGCTTGTACTGACTTTTCTTATGTCTTTTGTTTAATGTTATCTATTTATTCTAAACATTTTTTTCTCTAGGGGAATTTAAACTACTTTTAGATCTCCAAGGTTTGGTATTTGAAACAAAATAGCATTCAAATTTATCTTTTGGTGAAGAATAGCAGCCACTGAGCCAAAAAAAAAAAAAAAAAAAAAAAGGAAAGATTGTAGCAGGACCAAATATACTGGAACAGTGCATTTTATATTAGTTGTTTACACCACCATGCTGTTGGAAAGGCCAGGTTTCAAAGATGTATGGGCTTCCCAATGTGGATTTAGTAACTGAAATATGTTATTAGATCTTTTTGTATTTACCTAGGCGCTTCATGTTGCTTTATTTTTTCTTTTTTTTTTTTCCTTAAAGCATATGTAGTACAGTAAAATCAGTTTATTCTTAGCAAAACCATTTGAACATCCAAAAAAATATTCTCCTCGCTTTTCATCAGAATGCTTCGTATATCAACCTTTCTACTACTGGATGGAAAACTTCAACAATAGAAGTCATTACAATCATTTTAAAGAAAATAAATAAATGTTTGCAAACCATATAAAACTATGCAAAACTGCAACTTATATGGATGTCCTCCTTAAGAAACAGGAAGAAACATGTTTTTGGAATATAGCCTTTTGGTTTCTTTTTAAACAGATCCAGTTCTCTACACCAGCAAAGGTGGCTTACAGCAGAGTTGCACTATTATTTTTTTTTTTTACATATTTTCTTCCACCACCATATTTGTCAAAGAATAGTGTATTTAGGATGATTTTCCATTCAGTTCCCCCATTTGGGATTAAAAGAAGGGTTTTTTTTCTCTTTGCTTAGTACTATTTTAACAGCTAGGATTTGTGCTCTTTCAGACAGCAAGATGATAATGTCCTGCACAAAGAGGCAGTGCTCCTTACCGACTGTGTGAGCAGTGGTGTGAAACACCATTCTTCTAAGGTTCCAGAGGTGCAAAAGGAAATTTGAAGGATTGTTTGAGTCTTGTGTAGAAAGTGTCAGTGAATTCACCCCAGTGTGCCTTGCCACTCAAAGCTTTACACATAACTTTTTTTAACATTGCTACAACTTAAATCTTTCTGGATTAACTACCTAAAAACTGATTATATGTGTTGTAACTGAATTTCCCATGAACTAAACATCATGAGGCACTGAATTTGTAAAAAATTACTAGCCATAGGTTCAGCAGCTAATAAAACTTACGATTTTTTGGTATTCCAAAGACTGAAATATTCAGCCTCTTCTTAGTCCACTAAAATTCTTATAAAAGTTTTGAGGAAAAATAAATAGAAATGTCCTACTAATCAAAGGTGACAGAAAACATATATTCACAGAAATAAACATATTTATTTATTCCTAAATTATTATGTAAGATATAATTTATTTACTGATCTCCTATACACACATTGCTACAATAAGTTTACCAAATAAGTAACTGCATTTGTGTTTGAGAGCTACAGTTTTTAAATGGGTGTCTTGAAGAATATCAAGGCTTGTGAAAATGCAAAAATATTTTCAAATTATGGAAAAAAAAAGAATCTTTTAGAGATATCAGAACTAGTTCCAAGTTGCCTGGAAATTTCCTTGGACCACGACCTCTCATGGAAGGTGATAATATGTTATGACTTGTTTATATCTCCCAGCTTTGGAACTTTAAAAGGACAAGGAATTTTGTTAATCTTGAAAGAAAATCTATCAGTAGCAACTCAAATGGAAATTTTTTTTTTTTTTTTTTTTCTTTCTAGGTAGATATTATAGAGCAGAGAGATTCCAGGAGAAACAGACAAAGAAAGCAAGAGTATATGTTATCATTTATTTCACAGCTAAAAGAAATACCATTTTAAATACCTGAATAAGGCTTTAAGCATCAGTGAGACTTTTTCTTGCCAGCAGTTTTTAACAGAAGTCACGGGTGAGAACAGACAACAGTAAATTTGATTAATGGATCAGCTGTGTGCAATTGGAGCTGGGGCTGATGGAGCTTAAGATGTGAGGGTCATGTCAAACTTTTTGGCACAGAAGAGATTAAGGCTGATACTATTTATGACCTTTTTATTTGTTAGACAAGAGTAATATGAAAGGTTTATAGTGGTTGTCAAAACCTTAGCATGCACTTAATTTGCTACTTTAAATATATAAAACTCAGAAAGTAATGTTAGAGACCTGCAATCTGATTTTTTAAAATTAGTTTTCTTTGCTTTATTTCTTCAGGAGAATAATGGTGTGTGAGAGATGACTGGTCATACATTGCCCTTGACCACAAGTAAAATGCCTGGGATGCCAATGGGAGCTGGCTGCATGGGCTGAAAGCTGTTTATAGCCCCAGGACATCAGTATTTATGAGGTCTCTCAAGTGAGACAAATGGAAAAATAAACCACTCCATTCTGAAAATTGCTTTTCTTTTTAGATGAGAAGAAAGTCAGTTTCTAGTCTAAAAAAAGAGCCTCCTTTCTGACGAGTAACATGTTAATCCTGCACTCTGAAGATTATCGGCATATAGATTCATCACAGTTTCACTAGATGTATCATACTGAAATTACAGTCATGCAGAAATGAGGAAAAGTAAGGACATTTTTTAATAATAAAGCATTAAACAAAAGAATATGCTAGCTCACACTTAACTAAGAAGTTCTCCAATATTGATAGAAAGTTTATCATTCTAGAAAGTAACTTACCGATTATCTGATGCTATTAGAAAGGCTTGTTTTATGAACTCAGCATCAAATTCAGTTTCACACTGAAGCAAATTTAAAGCTTTGATTTACTGGATTTAATCAGAACTTATCTGAGTATTTTCAAGGACACTATTAGATGTTCCTTCTCAGTTATATTGCTCTATTTTTTACCATAGAGATAGAAGATTATTTCAGGTTACTTTGGAAGATCTGAAACAACTTTTTGTTGTGCTTTCCTTCACTTTGTTTTTACAGAGATTTTTAGATCTTCATTTTCTTCTTCTAACATTTTTGACTCCACTAAAAACTACCAAACAAAGGCAATATAAGTTTAGTCAAATTTGACCTATGAATGTTTCTACTTACATATCACATTCTTAGTTTCTGTCTCTCATTGTACACAGAGGTAAATAAGTTTGCTGGATAATATTGCAGCATGGTGCTTCAGAGCGATGTTTTCACACTATTAAAAGAATAGAGAATGACAGCTTACCTTGTGACTGCTCAGCCTGTCAGAATTTTACAACAGGGAAGATCTCTACAAACATGATGCCTAAAAAACTCTTTTTTTCTTTTTACATAGATATCTGATGCCTACAAAATCATATAAAAGGAAAGGTTATGTAGTAGCAGCACTGTTCTCTTCAGGATCACAGAGAGAAGAGCAGATCCTCTTCCACAGAGCAAAAGGGCAATTTACATACAATTTTAATTTACTTGACTCAAGATTCTTCTGTGCCCCCACAGGCTTTTCCTCTCTAAGAAGAACTTCGTACACTGAGAAAGTACAGAAATTCCTAAATTTAAATTCTCCAACTTCTGAAATTTGATTTAATCCTATATAGTCAGTATAAATACACTTGTCAATTCAATCTGTTGCAGATCTGGCCAGCAACCTATCTTAGGCTAGGTCACTTTATAAGTGGTTTAAGTAGGATGTTTTTAGGGTGAGGGTAATTTTCAAATAATGTAACCTCTAGCTTTGTTATTAAAAAATTTTTGCAACCCATAAATTCTATATTCAATTTTTTATGATGTATCTTTAAATAAGAGAAGATGATTCAATGATTCACATTTTAAAAAACATAAAAAGAACTCATAGTATTCTTATTGGAAGCAGTTTGGTATTTCATTTGGTTTTAATAATTATCTTTTTTCCACTCTTCTGAACAATATCCCTTTGATAACCACCCCTGAAAAGAAAAATGTTTTACTTCACACCTCAAAGTCGACCTCGCAAAAGCCATAGGTACGACTATATATCTTCACATTTTTCTGCGAGAAACTTGGAAGTACTATTGTGGCAGCTGGGACAAAAAGCTGTGTCTCTGGGGTAGTGTGTATTCCCTTCTGCAAAACTCCCACCTTGCAATAGGAGCTAGTTGCCCCTCACCAGGTGATTGTACTCAGAAAATGTTTATGTATTTAGTAGTGCAAGTCCTCTGGTATAGATCTTGATAGATAGGGGTAGGTGGTGGAATGCAGAGGGAAATAGGGAATTTCTGGAAGCAGGTGTTACATTTCTTATTCTGTGCTGTAAAACCCCAATTATTATCATTCTTCCTATTGCTATTTGTGAATATATTCTGATTTACTATGTCATAAGTTTGAAATGGCATCCATAGCAATTGTTTTCATAGCATGGTGGGAGGACATATAAGAGAGGGTAAACACCTGAGTGTGCAGTATTATTGTGGTTGTGGCTGCGCTGGTTGCACGATTAGGTCCCGCCAATTATGTTTCACTATAATTAGATGCTCAAATGGCCTACTCAGAAACAGATGAATAAATTGAGAGTTTATTGGTGAGAATTTAGGGACCAGCTAATATAAATGACACTGATGTAGGTGTTTACTGTAGGCCAACTGATCATGAGGAGGAAGTTGATGAGGCTTTCTATGGGCAGCTGGAAATAACCTCATGGTCACAAGGCCCTCATTCTCCCTGGGGACTTCAGTCACCCTAATATCTGGTATACACAGCGCAGGAAGTTCCTGCAGATCACTGAAGATAACCTTTTGATGCAAGTGGTGGAAAGGCCAATGGGGAAAGATGTGTTACTGGACTTTGTGCTAGTAAACTAGAAGGGACTGGCTGAAGACATAAAGGTTGTGGGCAGCCTTGGCTGTAGTGATCCAGAGATGGTGGAACTCAAGAGCCTGCGTGGGGGAAGCAAAACAATAAGCAGGACTAGAATCTCAAACTTCTGTAAAGCTAACTTCGGCTTCTTCAAAGACCTACTTAGAAGAATCCCATAGGATAGGGCTCTAGAATGTAAGGGAAGGAGTCCGGGAAAACTGGTCAGTACTTAAGCACCACTTCCTCCAAGCTCAAGAGCACAGTATCCACATGATGAAGAAATCAGACAAAGGGGCAGGAGACTGTGAGAGACTGAACTGAGATCAGATTCCCCCTTCCACTGTCTCAGAAGCTGAGGTCCAGATGGGTATGAGGAGCTGAGATGGCACTCCGCCATCCATTGTCTGAGAGATGGGTAGGAAGAGCTGACACATTGTCTGAGAGACAGGTGGGAGAAGCTGAGATAAGACTTCTCCATTAACTCAAGGATTGGTGTGAGGAATTGCTGTCAATTATCTCAAGGATTGCTGACAGACATGGGCAGTCGAAAAGCTGGCTGCAACAACAGCAAAACTGGATGCATGTGATCCACCAGGAATGTGCAGTAGGTGACATTAAGAACAGAGGTACTCCCCCCAACACATAATAAAAGAGAAAAAAGAAAATTGCTGGTTTGAGCACCCAGCTTTGATGACAACTATGGACACCTGGGGGACATCATCACCAAAGACGGCAATGACTACAGACCCTTGGGACACCCCTGGATCCACGACAGTGACTATCTCTGAATTCTAGCTTAATTTCTGTGTTTTTTTCTGATCTATACTATCAATATATTTTTTATAATAACCACCTTTTTATCTTTTTATAATAAACAAACTGATCAATTATGGTACTTGACGTTGCTTGCATCCTAATTTCTCTCTGGAGACCTCGAACAAAGTATTTCCGTATTTATGGTCAGTGTCCTCCCACCCATCTCTCAGAAAATGGACAGTGGTCTCTCTCACAGAGACCTACATGGATGATCAGGGAGCTCCTAGTAAATCTCAAATGCAAGGAAGAAAATTATGGGATGTGAAAAAAGGGACAAAACAAGTGTCATGTAGATTGGTGAATATAAACTTCTTAGGGTTGTGTTAGAAAAATATCATGTTTAAAAGTCATTCAGCTTATTTCTTATTTTGTAATTATCCTACATGTCTTGATAGCTCAAGAAAAATTTGGAGTGGTTTTGATGTTCTGAGGTAGACTACCAAAGTTACACTGCTAGACTATATAAGACTCCATTGCTTTTATGTATGACCTTTTTTCACAGAAGGCATACATATTTGTCAAGTTCCTGATAATATTCAAAATACCATTATTTTTTAATGAATAATAAGATTTCACTCAAATTTCTGTAGCGGAAAATGTAACCGAAAGCACCACTAAGAAATCTTTCCAAAGATCAATATGAGTACTGTTTTCACCTTTGATTCACACATTATTTGAGAAAATGCTTTTATATACAGTTGACTTATTTGGATCAAGCAGTTAATTAGTGGATAAGTTTGAATATTTTTCATGCAAAGCCTGGTAGTGACATTTTAAAAATCCATCACTTTGGGCTCATTTTCTTTTCAGAGAGAAGCCTTAGTTCTTGGGTAACTCAGTCAATAAATATTTTTCTCACCTTTGTTTAATCCTCTACTCTAAATGCATTAGCACTTTGTTTTGGAAGTCTTGATAAAGATTGCTAAAGGTTAAAGCTATAAATTCCTCCAAGATAGTTATTTCTAATACAATACTTTATGTACCAAAACCTTTAAAACATGTTTCATAAAATACAGTTTATGTTAAAAAATTACTGTTAAATTGGTAAGAAATTGTTTTTGCAAAGACTGATTTTGTATAAGCCTTATATGCTGACACATACAATTTTATTTCAATATATTTCACAGCAAGAAAATTATTCATCAGAAATGTGATACTGTCATTTTTACTATGAACTTTATGAAACAGAAATTATATTTTAATTTTGTATTTTAAAAGATTATTTGGAATAGAAACTAGTAGAAAACTTCCTTAGAAGAAATCTGTCCTCTACAATAGAAACCCATATATTACTATCTATCTATAGTGCTACATCTATAAGCTGCTATAAGCAGTAACTTAGTTGTAACTAACCATCAGATCTTAGGAATATATATATTGTATTATACAGGGATTGATTATTTACAAGGAATGTTACCACCAGAAACATATGTGGAAATCATGCCCAGCAGAAAATTCCACTGTTGGGAAGGAAATAGTAAATTATGAAAATGAGTATTCCCTGTCTCAACCTGTGTCTTTGTACTTTTGTATAGATTACTCTTCTTTAAAATATTTTATATGTATGCAGTTCAGCCTTAACTGCTTAAAAGTTTCAGAAACTAATCCAAAAGGAGGAGTCCAGAGTTGTCATACTACTCAAGCTATTCAAGATAGGGATTTGAGTTAAATCTTTGATCTAAATTCTACCATGAGCTTTAAGTAATTTCCATAACTTAAACATTGATAATAAGATAAACAAAAAAATTTCCTTTAGAAATCTTGAATGGCTTAAAAAAAGAATTTGTGTACTTCGTGCACCTAAGAGTAACCACATAATCTACACGCAGTATAAGTAAATGACTCTAGATGTGTCAAGATGTGTAGGTAAGTGTAGATGACTCACCCAGTGTGACTCAGCAGGGTGCCCTGGCAGCCAAGAAGGTAAAATGCATGTTGGGGTAGTAAAACCAGCTGGTCAAAAGAGATGAATATCCCTCTGTATTTGGCAGTGGTCTCACCTTACCTAGAGTATTATGTACAGTTCTGCAATTTAGGGGTATGAAGGTCCTTGAATGCATCCAGAGAAGGGTGGTAAAGCTCACGAAGGGGCTGGAAGTCGTGTCCTATGAGATGCAACTGACACTGGGCTTGTCTAGTTTGGAGAAAAGAACACTGAAGAGGGAAGTGAAGAGGAAGGTGCTGATTTTATCTCTGGTAACCTGCAACAGAACGTGTGGAAATGGTTTGAGACTGAGGCAAGGGGTGTTCAGACTTGACATTAAGAAACATTTCTTTACTGAGAGGGTGGTCAAAGGCTGAAACAGGCTTCCTTGAGAGGTGGTCAATGCCCCATGCCTGTCAGTGCCTTAAAAAGAGATATTTGAACAAAACCCTTAATAGCATTCTTTAATTTTTGGTCAGTGAAGAACTGGTCAAGGAGTTGGACTAGATGATCACTGCAGGTCCCATCCAGCTGAACTATTCTATTCTACACATATTCATTTTTATCAGATTATCATCTTATCAGCATTAAACCACCAATAATGGAATCTGAGAATTGCTATGATTATGTAAAACAAATACACAACTGTCACTGAGAATTATAATAAGAAATAAATATACACAAACAGAAAACAGAGGTAATTAGCCTAGCCCAAGTTCAAAGCTGTGAAGTTCAAAATTCAGCAAATACATAAGTATTACAACATATGATGTATGCTGGTTAACACAGTAACTTTAACTTTACCTATTCTAGCTTGTTCTAGACTCAATTTTATATCTTACTTCTAATGTTACTGTTGTTTATTTCTTCCTATACAATCCATTTTTATTTCTACTTACTTCATGTTCCTCTCCCAGCTAATATCTCACCAACTGCTTCCTGCTGTCAGTGATCATTCTTACAATTCTTCCTCCCTCATCTTCTCTTCCAAATTTTCTCTAGCTCAGAAATTAAATTCCTTAAGAAAAGGTTTAATCTTCTAGTGTTACTAGTTTTTATTTTCCTTTGTACTTCTCACCACCATCATTCCCAAAGTTGTCTTAATTTTGTTTACAAATGTATAACCAAATAATCTCTCTCATAAGCACAAAATGCTGGTTAGCACATTAAAAAACTGAAAATGAGATGAGATGAAATAAGCCAGTATGTGAACTACCAACTCCTTCAGCGAAAATATTGTATGAATTCTAGTTCTACCATCATGGTCTAAGGCATCCTCAGAATCTCTTGTATGTAATCAAATTAGGTTTTTTTCACTGTCTTCAATTTCTGGATTTTTCATCAGACTGAGAGATGCTGGTTAGGTCAGTTTAAGTGTCAATGATAACTAGATTCACAATAAGATGACACTTGGAGGAGAACTGACATACTTGTGTTCTATGATAATGCATTGACCCTTGCCAGGTGACTAAAATGAATACTGCCATATAGGCTGGCACAATTATACTTTTAAAAATATACCTAAAAAATGTAAGAGCACATCTGAAAAAAAGCGGAAATTCTGAGGTAAAGGCTATTCACATTCTCAGTCTTCTACGGTATGATGCTATTATTGAAAGAGCTAAAGAAAACAGTTTGCTTGCTTGGAGACAGCCTAGCAAGAAGGGGAGAGTGCAAATAATAAAGACTAATTAAAAGGCAGAAGTCTCAGACACAGAATGAATGACAGCTGGAGGAACAACTGCATAGAAAAAAAACATGTGTGTTCTCTAAAACAGCACTAAACTACACAGAGCTGTAAAGTCACTTTAGTCAAAGGCACAGCAAAACATCCAACAGCCTGCATGGTAAGTTCAAGCAAGTCAGACCTCTCACAGAGCAAAAGGACAGAAATCATAGTGTGTCAAAAATAAATTGGCAAGTTGGGTCAAGGGACTAAAAAGACAAGTATTAATGGAGGAAATAAGTGAACACCATTGTGCAAGGGTTTTAAAATATGCAACTGAATAAGTGAATTTTCAGTATATGATGACAGGCAAAGAAAGATTTTTTAGCCTGAAAACACAGTTTATGAGTTAAGGGCAAAAAGAACACTGTACATTGTCTGTACCAAAGAGACAAATTTATTCACCTGCTAACATAGTTTACAGACCCATATTTATAAATGTAAATCTGTATTCATATGTTTAGACAACTACATATTAGTGTATCCAACTAAAGTGAAAGAGAACAAAATATACAACAGAAATCAAATAGCATTCGCACAGTCACAGGAGAAAAATTCAGCTCTACATGGAATGGGGAATACCATAAACAGTCTGGATTCTGTATTTCCCTTTCAGTATTCTGTAAAAATACATTTTCTTTAGAAAGCTTAAAACAGACTTACTATCTTTATCACTATAACCAGAAAACACTTCCGTTAAAAAATTTCAGTAGCTAATCTGTAACCAGACTTGGTGTTAGAAAAACTGAGAGTTTTATGTCAGATCCAACCAAGCTAGGGTCGTGCAGTTCCATGTGCCTAAGTCCAGCCAAAGGGAAAGATGAAGATAAGTTCCCAGAGGGCATATACACACAAAGCACATATATGTACTACATGTATACACGTATACACAGCTAGCGACATGAATCACAGACAGCCACATGGATCACATACACAAACTCAGAGCATTTGCATGAACATAAACAGCAACAGCTTCATCCTCCTTCTATTTCTAGCTGAGCAAGATGAGCGTTCATGACTAACAATGTCTTTACACACATGTATGTATGAGTTGAGTCCTTTGACAGCCTGTTTCAGACCCACAGCTTCTCCTGGATCTTCGTCTTCCCAGTTGCTCCAACCAGCACATACAGTACTCAACTACAACCACACACACACAGAGCTGACAAGGACTCCCCTGTCCTTCATGCTTGGACACTGGGGCTGAGGCTGTCCTTGGACAGCCATGGAAGTGCCCTGGAAAACTCATCCTTTCCCATCTGCAGCTGTTTTCTTCTGCTCTTCAGGGTTACTCTCTGGTGGGCTAATGAAAACTACAACGAGCATAGGAATAGCTGGACCAGGGTATTCTGGGGGCTCCTTTAGTGTTCCTTTTAATATTCATCTTCTAGTAGAGATCATTATGATAACATTTTATCAGTATTGTTTGAAGTGTTGAGATCATAACTGGAAAAGATTAGCACTTCATTCGTATTGGCCTAATGTTATGTGTAACTGCAATTCTTGCATGCAGAAGGTTCAATAGCCAGTAGAAATTAATCAGTTGTCCTGGGTTCAGCAGTAGCAGTTATTTTTCTCCCTCTTAGTAGCTGGTGCAACACTGTGTTTTTGATTTTTGGCCTGGGAACAGTGCTGATAACGCCGATGTTTTCAGTTGCTGCTCAAATGTTTGGTCTGGCCAAGGACTTGCTGAGCCTCATGCTCTGCCAGGGAGGAGGGAAAGCCGGGAGGAAGCAGGGACAGGACACCTGACCCAAGCTAGCCAAACAGGTATTCCATACCACAGCACATCATGCCCAGGATGTAACTGAGAGTTACCCGGAAGGGTTAGGGACTGTGTTGAGGTGTTATATTCTTTCCTCTTGTTATTTCCTTCATCATTGTTATTATTGGTGGTAGCAGTAGTGATTTGTGTTATACTTTAGTTACTAAACTGTTCTTATCTCAACCCATGGGAGTTGCATTCTTTTCAATTCTCCTCTCTGTCTCTCCCAGAGCAGAGGGAGGGGAAGGGGGGGGTGGGTGGTGAAGTGAGTGAACAAGCTTTGTGGTTGGGTTTAAACCACGACATCAGTATAAAATGTAATTCAATTTACATGGCAATTGGTTGTGCACACACACACAGAATGAAACAGCCCTTTGTGTCCAAGAGAAATGCAAAATGTCACTTTGTGGCAGCCAGATTTTTTGAAGACTCATATTTTAAGCCACCTTTCCTGATCATGTCTATTTTAAAAATGGTGAGAGTGCTACATTGGAACATCCTGGTACGGGTGTTGAGCCTTGTGACAGAATGCAAAATAAGAGAGAAATGTCTAAATTTCTTTTCCCATATACCATAGAAGAATAGTAATTTTTCCACTGCCTAGAATGCTCCAGGTCTCGCTTCTTCCCATTCTTGCAACAATTGAAAATTGTCATGAAAGACAGTAGATTATAAGTCTCATCTTTGGAGTTGCTTTCAAAGAAGGCGATATGTAAAGGGAAAAAAAATCTTTTAAAGAAAAAGCTTCTGGTTCATATAGAATCAGTTACATTACATACTGTGAAGCAAAACGGTTTTCTTAGAATCATAGAATAGATAAGGTTGGAAAAGACCTTAAGATCATCTAGTTCCAACCCTGCTGTCATGAGCAGGGACAGCTCACACTAAACCATGTCACCCAAGACTCCGTTCATCCTGACCTTGAACACCGTCAGAGATGGAGCATTCACAACTTCCTTGGGCAACCCATTCCAGTGCTTCCCCACTCTCACAATATTTTTTTTTTTCTGATATGTAACCTGAACTTCCTTTGTTTAAGTTTTGACCCATTACCCCTTGTCCTATCACTACAGTCCCTGATAAAGAGTCCCTTTCCAGAATCCTTGTAGGCCCCCTTCAGATACTGGAAGGCTTCAGATACTGGAAGGCTACAGTAATAAAAACATGCAGCCTTCTCTTCTCCAGGCTGAACAGCCCCAATTTTCTCAGCCTGTCTTCATACAGAGGTGCTCCAGCCCCCTTATCATCCTTGTGGGACTCACTCAAACAGTTCCATGTCCATCTTATGTTGAGGACACCAGAACTGTCCACACTACTTCAAATGGGGTCTCATGAGAGCAAAGTAGAGGGGCAGGATCACCTCCTGTGACCTGCTGGTCACGCTCCTTTTGATGCAGCCCAGTATAAGACTGGCTTTCTGGGCTGCGAGCGCACACTGAAGCTGGCTCATGTTCAGTTTCTCATTGACCAACACCCCCAAGTCCTTCTCCCCAGGGCTGTTTTGAATCTCTCCTCCACCCAACTTGTAGCTGTGCCTGGGATTGCCGCCACCCGAGTGTGTTAATGTATACCTGCGCATACAGTGGACTAGAAAGAGAAAATTTGCATTGCATTGCCTCCAAAGTGTATAATGCCCAGGACAGCTTTTAAAAACACAAGAAAAAGGCAGAAACTGTTGGAAAGAAACAAAGAATCTCTCTGGACCCTATAAAAACATATGTAGCAGTAGCAGAAAGACTTATTGAAATAGTTTTGTATAAATATTTTATGTTTAAAATGGTTCCAGTTCTTAATTATGCACCTATCAGTATTAGCTAAGCTTCATAAAGTAGTAAATAGCCATTTGTTCTAGCTGAGAAAATAGTCTAGTATTTTTCAATTTAGTATGCTTGGTCCTGAGCTAGTATCTATGTAGCAACTTCACAGTAATGGCCTGCTTGAACAGAATTTCAGGACACAATCCCATTGAAACCAAAAGGATCAGCTATTAACCCTTTCTTTGCCAGTACTTTTTTTTTTGTGCAGTTTATCAATAACTTGATCACTAATAAACCAACCCCAAAAGAAATCTTCATGTAAGGAAAGATGAGGACGAGTCAAATTATTACATTTTTTTTCTATTCTATTATAGAGATTAGAATTCTATTTTAAATCCAAAATCAAAGTTTAGATTCTAATTTCTACTAGTGACAGATGTTTTCCTTTACTTTGAATCATACATGCATGTGATTCTGGGCTGGCTAATTTTCAAGTTATACAATTTACTAATCTTATTTTAAGTGAATAATAAATTTTGTGAAATTACATTATTCTAAGGGAATCAAAGTACACGACCCACCTGTTTGTTCAGAACATAAATGTAGATTAACCATTTTTCCAAATGTTTCACACTTTTTAATGTGAAAAATTAGAAAGAAACAGTGTCTCAGCTTTTGAAGGGATTTTGAAGAGATGGTGGTCAGCCTGAGTTAAAACCACTACAAGCATTTTTGAGAATTCATCCTGAACAGAGCTGGAGAATTCTAAAGCCATAAATTTTATACTGATGCTTATTTAATTAAATTCCACATTCATTAATCATCAATTCATTTAACTGAACATTGTTTATTTAGAAGTCATGTGGGGCCAATTCTCCTCTAGGTTACATTACTTTAGATCTGGGTAATATCATTCGAGTTAATGTTATTAATCACATTAATGATTTTTTTTATATATATATAAGTCCTTCAAGAATTGGTGACTTTACATACTTTTTAAAACACACATATATATATATAAGTATAAAATAAATATAAATATATATATATATTTCAAAGGTTCTCTTCTAATATGATCTTGATGCAGGGAAAGTTATGGAGCAGATCATTTTGAGTGCCATCACATGGCCCATGGGAGGACAACTAGGTGATCTGGTTAGCACAGGTGTATGAAAGACAGGTCCTGCTCGGTAACCTGATCTCTATGACAAGGTGACCTGCTTGGTGGATAAGGCTGTGTGTGTTATCCACCTAGACTTTAGTAAAGCTTGTGGCACTATTTCCCACTGAATTCTCCTGGAGAAACTGGCCAGTCATGGCTTGGATGGGTGGACACTTCAGTGGGTAAAAGCTGGCTGGATGGTTGGAACCAAAGAGTGGTGATGAATGAGGTGATATCCAGTTGGTGGCAGATAACAGGTGGTGGTGTTCCTCAGGGTTCAGCACTGCGGCCACTTTTGCTCAATATCTTTATTAGTGATGTGGATGATGGGTCCTCTCAGTAAGTTGTAGATGATACAAAATTGTGCAGGTTTGTTAACCTGCTTGAGGGTAGGAAAGGTCTACAGAGGGACCTGGACAGGCTGGATAAACGGGCCAAGGCCAGTTGTGTGAGATTCAACAAGGTAAAGTGCTGGGTCCTGCACCTGAGTCACAAAAACCCTATGTAAAGCTACAGGTTTCGGGACAAGAGGCTGGAAAGCTGCCTCATAGAAAAAGAAGCTGGGGGTGCTGATCAACAGCCAGCTGAATATGAGACAGTAATGTGTGCAGGTGTCCAAGAAGACCAGCAGCATCCTGGCTTGTATCAGAAACAGTGTGGCCAGCAGGGCCAGGGAAGTGATTATCCCCATGTACCCAGCACTGGTGAAGGCGCATTTCAAATACTGTGTTCAGTTCTGGGCCCTCACTAGAAGAAAGATATTGAGGTGCTAGAGCATGTCAAAAGAAAAGCAACAAATTGGTGAAGGCTCTAGAGCATAAGTCCTGTGAGGAGAGGATAAGGGAACTGGAGTTGTTTAGCCTCTAGAAAAGGAAGCTTTGGAGAGAACTTATCTCTCTCTACAACTACCTGGAAGCGGGCTGTAGTGAGGTGGGTGTTCGTCCCTTCTCCCAAGTTAACAAGTAATAGGATGAGAGGTAATGGCCTCAAGTTGCACCAGGGGAGGTTTATATTGGGCATTAGGAAAAAATTCTCCACCAAAACGGTAGTCTAGCACTGTAACAGGCTGTCCAGGGAAGTGGTTGTGTCACCATCCTTCGAGTTATTTAAAAGACCTGTAAATGTGACACTTTGGGACATGGTTCAGTGGTAAACTTGGTAGTGCTAGGTTAATGGTCGGATTCAGTGATCTTAAAGACCTTTTCCTACATAAGTGATTCTAAGAATATAAATAGCAGTAATAAAAACAATTAATAAGCTTTTACAAGTGAAAGTTTAAAATAATAAATCTAGAAATATTTTAATGTTTAGACATAATAGATGTTCAAGAAATGGAAAACAAATCCTCTCCCTACTTAAACTCAGATTAAGGTTATACAGGCAGACAACACTAAAGATTTTTTGTTCAATTCAAAAGGACATAGTAAACAAACAAACAAACAAATGAAACCACAGTACAAAACAGTAGATTTAATATGCATCTTTGCCCACAGTGAACATATATATCTGAGTGCTTCCTTGGGGAATTTATGCTTATTCAAAAGACTATGAAGAAATCTTCTGCTCTGGCTCTCCCCACACACCTGTAAGCTTCAGTATGCAGGCAGCAAAACTTGCTAAAATAAACAAATAAGAGAAAAGAGAATGTTTTTTCTTACAAAAAACAAAGAAAGATTGTTTCATCTGACATAAAATTAAGACTAGGGTGGTTGGGGGTGGGATTTTTATTTTTTTTTAATTTAATAGCAATTGATTTAGGAAGGGGCACAGTGTTGGTATCATAGCTACTGGTTTGTTCTGCTTAATCTATAGATCTACTTTCACGTTTTAGTTACTGTTTATTGTGTATCATGTATCTTGTAAACCATCTTTATATCCTTGCTTCTGCTTCTGCAGTGTTCCATAACATCATGTCTGGACTACCACTGAATGCATGTGAAACAGTAGAACCTAACTTCTACTCTTGCAACTAGGCTCTAACATATCATAAATAAATCATCACAAAGCAAACAGACCTGCATTTTTAATCACAACCTCTAATAAATCTTTTTACTAATTTTTTTTTTTTTTTTTACTGCTGATTACCAGGAGAAAACATTTCCATGATTAATAAATAGCAAGAAAAATAACAGACAAGTTACTCAGATGATGCTGAATGTTTAGCGAGAATTTTCAGGATTATTAGGAAGCTTTGTAAGTCTTGCAGGATGTTAAAAATGTACAAACTTAGCACAGAAAACTGTATTTTTAGAGCAACACATACTATTAAATTCTGGCAAATGTGATAAGAAACTGCTGGATCAGATTTTAACTTAAAATATAAGGTACATAAGTAAGTACACCCCTGCCCAAACTGTCCCACCTCCTGACACTCATAAAGAGCTCCACAAAGGCGAAAAGACATTCTGAAATATCTGCTTTGGCAATATATTTTTCAATATGCTTCTGTCTACGTCCATCTTACTATATTTTTCTACCTTATTGCAAAATGTTTCTGCAAGGTACATTTGATCTAGAAAATTATATTACTTCCAAAAAGGACCAAGTCTGAAAAAAATCTATTTGTGTTCTTTTTGATTTTAATCATTATTATTGAGGAATAGTGTGGATGTCTTCCCCTTTGCAAGTCAGTAAGTTCAGCCAAAACCAGAACAGTATTACAAGTGTGAGTATGAATAAGGAGTGGTGGCTGCTTAGAATTTTAATTCAGGCTTCTACAACTTCATTTGAAACGGATTAGTCTAATCAATGGAAGAAATCTAAGAGGCCTCTTGTATCTCTCTGATATGTGGCCATGACAACAGCCGACACTGACACATCAAGTGGCAACATCAGATAAATTATGTGACTGCTACTTGACATTAGCAAATAAATTCTTTCAGCATATATGACTCAAAAAAACTCATGCTCCCCCTATTGTGTCTGTACACTCGCAGTATTACAACAAGGTGACTGCAAAACACATAGCAGTGATTTTACTGGGGTTGGACAAGCTTGCAAGTTAAAAGGCAGCCATCACTGATCTATCTCAAGACTTATGTTTTCAAGCTCATGAAGTAACACCTTAGTGACATTAATGCCCAATTAACATTAACAGCCATAAAGTATAGAATAAGCTACTAATTTCTGGTTTTATTTATTTGGGATTTGTCTGTCTTTTAATATTCCCTTAAAAACAGTGAAGCCAGTTAAAACAGTATCCTCAAATCCACCCCTCTCCTGGTAAGAGTAGTAAACCAGTTCTCAGCTGACTGGCTTCCCAGCTGGATCAGGTTAAAAGCAAAGGCCAACATAATAACTCTTTTACACTTGTAAAAGATCTTCAGACTTATTTTGAGTCCTTTTAATGAATTAAACTATAGAAACAGATGTACTTCAGAATATGCAAGTACCATTCACAGCAAAGTGACACTCCCACAGTGACCTTTAAAATGTTACAATCCAAGGATTTATGCCAGGATGTGAGGATGACTTTTTATGTATATAGATAGGCAGTGAACCCATCTTACTTTTGCTTGGTTCAGTGATTAACAAAGTTACAGAACATGAATTTAAATGAAGTAATGAAAACCACTGTTGACTTGTATAGTATAGGATAAACTGTGATGTCATATCTATAAATCTCTAAACAAAGAATTCTTTATTTTTAGTTTACTTTAAACAATTTAGTTTACTTTAAATAATTTTTTCTTTTTTTTTATTTTATCTGTGTTGGTGTCTCTGCATAAGATTGTTTTTTATATTTCATTGAGAAAATTGACATACAGTATAAAATATATATATATAAATATATATATAAAATATATATATAAAAAATATATAAATAAATGTCTATATAAATAAAACACAAGGTGATTTAGCATTTTGAAATGTCAAATCTTTTAAAAACTTGTTTTCTTCCAGTCTAGTTAGCTGTCAATATCTTTGGAAATAATTCACGTGCCTTCAGACATGTCAACACTGTGTTGCTTTGGATGCATCTGAACCGCTTTTTCTCTACCTGCTATAAAATTCAGAACCCCAAACTTTGGAAATATTTACAGTGTGGTTAAATTTCATATAATCATAGACGTTGGTCATTAATGTTTTCTCAGAGGATAAATGTATGACTTTGCGTAGATTTTTTCCAATTAACAACAAAAGTACTTGAGGACAAGAATGATTGTTTGCATACTGTTCTGTAAATGTTCTATCAATGGTTTAATAGTAACAACAATAGTTATTGTAATTGAAAAACAAAAAAATAGCATGTTCGTCTTTGCTTTCATCCTACTTTTTCTATCAACATTTTTTCTAAAATTTAGAAGTCACTCTGAGTATAAATTCTACCATGCGGAGAACAGCCACATTTAAAATTATGTGGCAGGATAAGAGAGAAGAAAGTTCTATAGGAAAGAGGTAAAACAAAACAGTGAACAACTTTTACATTATAAACAGAACTTCACAGGGTAAAAGTTCTCAACAGAAACAAGACATAAAAATAAAACAAAAATTCCACAAAGAAAATACAATAAATTGTGAGGTGATCTACACATTTATTTTTATTCATTAGGGTGACCTATTTCCTGACCTGTGACTCTGTTTCATTCTGAAACTAATGAGGAATCAAAGGCCTTCTTAACTCACAAAGATAAAATGTGCTTTAAGCCACAAGGTGCTATGTATTTGTTTCCTATTTGGAACCTTTCAGGATTGTTTCTTTCAAAACTGCTTGAAGGAAACAAAAAACACTCTTTTCTTTTGAAAATAGTAAAAGAAATACAGTAATGCATAGTACATGCTATCTGACTGTGCTGAAAAAAATCACCTCTTACTCTCAAAAAACCGAATTATATGAAAAGACAGGTATTCTATTAAATTTCTCCTCTCTGCTGCAATTTGCATAAGTTTGATTTGGTTTGTTTTTGGGTTTTTTTGGTTTTTGTCTTTGTTTTTTTGTTGTTTTTTTTAGGAATCGAAATAGTGAAAAAAAATCAATCTCTGTTTAAAATTTGTTTAAAACTCAGTTTTATTTCTTTTATTAATAGTGCTCTCCAGCTGATGTATGCAGGTTCTATTCATCAGTAGCGGTTATGAATAAAATGCAAAGCATTAAATCTACTCCTGAGACTTAGGAAATTTTCAGGATGTGTGTGAACAAAGAAAATAAGAATAACATAACACCCCACATTTTGTAGATTTTTGTATTTTATAGTTGAACCAACATTCACACTACACAGTCAAGGCATACCTGTTTAGTCATTTAATTAGTTGTCATGCACAAGGCAGACATACTATTTTTTTTTATGACTGC
Source organism: Lathamus discolor (assembly GCF_037157495.1). Classification (NCBI taxonomy): domain Eukaryota; kingdom Metazoa; phylum Chordata; class Aves; order Psittaciformes; family Psittacidae; genus Lathamus; species Lathamus discolor. Next base: position 66,066,123 of record NC_088909.1, read on the forward strand.
CAGTCTGAACTTCCCATACAGTCTAATTTTAATTGTTTCAAATTTAGAGAGTAGTGAGGCCAGTCAAAGATAAAGTGGAGCCTATATACATACCTATTCCATACCTATGCATTCTCTATACTATTGTGAAAAAAGTGCTTCACAGTAAGGATAATTAAGACAAGAAAAGCTTTTTATACACATAACAAAGCTTTGCCTTTTTAACACAGCATCAGTCAGTCAGCATGTAAAACATTTTTAGTAGCAGATCAGTTTATTAGGAATCAGTGTTCTGTATTTTACCCAGAATTTCTTGCAGTTTGTTTAAGACACTAAGCCTGGCAACTGCATCAAGCAGCTAATCTACTGTTTGAGCATTATGTTTATATAGCCATGTATGCAATATTACTGCATGAATGTGCAGTAAGTACGTTTAATTACTTATGGCTATTGCACAGTTGCCCTTTAACAGCTGTACATGAATGTAATGAGTTCAGTTCTTTCCAACATGACTTATGCATGGTCAGTTGGGTCACATCAGGATTCTTAAACTTGCAGTATTTAGATAAGCTGGTTTATGCCTGGAAATACTGGCTAACTATTAAAATATATCTATATGTATATATAGATATATATATATAGATATAAATTTCCTTGGAGATAATACATCCAAGGAAGCCAAAAGCAAGAAACAGAAAATTGCTCAAAATAAGAAACAGACTACACTTCATTAGCAAAATTAATCTTGTTTTAACAAGTGTTTATGTTCTGCTAACGCATATATGCTTGCCAATTTCTCTCTGTAAGTGGTGGCTTTCAAAATAGTACTGGCATTTCATACTGTTCATTGTAAAACAGAAGAAAATATCTGATACCCTTCAGAGACTGAAATGGAACCAAAAGAAATATTTAGTTTCATACTACATCTTAAATGACCCAAGTTCTTGTCAGCTCACTGAAAATCCTCTTTATAGGTATGGCAGATAAAGAATACTGTATCTGCTCTACAAAAATGTACTTTATACTTACACAGATGTCTATTAATTATTGCATAAGTGCTCTGACATATCTTCTACAATAACTTCTGCCTCCCTGACACATCTGAAATACAGGAAAGAACACAGAATGTTCTATATTTTGAGCCAACCATGTTTAAATTCAGTTTATTCAGTCAATGTGACACCTGAAAAATCCTGAACAAATGCCAAGGACCAAAAAGCAATCTCTGTACCTAAATCTTTCCTCCAATTGCATTTATTTTACATTCAAACAGGAGATTGAATACTGCAATACTGAACTGAAAACTCTACAGCTCATTTCACCTGCAATTAATTCATTTGGATTTTTTTTTTTTTTTTTTTTTAATATGAGTACAAGAAACCATGATTCCTCTGTTAGGATGGAATCTAGCTCTAGAAAGGAGTTTTCAGGTACAGCATGCTCAGCTTCATGGAATTTAAAGCACAAATGAGGCAAGAAGTTTGAAGTAAATTGATCAAAATGTAGAAATGAAGAATTCAATATTGTAAAAGCTCAAATAAATCAACTCATACCTGTGTCTTTGTATTGGTTTAAGCCCAGCCTGCAACCCAGAGCCATGCAGCTGCTCTCTCACTCCCCCCTCTTCCTCCCTCAGCTCCCAGAGGGATGGGGAGGAGAACTGAAAGAATGAAACTCCCGTGGGTTGAGATAAGAACAGTCCAGTAACTAAGGTATAGCACAAACCACTGCTGCTACCACCAATAATAATAATGATAAGGGAAATAACAAGGGAAGAGAATACAACTGCTCACCACCCGCCGACTGGTACCCGGCCCCACCCGAGCAGTGATCTAGCCCTTCCGGGTAACTGCCCCCAGTTTATATACTGGTCATGACATGCTGTAGTATGGAATACCTCTTTGGCTAGTTTGGGTCAGGTGTCCTGTCTCTGCTTCTTTCTGTCTTCCCCTACTCCCTATCTGAACATGAGACTCAGAAAGTTCTTTGTCAGAGTAATCATTATTGAGAAACAACTAAAATCATCGGTGTTATCAGTGCTGTTCTCAGGCTGAAAGCCAAAAAACACAGCACTGCACCAGCTACTAAGAGGAAGAAAAATAACTGCTACTGCTGAACCCAGGACAGTCTGACATTAATGATACATTTCACCCTGAACTATCAAATTCATTGACTGTATAGACTCTGAGAAAGAAAGGGAAAGAAGGAAAAGGAAAGGGGAGTGGCAATGCTATAAATATCTACATTTTTTTACCAAGGATAATGTTACACAAAAACATAAACACATTTTAATTCTGTATATTAGAGAAAAATGTAAATATTGAAGTTACAATAAAGTTTAAAAAAAACAATCAAATACTCCACCACCCCCTCCCCAGAAAAACATCACCGCCAAATAATTACTAATTCTTGATGTTATTAAAAAAAACCCCCAAACCTATGTTAACATTTTCATTTGGGAAAAACACTCAAATATTTCTCCAACATGCCAAAAACATGAATCCCTAAAACGATTAGATTAAAACTCCTTTAAATGTACAAACATACATATATACTTCCCCGGACATATATATGCACTAATATCTTTGTGTTTCTTTTTCTTGTTTCCCATTGCTCAAGAATATTCCTTTTATAAATTCCCATGAATCTGCTACTTCTTTTATTCTAGAGATCTCAATATTCTGCTTTTTTATATTGTAATTGGTTGACAGGACAATTAAACAGTAAGGTTTCAACCCATTCATCTCCCAGTCTGTATTGATATTGAGGACTTTCCTAACCCAGTTGTTGGACTTTGCATTTGACCTTGTTAGATTTCGTGAAGTTTAAAGGACTTTCTTACTATCTAATTTGAAACCATCCTATATTGCTAATTTTTAATCTGAAAATGTTAACAATAGGAAAAATTATGCCTGGTGTCACTCTCTTCTCCCCTCCTTACAGAAAGAAAACTCTTAAGAATATTTATAAAGACCATGTTGCATCCTGAGATTTCTTAACCCCCCCCAAAAAAAAACACAAAAAAACCCAAAAACAAACCAACAAAAAAAAAAAACACAGAAAAACCCCACCAAAACCTTACAGAGTTAGTTAAAAAAAAAATGTAAAAATCTATATCCTTCTGAAAAAATTATTAACATATCTGTCAGAATCTACAGCAATTGTATGATTCTTTATATCACTGGAATTGCCTCTAAGAAAAGACTAAGTAAAGCAACATGCTTAAGCGATATCACACAGCACACTTTAGCTGTATAAATCAGAACGGTAAAATAAATTTATATCACCAATTGAATACGGGCAATGGCATTCATAAAGATTTGCAGACTGACTTTTAGTGCAGTGAAGTACGTCAAGAATATAACACTGTTTGTAAACTGTGTCCTTCCTCATTAAGAAAAGCATGAATCACTGAATTTTGGCTTTGAATATTGGAATTTTTAAAGATTATAAAAAAAAAACAAATCGTTCTTTGTTTCTTTCCTGTATAAAATAGTTTATCACAGACATGTGAGTTTATTTTATGGTGATCATGAAATTGATGATGTGGCTTGGAAAAGGCAGCAAACTGAGTTGCCTAATGGGAAAATGATTGAGACAGCCAATGCTTTTTGAGTAGTTCATCTAAACCTGTTTTTCACTAAATCTCTACCCAGATGAATTTAGCAGCTGCAATCATGGAATCGTAGAATCACAGAATGGTATGGGTCATCTAGTCCAGCTGCACCTACTCCCCCTGCAATGAGCAGGACGTCTTCAACTACATCGTTACCCAGAGCTCCCTTCAATCTGACCTTGAATGTTTGTGGGGATGAAAGGGTTCCAGGAACTTTTGCTACAGCTGCATTAAAAAGGAAGAAGATTAAACAGGTGTCTAGCTTGCCTGGTTTGTCAGAGGATCCATTTCTGGTAGGGTTGCTGCAGGTTAAAGAACAGCAGGTACCAATTGCCAGCCTGAAAGCCACCAGCAAGAATATTGTGGCAATCGAGACCACCTGGTTCCCATCCATAAACTGATGTGGTGACTGAAGATTTAACAAGTGCTCAGTAAGTGCTTCAGGGCATTGAACTAGACAGGCAGGGGTACTCACCATAATACTATAGGCCTACTCTACAATGAATCACTTCAGACAGATTTTAACTGTTGAGCACAATTTGATATGTAGTTAAGTAACTGAAGTAAAGCAGTTTCTTTAAATTTATCCTATAAATACAAAAGTACATTATAGGCCTAGCTGCAGTTAGTGGAAAATACACCATAGGAAAAAACAAACAAATCCTCTCTGGTTCCAAAGTTTCTTTGTTTTCATGTTTAATTTTGTCATTCAATGCATGTGGTGCTCTAGTAAAGCATTAATTTGTAACAGCCTCCAAGACACTTTTTAAACTGCTTCCTTTTGGATGGTTCTGGGTTTTTTAGTTTCTTTGCTTTGGGTTTGAGTAATTCATGCTTATGTATTTCTCTTTCTTAAAATCAAATATCTGTATGCTGCATTTGTTTGGCCTACTTACTCTACTATAGTGTCACATTCAACTGTACTGACCTGTCTACCCTCTAATCTCCCAAATTAGACCCCATGTATTCAATCAAAAAAAAAAAAAAAAAAAAAGCCACAAAACCACAACAGTCCTGTGTCTTTGATTGTAGTCAGTCATTAAATCCCCAATTTTTACACCCATTTTGATGGGATGTTGATCCTGGTTTTTTGTAGACAGCTAAAATCTATCACTACTAAAAACCCTTACTCCAAATTTCCATCTGGTCAATTATTCCTGAATACTATTTTAATCCTGAGTAATGATCAGTGTTACGGTCTTGCTATTATATTTTTAATCTTACAGTAGGAGTTTCTCTTTTGCTAGACTGTTTTTATGCTGTAATACTGTATGTAATCCTTCCAATTAAAAGCTGCTCTCACTATGTGCTGTTTCACTGTTCCTGCACAGGTATTTGCCTGGCCCAGCCCTAGCATATTCATTACTCCTCTTCCATCAGGTCTGTTGTCTGATGCCAAGCACTCTAGCGTCCCATTTTATTTTTGGGATGCCAGAATTCATGTAATTCAAAACTAGTAAGTTTTACTTTTACCCATTCATTCAATACTGCATGGCCCAGTCTGGTTCCACTAAAATTAAGGTGTAACCTTTCCTTCCAGATCAGATTTTTCCATGGGGTTCAGGAGTTGCTGCTGTGCCTGAATCTTTCCTGCTTGCATGATTACCTCTTTACATGCCTGACACTCTAGATCTCTAACTACATCCTAGGGGTTTCATGTGTAGCTGGTAGTATTTCAAATTATGAAGGTCCTTGGCTTCAGCCTTCTGTATGGTGTCCTGAGGCAAATTCCACAAACAACCCTGCTACACTGCTACAATATGTACCCATGACTAATAGCTTTTCTCCTATATCCCAAGTGCACCACCTACTTAACTCCCAAAGTGCACAGCCTCCATATTCAGGAGGCAAATTAAAACAGTCCTTATACCTCAGTCCTCAGAGTCAGTCTACATATTTAAGAGTAGAAACTCTCCGACTAGGTCTCCATTTAAGACCTACACTATTCAAATTTTATTGGGAAGCTTCCTCCTAATTTTATCTGTATTGGAGAAATTTTTTTTTTATGGTTTTATTAATTAGTTTCTTTTTTGAAGGACTTACGAAGTGTGCTCTACCCTGAACCTGTGCTATGTTCATTAAGCTAGTTAGTAAATGGTAGAAACTACCCATTACATAGAAAATAAAAAAAGCAATGCAAAATGGAAGGTGGTACAAGCACTTTGTAGCTGTATATCTCAACAAGCTATTCCCTGAACGCTCAACTACTGCCTTTTCTTTACCCCAGGCAATCTCTTTCACCCTGAGACACAGCTTGAAACTTGCTTACCAAGACTGTTCACAGTGACCTACAGCTCCCATGGGAGTCACTGGCTCTGAAAACCCTCAGAGTAACCTCACCTGCCTCAGTGATCCTTAGACATTCACTCAGATCAGACAGCCATCTCCTGCTCCTCACACCCCTTCCAATTTTCTTTCCTACCAGGAGACTGCACCTTTTTATCTTTCTGTTCTTCCTTCTGCTCTTCCCAAAGAAAACTACCATATAAGTTGTTTAACAAACCCTACTCACACTTTACAATATATCATCTTCTACTGTAAATGAGAGCTAAATACTTATTGTAGCTACCCTTTCATCATCTCAATGAATGGTGTCATGCCAGCAAGGGGATATGCACTTGCATGTCTGTAATATCTAAAAAGATTAAGAGAAATCAGAAGAATTCTTTGGTATAGTCAGTCATTAATATCTTCATAACTATTTCCAGAAAAAAAAAAAAGACCTTATAATGTGTAGGTTCTGTCATTTTATTTTTTTTTCTTTCTTAGAATACTTTTTCTAGCCATATATCTGCCAGTCTGAAAAAAAAAGAAAAAAAATACTGCTTTTCAAGCCCTGCTTAAAGCTCTCATCTTCAGTTAACTTCTGAATTATCCAAAACGTGATTTGCCATTTTGGAAGCATATATCATATAACTTTATTTGGGTTATTAAAAGGTCTTTTTTTTTTTTTTCCTTCTTGAAAATATTCTCTGCTTCTCAGGAAATATTTTTATGGAAGCAGAGACAACAAATAAAAAGTAAAACATCCAGAAAATCATTGTTATAATTTCTCTAAAAAATTAAGCAAAACTAGAAATAATAAGTTCTTTTATTGCTATGATATTTCTGAAAGAACACTTTAGAGCGTGCACAAATTGGACTGTCGTTTCCAATTCTTATCACACAAGGGGATGCTGCTAGAAATTTCATTGAAAGCAACTTGATTGCTGAGTATTATAATGAAACTATAACACTTCAAAATGTAATTAAACCCAAAATTGTTTAGGCTGTTGAGAATTACTGGAAAACTAAGCAAATCCTCTCCTCCTGTATCAGAAATCTGGGTAGAAGGTGGTGTCCTAATTAGTTTTTTAAAAGTCACCAAGAAAAAGATTGTCACAGCATTCCAATCCAATACACCTATTGAATTTTCTCTGAAACATTGAAAATTCAAAGACTGACTGGAGTGTTCAAGAGAATTGGAGGTGGACATGAGAACAATATGCAAAGTGTCATGCAATCAGAATAGGTTACCAGAGGAGAACAGTGGAAATTGGGGGGGGGGGAAGCAAAGCATGTCCAAGTTAGGTTTCATTAGCTCCCATAAAAATACCTTCTTATTTTACTACTTTTAAATTCACTTAAATAGAAGTGAGATCAAGGAAAATTCCTGAAAGCCTGTAACTAATCAAGATTTCCATGACACTGTATATCCTGTGGTTGAGTTCTTTCAAGGTCTAGAGACAAGGTCACCCGCAGTATGCACTCTGCACTGCCATCTCTATGTTTGGACTCATATTAAAGCCAAACCCACAAGGTATAAAAAAATAGCTTGAAAATTAAAAAAAAATAAGGCCTAAATTCCACTTAGATGCAAATTAATTTGACTTATGAATACAAATTGCAAGATCATTTCCAAAGATATTCTCATATAGTGTATCCATGTTCTATTAAATTGTCACACAGTTATGTTGCCCAAGTGTCAACATAATTTTGTTAGAAATCTGTTCAACAAAGATAATTATATAATTAATAAATTAATAGTAGCCATTAATATTAAGGATATTACTAAATATATCTATAAATCAGTTCTGTGTACATAAATAACTTTGATACCACAGTCACATAGCTTTTTTTACAGTGCTTAAATGAACTAACGCCTAATTGACTGCTTTTGTTAAATATAAATTATGAGTGACTTTTATTTTTCATAAGGATCTCAGTACTATTTAAAGGGAGAACTTGAATGTCATCATCATACTGAATCACCTCTATATTAATTTAGTTACTATTATTTAAGTTAGATGTTTAACAATAATTGTAGTATGCGATCCTTGTGAAGTATTTGTTGGTTAATGAGAAATGATAGAACAATGCTTTAGAATATTAGCGATACTAAAGCTTTGGCTACTTCTGTCATTATCTTATTAGCTTATGATAATTTCTTTCAGTTAAAAATCTTTCTTATTTCCTTCACCTTGCCTGAGTTTTTGAAGATTCTGACAAGGTTTATTAATGGTAATTCTGCATTTGTAGATGTATGATTGCAAACAACAATCAATAATAGAAGAATGTATGACTAAAATCACTCAAACTCCCCCTGAGATTAAAGAAAAGTACAAAAGTGAATGGGAGTGGGGAAGAGATAGGGAAGACTTATAACTTCTGCGGTTGGTCACTGTGCTGAAACTGTCTTCTCTGCCACAGGGACACCTAATTAAATAAGAACTTTTTCTTATGCATGCTACATTACTAATTCATGCCAGTAGTTATTAGTGATTATAGTCCAACAATATACCACTTCAAGCTTGTTTTTGCAAACAGTCCCTATCACTGGCAATCCATGAACCTTATTTTATCACAATTTTATATTAATAAAGAATGTTATTCTGTAAACTGTTAGTGTTAGTCCTTCACAGGCACTAGCAGTCACCAACAGTAGGTAACATATTTGAATGAAGTGGGCAAATCTGCTGAGGGGTCCCTCTCATACTGTTGGTGTATTTCCCCGAAAAAGTCAGTTAAGTTTCCCTCTGATCCAGCAGTACTGTTCAGTGAAAGGTCCCTATAATGGGATGCTGACAGACTTCTTGGGCACAAGGGTCTCGGCTTTCCTGAGATGCTCGTAGACATATTTCACATGACAGTTATATATACATATGCTTATTTATATATATATTTATGGATTAGGTAACTGGATGAGGCCAACATCCCTGGTAAAATACACAGCTGTGAAAACCATGGATACCTTTATTATTATTATTATTATTATTATTATTATTATTATTATTATTATTATTAGGTTGTTTTTTACAAATCACTTCTTGATTCCCTGAAGTCATCAGGCAACAGTATCTCTGACAGATATGTGTGTCATTCACTAAGTAACAGGGCTTATATTTTCTAAAGAATGGTTCATAATCCTTTAAAAGAATACTTATGCAACTAGGATCTGGCAGAAACAATCCAAAACATTTTATCTAAATGTTACCTGCCAGCTGCAGTCTGTAAAAGGTACTTTTTCACATAGGACAGGCAAATAAAAATAGATGGATTTGTTATTCTTTCAAGAGCCTTTTTTTAATAGTTTCCAACTTTGAGAAGTAAAGGCCAATTTGTCTTTATTTGAAATTATAGAGATCAATAATGTTCCCTTACCAATAAACCTTCAACAGAACAATCGTATTGCTTCCTACATCAGCTGGCCAACTACTGCTATTATCAATCCTACAATTCCTTCAAGTTTTATATCCTTAAAATTACTACTGATAATTTTTTTTAAACTGACTTCAGTGTAAGCTGTGTTTTTGAAAATCCGAGACATTTATTTATGTTTTTAAATGCAAATTTAAAAATCTACATCATTGAATATCTTGGCTAATATTCTCTAGGTGTTTCCATGTCTTTCAATTGAGTCTTTTAATTAATTTCTGTTTTCAAGTCTGTCAAATTTAGTAAATCTAGTAAGTTTTTTCTCTAAAAAATAAGAAAATAATATTTATGTATTTATATGTATAAACATATTTCCAGATATGGAGCTAAATATAATCATATAAGTTATAGTATGCATATTTTGATTATATTACAAAAGCTATATTACATATATTATAATATATGTCATTATATATGTGTTGTTATGTTTTAAACATATATATGCTGTAAATATACCTGTAATAATGATATAAATATGTCTGTAAATACTAATATAAATACATAAAATATATATAAAATAGTTTATTAAATTTAATAAACTTTATAACTTTAAGTTATTCATGTAAATAGTTTTGTTTTCTTTACAGGAAACAAAAAAAAGGAAAGACACAAATAAGGATCTTTGATATTAACAGTCTGTGATGGTGGTTTTCATAGAATCATAGAATCATTGGGGCTGGGAAGGACCTTAAGATCACCAAGTTCTAAAAGCCCTGCCATGGTCAGGGATGCCTCACACTAGGCCATGTCACCGAAGGCTCTCTGCAATCTGGCCTTAGACACTGCCAGGGATGGAGCATTTACCACTTCTTTGGGCAACCTGTTCCAGTGCCTCTCCACCCTCACAGTAAAGAATTTCTTCCTTATATCTAACCTGAACTTCCCTTGTTTAAGTTCAAACCCATTACCCCTTGTCCCGTCACTATAGTCCCTGATTAAGAGTCCGTTCTCTAGCATCCTTGTAGGCCCCCTTCAGGTATTGGAAGGCTGCTATGAGGTCTCCATGCAGGTTTACTCCTCTTGTTTGTCTTCTTATTTTAATTTGTCCTACTGTCACTGTTCCTGTCCTACTACTGTGAAGAAGAGAGATTATGAATGTAGATAAAGGTCAGAAAAACCAGTTGCATTTTTCTTTTCAAATCTAATTTTGAGGTTTCAAGTTTCTGTAAAGTTGCTTTCTGCCTTTATTTAAAGAGATTTGTTCAGTTTCACTTCTTTTTTCCCCCATATATTTTCTTATACAATTAATTGATAATTTATGCTTCATCAGAACACATTCCCTTAGTCCTGTATTGGTAGGATTAAGCACTGTCCTTTAGTGATACAACAAAGGGCAATGGCTTTAAACTGAAAGAGGGTAGATTTAGATTAGACGTATGGAGGAACTTATTTACTGTAAGGGAAGTCAGATACTGGAACAGGTTGCCCATAGAAGCTGTGGGTCAATACCAGGTTGCATGGGGCTTTGAGCAGCCTGGTCTCATGGAAAGTGCTGCTGCCTATGGGGAGTGTGTGTGTGTGTGTGTGTGTGATGGAACTAGATGAGTTTTAAGGTCCCTTACCAACACAAACCATTCTAAGATTCTATGATTCTACAGTATTGAAAAGAAAGAAAGAAACAAACAAACAAACCAAAACTTTTTTATTTTGAAAGATAGTATAATTTGTGTTTTCCATTACACCACTCCAGACTTACTGGGTGATAAACCTCCAAACTAGACTCACTGTACTTGGAGCTTAATACTAATAAAACTTGAAGGTGAACTATTTGCCTAATATTCTTCCAGTGAAAGAACTTGAAATGCCCATTATCAATTCTCGTACAAGAGAATATTTGGATCCAGAGGATTTTGAAGAGTCCATTCTCTTTGAAAATTAAGAAAATAAACAAAAACAAAAGAAACCAAATTTTGTATCTGCATTAAAAACCAGAACAAAATCCTTTGATGATGATCCCTTTCTAAGACTTCATCAGCTCAGGCATCTAATTTTGATATTTGTCACAACCCTTATCACACTAGTTCTCTCCAAGCTTATTGGCGAGAGGTACTTACTGTTAGTAATTTCTTGACATCCTTACTCTGGTATCCAAAAACCTATGTACTCAGGTGTTCTGGTTTCAGCTGGAATAGAGTTAATTATCTTCCTAGTAGATGATACAGTGCTGTGTTCTTGCTTTAGTCTGAGAACATTGCTGATAACACACCAATGTTTTAGTAGTTGCTCAGTAGCACTCACTCAGATCAAGGACTTTTCAGTCTCTTGTGCTCTGACAGTGAGGAGGGGCACAAGAAGCCAGGAGGCAACAGAGACAGGTCACCTAATACAAATTAGCCAAAGAGGTATTCCATACCACAGCATGTCATGCCCAGTATATAAACTGCGGGGAGTTACTGGAAAGGAGTGATCGCTGCTCAGGTTGTGCTGGGTATCAGTCACCACATGGTGAGCAATTGAATTGTGCATCACTTGTGTTTGTTGGGTATTTTTCTCTTCCCTTTCCCCTTTTAGTTTTATATTCTCTCCCCTTGTTATTTACATTGGCGGTAGTAGTAGTATATTTTACTTTAGTTATTAAACTGTTCTTATCTCAGCCTTTAGGTTTGACATTCTTTTGATTCTCCTCCGCATCCCACATGGGGTGTGAAAAAAGGATGTGAGTGAGCGGCTGTGAGGTACTGAGTTACCGGCTAGCATGAAACGACACGAGGTACCTACGAACCCTCTTTGAAGAGATTTGGCAGTAAGGTATCTGATAGCATGAACTCTGAGAGAGCAACAAAATTTTAAAACCTCTGTCTTCAACCAAACATCAAACAAAAGAAATTAAACTCATATGGTCCACTTTTCATTTCTTCAGGATGAAACAGAGTAAAATGCCAATAAACAATAACATGTAAGGGTCATATACGTTATACAAAAAGCACTGACTAAAAAGCTTCGTGCAAACATGCATAAATAGCACCTGCTCATCAGTTGTGGGATGTAGATAAGCCCAGTAATTTCAAGGATTTTATTTTTTTTTTCATATCTATCCATGGATCTCTTTATTTTTGCACATCTTTCTTATCCAGAAAAAAAAGTGCTTTGAAGCTTCAAGCATGGTTATGGAGATTTCTTTTTCTGATTTGTACTTTCATCACATGGTTTCTAGCATGTGAATATATGGGAGATCTCATGTTAAAAAATAAAAGCTCGGAATGTTACTTGATTCATTCAAATCAACATTCAGAGCCACAACATTAGGATTTTTTTGTTCTTCTATCTTTACCTGTTATAAACACAATGAATACAACTAAAAAATAGATTTGGTGTTGATTATTAAAAGCATGAATTTGCTCAGTCTTCTTCCCAGGACACAACATTGCAAAATAGCATTCACCTGAATGACTGCAGGATGTGGAAGTGCTATCACTTTTGACTATATAACTGCAGCAGTTGCAGAAAGCTAAGGTGTATTAATTTTGAAATCTTTAAAGCACAGGATATAATAGATCTCCTCATATTTTATTTAGGAATCGAATGAGTCATATTATAATACCATTTCTTCTGCTATACTTTACATACAGTCTACTGGCTGACCAATGAGTTTGTGTGCCATCTGAGCTGATAATACTCTTTAGCTTGTTATTGATATTCTTTGTTTTCAAATGAGTGTTTTTCACAGCTATGGAATAGCTTTTTCTCAATATAAGATGTTTAAGAAATGAGGTAGAAAGAAAGAGGGTCAGGTGCATCAATAAACAGTTTGCTGAAAATTACTTTGAATGGCAACATCAATCCAAATTGGAGTTCTGTAATTTTCTTATTCCCAGTCTCTGTGTGTGAGTGATTTGCTATGTCACTTGTGTACGAAGCTGGGCAATATTGATCACACTTCTTTCCCAAAAATTCATGAGAGAAAAGTATGTTCACAAAACTGCTCTCTAGTCTCATGGAAGGAATAATGTGACTTCAGCTGTATATAATAACAGCATAACACAATCATATAATTTGGGCAAGTGATGGCTTACAACAGGGTACTAAATTCAGGTGACATTTTCATTTTAGCAGAGAAGAAAAAGGAATTACAGATTTTACTTAAACATAGAAAAGATTTCCATTTTAAAATGTCCTAAAACATAAAAACCCATAAAACAGACCTGGAAGTTTGCACTATATGGCTGTAGTCAATACCTAAAGGAACTGCACACATATGCATTGTTGTGGTTTAAATCCAGCCTGTAACTCAGTACCATGCAACCGCTAACTCACACCCCTCTTTCCACTCCTGGTGCGATGGGGAGGAGAATCAAAAGAATGTAAAGCCCACAGGCTGAGGTAAGAACAGTTTAATAACTGAAGTACAGCATACTACTACTACTACTAACAATGATAATGGAAATAATGAGGGGAGAGATAAAAGCTGAAAAGGAAAAAAAGCCAATAGGCACAAGTGGTGCACAATTGCTCACCACGTGCTGACTGGTATTCAGCTCAACCTGAGCAGTGATCGCTCCTTTCTGGTAACTCCCTCCAGTTATGAAGCATGACACACTCCGGTATGAAATATCCCTTTGGCTAGTTTGGGTCAGCTACCTGTCTCTGTTGCCTCCCATCTTCTTACGCCCCTCCTCACTGCCAGAGCACGAGAGACTGAAAAGTCCTCGATCTGGGTAAGTGCTACTGGGCAATAACTAAAACATCAGTGCATTATTAACATTATTCTCAGACTAAAGCCAAAACACAACCAAAACACATCACTGTATCATCTACTAGGAAGAAAATTAGCTCTATCGCAGCTGAAAATAGGACATGCACATAAAAATTTACTTAATGGTCTATAACAGGCCATGTTGTCTCTTTATGTTTTTTATGTCTCTGTGGTTGATGTGTCCAAATCAAAAATTGACTCTTTATAAGGTCTGCATAATTAAGTTTCTAATTATTTTCTAATATAATACAAAAAATTAATGAGTATTCATTAATGAGTTCACTCCTATGTGACTTTTTTGGTACATTCTTTAACTGAAGCAATAATAAAATCCCAATAAATATAATTTACCAGGAATGATATTTTCATCCTTTATTTTAAATCTGTCAAAGAAGAAATTGCATGCTTGAGAGATAGTTATCAAGGATTTGGGTTTTGAGATCTTTGTTACTTCAGCAAAAATTTAATAGCTAAATGAATATAGTATGCACTATTTGGACAGAGGAATATTCCTAACTCTTTAGAATCAATTATTTGTCAGAATTTTAGACACCATATAGAAAACTCCACCTCTGCATATATTGTAAGTAGACTGAAAGATTTGTATAAAATGCAATCTTATTAAAAAGCTCGAAGCTAAATGGAGCACAACCTCAAATGACATCCAGCAGTCTTTCTTAGTATATTTATATTAATCATACGTTCTGCAGATGTGGATGCACTCTTTGCAGCTCAAAGAAACAGAAATATCAAAATACAATAACAAACATTACCTTATTGTTAATTTAAAAACATACTGAAGAATACAGGAAAACAAGGGTTTCTTTTAGCTCCCTTACTACTTGTCTTCATTTCATTTGAAAAGTGATAGATAGGAATAATTATTAACATTCAGATCAAGTCAAAACATCTTGATTAATTGTAGCAAAATATCAAACATATGTCATATTAAATATAACTTTTCAATAGATTTCACCTTTTATACAAGACTCTGAAGAATACATTATTTATTAACACTGAAGCACAAAAATATACTCAATATAGTATTCAATAATTATTCTGTGAGATACTACAGAGACTTTCTTAGAGTACAGCAAACTACAATGTTAGCTCATAAATAGTACATTTTATTACAAAGTACAAAATTTCTGATAACTTTTATGAAATGTTCATGTAATCGTATGAAAACATCTGTATGTGAAAGTGGATGCCTGTAGATTAACACTTTATAAAAACAATATGCTGATTATCAGGATGTGTCCTGGGTTCAGCAGTAGCAGTCATTTTTCTCCCTCTTAGTAGCTGGTGCAATGCTGTGTTTTAGACTTTCAACCTGGAAGCAGCACTGATAATACCAATGATTTTAATAGTTGCTCAGTAATGTTTATTCTGACAAAGGACTTTCTGAGTCTCATGCTCTGCCAGGGAAAAGGGGAAGTCAAGAGGAAGCAAAGACAGGACACCTGACCCAAACTAACCAAAGGGGTGCTCCAAACCACAGCACATCCTGCCCAGTATACACACTGGGGGCAGTTACCCGAAAGGGCTAGATCACTGCTCGGGTGGGGCTGGGTACCGGTCGGCGGGTGGTGAGCAGTTGTATTGTCTTCCCTTGTTATTTCCCTTATCATTATTATTATTGGTGGTAGCAGCAGTGGTTTGCACTATACCTTAGTTACTGGACTGTTCTTATCTCAACCTGTGGAATTTTCATTCTTTCGGCTCTCCTCCCCATCCCTCCAGGATGGGGGGAAGGAAGAGGGGGGCGTGAAAGTGTGGCTACATGGTTCTGAGTTACCAGCTGGGTTTAAACCATGACAGTTCTTTGTGGCACCTGATGTGGGTCTCGAAGGGTTGAAATAATGACAGATCTGACCAGAGTGCGTCTAATCGTATTTTCATAAGCATTTATTGTTTCGGATTAATAGTCACTCATCACAATGCTGATTTATTGGCTCTCAAAGTTGTGGGTCTTGATCTTGGAGTTTCGGCATGTTCTACCTTATAGCCAACTACTATTTGCTGTGTTAGTGTTTATCGGTGTGGGGGGCCTGGGCTAAGGTTCCTGTTTTGCTGTACTTTGTGGTAATGACTTGTAATACAATAGACTCATTGATCACGAAACTGATCTGGTTTGCGTTCCCAGTGTGGTCATCACCTCTATACTTTGGGAGGTATGTAATGGAATTGTTTAGCAATTACACATCTTTTTTTCCCCCTGGGGTGGTCAGCCTATGAGGGAGACATTCCGTTACTTTCCCAGCTCCCCCAGCAGACTATTTACAGAACCATTTGAGAATTCTGAAGGTTTTGAATGGCCTTTGGGTACCCTTGAGACCTGCCTGCTGACTGTGATGGGGATCACCATGTTGGCACGCATACAGAGTGTGTTTTACCCACTACTATTTTGTCTGATCCCGAAAGTTAAGCAGTCGGGTTTGGATCTTGTCTAGGGTTGGACAATGATATAGGAGGACCACCAAGAGATTTTCCCCAAGGCTGGACAGTCATGAGTGGCAGGGTGAGTGGGGTAGTATGGGCAAGTATCTAGTCCACTGGGCCTCTCCAGTGGTTTGGAACTTCACACTCAACAAGTGCAAAATCCAGAAGAATTAGTAAAACACTTAAATGAGGTGCTATCATCCTGGTCATTCAGGGAGGTACAAATCATGGCAACGTGCTGGGGCTTGGCCTATGCTTACAAAGCCCTGTTCAACACTATCCAGCACCTTCAAAGGGAAAAAGGTGTCTGGATCTGATGTCAAAGCAACAGACAACACAGCTACTCCAACTCCAAATACAGCAGCTACACCAACCCCAGCGACAAGAATAGCAGCTACTCAAACACTGACAGCAACAGACAGAGCAGCTACTCCAGCTCCAAGCACAGCAGCTACACCAGTCCCTGTGACAAGTACAGCAGCTACTCAAACTCTGACTACAACAGACAACACAGCTAATCCAATTCCAAGCACAGCAACTACACCAACCCCAGCAGCAAGTACAGTAACTACCCAAACCCTGACAGCAACAGACAGCGCAGCTACTGGTGCTACTCAAACCCCAAGCACAGTGGCTGTGCCAACCCCAACAGATACTGCAGCCACTCCAACCACAGTGATGATCACTGCAGCTAAACCAGAGGACCAATTCATGCCTTGAGCACTTCCAGGTAACTGGGAGCAGTCACCTTGAAGGGCTAGATCACTGCTCAGGTGGGGCTGGGTATCGATCAGCAGGTGGTGAGCGGTTGTATTCTCTTCCATTGTTATTTACCTTATCATTATTATGATTGGTGGTAGCAGTAGTGATTTGTGTTATACTTTAGTTACTAGATTGTTTTTATCTCAGCCCGTGGGAGTTACATTCTTTTGATTCTCAGCCCCATCCCTCTGGGAGCAGGGGGAAGAAGTGGCAGGAGGGAGAGTGAGCGAGCAGCTGCATGGTTCTGAGTTACTGGCTGGACTTAAGCCATAACATAATGATAAATATAATAATGTACACTTATCTTTGTTACTTCTGATTTTATAGATAAATATAAAGTCATGAATGTTGAGGGATTACTTTTTTTTTATTCATATGTATTCAAAATCCTTAATTCTAAGGACATATTGAATTGTACCATGCCTGAATCTGATGAAAGTACAAATTGTGATCTATGTATATATGTGTGTGGTTTAATTGTTAAAATTCTAATTTTACAACGTAAAGTTTGATGATACTTAGTAAATGGAAGTCTTAACCTCCACTCATTTTTTATTTTTTTTTAACAAACAGATTTTTTCTATCTTTGCTAATTGTATGAGGAATAGGCACTAAAATAAGTAAAGGGCAGAGACATTTTCCTAATTAGTGGAAAAGAGTTGTCATCCCATACTTCTACAAAATATTTTTAAAAGTGACAATAATAGACATATGTGAGATAAATGGAAATCATAATGTATGGAACAAGCAACACTTAAGAAATTTAATTGATGTAATTATGCATTAAAATGCCATCCCAGTGATTCCACTGTTTGAAAAGGAAGAAATGGGAACATCATCACCTGGTTTGGCACTGAAGTACCTGAAGTTATACTGCATAGAAGTGGGAGACATCAAAGCTCAGTTTAGTTTTGAGCCATTGAAATGCCATTATCATAATAGCAGAGAAATTTAAAGTGGGGTGACTGTCTTATAGAAACAATATAATCCTCTGTTGTATAGTTTTTTTATTGTGTATTTTAAAATATGTTTATCCTTTGAAGAAGCCAATTACAATCTCTGGCAACCACCTTTCTCATTTTTAATCCATAGTAATGCACTAGCTGTTTTCCAGTGAATAGTCTGAAATGCACAGAGCAGCTTGACACACTTCTAAATAGTAACTCACTCATATGCTTGCTTCTTTAGCCCTTTTGATCTGTTGAAGGTAAAGGCCTAACACAGTTCGTGCTGAATGAGATTTTGACTAGATGTACATTATTTAAACAACTGGTCATAGTTGAATATGTATCTTTCAGGAAATTCAAAGATCACAAAATATATTTGCTAGGGTTTTTACAATGTCTTTTTTCTAAGTGTCCTGGTTTGAGCAGCAGCAGTCAGTTTTCTCCTTCTTAGGAGCTAGTACAGTGCTGTGCTTTGATCTTTTGGCCTTGGAACAGTGGTGATAACGCCGATGTTTTCAGTTGCTGCTCGAATGTTTGGTGTGGCCAAGGACTTTCTGAGCCTCATGCTCTGCCAGGGAGGAGGGGAGGCCGGGAGGAAGCAGAGACAGGACACCTGACCCAAACTGACCAAAGAGGTATTCCATACCACAGCACGTCATGCCCAGGATGTAACTTAGAGTGACCCGGAAGGGGTAGAGGGACTGCAGGGTTGGAGAAGGTATCGGTCGGTGCTTGGCTGGTGGGAGTGGGGGTGAGTTATTGGTCGGCTGGTGTTGAGGTGTTGTATTCTTTCCTCTTGTTATTTCCTTTAGCATTATTATTATTGGTGGTAGCAGCAGTGATTTGTGTTATACCTTAGTTACTAAACTGTTCTTATCTCAACCCGTGGGAGTTGCATTCTTTTCGATTCTCCTCTCCGTCCCTCCAGAAGCAGGGGGAGGGCAAGAAGGGGGGGGAGTGAGTGGACGAGGTTTGTGGTTGGGTTTAAACCACGACACTAAGTAATTGACATTACACTTTAAAATACTGCAATAACAATATAAAATAACAGAAAATTAAGAATAGCAATTATTAAATTTCTTGTGAATTTCCAACTAAAATTCAACTAAATTTACATATTGTCACAAGGTATTTCAATTTCATACTTTGGCATTCTCTGACAGAAGAAATTCTGATCTGTAGCTGTTTTATTAGGATTTCTGATTCAGCTTTCTGGACTCATGACATGTCAATAATGCCTTTTCCACTGTTATAATTTACTATTTGTTCTACAAAATCCATATTAGTTCTTCTGGTTTCTGTATGCAACAGCTCTCTCTCAGTCATCATAGTTGCTGCAGATGTTGTCTATTATAAAAGCAGACATGTCATATTGTTTTACCTGGGAAAGATTCTTAATTCTAGGAAGAGTCATAGGTTTTATTTGAACAGTATGTCATAGGCTTATGAGAACGGATGTTGGGAAACAGATACTTCATGTGTAACAGAGTATTTTAATACAGGTTTTTTGTCTCATTGAATGTGAAATGTAAAAATGTCTCATGACAAACATCATCTGTTCACAACTCAAAGGATCAAAAAAGTCTCAGAAGAGTTGAAATGAAACAAAATATTTTTGTACATAATATTTTTGTAATAATATCTTATGAATGCCTATCTCTGTTAACAGAAACATACCTCTGTTATATATTCATGTCAAACTCACCATTAAAAGTGATACGTGAACAAAGTATGAACAGAAGTTTAAATGTTCTGTCATTATATTCCAGTATTTTCACATAGACAATACATCAACAAAATGAACTTTCATCACTATCTTGTTTCCTGTTGTTGTGATCATTTGATGCTTTTGCAGCAGCAACTGCTTGCATGGGAAACTGATATTAGAAGAGCACTGAACTGCTCCACCATCTTTTAATAAGATTTATTATGTGTACACTACCAGCATAGCATTGCTACCTCAACAAAAATCATTGAGAAGTACTGCCTAAGTAAGTCACCTAGGTACCATTTTGAGAAGCACTAAAAAGAGCCTAATTTAAAAAGATGCAAGACACTTTGTTTTTCAGGGACAGGAAATTACTCAACTTCTATAACTCTTGAAAGAGGAAGAGATGAGCAGCACACCAGTCTCTCTGAATCATGAGGTACTGACCAGAACAAGGCAATCTGTTTTTCTACCAGCCCTAAGGGAAATGTTTTCTGTTCCAGCAGATGATCTGGGGTGAAAAAAATCACTGATCTCAGTGTTGCCCCACAAGCATTTATATAATTTTAATTATTTACTAAAGTAACGTGTGTAATAGGTTATGCCCAACCTCCAAACATGCTCAGAACACACATTGCCCCAAAGATATTAGTGCTACTTGAAAACCATGCTCTCAGTGGTAAAAAGTTTGGTGTACATAAGAACACAACTCAGTTGTAAACACATAATGATAGTACTAAATACAAATATATGTATTTTTGTGTATTTGTATGTATACATTCCATATTACTGGAATCATGTTTGTGACTGAAGCTGACAAAGTTCCTTAAGATCAGTATACAAGCCACCTCATTATGAATAATTCAAAAGACAATAGAACTCCCAGTTCTGACCATAGTGGGAGACAGAAAACGAATGCCTGGACAGCACCTGCTTCCAAGAATGGACCAGTTCAAGGGAAAATCCTGCCTGCAATCAAACCCCAAATATAATAATTTTCAGTTCCATTTTACCACTGTTAATCTTATGAAGTACTTAAAATACTCTATCACATAATTATCAAATGCTTGTCAAATCAATGTGAGTTCAAGACAAATTATTAAAAACAAAAAAATATCAAGAAATGCTCCCATATGACTATCTTCACCATGTGAAGAAAACAATTTTCCAGATCTGCTAGGTTATGGTTGGACTCAATGATCTTAAGGGTCTTTTCCAACCTAAATAATTCTATGATTCTGTGTCTTTATCTCAACCCACAAACTTTCTTAATCCTCTTTTCTACCTCCCATCTCACTGGGGGGTCAGGTGGGAACAAGAATCTTGATGAGCACTGGCTGTTAGCCAAGGCTACCCCACAACAGTTAGACTCAATCTCCTACACTTAGTATATTTGATTATCAAAGTAAATGATCCAATTTCCATCCTGACTAGGAACAGAAGCTGTACTGAAAACTTTCCCACAAAAAATCTGAGATTTTATTTGCTGTTCTGTTGAGAAAGGTTTCTCCTCTTTATTAAGATGAATAGCAAAACAGGCAAATGAACAAATATTTGTACATTAGGGTAAAACAGACCCTTGATATAGAAATTTTCTACTCAAGTGCATCCTTTAGTCAAGAGACTGTTTTATGTTCTTATTTCGTTTTACACCCCCACGTTTTTGTTGACATATTTAATATTTATCTATAATATATTTCACAATTAAAAATTTACTTAAAGTTAAGATGCTCTTATCAAACTTTCCTTTTTGACCATGTGGTGGTTTATGATCTAGGATATTCCTCTAATTGTAAAAGTTATGACCCGTTTTACAATTTAATAATGACAAAAAATATACATCGCACATATTGAAGTAAAGAAAATCAAGGATTTATTTTTTTTTTCCAAGTGTCATGAGGCTTGGCTTATAGACCAGAGTTTATTTTTATCAAATATATATTGAAAACAATATATGCTCTTGGCTTATGACTTGCTCTTCAATACAGTCTACTCAGTGCTGTCAACCTTCTCAACCTTCTTTTCACCTCACACATCTGTAAGAAAGAGATCTGTTGAGAGCCCAGGCTGGGTATAATCATTAACTATAGAGAATAATCCTAATGAAGTAAATTTCCTGTGGAAAATGAGAGGTGTTTCCAACCTTGAAAATGAGTATCATCTTCAAAAGTTGTGTCTTCTACTGGTTTCAGAAGTATTAAGAGCAAAGGTAATGATGCTAGATCACTCAGAATTAAATGCAGTCCACTGATTAGCAGCTATTAGTGCAATGTTGGAAAAATCTGAGCTAGAAAGATGTTCAAAAGTGAAAAAATTAATAATGTTCTGACAAACAAAGGGTGAAAGAGAATTTAGGGATCAAAATAAATAAGTAAAAGAAGTCCTTCTTTTTCCTTTCCTGGCCCCTGTCCCCCCAAAAAACCCAAAGAACACCAATACTGAAAACCAAAATGGCTTGGGTTATCATTAATCTAAGAATTCCTGATGAAATAGTAAGTCTTGTCCTGAGGCATAAAAGGTGAGAAATGCATTTTTACATGTTTAGCAGTTCCTGCAGGTAGACAGTAATAGTTCAAGTAGCCAGGAGTCCTATTTGTATCCTTAGTAGATCCTCACAGTAGAGGTAAGATGATAAAAAACAGGAAGCAACAGAAATCTGGAAGGTTATTAGGGGATTTAGTATACAAATTCAACAGAAAGTATCTTCTACCCCTATGTATTCTAATGTCAAACTTACTGTGTATGCAAGGAAAGTGATAGAGTAACCTAAATGCATGAATTTTCTCAAAACCAACAGAATATATTTACTCAAAAGCTTTAGTTCTTATATCTAAAATAATATATATCAAAAGAATATCATATACTAAGTGGTTTTTTATTCTAAATGGCTTAAGACTCTGTAATACATTTATTATAATCTCCAATATCAACAAGAATCTGATTTGTACAATGCTGCCTTTCTGCGAATAGCATAACTGAAAACACGTTGTACTTAGGGTTCCAGAACTTAATGCAGAATTGAAATCTAGAAAAGCTAATAGGTTAAAATTCATCTTCAGTTCTTTCCTGGCTGCATATGACTCTATTTCAGAATATGAATTGTACATTTATTGTATATGATGTCAAAAGATAAAAGGCATTACACCCATTTAATCAAAATAATTAAGCTTATGTCTTATTCTAACATCAGTCATCAGATATTAATGATACTGTTCAATGTTCTAAATTTTATCTATATTTATGATTCTGTCAATATTTCCATGTAGGACTACAGCTCTGAATACAATTCCTTGGTGTTTTTGATGGTTAAACAAATTGGGTTAGTGTCAGAGAATTATCCCCCCTGAAAATGCCAGAACTTAGAATTTACTATTTTATATTCTCAGAGCAGAAAAAAAAAAAAAAAAAAAAATTGCTGGAGCATGAAGCCAAGAAAAACCCAGCAGCAGCTTTGAATAATCCCTGATCCCTTTGTTTAAGCTAAACAGGAAATTTCAGGGATGGGTGAGGAAGTAAAATAAATGAAAACTGACATTCATCAGTTGAATTGTGAATGCAAAGTACATTACAAATCTTTTTAATTGGGTATGCAGAACAGTGATTCAAAAGCTAATGTGGATAGCAAAAGCATTATATAGTAGATAATGATTTCAAGAAGAAAAGCAGTTTAGACCAGTAGCTACAGTCCCAATGTTTGTGTTAAAAGGAATTTTAGTAGTAATTAATACAACTGTTATCCTTTGCAAATATAAGCTTATAGCACAGAGCTGAGCTGTTTTTACTCTGGAATGCGGCATCAGTATGAATTTAGAGCTTGAAATGGCAAAGAGAAGCTTAGTGTTCAGATCTAATTATGAATGTATGTGTAACTGAATAATTGCTCATTCCCATGATAGATTAATGTCTCTGCATCCAAATGTACTTGGGGTGACTTTTGTGAATATCTTAGAAAGCATAACAGATACAGTAACTTCTTGTTTCATTAAGATTTGTACTATAATGCCTTACCATATAGCTACACAGACATATATACACCCCCACCCCCAGACACTTTCTAGTCTTCAAGCTTGATATTTTGCTGGAATACGAAGAATAAACACATGAATATTTAAGCTACTTTGTCAGCCTGACCCTTTTCAAGTAAGCTTGGCAGTGAAACTGTCTTTCAAAGATATAATGACATAAATTAACTATCAGTGATGAACAAAATTGGTTTTTTCAAATATTGTTAGGCTAATTTAAAATTTTCAGTGAATTACATTTTGACTTTGACATAGATGAGAAGAGGTGGGGAAAAGCTTTTGATTTTGCTAATCTTATTTGAATAGAAAACACTTCATGATCAGACTGCAGCCCGTCAATATGACTGAGCAAGTTTTCATATAACCAAAAAAATAATCACCATGTAACCACGGGAACACTAAGCTGAAATCTGCAAACCAGTCAATATAGTTGATGTTGGCTTAAGGTTTCTAATGACCCCTTCTTGTGGTTTTGATTATTATGATTCTATCTGTAGAATTCCATGTATTCCATGGTTAGGTTGTCCTGAAATGTCTATCTACATTTTTATCCTTTTGGATACCTAAGTTTAGCCTGAGTATGCCTATAAAAATTCAGTCCATAGCATTGGTTCTAGAACTAGAACAGTATCTGCAGCTCAGAATCATTCTAATAAAAAGGACTTATGTAAAAATCCAACCCAGAACCCAGAGACATGTTAAACTTTTAACTACCTGGGTGAAGTAGTTAGATTTAAAACAAACACAAAACCAAAACCAATCAAAACAAACAACAAAAAAACCCACTCCAGAGATCAAATACTTCAATAATTTTTAAAAATATATTTATGTGAAATCAAATACATTAAACTATAAAGCTTTAAATGAAATCCCAAATCTTATAATACTATATAATGGACATAATATATTATTCCAAACAAAATATTCTTCCTACAAATAATTAATGCAAAACCAAAAAGCTAGACAGTTCTGAAAGAACAGTAGAAAAAGAACAAAGAGTTGGGAAGGTTGAACCACAACCTCTCTGGCTATTACCAAATATATTTGAGCCAGAAAGTACTCCAAATTCTTTGTATTATATCCATCATTATATTGAATGATTACTGTAGTGCCTTTTCCTTTTATATTATTTCCTCCTTTCCTCAGGACAGAAGTGTTTTGCCTCTCCTCCTAATATGCAGCCAGGTCACGTGAAGTTATACTTTCTAATAAAATTCTCAACTGGTCTGGGCCAAGTAAAGAGAAGGACTAGAATTGCTGAGGTGAGTAGCTCGAGAGAGGATGCCTTCAACACCAGAGCGGGGCAAGAGACCAGCGTCCAGGAGCCTCAAGTCAGAGCAGCGAGTGCCACCGAGAGAGCCTCAGGTCCTCGACAGGACCTGCCCAGAAGCCGGCAGCTCCGCTGACGCGAGCAGGGACTCACAGGGGACGGAGCCAGGAGCAGCGGCACCAGCCCTGAGCGGTTAAAAACCTGCCCCAGGGAGCACAAGCGACCAGGAGCACGTCGAGGCAGTTTGCGCAGGCAGGCGAGCGGGATGGTGAGCACCCATCGTATCGCCAGGGCCCGCTCTGGGAGCTCTGCTCTGGCTGCCCCAGCAGTGGAAAGCGTAGGCACCCAGACAGAGCGGATGAGAGGGGAGGCTGCAGTGCAGAGCTCGGAGTGTAGAGGGTGCCTGCACTGGTCTGGTGAGGGAAAGGAGCACGACGGGCAGGGCTGCGCTCGGTGCTCCCTGGTGGAGGCCCTCCTGCAGCAGGGGCTGAGCTGCGGAATGCTGTTAGCGGGCTTCAAGATGTCAGGGTAGCTGAGAGGAAGCAGGGCTGCTTGCTCTAGCCCCATACTGTGTGGGGGCCTCAAGCTTCCCCTCCAGCTCATGAAGGAAAGAAGGAGGCCACCAACCCGGGAACTTGGGAATTAGTGACAAAGAAAAATAACAAAAGAAGGAGGAAAAGGACAATTAAAGGCAAGGGGCTTCCTCCTAAATCTGTTGTCCCCCCACAGAACCGCTTTGCTGTCCTGCAGGAGGCTAACGAGGAAACGCACTCGCACCGCAAACAGCCGGATGATGCGCAGGTAAAGATCTCTACTGGCGCTACCAAGAAGAAGCGGAGGGTCGTAGTAATGGGGGACTCTACTTTGAAAGGGACGGAAGCACTCATCTGTTGGCCTGACCCCGTCTCGAGGGAGGTGTGCTGCCTACCGGGAGCACGGATCAGGGATGTTACAGAGAGGCTGCCCGCTCTAGTAAATTCCATGGACTATTACCTGCTCCTGGTGATCCATGTGGGTGCTAGGGATATCGATAGTAGTAGCCTGGGGACCATAAAGAAAGACTAAAGAGCCCTGGGACAGGTGGTTAGGGGCTCCGGTGCTCAGATAGTCCTTTCGTCAATTCTCCAGGACACAGGGGAGGACCAAGAAAAAGCTAGGAGGATTGGCCAGGTTAATAAACGGTGAAAAGGGTGGTGTCACAGTCAGGGGTTTGGGTGTCTTGAACACAGGACCGAAGTTTGTAGGCCAGGTCTACTGGAGACTGGTGGAGCTGGTCTGATAAAGGGGAAGAGAGTTTTGGTAGGAGGTTTTCCAGACTGGTCAAGGAGGATTTAAAGTAGATGTGTAGGGGAGGGGGGCATCATTCCACCCTAACACAACCAGTCAGTTGCCAACACTTATAATAAATGCTCGGAAAAATGTAGATATATTC